>NC_064618.1:121533596-124429846 GCF_023898315.1 Schistocerca nitens | reverse complement strand
CGTTGACACCGAGTCCATCTGTGATAACCCCTGCCCGCATCTCGTGGTCGTGCGGTAGCGTTCTCGCTTCCCACGCCCGGGTTCCCGGGTTCGATTCCCGGCGGGGTCAGGGATTTTCTCTGCCTCGTGATGGCTGGGTGTTGTGTGCTGTCCTTAAGTTAGTTAGGTTTAAGTAGTTCTAAGTTCTAGGGGACTTATGACCACAGCAGTTGAGTCCCATAGTGCTCAGAGCCATTTGAACCATTTTTTGATAACCCCTCTTTAAATCATCGAATCTCCAGAAACTTCTCAATACCACTGAATGAATCGTTACACAAAGAAGGGGATTAAAATCAAGCTGTCTGATATGACTAAGGATGAGCTACAGTGTAATTATAGGGAGGTAATAAAATAGTCTGCATAAGGTCCTCTGGCACTCTAACTATCCGAACAACTCTGCAAAGACAGAGACTGTCAGTTTAAGGCCGAAATAAAAAACAAATTACACACTGCGAAATCGACACACAGCTCATCTGCACGACGAGATGTATTTTCATCCTAGCAGAAAGCGTGCGAGATTAAATTCTGTGGTACTCAACATGGTTGTGTACTTACGTTCAACCCACTCCACTTCCTTCTCTTCTGTCTCCTCCTTCTCCTCCTCTTATTCCACCTCCTCCTCCCGCCGCTAGATCGCGTTGAGGAGATAATCTATCTCACCCCAGATCTCGTGCTCTGCGGGTAACAAAAGATTTGTTGCTTATATCGTTAAACTTGCTGATGGATTTGTGATTTGAAGTGTTGATAAGTATTTTCAGCTGCACGTAAAGCACTTTAATTACACACACACACACACACACACACACACACACACACACAAACGGTTTAGTGGTAAACACTATGGTGTACTCCATTTCACCATCCACCACCACCTGTGGCAACTCGCCTGCAGATACCAAAAGAAAAAGAAATTACATCACTGGGAGTTATTGGCTTATGGTTCAAATGGCTCTGAGCACTATGGGACTTAACTGCTGTGGTCATAAGTCCCGTAGAACTTAGAACTACTTAAACCTAACTAACCTAAGGACATCACACACATCCATGCCCGAGGCAGGATTCGAACCTGCGACCCTAGCGGTCGCGCGGTTCCAGACTGTAGCGCCTAGAAGCACTCGGCCACTTCGACGGGCTGGGAGTTATTAATCCAAAATTGTATCTACTGACTGCAGCTACGCAACGACTTCATCACATGCTTCCGTTAAATTCCTTTGTGATCACTGGTGTGTAACACTACATTTTATTATGGAAATAACTGTGTCAGATACAGTGCTTTGAGTACGAACCAAAGACGTTACTCCCTGCATAAGGAAAGTGAAAATTATCATAGCATTGTTCTGATTTTTGTTATCTCTGTTGCTGAACGTAATTGTAATGACTCCGATTTTCATTTTGCTCTGATAATATAATATATAACTGTGAATATTAAGTATTACAACTTGTTAATAACTGCAACAGTTGTATCCAAGGAGGAAATAAGAAGGAATAAATGAGTGCTCATCCATGATACAAAATGAGATGAGATTCGAACGAACATCATACTCTTTCTAGTAGCTCTCATTACTATAGAGTGTTTCAGTTATATTATGTCGACATGCAGCTGGTGAGAGGCTGTGGAGGTTGACGTACGAACCTGCAAATAAACACGGAGACTTTCAACGCATTCAAGAGAAATCTGCCTCAGCTCTATACCAATGTATTACTACATGACGAAACACAGACAAGGCGAGTTTAGTTTCAATAGACATTTCTGTACACCATTTGAAAAATTGCACATACGATTGATGGAGTATTGCAGAGAAGATACATGTACAGGAGCAAAACTTAAGATCGAATAATTGTAACATTGGATGGCTACACGACAGTGTACCAACAAAAAAAAAAAAAAAAGGCGCACAATCCACCTTCAGTCCACAAGTGGCCCATCGGGACCATCCGACCGCCATGTCATCCTCAGGTGAGGATGCGGATAGGAGGGGCCTGCGTCAGCACACTGATCTCCCGGTCATTATGATGGTTTTCTGTGACCCGAGCCGCTGCTGTTCGGTCGAGTAGCTCCTCAACTGGCATCACGAGGCTGAGTGCGCCCCGAAAAATGGCAACAGCGCATGGGGACCCGGATGGTTACCCACCCAAGTGCCGGCCACGCCCGACAGCGCTTAACTTCGGTGATCTGACGGGAACCAGTGTATCCACTGTGACAAAGCCGTTGCATAGTGCACGAAAAGCAGGTGAATCTTTTCATTTCTGTCACTGCCGACACTTTTAAAGGGTGTAGAAGCGAGTTATTAGTAGCAGACAGGCACTTTTATTGTAGATTAGACGTAGTCAGTGTGAACGATTTGTTTGTGTCAACCATATGTGCGACGTTGATGCTACACAGTCCGCATTAGATTTTTTCTGATGTGCTGTTTCAAAGTTACAATCAAGCACGTTATTGCAAGAAAAAACTGTGAACTCAGCTGTAATTCCAGAGCTGTCACAACCAGTAGGAGATGTTACTCGTTTACAGCGTAGTATTATCAACAAGTAACTCACACAACAAGCAGAGCAGTTTATGGAGGTTTCCCATCAGAGGACAAAGATAACCAGCTGACAACTACTGTTGTGCAGAAGATTCAGTCAGCGGTAAAAGAAGTCAAGTAAGATAAGATGTTTCTAGCTAAGAAATTGTCAGAGGTTTGCAAGAAACTCGAACTCAATTAAGCGAACAATTTTATGAATGTTGTAACCGAGACGTCGAAGTCAGGTATCCCCAAAGCGTCTTCTAATATACACTCCTGGAAATGGAAAAAAGAACACATTGACACCGGTGTGTCAGACCCACCATACTTGCTCCGGACACTGCGAGAGGGCTGTACAAGCAATGATCACACGCACGGCACAGCGGATACACCAGGAACCGCGGTGTTGCCCGTCGAATGGCGCTAGCTGCGCAGCATTTGTGCACCGCCGCCGTCAGTGTCAGCCAGTTTGCCGTGGCATACGGAGCTCCATCGCAGTCTTTAACACTGGTAGCATGCCGCGACAGCGTGGACGTGAACCGTATGTGCAGTTGACGGACTTTGAGCGAGGGCGTATAGTGGGCATGCGGGAGGCCGGGTGGACGTACCGTCGAATTGCTCAACACGTGGGGCGTGAGGTCTCCACAGTACATCGATGTTGTCGCCAGTGGTCGGCGGAAGGTGCACGTGCCCGTCGACCTGGGACCGGACCGCAGCGACGCACGGATGCACGCCAAGACCGTAGGATCCTACGCAGTGCCGTAGGGGACCGCACCGCCACTTCCCAGCAAATTAGGGACACTGTTGCTCCTGGGGTATCGGCGAGGACCATCCGCAACCGTCTCCATGAAACTGGGCTACGGTCCCGCACACCGTTAGGCCGTCTTCCGCTCACGCCCCAACATCGTGCAGCCCGCCTCCAGTGGTGTCGCGACAGGCGTGAATGGAGGGACGAATGGAGACGTGTCGTCTTCAGCGATGAGAGTCGCTTCTGCCTTGGTGCCAATGATGGTCGTATGCGTGTTTGGCGCCGTGCAGGTGAGCGCCACAATCAGGACTGCATACGACCGAGGCACATAGGGCCAACACCCGGCATTATGGTGTGGGGAGCGATCTCCTACACTGCCGTACACCACTGGTGATCGTCGAGGGGACACTGAATAGTGCACGGTACATCCAAACCGTCATCGAACCCATCGTTCTACCATTCCTAGACCGGCAAGGGAACTTGCTGTTCCAACAGGACAATGCACGTCCGCATGTATCCCGTGCCACCCAACGTGCTCTAGAAGGTGTAAGTCAACTACCCTGGCCAGCAAGATCTCCGGATCTGTCCCCCATTGAGCATGTTTGGGACTGGATGAAGCGTCGTCTCACGCGGTCTGCACGTCCAGCACGAACGCTGGTCCAACTGAGGCGCCAGGTGGAAATGGCATGGCAAGCCGTTCCACAGGACTACATCCAGCATCTCTACGATCGTCTCCATGGGAGAATAGCAGCCTGCATTGCTGCGAAAGGTGGATATACACTGTACTAGTGCCGACATTGTGCATGCTCTGTTGCCTGTGTCTATGTGACTGTGGTTCTGTCAGTGTGATCATGTGCTGTATCTGACCCCAGGAATGTGTCAATAAAGTTTCCCCTTCCTGGGACAATGAATTCACGGTGTTCTTATTTCAATTTCCAGGAGTGTAGTAAATAGCGCCGCCCACAAAAATGGTTCAAATGGCTCTGAGCACTATGGGACTCAACTGCTGAGGTCATTAGTCCCCTAGAACTTAGAACTAGTTAAACCTAACTAACCTAAGGACACCACAAACATCCATGCCCGAGGCAGGATTCGAACCTGCGCCACCCACACAAGTTATTTTTTTATGAATTACTATTATAGAAACAAATTTCTGTGTCGTTATCGTTCATGACTGTGAATTAAATAAATCATATTTCAATTTATAAGGTAGTTACGGGTGCACTGTCAATAAACAACTGTCATTCTGTTTACGTATTTCATGCATAGTAGTCAATATTTTTTCCCTACTGTGTTCTGGCGTAACCACAAATGGAAGACATCAGTCAGCAAATGAACAATCTACGTGATTCTTAGCAGGATAATTACTCGTTCATTACTGAAATGAGAGCATGACAATGAGAGCTAGTCAAAAGCACCCCACACAACAATCTTTTAAACAACATGAGCAAGTACAGATACAAAGACCACCGTACCCGAATGTAACGACAGATCATGTGAGTGATTATGCAGCATTACATATGTAAGTAAAATTAATTAAGCATACAAAATTTCCATCTTATCTACATCTACATCTACATGGATACTCTGCAAATCATATTTAAGAGCCTGCAGAAGGTTCATCGAAACACCTTCATAATTCTCTATTTCTCCAATCTCGTACAGCGCGATAACACGACCACATACATCTTTCCGTACGAGCTCTGATTTCCCTTGTTTTATCATGTTGATCGTTTCTCCATATGTAGGTCGGTGTCCACAAAATATTTTGGCATTCGGAGGAGAAAGTTGGTGATTGGAATTTCGTGAGAAGGTTCCGCTGCAACGATAAACGCCTTTGTTTCAATGATGTCCACCGCAAATCTTGTATCGTTTCAGTGACAGTCTCTCCCACATTTCGCGATAATACAAAACGTACCGCCCTTCTTTTAACTATTTCGATGTACTCCGTCAATGCTATCTGGTAAGGATTCCACACCGCGCAATAGTATTCTAAAAGAGGACGGACAAGCGTAGTGCAGGCAGTGTCCTTAGTAGGTCTGTTACATTTTCTATGTGCCCTGCTAACAAAACGCAGTCTTTGGTTAGCCTTCCCCAAAACATTTTCTGTGTGTTCCTTCCAATTTAAGCTGTTCGTAATTGTAATTTCTAGGTATTTAGTTGAATTTATGGCCTTTAGATTTGAGTGATTTATCGTGTAACCGAAGTTTAACGGATTCCTTTTAGCACTGGTGTGGATGACCTCACACATTTAGTTATTAAGGCTCAACTGCCAATTTTCGCACCATACAGATATCTTTTATAAATCGTTTTGCTAATTGTTTTGATCCTCTGATGCCTTTATTAGTCAATAAAAGATAGCGTCATCTGCAAACAACTTAAGACGGCTGCTCAGATTGTCTCCCAAATCGTTTATATAGATATGGAACAGCAAATGGCCTATAACACTACCTTTGGGAGTCAAGAAAACTGTGGAATCAGTCGCTTAGTCATTTAGATCATTTAGTTTTACCTAGAATCTGGACCGAAAGTCAGGAGATAAGTTATGTTAATGGCCATATATTAGGAGACGGAGCCCTTAGGACAGTTGAAGCAGCAGAAACTTGAATACATATACCGAATTCGGGACTGCATTTATTGCAAGGTATTGGCCTGCTACAATACAAGAGAGAATCCGTAAGCAGATTTACAATACGGTACCGCGCAATTCACGGTTAGGTACGTTAAGCAGATACTTTGAGCATTATCATAATAAGACGAAATATTTATCGGAACCAGTATCTGCCAAAGACCTTATTAGAATATTAAAGGCGAAGCTATTTTATGACATTCAAAATAAATTATTGCATCCCAGTGACATAAATTCTGACGAACGTTTTGTACGTGAATCCCTGCTGATTACGCTCCTGTAACAGTTATTCAAGACTTGAAGTCTTGAATGAACTGTGACATGATGAAGTATTGCATTGATAATGGCGAGTTATCAGCCGAATTCTGAATTTGCTTTAATAAATCCACAAAGGAAACGAGTGATGGCTACTCCCCAGATCTCTGAAGGTCATATCACAGTCATTGAGTGCATTCCACATTCCATGTGGAAGGTAATTTGATATTGTCATGTTCCTAATCTAGGAAATAGTGTTCAGCAACTAACAAGAAAATATCAAATACGTCAAAAGGCTAAACCTTCAAACCACAGTGTCTGTGGAGTTTTACATCCGATCATCACAGGAGAACCACTACAGACTGTATGTGTTGATGTAATGGGACACCTACCTACTAAGAGAGGAAATGTTAAATACTTACAGGATTTTACGACCTGTTTACCAAATATATGAAACTGTATCCTACCCGCATGTATACCGCGCAGTCCATCATCAATAGTCTCGCAAATTATTACATTCCTCATGTTGCCAAGCCAGGTGTGTTATTGTGAGACAATGCTGTCAAATTTATGGCACACTGGTAGAAAAGGTACTTAAGATACAACGGGATAAAGCAAATTTTGTTCTCCAGATTGTCTGAAATCGTAACCAATGGCGAGGTTGTTTCGTGAATTAAACAGATCTATCTGCGCATATTGCCACCATAAAGAAACATAGTGGATAGACTATTCATAGCCGTTTGAATAAGTATACAATAATTTGACTCTCTCGTCAACTGAAGCTACGCCTACGGAACTTCTCTTTAATAAAAAGGAAAACAATGAGTGGATCAATTGTTTACCGAAGATAAATGCTGTAATAGAACCTAGGGAGACCATGATTCGTTAAGCATTAGATAGGATGAAGGGAAAAGCACAACAGAGGATGAAGTACTATGAGCAGCTGTGATGTTTAAAGCTTTCGCGGCGTACTGATTGTTCCATAAAAACACGGGAGAACTGCCGGATATCAGTAACTTCCTGCCACGATATTTCGGCGCAGCGTCTTCTGGCCTACGACCTAGCAAAATTCTTGGCATCTTTGCTCAAACCAATGATAGGCAAGTGTGCACATCACATAAAGAATTCTGGTGATGTTATCAGTCGACTTCAGTCACTGCAACTGCAAAGTAGTGATTTATTGGTCAGTTTTGATGAGGTTTCACTGTTCACAAAGGTGCCTCTGGTGGACTCACTACACCTCATTGGCAATATGTTTGGTGCAGACATTACAGCGTTGTTTGAGCACACTCTCTCCTCTACATATTTTATATTTAACAACGAATTTTACGAACAATTTGATGGTGTCGCCATGGGGAGTCCTTTGTCTCCCCTGGAGGATTTTGAGGAGAGAGCACTCGACTCTGCCACTTTTAAACCGACAGTATTTTGGCGGTACGTTGACGACACTTTTATAGTGTGGCCTCATGGTCTGGACCGTCTCCAAGAATTTTTACGTCACATGAACTCCATACACGAAAACATAAAGTTTACCATGGAGTTAGAGAGAGATGGTTGTCTGCCATTTTTAGACATCTTGGTGCGACGGAAGAGTGACGGCACACTTTGTCACTCGGTGTACAGAAAGCCCACTCATACAGACCTGTATCTACAAGCTACTAGTTGCCACCATCCAGCACAAACAATGCGCGTTCTCAAAACGTTGGTCCACCGAGCCCCTTACTATCTCTGACGCCTACAGTCTTCGAGCGGAACTGGAACACCTGCAAAATGTATTTTTGAAGAATGACTTTTCACCTAGGCAAGTGAACAGAGTGATGAAGACCTACAAACGACGGAACAAGGAAGAGGAAGAGGCCTTCAGGTCCACTGTTTATCTACCATTTATTGGGAATATTTCTTCACAGATAGGCAGAATATTGAGAAAGTATCAAGTGAGAGTCATCTTTCGCCCTCCTTCCAAAATATCATCACTGGTGGGATTCGTTAAAGACGACCTGGGCCTGCGTAAACCAGGTGTTTACAAAATTCCGTTTGAATGCGGCAAATCATATATAGGGCAAACGACACGAACTGTGCAGGAACGCATTGTGGACCACCAACGGCATACTCGCCTTCTCCAACCCACCAAGTCCACAATCGCCGAACATTGTATTTCCACAGACCATTCGATGGATTACAACGACATAAAAATTTTGGCCCATACATCAAACTTTTGGAGCTCGATTATCAATGAATCTGTGGAAATAAGATTGTCTGTCAACGATACTCTCATCAATCGAGATAGCGGTTATCAGCTGAACTCTGCTTGGAATCCTGTTATAGAGAAACTTCGTAGTCGATGTAGTTATCTGCATGAAGATGGAAATCGACCTGACACAGATACGCCAGGCTTTCACAGTGGAGGGCGCGAGGCGCAGCGCACGGAGCCGTTATGAACGCGCACGCTGAGCAGCGCATGCGCAATGACACCTCAGAAGGCTTTAAATAGCGGAGCTCAGCGCGTACTCGCCAGTACTACTACAGTGGCATTCACCTGAAGATGGCCAGAAGACTCTGCGCCGAAATATCGTGGCAGGAAGTTACTGATATCCGGCAGTTCTCCCGTGTTTTTATGGAACACTATGAGCAGCTGTTGAAGAGGACGCAACTACAACCCAGTGGGAACAAAACTGTTACTGAAGAGCCATCCAAAGGCGTCATTGCTTGAGAAGGAAAACGAAAAATGATCTCTTGTGTACTCAATGCACCTTCGGATTATATCAGTACTGAATGTTGGTGCGTATGTCTTATGTTACATTACTAGTACCAATATGAAGGTGATGCATCTGTATCAGGATGTATTACGCTATTATTCTGAAGACTGATGTAATCAGTGAGGAAAACATTTTCTTATATTGTGTAGTGATTAGTTTTGGTTTGATGGTTGTTCTCAGATACATTCGTATGTCACTGACAAACAAAATTGAGATATATCATTCGTTCAGACACAATATTATGTTGTTTGTGTTACATATATATTAATATAAGTGTATAAGACATCGTGGCAGCAGTTATATTATGCAATTTTGTATTTTTTGTGTTATTAAGTTAGTAATGATTTGTTTCAACTTTCACTGAAGAGAATGCAAGTGATTAGTTCCATCATTGCAACACACAGAAAACAGACTTAGCTACCTTTCCACATATCTTAATTTTAGCTGTATCTATCTATTAGTTATACAGATATCTGGGCGACGTCTGTTCCACTCCTTTTTGTATTACTTTTAGTGATTTTTGTGGTTAGAACACCCATCCCAGTGTGATGCGTGTACAGGAATGGCTGTGTGATTTTCTGTATTCTAAAGACATTGGGACGCAGCGTTTTCATACAACAAATTAGTGATGTGATCAATTCTGCAATGACTTTCAAAGTCACATAAACATGTGTACAAACTTTGTGTAGTGATTAACATGAACTTTGTATTGTAGGTGGGGTTTAACAAGACAATTCACTTTGTTATTTTGTGATAAGTTGCGCTACCACGTGACGAAATGCGATCATTCTGAACGCTAAATTAGTGTCACGGATGACAAATAGTACAATTTGCAATGAACTGTCATGTCGTAATGGATCATTCCATTTCTACAATCATCAAATGAAGCGCTCACTAAAGACATTTTGTGATCTCATGATAATCGAAAGAACTTGTGCTCTCGAGTTTTCGCTAATTCATGCTGTCCAAAGGCTTCATATTAGTTGTGGTAACAGTTCCGAAGATTCTTGGGGGCAAACCTAAATTCGAATCTCAAAATACTACAGATTCGTCATGTGAGAATGGATTACACATAAGACCTTATCCACGCCTTACAGATGGAGTTGACAGAAATTACCTGTCAAAATCCTAATAAACTATGACGATGATTTTTCCTTATCCCATCGGCGAGCTGTTCCTCGCACCAACCCGAAGGAAGGTTATGCTCTGTATACAACGCCCATCCTGAACACGTTTTCCTTAGATCTAGATGTTGGCCAACTGATCTGTCACATTCATCATTTGTCGCCGCGCGGGGTTGGCCGAGCGGTTTAATCGCTGCAGTTGTGGACTGTGCTGCTGGTCCCGGCGGAGGTTCGAGTCCTCCCTCGGGCATGGATGTGTGTGTGTTTGTCCTTAGGATAATTTAGGTTAAGTAGTGTGTAAGCTTAGGGACTGATGACTTTAGCAGTTAAGTCCCATAAGATTTCACACACACAACACCATTATTTGTCACCGACACGACGACAAAAGGCTACAAGTTATGCAACAAACCTAATAAGCCCAGTCAATATAGATTGATTCACACATTGGAGTTCTCAGTGCTGAAGGACTCAATGCGGTTTTTCCTGGTTTTCCCCTTCATTCCTGCTCTAATGACAAGAAAAGTTATAATCCTAGATAGTTTTTTTCAGTGTTGATACCTTAATGAAACACTGTGAACATCATGCAATAGTTACACATACATCACTACAAGCAAATGCAGTTCTAGATTAATACATAGTTCTTGTCATGACACTCATGATCAGTCTTTAATTGGAGAATGGAATGTAAACGTACGAACGTATTAGTAGTGATGTAGTGTGAAAACATATAAAGAATATTGTAGTCAGTAATTTAAATGTTAACTTTGAACTAAATGATGCAGGAGTGCAGCATCGGTCCGTAACTCACTCTCCAGTACACTTGGGGGGACCACAGTATTATCACATTTTACTACGGAAGTAACTGTGTAAGATACTATGCTATGTGTGGGAACCAAAGTTGTTACTCCTTGTATAAGAAAAGCGAACATTATCATTGCTTTATCTCTGGTTTTTATTATCTCTGTTGTTGGATGTAATATAAATCAGTCTGACATTATACGTGCTCCGATAAAGAGGAAAGGAACTTACAGTTGTGAATGTCGCGTATTACAACTCGGGTAAGAGTAAAAGTTGTACACAAGGAAGAAATAAATGGGTGCTCATCTGTGATAAATTATTAGGTGAGATTCAAACGCAGATGTTACGTTTGTTAGTCACTCTAATTACTATAGAAAGTTTCAGTTACATTACGTAGAATTGGAGTTGGAGAGACGATGGGAAAACTGGTGCTCGAACCTGCAATCAAACATGGCGACTTTCAACAGATTTAAGATCGCGCAACAAGAAAACCACCGCAGTTCTTTACCAATATATTGCCACATTGCAAAACACACGCACAAGGCGAGTTTTGTTTCAATGGATATTTAAATATATCACTTGAAATACAGGAATACACGCTAATTCTGTCTATAAAACCATACAATACAATAAAAATAACAGTGTAGTAGATGTTTTATCTCCTCCCCACATAGAACTATCCCTCTGCACACATGCCTCCTCCTCATCTCAAAGTGCTGTGGAAAAAAAAAAGATTCACAGTCAGTATTTCAAATTAGATTTGTATGTGCATTAATAAACACACACCATTGCTGTTAAGTGAATAATTACTGAGAAATACAGACTTACACTGTGCCTTCGGAGCCATAGTTTGAACAGCTCGACAACAACATAAATAGCTGCTTGAGATGAGGACAGGGGAGGGGGGTTGCTTAATGCAGTGAACTGAATAGTTTGTGCATGCATAAAATGCATACACAGCAGAGTTTATTCACCAAACCCGGAGTGCTAATACTAAATCTATACTAGATGGTATATTGCCTTTGAAAACCATCGATGTTCTGGTCCCTGCTAGCTCAGAGGATTTAAAAAGCAGGATTTTCAGAATGGATTCTTATTTAGACCACGCAGACGTTGAATCCGACAAAAATAAAAGCACTTTAAGCACTTTATATGATTGCTAACATGCAGAACGAGAATCTGCGGTTAAGGGCTGCTACAATTTCTCTTACTAAACTCAGCATGAGAGCTGCTTGTGATTGTGGAGCACTACATAACGATTTAGTTCACTGGATCAGAATGCTGATAATTTACAGAAGCAGTGGGAATAGTGTTAACCAACTGAAGATATTGTATAATTGACCAACGGTGTAGTGTGCTTGCTTCTGTACATTTGCATGTGGGAATCTCAACGCTGGTTTTCTACGGTGAATTCCTTTCATTAGGTGATTTCGCTTTAGCTGAAAATACGAAGGCTATTCGGAAACTAATTGGAAACCGCTGTGAAAACAAAAATTTTTTACTTGCAGTAGTTAGCTACATCTTGGAGCTACTTCTATACAGTGCTGCCGCTTTGAGTTAGACGTTTATCGTAGCGTTGCACCAACTTTCTAGTACAGTCGTCTTCGAAGGCAGCCGCCATTGGTTTCCTCTAATTCTCTACGCCCGTCTGCAGCTCCTTATCTGTGCCAAAATGTTGTCTTCATAGCCAGCGGTTCATGTGAGCAGAAATGAAACTCAGGACGAGATAATTACGAACTGTGTAGTGTGGGTGATCAAAAACTTACGTCGAAAACGCTGCAGGAGCATCTTCATTGCTCTAAAGAGTGTGGCAGAGAGCTGTAATGAAGAACAAAATGTGTGACAGTTACGTTACGTGGGCTGCACAACATCAGGCGAAGTCCCTCACTAGGCCCTCTTACTTGGCAGGAGACACTGTTTTCTACTATCTTTACGTCCTCGCTGTGATCTCTGAATTGAAAAGATCGACGTGCCGCGATCAAAGGGCATATTATAGACACTACCCAACATAGCTGAGCAAAAATTCATCGGATTTCCAAAGTAGTTTCCATTTCGCTACTAGTCGGAACTTTCTTTCCGAACAGCCCTCGTATATAAGCATCTGCTTTTTTCCCGTTTTTCTGTAGGACCAAGGCTTGTGTTCACTAGCAGAATAACACAGAATTTGCTTTCCTGATTCTTTTTGACTATTTTGAATAGTTCTTCGATTATAAGAAGATTACGTCTGTTTTCTCCTTAGACGCTTTTATCCTGACGCTTTTATCCGGTACCGCTCACAAGAAAACTACGTCTATGCATCACGGAATGTTCGCTCAATATTGATTAACATTATTGGCGAAGTCTTCTACCCATCATACTGTGTGAAATTCGTTAGGTGAATATAAGTTTAAGAACTTTTGGATGGTGTTAAGAGCTTATTTTCTAGTATATTCAACGGAAGATTCAGCGTTCTCAGTCCAGTATTCATTGTAGTAAGCGTAAGTTAATACTACCAGAGTGACTTTAAAGTGGAAATGTTATTGATTTTAGTACTATATTCACTGTTTGCACTGTCACAGTATTCGTTTTAAAAGCATAAGAAATCACCCTTTACATAATGTGAGGTGACGTCTGTCGGCAGAATATTCCGTTGTAGCTGGCGTAAGAATAACGTGTGTCTTGGGAGTATACGAGAGTAAGTACTTCATGCAGCAAAGGAGTATTCGTGTATATTCAGTCACATTTTTAAATAAATGAGATGTTATTACAGCAATTGAGCTGTGACAGAGCAACACTTTAGGCAGATAGTCCATGAGGAGCATGTGAGCTGTGTAAAATTCCTCCACCATCTGTTCACCCACCGTCTGTATAGCAGAAATGACTCATTCTCAGCCGCGCGGGGTAGCCATGCGGTCTTAGACCCCTTGCCACGGTTCGCGCGGCTATCCCCGTCGGAGATTAAAGTCCTCCCTTGGTCATGTGTGTGTGTGTGTGTGTGTGTGTTGTCCTCAGCGTATGTTAGTTCTCGTTAGATTAAGTAGTGTGTAAGCCTTGGGACCGATGACCTTAGCAGTTTGGTCCCATAGGAACTTGTCAATAAGTGTTGACAGCAAGATTTTTACTCAAATAGATGTTCCATAAGGGGACAGTCTGTGAGGCGAGCTGAATATCTCATCCTTCCATATTATACGAGAACACACAGACAGAAAGAAAGCTTTTATCTGGTACAGTGGAGCGTCTGAAACCTCTTCCAGGCAGCCTTCAGTCAGTTCACATGAAAAGGTTAAATAGACGTGAGTGATGAGAGGTTATAGCCGCATGCAGCGGCGGACACCGCTCTCCACTTGTCAGAGGGGCGGAGTTGGCTGATCGGCGCACGGTGAGGTGACTAGTATAAAAGCCTGTGTGTATCTCGTTTACGCAGGACGTGTTACTTCAGTGTTTTTACTACATCAGTCTGGTTTTACTTAGCCGAGGACCACTTTCAGACTGTGCTGAAACATCCAAAACGGTTGAAAGGACACCGCTGTTGGCCATTCAGGTCTTCATCCGTGAGAGACAGCCAAGTATTTGGCTATTCTTGCTGGAGGGCCAGTCCTTACGAGAAATACGCTTAACGGCTTGCAGGAAGCGTCCTGTCCTTGAGTCTTTTGTCTGTGACTGATTTCTGCAGCACGAAAACTGTGTGCGACTGCCGGCAGCTGGATCTGTCTGTTTACCATCAGTGACAGGATAGGACAAGCTCAGAAAACTAGTTATCACTACCTAAGGGAGGAGGAGAGGGGGGGAGGAGGGAACGTAGGAGGGAAGATAAGGCTCATTCTCAGCTGGTTAGTCTGTACCTGAACACCAAGGCTAACACACATACAGCTGCTGCCACTCTCTTCTGTCGAGGTTTTATGGGGTCGGTTTTTCCCTATTCCCAGTATTTTTTAATGACACCCTCTGGTGTCTCTGTTGTCAGTCTTCAAACTTCGAGGCGACCATACACATCAGCGCGACCGGAAAAATGTTGTGGCGGGGGCAATGAGTAAAGTGTGGGGGTGGGGGATGGCCGAGTGTGGAGGCAGCCGTAGGGCAATCCATCAGCAACGTAACACCACCAAGAACACATTTGTGGCCAAAATAAATAAATATAGACTCCCTTTCTAGTAACTCAGCACCGACTGACACGTTTTCACATCAATTCGCAAGTGGTAGAGGTGAGGGTAAGTGGAAGATGTTATATATCGTTGTCACATCTACATTCCAGGGAGAGGAGGTGGGGGAACCTCCAAGAAGAGCCGCCGTATTCAATAAATTTGCCAATAATGCAGACTGGCATCATTTTGGCTTCCCTCCCCTACTGTTGGTATGAGACATATCATTCAACAATATAGTCCCATTTTCAGTATTGTCTATCCAGAGTACCAGTAAAAGAGGGAATCACATTCATGTATGTAGCATCTTTCTAACAAAATGTATTCTTGTTTCAGATGAAGCCAGTAACCGAAAGGACGGAGCAGCTCCTGTTGGCAGGAAAACCGTTTTTCCTAGCGTGTAAATTATTTGGTCTGATGTCGTTTACGGTCGACGCCGCTACTGCAACTCTAAAGAGGTCGCAGACGGATATTATCTACGCAAGCCTCGCCAGTCCACTGCAGTTACTAAGTGCATGTGTTGCGTCATACTTCGTGCTGCAGACAAGACAGACGTCTTCTGTGGTACAATTTCTGATGGTAACAGTAGCTCTTCAGTATTCATCCCTGTCCTTCATTGCGATTGTTACCGACATCGTCTGTAACACATGTAAATACCAAAAGATGCTTCGCTTGATAGCTTCATCTGATAGATGCCTGGCTATCGACGTAAGACTGATAAGGGAATCATCATCAAAGTTTGTTAAGATGCAGTTATCAATAGCGCTTTTATTGTATTGCTCGATGCTCAGTATCCTCTTCACTGGAAATATAAAGCAAAACGACATAATAATATTAGTATCTATGATATATTGTCATGGATCGTCCATGATGACACTCTTACGTTTCGCAAACTTGCAGTTGATTGTCAAGAACAGGCTGTCATTACTGAACATGTACCTCACGAAGATGAAAGACAGAGCACCTGATAAGCAGAAGTATTCAGGCAGACGTTCGGAACGGAACAGTACTTCAGGTTTCTCTGACAGAGACTTTCCCTGCACACCGTCTGCTGTGCGAGCACTTAGTCGATGTTATGTGGCACTGTGTGAATTGTCAGCGCTGGTGGCGTCTGCTCACCAAATTTTTCTGATTCTTTACCTCGCAGCATTATCGTCAATAGTTGTGCAAATGACTTACTTCATTGTTACGAAACCATTGTTATTTGGCCCAAAAGAGTATAGCAGTTTATGGTATTCATGGTGCGCCTTAATCTACAACGCAAGTACTATGGCTATATTCGTTGTACCAGCTCACTGGGTGTCTTCCGAGGCAGACCTCACAGTGAGGCTGTGCTCGCAGCTTCTGCTGGGAAGGAGGAGTTGGGTGGACGACACACACCGAGAACTGCGGAAGCTGGTGCTGCAGGTTTCCTCTGGCCGTCCCACGACCAGTCTGATGGGAGTGCTCACTCTCGATCTGGCAGTCGTCTCCGGCTTCATCTCCGTAGTAACGACCTACACAGCCCTCCTTCTCACCTTCTTTCCTGCAGGTATGACGATCATATCCTATTTATTTATTTACTTATTTGACCTGATATGATTAGGACCCTCATGTCCTCTCTTGAATCGTCAGGTTTCATATCGTATGTCGAGTACGTTTACAAAATATTTACCCAAGAAATAACAGTAAAAATAGTGTTAAAATGTAGGAGACAAGGTACTAGCAGAAGTAAAGCTGTGAGGACGGGGCGTGAGTCATGCTTGGGCAGCTCAGATGGCAGAGCACTTGCCCGCGAAATGCGAAGGTCCCGAGTTCGATTGTCGGTCCGGTACACAGTTTTAATCTGCCAGGAAGTTTCATTTCAGTGTTAAAATAATTTGAGTGTTTGACGCAGCAGGGTGACTATGAAGTAATAAAGTTAATACTGGCACTACTTGTACTACTGCAGCTGTTGCCACTAATAATGATAACAGTAGTAACAATAATGACAACAATAACAACAGTTATAGTGACAGATATAAAAAGAACTTATAGGTGTATTAAATAGGTTTTTCTGATATAGCGGTTTCTGGGGAAAGGAAATACAAGGAGATTGCGCCAGCTAAGAACACTGAAAAACGGATATAAGATGAACATCAACAAAAACAAAACGAGGATAATGGAATGCAGTGAAGTTTAGTCGGGTGATGCTGTGGGAATTCGATTAGGAAATGAGATACTTAAAGCAGTAAAGGAGTTTTGCTATTTAGGGAGTAAAATAACTGATGATGGTCGAAGTAGAGAGGATATACAATGTAGACTGGCAATGGCAAGGAAATCGTTTCTGAAGAAGAAAAATTTGTTATCATCGAGTATAGATTTAAGGGTCAGGAAGTCGTTTCTGAAAGTATTTGTATGGAGTGTAGCCATGTATGGAAGTGAGACATAGACGATAAATAGTTTGGACAAGAAGAGAATAGAAGCTTTCGAAATGTGGTGCTACAGAAGAATGCTGAAGATTAGATGGGTAGATCACATAACTAATGAGGAGGTATTGAATAGAATTGCGGAGAAGAGGAGTTTGTGGCACAACTTGACAAAAAGAAGGGACCGGTTGGTAGGACATGTTTTGAGGCATCAACGGATCACAAATTTAGCACTGAAGGGCAGCGTGGAGGGTATAAATCGTAGAGGGAGATCAAGAGATGAATACACTAAGCAGATTCAGAAGGATGTAGGTCGCAGTAAGTACTGGGAGATGAAGAAGATTGCACAGGATAGAGTAGCATGGAGAGCTACATCAAACCAGTCACAGGACTGAAGACCACAACAACAACAACAACAAAGAACACTGGTAAATAGGGAAGATCTGGGTGGAAGGAAGGATGTACAAAGGTAACGAATGCATACGAGGACAGTGGTAATATATCATCAACTGTCTTCTCAAGCTTAAGATGTTATTTTGGTTTCTAATATAATGTAGAAGTAATTGCAGGGTAGGGTTACAGCTACTGCAGAAGACTAAGAGATAGTGACTGAATGATGTAGTGAGTCGAAAAGGAGTTTAGTCAGGTGGGGTGTTTCTGCCATGTTTTCCAGACAAGAGAGTTAAGGGCGAAAGGAGATATGAGGGACAATGTTGGTTCATATGACAATATAAAAACAGCGGGTGTACATTGACAGTCTGATTTTAGAATATATTGATAGTCTTATTTTAGAAATTTTATTCCATATATTTTCCTTCGAATTCTGAAACTGGCGCGATAAAACACAGGAAGTGTAAGGTTACTTATAGCTTTTACAGAAAGATGACTCCAATTACCAAAAGACATAAAATGGAATCAATTACTGATGTCATTTAAGATGTAAACTGAGTAAGCTCTAAAGAAATCAGTTGTAAAGGGAAATATAATTCAGAGACAAGGAATAAAAACTTTGAGGTTTGCTGATGACATTTAATTCCATCAGAAACGGAAAGCGACTTTGAACTAAAGTTGAGTGGAATGAATGGTATCTGGAAAATGAGGTTATAGGATGAACAGTAACAATAGATAAATTACTTAAAACCACATATGAGCGTAAAAGCTAGAAAGTCTATTTGTGTTAATATAGCAATTGGGCCGTAATCATACGCCGCTGTCGTCGCACGTAAGATGCAACCACCGCCTTCTCGAGCACCGTATGCTAACCCTCTAGTGACACCAGCGCAGCATACTTCAAAGTGCTCACAGTGGGGGCGCCGCAAGAGATGCAGCTGTCATACCACTGGAGTCAACGGAGCCAATCACGATGCAGCTCCACGTTATTAAGTCACGTCGTCGCAGCCCAGAAGGGGAGACATTTCGTGGGCCTCCTGGACTACAGATCAGGACTCCTCTTAGTAGCCTCTGTCCTTTTCCCGGGCTCCTTCTCCCCCACCCCCTCCTTCCATCCTCTTTTCTACCGCCTACCCTCTCTGCCTCCCTTCACTCCCCCAGTCTTTTACATTTCCTTCCTCTGCCTTCCCCATTCCCTCTCGTGTCTGCCATGCTCCCCACTTCTGAGTCCCCTCCCTCCATTGCTTCCCACCCCCCCTTTCGTTTTTCCTCTCCTTCCCCCTTTTTTCCCCCTCACCGGTCCAGGTCCCCCCCCTCCCATCTGCCCTTGCCTGTGGTGTGTCATCTTCATGCCGACTTCTTAGTGCAGTGTTTCCAGTGATTGTTAAGTGTTGTGTGTCTTTTCGGAAGTGTTGCGAATGGCCATGATACTGTCGCTGGGTGTTATTTTTATATCTCTTGCGAACAGAAATCAGACTGTCGCCGTGTTTTTTTAATTGCCTGCCTATTATTTTCCCTGTCTGCTTCCTGTGTTATTTTATTATCATCACCCACCATTTGTTTTATGTTTTAACTTTCCACAATTTTCTGCCTTTTTACAATTTACATCACTGTTTTATCGCCTGCTTTTATTGTTTCTTATCTTCTTATGTTTTAAAAATTCTGTAGGCTGAAGAGCAGTGTACTAGGCTGCTGACAGCCCGCCCCCTTCGGGGGGAACCGAAATCCAATTAAGGAAAAAAACTCTCAGTAGCGACACTGTTACTGTGGTAGTGTTTACGGAATATGAAGTTTGGGACCCTAGTGATTACGTTGAGTTATGTTTCACCTTGTTTGCAGAATAAATCTTCTAAGTTGTAATTAATTTCGACTTTCCATTTGGTAGATTGTACCTGGGACACAACTGCAACCTTGTACAGGAGTTAATCATGGATGATAAAAATTGCAGAGCCGTATAGAATAGAAACTTTTAAGGTGTGCTGATACAGAAGAACACTAAAAACTGGTAACTAATGAGGAGCTACCGAACAGAAGTGGATAAAAAAGAAAGGAATGGCACAACTTGTCTAAAAGAAAGGACCGGTTGACAGGACACATCCTGAGGCGTCAAAGAGCCAAATACAATCACCAGGTTCTAATAAATGTAGATTGAAGTAGTTACGCAGATAAAACGACCTGCACAGTATAGAACAGTGTCTCGAAACGAGTTTTCGGCTGCAGACCACAACAACATTCCACCAAAGTTCTGAAATCTCTTTGCTTACCAAAACCTCGTTATGTGTCCACACTCCTGTCGTTGCAATATTTTCTTGTGACAAGAAGTCAATCGCTGCAATAATTTTGCCAATTCGTCACCTAGTCAGTCTAGATAACTGATAAATAGTTCGTTATAAAACTCACTTAAAATTTACCATTGATTCGTCATTTACCGGCTGACAAAAATCCTACCATGGTCACATTATATCATCAGCATCATGCTTTTTTTTAAAAGGATTGTAGGCAGTTACATTCTCATCTATTGTCATTACCTTCTTTTTGCCTTACCAAGATCTTACTATATTGTACATTTCAGAGGATTCGTATCCTTTGCCAAAGTAATTTCACTTCATTAAATTTCGTAACCATGCATCTTTACACTGTGTTTCAGATCGCCTTCGTTATACACGCTTACCCTTTTGTAATCCGTCTGTAATCTTACTACTTCTTCTATCCACTGTGCTTTCTATAGTACATTAAACTCTTCAACTTCAGTATCCTCATTACAATTTATCATACCCATATTAGTCCTACTATATCGCTAAGACCTGTGCTCCTTCGGACTTAACGTAATATCACCCCATTAATAACCTCTTTCTAACAAAATGTTTCGGAAATATACAATTAAATAGCAATTACATCATATTGTAACATTGACTGCAGCTAATACATTAGAAGGCAGTATCTGTTAGCAGGAACATGAACACCAACATAGTTTCGTCCTCCGTCACAACAAAAGCATTAATAATACTAAAGTAACATCTAGCACAAATGATAAGTGGAGCATCATCACTTCTCCTTCTACCTAGTAACCACGTCAAACCCTCTATCCCATTTCCTTTTACAGTCAGCACCCGTATTAGCTCACAATGATCCCTCTATATCTTCCAATAGTCTCAAGTTACCTGACTAGCTCGGCCATTAGTCGTTAATGAGTAAGCAAACATACCCACAGGGGTGTCATCAGTCAATCGCTACCTGATTTGCTGTAATAATTTTGCCAATTCGTCACCTAGTCAGTCTAGATAACTGATAAATAGTTCGTTATAAAACTCACTTGAAATTTACCATTGGTTCGTCATTTACCGGCTAGTGACTAACAGGGGGAATGTTACATCCCTTGCTGGTCTTTTCGGTGTCTTCTCAGTATGTACAGTCATGCTCAAAACTAACCGAACGACCCGAATTGAGTTTCCCCTGATTCGCATGCCACCGGCATACCGCAGCTGTCTAGCAGGTCCTCTAATCGCTCCTTGGTACAGTCGTTTGACTATTGAAAATGGTTCCAACAAGTCACCACTAGAAAACTCCGCTCTGTATCCCAATCACTCAAGATGTAAAGTAATACCACGATTCTACAAATATCACGGAACGCCTTATCACAGATAAGACTGTCCTTAAGGCTTGTAAGCTCACATTTATTGCAATAAATGACATACGTGAAATGTTACCACTCTCATTATTACGTCAGATAGTTAATGCACCTAGTAAGTTCGTCGTACTCTTGATTTCCTCTTCAAAGCAGCATATCGTATTTATTATTTAACATAAAATGAGTGATATGCCTCGATTTTAGACAGTACCAGTTAGCAAATATCAACTTTAAATTACATAACGTAAACATTTTTAACGGACGCGAATTCCTACCCAGCATCTATTGTCCCTGTTAACGAACTACGAGAGCTGTTAAATACTGCTTTTCAGAAGTAACTTGCTTGAAATGCCGTGATGAAAAGCTTTGTGTTGGACAGGGATTCGAACCCAGAACCTAATCGGATTGTTATCAAAGCACAATCAACTGTGACACGTCGGATTTTCTCGGCAGTAGCTAGATGTTTTAACTGAAATGACGAGACGAAACATTAATTTTTTCCTTCCCAGGACACCAACCCGGCACCTATCGCTGTTATATTCTAGAGAAAACGAACGTTAAATATGGCTTTGTTACACCAGCAGCAACACGTGAGCACGTTTGAACTATAAATAACATGACGAAGAGTTCAGTGCTGACTGGGAATCGAAGACCACACATGTCGTCATTGACTACACACAAAGAGACGTCAGGTATCCAATTTTTCTCCACCAGCAGCTCGGAATAACATTCTTGAACTTACAGTGATCTCTCAAATAGTTCTGTGTCTCACTGGGAGTCAAAAACGTCAGATATCGTTAGTGCTGACAACGAATGAAAATGCAATAAAAATCAAAATTATTATCCACCAGCAGATAGGTGTTCTCATGCTAGAGGTTGACATTACATAATGAAAACTTTAGTACCGGTCCAGTATTCGAACCCATACACGCGCAATATGCGGAGATGTTGAGGAATCGGCAGTTTTGGACAAACAACCGATAGCAGTCGAGCTGTATTGTCACGAATCGATCAAATTCCGCGTTAAGGGCGGTCTGAGTTACATTCCAAGTTGAGAACCAATTTTGTCGACATACAGAAACTTATATAAAAGATGGAAAAAGTGTCCTGTGACCCTACATAGCGTTTGTTTCGTCACTAGAAATAAATAGTATAAGAAAGGTTACTGGTGATAGAGTTCCCACATTTCGCCACTCCTGACTTTATTGTGGTTCAACCTAACGTCTACTTGGTAGAGAAGGAATATCGTGTTTAATGTGAATTTCAGACCACAATGCCATTATACCTTCTTCACTTGGCGTAGCCAGAAGAGAATAGAATCTGTCTCTCCCCATTAAAAAATTATCAGCAGAGGTTGGAATAGAACCCAGACCACCAACATAGGAACCTATCATCAATCCCACAGACCACGAAATACTATTCTCTTAGGTTCATTTTTGTATCATAATGCAGTTGCGGCACACTCGATAAGATTTCTGACACACTGGCTCTCTGTAGTGAGGTGCAGCACGTTTAGTACATTCATTTACTTGGTTGAACAAATCGCCATGAACTAGCTGCCTCGGTTACCCAGTGCATACATTCGACTCTGTTTTGTAATCACCGAAGTAAAATCACGTAACTGCCACCTACAAAGAACTGCCGACAGTGTAGGATGCAAAAATTTAAACAGGAAGTGTTCCTTTCCATTTGAGCTACTCTATTGCGCTATCCGTTTGTTGAAAACGTCGTGCAGTGCAAAAGAAAAGCTGTAACTCTCTGTCTCACAGAAGTCTAGATCCGGCCATATGCTTTATCTCACAGCACTGTGGACTGCGGAAGTTCTGGAAGAACTGCTGTTGACTTCTTGATCTGCAATAGCTATACGACAGCTAGCAGCATAACGGTAAGCGTCGCGCATCGTAAATAAGTCGTCACGAGTTCTGTTACATCCGCTGCTACATTTTTTAAACGCAATTCTGCTGTCTGCTGAAGTTATCAATTTAATGGAACTTTGAACATCATTCCCTTCACGTCTGAAACCAAAATAGCGGCACGTGGAAAAAGGGCTAACATCTGCGACATTTTGTTCTTTTCAGGTTTAATACATTGCCAGGCAGCAGATGCGTCTCGAAGCTATTGTATTATGTATGGGGAGAGCGAAACGTGCCAAAATAGTCAGAAAAGTATTTTCTACATTAGCAGTCGTCTGGTAGTAGCATTTTATTCTTATTCAAACATTGTTTAACTGCTTTAACTCATAACAAGTTTTCTACATGCATGTAATCGATAAACAGCATGTGCATTGTCAGACTGTTATAGATAACATCAGAGAAGTCGCATACATCGTTGATGATAAATTTCTCTCTCAGGTTTACTATTGTTTTAACAGCGCTAAAAGATACCTTCCGAAAATTGTGCACTGTATTATAAGAAATGAAATAAAACTACCCACGATAACCTTACGACGAAAGTCTGTTTTAATAAAACTGAGTATCTGATGACAAGCGTGCCTCTATCGGCACGAATTAGTAAAATACTACTCACATTTCGCTTGGGTTTGCGTTTAATTGGTATACTGTGTCATACTCAACAGGTATGCAAATGTGGCATTTCATAAATAAAGATATGTATTCCTAGATACCCAACGTTTGCTTGTCAGCAGCGAAAGAGGCGTTACCTTGTAAGTTTTTAACTCTTGTACTATGAGCTGAAAGTATTTTCTTGCGATTTCCTTATCGATGTTTGATCTGACTGCTTGTAGCTCTTTCACACAAGGGATAAAATCGTTGCAGTCTGCGAGACTGGAACCGCGAACTGTAACAGACGCTTCTTCACAGGCCAGTACGTCCACACACAGCTAGCGAAGAGGCATGCGTTATGCGTTCCTCCTACTAGGCCAATAGTGGCTAGAACTCGTAAACCGCTTTGTAAAGGACGAGATTAGTTGCGATATCCACGTGCAACGACTTTCCTGGACTGAAAACCGTAAATATTCAATCTTTTGTTACACCTCAAGCGATGATAACTCAGATTATTCAATGGAAATGACAGGAAAAATCAAGTGAACCTCGTGGCTTAATTCCGTGCACCCCAGGAAATAACTCGTCGATCACAGGGTTGCCAAACATACCTTGCCATGTTGCCAAATCTCAATTCAGTACAGGCAGGAAGAAGACGACCGATTTGATCCTACAGCGGGCTGGGAAGTGACCATAGCGGCGTCTCAAAGACGCGGCTGCTACGGCCTGGAATACGTAATGCGTCTTATTCGCGTTTCTATAACTAGGTTTAGGGACTGGAGCGTATTTACTAATAATGCTCAGAACTGACTGCAAACAAAGCAACATAAATCAGTAACTCTCATAGTTGTTATTATATTTCTTTCGTAACTGCACTCAAAAATTAAGAAACTCATTCATGGACGTTTTCGTGCCTCGCCAATAGTCGAAAACACCAAACAAATGAAAATAAAAAAAGAATGTGTGCGTGTGTATGTGTGCGTGTGTATGTGTGTGTGTGTGTGTGTGTGTGTGTGTGTGTGTGTGACAGAGAGAGAGAGAGAGAGAGAGAGAGAGAGGAGAGGGAGAGAGAGATTAAAATAAAAAAGAATGAGAGAGAGGGTAAAGGATTGTTGTAAAGAAATTGTTTACTGGTATGTAAGGAAACCTTTCATTAAAATGACACATTCCACATCATTACAAAATGTTTTATTCGTGATCTATGGAACAAGTATTAATCTAATCTAATCGTATCATATTGCTGACTAGCCGTGAAGAGTCATGAATTACCGAAATTTTCGCCAATATCAGTAAAAAAAAAAAAACTTGAAAATAAAAGACGACAGTTTTTGTAATAAACCGTGACTCCTATCAAGACCCTTTCATCCCTGTTAACTAACCACGAAAGATGTCTGATATACCTCCATTCAGAAGCAACAAAGTGTGTATGCATTTAAAGATGAAGTGCATGATGTGGAGTTCTATGACACAGATACGAACCCAACACGTAATCGTATTGTTGATTAATTAAAATCAAATGTTACCTATCGGTTTTTCTTACCAGCTGCTAGGTGTTTGAATCTAAAATAAGGATACAAATTTTTGTGCCTGAGCTACAATCGGACCACACTCCTATCGTTCTTCTTTATCGTCCACGAATATAGCTTAAGTATCAATTGCTTACTCACCAACAGTAAGATGTGTGCGTGTTTGATCTGAAATTGTTGGCAACACAAGAACAGACATTAAAAATGTACGTTAATTTTCACTAGCGGGCCGGTGTGCACGTGATAGGGCTTGAAAGGAAATTATGAATATTTTTGTTCTGGATAACGACGCGGACCCACATACTTACTTTTGGAGGAGATCTAGAGAAGATTGAAGACTTGGAAAAAGGAACGAAATGATTGAACTATAGTGTCCCGAGAGATTCAGATCCTCGAAAGAGGAGATACGAATTCGAATCACAGTCCAGCATCAAATTTTTCAACGTCTCTAGTTCAATCAAGTTCAAGTAAAATAAGAGCCCTGTTCCTTTAAATGGGTATCGGTTCATCAAATGAAATACAATTTTCTAGTGTAAGAAAGGTTACTGGCGACAGTATTACTGTTTACCATGACTTCCACCTATGTCATTTCCCAACATAAACCGGCTCTGCCCAGTTGGGAATGAAGGGACGTGATGTTTAATGCGGATTCTGGATTATAACATATTTATCTTGAGGTTACCAGAGGTAACGTAAATATGTTTGTTCCTCTTAAAAGTAAATGCCTGAACCTGCGCATTGCACTTGTGATAGTTCGTTCCACCAGATTATTGTGGCCACATTTCCCGGCCCCTGGAGTGTGCTGTAACGGATGATGTGCTTAGATTACAAAATTAGTCACGGTGGAAAAATTGCGAGTCTGTTAAATGGTTAAGTAGAAGCAAGCTTCTGACATGGGGGTTATGCTATTCTCATATCAAGGTGTGAAGAAGACTTTTCTAGACATGATAGCATCGATGAAGCCATTTTGAAATTTTCACTAACTAAGGAAATATCTTAGTTCCAGAAAATCCACTGTGATGTGTGAGCCGGTTCATTCCCTGTCTACGGAATCCTTTTCATGTTAATATCAAACATCAGCAATTTCTCGTAGATTACATTAAAACTAAAGTAATATATGTAGACGTTACCTGATAACGAAAACGCACTGCCTTTCTTCATTTACTTGCGCCTAGAAATGGCTGTTGAATATTACCAAACCTAAAGCCAAGGGATCTTACCGCCTTCCGATAGACGTTGCTGTCAGTTCTTCCATATGATTTGGTCGACGTGACCTGTTTCAGGTTGCGTATGACAGAGAATTTTTAGAAAATCAATTGTTTTCCTTTTCAATAAACTGAAAGATTTTCATTCTTAGCTACCTAAGTTCTAAATTTTCGTAATATTTGTTCAAATTTAATTTTCGCTTCTACACTCCTGGAAATTGAAATAAGAACACCGTGAATTCATTGTCCCAGGAAGGGGAAACTTTATTGACACATTCCTGGGGTCGGATACATCACATGATCACACAGACAGAACCACAGGCACATAGACACAGGCAACAGAGCATGCACAATGTCGGCACTAGTACAGTGTATATCCACCTTTCGCAGCAATGCAGGCTGCTATTCTCCCATGGAGACGGTCGTAGAGATGCTGGATGTAGTCCTGTGGAACGGCTTGCCATGCCATTTCCACCTGGCGCCTCAGTTGGACCAGCGTTCGTGCTGGACGTGCAGACCGCGTGAGATGACGCTTCATCCAGTCCCAAACATGCTCATTGGGGGACAGATCCGGAGATCTTGCTGGCCAGGGTAGTTGACTTACACCTTCTAGAGCACGTTGGGTGGCACGGGATACATGCGGACGTGCATTGTCCTGTTGGAACAGCAAGTTCCCTTGCCGGTCTAGGAATGGTAGAACGATGGGTTCGATGACGGTTTGGATGTACCGTGCACTATTCAGTGTCCCCTCGACGATCACCAGTGGTGTACGGCCAGTGTAGGAGATCGCTCCCCACACCATGATGCCGGGTGTTGGCCCTGTGTGCCTCGGTCGTATGCAGTCCTGATTGTGGCGCTCACCTGCACGGCGCCAAACACGCATACGACCATCATTGGCACCAAGGCAGAAGCGACTCTCATCGCTGAAGACGACACGTCTCCATTCGTCCCTCCATTCACGCCTGTCGCGACACCACTGGAGGCGGGCTGCACGATGTTGGGGCGTGAGCGGAAGACGGCCTAACGGTGTGCGGGACCGTAGCCCAGCTTCATGGAGACGGTTGCGAATGGTCCTCGCCGATACCCCAGGAGCAACAGTGTCCCTAATTTGCTGGGAAGTGGCGGTGCGGTCCCCTACGGCACTGCGTAGGATCCTACGGTCTTGGCGTGCATCCGTGCGTCGCTGCGGTCCGGTCCCAGGTCGACGGGCACGTGCACCTTCCGCCGACCACTGGCGACAACATCGATGTACTGTGGAGACCTCACGCCCCACGTGTTGAGCAATTCGGCGGTACGTCCACCCGGCCTCCCGCATGCCCACTATACGCCCTCGCTCAAAGTCCGTCAACTGCACATACGGTTCACGTCCACGCTGTCGCGGCATGCTACCAGTGTTAAAGACTGCGATGGAGCTCCGTATGCCACGGCAAACTGGCTGACACTGACGGCGGCGGTGCACAAATGCTGCGCAGCTAGCGCCATTCGACGGCCAACACCGCGGTTCCTGGTGTGTCCGCTGTGCCGTGCGTGTGATCATTGCTTGTACAGCCCTCTCGCAGTGTCCGGAGCAAGTATGGTGGGTCTGACACACCGGTGTCAATGTGTTCTTTTTTCCATTTCCAGGAGTGTATAATGTAGGAAAATATTTCACAGTGCTCTTTCTCACAGGAAAATATGCAATTCACTCATTGGGTTCCATAAGTACACTATAACAGTAATTTCTGCGTGTATGTAATGCATACGGATTGTAGAATTTAGCGGTGCACTCTCTTCCACTTCTGTGTACAATATATCTAACCTAAACGGGCCCTTTATCATTACAGGCCCTGGGCGGTGCAACATCATACTGACAACAGTTATGTGCTTATACTGACAACCTCACTGTTCGTTTTACCTGATTTTGTAATCATTTAAATAAAACAACATCACCTTTCAGTGGGAGACATTTCGTCCACCGTTTCCTTCTGTGAAATTTGTCAGTAAGCTTTTTGCCTTCCAACCAGCGAAATGCGGCAGAGTACGGCCGGTAAACGATTCACAAACCACTATTTAGTGCCGTTAAGACGATTTGTTTAAACATTGGCGTAGCTGAAGGAATTTAGTTTCTTCTTACATCGTTTTATGCAGCAACGTTCACAGATATCTCAAATAGGAAAAGCTCTTAATCCAGGTACGAAGGTTGTAAGACTTTCCACAGTATGTGTCAGGTCGATCTTTTAGTCTGATAGCTCTGTTTAAGTGTTTTGTCTAAGAGGTATCACAAGTAGTGTCCCTGTAGCTGTGGGAGTAATTGGTTGAAAAGAAGCTTAGCACCAGTGGGTACAGCAGTGCTAAATATTCAAAATGATTATCAACCTAAGTCTGGGTTCATTCTCAAACTTAGGCGTATTTATAATATTGAAGCTAGACTGTGTATCCTTGTCTTCCTTGAGTGGGCATCGGAAATCGTTTACACACACGTATACGAGTGTAATCCAAAAGTAGGTCACCTAAGGGACACGCAAGTGCCAACGCAGACACAAACGAGAGATGCTTAAGTTTAATGCCAAGCAGAAACCACCGTAGTAGGTGAATGGTGGCAAAGTGATACAAGTAAAGAGCAAGACTACTGATTTGAAGGTCTCAGGTTCTGTCCCTCGTCAGGCCTACCATTTTTATGTGCCGTTTATACTTATTTCACCCCAGGTAGTGTTTATTGATGCGTAAAATGGCGAGTTCCACTGTGGTTCGAAAGCCACGTTAAACAGTACGTTCCCCTATTAACTGGCTAGTAAAGTCGACTCAAAGGTCGGAAGAAACGAATGGCATACTCTCCAACAAGGCCGTGCCTATTAAAACACTGTGGTGGCTGATGACTGCTTCACTTTCTATGGTTCCAAAGTTAATGATCTTCGGGTTATTAACATTTTTATGCTTTCATGCTGTAGCTTTGATACCAGTAAACGTAAGTAAACGGCCGGCCACTGTCACCGTTCGAGTTGTCACGGTGGTAGACGACGATGCTGTCGACCCCAGTTACAGTCTTGGTCATGGCTATATTTCGGTCGAATACCTCTATGTGACTTTCTGCGTATTTCAAGATATACTTTTATACACTTGGTACGCATCCAAATTGATATCTGAAAGAGCTGTATTTAGCAACATGAATCAGATATGTTTTCCGTGCAATATATCGGACAACACGTCAGTGCAGCGAGATTTCGTTTGTGTGTTGCGCATGGTGCAGGAAATATTTGTGTTTTGCTTGCTTCTATGATAGGTTTTACCCCACTGAATGCGAGCAAGCTCATGAATAGACTCTCAATAACTGGAATTACGCAATAATACACTTAAAGTTGTATTTTTGCGTTATGTATCCCAATGAAAATAACTTAAACAGGTTAAATGACTACTTGCTTATTAATCGCTCTTATCGAATCTTTTCTCAAAAAAAAAAAAAAAGGAGAGAGAGAGAGAGAGAGAGACAGACAGAGAGAAAAAACAGAAATGTTTTCAAATATCAGCTCGATGACGCCATGTTCGTCTCATGACGTAAAGCAAATATAGTTTATAGGTAATATCACGTTGTACTAGCGAGATGTATGGCCAGAGGGTTCTTTCTTTTCTCTCTGCAAACAACCAGAACAGAATTCAGTAACAAAGTGGTAAGAACACCTATGCGGTGGGCCAATTAAACAGCTTTTCTTGGTTATTTTCTTAATCGTCTCAAATGCAGTAAACATCCTTGTTTACTGATTTGTTATTACTACAATTTTTATAGTTATTCGTCACCTCACAACAGCTTTCGTATCAGTCATTGCTGCCGATGCACGTAACGAATGGATCAGGATGAATGGAATGTGGGATGTTTCGTCGCGGAGGATGTACTCATTTATCTCGGCGTCTTGTGTTGAGGGTAATATTAAAATCTCAACAAGTGAAAACGACAACTGGATGCCAGTGATGCAGGCAATAACACCCAACTATTTCTGTCGACTTAACACCACGACGACAGACAAACTGGCGTCTCACTGTATTTTGATTATAATTCGTTAGCCTTCTTGCGAACTCGTTTTAATACCTCGTGGGAGCAGGCATAATATTTTGATTTTTGAACACCGAACAATAACACATAAAAATAGTAGATGGAAGGATACAAAGAAACAGTCAGACTCATGGGTGTGGATCCAATTCATCACTAGAAGACTAAACAAGAGGGAAACATTACGAAAGCAATGAATACGCTGGTTTGTATACATTATTTGTATAGAGCTGAAGATGAAAAAGCGCAGATCTACACAGTGCCCGCATCTGCACTTTAGTTTCTGTCTTAATGGGCATAATTTTTAGTTTCCAATGAATTTTCAAATGAATTGATTATTACGTGGTACAGAATAATTAGTTAATAGTGTTTCTTACGGCTTCCATTCGCACCAACATTTTTCTACATTTTCGTACAATTCATGAAATTCTACTTGAATGGTCACAAGACTGCACATAGATGCAATCGATTTCGAGGTGCAAAGTGTTTGTTACCTTACTTTTCGTGACAGGTGGGCAAAGTTGATTTCCAAAGACTTTTCATTGTACTGGAACAATCTTTTGTCACAAGGTAACAGGGAAAGTGTTTTATTCGTATACATTTTGTCGGAAACTGTAATCGTGATGGAAGATTACACACCTGAATGTTTGACACAACTGGTAGGAGAAAAGACTGCGTATTAACCAAACCCCGCTCCTCTTTTTCGTATCCTCCTGCGACATGAGGACGGGATTCTTCTTCCATAACGCTACAGAGCTGTTCCTAGCACAGCTGAGAATAGCCAATATCGTCACAAACATTTGGCAACACTGTTACAGTGCAATCACTTCCGCGTATGGTACTGAATTGACTCGCTAAATTTACTTGATATTCCCTTTCCATTTGAATGACTCGTGCTATATAATCCTCATGTAATTTAAGACACTAAGAAAAATCAATTTTATGGCTAAAGAAATGCTATTCTTCACATTAGTGACAACTTTTGTTATCTTTCACGATGCACTATGAGGCTGAGCGGCCAACACCATGATGAGAGTGGCGTGTTGGCGGCAGTGTGGCTGTAGCCCTGTGGTGCCGCCCATGTCTCGTGTCGAAACGGTTCAAGGAGTCGTCAGTTATAACTGTGGTAGGGGCCAGCATGTGCGAGCTTCTTATTCTGATTTAGTTTATGGGGCTGCGAATTTCCAGAAAAAATTCTGTAACGAAATCAGTAGAAAATACACATCAAATACTTTTGATAGCTCGACACAGTAAGTTGTGTTAGTGGTCATAGATCCCTGGCTTTCTGACTGCCAAGCTGCTTCACAATACAAGCCGCTCTGAAGAAATTCGAATCGACCATCAACGATACGAAATTCAATATTGTTCTTCACTTAAGACTCACATTCCAGGGTGATAAGTAAGAAGGAATGGAACCTCTTGGTTACTACAGGGCCTCTACGCTAAATTTCCACAGTAGCAGTTAGGAACTCTCTGCAGACATTTGCTGTCTGCAGCTCGTGGTCGTGCGGTAGCGTTCTTGCTTCCCACGCCCGGGTCCCCGGGTTCGATTCCCGGCGGGGTCAGGGATTTCCTCTGCCTCGCAATGACTGGGTGTTGTGTGATGTCCTTAGGTTAGTTAGGTTTAAGTAATTCTAAGTTCTAGGGGACTGATGACCATAGATGTTAAGTCCCATAGTGCTGATGCCTCTTCCCTAGCTCTGTGGAAAGGTGCTAACCTCAGAAAAAGCGTCTGTTATGGTTTGCGGTTCTAGTCTTGCTGAGTGTACCGTTTTTATCCCTTCTGTGAAAGAGCTACAAGCCGTCAGATCACACATCGATAAGGAAATCGCAAGAAAATACTTTCGGCTCATAGTGCAATGGTGAAAAACTTACAATGCTGCACAACAGGTAATGCCTCATTTCGCTGCTGACAAACAAGTTTTTAACATCACACTCCAGCACCCCACAGGACGGTCTGCGGACATCAGCGACGTCTGCCCTCACAACTACGAGAAGGAAACCTGGGCGGAAAAGAAAGGATCACTTAACGAACGAAGCCAAGCTTTAATGCTTGGGGTATATAAAGTGAAGGATTATTAATTTTGAGAAGACGAGTTTTGAGGATCGCGTGTCAGCTGAGTCAGTGCCACCATGTTAGAGGACGAGCAGGGGAATGTTTTCAAGAAAAATACTATTCTTTTCTTTACAGAAGAAGTCTTTTTAATTCGTCATGAAGAAAAACATTACGCAGGGGAATGATTTAAAGGAAAACAAGTTTCCTTTCTTTACAGAAGAAGTGTTTTATTTAATCGTGAAGAAGAACAATTTCTTTTAATGGCGATGAAGCCAGGCCGAGAAGGCAACTTCTGGCGAGCGTAAGGATGGGTTGGAGGGGAGGAAGGAGACCCAAAAAAGAAGGGAAAAAGAAAAAAAATTAAAAAAGTTAAATAAGAAAAAGAAAAAAAAATAGTGCTCAGAGCCATTTTAGACATTTGCTAACAGCAGCTCTAGCAACTTACTTTTTCTCTGGGTAGCTTCAAATATGGGCAATTTTGTCGCCTTAAATCCAATTGAATATTTTAAATATCACTTTTGAACAGCGTTTAATTCTTCATTAGTTCATGTATGGACCTCAAAACAAGAAATTTGCCTTAGTAGCTATAGAGCAGGTTCTGAAAGGTATTGACACAATGTTTCGCATCCATTTACCATAGGGAATCAGAGAAAGAAACCAAACACATTACATTGCATTTACTCTCTGTACCTTGACAAACACATATGAATCCATGACAAAAATAAATTATTTGAAGAATCTCCTGTGAAAGGAAAAAGAACAGGATGTGACGCTTTAATTATAGTGCACTGGATCAGAAACAGTGAAATTTAATTCCATGCCACATTGATGTATTGCATACTACTCTAATAAAATACTCATCAAATAAAAACTGTTTTGTGTCTCCATTGCTATCGAGTGTGGAACACAAACCATAGACAGATTTCATGGGTCACCACTCAACAACATTAAAGCTTTTACACCGTCAAGAGTGAAGAGTGGAGCAGATGTTCTCGGCAGAAGGTGAGGCAGTGCAGTGCCTCAGCCCCCGCTGGTAGGCAGCAAACGGGTCCCAAAGAAGTGAGACGCATGCGGTGTTCAGAGGCAGATGGTCGACCAAGAAATCTCTCGCTAAAATATTGTTGAATCAAATTGTTGTTACCAATGTGACAGAAAACAAAATATATTGTAGATTCGCTTGAATTATACTCATAGCTTCAGCACCGAGAGGAAAGGGGCGATAAAAAATTTGTCGACGTTTGCTTTTGGTTACCAGACATAGTATTAGATAGTCCCTCGTTTTACCTCAAGACTGCGGCCGTAGACAAGAGTCATGTACTCAGGCTGCAGTCTAGAGTTCTTCCGGGAAGTGTAGCAAACTACAATGTTGCCAGAACGAGCATATTGCCGAACATAGAATTCAGAGGGGAGAACAACTGTATTGTCCACCTTGCGTGAACGACTCGGTCGTCAGCTTTTTTCTCTAAGACTGTATCTACAACACATATTGCACGCTTAAAAACCAGAAGAATTAAAAAAAAACAAAATTAGTTTATGAGAGCAACGTTAACTATAGCGTTCGAAGTATTCATTTTATTGTATACGTGTGTGTCTTCCAATGCCCACTTAAGCAAGACAAGGATACACAGTCTAGCTTTAATATTATAAATAAGCCTCAGTTTGTGGATGAACCCAGACTTAGGTTGATAATCATTTTGAATATTTAGCACTGCTGTACTCACTGGCGCTAAGCTTCTTTTTAACCATTTACTCCCACAGCTACAGGAACACTACTTGTGATACCTCTTAGACAAAATACTAAAACAGAGCCATCAGACTAAAAGATCGACCTGACACATACTGTGGAAAGTCTTACAACCCTCATACCTGGATAAAGAGCTTTTCCTATTTGAGATATTTGTGAACGTTGCTGCATAAAACGATGTAAGAAGAAACTAAATTCCTTCAGCTACGCCAATGTTTAAACAAATCGTCTTAACGGCACTAAATAGTGGTTTGTGAATCGTTTACCGGCCGTACTCTGCCGCATTTCGCTGGTTGGAAGGCAAAAAGCTTACTGACAAATTTCACAGAAGGAAACGGTGCACGAAATGTCTCCCACTGAAAGGTGATGTTGTTTTATTTAAATGATTACAAAATCAGGTAAAACGAACAGTGAGGTTGTCAGTATAAGCACATAACTGTTGTCAGTATGATGTTGTACCGCCCAGGTCAGGCATATTGTATACAAAGTGGAAGAGAGTGCAACACTAAATTCTACACTCTGTATGCATTGCATGCACGCAGAAATTACTGTTATAGTGTACTTATGGAGCCCAATGAGTGAATTGCATATTTTCCGGTGATAAAGACCACTGGCAAACAGCTGTCGCTACATTAGGTTACTTAAACTGGTGTCACCCTGAACTAGAATTCATGGTCAGCGACTAAGTGTAAGGAGAATGAATCGGATGCGGATTTTGCAACTGTGAAATATTTTTTACATTATAGAAGCGAATATTAAATTTGAACTAATATTATAAAAATTTTGAACTTAGGTGGCTTAGAATGAAAATCTTTCAGTTTATTGCAAAGGAAAACAATTGATTTTCTAAAACATTCTCTGTCATACGCAACTTGGTACAGGACACGTCGACCAAATCATATGGAAGAAATGACAGCAACGTATATCGGAAGGCAGTAAGATCCCTTAGCTTTTGGTTTGGTAGTATTCGACAGCCAATTCTATGCCCAAGTAAATGAAGAAAGGCAGTGCGTTTTTGTTATCAAGTAACGTCTTCATATATTACTTTAGTTTTAATGTAATCTACGAGTAATTGCTGATGCTTGATATTAACATGAAAGGGATTCCGTATACAATGAAAGAGCATGCTCTTAGGCAACTACTTCTGTAATGACCAAAAGGCCTTAATTGATCTTCACGTACGTGTGTCCCAGCAACGGTATGAAAAAATGATAGTTCTAAATGGCTCTGAGTACTATGTCCCCTAGAACTTAGAACTACTTAAACCTAACTAACCTCAGGACATCACACACATCCATGCCACAGGCAGGATTCGAACCTGCTACCGCAGCGGTCAGGCTGTTCCAAACTGTAGCGCCTAGAACCGCACGGTCTCCACGGCCGGCGATAAATAATAGTAATATGACAGTAATAATCGAATTATCTGGTAATTTCACACGTCACAGTGGATTTTCTCGTACTAAGGTATTTCCTTAATTAGTGAAAATTTCAAAATGGCTTCATCGATGCTATCATGTCTAGAAATGTCTTCACACCTTGACATGAGAATAGCATAACCTCCATGTCAGAAGCTTGCTTCATCTTAACCATTTAACAGGCTCGAAATTTTTCCACCGTTACTAATTTTGTAATCTAAGCACATCAACCGTTACAGCACACTCCAGGGGCTGGGAAATGTGGCCACAGTAGTCTGGTGGAACGAGCTATCACAATTGCAATGCGCGGTTTCAGGCATTTACTTTTAAGAGGCACAAACATATTCACGTTACCTCTGGTAACCTCAAGATAAAGATGTTATAATCCAGAATCCGCATTAAACATCACGTCCCTTCATTCCCAAGTGGGCAGAGCCGGTTTCCGTTGGGAAATGACATAGGTGGAGGTCATGGTAAACAGTAATACTGTCGCCAGTAAACTTTCTTACATTAGAAAATTTTATTTCATTTGATGAACCGATACCCATTTAAAGGAACAGGGCTCTTATTTTACTTGAACTTGATTGAACTAGAGACGTTGAAAAATTTGATGCTGGACTGTGATTCGAATTCGTATCTCCTCTTTCGAGGATCTGAATCTCTCGGAACAGTATAGTTCAATCATTTCGTTCCTTTTTCCAAGTCTTCAATCTTCTCTAGGTCTCCTCCAAAAGTAAGTATGTGGGTCAAAATCCTTATCCAGTACAGATATATTCATAATTTCATTTCAAGCCAGCTAGTGAAAATTAACGTGCATTTTTAATGTCTGTTCATGTGTTGCCAACAATTTCAGATAAAACACGCACACATCTTACTGTTGGTAAGTAAGCAATTAATAGTTAAGCTATATTCGTGGACGATAAAGAAGAACGATAGGAGTGTGGTCCGATTGTAGCTCAGGCACAAAAATTTGTATCCTTATTTTAGATTCAAACACCTAGCAGCTGGTAAGAAAAACCGATAGATAATATTTGATTTTAATTAATTAACAATACGATTACGTGTTGGGTTCGTATCTGTGTCATGGAACTCCACATCATGCACTTCATCATTATATGCATACACACTTTGTTGCTTCTGAATGGAGGTGTATCAGACATCTTTCGTGGTTAGTTAACAGGGATGAAAGGGTCTTGATAGGAGTCACGGTTTATTACAAAAACTGTCTTGTTTTATTTTCAAGTTTTTTTTACTGATATTAGCGAAAATTTCGGTAATTCATGACTCTTCACGGCTAGTCAGCAATATGATACGATTAGTTTAGATTAATACTTGTTCCATAGATCATGAATACAACATTTTGTAATGATGTGGAACGTGGAATTTTAATGAAAGGTTTCCTTACATACCAGTATATAATTTCTTTACAACAATCCTTTATCCTCTCTCTCATTCTTTTTTATTTTAATCTCTCTCTCCCTCACCTCTCTCTCTCTCTCTGTCACACACACACACACACACACACCCACACCCACACACACGCCCACATTCTTTTTTTTTATTTTTATTTGTTTTGTGTTTTCGACTATGGGCGAGGCACGAAAACGTCCATGAAAGAGATTCTTAGTTTTGAGTACAGTTACGAAAGAAATATAAACACAACTATGAGAGTTACAGATTTATGTTGCTTAGTTTGCAGTCAGTTCTGAGCATTATTAGTAAATACGCTCCAGTCCCTAAACCTAGTTACAGAAACGCGAATCAGACGCATTACGTATTCCAGGCCGTAGCAGCCGCGTCTTTGAGACAGCCCGCTGTAGGATCACATCGTGATCGATGAGTTACTTCCTGGGATGCACGGAATTAAGCCACGAAGTTCACTTGATTTTTCCTGTCATTTCCATTGAATAATCTATGTTACCATCGCTTGAGGATAGAACCATTTAAATTAAAAAGCTCCCATTCAACAAAAACTCTATAACCAATTATTAAATAATAAATACCTAAAATAAAAATTATAGTTCTAGAAAAAAATAAAGAAAAAAACTCAAAGAACAAAAGATTGAAAATTTACGGTTTTTAGTCCAGGAAAGTCGTTGCACGTGGATATCGCAACTAACCTCGTCCTTTAAAAAGCGGTTTACGAGTTCTAGCCACTATTGGCTTCCTAGGAGGAAAGCAAAACGTATACCACTTCGCTAGCTCTGTGTAGACGTACTGGCCTGTGAAAAGCGTCTGTTACAGTTCGCGGTTCCAGTCTCGCAGACTGCAACGATTTTATCCCTTGTGTGAAAGAGCTACAAGCAGTCAGATCAAACATCGATAAGGAAATCGCAAGAAAATAGTTTCAGCTTATAGTTCAATAGTGAATAACTTACAATGCTGCACAACAGGTAACGCCTCTTTCGCTGCTGACAAGCAAATGTTGGGTTTCTAGGAATACATAACTTTATTAATGAAATGCCACATTTGCATACCTTTTGAGTATGACACAGTATACCAATTAAACGCAAACCCACGCGAAATGTGAGTAGTATTTTACTAATTCGTGCCAATAGAGGCACGCTTGTCGTCAGATACTCAGTTTCATTAAAACAGACTTTCTTCTTTTCTGTGAGATAAAGCATATGGCCCGATGTAGACTTCTGTGAGGCAGACAGTTACAGCTTTTCTTTTGCACTGCACCACGTTTTCAACAAACAGATAGCGCAATAGAGTAGCCCAAATGGAAAGGAACACTTCCTATTTAAATTTCTGCATCCTACACTGTTGGCAGTTCTTTGTAGGTGGCAGTTACGTGATTTTACTTCGGTGATTACAAAACAGAGTCGGATGTATGCACTGGGTAGCCGAGGCAGCTAGTTCATGGCGATTCGGTCAACCAGGTAAATGAAAGTACTGAACATGCTGCAACTCACTACAGAGAGCCAGTGTGTCAGAATTCTCATCGAGTGCGCCGCTACGGTATTATGATACAAAAATGAGCCTCAGAGAATATTATTTGGTGGTCTGTGGGATTGATGATAGGTTTCTATGTTGGTGGTATGGATTCGATTTCAACCTCTGCTGATACTTTTTTAATAGGGAGAGACAGATTCTATTCCCTTCTGGCTACGTCAAGTGAAGAAGGTATAATGGCATTGTGGTCTGAAATTCACATTAAACATGATATTCCTTCTCTACCAAGTAGACGTTAGGTTGAACCACAATAAAGTCAGGAGTGGCGAAATGTGGGAACTCTATCACCAGTAACCTTTCTTATACTATTTATTTCTAGTGACGAAACAAACGCTATGTAGGGTCATAGGACACTTATTCCATCTTATATCTGAGCTTCTGTATGTCGATAAAATTGGTTCTGATCTTGGAATGCAACTCACACCGCCCTTAACTCGGAATTTGATCCATTCGTGACAATAGAGCTCGACTGCTATCGGTTGTTTGTTCAAAACTGCAGATTGCTCAACATCTCCGCATATTGCGCGTGTATGGATTCGAATCCTAGACCGGTACTAAAGTTTTCATTATGTAATTTCAACCTCTAGCATGAGAACACCTATCTGCTGGTGGATAATAATTTTGATTTTTAATGCATTTTCATTCGTTGTCAGCACCAACGATATCTGACGTTTTTGACTCCCAGTGAGACACAGAACTATTTGAGAGATCACTGTAAGTTCAAGGATGTTATTCCAAGCTGCTGGTGGAGAAAAATTCGGTACCTGACGTCTCTTTGTGTGTAGTCAATAACGATATGTGAGGGCTTCGAATCCCAGTCAGCACTGAACTCTTCGTCATGTTATTTATAGTTCAAACGTGCTCACGTGTTGCTGCTGTTGTAACAAACCCATATTTAACGTTCGTTTTCTCTAGAATATAACAGCGATAGGTGCCGGGTTGGTGTCCTGGGAAGGAAAAATTTAATGTTTCGTCTCGTCATTTAAAGTTAAAACATCGAGCTACTGCCGAGAAAATCCGATGTGTCACAGTTGATTGTGCTTTGATAAGAATCCGATTAGGTTCAGGGTTCGAATCCCTGTCCAACACAAAGCTTTGCCTCACGGCATTTCAAGTAAGTTACTTCTGAAAAGCAGTATTTAACATCTCTCGTAGTTAGTTAACAGGGAAAATAGACGCTGGGTAGGAATTCCCGTCCGTTAAAAATGTTTACATTATGTAATTTTATAGTTGATATTTGCTAACTGATACTGTCTAAAATCGAGGAATATCACTCTCTGTATGCCTAGTCAGGAATGACAGTTTCCGTCAGTCATGAAATCTTAGTCTGCATATCCTGGGTTTGAATCCATATGCAGAACGAGGCGGTTCGTCGTGTCATTTTTCAGTTCATACATCTTTTCAACTAGCTGCTAGTGAATAACGCAAATTTTTAATGTATTTTTGTGTTAAATAACAAGTAAGATATGCTACTTTGAAGAGGAAATCAAGAATATGGCGAACTTACTACGTGCATTAACTATATGACGTAATAATGAGAGTGGTAACATTTCACGTATGTCATTTATTGCAATAAATGTGAGCTTACAAGCCTTAAGGACCGTCTTATCTGTGACAAGATGTTCCCTGATATTTGTAGAATCGTCGTATTACTTTACATCTTGAGTGATTGCGATACAGAGCAGAATTTTCTAGTGGTGACTTGTTGGAACCATTTTCAATAGTCAAACGACTGTACCAAGGAGCGATTAGAGGACCTGCTAGACAGCTGCGTTATGTGGGTTGCATGTGAATCAGCCGAAATGCAATTCAGGTCATTCGGATACTTTTGAGCATGACTGTACATTCCCATTGTTGTACTGTTAACCATGTCATTGGTGTACATAATAGATTTCTAATTCGTTTGTGTATTTCTGCTTTACGTGCTTTAGATTAATAAAATTACCTTCGAAGAATGTAGAAAAATAGAAAGCGGACAGAGATTTCTAAGATCAGCTTCAAAATACTTTGTGTTTCATAAAGGTTAATCCGATTTGAGAACACCATTTCTTCTAAATAAATGAAGGCGGTATGTGAGGTACGTTTTCACGTACGCACAGGTCTACAACGTCATTATGTTCAGTAGGACAAATCGATTTTTTAAAAAAAGATACTTTTTACGGTTACGTTTAGATTCAAATTTTTCATTTACCTGCCACGAACGCCCATTTTTATCACCACAGGACGCATTACAAACATCCAGACGATAGGTAACTCGTCCCATACTTTTGCTGAGAACTGTTGGCCTTAGTTCACTCACTGCGTTTGCCGTACACCGGCGCAGATCAGACATAGATGATGGAACGGCAGACACAGACTAAGTCTTTTACAAACCACAAAAAACTAATGCACGTTGAGTTTATGAGCAAGCTCCATGGAGAACCATATCGGCAACTACACCGACTGACAACTTAGCCAACATGTCAACGTACACTTTTAATTTCGAGGATGTTCCTGAAGAAAAAAAGGTTGTCTCGAGAATCACTAATGATTCACGTAAAAGCACTTATGTAAAACACTGTAGACTTAGTTTTGGCAGACAACAACTTTCTGTAGCTTCGCGAACTATGTTTCGCCAAACTCTACGCTCTGGCTCACCCTCACCTCCCTAGGCCCATGTGACCCCCTTTCAACATGCTTTCGCCAATAAATGGCCTTTATTTAAATGTTACACTACTCATTCCATAACACCCACCGCTTGCCCATACGCCCATCCTGTACAACTGGTCATTTGACGTCCATCGCACTTCCCTGACCTGGTTCGAGCCCCTTTAACGTATCTATGACAGTCAGAGCAACATGGTTGAGTACACGTTTGCAGAATACACCAACATTAACATTTGGGAGGGTAATTTAAGATGTAACCATGTTTTATTTTCATTTGTATTTGAATGTTTATCTGGAGGGACATACCACATGCCTACCCCCGTGTTAGCTAACATAAACAGAGTTTTGCCACTTATGTGGGCGTGGGTTCGAATCCCACTTCTGACACCATTTGGGCAAAATGGGCGTATGGGTAGGCGGTGGCGTTATGAAATGAATAGGACAAAATTTAGACAAAGGCCATTTATTGGCGAAAGCATTTTAAAAGGGGGTCACGTGGGCCTAGAGAGGTGAGGATGAGCCAGAGCGTAGAGTTTGGCGAAACATAGTTCGCGGAGCTACCGAAAGTTGTTGTCGGCCAAAACTAAGTCCACAGTGCCGCAGTACCTGGAGAAGTGGGAGATGTTTAATGCTGCAGGGCGCACATCCGACTCGCGGGTGAGCAAGCACAAGGGAGCGGGCCCGGCGACGGGCGGCCGGGTATGTTCGACGCACAACGCGGCTTCCTCCGCCCTGATTGGTCAGGACCGAGCAAACCGTGCGGGCGATGTAAAACTTTCCAGAGCGCTTCCTGCTAAGCGACGCCTGGGGCGGCGTTACCTCGTAAGCACATGAGAGGTCCTGAAGATGGTGAAGGTACCCGTTTCTCGAAGCCGTTGAACTGTTGTGGCAAAAAAGGTATGCGATGTAGTCAGACCTTGTGGATAATGATCTTCATAAAGACAACGAGCAGGTCTGGTATTACCATGAGCTTCAACATTCAGAAAGATAATGGTGTATTCTGCAAACGTGTGCTCAACCATGTTGCTCTAACAGTCACAGACACGTTAGTGGGGCTCGAACCAGGTCAGAGAAGTGCGATGGACGTCAAATGACATCAGTCAATCCGACTTATGCACCCCTCTACCCTGTTGAATACCTACCGAGCAAACATGTTTTAAACGGCTTTAAAACGGAGACTGTACGTTTCCCGAGATGGGTTCCAACCCAACATATTGTTTACTCAGTCCCCTTTACAACATCTTGGAGTCTGTGAGGGGAATTTTAGAGCACGTTGTATGCACAGACTTACTGGTAGCCTAAATTAATATCGCAATCCACTGTTTCCATCATTTCTACTGAAAGTACTCAAATCTTCATATTTCTATACAGCTACGAGACTGAAACCCAAATATTCATGCTCGCATCTCGTGGTCGTGCGGTAGCGTTCTCTCTTCCCACGCCCGGGTTCCCGGGTTCGATTCCCGGCGGGGTCAGGTATTTTCTTTGCCTCGTGATAGCTGGGTGTTGTGTGCTGTCCTTAGGTTAGTTAGGTTTAAGTAGTTCTAAGTTCTAGGGGACTTATGACCACAGCAGTTGAGTCCCATAGTGCTCAGAGCCATTTGAACCATTTTGAACCAAAAATTCATCTCTGTATAGTAAAAAATCCATCTTCAGTTTTAATTAGGAAAAGGGGTAATGGTTCTAGCCAGTGACGTCAGATTTCTCGATAATTTTATGCAACAAATTGAATTTAAAACGAAGCGGCTTGCAGATGTCTGTAATACGGAGAAACAATGTCACTGGTTATTTTTGTAGTAAGGAAGTGTAAATATGATAAGCACCAAAAGTAACACTTTAGCTTCACAAAAAAGTGTATTGATAGACGTGCCGCTCGGTTTGCTTCTACCAGCCAGTCACAGCACAAGACACGTCACGTTAAACAAGCGTGTTTCTGACCGTAAAACAGAACTCAGAGAATGTTTATTTCGACAGTTATTCAGTATTATTTTTATGATTTTATGAACGAATGTCGTACTAACCTCATAAGATTGCAGCAGAAAAAATATCATCTTCTTTCAATAACCAATATTATACATAAATCGATGGCCTGGCAATGGGCAGTTGCCTTGCTGGGTTTATTGCTTCGTCAACCATGTGAAACGCATTTCGCTAAAAAGTGGGGAATTCGACACAAGTTCTCTTAAGTCAATATGTCGACGACATATTTATTATTTTTAATGGTTCGGTAGCTGAGATTCAGGTATTGGTAGACGATATTAGTAATTTGCACATAAAACTGAAATTCATTCAGGAAATTATGAATGAAAATAAAGTACTCAACTTCTTGGATTTAGAAGTACAGCCCAGTAGGAGTTTTATTCAGTTTGACGTATACTGGAAACTAATCAGAAGTGACTCAGTGGTACACGTCTCTTGCTAACACCCATTCCGCTAAAAGCATGCTTTTATCAACACTAAGGTCCACCATCTTAATGAAATCCCGTTAAGCCCAACATCCATAGAGAAAGCGTTGTCTAATCTCACGTGCTTTACTGTTCGTAACGGCTATGATCCATGACAGCTGATAGTCTATACAGAGAAAGGACGTCATAAAATGACTACAAAATGCGACGGTATCTACCGGTTAGTACTAGTGTAGTTACTCTTTCTAATAGCATCGCATGTGAGCAAACCAGTTGCGTCTTTACCTGTGATTACTCGTACTTTAGGTACACGGCTCTGTTTAGAAAGAACAGATAGATGTTGTCATAGGAGAAGTAGCTAAAAGTCAGAGATCAAATCAACACTCGCCATTAATGTTATATTTCGGCAATTCTATAAGAGTTCTTCCATGTTTCCTGGTTGATCTAGTTCTCTTACCTAAACCTAATTCAATCTGCGAGGGTCTAAAACTATTCTGATTGAGTTATCCTTCTTTCTAACCATCACAATTAGACTGCAGTAATCATTCCCACATTGTTGCACAACATCCCATTCTAACACCTGCTTTAATCTGGCCCTCACTGGCTCCCAATCAGCAATAGCAATCACGTATAGTTTTGATATGAGAGACTCGTAGGCCTCACCTTAACTGAGTATTCAAAAGGACTTGTCTGAGAAAATATCTTCATATCGACTCAACAAATTACACAGTTCCGACTTCGGAATGTCTTCAACCTCTTCAGTAGTTTCTTTTATTTCGTTATACATAGAATTACAATAGTTCCATACGTCAGTAATTACTGTCTGAGCAATTCGTTGGTCTCCAGTTAACAGAGCTTTAAATTTTACTTTGTTTATCTTGCAATCTAGTTCAATTTTAAGGTTTTTCTAAACACAAATCCAAGAAATTTTTTATTTAAATAGGAAATCCGTACCGAGTACGGCACCTTAATTAAACCATTCACCATCAAACATCTCATACTAAAACTGTAAGCATTACACTTAAACCTTAAAGGCATTTCATGTTTTGTGGGTTTACTTAGCGTACCAACGGCAGTTTTAAAATTCACATCGTTCACCGGAATAATCAGAAATTTCATTTTCTTATTTCTGTCTAGATATGGCTGTGATACAACCGATACTACCGGAATCTAAAAGTGAACTTACTTTTTCGCAGGCCACTTCGATTTCTGCTAGGTTGATGATATCTCCCTTCTGTAAACGATACTCCATGTAAAAACAGACTCAGCTGTACAATTGCTGATTTTACCGCATATTGTAAATGGATCACCCATTTTTTATAATTACATACTGTTAGTTAAACTAATGATCTATCTACAGCAGCTCCTGTTCTTCACCAATAGCTTGCAATTGGGAATGTCATAGTACTCCAGAATGTGGTGGTTATCTTCTCTAGCAGCATTACGCAGAAATATGGTTCTTGTAAGCAATGTCAACCCACTAGTACCAAAAGTATGTAATGATGGTGACTAATGACAGTAAAGTCCTTTACACTTAAATTTGAATCTGAACAGAGCTAAATCTCTCGATGACACGTGCGTATAGGAGACATAGTTGTGCCAGCAACATACTATTACTGGCTGCTTACTTTTAATGTCTGTCTTACTGTTGAGACTTGCTGACAACTGTGCATTGCATTAAAGGAATCGTTGCCACAGTCTCTGAGCATATAACATGTACTTGCGATTTCCTCATGAAAAGTTCGAATAACACTAGACTCACCTAACAGCCATCAAGTACTCACACCATTCTTCAGTTGTAATAATGTATTTTTATGTACGAAAATATCGAATATAAATTCATACAAGATTGAAATTTTAATCTATATATCCCACAGGCATGGAAAAAACTTGATATCAATTCAGTTAACTGAAGTTGTGGACGCTGCAGACGAAAAAATCGTATTAAATTCAGACAAAGCTGTTATTTTCATCTTTGATAAAATAAAATAGTTACGATGGTCTTTAGCAGAATAGCAACTCAGGATGAGAAGCTACAATAGCAATTAGCTTTCTCTCACAGATAAAGAGTAGGACTGTTCCTAAGCTAGTCACGTTATAAAATAAATCACGCTTGTATTGAACCAGCGGTGGATGCAGAACTTTTTTCTGAGAGAAGGGGTACAAGGATTAGAAGCGAGATGAACTTGTCCAATATGTACTTACAGGCACTGTAAGTCCAGTTTTAAAATAAAGAGACAGACACACACACACACACACACACACACACACACACACACTAAACACATATATAATCACAATCGTTTTTACATATGATGCCGTTGTGTTTCCTACAGAAAATATCCAGCAGTTCCTCAGCGTTCAGAGTCGATGGAATACCTCGATGGGAATGCATCAGTGCCAGTCCATTTAAACGATCTTTTGTCATCCTGCAGAAAGATGTGTCTTTAGACGGCTTAAGGTTGGGAAAGACCTAACTGCAGTGTTTGTTGTTACAGGAAATGTGTACAACTGACCTAACACTCTAATATTTGGCTGCGCCATTGCTCTTTTATAGCCCTCTATTGGTGACTTTTCCATATTTTCCACTATTTGTTGCCAAACGTGTAGCTCTTCCTTCAAAACGAGGGAGGTCGTCTTTGTACGGCTCCATACTTTGGAGAACATACTCAATAACTTTATCACTGTTTTGCGACAGCACCTTATGTCAACGTCCGATTATTTGTAGCTAAGGTGTAGGGAGTCCTAATGACATTTCATTCAACAATTGATCGAGAAAAGTATGAACACTGACAGACAGTAATATTCTTGTATAAACTGTATTTAAAAATTGAATTTGTTGGTCTGCTCACGGCATAGCTATACACCGCTACATAAGCAATTGCTACCCGTTTGCATTTCCCAAAATTCTCAATAGTGCCTCTTATTTAAATATTGTACTAGTTTTTACCTGCGGCTTCCTTCACGTATCAGTATTACTGTTATGGTGAGTAAGTACGGTAAAACAGAGCTCGTTATGTGCGGCAAAGCCCCCGCCCTCTCCGCCACCACCATCGTCCCATAGCACGAGGTCAGATGTTATAAGTCTTTGTATGTGTGTGGTATCACAACACAGACCCGGATGCGTCGAATTCAATGCAGGTTTTTTTATTTATTTGAAAGCTACTAAAATCAGAATTGTAGTGACGAATGTTTGATGAAAGTTTGTACAGCCGTTTAAATATAACTGCAATATAAATTAAAGAGTTCGCCGGTAGCAACAAGCTGCCTAATCAATGTGTGGTACATAACTTGATGTCAAGCTACAATATAAACCGCATAGGTCTCTGCAAAAAATTACAGGAGAACGTATGGTAACTTTTGAGGTTCACCTATATTTTGAAGATGAAAAATCGCCAAACAGGCACAAGGTACTATTGGCCAATAAGATGATTTTGCCGAAACGTCGAGGCGCGTATATCAACAAATGTACTGACTGCAAGAAGCCTACCGATGATGGAAAACTGAAACGTGGCAGTACTGTTTCTTACTAAGAAAATAATCCAGAGGGATCAAGTATCTATCGGAAATATCTGAATGTATGAGCTTCAGCCCAGCCCTAGAAATTTACAAATATTTTGCAGAGAAAATGAATTAACTTTACCTGCATAGCGAGTGAGACCTACACAATTGTTTATTTATCTACTACACAATCACGAAATGATAAGTGACGCTATGATTTGTTATACTTTTATCTTAAATTCTGACAGAAAGGAAACAGGGAGACATAATAGATCCACAAGTACGTTACAATAATTCCAAGCTTTCTGCGTCTTTTAAACTCATAATTGCATGCTACCCGTAGGTAAGAATTTTATGACGAGATTCACTCTGTCTCTCTCTGCATCTCTCGTCTCTCTGTCTCTCGGACTGTCTGGGGAGGGGGAGCGGGCACAAGCTCCAGTTCCCCTCCACTGAATCCGCCAATGTCTGGGACATATGTCATTTAAACTTGACACTTTTTCTGTTGCAGGTGCTGCAGACAGTCCAAAGGTGTAGTGGTGTTAAGAGTCAACACCTTACTGGATTTGACACTGAAAATTTATGACAGTTTCAAGATAATAAAATTTAGAAGTATTCTATTTATTATCACTGCTTTAATCCTTTCAAGTTTTTGAAGGGGTCAGGATTCTTCCTTTATGACCCTTAACTAGTAGGCACACACACACACACACACACACACACACACACACACACATATATATATATATATATATATATATATATATATATATATACTAAAGGAAGATCAATGCCTACTAGTGTCGTGTCCTGACATAGGTGGGAGAGGGAAAAAGAGGGAAAAAAGGGGTTGCTGGTCAGTCTGCGCTCCCGAGCGGTACAGAGCAGAAGGCAGAAGGACAATTCACAGTGAAGGCATTTCATTGTTTTCTACTACCTGAGCCAACACTGGTACAGGCATTTACTAGAAATGCAGGTGGTGAGACTCGGTAGGGGACTCATTGTGGAGACTCTTGGACAAACAGGGTTTTGAAATAGTTGTTTATTCCAGACAAGACTAACTAATACACTGGAGGCTAATTCTAGGGGTAGAAAAAGCATGAACAACACTGCTACAACAGAAACCAGTACAGAAGTTCCAGGAGTGGATGCTAACCACAGTAGCAAACACTAGCAGCATCTTAAGGCAATAACTTAGTTGCAAAACAAAACATACTAACTGCGTCACTGTTCACTGAGGCACTCCAAGAGAGAGAGAGAGAGAGAGAGAGAGAGCAGACCTACACGGAGCTGGACAGAGGCGTGTATTCGGCACCCAGATCGTCTGACTGAGAACTCGGCCAAAATGTGGAATCTAGGGGTTTTAAAGAGTCGCGTGGGGGCACTGTTTTTCCCACTTAAAAGCCAATCCCGTAGGTCTCTTGCAGGTACCTGCCAATCACGGTTTAGTTAGGTCCCCTCTACTGCTGCTAAGGCGAGGATGTTAATGCAGTTGCACCAACTAAGTCCGTATTTGGTATCAACATTGTTCAGCTGGAAGCTAAACGTAACTGCTTTGCCAAATAAGGCTTGCAACATTATTGTTATACGTCATTCAGCCCCGCCCCTCGGGCTCCCCGGAGTAGGGACTGCTAGGTCAACAGTTTTTGGCGCTTTCGCTCTCTCTCTAACCCTTGTGAGCCTACTGATGTTTCTGTTCTCAGGGCTGGTATCAAGCTGGTTTGATACGCTACTACGCGCCTGCTGGTTACAAAGTTCTACGGTGGCAACCTACCACAGCGTCTAGACAACACATGAAGTTACATGTTAATTCCTTGAAGAGTAACTAACGCCCTGGGACCGCGTCTGGCTACGTCTGCATTTTCGCAAGGCTCTCCCCTTTCGGTTTACTTCAAGTAACAATATCTCCCCTAGTTTCGTCTGCCCTCAGCATCGTCTCTACTTCCGCGCCTTGGAACGCCTCTTCCCTCACAGCTTCAAGATAATACTACAGTAGCAAGGGATAAACAATATATTACACTAGTTAAGGTTCGTGAAGGAAGAATCCTGGTCCCTCAAGTGAAGAATGTTGAAGAATGTTTTCACGGAGACTAGAATTAAATATTGGGAGATTCTGATGTGAGAGAACATTATTATGCGCGTCAGATCTGGAAGCTGGAGAGATCTGGAGAGATTGAGTAAGAGTCCCTAATAGTTCTTTCCACCAACCTGTCGTCTTCTAAAGCTGTGTCGCCAGCGCAGAAGACAGCTCGTCGGTCGTGGAATCTTCTTCGGCAGAGGCTGCTATGCTGTCAACTTGAACCCGTAATTGTACTTTTTATCGGATGCCACTTGCCCAGGTTAGTCTCCGTATCTACAGAGGACAAGATCTGTAGTACTCAGAATGATGATAGGAGACACTTTCATTACCGTATCCTGTTTTGTTATATTTTACATAATCACACATTCGCTCGTACCTAACACCAGTTTTGTACCATATGCTACTTCGCGTGTATCAAGCTGCATCAAGTCGAGCTTCTAGTAAAATGAAATACTGGCGGCCACAGCTAGGAATATCACAACATGACAAATGACTTTACATTGCTGGCTTAGACAAAGTTAAAAGTGGCGTTGAATCCAAAGCTCATAAATTAATTTTAAGACCTTTGAATATGTTACACTGCAAAGATAAGACGGACCACAAATTGTTTGCTGTCCCTTGTCTACTACAAATTTTCTAGTACGCTGCTGGCATCAAGTATAGATAATTACTTATAAAACGCGGTAATGTAATAATGCTCTGGCAGTTCGTTGAAACTATTTGTGAAATTTGTATGTAACATTTCAGTTAAATGACATGACTGTACTTGATGTAACTTGTTAAACGCTTGTGTACATTTCAGACCAGCTGTTTTAATCATTCGATGTAGCAGTTAAGATGGTATTGGGTAAACATGTTGATGTGCAGGCGTGTTTGTGCAGATACAGAAGTTATTTTAGATCTGAAATTTTGTGGTGGAGTAAAATTTAAGTATATATCACCTACTTTTGGCTTTAACCGTGTGATCATATTGTACTGCTAGGAAGTTAAGGTAAAGAAGAAGTTTCACCTTCATCGAAAAGTTGCAAACATACTAATACAAAAGACAAAAGAGGGAACATTAAGGTTGAACCTCTGGCTGACGATGAGGTGCTTGAAATGGGAAGAAAACTGAACTGCCCTTTTCAAAGGGACCACCTCGGCAACTGACTTGATCTGCATAAGAAAATAGTAAAAAGCCTAAATGTGGGTATACCGACGGTGATCTGAACTATCACCTTTTCGAAGTCTTATATCTAGTTTGCGGTCTTTGTAGCCGCCTTTCCTTCTGTGGTAAGACGTTGACAGGTAGTTGGACTATATTGAATAGTGTAAAAATTATTAAGACGTGCATCACTTCAAACACAGATAACGAAATGCCTAAATACACAAAAAGAAGCGTTCCATACTAGACTGCACTTGATGTATTCAAAATCTACAAGAATAAATTGAGGCAATCCTGATATCTCGTGTACATGTACACTCACAGGTTATTCCAGTATGACTAACCGACTAGCAAATATTCGAAGATGGTAATTCCACAGGATTTTACGTATACTGTTAGGCTAAATATGGGAACACAGTAATAAAAGTTTGCTCAGAGTTGCTGAAGATATGGACACCAAAAACAGTTTTGAACCCACAAGAGACACTACGCTAATACTATGTGTGTAACATCGACACTAGCATTGATAATGGCGTCAGCTTGCCAAGGAACATAATTTTCAAAGGTATTCTGTTTCCACCGGTAGCTGCTCATCGCTGATTAGATGCCACAGAGGCACTAGACAGTAGTGATGTTGACTGCTACGTTTGACCCTGTGTCCCGAATAATCCTAGACGTATTCCATGAAACCAGAATCATATCCATGCAGCCCTGTGACCGCGGCCGTCATCTTGGAAGGCAGAAATGTGCACAGAAAAAAGGCACGTTGAAATGAATGTCAGGGTCAATTTTCACGGTTACTTGGCGAGTGCGCTCAAATCATGGTACTAAAACCACCATCATAATTACACTGACACACCTCCATCGTCAGCTACAGTCTCCCCACATTGCGGTTTGAGCTCCTCATCAGGTCGTCGGAGCACCCAAAACCTTGCATCATTTCAAAAGAGGAAATACCGCGACCTGTTGCACTATCCCACACGCCTCGACTTAGGTACCACCTGTTTTTTTGTTACTTGTCCCGTTGAAGGCATTTAGATTTATGTCCATTTTCCTTCTTAACGTTTTCTCGTAAACTGGTTGTCGTTCATTAACTGTCTACAGCAGTTCCTGTCGGATTAGAAACGGACTGACGTGTCAAATGGTTCTAATGGCTCTGAGCACTATGCGACTTAACTTCTAAGGTCATCAGTCGCCTAGAAATTAGAACTAATTAAACCTAACTAACCTAAGGACATCACAAACATCCATGCCCGAGGCAGGATTCGAACCTGCGACCGTAGCAGTCGCGCGGTTCCGGACTGCGCGCCTCGAACCGCTAGACGACCGCGGCCGGCCTGGAGTATTCTGTTGCTGCTATGACGGAGGAGATCGTCAAACTACAAGCAGCACTTGAACAGAAGACTTAGGAAGTAGAATATTACAAGAACCAAGTGAAGGTACTACTTGACGAGTGGTGCTCAACAAGCTACAGTTAGAGAAGTAATATGGGCGTGGCATAGTACTCCCTAGTCAAGAGACTAGATGCTTCCAACAGATTTCTGGATTAGCCGCTCTCATATGATACATGGCGGTGCTTCATCGATGAGAAACTACTAAGCTTGTAACGTAGTAATTTCGCTATGTGGGAATGTAACTGAGTGTGTTTTTTTACAGGATACTAACGGACGTTTTACCAGATGATCTACGTTGTAAATATTGACGAGACAAATGTTGTTGCAATTTAAGACTTTGTGTAGCGTCCAAGCCTATTTAAATTGTGAGGTACAAAATATTAGTGCGTTTTCAGGATGACTGCGAGTCAATTAATTACGTAATGATGAGCAGCCGTAATGATGTAGCAGACATACTTGATTTTCTGTGAGTCTGCGTTCACAGTTTAACAACAGCGTTCAAACAACAAATGTGTTGTAACTGTTAGTTTTTGTGCACTTCGTGATAAAAGTAAAGGTGAGACCAAAAGGGAAGGCAGAGATGTACTGCAATTTTAAGTAAGACTTTATGTTATAATTTTCTGGTTTGAAACATTATAACATGTTTCATTTTGGAATGTCTTAGAAAGAGTCTGGGCCATTATTACAGATACTTTTACTGTGTATTAGCCCAAATACCTTTAAAGACCCAAACCTTCGGACATTTTTCTTAAGCATTCAGGAAACTCAACAGGTGTCTAGGAATACCATTAAAGATGCAAACCTTTAGACAATTTTCTTAACAATTCAGGAAAGTCAGTAAGTGTCTAGGAATATATGAAATGGTATGCAGTCCTGATTGTGGCGCTCATCTGCACGGCGCCAAACACGCATACGACCATCATTGGCACCAAGGCAGAAGCGACTCTCATCGCTGAAGACGACATGTCTCCATTCGTCCCTCCATTCACGCCTGTCGCGACACCACTGGAGGCGGGCTGCACGATGTTGGGGCGTGAGCGGAAGACGGCCTAACGGTGTGCGGGACCGTAGCCCAGCTTCATGAAGACGGTTGCGGATGGTCCTCGCCGATACCCCAGGAGCAACAGTGTCCCTAATTTGCTGGGAAGTGGCGGTGCGGTCCCCTACGGCACTGCGTAGGATCCTACGGTCTTGGCGTGCATCCGTGCGTCGCTGCGGTCCGGTCCCAGGTCGACGGGCACGTGCACCTGCCGCCGACCACTGGCGACAACATCGATGTACTGTGGAGACCTCACGCCCCACGTGTTGAGCAATTCGGCGGTACGTCCACCCGGCCTCCCGCATGCCCACTATACGCCCTCGCTCAAAGTCCGTCAACTGCACATACGGTTCACGTCCACGCTGTCGCGGCATGCTACCAGTGTTAAAGACTGCGATGGAGCTCCGTATGCCACGGCAAACTGGCTGACACTGACGGCGGCGGTGCACAAATGCTGCGCAGCTAGCGCCATTCGACGGCCAACACTGCGGTTTCTGGTGTGTCCGCTGTGCCGTGCGTGTGATCATTGCTTGTACAGCCCTCTCGCAGTGTCCGGAGCAAGTATGGTGGGTCTGACACACCGGTGTCAATGTGTTCTTTTTTCCATTTCCAGGAGTGTATATAAATAGCGGTGGAATCATGAATGTGTGGTGTCTATTCTGCCAGACATGTTCAAAAGAATAGAAAACACACATATTATAGGTCTGAAGAAGTGTGCACCTTTCTGAGGTGAACTTATGTTTCTTTACAATTTTAGTTATCTGCTATCTGACAAGTATTCTGTATAGATAATACAGAGGTCGAAAGCTGTATTCAAAATGTAGTGCTATGGCAAAAAAAAAAAAAAAGAAAGAAAATACACTACTGGCCATTAAAATTGCTACACCACGAAGATGACGTGCTACAGAAGCGAAATTTAACCGAAAGGAAGAAGATGCAGCCATATTCAAATGATTGACTTTTCAGAGCAATCACACAAGTTTGGCGCCAGTGGCGACACCTAAAACGTGCTGACATGAGGAAAGTTTCCAACCGATTTCACATACGCCAACAGCAGTTGACCGGCGTTGCCTGGTGAAACGTTGTTGTGATGCCTCGTGTAAGGAGGAGAAATGCGTACCATCATGTTTCCGACTTTGATAAAGATCGGATGGTAGCCCATCTCGATTGCGGTTTATCGTATCGCGACATTGCTGTTGGCGTTGGTCGAGATCCGATGTTTGTTAGCAGAATATGGAATCGGTGGGTTCAGGAGGGTAATACGGAACGCCGTACTGGATCCCAACGGCCTCGTATCACTAGCAGTCGAGATGAGAGGCATCTTATCCGTATGGCTGTAGCGGATCGTGCAGCCACGTCTCAATCCCTAACAGATGAGGACGTTTGCAAGACAACAACCATCTGCACGAACAGTCTGATGACGTTTGCAGCTCGGAGACCATGGCTGCGGTTACCCTTGACGCTGCATCACGGACAGGAGCGCCTGCGATGGTGTACTCAACGACGAACGTGTGTGCACGAATGGCAAAACGTCATTTTTTCGGATGAGTCCAGGTTCTGTTTACAGCATCATGATGGTCGCATCCGTGTTTGGCGACATCGCGGTGAACGCACTTGGGAAGCGTGTATTCGTCATCGCCATACTGGTGTATCACCCGGTGTGGTAGTATGGGGTGCCATTGGTTACACGTTTCGGTCACCTCTTGTTTGCACTGACGGCACTTTGAACAGTGGACGTTACATTTCAGATGTGTTACGACCCGTGGCTCTACCCTTCATTCGATCCCTGCGAAACCCTACATTTCAACAGGATAATACACGACCGCATGTTGCAGGTCCTGTACGGGCCTTTCTGGATACAGAAAATGTTCGACTGCTGCCCTGGCCAGCATATTCTCCAGATCTCTCACTAATTATGTGAGATGTAGATGTAGATGTAATTGAAAAGTCTGGTTAATGGTGGCGGAGCAACCGGTTCGTCGCAATACGCCGGTCACTACTCTTGATGCATGGGCACCTGTACCTGTAAACGCCATCCAAACTCTGTTTGACTCAATGGCCAAGCGTATCAGGGCCGTTATTACGGCCGTTATTACGGCCGTTATTACGGCCAAAGGTGGTTGTTGTGGGTACTGATTTCTCAGGATCTATGCACCCAAATTGCGTGAAAATATAATCACATGTCAGTACTACTATAATATATTTGTCCAATGAATACCCGTTTATCAACTGCATTTTTTATTGGTGTAGCAATTTTAGTGGCCAGTAGTGTATTAAGATGAGTTAAATTTTACAGGAATGACGTGACAAACACAGCAAAAGTTGCAATTACTGTACATAAAGGCCAGAAAGTGTGGGATAAGCTGGTGGAAGTGGTCACTATGGACATGAAAGCAGTGACGAGGCTCAGCCAAGTGGTGAGCACGTACAGCAGGTGGGCCATGGGGAGCCGAGAGGACAGCTGCCAGCTCGCAGTGGGCGGCGCCGCCCACACGCCGCCCTTCCAGCAGCAGCTGCGAGCACAGCCTCTGTGTTCGATGAGCATCCGTCTCTGCCCAGTGAGCAGAAAACGTCAGTACAGCTACTGCGATTAAATTTTTAGTTGTCATCACAAGGGATTACCTGTGATAAAGTAATATCCACGCCTATATTTTATTCAAAACAATATTCACGACAGCATTGTATGTGGAATGTGACTGAACTTTAATCGTATTCTCGTGATACTGGCAAATGGGACTTCATCGTTGATAAAATAATAGTTATTGTCAACGACATAGTTTAATATTTTGTAAAAAATTATATCTCAGACAATACTTATATAAAAAGATAATGAAAATCTCAATCTTTTGTTATCTATGATTATTCTAGAAAAATCCTTGTTGGAATTGTTCTACTGATAGGATGTGATTGATGTCTCGTAACACAGAGGTCTGTAGAAAACTGTACTAATGTTATGTTACCAGCTGATATTTGAAAATAGAGTTTATGTGTTATTGAAATGGACCTTCTTTGTCTGGAGTTTTATTTCATTGTAATTCTCGTCCTATATAAATGTTAAGTTTTCTGCTCAGCTACCAAAGAGCGCAGCCATTAGCGCTATTGATCTACAGCGCACTTTAATGGTAAATAATGAATATTATTGTAGCATGAAAGATTGAGAATTATTTTCGAATGTTAATACATATAGTGAAGGTCAGAAAAGATTTAATATATATTATTTATTACTAGTAAAAGTATAGCTTGAAGCAGAATCGATAATTGATTGTCTTATGTTAGCCTCCATCTTAGTGAAATATTGCAGCGGTAGTTTTAAATTGATTTTCTATGCAGATTTAAATGTTGTAGGCTATAATTGCTGTAATAATTGTGTACTAGTGGCCGAGGACCCATTCTAAGCTAATAAATTCCAGTTAGACTGTGAGCATATCGAACGTCTATGAATGCAAACAGCATCTTACGTGGCATAATTTCTTACCTGCTGATGTATGAAACTTGGTAATTTCGTAACCACCTTTATGAAATATATCGACAGCAAATACATTAGTATTGTGTACGTGTGGTATTGTGTGACAAAACTGTTCGTTTTGCTTAAAGAAAAGCGTTGCCACCTCGAGATAACAGTAGAGTTAATTTTCATAAAGGATATGCAACTCACAAAGAGTTTTTTAAACAACAGCAGTGAGACTACCAAAAACCATTACTCTTGTTTAGTTCAGATTACGTAACATATATTTAGCTTGTTTGTTGGTTAGAAATGATTACTTTTGTGAACGAACTTACTGTCATTTACACTGCCTGACAGACAACATTCCCAGGTGGAGATTTATCTAACAAAATACCGTTCATTAGCCGGGAAAAGCAGTAAAATCTCATGTTAAATTAATAATAAGCAACGAGTTTTATTGTAATCTTTCTGAAATTGTAAAACACAACACAAGCAATTACACCACATGTCACAATGATTACTGCTAGAACCAGTTAATTTTATATAATGAAGTGAATCTCTATTACAGTTGCGAAGGTCATTTCTCTGAACAAAAAGATGAGAAACTTTTCTTGTAGAGAGGTTGCCACTACTTACAGTCCACAGAGTGTTGCTCTGTTCATTTAAGTGCTTGCGCATTGATTTGATTGCAAAGGTCACTTCTACTGTTCGAGAAATTTCTTAGCCAGAAGATGTGTTTCACTGATGACGCACAATTTTCTATTCACACTTCACTCTTCCTCTCAAATACACATTCAGAAGAGAGACCCTGCAACTAAACACAGCACGTCCGCATGTCTCAAATGCGTTAGTATGGTTGCCGCTACACTGTCATGACGAATATTCCTTCTAAATCTATATAAGAGTGTTACTGAACATCGTACAAATATGACACAGTAAAGAAAGTAGTTTTAGCTTAACCAATGTTTCTTCCAGTGTACCCAGTAGCCCATCACGGTTTATAAAAATCCTGTCACCTGACGCAGTTTTTTATATTGTTCTCCACCACACAATATACCAGAGACAACAGCAATCATGGCCATGTGTGAGTAAGTCTATGCACCTGCAAGAAACGTAACGTTTACCGTCGGGAAAGTATGTATCAAACGAGAGCAGAAGCACAGCAAAATTCAGGAATCAGGTGTGACGTGCTGGCGAAGACCAGTATCACAGAGTCTCATATCGATCTCTTCAGCCACGTGGTCCTCACATGAACCATGAATCGTATCATAGTAAGTAACTTGTATATTACTTGGAACGGTTTGCCGACCAAAATTAATTGCTGCTCATTGCTGGAAGTAGAACGTCCAACTCATTTACCGTCGCCATCTGCAAAAGGAAAGAAACAGCGCAATCCATATCAGACATTTAAATGATTATCCCTCATCGCATCCATAGCTAACAGATATAAGCTGTGTCATCCATCAACATATGAACTTTAGTACAATTCTCATTCATGATTCATGATTCATGAATCACTTGAATGAAGTGTTAAGAGTAAATGACTACTTACTACATACTGAGGGCAAAATTCGTAATGTAGGCATGAGTAAATGTACGTGCCACCTCTAGTTGACGAGGCGCATTTATTGTGCATGTTTTGCTAATTATTTCCATTAGGCGCTACTGGTTGTGACTACTAAATGATCCGGTAGTATGAGATGTGAACTTAGGTTTTATGCATTAAGCTATGCATATATTTCTGTTTGAGCTGTAAAAAATATAATATGATGGTGAATTTTGTAAATTTAATTTTTTAAGAGGAAAAATTTGTAATTACATGCGTCATGAGAGACAGAGAAATTTTGAAAAGTAAAGTTCTACATAAAGTCGTAGACAGATCGTCCACAGCACAGCGTTGGAAGCCTATTTCAACATTAAAGAGCGTTTAAGACTTCGGATGAAATATACCGAATAGGAAACATACAGACTTGGTGAAAAGACGTGTTGAAATGCGGAAGAATACAATGAAGTTTGAGAGAGAATATAATAGTTCAACTGAAGGATGAGTGGTTTAATAGAGTCAGTTTAGAACAAACACCAAGAATACAGTGACAATAGCTCAGATAATGAAACTAATAAGCGCCAATCGAAGCAGATGTTAATCTGTTAGGTCTGTAACATTACTGTAAATTAGAGAAACAGTGATATAAACTGGAAGTTTTGGTCAGCAGGTCCATATAGTTCAGCTCTGTGATAAAATTTCGTTGAAAATTATAAGAAATTTACTTTGTGCAAAGGAAACCTCAATTATTCCTCCATTTTCATTAACGTGGAATTTTGCAGTGTACCAAAGAAAAGTTAACTGTTTTTGTTTGACACCATGCCACAAATCGTTCAGTGTTCCTCTGCAAACTAGTAACGTTCGTTGACATAACGTAAAATGGAGGACGATGAACGAGAAAAGGCTGGAAAAGACAGATACTCTTCTCGTTTTTCAGGTGCGTTTGTTTCGATCCAATCAAAATAAAATGTAAGTGTGTATGCAGTTAAAGTCCTCAGAACTGATTTTGCAGGGATGTTTTATAACCTGAATAGTGATATGAATTTGATTTCCAACGAAAATAGGAAGAAAAGGAAAACGGTTATCACAAGTATTTTTTGTTCATTGTTTTCGCTACATCTTCTTAACACCTGTTACACAAAGTTTGCTCATTTTATACTTCATTGCTATAACAAATTTTATGCATTCAGTGCCAGAATATGTGAACTAGGTAAAACAGTCTGCAAAAATGCACCGACAGAAATGGTGATTATGTCGAAAAATAGCTAAATGTTCAATCTGTAAACTGACGTAAATCATTGTAGAAATAAACAGGTCTATATACTTATAAAAAGTAGGAGACCTTACTTTTGGGATTACCCTCGTAGTTCTGGCAATACCGGCCATGAACTTCTTCTTCTGTGCGGATGAACACATATTCCCCGAACTCTTACGATGAACTTTCGATTTGAGTAAGTTCAAAATGTCCACCTCCATACCTGACTGCTCAGAGTGGCAGAATGCCATGCGAGGGGTCCGAGTTCGATTCCCGGCTGGGTCAGAGAATTTCTCCACTCGTGGACTGGGTGTTGCATTGTCTTCATCATAATTTCATCCTCATCGACAAGCAAGTCGCCGAAGTGGCATCAACAGATAAAACTTGCACCAGACGGCCTCCCTACCCGACGGGAGGCCCTAGCCACACGAAATTTCATTTCAGTTCAAAATTAGAGTCATTAGAGTGAGTAGGCAATGGGCTGACTGCCTCTATGCTGTCCTGCTCTCAGGCTGTCTGACCTACAGTCTATTTGCCTCTCCTGACTCCTCCTTAACTCACAGACATCCCGAATATTTCGTTTTCTCAGCGTGATGTGATGGTGCATGATTCTAAATGATGCGTTTTTCTTACGTTTTCTAAGTCGCGGCAACTGCCAGTGTCAGCCACATTATTACGAAGTTTTCTCACATTCCAGATTTGTCACGAAGACAGTCATGCTACGACAGAATCACTTGCTTGTTGCGGCCGTCTCTGCGTGAGGTTTGGGCTTGTGTTTTGTCCAAGAATCCCGTTGTTAGTGATAGATAAGCGTCTTTCTTTCAGCAAAAGTTTTTCACACAGTGAGGCTCCTCTGCCCCAAGCTTGACGTTCCACGTGGTGCCCTGCGTGACTTCAAGGCACTCTCGTGTCTATGTGTCGTCTCAGTGTCCACAGGCGTCCATGACTCTCAGGCATATTTCCTAACGTCTGCCAAGATTTTCTTATGCAGTGCTGTTCTTCTCCAGCAGAACAGTTCAAATGGCTCTATGCACTATGGGACTTAACATCTGAGGTCATCAGTCCCCTAGACTTAGAACCACTTAAACCTAGCTAACCTAAGGACATAACGCACATCAATGCCCGAGGCAAGATTCGAACCTGCGACCGTAGCAGCAGCGCGGTTCCAGACTGAAGCGCCTAGAACCACTCGGCCACAGCGGCCGGCTTTTCCTCAGCAAGCCAGACGTTTTGTGTGCCGTCACTGGGTGAGTTTAGGGGGCTCTTGTGTCTGTTGGTCGTCCTGTTGCCTGAATGGATTTACCCACAGCGGCGTCCTTCTCCTTGACTGCCAGGCTCTAGGCAAGGTGGTCATTTTCAAAACCCGCCGCTGTATGAACTGCTATATGTCCTCATGTGGGCGTCTCCGCCGGTTGCTGCCGGCAATCTGAATCTCTCCACTACTCTTCAGATCCCGACGCTGTTCAACGCCAGACTGTCCCGAGGCGACAGTATTGCAATATGGACGCCTCGGCTGCTCTTTGTATGCTCGGCTGCGCGCGCGCGTGTGTGTGTGTGTGTGTGTGTGTGTGTGTGTGTGTGTGTGTGTGTGTGTGTCTGTGTGTGTTCAGAGCTTATGGGCCCTCAACGAGAGGTTATCGGCGTCCTTACACATATATTAACATACATAATGTGGATAAAACTGTTATCACACAAATAGGATGGAATCTATAAAAATATTCTCATACCCTCTGTCCCACCCCACTCGTCTTGACCTGTATTATACAATTACACTATCTTATAGGCCTTAATACGATGGAGGCGAGTGAAAGGTAGAGTTTGTGGAATTAGAATAGAAATAAAACCACAAATGAGCTAAAAGAAAAGTACAAGAAAATGTTAACTAGCTGCCCACTTACAAAAAACATTGTAACACAATAAGAACATCTCCCTAAAACATTTGGGAGCACATTGGACACATTACAACATCTTTCATTTCTAACCACATTTGTTTCGCTGTAACTTAAAATATAGGGCAGATCTGCCAGCAAATCTGTTCTGAACTCTGGTCCGAATATAGAACACAGTCTAATAAAATGGGGAACACAGTTATCTGTAGTCCACAAGCTCGACACATTGCAAGATCCTCTACCCGAAGCAAGCAGCCATGCGTCAGAGCACAGTTGCCTATCCATAGACGAGTAAGCAGGACCTCATCTTGTCTTCATGGCCGAAAGAAGTTACGCCACGACCACATACTGGGCAATAATAGAGGCAGCTTATTAGCAGTCACTCCCAACAACTCGTTTTCCCATTGACGAATGACGAATGACCTCAACAGCGAGGTGATGGTATGCAAGGGGACAGCACACTGAAATAATTGAGGATCGCTACATGTCTCCTAACCTGCTGCATCCGCCCTTTCTTCCACTGCAATAGCCACGTGTCCTTATACCCAGGAGAGATATACCTCCTTCCCCAGCCGTTGTTGATGAAATAGGTGGTTCTGGATTTTCTGGACTACTTTAATTGTTGGACACAAGCGTTGTACAGAGCGAAGGGCACTAAGAGAGTCGGAATCAACGAGGAATTTACCGCTCGAAGCACCCACCTGTTACAGTACCTTTAACATCGTATAAAATTACGCGTCGAAGGCAGTGTCTCGAGCCAGTCAGACGTTGAGGACAACAGAGCAACCAACTGTTCCGACCCAACCATAAATACAGCTTTAGAATATTGGTGCTCAGTTAAAATGGCAGAAAATAAAATATTAAAAACATATACAGGATTGCATTCTCTCCTCTACTGCACTAAGTCTAAATTTGTCCTGGGCCTTCCCAGTAACCGCAGTGGATGGCGGTTAAAACCCTTGATTTGCGGTGTATGCCTTCATATGATCTGGAGTTTCGTGCTACTGAAGGTAAGAACAAAACAAGCAGATTTTACGACATTGCCATCCACCCGTTTCAATATATTTTGCACATTAATGATACCTTCTTGAGCCCATTCATCTTTCAATTCCTTCTTGGGAATGTCGACCACATATCTGCGTCACACAAGATCTTTGCTGTAATTCCAGTAGTGGAGTTCCGTTAGTGTGGCATATTCTCAAGGCATTTAGCTTTCCAGAGATTAGTCGCTTGTTGGAAACTAGCAGTTTCAACCAACAGTGCTCCATTTCCCAATCGCCTGACTGCTACCAATGACCTTCCGAAGCCCTATAAACCTTTTTGAATATAAAAAGAACTTTTCAAGCCGTCCTCCTTACGTTTCACAATCAAAACCACATTCTGAGCAGCAGCCTGCATTCTGTTACCATTGATAGAAGAACTCTGTGTAAGATCTGAGTCTAGAGGGTTGGCTGCACCCGCCCTCTTGTTGGATTGGGTTTTGGCAGCACCCAGCTGCCCACAAGAGTCCTACGTGCCTAGGTAAGCCTTACAAAACTTATGTGCAGTAGGTTCGCCAGACGTTGCCCCCTAACAACAGCCATTCTTGCAAAAAGCTCTTGTCTACGCAACCCCAGTACCAAATGTAGAGACTCTTCGGGCTCGTATTGTGGACGGCTGTGATACAATACGCCATTCTCCAGGGCTGCATCAGCGCATCAGGGATTCCATGCGACGAAGGGTGGATGCATGTATCCTCGCTAACGGAGGACATTTTGAATATTTCCTGTAACAAAGTGTTTGAAGTCGCGCTGGTACGTTCTGTTGCTGTGTGTTTCCATTCCATGATTAATGTAATTTGAAGAGAAGTAATAAAATCAGCTCCAACATGGAAAGTTGGCCAAACTTTCAGGAAACATTCCTCACACACAAAGAAAGAAAAGTATGTTATGTGGACATGTGTCCGGAAACGCTTACTTTCCATGTTGGAGCTGATTTTATTACTTCTCTTCAAATTACATTAATCATGGAGTGGAAACACACAGCAACAGAACGTACCAGCGTGACTTCAAACACTTTGTTACAGGAAATATTCAAAATGTCCTCCGTTAGCGAGGATACATGCATCCACCCTCCGTCGCATGGAATCCCTGATGCGCTGATGCAGCCCTGGAGAATGGCGTATTGTATCACAGCCATCCACAATACGAGCACGAAGAGTCTCTACATTTGGTACCGGGGTTGCGTAGACAAGAGCTTCCAAACGCCCCCATAAATGAAAGAGGGTTGAGGTCAGGAGAGCGGGGAAGCCATGGAATTAGTCCGCCTCTACCAATCCATCAGTAACCGTATCTGTTGTTGAGAAGCGTACGAATACTTCGACTGAAATGTGCAGGAGCTCCATCGTGCATGAACCACACGTTGTGTCGTACTTGTAAAGGCACATGTTCTAGCAGCACAGGTAGAGTATCCGGTATAAAATCATGATAACGTGTTTCATTGAGCGTAGGTGGAAGACATGGGGCCAAATAAAGACATCACCAACAATGCCTTCCCAAAGTTCACAGAATATCTGTGTTGATGACGTGATTGCACAGTTGCGTGCGGCTTCTCGTCAGCCCACACATGTCGACTGTGAAAATTTATAATTTGATCACGTTGGAATGAAGCCTCATCCGTAAAGAGAACATTTGCACTGAAATGAGGATTGACACAATGTTGGACGGACCATTCGCAGAAGTGTACCCATGGAGGTCAATCAGCTGCTGATAGTGCCTGCACGCGCTGTACATGGTAGAGAAACAACTGGTTCTCCCGTAGCACTCTCCATACAGTGACGTGGTCAACGTTACCTTGTAGAGCGGCAAATTCTCTGACGCTGACATTAGGGTTATCGTCAACTGCACGAAGAATTGCCTCGTCCATTGCAGGTGTCCTCGTCGTTCTAGGTCTTCCCCAGTCGCGAGTCATAGGCTGGAATGTTCCGTGCTCCCTAAGACGCCGATCAATTGCTTCGAACGTCTTCCTGTCGGGACACCTTCGTTCTGGAAATCTGTCTCGATACAAACGTACCGCGCCACGGCTATTGCCCCGTGCTAATCCATACATCAAATGGGCATCTGCCAACTCTGCATTTGTAAACATTGCACTGACTGCAAAACCACGTTCGTGATGAACACTAACCTGTTGATGCTACGTACAGATATGCTTGATGCTAGTACTGTAGAGCAATGAGTCGCATGTCAACACAAGCACCGAAGTCAACATTACCTTCCTTCAATTGGGCAACTGGCGGTGAATCGAGGAAGTACAGTACATACTTACGAAACTAAAATGAGCTCTAACATGGAAATTAAGCGTTTCCGGACACATGTCCACATAATATCTTTTCATTATTTGAGTGTGGGGAATTTTTCCTGAAAGTTTGGCCGTACCTTTTTGTAACACCCTATATATATATAACTTAAAATATAGGGCAGATCTGCCAGCAAAACTGTTCTGAACTGTGGTTCGAGACTAAAACACAGTCTAGTAAAATGGGGCGCACGGTATATATATATGAGCAATTAAGCCAAGGTCCCCGTTGCCCTTGATACACAATGTTCCACCATCGAGCCTCAAGGTGGACGCTGAAGCATGCCAGAGCTGTCGGTGACAGGGGACTGGCGGCGCTTACCAGTCCCCAGCTCAGGTGCCCAGGGGTCACCAAGCCGACACCCAGAAAACGAATGCTGAGCACCTGAGGGACACTCGATCTTATCACTGAATTGAAAATACGAGAAAACAAGATGCACCCCTCCTTCACAGTTAATATTGCCAGACAGATTATGTGTTCTGAACAATACCGTGTTATTGTAGTCACTATAATGACCTTGTTAATTACTCTTGCCATAACACATTGCCTTTGGGTGATCATCTGCGCAGTTACTGGCTTACAAGAGACCTTTCCTGAATTCGTATACGGTTGATGGAGACATAATACATCCAGCTTTGATTATTCGGCCATTTTTCCTGCCCGATGTAATACGCTGGCATTTGTCGTGGTATTAAGCACTCGTATTTTTACCTCCATTAGCGCTGATGGGTATACACAAAGGGGGATCAAAGAGCTTTCCACAGTCGTATCTAATTTTTCATTTTTCGCCGAAGGAGAATGAAATTTTTTGTGAACATACTTGGAACATTTATCTATAAGTTGTCACATAAAAGAATTTAATTTTATTTACAGGTGAGCCATAATGGACCGTGAAGTAGATGTCAGGGTGCGACAAGGGTCGGCGATGGAGTTGCTCTTCATAACCGGCGATGACTCTGCCACATCGATTCATAGGAAGTTGCTCTCTGTTTATGGGAGGTCACAGCGGATCGCAGCAGTATCCAGCGGTGGTTGCAGAGGTTTAAGGAAGGTGATTTCTCTCTGCTGGAAGATCCATGATGCGGTAGAACATCTACGGCAGTGAGTGATGTGAATAAGGAGACCATTGATCGAATCATCCAAAATGACACATGTATGACGACACGACAGCTTGCTGAAATGACTCGTTCGTCATTGGGTAGTGTGGTGTCAAGACCCACAGACCACAGCTTCAGGGTCAGCTCATCAGACTACACCATGACAATGCCCTTATGATGCAGGAGAAAATCAGGTTGGAAAATTGTTCCTCATCCTCCCTGAAGTACGGACTTGGCTTCCTCTGATTTTTACCTCTTTGGTCGTCTGAAGGCCCAATTGCGAGATAAAACAGTTGATAATGAGAAATTACTTATTTCTTGTGTCAAGCGATGGCGTAAAATTGAATCCCCAAAAATTTTACCAACGTGCATTTACATCATGGAAGGAACATTGGGACAGATGCGTCACAGCTGATGGAGGCTACATTTAGTAGGATTCATGTATAGCATATTGTTCCAAGTATGTTCACAAAAAATTTTATTCTCCTTCTGCAAAAAATAAAAAAAGTTAGAGACGACTGTGCAAAACTTTTTGAACGGTCTTTGTATTACTCAGTCTGGGCATTATCGTCTGTAATTCTGTACTATATGACCATGCATTATCACGAAGTTCTTGTGCAATGTATCTTAGGGATATAATTAATCTCGTTTGACAGAATCCCGTTTCAATAAATTCTTCAGTTTTTCCACTTCTGTTGGCATACTGCTCAATTTGAAATGGATTCTGTCTACCAAATCAGGTACAGCGAAAGTAATATACCGTACTCCCCTCTTGGATGCAGATGCCTTAGTGCTGTAGCATAGTCGGCTTTGTTAGTAAGCCGCATCATGTTCTCTATGCTTTTTCAAATTCGTCGCGGATCTGTTCCAGTCAGTGTGCTGTTTCCTACATTCCTGTAGTAAAAATGGTTCAAATGGCTCTGAGCACTATGGGACTTAACTTCTGAGGTCATGAGTCCCCTAGAACGTAGAACTACTTAAACCTAACTAACCTAAGGACATCACACACATCCATGCCCAAGGCAGGATTCGAACCTGCGACCCTATCAGTCACACGGTTCCAGACTGAAGCCTCTAGCACCTCTTTGCCACGGCGGCCGGCACCAGTCATTACTGTTTCCCCTTTGTTGAAAAGACTATTCTCTGTTTTGAGTATGGATTTACTACTTCAACGTCCTGTACTCTTTCTTATATTTCATGAATGATAGAACTGTGACTTTTATAAGGATTTCCACTTTCAGATATGGCCTTACGGGATAGCCGCGCGGTCTGGGGCGTCTTATCACGGTCCGTGCGGCTCCCGCCGTCGCAGGTTCGACTCCTCCCTCGGGCATGGGTGTGTGTGATGTCCATAGCGTAAGTTAGTTTAAGTTAGATGAAGTAGTGAGTTAGCTTAGGGACCGATGACCTCAGCTGATTGGTCCCATAAGACCTTACCACAAATTTCCAACTGAAGATGTGTCTTAAGGTCGATATGTACACCTAGCACAAAGAGTAGGGACGGAAGAGTATACACAGTTTTAACTACGTAATTCCTGATTGTAATAATATTCTCAGCCTAGCAATGCATTACGTTTGTTCACTAATGCTGCCTCTGGCCAATAGTACGACCCACTTACACTCTCAATCTACATTACCGAGCTCGCAAGTAGACCCAGTATAAAAAATATTTTCAACTTGTTCTTAATATAGACATTTTACTTTTCCATATTGTAGTGTGGTATCACGTATCACAACTACCCCACAGGCATCAAAGGTGGCAGCGAAATTGCAAGTTCCCGCCAGACGCCCTTAGCAGTCGTGTGGGATTCGGCGAAGCTAATGGTGCACGACCACTGAGAAGTGATGGCTCTGGACTACAAGCGTCTTCTCCCGCCGACGGCAGCCACACAGCGCACTGGCTCTTGGAGCCTCTTTGCACGTGTGCTACGCACGTGCTGCCTAGTCCCAGCTCAGACACCGTTGTCTGTGATTAGTTCAGAGAGCCTCTTCCTTGTTGCCACTGCGAGCTGGACGCTACTTCTTGCTGCATTGTAATGAGTCTTCGTACCCTTGGAGAGGCACAAGTTAAATAAATCTTCTGTTCTCTCTGTTAACTTGTTCGTTTATCATCTCTGCTCCTGTCCTACTTTCCTACTTGCTGCATCACTCAGTAGCCCACCTCTACTTTCCATCGTGTATGAAGTCTTGCACAACAGTAGTGTTCGAAGACAGACGTTGTGGGCTGCCACTGGTTACGACTCTATCATAAGAAGTGATTGTGTCAACAATAAACAGATGTTCACGTGCATCTATGTTTCGTCTGCGATTTCATGTAGTTGGGTTTTTGACTATGTTTCATTATTTGTCTGTATTTTATCAAGTTACTGATTTTTTATTGCCCAGAAGGTAAAGATTTTGGGCCACTATTACTTTTGTGTTAGCAGAAGCCAACACCGTGTTACAAGTGGAGGCCGAAATGCACGCGTTTTAGCTCACGCAGGCTGGCGTGAGGAGGGAAGAATTATACTGACGTGAAGTCTGGAACATGACAAGTAATGAGAATTCAGAAAGCGGACGTAATTAGTTTGATACTTAACTTTAATCCATTAATGATGAACGTCGCTCTTGACGGTACATGATTCATAATATTATCAGTTCAGAAAACATAGTAACTGAATATGGCGCCTTGCTAGGTCGTAGCAAATGACGTAGCTGAAGGCTACGCTAAAGTGTCGTCTCTGCAAATGAGAGCGTATGTAGACAGTGAACCATCGCTAGCAAAGTCGGCTGTACAACTGGGGCGAGTGCTACGGAGTCTCTCTAGACTAGACCTGCCGTGTGGCGGCGCTAGGTCTACAATCACTGATAGTGGCGACACGCGGGTTCGACGTAAACTAAGCGACCGCGGCCGATTTAAAGGCTACCACCTAACAAGTGTGGTGTCTGGCGGTGACACCACAATTTGATATCATGTTGCTGATACAAAGTGTTAATGAAGTTGCTGGTAAGTAGACGAGGGCCTGAAGCCTACAAGAGAAATATGTAAAATAATATGAGATTTAATGTAAATAGTGTGTCTGTTCTTGCACCAAAGGTTCACTTCACTTAGTGGCCAGTAGGGTTATGTTACTTGTGGCAGCGCCATAGTTCTAATAATACTGGGGTGCACGCTATTGCTGCCTCCCCATCCTACTTCTCACGCGTAAGAGCCACGGTGTTGCCACTCTCGCCATGTCTCCAGATAGTAAATGTTTACCATTAACTACTTTCCCGCCCGCCCGGTTGGCCGTGCGGTTTAACGCACGACTTTCCGGGCGGGAAGGAACGCCTCGTCCCCGGCACGAATCCGCCCGGCGGATTTGTGTCGAGGTCCGGTGAACCGGCCAGTCTGTGGATGGTTTTTAGGCGGTTTTCCATCTGCCTCGGGCTGGTTCCCCTTATTCCGCCTCAGTTACACTATGTCGGCGATCGCTGCGCAAACACGTTCTCCACGTACGCGTACACCACCATTACTCGTAGGGGCTACACTCGTCTGGTGTGAGACATTCCCTGGGGCGTCCACCGGGGACCAAACCGCACAGTAACCCTGGGTTCGGTGTGGAGCGGCGGAGGGGTGAAGTGGACTGCGGTAGTCGTCGTGGGGTTTGGACCACTGCGGCTGCGGTGGGGACGGAGCCTCTCCGTCGTTTCTAGGCCCCCGGTTAACATACAATATAATACAACTACTTTCCCGCAACAGAATGTTACAATTACTATACCTGAGGGCCAGAAGATTAGTAACAGGGTGCTGTACGTGGTCACAATGGAGATGAAATCAGCGACGAGGCTCAGTCGCACGGTGATCACGCCCAGCAGGCTGGCCACGTGGCGTCCAGAGGACACCTGCCGCGCCAGCAGCCGCAGCTCTCGGTGGGCGGCGCCGCCCACACGCCGCCCTCCCAGCAGCAGCTGTGAGCACAGCCTCCGCGAGCGCCTCGCTTCTGTCTCCACGCAGTGAGGGGGCAGGACGAGTAGTGACAACTGGCCTACACTGAGAAACACAGTCAGCCTCCCTTGCCAGGTACTGATATTACTCCAAGCTAGAAACGGTAATTTCGTTGCAAGGTAGTAAACCTGATTTATGGTAAGCAGTGAAATTGTTATGAAGTAGAACACCAGAAAACCCTCATGAGTAGAGGCAACCAACTCAGACAATTCACACAGATTTGCATGAACTCGTCTGAGAGACAGCACTTGTACTGATATGCAAAAAGGCAACCTACCACATGAATCTAGATTCCTTCTGCACACAGAACGCGTATTTCCTGAAACGTGATCGTAACAGGAAGGAAGCTTATCATTTCTTATGTTGTAAATGCAAACATTAAAAAGTGAAATTCTGTGCTTTATCACTAACTGTAAATTCAAAAATCTCAGAAGGGATAAAGAGGTTCCAACAAAGCCTCCCAAAGAAAATGATAGACTCAGCATATAATCGTGTCTTTCAGCAATAGTGAACAAGGCCGTGTAAACCGAACAAACATAAAAAAACGGTAGGACCAGTTCTAGTTTTACTATATTTCCCTCACATGAATTCACAGAACCAATATGGGCCGTTAGAGCTTTGTCACATGACACTATCAGCTTTAGAATTTTCTCATACTTTTCTGCATTGTAGAAGACATCAGATGCTATCGAAACGAAGGTCAGTGCTGACATACACACTACGCTGAAAAGTGAAAAAACATTTAATACTGAGGATAACGGTCTGTAATAGCCATGCACGAGAATGTACGCAGAAACCAGCTGTGTTATGCTAGCAAGGCTCACAGCAACCACATCCGATCTTGATCTCTTCACTGATCCAGTTTTCGCATCAATCGTGAATGGCATCATACCAAACACCTTGCATGTGAAGTGGAACGGCTTTGAGGCCAGCAACAGAGTCTCAGTGATTTGTGGTACCAAGCGGGTAGACACATTGGCAGACATCACCTGCGAAAGGGAAGAAGAATTTACACTTTCAGTCATGGCTTGTAACAAATGTACATGCTGAACAATTCAGTGTCTAGTTTATGAGTCACAATGACAAAAAACTTGCAATGTTTTTCAAAAATATTGCTTCTATAAATAAGGATAATCTTATTTTTAAAAGAAATTTATAAATCACAACAGTATCCATCGAACCAAAAGCATGTTAACATTATTTAACAACAATTCGACCTGACATTTTAAGGGGAAGAAAAAAATACACTTTCAAGGTATCAACGGCAGCAGTCGATACAGCGCGAATATTTTCACCGCACTTTTATTACTTTCCTGCGTTTGGCGAGTATGTTCGCCTCCCCTTCCTCTTCCCTTGCCTTCAACATCCCGCGAATAAGCGGGTTCTGGTTGTCACTCCCTATTACAGCACTTCGCGCTCGGGCAATTAGGATGCTGCAGCGGGCCGGAGCCAGGGACAAATAAATAATGCGCGTGAAAGTTTAAGGCTGTACATAGGAAGATCGTAACTGATTGTTATCAGAATAAGGTTAAAAAAAGGCTCCGAGCACTATGGGACTTAACTTCTGAGCTCATCAGTCCCTAGAACTCAGAACTTTTTTTTTTTTTTTTTTTTTTTTTTTTTTTTTTTTTTTTTGTCATCAGTCTACTGACTGGTTTGATGCGGCCCGCCACGAATTCCTTTCCTGTGCTAACCTCTTCATCTCAGAGTACCACTTGCAAGCTACGTCCTCAATTATTTGCTTGACGTATTCCAATCTCTGTCTTCCTCTACAGTTTTTGCCCTCTACAGCTCCCTCTAGTACCATGGAAGTCATTCCCTTATGTCTTAGCAGATGTCCTATCATTCTGTCCTTTCTCCTTATCAGTGTTTTCCACATACTCCTTTCCTCTCCGATTCTGCGTAGAACCTCCTCATTCCTTACCTTACCAGTCCACCTAATTTTCAACATTCGTCTATAGCACCACATCTCAAATGCTTCGATTCTCTTCTGTTCCGGTTTTCCCACAGTCCATGTTTCACTACCATACAATGCTGTACTCCAGACGTACATCCTCAGAAATTTCTTCCTCAAATTAAGGCCGGTATTTGATATTAGTAGACTTCTCTTGGCCAGAAATGCCTTTTTTGCCATAGCGAGTCTGCTTTTGATGTCCTCCTTGCTCCGTCCGTCATTGGTTATTTTACTGCCTAGGTAGCAGAATTCCTTAACTTCATTGACTTCGTGACCATCAATCCTGATGTTAAGTTTCTCGCTGTTCTCATTTCTACTAATTCTCATTACCTTCGTCTTTCTCCGATTTACTCGCAAACCATACTGTGTACTCATTGGACTGTTCATTCCGTTCAGCAGATCATTTAATTCTTCTTCACTTTCGCTCAGGATAGCAATGTCATCAGTGAATCGTATCATTGATATCCTTTCACCTTGTATTTTAATTCCACTCCTGAACGTTTCTTTTATTTCCGTCATTGCTTCCTCGATGTACAGATTGAAGAGTAGAGGCGAAAGGCTACAGCCTTATCTTACACCCTTCTTAATACGAGCACTTCGTTCTAGATCGTCCACTCTTATTATTCCCTCTTGGTTGTTGTACATATTGTATATGACCCGTCTCTCCCTATAGCTTACCCCACTTCTTTCAGAATCTCGAACAGCTTGCACCATTTTATATTGTCGAACGCTTTTTCCAGGTCGACAAATCCTATGAAAGTGTCTTGATTTTTCTTTAGCCTTGCTGCCATTATTAGCCGTAACGTCAGAATTGCCTCTCTCGTCCCTTTACTTTTCCTAAAGACAAACTAATCATCACCTAGCGCATTCTCAATTTTCGTTTCCATTCTTCTGTATGTTATTCTTGTAAGCAGCTTCGATGCATGAGCTGTTAAGCTGATTGTGCGATAATTCTCGCACTTGTCGGCTCTTGCCGTCTTCGGAATTGTGTGGATGATGCTTTTCCGAAAGTCAGATGGTATATCGCCAAACTCATACATTCTACACACCAACGTGAATAGTCGTTTTGCTGCCACTTCCCCCAATGATTTTAGAAATTCTGATGGAATGTTATCTATCCCTTCTGGCTTATTTGACCGTAAGTCCTCCAAAGCTCTTTTAAATTCCGATTCTAATACTGGATCCCCTATCTCTTCTAAATCGACTCCTGTTTCTTCTTCTATCACATCAGACCAATCTTCACCCTCATAGAGGCTTTCAATGTATTCTTTCCACCTATCTGCTCTCTCCTCTGCATTTAGCAGTGGAATTACCGTTGCACTCTTAATGTTACCACCGTTGCTTTTAATGTCACCAAAGGTTGTTTTGACTTTCCTGTATGCTGAGCCTGTCCTTCCGACAATCTTATCTTTTTCGATGTCTTCACATTTTTCCTGCAGCCATTTCGTCTTAGCTTCCCTGCACTTCCTATTTATTTCATTCCTCAGCGACTTGTATTTCTGTATTCCTGATTTTCCCGGAACATGTTTGTACTTCCTCCTTTCATCAGTCAACTGAAGTATTTCTTCTGTTACCCATGGTTTCTTCGCAGCTACCTTCTTTGTACCTATGTACTCAGAACTACTTAAACGTAAATAACCTAAGGACATTACATACACCCATGCCCGAGGCAGGATTCGAACCTGCGATCGTAGTGGTCGCGCGGCTCCAGAGTATAATGCTTAGAACCTCTCGGCCACGCTGGTCGGCTCAGAATAAGGGCCCAAATTTTCGAGTGGAATCGACTACTGGGGATGATACGTTGCAAATGTAATTTTTCTCGGTAGAATATGAAGTCGAGTTGGTGATATTTTCTTGGAAGAGTAAGGACAAGTTTCCTCAGAGATGTATTTTGTTTTATTCGACTGTATGTGGACCCACGTTTTCTCAGGTAGAAGTTGAGCTTGATCCCGAGGCGTTCCAGTTATCACAATTTCATTACACATGTCACCCGATAGAAAATCAATCGATAAGGGTGTCTTACTACCGCAGAAGAGTTGGCCGAAATTTAAGAGAAGCTTCGGTTACAATCATCACGGAAGGAAGTAAGACACAGAAGTGTTAAGGAAAGATGATGAGTTTTGAATGTTGTTTGAATTTATAGATACTGTGATATTGAATGCTATAGTAAGTAGTTCTGTTGACGAGGAACTGAGACGTGAAAAAATGTGAACATATAAACTGGGCAGACAGATATAGGTGTAAGAAACGTAAAGGCAACGAAAATGTCGGTAAGATTAGAAATACTTCAGAAGCTCGACGAAAAAAAGAAAAGAAAGAAACACAATAATGTTGAGAAAACGAAAGCAATATTACACTCTTAGAAATGTAATCAACAGAGAGAATGTAGAGTATTTAAAGCCAAACAGCTGCTGAAAAAAGTCATCGAGAACGAAACGATCGTCGGACTGACAGAATCAGCACAGGGAAGAGTGAAAATGACATTCGATGAATTTAAAAGCAAAGGTGTTAATATTAACAGTGGTAAAAGAACCTTAGTGTTAACCACAGAAAGGAGTGGATTTGTGAAAAGAGTACCCTAAGGACCTGTACAAGTGGAAGAAGCTGTATACTAATAGGATAGAAGAGAAAAAACGTAGGTATCGATTTGGAGGGCTCGATGAACCAGCGTGAAAGCCAGTTTTTGAACTGTGAGATTTGTGACCATGCGAATCAAGTTCGTTTGTAACTTCTGAAACATCAAAGGAATGGCCAGCTGAATGATTATCCAAGTTAGTGTGAAGAATCTGCAGAGAAACCTTGGGATATCGGAATAATATTATCCACACTTTACTTACCAAGTGCAAGTAATGCGAGAAGTAACGCACAATACAACTGACAGCTCATATATCAGAGTCGCTGACCACAAGAATGAACAAGAAAGCTTCGGATATGTTACGTAATGGAAACAATACCACGGCACTGTAAAGGGGCGCAATGTTATCTGAAATTCGGAACTGAACGGATATAATGGGTAACATGCAATAAGAATAGAAGAACGTGAGACTAGTGTTCGTTCTAGGTAGTGTGTAAGGCAGGGACGTCAATCTGCACAACTGCACAGCTTGTAGAGCGTAGAATCAATGAAAGAAATACAAGGAAGGTACAGAAGTTGAATTAAAATTCCCAGTGAAAGGACATCAGTGATAAAACATTCTGATCACGTTGCTGTCGTCTATAACTGCGAGGATGAATTGCAGCCGATATGGAGAGAGCCGATATGGAGCCACTTGATGGCGGACCATTCCCCTTCCCTTACACAGTTGTATATGTGGAGAAATCGCACTTTTGATATCCAATTCATTTCAAATTAATTGCCTAATTAATTATTTTGATGATTTAATTACAACGTCCAGCCCTGAGCCGTGTGCTGCTCGCGTTCATGCCGTTTTTCTTTTGCATTTTGTCACATCGAGTGGCGTCTTGTGTCTTCTTTACTCACTGGTGTAACGAAGTTGCTGGCTTGCCTCCTTCAGTGGCAATCTTCGGTTGCTCGGTAATGGGTATGTAACATTAACTACTTCTCATCTACTGGAAGTGCTTTCACTCAACCTGAGGGCCAAAAGGTGAGGAAAAGGGTGCTGTAGGTAGTCACTACGGACACGAAAGCAGCAATGAGGCTCAGCCGCACGGTGAGAACTCCCAGCAGGTTGGCCACTGGGCGTCCAGACGACACCTGCCGCGCCAGCAGCCGCAGCTCGCGGTGGGCGGCGCCGCCCACACGCCGCCCCTCCAGCAGCAGCTGCGAGCACAGCCTCTGCGTGCGCCTCGCCTCTGCCTCCACACAGTGAGCGGGCACGACGAGTATCGTCAGATGAGCAAGACTGAGGAACATAGTCACATTCCCTTGCCAGCTATTGATATTACTCATAGCTAGGTACGGTAATTTTGTTCCAAGGAAGTATACCTGAACAGTCAGAAACATTAAAATTGATATGAAATATGACACTAGAAAAACCTCATGAGCAGAGACAGCTAATTCTGACAATTCACGCAGTTTTGCATGCACTAATGTGAGAGTTCGTACATAGTCTGGTACCCTCCGATGAATTCTAGGGTGTGATTGTAGACTCCCTCAGTACAAAGACCTTTTCTTTACAGAAATGTTACCATAATATGTAACGTCGTTACTAATATTGAGAACGCAAACATTCAAAAGTGAAAGTCTGTACCTAATCACAAATTGTAAATTTGCAAATCTCAAAAGCGACAAAGTGGTAGCAATAAAACCGCCCACAGTAAAGACTAGACTTAGCCTATGGTCATGAGATTTAATAATCGTCAACATTGGTAAGTAGTATGAACAACCGTAAAAAAATAGCAAAACCAGTTGTAGTTTTACTATCCTCTCCTCACTTGTATTCACAGGACCAATATGAGTCATCAGAAGTTTGTCACACGATACTATCAACTTAACCATTGTCTCATATTTTTGTGTATTGAAGAAAACATCTGACACTATCGAAACGAACGTCATCATTGACAAACTCACTAATCTGAAAAGTGATATGACGTTCACTATAGACATTGTAGGGAACGGTCTGCAGTAGAAGTGTGCGGAGAAAAACCCAGAAATCAGGTGTGATATGCTGGTGAGAGTTACAATAACTAGATCCGATTTTAATTTCTTCACAGATCCAGTTTTCATATCAACCGTAAATGGCATGAGACCAAGCAACTTGCATGTGAAGTGGAATGGCTTGGTGGCCAATAGAAGTGCCTTAGTGTTTCCTGGCAGCAATGGGTGAGATTCATTCGCTGACATCACCTGCAAAAGGGACCAAGAAAAAAAAAATACACAGTAATCATACTTCACAATAACACCTGTTTTATAGGTAGTAATGAAACGGTTTTCAGATTTCTGGGCCATCGTCAGATAACCTGACTAAATAGGAAGCCAATATATAACAAGCACATGACATTTCGCAAAGATATAGCGAAACAAAAACACAAATACAATGAATTTAATAAGTAACATATGAATGAACATTTTTTATATTACTTTATAGTGAAAGATCTAAAGTATAAGAATGTACAGGCAATAAACGGCACACACTTGAGAATCGTCACAGAGTACTATGTTACATAAACAAAATAACTAATGGATGGAATGATCGCACGAAAAAGTGGTAGCAGAGCGGATGAAAGAGTCAGTGGAATGTGGAGAATAACAGTTACACAATTCATTGAAGGGGAACTAACGTATCTAAAAATTATAATCATATAAACTGGACACACAAATATTGTACATGTAAAATGTAGGTAATGAAGAGGTCGATTAGAATCCAAAAATACTCCTGCTGACAGATGATAGGAGAAAGTACACAAAAGTTCATTTAAACTATGTGATCAAAAGTATCCGGACACCCCCAAATACATACGTTTTTCATATAACGTGCATTGTGCTGCCACCTACAGTCAGGTACTCCTTATCAGAGACCTCAGTAGTCATTAGACCTCGTGAGGGAGAAGAATGGGGCGCTCGGCGGAACTCACGAGCTTCGAACGTGGTCAGGTACTTGAGTGTCACTTCTATCATATGTCTGTACGTGAGATGTCTACACTCCTAAACATCCCTAGATCCATTCTTTCCGATGTGATAGTGAAATGGAAACGTGAAGGAACACGTACAGCACCAAAGTGTACAGGCTGACCTCGTCCGTTGACTGACAGAGACCGTCGACAGTTTGTAATGTGTAGTAGGCAGACATCTGTCCAGACCATCACACAGGAATTTCAAAGTGCATCAGGATCAACTGCAACTACTATAACAGTTAGGCGGGAGATGAGGAAATTTGGATTTCATGGTCGAGCGGCTGCTCATAAGCCACACATCACGCCGGTAAATGCCAAACGACGCCTCGCTTAGTATGAGGAGCATTAATATTGGACAGTTGAACAGTGGGAAAACGTTGTGTGGAGTGACGAATCATGGTACACAATGTGGCGATCCGAGGGTGTGAATATGGCGAATGCCCAGTGAACGTCATCTGCCAGCGAGTGTGATGCAAACAGTAAAATTCGGAGGCGGTGGTGTTATGGTGTGGTTGTGTTATCCATGGAAGGACTTGCACCACTTTTGTTTTGCGTGGCACTGTCACAGTACAGGCCTACACGGAAGTTTTAAGCACCTTCTTGCTTCCCAGTGTTGAAGAGCAATTCGGGGATGGCGACTGCATCTTTCAACACGATCGAGCACCTGTTCATAATGCACGGCCTGTGGCGGAGTGGTTACACTACAATAACATCCCTGTAATGGGTTGGCTTGCAGAGAGTCCTGTCGTGAATCCTACAGAAAACCTTTGGGATGTTTTGGAACGCCGACTTCGTGCCAGGCCTCACCGACCGTTATCGATACCTCCCCTCAGTGCAGCACTCCGTGAAACATAGGCTGCCATTCCCCAAGAAACCTTCCAGCACCTGACTGAACTTATGCTTGCGAGCGCGGTAGCTGTCATCGAGGCTAAGGGTGGGCCACACAATATTGAATTCCAGCATTACCGATGGATGGTGCCATGAACTTGTAAGTCATTTTCAGCCAGGTGTCCGGATACTTTTGATCACACAGTGTACAGAAAGAAATAGTGCAGTATTACGGACTAAGATACGTAATCAATCGGGAGTAAACAGCAGTTAAAAAGAAATGTCTGCAGGAAAAATTACGGTACAGAAAAGAATACGGTCGCCCGAAGGTCAAAATAGCTTTCGGTTAACTTAAAAGCGAACATGTCCACATTACCAGTGTAAAAGGAACTCCAACGTTAACCACAAACGAAAGCGAATATTAGTGGAAGGAGTATTATGTTTCCTATTTGGATAGAAGAATATAAAATAGATATGCGTATGTAAGGCATGAGGGATCCATTATTAATATCTGAGATTGAAAGAGCTTTACAGGACATGTGATCGAACGAATCACAAGGCATAGATAACACTCGTTCGGAGTTTCTAAAGTGACTGCAGGAATTGGCAGCCAAATGTTTCTCCAAATTAGTGTGTGGAATCTCCAGGCAGTCTTTCGGACTTTCGGAAGAGCGTCAGTCACACAGCTCCTAAGTGAGCAGGGTAAGTAAGTGCGAGAGCGGCTGCAAAATACGTCTGACAGATCAGGCGTTAAACTTTCTGACCAAATGAGTAGAAAGAATTTTGTGAACCTGTTACACAGGACAAACAAAACTACGCCACGGCAAAGAGGTGCAAGGCTTTCGAAATTCCCAGAACAATGAGAACGATAAATATGGAATGACGGGTAATGAACAATAAGAATGGTAGAATAAGAGAGAATGGCGTGATGCAGGAACACAGTCAACTTTACCACTGTTCAACCCTCAAAGTAAAGAATTAACGAAATAAATAAAAGGAAGATTCTAAAGTGGGATTAAATTTCGGGCTGGAAGAATGTCGCACAAGACTTGCGGCTGATATAGCTGTAGTCTCTAATAGGATCCTTTTTATGTCATGAACTGTCTATTGACTACACTGTTTTAACTGAGAGTAAATCAAAGAAAGACGAACGTGTTAAGAAGTTGTGGAAATGTGATTAGGAGTAAACATAACATCAGAAATGGGGATCACGATGTAGACGAAATGGAAGCATTCCGCTAAACCAAGTACATTAGCATCAAACTTATTTTCATTTGAGGCACAAATCTCTACGACTGTTTGTTAGGAGCATAGCAATCTGTGGAGGTGCGTCATGGACTGTGAGAGAACTTGATAAGAAGAAAATGGAAGAGTCTGAAACTTGGTATACTAAAAGATGCTGAATATTAGATAGACTGATATAAAGATCCAGGTGGTTGCCACAGAATCGACTAACGGGGCAATATACGTAAAATAGATAAGAAGATATGAAGATATTTATTAAGATGTCAGAAAATACTCTTTGTGCTACTATACGATAAAAACTGAAGGGGACTACAGGGATGAGAATTACACAATCACTGGTTACGTATGGTGCAGATGCCACGCTGTAATGAGCAGGTTGTGACAAAGGGGGCGGGATGGGGAGAGAGGGGAAATCGTATCAGGTCGCGCCATCCAGTGTGCTGACGACCAAAATAAAAATAAAAAAAATATAACACTTTTATGGACAATAACTGGAACTGCACACCAATGGTTTCCTAATATTTTGCTAATCATTGTGCTGTCTTCTCACTGTCCAGGAAACTTGAATTTTTGTTTAATGTCACAGTCTTTAAATATTTCTTCATTCAGTGAAATGCCACTAAATGGTAGATTTACCAAATGAGGAAAATTATTGTTATGATAATTTATTACTGTTGTCAAAAGCAATAAACGGAAGAATAAAACTGGCCCAGTGTGCTGTTTATAAACAAAATCGAATTTTCAAACCGAAGCATCTAGTGAGACTGGACCTATCAATGTGTGTAATCCGTTTCGACTCACGGCAGAGAAATATGGACTTCACTAGCAGAAAGCATTCTCAAGACTGAGGATCGTTTTGTGAGAGGGGGATGTATGCATGATTGAATTACTACGAGAGTAAGAGGAAATAAAATTCAAATTAGCAGAGTCCTAATCCGCGCAGTACTAAAATTTAAATGTATATTGCCTGGAGATAAATGGAGGCGAGTGGATAACTGGTGAAGTTCCTTGTTTCAGTCTATTGGATGTCGAATATCGTCTCCAAGTAGGAAATACGGAAGATCATCGTGCACGAGTGTCACTAAAGATCATACTATTCCAGGAAAAGTCAAGGAGAGAAATTCAGCCAATAGGGGATGCTAAATATCTGATGACTGTTGTAACTGTGGTGCTCCGTTTCACATCCTAAATGTGTCAGACAACCAGTCTCAAAGTATCAAAGTCGTTAGTCACTTCATAGCTTAAGAGAATTCTAATTTAGATATGGTTAGAACGGAGCATCGTGTCAGCTAGACTGAGTCAGCAGAGAATTACAGCTTGGTCCGAAGCGGCCTTCCTCCTGCCGACGGTGTGTGACGTCAGCAGATCCGTCAATATATGTGCCTTCTTACATAGTCTCGAGGCGGTCGGTGAAATCTGTAGGTATGCAAACCTTAGGTTATCGATTTCACGGTGTAAAGGGAGACACGATAAGAGACATTACATCTTGAAGTAATTAGTAATACGACTGCACGATAATTACACACGTTTTGTTTTTATCCTCAAGAGATTTATTCCAAGCGTTAGTGAATAATTATCCCCAGGGTTGAAACATTACTTTAGCCCAACTGCAACGTGTCGCCAATTTTCATGTACGGAACTATTGACTGCATCCTATTGTGAGGGTGTGGAAGTGAATCCACAGCAGAATTTTATATCTCCTTGGCCCGACTGCATAGATTGTACATTAACATAAAATAGTTCCAGTACACAATTCTGTTTGTAAATGTGACTGTAGAACACGAATGGTATGAAATTATTAAATTGAACTAGTGACTGGTGTGAATTTAAACAACTACAATACCACGACTAGCAGGTTTGAATTCGAATATATTATGACCGAACCATAAAGAGTTGCCAGAGAAATAAAGTATCATCTAGATACGAAAAAGAACAATAAAACCTAGTAACCTAGATGGGGGCATACAGCGTCTGTCGCTTTACAACGCCAGTCGCTTTCGCCATTTCTGCATGAGGTCATACGAAATAGTAAACAGCTAGTTTCACGCTCGCTGGTGGCGAATTCAGCGCAAAAGCTGACACGGTCACGTACCGCATGTAACCAAACAGCTCCAAATGCTGTGTATATGGACGCTATCAAAGGGCTTGCATGAATGAGTTCCAACCAGCACCAAAACTGCATCCTGCCAGCTACTCGGATGATCAACAGCCGACAACAGAAACTACGTGAGTGACAACTAAGCAGGTGCGCTAAGAAAAGAAAAACAAACCTTATGGGTTTCTGGACTGCGATTAGTGGTTTGATTTGTACAAATATTCCTCTATACGTTTGTGATTTCCATTGAGACATGCATCTGAACCTAGAGGTAGGATTACAGCCATAGAAACTGGTTCCTCTTCATGACTCGTGGCCTGGAAAAACATCGTTAGACGCTCCTGTGTGTTATCTAATCCTAACAGAGTGTTAGGTCTGTGTGACCGTTTGTTTTCATAATTAGTTGAAGTATGACGTAGGGTAGAAATGTCGGCTGTGTTTTACATATACGATGTGTGGGTTTTCATACACTAGTAGTAAGGTGGTGTCTGTGCTTCTCGGCACACTGTAGACAGGTGTTTCTTTAGCTTAGTATTTCAGGAGACCAGAAAGCTAAGATCATCAGTCTCCTATTCACTCCCCCCATGAGTCTGCATCTTGAGATATTGAGTAATTTTTTGCACGGAAATGGAAGAAAGCGTTAAAAATATTTGCATGCAACTGCATCACATCTACATCGATACTCCGAAAGCCACCTTATGGTGTGTACCGGAGTGTACCCTGCACTGCTACGAGTCATGGCCTTTCCTGTTCTACTTTCAAATAAATCGAGGAAAAAACGACCGTTCATTGCCTCCGCATGAGGCCTAATTTCTTGTGTCTTCTCTTCGTAGTCCTTACGCGCATTGCGTGATGGTGGCAGTAGAATCGTCCAGCAGTCAGCTTCAAACGCTGGTTCTCTACATTTCCTTCACTGCTGTTTCTCAAAAAGAACGTCACCTACCCTCCAGGGATTCCCATTTGAGTTCCCGAAGCATCTCCGTATGACTTATGTGTTGTTCAAACCTACTGGTGACGTATCTAGCAGCCCGCCTCTGATCTGCTTCGATGTCTTCCTTCAGTCCGCTCTGGTGCGGATCCCAATCACTCGAGCAGCACTCAAGAATAGGTCGCACTAGTGTCCTATATGTTGTCTCCTTCACAAGTGAACCATTCATTGCTAAAATTCTCCGAATAAACCGAATTAGACGATTCGTCGTCCCTACCACAGTTCTCACGTGCTCGTTCCACCTCATCTCGCTCTGACTGTGTCAAGCAGGACACTGGTAACACTGTGTGCAAAGATCACAGGTTTGCTCTTCCTACTCATCCGCATTAACTTAAATTTTTCTACCACCAACCGAAAATTTTGTCTAGTCGTCTTGTATCTTTCTACAGTCACTCAGCTTCGACACTGTACCATACAGTACGGCATCATCAGCAAATAACCGCAGACTGCTGGTCAGTGTGTCAACCAAATCATTCATCACACCAACCGAAAATTTTGTCTAGTCGTCTTGTATCTTTCTACAGTCACTCAGCTTCGACACTGTACCATACAGTACGGCATCATCAGCAAATAACCGCAGACTGCTGGTCAGTGTGTCAACCAAATCATTCAGGCCTATGTATGTAGAGAACAACATCGGTCCCATCACATTTCCCTGCGGCTCTCCTGGCTACACCCTTGTCTGATGAACACTCACCGTCGAGGACAACATACTGGGTTCTGTTACTTAAGAATGGGTAGCCTTGAGGGATGAAATAGTGAAGGCAGCAGAGGATCAAGTAGATAAAAAGACGAGGGCTAGTAGAAATCATTGGGTAACCGAATAGATATTGAATTTAACTGACGAAAGAAGAAAATATAGAAATGCAGTGAATGAAGCAGGCGAAGAGGAATACAAAAGTCGCAAAAAGTGTGTTCGAAAGAAGGTGCAAAATGGCTAAGCGGGGATGGCTAGAGGACAAATTTAAGGATGTAGTGACAGATATCACAAGAGGAAGATAGATAATGCCTAGAGGAAAATTAAAGACACCTTTGGAGAAAAGAGAACCACTTGTATGAATATCAAGAGCTGAGGTGGTAAACCAGTCCTAAGGAAAGAAGGGAAAGCACAAAGGTGGCCGCGCGGAATAGCGGAACGGTCGAAGACGCTTTGCCACGGTACGCGCGGCTCCCACAGTAGGAGGTTCGAGTCATCCCTCGGGCATGGGTGTGTATGTTGCACTTAGACTAAGTTAGTTTAAGTTAGGTTAATTAGTGTATAAGCCAAGGGACCGATGAGCTCAGCAGTTTCGTCCCATAGGAACTTAACACAAATTTCAAAAGAAAAATTTCAGAAAGCTGGAAGGAGTGTATAGAGGGTCTATAACCGATGATGAACTTCAGGGCAGTATTATGGAAATAGAAGAGGACGTAGATAAAGTGTGAGATATGATACTGCGTGAAGTTTTTTGACTGAGCACTGAAAGACCTTAGTCGAAACAAGAGCACGGAAGTAGACAACATTCGATTAGAACTACTGATAGCCTTGGGAAGGCCAGTCCTGACAAAACTCTACCATCTGGTGAGCAAGATGTATGAGACAGCCGAAATACCCTCAGAGTTCAAGAAGAATAAAATAATTGCAATCCCAAAGTAAGCGGGTGTTGATAGGTGTGAAAATTACCGAATTGTCAGTTTAATTAATTACGGCGTCAGAATACTAACACGGATTCTATACAAAAGAAAGGAAAAACAAGCAGAAGCCGACCTCGGTGAAGATGAGTTCGGATTCCGTAGAAATATAGGAACACGCGAGGTAATACTGATATTTTATAAGACAGGTTAAAAAAAGGCAAATTTATGTTTCTATCATTTATAGACTTAGAAAAAGCTTTTGACGATGTTGACTGGAACACTCTCTTTCAAATTCTGAAGGTTGCAGGTGTAAAATACAGGGACCGAAAGCCTATTTACAATTTGTACAGAAAACAGAAGGCAGTTATAAGAGTCGAATGGCGTGAAAAGGAAGCAGTGGTTGGGAAGGGAGTGGGACAGGGTTGTAGCCTCTCCCCGATGTCATTCAATCTGTATATTGAGCAAGCAGTAAAAGAAACAAAAGAAAAATTTGGAGTAGGAGTAGTCCTCACAGCTTTACTTCGCCAGTACCTCGTCTCCTACCTTCCAAACTTTACTGAAGCTCTCCTGCGAACCTTGCAGAACTAGCACTCATGAAAGAAAGGATATTGCGGAGACATGGCTTAGCCGAATTCGAGTCTCGGACTGGCACACAGGTTTAACCTGCCAGCAAGGTTCATATCAGCGCACACTCCGCTGCAAAGTGAAAATCTCATTCCGGAAACATCCCCCAGGCTGTGGCTAAGGCATGTCTCCGCAACGGGGCGTGAGTCGTGCTTGGATAGCTCAGATGGTAGAGAACTTGCCCGCGAAAGGCACAGGTCCCGATGTCGAGTCTCGGTGCTGCACACAGTTTTAATCTGCCAGGAATGTTCAAGTTTTGAAAGTTTGACACCCTACAGCAAAACTGGCAGTGGCAAATACATAGAACTATCGTTGACTGGGTGCCGCGGCAAACTTATCGTACCAAAGACTAAATGGATGTGGCAGGAAATTCATCACCCTGATGGACAAAGTTGGGGGAACATGTACAATGTTGTCGACGCAGACATCCTCAATGGTAGTTACGCTGAAGAGTCTGGTACCCTTTTGGACGATGGGTGAGAGATAAGTCGGAGGATTATGAGAGGAATCAAACCATTCAAAAGCGTCCTGACTTTGTCCTTTGGAGGTTTGTCACTTCTACTGAGTTTTCCGACTTTTCGTCTGGCCCTTGCATTCATTCATATTTACAATGTTACCCTGTGACGTTCTGAGTCAAACGATCCTTAATGTTGTTCTATGCTTGAATGTTCAGGCACCCGCTAGCTTCACCTTGTCTGACCCCAAATTCCGAATACAACATAGACAACGAGGGTCATGATTGCAAACAATAGATGCGTCGGGTACGTTAGGAACCTTCAAGTATCTCTCGCGGTGATGACAATAGCACCGCGTCGGCCGCTGTGCAGTGGTTTTACCTGAAGAGTACATAGGCAGGTTATGCGTCACGAGGAAGAAGTTTGGACGCTCAGAGTGCCACCTCCAAAGCTGTGATGGATGCCAACCAAATGACACTCATATTCGGCAGGAAGCAACACAAACACCAACTCACGTCGTGTGATAGGAGAAAGTGAATAAAGTCGTGCACTACATATCTGATTACTGAATTGTGTCCATGCCAAGGTAAACTGGTCCACATTCAATGTCTGTGTTTATAATTTCTTAGATAATATAAGAAATGTAAATATTTTGCAGTTCTGTGCTTTATCATTTTAGTTTCCTACATTTTGGCGCCGTGTGTAGGTCCATTATCTTTTCATTTCCTTATTTTACTGCAATGAAGTGTTGTTCAGTCTGTACGCAATCCGTGCACATTATAAATACTGGTTGTATGTATGTACGTCCCACATCTTCTCCTAAACCACTGGAACGATTTTAAACACACCTGGCACACATATCCATCGCTGAGAGGCAGCAGTCGCTGAGAGGGTGAGCGGGGATGGGGAAAAGTACCATCTACCTATTTCAGGACATATTGTGTCATAAACAATGAGATGCGTGGAAAACTGCTGCATCATGCTTGATCGTTAAATTGATTTCTTCTTCCCTACTCACCCCATTACTAACATATTTCGCAGACAGTATACACATACGTCGCATAATGTACCAACTGAAATCTATCACTGTACGACACATATTTCTAAAAGATATGAAGTCATAAACATTGATATGTCAGAAGAAATTGGGCTTCGTTCAAAAAGCTTTAATACCTTTATTATTTACTACTATGACACTACTAGAGTCGAGTCAACTTCAGGAAATCAATGTCGTCTGGTTGTGCCTTTGACAACTTTCAACTACGCGACGCAAACGGCCATAGGCGAAAATAATAACATTATGTAGAGTTATGAAGAGGCGTTGCCACGGAGGTTTGTACAAAACTGTGTTGTAGACATGTGAAGCAACAGCGTCTAGCTTACAGAAACAGTCGGGGACACTGTAATTATACAGTTCTACTTTATGTATATTTCTTTGTATGACTGTTTCATATTTTAGAAGATTTTTTCACGAATACACAGAAATCAAACGTTTTCGTTATTACGCTACGAATAAATTTCATTTTTTTTGTTTTCGCTTCTAATAGAAATATTACAAAATGAATACCTGGGCCCTACAGGTTTTTCACCTACTTGTCTATAAAACATATTATTTAATTTTCCCTAATTGCTAGTGGAAAGTAAGTTATTATCGTTTTCATATTATCGTTATATGTCGCTCTTCGGACAGCAAGTGTGCATTAAAGCAAACTTTAGAGAGGGCTGCTTATCACTCGGGTAAACCTCTAAGGTGATCGCGGCCACCCTCAACTTAGTCTCTTTGAAAGCTTGTAGGCTTTTCCGATTATGCTTCCAGCTAGAGCTTTGTAGCCGTTCACGTATTTTAAGGGCTGTACTCCACTCAATGTTGTTCGAGTACAGCTTTTACCTTAAGCCACACAATCTCTCGATCAGAGAACCTTTCACCTCATTTTCCATTAATCAAATAACCTTGTGGTAAGCGATTGTCACGTCTATAGCTTACAGGCTACATATCCATATGCATCGAATGCACAAGGCTGGTAGTTTAGCACTTCATATGGATCGCAATTGCTCATCTTCTTCTTAAGACTTTCGGGACCGACATAACTTTGGTTGATCAAGGTGCCTCTTTGAAAACTCATTGCGAAACACGTATTTCAAAAGATGAGAGAGATTCATTGAACTAAGGATGCCCTGTGGTCTAGGGATAGCGTCTTTGGCTACTATCAAAGCTACCTTGGACCAGGATTCGGTCACATCCAACGATCGAATTTTCAGTAGAAAAATCATCAGCAATGGTCACCGAAGGTTACCAGAGCATAGGCAGTCACTCTTCAACAGCCAACGGCCTTGTGAGCGCGGTGGAGGAGGGCTGTGGTGGGAAAAAGCCCCTATATGTCGGGATAATAAGTAACGATTAACGACATGAGGTTTCAGGAGCCACATCTAAATAAATATTACATAATAAGTATGAGCAGAACACTCGGTCAGTTAGTGAAAAAAGAGTAATGATGATCACGCCATCGGCCAAAGATTACGGATTAGTCCCCCAACTCGGAGCTCATGCAGGGGAGATCCAAGTGGATAGTGAATGTGGGAGAAAGACTGAATAACCAGTTCTAGTGTCACCTTCTCCGAATTGCAATGTGGGATCTTAAAAGTTTACTTCTGATAGGGAATGTAGAAAATGTTATAACGCTCATTCTGGATATAGTTTGTGGGTCAGTGAAGCGAAATGAACGGAAAAAAAGTTTTTCTAGTCACACGAATACAGGGAATATCAGCAGCATCAGAACGTGATATACAGATTTGGGCCTCTTTATTAATAGGACGGCAAGGCCGAATCTGATTTACGCCATCATTAATAGTTCAGATGTACAAGCCACATTTACAGACTGTTAACCAACGTCCAAGCATACACAGTAGTGACCCAGATATGTGAGTGGCTCGAAGACAAGTTACGTAATAGAATCCAGTACGTTGTCCTCGACGGCGAGTGTTCATCAGAGGCAGGATTGCCCAAGAAAAGTGGGACCGCTCTTGTTCTCTGCATAAATTGTGTGACGAACTGAGTGAGTAGCAAGCTGTGGCTGTTTGCTGATGACGCTGCGGTGTACGCGAAGATGTATTTGTTGGGTAACTGTAAGAGGATACAAGACGGCTTACGAGTAGACAAATGTCCTGTTTCGTGTGGTGCACGGCAGCTTGACCTAAATGTGGAAGTTTATGCAGACGAGTAGGAAGAAAAATCCCATTACATCCTAGTACAGCATTGTCTGGGTGTTACGAGCAGTCACGTCGATTAAATACCTGGGCGTAGCGTTGCAAAGCAATCTAAAATGAAACGAGCACGTAAGGACGGTATTAGGGAAGGCGAATGGTCCAGTTGAGTTATTGGGAGAATCGTGGGACAGTGTAGTTCATCAGTAAGGAAAACGCGTGTAGAACACCAGTGCAACACATTCTTGAGTGCTGCTCAAGTGTTTGGAATCTCCGTCAGTTCGGATTAAGACTGCCGTCGAGGTAATTCAGAAGCTGTATCTGTCAGCGATAACTTTGATCAACACATGATTTTAGCGGGATTCTTTGTGAACTCCACTGAGAAAATTTAGAAAACTGGATTTTAAGTTTGTAAGTAGGCTGTTAAGGTTTTTATGTTGGTAACGTCACGTAGCGGTCTATATGAAAATCACTGACTGTGCTGTGTGAAGGCTGTGGTTGGTTTGCATTGTTGGAGTATATGCCATTGTAGGGTTGCGCAGTTGGAGGTGAGCCGCCAGCAGTGGTGGATGTGGGGAGATAAATGGCGGAGTTTTGAGAGCGGATGATCTGGACGTGTGTCCATTAGAGACAGTAAATTTGTAAGACTGGATGTCATGAACTGCTAAATATATTATGACTTTTGAACACTATTAAGATAAATACACTGTTTGTTCTCTATCAAAATCCTTCATTTGCTAACTATGCCTATCAGTAGTTAGTGCCTTCAGTAGTTAGAATCTTTTATTTAGCTGGCATTAGTGGCGCTCGATGTATTGCAGTAGTTCTAGTAACGAAGATTTTTGTAAGTGATTTGTGAAAGGTATAGGTTGATGTTAGTCAGGGCCATTCTTTTGTAGGGATTATTGAAAGTCAGATTGCGTTGCGCTGAAAATATTGTGTGTCAGTTTAGTGGTGATCAGAATAGGTAAGGAGCGAAATGTCTGAGAACGTTTAGTTCTGCTCAGCTGTTTGAAAATCAAATAATGTAAAACGGTTATCAGCACAGTAATTGATTAATTTTTCTAAGGGGACGATTCGAGCTGACTGCACAACGATTCAACTGTCGCCGGCGCTTATTTCGCGTAAGGACGACAAAGATAAGAAAAATTAGGGCCCTTATGAAGGTAAATAGACGGCAGTTTCTCCCTCGATCGGTATGCGAGTGGAACAGGAAACCATGTGACTCATAATATTACAAGGTACTCTCCGCTCTATGCCATGTAGTGACTTGTGGAGTATCTGTTTTGATGTAGACGTAGATACGGTATGCAGAAGATGAGTTAGAGATATACGTCGACACTGACCGGGTAACCCAGTATAATACAGAAGAGATGAGAGTATGATGACCGTGGTGGATTGGATCGTTGCTACAGGGGAAGGAGATAGCAAACAGAGTTGTGAGAGAGTTTGTGCTCGATAGTAGTAATAATATTTAATTTTGCAATACGTATCAGCTACAAATAATTAACACTACATGAAAACGCCTGGATACGCAGGCATCTACGGCTCAATTATATCACGGTGAGACAGAGATACCGATAGAACATACCAATAATTAACAGTAATGTACGCTTTACTGTTTGGAATTACCATTTCGTAGTGCTGTATATGCCACAAGCTAAATCCGCATGAAATGGACAATGTAGAAGAGATTTTCAAATCTCGTTGACTATATAATACATCTGCAGTTAAAGTTGTTTACCCACCGAATAACCAATGAGAATATAATTCTAGTTGTACCTGTAAGTTAATTATATTTTTGTTGTAGCTCCTGTTTCCAGTAATTTATGGACACACAAACACTGATCGTCGTGTACAGGACGGTGACAAGTACGCTGTATGTTCGTGAAGTACAAATCATTAATCAAACTTTTCACGAATAACTATATAACTTAGCAACGGGTACTTACTGATTCAACTGAATGATGGGATACCAGGAAGTTCTATAAAGCTACCTGACTGCACAGTTGCCAGTATCTTGACGTACATACGATGCAACTAATGACATAAAAACAAGTGGCTGCTGCAAAGACGTCGCGGTGATGCGTCGTCGATACGCGCCTGCTACTGTCTCTAATTAATGACGTCAATATACGCTACCTCCTTTACTTAAATGAGCTCAGCTCGTAAGATATCGACAACGCAACATTATACAGCAGCGTAACGAGTTGACTACCGAAAACTAAATGGTTGAAAAATGATGTATGTGAAGAATGTGAAGTTTGTGGAGTTACTTATTATTTTAATTTGACTGTTAGATCACTATTTTCAACGGTTAGTTTAACTGTTTCTTTAATTTCATTACTTCATGAAATAGTTATCGCGGAATTACCGCAAAGATGACTTAGTAACCAGAATCAACCACAAAAAGACGGCTGCTCTGGCCGAGCTATTCTAGGCGCTCCAGTCTGGAACCGCGCGACCGCTACGGTCGCAGGTTCGAATCCTGCCTCGGTCATGGATGGGTGTGGTGTCCTTAGGTTGGTTAGGTACAAGTAATTCTAAGTTATAGGGGACTGATTACCTGAGATGTTAAGATCCATAGTGCTCAGAGCCACTTGAACCATTACTGAAATACAAAAAGCGTTTGTCTTTGGGGACTGCGGGAACCGTGGTTTGGTGCTCCCGAGCGTCCTGACGAATGAGGGCATCCCTCACACACAAAGGATGCTGGAGCAGAGCTTTCAAACACACTTTTTTTGTGTCGAACTGGAGGGTCACTGGTTTGCTACTTGGTAAGATGATTCGTGTTGTTGTAATTCATCGTAGGCATTGCGAAACTGCAAAATTTTTTCGTTGCTCATTCGGTAAGGTAATTATGTTTTATGGTTAAATTTTAATCCGTTCAATGTGTAATTATAATGGACAGTGGGAATAGACTTGCAATGCTTGGTTCATTACTATTTTTTTTCTTTTGTGAGTTCTGTAACTAAGAGGCTTCTAACAGAATTCGACTTAGTCACTTAATTTAAAAGACTATTACAGTCAATTAACTCCCTTTTCCATCAGTTTGATTTCCTAAATGCCTTGTATCACTACGTATTTAAGTTTTACCTAACAGGTGTCGCTTGTATATTAAGGGAGGTATGTTTTATGTTGTTTACTTGGTTTCACAAGTCGGTATGATGTGGTATCTAAATTCTCCCACGTACGAGTAGTACGATTTCCTAGCCACTGTTATTTAAATGCGTTAACATGACTGACACTCTACAGCAATTATACGATCTCTCCATGCCGTACGGAAATTTTGGCTCTACGAAGAGATAAATTCCAACACTTTCACATGATATTTGAAATCGAAGATCGCTTTCAGTATTATGGATATTACGTATGCGCTTTTACGATTCATTTTCAGTAACTCTACACAAGTGTACGTATTCGATGTTTCGTATTTGACCATCACGATTAAAAATCTGTCGACAGTGAATGTTTTTTGGCCGAGTTGCTAAAATACATTCACTATTTCTGAAATATTACAGATCGTGTTTCGTACTCACGTTCAATTTATATCCTCTATGCTCACTATTTACCATAGAGCTATTGATGTACGTGTGAACTGGTAACTACCATTTTCATATTGTAGATGGTTTTTACTGATATACGTTCTTTCTAATTTTGGGTTTACTGTTGATTATTGAGGCGGAATATTGATTATACTGTGTCCTATTGCTTATACTGTGATAACCAATAGAGATTTCAGCGATTTAGTGGAAAGTTATTACCATTTTTCTGTTATCAGCTGTTCAACTTATGTTCTACAGTGGTTTAGTGTCCTATGCTGTAGAAGTTGATTTTCCAATTTTTTTTTTTTTTTGGTCATTCGGTATTCATTACGTGATGAAATGAAACGTGTGTGTGGCTCGGTCCCCTAGTCAGGTAAACTGGTCGCCTTATGCAAGTCTTTCAGCTAACGCCACTTTAGCGACTTGTGTCGTCATGATTAAATGAGCATGAAGACAACACGACATCCAGTCTCCGAGGAGAAAATCTCCGACCCGGCATGGGAATCTAACTTGAGCCGCTAGCACAGCATTTTGCGACTCTGATGACTCACCTATCGTGGTGGACGTTACGAAATTGAGAGGACTTGTAACCAGAAGAAGTAGTTTGCAGGAGTTCAAATACGAGTGAGAAATCTAAATTGTTGCAGCAGACTGCTTCTAATAACATTTTACTCTGGTGATGTTGCTTTGAGGGGGATAGCAGGTGATTCTAAAGTAGTGTTGACACTACGGTCTAGAAGTGTACCTGTGGTGATGCTTTTCACATAACCCTGCAGATTCTACCGCCTCTCATGTTCAAATTGAAAAACTGAATGTGGGACTTATTTGTTTTCAGGACTTAATAAGAATGTTAGTAGCGTAACGGATAAAATAGAGGCTCAGTAACAGATAAGCGGAATAATTAACTGACTATAACAAGCCATAACAACAATAACAAAATAACAACAACAAGAAACGGTGCAGGTAAATTAAAAGACCAAGTAGGAGATAAAGCAAAGGAACATAATAAGAAGTCAGAGGTTACTGCTGGCAGATCAAGTGAGAAGGTGGTAACTATTTTAAGAGAGGAACATACTAATGGTAATGCATTAGAAGCACAAACTCAAAATTTAGAACAGAAATTAGATTTCAATGACGAAACTGCTTCAGGCAGGTTTCATGTCCTCACTATTCAGGGTGGTCGCATTCTGAGTGGGAGAAAATCTGTACCAGAAAACAGATTTGTTACTGTAGATTTTCAGTGAACATGTGAATAGACATCATAAGTCACTTTTTTTTCAAGGAGGTTTCCATGTTTTGTTTTATTAGAGAAGTGTGAGAAAACTGAGACAAATCTGTCAGGGAGAATGATACTATTCCAAGTCAGGAATGTTAAAGGAAAGGGTTTACTGAAACACTTGTCTTAGATTTGGTCTGTATTTGTTATCATATGGTTCTACACTGATGATCTACCTGTCACATTACTTGTCAATAAAATGACCTTGTCCTTAAGGGTCTCCACTTTTATCGACAGTGTATTCAAGTTCAGTGAATTTAATTCTTTTATTACGCCTCTTCCGTTCCAACCGTCACCCACCCACCCGGCTTTACATTCTGTACGCTACATTCCGTAATCGACCTTGCAAGAGGCCGTGCATAGTTCTGAGACCGCTATCTTTTTCATTCTGTCCTGCTCCATTTACGAATCATGCGTAATAAAACTGTCAAAAGGCCATTTGATGAGCTCTAGTTTCTCTGGTTTTCCCATTGTACTCATTTCGCAGAACGTATTTGGGAGAAAGCAATGTGTTTTCGGTTTTCAGAAAGAATTCACTCGGAATTCCAACAATAAATTTGCCTGTCATGCAAATCGCTTGTCTTGTAATATCTACCACTATAGCTTCATGAGCATAACGTAATACTCTAACGAATACTAAACTAAACTGTGACGAAACTTATTGCTCCTCTTTGACTCTTCCATATACTCCTCTGGATATTATCACCAGCCATCAGCAGAATCAGTAACGATCAGAGGGCATGAGGTAGAAGGAGGCCATGAAAACTACTGTGTCATGATGATCTGTCTATTGGCAAAATATTCCGGATTGGTCCAACATTCGGGTCCCCAGGAGGTGCTGCCCAGTGGACGGTGATCGTGAGAAAGAGATGGAATAACCAACGAAAGGGTGACACTATACGAGCCGGAGTGTGAAATGTCGGAAGTCTCAACGTCGTAGGAAAGCTAGGAAATCTGAAACAGGGAAATGCAAATGCTCATTCCAGATATACGGTGGATCAGTGAGTACGATTTGTTATGAATGGGAAAACATGACAGAGAATGAGTTACTGTAAAGAAATCAGTGACAGGGTTTGTGTCACCAAATGCGGCAGTAAATAAACGCAGACAACGATTGTTCCGGTGTAAATGACGACACCGAAAGCACAAGACGAAGAGATACAGAAAGTATATGAGAATACGGTTATTCATCATGTGAAAGGGAAATAAAAATCTGATAATCGTGAGGAATTAGAACGCGAATGTATGTAATGGAACAGAAGAAAGGACTACTGGAGAATGTAGGATAGGCCGCAGAAGTGAGAGAGGAGAAAGACAAATTGAGTCCTGCAAGAAGTTTCAGATAGTTCTAGCGAATACCCTGTTCAAGTATCACAAGTCGAGGAGGTGCACTAAGAAAAGAACCGCAAACATGGGAAGATTCCATGGTCAGACACAGAGTCGGAATTCAGGTATTGGATTTTAGGGCGTATCCAATAGACAATACGGACTCGACTCACAAGAGTTTTATGCAGACTGAAGTTTGAGCCACTCATTCGGAAGAAGCAAAGTAGAAGGTTGCCGCGATAGTTCTGTAGTGGAAAATGATAAGACGCATTTGGAGATCGCTAAGGATGGGATACTCCTGTGAAGACTGTCCCAATAGGCAATTCAGTTGAAAACGATTGGACATCACTAAGAAGTGCAATCGCAGATATTAGACTATCGGACATCGATACAAGGTAGCTAACTCCGAAGAAACCCTGGGTTACAGAAGAAATACTGAAACTGGTAGACAGAAAAATGTAGTTCATAAATGTTCAGGGAAAAACAGGAGTACAACAACATAAACAATTTGCTAATGAAATAAAGAGAAATTGCAGGGCAGCCAAGGCAAAATGGTGACAAAAAAAATCTCAAGGAGCCGTAAAAGAAATTACCGTCGGATGGACTGACTCAGCATATAGAAAAGTCAAAACAACTTCCTTGTAATTAAAAGCAAGGATTCAACGGGAATTCCTTTGTTACACCCAGATAAAACAGCGAATAGGTGGAAAGAGTGCAATGATGGCCTGTATTAGGGGTGGGGGAGAGACTGCTCTTCTGACTTGATAGAACACGGAACTGAAGTCGATTAGGTTCAAATGGTTCAAATGGCTCTGAGCACTATGGGACTTAACATCTGAGGTCATCAGTCCCCTACAACTTAGAACTACTTAAACCTAACTAACCTAAGGACATCACACACATCCATTCCCGAGGCAGGATTCGAATCTGCGTCCTTAGCGGTCACGGGGTTCCAGACTGAAGCGCCTAGAACCGCTCGGTCACTTTGGCCGGCCTAAGTCGATAAGGGACACATAAAAATTTCAGCATTAGAATCATAATTTAAACCAGCTCTATAAGACTTGAGATCAATTAAAGCAGCTATGGTAGAAAAACATTCCTTCGGAATTTCTTAGATCATTGTAAGAAATGGCGACGAAACGACTATTCAGGTTAGTGTGTAGACTCCTATGACACTGGTGACGTACCATCAGACTTTCCGAAAACGTCGTCCATACATTCCCTAAGATAGCAAGGGCAAATGGATGCGAAAACTATCGCAGAACTAAGTTAACATTGTGTGCATCCAAGCCGCTGACATAGGTAATGTACAGAAGAACCGAAAAGAAAACTGAAGTTATATTAGATGACAATCGGTATGTCTATTAGAAAGGTACAGATAATAAAATGGCAATTCCGACTCCGCGCTTGATACACGAAGCAAGACAGAAGAAAAATGAGGATATCCCCATGGGATTTCTGGAAGAAGCGTTTCACGATATGAAATGGTGAGAATAATTGAGATTACATGGTAAGACGGATATATACAATATTCATAACGACCAGGAGGCAGAGAAAGATTGGAAGATTTTAAACATGGCTGCAACAGCAACTGTTGAAATTCTTCACGATAAAGGATGACAGCCAAAAACAGTTGCAGGATAAAAAATTTTTAAAATTCTTGACCAAGGTTTCTTTACATCAGAAGTAAAAAATCCTGAACAGGAAGACACTTTCATTAGAAAAGCCTTAGCTTCGGAAGTGATATATATATTTTTTTCTTTATTGTTATTTTTAAACCCGTACAAACAGGCAGGCTGTCAGCAGCATGTTACGCCGCTCTTCAGCCATAGAGTAGATAAATAAACAACAGAAAGATCTGCCAGGAAGTTTCATATGAGCGCACACTCCGCTCCAGAGTGAAAATCTCATTCTGGCAACATCCCCCAGGCTGTGGCTAAGCCATGTCTCCACAGTATCCTTTCTTTCAGGAGTGCTAGTTCTGCAAGGTTCGCAGGAGAGCTTCTGTAAAGTTTGGAAGGTAGAAGACGAGATACTGGCAGAAGTAAAGCTGTGAGGACCGGGCGTGAGTCGTGCTTCGGTAGCTCATATGGTAGAGCACTTGTCCGCGAAAGGCAAAGTTCACGAGTTCGAGTCTCGGTCGGGCACACAGTTTTAATCTGCCAGGAAGTTTCATATCAGCGCACACTCCGCTGCAGAGTGAAAATCTCATTCTGGAAACATCCCGCAGGCTGTGGCTAAGCCATGTCTCCGCAGTATCATTTCTTTCAGGAGTGCTAGTTCTGCACGGTTCGCAGGAGAGCTTCTGTAAAGTTTGGAAGGTAGGAGACGAGATACTGGCAGAAGTAAAGCTGTGAGGACCGGGCGTGAGCCGTGCTTCGGTATAGCTCAGATGGTAGAGCACTTGCCCGCGAAAGGCAAAGTTCCCGAGTTCGAGTCTTCGTCGGAACACAGTTTTAATCTGCCAGGAAGTTTCATATCAGCGCACACTCCGCTGCAGAGTGAAAATCTCATTCTGGAAACATCCCGCAGGCTGTGGCTAAGCCATGTCTCCGCAGTATCCTTTCTTTCAGGAGTGCTAGATCTGCAAGGTTCGCAGGAGAGCTTCTGTAAAGTTTGCAAGGTAGGAGACGAGATACTGGCAGAAGTAAAGCTGTGAGGACCGGGCGTGAGTCGTGCTTCGGTAGCTCAGATGGTAGAGCACTTGCCCGCGAAACGCAAAGGTCCCGAGTTCGAGTCTCGATCGGGCACACAGTTTTAATCGGCCAGGAAGTTTCATATCAGCGCACACTCCGCTGCAGAGTGAAAATCTCATTCTGGTAACAGAAAGAATACACAGATGTGACATAACGGTGGGTAATAAAACAGACACATAAAGACAAACACGGAGCCGATCACACTCGACGATAATCCACAATACAAACTGTTGTTTCGACGCACTAACACTGAAGATGGTGATGGCACAGGTGAACGATGGAGTGTGACGGTGAACACTGAACACTAAACACGACGTCACACACGAGACAATGATGGTAATGACCTCCGGCGCGCGAATGTACACTTAGCGTATGCGAGTCCGTGGACCTGCCAAGAGGGGAAGAAGGGTGAGGTGGGGGAGAGGGGAGAACAAAGATGCCAATGGCGGAGGAGATGGGGGGAGGAAGAGAGTGATAGGGAAGGGGAAGCCCGGGGGATAAGTTGGGAGAAATGGAGGAGATAGAGAAGAGGGAGAGAAGAGGGACAGAAGGGTGGGAGGGTGCCAAAGGAGCGAACACAGGAAGAGGGAGGGAGGATCAAAGTTGGTAGGAGGGGTAGATGGAGGGGAGGAGGGCATCATCAGAGAGAGGGAGCTGGCGGAAGCCACCTTGGGAGAGGGTAAGGAGGGTGGAGAGATGGAGACCGGGTGGGACATGGGAATACAGGCGAGGCAGCGGGCCGGGGTGGGAGAGGATGGGCGAGACAAGCCAGTGAGGAGGATCTAGTTTGCGGAAGGTGTACACGATCCATATCATTTCAAGGAAAAGGAGGAGGTGGGGGAATGGAATGAGATCGTACAGGATCCGCGCTGTGGAGAGGGAAACGGATGCGATAGGCGAGGCGGAGAGCATTGTGTTCAAGGATTTGAAGGGATTTATAAAAGGTAGGGGGGCAGAGATCCAGGCGGGATGGGCATAACAAAGGATATGGCGGATGAGGGAGTTATAGGTGTGAAGGATGGTGGAGGGGTCCAGACATTACGTACGGCCGGAAAGGAGCTTGAGGAGACAGAGTTGGGAGCGTGCCTTGGCATCGATTGTCCTTAGATGAGGGGTCCAGGAGAGTCGACGATCGAGGGTGACGCCAAGGTACTTAAGTGTTGGGGTGAGGGCGATAGGACGGCCATAGATGGTGAGATAGAAATCAAGGAGGCGGAAGGAAGGGGTGGTTTTGGCTACAATGATCGCCTGGGATTTGGAGGAATTGACCTTGAGCAACCACTAGTTGCACCAAGTGGTGTACTGGTCAAGATGGGATTGGAGAAGGTGTTGGGAGCGCTGCAGGGTGGGGGCAAGTGCAAGGAAAGCAGTGTCATCGGCAAACTGGAGAAGGTGCACGGGGGTTGACGGCGGCGGCATGTCCACCTTATATAAAAGGTTCAGAAGGACATAGAGGACGGAGCCTTGGGGCACACCGGCGGAGGGAAAAGAGGTGTAGGAATACGTGTTATGGAGGGTGATGTAGGAAGGACGGTGGGAGAGAAAGAAGCCGATCAGACGGACGTAGTTATTGGGATGGGCGAATGTTTGGAGCCTGAAGATGAGACCGGAATGCCATATGCGGACATAAGCACGTTCGAGGTCCAGGGAGAGGAAGATTGCGGAGCGACGGGAATTAAACTGTTCGGAAAGGAGATGAGTGAGGTGTAGGAGAAGGTCGTCGGAAGAGAAGGATGGCCGAAAGCCACACTGGGTAACGGGAAGGAGGCTGTGCTGGCGGAGATGCTGGTGGATGCGGTGGGTGAGGATAGATTCCAGAACCTTGCTGAAGACCGAGGTATGGCTGATGGGATGGTAGGAGGAGACAGCGGTCGGCGGTTTACCAGGTTTAAGGAGCATCAGGATATGGGAGGTTTTCTACAGGTCGGGGTAGTAACCGGTGGACTGGACTACCTTGTGGAGCCTGGCCAGTGTGGAGAGGAAAGAGACAGGAGCTTCACGAAGGTGACGGTAGGTGACACGATCGTCAGCAGGAGCGGTGTTGCGTTTCGTGCGGAGTGTAGCAATGAGATCCTGTGGAGTGATAGGCGCATTGATTTCTGAGTGTGGAATGTTGTCCATGTACTGGAAACCAGGTGCGTGGGGAGGGAGAGAGGGGTCAGTTCGATCGCGGACATCCGGGAAGAGGGAGTAATAGAACTGGGGATCATAGTGGATGGAAAATACATCGGAGAGGTAAGAGGCAAAGTGATTTGCCTAACTAAGGGTGTCAGGGAAGTGGTGATCATAATGGAGAAGAAGATAGTAGGGGAGGGTTTAGTTCCGGTAAGGCGACGGAAGGCTGACCAGAACTTGGACGAGTTTATAGGTAGGGTAGCATTTAAACGGGTGCATGTCTGTCGCCAGTCCTGACGTTTCTTAGCCACGAGCAAATTTTGAATGTGTCACTGGAGTTGCCGGTGGCATCGGAGTGTGTCCGAGTCACGCGTGTGGAGGAAGGCATGGTAGAGACGGTGGGATTCACGGAGGAGGAGGACGGCCTGTGGGGGTAAGGTAGGACGGTGGGGGTGGATGGTGACAATAGGGACATGGGCCTCCTCGGCCTCAGACAAGGTCTGCTGGAGAAAGGAGGTGGCATGGGTTACATCGTCAGCGTGGTGGTAGGTGAAGGGGTGGCTATCGACCTGGGTGGAGAGGGTATCCCAGTAAGCATTCCAGTTGGCACAGGAATAGTCATGGACGTACTTTGGGGGAGGGTCATTACGAGGGTTGTAGCGACGACCGTCTGAAACGGTGAGGAGAAGAGGGAGATGGTCGCTACCAATAGGCTCCAAGACTTCCACCGTTATGCGGCCAAGGAGGTTAGGGGAGGAAAGGATAACATCGGGAGTGGAGCTGATTCAGGACGGGTGTGCTGGGGGATGGGGATTAGGTCGCCTTGAAGGGAGGAGAGAGGAACCGATGCCACCGTCGTAACTCGGCGGCGGAACGACTATGAATGTTGAGGTCGGCGGCGATCATGTAGGAGGAGAAGGTACGGTCAATGTGGGAGAGGAAGTCGAAGGGGACGTTAGGGTGGACATAGATGGTGGCGCAGCTGACGGTAAGGCCGGGGAGGAAGAGACTAAGGATCAGGATCTCGGTGGGGTCGGAATGGAGAGGTTGGAGACAAATTGTGATCTGGCGGTGGTGACCAATGTCATCTCCGCCACGTGCAGTCGGGAGGGGATTCTCGGAGTGGCGAAGGAGGTAGGGCGATGTGTGGATGGTGTGGTGGGTTTTGAGGAAAGTTTCATTGAGGACGGAGGCATCCACGCGGTGGGTGGCAAGGATGTGCTGGAAGTATTTCTTGTTGGCGGGAAGGGAGCGGATGTTGTTGAAAAGGATACGGTGCTGTCGCGCCATGACAGGTTATTAGACAAAGTTGTCAAGACGGGAGAAGGTGAAATGGGTCTGGTTGTTGGAGTAGATGGCATACATTTTTAAGTGGAAAATGGAATGGGCGGCGAGGGAGACCTATTGGAGGGTGTGAGGGCGCTGGAAAGGGTGGACGTTTTGTAGGACAGTGGTGAGGAACCTGATGATGACTAAGGGAATTGTCAGGAGGGGTGGGGCGCCCAGAGGACGGACAGGAACGGTGAGTCCAGGAGTGGTCAGAGGGGGTCGGTCTTTACACTTATGGGAGTAGGTGGGATGGCGGAGATTGCAGGGGGCAACTGCCCATATTAAAATCCATGAATTCATACATAAGCGCATCAAAAATTATTAAAAGTTGTGTTAATTCAAACTTTCTGTCTTAATAAATAAAATATATCAGACCATTTAAAAACATTTATGTAAAATATAAAGTATAGAACCAATTTACCTGTGTCCTAGTGTCAAACAGATAAAGCTTGCGCTATGGAACGTCTAACGAGAGAGGGCACTAGTGTAATGCGCGTGAATCTCGCGTAACGTAGGCGGTGAAATACATACTAGCGAAAACAACCAAAATGTTATAATGAAACGAAACCATCTGTCATTGTGAATAAAAACATACTAGTCATTTAACCACACATACACATCGAACATCACAAACAACAAACATAAAAAATACGTAAAATCCCAACAAGACAGGAAAAGCGCATTTCACCGGCATCATCAAGCAAGAAAACTAACTTCTAGTCAGCCAGACTATATTACATTAAGGCAAGGAGGGGTTTCAAACTGTCAAAATATTTTTTTGTTTCTAAGTTGCACCTGTCCATAAAGAACAAAACCATCTTTTAGAGACAGATGCTTGAAAATCTCTAATTTTTCGAGCAAGTCCAGTTTGTAACCTTTATTCGCTTCATGAAGCAACTCTACGTCGTCCAGTTCACGTGGCGTATGCTGTAAGAGTCATAGCTGTTCGGCAAACGTGGAATTATGTACGTTTTCCCCATTTTTTACCTAACATGTGTTCTTTATACCTAACTTTAATGGGTCTACCTGTCTGTCCGATGTAATAATTTGGGCAGTCGTTACAAGTAATTTTGTATACACCGGACTTAGAGTCGAGCTCTTCCCGTGCTCCAATACTATGAATTACTCTTTGTTTCAGGCTATTATTTACGGAAAAGGCAACTCTGTAACCGTATTGTTTCTGTAAAAGTCTTCTTATCTTATATGAAACGTTCCCCAAAAATGGAATAGAAATAAAGTTATTACCCTCATTCTTTTTCGCCCTGTTATCTCCTAAAGTTGAACATTTTACAGCTGTTTTTTTCTTAACAATTTGGTCAATTAATTTAGGGTCCTTTCCATTGTTAGTATCCATTGACTTTAATAAAGATATTTCTTTTTCTAAACAATTCTGTGCTAAAGGTGTGCTCACAGTACGATGAACTGCAGAATGAAAGAAGGCGATTTTGTGAGTTTGAGGATGACAAGAATCTACTGGAATAATATTATCAGAAAAAGTTTCTTTACGAAAAATGTCGAAGCTAATAGTGTTACTCCATAACTTAAGTTTCAAGTCAAGAAAATGGAATTCTCTCTCATTGTTATGTATCTCTTTTGTGAATTTAATTTTCCCGTGAAAACTATTGAAAATATGAAACAGTTGTTGTATATCTTGGTCACTCCCTTGAAATATTATATCATCAACATATCGAGCATAGAAAGGAATCGTATTACCCAACGCAGGATTGTTTTTGAAGAAATTTTCTTCTAACGCATTCACAAAGATGTCAGCTAAGATACCCGCTAACGGGCAACCCATGGCTAAGCCGAATGGTTGCTCATACATTTTGCCATTAAACTGAAAGTAATTGTAATCTAGTACAACCTGCAGTAGTGACATAAGTTCCGACAACTGTAGCTCACTTAGAGTTCTATGTTGTCGAATGTTATCTTCAATAATCTTAAGAGTGATTTCCACTGGAACATTAGTGTATAAACTTACTACGTCAAAAGAAACCAAACGAGAGGAGGAAGTGATCTCTATCGATTTTAGCTTGTTTATTACCTCAGCACTATTTTTAACAGAATAATTGTTTCCAAAAACAAAGGCTCCATTTTCTTGACTTGTAACTTAAGTTATGGAGTAACACTATTAGCTTCGACATTTTTCGTAAAGAAACTTTTTCTGATAATATTATTCCAGTAGATTCTTGTCATCCTCAAACTCACAAAATCGCCTTCTTTCATTCTGCAGTTCATCGTACTGTGAGCACACCTTTAGCACAGAATTGTTTAGAAAAAGAAATATCTTTATTAAAATAAATGGCTACTAACAATGGAAAGGACCCTAAATTAATTGACCAAATTGTTAAGAAAAAACAGCTGTAAAATGTTCAACTTTAGGAGATAACAGGGCGAAAAAGAATGAGGGCAATAACTTTATTTCTATTCCATTTTTGGGGAACGTTTCATATAAGATAAGAAGACTTTTACAGAAACAATACGGTTACAGAGTTGCCTTTTCCGTAAATAATAGCCTGAAACAAAGAGTAATTCATAGTATTGGAGCACGGGAAGAGCTCGGCTCTAAGTCCGGTGTATACAAAATTACTTGTAACGACTGCCCAAACTATTACATCGGACAGACAGGTAGACCCATTAAAGTTAGGTATAAAGAACACATGTTAGGTAAAAAATGGGGAAAACGTACATAATTTCACGTTTGCCGAACATCTATGCAGGGCCGGCCTTAGCCATCCAGGTGCCCCGGGCGAGTCGTCCAGTTGGCGCCCTTTATTGTATAAATAGCGAACCTGGCAGTGCTTTGCAACACGGTATTTGACTGTTTTCTAGAAATCGTCTTAAGTGGTTAATGGCGTCATCTTATGATCATAACATGGTTTTTTCCATCGTAAATTTGAGTATTTTATTTTTTTAAATGGAAATGAAATCCAAATATTCTGAAACCCCGCTAAGACGCTCCATGTGAGTCTTGTGTAGCCTGTGACGTCAGTCCAGCATGCTGCTGTCGCTGCCGTAACAGTCAGTATAGCAGTGATATATTGTTTGGGTATTCACGTTTTGGGAAATTGTCTAAAAATATTGCGTAGTACTGCACTGTACATCTACAACAACTCCAGAAAATTGTTTTGGCGTGTTCCAAACAAAGAAAAGATGCGTAAAATGTGGTTGAAACAGGCTCGTATATCCCAAATATTTCTTTTCTTTTCTGAAGCACCCCTGTCCTAAAGCGAACAAAACAAAACAAAAATTATTCAAATTGGTCAAGCTATTTCTTTGTTTTGGTGAGACTAACACACAACAATTGATTTTTATATATAGGAGGTAATATGTATAACGAAAAAACACTAATTTTGAATTGGGTACCATATTTTTATTGAATTTAATATAACTGTAAGCCATAAACCTATATTTTCTGTCAGTCATCTGAACACAAAACATATTACGCCTAATGAAAAACAATTATAAACGACTAAAATTTTACTTTTCTCGCTTTTCTGTCGGCAAAGTCTCTCTCTGATCAGATTAGCAAAGTCCAGGTTTTCTGCAACTTCATTTTCAATGGACAGTGAGGCCAAACTGGTTAGTCTTGTTTGAGACATTGTAGACCGCAAGTACGTTTTTATCAACTTCAGTTTGGAAAAACTGCGTTCGCTGCTTGCGACAGTCACTGGTATTGTTAGCAAAATACGTAACGTTATCCAGATGTTGGGATATAACTCTTGAAGATTATGCTTTTTTATGAAGTTTCTTCTGTCTTCGAGATAGTGTTGCAGGCCTAAAATTTCGTCGCACAGCAAATTTCCATCAATATCTGACTTCATGTTGACAGTTAACTTTTCTTGTAATTTAGAACAGCATTGTATTAGTTCTTCTTTATTTTGATTTTTTTAAATGTCAAACAAGAAACTCCACGTCGCAGAAAATTCTTGCACATGTTCAAATCTTTCTTTCATGGATATGTGCACGGTGTCCAACAGTACATTGAAAAACTCTACTTTAAACTTCTTTTTTGGGTCAGTTATTTGATCATCAACAGCCTCTTCACCCGGTCTGCGTTTAATACGTCTTAATTGCATTTGTGGTTTAAATAATGGCTGCGTATCAAGATCCGAAGCCAGTTCAGTTGCTGTTACAATAGCTTGTTCGAAACCTGTTTGTCTATATGTTTCCAAATAAGAGCAACATTTGTCAAGGATTCCCATAAACTCGACAAAGTTGATTGTGGGTGACTGACTTGCTTTACTCACAACGTTAATTTGAAACAGAACATCATACCATGTCACGAGAGAAACAATGAAGCTGAAGTCTTTTAATTGTCCTCCTAGTGTTGTCGCTTCGTGTGACACCGCAGCATCGGCCAAGGAAACCAAAGCGTCATGCATTTCGCATAATTGATAACGAACCGCTTTGACGCTATCAATTCGAGCTTCCCAGCGTGTGTCACATTTTTCAGGGTGTATATCTTCAAATGGTCGGTCAAAATTTTCCATCTATTTACCGATCCAGCAAATAGATTAAACATTTTTTGTAACATTCCGAACAGTGTCACGGATTTTACTGATGATTTTGCCGCATCACACAATACAAAATTATAACTATGGCATCCACATGGCACAAAAAAAGCTAGTGGATTTAACTTCTTAATTCTGTTCTGGACGCCTTTATTTTTCCCCTTCATGTTCGCGCCGTTATCGTAGCCCTGTCCTCTGCAGTCATTAATGTTAAGGTCAAGATCACTCAATGTTTTTAAAATGCTTTCTGTGAGGCCTTCACCGGTTGTATCATCTATTTGCAGAAATGAGATGAAATGTTCTTTTACACTTACGCCATACTCTGTTACGTCGGCGCATCTTAAAGTTATCGAAAGTTGTTCTTTGTGACTTATATCTGGAGTACAGTCAGCTATGATTGCGTAATACTTTGAACCCTTTATGCGGGATACGATTGTAGACATAACGTGTGATGCCATGAGTTCTATTAATTCATTTTGTATATTTTTACCGCAATAATGGTCAGCCAAATCACCATTCAATGCCATTCTGACGTGCTCTTCCATGATTGGACCAAACTTTGCCAATAACTGTACAAGACCTAAGAATTATCCATTATTTGGGGTAAATAATTTATCTGATAATCCTCTGAATGCCATATTATTTTCAGCCAAATACAAAGTAATGTGCATCAATCTTTGAAGCACATTGCTCCATCGTAAACTTTCTTTAGAAATTAGCTTTTGTTCTTACTTGTCAATAGTTAATCCAGCTTTAAACCTGATTTCAGCTTCAGTCCATTGAGTAAATGCTTTTTTGTGGTTAGGACTATTTTCATGCAGTTTCAGAGCTTCACTTAAATGTTTCAATTTCTGAAACCCACAGTGGTAGTCAAATTAGTAGTTGACTTTAAATCAAACAGTCGACAACAAAAGCAAAAGACACTGTCGTTTGATACAGAATAAACTAGCCACCGTCGTCTGATAGTTTCTTCGTTTGATAGTTTTCTTGTGTAATGAGTTGAAGAGAAATGACGCCCATTTTCATCTTTTGGAAAGTTATTTAGACATACTTGTGAGGGTCCACATATTATAATGCGATCTATATCTCCATCATTAAGTACTTTTGGCCACGTACCTACATCAGAAACATTGTATTCTTTTATTGCAAGAACGTTGATACTTTCATCGACCACAGATGTCATGTGTTGATTTTGACTTGGAGAAATATCAGAGGATTCATGCAAAGATGTACTGCGCTGGTCAATTTGATCACCTTCAATAGGTGATTGTATATTTTTTGTGTATAATTGTTCACAGTCTGAAGAAATATTTGCTGATACATGGACTTTTGATTCAATATCTGAAGTATTTGCCTTAGAATTTCCTTTAAGGTACTTATAAATATTCATGTGCTTTTTAGTTTCTTCAAGAACTTTTTCTTTTTCAGCTTTTCTTTTCCGATTTTCTGAACCAGAAAGCTCTTTTTTAATCATTTCCTTCTCTTCTGGCATGATTTAATAATTTGACAAATTATTGCTTGGACACTGCTCTACTTCGCGACCACAATATTCGATCTATAACAAATAAAGAAATTCACCTATCAGTAGACGTAACTAGAAAAAAACCTGGACTGAAAGATAAAAATGTTTTTCGCACCTACCAGAAAATTAAAATGTTGACACAGTCACGACACTCGTTTCACTCACAATTATTCAGCCACGAAAACATGACCGCTACCTCCGACTCTTACTGACAATTACTGACATGCGGGTGCAAATCGTAGCGCTGCCAACATATGCACTCTAACAAACATTGTGTGGCGCTGTATTATTTCAGTAAGTTAGGGGAGAATTCTCTATGAATGCAGTGCACGCATTGCATGATCTATTAATTAATGTACATGAGTCATTAAGTCACAAATATTCGATATAAATACATTCGTATTAATTAAATCATAATGTATATATCACAGTCTGTATTTTCTTTTATTTGGAGCGACCGGTAGTTTCTGTTGTAAACGAGAGATGGTGCGGCTGCATGGGCTCTTCCTTGTTGCAGTTCTTGACACAAATAAGAGAGGCGCTTTGGTAGAGCCCGTACTAGCCCGCGTCAAACATGGTTGGTTGCAGACAATACGAAGATTGCATTCAGCATGATTTCTCTTCTGCTACCCCAAATTCATCGCGCATTCGTGAGATTAGCGACGTAAGTTGAATGAGACTGAATAATATTTTAGTTTCGCGAAATGGGTGATTGTAAATTGTAATTTTTTTTTTCATGCGTTTAGTACGTGGCGCCCCTTGGGCCCCGGCGCCCTGGGCGACCGCCCGAGTCGCCCCACCCTAAAGCCGGCGCTGCATCTATGGCTCTTACAGCATACACCATGTGAACTGGACGACGTAGAGTTGCTTCATGAAGCGAATAAAGGTTACAAACTGGACTTGCTGGTTTTGTTCTTAATGAACAGGTGCAACTTAGAAACAAAAATTTTTTAGACAGTTTCAAACCCCTCCTTGCCTTAATGTAATATAGTCTGGCTGACTAGAAGTTAGTTTTCTTGCTTGATGATGCCGGTGAAATGCGCTTTTCCTGTCTTGTTGGGATTTTACGTATTTTTTGTGTTTGTTGTTTGTGATTATCGATGTGTATGTTTGGTTAAATGACTAGTATGTTTTTATTCACAATGACAGATGGTTTCGTTTTATTATAACATTTTGGTTGTTTTCGCTAGTATGTATTTCACCGCCTACGTTACGCGAGATTCTCGCGCATTACACTACTGCCGTTAGATGTTCCATAGCGCAAGCTTTATCTGTTTGACACTAGGACACAGGTAAATTAGTTCTAGACTTTCTAATTTACATAAATGTTCTTAAATGGTCTGATATGTTTTATTTATTAAGACATAAAGTTTGAATTAACACAACTTTTAATAATTTTTATGCGCTTATGTATGTATTCATGGATTTTAGTACAGGCGAGTGTCTGGCACATACAAGTGCCCTCCCTCGGCGAAACCATCTGCCCTAGTGCTTTCACAATCTTGTCTCGATAGTTCATAGGCGAAGTAATGGTTCTAAACCGTTCGCTTTGACCCTGTGCCCATAGTCATGTTGCACAAATGGAGAAGATGTCTTAATTATTGACGACGCCATTGGCACAATTGTTTTATTAATCTCCATTGCATGATGTAATTTTAATAAGTAACTAAAGATTTTTTGCCTGTCTTACTCTGGTAACATCACTGTTACTTAAGCTTTTGTGTTTCTCACTTCCGGTACCGTTACCTGCACCACCACCTATGTCCGCCATAACGCCCCTATTGCCTTCGACTTCCTCTCCCACATTGACCGTACCTTCTCCTCCTACATTATCGCTGCCGACCTCAACGTCCATAGTCGTTCCGCCGCCCAGTTACGGCGGTGGCATCGGTTCCTCTCCTCCCTTCAAGGCGACCTAATCCCCATCCCCCAGCACACCCGTCCTGAATCAACTCCACTCCCGATGTTATCCTTTCCTCCCCTAACCTCCTTGGCTGCATAACGGTGGATGTCCTGGAGCATATTGGTAGCGACCATCTTCCTGTCCTCCTCACCGTATCAGACGGTCGTCGCCCCCACCCTGACCTTCGTAATGACTCTCCCCCAAAGTATGTCCATGACTATTCCCGTGCCAACTGGAATGCCTACCGGGATACCCTCTCCACCCAGGTCGATAGCCACCCCTTCACCTACTACCACTTTCATGATGTAACCCATGACGCCTCCTTTCTCCAGCAGACCTTGTCCGAGGTCATGGAGGCCCACGTCCCTACTGTCGCCATCAACCCCCACCGTCCTACCTTACCCCCACAGGCCGTCCCCCTCCTCCATGAATCCCGCCGTCTCTACCTTGCCTTCCTCCACACCTGTGACCCGGACACACTACGACGCCACCGGCAACTCCAGCGACACATTAGAAATTTGCTCGCGGCTAAGAAACGCCGGGACTGGCGACAGACATGCACCCGTTTAAATGCTACCCTACATATAAACTCGTCCAAGTTCTGGTCAGCCTTCCATCGCCTTACTGGAACTAAACCCTCCCCCTACTATCCTCTTCTCCATGATGATCACCCCTTCCCTGACACCCTTAGTACGGCCAATCACTTTGCCTCTTACCTCTCCAATGTCTTTTCCTTCCCCAATGATCCCCAGTTCGATTATTCCCTCTTCCCGGATGTCCGCCATCGAACTGACACCTCTCTCCCTCCCGTCGCTCCTGGTTTCCAGTACATGAACAACATTCCACACTCAGAAATCAATGCGCCTATCACTCCACAGGATCTCGTGCTACACTCCGCACGAAACGCAACACCGCTCCTGGTCACGATCGTGTCACCTACCGTCACCTTCATGAAGCTCCTGTCTCTTTACTCTCCACACTGGCCAGGCTCTACAATGTAGTCCAGTCCACTGGTTACTACCCCGACCTGTGGACAACCTCCCGTATCCTGATGTTGCTTAAACCTGGTAATCAGCCGTCCGCCGTCTCCTCCTACCGTCCCATCATCCTTACCTCGGTCTTCAGCAAGGTCCTGGAATCTATCCTCACCCGCCACATCCACCAGCATCTCCGCCTGCACCGCCTCCTTCCCGTTACCCAGTGTGGCTTTCGGCCATCCTTCTCTTCCGACGACCTTCACCTCATCTCCTTTCCGAACAGCTTAATTCCCGTCGCTCCGCAATCTTCAACTCCCTGGACCTCGAACGTGCTTATGACCGCGTATGGCATTCCGGTCTCCTCTTCAAGCTCCAAACCTTCGCCCATCCCAATAACTACGTCCGTCTGATCGGCTCCTTTCTCTCCCACCGTCCTTCCTACGTCACCATCCATAACACGGATTACTACACCTTTCTTCCCTCTGCCGGTGTGCCTCAAGGCTCCGTCCTCTATGTCCTTCTGTACCTTTTATATATGGCGGACATGCCGCCGCCGTCACCCCCCGTGCACCTTCTCCAGTTTGCCGATGACACTGGCTTCCTTGCACTTGCCCCCACCCTGCAGCGCTCCCAATACCTTCTCCAATCCTATCTTTACCGGTTCACCGCTTGGTGCAACCAGTGGTTGCTCAAAGTCTATCCCTCCAAAACCCAGGCGATCATTGTAGGCAAAACCACCCCTTCCTTCCGCCTCCTTGATTTCTATCTCACCATCTATGGCCGTCCTATCGCCCTCACCCCCACACTTAAGTACCTTGGCGTCACCCTCTATCGTTGACTCTCCTGGACCCCTCATCTCCGGACAATCCATGCCAAGGCACGCTACCAACTCTGTCTCCTCAAGCTCCTTTCCGGCCGTACGTGGGGTCTGGACCCCTCCAACATCCTCCAAAACTATAACTCCCTCATCCGCCCTATCCTTTGTTATGCCCATCCCGCCTGATTCTCTGCCCTTACCTACCTTTTATAAATCCCTTCAAATGCTTGAACACCATGCTCTCCGCCTCACCTATCGCATCCGTCTCCCTCTCCACCACGCGGATCCTGTACGATCTCTTTCCATTCCCCCACCTCCTCCTTTTCCTTGAAAGGATACGGATCCTGTACACCTCCCGCATACTCTATCCTCCTCATCTGCTTGTCTCGCCCATCCTCTTTCACCTCTGCCCGCTGCCTTGCCTGTATTCCCATTTCCCACCCGGTCTCCATCTCTCCACCCTCCTTACCCTCTCCCAAGGTGGCTTCCGCCAGCTCCCTCTCCCTGATGATGTCCTCCTCCCCTCCATATACCCCTCCTACCAACTTCGATCCTCCCTTCCTCTTCCCGTGTCTGTTCCATTGGGTACCTGCCCTCCCTCCTCCCTTTCTCCCCACTCCTCCCTCGGGCCTCCCCTCCTCTGTCCCTCTACTCCTCCTCCCATCTCCTCAGCCATTGGCATCTTTGTTCTCCCCTCTCCACCCTCTCCACCCCCCTCAACCTTCTTCCCCTCTTGGCAGGTCCACGGACTCGCACATGCTACGTGGACTTTCGCGCGCCGGAGAACATCGCCATCAGTGTCTCGTGTGTATGACGGCGTTTTGTGTTTTTAGTGTCCGCCATCACGCTTCTACGTTCACTTGTGTCGTCGGATTCATCAGTGTTATGTGTGCCGTGTCAATGTGTTTTCAGTGTCGTTATCGTCAAGTGTGAACGGCTCCGTGTTTTTTGTGTATCTGTGACCACTATTATTTTGCCAGTCACTATGTTCATTCTGATTCTCCATTCTGTGTTCTGTTATTGTCAACACTATGCCTGAAGAGCGGCGTAGCATGCCGCTGACAGCCTACCTGATTGTTCAGGTATTAAAATAACAATAAAGGGAAAAAAATCACTTCCGATGCTAAGGCTTTTCTAATGAAAGTGCCTTCCTGTTCAGGATTTTTTACTTCTGATGAAGGTATATTTACATGTACCGAAACCTTGGTCAAGAATTTTAATAAATTTTTATTCTGCAACTGTTTTTGGCTGTCATCCTTTACCGTGAAGATTGGAAGACCATGAACGAAATACTCGGATACGAAAGAGTGTAAGGAATATTTCACTTCTACTGATCGATCTGTACTTGGAAGAATCAATGTCGGAAGGTTCAAGAGTGTGATTAAAATTTAGGGTGAAAAGATATCAGTGACAAACTTCGCTGATGGCATTGTTATTCTCAGTGAAAGTGAAGAAGAATTACAGGATCAGTCGAATCAAATGAATAACGATTACAGATTATGGACTGAGGACAAATGAAAGTAAGACAAAGAAATGAGATGCAGCAAAAATGTGAATAGCGGGAAATTTAACATAAATTTGATGGTCACGAAGTAGGCAATTGTAAGGAGTTCTGCATACATATCCGACGAGCACAGACAAAGGTGGAATTCCTATCCAGGAGCAGTCTAACGGTATCAAACGTATGCTTTAATCTGAGTAAGAAATTTCTGATAATATACGTTTGGAGTATCTTATTGTGTCGTAGTGAATCATGGACAGTGGGAAAATTGGAACAGAAGGCTATCGAATCGTTTGACATGTGATGCTGCAGATGAACGATGGGTATCAGATGGACTCAGGGTCTCCGATTCTGTGGGTGCTCTAATGCTCGCGGACCGCACGTCACCCCCTCCCCTCATCCCACCAACCAGAAACTTTACATGTGCGCAGTACAAACACACCATGGGCAACAAAAATTAAAACAGAATAATTAAAAAACAGAGTAAGTGGGGAAAACTGAAAGCTGTCAGTTCTGCTCTTGCGTTGGTTCTAGCAAGTACGGCGTAGCGGTTTTCCGTACTCCGGAAACAACTGACAAGTGCTTAGCACTACTCTGCCGCGGAGACATCATGAAAAAGATTTCAACCGCCTGCTTTGCGTCGATAGATATTCACTCACTCAGGAACGTTCTTAGTGGAGTAGTAAGTTTTAGTTTATTTTTTTATTGCGTAATACAGATTCAATACAATTGTTTACTGTCACCATTTATTTTGTTTATTTCTTTGTTGTACTCAATTTTTGTAATGCATAAATTCATTGTTCACTCATCAGTGAATAAAAGTGATTCGGCTACGACATTTCCTGGCAGTGGTTGAGATGGCTCCGATCCAGCTGCTTTATCGAATGAAAAAATGAAAACTGGTCACGTTGATGGAGGCCGTTCTTACAAAAGACTGCGGAAACACGGATATAAGTGAATGCTGTATAACAAAAAGTGTGGAAAATTTTTTTACCCTGTGTACAATGAAATGAGTTCCTTTTGCGAAGAAAATTAAAATAGACGAAGATACGATAAAAGCATTCGATCACGTCGAGTTTTGTGCTTGGAACAAACATTAGAGGGGAGTATTGTCCTGAAAAGTCGAATTATCATATGTCTTGCAAAGTTTAGTCCAAGAGGATAAGGTGGCAGAATGAAAGTCTGCAAGAGCAGCTCTGTTGTGTGTTAGTTTCACTGTTTTGTCTCACAGTGCATCGTTTAGTAATCCGTCTAGTACAGTTGAAAATGTAATTATAATGGATTTGCTAGTGTTAGTTTTTGGACATAACTTCAATTTGTCCTCTTAGCTTCGGCGTTTATAGCACAAATGGCTATCGGAAAATATCTCAGACGAAGAAAGTCGTGTTGTGACTCACGATCTATGTAGCTTCAAAAAGGTTGTAATACGTTGACAATACTGTTCGACAATCGTGGATGAAAATAGCGACGTATGTGGACACGAGCAAGTCCACAATAAAAATTGGAGTATCAAATATTCATTGCATTTTTACTTTTGGTTGTCATTCACCTACTTTTTCCATACATGTCCTGTGATTCATTTGTCACTTATAGCTATTTTCCTTAGTTATCATGTAATCTTAAGCATTAATCTAGTTAAACTTCTTGTTCTTGAAACCGGACGCCAGTTTTAGTAACTCATATTTTAACAAGTATTATGTTTCAGTTAAAGGGATTTGTACAAAATTTCACTGTCTTAAGGGTATTAGTAATGTTACCATCGAGAAGCAGATCCTATTGTTATTCTATAATTTACCGTTAATTGTCAATTTAATTTGTAAAATGACTCCCAGCTTTCGAAAAATATGGATAACGACCTTATGCAATTATTCTCACGCTCACTATTGGCAAGTACAAGCATTCACGGGCCTGGTGTGGACCACTGGTGGCGTCAGTTTCCGCTATGATTCACCAGCTGCTGTGCCTCCACAAGATGTCACAATGTTTTCATCCCAGCCGAGATAGCTGTTTTTCTAGGTACTATCAGGAGTTCAACAGAACAGAAGAGAATTGAAGCATTTGTGATGTGATGCTACAGACGAATGTTGAAAATTAGGTGGAATTATCTAGTAAGGGATGAGGAGGTTCTGCACAGAATAGGGAGTGTATATGTGGAAAACACTAACAAGGAAAAGAGACAGGATGATGTGACATCTTTTAAGACATCAGGGAATAACTTCCATGGTACTAGAGGGAGCCGTACAGGACAAAAACTGTAGAGGAAGAGAGAGATTGGAATACATCCAGCAAGTAATTGAGGACTTATTTAGCAAATGCTGCTCTGAGATGAAGAGGTAGGCGCTGGAGATCAATTCGTGACGGGCAGTGTCAAACCAGTCCGAAAACTGATGACTCAAAAAGAAAAAGGTTAATTACCACTTTTCGCACCATGCAGATGTCTTGTCCTACAAGAATTGACGACAATACTTCACAGGCGTGCAGTTTGCGTAGAGGCTGCATGTGAGATTGGTGTAAGAAGCTTTCAGGAAATCTAAAACTACAAAATCAACTTGAAATCTTCTCTCGACAGAATTAATTATTTACTATGAATTGTGATTCAAAAGAACCGTGTTTTCTGAATCTAAGGTGTCATGTCCCAAGACATCGTTTTCAGATACTTCATTAAATTAATACAAACTGTATCTACAAAAATCCTACAACATAGCGATGTTGATGATATACAGCTACTTTCTTTTTTTGTGTAAGTGTGACCTAAACCACGTTGCAGTCATTAAGTAACGATCCTTCGTGCAGCGAAAGGTTGTATACGATTGTTAAACTGGAGCTACTTCATCAATATACTCCGAAACAATAGCAGCTAGTAGGAATCTACAGTTTCCTGCCGTTATGTAGACAGAAGTGACACCACCAGCAGTCGACCAATGATGTTAACGCCCAGAAGATGACCCCTACGTCGGGTTGAAACCGGTTGGCGGTGTAATAATAACAAAAGCGATTAAGACTGTTTTTGAAGAGTTGATTAATCATACTAATCGATGCTTCATCACCACAACCAAGTTGTCCAAAAATCTAGTTCAAGTGGGCCACCAGAGACGATGTCATCAAACGTTTACTTCGTTTGTTTTCCCAAAACCGAACAAGAGAGCAGTTCAAAGCTCGGTCGTGAGACGGTAGTAGAAATCGACCCCGAGCCAACGGCTGAAGGATCTACTGCGCTATTGTCTATGCTGTTAGTTTTATTATTATAAAAATATTTGTTCGTGCCAATCCAAATCTCAGTGTATTTCACAAAAACACTAGCTGCGACAGTGAAGTCTGATAGCGGTGCTAGTTCTGCATGACACGTTCTCTTTTGAGTCAGACAAATTTTTCCGAATGATTGGTGACATGGTGGAGAATTAGAATACAGAAGTCTACATTTCAGGTGTCCAGGAAACGTACCTCCAAGAAAATCACCTCCCCGTCATCAGCTAAAGTAGCGAGTTGGTAACTGTGTCCTGAGCAGAACGACCGGGACGATGTTGGAAAGCAAAAACATGCTCTTCATAGCATTCCGTGATCCTTGATCATGACAGCCATCCATATCCTCTTCAGGAGATATTTAACATTACACTCTTGTGAAGATTTGTCTCTTACAGGCATAATCTATTAGCACCACGTCACGAAATCCCTAAAACAAAACTTAGCTTTACGTTGCTCACTGACGGTTGTACCTTTGTCTTTTCCGGCGCTGGTGAATCCATAAGTCGCTACAGCCTGCTATACCTCTGCACGGTCGAGTCGCAATACCACCACCTGCGCTGGTAAACATACAATACGCACTCACAGACGGCAGATGGCAGTACTATCATTGCAGGGTATACAATGCGAATTGGGGTGACGCGGAAACAGTGCAATGTTGTCATAATGCGGAAACGAAGCGATTTCTTAGACGTCCAAAGGGGCTTATCATAGGCTTTCAGGCCAAAGATGGAAGCATTTCCAAAACTGCTAAGTCTTTAAATTGCGCTGTGGTTAAAGGGCACGGTGGATGGCAGAATGGCGCTATCCAAAACCGACCCAGAGGCAACTGTGGTGCACCAGTGGCCACAGATGATAGCAGTGAACGACGGTTGTTGGGATGTGAACGTGTGAACAGGAGTACAAACGACTGATCAGATGAACTAAGGGGATACAGACAATGTCTCTTGAACAACAATTCAGCGGACATTGCTGCGTTGGGCCTCCGCAGCAGTCACCATGTTCATTCACTCCAACTTAATGCTGTTCGTCGGCGACGAAAAACCGCAACGCCACGTCCACTGAGCGGCGACAGGAGGCATTTTCAGGTGAATCACTTTTTCTGCTCCATCAGGCACATGGCAGTTGGCATGTACGGCGTGAAACGTTTGAAAGGAAACACCCTGTAAGAATAGTCAGAAGGGTCCATGTTGGAGAAGAGAGCGTTATGGTCTGGGGAATATTTTTGTAGAATCCCCTAGGTGATCTCGTCATTATAGAAGCCACAATTAACCAACACACGTATGCATCTGTCCCTGGGGGCCATGTACACCCCCATACGCAGTTTGTTTTTCGTCGATACGACAGCACGTAACAGCTAGACAACGCAACGCGCCACAAAGTTCATAGAGGACGTGTTTGGTTCGAAAAATACCACGATGAGTTCACAGTATATACCTGCTAATCATACTCCCCTGTTGTAGATCCAATCACGCTGTGGATCCCGAACCGAGAATGTTAGCGCAGCTGGCCACAATACTGTAGTTAGCAATACTCCCTTTTCCTAACCTCACTGACTCCCTTCCTGCTCCCCACGCAGTGTTCCGGTCTGTTGAAGGTGTTTACTCAGGATTTTGACAGGTTAATTTTAACACCAACAGCCTCAGTTGCAAAGGTTACCTAGATTTACCAAGGTTTCAGTCGGGATAAAATAACCTTGTTCAGAATAAAAGTATCTGCCGTTTGTCCATAGTGGACGTCGTCAAGCTGAAACTACAAATCCTTAAATTATCGTCAGACTGTAAAAACTGATCTGAAACTGCCTCGGCCCCATTTCTCGACCGCGATGCGGCAGCCACGAGTGCTGTACTGGAACTGACCGTAGTGTTAGGAGGCCCGCCTAGGAGGACACAATACCTTGCGCCTGCGCATAAACTGTGTAATGGGTACTTGTTAGGACAAGAAGCGAACCTAACTCCTGACCCTGAATTTACTACTAAAGTGAAATAAAAGGAAGGTATAGCTGAGGAAAAGAGCGTATATGTTATCCTGTGCAGAACGTACTTAGATCGACTGTCTTAACATTTATGAAGTATTCATTGGTGATGATATGAGGAAGACATGACGTGCTTACACCGTATGGCCTGTCTAGGAAAGTTTTGTGCTTAAGCACGAAGTGTAATCATCTAAAAAGAACTTAGGGGTGGGAAGGTTAACATCGAGCCAACATCGTCATTATTATGACTAGGTCTAAAAATTTTTTTTGAGAAGTAAATGTTAATCATTTGCTTAGCTATCGTTACAACGCATGAACATCCTATTGACTTAGCACACAAATGGTCATGAAAGAACTTATGAACAAGTCTACATCTAATCTGTAACATCAGGCAATACGGGCCGCATGAAATAGATGATCATTATTCAAGATTAGTATATTTGACGTAAAATGGTCTAGAATCAAGTCAAAACAAACTAATGCACGTGCCTGATTAAGCTTCATGACGAAGTTATGGTTATGAGTTACAGAAAACAACTGAGGCTGTTGGTAATTAAAATTAATGTTATACGGTTTCCGACGGGGCCGCGAAATGTTGAAAATATTTGAATTTTGACTGGTGGTCACATTAATATTAGTGTCCAGTGGATGCATTGGAGTAAAGTGATGAATCCTTCATTTGGCAAAGGCGATGACGTTCTTTGAAGAAGACATGCGGATTGGGTGAACACAGGTAATTGGATAACTGTAGGCAAGCTGACGTCATTGCATGTAACGTTCAAGTTCTACGCACGAGTGGGGGACCTTGGGAAATTCAATCATTTCAACCATGTATGCAATCTTCTACGTAAGTTTTGCAGAATAGTGTATTTGTGTGGGAATCTGAATTTCCTGGAGGTCAACTGCTTTTATCCGGATGCTAGTACCGCTGTCTCCATAAAAAAAAAAAAAAAAAAAAAAAAAAAAAAAAAAAGACGTAATGTGAACGAGTGAGGGATGGTCTTCATTCCAGCAATGCGTATGCGCCCGTTACACTTAGACACGCTGATCTCTGCAACTTCTTGAGCTCTTTAGCTGTAACTTCTACTTTATTCCACCTTACTGCATCCGCATTAGTTACAAGTTTCAATGCAGAAGTGAGCATCCAGTACATTCTCTTGGGACTTGGACCCCAATTATTTCCCACGGACAGTTATAGTGAACATAAGAGCATATTCCACCTTAAAACTAATATCCGAGGAACCAATGTTAGTTTCGCATTCATCCCCTAGTACTTCAGTACTCTTTCCACTGATAGAATTTTGTCGAAAGGCTTAGCCTACCAGCCTGTATCCTCGATATGTTTACTCATGGACAGTTTTACTGCGACTGGCTTTTAGATCCTGTTCCTTTTCATTCCATAATTCTTGTACAATGGTAAAATCGGATTGTGCCTCTCTTCTAACTGTACTTTGAAATTTGCTAAATATTACTATGGCTAAATCATCTGCGTGTCTTTGTCAAAAGTAAACTCTACCATTTAAATCTTAAATGAGCTCATTCGCTGTTAGAATCCACAATAGCGGGACATAACACAACCCTGTTGGCAGGCAGTGGTGATGTAGGTCAGTCAATCATCATGTCCATCATTCTGGATTGTGAATATCGTCCATAATCTGCCAATCTGCTTACATATTATGGTCTCAATACCATGCCCTTATGCAGTACTAACAATGCATTGGAAGGTCGTATTGCTAAAAAGGCAAACAATATCCAAAACGAGGCAGAGAGCAATTTCTGGAAAATGTAGGGCTTCTTCTGTCTCCCCAGTAAGGTAGTGAGCTACTGTTTTGCATGGTTTACCTGCTACGTATGAATGAATGTTGGCTTCCATGCAAAGGGACCTCAATTAACCTTCTTTCCCTAACGTGCAAATTAACCAGTTTTTTATAATGTCCTTAAAAAGATTCTTGATATGATCAGTTTTCCTTGGTTTTCGAATTAAAACAATACTCATAGTCCTACAACAGTTAGGACTGATTGCTGCTGCTACACTGACTTCAAAAAGTCTACATAGGAATCTGGTTAATTTGGGTCATGCTTGCTGTAGCAGAGCATTTCCATCTGGACACAATTGCCTGAACAGAGGCACGTTTTATCGGCCACAGAAGTTTCTTGAAGCCACCATATTCTTTAGCAGATTCCCAGTTCTCCTGAATGTTACCTGTAACCCGGTACCTCGCAGGCATTGAATCCTGGTCTGTGTTACCTGTCAGACTGCCGGGAGGGTAGTGAGCCTTGAGGAGCACATCCAACGCCTCATGTGGGGTCCTTGTACAACCATCCTCCTTCCTTAGTATGCCTCTTGAAATTGCCGGTTTTCTGGTGAGGATTATGGGAAGTTTGGCTTCACCTGCTATACCTTCCACCTGCTCATAAAATACCTTCCACAATAATTGTTTCTCTTGCTCAATAAAAACACTGGATTAACTGAGCGCATCCCAACATTTGACCCTTTGTCCTTTCCTTCTTAGCTGCTTTCTTCGCAGTTCACGGTTATTATTCGACCAATGTACATTCCTGTTTGTGCACTTATTGTGGATAGAAAAGTTTTCATTGGACAAGGTCACAATGACAGACCTCCCTTCTTCTGCCACTTTCAATAAAGCTACTAGACTTGTTATCGAAATTTTAACGCGAACTAACAGTGAGTTTAGATCTTTCTTATACGAGTCACAGTCTGTGTTCCTAGGATTTCTATAGGGCATGGACTGTTTATCACCCACTGAAATCCCAATGAAGTGATCATATAATTTTTGGTATCAACGTGATATGCCATTATTTCATATATCTACTCATTAAAGTAGATCCAAAACCTATATAAATCAACTATTTCCTTCTTCTGTTCCAGGATGTATGTTCCTTACCCCTATTCCAAACGACTAGATTCGGTAGTTGAAAAGGTAGTCACCTGTGCTGTTGGCATTGCAGCCAACAATCAGTTGTTCATCCATGTGCAATCAACTATCAGTCTCCTGACTTCCTTTGAGGGAGGAACACTGTCCTTGCAAGAAAGAAAGTCCAGTACAATTTTCCTCGTGCTCGCACCCAAACACTGTTTCATCCTGATAGTCACTAAGTCCCTAGAAAGGAAGTTCACCTTCGGTATGAATGAACTTCCGTTTTTAATATAAAGAGATATTTTGAGTTATTTAGGTTTCTGCTATAAATCAACTTACCTGCAGTTACTCCAAGTCATGGTACGCCCTATTTATGTAAAACACGTTCCTGAATGAGTGCTCCATGCACCTCCTGTTTTCCAAGAACGCGACTCAAAATGGCAGATTTCACATTACTACGTTGTAGATTTATCTGGAACATTTCCATCCGTCAGCTTGCCTCTTCTGACATCTGTAATCACTCTGACGGAAACCTGTGAGAATCATAAGTGCGGTTTCTGATCCTGTTCTCGTACTGCGTTCAGGGATTTCTCAACGACTTCCACTACCGGGAATTGGCGACTTGATGCGTCTTTCCGGTTTATTTTTATCCCTGTCGAAACTTGCTTGCTCTGCGCTTGTAATTTCGAATAGGGTCTTTGGAGAAAGGCCCTTACCCAGAACAGCCTCTTCGTGGTCTTGAATAGTTCCTCTGCGGTCCTGACCAGTAGCTTGTCATCTTCCTGTGGAGATATATTGGCCACTGTCCCTCCCCCCCTCCCCCCCACACACAGATAATGATTAGAGCACCTATGTCCAGAGAGACCCTTCTGAATTCGGGGCTTTTGCATTCTCCAAAATTTTCAGCGAGAGCCGTCTGAATTAGCTCCTTCAGCTGTGTGGTGTTAAAATGTGGGTATTCTATTTTGATTGTCACGATCCAAAAAACCGAGACTGCAGCACTAATGAAAGGTTTCCCTGTTTTGTGCCTAGGCCTTTTCTGGATATAGGTACCCTCGGACGCGGGAGTGATGGAAGTCACTGTCCCGTCCTCGTCTTGCAAGTGGAATGGGGCTGTTTACTCCTTTTACTCTGACATAGGCTTTTCTTGGTGGTCCTCAGTTCAAATCATTTTAATTTCCAATTTTTGTTTTCAGGAAGCTTTGCCTTCCTTTTCTCTTCGTTCTCCCAGAAGTGTGCTTCTCTTTGCTACAGATAGGTTTTAGGTCTGGATTTATTGCAGCTTCTCAGTGTCGTTATCCTTTCCTTGGACTGTTCTGTCGTTTGATCCAATTGCAGAACGGCTTCCATCAGCTCAAAACAAAATGTCTGGGTATTCAAGGTACCATGAAACCCAGCAGGTTTTCAGTTAAATTCTGTATGCTCCATCTTACGTCCCACGAGAACTCGGGATGTATCACATTAACACCAGGGGATACCACATCGGTGTAGAGTAATGAATCATTGAGGTTTCCCAGTATCTTCGAGTCTCGGTTCACTACATAGATTCACATCTGCCACTCATCATTCACCAATGACCGAATCAAATCTTGCGTTAGCCTTCCAATAGTGTTTCAAAGAGAAACACATATATTGTGAATGGGTCAGTTAGACCCGCTGATAAGGAAAATGCATTCTTAAAAGGCATTTCAAAATATGTTTTATAGATGGTTTTCCACGTAGAAAAAATGACATTGGAAGTAATCAACATCTATTTAACATAATTATTACAAAATAAAGTTATTTACAAAATGTTAATTGAAAAATTAATTATTGTCACATGTAACTTCAAAATATTTTTTTGTACAAAATACATATTAGAACTTAAATTTCAACTTTTGTTGAAGACAATTTTTATTATTAAATTTTAATTCAATTACAAAACTTGACTTTGAGGAAATATATTGAACTCAATGTGTATGCCTATCGCATTAAGTTATCCAGTTCTTACAATACATTTTTGCATGCTCTAGGCAGTGGAATGATTGATATCTACTGCACTTTTTGTATAGATTTCTGCCTTTCTTCGGTACACTTTATATACGCCCCTTTTCCGTTCTTTTGTTCCTGAACTCGTTCCTGCAATATTCTCGCAACTAACTTTGATGTTGTTAAGAACGTTTTGGTTATTCTGCGCTCTCGCATTGGTTTTGGTATCTCATGTTCAAATTCACTTAGGAATAACCGCCATCTGAACAATTTATTTTGATTGCAATCTGGATTGAGATGTACATACAACACACAGGTATTTATTGCAACAATATTTATCCCGTTATAGAACAAACAGACAGGCCATCCTTTGGTACACCTTTTACAGGAATAAGTGCTGGCGAGTTTATCTGTTGTGTCAACCCCTACTTTCGGTTTGTTGCAATGTCGTATTACTTCAGGCTTCTTTTGCTTTTCTAGAGACAAGATACAGCATGGTGTATTGTAGAGAGTAATAGAATAGCTATATTTTGCTGTTTGGCTCGAACGACCAAAGTTACGTCCCTCTGGAACCCAAAGACGATTGATCGTACTAATGTGGTATTGCTTGACTGCATTTCGTCCGAAATCTCAGAATTGTTGTTTCTGAGAGTTCCTACTCATAATACATTTTTCTTAGAAGTTTCTTGACCAGATTATACACCGTAAAGAAATTATCTGTGGTAATGTTTTCCTCAGTTTCCTCAGCATTTTCTACAAGCCTCAAAACAACATTTGATTCTCGTGGTCCATTTTCCAGTTTTTACGTCAGATAACAATCACTATTTTACCTCATATTTTTCTCTGCGTTTTGAAGGTATATTCTGCCGGAAAGTACACCTTCCTCTGAATTGAACCACATGCTTATCCACTGTGACATCTTCCTAAGGAACGAACATTATGGGCAACTGTTCCAAAAACATTTCAGAGAAATTCCTGGTAGCAGCCAGTTTATCATGATGTCACCTAGCTGGTCGATCTTTTTGTTGTCAAATCTGAGAAATCTGTTGACCGTATGGAAACGCTGAAGTGACATCGTTGCACGAGAAACCGGCGGAGCTTTCCTGTTGTCCCATAGCTCTTTAAGAGATTCTCCAGTAGGTTTGTAAACACCAGCTAATATAAGATGTCCCAAGTATGCCTTCAGTTCCTGACTTGTATTAGGAGTGGAAGTCGCATTTTCGACTTGTGGTATCCATATCATTTCTCTGTTGGTTTCGTTCAAAATCATTGTTATCCTGTCTTCAGTTATGAAAGATAGTTTCGTCAATCCGTTAAAGAGCAAACCCCACAGGCCCTGGAATAGGATGGAAAATGTTTTCACATCTAAAATAAAAATCAAAAAGAAAGAAAAATAATGTAAACTAGAATTAAATGCAATGCAATAAAATAAACTACAAAGAAACACAATAAAACCTAAACCTGACAATAGGTAAAAAGTAAAAATATAGTGCATACAAACCCCTAGGGGTTTTGCATGATAGAGGTTTTCATCTCCTTAGACAGTCTACACAGAGGAGGTAAAAGGATAACCGTGAGAAGCCCTGTCCCAGCATCGCGTTCTCCATCAGAACAATGACTAATGGGTGGATCGAGTTCCGAACCCAGAAACACAACTATGACAGCCCAACACATTACTCGCTAGACTATGACGCAGTGCAATAATAAACATAGTATTCCCATAAAATACAAGTTCGTATAATATATTTATTACGCTCACTTTGGTGTTGACTCTGTTGAAGGATTTGTAGACTAATTGTGCCATTACTCCTCCAACTACATCAGTTTATTTAGACAACGATACACCTCTTTTTCTGCTTCACAATCACATCAATATCCTCACTTCCAGCTGATACGTTATCATCATTACTTGAACCATCAAGAAAATCAAGAAAAATCAGGATTAACGACAAAATCATCTACCATTTCATAATCTGACTCATTCAAAAGCCTTTCTAACTGATAACCACTTAGGAAGCTTCTACCCATTTTGGCACACAAAATCAGGCTAGTGACGTAGTTGTTATACTTGTACCTAGTCTTACAAAAATAAAAATGTGAAATGCCACTGAACCATTGTGGACCATACAATGAGAACCGCATTTTTTTCAAAATATAGTTCGAATTCAAACGACAGTTTTTGCCTGAGTCTAAATGACCCATTCACAATATGTGTGTCCAAGTTGTGGGTCTCCGAAATTCTTTTAGATTTTGAAATAAAACTGAGGATTACGTAATGTCCTGTTAGGGTATAAATATTAATCGCGGTTTTCTGGTAATTTTAGTAAACTAACTCAGTCAGTTATATCCATTCACTGTAACAACGTTAAACGGCCAGTGTTTTAGCAAAAGAACTATGGGAAAAGATGCAGGGAGCAGTAGGGGGTTTTCAGACATGTGTCGTCAAGTCCATCCAATGAGACCTGTCTGGCATGGGGGAGCCTGCCAGCAGCCATGGTCAGCCTTACGACAGGACAGTGACATACGAATAAAATTTATTTATTTACTAGTCAATTATAACACATAATGTACATATGTGTATATGTATTCCTCCAAATCTCGTCATATTATGTAGGTTTTATTGCCTACTTGGTAAAAGTTCTGCCCCAGTTTACGATATTTCATATTTCATTACTTATACAAAATATTGTCTACGATGGAAGGAACTTTTGGTAATAACTCAACAAAGAAAGTAAATAAGAAAGGCGAGATACACTGTAGGTTTGATTTCTGTTCTCGTTCATAATGGGCAGGTAATATAGCGACCTACAGAAAAGAACATTGGAGTGTACGCTACTTTTGTCACTCCATTCTGCTTCTCAGAAGTAAATACGATGATGCACTTGTCCTAAACAGTTTTCGGTTGCTGGGTAATGGGTATGTAACATTAGTTACTTCGCATCTACTGAATGTGCGTTCACTCAACCTGAGGGCCAAAAGGTGAGGAAGAGGGTGCTGTAGCTAGTCACTACGGACACGAAAGCACCAATGAGGCTCAGCCGCACGGTGAGAACTCCCAGCAGGTTGGCCACTGGGCGTCCAGACGACACCTGCCGCGCCAGCAGCCGCAGCTCGCGGTGGGCGGCGCCACCCACACGCCGCCCTTCCAGCAGCAGCTGCGAGCACAGCCTCTGCGTGCGCCTCGCTTCTGTCCCCACACAGTGGGCGGGCACGACGAGTATCGTCAGATGAGCTACACTGAGGAACATACTCAGATTCACTTGCCAGCTACTAATACTACTCATAGCTAGGAACGATGATTTTGTTCCAAGGAAGTACATCTGAGCAGCCATAAACATTGAAATTGATATGAAGTATGACACTAGAAAAACCTCATGAGCAGAGGCAGCTAATTCTGACAATTCACTGAGTTTTGCATACACTAGTGTGAGAGTTCGCACATAGTCTGGTACACTCCAAAGAATTCTAGAGTGTGATTGTAGACTCCCTCTGTACAAAGGCTGCTTCTTTACAGAAATGTTACCATAACATGCAACGTCGTTTCTTATATAGCGAACGCAAACATTCAGAAGTGAAATTCTGTGCCTAATCTCAAACTGTAAATTTGAAAATCTCAGAAGTGATAAAGAAGTAGCAAGAAAACCACCCACAGTAAACACGAGGCTCAGCCTATGGTCCTGAGAGTTACTAATCGTGAACAATGGTAAGTAGTATGAACAACTACAAAAAAATAGCAAAACCAGTTGTAGCCTTACTATCTTCTTCTCACTTGTATTTACAGGACCAATATGAATCATCAGAAGTTTGTCACATGATACTATCAACTTAACCATTGTCTCATATTTTTGTGTATTGAGGAAAACATCTCACACTATCGAAACGAACGTCATTGTTGACATACTCACTAATCTGAAAAGTGATATGAAGTTCACCATAGACATTGTAGGGAACGGTCTGCAGTAGAAGTGCACGGAGACATACGCAGAAATCATGTGTGATACGCTGGTGAGGGTTACAGTAACTAGATCCGATTTTAATTTCTTCAGAGATCCAGTTGTCGTATCAACCGTAAATGGCATGGGACCAATCAACTTGCATGTGAAGTGTGAAGTGGAATGGCTTGGTGGCCAATAGAAGTGTCCTAGTGTTTTCTAGCAGCAACGGGTTAGATTAATACGCTGACATCACCTGCAAAAGGGATGAAACAAATACACAGTACACATACTTCAAAATAGCACCTATTTTATAGGTAGTAATGAACCGGTTTTCATATTTCTGGGCCATCGTCAGATAACCTGATTAAATAGGTAGGTCACATATCAGCGGCAGTTCATAGAAGAAAATTACATTTTGCAAAGATATGGTTAACAAAAACACAACTACAATGAATTTAGTAAGTAAGCTATGAATGAACATGTTTTATGTTACTTTATAGTGAAAGATCTAAAGTATAAGAATGTACTGGCAATAAGCGGCACACACTTGAGAATCGGCACAGAGCACTATGTTACATAAACAAAATAACTAATGGAATGAACATGCACGAAAAGGGGGAGCAGAGCGGACGAAAGAGTCAGTGGAATGCGGAGGATAACAGTTATACAATTTACAACAAGCATATTATCTAATGTTGAGAAAAATATTTACTGGCTGTTACTACTTGGAACTTATTAGCAAATGTTACCATAATGTACAGCGTCGTTTCTCATATCGCCAATGCAAATATTTAGAAGTGAAATTCTGTAGCTAATAACAAATCGTAGATTTGTAAATCTCAGAAGTCATAGAGAGTTGCCAAGAAAACTGCTCACAGTAAATGATAGACTCATACAGTGCGCAGTGTGCATTACAGTGCCTAATTTATGAACCACAATAATACCTATCTTGAAAAATTCTTGTTAACTTTATTTTTCATTCGCCTCTGTATGTACAGATAAGTTTCCGTTGAAAAGTAATTTATAATTCACAGCGCCATTTCTATCACAAAAAACGCGTTAACATTTTTCATTTCTTAGTTTCGTCTCTGAGAGTAAGGTAAGGATAAGGTTCTACAGACGTGTTCTCGATCTGTTAGACTGCGCGAGGACCCACTTTTAAAGAGGCAACACGATCTGTTCGTTGTAATACTCAAGGGCATGGAAGACTACCAAAACACACTAGGAATATATTTCTCGATATAGTGATTTTGGTGTTCTAAATTTAACTGAAAATGCAGTAGGACTTCCTGGGTTCCTATATTCCTATGATCCTCTCACAATGCACCGGGAGTCTTAGCCCCACAGAAGAGTAGGCTGAAATTTAAGAGAATCGTCAGTAACGATCAAAGTACAGGGAGGTGAGATCTAGGTACGTTGAGAAGCCATGATGTATCGACGCTGTCTGGGATACTGAATGTCACGTTCAGTTAAAGGGGAACTGACATATCTAAAAATTATAATCATATAAACTGGACACACAAATATTGGTACAGATAAAATGTAGGTAATGAAGATGTGGATTAGATTCCAAATATAATCCAGCTGACAGATGAAAGGAGAAAGTACACAAATGTTCAGGTACACTGTGTGAGCAAAAGTATCCGGACATACCAAAAAACATACGATTTTCATATTACGTGCATTGTGCTACCACCTAGTGCCAGGTACTCCTTATCAGCGACCTCAGTAGTCTTTAGACAACGCGAGGGAGAAGAATGGGGCGCTCCGCGGAACTCACGAGCTTCGAACGTGGTCAGGTGCTTGGGTGTCACTTCTGTCATACGTCTGTACGTGAGATATCTCCACTCCTAAACATCCCTAGATCCACTCTTTCCGATGTGATAGTGAAATGGAAACGTGAAGGAACACGCACAGCACAAAAACGTACAGGCCGACCTCGTCCGTTGACTGACAGAGACCGTCGACAGTTCGTAATGTGTAGTAGGCAGACATCTGTCCAGACCATCACACAGGAATTCCAAAGTGCATCAGGATCAACTGCAACTACTATAACAGTTAGGTGGGAGGTGAGAAAACTTGGATTTCATGGTCGCCGGTAAATGCCAAACGACGCCTCGCTTAGGGTGTGAATATCTCGAATGCCCAGTGAACGTCATCTGCCAGCGCGTGTAATGCAAACAGTAAAATTCCGAGGCGGTGGTGTTATGGTGTGGTCGTGTTTTCCATTGAGGGGACTTGCACTCCTTGTTGTTTTGCGTGGCACTATCACAGCACAGGCCTACAATGATGTTTTAAGCATCTTCTTGCTTCCCAGTGTTGAAGAACAATTCTGGGATGGCGACTGCTTCTTTCAAATCGATCAAGCACCTGTTGATAATGCACGGCCTGTGGCGGAGTGGTTACCCTACAATAACATACCTGTAATGGGTTGGCTTGCACAAAGTCCTGTCGTGAATCCTAAAGAAAACCTTTGGGATGTTTTGGAACGCCCACTTCGTACCAGGTCCCACCGACCGACATCGATACCTCCCCTCTGTACTGCACTCCGTGAAGCATGGCTGCCATTCCCCAAGAAACCTTCCAGCACCTGACTGAACGTATGCCTGCGAGCGCGGTAGCTGTCATCGAGGCTAAGGGTGGGCCAACACAATATTGAATTCCAGCATTACCGATGGAGGGTGCCATGAACTTGTAAGTCATTTTCAGCCAGGTGTCCTTATACTTTTGATCACACAGTGTACAGAAAGAAATAGTGCAGTATTACAGACTAAGATACGTAATCAATCGGGAGTAAACAGCAGTTAAAAATAAATGTCTGCAGGAAAAATTACGGTACAGAAAAGAAACCGGTCGCTCGAAGGGCAGACTCAACTCATAGAAAGTTCAAAATATTTTCCGGTTAACTTAAAAGCGAACATGTCCACATTACCTGTGTAAAAGGAACTCCAACGTTAACCACAAGCGAAAGCGAATATTAGTGAAAGCGAAAGCGAATATTAGTGAATATTAGAAATATTAGAAGAATATAAAATAGATATGCGTATGTAAGGCATGACGGATCCATTATTAATATCTGAGATTGAAAGAGCTTTACAAGACATGTGATCGAACGAATCACAAGGCATAGATAACACACGTTTGGAGTTTCTGAAGTGACTGGAGGAATTGGCAGGCAAATGTTTCTCCAAATTAGTGTGTGGAATCTCCAGGCAGTCTTTTGGACTTTCGGAAGAGCGTCAGTCACACAGTTCCTAAGTGAACAGGGTAAGTTACTGCGAGAGCTGATGCACAATACGTCTGACAGATCAGGCGTTAAACCTTCTGACCAAATGAGTAGAAAGAAGTTTGTGAAACTGTTACATAGGACAAACGAAACTACGCCACTGCATCGTGGTGCAATGCTTTTGAAGTTCCCAAAACAATAAGAACGATATATATGGAATGACGAGTAATGAACAATAACAATAGTAGAATAAGAGAGAAGGGCGTGAGGCAAGAACACAGTCAACTTAACCACTGTTCCACTCTCAAAGTATGGAATTAACGAAATAAATAAAAGGAAGATTCTAAAGTGGAATTAAATTTAGGGGTGGAAGGATGTCACACAAGACCTGCGGCTGACATAGCTCTGGTCTCTAATAGGATCTTTTTTATGTGATGAACTGTCTATTGACTACACTGTTTGAACTGAGAGTAAATCAAAGAAAGACGAACGTGTTACGCAGTTGCCGAAATGTGATTAGGGGTAAATATAACATCGAAAATGTGGATAACGATGGAGACGAAGTAGAAGCATTCTGCTAAAGGAAGTACACTAGTATCAATCTATGTCAATCTGAGGAACAAATCTCTAGGAATGTTTGTTAGGAGCATAGCAATCTGTGGAGGTGCATTCTGGACAGTGAGAAAACTTGATAAGAAGGACGTGGAAGAGTCTGAAACTTGTTATACTGAAAGATGCTGAATATTAGATAGACTGATATAAGAATCCAGGTGGTTGCCACAGAAACAACTAACGGAGCAATATACAATAATAGATTAGGAGATGTGAAAATATTTATTAAGATATCAGAGAACATTCTCTATGTTACTATACGATAAAAATTGAAGGGGACTACAGGGATGAGAATACCACAATTAATAATTGGTTTCGTATGATCCAGATGCCACGCTGTAACGAGCAACTTGTGTACAACTCCACACCAAACGTTTCCTAATATTTTGTGCTGTCTTCTCAGTGTCCAGGAAACTTGAATTTTTGTTTAATGTTACAGTCTTTAAATATTTCTTCATTCAGTGTAATACCTCTAAATGGTAGATTTACCAAATGAGGAAAATGATTGTTATGATAATTTATTACTGTTGTCAAAAGCAATAGGCGGAAGAGTAAATCTGGCCTAGAGTGCAGTTTATAAACTATATCGAGTTTTCAAAGCGAAGTATCTAGTGAGACTGAACCCATCAATATGTGTTATCCGTTTCGCCTCACGGCAAAGAAATATGAACTTAACTAGCAGAAAACATTCAAGAATGAGGATCGTTTTGTGAGAGAGGTATGTATGCATGATTCGAATTACTACGAGAGTTGTTGATGTTGTTGTTGTGGTCTTCAGTCCTGAGACTGGTTTGATGCAGCTCTCCATGCTACTTTATCCTGTGCAAGCTTCTTCATCTCCCAGTACCTACTGCAACCTACATCCTTCTTAATCTGCTTGGTGTATTCATCCCTTGGTCTCCCTCTACGATTTATACCCTCCACGCTGCCCTCCAGTACTAAATTGGTGATCCCTTGATGCCTCAGATCATGTCCTACCAACCGATCCCTTCTTCTAGTCAAGTTGTGCCACAAACTTCTCTTCTCCCCAATCCTGTTCAACACCTCATCATTAGTTATGTGATCTACCCATCTAATCTTCAGCATTCTTCTGTAGCACCACATTTCGAAAGCTTCTATTCTCTTCTTGTCTAAACTATTTATCGTCCATGTTTCTCTTCAAAACATGGCTATACTCCATACAAATACTTTCAGAAATGATTTCTAACACTTAAATCAGTACTCGATGTTAACAAATTTCTCTTCTTCAGAAACGATTTCCTTCCCATTGCCAGTCTACATTTTATATCCTTTCTCCCCAAATAGCAAAACTCCTTCACTACTTTAAGTATCTCATTTCCTAATCTAATACCCTCTACATCACCCGACTTAATTCGACTACATTCCATTATCCTCGTTTTGCTTTTGATGATGTTCATGTTATATCCTCCCTTCAAGACACCATCCATTCCGTTCAACTGCTCTTCCAAGTCCTTTGCTGTCAAGAATTACAATGTCATCGGCGAACCTCAAAGTTTTTATTTCTTCGCTATGGATTTTAATACCTACTCCGAATTTTTCTTTTGTTTCCTTCACTGCTTGCTCAATATACAGATTGAATAACATCGGGGAGAGGCTACAACCCTGTCTCACTCCCTTCCCTACCACTGCTTCCCTTTCATGCCCCTCAACTCTTATAACTGCCGTTTTGTTTCTATACAAGTTGTAAATAGCCTTTCGCTCCCTATATTTTACCCCTGCCACCTTCAGAATTTGAAAGAGAGTATTCCAGTCAAAACTGTCAAAAGCTTTCTCTAAGTCTACAAATGCTAGCTTCTAAGATAAGCTGTAGGGTCAGTATTGCCTCACGTGTTCCAATATTTCTACGGAATCCGAACTGATCTTCCCAAAGGTCGGCTTCTACTAATTTTTCCATTCGTCTGTAAAGAATTCGCGTTAGTATTTTGCAGCCGTGAGTTATTAAACTGATAGTTCGGTAATTTTCACATCTGTCAACACCTGCTTTCTTTGGGATTGGGATTATTATATTCTTCTTGAAGTCTGAGGGTATTTCGCCTGTCTCATACTTCTTGTTCACCAGATGGTAGAGTTTTGTCAGGACTGGCTCTCCCAAGGCCGTCAGTAATGTAATGGAATGTTGTCTACTCCCGGGGCCTTGTTTCGACTCAGGTCTTTCAGTGCTCTGTCGAACTCTTCATGCAGTATCATATCTCCCATTTCATCTTCATCTACATCCTCTTCCATTTCCATAATATTGTCCTCAAGTACATCGCCCTTGGTTCAAAAATGGTTCAAATGGCTCTGAGCACTATGGGACTTAACTTCTAATGTCATCAGTCCCCTAGAACTTAGAACTACTTAAACCTAACTAACCTAAGGACATCACACACATCCATGCCCGAGGCAGGATTCTAACCTGCGACCGTAGCGGTCGCACGGTTCCAGACTGTAGCGCCTTTAACCGCTTGGCCACCACGGCCGGCACATCGCCCTTTTATAGACCCTCTATGTACTCCTTTCAACTTTCTGCTTTCCCTTCTTTGCTTAGAACTGGGTTTCTATCTAAGCTCTTGATATTCATACAAGTCGTTCTCTTTTCTCCAAAGGTCTCTTTAATTTTCCTATACGCAGTATCTATCTTACCCCTGGTGATATATACCTCTACATCCTTACATTTATCCTCTAGCCATCCCTGCTTAGCCATCTCGCACTTCCTGTCGATCTCATTTTGGAGACGTTTGTATTCCTTTTTGCCTGCTTTATTTTCTGCATTTTCATATTTTCTCCTTTCATCAATTAAATTAAATATTTCTTCTGTTATCCAAGGATTTCTACTAGCCCTCGTCTTTTAACCTACTTGATCCTCTGCTGCCTTCACTACTTAATCCCTCAAAGTTACCCATTCTTCTTCTACTGTATTTCTTTCCCCCAATCCTGCCATTTTTTCCCTTACGCTCTCCCTGAAACTCTGTACAACCTTTGTCTTAATCAGTTTATCCAGGTCCCATCTCCTTAAATTCCCCCCTTTTTGCAGTTTCTTAAGTTTTACTCTACGGTTCATAAGCAATAACTTGTGGTCAGAGTCCATCTTACAATTTAAAAACTGGTTCCTACATCTCTGTCTTATCAGGGTTATTCCATGTAAGAGGAATTAAAATTCAAATGTAGTACTCCAAGCAGTACTAAAATTTAAATGTATATGGCCTGGAGGTAAATGGAGGCGAGTGGATAACTGGTGAAGTTCCTTGTTTCAGTCGAAGTGGCAGGCAAAGACTCATACTACGTCGTAATGGATGTCGAATATCGTCTCACAGTAGGAAATACGGAAGAACATCGTGTATGAGTGTCACTGAAGATCATACTATTCGAGGAAAAGTCAAGGAGAGAAATTCAACCAATAGTGGATGCTAAATAGCTGATGACTGTTGTGACTGTGGTGCTCTGTTTGACTACCTAAATGTGTCAGACAACTAGTCCCAAAGTATCAAAGTCGTTAGTCGCTTCGTAGATTAAGAGAATTACAGCTTGGTCCGAAGCGGCCTTCCTCCTGCCGACGGTGGGTGACGTCAGCAGCTCGGTCAGTATGTTCTTCTCTCCTTGGCCCGACTGAATAGATCGTACATTAACATAAAATAGTTTCAGTACAAGATTCTGTTTGTAAATGTGACTGTAGAACACGAATGGTATGAAGTTATTAAATTGAACTAGTAACTGGCGTGAATTTAAATACCTATAATACAACGACTAGCAGGTTTGAATTCGAATATATCATGACCGAACCAGAAAGAGTTGCCACACAAATAAAGTATCATCTAGACACGAAAAAGACCAATAAATCCTAGTAACCTAGATGGGGGATACAGCGTCTGTCGCTTTACAACGCCAATCGCTTTCGCCATTTGAGCATGAGGTCATACGAAATAGTAAACAGCTAGTTTCACGCTCGGTGGCTGCGAATTCAGCGCAAAAGCTGACACAGTCACGTACCGCATGTAGCCAAACAGCTCCAAATGCAGTATATATTACCAAAGTGCCAGCATGAATGAGTTCCAGCCAGCACCAAAGATGCATCCTGCCAGCTACTCTGATGATCAACAGCCGACAACAGAAACTACGTGAGTGACAACTAAGCAGGTGGGCTAAGAAAAGAAAAACAAGCCTTATGGGTTTCCGGACTGCGATTAGTGGTTTGATTTGTACCAATAATCCTCTATACGTTTCTCATTTCCATTGTGACATGCATCTGAACATAGAGGTAGAATTACAGCGATAGAAACTGGTTCCTCTTCTTGATTCGCGACCTGGAAAAACATCGTTAGACGCTCCTGTGTGTTATCTAATCCTAACAGAGTGTTAGGTCTGTGTGACCGTTTGTTTCCGTAATTATTTGAAGTATGACGTAGGACAGAAGTGTCGTCTGTGTTTTACATATACGATGTGTGGGTTTTCATACACTAGTAGTAAGCTGGTGTCTGTGCTTCTCGGCACACTGTATGTAGACAGGTGTTTCTTTAGCTTAGTATTTCAGGAGACCAAAATGCTAAGATCATCAGTCTCCTATTCACTCCCCCCATGAGTCTGCATATTGAGATATTGAGTAATTTTTTGCACGCAAATGGAAGAAAGCGTTTAAAATATTTGCATGCATCTACATCGATACTCCGAAAGCCGCCGTATGGTGTGGGGCGGATTGTCCCCTGTACCGCTACTAGTCATTTCCTTTCCTGTTCTACTTGCAAATAAAGCGAGGAAGAAAGGACCATTCGTATGCCTCCGCATGAGGCCTAATTTCTTGTATCTTCTCTTCGCAGTCCTTACGCTCATTGCGTGATGGTGGCAGTACAATTGTCCTGCAGTCATTTCAAACGCTGGTTCTCTACTTTTTTTCACTTTTGTTTCTCAAAAAGAACGTCACCTACCCTCCAGGGATTCCCATTTGAGTTCCCGAAGCATCTCCGTAAGACTTATGTGTTGTTCAAACCTACTGGTGACGTATCTAGCAGCCCGCCTCTGATCTGCTTCGATGTCTTCCTTCAGTCCCACCTGGTGCAATCTCAAGCACTCGAGCAGCACTCAAGAATATGTCTCACTCGCGTGCTATATGACGTCTCCTTTGCAGGTCAACCATTCATTGCTAACATTCTCCGAATAAACCGAATTAGACGATTCGTCGTCCCTACCACAGTTCTCACGTGCTCGTTCCACCTCATCTCGCTCTGACTGTGTCAAGCAGGACACTGGTAACACTGTGTGCAAAGATCACAGGTTTGCTCTTCCTACTCATCCGCATTAACTTAAATTTTTCTACGTTTAGGGCTATCTGCCATTCATCACACCAACCGAAAATTTTGTCTAGTCGTCTTGTATCTTCCTACAGTCATTCAACTACCACACCTTACCATACAGGACGGCATCATCAGCAAGTAACCGCAGACTGCTGGTCAGTGTGTACACCAACTCATTTAGGCCTATGTATAGAGAGAACATCGGTCCCATCACACTTCCCTGCGGCACTCCTGACTACACCCTTGTCTCTGATGAACACACACCGTCGAGGACAACATACTGGGTTCTGTTACTTAAGAATGGGTAGCATTGAGGGATGAAATAGTGTAGGGAGCAGAAGATCAAGTAGATAAAAAGACGAGGGCTAGTAGAAATCATTGCGTAACCGAATAGATATTGAATTTAACTGACGAAAGAAGAAAATATAGAAATGCAGTAAATGAAGCAGGCGAAGAGGAATACAAAAGTCGCAAAAAGTGTGTTCGACAGAAGGTGCAAAATGGCTAAGCGGGGATGGCTTGAGGACAAATTTAAGGATGTAGAGACAGATATCACAAGAGGAAGATAGATAATGCCTAGAGGAAAATTAAAGAGACCTTTGGAGAAAAGAGAACCACTTGTATGAATATCAAGAGCTGAGGTGGTAAACCAGTCCTAAGCAAAGAAGGGAAAGCACAAAGTTGGCCGCGCGGAATAGCGGAATGGTCGAGGACGCTTTGCCACGGTACGCGCGGCTCCCACAGTAGGAGGTTCGAGTCATCCCTCGGGCATGGGTGTGTCAGTTGTATTTAGAGTAAGTTAGTTTTAGTTAGGTTAACTAGTGTGTAAACTTAGGGAGCGATGACCTCAGCAGTTTCGTCCCATAGGAACATAGCACAAATTAAAAAAATAAATAAATAAATAAATAAATAAATAATTACAGAAAGCTGGAAAGAGTGTATAGAGGGTCTATAAACGATGATGTACCTGAGGCCAATATTATGGAAAAGGAACAGGACGTAGATGAAGATAAAGTGTGACATATGATACTGCGTGAAGAATTTGGCTGAGCACTGAAATACCTAAGTCGAAACAAGAGCACGGAAGTAGACAACATTCCATTAGGACTACTAATAGCCTTGGGAGGGCTAGTCCTGACAAAAGTCTACCATCTGGTGAGCAAGATGAGACAGCCGAAATACCCTCAGACGTCAAGAGGAATATAATAATTCCATTCCCAAAGTATGCAGCTGTTAATAGGTGTGAAAATTACCGAATTGTCAGTTTAATAAGTCTCGGCGGCAGAATACTAACACGGATTCAATACAAAAGAGAAGAAAAGCTGGTACAAGCCGACCTCGGGGAAGATCAGTTTGGATTCCGTAGAAATATAGGAACACGCGAGGCAATACTGACATCTTAGGAGATAGGTTAAAGAAAGGCAAATGTATGTTTCTAGCATTTGTAGACTTAGAGACTGGAACACTCTCTTTCAGATTCTGAAGGTGGCAGGTGTAAAATACAGGGAGCGAAAAGCTATTTACAATTTGTACAGAAAACATAAGGCAGTTATAAGAATCGAATGGCGTGAAAAGGAAGCAGTGGTTGGGAAGGGAGTGGGACTGGATTGTGGCCTGTCCACGATGTTATTCAATGTGTGTATTGAGCAAGCAGGAAAAGAAACAAAAGGAAAATTGGGAGTAGGTTTTGAAACCCATAGAGCAGAAATAAAAACTTTGAGGTCTGCCGACGACATTGTAATGGTGTCAAAAGGCCTGGTAGACTAGCTTAACGGAATGGACAGTGACTTGAAAGAAGGATATAAGATGAACATCAACAAAACCAAAACGAGGATAATGGAATGTAGTCGAATTAAATCAGGGGATTCTGAGGGAACTGGATTAAGGGATGAGACACTAAGAGCGGAAGAGGTGGTTTGCTATTTGAGGAGCAAAATAACTGATGGTGCTCGAAGTAGAGAGGACATAAAATGTAGATTGGCTATGGCAAAGAAAGCGTTTCTGAAGAAGAGAAATTTGTTAAGATCCGTTTAGATTTAAGTGTCAGGAGCGCTTTTCTGAAAGCATATGTACGAAGTGTAGCCACAGATGGAAGTGAAACATGGATGACAAACAGCTTAGACAAGAAGAGAATAAAAGCTTTCGAAATGTGGTGTTACAGAATAATGTTGAAGATTAGATGGGTAGATCACGAAAATTATGAGGAGGTACTGAACAGAATCGGGGAGAAGAGGAATTTATGGCACAACTTGAATAATAGAACCGATCGGCTGGTAGGAGACGTTATGAGGCATCAAGGGATCACCAATTTGCTTTTGAACGGAAGTGTGGAGGACAAAAGTCGTAGAGACAGGCCAACGGATGAATACACTAAGCAAATTCAGAAGGATGCAGGTTGCTCAAGCTATTCGGAAATGAAGAGGCTTGCTCAGGTTAGAGTATCACGCAGAGCTGAAACGAACCAGTCTGTGGACTGAAGACCACAAGAACACAACATGATAGGTGAGGGGCAATGCCGAAGGCTACTCGTTGTAAAATCGAACTGGTATTCCATCCGGACCTGATGATTTATTTCCTTTCAAATCTTTCCTCGGTTTCTCCACTCAAGGTACGCTTATTACGGGAGTCCGTCCGACGGTCAAATGATGGTATGTTTGTAGGGTTCTCGTGTAGCTGATGTTGTCATGTGATACGCTAGCCGCCACGCGGGAACATCTCAAAGCAAGTTTGGAAATTTGGAAATTACTGGCAGATTAAAACTGTGCGCCAGACCGAGACTCGAATTCGGGACCTGTGCCTTTCGCCGGCAAATGCTCTGCCATCTGAGCTATCCAAGCACGACTCACGCCCCGTCCTCACAGCTTTACTTCTGCCAGTACCTCGTCTCCTACCTTCCAAAGTTTACTGAAGCTAACCTGCGAACCTTGCAGAACTAGCACTCCTGAAAGAAAGGATATTGGGGAGACATGGCTTAGCCGAATTCGAGTCTCGGTCCAGCACACAGTTTTATTCTACCAGGAAGTTTCATATCAGCGCGCACTCCGATGCAGAGTGAAAATCTCATTCTCGAAACAGCCCAGGCTGTGGCTAAGTTTGGAAGGTAGGAGACGAGATACTGGCAGAAGTAAAGCTTTGAGGACTGGGAGTGAGTCGTGTTTGGCTAGCTCAGATGGTAGAGCACTTGCCCGCGAAAGGCAAAGGTCCAGAGTTCGAGTCTCACTCGGACACACAGTTTTAATCTGCCAGGAATGTTCAAGTTTGAAAAGTTTCTCACCCTACAACAAAACTGTCAGGGGTAAATACTAAAAACTATCGTTGCTTGGGTGCCGCGGCAAACTTATTTTACCAATGACTAAATTGATGTGGCAGGAAATTCATCACCCTGATGGACAAAGTTGGGGGAAAATGTACAGAGTTGTCGGCGCAGGCAGCCTCAAGGGTAGTCACGCTGAAGATTCTGGTACCCTTTGGGACGATGGGTGAGAGATGAGTCGGAGGATTATGAGAGGAGTCGAAGTTATCCAAAAGCGTCCTGATTTTGTGTTTTGGAGGCTTGTCATTTCTACTGAGTTTTCAGACTTTTCGTCTGGTCCCTGCATTCATTCAGATTTACCCTGGTATCCTGTCACATCCTGAGTCAAACGACCCTTACTGTTGTTCTATGCTTGAATCATGAGGTATCCGCCTGTTTCACCTCGTCTGACCTCAAATTCCGAGTATAACATATGCAATGAGGGGGTCATGATCGCAAACAATAGATGCGGCGTGTACGTTAGGAACCTTCAGGTATCCGCTCTCGCAGAGGACAATAGCACCGTATTGGCTGCTGTGCAGTGGTTTTACCTGACGAGTACGTAGGGAGGTTACGATTCACGAGGAAGAAGTTTGGACACTCAGAGTGACAGCTCCAAAGCTGTGATAGATGCCAACCAATTGACGCTGAGATTCGGCAGGAAGCAACGCACTCGCAACGTCGATGACTGCACATAACACCATCTCACATCGCGTGATGAGAAAAAGTGGCTAAAGTCGTGCACTACTTACCTTATTACTGAATTGTGTCCATGTGCAGGCAAACTGGTCCACATTCAATGTTTGTGTTTATAATTTCTTAGATATTGTAAGAAATGTAAATATTTTGTAGCTCTGTGCTTTATCATTTTAGTTTCCTACATTTTGGCACCAAGTGTAGGTCCATTATCATTTCATTTCCTTATTTTACTGCAATGAATTGTGATTCAGTATTTTATGTAAGTCTGCACGCAATCCGTGCACATTATAAAAATTGGATGTATGTATGTACGTCCCACATCCTCTCCTAAACCACTAGACCGATTTTGAACACACCTGGTACACATATCCATCACTGAGCGGCAACAGTCGCTGCGTGGTGGGGTGGGAGGGGGGGGGGGGACAACCATCTACCTATTTCAAGAGATATTGTTTCATAAACAATGAGATGCGTGGAAAACTGCTGCATTATGCTTGACCTTTAAATTGATTGCTTCTTTGCTACTCACCCCATTCCTAACATATTTCGCAGACAGTATCCACATATGTCGCAGAATGTACCAACAGAAATCTATCACTGTACGACAAATATTTCTAGAGATATGAAGTCATAAGCATTGATATGTGTGAAGAACTTAGGCTTCTTGCAAAAAGTTTTAATACATTTATTCTTTACTAATATGACACTCCTACAGTCGACTCAACTTCAGGAAATTCCTGTCGTCTGGTTGTGCCTTTCACAACTTACAGCTACGAGACGCAATCGGCGATAGGCGGAAATAATAGCATTCTGTAGAGCTATGAAGAGGCGTTGCCATGGAGGCTTGTACAAAACTGCGTTGTAGACGTGTCAAGCAACAGCGTCTAGATAACAGAAACAGTCGGAGACACTAATTATACGGTTCTACATTATGCATATTTCTATGTATGACTGTTTCGTATTTTAAAAGATTTTTTCACGAATACACAGAAATGAAACATTTTCGATAATACGCTAGGAATAAATTTCATTCTTTTGTTTTCGCATCTAATAGAAAAATTACAAAATGAATACCTGGGCCCTATAGGTTTTGCACCTACTTCTCTATAAAACAGAGTTTCAATTTTCCATAATTGCTAGTGGAAAGTAAGTTATTATCGATTTCATATTATCGTTATAAGTCAATCTTAGGACAGCAAGTGTACATTAAAGCAAGCTTTAGAGACAACTGCTTGTCACTCTGGCAAACCTCTAAGGTGATCGCGGTCGCCCTCCACTTGGTCCCTTTGAAAGCATGTAAGCTTTGCCGATTATACTTCCAGCTTGAGCGTCGTGACCTTTCACGTATTTTAAGGGCTGTACTCCACTCAACGTTGTTCGAGTACAGCTTTTACCTTAAGCCAGACAATCTCTCAATCAGAGAACCTTGCATCTCGTTTTCCATTAATCAAATAACCTTATGGTAAGCGATTGTCACGTCTATAGCTTACAGGCTACATATCCATCGGTATCGAATGCACATGGCTGGTAGTCTAGCACTTCATATGGATCGCAATTGCTCATCTTATTAAGACTTTCGGGACCGACATAACTTTGGTTGATCAAGATGCATCTTTGAAACCTCATTGCGAAACACGTATTTCAAAAAATTAGAGAGATTTTATTGAACTTAGGATGCCCTGAGGTCTAGGAACTGCGTCTTTGCCTACTAATCAAAACGACGTTGGACCAGGATTCGGTCACATCCAACGATTGAATTTCCAGTAGGAAAATCATCAGCAATGGTCACCGAAGGCTACCAGAGCACAGGAAGTCACTCTTCATCAGCCAACGGCCTTGTCAGCGCGGTGGAGGAGGGTTGTGGTGGGGAAAAGCCTCTAAATGTCGGGATAATAAGTAACGATTAACGACATGAGGTTTCAGAAGCCACATCTAAATAAATATTACATAATAAGTATGAGCAGAACACTCCGTCAGTTAGTGAAGAAAGAGTAATGATGATCTCGCCATCGGCCAAAGATTTCGGATTAGTCCCCCACATTCGGAGCTCATGCAGGGGAGATCCAAGTGGATACTGAATGTGGGAGAAACACTGAATAACCAGTTCTAGTGTAACCTTCTCCGAGTCCGAGTTGCAATGTGGGATCTTAAAAGTTTACTTCTGATAGGGAAGGTAGAAAATATTATAATGCTCATTCTGGATATAGTTTGTGGGTCAGTGAAGCGAAATGAACGGAAGAAAAGATTTTCTAGCCACACGAAAATAGGGAATATCACCAGCATTAGAAAGTGGTATACAGTTTTGGGACTCTTTATTAACAGGACGGCAAGGCCGAATCTGATTTACGCCATCATTAATAGTTAAGATGTACAATCCAAGATTTCAGCATTCACACGGTGCCCCATACTAACAGACTGTTAACCAAGGTACAAGCATACACAACAGGGTCCCAGACATGTGAGTGGCTCGAAGACAAGTTACGTAATAGAATCCAGTACGTTGTCCTCGACGGCGAGTGTTCATCAGAGGCAGGATTGCCCAAGAAAACTGTAATCGGTCCGCTGTTGTTCTTTACATAAATTGTGTGACGAACTGAGTGAGTAGCTAACTGCGGCTGTTTGCTGATGACGCTGCGGTGTACGGGAAGATGTATTTGTTGGGTAACTGTAAGAGGATACGAGACGGCTTACGAGTAGACAAATGTCCTATTTCGTTTGGTGAACAGCAGATTGAACTAAATGTGGAAGCTAATGCAGACGAGTAGGAGGAAAAATCCCATTACATCCTAGTACAGCGTTGGCAGTGTGTTGCGTGCACAGTCACGTCGATTAAATACCTAGGCGTAGCATTGCAAAACAATCGAAAATGGAACGAGCACGTAAGGACGGTATTAGGGAAGGCGAATTGAGTTATTGGGAGAATCGTAGGACACTGTAGTTCATCAATAAAGGATAATGCATGTAGAACACCCGTGCGACACATTCTTGAGTACTGCTCAAGTGTTTTGGGATCTCCGCCGGTTCGGATTAAGACTGCTGTCGAGGTAATTCAGAAGCTGTATCTGTCAGCGATAACTTTGATCAACACATGATTTTACCGGGATGCTTTGTGAGCTCCACTGAGAAAATTTAGAAAACCGGTTTTTAAGCTGACTGCACAACGATTCTACCGTCGCCGCCGCACATTTCGCGTAAGGACGACAAAGACGAGAAAAATTAGCGCCCTTATGGAGGCAAATAGACAGTAGTTTCTCCCTCGATCTGTATGCGAGTGGAACAGGAAAATATGTGACTAATAATGTTACAAGGTACTCTCCGCTATATTCCATATAGTGACTTGTGGAGTATCTGTTTTGATGTAGACGTAGATACCGTATGCAGAAGCTGAGTTAGAGATATACGTCGACACTGACCGGGTAACCCAGTACAATATAGAAGAGATAAGAGTATGATGACCGTGGTGGATTGGATCGTTGCTACAGGGGAAGGGATAGCAAACAGAGTCGTGAGAGAATATAGGCTCGATAGTAGTAATGAGACTACAGATAAAAGTAATTTTACAATACGTTTCAGCTGCAAATAATGAACACAGTGTTCAATAATTACAGCAGGACTACTACTACATGAAAACGCCTGGAGACGCAGGCATCTACGGCTGGATTATATCACGTTGAGTCAGAGATACCGATATAACGTACCAATAATTAACAGTAATGTACGCTTTACTGCTTGGAATTACCAGTTCGTAGTGCTGTATATGCCACAAGCTAAATCCGCATGAAATGGACAATGTAGAAGAGATTTTTAAATTTCGTTGGCTATGTAAAACATCTGCAGTTAACGTTCTTTACCCACAGAATAACCGATGAGAATATAACTCTAGTTGTACCTGTAAGTTAATTATATTTTTGTTGTAGCTCCTGTTTCCAGTAATTTATGGACACTCAAACACTGATCGTCGTGTATGGGACGGTGACAAGTACGCTGTATGTTCGTGAAGTACAAATTGCTATTCAAACTTTTCACGAATAACTATATAGCTTAGCAACGGATACTTACTGCTTCAACTGAATGATGGGATACCTAGAAGTTCTATAGAGCTACTTGACTGCACAGTTGCAACTAATGACATAAAAACGGCTGGCTCCTGGACAGACGTCTCGGTGACGCGTCGTCGATACGCGCCTGCTACTGTCTCTAATTAATGACGTCAATATACGCTACCTCCATTACTTAAATGAGAGCAGCTCGTAAGATATCGACAACGGAACATTATGCAGCAGCGAAATGAGTCGACTACCAAAAACTGAATCGTTGAACGTGAAGAATGTGGAGTTTCTGAAGTTATTTATTATTTTAATGTGACTGTTAGATCACTACGAGGTGCGGCTAGAAAAAAACCGGACTGATGCTGGAAAAAACGTTTATTTACAATGATTTACAATTTCATGTTATCTCCTTCAATGTACTCTCCTCCTCGGTCTCTACACCGCTGCATACGAATTTTCCACTGCTCATAGCAATGCTGCAGATCATTTTCGGTAAGTCCATACATTACTTCCGTCGCATTTTCTTTTACTGCTTCAACAGTCTCAAATCTAGTTCCTTTCAAAGCTGACTTGACTTTAGGGAAAAGAAAAAAGTCACAGGGGGCCAAATCAGGTGAGTAGGGTGGATGATCTAAGATGGGAATGTTGTGCTTTGCCAAAAACGTCTTCACTGACAACGCACTGTGAGCTGGGGCATTGTCTTGGTGAAGGATCCATGACTTTTTTCTCCACAAATCGTTCCGTTTTCTCCGTACTCGCTCACGTAGGGTAGCCAGGACGCTAATGTAGTAATGATGATTCACTGTTTGTCCCTCTGGTACCCAATCAATGTGCACAATCCCTTTGCTGTCAAAAAAAAAAAAAAAAAAAAAAAAACAATCATCATTGCCTTGAATTTCGATTTTGACATTCGTGCTTTTTTTTGTCGTGGAGAACCAGGAGTTTTCCAATGCATCGATTGGCGTTTAGTTTCGGGATCGTAAGTAAAAAACCACGATTCATCGCAAGTAATAACATTTTGTAAGAAGGTGGGATCACTTTCAATGTTTTCCAGGATGTCAGAACAAATCATTCTTCGGCGTTCCTTCTGTTCAATTGTGAGACACTTTGGAACCATTTTTGAACACACTTTGTTCATGTTGAAACTTTCATGAAGAATCTGCCTAACACTTTCCTTGTCAACTCCTGTTAACTGAGACACTGCTCTGATTGTTAAACGGCGATCTTGTCGAACAAGTTTACCGATTTTTTCAATGTTTGCATCAGTTTTTGCTGACAATGGTCTGCCAGTGCGAGTGCCATCACTGGTGTCTTCGCGGCCATCTTTAAATCGTTTAAACCACTCAAACACTTGTGTTCGCGATAAACAATCATCGCCGTACACTTGTTGTAACATTACAAACGTTTCACTTGCAGATTTTCCTAGTTTGAAACAAAATTTGATGTTAACACGCTGTTCTTTCTGTACACTCAACATTTTCCGACGCACAGACAAAACGTCAACTACTTAAAACAGACGCCACGGGCAGACTGAGTGCAGGAGGCAGATGAAACTCGAGCAGTAGGCGGAGCGAGAGTCACGTGACAGGCCACGCGACTTTCAGCCTTATTGCATTCGTTTTATTGTTTCACCAGTACTAGTCCAGTTTTTTTCTAGCCACACCTCGTATTTTCAACGGCTAGTTTAGCTGTTTCTTTACTTCCATTACTTCATGAAATAGTTATCGCGGCATTACCGCAAAGATGACTTAGTAACCAGAATCAACTACAAAAAGACGGCCGCTGTGGCCGAGCTGTTCTAGGTGCTTAAGTCTGGAACCGCGCGACCCCTACGGTCGCAGGTTCGAATCCTGCCTCGGGCATGGATGACTGCGTTGTCCTTAGGTTAGTTACGTGTAAGTATTTCTGAACTACAAAAAGCGTTTGTCTGTGAGGATTGCGGTAACCGCGGTTTGGTGCTCCCGAGCGTCCGGACGAATGAGGGCATTGCTCACACACAAAGGATGCTGGAGCACAGCTTTCAAACACACTGTTTTGGTGTCGAACTGGAGGGTCACTGGTTTGCTACTTGGTAAGATGATTCGTGTTGTTGTAATTCATCGCAGGCATTGCGAAACTGAAAAATTTTGTCGTTGATCATTCGGTGAGGTAGTTACGTTTTATGGTTAAATTTTAATCAGTTCAAGTTGTGTAATTGTTATGGACAGTGGGAATAGACTTGCGATACTTGTTTCATTACTAATATTTTGTTTATCTGCGAGGTCAGTAGCTAAGAGGCTTCTAACAGAATTCGACTTAGTCACTTCATCTAAAGACTATTACAGTCAGTTCAGTCCCATTCCCATCAGTTTAATTTCCTAAATGCCTTGTATCACATATACAGGATTCGTTCACATTATAAGTACGTATTTAAGTTTTACCTAACATGTGTCGCTTGTATATTAAGGGAGGCATGTATTATTTTGATTACTTGGTTTCACAAGTCAGTTGTATGATGTGGTACGTAAATACTCCCACGTAGTACGATTTCCTACCCACTGGTTTGTTATTTAAAAGCATTAACATGACTGATACTCTACATCCCTTATACGCTCTCACCGTGCCGTACGGTAATTTTGGCTCTACGAAGAGAGAAATTCCAACATTTTCACATGATATTTCAAGTTATCGATCGCTTTCGGTATTATGAAAACTACGTATGCCCTTCTACGAACTCATTTTCCAGTAAACAGGGTTAGGTAAATGAGGGTAAATATGACGCTGGAGCAACCTGCGGAGACGATGTACTTGGCTCTACACAAGTGTACGTGTTCGATGTTTCGTATTTGCACACCACAATTACGAATTAGTGGACAGTGAATGTTTTTGGACGAGTTGCTAAAATACTATTGCTGAAATATTACAGATCGTGTTTCGTACTCACTTACGTTCAATCTACATCCCCTATGCTCACTATTTACCATTGAGCTACTGAAGTAAGTGCGAACTGGTACTACCAATTTTCATTTTGTAGGTCGTTTTTATTAATCTACTTTATTTTTAATTTGGGGATTACTCTTCATTATTGTGGTGAAATGTGGATTATTCGTCTGCTATCACTTATCTTGTGATTATATGTAGAAATTTCGGCTGTTTGATGGGAAGTTATTATAATTTTTCTGTTATTAGTTGTTCGACTTATGTTCTACAGTGGATTAGTGTCACATACTGTAGAAGTTGATTATTGTTTTGGGTCTTTCGGTATTCCCGTCAGGTTGACTGGTCACCTTGTGCAAGTCTTTTAGCTGATGCCGCTTTGGTGACTTGTGTGTTCATGATGAAACGATCATGAAGACAACGCGACACCCAGTCCCCGAGAGAAGAAAATCTCCGACACGGCCGGGGAATCAAAACGGAGCCCCTAGCATAGCATTTTACGGCTCTGATGATTCACCTATCGTGGTGGGCGTTACGAGATTGAGAGGATTAGTTACAAAAAGCAATAGGTTGGTAGGAGTTTATGTGGGAGTGGGAAGTCTAAATTGGTATACAAGATTGTAATAACATCTTACTCTGGAGGTGTAGCTTTACTGGGGATAGCAGGTGATTCCAAAGTAGTGTTGACACTGCAGTCTAGAAGTATACCTGCTGTGGTGCTTGGTCAGATAACCCTGCAGATTCTACCACCTGTCATGTTTAAATTGAAAAACCGAATGTTGGACTTATTTGCTTACAGGACTTGATAAGAATGTAAGCAGCATAAAGGATAAAATAGAGGCTAAGTAACAGAATAAGCGGAATAATTAATAGACTATAACAAGATATAACAACAATAACAAAATAGCTATAACAATAAATGGTACAGGTAAGTTAAAAGACCAAGTATGAGATAAAGCAAAGGAACATAATGAGAAGTTAGAGGTTACTGCTGACGCATTAAGTGAAAAGTGGAAACTATTTGAAGAGAGCAGCACACTAATGTTAATCCATTAGAAGCACAAATTCAAAATTTAGAACAAAAATTAGAATCCAGTGAGGAAACTGCTTCAGGCAGGTTTCATGTCCTCACTATTCAGGGTGGTCGCATTCTGAGTAGGAGAAAATCTGCACCAGAAAACAGATTTGTTACTGTAGATTTTTAATGAAGATATGAATAGACCTCATAAGTCATTGCAAGGAGGTTTCCTTGTTTTGTTTTATTAGGGGAGTGTCTGAAATCTGAGATAAATCTGTCAATGAAAATGATACTATTCCAGGTCAGGAATATTAAAGGAAAGGGTTTAGTGAGACACGAGTCTTAGATTTGTTCTGTATTTGTTATCATATGCTTCTACAGTGATGAGCTACCTGTCACATTACTTGTCAATAAAATGGCCTTGTCCTTAAGGTTCTCCACTTTTTTCGGCAGTGTATTCAATTCAGTGAATTTAATTCTTTTATTATGCCGCTTTCGTTCCAAAGGTCACCCACCCTGCTTTACATTCTGTACGTTATATTCCACTTTGAACGTTGAAGTGCATAGTTCTGAGACCGATATCTTTTTCATTCTATTCTGCTCCATTTACGAATGATGGATAAGCAAACTGTCAAAAAGCCATTTCATGAGCTCTATTTTCTCTGGTTTTCCCACTGTACTCATTTCCCGGAACATATTTGGGAGAAAGCAATGTGTTTTCTGTTTTCAGAAAGAGTTCTCTCGGAATTCCGACACTAAATCTGCCTGTCATGCAAATCGCTTGTCTTGTAATGTCTACCACTATAGCTTCCTGCGCATCACGTAATACTCTGACGCATACTGAACTAAATTATAACGAAACTTATTGCCCGTCTTTGACTCTTCTATATACTCATATTATCCCAAACCATCGGCAGAATCAGCAACGATCAGCGGGCATGAGGAGGAAGAAGGCCTTGAAAACTACTGTGTCATGATGATCTGTACACTGGCAAAATATTCCGGATTGGTTCCACATGGGGGTCCTCAGGAGGTGATCATGGGAAAGAGATGGAATAACCAACGAAAGGGTGACACTATACGAGCCGGAGTGTGAAATGTCGGAAGTTTGAACGTCGAAGCAAAGCTATGAAATCTGAAACGGGGAAATGTAAATGCTCAATCCAGATATAGAGCGGATCAGTGCACTGAAATAGAACGGATTTCGGGTCAGACGAACACACGGTATTATCAACAGCAACAAAGGATCGATTAACGGGAGTACGATTTGTTATGAATGGGAAAGCATGACAGAGAATGAGTTACTGTAAAGAAATCAGTGACCGGGTTTGTGTCACTATATGCGACAGCAAATCAACGCAGACAACGATTGTTCAGGTGTAAATGACGACACCGAAAGCACAAGATGAAGAGATACAGAGAGTATGTGAGAATACGGTTATTCATCATGTGAAGGGAAATAAAAATCTGATAATTATGAGGAATTAGAACGCGAATGTATGGAACGGAACAGAAGAAAGATTTAATGGAGAATGTAGGATAGGCCGCAGATTTGAGACAGGAGAAAGACAAATTGAGTCGTACAAGAAATTTCAGGTTCTGCTAGAGAATACCCTCCTCAAGTATCACAAGACGTGGAGGTGCACTAAGAAAAGAGCTGTAAACACGGGAAGATTCCATGGTCAGTCACAGATTCAGAGTTCAGGTATTGGATTGTAAGGCGTATCCAATAGAAGATACAGACTCGACTCACAATTTAGTAAGGATTATATGTAGACTGAAGTTTGAGCCACTCATTCGGAAGAAGCAAAGTAGAAGTTTGTCGCGATAGTTCTGTAGTGGAAAATGATATGACGCTTTTGGAGATCGCTATGGATGGGGTACTAGGCAATTCAGTTGGAAAGGATTGGACATCTCTAAGAAGGGCAATCGCTGTCTGCCAGACTGTCAGACATCGATACAAGGTAGGTAACTGTGAAGAAACCCTGGGTTACAGCAGAAATACTGAAACTGATCGACAGAAGGAGGAAGTTCATAAATGTTCAGGGATATTTGATTATGAAATAAAGAGAAAGTGCAGGTCAGCCAAGGCAAAATGGTGACAGGAATAATCTGAAGGAGCCGTAGAGGAAATTACCTTCACAAGGACTGACTCAGCATATAGAAAAGTTAACTTACTTGTAATTAAAAGCAAGGATTCAAGTGGAATTCCTTTGTTACATGCAGATAAAACAGCGAATAGGTGGAAAGAGTGCAATGAAGCCCGTATTAGGGTAGGACTGCTCTGCTGACTTGATAGAAGATGGAAGTGATGTCGATAAGGGACACGTAAAAATTTCAGCATTAGAATCAGAATTTATATCAGCTCTGGAAGACTTGAGATCAAATAAAGCAGCTGGGATAGAAAAACATTCCTTCGGAATTACTAAAATCGTTGTGGGAAATGGCGACGAAAAGACTATTCAGGTTATTGTGTAGACTCCTATGACACTGGTGACATACCATCAGACTTTCCGAAAAACGTCTTCCACATATTCCCTAAGATAGCAAGGGCAGATGGATGCGAAAACTATCGCAGAATCAAGTTAACATTGCGTGCATCCAAGCCGCTGACATAGGTAATGTACAGAAGAACGGAAAAGAAAACTGTGGCTATATCAGATGACGATCGGTATGGCTGTAAGAATGGTACAGGTAATAAAACTGCAGTTCTGACTTCGCGCTGCATACATGAAGCAAGACAGAAGAAAAATCAAGATATGCCCATAGTTCTGGAAGAAGCGTCCGACGATGTGAAATGGTGAAAGTTCCGAGAATAATATAAGTAAGTTACAGGGTAAGACGGGTTATATACAATATTCATAAGGACCAGGAGGGAGAGAAAGATTGGAAGACAATGAACAAACTACTCGGATACGAAAGGGTGTAAGGCAGATTTCGCTCCTACTGATCGATCTGTACTTGGAAGAAGCAATGTTGAAAGGTTCAAGAGTGTGATGAAAATTAAGGGTGAAAAGATATCAGTGACAAAATTCGCTGATGAAATTGTTATTCTCAGTGAAAGTGAAGAAGAATTACAGGATCAGTCGAATCTAATGAAGAACGGTTACAGATTATGAGCTGAGGATAAATGAAAATAAGACAAAGAAATGAGATGCAGCAAAAATGTGAACAACGAGAAACTTAAGATTGATGGTCATGAAGTAGGCGAAGTTAAATATCCGACTAGCACAGACAAAGGTGGAATTCCTATCCAGGAGCAGTCTATTGGTATCAAACATATGCTTCAATATGAGAAAGAATTTTCTGATAATATATGTTTAGAACATAGCATCGTGTCATAATGAATCATGGACAGTGGGAAAACTGGAACAGAACACAATCAGGGTCTCCGTCTCTGCGGGTGCTCCCGTGCTCGCGGACCACACGTCATCCGCTCCCCTCACCCCACCAACCAGAAATGTTTGTAATATGCAGTCTCCGAACCCCCCCCCCCCCCACCACCACACACACACACACACACACACACACACACACACACACACACAAACACACAAATCGAAATTTTTTAGGTGCTCGGTACAAACACAACATGGGCAACAAAAATGAAACAGAATAATTAAAAAACAGAGTAAGCGGGAAAAACTGAAAGCTGTCAGTTCTGCTCTCGCGTTGTTTCTTGCAAGTATGGCGTAGTGACTTCCCGTACTCCGGAAACAACTGACAAGTGCTTAGCACTACTCTGCTGCGGAGACATCATGAAAAAGATTTCAACCGCCTGCTTTGCGTCGATAGATGTTCTCTGACTCAACAACGTTCTTAGTGGAGTAGTAAGTTTTAGTTTGTTTTTTATTGCGTAATACAGATTCAATACAATTGTTTACTATCACCATTTATTTTGTTTATTTCTTTGTTGTACTTAATTTTTGTAATGCATAAAGTCATTGTTCGCTCATCTGTGAATAAAAGTGATTCGGCTACGACATTTCCTGGCAGTGGTTGAGATGGCTCCGATCCAATTGCTTTATCGAATTAAAAATGAAAACTGGCCACATTGGTGGAGGCCGTTCTTTCAAAAGACTTTGGAAACACGGAGATAAGTGAATGCTGTGTGACAAAAAGTGTGGCAAATTGTTTTACTCTGTGTACGATGAAATGAGTTCCTTGTGCGAAGAAAACTAAACTAGACGAAGATACGATAAAAGCATTCGATCACGTCGTGTTTTATGCTTGGAACAAACATTAGAGTGGCGTACTTGTCATGAAACGTTGAAATTATCATATTTCTTGCAATACATAGTCTCAGAGGGTAAGGTGGAAGAATGAAAGTCTGCAAGAGCAGCTCTGTTGAGTGTTATCTACACTGCTCTGTGGCACAGTGCAGCGGTTAGTAATCCGTCTTGTACAGTTGAAAATGTAATTATAATCGATTGCTAGTGTTAGTTTTTGAACATAAGTTCCATATGTCCTCTTAGCTTCGGCGTTTATAGCACAAATGGCTATCGGAAAATATCTCAGACGAAGTAAGTCGTGTTGTGGCTCACGATCTATGTAGTTTCAGAAAGGTTGTCATATGTTGACAATACTGTTCGACAATCGTGGATGAAAATACAGACACGAGCAAATCTACAAAAAAAAAAAAAAAAAAAAAAAAAAAAAAAAACTGTAGTATCAAATATTCATTGTATTTTTACTTTTGGTTCTCATTAACCCACTTTTTCCATACATGTGCTGTGATTCATTTGTCACTTATAGCTATTTTCCTTAGTTATCATGAAATCTAAAGCATTAATCTAATTTAACTTCTTGTTCTTGAAACCGGACGCCAATTTTCGTAACTCATATTTTAATAAGAATTATGTTTGAGTTAAAGGGATTTGTACAAAATTTCACTGTCTCAAGACTATTAGTAATGTTACCAGCGACAAGTAGCACCTACTGTTATTCTATAATTTCCCGTTAGCTGTCAATTTCATTTGTAAAACGACTCCCAGCGTTCGAAAAATATGGATAACGATCTTATGCAATTATTCACACGCTCACTATCGGCAACTACAAGCATTCACGGGACAGGTGTGGACTACTGGTGGCGTCAGTTTCCGCTATGATTCACCAGCTGCTGCGCCTCCACAAGATGTCATAACGTTTTCATCTCAGCCGAGACAGCTATTTTTCTAGTACTATCAGGAGTTCAACAGAACGGAAGAGAATTGAACCAATTGTTATGTGGTGCTACAGACGAAAGTTGAAAATTAGGTGGAATGATGGGGTAAGGGATGAGGAGGTTCTGCACAGTATAGGAAGTGAATCTGTGGAAAAAACTGACAAGAAAAAGAGACAGGATGATGTGACAGCTTTTAAGACATCAGGGAATAGCTTCCATGGTACCAGAGGGACCTGTACAGGACAAAAACCGTAGAGGAAGAGAGAGATTGGAATACATCCAGCAAGTAATTGAGGACGTAGGTTGCAAATGCTACTCTGAGATGAAGAGGTAGGCGCAGGAGAGAAATTCGTGACGGGCCGCGACAAACCAGTCAGAAGACTGATGACTCAAAAAGAAAAAGGTTAATTACCACTTTTCGCACCATGCAGATGTCTTGTCCAACAAGACTTTCATGGTGAACTCGGTATATCTTTCCAGATTCATTTAATGAGTTTCCGTCAGTTACTACTAACTGTGACCTTCTGACAGGAAGTGAAGAGTCCAGTCGCAGAATTGACGACAATTCGTCACAGGCGTGCAGTTTGCGTAGAAGCTGCATGTGAGATTGGGATAAGAAGCTTTCAGGAAATCTAAAATTACGAAATCAACTTGAGATCTTCTGTCTACAGAATTCATTATTTACTATCAATTGTGATTCAAAAGAACCATGTTTTCTGAATCCGTGCTGTCATGTTCCAAGACAATGTTTTCAGATACTTCATTAAATTAATACAAATTGCATGTACAAAAATCCTACAACAAAGTGATGCTGATGATATTCAGCTATTTTCATTTTTTGTGTAAGTGTGACCTAAACCACGTTGCAGTCATTTGGTACGGATCCTTCGTGTAGTGAGTGGTTGTATACGATCGCTAAACTGGAGCTACCTCATCAATATACTCCGAAAGAATAGCAGTTAGTAGGAAACTATAGTTTCCTGCCGTTATGTAGACAGGAGTGACAGCAGCAGCAGTCGACGAATGGTGTAAACGCCCTGAAGATGAAACCAGTTGGCGGTATAATAATAATAAATGCGATTAAGACTGTTTTTGAATAATTGATTAATCATAATAATCGCTGCTTCATCTCCACAACCATGTTGTCCAAAAATCTAGTTCAAGTGGGCCACCGGAGACGATGTTCTCAAACGTTTACTTCATTTGTTTTCCTAAAATGGAACAATAGAGCAGTTCAAAGCTCGGTCGTGGGACGGTAGTAAAAATCGAGCCCGAGCCAACGGCTGAAGAAACTACTGCGCTATTGTCTATGCTAGGAGAACAACTGGCACTATTTATATCCGGAGGGCAGCTTGAAATTCGGCGCAATGTCCTTATCGGCCAACTTCAATGTTAATTAACTCGAAAACATCGCAACACATAAAAAGAAACTCTATTATATTTATTACTATAACAATATTTGTTCGTGCCAATCCAAATCTCAGTCTGTTTCACGAAAACACCAGCTGCGACAGTGAAGTTTGATAGCGGTGCTAGTTCTGCACCAAATGTTCACTTCTGAGTCTGACAAATTTTTCCGAATGATTGGTGACATGCTGGAGTAGTAGAATGCAGAAGTCTACATTTCAGGTGTCCAGGAAACGTACCTCCAAGAAAATCACCTCCCCGTCATCACCTAAAGAAGAGAGTTGGGTAGCTGTGCCCTGAACTGAATGAACCGGGACGATGTTGGAAAGCAAAAACATCCCCTTCATAGCATTCCGTGACCCTTGGTCTTGACAGCCATCCAATCCCTCTTCAGGAGATATTTAACATTACACTATTGAAAAGATTTGTCTCTTACAAGCATAATCTGTTAGCACCACGTCACGAAATTCCTAAAACAAAACTCAGCTTTACGTTGCTCGATTACGGTTGTACCTTTGTCTTTTTCGGCACTGGTGAATCCATAAGTCGCTACAGCCTGCTGAACTTCTGCACCGTCGAGTCGCAATACCACCGCCTACTTTGGTAAACATCAATACGCACTCACAGACGGCAGATGGCAGTACTAGCATTGCAGGGTATACAATGCGTATCGGGGTGACGCGGAAACAGTGTTGCGTTGTCATAATGCGGAAACGAAGCGATTTCTTTGACGTCCCAAGGGGCTTATCATTGGCTTTCAGGCCAAGCATGGAAGCATTTCCGAAACGGCTAAGTCTGTGAACTGTTAGCGTGCGCTGTGGTTAAAGTGCCCCGTGAATGGCGGAATGGCGCTGTCCAAAGCCGACCACGAAGCGACTGTGGTGCACCACGAGCCATAGATGACGGCAGTGAACGACGGCTGTTGGGATGTGAACGTGCGAACACGAGAACAACCGACCGATCAGATGAAGGCCTTCGCAGCAGTCGCCATGTTCATCCACTCCAACTTAATGCTGTTCGTCGGCGACGAAAACCCGTAACGGGAAATCCTCTGAGCGGCGACAGGAGGCATTTTCAGGTGAATCACTTTTTCTGCTCCAGCAGGCAGATGGCAGTTGGCACGTACGGCGTGAAACGTTTGAAAGGGAACACCCTGTAACAATAGTCGGAAGGTCCAGGCTCAAGGAGAGTGCTTTCTGGTCTGGGGAATGTTTTTGTAGAATCCTCTAGGTGATCTCGTCATTATAGAAGCCACAATGAATTAACACAAGTATACATCTGCCCCTGGGGGCCATGTACACCCCTATACGCTGTTTGTTTTTCGTTGGTACGACAACACGAAACAGCTAGACAATGCAATGTACCACAAAGTTCTTAGTGGACGTGTTTGGTTAGAAAAATACCACGATGAGTTCACAGTATATACCTGCTAACCGTACTCCCCTACTGTAGATCCAATCACGCTGTGGATCCCGTACCGAGAAAGTTAACGCAGCTGACCACAATACTGGAGTTAGCATGACTCCCTATTCCTAACCTCAATGACTCTCTTCCTGCACCTCCTGCAGTGTTCTGCTCTGTTAAAGGTGTTTAATCAGGATTTTGACAAGTAAATTTTAATTTTAAAAACCAACAGCCTCAGTTGGCAAAGTTTACCTAGGTTTCAGCCGGGATAAACCAATCTTCTTCAGAATAAAAGTAACTACCGTTTGTCCACAGTGGACATCGTCAAACTGAATCTAAAAATCCATAAATTATCGTCAGACTGTAAAAACTGATCTGAAACTGCCTCAGCCCCATTTCTCGACCATCCACGAGTGTTGCACTGGAACTGACCGTAGCATCATGAGGCCCGCCTAGGCGGGCACAGTACCTTGCGCCTGCGCGTAAACTGTGTGATGGGTACTCCTGACCTTGAATTTACTAGTAAAGTGAAGTAAAATAAAGGTACAGCTTAGGAAAAGGGCGTATATGTTATCCTCTGCAGAAAGTACTTAGATCGACTGTCTTAACATTTATGAAGTATTTGTTGGTATTGATATGAGGAAGACAGCACGTGCTTACAACGTATGGCCTGTCTAGCTAAATTTTGTGCTTAATCAAAAAGTTTAATCATCTGAAAATAACTTAGGAGTGGGAGGAATGTGAAGCCAACATCTTCATTATTATGACTAGGTTTAAAAAAAATTTTTGAGACGTAAATGTTAATCATTTGCTTAGCTATGGTTACAATCCATGAACGTCCTATTGACTTAGCACACAATTGGTCATGACTGAACTTATGAACAAGTCTACATCTAACCTGTAACATCCGGCAATACGGGCCACATAAAATAGGTAGTCATTATTCAAGACTAGTATATCTGACCTGAAATGGTTTAGCCGGCCGCGGTGGTCTCGCGGTTCTAGGCGCGCAGTCCGGAACCGTGGGACTGCTACGGTCGCAGGTTCGAATCCTGCCTCGGGCATGGATGTGTGTGATGTCCTTAGGTTAGTTAGGTTTAAGTAGTTCTAAGTTCTAGGGGACTGATAACCACAGCAGTTGAGTCCCATAGTGCTCAGAGCCATTTTTTTGAAATGGTTTAGAATCAAGTCAAAATATACTAATGCACGTGCCTGATAAAGCTGCATGACGAAGTTATGGTTAAATTAAAATTAATATTATAGAGTTGCTGACGGGGCCGAGAAATCTTGAAAATATTTAAATTTTGACAGGTGGTCACATTAATATTTGTGTCCAGTGGATGCATTGGAGTAAAGTGATAAATCCTTCATTCGGCATAGGTGATGACGTTCTTTGAAGAAGACATGTGAATTGGGTGAACACAGCTAGTTGGATAACTGTAGGCAAGCTGACGTCATTGCATGTGACGTTCAAGTGCACGAGTGGGGGACCTCGGGAAATATGCTCCTATACATTCAATTATTTCCACTGTGTAGTCTATCTTTTACGTAAGTTTTGCAGAATAGTGTATTTGTGTGGGAATCTGAATATCCTGGAAGTTAACTGATTTTATCCGTATGCTAGTGCCGCTGTCTCCATTACAAAAAAAAAAAAAAAGACATCATGTGGGCGAGTGAGGGATGGTCCTCATTCCAGCAATCGATATGCTGCTAATTCCTGCCGTTACACTTAGACACGCCGTCCTCTGCAACTTCTTGAGCTCCTTAGCTGTAACTCCTACTTTATTCCACCCTTCTGTAACAGCATTAGTTATACGCCTCATAGCAGAAGTGGGTATCCAGTATATGCTCTTGGGACTTAGACCTCAGTTATTTCCCACGGGCCGTAATAGTGAACATAAGAGCATTTTCCATCTTAGAACTTATATCCGAGAAACCCATGTTAGTTTCGCAATCATCCCTTAGTACTTCAGTACGCCTTCCACTGAAAGAATTTTGTCGAAAGGCTTAGCCTACCAGCCCATGTCCTGGATATGTTTACTCATGGACAGTTTTACTGCGACTGGCTATTATATCCTCTTCCTGTTCCTTCCATAATTTTTGTACAATGTTAAAACCGGATTGTGCCTTTCTTCTAACTGTACTTTCAAATTTGCTAAATATTACCATGGCTAAATCATCTGCGTATCTCTGTCAAAAGTAAAATCTACTATTTAAATCCTTAATGAGTTCATTCACTGTTCGAATCCACAATAGCGGGACATAACACAACCCTGCTGGCAGGCAGTGGTGAAGTAGGTCAGTCAATCTTCATGTGCATCATTCTGGATTCTGAATATCGTCCATAATCTGCCAATCTGCTTACATATAATGGTCTCAATACCATGCTCTTATGCAGCTCTAACAATGCATTGGAAGGTCGTATTGGTAAAAAGGCACTCAATATCCAAAACGAGGCAGAGAGCAATTTCTGGAAAATGTAGGACTTCTTCTATCTCCCCTGTAAGGTAGTGAGCTACTGTTTTGCATGATTTACCTGCTAGGTATGAATGAATGCTGGCTTCCATTCAAAGGGACTTCAGTTAACCTTTTTTCCCTAACGTGCAAATTAACCCGTTTTATAATTTCCTTATTCTTGATATGATCAGTTTTCCCTGGTTTTGGAATTAAAACAATACTCATAGTCCTACAACAATTTGGACTGATTGCGGGTACTATACTGACTTCGAAAAGTCTACATAGGAATCTGATCTATTTTGGTTATGCTCTCTGTAGCAGAGCCTTTCCATCTGGGCACAGTGGCCACAACAGAGACACGTTACATCGGCCACGGAAGTTTCTTGAAGCCACCATATTCTTTGGCAGATTCCCAGTTCTCCTGAATGTTACCTGTAACCCAGTACCTCGCTACGATTGAATCCTGGAATGCGTTACCTGCCACACTGCCGGGAGGGAAGTAAGTCTTGAGGAGCACATCAAACTTCTCATGTGCAATCCTTGTACAACCATCCTCCTTCCTTAGTATGCCTCTTGAAATTGACGGTGTTCTGGTGAGGATTGTGGGAAGTTTGGCTTCACCTGCTATACTTTACACCTGCTCATAAAATACCTTCCATAATAATTGTTTCTCTTGCTCAATAAAAACACTGGATTAACTGAGGGCATCTCAACATTTCACCCTTTGTCCTTTCCTTCTTAGCTGCTTTCTTCGCAGTTGAGGGTTATTACTCGAAAAAGGTACATTCCTGTTTTTGCACTTAATTATGATAGAACATTTTTCATTGTACAAGGTCACAAAGACAGACCTCCCTTCTTCTTCCACGTTCTGAATAGCTACTAGACTTATTATCGAAATTTTAACGTGAGGTAAGCGTGAGTTTAGATCTTTGCTATACGGGTCGCGGTCTGTTTTCCTAGGATTTCTATAAACCATGGCCTGTTTATCATCCACTGCACTCCCAATGAAGTGATCAGATAAATATAGGCTCATCGTGATATGCCATTATAAGATATATCTACCCATCAAAGTAGATCCAAAACCTACATAAATCAACTATTCCCTTCTTCTGTTCACGGATGTATGTACCTTACCCCTATTCCAAACGACTAGATTGATCTCCATTCGGTATTTAAGTAGGTAGTCACCTGTTCTGTTGGCATTGCAGCCGACAACCAGTTGTTCATCCATGAGCAATCAACTATCAGTGTCCTCACTTCCTTTTAAGGAGGAACACAGTCCATGCAAGGGAGTCCAGTACAATTTCCCTCGTGTTCGCACTCAAACACTATTTCATCCTCATAGTCACTAAGTCCCTAGAAAGGAAGTTCACCTTCGGTTTGAATGAACTTCCGTTTTTAATATAAAGAGCTAATATGAGGTATTTAGGTGTCTGCCATAAATCAGCTTATCTGCAGTTACTCCAAGTCATGGTAAGCCCTCTTTATGTAAAACACATTTCTGGGTGAGTGCTATATCCAACTCCTGTTTTCCAATAATGCGACTCAGAATCGAAGATGCCAAATTACTACTTTACAGGTTTATCTGGAACATTTCAATTCGCCAGCTTGCCGCTTCTGATATCCTTAATCACCGTGACGGTAACCTGTGAGAATCCTAAGTACGGTTTCCGGTCGTGGGTCGTGTTCTCTTATTTCATTCAGGGATTTCTCAAAGACTTCCACTACTGCGAATTGGCGACTTGATGCTTCTTTCCGGTTTATATTTATCCCCGTCGAAACTTCCTTGCTCTGCGCCTGTAATTTCGAATTGGGTCTTTGGAGAAAGGTCCTTAAGCAGACAAGATGTCCAGAACAACCTCCTTGTGGTCCTGAATAGTGCCTCTGCAGTCCTGACCAGCAGCTTCACATCATCCTGTGGAGATATATTGGGCACCCCCCCCCCACACACACACACACAACAGACAATGATGATATTAGAGCACCTACGCCCTGACAGACCCTCCTGAATTCGGCGCTTTTCCATTCTCCACAAATTTTCAGCGAGAGCCGTCTGAATTAGCTCTTTCAGCTGTGTGGTACTCAGCACACATGTCGGTACTCTATTTGGATTGTTCCCATCCATAAAATCGAGACTGCAGCACTAATTATCTGTTTCCCTGTTATGTGTCTCGGCATTTTCTGGATACAGTTATCCTCGGACGTGGGTGAAATAGACTTCTCTGTCCCGTTCTCGTCTTGCAAGTGGAATGGGGCTGTTTACCCCTTTCACTCTGCCATAGTCTTTTCTTGGTGGTCTTCGGTTCAAATCATTTTAATTCCATTTGTTGTTTTCAGGAAGTTTTGCCTTCCTTTAATCTTCGTTCTCTTAGAAGTGTGCTTCTCTTTGTTAGAGACAGGTTTTCGACCTGGATTTGCTGGAGCTTCTCAGTGTCGTTTTCCATTCCTTGGACTGTTCTGTCGTCCGATCCAATTGCAGAACGGCTTACATCACCACAAAACAAAATGTTCGGTTATTCATAGTATCATAAAGCCCCACAGTTTTTAAGTTAATTCATGTATGCTCCATCTTACGTCCCACGAGAACTCGGGATGTGTCACATTAATACCGGGGATACCACACTGGTGCAGAGTAATGACTCAGGGAGTTCGCCCAGTATCCTGTAGTCTCGGTGCACGACATAGATTCACATCTGCCACTCATCATTTGGCAATGATCAAATCACATCTTGCGTTAACCTTCCTATAGTGTTTCAAAGAGAAACACACATATTGTGAATGGGTCAGTTAGACCCGATGATAAGGAAAATGTATTCTTAAAAGGCACTTCGAAGTATCATTTGTAGATGGTTTTCCATGTAGAAAAAAGACATTGGAATTTATCAACATTTATTGAACATAACTATTACAAAATAAAGTTATTTAAAAAAATTTTAATTGAAAAATAAGTTATTGTTACATGTAACTTCAAAAGACTTTTGTAGCAAAACACACATTAGAGCTTAAATTTTAACTTTTGTTGCAGATAATTGCAAAATTTGACTTTGAGGAAACATATTGAACTCAATGTCCACCCCTATCGCATTAACTTATCCAGTTCTTGCAGTACATGTTTGCCTTCTCTCGGCAGTGGAATGATTGACATCTACTCCACTTTTTGTTTGTCTTTCGGCCTTTCTTCGGTACATACTCTTTACACACGCCCCTTTTCCGGCCTTTTGCTCCTGAACGCGTTCCTGCAATATTCTCCAAACTAACTTTGATCTTGTTAAAAAGAATTTGTCATTCTTTCCTCTCGCATTTGTTTTGGTAGCTCATATTCAAATTCTCTTAGTAATAACCGCCTTCTGAACAATTTATTTTGATTGCAATCTGGATTGATAAGTAGATAAAACAAACAGGAATTTATTGCAGCAATATCTAGCACGCTATAGAACAAACAAACAGGCCATCGTTTGGTACATCTTTTGAAGGAATAAGTGCTGGGAAGTTTATCTGTTGTGTAAATCATCCTTTCGGGCTGATGCAATGACATATTACTTCAGCCTCCTTATGCCTTTCTAAAGACAAGCTACAGTCATGGTGTTTGGTAGACAGTAATAGAATAGCTATATTTTCCTTTTTGGCTCGTACGAAACCAAAGTTACACCCCTCTGGAACCCAAAGACGATTGAACGTATTGGTGCTCTATTGCTTGGTTGCATTTCGTCCGGAATCTCAGAATTGTTCTTTCTGAAAGTTCCTACTCATATTACATTTTTCTTAGAAGTTTCTTGGCCAGATTATACACCGTAGAGAAATTACCTGAGGTAATGTTTTCCCCAATTTCCTCATCATCTTCAACAAGCCTCAAAACATCATTTGTTTCTCGTGGTCCATTTTCCGGCTTTACGGTGTATACTTCTGCCGCACTAACATATGCTGTTTTTACGTCAGAAATCAATAATACTTTTACCTCATATTTTCCTCCGGTTTTTGAAGGTATATACTGCCGGAAGGTACGTCTTCCTCTGAATGGAACCAATTGCTCATCCACTGTGACATCTTCGTAAGGAACGAACATTTTCGGCAACTGTTCCAGAAACATTTCAAAGAGAGTCCTGGTAGCAGCCAGTTTATTATGACGTGACCTAGCTGGTCGATCTTTTTTGTTGTCAAATGTGAGAAATCTGTTGACCGTATGGAAACGCTGAAGTGACATCGTTGCGGACCATTCCTGCTGTTCCATAGCTCTTTAAGAGATTCTCCATTAGGTCTGTACACACTAGCGAATATAAGATGTTCCAAGGAAGCCTTCAGTTCCTAACTTGAATTAGGAGTGGAAGTCACAATTTTGACTTGTGATACCCATCTCATTTCTCTGTTGGTTTCATTCAAAATCACTATCATCATCTCTTCAGTTATGAACAGTAGAAATGATGATACTTTCGTTTCGTCAATCCGTTACAGAGCAAACCTCATAGGTCTAGGAGCAGGGTAGTTAAATGTTTGCAGATCTAAAATAAAAATCTAAAACAAAGAAAAATAAACTGAACCAGAATTAACTACAGCGCTTTAAAATAAATTACAAACAAACACAATAAAACCTAAACCTGACAATAAGTAAAGAGTAAAATATACTGAATACAAACCCCAAGGACTTATGCTTGATAGAGGTATTCATCTCCTTTGACAGTCACACAGAGGAAGTAAAAGGATAACCATGGGAAATCCTGTCCCAGCATCGCGTTCTCCACCAAAACAATCACTAATGGCTGGACCGAGTTCCGAACCCAGAAACAAAAATATGAGAGCCCAGCCCATTAATTGCTAGACTAAGATACAGTGCAATAATAAACATAGTATACCCATAAAATGCAATTTCGTATAGTACACTTATTACGCTCACCTTGCTGTTGACTATGTTGGAAGATTTGTAGACTAATTGTGCCATTACTCCTCCAACTGCATCAGTTTCTTTAGACAACGATACACCGCCTTTATCTACTTCACAATCACACCAATATCCTCACTTCCAGCTGATACGTCATCATCATTGTTTGAACCATTAAGAAAATCTAGAAAATTCAGGATTAACGACAGAATCATCTACCATTTCATCATCTGACTCATTAAAAAGCCTTTGTAACTGATAAGCACTTAAGAAATTTCAACCCATTTTGGCACACAAAATCAGGCTAATGATGTAGTTGTTATACTTGTACCTAATCCTACAAAAATAACAATTTGAAATGCCTCTGAACCATTGTAGACCATACAGTGACAACCACATTTATTTCAAATAAAATCAGAATTGACAATTATGCGTGAGTCTAAACGACCCATTCACAATATTTTTGACAAAATTGTGTGTCTCCGAAACTATTCTATATCTTATAATAAAAGTAAGGATTACCTAACGCCGGCCGAAGTGGCCGTGCGGTTAAAGGCGCTGCAGTCTGGAGCCGCAAGACCGCTACGGTCGCAGGTTCGAATCCTGCCTCGGGCATGGATGTTTGTGATGTCCTTAGGTTAGTTAGGTTTAACTAGTTCTAAGTTCTAGGGGACTAATGACCTCAGCAGTTGAGTCCCATAGTGCTCAGAGCCATTTGAACCATTTGATTACCTAACGTCCTGTTAGAGTATAAATGTTAATCACGGTTTTCAGTTAATTTTAGTAAACTAACTGAGTCTGTTAGATCCATTCACAGTAAAAAGGTTAAGCGGCCAGTGTTTTAGGAAAAGAACAATGGGAAAAGAAGCAGGGAGCAATAGGGGGTTTTCAGACGTGTGTCGTGAGGTTCATCCATTGAGACCTGTCTGTCTTTGGAGAGGCTGCCAGCAGCCATGGTCAGCCTTACGACAAGAGAGTGACATACCATTAAAATTTATTTATTTACTAGTCAATTCTAACACATAACATACATCTGTGTATATGTATTCCTCCAAATCTCGTCATATTATGTAAGTTTTATTGCCTACTTGGTAAAAGTTCTGCCCCAGTTTACGATATTTCATATTTCGTTATTTTTACAAAATATTTACGTCTCGGGTGGAAGGACCTTTTGGTAACAACTCAACAAAGAAAGTAAATAAGAAAGGCGAGATACACTGTAGGTTTGGTTTGTGTTCTCGTTCAAAATGGGCAGGTAATATAGCGACCTACATAAAATAATATTGGAGTGTACGTTACTTCTGTGTCTCCATCCTGCTTCTTGGAAGCAAATACGATGATGCAGCCGTCCTAACCAATCTTCAGTTGCTGGGTAATGGGTATGTAACATTAACTGCTTCTCATCTACTGAAAGTGCTTTCACTCAACCTGAGGGCCAAAAGGTGAGGAAAAGGGTGCTGTAGGTAGTCACTACGGACACGAAAGCAGCAATGAGGCTCAGCCGCACGGTGAGAACTCCCAGCAGGTTGGCCACTGGGCGTCCGGAGGACACCTGCCGCGCCAGCAGCCGCATCTCGCGGTGGGCGGCGCCGCCCACACGCCGCCCTTCCAGCAGCAGCTGCGAGCACAGCCTCTGCGTGCGCCTCGCTTCTGTCCCCACACAGTGGGCGGGCACGACGAGTATCGTCAGATGAGCTACACTGAGGAACATACTCAGATTCACTTGTCAGCTACTGATACTACTCATAGCTAGGAACGATAATTTCGTTCCTAGGAAGTATACCTGAACAGTGACAAACAATGACATTGATACGAAGTATGAAACTAGAAAAACCTCATGAGCCGAGGCAGCTAATTCTGACAATTCACAGAGTTTTGCATGCACTACTGTGAGGGTTCGCACATAGTCTGGTACACTCCAAAGAATTCTAGGGTGTGATTGTAGACTCCCTCTGTACAAAGGCTGTTTCTTTACAGAAATGTTACCATTATATGCAACGTCGTTACTTATATCGCGAACGCAAACATTCAAAAGTGAAAGTCTGTACCTAATCACAAATTGTAAATTTGCAAATCTCAAAAGTGACAAAGTGGTAGCAATAAAACCACCCACAGTAAACACTAGGCTCAGCCTATGGTCATGAGATTTAATAATCGTCAACATTGGTAAGTAGTTTGAACAACCGTAAAACAATAGCAAAACCAGTTGTAGTTTTACTATCTTCTTCTCACTTGTATTCACAGGACCAATATGAGTCATCAGAAGTTTGTCACATGATACTATCAACTTAACCATTGTCTCATATTTTTGTGTATTGAAGAAAACATCTGACACTATCGAAACGAACGTCATCGTTGACAAACTCACTAAACTGAAAAGTGATATGACGTTCACTATAGACATTGTAGGGAACTGTCTGCAGTAGAAGTGTGCGGAGAAATACGCAGAAATCAGATGTGATATGCTGGTGAGAGTTACAATAACTAGATCCGATTTTAATTTCTTCACAGATCCAGTTTTCATATCAACCGTAAATGGCATGAGACCAAGCAACTTGCATGTGAAGTGGAATGGCTTGGTGGCGAATAGAAGTGCCTTAGTGTTTCCTGGCAGCAATGGGTGAGATTCATTCGCTGACATCACCTGCAAAAGGGAAGAATAAAAAAAAAAAATACACAGTACTTATACTTCACAATAACACCTATTTTATATGTAGTATTGAAACGGTTTTAAGATTTCTAGGCCATCGTCAGATAACCTGACTAAATAGGAAGCCAATATATCAGCGGCAGTTTATAGAAGCACATGACATTTTCCAAAGATGTAGCGAAACAAAAGCACAAATATAATGAATTTAATACCTAAGATATGAATGAACATGTTTTATATTACCTTATAGTGAAAGATCTAAAGTATAAGAATGTACAGGCAATAAACGGCACACACTTGAGAATCGTCACAGAGTACTATGTTACATAAACAAAATAACTAATGTACGAAATGATCGCATTCGTAAAAGTGGTAGCAGAGCGGATGAAAGAGTCAGTGGAATGTGGAGAATAACAGTTATACAATTCATTGAAGGGGAACCAACATATCTAAAAATTATAATCATATAAACTGGACACACAAATATTGGTCCAGGTAAAATGTAGGTAATGATGATGTCGATTAGAATCCACAAATAATACTCCTGCTGACAGATGAAAGGAGAAAGTACACAAACGTTCAGGTAAACTATGTGATCGAAAGTATCCAGACACCCCCAAAAACATACGTTTTTCATATTACGTGCATTGTGCTGCGATCTTCTGCCAGGTACTCCTTATCAGAGACCTCAGTAGTCATTAGACCTCGTGAGGGAGAAGAATGGGGCGCTCCGCGGAACTCAGGAGCTTCGAACGTGGTCAGGTGCTTGGGTGTCACTTCTGTCATATGTCTGTACGTGAGATGTCTACAATCTTAGACATTCCTAGATCCATTCTTTCCGATGTGGTAGTGAAATGGAAACGTGAAGAAAGACGTACAGCACAAAAGCGTACAGGCCGACCTCGTCCGTTGACTGACAGAGACCGTCGACAGTTCGTAATGTGCAACAGGCAGACATCTGTCCACACCATCACACAGGAATTCCAAACTGCATCACGATCCACTGCAACTACTATGACAGTTAGGTGGGAGGTGAGAAAACTTGGATTTCATGGTCGAGCGGCTTCTCATAAACCTATCACACCGGATAATGCCAAACGACGCCTCGCTTAGTATAATGACCATAAACATTGGACAGTCGAACGGTGAGAAAACGTTGTGTGCAGTGAAGAATCATAGTACATAATGTGGTGATCCGAGGGTGTGAGTATAGCGAATGCCCAGTGAACGTCATCTGCCAACGTATGTAATGCCAACAGTAAAATTCGAAGGCGGTGGTATTATGGTGTTGTCGTGTTATCCATGGAGGGGACTTGCACCTCTTGTCGTTTTGCGTGGCACTATCACAGCACCGGCTTACACTGATGTTTTAAGCACCTTCTTGCTTCCCAATGTTGAAGAGCAATTCTTGGATGGCGATTGCATCTTTCAACACGATGGAGCACCTGTTCATAACCCATAACGCATAACGCTAAGGGTGGGCCAACACAATATTGAATTCCAGGATTACCGATGGAGGGTGCCATGAACTTGTAAGTCATTTTCGGCCAGGTGTCCGGATACTTTTGATCACACAGTGTACAGAAAGAAATACTGCAGTATTACAGACTAAGATAAGAAATCAATCGGGAATAAACAGTACTTAAAAAGAAAGGACTGCAGGAAAAAATTACGCTACAGAAAAGAAACCGGTCGCCCGAAGGGCAGACTCATCTCATAGAAAGGTCAAAATAGCTTCCGGTTAACTTAAAAGCAAACATGTCTAAATTACGAGTGTAAAAGGAACTCCAACGTCAACCACAAACGAAAGCGAATATCAGTGGAAGTAGTACTATGTTTCCTATGTGGATAGAAGGACATAAAATAGATATGCGTATGTAAGGCAATAGGGATCCATTATTAACATCTGAGATTGAAGAACTCTACAGGACATGTGATCGAACGAATCACAAGGCATAGATAACACTCGTTCGGAGTTTCTGAAGTGACTGCAGGAATTGGCAGGCAAATGTTTCTCCAAATTAGTGTGTGGAATCTTCAGGCAGTCTTTTGGACTTTCGGAAGAGCGTCAACCACACAGTTCCTAAGTGAACAGGGTAAGTAAGTGGCGAGAACGGTTGCCCAATACGTCTGACAGGACAGGTGTTAAACTTTCTGACCAAATGAGTAGAAAGAATTTTGTGAACCTGCTACACAAGACAAACGAAACTACGCCACGGCAAAGTGGTGCAAGGCTTTTGAAATTCCCAAAACAATAAGAACGATATATATGGAATGACGGGTAATGAACAATAAGAATGGTAAATTAAGAGGGAAGTGCGTGAGGCAGGAACACAGTCAACTTTACCAGTGTTCAATCCTCAAAGTAAAGAATTAACGAAATAAATAAAAGGAAGATTCTAAAGTGGGGTTAAATTTCGGGGTGGAAGGATGTCGCACAAGACTTGCGGCTGACATAGCTCTCGTCTCTAATAGGATCTTTTTTATGTGATGAACTGTCTATTGACTACACTGTTTGAACTGAGAATAAATCAAAGAAAGACGAACGTCTGAAGCAGTTGCGGAAATGTGATTAGGAGTAAATATGAAATCGATAATGGGGATAACGATGTCGATGAAGTAAAAGCATTCTGCTAAAGCAAATACACTAGTATCAAACGTATGTCAATTTGAGGAACAAATCTCTACGAATGTTTGTTAACAGGACAGCAATCTGTGGAAGTGCATCATGGACTGTGAGAAAACTTGATAAGAAGGAAATGGAAGAGTCTGGTACTTGTTATACTGAAAGATGCTGAATATTAGATAGACTGATATAAGAATCCAGGTGGTTGCCACAGAATCGACTAACGGAGAAATATACGAAAAATAGATTAGAAGATATGAAGATATTTATTAAGATATCAGAGAACATTCTCTATGTTACTATACGATAAAAATTGAAGGGGACTACAGGGATGAGAATAACACAATTAATAACTGGTTTCGTATGGTCCAGATGTCACGCTGTAATGAGCAAGTTGTGACAAAGGGGCGGGCTGGAGAGGGTGGGGAAATCGTATGAGGTCGCGCCATCCAGTGTGCTAACGACCAAACTAAAGATAAAAGATATAACACTTTTATGGATGATAATGGGAACTCCACACCAAAGTTTTGATAACATTTTGTGCTGTCTTCTCAGTGTCCAGGAAACTTGAATTTTTGGTTAATGTCACAGTCTTTAAATATTTCTTCATTCAGCGAAATGCCACTAAATGGTAGATTTACCAAATGAGGAAAATGATTGTTATGATAATTTATTACTGTTGTCAAAAGCAATAAGCCGAAGAGTAAAACTGGCCCAGAGTGCTGTTTATAAACTATATCCAGTTTTCAAAGCGAAGTACCTAGTGAGACTGAACCCATCAATGTGTGTTATCCGTTTCGACTCACGGCAGAGAAATATGAACTTAACTAGCAGAAAGCATTCAAGAATGAGGATCGTTTTGTGAGAGAGCGATGTATGCATGATTCGAATTACTACGAGAGTAAGAGGAAATAAAATTCAAATGTACTAAATAGCAGAGACCTAATCCGCGCGTACTAAAATTTAAATGTATATGACCTGGAGGTAAATGGGGGCGAGTGGATCACTGGTGAAGTTCCTTGTTTCAGTCGAAGATGCAGGCAAAGACTGGTGCTACGTTGTAATGGATGTCGAATATCGTCTCACAGTAGGAAATACGGAAGATCATCGTGTATGTCACTGAAGATCATACTATTCCAGGAAAAGTCAAGGAGAGATATTCACCCAATAGGGGATGCTAAATAGCTGATGACTGTTGTAACTGTGGTGCTCTATTTGACTTCCTAAATGTGTCAGACAACCAGTCTCAAAGTGTCAAAGTCGTTAGTCGCCTCAGAGCTTAAGAGAATTCCAAATTACATATGGTTAGAACGGAGCATGGTGTCAGCTAGATTGAGTCAGCAGAGAATTGCAGCTTGGTCCGAAGCCACCTTCCTCCTGCCGACGGTGTGTGACGTCAGCAGCTCCGTCAATATGTGTGCCTTCTTACATAGTCTCGAAGAATCGGTGAAATCTGTAGGTGTGCAAATCTTAGGCTATCAATTTCACGGTGTAAAGGCAGACACGTTAAGAGATATTATATCCGGAATTAATTAGTAATACGACTTTACGATAATTACACACGTTTTGTTTTTATCCTCAAAAGATTTATTCCAAGCGTTAGTGAATAATTATCCCCAGGGTTGAACATTACTTTAGCCCAACTGCAACGTGTCGCCAATTTTCATGTACGGAACTATTGACTGCATCCTATTGTGAGGGTGTGGAAGTGAATCCACAGCAGAATTTTATATCTCCTTGGCCCGACAACATAGATCGTACATTAACATAAAATAGTTTCAGTACAAGATTCTGTTTGTAAATATGACTGTAGAACACGAATAGTATTAAGTTATTAAATTGAACTAGTAACTGGCGTGAATTTAAATAACTATAACACCACGAGTAGCAGGTTTGAATTCGAATATATCATGACCGAACCATAAAGAGTTGCCAGTCAAATAAAGTATCATCTAGACACGAAAAAGAACAATAAAACGTAGTAACCTAGATGGGGGCATAAAGCGTCTGTCGCTTTACAACGCCAGTCGCTTTCGCCATTTCAGCATGAGGTCATACGAAATAATAAACAGCTAGTTTCACGCTCGCTGGTGGCGAATTCAGGGCAAAAGCTGACACAGTCACGTACCACATGTAACGAAACAGCTCCAAATGCAGTATATATGGACGGTAGCAAATGGCTAGTAGACATGCATCTGAACCTAGAGGTAGGATTACAGCGATGGAAACTGGTTCCTCTTCATGATTCGTGGCCTGGAAAAACATCGCTATACGCTCCTGTGTGTTATCTAATCCTAACAGAGTGTTAGGTCTGTGTGACCGTTTGTTTTCATAATTAGTTGAAGTATGACGTAGGACAGAAATGTCGTCTGTGTTTTACATATATGTGGGTTTTTATTCACTAGTAGTAAGCTAGTGTCGGTGCTTCTCGGCACACTGTAGACAGGTGTTTCTTTAGCTTAGTGCTTCAGGAGACCAGAAAGCTAAGGTCATCAGTCTCCTATTCACTCCCCCCATGGGTGTGCATATTGAGATACTGAGTAATTTTCTGGATGCAAATGGAAGAATGCGTTTAAAATATTGCATGCATCTACATCACATCTACATCGATACTTCCGAAAGCCTCAGTATAGTGTGTGGCGGAGTGTAGGGTAAAGTCAAGCTACTCCGTGATATCAAGTAACTCCGTGATAAACTATATTTCTTGTGTCACGACGTAGCCTCAACTCCAAATGTTCCAAGATTTTGCCAGCAGATGGCAGAAGCATGCAGGACTTTAGGAAGCTCTCACGCGGTATCTCTTGGGTCTTCAAGGAAGTTCTAGACATGTGTTCCCTCAGTGTTTTCGTGTTTGCGGGTCACGCACAGGCAGTGAAGTCGCTAGTGAACATACCAGTTTCGTACACGCAAGTGTTCCAGGGTATAAGTTCCATTTTAACACCAGATATGTATCATTCACGTATAAAATGTCCTTGTTAGTTGGGCCAAGCGTTGACGGTGTATGACCTTAGCAATGGGTTGGTTTTTCTTAGGTTGGACGCTGAAATGGCTCCAAAGAGGAACAAAGCGGCGCGTTCCTACACAGCTCAAACGCTTAAAGAAGCTTTGCGGATGGTGAACAGTGAAGGTTGGATACTGTACAAGGATAGCAAACGTTTTGGGATCCCGTGGAGTAAGCTTAAGGATTATCACATAAAATTTCCATCTGATCCACGAAGTGCAACTCTTTCGAAAATTGGAAAGCCATTCATTATGCCACCTGAACTTGAACTAAAAATAGTTAATTATGTAACAACAATGCAGTCTTTGGGCTTTGGACTTACAGTGAACCAAGTGAGAAGCATTGGGTATAGGGTTGCTGAAGCTGCAGCAATCAAGCGTCCTTTCTCAAAAGATATGCAGATGGCTGGCTGGTGGGATTGGTTAAAGCAGCAATATAATTTAAGTCTCAGAACACCAGAAATCCTTTCTCTTGACTGTGCTGCAATGGCAAATCGACACCATCTTAATGACTTTTATGACAGGATAAAACAGTTAATGAACAAACTGAATTTAGGGGACAAGCCAGCACGACCATGGAACTGTGATGAATTGGGGCTGTCTTACGTTCTCAAATCTGGCAAGGTTGTCAGTCAAGTGGGCAAGAAATACGTTTACAAACAAAGTTTTGGAGAAAGGGGAACCACGACGACTGTCCTTTGCTGTGTTAGTGCTTCTGGAATGAGCGTCCCACCAATGGTAATTTTTAAAGGGGTAAGGATGAGTGAAAAATTTTCTGTGTAATCTATGCCTTCATTAATCCACCTCTCTCTGAAAGGTTGGATGAATGCAGATCTATTTCTGGAATGGTTTCAACATTTCCTGGAGTGCATCCCACCCCATCGACCAATAATATTGTTTATGGACTCACATGAAAGTCATATGATCCCAGAGACGCTGTCTTTGGCAAGTGATAATGATGTCCACGTTGTCACATTTCCGGCCCACATAACTCACCTTCTACATCCTCTTGCGGTTGGGGTTTATAAACCACTGAAAGATTCGTGGCGGAACCAATTGGCTACATTTATGACTGATCATCCTGGACGAAAACCACTTCGGTATGATTTTAATAGACCCCTCGCTGCGGCTTACCAAGACGCCTTCCAGACCACCACAATCTGCAACAGCTTTGCAAAGACTCGAATATTCCCCTACAACAGAGATGCTGTTTCTGATCATGCTCTTGCCCCTTCCTCTGTTACACAGGGACAGAAACAAGAGTTATCTCCCAACAAGACAGTTACTGTGGAAGACATTCTAAAACTTCCAGTCTGCCAAAAAGAGCGTAAAGAAATGAAACGTGATCCTTCTGTAAAAAAAAAAATTCATTTGCAACAACAAGCCATCGACATCAGGATCAGGCATATCGAAGAAAACAATAAACAAGGCTACTCCTAGGTCTATATCCAGACCACAGAGAAATGATGATAATGGATGTGGTGCATGTGGTGGTTCATATGAAGATGATGCTAAGAAGAAAAATGGAGCCGAACGGATCGAGTGCCAGTTTTGTAATGTATAATGTGCCAGAAAGTTTTATATAGTGTCTATTTTATGTGTGATGGATGTGAGCAATCAGATAGTGATTAATAACAGCTCAGCAGACATAAAACAGGAGCAGAAATTTAGCTTGTGCTTATTTTCTGGAAAATATTTTTTTTATTACTATTTGTACAGTAGAATATTTCAAAATTGCCAATAAAAGGTAACATATACTTTTACATATGATTTGAATATTTACATTACATTTAAAACTAGTTTCCAAACCTTAATAGGTGCTCTTAGTGAAAAATAACATACTATCACTGAGTAACTTGAACACTATCACGCAATTACTTGAATATCATGGCGTTACCTAGTTCTACTACCAAAAATTTGTAAGTTAATTGCAAGAAATAACAAGTCGATATTTGTAAAATGTATGACAGACATGTTTTGTAGGACATCTCTCTTTCACATGATACAAATCAAAATAACCGTTGTCTAACGTTCCTGCATTTCTAACAGAAAAAGCTGAGTGTCATGGATTTATTTGGCCTTACCCTACCCTCTACCGCAACAAGTCATTTCCTTTCCCGTTTTATTTACAGATAAAGCGAGGAAAAAACGACCATTCATATGCCTCCGCATGAGGCCTAATTTCTTGTATCTTTTCTTTGTAGTCCTTACGCGCATTGCGTGATGGTGGCAGTACAATTGGCCTGCAGCCAGTTTCTAGCCCTGGTTCTCTACATATTTTTTTTTCACTGCTGTTTCTCAAAACGAACGTCACCTACCCTCCAGGGATTCCCATTTGAGTTCCCGAAGCATCTCCGTAGCACTTATGTGTTGTTGAAACCTACTGGTAACGTATCTAGCAGCTTGCCTCTGATGTGCTTCGATGTCTTCCTTCAGTCCGACCTGGTGCGGATCCCAAGCACTCGAGTAGCATTCAAGAATATGTCGCACTCGCGTGCTGTATGACGTCTCCTTTGCTGGTGAACCATTCATTGCTAAAATTCTCCAAATAAACCGAATTAGACGATTCGTCGTCCCTACCACAGCTCTCACATGCTCGTTCCACCTCATCTCGCTTTGACTGTGTCAAGCAGGACACTGGTAATACTGTGTGCAAAGATCACAGGTTTGTTCTTCCTACTCATCCGCATTAACTGAAATTTTTCTACGTTTCGGGCTAGCTGCCATTCATGACATCAACCGGAAATTTTGTCTAGTCGTCTTGTATCTTTCTACAGTCACTCAACTTCGACATCTTACCATACAGTACGGCATCATCAGCAAATAACCGCAGACTGCTGCTCAGTCTGTCCAACAAACCATTTAGGCCTATGTATATAGAGAAAAACATCGGTCCCATCAGATTTCCCTGCGCCACTCCTGCGACACCCTTGTCTCTGATGAACACTCACCATCGAGGACAACATACTGGGTTCTGTTACTTAAGAATGGGTAGCCTTGAGGGATGAAATAGTGAAGACAGCAGAGGAAAAAGTAGATAAAAAGACCAGGGCTTGTATAGATCATTGGGTAATCGAATAGATATTGAATTTAACTGACGAAAGAAGAAAGTATAGAAATGCAGTAAATGAAGCAGGCGAAAAGGAATACAAAAGTCTCAAAAAATGGGATCCACAGAAGGTGCAAAATGGCTAGAGGACAAATTTAAGGATGTAGAGACAGATAACATAAGAGTAAGATAGATACTGCCTACAGGAAAATTAAAGAGACCGTTGGAGAAAAGAGAACCACTTGTATGAATATCAAGAGCTGAGGTGGTAAACCAGCCCTAAGCAAACACGGCAAAGCACAAAGGTGGTCGCGCTGGATAGCGGCATGGTCTGGGACGCCTTGCCATGGTACGCGCGGCTCCCACCGAAGGAGGTTCTAGTCCTCCCTCGGGCATGCGTGTGTATGTTGTATTTCCAGTAAGTTAGTTTAAGTTAGGTTAATTAGTGTATAAGCCTGGGGACCGATGACCTCAGCAGTTTAGTCCCATAGGAACTTAACACAAATTAAAAAGAAAAGTTGTAAAAAGCTGGAAGGAGTGTACAGATGGTCTATAAACGATGATATACTTGAGGGCAATATTATGAAAATGGAAGAGGGCGTAAATGAAGATAAAGTGTGAGATGTGATACTGCGTGAAGAATTTGACTGAGCACTGAAGGACCTAAATCGAAACAAGAGCATGGAAGTAGACAACATTCCGTTAGAACTACTGATAGCCTTGGGAGGGCCAGACATGACAAAACTCTACCATCTGGTGAGAAAGATGTAAGCCGAAATACCCTCAGACTTCAAGAAGAATATAATAATTCCAATCCCAAGGTAAGAAGGTGTTGATAGGTGTGAAAATTACCGAATTGTCGTTTTAAAAAGTCACGGCAGCACAATACTAACACGGATTATATACAAAAGAAAGGAAAAGCTGGTAGAAGCCGACCTTGGGGAAGATCAGTTTGGATTCCGTATAAATATAGGAACAGGCGAGGCTGTACTGACATATTATAAGACAGATTAAAGAAAGGCAAATTTATGTTTCTAGCATTTGTACACATAGAAAAAATTTTTCACAATGCTAACTGGAACACTTTCTTTCAAATTCTGAAGGTGGCAAATATAAAATACAGGGAGAGAAAGGCTATTTACAATTTGTACAGAAAACAGAAGGCAGTTATAAGAGTCGAATGGCGTGAAAAGGAAGCAGTGAAGGCGAAGGGAGTGAGACAGGGTTGTAGCCTGTCCCCGATGTTATTCAATATGTATATTGAGCAAGCAGTAAAAGAAACAAAAGAAAAATTTGGAGCAGGGTTTGAAATCCATAGAGAAGAAATAAAAACTTTGAGGTCCGCCAACAACATTGTAATGCTGTCAGAGACGGCAAAAGGCCTGGAAGACCAGCTTAACGGAATGGACAGTGACTTGGAAGATGGATATAAGATGAACATCAACAAAACCAAAACGAGGATAATGGAATGTAGTCGAATTAAATCAGGGGATTCTGGGGGAACTATATTAAGAAATGAGACACTAAAAGTAGAAGATATGTTTTGTTATTTGGGGAGCAATATAACTGATGGTGATCGAAGTAGAGAGGATATATAATGTAGATTGGCTATGGCAAAGAAAGCGTTTCTGAAGAAGAGTAATTTTTTAAGATCTGTATAGATGTGTCAGGAAGTCTTTTCTGTAAGCATTTGTATGGAGTGTGGCCACGGATGGCAGTGAAACATGGATGATAAACAGCTTAGACAAGAAGAGAATAGAAGCTTTCGAAATGTGGTGTTACAGAATAATGTTGAAGATTAGATGGGTAGATCACGTAAATAATGAGCAGGTACTGAACAGAATCGGGGAGAAGGGGAATTTATGGCATAACTTGAATAATAGAAGGAATCGGTTGGTAGGAGACGTTATGAGGCATCAAGGGATCACCAATTTACTTTTGAACGGAAGTGTGGAGGGCAAAAATCGTAGAGACAGGCTAAGGGATGAATACACTAAGCATCTTCAGTTGTGCGCCCTAAAACACTAATAATCATCATCTAAGCATCTTCAGAAGGATGTAGGTTGCACAAGCTATTCTGAAATGATGAGGCTTGCTCAGATTAGAGTATCATGCAGAGCTGAAACGAACCAGTTTGTCGACTGAAGACCACAAGAAAACAACATGCTAGGTGAGGGGCCAATGCTGAAGACTACTCTTTGTAAAAACGAACTGGTATTCCATCCGAACCTGATGATTTATTTCCTTTGAAATCTTTCAGTTGTTTCTCCACTCCAGTTACACTTATTACTATGTCATACATACGGGAGTCTGTCCGACGGTCAAATGATGGTATGTTTGTACGGTTCTCTTGTAGCTGGTGTTCTCGTGTTATACGCTAGCCGCCACCCAGGAACTTCTCAAAGCAAGTTTGTAAACATGAAACTTCCTGGCAGATTAAAACTGTGTGCCGGACCGAGACTCGACCTCGGGACCTGTGCCTTTCGCGGACAAGAGCTCTAACATCTGAGCAAACCACACACGACTCACGCCCCATCCTCACAGCTTTACTTCTGCCAGTACCTCGTCTCCTACCCCCCAAACTTTACTGAAGCTCTCCTGCGAACCTTGCAGAACTAGCACTCCCGAAAGAAAGGATATTGCGGAGACATGGCTTAGCTGAATTCGAGTCTCGGTCTGGCACACAGTATTAATCTGCCAGGAAGTTTCATATCAGCACACACTCCGCTGCAGAGTGAAAATCTCATTCTGGGAACATACCCCAGACTGTGGCTAAGGCATGTCTCCGAATTATCCTTTCTTTCAGGTAGCACTTTCCCGCGAAAGGCAAAGGTCCGAGTCTCGGCCGGCACACAGTTTTAATCTGCCAAGAAGGTTCAAGTTTGGAAAGGTTGTCACCCTACAACAAAACTGGCGGAGGTAAATACCTAGAAACTATGGTTGACTGGGTGCCGCGACAAACTTATCCTACCAATGACTAAATGGATGTGGCAGAAAATTCATCACCCTGATGGACAAAGTTGGGGGAAAATGTACAGAGTTGTCGGCGCAGGCAGCCTCAAGGGTAGTCAAGGTGAAGAGTCTGGTACCCTTTTGGACGATGGGTGAGAGATGAGTCGTAGGATGATGAGAGAAGTCGAAGAATCCAAAAGCGTCTGACTTTGTCTTTTGGAGGCTTGTCATTTCTACTGAGTTTTCAGACTTTTGGTCTGGTCCCTGCGTTCATTCAGATTTACCCTGTTACCCTGTGGCATCCTGAGTCAAACGATGCTTACTGTTGTTCAATGCTTGAATCTTTTGGCACCCGCCCGTTTTACCTCGTCTGACACCAAATTCCGAATATAACAGAGACAATGAGGGGGTCATGATCGCAAACAATATATGCGGCGTGTACATTAGGAGCCTTCAGGAATCCGCTCGCGGTGAGGACAACAAGCACCGCTTCGGCCACTGTGCAGCGGTTTTACCTGACGAGTACGTAGGGAGGTAACGCGTCACGAGGAATAACTTTAGACGCTCAGAGTGACACCTCCAAAGCTGTGATAGATGCCAACCAATTGACACTCAGATTCGGCAGGAAGCAAACGCACTCACAACGCCCATGACTGCACATAACACCAATTCACGTCGTGTGATGAGAGAAAGTGGCTAAAGTCGTGCACTACTTACCTTATTACTGAATTGTGTCCATGCCCAGCAAATTGGTCCTCATTCAATGTCTGTGTTTATAACACTTAGATATTATAAGAAATGTAAATACTTTATATCTCTGTGCTTTATCAGTTTAGTTTCCTACATTTTGGTGCCAGGTGTAGGTACAATATCATTTCATTTCCTTATTTTACTGCAATAAAGTGTGGTTCAGTATTTTATGTAAGTCAGTACGCAATCCATGCACATTATGAAAACTGGTTGTATGTATGTACGTCCCACATCTTCTCCATAACCACTGGACCGATTTGAAAGACACCTGGTACACATATATCTCGCTGACAGGCAACAGTCGCTGAGTGGGGGATCGCGGATAGGGGAAAGAAGCATCTACCTATCATATTTCAGGAGAAATTATGTCATAAACAATGAGATGCGTGGGAAACTGCTGCATGATGCTTCACCTTTAAATTTATTGCTTCTTTGCTACTAACCCTATTCGTACCATATTTCGCAGACAGTGTCGCTGAATGTACCAACAGAAATCTATCACTGTACGACACCTATTTCAAGAGATATGAAGTCATAAACACTGATATGCGTGAAAAACGTCGGCTTGTTGCAAAAAGTTTTAATACATTTATTCTTTACTATTATCAGACTGCTATAATCCAGTCAACTTCAGCAAATAACTTCGTCTGGTTGCACCTTCGTCAACTTTCACCTGCAAGACGCAAACGATCATAGGCGAAAATAATAGTCTTCTGTAGAGCTATGAAGAGGTGTTGCCATGGACGCTTGTAGAAAATTGCGTTGCAGAGGCGTTACGTGGCTGCGTCTAGCCAACAGAAACAGTCGGGTACATTGCAGTTATACAATTCTACATTACGCATATTTCTTTGTATGACTGTTTCATATATTCAAAGCTTTTTTTCACGAATACGTAGAAATGAAAATTTTTCGATACAACGCTACGAATAAATTTAATTTTTTTGTTTTCGCTTCTAATAGAAAAATTACAAAATGAATACCTGGGCCAAACAGGTTTGTCACCTATTTGTTTATAAAATAGTGTTTAAATTTTCCCTAATTGCTAGTTGAAAGTAAGTTATTATCGATTTCATATTATCGTTATATGTCAATCTTCAGACTGCAAGTGTGCATTAAAGTGAACTTCAGAGAGAGCTGCTTGCCACTCGGGTAAACATCTAAGGTTATCGCGGTCGCCCTCCACTTAGTTCCTTTGAAAGCATGTAAGCTTTTCCGATCATACTTCCTGCTTGAGCTCTGTGACCTTTCATGTATTTTAAGGGTTGTACTCCACTCACTCTTGTTCGGGTACAGATTTTACCTTAAGCCAGACGATCTATCAATGAGAGAACCTTTCACCTCGATTTTCATTAATCAAATAACCTCGTGGTAAGAGATTTTCGGATGTTATAGGTTACAGACTACATATCCATCCGTATCGAATGCATTTTGCTGGTAGCTTAGTACTTCATACGGATCGCAATTGCTCATCTTGTTGATAAAACTTTCGGCACCGACATGACTTTGGTTGATCAAGGTGCCTCTTTGAAAACTCATTGTGAAACACGTATTTCAAACAATTAGAGAGGTTTTATTGAACTAAGGATGCCCTGTGGTCTAGGGATAACATCTTTGGCTGCTAATCGAAACGACCTTGGACCAGCATTCGGTCACATCCAACGACTGAATTTTCAGTAGAAAAATCATCAGCAATTGTCACCGAAGCTTCCAGAGCATAGGCAGTCACTCTTCATCAGCCAACGGTCTTGTCAGCGCGGCGGATGAGTGTTGTGGTGGGAAAAAGCCCCTAAAAGGCGGGATAATAAGTAACGATCAACGACATACGGGTTTCAAAAGCAACATCTAAATTAACATTACATAATGTACATGAGCAGAACACTCGGTCAGTTATTAAAAAATGAGTCATGATGATCACGCCGTCAGTCCAAGATTACGGTAGTCTCCCACATTCGGAACTCATGCAGGGGAGATTCAAGTGGGTAGTGAATGTGGTTGAAAGATTGAATAACCAGTTCTAGTGTAACCTTCTACGAGTTGCAGTGTGGAATCTTAAAAGCTGATAAGGAAGCCAGAAAATATTATAATGCTCAGTCTGGATATAGTTTATGGGTCAGTAAAGATAAATGAATGGAAGGAAAGATTTTCTAGTCACATGAATATAGAGATCAATAGCATTAGAAAGTGGTATACAGGTTTGGGACTTTTTATTAACAGGACGGCAAGGCCGAGACTGATTTACGCCATCATTAATAGTTCAGATGTACAATCCAAGGTTTCAGGATTGACTCGGTGCCCCACACTTACAGATTGTTAACCAAGGTTCAAGCATACACAATAGGATCCCAGATATGTGGGTGGCACGAAGACAAGTTACATAATAGAACCCAGTACGTTGTCCTCGACGGCGAGTGTTCATCAGAGGCAGGATTGCCCAAGAAAAGTGTAATAGGATATCTCTCATTCTCTACATACATAAATTGTGTGACGAACTGAGTGAGTAGGTAACCGTGGCTATTTGCTGATGACGCTGCGGTTTACGAGAAGATGTATTTGTTGGGTAACTGTAAGAGGATACAAGACGGCTTATGAGTACACAAATGTCCTATTTCGTGTGGTAAACAGCAGCATGATCTAAATGTGGAAGCTAATGCAGACGAGTAGGAAGAAAAATCCCATTACATCCTAGTACAGCTTTGGCAGTGTGTTGCGTGCACAGTCACGTCGATTAAACACCTAGGCGTAGCGTTGCAAAGCAATCTAAAATGGAACAAGCACGTAAGGACGGTATTAGGGAAGGCGAATGGTCCAATTGAGTTATTGGGAGAAGCGTACTAAAGTGTAGTTCATCAATAAAGGAAAACGAGTGTAGAACACCCTTGCGACACATTCTTGAGTACTGCTCAAGTGTTTGGAATCTCCGCAAATTCGGATTAAGACTGCCGTCGAGGTAATTCAGAAGCTGTATCTGTCAGCGATAACTTTGATCAATATATGAATTTACCGGGATGCTTTGTGAGCTCCACTGAGAAAATTTAGAAAACCGGTTTTTAAGCTGACTGCACAACGATTCTAATGTCGCCGGCGCACATTTCGCGTAAGGATGACAAAGATAAGAAAAATTGGGGCCCTTATGGAGGCAAATAGACGGCTGTTTCTCCCTCGATCTGTATGCGAGTGCAACAGGAAAAGATGTGACTAATAATATTACAAGGTACTCTCCGCTATATGCCTTATAGTGACTTGTGGAGTACCTGTTTTGATGTAGACGTAGATACCGTATGCAGAAGATGAGTTATTGATATACGTCGACACTGACCGGGTAACCCAGTATAATATAGAAGAGATGAGAGTATGATGACCTGGTGGATTGGATCGTTGCTACAGGGGAAGGGGTAGCTAACAGAGTTGTGAGAGAATATGGGCTCGATAGTAGTAATGAGACCACAGATAAAAATATTTAATTTTGCAATACGTTTCAGCTCCAAATAATGAACACAATGTTCAATAATCACAGCAGTACTACTACTACATGTAAACGCCTGGAGACGCAGGCATCTACGGCTGGATTATATCACGGTGAGACAGAGATACCGATATAACATACCAATAATTAACAGTAATGTACGCTTTACTGTTTGGAATCACCATTTCGTAGTTCTGTATATGCCACAAGCGAAATCAGCATGAAATGGACAATGTAAAAGAGAATTTTAAATTTCGTTGACTATGTAATACATCTACAGTTAAAGTTCTTTACGCACAGAATAACCGATGAGAATATAACTCTGGTTGTACCGGCTAGTTAATTATATTTTTGTTGTAGCTCCTGTTTCCTGAAATTTATGGACACTCAAATACTGATCCTCGTGTATGGGACGGTGACAAGTACGCTGTATGTTCGTGAAGTACAAAATATTCATCAAACTTTTCACGAATAACTATATAACTTAGCTGCGGATACTTACCGCTTCAACTGAATGATGGGATACCAAGAAGATCTATAGAGCTACTTGACTGCTCAGTTGCCAGTATCTTGGCGTACATACGATGCAACTAATGACATAAAAACAAGTGGCTCCTGCACAGACGTCGCGGGGACGCGTCGTCGATACGCGCCTGCTACTGTCTCTAATTAATGAGGTCAATATACGCTACCCCCATTACTTAAATGAGCGCAGCTCTAAGATATCGACAATGGAACATTATACAGCAGCGTAACGTGTTGACTACCAAAAACCAAATCGTTGAAAAATGACGTATGTGAAGAATGTGGAGTTACTTAATATTTTAATTTGACTGTTAGATCACTGTTTTCAACGGTTTGTTTAGGTGTTTCTTTACTTCCATTACTTCATGAAATAGTTATCGCGGCATTACCGCAAAGATGCCTTGGTAACCAGAATCATCTACAAAATGATCTTAGAACAACTTAAACCTAACTAACCTAAGGACATCACATACATCCATACCCCAGGCAGGATTCTAACCTGCGACTGTAGCGGTCGCGCGGTTCTAGACTGTAGCGCCTAGAACCGATCGGCCACACCAGCCGGCTAGGCACTGCGAAACGCAAAAATTTTCGTTGATCATTCAGTGAGGTATTTACTTTTTATCGTTAAATTTTAATGAGTTCAAGTTGTGTAACTCCTATGGACAGTGGGAATGGACTTGCGATACTTGTTTCATTACAAATATTTTGTTTCTCTGCGAGATCAGTAGCTAAGAGGCTTCTAACAGAATTCGACTTAGTCACTTAATCTAAAGACTATTACAGTCAGTTCAGTCCCATTCCCATCAGTTTGATTTCCTAAATGCCTTGTATCACATATACAGGATTCGTTCACATTATAAGTACGTTTTTAAGTTTCACCTAACATGTATCGCTTGTAAATTAATGGAGCCACGTATTATTTTGTTTACTTGGTTTCACGAGTCGGTTGTATGATGTGGTATCTAAATACTCCCACGTAGTACGATTTCCTAGCCACTGGTTTGTTATTTAAAAGCAATAACATGACTGATACTCTATATCTATTATACGATCTAACCATGCCGTACGGTAATTTTGGCTCTACGAAGAGAGAAATTCCGACACTGTCACATGATATTTCAAATCAAAGATCGCTTTCTGTATTATCAATATTACGTATGCCCTTCAACGAAAGCATTTTTCAGGGTAAGTGTGACAGTGTAGCAACTTGCAGAGACGATCTACTTGGCTCTACACAAGTGTACGTGTTCGATGTTTCGTATTTGACCATCACGATTACGAATCAGTGGACACTGTTTACAGGTCGAGTTGCTAAAATACATTCACTATTGCTGAAATATTACAGATCGTTTTTCTTACTTACTTACGTTCAGTTTACATCATCTATGCTCACTATTTACCATAGTGCTACTGAAGTTAGTGTGAACAGGTACTACTATTTTTCATTTTGTAGCTCGTTTTTATTGATCTACTTCCTTCTTTGTAATTTGGGGTTTACTGTTGATTATTGTGACGGAATGTCGATTATTCGTAGCTATCGCTTATCTGGTGAATATATATAGAGATTTCGGCGATTTAGTGGAAAGTTATTATCATTTTTCTACTATCAGCTGTTCCGCTTATGTTGTACAGTGGATTAGTGTCCTATACTGTAGAAGTTATTATTATTATTATTTTTCTTTTTTTTGTGTCTCTCAGTATTCATTCATGTGTGGCTCGGTTCTCCCGTCGGGTAAACTCGTCGCAAGTCTTCTAGCTGACGCCACTTTGGCGAATTGTGTGTTCATGATGAAATGATCATGAAGACAATACGACACCCAGTCTCCGGGGGAAGAAAATCTCCGACCTGGCATGGGAATCAAACTCGAGCTCCTCGCATAGTAATTTGCTACTCTGATGACTCACCTATCGCGGTGGACGTTAGGAGATGGAGAGGTCTTGTAACGGAAAGCGTAGTTTGGTAGGAGTCTAGATATGTGTGAGAAGTCCAAATTGGTGTAGCAGACTGATTCTAATAACATTTAACTGTTGTAGTGTTGCTTTGAGGGGGGGCGCAGGTGATAAGTAGGGTTGGCACTGCAGTCTAGAAGTGTACCTGCTGTGATGCTTTGTCAGATAACCCTGCAGATTCTACCACCTGTCATGTCCAAATTGAAAAACCGAATGTTGGACTTATTTGCTTACAGGACTTGAAAAGAATGTTAGCAGCATAAAGGATAAAATAGAGGCTAAGTAACAGAATAAGCGGAATAATTAATACGCTATGACAAGATATAACAGCAAAAACAAAATAACTATAGCAAGAAATGGTGCAGGTAAATTAAAAGACCAAGTAGGAGATAAAGCAAAGGCACATAATGAGAAGTTAGAGGTTACTGCTGACAGATTAAGTGAAAAGGTGGAAACTATTTCAAGAGAGCAGCACACTAACATTAATGCATTAGAAGCACAGACTCAAAATTTAGAACAAAAATTAAACTCCAGTGAGGAAACTGCTTCAGGCAGGTTTACTGTCCTCACTATTTAGGGTAGTCGCATTCTGAGTAGGAGAAAATCTGTACCAGAAAACAGATTTGTTACTGTAGATTTTTAATGAAGATGTGAATAGACATCATAAGTCATTACAATGAGGTTTCCATGTTTCATTTAATTAGAGGAGTGTGTGAAATCTGGGACAAATCTGTCAGGGAGAATGACACTATTCCAAGTCAGTAATATTAAAGGAAAGGGTTTACTGAGACACGTCTCTTGGACTTGGTCTGTATTTGTTATCATATGCTTCTACAGTGATGAGCTACCTGTCACATTACTTGTCAATAAAATGGCCTTGACCTTAATGGTCTCCACGTTTTTTGGCAGTGTATGGTTGTTGAGGTTAGGTTTTACATTGTATTTAAGTCCTTCTTGGAGTAGATCGTTTTCCTTTGGTTGAATTTTTTGTGTTGTTCACCACTCTACTTTAAAATGAGTGTGTCCCTTTGTCAGTTAACTTCAGGTTGGATCTCTTATCTTGTTTAAATGTCATGGTCTGTAGTTTTTGTTATGTGTGTTGCAAGTACTCCACCAACTAAATAAAGGTCATGATATGTATTTGCTAGAAGAACTGGAGACATATTCACATTACAGATAATAAAAAGATAAAATATTAAATGAAAAACTCAATAGTGAATCAGTGAATTTCTTCAGATGTTTCGATTGTCTACTCACAGAAAAATATTAAAATTATTGTAAAATAGATATAAGTAATTTATGAGCCACATTGTTAAGATAAATAACCTCTGTACAAAAGCGTATCTTAATCTGTAGAAGACCAATATTATTATCTGTGTGGACTACTTGTAAGAGCATCTTTGTAACTGTTTTGTTTATATAAGATAATTACGATGTGTTAATTGTAAAACAAGTTGTGTGTGATGTTTAGTGTGTGTGAGACTTTGCACAAATGAACCATTAGAAAACTGTAAGTACAAATTTTTCTAAATTTCGCTGTTAACTTTACCAAAAGTATCGATAACAAAAAAAGTCATGTGATTCTTATATATTGCAGTACAAGTCAACGAAATGACACATACTCTGACATATTGTCAACATCAATAGAAATGGCTTAATATGCAAAAAAAAGCTCTTAAAAATGGGAATCATTACCTGAAATGCTTGTGGCTAAAAATTAAATAAAGAACAATCGTGACTGGTAGCAGAAGATTTATTTATAAACAAACCTATTAATAATACTAAAGCTCATGTACAGTTGAGATGATTAGGATAAACCAAACTATGTCTAAATTTTATATTAATCATTATGCGCTTGTTGGGGATATATAGATTTTTTTAGTCTTTTCATTGACAGGTAATGAGTAAAACTGACACCTATCTATTTTGTTCATTATTTATTAAAGATAAAAATTTATGAGATCATTTCTAAATTAACTATTTTTGCAGCGCCACTGAAAGCAACTAAATTATTAATTCCATTGGTAACACAAATGTCTAAATTCTGAATAGTATCAAAACTTTGAGTATACACAGGATAACGTGTTTCTTGAGTTACTGTTCCTCCAAATTCAACATTTTTCTAAAATGAAATAGGAATATAAGTTTCTCAATGAAAATGATCAGCAAGCTTTACAAATGTCAACTAAGTTAAAAATTTTTATTAGTTGATTCAAGTTGAATAAATTTAAGCACATCATTAGCAACATTTTTTATTAGCATCAGTAGCTTGACCACTAAATCCAAGCACACCTCCAATACAATCTTTTAAATCTATATATATAATTCAGTATTGCTTTCAATAATAACTGTATTTAAAATTTCATCTGAAACACTGTGAATATTAAGCTTTCAAAGATCAATATTTTTTTTCTAAACTGTTTAGACTATATTGACCTACAGAAATTTCTAATGATTCTCCATGAGAATATAATTTATTATTTTTTCATATAATTTCTCTAACTTGAAAGTTTGTGTAGAAACCAAGTAGTCCAACACTACTAAAACTGAAATTTCCTATCAGATTAAAACTCTGTGATGGACCGAGACTTGAACTAGGGACCTTTTCCCTCTGTGGTCAAGTGCTCTACCAACTGAGCTACCCAAGCATGACTCATTCCCTGTCCTCACAGCTTTACTGCTGCCAGCACCTCATCTTCTACCTTCCAAACTTCAGAGAAGCTCTCCTGCAAACCTTGCAGAACCAGCACTCCTGGTAGAAAGGATATTTCAGAGACATGGATTAGCTACAGCCTGAGGGATATATCCAGAATGAGTTCGAGTCTCAGTTTGGCACCTACTTCTAATCTGCCAGGAAGTTTCGTGTCAGTGCACCATCCGCTGCAAAGTGAATATCTCATTCATTACTAAAACAGTCTCACAGGTAAAGCCAATCTATTTTTGAAAAAAAAAGATTGTGTACCACTCAACTGAAATTTGAACTTATCTAATATTAATAAGTATTTATAAAATTTAATGGAAATATATAGGGATCCTAGGACAAATATTACAAAAAATGTATCAAAAAATAAAGTTGTAGGTTTTCAACGAATTCTATTTGGTGTGTAATAATAGTACCCAGAGATTGTGCAAAAACAACATTAACCACTGACAATTATGTTTTATCTTGATAGTGGCTCAACTGGAATAAAATGATGTACTTTAAATTTATTAAAAATGATTAGATCGACCAAAATGTTCGGAGTTGATGAAAATATGTAAAAAAATTGAAAGTTAAAATATTAAAAAAAGCTATTTTTATTGAAAACAATAATGACATTTTACCACTGGATGAATATGAAGGTAAACCATTTCTTATGTTTGATGAGTTCATTTGTGACAATCAGGATGTAGTGAGAGAATAATTTACTAGTTGTAGTTAAAGGAAATAGACTGTTTTGATTTAGCTGTGACATATTCAAAATGACAAAATAATTAATAAGGCTTATCATCATCTTTCAAATATTATTACACAAGATGATGCAAATTTAATTCACAGGTATCATAGTTTTTAGTGACGATTTAAAATCTAAAGATTTTATCTTTTAAATAAAAATGACTAGGAAGCCTAAACAAGAAAAGTACAGATATAAAGTAATAAATTTCTAAACTAATAAAAATTATTTCTATTAATTTTATTATCTATAATAAATATTAAAAAATTATGGTCAATATGTTGTTAAAAAGCTATACACAGTTAAAAAATAAAGGAAGAATGAAAAGAAAAATTTGAAAACTGGAAGACAAAACTGAAACACAGTATGAATCATATAAAAACGAGATCAACCTCTTATTGACACTTTATAAGGAGTAGGAGATAAAGTCTTGAAAGTTGTTGAAGATAAGAGAGGATGAACTACAAACTGTGCCTTATTAACACCACCACATCTGATGAATCTGACAACGTACCACCTATGAAACACTACAGAAGTACACAGGATCGCACTATGATAAGTGAATTACAAATATAAGCTGTGATGAAGGGTCATAAGGAGTTTAAATATAGAAAAGCTCATGGGTGCAATTAAGATAATGGAGGGTGATGTTAAAATATCTATAAGAATACTGGAATATATCAACCATAGCAGCAAGTCGTATACTCCTAGCTCACTCATTTTTTACATAGTTTAATTCTTAATTTCTTTGCCTGTTTTTGGTACTTGCATTGTTTAATTCATAAATTTCGGGCGTATTATAGTATTTGAGAGTTGTAGCATCGCGTTTTAGTACCTGAATAGTGTAAAATCGCTTTGTCTCCTTCCGCTGTCGAGCAGTGTGTCAGCAGTGCGCAAGTAGCAGCATTACTGCATTTACTAGGCAATCTTGTATTTTAATAACCATTTAAATTTTGTCGATTTGTTTGCGCTCTCCGTAGATTAGTTCAGACGTTCTTTGCAAAACAGTTTTTAGCATGGATAGGGACTGCAACTGCTGTGTTCGGATGCAGGCTGAGTTGGCATCCCTTCGCTCCCAGCTTCAGGCAGTGTTGGCTTCGGTCACACAGCTTGAGGCTGTTGCCAATGGGCATCACTGTGGGGGTCCGGATGGGGGTTTTTCGGGGACGGCCAGCTCGTCCCACACATCCCCCGATCGGACTAAGACTGTGGTTGCCCGGGATACTGCCCACATTGAGGCTGATCCCTCACCTGTGGTAGAGTGGAAGGTCGTCTCAAGGTGTGGCAGGGGGCGAAAGACATTCCGGAGGGCTGAACGGAAGGCCTCTCCAGTTTGTCTGACGAACCGGTTTCAGGCTCTGTCTCAGGCTGATACTGATCTTCAGCCTGACATGGCTGCTTGTCCTGTTCCAGAGGTTGCCCCTCAGTCTGCAAGATCCGGGCGGTGGCAGAGGGTGGACTTACTGGTAGTTGGGAGCTCCAACGTCAGGCGCGTAATGGGGCCCCTTAGGGAAATGGCAGCAAGAGAGGGGAAGAAAACCAATGTGCACTCCGTGTGCATACCGGGGGGAGTCATTGCAGATGTGGAAAGGGTCCTTCCGGATGCCATGAAGGGTACAGGGTGCACCCATCTGCAGGTGATCGCTCATGTCGGCACCAATGATGTGTGTCGCTATGGATCGGAGGAAATCCTCTGTGGCTTTCGGCGGCTATCTGATTTGGTGAAGACTGCCAGTCTCGCTAGCGGGATGAAAGCAGAGCTCACCATCTGCAGCATCGTCGACAGGACTGACTGCAGACCTTTGGTACAGAGCCGAGTGGAGGGTCTGAATCAGAGGCTGAGACGGTTCTGCGACCATGTGGGCTGCAGATTCCTCGACTTGCGCCATAGGGTGGTGGGGTTTCGGATTCTGCTGGATAGGTCAGGAGTCCACTACACGCAACAAGCGGCTACACGGGTAGCAGGGGTTGTGTGGCGTGGACTGGGCGGTTTTTTTTAGGTTAGATGGCCTTGGGCAAGTACAGAAAGGGCAACAGCCTCAACGGGTGCGGGGCAAAGTCAGGACATGCGCGGACCAAGCAGCAATCGGTATTGTAATTGTCAACTGTGGAAGCTGCGTTGGTAAAGTACCGGAACTTCAAGCGCTGGTAGAAAGCACCGAAGCTGAAGACGTTATAGGTACAGAAAGCTGGCTTAAGCCAGAGATAAATTCTGCCGAAATTTTTACAAAGATACAGACGGTGTTTAGGAAGGATAGATTGCATGCAACCGGTGGTGGAGTGTTCGTCGCTGTTAGTAGTAGTTTATCCTGTAGTGAAGTAGAAGTGGATAGTTCCTGTGAATTATTATGGGTGGAGGTTACACTCAACAACCGAGCTAGGTTAATAATTGGCTCCTTTTACCGACTTCCTGACTCAGCAGCGTTAGTGGCAGAAAAACTGAGAGAAAATTTGGAATACATTTCACATAAATTTCCTCAGCATGTTATAGTCTTAGGTGGAGATTTCAATTTACCAGATATAGACTGGGACACTCAGATGTTTAGGACGGGTGGTAGGGACGGAGCATCGAGTGACATTATACTGAGTGCACTATCCGAAAATTACCTCGAGCAATTAAACAGAGAACCGACTCGTGGAGGTATCATCTTGGACCTACTGATAACAAACAGACCCGAACTTTTCGACTCTGAAAATGCAAAACAGGGAATCAGTGATCATAAGGCCGTTGCAGCATCCCTGAATATGGCAGTTAATAGGAATATAAAAAAAGGGAGGAAGGTTTATCTGTTTAGCAAGAGAAATGGAAGGCAGATTTCAGGCTACCTAACAGATCAGAACGAAAATTTCTGTTCCGACACTGACAATGTTGAGTGTTTATGGAAAAAGTTCAAGGCAATCGTAAAATGCGTTTTAGACAGGCACGTGCCGAGTAAAACTGTGAGGGACGGGAAAAACCCACCGTGGTACAACAACGAAGTCAGGAAACTACTGCGAAAGCAAAGAGAGCTTCACTCCAAGTTTAAACTCAGCCAAAACATCTCAGACAAACAGAAGCTAAGCGATGTCAAAGTTAGCGGTAGGAGGGCTATGCGAGAAGCGTTCAGTGAATTCGAAAGTAAAATTCTATGTACCGACTTGACAGAAAATCCTAGGAAGTTCTGGTCTTACGTTAAATCAGTAAGTGGCTCGAAACAGCATATCCAGACACTCCGGGATGATGATGGCATTGAAACAGAGGATGACACGCGTAAAGCTGAAATACTAAACACATTTTTCCAAAGCTGTTTCACAGAGGAAGACCGCACTGCAGTTCCTTCTCTAAATCCTCGCACAAACGGAAAAATGGCTGACATCGAAATAAGTGTCCAAGGAATAGAAAAGCAACTGGAATCACTCAACAGAGGAAAGTCCACTGGACCTGACGGGATACCAATTCGATTCTACACAGAGTACGCGAAAGAACTTGCCCCCCTTCTAACAGCCGTGTACCGCAAGTCTCTAGAGGAACGGAGGTGGTTCAAATGGCTCTGAGCACTATGGGACTCAACTGCTGAGGTCATTAGTCCCCTAGAACTTAGAACTAGTTAAACCTAACTAACCTAAGGACATCACAAACATCCATGCCCGAGGCAGGATTCGAACCTGCGACCGTAGCGGTCTTGCGGTTCCAGACTGCAGCGCCTTTAACCGCACGGCCACTTCGGCCGGCAGGAACGGAGGGTTCCAAATGATTGGAAAAGAGCATAGGTAGTCCCAGTCTTCAAGAAGGGTCGTCGAGCAGATGCGCAAAACTATAGACCTATATCTCTGACGTCGATCTGTTGTAGAAGTTTAGAACATGTTTTTTGCTCCTCGAGTATCATGTCGTTTTTGGAAACCCAGAATCTACTATGTAGGAACCAACATGGATTCCGGAAACAGCGATCGTGTGAGACCCAACTCGCGTTATTTGTTCATGAGACCCAGAAAATATTAGATACAGGCTCCCAGGTAGATGCTATTTATCTTGACTTCCGGAAGGCGTTCGATACAGTTCCGCACTGTCGCCTGATAAACAAAGTAAGAGCCTACGGAATATCAGACCAGCTGTGTGGCTGGATTGAAGAGTTTTTAGGAAACAGAACACAGCATGTTGTTATCATTGGAGAGACGTCTACAGACGTTAAAGTAACCTCTGGCGTGCCACAGGGGAGTGTTATGGGACCATTGCTTTTCACAATCTATATAAATGACCTAGTAGATAGTCTCGGAAGTTCCATGCGGCTTTTCGCGGATGATGCTGTAGTATACAGAGAAGTTGCAGCATTAGAAAACTGTAGCGAAACGCAGAAATATCTGCAGCCGATAGGCACTTGGTGCAGGGAGTGGCAACTGTCCCTTAACATAGACAAATGTAATGTATTGCGAATACATAGAAAGAAGGATCCTTTATTGTGTGATTATATGATAGCGGAACAAACACTGGTAGCAGTTACTTCTGTAAAATACCTGGGAGTATGCGTGCGGAACGATTTGAAGTGGAATGATCATATAAAATTAATTGTTGGTAAGGCGGGTATCAGGTTGAGATTCATTGGGAGAGTGCTTAGAAAATGTAGTCCATCAACAAAGGAGGTGGCTTACAAAACACTCGTTCGACCTATACTTGAGTATTGCTCATCAGTGTGGGATCCGTACCAGATCGGGTTGACGGAGGAGATAGAGAAGATCCAAAGAAGAACGGCGCGTTTCATCACAGGGTTATTTGGTAACCGTGATAGCGTTACGGAGATGTTTAATAAACTCAAGTGGCAGACTCTGCAAGAGAGGCGCTCTGCATCGCGGTGTAGCTTGCTCGCCAGGTTTCGAGAGGGTGCGTTTCTGGATGAGGTATCGAATATATTGCTTCCCCCTACTTATACCTCCCGAGGAGATCACGAATGTAAAATTAGAGAGATTAGAGCGCGCACGGAGGCTTTCAGACAGTTGTTCTTCCCGGGAACCAAACGCGACTGGAACAGGGAACGGAGGTAATGACAGTGGCACGTAAAGTGCCCTCCGCCACACACCGTTGGGTGGCTTGCGGAGTATAAATGTAGATGTAGATGTACATGTAGATCAGGTTTTTGGATTAATACCTGTTCGCTCATTTAAATTTGTAGGCAAGTTGTGAGTAAAATTTAATGGATATATATTAACAGTGGGTGATAGGATGTATGAAGGTACAAATGGGTTGATTAATCACTTACCTAAAACAGATGTGAAGATATAAATCCAAAAATTGATGCTGTTGATTTATCAAATTATGTAGATATTTTGTACCATTTATAAGCTTTATATTCTGAAAAGAATCAAAATAAAATAAAATGAAGTAGCGGTAAAAACAATAACTGTTTGATACAATACATTGTTGATATCTGTTTCCCAACATTGCTGCAGATTTGGACTCAAGTGTAGATGAGATAACAGGTCAAGGTTTAATAGAAAGTGTACAGCAAAACAACTTGACAGTACCTGGTTAACTAGCACATGGTGTAAAAGGTCTAAATTCATTAAATGGAGCTTGTGAAAAGCATCATATAGTATAAACAGTTAATGAAGATTAACAGTTTAGACATCAAGTCGATGAAGAACTTCAGTTAGCTACAAAAGAGAGAATGTAAGCCAAAGACACATTACTTGGCGAAAAATCAGCAGCAAGAACAGTTGAAGAAAAATGTATAGGACACGAAAATTCGTTGTGGATGTTGATGAAAACACGATGTATAAATATACTAATCATTATAAAAAAATTGTCTGTATAAATGATTAAGTCCTGCGTTGATTATACTCTGCTACCTGAAACCAAACAAGAGTCAGTTAAAATTAAACTAAATCATCATCAGTTCATATGATTAATAATTTTAAACTCATACACAGAACGACAGACAGCTAAAATAACTGTTGGTAATCTACTCATAACACTAGGAATAGTTGTTGGAATATTATCATTGAATACCAAATCAAAAGAAAGAAGGTTCATAACTAACAAATTAATAAGGTGGTTTTCTAACATTACTATTATCCGCACTGTAATATTCACAACTATTTGTTCACAAGTTGGTGGAGCAGCTGATACGGCAAAAGCAGCAATGGGCAAAAAAACAATGGTGATACAGAATTAGAAGAACAAAAAGAAATAATTTAGGAATATCCTCAACTGCTAAGTAAAATATGATGTTGAAAAAGTTGCTATGAAATTAAAAATTAAACACTTGTGTGGTGTATTCATGACTTATAAATTACCAAATAAACAAAATATATTTGTGGAATAGTTAATTTGGTTACATTTGATCATGTACATACACATTGTCATAAGAATAATGATAAAAGATTTGTATTTGATTCATTTGCTGATAGTTTACGAAACCAACAAATTAACTACTCGGAAAAAATGAATTTTACTTCAGTACCAAGAGAAAAGATAATTTTTATGTCATATATACGGTCATATATGTATACTTGTGCTAAAGATAATGTCAGATAATTATAGGTTTAATAAAATTTTGACTCTAATAAATGGGCATTTTTGGAAATAAGGTGTAGCTAAAGGCGGCATTAACAATGTAAAATTAAAGTTAGAAATAAAAATGTCCTATAGTGAGTAACATTGGCGCTCCGACGTATCGTATAGCCAAGCATCTTACTTCTCTGTTGAGTCAACAAGGAAGATACGTTGACGATACTTTCGTTGTTTGGCCTCATGGTAAGGATAATTTGAATGTCTTTCTAGAACATCTGAACTTGATCCACCCGAACATTCGTTTTATGATGGAGGTGGACGAGGATGGTTGCCTTCCCTTTCTTGACGTGTTGGTTAGGAGGAAGGATGATAGATCATTGGGAAATGCAGTCTACAGGAAACGTACTCACACCGACTTGTACTTACAGGCTAATAGTTGTCACCATCTGGCTCAGTGTGAAGGGGTACTTCGTACCTTGGTACACAGGGCACATGTCATTTCTGATGCTGAGACTTTGCCAGCTGAGCTGTCCCATCTTGAAGTTACGTTTCGTCAAAATGGTTATAGTGATAGACAGACTGAATGTGCATTGCGCTATCGACTAACTGTACATCGGGTGATTGATGATAATTCTGAGTCAACACCTAAGTCTACTGCCTTTTTGCCTTACGTAGGAAACACGTCCAATAAGATCGGTCGTATTTTACGGAAATACGATGTGAAATGTGTTTTTCGACATCCATCTAAAATTAGAGCCCTTTTTAGTTCCGTTAAGGATGATCTTGGACTGCATATGGCGGATGTATATCGTATTCCTTGTAGCTGCGGCATGGCATATATTGGTCAAACTGTCAGGACCGTGGAGGACCGATGTACTGAGGATAAACGGCACACACGATTACAGCAGCCAAATAGATCTGCTATTGCCGAACATTGCTTTGATACTGGTCACCCCATGTTATATAATAACACCGAGATATTGGCATGCACGTCCACCTATTGGGACAGTGTTATTAGGGAGGCAGTTATGTTTAAATTAGCGAGCAACCCGTTAACAGGAAGGGAAGTTTCTGTTTAAACTGTGTTTGGAATGCAGCTCTCTCCCTTGTCAAAAAACAGAGGGACAGAGTCAATGCTAGCTCACATGCGAATTCATAGTCTCACTATCGATAGCTCTGACTTTGGTCATCTTTGGTGGCACTAGTGTTCAGTGTGTGTGTTACGTTTCCTGCTTCAGTCCGAGAACTGAGGTTTTAATTTGCATGTACGCCCCCTGACCGTTGCAGTTTGCCTTGAAAATGGCAGGGTGTTCTCCCGCCGAAATATCGGTGGTCGCTGAAAGTGTTACCTGGCTGAATTCCCGGAAGTTATTTGAAATACATAATTGTAATCAATCAATAATGGTACAAAAATAAATTTGTTATTGTAAGATCGAAAGACAGAGTCCATTGCGTACCAATAGATATAAGGTAATCATATTTGGTGAAGTAATTTAAAATTTAATAAATTTTTAATCTATGTAAATGGATAACAATTTCTGGTGCCTCAAGTGCAGAAAACTCACTGAAATCTATAATCCTCGTTGAGCAACAATTAAAAATAGAAGACAGAGGACTGAAGGAATTTGCACAATATGTAAAACTAAAAAAATAAATATGGTGACAGAAATTTGAAGATGATGGTCTGAATATTCGTGAAGAAATTACTAAGGAATTACGTAAACTACTGAGAAAAGTTTTTGAAGAATTTGTGGATTTTCGTTTGTTATAGGTGCTGTGTGGCAGGCTGATGTAATAGAAATGGATTCTGGGAACTTCATATCTAAAATAAATAAAGTACATAAATATTTTTAACTGTTATTGGTGTTTCTTCCAAAATTTGTGTGTGATATACCAGTTAAAGTTGAAAAGACCTAAAAATATGGCTGAACTTGCTGATAGGATGTTTAAAGTATGAACATCAAGAAATGAGCAAACGGATAATGGAAAAGAATTCTGCAATAAAGATTTTAAAGAACACATTAAAAAATACAACATCAACCATAACTGAACTTTTTCAAAAATAAAAATATGTTTTGCAGAAAGTTTTAACAACAGACTCAAAGGAAGAATGTGGACGAACTTTGACTTGCAGGGGAACTATACATTGATTAGTGTAATCTCAAAATTAGTTGATGATTAGAATAACACAAAACATTGAAGAATAAAAATTAAGCAGGTAGAAATTAATGATAAAAATTATGAGTGTACTGTCATTGTATCTAATGATTAACAAAAATTTAAAATAAGAGATAAAGGGAGAATCAGTAAACTTGATGTAACTTTTGATAAAAGTACTTAGCCAATTGGTCAACATAAATTTTTGAAACTGGAAGTGGTACAATTCTGATCCAGTCAGAAAAGAGACAAACCATATGTTAAATGGTCGGGTCTTGGTAATTCACATAACAGTTGGGTAGTTAAAATGAAATTTTTTATAAAAATGTTTATATAAAAATGCAATTTGTTATTAAAAATTTACAACTGTTGGCCACTGATTACAATATTAGATACGCTGATTGTTCAATAAAGAGAGTATATTTGGATACTGAAATAAAAGTTCATAAAAGTGATATAGGGTTTGAATTATTTAAGAATTGTTAACTTAAAGGGCTCAATCAGAGGATGAATTTAGTGAGTATATTTTTTTAGGTGTATATAAACATTTTTGTGAACCTTTTATTAAATAAGTAGTTGGATTTCTCTTTCATTGATGGTGATTAACTATATTACTAAGCAATTCTACTTGTATGTAGCCATATACATTATTGCAATAATTGTGCAAGCAAATAATGTTTAAGCTTTCTTTCATTCTCTGGTGAAATTTCATTTGGCTGTGATCATAACTATGTCATAACATTTCTTCAGTATTTGGCTGATTGCCCCTAATATTGTTCAGCTGTTCTTGTTTGTTTCTTCTTTGTACTGTAATGACATAACAGTTGTACTCACAGGTATCATCGAAAATTCTTAATAGAATGGAAGCCTGTCTTAAATTTTTATTGGTTATCTCAGGTACAATGTGGAGTAACAGTACATCTGTTTCTCTGTTTCTTTTGTTTATTGTCTCTAAAGCAATATTAACAGTTTCACTCAGATTTTCTATTCGTTCCTCCTCTGCTTTGAATATTTCTTCATTATTTTTATTTACGTCATGTATTCATTCTACAATATAAATTTTGTTCTATTTGGTGTGTGAGGGAACGATAATTTCCTTATTTATCTTATATCCTTCATGTTCAGGAAACGATGGCAAAATTTCCTTAGGTACCTAGTCTAGGAATTAAAAAGTTAATTTCATTTATGATTGTATAATTAATGAATATAAATCCAGTTCACTGCTAAAATTGGTACCTGGATATAAGATAAGCGATTTGTTACCCTCAAATCTTTATTACTTTCTATGTATGTATTTTTCTCCATTGTGATATAAGACTGTTTTATTTGTATTTGTATTGTGTAATAATTCAGCTACATTTTCGACTTTAAACCAAGGATTACTATTTTCACCAATAATCATACATGCAAGCTTAACATAGTACATGACATCATTGTTGATTAGGTCTACAATTGACTTCATTTACATAAAATAAAAATATATCAGCTATTTTGAGCCAAATTCTATGGGAGGTTCAGTCAAAATTTGTTCATAAATACTTGGCGCATTCCCCACAAACTAAGACAGACTGTTGAAGCAAATATTGAACATTCCTTTAATTTTACACCAAAATAAATGTTAAGTGTGTATTGTACCAATTTACAGTCTGTACATTCATATTCTCTGAAGTAAAATATTTCGTCTTATTTAGGTCTTCCACTATTACAACCAAATAATCTTCCTCAAAGAAGATTTTTAGATAATGCATCACCAACTATAAATATTTTTTCTTGGCTTACTGGATAGAAGTGAGAATGTAATTAATTTGTTATTTCTTCATGTCTACCATACCACAAATTATATTTTTAAGTTGAACACATTCTTCATCTTTTTTTTTAAATTGTTGTTTATAACTCCCTCTCATGTGAAAGGTAAATTTTACTGAGTGGTAATGATTCATGTGAGGAATCATTATTTCACCCTGAACCCAGTTATTGTATGGCGATATGTGTGGAAAATTTCCTTTCAGAGTTAAAAGTAACCTCAATGAACTCCTTTTATTCCTCTTATTATTATTAATCATTTAATTTCTGCTTTCAATTAATAATTGTTATTGCTGATTCAAGGAAGTAGTTGTTTAGTATTCAGCCTATCTTAGAAAGGAGTTTACATCTTTGAAATGAATGACTAACCAAACAGACTTCACAAGACGACATTTATGTTCAAGGGAATATGCAAGGTAGAATAGGGATGTGCTGACACACATTGACTGTAAACAGTAACCGATGACTCTGCTGGTTGTCGAACTGTGTGCGGAATCTGTAGGAATCTTAGTCTACATTAACTAAGGAAGCGGATTAACTATCGAAGTGGATTTGTTTAGAAGTCTTTAAATTAAATACCACATAGAACTTCCGTAGCCCAAAGAAATATCTCATATGCATGCAAAAATATTAAATATGTGAAACCATAATCTTTATGCTGTCAAGAAATAGGTTTATTAGCTTATTATTCTCACATAAAATCAGAAAATGTCTTTCAATTAAAGATGACAGCCTCGCGAACATGCCTTCTCTCTTAAGCAGCAATACATTCGTTAATCTCATTAACATCAGAAACTAAATTATACCTTTTCACAACAGTTAACATTGACAAAAAGCTCTCTTAGTTCAAGTAATAGAGAGAGAATCAGCGATAATGCTTCTTTCTCACAGTCAGTTGCACACAAGTATGCTTCAAATAATATCTTGATCAGCTACATATCTTTCATTCCCAAGTGATGTGAACTGCTACAATGTCCCTCCTGGTCGAACCTTTTCTGAATCAAACAATGATCGTCCATGAAAGATTATTTTGGAACGGACAATGCAGTTACTACATGATCTTAAAAGCAATAGCTTAGCTGGTGTGCTACAGGAGAACAAGGTAAGTCTATCATAAATTGCCTCTGTATGTTGAAGCAATTTAATTAGCCTGGGATATTCACAAATTTTGGCACCTCATTTGAGATCCTGTCCCCACGAAAACCCAGAAAAACGTAGGGCACGACGTTTAGTTAACCTTGCCCACACTTCTAAGTTCTACAAAAATATCATAGAACTGTACAAAATTTAAATACATCAATTGTACAAAAAATAAGATATGTTTTGAATTTAAGTGATTGAAATTAACTTGATAGCGGAATACTAATATTGAGAATTGAATGTTCATTTTGTGAATGCACAAACGAGAAACATTTTTTTTGCACAATATTTTTAGAGAAGAGACAGTGTGAGAGGTGGTTTTTGGTGGTGGAGCTATCACTTTGACATCAAATGCATGAAAAGACTAGTACTCATCAAATACGAATTGCCAGTAATAACTTTCTACTGAATAAATTTCACTGAAAACTCATATGTTCATTGACACAGTCAGAAACATCTTCATCCTTAACTTTGAATAATTATCTTATTACTAATTACCCAACATTTCACACTGTCTCTCTTTCTTTCATGTGGTTTTTCATAAACTGCTACTCATAATAGCATTTTAGATGTTGGTGGGTGACCATCCACTTTACTTTCTCTGACCCTATGTACTATCATACATATGCACCAGGGTTTGGTACGTTGATAATTATATATGGCCCTGTCCACAATCTTTGCCACTTCCTGTACTTCTTGTTTAATAATAAAGACCCAGGGCATGTCCTCGATAAAACATTGTTTCCAATCTTGTTTCATAATACTCTCTTTAAATTGTTGTTAGAAATCGCATGTCATATCCTTGCCTTTTCGGTAATGTTCATCTCCTCATTCTTTTCTAGCTTACGGAACATTAATTCAACTGGTGTAAATTCTCTTGTACTGTGAACTTGTTTACAATACTCTCAAATACATCCAAATAATCAATACATATTGACTGTTTTTCGGACAGTATGTCTGCAAGAAACAATTTAATTCTGTAGATATTCTCTCTGCTGGACTCCCTTGGGGATTGTAGCACTAGGTAAGAACAAGTGTAGCTTATGCTCCTGACAATGCTCTCTCCTAGGTAAAACCTGTGAAGGTAGAAGCACTGTCAAATATCACTGCCTCCAGTTTCCCCACACTTGGAATGTATTCCTGTATTAGCTTTCTCACTATGGGTGAACTCGTTGTGGCCTTTACCAGGTACAGTTTCACTTACTTCCTGAATACATCTAGAAAACCAATGACATATTTGCAGCCATCCCTCGATTTCGGAAGAAGGCCACAAACATCAAATGAAACCAATGAAAGTGGCTTGTCAGGTATAATCACGTTCAACCACCCTTTTTTACCTTGATGATCTTCCTTCAATCTTTGGCACAAATCACATGACCTTAATATAGTGGCTATTCTTTTACCATTGGATATGTAGAAATATCGCCTAATCCTCGATGCACACTAAGAGGCACTGAAGTGGCTCCATGCTAAATGTGTGCTCCACAACAGATTTTCTACTCTATCGTAGGGTATACATGCACACCTGTTTCTAGACTTTTCACACCCCCCTATGAAACAGTACTCCATATACTAGCTTGAAATATTCTCCCAGATTGGCGTCGCTTTTTGTTCCAGCAGCCATTTTATCATACTCCAAAGCAGAATCTGCTCTTGTAGTCCTCTATGTTCTTATGTAAATATAAATAATACCATTGGCATGCTGCAACCTTTATTAACAAAATCTGTAGTTCATCTTCTGCTTTTCTTACATACACATCCTCTTGTAAGCTTTCCAGCTTCTTTGATAATGCATCCGCAATCAGGTTATCTTTGCCACTGTTATATTCAATGGCAAAATTCTACTCTTTTAGAAACACTGTCCAACAACTCAACCTCGTGGGTAGCATCTTCCGTGCCTGTAGGAAACTTAATGCCTGATGATCACAGAACAGAGATTGGTATAGGTAATAGTGAAATTTTGTAAATCCTCTTATTATTGCTAACGCTTCTGTTTCAGGAGGTGGTGTAACCTCTTTTGCAACTGCTTAAGATCCTACTTGTATATTGTATAGAACGTTATATGCCCTTCAGTTTCCCTGACTTGGAATAGGCATGCACACAAACCCAAAATTTGATGCATCTGTCTTTAATCCAAATTCCTCATTCATATGAGGATGATACAGTAATTGTGCGTTTACCAAAGATTCTTTGATTTTCTCAAAGCCTCGCTGACATTCTCTGGTCGACTGCCAATGTGCATTTATCCTCAGTAAATTCAAAAAATGTTCTACAAGGACTTCCCAGATACAAATCTGTGGAAAAATGATGCTAGGCCCACAAAACCTTTCAACTGTCTCTTTGTACATGGCGTTGGGAAATTCTTTATTGCTCTGATCTTTTTCACATGGCTTAAAAATTTAATCCTATTTAAATCGAAGTGATATTTCTGCAAGTTAGCTGTGATTCCTGATTTTTCAAATTTCGTATGTAATCTTTTCAGGGTTTTGATATGCCCATCCCATGATCTTGTAGCAATCAAAACATCATCGAGAAAACCAAATTAGGCTGCTACTCGGTTCAGGTCCTAAAACATAATCTAAAGCTGCAATAAGGATTCCTGCAATTATGTTGAGTCCAAAGGGCAAAACTTTAAACTGATAACTTTGTCTGGCGTAAATTAATATGGTGTACTTCCTCGAGTTTAAGTGCAGTTTTATTTGCCCATAAGAGGCATGCACTCACACTGGTTTTACTATAGTACTGATTAAACGTGCATCCAGTGAAACATGAACTTTATCTCACAGTTTGGGAATTACCAAAAGGGGGCTATAATATGGACTTGTGAAAGGTTTAATCAGATCCCACTTTAACATTGTTTGTATCTCTTAATTTACAGCTGCTGCTAGCATCCATGGGACAGGATATTAACTTTGGCAATATGTCTTGTGCGGTTTGATGTCTAATTTACATAAACAGTCATTCATCACACTGGGTCTTTCATTAAATACATTGTTAAATCTAGACAACAATCTGATCAGTTGAACTGTCTGTTGACCAGCTCAGGTGATTCATTGATTTTTCGCTGTAAATGGTTACATAGCTCATTCACGTCTGTTACTTTTCCCTGTTCTGGACACATGTTCCAGCCATAATTTCTCAGCAGCTGTATGCAAGGTCCCTCCCAATACTTCCCACGTATATTTCCTATTTGCAAAAGTGGTATCCCAATATCTTGTGCTTCACTCTCCATTCTCAAAATATCATGTGCAAAATTTATGTTAGCATGTGATTCCCTAAAACAATCCAGCCCTAGGATTCAGTCAACAATTAAACCTTCAGCAATTAGAAATGAGCTCTTATAGGTTCCATTCCCAAAATAAACAATTATAAGTGATGCCTGTTAATGAGTTTGAACTTGGTTCAGAAATCACCTATGAGTTTGCAATTCCTAACTGGATATGCTGTAAACTTTGCTTCCTGGCTGAATCTGTCAAACCAAATGGCTGAAACCGCATTTATTGTTGCACCTGTGTCCAGAATGGTCTGTACTTCATTATTTTCAATTCTGCCCTTAACTGCTGACATCGGAGACAGCCTCTGTAGAACTTTACACCTTGTCTGTTCTGAGAGTAATTCATTTATAAGTAAATGCCTATAACGTGGCATAACCAAGTTACCATCACTGGATTTCCAATTCTTTTCGACCCTAACACAGGGGCTGGTGCAAGTCCTTAGGCGTTTTCCTGATTTGTGTTGGTAGTCCTGTTTATATCTTCACGCACATCTGTTGTTACAGGCATGTTCAGATGTCAGTCTATCGCATTTGCATTCAATGTTACACTCATACTTGGTTCTGTACGTTTACTTGGTTATTGTTCCAGGTTTTATTTTCACTGTTGTATCTTACATTACATGGGTGATATCTACTGTTGGGTCTTCTGTTTCTGCCTCGGTTCAGCCTATAATTGGGCTTGTACCCTTATTGTCTTTGGTTATATCCATTCGCAATTATCTGTGGCTGCGCTCGCACCTCATTTGTTACCACAGGCTGCGCGCCAATCGTTTGTCGCAAACCGTTGACATTTTTTTTTGTTGTCTGTCCATTATTCTCCGCAAGCTTCTTATTATCCTCTTGGATCATATCGTACTTGTCAAATGTTGACAAAATTCTATAGTGTCATGTTCTGGAATTGTCATGAGCTTCTCTCTCGTGGCGATGGGCAATTTTGATTGTAATATCTGCATGATATATTCTTCGCTCATTGGATTATCCCAGTGTTTTGCTTTCTTCAGGTATTTTTCGAAATATTTACACAATTCTCCAGATGTCACTGTAAATGATTCTGTGTTTTGTACCTTTTTCTTTAACCTTTCTTACGCACCCAATGACCAATATTTCGACAGGAATGCTCGCTCAAACTCTTCATACACAGCGCACATTTTTATGGCATCAAGAACCCACATTTTTCTTTCTTCGTGCATATATCCTGTTACATGCTGTTTCTTTCGGTAGTCGCTCCAATCTCTTTGTGACAAGTCAGTAAAACTCCTTGGGAGGACGTGAAACAAATCACACATTCATTAATCTATTATAATAGTAATGCATACACAAATGACAAAAGTTAGACTAAGGCACATGTATTAATACATTTTCATTTAATATGATTAGCCTTCAAGTTTAACTTTGTTGTGATTACTTCTTATCACTCAGAAAAAGGAATTTACCACAAATTAAAATTCAGTACTATTCAATTCTCATATCACTTCTAGATGTCCTGCCATACAGGACTACATTGTAACTCCCACTCATCTGAAAGGTAAATTGTTGAAATTTTACTGAGGTGTAATGATTCACGAAAGGAGTCATTATTTCACCTCGATTTCATTGTATGGAGTACGAAGTTGAAAATTTCATTTTGAGACAAAAGTACCTCAATGAACTGCTTTTATTCTTCTCATTATTATTAATCATTTAATTACTGCTTCCAATTTATTATTATTATTATTACTGATTTAAGGAATTAGTTCTTTAGTACTCATTCTCTCTAGGAAAAGTGTTTACATCTCCGAAATGAATAAATAGCCTAACAGACCTCAGTAGATGACGTTTATGTTCAGAGGAATGTACATGGTAGAATAGAGGTCAGCTGCCACATACTGACTGTAAACAGTACTACCTCTGCCATTTGTCGAATTGATTGCTGAATCTGTAGGAATCTTAATCTACATTAACTATGGTCCAATTCTTCTTTCTGTGGAAGACTCTCCATCAAAGTGGATTTGCTTAAAAGTCTTAAAATTAATGACCATATAGAGTTTGAGTGTAAGAGCTGCCACAGTCCAAAGAAATGTCTCGTACGCATGAACAAATGTTTGAAAAAGTGAAACTATAGAATGGAGAATAATTTATGTAATACACACGTTGTTTACACTGCCAAGGAATTGGTTTATTGGCTTATTATTCTCACACAAAATCACAAAAAGCCTTTCAATTAAAGATAGTGGCCTCACAACCATTCCTTCTCCCTTAAGCTGTAATCATTCAGCCCTACTCATTAAGGTCAGAAGCTAAACTATACCTTTTGCAATAGTTAATATTGAACTAAAGCTCTCTTAGTTCAAGGAATGGAGAGAGCATCAGTGATAATGCTGATTTCTCACAGTCAGTTGTACGTGAGCATGCTTCACATAATATCTCGTTCGGTAAAGTCTCTTTTACTATAGCATGACACAAACTTCTGCATGCTATACTTGAGGTTTTCTTTATGTCTGAATTTCATAGATTCTTTTAGTTTATATTCACCATACCTTCATATGGATGCTGAAACTTCACGTGTAAATTTTGGAATAATTCAGCTCCTTTCTTTTTAGATAATAAAATGTAAGAATACAAACTACATTCATATGTAAATATACTTCTGTTTCTGCTGCATTTTGGAAGCACCTCTGAAGTGGGTCTGGAAATTTTCGCTAAGCTTATTTTGTCCTCTGGGCTGATATAATTTTATTTTTAAACTTTTGCAGTTCTCAAGTGGTTGACCATGAATGTATATCTTTTAAATTTTCTTGTGTGGAAAGCAATTTTGCTCGAGTTAGAAAAGAGTCAGCTAAATCAGAAACTGTTTTACTGTAATGTAAGTGATTGTCATGTTTCTTTTCCCAATATTCAATAGGTTCTTACATTTGTTAGTGTTGTCTTCATTATTAAGTGATATAAACCATTTTAAAATTTTCCAATTTGTTTCTCAACATGTTTCTACCTTTTGTTTCTTCAATAATATAATAAAGATTTTTTAATTGATATCTTTTGGGATTTTTGTTGCCAACTGTAACAACTTTATAGAGCTCAACTGTATTGATTTAAAGAGTAATTTCAATTAAACTAATAAAAATTATTCTAAACAAATGGAAGTGTTCAAGAAGTCTAAAAAATTGAAATGGAGATGAAAACTGGCAATTTCCACTCACATAAGTGTACAATGCATCGGAATTTTCATAAATATAAAAAATGTGTTAGCAAATATGCACTGAAGAGCGAAAGAAACTGGTACAGCTGCCAAATGTTGTTTAGAGCCTCTGTGAGAGTGGAGAAGTGCCATAACACGATGTGGCATGGACTTCACTAATGTCTGAAGTAGTGTTGTAGGGAAATGACGCCATGAATCATGCAGGGCTGCTCGTAAATCCGTAAACGTACGAGGGTATGGATGTAGCTTCTGAACAGCAAGGCATCCCAGACATGCTTAATAATGTGCTGGTCTCTGTAGTGTGGTGGCCAGCGGAAGTGTTTAGATTCAGAAGAGTGTTATTTGAGCCACTCTGTAGCAGTTCTGGATGTCTGGGGTGTCGCATTGTCCTACCGGAATTGCCAAGTCCGTCGGAAAGCACAATGGACATGAATGGATGCGGATGATTAGACATGATGCTTACATATGTGTGACATCTGTCAGACTCATATCTAGAGATATCAGGGTTCCCATATCACTCCAACTGCACAAGCCCAACACCTTTATAGATTCTCCACCAGTTTGAACAGACGTCTGCTGACATGCAGGGTACATGGATTCATGAGGTAATTTCCATATCCTGCACGTCCATGTGCTTGATGCAGTTTGGGAAGAGACTCGTCCAACCAGGATACATGTTTCCAGTAATCAACAGTTCAATTTCGATGTTGACAGGCACAGGCGAGGCATAAAACTTGTTGTCTTGCAGTCATCAAGAATACACGAGTGAGCCTTCATATCCGAAAGCCCATATCGATTATGTTTAGTTCAATGGTTTACACACTGACACTTGTTGATGGCCCACCATTGAAATCTGCAGCAGGTTGTGAAAGAGTTGTACTACTGTAACACTGAACGATTGTCTTCAATCGTTGTTTCTCCCGTTCTTGCAGGATTTTGTACTGGGCACAGAGATGTTGGAGATTTGAACTTTCACAGAGTTCCTCGTATTCACGGTACACTCGTCAAATGGTCGTACAGGAAAATACCCACTTCATTGCTACCTTGGAGATGCTGCATCTCATCGCTCGTGCACCAACTATAGCAGTACATACAAACGATAAACTGCCATTGTAGCTGCTATTACCGATATAACTGTGGCAGACTCTTGTCTTATATAGGCGTTGCCGACCACAGCGCCATATTCTGCCACTTTACATTTATCTGTATTTGAATAAGCATGTCTATACCAGTTACTATTTTGCTTCAAGGTAAACAACAGGTGTAGTGCTTTGCAACTGTGGAAAATATGTCAACTCTAAATATTTTACAGATAATTTAAAAATAACTTTGAGCGATGAAGATTCTAAAATTTCACTATTGACGATAAATGACTGACAACAAATGCACTGTAATAAAATTATTACTTATCAAGAAATCAAGATTTTGGTTGTCTGATTTAAATAATACATCAATTCATAGTGTTCCAGTAGACATAAGATTTTCTTCAGGATTACAATAAATAAAGATGGAAGTTAAATAAAATTAGTAGAAGTTCACATGTTTTCACGCTTTTCACTAATGTAATAAAAATTTTTACTTATAAATAGCGTTAGAAAATGGATCTTTCCTAGATGAAGTTTATGCCTAAGAAATTTGTAATCATTGTACAAGAAATAATGTAAATACATATAGCAGAGTAAGGAATGATGATTTGATTAATTTTATTACATTAAATAATTGACTTATTCCTTCAAAGATTATCAATAATATGAGAGTAGCTGAGTTCAAATCTGCAGCTATCTTGCATCTTGCTAATAGAGGCTACTACAAATTAAAGAAATCAGAATTAATTAATTAAACAATGTTATCAGAATTTGCATTTCATCCAAAAGAGTAAATCAAGTCTAAAATGTGGAGCTAATACAACATACTTTTACAAATTTGATGATAATATTTTTTGGAAAAAGTTGACCACCAATGGAATGAAAAGCAGTTAGACTAGATGCTGTGTATCCATTTAGTAGTAAACTGTTTGAGTAAGAAAATATGGGCAAACCATCCAAGATGGATTAATTTCATATTTAAAAATAAACTCCAGATTTAATGAAAAATTTAAAGCTCATCTGTTGACTATAAAATTGTGGTTAGCGATGTAATATTGGGAAACTCGATTAAGATAGTGAGAAAACATATTATGTAACAAAAGCATTCAATTCTATGGAGCAATTAGCTAAAAAAGCAACTAATTTTTGTAAAGGATTTAAGTTGAACATTGAACTTGCAAATCCAAAAATGGATACACAATTCCTTAGGCTATAATGCATCAGATAATATTCGAGAATATGTCCAAGTTTCATCCAATAAATTGAGATATATATACTATCATTTGATGGAACTATAGATACAGTAGTAACTTTATATAGTGGTAGACATATTAAAATAATACATTTAGCAGATTATAAAAATGTGTATTACAAGAATTATAAAGTTGATAAATTGTTTTGTTCTAGAGCAACAATAATGACAGTAACACATCACACAAATATCATCTTTGGAAGAAGATAAACTACTGGTCAGATTAAGAAAATCAGAGTAGGACTTAAATACAAATTAGAAAAAGAGTTAACCAACTCATTATGTAATCAGTTAGGAGAATATGACGAAGAGGAACGATTTACTCTGTTAAAAAAAAATTTCGAGCAACTACTTGGTATTCAGATAAATGTTGTATTTGCTGAGAATATCAATCCAGTTATCTATCATGGTCCTGGGAAAGCAATTAATATAAATTAGTATAAAAACACAGAACACAATACAGAAGAAAATACTATATCTATGAAAATTGCTAATATGTACTGTTATAATAAAGAATGCTGAATAACTGACCAAGATGTTTGTGATAGAGATTATAGATGTAAAGAATTTAGGCGCAATTTGTTGGACACCTCCAGAACATAGAGTGGCTTTAAACTATTCAAAAACTGTAAACAAGCAGTAAAATTAAAAATAATAATGTTGTATGCAATACAAACTGCAAAAAAGGGTATTTTTAGAGGACAATTTAATGTTGCCAAAATTTTAGCAAATACATTAATGTTACATTAATGGAGACTTCAGCCATTATCATGTTTTCTAGTGCTAGTAAAGCCTTATAATAGTCACAGGTAAAGAGTTTAAATGTTCTGAAAAAAGGATTCCCGAAGAGAATTCCTCTCAGCTGAATTGAAAATGTGTGGTTTCACTGTGAAGTTCAGCCAGACACAAGTATACATTTCCAAATCTCATAAAAACTCACTGTTTTAATAGGGCTACTCTTTATAAATTCAATACAAATGATAAGTTCCTTAGGTGTCAGATATCTGAAGAAAACAGGAATTATGCATTTGTAGCTCAATATGCTAAAGGTTATTACTCACAATTCATTCTAAAGTATTGTGTTGCCAATACTATATACTCTGGAAGTAAACTGATGTTACTGAAGAAAAAACAATCACATTTAAAAATTACGGATAACAGGAATTTTGGACCAGATTCTCTTAGTACCTTCCCAAAAACATTTAATTTGGAAGTAATGGAGTAACGTTACTTCAACAATTGTTCAATACACATGAAAATGAAAATTAAATGGGATCTGTAGCCCTGAAATATTTCTCAAATCGCATACTCAAAAAATTGTGTTCAATATGCAGAAAAAGTTAACGATTATCATATTGCTGCTGTAGATAGATTGAGAAGAGGTTGTTTAGAGCTAAGGAAACAATACCTGGAGATAGCTAATATTGATCAATTCTCTTATTTAACACTAGTTGAAGCGAAGAGAGAACAGCTACATAGCATAGAGAAAAACAATTACAGTTAAGGATCTACAGCGAGATAAATAGTTTAAAGCATAATATTTGACAACCTCTTCATGGTGGTGAAGTAAATATTACTGGGGCCAGAGCATACAATTTTGAAAAGAAATCAGTGTTTATCAATATCATCGTTGTATTTGGTATGGCTGCTAAAAGTGTTTTAAAAAGAGACAATTACGACAAAAATAAAGTTTTGATGGAAGTGATATATCAAAAGACTTTAACAAGAATTAGTGCGTACGAAATTCTGTATACAAATTAGCAGAGATGTGGGAATGTGACTGGCTTAGCTCAGCAGCAGTGTGCGATTTGTGCTTTTACCAGTGGGGGGGGGGGATGTCCTAGGGGTTTAGTATAATTATATATGTTACTAGCTTGGACCGTGGCGTTACCCATGATTAAATAGTTATTTATAAATAGGTGTTAATGCCGAATCTCACTATTCACGCGTATGCACTATCAGAAAAGCCATTACTTGTTATATCTTTAAAAGTACATTATAGGTAAAGCTTATTTACAAAATCGTCTACATATAGGTATACGAGGGGAATTAAAAAATAAAGGTACATATGTGAAAAGCTGTACTTATTCTGATGATAGAAAACTGAAACATGCGTTATTTTTCTACGTAACATCCCTCGACTTCAGTGCACTTTTCCCGACGTTTTACGAGTTTCTTTTTATTTCATCAGAAAATACGTTTATCGGTTTCATCTGTAACCAATTGACCAGCAATGACGTCTTCATCACTTTCAAATCTTCTTCCCTGTAATGCTTCCGTTAAGGGTCCAAACATGTGAAAATCGCTTGGAGTCACATCTGGACTGTATGGTGGATGTACCAGCACCCCAAATCTCAACTCCTTTATTGTGTCGGCTGTCCGTTTGGCAGAATGTAGGCGAGCGTTATCTTGCTGCAGGATGACATCCCTTCACAGTTTTCCACGACGTTTGGATTTGATTGCAGGTTTTAGTTTCGTGCGCAACACATCACATCCACCACACAATACAGATGTGGCTCTAAAGCCTCGTTAATACTGGGGCGACGTCTTGCAACATTGTGGCATGCTACAGAAATGTGGCGTGTGTCGTCTTGTCATTTAGTTCTAAATGTTTTGAAATGCTTACCTAATACATAACACTTTTTCAATATTAATAAGCAAACATATTAATAGTATTAATAGTAAGACTGTATTAAAAACTTTCAGTGTTCGGCTCGACAAATTTAAATTATATGTAAAGTATTACTCCAGTGCGTGGGAAATAAACATCCCAGGTCGGGATGCATAAACTAAAACCAGAGGAGGGAGTGATCTGATGCAGAGGGGGAGGGGGGAATCCCCCCATCCGCCCCTGCAAATCGCACACTGCTCAGCAGAATATAAGGTACTTAAGAAACTAAAACAGTTACTTGAAGTAGTTGCACCTTTAGATCCTAGATATGCTTTTTATGGTGCCCATACAAATACCATAAATTAAGAGGTAAAACAATTGATGTTAACACAAATATAAGTTTTGATGATGTTTGTAGTCTTTATTCAACTGTGCACTGTTATGGTTATTATCCTAACAGATATTAAACTAAAATACCTTAACCATGATATTATTCTAAAAATGGTATGGATTCACCAAATGGAAAATATTAGCACAAAAAGGATTATATCATTCAGTTTTGCCAGTATGAATACAGACCAATAAAAATGAAAAAAAATCCCCTACTTTGTAAGCAGCATGTACAGAAGAGAAAGTAAATAAGTTTAATTACAACTTTGATAAACGAAGTTTTATTGGAACTTTGGTAACTGATGAAGTTAAGAAGTCAGTGGAAAAAGGATGCAAAATTTTAGATGTAAATGAGGTGAGGGCTTTTAAAAATTAGAGCAGCACACTGTTTAAAAATTTTGTAAAAATCTTTGTGAAAATAAGGTTAGAAACCAGTCCCCTCTATTTTTAAATTAAGAATATATACCGCTGGATGTATTTCGTAAACCACATCAAATACTGACGAACCGATTCCACAGACCGAACGTGAGGAGAGGCGCTAGTGTAATTGTTTAATACAAACCATACAAAAATGCAGGGAAGTATGTTTTTTAACACAAACCTACGTTTCTTAAAATGGAACCACGTTAGTTTTGTTAGCACATCTGAACATATAAACAAATACGTAATCAGTGTCGTTTGTTGGATTATAAAATGTTAATTACATCCGGAGATAATGTAATCTAAAGTTGATGCTTGAAACCTCCAACGTTCAGTTGGTGTTGTAACAAACACGGGCCACAGTCGGCGAGCAGCATCTGCAGGACATGTTTACGATGACGACCGTGTTTACGAGTGTGGCTGTAGTGCACTGTTGTGGTTTGGTCTAGCTGTCGCAGTGTCCGCATGTAGCGCTAGCTGCTATTGTTATTCTGCATTCGTCTCCGCACGCAGACCAACTGTAGTACACCGTGTTACCAGACGTCTGTGATAGTGTAGTGTTGTAGGAACTGTGACCATGGTGTATTCGAACTCTGAAAGGGCGGAGATGATACTCATCTATGGCGAGTGTCGACGAAATCAGCTGAAGCCTGCAGGGTGTATGCAGAACGGTGCCTGGACAGAGAGCATCCAACGTGCCGCACATTGCAAAACATCTACCGCCAACTGTATGCAACAGTTATGTGAAAAGCTGTACCTATTCTGATGATAGAAAACTGAAACATGCATTATTTTTCTACGTAACATCCCTCGACTTCAGTGCACTTTTCCCGACGTTTTACGAGCACGCAAACGGGTCCGTAACAGGCCCGTCACAGGAGAAGCGGATACAGTTGGTGTGTTAGCTGCTGTTGCCATGAACCCACACATGAGAACACGGGACATTGCGAGAGCCGGTGGACTGAGTCAAAGAAGTGTCATGCGCATACTGCATCGTCACCGCTTCCACCCGTTTCATGTGTCGCTACATCAGCAATTACATGGTGATGACTTTAATCATCGAGTGCAATTCTGTCAATGGGAATTAACAGAGAATGCGTTGCAGTTCTACCTGTTTACCGATGAAGCGGGTTTCACAAACCACGGGGCAGTGAATCTACGGAACATGCATTACTGGTCCGTGGACAGTCCTCGCTGGCTCAGACAGGTAGAGCGACAGCGACCGTGGACAGTAAATGTATGGTGCGGAATCATTGGCGACCACCTCATTGGTCCTCACTTCATTGCAGGGGCCCAAACAGCTGCAACATGAATCGCGTTTCTACAGAACGATCTGCCAACGTTGCTCGGAAATGTCCCACTGGAAACGCGTCGACGTATGTGGTATCGCCATGATGGTGCACCTGCACATTCCGCAATTAACACTAGGCTGACCCTTGACAGGATGTCCGACGGGCGTTTCATAGGACGTGGAGGACGCATAAATTGGCCAGCCCGTTCTCCTGATCTTACACCTCTGGACTTCTTTCTGTGGGGTACGTTAAAGGAGAATGTGTACCGTGATGTGCCTACAACCCCAGAGGATATGAAACAACGTATTGTGGCAGCCTGCGGCGACATTACACCAGATGTACTGCGGCGTGTACGACATTCATTACGCCAGAGATTGTAATTGTGTGCAGCAAATGATGGTCACCACATTGAACATCTATTGGCCTGACATGTCAGGACACACTCTATTCCACTCCCTAATTGAAAACGGAAACCACGTGTGTACGTGTACCTCACCCCTCGTAATGTTCGTGTGTGTCAGTGAAAAAGACCAATAAGAAAGTGTTAGCATGTGGACGTAATGTGCTGTTCCGGTCTCTTCTGTACCTAAGGTCCATCACCGCTCCCTTTGGATCCCTGCGTAATTCGGTGCTCTCCGATACACACGATTGAACAGCGGAGGAGTGGTACTCAAGCGTCAACATTAGGGTACAATATCTCCGGATGTAATTAACATTTTACAATGCAACAAACGGCACTGACTACGTATTTGTTTATATGTTCAGAAGTGCTAACAAAACTAAGGGGATTCCATTTAAAAAAACCTAGGTTTGTGTTAAGAAACATACTTCCGTGCATTTTTTTATGGTTTGTATTAACCAGTTACACTAGCCCCTCTCCTCACGTTCGGTCTGTGGAATCGATTCGTCAGTAGTTGTTGTGGTTTACGAAATATATCTAGCGGTAATGTTAGGTGACTCACCCTATATATATATATATATATATATATATATATATATATATATATATATATATATATATATAACTGGATATTGACTTAAGAAATTCCAGGAAAACGAACTGTTGCTAAGGTTTGTCCGAGTATGTTACAGTGTTACAAGAATCTTATAAAGTACTACAGGATTACTAGTTAGATAATATAGACATAAATTACATTAATGGTAATGTGGTGCACCCCCCCCCCCCCATGCCTTAGCGATACAGAGATATGCACTGTAGATGCCACCACAGTGGAAGGGTATCTGTTGAGAGGTCAGGCAAACGTGTGGTTCCTGGTTCCTGAAGAGGGCAGCGGCCTTTCCAGGTCCAGTAGTTGCAAGGGCAACAGTCTGGAGGATGGACTGATCTGGCCTTGCTGTGCTGGTACTATGAACGGCTCAAAGCAAAGGGAAACTACAGCTGTAGCTTTTCCCAAGGGCATGCAGCTTTACTTTGTAGTTAACTTATGATGGCGTCCTTTTGGGTAAAATATTCCGGAGGTAAAATAGTCCCCCATTCAGATCTCTGGGCAGGGACGTCTCAGGAGGACGTCTGCCGATAGGATCGTGGAATGTGAGATCCCTTAAACTCGTGGGTAGGTTAGAAAAGTTATAAAGGGAAATGGATAGATTAAAGTTACATATAGTTGGAATAAGTGAAGTTCTGTATACAGGGTTATAAATACAAAATCACATAGGGGTAATAAAGAAGTCTGTCTAATAATGAATAAAAAATAGAAGCGTGGGTAAGCTACTACAAACAACATAGTGAACGCATAATTTTGGCCAAGACAGACACGAAGCCCATAACTACCATAGTATTACAAGTTTATATGCCAACTAACTCCGCAGATGACGAAGAGATTAATGAAATGTATGATGGGATAAAAGAATTCATTCAGATAGTACAAGGAGACTAAAATTTAGTAGTTAAGGGTGACTGGAATTCGATAATAAGAAAAGAAAGGGAAGGAAACGTAGTAGGTGAATATGGAATGGGGGTAAGAAATGAAAGAGGAAGCCGCCTGGTAGAATTTTGGACAGAGCATAACTTAATCATAGCTAACACTTGGTTGAAGAATCATGAAGGAAGGTTGTATACTTGGAAGAGGCTTGGAGATACTGGAAGGTTTCAAATAGATTATATAATAGTAAGACATAGCTTTAGGAACCAGGTTTTATATTGTAAGGCATTTCCAGGGGCAGATGTGGACTCTGACCACAATGTATTGGTTATTAACTGTAGATTAAAACTGAAGAAACTGCATAAAGGTGGAAACTTAAGGAGGTAGGACCTGGATAAACTGACAAAACCAGAGGTTGTAGAGAGTTTCCAGGAGAATATTTGGGAACGATTGACAGGTATGAGGTAAAAAATACAGTAGAAGTAGAATAGGTAACTTTGAGGGATGAAGGCAGCAGAGGGTCAAGTAGGTAAAAAGACGAGGGCTAGTAGAAATCCTTGGGTAACAGAAGATACATTGAATTTAGTTGATGAAAGGAGAAAATATAGAAATGCAGTAAATGAAGCAGGCAAAACGGAATACAAACGTGGCAAAAATGAGATTGACAGGAAGTGCAAAATGGCTAAGCAGGGATGGCTAGAAGACAAACGTAAGCATGTAGAGGAATATCTCACTAGGGGTAAGACAGATACCGCTTACAGGAAAATTAAAGAGACCTTTGGAGAAAAGAGAACCACCTGCATGAATATCAAGAGCTCAGATGGAAACCCAGTTCTAAGCAAAGAAGGGAAAGCAGAAAGGTGGAAGGAGTATATAGAGAGTCTATACAAGGGCGATGTACTTGAGGACAGTATAATGGAAATGGAAGAGGATGTAGATGAAGATGAAAGGCGAGATATGACACTGCGTGATGAGTTTGACACAGCACTGGAACACCTAAATCTAAACAAAGCTCCGGGGGTAGACAACATTCCATTAGAACTACTGACAGCCTTGGGCGAGCCAGCCCTCACATAACTCTGCCATCTGGTGAGCAAGATGTATGCGAAATACCCTCAGACTTCTAGAAGAATATAATAATTCCAATCCCAAAGAAAACAGGTGTTGACAGATGTGAAAATTAATGAACTGTCAGTTTAATAAGACTTTTCCCTGACTCCAGAAGAGAGAAGTGCTGTTTATGCTAAATTTACTTAGGTAAAATGGGGTAAATAACAGAATGGAACAATATTTTAACATTACTGTGTCTAAATCTACAAAGTTCAAGTAGCAAATATGAGAATTTGGAAGTTCTGCTAAGTAATGACCTGCTTTAAATCCTGATTTTTGAAGACAACACCTTTTTTTTTCCAGGCAAATTTCAGATTTGTTTGACTACAAGTATTTGTTAGAAAGAGCAATAAATGAAATGGTATAAAACTAAACCAGGTGAAATCCAATGGATAAGACTTCGAGTGACATGTGTGAACTAATGAAAAAACAATGTCTTATTGTATGTATATATCACCAACAAGTAATTTCATTAGTTTTTAGATACTGTGGGACTTCTTTTACATAAACTGAGAATTTATGAAAATCACACCACTGTGCTAGGTGACTTCATTGTAAACCTGTGAACTGGACATACTAAAAATGATTAACTGCTGACCTAACTAATGTTTTACAATCCACAACGAACAGCACATGAGGAACCAAGCATGGTTAGGACAATGAAACAACATCTGAGCAGATACTGGCAAACAGGTACATGATTATGACGCTAAAGTAATAAGCACTAGCTTTTCAGATCTCACGGCAATTACATCTGTGCTTAAAAATATCCTTTTTAATTACTGCAGATCTAATGACAACTATGTAACAATTAAAGTCGTTAATTAAAATAACAATAGGACATTGACATGCATGACTCACATAATAACATACTCTATAATACATTTTTCTGTATTTAGAAATATTTCTGTAATGTATTATTTCCAGTGAAGAAATTGGAAGCTTAGATAAAGGCATATGTATGGATTACACCTGGCATAAGAAACTAATCAGAAATTATTGCAATACAGCACCATTTAAATGCAGCTTTGAAATCACATGCGAAGTATACCAAGATGGCAAAAAATTGGAGGAAAAAATCAGGAAATGATTCAACTATGAAACAAGGAAGTAACAAAATGAAGTAAGTATTCAAAATTATTAATGTATTACTGTGGGCAGGAATATAGGAAGGCGCAATAGATTCATCGTGAAAAGTGCAGGAAAACTGCTGTAGATAAGTACAAGTTTGTACCATATCAAATAATAATTTTGAAAATGTAATATAAAATTTAATTACAAACCGATGTAACACACAGGATGAGTTGAAAGTTTCAAAAAATGTTACAAATAGAACAATTTTTCATTTTCTGTATTTACATAGTACTACGCAATGTCCTTGACACATGGACGCTTGTCTGAAGGAGCAGACAATTCAGACCATTTATGGCTGTCTGGAACAGAAGATATATATATTTGTAAATTGTAAATATGACTAGACTTCGGCTGTAAACTTATTGGTGACACATGAAAATTTGTGCCATACCAGGACTAAAACCAGGATTTCTCACTTATTACCTGGAAATGTAATTAAACTTTTTCGTATCTATATTTGACAGTGTCTTTATGCTATTATCCGGTGTCCTTCAGACGTGCATGTATGTCTCTGCGACATTACATTCTGTGGGCCTGATGGTATCCCAAATAATTCCATTAAATGAAGTTCAAAAACTCTCAGCTAAATATCATAATTTATCGTTAAATATAGGAATATTCTCAACAAGCATAAGACATTGAATAGTAAAGATATCTCGCTTAAAGGATGGAAATAATACATACAAAACTAGAGACCATTCTCATACTTCCAGATTTTTTCTAAAATAACAGAAGGTGTCGGGCGCAGTAGGCTACATAGATTTGCGAATGTGACTCCTCCTGCCGCAACCTCCCCATCCCTACGGCTACACTGCCTGTTGCAAGTGGTTACTTTGCTGATGAACCATGGGGTTAAATAACTGGATACAAGAGACGACATATTTCTATTTCTGATAACAACAGCACTCTCCTGTGGTATATTTTTACAGCTGCGACGACTCGTTGAGGTCTTCCTGACCCTCATTTATGGAGACATCAGTCCAATGGTGCTGGCTTTCTCTGTCCTTTCACGAGGAAAGATTTTGGTTTAAACAACATTCAGGGATGACAGGAATAGACAAAGGTGATTTTTCTTTAAATTAGAAAGGTCAACGTTTCAGAGTGACTGTTAGAACGGACCATCCCAACACAAAATGAATCTGTAGTAGTAGTAGTAGTAGTTTCATTCATCGGTACAAAATTTCCACAAGAAAGTACGATGAGTCGTTGTATCACGTTTTAAGAATAAATAAGTAAAAACCATTTATACATACATTTACATGGAGCATTAGTTTGTTAAGAATGGGTCAGGGAATTTGCAGCAGGTAATTTGGGAAAACTTCAGTAAACCTAAGTCAGGATGGTCGGAAGGAGAGTGAAGCGTCTCTCCTCCTGAATACAAGGCCAGTCTGTGTAAAAGAGCGTAACCTCAGTCGATCTCCCCTTAGTGTACAATAAACTTTAGGGAACAAATCACGTAATGACGTTTTCACTCTGAAATGGAGTATCCACTGATATGAAACTTGCAGGTAGATTAAAACTGTGTGCCATACGGAAACTCGATCTTGGGATCTTTAGCTTTCCCGGGCAAATGGTCTACCGACTAAGCCACCGAAGCACTACTCACAGTCCCACATTCCACCAGTATCTCTTCTCCTAACTTTCAAACTTCACAGAAACTCTCCTGTGAACCTTGCGGGACTAACAATCTTGCAAGTAACGATATTTCGGACACACGACTTAACCCAGCCTGGGGGGATGTTTCCAGAACGAAATTTGCACTCAGAAGCGGAGTGTGTGCTGGTATGAAACTTCTTGGCAGGTTAAAAGTTTGGAAGGTAGGAGATGAGCTACTGGCGGAAGTCATTTAGTATGTAAAAGACTAGTGCTCGCCCTTTCATTCACGACTCGCTGCCAGTCACCACACACAGTATGCATATATAATTTGATAATGTAACAGCACACATGCTATCAACTGACAGAATGGCCACAGCGACGATGTTTTGTTTCCACATGGGTCTGCAACTTTCCATTTGCTTCTCTGAAAAACTAAGTCAGTATCCCTCTCCCGGAGATGTTGAAGCCAGAAAGAGGATAAGGGATGAGTATTATAGCTTGCCGTCATTTGGGAGTAAGGTTTTAAAGAGAATATTAAAAATTAAATAAAACATTATAGTACGAAAGTATTGACTGAAACGATAGAGATGTCTTATTATCATTATTTACTTTTGTTACATTTATTACCAAATCCTTACTCTGTGTTAGTCCAGGTAGTCTTTGCTGTGTTCAATACATTGTTTAACAGGTACTTTTTATCTGTCTTTTTAAATAAATGTGTTTGATTAACATCTTAAATCTCTGTGGGAAAACTGGTGCACAATTTTATTCCACAGTAAAAATTGGTGTTTCGATCTTTACGTCTATATTTTTTTGGTAAGTGTGAGTTCAGTTTATTTATTGTTCCACGGCCATGGACAGAGTCTTCTGTTTAGTAATCACCAATGTTATTTTTGATGTGCATAACTGACCATTAAATGTACTCATATTGATCAGTTCACATCCACAGTGTTGTGAAAAGCTGTTCTCAACGATCCCGATTTATAATGTTGGTTACAGTGCTTTCTGTATTTTAAAAGCATTGCTCACATTTTAAAAATTAGGTCTCCAGCAAACGAATGCGTTGCTAATATTTGAGTGCACATATGAACAGAAAGGAATTAAAAGACACAGGCAGTGACAAGACTACATGTGCACACCATGCTGGTGGCAATGTGTTTACAACTATCTTGATGTATTCACACCACATAAGTTGAGGATAAGTTAGCCCGCAATTCTAGGGAGTTATTTTTCTTGGTATATTAGTGCACGGTGGTTCTTGTATCCATAAACGTATCCTAACGTGGTGACAAATTTAACTAAAATGTAATAGATCAGTGCCAGTTGGAAAACATACATATGCTTAGCGTGTGCCGAAAAGCGGGGAAATGGCAGAGTTCCTACACGACCTGGAGGAGAACCACACACATTAATGTTTGGAACAGTGGAAGGAACAATGCAGACGTGTAACGAGTGTGGACCCATTGGACTCCTCTTCCAAGATAGCCACCGCTATTGAACATCCTTGGTAACGATATAAATTTCTAGCATAATTTGTGATTGTTTTGTGAAGGCCTCGTATGAATTTTCAAGTGGATAGCCAGATCACGCCTGTATAAACCATTCCTCCTCTGGCTCTGAATTCACAAGTTTTGCTGAAACGTATCACAGTTTAAGAACAGAGTTTAGGATAGAAAAAGATTCATCTACTAACACTGAACAAGTACTTATCAATGCGAAAATGCTCCTTTTGCGTAGCAATAGTGTATGTACTTTGCATTATTAATTAATTACATAATTAATATGTTGATGTTTAGCCTGTTTCTTTAATTCCGAATCTGTTTCATTATCGTGAACAATGTACGCACGTAAATCTTAGCTATGTGTGTGTTAAGAATTTTAAAATTTCTCGTTCAGAGTGTGTACAACAGACTAAAAGTGATTTCAAAAATGGTGCAAATGGCTCTGAGCACTATGGGACTTTACATCTGAAGTCATCAGTTCCCTAGAGCTTAGAACTACTTAAACCTAACTAACCTAAGGACATCACAGACATCCATACCCGAAGCAGGATTCGATCCTGCGACCGTAGCGGTCGCGGGGCTCCACACTGAAGCGCCTAGAACCTCTCGGCCCCATCGGCCGGCAAAAGTGATTTCCTTTTATATCTCCTCCAAAAGAACAGTAATAGATAAGCGAAAGTTTACAACGTGCATAGTGGTACATTTAAGAGAATAAATCACTGAGAGGCAAAATAAAAAAGATAAAAATTAACAGGAATCGAAGAAAACGTGAGGGTACTGACCGGATGTATGGCTTTACGTTATAGTATTTCTGCGACTCCACAATGAAAAAGACTTTTTTTTTTAATTTAAAGCTTGGTGGCGAGCAATGTACAGGTACAGAGAAAAAAAATGATAGAAATAAACAAAAATAATATACGAAGTTTCAGTTCGAGTGATTTTAACAACTTTTTTACCAGGCGATGAATCCTAGAAGATAGCTTGTGTTTTGGCGAGAAGTAATGAAATACGAAATATGTACTGTATGTATTTCAGTAAACGACAGATTGTATCCAGTTGCATCATTTGCGGTATCTACACAGTGAAGAAAGTGATACAAAACTCGCACATTACCTACGTCTTGTACATAAAAAGCACAATCTGTACCTAAATAGAAATTATAAAGCTATATGAATTGACATACTTGAACAAGTTATTGATACTGGACAACTAGAATGTGACAGGAATGTATCAGTGTATGACCCAAATATTACGTTTTCACGAATGTACTGTTAAAAAGAGACAGATAATATTTACTTGTCGTATCGACAGTGTGTCACTTCACATATTTCTGGTTAAAAATATACGTCGGGAACATAAAGAAAACTGCTAATATAGGGATACGCAAGCTCTGCCTAATGTGTGCAGTTACCACACTCGTTTATAAAAACCACTGTTGGAGTATCAACTGTGAGGGAGAAGCATAAAACGTTATAACAAACTCTATATGCTACCACTGTTTCGTGTAAACTTTTTTGTGGCTGTTATACAGTGGTTACCTATTTTGGCATTGTTGTTAGTCAAACCGTTATCGACATATATATATATTGCCATTAAAATTCATCATTAATATTGGTTTTACTGATATTTCTGGTTACGAATGATTCTCTTCTTTCAAATTCACCGAAGTAATATATACCACTATTTGTTATACACAGGCAGTAGATAATAATGGAAACCTTACGTGTGTTTTTAAGTGTCTTAAAGCCACTCAACAATGACGTGAATATCGAAAGGCTCTATAGAGTGCGCCTTGTCATCGGTTCATACGCTGTAACAGAATGCGATTGCATGTGCTAAGAGATCTACATGTTTTCTTTTCCGTTCTAACCGGAATACTGTGGAAAGAAATACGTTTCGTCACGGAGCTTTGTATGCCAGTGTTTATCGTTGTTAGTCAGCTGTCCAAATGTGCACTTGATTTTCTGTGATGTACAATATGATAGTTTGTTGAATATAGGAACCCAAATGTATTTACTGAATATGATTTTTTCTTCTTTTCCGAGTTGATCCTCTATGGACTGTGTGGTAACAACCAACTTCATTTTAGTGTCTAGGTCTTGCTCTTGTTCCAGCTTTGACTTCCTGCCAGTATCTTCTGCGTCCACCAAGAAGTGCCTGTTTATGCTCTTCAGACAAAGATCCTCTCCGTCTTTTGGACGTTGATGCCATTTTAAAACCTTGGTAGTTGTTCACCAATCTTCTAAGTTGGTTCCTGTCAGGAATTTCTCTCTCTGAGATGCCAATCTGCCTAAGAGATTCTTATATTCTTCGAACCATCTCGGCCTTGTTTTCTTAGAATGGAAGAAACCTCATATTCTTATTCTTGGTCAGTCACCGTCCATCCTCATGAGATGACCGAAAATAACAATCGTCTCTTCTTAATGGATGGTGTGATAAGTTCTGTCTTGCTGCACAAGTCCTCATTTGTTCTCATTCGCCATTGTCCATCAACCCATTTATTACCTAGGTTTTTCCTTAATATCCTACGCTCTCCCTTTTCCAGACACTCTTCTTGGCCAGTTGATATGCCTGGTCTAACTTCCTCATCCTGACATTATTGCTTCTTCTTCTAATCCATTCTCCCAGACGACTTCACCGAGATACCTGAAATTCTTAACTCGTCAGATTTTTCCCAGATTTCCATTCAGGTCTATGGCAGATGTTCGTCATATTTTTGAATTTTTTGATTACATCCACGTTCAATTACAACTATTATGGTTAAATTGTTAACAAGGGCACACAGTTATATATTCGAAAATTTTTTGGTATTTTGACATAGTCACCCGCCTGGTCATCTACATCACAGAGAACTTTGTTTGAATCATTTGTTGCCGCTGGTATGAATCATTGCTGACGCAAAGTAAGACTGAAGAGTAAGTGATGGACGATAGTCTCGCTCACAGAGAGCACAATGTATGTTGTTCAACTGCAGTGCCTGCCATGATCCTACAATTTATTTCTGTGACTGAAATTTGTATTTTACAAGAAGAAACTGGATTGTTTATAAACTTTAAAAATTCTATTTGTATGTGTATCTCAATAGTGTTAGGCACAAAGCGAAACAATGTCTAGTGGTATCTTTATTAGCACAGATTTGCAGCTTTACCAAACTGACATTGGTATGCACACAATCTAAGTCTCTAGCTGAGAAACTTTTACCTTGATGTGTGCCCTCTCGAACTACATCTCGTCATCACTGGTTATTTGTAGTATAAGATAACTGTGTGCATAGACGTCTTTGATCTTATGACTTAGATCAATTAGCTTGACTATATTTCTAGGAACCAAAAATTTTTCTCCAATTTGTTACCATTTATACATGCGTCCAATACGATAAATTAATTGTGAAACTTCTGCTCCTACCAGAATAAGTAGCCTGTCGCAGTCACACATTCCAAGTGTTTGTATATATAGGGTGAGGCACCGGAGACTTTAGCATCAACTTAATTTAACTTGTTAAAGACATCTCTAATCTGTTTCTCCTGGACGTCCAGTGACAAGGGGCTCACGAAACAATGACACAATGTATTCTCACAATTTCGTTAATAACTGAGATACTGGCATCAGCCTAGTATTATTTTTTGAATGGAAGTGTCATTATTTTTGTCACCAGAATAACAGATATCAATGAGACTGATGCAATGATTTAACTCCTTTGAGGATCTAACAATAAATCACATAGGGAATTTTCTGCTGTTGTTAGGACCGTTTAATGCCACGTCACCTTAAGTTTACACTACTCTCCAAGAAAACCTGCTCCGCCGACGGAAGCGTCTATTGTGGAGACAAAAGATACATAGTGAATTATGTGTTGCCCTTCATAAGAAATCACTGAGATACAGTCAGTGCGCTGTTCACATACAACAGGTTTGTCATGAAGTGTGGTGCAATTCATGTGTTGCTTGTTGAAAACGTACATATAGCCAAATCTACAGCAGTACATGAACTATTGCCAGAAGTACAACCCCAATTACTAATGAACTGTTGGTGGATATGGTCTTTATAGATGGCGATTGTCCACGAAATACGTCAAAATCAGCAGAGCTGTACACAGGTTGGCCCTGTCCAGATTGTCCGACTTTCATTAAAACCACTTGAAGAATTTACGAGACCGGAAGTCTTGTCCTCAAAAACACGTGTACGAAAGAAGACTGGTACCAACGAAGCTATTGCTGCTGCAATAAACTGCCATTTCGTTGTTGTCTAGAACGTAAAGAATATGAGATACTACACACTGTTGACCTCACACGGACTGTATCTACGTCCAGTCTCAAGACATCTAGCATGTCAGGCATACCACTAAAATGTGGAGATATTATTGACTACAGACTAAAACATCGGTGGCACGAATTGATAAATAAAACATTGGATCCACAACAAAAAATGAATATATGCCTATGGAAGGAGAAACAGAACAGAAAAATAGACAAATGTACAATTGTGCAGTTTCATACGATTTTCACCTCCACATTTACCATAGGTAATGCATACTATCAAGTTTGTTCATTGCTTCCGTAATTTTTCCCGTCTTTTTTGATACCCAGATTATAAACAAAATACAGATTCGTTTTACTGACTGTTGTTCGAATGAGTTTAGAAAATTTCTCTTTTATGTTGGTGGTGTAACTTCGTATACACAAACCAGACGACCATGGCTACTCCTGCTAGGTTTCCCGGAGACATACGAGATAGGCTAAGATTCGTCACTTACTTATCAAGTCAGCAGCTCAGTTAACTTAGCGGAGAAAGGAAGAGATAAAACACACCATCTGAAGCAAAATTTCAATTGGTTTCGGAATTAGCTAGCACTTTGAACTAAGTGGACAAGGCAGTGCTGCAGTAGACATTATCCCATGGCCATAATCGTAGCTGAAGCAGATACCTTGCAATGTGACAGATGAGACTAGAGGTAAGTTACGCATGAGAGTACCTGTTTTGGGTCAAAAATGTATACTTTAGTTACTCAATATGATATCTTAAGTAGGAACTAATCAGGACATTTCAGCTGGATTTGCAGGATGACTCAGTCCCACATCCGTAAGTCTCTATTATGACAACTCAGTTGCCAAACAGAAAAGATTTTTAGTTGACGATGTTTTGCATTCTTTGGAGATATTAACATAAATGGACCGGCATTTGTCTTGCCGCAACTGGATGAACCTACGGTTTTAGCTCATATATTGCATACCGCCTACATCAGGTTTTGGTGTGCAACTGGCTTTTAGAGAAAGTATGTATGTCGCCAACTGAGCTACATGAAATATGATGTTACAGGAGAATGTTGAAGATCAGATGGATTATTGAAGTTATAAATGACGATCTCCTGCAGTGGGTTAGAGAGCCAAAGCACGCAACTTGGGAAACACAAATAATCAACGAGATAAAATGACTGTGTGGTGTCACCGCCAGACACCACACTTGCTAGGTGGTAGCTTAAATCGGCCGCGGTCCATTAGTACATGTCGGACTCGCGTGTCGCCACTGGCAGTGATCGCAGACCGAGCGCCACCACACGGCAGGTCTCGAGAGACTTACTAGCACTCGCCCCAGTTGTACGGACGACATAGCTAGCGACTACACGTACGAAGCCTTGCTCTCAATTGCCGAGAGACACTTAGAATAGCCTTCAGCTAAGTTAATGGCTACGACCTAGCAAGGCGCCATTTGTACCATTGCATGTATCTCAAGATAGTCTCACTTGTATCATCAAGAATGCTGTATACCAAAGGACGATATAAAAGTTAAGTGTTCTAGTAGCTACGTTCTTTTCTTTATCACATTCATTACGAATCCTGTTCCAGACTTCGCGCCAGTCGGCGTGTGTGTACGTGTGCCCTTTCGGCTACCCGTCACTGTGGACTGGCTGCCTTGTCAGTCCACTACAGACTGTATACCTATAAAGACATGAGTTGACTGCTGTTGAAGAGCTGGTGTAAGGAAAGCACCTCAGGGGCAACCGTCCTGTGTAACGCATATCATCCATGATCTGAGGTACTGAAATGCAGAGTCATTTTGACACCCTAAATGAACAGAGGAATGTGTCAGACCAACTTCAGTGTTGGCGACCTGAACAATAAGAAATAGCATCCTTTTGTGAACCGCCAGTTACGTAAATAAATGAATGAATTGTTTTTGTTAATATGACTGTAGCTTATCAATTCCATCAAACGGTCTTGTTTCGACAGATTTTAATGTAACATATGCCACATACTGAGTTACAGACTAAAAGCCAGAACTGGACCTATTATATTTTCTAATCAGATGACTGAATCTGTATATATGTTTAACAAATTACAGCAAAACCCAGTGTAGCATTGTTTTGCTCATCTGGACGCTGTAATTTGGGTTTTCATTGCTTTTTTAGAGCAACACCAGGAAAACGGTGCGTATGTTCCATGAAACACACTTATCCAGAGTAGTATGGTGATCAGCCCTAAGAAAGGAACAGACATCCACATTACAGGTGCACGGAGTGGGAAAATATACCCACGACTCATACGTAACGTTCCTAATAACTTTTGAGGTTACTACTAGAGTACATCAATTACGTTGATATAAATAAGAAAGAACATCCTAAATATTAAACTAATTACACAGTCATTTTACGGGTGACTTAAGTTTTGGTAGTCAATTAGTTACGCAGTTCGATAATGTTCCTCGGCTCTTATCTTACGAGCTGAACTCAATCAAGTAATGGAGAAAGTGTCTGTTGATGTCATTTATGAGACACAGGAGTAAGTGTTTATCGATTAAGCGTCATCATTGTGGTTGATCAAGTGGCGTCAGTTTGATATCGTCAGCTGCATTGTGTGTACAGCATGACACAGGTAACTAAGAAATTAAGTATTTTTATATAATTCTCTAGCCTCTTAGAAATCTTTAGAGGCAGTAATCGTCCGACGTTCGATTAGTTCTGGTAAGGTTACTAATGATTTGCAATCCGCAAAAAGCTACTGCAATTGTGACAGTCTGGTAAGCTGTACACAATTTCAGATATCCTTTAAATTACTGACTCTCTCAGTCATAATTAAGTTTATGATGATAGAATTGTAAATTTCACTCACATACGAAATTTCCTAAGTATAAAACACGAAATTCAAAAGTATTGCTTAGTACACAACATTTAATATCTCTTCAATATCATCCCGTTTACAAAGATTTTGCATGTGCCATATACAACGAAAAATATGGTACTTCAAAACAAAAAAGTCATCAACTGCGTATGTGTATCACACCGGGAATACTGCACAACACAGTAAATGTCGACGATATGCGGGGTGGACTTTGTTTGGAAACAAACTTGTTCCATTCTCTCACGTTACTGAGTGTTGACAATATTAATGGTCATTTTACTCTTCCCGCTGAAGTTCGCATTCAGTACTGTTTGGGTATGTTTCGTGCTTGTTTCGCCTAAGGACTGTTGCAATACTCTGTGTTCTATGTTGTGCATTTTATGTTACAAGCTTCTTCACCTTTTAGAAGACATTTTCAGGGAAACGAGGGTGATTGCGATAACAAACCGAAAAGTAAAATCATAATTACGTTATTACTCTGTAAGGAGGCTCCGGAGATCGAGGGGCACTTGCACGAAAATACTAAGAAGATATCCCTGAACAGCCACTGAAGGTTATTCGGTGTATTCCCGTTCCACGCCGTGTATAAGTTACCTTTTCAGTGCCCACTTTTAAACTCTGTGGCTGGTCTGCTAGTGTCACCGGCGTGTATATTTGAGTTACTGTTGTAAGCGTCGATTTGCTGTCGATTCTGATGAGAATAATCATACTACTTAATTGTTCGAAGTAACTCACTTCCTGCCACACATTCGCATTCATAAAGAATCCTACTGTCCTTATAACATTTTCTGTTGCCGCTGATACTATCTGATATTCGTTCAACCGCAAACTGATATCTTGTTTCCATGTCACTTAAGTAAATCCATCTCTACCCACATAGAGCGTTCACAATGTTCAGATTTTCTAGTTTCTCTAGCACATACAGAGTTCTGATATTTCACACTGCAAGACGAAGAACGTTCAAAAATCGGTTCAAATGGCTCTGAGCACTATGCGACTTAACTTCTGAGGTCATCAGTCGCCTAGAACTTAGAACCAATTAAACCTAGCTAACCTAAGGACATCACACACATCCATGCCCGAGGGAGGATTCGAACCTGCGACCGTAGCGGTCGCTCGGCTCCAGACTGTAGCGCCTAGAACCGCACGGCCACTTCGGCCGGCGACGAAGAACGTTACCCTTGCTTTGGTTATTAAGACTTTTTCTCGCAGTGTCCTCCCATTTGTCAGACTCCACCTGGAGTTCCGAATGCGGTCCAATTCGGAATTTTTTGGAAATACTCTAATCATCTCGTTATCAATAACTGGCCACATTTTCTGTGGGTACGCATTATATCTCTTTAATGCTGTAGTTTCCAAATCACTGCATATTCATACCGTTGAACATCATTGGTTATTAGGCCCTTTGGGAGCATGTCGCACAACGAGTCTCCTCCACCCACTTTGGCAAAGCTTTTGGCACAACAAAGGGTGCCTCATTAAGTCTGTAGCCACATTTCGCCATTGATTCTGGTACTTTTAGTTATGCACTGGCGTGGAGTGAAGTGTGGATAAAGAGTATTTTTTATTAGTAGCCGAAGATGTTACCCCTAGACCACAGGACATCCTTGCGTTTACACGACCTCTCTAATCTCGTCAACCTCTAATATTGCATCTAGTAAAGAGCGAGTTGCAATATGAATGTGGGAAGAATCACTTCGATGAGTCCAAGTTATATGGGTTCCCAAAGTTTCATTGAAAAGGCGAGGCACTGTAATCCATACGAAGTCAGACGATGGCAGCCAAATGCATTCGACACTCTGGATATGTAGCCTTTAATCGTTGTGGTGTAGCACTCGTCCACAACAGTGTTATTCCGTTAATGAGAAACGAAGTGAAAGATTCACGCATTGAGGAATTTGCATGCTTAGGGTACAAGCTCCACTGTAACAGCATGTAGTCAGATAATCCTGAGCGACAAGCATCTGTCTCTAGAGCTAGCTTCGCTGAACGCTTGCTGTCTTTAGAACGATATGTAACATGAGTATGAAATCGACAATAACTTTCTTTTCTGTAGGAAATAGAGAACGTAGCAACAGCATTTTATACAAAAATGAATGTAGATGGAACCACACTACAGTGTAGTAAGGTGAGAGACTGAAATCCAAATGACCCTACACTGGGAGCTGAAGTATAATAGATTTAAGATAACGAAGACTGAAAACATTTAAATTCGTCACAGTCTTTCACAAACCGTCTGCACAAAACTAGATTGTAGACCGATCTGACTGTGCATGGACATAACTCTGTAATTGGGAAAATGGAGGCTGGTAAGTGGAATTAACCACTTTGTGTCACCACATTACAAAGTCGGTGTTACGTGCACCCATGGGTATCTGGTGTGCTGTCGGAATGACGTATAGATTTTCCGCTTTATCTCTCTTGGTGTCGCTTGTCCTTCAGTTGACAGCTGTTAGCTTTTATCTTTATTTATCACAGCTTTGGAGGTGACACTCTGAGCATCGTAACTAGTTCCACATGCCGTCCTATCTGTACAAACGCTCCCCAGGTGAAACAGCTGCTATGTTCCTCACCAGCCGCGGATACTCTGTGGCTCACAACACACTCGTGGTTTCTATTGTCTACAGTAACTAATCCGCAGAGGCGTTGTCAAAGATATATTCCACAGTTGAGGTCAGACAAGGGGAATACAGTTGGATTCTCAAAGATTCAGGCATCTGATCAGAGAATTGATAATGAGGACGTCACAGAGTGACAGTAGAAATGGGTATGTAAGCACTGATGAAACTCACTCTGTAAACAAACTAAGAAAAGGTAGACATGCCTTCAGAAACAAAGTCAGAATGCTTTGTGTCTAGCAACAAACGCCTCATTTGATTCTTCTCAGAATCCTCTGGCTCATCTCCGACTCTCCAGCCAAGAGATTGCATGACAGCTGCAACTGAACAGATCACGAGGCTGTCCCTGCTCAGCAGTTTAGTTAATTTTCCCCACTCTGTCCTTCAGGGAGCTGAATTTCCTGCCGCATCGTCTTCGTCATTGGTGGACTCAATTTGCAATGTCATGTAATGTACGATCGATCCATATTGGGTAATCATCGCTCAGTTTTAAAAAGATACAACATATTGAGTTCTGCACGTCTACAGGTACTACACCAACAATAAGTGTAACACAGGGTGACGAAATAAAAAATAGCGAGAAAACTTCAAAATTCTCAGGTTTCCATACTGATGAGAATTTCAAATTCTTACGCTAAGGACAACACATACACCCATGTCCAAGGGAGGACTCGAACCTCCGACGGGGGAGCTGCGCGGACTGTGACAAGGCGCCTCACACCACGTGACTTCCCCCCGCGGCCCTCAAGAGTTCAAAATGCGTGGTCAGTAGACTGTTCATCACATTCAACAGGTCTTGGTAACTCTTTCTCACTGTTACAGACGACAGCAACCCCATCACAAAATTGGAGCATTGATGTCCTTTCACCTTACATACTAATCCCATGTCTCAATCTTTCTTTTATTTCTTTCGTTGACACTTTGCTCTAAAGTTTGAACAGTGCGGGACATTAACTATACCACTGCCTTAATCCTTTTTAATTCAGATACGTCTCTTATGGATTTCTATTATCAGTGCATGTTACTGGTCGTTCCCTAGAGATTATATGTCTTGTTTTGAGAAGTTCAGATAGTTTACCCCACTTCATAGTGCCCAAGTTTGGCTTGCGTTACATAAATGATCAGGTAAGCAAAATCTGAAGTTACAGCTGTCAGACGTGTTCTGCTTTACTTGTCGCAATTTCTTGGCGTTGCTAGCTTAGGAACTTAGTAATAATCTTCCGAAAGCCAGGAGGTTTGTCTGCAGATTCCACACATTAAGTTAGCTGATCTTTTGGCTGCCACTTCCTCCAATGCTTTTATACATACCAAACGAATGTCATGCATAATTTCTGACTTGTTTGATCGCAAATCTTTTAAATTTATGTGTAACTCTGTCATCTGAACCACGGCAAAGAATTAATTTCCCTTCTAGAGATCGTCAGTATGCTCTTCCCATTTATCCGGTCTTTTATACGCAGTTAACACTGGAGTTCTTCCTACACTTTTAATGTTGACACCTTTACTTTTAATTTTACCGGAACTTATTATGCCATTAACTTATTTGCAGTTCTTGCTCACTACATGTTTAAGTGACTAATACTTCTGTACACCTATCATTCCCCCACTTTGTTCTCTTACCCACATTTTCAATGTGTTTATGTTTCTTGTAACTTTATTTGTGTTTCCAATTACTATCACAATCCGTTTAAGGTATCTTGTGGCAGCAAATAGCTCTAAGCACTATAGGACTTAACATCGGAGGTCATCAGTCCCCTAGACTTAGAACTACTTAAATCTAACTAACCTAAGGACATCACACACATCCATGCCTGAGGCAGGATTCAAAAGTGCGACTGCTGCAGTAGCGCCGTTCCGGATTGAAGCGCCTAGAACCGCTCGGTCAGCGTCTTGTGGCAGCATGCGTGTCCGCTTCAATGGCAGTTCCTCACGAAATAAACTTAACTACCAACTATGTTATTCAGTTTCGCAGTGCAGTAGCTACAGCTTCAGACAACACTGATCAACTTCAGGTATCTTACTTCTGTGTATGTTCATTCTTACTGACGATTCTCTTAAATTTCTGCCCTGTATTGAGGGACGACGGGATACGTGTTGGGGCGAAGGGGCGAAGGGGGGGGGGGGAATCGCTAGAAAGCCTCAGGATCAACTGCCAACGAAACTGACATGTTGACTGCAAAGACATCGGTTCACATAAAGTCGAACAGAGTAATTACAACTCTGTTGAAACGTATCCTTAACCTTATGGTTAAAAGAAAATTGCTTAAAATGTTTTTCTTTGAATTATAAATTACTTTACCGAGCCAGGTGGCGCAGTGGTTAGCATTCGGGAGGACGACGGTTCAATCCCGCCTCCAGCCATCCTGATTTAGGTTTTCCGTGATTTCCCTAAATCGTTTCAAGCAAATGCCGGGATGGTTCCTTTGAAACAGCACGGCCGGTTTCCTTCCCCATCCTTCCCTAACCCGAGCTTGTGCTCCATCTCTAATGACCTCGTCGTCGACGGGACGTTAAAAAACACTAACCTAACCTAACCTATAAACTACTTTCTTAAAGAACAAAATAAAAGCTTCTTGTTAGACATATGCCGTTCTGAAAACTCTATGTGTGTGTGTGTGTGTGTGTGTGTGTGTGTGTGTGTGTGTGTGTGTGTGGATGGAGGGGGGAGAGGGGGCGGGTGGGTGGATGTGTGCGTGTGTACAGGGTGATCACAAGTAGATGTTAAACAATGTTTCATTGATCATGAAGGTTAGATGTATAAATTTGAGATAACAGACCCTGATCCAGAGGCGACCGTTTCCCAAGTTGTAGACGAAAACCGTTCAGTTTCGCGTGACAGTGCGGTACTTGTCACTTGCTGCTTAGATTTTAGGGGTCGCAGTTCCATTGAACCAACGAGCCCTTAGGTGTAGAGGTTGGGATGACGACTCAATCAGTGCTTTAGTAGACTGCGGTCTGTTTTCACGAGTTGAGGCACTAACTATGATCAGCTCTAACGAAACGGAATTGTACCTGGTGACTGAACTTGCAGACTTATTTTCGTGTGTGAGTAAGCAAGTGACAGTACCAGAGAAGTGGAAAGGTTGTACAGGACCAAAATCCCGCATAGAAGACAAAGCCTCACTCCGCGTTTCCAAGACTGTAGGGCTGCAAGGGTATATTAAATGGAACGAGCATATATGAAGTGTAGTAGGGAGGCGACTGCGATTTATTCGGAGAATTTTAGGAACAGGTGTTTCATCTGTAAAGGAGACCGTATACACGACACTAGAGCGACACATTCTTCAGTACTTACAATGTTCTTTTTTAGTTGAATAAATAAATAGAAACTTTCATATGTTCAGAATATAAAATCATTTAAAACAAATTTCTACCTTAGTATATACTACTTTGTTTTGCCTTTTCTCCAAAATTCTTCAGATCGTGCCATTTAGGCTACTGGTTTCTTAAATTGCAACAAGGGTGCCGAAATCGCTCTCATTTCTACCATTATGCGAGTTTTTAATTGACAATTTGTTTTTCAAAGTAGGGATTTGCTCCTTAGTAATTAGTTATGTGTTTCTCTGATTATGGTGCACAACAAAGCTTTACACGTACTGCATTATTGTTATTCAAAGCAAGGAAATTCATTTACATTGCTCAGGCGCAGTGTTCAGCTTACGCACAAAGCTCACATGGAGAAGTTATTTCATGCTTTAAAATACCAGCACAGATTTCATGAGCCCATTTTCTGCAAATTGTGCTTTGAAACAGCTCCTCCACCACACTTTTCTCACAAATGAAGCAAAGCTAGTCATCTGCTGCAATTTCAACCAAAATTTTTTCAAGACACGATGAAGGTGAACAGGTCATATTTTCTTTGCTATTCTGCTTCCTCATGTTTCCTCCTGTTGATCTCTCAAGACCATCAGTTGATTTCAACACTTTCTCTGAAATTCGAAGAGACTTTTTGTCACAAATCTCTTGTAGTGTATTCTTGCAAGTGCTTGAAGTCAACAGTGCAGCCTTCTGAGCACCTTTCTTTATTCATTTTCCTTGTTTGGTAACCAGTTTTGACAAAGGACGTAGTTCATAGACACTCGCAACATGAGACGAAATTTTTCCTTTTCTGACCAAAGCCTGAAACGTCTGGTTACCAGTTTTCAGGGCGGAAGACTACACTACACCCTACCTAACCCAAGCACTTTGTTCTAGGTCTTCGACTCTTATTATTTCCTCTTAGCTCTTGTACACATCGTTCATTATCTGTCTTACCCTACAGCTTACCACATTTTCCTCAGAATTTCGAACAAAGTGCACCATTTGACATTGTCGAACACTTTTTCCACGTCGACAGATCCTATGAACTTGTGTCAAATTTTCTTTAGTCTTGCTCCCATTACCAACAGCAACGTCCTAATTGCCTCTCTGGTGCCTTTACCTTTCTTAAAGCCAAACTGATCGTCATGTAACACATCCTCAATTTTCTTTTCCATTCTTCTGTATATTGTTCTTGTCATAGACATAGATGGATGAGCTGTTCAGCTGATTGCGCGATACGTCTCGCACTTCTCAGTCCTTGCTATATTCAGAACGGTTTTGATGATGTTTTTCTGAAAGTCAGATGGTATATCGCCAAACTTACATACTCTGCACACCAACGTGAAGACCGTTTAGTTGCTACACCCCCAATGATTTTAGAAACCCTGATTGAATTAATTTAATTCTGACTTACTGTCATAGTTAAAAGTACTTGGACTATTACATGACTAAAGGTCTGACATCATTTGACAAAATAGATTCCTAAATTTAACTTCCCTGTATCAGGTTCATATTATACGCAAAATATTACAAATCGGGTACACATAATAAAGCTATACATCAAAGCTGGTGGAAGATACTTGGTTCCTACATTCAAGGGTCGGTACTGTTAGAATTATCAAATTCCACATTGCGTTGCTACATACTTAAAACTAAATATAAAGAATATCATTCCCTTACAAATATGTTCCAGTTGCTTTACCTCTGAATTACAGTATCATTCGTCACTTCATTTTATAAAAACTGTATTATGCTGCATCCATAGACCAACTACTAAATTCTCACTGGTAGCCACTAGCTTTAAGTCTTATATCCTACCTACAACAGAATGCAATCGCAATTGATACTGCACTCCGCGCACCGCTACTTACAATCTATTCTGCCACTCAGGCAAAATCTTTGGTTCGGTGGTGTCTAAATACAATGTCTTCTACATATGATCATCGTTTCAGGTCTTTTTCAAGAATTATATTACAAAATCGGGCTACACATACAAGTGGGCCCCTCACACACCTATCCGCTATCTCCTCTGCATTTAACAAATGGTTCAAATGGCTCTGATCACTATGGGACTTAACTTCTAAGCTCACCGGTCCCCTATAACTTAGAACTACTTAAACCCAACTAACCTAAGGACATCACACACATCCATGCTCGAGGCAGGATTCGAACCTGCGACCGTAGCGGTCGCGCGGTTCCGGACTGAAGCGCCTAGAACCTCTCGTCCACTCCGGCCGGCCTGCATTTAACAGTCGAATTCCCATTGCACACTTAATGTTACCAAACTTTCTTTTAACTTCACTGAAAAATGGATAGGCAGAGATTGTTATGATTATATGAAGGCATTGAGGAGTATTCAGCGAGAATTTTGTACCTGACGATCAGGATTTGGATGATGAACACCTTAATTTGAGCACTGCGTGAGGATAAGACAGAAAATGGGTATATTTTCACATATAACTTTCGACTCGCTCGTTCTCGACCAGTTCCCTTATCTCAAATTGATACATTTAACGTTCTCCATCATCCCAGAAAGTTCACGGAATAGTCCTATATAACCATAAAGCTGCATTTTATTTTGGAATACCATTAACATTTTGTTAGGCGCGTAAATGTACGGTGTGCACATTTGTAACTAAAAATTAATTTCTTTTTCCCCTTGCAGATGATATCAGCCAACGAATCCATCACCCCCTTGGTGCCAGAAATCACTAAGAAACTTTTGTTGGCCATCAGACCGTTCCACCTGACATGCAAGTTATTAGGTCTGATGCCATTCACAGTTGATATTGAAACCGGAGAAGTGAAACGACGGAAATCGGATTTCGTTACCGTGACAATTGCCAGCATATCGCAGCTGATTTCCGCGTGCATTTTGGTGCATTTCTGCTGCAGATTGTTGCGTACATACTCTGTAGTAGAGATTGTCTCACTTTGCAGCGTGCTGAGTTTGTTGTTAATGACCTTCGTTTCGATATCATCAGATGTCTTCTACAATGCTGAAAAATATGAGAAAATTCTTAAGCTGATAATGTCGTGTGATAAAGCTCTGACGACTCGTATCACTCCCGCAAATACTTGTGAAGGAAAGGTAGTAAACGTACAACTGGTTTTACTATTTTTTTATGTTTTTTCACTGTACGTATTTCTGTCTATAAATAGTAAAGAGGAGGATTACAGGAAGGGTCTACCGTTTATTACAGGCAGCTATCTTGTGACCGCTTTATCCCTTATAAGGTTTGCAAATCTACAATTAGTGATTAGGTACAGAGTTTCACTTCTGAATGTTTGCATTCAAGATCTAAGAAACAATGTGGTTGCAGCATATTGTACTAACGTTCCTGGCAACAGCCCACCTGTGAACAGAGAGAATTTACAATTTCGCCGTGCAGAGCCCCAGTGCATAACAACATACGTGCGATCTCTCAGACGAGCATATGCAAATCTTTGTGGAATATCAGAACTGGTAACCGCCACTCACGAGGCTTTCCTAACATTATGCTTCATGGCAGTTACGCTGCTTGCTATACTCCAAATTTACTTCCACGCAACAAAATTATCGTACCTAGGTTCGGGTAATGCCAATACATGGCTAGGGAAGGTTAGTTCATTTCTCAGCCTAGCTCAGATGACAGTTTTCGTTGTCCCGGCTCACCGTTTGGAGACAGAAGCGAGGCGCACGCAGAGGCTGTGTTCGCAGCTGCTGCTGGAAGGGCGGCGTGTGGGCGGCGCCGCCCACAGCGAGCTGCGGCTGCTGGCTCGGCAGGTGTCCTCTGGACGCCCCGTTGCCAACCTGCTGGGTGCGCTCACCGTGCGACTGGGCCTCGTGGGTGCCTTCATCTCCATGGTGACCACCTACAGCACATTGCTTCTCACCTTCTGGCCCTCAGGTACAGTGAAATTCTATTCCACGATGTAGTTAAGTTTGAAATTTTCGTTCTCTGACATCTGAAGACCTTGAAAGGATGGCAGCACTGTTCATTTCAGCCCGGCGAAGCAGGATTCGGAGGTAGCAATTGCGCACACGTAAGTTTTGTTACAACTAGAGCACTGACTGATTCCGTGAGTGTACTAAGGAGCTTAAAAAACCAAAACAGAACAAATGAGTGTTTCCTACGACTACAGATATTATTAAGGAATCCGTTATAAATATGCTTGCGGGAGTAGTAACAAATTTCTTGTGGATTCCGGGGCACAGTAGCCTCTTTTATAACTAAATAGTAGACAGCTTAGCGAAGCGAGCAATGGGCTTAGGTGAAATCCTAAATTAGAGATTTCCGTATCAAGAAATGCTCAGTCAATGACAATACGAGAAACCACTGTCAGGGTTCAATGGGATTCGATCAAGGTCAAAAGATCATACAGAATGAAATAACCTTGTTCCCTTGGTTTACTTATAGGAATAGGAACAGATGAGTCATAACAACGATTACGTGCGTGTGCTTAAATCATGGCGAATCCCCAGCCCACCTGTTCCGAATAGAACTGGAGGAATCCCCATTTTGTGATTTATTTAATTATGAAGGAGACGTGACTCATCTACTGTTCTCGTGTACCAGATGCAAGACACAACAAAAATCCTTCATCAACACATTTGCCAACGCAAACACTCCTGGTCCAGCTTCGGCTGTAGTGTTATTGTCAACCCAAAAGAGTGATGTTAAACCACTTAAAAATATGTGACCTAACTATCTCGACAAGCCGTGTTTGTGACGTGCAGATTTTCGTTAGTTTATGTTTCCTTTATTTACTATTGTGGTATAATCACTTATGAGCAGGTTATAGTGGTGACATGTGTAAATTATTATTCGTACCTTAAATATTTTTATAAACAGCTATTCACGGAGCGTACAGTAGGACAGCGATTATCAAAGGTACTCATAAATGTGATGGATGGCTGTATGGAGACGCAAAATGCATGTTAAAGAAATAACATGTCGCAAATTGGAGTGCCCATATGGATCATGATCAGGAGCAGGACGTACAATATATTTTAAGATTTAGGTTACTTTGAGGTGTTCCGACCCTGTAATTAACACAGTACCATAATATTCGTTAGATATGTCTACCATTTAGGCAACAAAGACCACAAAGCATGATAAAAACATGGAGAATATACAAACATAGATGGAAGTTTTTCACTTAAAACTGAGTCGTTCATAATTAATTTTTAAAGAAGTGGATGAGCTGTCACCTTTGCTATTCAAATGCGGCTGGGTAAAGACAGTGTGTGGAGAAAATCCGATACGAAAAGCATCATATGGAAACAACAGAAGATAACATCTACGGTGCTGGCCAACCAAAGCGCAGCACCTAGAAGGACCAGAGATATTGTAACCACAGTACAAAGATCACATGATTGAAATTACACAACCATGAGAAGCGAGGGAGATGATGCCATTGCTGGCTATAACCACTGCTAGACACCTTAGAGACCTCAGCATTGACTCACAGACACTCTGGATGTGTTGTTGGGGTATGGTGCTGTCACATGTTGCCAAATTTGAAATAGTCTACCTGCAGGTTGTGTATCCGGAACCGATATTTCTGCAAGCATCGACGAAATGTTTTCAATAGGCGATAGATCAGGAGAATAGGGAGCCAAGACAGCAAAGCAGTCCGATGGGCGACGAAAAAGTTTTGAACATCGCATACCACGTGTGGTTTCGTCTTATCCTGTTAGAATGTGGCAGTCAGCAAGCTCCGAAGGTATGCGAGGACAACAGGGTCCAACACTTCAGAGATGTAGCGCTGGATGATTAGCGTACTGGTAGTGCATACTATGGAGGGCCGGGGGGTGCGGGAGTAGACTCAAATACGACACCAAACCATAATTCCAAGTGCAGGACTAGTATGGCAACAGTTCAACAGTCTCTCGCCGCAGTGTCTGTAGGCTCTAATCAGACCATAGTGGTGGAGCAGGCAGAATCGGAATTTGTCGGTGGAAACTATGTCGTGACGTTCGGTTGTCCATGTGGTACCGTCATTGCTTACACCATGTTGCCAACCCCAACGCAACCATAGTTCACATGCCGTACAGCCGCGGCCAGCCATTGTTGGCGCAGACGCAATGCTGTCAAGTTAGACAGCGCAGGCGCAGCCCATGCACGTAACCCCCTCCGCAATAACACAGCAACGCCGAGCCGGCGTACCCACGTCAATTAGCTATTCGACGATACCACACCAATCACGTTGTGCGACGTCGCAGTAGGCTCATCGACGGCGGGCATATTCCAATCATGCTCGGGCTTTATAACCACACGCAGCTCCTCACTCCAGCAGTCTCACCTGCACTTTGCTATGGCTCATGCCACGACGCCATACCATTCGGACCATCATTGTCAGGATTTCAACCGCACTCTGGAACTGGACTACCCAAGGGAATTTGTTTCACGGGAATGCGACTTTGGTGTCATCCACGGACTCTGCTGATAGCCGTCTCAGGGGCTGCTCTAGATCATTCATTAGTGTGTAGTATTATTGTCTTTCGAATTTTCTCTTGTTGTGGAATAAACTCGTCGTGTACTCATGCATGCTGTAATATACTTTTCCTCCTTCATGGACACGACACGCAATGGCGGCAGAGGCTGATTCGTTTTCTGCTCTGGTGGCACGTCTTCACTTTCTGTGGCTGTGTCTAATCACCTCCAACTGGAGAACTTTGTGTGTTTCGTTTTCTTTTCTTTCTTTTGGGGCTAGGGATTCCACAGCGGACGACATTTAGAGTTAAGGTTTTTCCTTAGGAGAGGGTTTTTGTTTTCTCTTGAGCTTGTCTTACTTGTCGCTATTTCTTTTTTTTTTTTTTTCTTCACCATGGGAGCCATCTAGCAAGAGGAACCTGTGTCATTCTTAGCTTCCAGGCGATGCAATTTGCTCAGCTGATGAACTAGATGTCATTGCTGCTAGAGTACCAACAGCTTCTTCCGCAAGTCCTGCTTCAACGCATCGTACACACGGTTGACAACAGCATCAGACACCGTTCGGCTTTATCATTCCGCAAGTTTGATGCTGCAGTACAGAAATGGGACGAATACAAACTGCAGATTTTTCAACTCTTTGTGGTCTACATCATTTTCGGTGATGTTCAACGCTCAAATTTCTTTTGCTGGGTTGGCATGGACATCTCGCGTATTTGCATTAAGCTTTCCCCGTTACTCAGGCTGAATCTGTTCCTGTACCGGTAGTCATTGCCACTCTCGGTGAGTATTTAGACTCACAGGTGTTGATCGCCGCCGCTCGCTATAAGTTCTTTTGAACCAAGCGCCAACCTACCCAGTCCTATCAGCAGTAGATCGCGGTATGACCGACACCTACAAATTTATATGTCCTTTGGTAAGTCTTGCCAACGGCCTTGTCGCAGTGGTAACACCGGTGTGGGGCTGGGCTAGCACTTGAATGGGTGACCACCCGATCTGCCGAGCGCTGTTGGCAAGCGGGCTGCACCCAGCCCTTGTCAGTCAAACTGAGGAACTATTTGATTGAGAAGTAGCGGCTCCGGTCTCGTAAACTGACATACGGCAGGGAGAGCGGTGTCCTGACCACATGCCCCTCCGTATCCGCATCCACTGACGCCTGTGGGTGACACTGAGGCTGGTCGGTACGGTTGGGCCTTCCAAGGCCTGTTCGGACGGTGAGAGAGATTTGGTAAGAGATACGTGGACGCCAAGTTGCGGGACGCTATTTTTCAGAATTCTGCTGATTCCCGGTTGCAGGCAGAGTTCCTCTGACTGTCGAACCTTTCGCCTTACGATGTCATTCGTATAATCGCGGTACAGGAAATGTTTGACACGGCAGAGCTGGAAATGTCACCTCCTGCTGGTCTTTCCCACATGGAATGTCTGCTTCTTCTGGGCACCGTAAACCATCTACGTCATGTCCGCGGCAGTCCCGCAGCGGCGGAAATTTGCTATACTGCCCTCAGTCCAACATCTCTCGTGAAAGGGATGCCAGTCGTTTCTCTCGAGCCAAACGTTTGTTTTGGAAAAAGGTTGGGCACATACAAGTCGTTTGCTCAAAGAAATTTCAGGCCCTGTCCGTCCCCATGGCCTCCCTTTGTTATGAGGCAATGAATATCCATCAATCTGATGTCAACAGTGTGGAACTCCTGACCCATTCTGTTTCTGACGACTGTTTCCCGGTTCCTACCTCAAGTCCACTAGGCAGGACTCGTCCCAGGTTGTCGGTCGGCCCCAGCATCCCTCTGTGGCTGTATGTCAGCCAAAATAGATGTTCACTCAGATGCGTATTCAGTATCAGGTTGTACAATTCCACCTGGATACTCAGGCTTCTGTGACCTTGACCAACAGGTGCAGGTTAGAAAAGCTCAGCTCTCCATAGCTCGAATCTCCGGCACAGGCTAATACCAGGTACAACAGCGATCGAATTGCGATCCTAGGCACTTCCACAGATGTAGTGCCACTGTACATCTAAGGCAATTCCCGTCACAGTGCTTTATTCTTACAACGGTTTTAACAGTTTTGGCATTAATGACCTCGACACCTTCAGACTCCAAATCGCTGATTAACGATTAACTCCATCGTCTCCTAAGACAGCTTCATGAATCTCTGTGACAAATGGTTTCAAATGGCTCTGAGCACTATGGGACTTAACTTCTGAGGTCATCAGTCCCCTAGAACTTAGAACTACTTAAACCTAACTAACCTAAGAACATCACACACATCCATGCCCGAAGCAGGATTCGAACCTGCGACCGTAGCGGTCGGGCGGTTCCAGACTAGAACCGCTCGGCTACTACGGCCGGCAATCTGTGTGACAGATACCGTCCGATTCATGAGGACTCTCTAGGTATGTCAAAAGACTTTTTCACCCACATTGCTTTGAAAGATACCCCCCACCTGCGAATTTTCAATGCACGAGATATTCCTCCACGTCATTTGCGAGGATGCTGCGACAGAGTTGAGACACATGAGGGCGTGGGGGTTATCACACCCTTCTCCACAAGTCAGTAGGCGTCATTCCTCGTCATTATCTGAAAAACCAAGGGGCAAATGCAACTTTCCACAGATTTTATGTCCACAGTTAATGCATTGTCTTTCACAGATGCGTATCTTTCTCTTGCCCTGAACAGTTAATGGACAAATTACAAGGGGGCGTTTTCTCCTCTAAAATCGATCCTAAGGACTCCCATCTACAATTCCCACTGAATGAGGGACGAAATCCTTCCTCATTAACAACGCTCATATCAGGCTGTTTCAATATCAGTGTCTCCCCTTTGGCAGTATTTCTGCCTCAGCCATCTTCCAACGGTTCTTGGAGCTACTAACGTCGAAGGTTCCTTCCTGCTGCAATTATCTGGACGACATCGTCATCTCGAGCAGTACTCCAGATGAGCACCTCCGAAACCTGGACTGCATTTTTTGCACCCAAACCGAACACATCGGTAACGCCATTGACTTCCATGGTGTTTGCCCCTGTGCCAAACACTTGGTGGCTATTTGGAAGCTCCCTTCCCCGATAAATCTCACTGAACTTCAGGCAGTTCTTGGCAATATATCATATTATCTTCGCTTCATAGCTAATGCAGCTCAGATTGTGGCACCGTTAAATCCTCTCTGGCAGAAAAATGTCATTTTTGTATGGTCGCTTGAGCAAGAAACTGCTTTTCAGACGTCAAAGAAAGTCTTGCTTAACGACAGATGTCTAGTCCGTTTTAAACATCAGAAAATTGTGGTCCTTGCAGTGGAATCCTCGTCATTCAGCACTACGGCAGTGTTGTCCCACAAGATCAGCCTTGTGGACTACCCGACTGCTTGTGCATCAGAATTTCTTAACAAAGCTCAGATAAAATACAGTCAACTTGAGAAGGATATATTGGAAATTGTCTATGGCGTATCCAAGGTTCATCAGTAACTTCACGGCCGGAGGCTTTGTTCTGCTCACAGACCACAAGCCTCTCATCAGTTATTTCATCTGGCCAACCTTGTGTCTGTCCAGACAGCGCAAAAGCTCCAACGTTGGGCGCTTATCCTGGCCAATTGCGACTATGATATTCTCTACCATCCCATGATACGTAATGTCAGGGCAGGTATCTTACCTCGTCTTCCTGTCGGATCAAATGTGGAATTTTCGTCCTTCTGAGAAGGCTTGCTTTCACGTTGAGCAGATAAAGGTAGCCATAGTCCCTACGTTTCCGATCTACCACCATAAAATAAGCACGGCCATGGGGTGAGATGATACCGTCCAGCTCCTTCGCCAGTTTAGTCAGTCAGGCGGGCCGACTCATAGGAGTGTCTTCGGCGTTGGTTTTCCCAAGAGGACGCCGTTTCGGTCTGAAACTGAGTTTTGCTTTTACACCCATGAAACGAACAAACCTAAGTGCAGATGCTAGCATTTTTCCAAAAGCAAGTGGTCACTCTACTTCTTAAAGGACATTAGGGTATCGTCTATACGAAACAATTGGACAGGCAGCACTGCACGTGGCTAGGGAAGGGCCAGGGCATTGGACACATGATTTTACACTGCAAGGGATGCGCTGAGAACGTTGCTGCACCTCCCCATCATTATTTTGACTGGCCAGGACCAGACACCCCCTGGCAATTAATTCATATCGATTTCGTAGGGCAGTTTTGGGGCTGACAGTGGACACTACTTCCAAATTTCCTTTTGTGATTCATCTGAATTCCCTGATGTCGGCCAGCATGATTAGAACTTTAGCAACTATTTATTGCTGGAGAGGAATTACTAGCTACCATTTTATCTGATAATGACCCAGAACTGACTTCAACAGAATTTGTGTCTTTCTGTAAAGCCAATGTTATCACCCACGACTTTTACCTTTGTCGCCACAATCCAGTCGGGAATCCGAATGGTTCGTGCGTACAAGGTGCAAATGTCGAAATTAATACAGTCCCACTCCAAGTAAAATGCTCTGCTCCTTTTCTTACCGACATATCGTACTATGCCTCACAGTGATAAGTCCCTGGCTGAAATGCTGCATGGCAGACATAGTATGCTGCATCTCCTCCAACCTCCATATTCCCCATAAGCTACCCTGTCTTCCCCAAGATTCCAGGTCACTCATAATGTGTACATCAGGGTTTTCAACAGTGGTCATTTGTGGGAACCTGACACTGTAAGCCGATCTGTGGGCAGAGCAACCTATATTATTCAGGATAAGTGGCGACACCATCGTCACAGATACCAGAATAAGCTGCACCCTTAGGGATCTTCTCAATCCTACTGTAGACCTTTCCGTCCCACAACATGCTCCAGCAAATGGTGTCTCGCTTAGCAGTCATCCTCGGCGGGTTCCATACGAGATAGCTGGCTCTTCAGGATTTCGGTGTCGTGACCATCATCATCGCAGCTCCAGTCTTTGGAGTTTGGAGCCTGGGTCACTTCAGTCAGAGACCCTGCTCCATCCACCACAGCAGCCCCAGTTGCTGCAGGCCCTGGTGTCACAGCCTCTGTCAACAGAATCATGCAGTGGCCCTGCCACTACTAGTGCTGCCATGACCTCTGCCATCCCAGCAGCGGTTTCAACATCTGGTGCAACGCACATGGATCTGGACACACCTATGCTAACGTGGCAGTGCTTGCACACAGAAGGGCAGTTTTTCCATGGACCCATTCAATGGGGGCCTGTGAAGACCCACCTCCTGGTCTGACCTCTCCTGGTCAGATCTCCATATCTTCGCCATGGTCCCGCTTAGTACTACACCACAATGAGGCATTTGAGAGAGGGGCGGGGGCAAGAGTGTGGTTCATCAATGCCTAGACCATGGCGCCAGCCACCACGTGGCTACAGGTCACATGTCACATGTCAGACAGCCTATGGCCAGCTGTTCTTAGCACATGCACATAGCTGCCTCCACGGTAACATAACAACGCCCAGCTGGCGTAACCATGTTGAACAGTTACACTAGGCTACTGCCAAGCCACAGCAGACCCACCGACGGCGACCATATTCCTACTCCCCCTTGGATTTTACAATCACATACAGCCCCTTACTCCAGCGGTCTCGTCTTGGACTTCGCTACCGCTGATACTACGATGCTGTGCCGTTCGGATCGACATAATCAGGATTTCAACCCTGGTCTGAAACTGGACTAACCAAGTGATTCTGCTTCACAGCACTCCGACATTAGCATCATCAATGGACAGCGTTACAGCCATCCCAGTGGCTGCTCTAGATCAATCATTGTTGTATAGTACTATTGTCTTTCGGCTTTTACCTTGTTGTGGAGTAAAACTGCTGTGCAGTCACACCTGCTGTTATTTGTTGTTAATAATTCATGGACACCGTGTCCGTCGTTCATGACACAATTGCCGCCTCAATCGCATATGGTGTTGAATATGCGGTAATCGGAGTAACGGATGCTTGCGGACACTCCATTCTGCTATGAACGAGATCGGATAGTACGCGTGGACACTCTTTCTTGCTTAACAGACCGAATTAGTTTTGATATGGTTCGTGATGTGGCAGAGCAGTTCATTATTGCCATATGTACAATGTGCTTGTCATCACGTGTAGTGACGTAACGAGGTGGGTGCAATCGGTCCCGTTGGTCCGTCGCTCCCTCCTGCGTCCAGTGGTTACAGACCCGCATCACAGTTGCTTGCTTCTAGCTCACTAATCACCGAATTCTCTGAAGGATAATACGCCATACCTAAAGGCGTCTATTCTTTCTCGGTCGAAACCCGGAACTTGCTCGAGAGACGCTCAATGTTTTGTACGAGGCATACTGAAGCTTCTTACGCAAAACAACACCAAGAACGAAGAATTGCAGTTCGTCCAATTGGGCATCTGATCCCTTTTTATAAAGTGCTTACAGGTGGATCTAATAGCGCCCGTGATGTGCGTCTGCGCTGAAATGCTAATCATGCTCATCCCTCGTTGCCACAAACGCATACTTCAAATTTCACCTTGGTGCTTCCTTCAGCGTGCTGCATTTTCAGTGGTCAGTAATGTGGGTGAACTGCCTAGCAATTGCAGATGGCAATGTCTTCATACCGAACACAGCAATAAATATCAAAATCCAGCTAGAAACTGGTCGGGGTGGCCGAGCGGTTCTAGGCGCTACAGTCTGGAACCACGCGACCGCTACGTTCACAGGTTCTAATCCTGCCTCGGGCATGGATGTGTGTGATGTCCTTCGGTTAGTTAGGTTTAAGTAGCTCTCATTTATAGGGGACTGATGACCTCAGCAGTTAAGTCCCATAGTGCTCAGAGCCGTTTGAACCAGATAGAAAGCCTAATTCTGCAAGCTGGTAAAGTTGTTTTACATACTGCTTTCCGAAAGGGAGAATTTATTACAAACGTTAGTAATTTCGGAGGGAAGTTGCTGGGAAATCAAAACCAAATCAAGACAGTACACTCATTCAAGTATTGGGGTGAGTGTCTAAGCACAAACAACAGTGCGTAGGAAAATCTAGATTAAAGACTAATAAAACGAAAACTGGCATTCCAGACCACCAGAAAAAGAAGAACATCGCAATTAAATATTCTAATAAAGTAGTGAGAGCTGATGCTCCGCATGGCACCGAAACACTAAAGGTGGTATGGAAATTTTTAAAAATCTGTTTCACAAAATCATGATTTCGATTTTATAGTCATTCTCAACTACATGTCGAAATTTTAAAATACATACATCAAAAAAAGTTTTGCATAACCCCGGTTACCAGAACTCCTGAACATAGACGTTGACTGCGGGTATTGTTTCACAGACACAACCCTTTGACTGTTCACATATGTCACTAAACCCGCACAAAGATGTAAACAACCAAGCATCAGCAGCGCCTATTAGACGGAGGGGGTCCGACAGACGATCAGTTCCAGTCGTTCCACCAGGAACAAAGTACACGGCTCGTGTTGTCTGTAGTTCAACCGTGACTAGACGGTCAATACCGCTGTTCGATCGCATCCGCATTGTTACATTGTGCCAGGAAGGGCTCTGAACAAGGGAATTGTCCTGGCGTCTCGGAGTGAAGCAAAGCGATGTTATTCGGACATCGATGAAATACAGAGAGAGACAGGAACTGTCGATGACATGCCTGACTCAGGCCGCCGAAGAGCTACTACTGCAATGGATGACCACTACCTCCGGCTTATGGCTCAGGGGAACTCTGACAGCAACGTCACTATGATGAATAATGCTTTTCGTGCAGCCACAGGACGTCGTGTTACGACTCAGACTGTGCGAAATAGGCTGCATGATGCGCAACTTCATTCCCGTCGTCCATGACGAGGTCCATATTTGCAACCACGACACCACGCAGCGTGGTACAGATGAGCTAAACAACATGCCGAATGTACCCTCAAGATTCGCATCACATTCTCTTCACCTGTGTTTGTCTCATATGCCTTCAGCCGGCCGGAGTGGCCGAGCGGTTCTGGGCACTACAGTCTGGAACCGCGCGACCGCTACGGTCGCTTGTTCGAATCCTGCCTCGGGCATGGATGTGTGTGATGTCCTTAGGTTAGTTAGGTGTAAGTAGTTCTAAGTTCTAGGGGACTGATGACCACAGCAGTTAAGTCCAATAGTGCTCAGAGCCATTTGAACCATATGCCTTCAACCAGACAATCATCGGAGACGTGTTAGGAGGCAAACCGGTCCGGTTGAATGCCCTGGACACACTGTCCAGCGAATGCAGCAAGGTGGTGATTCCCTGCTGTTTTGGGCAGCATTATGCGGGGCTGACGTACGCCGCTGGTGTCATGGAGGCACCGTAGCCGGCCGCTGTGGCCGAGCGGTTCTAGCCACTTCAGTCCGGAAATACGCGGCTGCTACGGTCGCAGGTTCGAATCCTGCCTCGGGAATCGATGTGTGTGGTGTCCTTAGGTTAGTTGGGTTTAAGTAGTTCTAAGTCTAGGGGAATGGTGACCTCAGATGTTAAGTCCCATAGTGCTTAGAGTCATTTGAAGCATTTTGAGGCACCGTAACGGGTGTACGATACGTGAGTGTCATCCACCGACCGATAGTGCAACAATATCGGCAGCGTATTAGCGAGGCATTCGTCTTCATGGACGATAATTCGCACCCCCATCGTGCATATCTTGTAAATTACTTCCTTCAGGATAACAACATCGCTCGACTAGAGTGGGCAGTATGTTCTCCAAACACGAACCCTATCGAACATTCCTGGGATAGGTTGAAAAGGGCTGTTTACGGACGACATGACCCACCAACCACTCTGAGGGATGTACGCCGAATCGCCCTTGAGGAGTGGGACAATCTGTACCAACAGTGCGTTGATGAACTTGTGGATACTGTGCCACGACGAACAGAGGCGTGCGTCAATGCAAGAGGGCGTGCTACTGAGTATTAGAGTTACCGGTGTGTACAGCAATCTGGACTACCACCTCTGAAGGTCTCGCTGTATGGTGGCATCATGCAATGTGTTATTTTCATGAGCAATAAAAAGGGCAGAAATAATGTTTATGTTGATGTCTATTCCAATTTTCCGTACAGGTTCCGGCAGCCTCGGAACCGAGGTGATGCAAAACTTTTTTTGATGTGTGTATATCTGACATGTCTGTGACATGTTCTGTTCTTATAGACCAGATGTTGAATTACATATCGAAGATGCGTATTATGGCAGACGCTGTGCACAGAGGAACTCCTTAGTTCACAGTATGGCGTCTTTAACAGCCAATATATTCCTGCGAGCTTCATTCGTAACTTCTAGTCGACTTGTGGAAAGGTATCATAAACTAATTTACGAATAAAGACAAAAAACTGAGGATACTTGGTCCACTGGGAACAGAAACAAAATACAACTGGCCATGACCTAAGTCTATGATCGTGTATAGAACATAATACAATGCACGAAATAAGAATATCGTTCTTTGGACATTTTCATAGAAAGAATAACGACAGACTGGCAAAGCAAATCATGAAACTGAAAAGACCACTAGCATCTTTTACACAGATACTGAATTATCTAAAACAAGTATACGTAACGCGCGTAAAAGGAATTTTTTTAGGAACAGAATTCAGAGAGTTTTTTTCATGGACGAACCAGACAGAATAAGAAAACAGTCTCACAACACCGAAACTTCAGGAGTAAAAATCATTAAGTATGAAGCCAATGTGGGCGAAGAGAAAGGAGAGGTCCTAGAATGGAAATATTGACATATGCACAACGAAAAGAGGCAGTTCCAATAAACACACATATAAATAAATAGAAAAGAACAAATTATTTTACAACTATGTAGAACTGTAATACACATAAATATGTGATTTGAGTGTTTATGGTATATGGAGGCATCATTTTGTATTACCAACGAGGTGGTAGTACCAAATGTTTATGTCTTTATCACTTTTATTATAAAACGGGAAAATAATTCTGCTTTTGTTGCTACGTGGCACTACTTTTGTATGTATCACCGCCCTCTGATGACTTGCATTTTCTTCACGGTTATCCAGTCGTAAGAATGTTCATGGTGCGACTTTCTACTGTTCAATTTTGACAATACTTGTCCTCCCATACCCTTGGATAATTTTTGTGTAGTTACATTTTCTGTAATATACTATATGTATCTCGTTTGCAAACAGAGGATGGGTGCTACCAGAAACGCGTCAATGAGGTCGCTGGCTTATAAGCTGGTGGCTTCTTATTTAGTGACTATACAACAACTATTCAGTACTATTTATCAGTGGGTGGCACCATAAAATTGTCGGATGAAACTTCGCCAAAGATAAACATCTGCAAAATGTCTGAGATTGCCATTAACACACGCCGCTAAGACATTAATGCGCAATTGGAATAGCAATGGTCCCGTTACATTACCTAGGTGAAGACTAGATACTACTTCCGTCACTATGGATTACACTGATCCTAAAGTGTTGCATTTTTCGTGTCACGGAGTTGTCAATCCAGACGTCAGAAGTTAGGTACTCCACATGAACGACTTCCTGTAATAAGTACCCTACGGACACTCAATCTAAAGCTCTTCTAAGTCTACATTTATCGCAATCGCATCCAGATAATTACCTTTATCCGTCGTAAGTAGGATAACGCTTTTGCAGAGAAACAATTGAGTTTCGCATGGTCCCTGTTTTCAGTATGTAGGTTAGTGTCCTCTGAGAAGACAATTTTATGTTGGGTAGGTTGAGGAAAGTACAAATATCATCTGTGATGATGATAGCCTGGAATAATGTTGTGGTGAGGGGAAGAAGAAACGACACTGGAGATCATGGAAAGGGGAAGACCAATGGAAGAGAGAGAGAACTGAGACTCTTCTGTATACATCTCGATCTCTGGATTGTTAATAATAAGCACCATCAACGAAGATCGAAGTATATATACTGACAGAAATCAAATGGACTTTGTGATAATTAATCAAAGATTCAAAACAGTGTTAAGATGGCAGAAAGCTTTCCAGGTGCAGATGACGATACAGGCCCTATTTTACGCACGTAAGATATTAGAACAACATTAAAACATGTTAAGGAATGACAACGAAAAAATGGAATGTAGGAAAAATTTAAGAATGAGAACATTAAGAAGGAGTACAATCACTACGTCGAAATAAACTGGAACATCTAAGGAGAAGTGCAGAAATTAATAATGAGTGGAATACCACTATAAATACGATGTTGGAAATATTAGAGCTGGAAACAGGCGAGGTGGAAAACACAAGGTCTAAGAATAGTTCATAACAGGAACTACATCAGATAAAACAGGTAAACACAGAAGATGGAAAAACGGAAATTCGGCAGGAGGCAGAAGAAGGACAGAAAACTGAAGAATTCAGTCAGAAAGATAACTGAGGAGGCTAGAGAGAAATCAGTGAGGAGATAATGAGCAGAGAGATAAATGGAAATCTCAAAGAAATGTACAGAACAATGAAATCCGTAATAAGAAGAGAAGAAAGAAAATAAGCAGTCATTGAATGTTATATATTTATGGGAAGACGACAATAACCACAGTAAAGTGAGTTTCGATGGATTAAACAGTGCACATGATGGATTGTACGGTGCACAAATGGACAACACCAGACAAGTTTTGGAAAATGCACGGGATATCAGTGAAGAAGACTGAAATGGGTTGGGTGGGGTTGGGTTGTTTTTGGGGAAGGAGACCAGACAGCGAGGTCATCGGTCTCAGCGGATTAGGGAAGGACGGAGACGGAAGTCGGCCGTGCCCTTTCAAAGGAACCATCCCGGCATTTGCCTGGAGCGATTTAGGGAAAGCACGGAAAACCTAAATCAGGATGGTCGGAAGCGGGATTGATCCGTCGTCCTCCCGAATGCGAGTCCAGTGTGCTAGCCACTGCGCCACCTCTCTGAAATGGGAATTGGAGAAAGCAGTTCAGGAGCTCTGGACAGTTAAGCATTGGGCTGTTATAGAATTCTATCTGAGGCACCGCAAGTCAGAATTCCGAATTCAATGACCAGATTCACTGAGGTACTAAACAGAATTTATGATTGGAAACCGGCTTCAATATCTCCCTTAGAGCATTGTAATATCTTTACCTATAAAGTTCAACGCAATAAAATGCAAAGACTATAGACCAATTAATTTTATCAGTCATGTTACAAATGCTGTAACAAGAGTATTACAAAGGAAAACTGAAACCAAAATACTGGGAAAGAACAGTCGGGCTCAGAAGGTGTAAAAGAACAGGAGACGTCATAGTTTGTCTGAGTATGAGAGAAACGAACAGGGAGGTGTATATTTGCTTTATCGATAGAAGGATTCTTTCATAAACTGGAGTATACTGCTGAAAATTTTAGAAGATGTTGGTACAGACTTGGAAGTTAGAGGGTTAATAAGAAAGATGTTCACGAAGCAAAATACGACCGAATAGGGAGTGAGGAGATAGATGACATGACAAATAGGAGGGATGTAAGGCAATGATTGTCACTACCACCAAACATGTTCAACATATATGGAGAAGTGCTGATAGATTAGGCTATAAATGACGAAAGAGGTATTGTCACTGGTAGAGAAAGGATAAAGTCTGCAAAATACACGGGAGCATGGAATAAGGATAAATATAGAAAAGACAAAAATGATGAGAATATGTAATAAGGAATCTCCACTTACCGTATTCTTAGATGGAAAAAAAAGATCAAACAAAATGCTTTTTGTATCAGGAAAGTTCAAAGAAATGGAACCGAAGCTGTATAGAAGAAGTAGAGAGGAGCATATCTGTGACAAAGACAGCATTCGAAAAAGTTAAGCAGTTGTTAACATCTAAAAATATTCCTCGATTAAAACAACAGTTTAGGTAGCAGAAATATTTTATTACAGACCGGTTTCGGCTTGATGAAGAAGTCATCTTCAGAAAATACGAGTAAGCACCACCTGATTGCTGCTGACGGTTTCTCAGGTGCTGACGTGGCAACACGAGCGTGTTCTTATCACCAAATCGCAGTTGCTCCTCTGGACCACGCTGTCCAAATTTATAAAAGGATTTCTCTGAAGCTGACGAAACAATTTACTGAATTTGATTCTTGTTTTCTTCCCGGCGTATTTGATAATCAAAATATCCACGGGTGTACTGCCGGTCGGCAGTGTCCAACGGGCACAATATTTCGGCGATCATACATGTCGCCATCATCAGGTGAAATGACGGACTGAGCTCCTGTGAACGTGCCGGTACGGAGATCCGTACGCTGTGGCTGCTCAGGGGGAACTGAATGTTACGTATGGAGTGTAGTGTTATACATCAGTGACTAGTGGATAGTTAAAAGGAAGAAAGATGTTCAGAATGTTTTGGAGTGTGACTGTGGAGAAGAATGCTTAATGTGAAATGGACTGACAGACTAAAGAATGAGGTTCAGAACGGTTCAAATGGCTCTGAGCACTATGGGACTTAACATCTGAGGTCATCAGTCTCCTCGAACTTATAACTACTTAAACCTAACTAACCTAAGGACATCACACACATCCATGCCTGAGGCAGGATTCGAACCTGCGACCGTAGCAGCAGTTCCGGACTGAAGCGCCTAGAACCGCACAGCCACCGCGGCCGGCTAAGAATGAAGGAAGTAATGAAGAAAATACGGTAGAAAGAAGATTAGTGTAAGTGATCAGAAAGGGGAAATCATCTTGGCTGTGTGTATACTGCAACAAAGAATTAATGAGGAAAAAGTGGAATGAATGAGAAGAAGAGGTAAGAAGAGAATTGGAATAGTGGATGACATTGGGAGAGGGAGAACTTACAAACAATGAAGGGAGATGCTCAGAATAGGACACAATCGAGAATATCCAGTTAAAACCTGTCAAAGACAGATACATTAAAACAGAGGAATATCATTACCCGTTAATGGGGAGTATAATACCAAGTTCTATTGGGAAAAGAGATGAGTGAAATAGTACAATAGTTATGTGCATCAGAACCACTATTACCTTTAGGCTCGTGAGAACTTTCGTATTTCTCATTACAGGGAACACTTTTGTTCTTAAGAGATTTTAGTATAAATTCCGGTCGAGATTAGAGCTAAATCTCCCGAAAATTTTATATAAAACATGCTGGAGATGGCTTCAGCCCGATGTTTTGTTTAGCCCACTTGCAGCAGCAGTTCGCCGACTCAGTACGCCGCCAACCTCCTGGCGTAGCTACTCCAGTTCCACAGCAACCACAGCCACAACCACTTTGGGCAGTGGGTAGTGGTAACAACTACGCGCTAAAAGAGAAAACAAAGAGATATCTTACACAGTACCTAGAGTCTTACCGCGTAGTGGAACTGACATCTGCATTTAGTGTCGAACACGTGCCATGGTTGTGCATGTAAGACGAGTCCGCCCATTCAAAAGCATAATCAGTGTCTCAGTTACAGGAGCGAAAGGGGGAAGTGGTAAAGGGGAGAGATGCTAAAGCATCAAGATACTCCGGTGGTTATTCAGATGTATCCAACCCTATAAGTTCATTAGCTCACAAGGTCTTTTGAGCTAATTGAGAATTTACTCTCCCTAAAGGATACAATATGTATACCAATTTTGTCTGTTTGTTCTTGTTAGCTGTTAAGGATGTGCATGTGTTTATGATGTAGTTACTTTTATGTCTGTACTCTTTAAGAACTATTTAGATTACGAACACAGAGGGTTTCATTTATGAAACAGGTTAACGTGTGAGAGTAAGAAGACATATTGCTGTAATTAAAGTATGGCTTCCGGTAATAAGTTGGTGGAATTTTATGTTGAGATTATTATTCACGAGGAATGTGTAATGTTGTGATCTGTGTAGTGGAAACTTAGCGCGTTTGACTTAGTCTAGTAGAAAAACAATTATATTATTGATATTTTGATTACTGAGTGAAGTGCGTACCTGTCAGAGCAACTGATTTCTGTTGTAATTGTGCAGGTGTAACAGGAAGTTGGTTGCCATGGAGTGCGAATGTATGTGTATCAGCCTTCGGCTTTTGGACTAAAGTGTACATATTCTTTCCTGAAATGCATGTTTACTTAGTCAGTTTAGTCCTTTCAGACGATGGAACGGTCTGAGGAAGTCCGATGCACTGCTCTCCACTTTGGCATTGCTGCATACCAGGCCGAAGGAAACACGGTCTGTCCCACAAAGCTAAAATGGACAGTCCAAGGTTCGAGTGAACTCAACCTGTTTCGCGTCGAGAACCCTGCGTATAAGTGTCTTAGGAGCTCGGGAAAGTGTCTGCTAGTGAAACTGATTTCTTACAAAAGGTAGGACTGCACTGGCACTTTTCCAAAGGAGATCCGTCTGTACCTGTTACGACCAAGATCGCTTAAGTAGCACACAACGATTAGAGGTGCAGGGGAAATGGTTTCTGACTAACGAAACCCGGTGCGACATTTCTCCACCTGCCTTCCGACTACCTGCCACCATCAGTGTGACCAAAACTCAGAACACTCTTCGAAATTCTGCCCCAATAATACCTAACCTATCTAATGTTAAGCATTACAGGCTTGGGCGCAACCATCTCGTGAGTACACGCGTTCGAGCTGGTGCTATCCTGGACTTCTGACGAACTGTCAGTATATACGGCCCCAGAGAGCCTTCAAGCACGCAATAATCGCGTTGCGTCGCTGGCCGTCAAAACAGGCAGCACTGCTTACAACACGCGTAGTTTCGAAGTGGAACTCATGGAATTAATGTATTTTTCGGCTCACAATGAAGTCTTGACAGATCCATATTTATTAGTGGTAAAACGTCAGACGCAGTTATGGAAGGTTGGCGTACCGAGTTCGTTATTATAACTGCTCTTGTGGAAGTAAAATGGTGAAGATTAATAATTCAGTGTTCGCGTATTTAAGTATCTCATGGACCCAATGCCCGCAAAATCTTGAGGAATGCCTAGGTAGGCTTTCAGCAAAGACACAAAATTCGTAACAGCCCTACACTAAATGACATCCTAGACCTGCCTCTTCTATCTTCTCTGGATCAGTTATTGGTCTGTCAGAATTTACGTGTCTTAGTGGAATATTATTTCGTCTGATTTTTCGAAAAAATACAATACCGAACATGAGCGTCAACCCATTGCGTGAAGAACTACGAAATCAGTCGCTTTGTGATGTTAGTAACAGTATCCATTGCCGCCATAAATATAGTGTTGCCCATATCCCATTTTTATCTTCCTTCGATCAGCGGCTCCATACTAATGATATCGGGACAGGTGAAGAAATATCTTCCCCTTGAAGAACTGAAGCTAGGAAGCGCTAAATCAGGAATCAAAGACTCAGTGTCTGAACTTACAAAATGTGAAAAGTTGTAAATTCCCTACATATGTAGAGTTAAACGAAAAGTATAGGTAGGCAGCATCCAAATTTGAGTGTCTGATCGAGACTTGTGTTTTGACTGGGAGTATGAAAAGTATATTAGAACCTCTATTACAACATTAAATCAAGAATTCGGAATGCAAAATTCTTCTTCGACGAACTGAACAGTGAAGCGCCACAGGGCTAGATAGATGAGCTTTGCTGCGTTAACTGATACGTGAACATGTGGCTGGCCACCAACTGGTTGCTACCCCAGCTCTGCCATAGCCGGGATCTCTTTCGGTATGCGGCCATATGTGGTTTTGGCACTTCCAACACAACAACAGACACGCGTTTCTTAGTACTGGACATCTTGCCAGGTAGGCCAACAAAAACATCCGTAGAACATTGAGGTGGCTACCATTGTCATGTCAGCATCCACTATGAGGCCGTCAATCTTCTCCCGCTTCTCGATGGGACCCACAGCCAGGTGGTCCAGCCACAGTCCTGATGAAATCGAACTACAGTCCTCCCAGGTCCGAGACACTGGAGTCCATCAGCGCCAGCTGCCACTCTCCAGCTGCCTGTCCAGGTCTTGACCCAAGGCAACACCGCCGACAACTGCTCTGGCTGCATGTTGTCTAACTCAGCTCAGCGTCAAGGGAGCTCCAGTCCAAGGCAGCTTGAAATGAACTGCAAGCAAGTTCGCTGTAGAGTTCAGTGGACGAGATATACTGACACCGATAGGTCCACACCAGTCCATTCTAAGCTGAGGTTTATCGCTCACAGCCTGATGTGTGCATCCTGTGCGCGCACATTTTCTTCGCCTTTGTAGTAAGGCAAAGTGTAAACTGAATCAACCACCAGCTACAGGGATATTCAGCACCCTAGCTCCACCTCCACAAGAGAACCACCCTCCCACACTCACATTAATTCTCCAGTGATTACCATGTGAGTATCCTTCCAGATTCCAAAAAAACTGAATCGTATCATGATTTCGTCATTTTACTTTTGTGTGCCCGCATCTCGTGGTCGTGCGGTAGCGTTCTCGCTTCCCACGCCCGTGTTCCCGGGTTCGATTCCCGGCGGGGTCAGGGATTTTCTCTGCCTCGTGATGGCTGGGTGTTGTGTGCTGTCCTTAGGTTAGTTAGGTTTAAGTAGTTCTAAGTTCTAGGGGACTTATGACCACAGCAGTTGAGTCCCATAGTGCTCAGAGCCATTTGAACCATTTTTTTACTTTTGTGTAACAATTTTAGATCATTTCGATTTTCATTTTCATCTTGTAGTTCTCGGTTACCAACTTGTTAACATTCGACTGCGTGTAAAGTCTCTGCCACTGACAACCTTAATATATTAACAACATTTCTTGGGATATGACACTTTCATAGGATTGCAAAAAATGTTCGACATTGTCAAATGGTTCAAGATGTTCGGCATTATGAGAAAAATAAGGGTAAATTACAGGGAAAGGCAGGTAATATACAATATACACAAGAGCCTAGAGGGAAGAAGAATGAACGTGGAAAAAAAATGCTCGGATTGAAAAGGATGCCAGGCAGGGATGCAGTCCTTCGCCTCTCCTGTCCAATCTACACATCAAAGAAGCAATGATGAAAGAAAAGTTCAAGAGTGAAATTTAAAATTCATCGTGAAAAGATATCAACGATTAAGATTTGCTGATGACATTGCTATCCTGAATCAAAGAAGAATCATAGAAGAAGTATAGAATTTGCTGATAAAGTGAATAGTCTAATAAGTACACAATACGGACTCAGAGTAAATCGATGAAGGGTGGAAGTAGTGAAAATGAGAACAGCGAGAAACTTAACATCAGGACTGGTGATCACGAGGTAGATGAAGTTAACGAATTCATCTACTTATGCAGCGAAATAACCCAAGACGTTCGGAGCAATAAGGGCATAGAAAGCAGACTAGTACTGGCAAAAAGGGCATTCCTGGACAAGAAGTGTCTAGTAGTATCAAACAAACCCCTCAATTTGAGGAAGAAATTTCTGTGAGTGTATATTCGGAGTACAGCATTATATGGTAGTGACACGTAGACTGTGGGAAAACAGGAAAAGAAGAGAATCGAAGCATTTGAAATGTACTGCTGCAGAAGAATGTCAAAAATTACCTGAATTGATAAGGTAAGGACTGATGAGGTTCTCCTCAGAATTGGCGATCGAACGAATATATGGAAAACACTGGCAAGAAGGGAGAAAACTGTAGGAGATCTGTTAAAGACACCACAGAATAACTAACATGGTACTAGAAGGAACTGTGGAGAGTAAAAACTGTAGGAGAAAACAGAGATTGGAACACATTCAGCAAATAAAGGAGGACATAGTTAGCAAGTATTACTCTGAGATGAAGAGTTTGGCATAGGAGAGGAATTCGCGGCCGGTGGACTCCCTCGTTTACTCACGTCCATCACACCCCAATCTGAGCTTCTGATTGTTCTCTAATTAACAGCATCCGACTACTTAACGCCTAAATTAAAAAAAAAAAAATATTACTGGTCATGTTGAGTGGTCATGGACTCAATTAGAGGGAAATCGAAAGCCTATCAAACCTATAGTACTGTTTTTTTTTAATGTTATGGTTTGTCATATCGTCACTTCCGGATTGTTAAATGGTCATACTTGTAAAAAAGGGTTCACCTAAAAACTGTGAAACGTTTTAGGTGATCGTTTTCTACCAACAGTACATGAGCTCTTCACAGCACCTTAAAAAGACATAGTTCCCACTAACTCTAAATTTATTATTGAGTGCCTATATGAAATAAAACGTCTGATCTGACCTCCATGATATCCTCACATGAGGTACTGTGTTCGTCCTGAAAATGACCATTATTTTTCTCCATCATCTCTCAATAAATCGTTTTAAGCAGAAATATTTGCAAGCATTAAAAGATTGTACAAACTGATGTTCAGAAATTTTCAGGCCATATGGTTCTAGATAGGTTTTAGATTAATATATTACGTCCCTGCGTTTGCCTTTGTTTGGTGGAACATAAGTGGGACACATGAATATCAATCAAGAACTCACTTTGTCTTAAATGTAAGCAGATGAAATCTTTTTCATTTTGCTTCAATTATACAACAGTTTATGTCTGTTCGACAGAATATTTACGTCAGTTTTCTCTTGCAGATACGGCGGACAACCCTGTATCGTAGAAAGCTGAGACACCTTACCTGTATAAGAAGAAAATCCGAAGCTGCACGTCATTTCAGCAATTTTTCATATACACCAAGCAGACATCAGAATGGAATATGGTTTATATCTACATAACACTGCTGTGCGACACCAGCATGAATTCCTCAACTCTGTTAGTAGAAAAACGCCGTATTACCTTTTACGTCAGCAAACTAATCTAATTTTAAAATCCAAACGGATACTTTAAAAAGCTATAGATGGTCTGGAAAGAGCAACAAACTACGTTGAATTCATCACAAATGAAATATTCCCGGAAGTAATTAATTAAACAAAAATCAGAGATATACCTGAAACGTATATGTAATACAAAGCATTGTAACATAAAACTCAATAAAAACGCACGAGAAGCTTTCATTCAGATACCACAAAATTTTATAAAAACATCTTGGTAATACAAAGCATTGTAACATAAAATTCAATAAAAACGCACGAGCTTTCATTCAGACACCACAAAATTTTGTAAAAACACTTGGTCAAATTTTGACGAAATGAATGAGCGCAGTACATGCTCAGTTTCCTTTACGGGGGCAAAAGCTTGAGGAACTCATAGCAGAGAGTATCTTCTAAAGTGTTGAATAAGGTGTTACTACCTTGGAATCCTGTATATAGCTTTTCCCTTGTACGTTCTACGCACTAATTTGATGCTCATTCCTCCCGTCGCGTCAGGAATTCGATAGGTGTTTTTATCCATCGCTGCTGCCGTATTTCACTGCAAGTGTTCCAGAGCTCTGTTAAACTCTGACTTTTGTAGTGTATCCGCTATGTCTACCACATCGACTATAATTTCTTTTTACATGCGTTCATATTTACACTCCGTAAGCCATCTTAAGGCGTACGGTGTTGGGTACTTTGTGCACCACTACAGTTTCCCCCTTATCTCCTTTTCCAGTCGCGAATGATTCGCGGGGAGAACGTTCGTTTGTAAGTTTCCGTGTGCGCTGGAATCTGTGTCATTTTACTTTCATAGGCATTATGGAAGATGTACGTAGTAGGAAGCAATAAAATGGCTGACTCTTCGTTGGCCACGTCCGTGATGATTTCACGCTTTATAACTTCTAATGATGTTCTCCACTCTTCTATGAATCCTGTCAGGTATCGGTCGAACAGGGTTTCATAAGCTACCTCCTTTGTGGTTGGACTGCCTACCCTGACGAGTTTCAGAAGGAACAGTGGCCTGGCATCTTCCTTATTTGGCTACTTCCTTACTTACGGTTAGTTTTGTGTTCCGTACGTTTACTCCAAGACATTTAGTGGAGGTTATGGTTTCCAGACAAAATAGAGATCTTCCGCTAATAGAAGCCTTGAGTAACTTTCTGCACCTACCACTCCTCCAATCGACGTTTTACAATAAAAACCCTTCCGTACTCTTAATATTAACGCCTTTGTTTTCCATTTCAGCGAAGTTTTAGTTGACTTTTCTGATATGTTAATCTGCGCTTCCGTCGCCCGTATCCTTTTCGATTTTTCACATTTTTCCTGCGGAAATTTAGCTTCCATGAACTTTCTTTTTATTTCATTTCTCGGTAATTTATATTACTGTGTTCCTGCCTGTCGTCGACTTTTGTTTCTTCTTCTTCCTCATCTAATGCCTAATGTCGTATTTACTATCGTAGTATAAACAGGGTGATTTTTTCAACCGTGTACAAACTCTAGGGATCGATCTATGAGACGATACTGAACAAAAAACGTCTAATGAACTTAAGTTCGTAAATGCATGCTTTCCGCGCTAGAGACCGTTTATTCAACCGTACTTTGTTACAGAGACTCCGATACGCACTGTACCATGCAGCCACTGTAGCCGAACAGTATCAAAGGCAGCGTGAACACGCTGATCCAGTTTCTCCACAGTTGGAATGGGTTCTGAATGCGTAATACTAGTGAGATGGCTGCGTATCCGGTAATCGCAAGGGGTGGGATCTGGTGAACGACTAGGCAATGCTACTGGACCTCCCCTTCCAATCCATCGACCAGGGAGGGCACGACTGAGATACGTTCGGGCGTTAACGGCAAAGTGAGCTGAAGCACCATCAAGTAGCAGTCACATAATCCTTTGAATCATGAATGGCACTTCTTCCAACAGTCGGGGCAAATTCACCCGCAAGAAGCGCCGATACTTACAAGTGTTAGGCGACGTGGAAGGAAGACTGATCCCCCAACGTACAGTAGCCAGTTATCCCGGCCCATACATTACGGCTGCACCAGTGCTGATAATTTACTGTCACCAAAACGAGGGGGTTCTGCATACTATCACACAGATGACTGTTGTGAAAGTTGAGGATATGATACCGCGTATAGGTGGCCTTATCTGTGAATAGGATGGATGACCAAAATACCGGAATAGTGTTGGCTGGTGAACAAAATAGTGGCAAAACTGCGCTCGATGTGGAAATTCTGTCGCTAATAAGCCCTGCACGCGCTGTATGTGATAAGGGTAGTAACAAAGGTCGTGGAGAATGTTCCACACGGTCATCCGGTTTACCCTGCACTGGCGGGCCAACTGGCTGGTACTGACACGGCGGTCGCCTTCCGCAGTGTTAATCACATTTTCCTCCAAGTCTGGTGTCCTAACATTTCGGGACATCTTTCTCGAATTCCTGCTTCCCTGTCAAAGACAAACGGCGAAACAATGTTGCAAACATTGAATGCTGTTGCTGACGGCGGGGATAGGTCTCCTGATACAACCTTGCTCCCTACCGCCAGTTGCCATTTACCTTTCATTAAGTAAACACCACGTCCGAAAGTTCTCGATTCGAATACGGAACCATTGCGTACAATGCTGTATTACATCCGCTACAAGGTGAGTCAGCGGGGGAAGTGAAGCGGACACAGCATTACCCGTTACTATGGCAGGAGAGGGCGCTAGGGCATGACGTGTAAGATACAGTACCACCCTCCAGAAGGAAATAATGCTCATTGTAACTGTGACTGCATGGTACAGCGCATATTAGACCACAATAAATGTAACAAAGTATGATTGAATAGATGGTCTCTATAACAGAAATCATGGATTTCCAAACATAAGTTCATTAGACACTTTTGTCCTGTATCCTCTCATCGATCGATCTCTAGAGTTCGTACACGGTGGAAAAAATCACCCTTTATGTAGCCTCAGAGAACTTCAAACCCACATCATCTATCCTTACATCATTTTCCCCTTGTTTCCACATTGATTCTTCCCATGATTCTCTTAAAACCTAGACTACCTTCATCACGCAGTATCTGATATAGGAACTCTGTTTCAGTGTGGTACAATGCGACTAGTATCTCCCTGGTCTCCATGCCTTTTCCAATACACCTCACCCCCTTGTGGTTCTTGAACACTGTATTAAATGCTGAAATTTTCTAAACAACTAAAGGAATCCTTGTCCTATCTCATTCTACAATAACTATTACTTACGTTCATCCTCCCAGTACAGCTTTCCAGTCCCTCAAGATTATTAGACTCTATGTCGTTTCACAGACTGAGTTCACATTTACTTCCTCAGTCTCTTCAACTGCTATTTATAACGACCTTATGTTTAGATGAGATTGTCGGCACTTTGTATCTGCAAAGTGAGTGGACTAATGTGTGCAAACTTAACTTACCACTTAGCGCATAAATGGACAAAACGTCTGATCTGTCTTCTCAAGCTCAGGGTGTTAAACAGACATTCTACATAAATATGAACCTGGCCCTGTAAGTCAGCTAATATCATGTCCTGATCGTAACTAAAATCATTAGCAATGCTGCTGTCTCTTAACTAGAATGCATGAATTAATGAAAGTGAAAGTTTTGGGTCTATTCTAGAAAGACAAAACAGCTATTCCCTTTTTTATTTTGCATATAATTTATCAACTGTGTTTCATGGGTCAAGTGGTACACAACAATCATGTTCAGTTACATTCAACACTCAATAACAAAATATTTAACTCTTGGACATACTGAATTGACGATTATTAAAATCGTTATATCTATGTATGAAATTTTTTTTATCACAGGAAGGAATGATTAAAATTTTCATTAGCTTATTCACATCTATAATGCTGTAGCTGGTCAGTGCACTGAGTTGTTGGAGAATACTCTTTTAACCAATGAAAAAACCTCTCCTGTACTCAATGTGAGAGTAGCTTAGTATCATAGTTTTTGATACGAAATTGTCAAATTGTACGCAAGTTGGAGTCAGCAAAACCTCGACTCAAGATCTACTGTGGCCTAATGCGCAATGTTACTTTAGCAAGTGGGATCTGCAACGGCACTGTCTCCGTGCTTGATCTGAAATGCTAATTCCCTACTCTGGCCTTGACTGAATTCACTCAGCCTCAACTTTCCTGCATTCTGTAGAACATTAATTTTTCCCTAGTAGAAATAATGGCTATTACACACTCGCTGAAGGTTGGAGCAATGTGCACAGTTTCTTTAACCAAAAAAATCCTGCAGAAATAATTAACTACCTCTTTGCTATCTGTCGCCACGATACGTGAACCGTTTCGTCCACACTTCGCAGAGAGCAAAGCTCTCAATGCCTTTGCTATTTTCCACAGACTTGTGTGGTCCGCCGTGAGATGAGAGAGATATCTAGAAATTTTAGTTCTCAAAATGCTTTTATATAACTGGGATCTCTCCACTGCGCTGCGTCTGCGTCGCCCAGTATGGCTCCAGCCAATTGCTATCTCGTTAAAGATGTCCAGCCACTTACCCTCAATCCCAGCCGTATTTACATTAAAAGGAATAATCCACTGTTCCGGCCTTATCCCTTTCTGCACAGAAGCTCGCCGTTCTCTTGTTAAGTGGGGTTTTCTGATGCCATTAACCACCTGCTCGAATCGTCTCCAAATTGTGTTTCTTTTTAACTTATTTATTCATGCCCCTGTCCATATTGGTAGATATTGTTTTGTTAGATTTTGGCATATGAGATTACTGCAATTGGCCTCTGTTGATATAATATATGTATTATTTTCTGAGGGTCTCATACTGTATTGTACAGTCGTTATGGATGAAGCTCATGTAAGGTCTGTAAAATCCAGACGTCTTACACATGCCATCCCTTCTGAATTAATTTTGTGCTGCTGTGATCAATGGTTGAGACATTGCTCATTGCAGTGCAAAATTATAAAATTAGTTCATTTTAATCATATCCAGCTACTTGTCTATCTTCTGCTAGATGATGTCGATTCAAAATTCTATTTTTATTTGAAATTTATTGCTTTATATGGCATTTTTCTATTTCGATGACTATTATGTGTGTTCACAGTCCTTTGTAGCAGATATTTGACTAAACTTACAACGTTTTCCTGTAGTACTCGTGATTAAGTTCTATTAAAATGGTTCATCTACCCTTTAGAATCTTTCTTTACAATAACTTAAGGCATTCCATAATTCTCTAACATTCATGATATTTATGATAAATACTATATCAATATTGAATTGTCATCAATTTAAAATAGTTAATACTTCTGCATAACTAATTTTATATTCATTCACATTTTTTATCATTAAAACACGTATCCAAAATATCTACAATAGACAAATTTTTATTAACATATCCTTAGATGGAATGGATATATACAAATTTACACATGAAATACCAAATATAAAATTTGGTACATTTATGAATATACTTTAACAATTTAAAAATTGAATTATAGAATAGCAATGAAAAGCATAAAGTACAGATTCTCAGTGCTACAGGTGCGACTGAATGTTTACAGGCATCTCAACTGCTAGCTGCAGTGATTATCTTTTGCACTCTTTATAATATTACAAGGAGTCCATCACATGCATCACTTTCTTTCTTAATGCACTTTACACTTTAAACTTTGGGCGTTGTTTGCTTCCCAATGCTACTGTCGATCAGTGGTGGTTGATGCTGCAAGTAATTTGCAGACTCTGTGCGATGTTGATGAAGATTATCGACATTTACAGTTCTGAGTATTTGATCATGAATACCAATACAAGGTCAATTCCATGTTTGTTTTGACAACAAACTACTATTCCAAGGCAATGTCATGATGTGATAACATAGGTGGCATCTTCCTTTATTGTTCTTGTTACCATTGAGGTTGATGAGTATCACCCCTTGACGATTGCTGCAGTTTGATGTCCACATTGTGCGTACTCTGTTTGATGGTTTGACTGCCTTTGGTTGGTTTGATAGTTAGAATGAAATAACTGCAGTGGTTTTGTTAAATATTGCTTTCTGTTGATTCTGCCAAATCTCATACTGGTTTAAGGTATAGGATTTAGAAAAGAATCTTGCTGTCTTCTGCCATCATTTTGGGACCCTTCCTTCTCTTCATTTCTTGCTGTGTCTTCTTTCCTGGAACTTCAGCTTCTCGGGCATTTGGGGTAGGATATGTTATTCAGTGAACGTTATTTGGAAGGATTAACAGTAATATTGTTATGTGATATGGCCAAGTCTGAATAGATAATTTCGGAAGTGATATTTCTGTGGTCAGTTATTAGCTTCTGCATCTGGTATTGAGAGAAATATTCTGAGCTTATCTTTCCAGGCAGTTGTACTACAAAGCTGTTACTGACACTTTGCTATTGTTAGTCGCTACTCTCTAAGGAAGTTGTTTCACTTTCTTTGCATGTGTACATCCTTTGTCCCTCGCTGTTGCTGGGATTTCCCTGTCCTCTCGCTATTGAGGTGAGGCATGGGATAACATTCTTCAAAATACACCAGGCTGGGTCTCCGCACTAATGGGAAGTGTGAGTCAGTAAATTCCTTAGTTTGGTCTCCTGTTTGTCGCCAGTGCCATATTGTGCAGTCGTATAAACTCTCACACTCAGACCATAGCCTCCCATCCATCTTCCACATCTGTTGTCAGCTTTTCTTCCTTCCCCAGACGATTGTAGTGACGTGCTGCTGTGTGTGTTCTCCGTTTCACCTGGTTACCTTGACTTTTTGTTTAGTACTACTACTTACAAGTTTCTTTATCTACATTTAGAATGAGTTTTACATTGAATATTTACTTGAATAATACAATGAATATTTAAAGAGATTTTTCAGTGATTTACGGAAAAATTATCATATACACCTTAAGTTACTTTATTTTGTAACGGTTCCTTTACTTCTTCAATGGGCATGGATTGATGATATGTAGGTTAGTTAATTAGTGCATCATGCAATTAATTTCCTTTTATTCTTTTCTGACCGACTTTAACGATTTAAAAGAATTGTATTGTTGTAGGTATATTTGAATATTTACATGTTTGTTGCTCGCCCTATCTGCCTTCTGAGATCTACTGCTACCTGAAACATATCTACATTCTTTTGATGTATCATCTGTGTTACATTTACATTTTAATTTTCATCGGTAATTGCCATGGGTCCCTTATAAATGGGATAAAATTTATGACAAACCTGTTTTCCTTTATTAGATAATAATTGAGTTTTAACAAGAATCAACTGTGCCACACTCAATACCTGTGCGGATGCCCCGCTGTCTGGTCTGAGCTTCCTTTTTTCAGCTGCTTGTTCGATGTTTTCGAATGCTAATTTTATTATCAGGTGGTATGATGATCTGGATGGGGGAAACTGTACTGCTTCTTTTACCCTATCCACAGGTCTTTTATTTTTGAGCACTGTGACTGGTGGTAAGTGTTTAGTATTGTGTGGCATTTCGTTAATAATAGTCTTTAAATGATGTAAATTGGCATCCCATGTGGTATGTCATGAACTACAGTACACATGACACCATGTCCCAATATCCTTAATCGTTCTTTCTGCACGATTGGCGTTTGGTTTGTACCTGGATATGAAGATGGGTTTACCTTTATGTCTTTTTAAAGTTGCCAACCAAGCCTTACATCTACACAACTGGCCATTAAAATTGCTACACCAAGAAGAAATGCAGATGATAAACGGGTATTCATTGGACAAATATATTATAATAGAACTGACATGTGATTACATTTTCACGCAATTTGGGCGCATAGATCCTGAGAAATCAGTACCCAGAACAACCACCTCTGGCCGTAATAACGGCTTTGATGCGCCTGGGTATTGAGTCAAACAGAGCTTGGACAGCGTGTACAGGTACAGCTGCCCATGCAGCTTCAACACGATAACACAGTTCATCAATAGCAGTGACTGGCGTATTGTGACGAGCCAGTTGCTCGGTCACCATTGACCAGACGTTTTCAATTGGTGAGAGATCTGGAGAATGTGCTGGCCAGGGCAGCAGCCGAACATTTTCTGTATCCAGAAAGGCCAATACAGGACCTGCAACATGCGACCGTGCATTATCCTGCTGAAATGTAGGGTTTCGCAGGGATCAAATAAAGGGTAGAGCCGTGGGTCGTAACACAACTGAAACGTAACGTCCACTGTTCAAACTGCCGTCAATGCGAACAAGAGGTGACCGAGACGTGTAACCAGTGGCACCCCATACCATCACGCCGGGTGATACGCCAGTATGGCGATGACGAAAACACGCCTGCAATGTGCGTTCACCGAGATCTCGCCAAACACGAATGCGACCATCATGATGCTGTAAACAGAACCTGGAGTCATCCGAAAAACTACGTGTTGCTATTCGTGCACTCAGGTTCGTCGCTGAGTACACCACCACAGGCGCACCTGTCTGTGATGCAAGGGTAACCGCAGCCATGGTCTTCGAGCTTATAGTCCATGCTGCCGCAAACGTCGTCGTCGAAATATTCGTGCATATGGTTGTTGTCTTGCAAACGTCCCCATCTGTTGACTCAGGGATCGAGACTTGGCTGCACGATCCGTTACAGCCATGCGGATAAGATGCCTGTCATCTCGACTGCTAGTGATACGAGGCCGTTGGGATCCAGCACGGCGTTCCGTATTACACTCCTGAACACACCGATTCCGTATTCTGCTAACAGTCATTGGATCTTGACCAACGCGAGCAGCAGTGTCGCGATACGACAAACCGCAATCGCGATAGGCTACAATCCGAACTTTATCAAAGTCGGAAACGTGATGGTACGCATTTCTCCTACTTACACAACAACGTTTCACCAGGTAACGCCGGTCAACTGCTGTTTGTATATGAGAAATCGGTTGGAAACTTTCCTCATGTCAGCACGTTGTAGGTGTCGCCACCGGCGCCAACCTTGTGTGAATGCTCTGAAAAGCTAGTCATTTGCATATCATAGCATCTTCTTCCTGTACGTTAAATTTCGCGTCTGTTGCACGTCATCTTCGTGGTGTAGCACTTTTAACGGCCAGTAGTGTATATTGGGGCCCATTATCTGAAGTCAACCGTTATTCATGCCCTACTTGCTTGAGGAAATCACATTGTAATGTGTTACTGATCGTAACACCAGTTGCACGTTTCAAGGACGTAAAAGTGGCACACTTTGATATTGACTCTAAAACTACAAAAATAAACGTGTTCCCATTCCTTGTCCTTGGTAACGGTCCCATCAAATGCTAGATGTTTTAGTTTTTTCTGTATTATTGGTGATAATGGCGATCTATTCTGAAAAGTAACGTGTTTGACTCGTTGGCAGTCCTTACAATTTTTGAGTACTTGCTGAATACGTCTTTCCATGTTGGGGAAATGTGTGGCCTCTTTAAGTTTCAAAAAACATTTATTTGCCCCAAAGTGCCCATTACTTAAGAGAATGAACCTTATATACTTGTTCACGAGTTTATCAGGAAGACATGCTGTCCTTGAACCTGTTCAGGGTCTCGTCTGAGGAACAGTACATCATTCTTCAGCAAATAATTCTGACGATTGTCAACCGAGTTCTTGTATTTCTCCTTATGTATGACCCTTAAGACCTCTAGATCTTTGTTCTGTTCGTTTGAAAAGCTGTTGTTACGTAATTTTCAAAAGGAATTCCTCTTATATAATACAAACCAAATTGGTCTTCATCTACACCAAACTTCACGTTACTTGGGGTTGTGCCATGTGGACGCCGTGAAAAATTCTTGTAAGGTGTTTACTGGTCCTCGGGTATGTTTTACACAGAAAACATACTCTTGCCAGATTAAAATCCACCTCGTTAGCCTACCATGTGACAATTTCGCTGTGAGTAAAAACTCAAGAGCTTTATGATCAGTGTATACAATAGTTTCCCTCCCAAATAGAAAATATCTAAACTTTCGGAAACCCCAGACTACCGTTAAAGCTTCCAGGTCTATAATGGAATAATTCCTCTCACTTTTAGGTAACACATGACTCCCAAATGAAGTGATTTTATGCATTATCCGTCCATTTTGTTCGTAGTGTTTAAATAATACCACGCCTAACCCAGTCTTGGCGCTGTCCGATGTCATACAAAAGTCTTGCGTAAGATCTCGGTGTGACAGTACCGTTGCTTCGAATAACGTCTTTTCCAACTTCTGAAATTCTTGTTCTGCAGTATCATCCCATATCCATGGAGTGTTTTTACCAGTTAAACTGCATAATCGGGGTGTAGCTTAGAGTGTCTATACAGATGAACCTTTTAAAAGTGTTACTAGTCCCTGAAAGCCTCTAAGGGTCTTCCTATTAATGGTGTTACGAAATCTCTTATTGTTGTTCAACAGGTGAAGACAGTAAGTAATAAATTTGTAGAAAATGAATCATTAAGTAACAACAAAACCATCGCCCTAGAAAGTAGTGTTTATGTTCTGTGCCGAAAACTTGAATAATTGTCCAGTGTTGTAGTTAATAAAATCTTGTTAACAATATTGATATCATGTTTTGCAAAATTCCAGTGCATACCTTCTCAGGTCAATGTAGTTTACATTCTGCAAATTTTCTGCAGCATTACAGATATAATTTTGCGTTTATCATGTCTGATATTATGAAAATCAAGTTTGTTAAGAGGTTTGTAGAAGGTGGAGCATTAAGCTGGGCTAGTCAGTGTACTAAATAGTGACACTACCTGTGCAGTTTTTGAGAATGAATTTTGAAATGGATTTTGGTCAGGGACTGAATAAGCTAGAAGAAAAAGTGAATTTTTCAGAGGATCGAATTACAGGTAAGGTTGTGTTAGCATGAAGCAGTTTTGCAAAGATCAACTTAAAAAATGAGCTCATTTGAGCAAACCTTTCGATGAACTCACCCAGACTGATGCTTTGAAAAGGAGGTTAGCAGCTGAGGTACAATGGGACCTAGTCTATTGACCAGATGGCACGATAGACCAGTTTTGAAATATATAAATAAATTAGATAGAGTTTTGGAAGGAATGAGTAAATGTAACCCCAAAATTTTAAAGATTCTCACAGTACTAAACACAAGAGGAAGGAACATACTAACCAAACTGGTAACAACTGTCATCTGATTGAATATTATATGGTAAATGGTAAAATAATAAATGGTCATAAAACTGGATATTGCGTGATAAATGTACTAGGTGTTTTGGGATCTTAAGAAATGAGATATTGCCAAGTTGAAGGCTCATAACCCAAAAATCCACTACCATACAGCTGGGACCTAGTGTCTCATCTAAGTATGACCTGTTTATTCCATCCACCGCCACCAACCTGCCTCCATCGGTGCGCTCTCGTCTTGTTCTTGATAATGTTGTGTTCCACGCGGTGCTGAGTTGGAAGCCACTATCTAGAGATAGGCAAACTCGTTCATTTGTGCTTGGTGTATGGTTCTTATGAAAAACTGAAAACTAGTAGTGTAGGTCACTGAAGGATGGAGGGCACCAAGAGGGGGCACTTGTCTCCCCCCTGGAATATAGAGTTTTTATTCATTACGGAATTCTTACATACTTTTAGAAGTAATTTCTGTGATTCTGCAGAGCCTATCATTTAGCCAACTGTAGCCTTGGCGAACTACCCATCTCTACCACTATCCCAATTGACCAGGTTATCACTGACCCATTCTCCACTACCCCTTAATAATAGAGTCCCAGTTCTACACAGTTTCTTGGTTTCTTCAAATCGAAAAGTGTGTTCTTCACTGAGGTTGTCTGAGGCGAAATCTTCTCACCTGTTCAGAGATTAGTTGTGTTATGCAACGCTTTATCTGTCCAATATATTGTTTCCCACATTCGCAGTAAATACTGTAGACACGTGCTGTTCTTAGACCCAAGTTGTCCTTCATTGAGCCCAGCATATTTCTGATTTTTGCTGGAGGGTGGAAGATGGTTTTTGTAGTAGACTGACAAAGGCAGCCAGTCCACAGTGACAGGTAGCTGAAAGGCACACGTACACACACGCCGACTGGCGTGAAGTCTGTAACAGCATACTTTATGAACGCTATAAAGAAAAGAACGGAGCTTCTCGTATACTTAACTCTAATTTCTTGTTGTACATTGCTCTTGATAATACAAGTGAGACTCTCTCCAGATATGGTTAATGGCGCCTTGCTAGGTCGTAGCCATGGACTTAGCTGAAGGCTATTCTAACTGTCTCTCGGCAAATGAGAGAAAAGCTTCGTACGTGTAGTCGCTAGCAATGTCGTCCGTACAACTGGGGCGAGTGCTTGTACGTCTCTCTAGACCTGTCGTGAGGTGGCGCTCGGTCTGCAATCACACAGTGGCGACACGCGGGTCCGACATGTACTAATGGACCGCGGCCGATTTAAGCTACCACCTAGCAAGTGTGGTGTCTGGCGGTGACACCACATTCCTCCCCCGCAAATCGGCGAACGGTCGTGTGATAAGGCTTCCGCCCGCCGAGGGGAGGACCCCATGTTGACGTATGCGATGAGGTGGGGAGCCTAACAACAGGCGAGGCTGTGCCACCTGCACCCTGCCATTCGGTCCGAGGGGAGCTAGGAAACGCCTGAAAACCTAGTCCAGGGTGCACGCCAACATGCAGTGTATGCGCCCGTAATGAGACAGGAGGGGCGGAAGGGTCGACCTCCATGTGGTCGGGGCACCCGACGGGCGAAGACGACATCTGGTCCGGAGCGGGCAAGAGTTCCATGGCGGAGGACAGCTGGTCACGGGAAGCGATCGGCGGCGCGTGACCCAGGGAGGCGCTGGGCGGCTGCAGCGAAGCGTCCACTGCGGGCGGCGTCGGCGGGAGAACAGGCAGCGGCGGCGGCGGCGGCGGCATGTCGCCATGAGGCAATACGGAAGGCAGCGTCGGTAACACCTGGGGATGAGGCGAGCCAGTAGATGGGTGCCCAGGGCGCTGACCGGACGGTACCGTCGCTGAAAGCAGACGGGGAGCGGCAGAACCCAGGCGACGACAGAGGCGCAGCTGATTGAGGTGCCGACGCACCTCACCAGAGGCCCCCAAAACCAAATACCTCGCGCGGCCGAGGCAGCGAAGAATGCGCCCTGTGAGCCAACGCTGTGAACCTCGATAGTTGCGATAGAAGACAACGTCGCCAGGAGCAAAAGCAGGAGTCTGCCGCTGCACAGGAACCTGATGCGGCGGATGCAGCAAAGACATCAAGGTTCGATGAGGACGACCGTGGAGCAACTCAGCCGGCGAGCGACCATCGCGGGGCTGAGAGCGATACGAGGACAAAAAGAGCAATAACGCGTCCTCCCGAGAATGCGACTCTTTCAACTTCAACATCTGTGACTTGAAAGTCCGGACCAATCGTTCACGGCACCGTTTGACTGAGGCGAAAACGGCGCGGATGTCAGATGTTGAATACCATTGGCCTTGCAGAATGACTGAAATTCTGCAGACATGAATTGTGGGCCATTGTCGGAAACAATAGTCTGTGGAAGACCTTCAATGCAAAAAATAGCAGACAATGCTTGGATGGTGGCAGAAGACGTCGTGGAAGACATCCAGACAACAAATGGAAAATTACTGAAGGAATCGACCACAACCAACCATCGAGCATTCCAGAATGGACCGGCAAAATCTATGTGCAAGCGTTGCCAAGGGGAAGTGGCTTTTGGCCATGCAAAGAATTTTCGCGGCGGCGCGGATTGTTGTTCGGCACACGCCATGCAAGAAGAGCACATATTCGTAATCGCAGCATCGATTCCGAACCAAGTACAGTGCTGACGAGCAAGTTGTTTCGTGCGCACTATACCCCAATGTCCTTGGTGAAGGAGCCGTAAGACAGAGGACTGTAACGAACGTGGGACCACTACTCTGGACTGATCATTATCAGAACGCAACAACAAAACACCACGTCGTACAAAAAGTCTCTCCTTGTGAGCAAAAAATCGGCGAACCAACGGATCCTCAATCCGTGACTTCGACAAGGGCCATTGCGTAGCAACAAAACGCAAAACAGTAGCAAGGACAGGGTCAGCAGCTGTGGCTGTAGCTACACGACGAAAATCAATCGGAAACGATTCGACCACGTCATCGGTTTCCGCATCAATGAACATGCAAGCAAGTTCGGAAGAATTGAATGCTCGATCCTCAGCAACAGGCAAACGGGACAACGCATCAGCGTTTCCGTGCTTAGCAGTGGACTGATACAAGATATCGTAGCGGTACTGCGAGAGGAAAATAGACCAGCGAATGAATTTCTGCGCTGTACGTGGAGGTACAGGCTTGTGCGGATGAAAAAGCGATGTCAAAGGTTTGTGGTCCGTGATGATGGTAAAGTGACGACCATACAAGAAATCGTGAAACTTCGTAACACCAAACACGAGAGCCAAAGCTTCTTTCTCTATTTGTGAATAATTCCGTAGCGCTGACGAGAGCAATTTGGACGCAAAGGCAATAGGGCGATCATGCGAACCATCTTTGTGCGTAAGCACAGCATCGATCCCGAAATCCGATGCATCTACCATCAACAAAAGTGGTTTCCGGGGATCGAATGGCGTAAGGCAAGTATTAGAAAGCAACGCCGATTTCAACTGGCGAAAGGCGCATTCGCATTCCGTCGTCCAGACGAACGGAACACCTTTACGGCGTAAGCGATGGAGCGGAGCTGAAATGGAAGAGGCATGCGGGATAAACCTGGCATAATAGTTAATTTTTCCCAACACACTCTGTAGCTGCTTCACATTCTGTGGCGAAGGCAAGTCCTGTATGGCACGGAGGTGCTCTGGACTCGGATGTATGCCTTGGGCATTGATTACATGTCCCAAATATGGTAAGTCACGAGCAAAAAACACACATTTGTCCTTCCGCAAGCGAAGACCATTGTGTCGCAATACCTGAAATAATGTGCGGAGGTTGGCTAAATGTTCGGCTTCTGTCTTTCCGGAGATCACAATATCGTCCAGATAGTTCGCAGCAGTAGGGACCGACGCACAAACAGCTTGTAAATATTGCTGAAACAATGCCGGGGCGGATGCACACCCGACGGCTATCTGATTTGGTGAAGACTGCCAGTCTCGCTAGTGGGATGAAAGCAGAGCTCACCATCTGCAGCATCGTCGACAGGACTGACTGCGGACCTTTGGTACAGAGCCGAGTGGAGGGTCTGAATCAGAGGCTGAGACGGTTCTGCGACCATGTGGGCTGCAGATTCCTCGACTTGCGCCATAGGGTGGTGGGGTTTCGGGTTCCGCTGGATAGGTCAGGAGTCCACTACACGCAGCAAGCGGCTACACGGGTAGCAGGGGTTGTGTGGCGTGGACTGGGCGGTTTTTTAGGTTAGATGGCCTCGGCAAGTACAAAAAGGGCAACAGCCTCAAAGGGTGCGGAGCAAAGTCAGGACATGCGGGGACCAAGCAGCAATCGGTATTGTAATTGTAAACTGTCGAAGCTGTGTTGGTAAAGTACCGGAACTTCAAGCGCTGATAGAAAGCACCGAAGCTGAAATCGTTATAGGTACAGAGAGCTGGCTTAAGCCAGAGATAAATTCTGCCGAAATTTTTACAGAGGTACGGACGGTGTTTAGGAAGGATAGATTGCATGCAACTGGTGTTGGAGTGTTCGTCGCTGTTAGTAGTAGTTTATCCTGTAGTGAAGTAGAAGTGGATAGTTCCTGTGAATTATTATGGGTGGAGGTTACACTCAACAACCGAGCTGGGTTAATAATTGGCTCCTTTTACCGACCTCCCGACTCAGCAGCGTTAGTGGCAGAACAACTGAGAGAAAATTTGGAATACATTTCGCATAAATTTCCTCAGCATGTTATAGTCTTAGGTGGAGATTTCAATTTACCAGATATAGACTGGGACACTCAGATGTTTAGGACGGGTGGTAGGGACAGAGGATCGAGTGACATTATACTGAGTGCACTATCCGAAAATTACCTCGAGCAATTAAATAGAGAACCGACTCGTGGAGATAACATCTTGGACCTACTGATAACAAACAGACCCGAACTTTTCGACTCTAAGTGCAGAACAGGGAATCAGTGATCATAAGGCCGTTGTAGCATCCCTGAATATGGAAGTTAATAGGAATATAAAAAAAAGGGAGGAAGGTTTATCTGTTTAGCAAGAGTAATAGAAGGCAGATTTCAGACCACCTAACAGATCAAAACGAAAATATCTGTTCCGACACTGACAATGTTGAGTGTTTATGGAAAAAGTTCAAGGCAATCGTAAAATGCGTTTTAGACAGGTACGTGCCGAGTAAAACTGTGAGGGTCGGGAAAAACCCACCGTGATACAACAACAAAGTTGGGAAACTACTGCGAAAGCAAAGAGAGCTTCACTCAAAGTTTAAACGCAGCCAAAACCTCTCAGACAAACAGAAGCTAAGCGATGTCAAAGTTAGCGTAAGGAGGGCTATGCGAGAAGCGTTCAGTGAATTCGAAAGTAAAATTCTATGTACAGACTTGACAGAAAATCCTAGGAAGTTCTGGTCTTACGTTAAATCACCAAGTGGCTCGAAACAGCATATCCAGACACTCCGGGATGATGATGGCATTGAAACAGAGGATGACACGCGTAAAGCTGAAATACTAAACACCTTTTTCCTAAGCTGTTTCACAGAGGAAGACCGCACTGCAGTTCCTTCTCTAAATCCTCGCACAAACGAAAAAATGGCTGACATCGAAATAAGTGTCCAAGGAATAGAAAAGCAACTGGAATCACTCAACAGAGGAAAGTCCACTGGACCTGACGGGATACCAATTCGATTCTACACAGAGTACGCGAAAGAACTTGCCCCCCTTCTAACAGCCGTGTACCGCAAGTCTCTAGAGGAACGGAGGGTTCCAAATGATTGGAAAAGAGCATAGGTAGTCCCAGTCTTCAAGAAGGGTCGTCGAGCAGATGCGCAAAACTATAGACCTATATCTCTGACGTCGATCTGTTGTAGAATTTTAGAACATGTTTTTTGCTCGAGTATCATGTCGTTTTTGGAAACCCAGAATCTACTATGTAGGAATCAACATGGATTCCGGAAACAGCGATCATGTGAGACCCAACTCGCGTTATTTGTTCATGAGACCCAGAAAATATTAGATACAGGCTCCCAGGTAGATGCTATTTTTCTTGAATTCCGGAAGGCGTTCGATACAGTTCCGCACTGTCGCCTGATAAACAAAGTAAGAGCCTACGGAATATCAGACCAGCTGTGTGGCTGGATTGAAGATTTTTTAGCAAACAGAACACAGCATGTTGTTATCAATGGAGAGACGTCTACAGACGTTAAGGTAACCTCTGGCGTGCCACAGGGGAGTGTTATGGGACCATTGCTTTTCACAATATATATAAATGACCTAGTAGATAGTGTCGGAAGTTCCATGCGGCTTTTCGCGGATGATGCTGTAGTATACAGAGAAGTTGCAGCATTAGAAAATTGTAGCGAAATGCAGGAAGATCTGCAGCGGATAGGCACTTGGTGCAGGGAGTGGCGACTGTCCCTTAACATAGACAAATGTAATGTATTGCGAATACATAGAAAGAAGGATCCTTTATTGTATGATTATATGATAGCGGAACAAACACTGGTAGCAGTTACTTCTGTAAAATATCTGGGAGTATGCGTGCGGAACGATTTGAAGTGGAATGACCATATAAAATTAATTGTTGGTAAGGCGGGTACCAGGTTGAGATTCATTGGGAGAGTGCTTAGAAAATGTAGTCCAGCAACAAAGGAGGTGGCTTTCGACCTATACTTGAGTATTGCTCATCAGTGTGGGATCCGTACCAGATCGGGTTGACGGAGGAGATAGAGAAGATCCAAAGAAGAGCGGCGCGTTTCGTCACAGGGTTATTTGGTAACCGTGATAGCGTTACGGAGATGTTTAATAAACTCAAGTGGCAGACTCTGCAAGAGAGGCGCTCTGCATCGCGGTGTAGCTTGCTCGCCAGGTTTCGAGAGGGTGCGTTTCTGGATGAGGTATCGAGTATATTGCTTCCCCCTACTTATACCTCCCGAGGAGATCACGAATGTAAAATTAGAGAGATTAGAGCGCGCACGGAGGCTTTCAGACAGTCGTTCTTCCCGCGAACCATACGCGACTGGAACAGGAAAGGGAGGTAATGACAGTGGCACGTAAAGTGCCCTCCGCCACACACCGTTGGGTGGGTTGCGGAGTATGAATGTAGATGTAGATGTAGATGTAGAATGGCAGTCTTTTGAAGCGATACAATCCAAGATGCGTGTTAACCACCAAGACGCGCTGGGTTCTTCGTCCACCGGTATTTGCAAGTACGCATCTGCTAGGTCCAACTTTGAAACATACGTTCCCGCGCACAGTTTGTCAAAAAGATCTTCCGGGCGGGGCAAAGGAAAAGTAGCAGTCACAAGTTGTGGATTCACAGTTGCCTTGAAGTCCACGCAAAGTCTCAATTTTCTGGAAGGTTTTTGCAAAATTACTAAGGGTGAGGCCCAGAGAGAAGCCTGCACACGTTCAATGACACCTTGTGATTCTAAATCGTTTAATGTTCTGGCGACCTCATCACGCAATGCGTGTGGAACATTGCGCGCTCTGAAAAATTTCGGTTGCATGTTCACTTTGAGTTCCAAAAGTGCTGCATAGTTCGTAGCGCAACCAAGGCCCGGTGCAAAAAGGTCTGCAAATTCTTCACATAGACTAGAAACACTGGCTGAAGGCACAGTCTGGTTCACTGATAGGACCTGATTGACTATAGACAAGTTAAACAACTGAAATAAATCGAAACCAAACAAGTTCACTGCTGAAGAAGAACGAAGAACGTAAAAAGACACAAGTTTTGTTTGTCCCTTGTATGTTGCAAGAAGGCTGCACTGTCCTAACACAGGGACATTCTGTCCTGAATAACTCATGAGCTGAACATTTGCGGCACGCAACGGAGGTGCGCCCAGTTGTTTGTACGTGGCGTGATTGAGCAATGAAACTGCAGCTCCGGTATCGAGCTGGAATGGTATCACTAGTCCCGCAAAGTCCAAATCTACAAAAAGTTTATTGTCCTGCTGACGACAAGAGCGACTGTTTTGTGCAACGTGAACAGACACTGGTACAGAATCACGTGCGACGTGACGGGATTTGCGTCGACGTCGACGCACACTTTTTGTGGGACGAACACAGTCACTGTTAGCGAGAGGAACACTGGGCGGAATGGCATTAACTACATGAACGTCCATGGGCGAAGGTTCCCGAGCCCGTGTAGTCTTGTTTCGATTCCGGTGCGAAGCAAAGGGCCTGGAATGGTTGTGATTGTCTGATCTGAGCTTTTTCTGGCAAAGACTTTGAACATGTCCCTTCTTATGACAGTAAAAGCAAATAGCTTGGCGTGACGGGCAATTCGCACGCGAATGTCTAGTTGCACACCGCGGGCATGATTTCACTGCATTTGCGTGCTTTCGCGGGACACGTGGCGGTGCGGACGTGCGCGAAGGCTGTTTACAGGTCCGCGCAGCGCGCCCGGCAGGCCGGTTAATGCGACACACTGCTGGCGAAGTTTCAAATGATTCCTGAGCAAAGTCAAGTGTGTCTTGCCTATCCAATATGTCTATCACTTGTTGAAGGGAGGGATTGACGAGTTTCAAAATCTGTTCCCGTATGCGAACATCAGAAACGTTCTGTGCAATTGCATCACGCACCATAGTATCTGAATACGGGAGGCCACATTCACATTCAAACGCACAATCCCTAGTAAGTCCTTGCAATGTTGCAACCCACTCCCGATTAGTTTGACCGGCCGTACGTTTTGTACGAAAGAACGTATACTTTTTGCAACGACATGAAATAGGCATCTAAAGCAGACAAAATTTCTTCGTATGACAGAGTTGCTACGTCGCGCCGGGGAAACAATTTCACTATTACACGGTAGGTGGACACACCTACACACGAAAGCAAAAACGGCTGCCGCTCATTACCTTGAATTCTGTAGGCGGCGAGATGAAATCCAAATTGTCGTGACCATTCCGTCCATGTCTCTTTGGCCGCCTCGTAGGGCCTAAATTGAGGCGCAAAAGCATGTTGTGGCGGCGGTAGCGATGAAGCGGCGGCGGCCGCATCGTTTTGCAGCGCACGTTGACCCTGGACGAGCTGTCCAAGGGCATCCAATAACGCCTGCGTCTGCTGATTCTGCAAGCGATAAAATTCGGACAGTACATCTGGAGATTGTGGCGAAGCCATGACACAAGCAAATTAGTGCAGTACGAACGCTAAAGTCCCTTTTTAGACTCGTCGCCAATGTAGTGGACTGACAAAGGCAGCCAGTCCACAGTGACTGGTAGCCGAAAGGCACACGTACACACACGCCGACTGGCGTGAAGTCTGTAACAGCATACTTTATGAACGCTATAAAGAAAAGAACGGAGCTTCTCGTATACTTAACTTTAATTTCTTGTTGTACATTGCTCTTGATAATACAAGTGAGACTCTCTCCAGATATGGTTAATGGCGCCTTGCTAGGTCGTAGCCATGGTCTTAGCTGAAGGCTATAATAACTGTCTCTCGGCAAATGAGAGAAAAGCTTCGTACGTGTAGTCGCTAGCAATGTCGTCCGTACAACTGGGGCGAGTGCTCGTACGTCTCTCTAGACCTGTCGTGTGGTGGCGCTCGGTCTGCGATCACACAGTGGCGACACGTGGGTCCGACATGTACTAATGGACCGCGGCCGATTTAAGCTACCACCTAGCAAGAGTGGTGTCTGGCGGTGACACCACAGTTTTTATCTTGTTCATCTCCAGTATCCTGGCAATCTTGGCCGTGGGCGGCCCTGCGTACGGGAGGAATGTCAGACCTTTGTTGTTCTCTTCTACCTGAAGGTCCTCCTTCTTCTTCTTCTTCTTGCTCATCTTGAAAGCACATCTAATCTGTGTTTCGGTGTATCCATTCTTCCGGATGGTTTTCTTCAGCTGCTGAATCTCAGTAGATAAACTGTCCTTGTCGTGTATGTCATGAGCTTTGCGGACAAAGGTAGTGAGCACGGATTTCTATTGTGCTGGGTGATGGCAGCTGTTTGCGTTGAGGTACAGGTCCATGTGTGTTTTCTTTTGGCAGACTGAGTGTCCCAGTGTGCCATCTGTTTCCTTTTTTGTTGGGATACCAAAGAAGGGTAGGCACCCATTTAATTCTAATTCCATTGTGAACTTGATGTTCTCGTGTATGCTGTTCAGATGGTTGAGAAATTCCGTTAGTGTCCTCGCCGTGCTGATTTGTATTGTCTAATGAAATGACTGAAAATATGTCTGCTCAGCAACAGAAAGTTCACCAGTGTTCATATTATTTAACAAATGGAAGGTGAGCATCATTTAGACTACGAGTCTACAACATTCAACACTGAAAGACAATTAGAAGTTGAGTTTTATGACAACTTTTTATAGAAATTCTACTGTTGCTACTCTCTCTGCAGTGTGTCACTATCTCAGCATACTTAATGGTGTGAAATTATGACCAGCCGCCTAAATTGTTAACTTACTTCAAAATTAATAGATCAGCTTTGGACTGCAAGAGGGTGGTGAACGGCAGAATGTGCACGTAAGCAGGACTAAAAATATTTCTGAGGTTTCAGACAGTGCTCTTGTTCAGAGCTAACTAAAATAAAGCAAACAAATTAACACATTCTAGGTTACACTGTACGGGCACTGTGGAAAGTGCCCATTTATTTAGATTATATAATGCAGTTGTGTATGTGTGTGTGTGCGAGTGTGTGTGTGTCTGTGTGTGTGTATGTATGTATGAGTATCAATCAATCCACAGACCACTATAAGTTGCATAATTCTTTATTTGCTGAACAGTGATATGACCTCATACACTTTTTCATATCTTGTCTTGAACTTTTGGTTCGTGTAAAATGTTTATATTAACGATTTGTTTTGTAAAAATAATTCAATTGGACACAAACAAAATCCACTTACCAAGCGACAACAGAACATACACGTAACAGAAGGATGTAGTTAGGCAAGCTTTGAGACAGTGCCTCCTTCCTCAGACAGAATGGTTCAAGGGGAAGGAAAAAGGATGAAAAAAGAAAGACTGGAGAGATCTAGGAAAAGGGACAGATTTTGGGAAAGATATTCAGAACTGTGGGTCAGAGGAGACTTAGCACCTAGGATGAGAAAGAAAGACTGATTGTTGGGGACTGCATCAGATGAGGTTTGAAACCTGAGAACTTAAAGATGGAAGACTTGGTAATTTACAAGACAGAGTTTACTGTTTCAACATCTTGCATGAGTTAATATGAGTGAAAAGCTAAGTGACTTGTATGTAAAAGTGTTGGGAGGGCAGTGAAACAAATAATTGTAAGACAATGAAAGACAAAGAAAACAGAGTGTTGAAAACAGTAGTTACTTTGAAGAAGTGCTGAAATGGAAGAAATTCCATTAAGGCCAGGTGGGTGGTGTGAATGAAGGACACCTTCCAGTGCTAGTTTCAACATCCACAGCCTTGAGAAACTGACATCCGGGGGAAGAATCCAGATGGCGCCTGTCACGAAACAGGAGTCCATGCCATGACTGTCGTGTTGTAGAGCATGACCGGCAACACAGTGTTGCATGTTGCCAGTATACATCCTCTGCCTGTGCTTATTCACCCCAGCTGAGAAGTTGATAGTAGATGTTCAAGGTTTTGTATGTTACCTTTATATCATATTAAAGGTTCTGGTATTTTAATTTCTACTCTTCAGATATTTAATGTTTTCTGCATTCAACAAGTCGTATTTTTGGGTTCACGTGACGAAACAGTGATGTTTACGTGATGTCACGGATCTTGTGTTGTAATTGACTGATAAGAGCAACCTGAGCAACCACCATAGAAGTTTATAGAACGTGTTTGTCGTATTTCCACTTGTATATTACAAAAATATGCCTTTTAATTGATGTAGCACAACCACTCAGCTGCATTGTACCTTACTCTGTCAAAATTTCATTTTTACCCTTGCCTGGAATTACACTGTTTTTGTTCTTGATTCATGTTTACATCATATCTGGGTGCACAATGCTCCTTGCCTTTCATTGTAACCATACGTTCCAACGTTTTAGCTGACAATTTGAACACTCAATTTTTCTTCTATTGTTTGTCAACTTGTGGCACGCTGCTGGTATTTGAAAGAAAGTAAATTTCATTATACTCACAAGAAGCAAATGGCTAATAATGCACGCTTTCTACATTCAGCATGCGAGGAAACCACAGTAATAGGACTTACTTCGCGCCCTTTTTCCTCTAATAAATCAGAAATCCTTGTTAGGTGGCGATACTTACATTATCGTATTCTAGTGCACTCTGTGAGACATTTTCAAACTTATTTCAGTGGTGGATAGAATTGCCAATAGCAGAAACTAAACATCTTTCTATAACACTACCGAAACAATCACATTAAACATTGACTAAAGACATACCAAACTATAGGAGAGATATACAGAGGCAAGTGATAGACTTCTGTTTATTGGTAGAATGTTGGAGAAGTGCAATCAATCTAGAAAGAAGATTGCTTACAAATCACTCATGTTAATGTATACAGAAAAAGGGAAGCACATATGGTCACAGGTTTGTTAAATCCATGGAAGAGTGTTACAAAGATACCAAAGGAACTGAACTGGAAGACACTTGAAGATAGATGTGAACTCTAAAGAAAGTCCATTAAGAAAGATTCAAGAACTGGTTTTCAATTACTAGTCTAGGAGTATACTATATATTGCTCACATAGGGATCATGAAGATAAGATTAGAATAATTATAGCATGTACAAAGGCATTCAAACAATTGTTGTTCTAATGCTCCATACATAAATGGAACAGGGATAAACTCTAAAAACTGGTACAATGGAATCTACCCTCTTGCATGCATGTCATGGTGGTTTGCAGACTATAGATGTAGATTTAGGTTTCACTACAGTAAGCAGGTTCACCTGTATGAGTTACAGTAGTGACACAAAGATGAAGAAGCTTGCACATGATAGACTAGCATGGAGAGATGCATCAAACCCATTTTCACACTAGAGTCCACAACATATAGGCAGTGTACTACTTGTGTGAAGTTTGAAAGTAATGGGTTCAGTTTATGGTGAGCTGAAACCTCAAGACATAGAGGTGTGCTCTCATAGTAGAGATGATTTTGCACTTCCTGGAAAGATCTGTATCCTTGCTCATGCCCTGACGTTTTGATGTTTTCAACTTGGTGCCAATGCTGAAGGAGTCAGAAATCACTAACAAGGGATTCATCTTAAAGCACTTTTATTCATTTGAGACAATAACACACTGAACAAGCTTGTGAAGCCCACAGACAGGAGAAAGCAAGAATATTGGTCAAAGAGCAGCAGCAGCTCATAATTAAAATCTCTGAGACAGAGCCACCCCAAAATGTACATTAAAATAAATTTGCCATTGATGTAGTGCAGAATATAAATTTTAAGAACGCATCTCGCATATTTCCAACATGGATTTAAATAATGCTGGAAAATATTTCTACAACTGTTGATTTATGTCTCATGATGTTTATAAAACTTGTAGAAGCTAGTCTTAAGGCTGTACCTTGAAACCCCCTTTAGCTCTATGTGGCAGAGGCTCAGGGTGTGGTTTCCTTGGAGTACAGGATTATGGGTGTTTCAGCCTAAGGGTGTCCTACCAACCTACACATAATTTTTATGGTCCACTGCATACATGGAAATAGACGCAATGTAACTGGTAAAACTTCACATTGAGGAGGTCATTTTGTTCGAGATACCTCACTATGTTTGAGTTCAGAATATGTTCTAAGATACTACAACATATTGATGTCAAACATATTGGATGGTAGTTTTGTACTACCCTTCATGTACACAGGTGTTACCATTTGTCCAATAATTGATCACAGAATTTTGTTTGAGGTAGCTATGGCAGATTATAGTTAGAAGAGGGTCTAACTGAGCATCAAGTTCAGTATAGAATCTAATAGGAATTTCATCAGAGGCTGGAGCTTTGTTCAATTTTAAGATTTCAGCTGTTTCTCAATACTAATACTGATTTCAGTCATCATTCAAGTGGTGTGAAGATTAAATTGTGGTAATTTTCCTTGGATTTCTTAAGTAAAGGCACATTGGAAAATTGAGGTGCTGGTGAAATTTCAACCAAGTAACAAAAAAGATAGATACTGCCTACAGGAAAATTAAAGAGACCTTTGGAGAGAAGAGACCCACTTGTATGAATATCAAGAGCTCAGATGGCAACCCAGTTCTAAGCAAAGAAGGGAAGGCAGAAAGGTGGAAGGAGTATATAGAGGGTTTATACACTCCTGGAAATGGAAAAAAGAACACATTGACACTGGTGTGTCAGACCCACCATACTTGCTCCGGACACTGCGAGAGGGCTGTACAAGCAATGATCACACGCACGGCACAGCGGACACACCAGGAACCGCGGTGTTGGCCGTCAAATGGCGCTAGCTGCGCAGCATTTGTGCACCGCCGCCGTCAGTGTCAGCCAGTTTGCCGTGGCATACGGAGCTCCATCGCAGTCTTTAACACTGGTAGCATGCCGCGACAGCGTGGACGTGAACCGTATGTGCAGTTGACGGACTTTGAGCGAGGGCGTATAGTGGGCATGCGGGAGGCCGGGTGGACGCACCGCCGAATTGCTCAACACGTGGGGCGTGAGGTCTCCACAGTACATCGATGTTGTCGCCAGTGGTCGGCGGAAGGTGCACGTGCCCGTCGACCTGGGACCGGACCGCAGCGACGCACGGATGCACGCCAAGACCGTAGGATCCTACGCAGTGCCGTAGGGGACCACACCGCCACTTCCCAGCAAATTAGGGACACTGTTGCTCCTGGGGTATCGGCGAGGACCATTCGCAACCGTCTCCATGAAACTGGGCTACGGTCCCGCACACCGTTAGGCCGTCTTCCACTCACGCCCCAACATCGTGCAGCCCGCCTCCAGTGGTGTCGCGACAGGCGTGAATGGAGGGACGAATGGAGACGTGTCGTCTTCAGCGATGAGAGTCGCTTCTGCCTTGGTGCCAATGATGGTCGTATGCGTGTTTGGCGCGGTGCAGGTGAGCGCCACAATCAGGACTGCATACGACCGAGGCACACAGGGCCAACACCCGGCATCATGGTGTGGGGAGCGATCTCCTACACTGGCCGTACACCACTGGTGATCGTCGAGGGGACACTGAATAGTGCACGGTACATCCAAACCGTCATAGAACCCATCGTTCTTCCATTCCTAGACCGGCAAGGGAACTTGCTGTTCCAACAGGACAATGCACGTCTGCATGTATCCCGTGCCACCCAACGTGCTCTAGAAGGTGTACGCAACTACCCTGGCCAGCAAGATCTCCTGATCTGTCCCCCATTGAGCATGTTTGGGACTGGATGAAGCGTCGTCTCACGCGGTCTGCACGTCCAGCACGAACGCTGGTCCAACTGAGGCGCCAGGTGGAAATGGCATGGCAAGCCGTTCCACAGGACTACATCCAGCATCTCTACGATCGTCTCCATGGGAGAATAGCAGCCTGCATTGCTGCGAAAGGTGGATATACACTGTACTAGTGCCGACATTGTGCATGCTCTGTTGCTTGTGTCTATGTGCCTGTGGTTCTGTCAGTGTGATCATGTGATGTATCTGACCCCAGGAATGTGTCAATAAAGTTTCCCCTTCCTGGGACAATGAATTCACGGTGTTCTTATTGCAATTTCCAGGAGTGTATAAGGGAGATGTACTTGAGGACAATATTATGGAAATGGAAGAGATTATAGAAGAAGATGAAATGGGAGATACGATACTGCGTAAAGAGTTTGACAGAGCACTGAAAGACCTGAGTCGAAACAAGGCCCCGGGAGTAGACAACATTCCATTAGAACTACTGACGGCCTTGGGAAAGCCAGTCCTGACAAAACTCTACCATCTGGTGAGCAAGATGTGAAATACCCTCAGACTTCAATAAGAATATAACAAATCCAATCCCAAAGAAAGCAGGTGTTGACATATGTGAAAATTACTGAACTATCAGTTTAATAAGTCACAGCTGCAAAATACTAACGCGAATTCTTTACATACGAATGGAAAAACTGGTAGAAGCGGACCTCGGGGAAGATCAGTTTGGATTCCGTAGAAATGTTGGAACATGCGGGGTAATACTAACCTTACGACTTATCTTAGAAGAAAGATTAAGAAAAGGCAAACCTACGTTTCTAGCATTTGTAGACTTAGAGAAAGCTTTTGACAATGTTGACTTGAATACTCTCTTTCACATTCTGAAGGTGGCAAGGGTAAAATACAGGGAGCGAAAGGCTATTTACAATTTGTACAGAAACCAGATGGCAGTTATAAGAGTCGAGGGGCATGAAAGGGAAGCAGTGGTTGGGAAAGGAGTGAGACAGGGTTGTAGCCTCTCCCCGATGTTATTCAATCTGTATTTTGAGCAAGCAGTAAAGGAAACAAAAGAAAAACTCGGAGTAGGTATTAAAATTCATGGAGAAGAAGTAAAAACTTTGAGGTTCGCCGATGACATTGTAATTCTGTCAGAGACAGCAAAGGACTAGGAAGAGCAGTTGAACGGAATGGACAGTGTCTTGAAAGGAGGATATAAGATATACATCAACAACAGCAAAACTAGGATAATGGAATGTAGTCATATTAAATCGGGTGATGCTGAGGGAATTAGATTAGGAAATGAGACACTTAAAGTAGTAAAGGAGTTTTGCTATTTAGGGAGTAGAATAACTGATAATGGGCGAAGTAGAGAGGATATAAAATGTAGACTGGCAATGCCAAGGAAATCGTTTCTGAAGAAGAGAAATTTGTTAACATCTAGTATGGATTTAAATGTCAGGAAGTCGCTTCTGAAAGTATTTGTATGGAGTGTAGCCATGTATGGAAGTGAAACATGGACGATAACTAGTATGGACAAGAAGAGAATAGAAGCTTTCGAAATGTGGTGCTACAGAAGAATGCTGAAGATAAGGTGGGTAGATCATGTATCTAATGAGGAGGTATTGAATAGGATTGGGCAGAAGAGAAGTTTGTGGCACAACTTGACTAGAAGAAGGGATCGGTTGGTAGGACATGTTTTGAGGCATCAAGGGATCACAAATTTAGCATTGGAGGGCAGCGTGGGGCGTAAAAATCGTAGAGGGAGACCAAGAGATGAATACACTAAGCTGATTCAGAAGGATGTAGGTTGCAGTAGGTACTGGGAGATGAAGAAGCTTGCACAGGATAGAGTAGCATGGAGAGCTGCATCAAACCAGTCTCAGGACTGAAGACCACAAGAACAACAACAAAAATATTTAAAAAACTTAAAGTACTTGTATATTCCGGTCTTGCAACAACGTATTATAACTGCTTCTATAAATAATGTTTGTTCAACACAAATTTTGCATCTATTTGTTCATTTACATTTGCAATTAATATACCTTTAAAACCTATGTATCCAGTAGTATCTTAAAAATGTTGTTTAATTTTTTTGTTTAGTTATAGTAAGTATGTTTGAGTCTAGTGATAAATAATAATTTTTTATTTTTGCTTCTAATGATTGACAACATTTTAAGATTGACTCTACTGATGACTGAATATATTTGATTTTTGAAAATATAGCATAGTTACCTTTTGTTCTGACGATTGAGTAATATTATTAAGTTTATTTAAAAAATGCGTTTTTTAAATGTGAAATATCATCAAAGATAAGAATTCATACATAATAATTTCCAAAAAAATAAACACAAACGACTAAAAACTACATTCCAAATTTTTTGTTTTCCTCCGATATTATAGTAAAGATTATTTTTTACACATAGCTTAGTAGTTTATTATTGGTATGTTTCCTTGATATGAATAAGAAATTAATATTATAGCTTTATTTACTTAATAACAAATCCAGTGAGTACCATTGTGATCAAGACTATCTAAAATTACTAAACCATATTCTACATTTTTTGGTTCCTTAGGTAAATCATCAGTAATAAAACACCATGAAAATTATTAATTACTATTTCTTTAAGTAATTTCGCCTGTCTCATACATCTTGCTCACCAGATGGTAGAGTTTTGTTATGACTGGCTCTCCCAAGGCCATCAGTAGTTCTAATGGAATATTTATATAGAGATTAACAAGAGCTGAGTAAATACATGAGAAAAAAGAAATTTACGGATGTTAATAGAGAAATAGATTTATTTGAATGCTCAAATATTAACAAAACTTATTTATGAATGTATATATAAACAAAATAATGACATTAATTTTATGATTGGAGGCAATTAAAAAATTGCACAGTTTTAATGAAAATGTTTATATTCGTAATATGTTGATGATGGTAAAAACCAAAACAGAGGTTCAACATTTAATGATATTGACATTTCCCTTGAGTGTTGTTAACAAACTTAAGAAAATAAGTCCTGAAAGTCAATCAACAAAAATAGTTCACAAATAAAATTTTATAACTGTTACATTAAAATATTCTGCTGAAACTATTACAGCTGATCAAAAGATCATTACATTTGGTGAAATAATTAAATTATTATTTATTCTATATGAATGGTGAATGATAATCACATTTACTATCAGAATTGCAAAGTGTTTACTGAAACACACAATCTTCACAAAATTAACAACTACAATGGAAAACAAAGAACTGACTATTACAGCTGATCAAAAGATCATTACATTTGGTGAAATAATTAAATTATTATTTATTCTATATGAATGGTGAATGATAATCACATTTACTATCAGAATTGCAAAGTGTTTACTGAAACACACAATCTTCACAAAATTAACAACTACAATGGAAAACAAAGAACTGAGGTAAAATGTTCTATTTGTAAAACTAAAAAGAGTAAATTCTTTAAAACAAATTTGTTGGTTATCGTCTAAATATTCGTGTACAAATTATTTATTAATTACATAAAGCAATTAGAAAAATTTTTGAAAGATACATGTAATAATCAATTGGAATAAATGATTTATGCTAATCTAATTAGGTTTAAATGCATTCTGGTAATCTGTCAGAACTTTCAAAAACAAATGAACGATATAAATGGTAATTAACTATTACAGATGTATTTTCAGTGTTTGCAGTGTAAGATAAACATATAGTTGACTCTTTCGAAATAATATTCATATTTAGAAAACAAAATGGCTTACAATTAGATAATTTTAAAGCATTTTAAAACAAAGAATATCAATAATTGATGAAAACAATGAACTTCAATCATTATCCAACTAATCAACATTTGTTGAACGGTTTAATGAAACATTGAAAAAATGTGGAATATTTTTGCTCTTCAAGGAGATTGTAAATGGCTTCATGTAGGTTCTAAAGTAATCGATAAATATACTAACACAAAATATGCAACTATAAACCAGGCACTGCGAGACATGACTAAAGAATATGAGAAGATCTTATTGAAAACTATTTATGTAACACACTTACTAGATACTGAACCTAAATATAGAATTTGCAATTAGATAAGAAGAAGTTAATTGAAAATAATTTCTGAAATACGATTTACAGCAAATTGATCAACAGAAATTTGGGAAATTCATGTGATTCATTCGATTTCAACCCGGTGTAAATTGAATGCTCTTAATGATGTACAAAAAGGAAATTTTATGAGCAAGAAATATTGAAAATAGATTTCCCAGATCTTTACCTATTTGAAAAATATTAAATGTGAAAGTTAATATAACATATGTTAAATGGTCAGATTTTGATAATTTTCGCAATAGTAGGTTAATGTAGGTAATGCAACTTTTATAAAATAATAAATAATAATTCCATATACACAAGGACTTACTTAAGGTAATTTTAAACATGTTTGGTATGAAAAATGACTTGGATATTCTTATGATTTTATTAAAATGTTAGTTATTTTTCTTATTAAATAAACGTTAATACACGATTTAAAATCAAAATAATTTCATGATTTATTCTTAGTTGCTGGAATTGTGTGTTATTTGTCTATTTTATTTATTAGATTAACATTAGAATGTTTATGAATGTTATTAAAATGTAATTATGGAAAAAGTTCTTGGAAACTTAGTTTTATAGTTTAAGAAACGTTCCTGGTTTACTTACATCTTCACATAATTGTTCTTGTGAATACTCACACAAAATATTGCAATAATTTCGGTGGCAAACATTTCTTAAGTTATATAATTAATTCTTATAAATTCCTCACAAGTTGAATGTCTATTTCTGATAATATCCATTTGATTTTGTACATTTTTAAATTGTGTTCAAATAACATAATACATATAATAAAATTGTTCAATTTTCATCAGTTATTTTACAGCAAAATGTAGTAATAATGAACTTATTTGATCATTTATTTCGTTTATTATCCCCACTACATCATGAAATATTTGTTCCATATCTTCAGTACTTTCACATTTGAATTTATTTAAATATCCCAAGTGAGTTATATTTTATTTCATTTTATATTCAAAATGTGTTCTGACAGGTGGTAGACTTCTTCTAAACCCACTCTTGACAATTTTCTGCAAAAGGCATTTTCGATTTCATAACTAAAGAATATAAACCAGGTTCATTAACAATTATTGTATATGTATTAGTAGTTTTAAATAGCATGATTCCAGTGCTATTGAAATTTTCATTAGGTGTACAAAATATTAGTAATACATGACATGATTACTATGACTTGTTTCTTATTGAATATAAGTTTATTATTTCTTAGATCCACATTTATAAACAAAATAAAATAATTTTGGTTTTTTTAGCTCTGGTAAATTTTTCTTATAGTTGAAAAATAAAATAATTTGTCCATTCTGTTGTCAAGAAAAAGTAATTCATAAAGAAATTGAAATTACAAAATATGATAGTTTTTCGAAATCAGGCTTTAATTATTGTAAAAGAAACAAATGGAAAGAACTTTTTCATAAGTGGCATATTAAAACACTTATTGGTGAAAAATATGAAAAGCAAATTAAAAAAATATTCTGAATATATGCACAACAGTGATCACTGAGAAGATGAGAAAGTAGTTAAAAATATCATAACATTAATAAAGAAAAAAAATTTCGATCTTTTTCTGGAAAACCTGTTGGTAAATTTTATTTGAGGGGACATAAAGACTTACAATATCACAAAAAATACTAAGAAACTGATTAATTCTTTAATTTTGTTTAATCTTCTGTGTATCTGTTTAAACTCATGAGAAATCACTATCATTAGCTTTTATTTTATTCTTTTTTAATTTATAATGACCATATATTAATATATTAATTCAATTTTGAAAAGCAACATGTTTATTAACACCAGACCATAAACTAATTTTATTACATTCAACTCTATATAATTCATGAGTAAATGATACAATACATTGATTTTTCTAGATTGTTTTATTTTGTTAGCTAAACATTTTTTATAATCACTGCAGCAATTTTCATTTCCACAATAGATTTCGAAAATTAAATTCATTTTTTTCCTTCTTTATCACCAATCTCATATGCATACATTTTCGATCTTAAGCTAACATGTAGTAACATAATTTTTGATCATTTTCATTTTTCATTTTTTATTTTTGCCAAGTCCATAAATATTAACATTCTTGATAGTCACTTGTATGAAAATAGACAATCATTTATTTCAAATCTTTATTGAAATCTTCAGTTCTTATACTGTAAATGAAAAAATCAGTATCCATATAACATAAATCTATATTTTCCTCATACTTTGCTTGTATAACATGTAATGAAAGCCACACACTTTGATTTTCGAAGTATCTGGAATACCCATTCCAATATAAATTTATTTATTGAACACAATTTTTATTTTCTTCAAATGAACTGCAGTTAAATTTTCTGAAAATACAGTAGAATGTTCATAATTTGGTTTTGAAATATAATTCCTATTTTTTTGAATCTTCTAATATTTTCCATCGTTTTTCCAAGCACTGAATAATTCATTAAATCGTACAATTCATTTTGAAAATCGTTTCCTGCGTTTTTTCTCATTACTGTACTAAAATCAATACTTCTTTCAAGTAATATGTTTGTTCAAATGGTATAGTTCTATGAACTTTCTTTACTTTTAATCAAGGTTTAAAGACTGTTTAAGGTATCTATACTGTAAATATATTTTGCTTCGTTATTTAAAGTGGTTATTTATTTGTTTCATCCTTCTGGTGCTGAAGGTAACTCTGATGTTGAAACGTGTAACTTTCTGGATATTCTATATCAACTTTTAAAAGTATCCATATTTAAAATCATATGGCATTTTAAGTATTTTTTCATAACAAAAACACACTTGTTCTATCAAACTGAAGTGTTGAAATGGTAATAATTGAGTAATTTTCCAACCATATAAATTATTTGTATCAAAATATGCAAGATAACACGATTTTTTATTGGTGATATTATTTCTATAGATTTGTTACTTGATATTCCAATAGTTTTAATACTTTGAGAAAATGCACCTTGTATTTGATTTTGTAAGAAATAAAATCATATCTTATCAATGTAATCAATGTAATTTAAGTTTTGACATTTTCATTGCATAATCCAATTATAATCCTAGTGCAGTAAGAAACCGACATGTAAAGTACCAAGATGGATCTGCTAAATTTAAAACATCATATTTGAAACACATTTTGTATACTGAATTATATTTATAATACTCACCAGAAATATTATCTTTATTAATTTGAGAATAAAGTCTTCCTTTTTTGAGTAATTTAGTTACTTGTAATTTTACTTCAGCATCCATATATTCACGATCAGAAGATACTTCAAGTCATTCATTTTATGGCATCCAAAAGTTTTAATATTATTCCGTTTTATAAATATATACTAAATGAAGTGCATATACGTAAATTGGTAATTCTTGATTAAGAAAATGATTGTCAATATTTGGTAAAATTTTGAATATAAACTGGATCAAATTTAGGAAATATGCTAATTAAGATTGCAACATTTATGTGCACTTACTAAATATTTTCCTGTTATATGACAATGATCTTTCACTTTCTTTTCTAAAAGGTACATTCTATTTTACAAATATGACACATCTCTGAATGTTTAAAAAATTTTATATATTCAATTGTCATTATCATTGCAATAGTTCGTTCACATATTCTAGCAATTTCTCTTGATTCTTCTCTTAAGATTTCAACAAATTTCTTCCTGAATCTCTGAAAGTGTAAGTGACCAGAATTTTATAATCACCATGAGAATATTTAACATATTAACAACATGAAACTGGTAAATATTTTTGATATTTGTTAATGTAAGATTTTTGGGATTTTTTTTGTAAGTTTTAATATCATTTAACAATCTTTCTAAACATACCCAAACTGCATAAGGAACCCTTAATGAATTGTTATAATTTTAAAATAATTTATTTTTATCTTTTTTAGTCAAATACAATTTTACTTCTTTATATTCTTTATAATCGTTTACATGAATGTCTCAGTTTTCTTAAAAATAAAGATAACTAGAACATCTATCACTAAGATAAATTCTTCCATTTTGTTTATTTCGGATAAACTAATTCAGCTACATAGATATACCCAATAATAATGTGAATTATTTTCATATTTAATTAAAAGAAGAATAACATGGGTTCCTTATTTATTTAGCATATGGTATAGAGAATGTAGGATGCTTTTTCCTTTTCTTCATTGTTTTCATATGCTTAAACTTTATTTGAATTACATCATTTCTTTTCAGATTTAGGAATATCTGTCAACTGACCTGAAAAATTAATGTTTTTAAAAAAATTTCATGTAGTTCTAATCCAATATAATTATAATAGTTAACCCTATCCAGACAATCCCTTGCTCAGTATATAGCAGACATTATTGAAAAACTGAAACATATTTTGGCTTTGTTTTTTTGCATTAATGATGGTTTTTTAATTACTTTTTGTAAATCGATATAAGGAGAACAAAAATTCGAAAAGGTGTGTTAACACTTAATTCCAAACTATCTATGCAAAATAAGGAACCACTGCATTTATTCTTTGCGTTTCCTCCATTTCAGTTAATAGTTTAAAATATGTTTTTTGTTAATAGTTTTCTAAATTATTTGTTCGTAATGAAACTTGATTGGTTGAATTAACATTAAATTATTGTATCTCTTCTTCTCTTTTAAAATTACAATAAAATTCTTGTTAGCTTTAATTTCTCTCCTTTGTATTAAAATATTCTTAATTTAGTGATTTTTTCTTCTTTAATTTAATAGATTTTTGTGATTCATTAATATGATCATTATTGTTAGTTTTATAAGTTATTATTCTTCATTTAAAAGTACAAAGTTTGTAAAATTTGTTTAATGGATCTAAAAAAATATTCACCATTCAAACCTGATAAATTTCATATCTGGTATATTTTTATGTTATTTTTTTTTTAAATTCTATCTATTTTTCTACTACAAGTTATTTAAAATATAGTGGACTGACAAGGCAGCCAGTCCACAGTGATGGGTAGCCGAAAGGGCACACGTACACACACGCCTACTGGCGCGAAGTCTGAAACAGGATTCGTAATGAATGTGATAAAGAAAAGAACGTAGCTACTAGAACACTTACCTTTTATATCGTCCTTTGGTATACAGCATTCTTGATGATACAAGTGAGACTATCTTGAGATACATGCAATGGTACAAATGCTGCCTTGCTAGGTCGTAGCCATGGACTTATCTGAAGGCTATTCTAACTGTCTCTCGGCAATTTAGAGAAAAGCTTCGTACGTGTAGTCGCTAGCAATGTCGTCCGTACAACTGGGGCGAGTGCTCGTATGTCTCTCGAGACCTGCCTTGTGGTGGCGCTCGGTCTGCGATCCTGACAGTGGCGACACGCGGGTCCGACATGTACTAATGGACCGCGGCCGATTTAAGCTACCACCTAGCAAGTGTGGTGTCTGGCGGTGACACCACATTCCTCCCCCGCAAATCGGCGAACGGTCGTGTGATAAGGATTCCGTCCGCCGTGGGGAGGACCCCATGTTGACGTATGCGATGAGGTGGGGAGCCTAACAACAGGCGAGGCTGTGCTACCCGCACCCTGCCATTCGGTCCGAGGGGAGCTAGGAAACGCCTGAAAACCTAGTCCAGGGTGCACGTCAACATGCGGTGTATGCGCCCGTAATGAGACAGGAGGGGCCGAAGGGTCGACCTCCATTGCGTCGGGGTATCCGACGCGCGAAGACGCCATGTGGTCTGGAGCGGGCAAGAGTTCCATGGAGGACAGCTGGTCACGGGAAGCGAGCGGTGGCGCGTGACCCAGGTAGGCGCTTGGCGGCTGCAGCGAAGCGTCCACTGCGGGCGGCGCCGGCGGCGGCTGCGGCGGCGGCGCGACGCCATGGGGCAAAATGGAAGGCATCGTCGGTAACACCTGGGGATGAGGCGAGCCAGTAGATGGGTCCCCAGGGCGCTGACCGGGCGTCACCGTCGCTGAAAGCAGACGGGGAGCGGCAGAACCCAGGCGACGACAGAGGCGCAGCTGATTGAGATGCCGACGCACCTCACCAGAGGCCCCCAAAACCAAATACAACGCGCGGCCGAGGCAGCGAAGAATGCGCCCTGCGAGCCAACGCTGTGAACCTCGATAGGTGCGATAAAAGACGACGTCGCCAGGAGCAAAAGCAGGAGTCTGCTGCTGCACAGGAACCTGATGCGGCGGATGCAGCAAAGACATCAAGGTTCGATGAGGACGACCGTGGAGCAACTCAGCCGGCGAGCGACCATCGCGTGGCTGAGAGCGATACGAGGACAAAATGAGCAACAATGCGTCCTCCCGAGAATGCGACTCTTTCAACTTCAACATCTGTGACTTGAAAGTCCGGACCAACCATTCAGCGGCACCGTGTGACTGAGGCGAAAACGGCGCTGATGTCAGATGTTGAATACCATTGGCCTTGCAAAATAACTGAAATTCTGCGGACATGAATTGTGGGCCATTGTCGGAAACGATAGTCTGTGGAAGACCTTCAATGCAAAAGATAGCAGACAATGCTTGGATGGTGGCAGAAGACGTTGTGGAAGACATCCGGACAACAATAGGAAAATGACTGAAAGAATCGACCACAACCAACCATCGAGCATTCCAGAATGGACCGGCAAAATCAATGTGCAAGCGTTGCCAAGGGGAAGTGGCTTTCGGCCATGCAAAGAATTTTCGCGGAGGTGCGGATTGTTGTTCGGCACATGCTATGCAAGAAGAGCACATATTCGTAATCGCAGCATCGATTCCGAACCAAGTACAGTGCTGACGAGCAAGTTGTTTCGTGCGCAGTATACCCCAATGTCCTTGGTGAAGAAGCCGTAAGACAGAGGACTGTAACGAACGTGGGACCACGACCCTGGACTGATCATTATCAGAACGCAACAACAAAACACCACGTCGTACAAAAAGTCTCTCCTTTTGAGCAAAAAATCGGCGAACCAACGGATCCTCGATCCGCGACTTTGACAAGGGCCATTGTGTAGCAACAAAACGCAAAACAGTAGCAAGGACAGGGTCAGAAGCTGTGGCGGTAGCTACACGACGAAAATCAATCGGAAACGATTCGACCACGTCATCGGTTTCCGCATCAATGAACATGCAAGCAAGTTCAGAAGAATCGAATGCTTTATCCTCAGCAACAGGCAAACGGGACAACGCATCAGCGTTTCCGTGCTGAGCAGTGGACCGATACAAGATATCGGAGCGGTTGGCGACCTCATCACGCAATGCGTGGGGAACATTGCGCGCTCTTAAAAATATCGGTTGCGCGGTGACTTTCAGTGCCAAATGTGCTGCATAGTTCTTAGCGCAACCAAGGCCCGGTGCAAAAATGTCTGCAAATTCTTCACATTGACTCGAAACACTGGCTGAAGGCACAGTCTGATTCACTGATAGGACCTGATTGACGATAGACAAGTTAAACAACTGAATTAAATCGAAACCAAACAAGTTCACAGCAGAAGAAGAACGAAGAACGTAAAAAGACACAAGTTTTGTTTGTCCCTTGTATGTGGCAAGAAGAGTGCACTGTCCTAATACAGGGATAGCTTGTCCGGAATAACTATTTAACTTAACATTTGCGGCACGCAACGGAGGTACGCCCAGTGGTTTGTACGTGGCGTGATTGAGCAATGAAACTGCAGCTCCGGTATCGAGCTGGAACGGTATCACTTGTCCGGCAAAGTCCAAATCTACAAAAAGTTTATTGTCCTGCTGACGACAAGAGCGACTGTTTTGTGCAACGTGAACAGACACTGGAACAGAATCACGCGCGACGTGACGGGATGTGCGTCGACGTCGACGCACACTCTCTGTGGGACGAACACAGTCACTGTTAGCGAGAGGAACACTGGGCGGATTGGCACTAACTACATGAATGTCCATGGGCGAAGGTTCCCGAGCCTGTGTGTCCTTGATTCGATTCCGGCGCGAAGCAAAGGGCCTGGAATGGTTGTGATTGTCTGATCTGAGCTTTTTCTGGCAAACACTTTGAACATGTCCTTTCTTATGACAGTAAAAGCAAATAGCCTGGCGTGACGGGCAATTCGCACGCGAATGTCTAGTAGCACACTGCGGGCATGATTTCACTGCATTTGCTTGCTTCCGCGGGACACGTGGCGGTGCGGACGTGCGCGAAGGCTGTTTACAGGTCCGCGCAGCGCGCCCGGCAGGCCGGTTTATGCGACACACTGCTGGCAAAGGTTCAAATGATTCCTGTGCAAAGTCAAGTGTGTCTTTCCTATCCAATATGTCTATCACTTGTTGAAGGGAGGGATTTACTAGTTTCAAAATCTGTTCCCTTATACGAACATCAGAAACGTTCTGTGCTATTGCATCACGCACCATAGTATGTGAATAAGGGAGTCCACATTCACATTCAAATGCACACTCCCTAGTAAGTCCTTGCAAAGTTGCAACCCACTCCCGATTAGTTTGACCGGCCGTACGTTTTGTACGGAAGAACGTATACCGTTTTGCAACTACATTAACTGTTTCTTTGAAATAGGCATCTAAAGCAGACAAAATTTCTTCGTATGACAGAGTTGCTACGTCGCGTCGGGGAAACAATTTCACTATCACACGGTAGGTGGACACACCTACACACGAAAGCAAAAACGGCTGCCGCTCATTACCTTGAATTCTGTAGGCGGCGAGATGAAATCCAAATTGTCGGAACCATTCCGGCCATGTCTCGTTGGCCGCCTCGTAGGGCCTAAATTGAGGTGCAACAGCATGGTGTGGCTGCGGTAGCGATGAAGCGGCGCCGGCCGCATCGTTTTGCAGTGCACGTTGACCCTGGACGAGCTGTCCAAGGGCATCCAATAACGCCTGCGTCTGCTGATTCTCCAAGCGATAAAATTCGGACAATACATCTGGAGAATGTGGCGAAGCCATGACACAAGCAAATTAGTGCAATATGAACGCTAAAGTCCCTTTGTAGACTTGTCGCCAATGTAGTGGACTGACAAGGCAGCCAGTCCACAGTGACGGGTAGCCGAAAGGACACACGTACACACACGCCGACTGGCGCGAAGTCTGGAACAGGATTCGTAATGAATGTGATAAAGAAAAGAACGTAGCTACTAGAACACAACTTTTATATTGTCCTTTGGTATACAGCATTCTTGATGATACAAGTGAGACTATCTTGAGATACATGCAATGGTACAAATGCCGCCTTGCTAGGTCGTAGCCATGGACTTATCTGAAGGCTATTCTAACTGTCTCTCGGCAATTTAGAGAAAAGCTTCGTACTTGTAGTCGCTAGCAATGTCGTCCGTACAACTGGGGCGAGTGCTCGTACGTCTCTCGAGACCTGCCTTGTGGTGGCGCTCGGTCTGCGATCCTGACAGTGGCGACACGCGGGTCTGACATGTACTAATGGACCGCGGCCGATTTAAGCTACCACCTAGCAAGTGTGGTGTCTGGCGGTGACACCACAAAAAAATGTTTCGAATTATCGATAGTAATAATACTTTTCGCATTGTCATCATTATTAATTTGGTTCTCAGATCTATTGATAAGGTTGGGTAATTGTTGTTTATTAATATCTGAATAATTTTTTAAATATTTTGTTTTACATGTTTTAAGAAGATCATGTAATGATTTATTTACTCAGATTATTATCATTTAAACTTTAATCTATAAGATAAATTAATGGACTTTTGTAAGTTTGGAGCAATGTTTTGTTGTTGTTTTACGGATTTGATGAAGGTGTTTTAAATTTTTTTTATTTACTTCATTATCGTCAATCTACATCCACATCTTCATGATTATTGTTAATTTACAATAAAGTGCCTGTTGGAGTGGTCAATGAACCACCTTCAAGCTGTCTCTCTACCATTCCACTCTTAAATGTTGCACGGGAAAAAGGAGCTCTTAAATTTTTCTGTGTGAGCCCTGATTTCTCTTACTTTATCGTTGTGATTATTTCTCCCTAAGTAGGTTGGGGCCAACATAATGTTTTCGCAACTGGAGGAAAAAATATGACTGAAATTTCATCAGAAGACACTGTTGCAACGAAAAACGCCGTTGTCTTAATGATTGCCAAACCAATTCTTCTATCATGTTGGTGGCACAATCTCCCTTATTTTGCCATAATACAAAACGAGCCGCCCTTCTTGGTACTTTTTAGATGTCATCTATCAGCTACTGCGATCTGATGCATTTCCCACACTTCACAGCGGTACTCCAGAATAGGGCAGACAAGTGTGGTGTATAAGTTTCTTTAGTAGAGCTGTTGCACCTTCTAAGTCAGTAGGGCCTTTGCTCCTTTTAAGTGTTCTGTCAATGAATCGAAGTCTTTGCTTTGCTCTACCCACAACATTATCTATGTGATTGTTCTAATTTAGGATATTCGTAATTGATTTCCCTAAGTATTTAACTGAATTTACAGCTTTCAGATGTGTGTGACTTATCGCATAATCGAAATTTAGTGGATTTCTTTTAGTACTCATGTGAATAACGTCATCCTTTTCTTTATTCAGGGTCAGTCGCCACTTTTTACGCCATACATATTTCCTACCTAAATCATTTTGCAATTCGTTTGGTCATCTGGTGACTTTATAAAATGGTAAATGACAGCATCATCTACAAACGATCTAAGACAGGTACTAAAATTGTCTACTATACTGTTAATATAGAATAGAGCACCAGAGGGCCTATAACACTTCCTTGGGGAGGAACGGATATTACTTCTGTTTCACTCGTTGACTTTCCATCTATTACTACAAACTGTGACCTTTCTGACAGGAAATCACGAATCCAATCACACAACTGAGGCGATATTCCATAGGCACGCAGTTTGGTTAGAAGACACTTGTGGGGAACGGTCTCGAAAGCCTTCTGAAAATCTAAAAATGTGGAATCAAATTGACGTCTCCTGTCGATAGCACTTATCACTTCATGAGTATAAACAGCTAGTTGGGTTTCACAAGAACGATATTTCTGAATGCATGCTGAATATGTGTCAATAGATCGTTTTCTTTGAGGTACTTCATAATGTTTGAATGCAGTACATGTTCCAAAACCCTACTGCAAATCAATGTTAGCGATATGGGCTTGTAATTCAAATGCTCTTAAAGCCATTTTTAGAGACAGCCTTCACTCTTCCCGATCTAGTCATGTTAGCATAGAAAAGGTGTGGAATGACTTCAGAGGGATAGAATCGCCAGCAATTGAGCAACATATAGCACATAAATTAATAAGTTATGGCATTGATCCCACATAGTACACAAAACTGGTCAGATCGCTGTTGCAGAAGCAGCGAAAACAGCATGCCAAATTTAAAAGAAAATCCTCCATCAGGAATAGCCGCACAGTCCATGACTAAATTATCCTAAGGACAAACACACACACCCATGCCCAAGGGAGTATTGGCGCCTTAGACCGCTCGGCTAATCCTTCGCGGCAAACGATACTAACTCTTAGTGGCCGCTGGTCAGAGTGACATACAAATACCCAAAAACTGGAACCTGACTGGTATACAATCTGGACCAGAAACATTGCCTTTATTGAGTGATTTAAACAGCTTTGCAACACCAAATATATCTACTTCTACGTTTCTCATCTTGGCAGTTGTTCTTGATTGGAATTCAGGAATAATTACATTGTCCTCTTTCAAGGAGTCTCGCATCTTGCCACTTATGTATGACCAGAATCTCTTTGGATTTTCTGCCTGTTTTCGAGACAGAGTTTCGTTATGGAAATTATTAAAAGCATCTCACATTGAAGGACGCACTATATTTGGAACTTCTGTAAAACTTTGCCACTCTTGGGGATTTTGCTTTCTTTTAAATTTGGCATGTTCTTTTTCGCTGCTTCTGCAACAGCGATCTGAGCCGTTTTGTGTACTATGGGGGATCAGTAGCATAACTTATTAATTTATGTGCTATATTTCGCCCAATTGCTGTCAATACTGTCCCTTTGAAGTCATTCCACATCTTTTCTATGCTAACATGACTAGATCAGAAAGAGTGAAGGCTGTCTCTAAAAATGGCTTTAAGAGCATCTTTATCAACTTTTTGAAATATAATTTTCGTTCCTTTTTGATGGTTGTAGGTGTTACTGCATTCAGCCTACTCACTTTTTGTCCAGGATTATTTGTTGCTGAGAGGTCAAGTACGCTTTCGCAACCATTTATGCTTTGAGTTGGCTCATAGACCAGTAGTTCAAAAATTTTTTTGATAAAGCATTCAGTACAATTTCAGATGACTTTTTATGCCTGCTGTAGGTTATAAACGTAAAATTTTTCCAGCATATCAAGGGTAGGTTGAAGTCACCACCGACTATAACTGTATAAGTGGGTTGCCTATTTTAAATTAGACTCAATTTTCCTTTGAACTGTTCAGCAACTATATCTTCTGAGTCAGGGGTCAGTAAAACGATCCAGTTAATGGTTTAGTCCGATTTTCAATTATAACCTCTAGCCAAACTACTTTGTGGGAACTATTTACTTCAATTTCCCTACAAGGCATTCTGACAGCATTAAGTACTCCATCATCAACTGTATTTAATCTGTCCTTTCTGAACACAGTTGGATGTTTGAAAAAATTTCATCTGATCTTATTTCCATCTTTAGTCATCATTCTGTACCTATCACTATTTGAGCTTCCATGCTCTCTATTAGGGCTTGGAGCTCTAGATCTTTCCCAACAGAGCTACAACAATTTAAAATACCGATCATTTCTAGAACTAACTTACTGTGTTTTACCTGTCCCCATTCAGACAGACACTTTTCCTCTGGTTCCCTGAAACTCTCTAACCAAAAAAGCCGCCCAGTCCCTTCCACACAGACCCTTCTACCTGTGTAGCCACTTCCTATGTATTGTGGACTGCTGACCTATTAAGTGGAACCCAGAAACCCACCAGCCGGTGGCGCAACCTACATGGTCACAGAACCACCTGAGCCTCTGATTCAGACTCTCCACTCGGCTCTGCACCAAAGGACTACAATCGATTTTCTATGGACTATCGTTATAATTGTTATTAATATTGTCAACAGGTTTGACATTAAGATCGATTAAATTTTGTTTATCCAGTTTGAGATAAGTCATTAAATTTTCTGTGTTAGCAACTGATCGAAGTTCTTTTACATTTTTATATTTTAGTTCTCTCTTCTTCATTTCATTATTCGTTTCTTTTCATTTAAAATACTAAATACATTCAATTAGACCTTCTCTAGTTACATTTGAACAACCATTTTGTTTACAATAATTTTCTAAATGTTTGTAACTCAATCCATACTTTCTTTCACTATAATTTTCTACATTTTTAAATAACTCAACTTTATAGTCTATTTTGTTTTGTTTGTATTTATATAGAATTTAATTCGATTGTTAGTTTTATTAAAACTTTTACCATTATAATGTATCTTTGGGATTTTAGGTCTGATGGTTCTAATTTATCAATAATAGAATTTATTAGATTTATAAATTTTTAAATGAGAAAATAAAAATTCGCTTCTCTCAATACAGGCAAATGAATATTGATGATTCTTATTGATAAAGAATAAAATTTATTAGCTTTGAAAATTTTTAAATGAGAAAATTGAATTCGGATTTTGGATATAGGAAAACGAGATGTTTTGATAGGGGAAAACTGCAAAATTAGATTCTTGGTTGGCAACCTGGAATTTTTACACCAAGATGGTCTTTGGTCCACAACTCTCTCCAATATAATACTTAAAAATAATAGAGGATTGAGTATCACTGTAGAAGAGCTTATTGTCTGTCTATAAAATTTAGAAACCTTTGTAGATATAGTCATGGTATGCCAATCTGAGTGCCACATGACTACAGGAGTAGATGCAGCTTACACATGGAGAACACATTTGGATAAAGGAGGAGTTGTTACACACACACACACACACACACACACACACACACACACACACACACACACAGATATATATATATATATATATATATATATATATATATATATATATATAAAGACTCCTCTCAGTTCTGCCCCCTCCCCCCCCTCACCCCCACATTCTTGGAGATCCGAATTAGGCACGTCAAGCTTATTGGTCTCCAAAATTGAGTCTAATATATATATATATATATATATATATATATATATATATATATATATATAGAGAGAGAGAGAGAGAGAGAGAGAGAGAGATAAGTAGGTTTCATAGGGGTTACCACACAGCAGTCTGAGATTGTGAATTAATCCTGAAAAATAATTCACTTTTAATTGTGACTCTATATAAATCTCTCTGGGAAATTTTGAACTGCTTATGAGGAAGCTGGGTTCTTTTACATCCTTTAATTACTCCTTTTTTGTATTCGTGACTATATCATGCTTCTTTAATTTGAAGTCGTGATCTGAAGCCTCTTCTTTGTTTAGTCCTCTTGTGTTCCGTCTACTTACCTTAATCGTTCCTAAAACGCCAAGTCTCTTGCCCTTTTGTTGACTAGTTCATCATCTTTTAAATCCGTCTGGCCTTCTCTATACGTGGAGTAAGTGTGGATGTCCCTTAGCAGAGCAATGAGGCCTGATGAACTGCTCAATTTTTTGTTACGTTTTTCTTCTTTTATGGGAGTTGAACTATGCACAATCGTCAGAGTCTCAACTACCACGAATTTATTTCCCATGCTAGACCAGAAAGGGTTGCCTGTTACACCATCTTCATCGCATCAGAGTCCCTCTCTTCCATCATCATAGCCGTTTCCGTCTTTGTCGTCACTCTGACCAGCGGCCACTAAGAGTTAGTGTCGTTTGCCGCGAAGGATTAGCCGAGCGGTCTAAGGCGCTGCAGTCATGGACTGTGCGGCTATTCCTGATGGAGGTTCCAATACTCCCTTGGGCATGGGTGTGTGTGTTTGTCCTTAGGATAATTTAGGTTAAGTAATGTGTAAGCTTAGGGACTGATGACCTCAGCAGTTATGTCCCATAAGATTTCACACACATTGGAACACTTGTAGTGTCGTTTGGAATCAGGTGATCCCCCTTTCCTGAACTAGGCTTGGAACTAGTTATGCCGTTGATGTATATTCTCGCCAAGGAAAGTCTAATAAAATCAAACATCTGCCCAACTTTGAGTAAAACATTTCTAAGAATGTCTGTAGTACTGCATTATATTGTAGTGAACCATGATATGTGGTAAACCTGGAGAGGAAATGATGAAAGCATTTGAGATGTTGATATTAGGTGGACGGATTAGAAATGCACAGATCCTCCGCAGATTTGATAAGGAAAATTTTAAAAGCAATGTTGAAATGTAGGGACAGATGATGGAATATGTGTTAAAGACATCGAGGAATAACGTCCAAGGTACTAGAGGGAGATGTAGAGGATAAAAGCTGTAGAAGAAGACAGATACTGGAATATATCCAACAAATAATTAAGGACGTCTTTGAGGGGGGCAGGGAAAAGCACTGAAAGTTTTCGCATGAGAACTCCATGGTTCTGTTGAGTTGTAAAATCCCCAAAGCTTGACGTGCCTAATTCGGATCTCCAAGAATGTGGGGGTGGGGGGGGGGGGGCAGAACTGAGAGGAGTCTTTAGATCAACATCATAGAGAAAATCACACCTGAACATGTAGAAAAGATTGCAGCATGGTATGACTAATTCAAACGGGAAAATTTACCATGAGAAGAATGAGAAACGAGCACAGATTACCCAGATATTCTTGGTCTTGGTATGAATCACTGGAGAGAACCTGACATTGCGTAACCCAGGGAAGGATCACTGTGTAATTTTCAGGGAGTAGTGAGCAAAACAGAAATGGTGTTGCAGTATCATTCCTAGAAATACGAGTAACTGTTTTACCAGCTATAAACCAGTTAATGACAGAATCATTTCTATCGGATTGAATGCTTCTTCAGGTAAACTCAACATCATGCCGATCTATGCTCCAACTACTGTAGCGTCGGACAAAGGGATATAAGAGTTCTATGAATAACTAAGAACAACCAATGATTTGAGGAGATTTCAGTACAAAACTTGATGGTAGTACCCAAGACACGCACTTACAGTCTGTGGATACAGCTGATAATTCAAGTGAGAGCAATGAATGAGGCAGGTACTTGTAGTATTACTGCGAAAGAAACGACGTGTATATTTGTAACACTATTTTCCAGCATCACCCAAGACGACTGTAAACCTGGATATCAACTGATGATAGATTTAGAAACCAGAATGATTTCATCCTGGGGCGAAGATTTTTGTCTTGGACTGTGAGACCACTCTTGGAGCTGACTATGGAAGTGAGCACAATCTGCTGCCTATGAAATTGCAGATTAAGCTCAACTCCACGAAGAAGACCGTAGAAAGACATTTAAAACTCGCAAACAAGGAACAGATTTGGCAAACATGAAAGACAAAACATCAGGGTGCCCTTAGCCAGCAGCGGAGGTGAACTTATCGAAATACTAACAAAATTAACGAAAATTACTCTATCATATGGATGAGACATCAAATCAGCAATTCAAAACTCATGACAATTGATCGGTGTGCACAGATCCAATTCACTAGTCGATGAAAGGAAATGGAAGTCCTGTATTCTTTCATTTATCTTTGGTTAAACATCTGCGACAGGGGAAGCTGTGAAGATGAGATCAGAAGACGGATCACACTGAGCGATTGAATTTGAAGAACTCACCTAAAGATGAGAGAACAGAGTGCTAACGAATGGCACAAAAATTTTGCTTGTTGACACACTCATGTTTTCCGTATTCTGTTATGCCTGAGAAACATGGACTGTTAAGGCGAGGGACAAGCAGTGTACTCATGTATTTGAGCTTTAATGATAGCGCTGAATGCTGTGCATGATATGGATCTAAACTCAGTATTTCTGTGTGCTTTTGTTCTCGTGCCAGCCGAACGTTTCTCCAGTTATTTGGCCACATTGTGAGGAGATACTGAGGAAATCTAGAGAAAGTATTGGAGATACTGAGGAAATCTAGAGAAAGTATTCATGGACGAAAAGATTGAAGGCAAGAGACCGAGGACACACCAAATCGAGAAGGCTTCTGGCCCACCTCTTCCCTGGGCTCCAAGAGATGCTCCTAACAGTCTGGGACCCAAGCAGTTAATTCATAGGGTCACTGTGCTCAGCAATGAGTACAACGACCTGTGATGAATTGACGACATAGGGTGGAAGTGCTACTCCCAGAAGAAGAGGTTGGCACAAGAAAGCACTTCGTGTCAGTTACCATCACGCCAGTTTCGAGACTGAAAGCCCATCCGAGAAAATAGTACCAAGTCAATCCACATAACATTAGCAGAGTTTATTTCCTTATCAGTTTATCCATATATGCAGGATGCTGATCCAGCATGAAATTAAAGAAAAGTCGTTGCAGCTTCTTAATTAGAACTTTATTACCGCCACATAACCGTTTTCGGCCTTTATATTAAACCAGTATGAAGGGTAACTGAATATTATGCTGTAGAGAAGCAACATTGCTTCACTGTAACACAGCTTTTAGATACACGTGATAATGGGCTAATACGAGGGCGTGCTGTAAAGTAATGCCGAACCGAATGTCTTATGCGAAAAGTGATAACGACTTTTAAATAACACAAACGTTATCAACATTCTACATCTTTATTTTTCATATCTACATATTTATTTCTAGACATAGAAAGCCTGGCGACGAACACATTTCTCTCAACAAGACACCATTTTATTGATACCGTCACTCTAGAATGTTTGTCTTGCAGGCGGAGCACATCGTCATCTCGGCTTGGACCGCTTGGTCAGTATCAAACTCAAGTTCTCAAAGGTGTTCTTTACGTTATGGAAAGATGAAAATCTGATGGAGCCAAGTAGGCGCTGCGTGGAGTATGATCGATGAGAGCGAACCAATGGGCTATGATTGCTGCAGACGTTGCAGCTGTCTTGTGTTTGCTGGCATCTTCTTGATGAGGAGGTAGTGCTCCACGTGTGGATGAACTCTTGCAATTCGAAACTCGATTACAGCACTCTGTTTCTCACGCACTGACATAGTTACGTTACACACAGCCATATTACACTCTGAAATTCTGAGTCCTCCAGCGGCAAAGAGCTCCAAATACATATGGACGAAGAATAAAGATGTAGAGTGTTAACAGTGTATGTTTCATTAAGAAAAGCCTTACGAGATTTCGCATAAAAATTCGGAGGCACTGTTTCTCAGCATGCCCTTGTAGAAAGTCCGAAAATCATCGTGTGGACTTAACCAAGTTCTGATTACGTAAATGGAGTGGCTTCTCTTTAATTTATTTCCTTAGTCAGCAGCCCAGCGTTCGCTGTAGTTTTTCTACGAAATATCAACATTTGCTTAGCATAATACACTCCTGGAAATTGAAATAAGAACACCGTGAATTCATTGTCCCAGGAAGGGGAAACTTTATTGACACATTCCTGGGGTCAGATACATCACATGATCACACTGACAGAACCACAGGCACATAGACACAGGCAACAGAGCATGCACTGACAGAACCACAGGCACATAGACACAGGCAACAGAGCATGCACAATGTCGGCACTAGTACAGTGTATATCCACCTTTCGCAGCAATGCAGGCTGCTATTCTCCCATGGAGACGATCGTAGAGATGCTGGATGTAGTCCTGTGGAACGGCTTGCCATGCCATTTCCACCTGGCGCCTCAGTTGGACCAGCGTTCGTGCTGGACGTGCAGACCGCGTGAGACGACGCTTCATCCAGTCCCAAACATGCTCAATGGGGGACAGATCCGGAGATCTTGCTGGCCAGGGTAGTTGACTTACACCTTCTAGAGCACGTTGGGTGGCACGGGATACATGCGAACGTGCATTGTCCTGTTGGAACAGCAAGTTCCCTTGCCGGTCTAGGAATGGTAGAACGATGGGTTCGATGACGGTTTGGATGTACCGTGCACTATTCAGTGTCCCCTCGACGATCACCAGTGGTGTACGGCCAGTGTAGGAGATCGCTCCCCACACCATGATGCCGGGTGTTGGCCCTGTGTGCCTCGGTCGTATGCAGTCCTGATTGTGGCGCTCACCTGCACGGCGCCAAACACGCATACGACCATCATTGGCACCAAGGCAGAAGCGACTCTCATCGCTGAAGACGACACGTCTCCATTCGTCCCTCCATTCACGCCTGTCGCGACACCACTGGAGGCGGGCTGCACGATGTTGGGGCGTGAGCGGAAGACGGCCTAACGGTGTGCGGGACCGTAGCCCAGCTTCATGGAGACGGTTGCGAATGGTCCTCGCCGATACCCCAGGAGCAACAGTGTCCCTAATTTGCTGGGAAGTGGTGGTGCGGTCCCCTACGGCACTGCGTAGGATCCTACGGTCTTGGCGTGCATCCGTGCGTCGCTGCGGTCCGGTCCCAGGTCGACGGGCACGTGCACCTTCCGCCGACCACTGGCGACAACATCGATGTACTGTGGAGACCTCACGCCCCACGTGTTGAGCAATTCGGCGGTACGTCCACCCGGCCTCCCGCATGCCCACTATACGCCCTCGCTCAAAGTCCGTCAACTGCACATACGGTTCACGTCCACGCTGTCGCGGCATGCTACCAGTGTTAAAGACTGCGATGGAGCTCCGTATGCCACGGCAAACTGGCTGACACTGACGGCGGCGGTGCACAAATGCTGCGCAGCTAGCGCCATTCGACGGCCAACACCGCGGTTCCTGGTGTGTCCGCTGTGCCGTGCGTGTGATCATTGCTTGTACAGCCCTCTCGCAGTGTCTGGGGCAAGTATGGTGGGTCTGACACACCGGTGTCAATGTGTTCTTTTTTCCATTTCCAGGAGTGTATAATGATCCTGTGATTTATCACATGTTATCTGAAAGCACAAATATTTAAACTTCATGACTTGGTTAGTGACTGTTCTCTAAAATTCATCCAGGGTGTCTGTTATAAACGTTTCCATAATAGGCAATGTCTAGTTATTCATTATTTTAGCATGTTCTTAGCAGCAAGTGGGGTAATGTTAAGCTCTACATATACTGCTTTTACTCTTCTTAAGCCAGGACATATGGTAGTTTTCTTCCATTTGCCAGTATCTAGTAAACATATATTTATAAAATTTATTATTCTATGGATAGAAGCTTTCGAAGAATGTTTAATAACATGCATGTGTCTCAGATTAAGGTATCCGTCTGTTGTTATATTCATTAGTTACCTTTGGAAATTCATCTTTTGTGATATTGTAAATAGAATTTGTTGCTGGAGTCAGTACGGGTGTTATCCCTACACTAATTATTAACAATTTTTTTTAAGTTGTCTATCCATTCTGATTATAAACTTAGGATTTCGTGGTATCAAATTTGACAAATTTCTACTGTGCTGCACTGCAGTGCCACGCTGGTATAAGGCAATTTCCGATTCTCGTGCCTGCTTAGTTTGTACGAAAAAATGGTTGAAATGGCGTACACGTCCAGATGATGTTCTGGTACAGGCTGCGTACTTCTCAGGCTTCTATCTTTTAGCATGGTCTGTGGTACCTGCAAGAGAATGCTGAGGTAAATATTATATCGAATAAATATGTAATATTTCATAAACTGAAGCCAAATGAAAACTATTAGATCCACATATGTTTCAGACAAAATAAGTTTTTTTTTTTTTTTTGGGGGGGGGGGGGGGGGGCTGTTCATACATGGATTTATCACTGATGTTCCTTTAAGCGAAAGTAAAGTTTGAAAAACTATTTGAGCCGTGACAATTTTATTTATCACCGCAGGCTATTTCATGATCTTTGGATAGAGTTCCGCTGGTAGTGATTTGGGAGTAAGAGAGAGGGCGCGAGAGGTGCGAGTGGTAGCGAGGGTAGTGAGGCCAAGGGAGACAGAGGGAGCTCCGCGCTATGTATGGAGGTCTGTGTCAGACTGTCAGGCATTGCAGCGGGTGGCGGGCGCCGACCAGACGAAAGACAGCGCGCGGTAAACAGTCGACTGCGGCCTTTGTGTCGGTGTGTGGGGTGTTGAGACGCCAGTAACGCCGCAGGGAGGAGAGATGGCCTTCTGGGTTTGCCTTTCCATCAAGGACCTCGGCATCACCTAATTGCAGTTCCTGAATCTGGAGAAGCACTCGTCTGATGCTAGCATGTTTATATGTAAAGGAGGACGTCCTGTACTCTTTGAAGGGCCCAATAAGCCAGTGGTTGAGATAGTGTTAAGTGAGAGTTACATTTGTAGTGAAACTGTTATATCATCGTGACCATTAAGCTGCTTGCAGTGTCTGTATAAGTCTGTTATTCCAGTGTTAAGATTTGTAGCCTTTGTTAACATTCGGGAACGAAGTTATTTTTTGCTTTGCGGTTTGAATTTTCCCATCACAGTCTAAAGATTGCTAATATCTAAAATGGCTGTCCTACGAACTATTATAGCGACTTAATTGTCATTTCCCTTGAGCTGAATTGGTCTTCATTCAACATACAAAGTTGTTCAATCCTGTAATAAACAAATTATTATTTTAGAAGTATAGTCTTTTGTAGTTCATTTCGAACTATCGGCCTGTGTCCCTGCCCAGTTACCAGGCAAGCGTTTCCTGCAGTTTTTCGCTGTCCTGTTTGGCCACGGGCGTAGCGGTGTGGCACTGGTGGATGTGTTTCCTGTGTTTGAAACGGTCTAGCGATCGCATGTCGGTCTCCTAATTGCTCTGGTTCGGAGCGTTACCTAACAATTTTATATAATGCTGTGTCTCATTACTTAAACACATTTGACTTTATTTGTACAGCTGTTAACATTATAATTTGAAAACGTATTTAACATTGGCTAGGAAATGCTCAGTTCAACAGCTGATTTCAAAACAACAAGTGTTAGGTTTTGTACGTCTGGGGATAAGTTTGATGTGAGAGTTACATGAAATGAGTGAATCGACTAGTAACCAAGTTTTAACTTAATAATTCCGTATTTGAAACATTGCAAATTAATTATTTTTGGTATTTTAGGTATTTTAGGACAAGTCTTTTATTTCAGCTCATATTCCATAAAAACTTCAAAACTTCCTACCTTTTATACTGACACCAGGAAACTCCGGTAGTACCCAGGAATACATGAAATGGCGTTGGAGATAAAGAAACAGAACTTTATAAAAATGTATTTCAGTTCTCCTCAGGATGTTCATCTTCTTAAAACTCCGGTAGTACCCATGAATACATGAAATGGCGTTGGGGATAAAGAAACAGAACTTTATAAAAATGTATTTCAGTTCTCCTCAGGATGTTCATCTTCTTAAAATTTCGTCACTCTTCCCGACTTAATCTTGATTTTACTGTGCTATGAATACCCATGGCAATTATGAGTAGTGTTTTTGTAAATGGAGAGTACTTTTCGCCTGTTTGTGACTAGGTGCAATAGGTTAATTTCTATTATTGTTGAACTGTTCTTTTTCCTTCACAGCAGATACACGAGGTGTGAAGTAGATTGTAGTTTCTGATGTTGCGTTTGTTTTTAAGTGTCCTTATAATTTATCTGTAGAGATAGTGCGGCAATCAAATACTTAATTATGCTTCATGTATCCATATTTGAGAAAAATCAACTCTGCCATTCTGTCGAAGTTAAAAGTGTGTTATGATAGAATACATTTCACATCAATAACATAAAAATAATGGTCTCGTGGTCGAATATCGCTAAGCAGGCAGTCACTGTACCTTTGGGCCAGAAAGTGAGGAACAACGTAGTGTAGGTGGTCACTACGGAGACGAAAGCAGCGACGAGGCTCAACCGCACGGAGAGTACGCCCAGCAGGTTGACCACGGGGCGTCCAGAGGACACCTGCCGCGCCAGCAGCCGCAGCTCGCGGTGGGCGGCGCCGCCCACACGCCGCCCTTCCGACAGCAACTGCGAGCACAGCCTCAGCGTGCGTTTTGATTCAGTCTCTGCCAAGTGAGCAGGAATTATCACTACAGCAAGTGCGATTAAATTTAAAGTTACTCTGAGAAAGGAATGCCTGGGATGAATACGGATCACACCTAGAACCAGTCCATTTGTTGCAATGTAGTAAATCTGCATTTATAGTAGCCAGGGACATTTCTGTGAAGAAAACTATGAGAAATCTCTCATGCAGAGAAGAGATCACCACTGATAGTTCACAGAGATTCGAATATGCCCGTCTAAGCGAGCGCACTTCGGACGGATTCTTGATAAGTTTCTCAGGTTGAAGCGCGCGTCTCCTTGACGAAGTACTGTTTGTAGCACGCATCTCCCTTCTCATCTCAAATACGCCAACATTCAGGAGCGGGACCCTGTGCCTGATCACCAACAGAAGGTTTGCAAACCTTAAAAGCGTTAGTATGGTTGCCCCTGCACTGATCACAGTGAGTATTCCTGCTGTTCTTATATACATATCAAACTGAGCGCCAAATATGTTACACAACATTGTACAAAAATAACAGAATAAATAAAGTAACTGCAGCTTCACCAACTTTCCCGCCAATGTGCCCAGTTGCCCAGCATGCTTCGTAAGAATTCTGTGACATGACGTAATCAGCTCAAGAATTTTTTCGTACTGTTTCCTACCACACAGTATATCAGAGACGACCGAAATCATGGCCATAAATGAATAATTCGACGCGGCTACAACAAATACAGCAGTTATTGCCGGATAACTGCGTATGGAACGAGAATAGATGTATGGAACGGCGCAGCCAGAAATCAGCTGTGCCGTACTGGCAAAGGCCACTACGATGGAGTCCCATCTCGATCTCTTCAGTGATGCGGCCGTCACGTCAACCGTGAATGGCATCAGACCAACTAATCTGCATATCACGTGGAACGGTTTGCTGACCAAAAGCAGTTGCTTAGTAATTGATGGAACTAGAGTGTTGGACTCATCTGCTGTGGCCATCTGTAAAATGAAACACACAGCGCAGTACAGATCAAGCATGGAGATAAAAAAAAGTCGCTCGCCCCGTCTATAGCTAACACATATATGAAACAGAAAATAAACAATTTTTTCAGCCTTCAGTTGCAAGGTAATTTTTACTCGTTTACCTAGGTTTCGATTCCAGTAATGGAATCTTCTTCAGAACCTATAAATTAAACCACATACGGACATATATTACTCACTGAAATGCATTATCAGTCTAATGATTGAATAATAAAGAAATCGTGATACTTACAAAAAATTAAATTATTTTGAGTGCCAAACACTGGCCATGTCACAGATTAAAAATTAAAACACTAAAGACGCATAATCATAAGATTATGTCTGTCAAAATTAAAACCATTAAGGCGAACGTAGACGGAGCTGCGCCGGCCAGAAATAAGGACCACACGCGAGCGGCTCGGAAACTAGGCGTCGTGAGCAGCTCTGCGGCGAGGCTCGGCCGCGGCCAAGCGCATGCGCGAGCGCAAGCGCAAGCGCAGGCGCGAGAGAGAAACTGTCTCAAAATTACTTACAGAAAATATACATATAAACAAAATGTGACTGAAAGCCGTCCTACAAATGGACTAACATATCTATTGGTATAGCAACATTAAACAATTTACCTGAGAACAAACTACAAAGCCAAGGTATAACAATTTTTTACATTTAAATATTATAGTAGGAGGGCGAAGCCCCGCTACAGTAACTAAAAATTAGTGTCGAAACCATGCTTGCTAAGCATAAAATGTCTTTAACATAAAAACGCCTTAGCAACTATGTGTCATTACCAAGCATATTACGAAATACAAAGACACACATGTACAATCGCACTATAATAAAGGGACAAAGCAGATAGGGAAACAGCATCGGCCATTCGAAGCGGACTGTGGGTCAACTCCACTGGAGTAAAGGTTGAAATCCTTCGAAATAATTCTATTTTTTAGTTGCAGCTGATCATTAAGTAAGCTGTCTCTGTCATTAATCAGATGTTTAAAAATTTGCAATTCTTCGAGGGTGTCTAGCCTACATACCTTGACTTCATTATGCAAAAGCTCTGCGTCTTTTAGAGGCTTGGGAGCATGCGCCTTTTGGACCAGATGTTCAGCAAATGTAGATCCTCGTGTTCCATCACCGCGTTTTGTCGGCAGATGCTCTTTAAACCTAACAGACAGGGCCCATCCTGTCTGGCCAATGTAATAAGAAGGACATTCAGCACACGTGATCTTATACACACCTGACAGCGATGATTTATCAGTACCTTTATCCAGTGAATGAATTAAATGTTCATTACTAGAATCGAAACCTAGGTAAACGAGTAAAAATTACCTTGCAACTGAAGGCTGAAAAAATTGTTTATTTTCTGTACATTTCACAGTTGCTGACGCGCTGCATTATGTTAAAGATTTGTACATATATGAAACCCCACCAACCATCGTATATAGTTATAATTCTCGTTCCACCATCCATTTCAATTTTCTATTTCCATTATCAGTAAATATTTTTCTTAAATGAGCCATGTCTTAGTACACTACGTATAAAATATGAAACATATCAGTAAAGCTTTCTTTCAGCTCATTGGTTTGAATCGCTTTGTGATGAACTGTACCCGTTTGTTTAAGAACAGGTTTCAGCTCGGATCCGAAAATAGCACATGAATAGGTAGGTGGTGTATTGGAACTCCCACTTTTTCTGTAAATTTATTTTCCATTCATTCTCCTAAGTATTTTACGGCAAGGGTTAAAATCCGGTATGCCTGCAGCAATCAAGCCTGTGGACCTAGCAAGAATAGCTGCAGAACATTAATTTCCTTTATGTTTGTAAAAACTACAACTGATGTTTCATCGATCTAGTACTGTCTCTTTTTTCCCGGCCATGAGAGAGAGAGGACGTGGATTTCTGTTCAGTTCACTAATAATGTGAAATACATTAATTGTTATAGCACGAAGTCAACTCCTTTACTAGTTCCTTATCTCACGTGATCTACCCCTCTGCGTTACCGGTATCTCTAAACAAGAAATTTATGTAGAGCTAGCTGGACGCCGTAACATTGCCTTAACAGAAGAACAGGAGGTAAATAACTTCAAGAGTCGAAGACCTACGATCTCGTAATCCAGTATTATTGACAAGGGGATACGTCGGCCCCTCATAAAACGCCCATCGTAGACTAAGTGGAAGGACTCGACCTTGGAGGAGGGAAAACTTCATTCACCTTTTATTGCACACAAAGTTTTATTAATGTAAACAATTAATAAAAGAAACAATTATAGTGAAAATAATTTGCCAAACGAGTGGTTACCAGATATATAAACAAACACAAGTTTGCCCTAGAGACAATAATTCTGATATAGATTAAGTCGGTAAAAGCAACAAATTAGGATTAAATAACAACCCTCTCAACAGCTTGGCGTTACGGTGATTATTGTACCACGAATAACAGTAGAATGATTGGGATCAATCGTTACAGGTCAAACGGCAGAAGCCAAATTACTTAATGCAAATTTTATAGGTTTAAACTAATGCGATTACAGTAAAATGCTCTCGATGCTAAGTATATAGAGGACTAGAATGAAGACAAACTGAACAGTGACAAAATTGACTGACAGACAATAAATGATACGCTTCGCAAATGCATTCATAACACAATAAATAGAATAAGCAACTCTAAATATGGAAGTCCTTAATGTGAAATACAATTTAGCTAATGCCTGAAAAAATCTGGCAGTATTTACATATATAGACATTATTTTTAAATTTGTGAACCTTGGACCAATACATGACACTTATAAATATATCTGAAATCCAGATGCAAACCAGGTATAGATACGAACGCCGAACATAACAGGCAGTATGGACAACGGCCAGTTGTCCCGCTCGTCCACCAACTGCCGGCCCAATAGTCCAAGGTACACAAGTCTCAGGCCCACTTCGTCTCACATACAGTGGGGTCCAAAAAAATGTATCCACCGTTTAAAAGTCCATAACTGGCAAACTTATTGACGGAGGTGTCTCATCTTTGGTAGTGTAATAGTTTGTAGTTACGGCAATCGCCACACAAGTGTTGTATTCCGCTGTTTTGTTTTGTCAGATGACAGTCGCCAGGTAGTGAGTGTTTTGTTTTTAGTTGCACCTAGTTACTCGAGTAAACATGGCTGACGCAAGGTAGATTCGATGAAAGGAAGTCAGTTTTGAAGTGGAATTTTAAGTACGAAAACATTAATAAGGTTCAACGGCAATGGCGAAATGAGTATCAAACAGAGCCACCGACTCGTTTAACGATTCGTCGCATTCGAGACAAATTTGAAGCCTAAGGCTGTGTTAAAGACGTACACAAACAACGATCTGGACGACCTGTAATAGTAACAACTCCAGCTAACTCCCGTAGTGTGTTACAACAATTCACTCGCTCACCATAGAAGTATGTGAGACAGTGTTCCCGTGAAACTGGAATGAGTCGCTCAAGTGTTCGGCGAGTTTTGAAGACAGCAAAGTGGAAGTGCTACATCCCACGATTACTACACGCAATGAACGAGGACTACCCAGATCGTAGAATGGAGTACTGCGAGTGGTTTACTAACAAGGTGCGCAACTATGAAGAGTTTTCAGAGATGATTGTGTGGTCTGATGAGGCACAGTTCGAACTCAATGGTACAGTAAATTCCCACAATTGCATCTACTGGGCCGCCGAATATCCGAACGTCCTTGTAGACAAAGCCGTGAATTTGCCAGGAGTAAATGTGTGGTGTGGGTTGTCTTACCGGGGCTTGATTGGGCCATTCTTCTTTGACGGCACAGTTACTGGTGAGGTGTACCTTCAGAAGCTTCAGACATCCATTTTACCTGCCATCTGAGACTTGTATGGAGACGGAAGAGTTTACTTTCAACGCGATGGTGCCCCAGCCCACCACCAACATCGTGTTAGGGCGTATCTCGACGAAAATCTACCAGGCAGATGGATAGGCCGTAGAGGTGGAGTATTCACCACGTTCCCCGGACCTTACTCCTCTGGACTTTTACCTGTGGGGAACACTAAAGGACGTCGTTTATCGACAAAGGCCACGCACACTGGATGAACTTCGAGAATCCATCGTACATTCAAGTTCAAATATCCAAGTGAACACATTGCAGTCAGTAGTTCGTGCTGCAGTTCGGCGGCATCGTTTGTGTATCGATGTTAATGGTGACCATTTCGAACACTTATAGTGATATCTTTAAGTAGGACTTTAAGCTACACTTTCACAAAAAATAAGACAACTCCGTCAATTAGTTTGCAAGTTATGGACTTTTAAACAGTGGATACATTTTTTTGGACTCCTCTGTATAATCCGTCAAACAGAATTAACTTTAGAACTGGAAACATGGTATACATGGAGCATAAACAGAACATTAGATCTACTAAATAAGAAAGGCACGCAAGGCCCAAAGGCGTGGCCAGATCCACAGCACAGGCTCAGAGACAATGCAAATCGTAAGAAATTAGGATCCAATAAGTCGCGCGTCCCAATACGATAACGAGTACGCTACAACTTAAACTCCTTAAGTAAATAATCCTACCCTTATGGACTCAAAGCAGCGCACTTAGAACATTATTAGATAAAACAATACCTAACTAGAACAAAAACACGTTAAAGAAAGTGTCACTGCCTCCAAGCAGTAACCAGTTCACACTCAAACCCCATGTATATAAAACAAGCAATTAAAATCCCATTACCTAATATTACCTCAAGGAAAGGCATAAAATGATAAATTAACCTTACCATAATTACACGTCCTTGATGGATCCAAACATTCAAGACTCCGCAGAAAGATCTTGCAGAATGACCATACACTGGTGCACAGAGCTGTACGATGACACACAGCTCTTTCTGAAACAGACGGAACACTAAGGTTAAAAAATAATACACGGGAAGCCCCAAGGTTTAAATGGTAATATCGGTGCAATCAGGTGCCAACATTTCTACAGTCAGAATGACACAACAAGTTTCATAGCGGCGAACCACAAGATAAATTGTACACAGAGTTTCTTGATTGAGAATCTGTCTCGGGTTCATCACACCTGCAACACGGAGGGCAGAAAATATATCTTCAACAAATGACATAAATACAGTGGTATCACCTTATTGCGTCGGTAGAGTTCCGTGTCCAACAGCATCAGAAACGTAGGTCACAAGCCATAACCCCCAACAACATGTATCGGCTAACGAACACCAAACTTCCTACGCAGTTGTATAACCATGTTTATGGCTGGACTGGGGGCAAATTTTGAGTTTGATATAAAGAGGATTATTTTTCTTTCTACTTTGAGACAACCAAAACGCGGCGATACAAGCAGCGCCGACCCGAATGGACGTTTTCATTGTGACAGTATTCGCCGCCAAGGTTACCCCTCGTATCCACTACCAACCACACGCTGTTACTAACTGTCCCTCACTCCGCACGTTCGTTCGGTCCATCATCACTCCCCGTGCGCGCCACCGCGCGACCGCATGACGAACGCCGAAAGGGTACGGCCCCTGTAGGAGAATCTGTAGGACGAAAGCCGGCACTGCTCCATTATATGTTACAGATTTTTATCACACACGAAGAATGATAAGCTGAAGTGCGCGTGGCAGTGCGTGAAATATCTGAGACACACGCTCCCGAGTGAACTCACTATCGTTGCGCCTCTTGTGCGGCGCCAGCAAATTCACATCGTAATTATTATTGTTAAAATTATTAATTACAATTTGCAGATGACCAACTGATTATAGCCCAAGACTATGAGGACATAGAGTATATGACCAGAAAATTGATTCAAGAATATAACAAAATCAGGTCTAAATGTAAACATGAATAAAACAAAGTACATGGTAATTGGTGGAGTGAATGGAGACTTAATATTAGAAGAAGGGATGGGAACAATAACAGCTGCTGAGGAATATAAATATTTAGGTCTGAAAATTACAAATGATGGGAAACAGGACAAAGAAATTAGATCAAGAATAAATTCTGGAAAGACGACAATCTCTTTATTGAATGGAATTCTCTGGGACAAACACATAACAACTGATAACAAAATAAGGATTTTTAAAACAATAGTTAGGAGCATTATTACATATGGTTCAGAAGTGTGGACAACAAAATGGCAACTGAAATCAAAATTGTTAGCCACAGAAATGGATTTCTGGAGACGTTCAGCAAGAATATCAAGACGAGAAAGAATAAGAAATGAAGTAATCAGAGACAAGATGAAATGTAAAAATTCAATTATTGATTTCATCGAGCACAAACAACTTAAATGGTATGGACACATCAGACGAATGGAACAGGAAAGGCTACCAAAATGCATAATCGACTGGGTACCAATTGGAAGAAGAAAAAGGGGACGACCACCTGATACATGGATACAGGGAGTTCAGTCAGCAATGAGGAAGAACAACATTCCTGAAGATTTATGGACAAATAGAGAAGAGTGGAGAACAATAATTAGTGACTTACTGTAATCTAGAATAGGTGCTGGAAAAATGTACTCACATTGTAAATCCAGAATAATAATAATAATAATAATAAAATTATTAATTAATCAGTAGAACTGGCGTCGTTCCCAGGACGGTGTCAGATAGATTAGACAGATGCAATAATTAAACGATATAAAACATGTTGTGTAATGTTCTATTGTACTGTTTTCTATTTGCTTTGTCTTATGATAAGACATTTGCGAAAGAAAACCAAGGGCAAACATCACATGTTCAGCATAAATTACTGATGATTAATTGGAGGAATTGTAACAACAACTTCTAAGAAGATTGTGTATAACGTAGAAAAGAACTGCAACTTACAGGTCGCATGACTGCCCTCGGTACTGCCTTGATCAAACGTTATGTCAATACATTACCCTATCCAGTTATAAATTTGAACCATTTCTTAAACAATAGAGATTCGCGCTAACATTGATGAATTTACGCATCTACATATTTGAAGTAAAAAGATATCTGTGTAACAAGAAAAATGGTATGTTAGTTAACCATGGAACGACTACATTCTTTGTTTATAACTTATTGTTAACTTTCTTTTCCAGGCAACAATGCAAGGACACGATCTGGTGGAGGCAGGAAGGAGAATTTAGGTAGCTGGCACAAAACAGAAACAGGCCACACCGCAATATAAGTAATTATGTGTATACAGACATGTGTATCACTGTGACACTGGGAATGAGAATATGAATATGAAAAGGTTACAGTACATACTACAGAATGTTGTTAAATGAAGTTTAGGGCTCATTCTACCAATGCTAAAACGGGTGAAATATATTAAAAAGCACAAGTTACTTATGTGAGGGTAAAATATGAGTATTCATGATGCATTTACGCAGGATCACAACTTATCTGAACGTCCTTCTACAATATTTTCTCGGCACAGCCTCCGTAGTGACATATTTAAGTATATATATCAGCAAACACTACGTAAGTAGTTTCACAAAGATACAAAGAAGTGTGCATAAAGATTCGATGGTGTGTAGTCGGTGGATTTCACCAACAGATAAAACAATGCCTCTTTCCATTCCCTGTCACCATTCCGTGTAGACCACTAGACGCATTCCTTGTAGACTTGAGAGGGGTGGGGCTAACCGTAGTTATCTTTGCTTCTGTTGTTTAATGTGTAATGATGATTTCTTGTCTCTCGTTAGCAGTCTCGATTAAGAGGCGCGTGGGGCAAACGATGTGTGAAGATATTGGTTACGCATATCATCTAACTCTATATACAGTATGTGTAGTGTCCTGTCAACCCAGAAATTTAAATTACAATTTTAATTGTTATTCTGCGTACGGTATTACTACTGCATGAACTGAAAGATCAAAAGAGTTACCTGCTCGTGAAAAATCTGTAAGAAACAAGCAGCCTTTGAATAGTCAGAGAAAATTCAAGAATTTTGTATTTAAAATAACATAAGATGTTGTTATATGCTTCCTAATGGCGAAAATGTAATCCTAAAGGACATACCGTGATACTGAAATGTTGTTCTGTGCACAATTTGTAAATGTTTAAGGAGCCTAGATGTGAATATGTATAAACTCTACTATACATGTTACCGACGTGTCAACAACACGTAGGTTAAATCAAATGATGTCGAACCGCAATGTTTATTTTGGAGATGTTGAGTGAAACCATAAGTGTATTGACAAAGAAGACGTAAGGAGGAATTATTGAATTATCAAGCGCTTGGTGTGTGCGGCAGAAAGGTTATATTTACTTGATTTTTAGTGAGTGAAAGTGGGGGTACTTACAATGAGCCAAGAGTTTTCGGTTCGTCTGTAGTGGCGAGGGACGCTAGACTTTGCTTCAAGGGACGATATAAGGTGAAAACGTTTATGGACTTAACTGATATTTGGTGAGCTCTCGACGTGATGCTGAATGTATGGGATCGCCTTCGATACTGAAATATGTGACGCAAAACTGGTTCCAGTACCAAAGATGGCGGGCCTTTCCGTTGCAGCATCGGTAAATGTCAGTGAAGCGCTTGTCTATACTTACTATCCTAGGGAGCAGATCTGCAGACATTTTGACGACATGAAATTCGTCGTTACCTAAAAATTGTGAAAACGATCTCTATCGCCTAGCCATGTTTCACCAACGGACTTGGGAGGTTCGCGCGTAGTGTGAGCGTAGTCCTGCAAGAGGCGTGTGTCGACTATTCCGCAATAATGGAACAGTGGACTCTAAATCTTTCAGAGTATGTAAATAAAACAGTGAAATAAGAGAGATGGGGTAAATATTAAAACATGGGGTGAACATTAAAATAAATGTATTTTAAAACCACGGTCTGGCCAAAGATATAATGTAACTGAAAATAAATTTAAAATGTTATTAACGTACGTAGAAACGGCACCGCTGTTTTATAGGATATAGCGGTGCCTGTATTATTCTGATTATGATGCGAAGTTCCTTTGAACATGCATGCATGTCCAAAAGAAGAGACATTGTGGCAAGCAAAGCCGTCAAGAAACACGTCAAACGAATTCGCAATTAGGAATAAGGACTACAGTCAGCTGTAGAATGGAGTGACGACAGTGAAAATTAGTGCCGGAGCGGGGCTCGAACCCGGAGCGGTCACCTTACCATTTTTTTTAATTTAATTTTGTTCGGTATTGTTCGTTGCGTTTGATCTGGGCGGACGTCACAAGTTGATCGTTGATTCTTTTACTCAGTTTTTTATTACAGAGGGCGAGCAGCCCTCTGACCGAACACGCTGAGCTACTGTGCCGGCTATCATTTGGCAATCTGTACACGACTCACAGCCGGCGACTTCCAAGTACGACGTCTGACCTGCACAGAAATATACATGATGGACGTACGAGTTCAGGTCGTAGACGCATGGTTGACGACATATGGAAGTTGGGTCTGCTCGTAAGTCATTCTCGAATAGCCAAATGGCATTGTCGTCATTCCATTCTACAGCTGATGGCAGTCATTATTGGCAATTGTGTATTCAGATGATGATTCACACCTTTAGCTCATTTTCCCCTTGTGTAACAAGTGGGAGACCAAGGTTCAAGTCCGCCGGCCGAAGTGGCCGCGCGGTTCTGGCGCCGCAGTCTGGAACCGCGAGACCGCTACGGTCGCAAGTTCGAATCCTGCCTCGGGCATGGATGTGTGTGATGTCCTTAGGTTAGTTAGGTTTAACTAGTTCTAAGTTCTAGGGGACTAATAACCTCAGCAGTTGAGTCCCATAGTGCTCAGAGCCATTTGAACCAAGGTTCAAGTCCTGGCGGTGGAACAAATTTCAATTTTCGTTTCTTCAGCTTCTGTCATTATTGATGATAAAGTTGAGACTCATATGACTCAAGGAAAATGTGATTACATCAGATCAGTACAACCCATTATGATGGCCTGGATGACGAGTGTTCATCAGGGACAAGGGCATCGTCAGGAGTACCACAGATACTACTATTATTTCTACGTACACAAATGTCCTAACGGACAGGGTGAACAGAAATTTGCAGCTTTTTCCTGATGACGCTGTGGTCTACGGGAAGGTGCTGTCGTTGAGTGACTGCAGGAGGACAACAGCTAGAGTGTGAGATAATGCGGATGAGCAGGAAGAACAAAGACATGATGTTTGGATGCAGCATAAGTAGTCCCCTGCTTGACATAGTCATGTAGATTAAATATATATGGGCCTAACGTTGCAAAGCAGTATAGAACGGAATGAGCATGTGAGGACTGTGGTAGAAAGGACGAATGGTAGATTTCCGTTTATTGGGAGAACTTTGGGAAAGTGTGGTCCATCTGTGAAAGAGACCGGATATAGGAAGCTAGTACCACCTATTCTTGAGTACTGCTCGAGTACTTGGGATCCGTAACAGGTCGGATCAAAAGAAGAGGAAGCAGTTCAGAGGTGGGGTGCTAGATTTGTTACCGGTAGGTTTGAACAACACAAAAGTATTACAGACGTGCTTTGGGTACACCAGTGGGAGTCCCTGGGGGAAAGTCTACTTTCTTTTCGAAAAACAGTATTAAGAAAATTTAGGTATCCAGCATTTGAAGCTAACTGCGGACCGGTTCTATTGCCACCGGCACATGTTGCGTAATGAGAACGAAGATGAGATACGAGAAATTAGCACTCATAAGGAGACAAATAAACTGTTGTTTTTCCCTCAATGTACTTCCAAGTGGAACAGAAAAGAGAATGACGTAGTGATGCAGGGTGCAATCCGACACACACCGTACTGTAGCTTGCGGAGTATGTACATAGTTGCATATGTAGAAAGTGAGTACTGTTGCCTGAACGTACTGTAAGTGACACACTGCATTATTTTAAATTGCTGCCACGTATTCCGCTTAATATTTCTGTTCTTTCTAGCATGTCATACATGTCACAACTTCTTTTGTTTAATTTATTAATTACTTCTTTGAGTTGTGTATGGTGGTGTGTTATGCAAGAGCAGACACGTCCACAATCTCTGACTGATATGGCACCACAGTTACGCTTTATTCGCTAATTACCACCAGGAGAGCTGGTGGTTGTAACTACACACACCAAAAAAATGGTTTGCATCACCCCTGTTTTCAGAACTCCGGAAGATAGTCGTTAACTGTGGATATTGTATCACAGAAACAGTCCCTTAGACTGTTCAGAAATGTCACTAAACCCGCCAAACGATGTAAACAACCATTCATGAGCAGCGCCTATTACAGGGAGGGGGTCCGACAGCCGATCAGTTCCAGTCATTCCATCACGAAGGAGGTACGTGGCACGTGTTGTCTGTAGATCAAACATGCCTAGACGGTTAATACCACGGTTCGATTACGCCTACATTGTTACTTCGTGCCAGGAAGGGCTCTCAACAAGGGAAGTGTCCAAGAGTCTCGGAGTGAACAAAAGCGATGTAGTACGGACATGGAGGAGATTCAGAGAGACCGGAATTGTCGATGACATGCCTCCCTCAGGCCACCCAAGGGCTACTACTGCAGTGAATGACCGTTACCTACAGATTATTGCTCAGAAGGACCCTGGAACCAACGCCACCACGTTGAATAATGCTTTTAGTACAACCACAGGACGTCGTATACGACTGAAACTGTGCGCAATAGGCTGCAAATATGCACAAATTCACTCGCGATGTCCATAGCGGGTCCATCTTTGCAACCACAACTCCATGCAGTGCGGTATAGATGGGCCCAACAACATGCCGAATGGACCGCTCAAGACTGGCATCACGTTCTCTTCACTGATGAGTTTCGCATATGCCTTCTACCAGACAATCGTCGGAGACGTGTTTGGTGGGAACCCGGTCATGCTGAACGCCTTAGACACACTGTCCAGGGAGTGCAGCAAGGTGAAGGATTCCTGCTGTTTTGAGGTAGCATCATTTGGGGTCGACGTACGCCGCTGGTGGACATGGAAGGCGCCATAACGGCTGTTTAATACATGAATGCCATCCTACGACCGATAGTACAACCGTATAGGCAGCATATTGGCGAGGTATTCGTCCTCATGGACAACAATCTGTGCCCCCATCGTGCATATCTAGTGAATGACTTCCGTCAGGATAACGACGTTGCTCGACTAGAGTGGCCATCATCTTCTCCAGACATGAACCCTATCTAACATGCCTGGGATAGCTAGAAAAGGGCTCTTTATGGACGACGTAACCCATCAACCACTCTGAGAGATGTACGCTGAACCACCGTTGAGGAGTGGGACAATCTGGAAGAACAGTGCCTTGATGAACTTGTGGAGAGAATGCCACGACGAATACAAACATGCATCAATGCAAGAGGACGTGCTACTGGGTCTCAGAGGTACCGGTGTGTACAGAATCTGGACGACCATCTCTGAAGATCTCGCTTTATGGTGGTACAACATGCAATGTGTGGTTTTCAAGAGCAATAAAAAGGGCTGAAATGATGTTTATGTTGCTCTCTGTTCCAATTTTCTGTACAGGTTCTGGGACTCTCGGAACCGAGGTGATGTGAAACTTTTTTTTATGTGTGTATTATGGATTTATTAGTATGAGATCTAAAGATCAGTTATATTAATTACGGTTAAGTTTGAGTAATAAAACATATAGTGTTATGATAAATAAGCAAATTTTTCCTTGCATAAGGAAATCTTTGTAATTAGATGCATCTTGAGAGACAAAAACGGAGTTTGTAAAGCTTTTTTTCAGATACAGACAAGGAGAAATTGTTAATTTTCCTGGACTAGCCGGCTTTTTCAACATTGAAGAGCATTTAAGAATTTATAAGGTGGTTTCCGGATGGGTAGCACACAGAGCTGGCGCCATGACATGTTGAGACAATGATGGATTCATGACGTTGAGGATGTGAGCTCTCGTCAGTTAACGTGGTTCAGTTGAAATCTGAGTGATTTTTGAGGATAGCTTAGACCACACATCAAGATTGTACCTACAAGACCTCAGACAATAAATATGAGAGTCACCAGTGGAAGTAGATGTTGATGTGGGATGTGGGTAACAGTTATAATTTCGAGATCTTCCTTTTACGCAAAATTCAGATACAGTAACAAATCCACTCAGTCGAAAATGTGGGTGGGAACTGATGATAAAAGTTCATTGTGGAATGACAACTTGGTTCTATCCTTCAGTTGTTACATGAATGTTAAGTCTCAGAATGATCAAGGGAATATGTTGGACAAAGTATTCGATCATAAGAAAAAATGAGAGACGAGATTACTTTCCACTTTCAAGGCGAGCAGTTGATTTTGGTGATTTTGAGTCAGAGCGATTGACCATTTTACTTGGAACTTCCTGTAGAAGTCGCCTCTAAACTGTTATAGTGATGTTTCCGATAGGGATAGTAGTTACTACAACTTGTGAACTTCACATATCAATGAGTTAAAAATCAAAACCTTTATTTGTAATCATAGTACCTGATCCCGCAGAATAATTAGCAAGTAGGAACATTTTCTTTCGATGAGGGCAAAGAGGGTTGTGGACTTGCAGACTGGATGTTATGTCAGTCTGTTCTCCATCACACTCTCACCGACGGCAAAAATAATTTTCAGGCTCCTGTAGACGGTGATGGCAGGTGGAAAGCAGGCACAGACAAAGTAAGTGTCTTTCCATAATGAAAGTAACGACCACCTGTTTATTACCCGTCGCCCCACATGTGGTGCATCGGTGCGGAAGATTCAGCTGTGAAAGTGATCGATACAAACAGGGAACTAGGTAGGCATTAAGAGGATACCAAAGTGAAATACGCCAAACTAGTGGAAGAACAGCATTAAGATTTGCTCGTGAGTGTGGAAACTAAATTGTGAATGTTAGCCATAGTTGCCTTGAACGTGACGGAAGGAGATAAGAAGACGACACTACATCGCGGTTACCACCGGCGCTGGGGTTGGAAGAAGACGGTGTATCACTGCAAGTTATCTGAAAGCTACTGAGCGCGCTCAAAGGCGCCCAGGCCCCACTTGAGCTACTGCAGTAGGCGATATCCGTCGCCATCCTTACAGCCTTACCCGGTGCTGCTGCCTGCATTACATTGCAACGCGTAGCATCAAGTATGCTGGTACACCGCGCGGGCATCGCTCGTCGAGGTCCAGCAGTTAAGTCAAGAATATTTTAAGTATTTGATAACTACTTGTAACAGGCTATTAGAAATGGAATCTGCTGATAAGTATGACGTGAAAGTTAAGATGAAACCAGTCGCTGGCGAAGAATCCTCCGAAATAGAAATTGGAAATAACAAGGATGGCCCTTTCGAAGTGATAAATTGAGAATCTGGCGGCTATTTGTCAAAAGCAGAATCGGAGGTAAATTTCAGTGTTACTGCGAAGTTATAATCAATTACTAGTGTTGGTGTAACTGAAGCTGAAGTGGAAACAGAAAAAGTAGAATTACTACAGTTATCAGATAATGAAACTGAGTTCAGTACTTCTGAAACTCAGCCAAGTCAGAGAATGCGAGAATCTCCTTTTATACAGGTTGAAATGTCAAGTAAGAAGGTAGAGGCATCAAATTTGATGCAATTACTGTTTTCTAAACCTGAAACGCACAATCAAGAACTGAATAATAAGATGAAATCCAGTAGTAAACAGTTAAACAGTAATAAAGAACTAAGGATGAAATGAATTCAAAACTGAAGAGCTTAAGTTATAGAACTGATTCTAACCACTATGATCTGCAAGTCAAAGAAAGTTGAAAGGTTGCTAAATTCCATAGTATTTTCAAAGGATGGAAGGATGGAGAGGTTTGTATGGGCGCAGGACGGCAAGGTCCTCAGCGCCCGCGCAAGAACGGGTTAAGACGGGTGTCCAGAAAATACCCAAAACAGGACGATAAAACAGAACGTAAAACACAGGTAACAAAGTTTGGAAAACTATTCCCGTAGCCATACCGAGGCATGGTACGAAGCATTGCGTCAGTAGTAAAAGATGAATGGTACAGGAACAAAGTGGCAGAAGGAGCTAAAACAATAAGGCAGATGGAAGTGGCTGGTTGACCGCAAGGAAAACAAGGGAAGAGGCGTTCTCTCTGCAATACACTAAAACCTGCAGCCTAAAAGTTAAGGTCAGAGTCCCGACACACTGAAAAATTTTAAAACCCTTGTTACACTCGTCTCATCATCGGCTAAAATAGAGGGCAGTTCCCCATCAATTTTTTGCTTCTGTCCTTGCATCACGGTTTAAGATGCACTACGTTAAAATGTAGCGGAAAGGGATGTGCACACCACAAGCATCACAAAACACGAGATTCTCCAGCCTTAAGAGAAAGCTATGTGTGAGAGGGCAGTGCCAAATCCGAAGAAGCATGAGGGTCATTTCATCCCGCCTGACCAACCGGCAGGAGGAACGCCACGGCCGAGTTGTTGACCTCACCAACCGCAGCTTATTGGCCGTCACCGCCAGCAATTCTTCCTCCCACAACTGCATGCACTGTCTGTGGAGTGCAGAAACGACAGCCTGCAAGGGAATACGACTCTGTGACACATCAAAATCTAAATTGTTGAAGTTCATTAAGGTTTCAAAGACGCAGAAGATCTTATGGGAGGGTGGATGCCAGAAAGCACAGGCATTGAATAAAAACATTGCTCTCCTCGGTTTGAGGAAGTAACTAATAAAGTAAAAGCTTGTCAGAAGGATACTAAGGAAGTAAAATCTGAGTGTTTGAAATTATGCGAGGATACTGATAACAGATTTTCTGACAGAGTGGAAGCAGTAGAATTACAAGTAGAAGAACTGAATACTAGTATTACTAACATAGAAGATAGAGTAACCTCTGGCAGCTCTTGTAATACTACTGCACAGCATGTTGCTTCAGTTGGCGCAGCTTTTATCGGATGTCGTCAGTTCTTAAGTTTTGATTCAGATTAACAAATTGACCCGTCAGAGTTCTGGAACGATTCTGAGGATGTTTCACCAAATGCATAGTTATAACGTGAGAAAATTTCTGTCATAAGAAGTCATTTGTCAGAGGTATTTTACGATGGTCATCTGACGTATTGATTAGATGTAAAACTCTTTTTGTACTTAAGACACCGTTTCTTAATGAGTACTGGTCAGACAACAAACAAAAAGATGTTTTCAGATAATTTTAGAGTTATAAAAGTTTACGATTGGAAGTGAATCAGTTAAACAGTTCTCTAGCAAGTGGGTTTCACTGCTGTCACATCTGACACAAAGATAAAACCGAAAACGATGATCATGGGACGAGGGGGTAAGCTGCCTTCGTATTGGCATAAAAGAATGATTTCCGCACCTAGAAATAATGTGGATAGGTTCATTGAGTACCTGGAGCGAGTGGAAAGAATAGCTACTGTTAAGAAGCAGATACAGAATAATAAAAGATCTTCTAATAGTCATGGAAAGTAGAATGCTACCCTATGTAAATCTGAATCGAATGAACACAACAGATGGCGTGTGGGAAACTACGAGGAAACTGGCCCTCACCAAACGGAAGCAGTGACACAGCCAGTAACAAAACGCAGACCTCACTTAGTCATAAAACGCAGACCGGAATGATGAAATGGTAACAGTCGGTACCAGTAATGTGCTAAACCACTCTCATCATCTGTCTGACAGGATTTTGAACACATTAGAAAAATGGTACAAGAAGGGAAAAGAAAACGCTACAGATAACGGGGAATAAGGTGCAAGATGCAAATACGAAAGGGAACTATATCCTGGAAGAGACAAGGATGTTTATGCACATTTATCAAGCACAATTCAGGATAGCAGATAAGCCTCATACAAACACATGCTGATTGGAATACTGGAAAGTCAGAAAGATCAAGGCCTACGAAACGTAGCAGATCTGAAGCCTTTCAAAATTGACAGTAGTTAGATTCTGTAGGGAGTCTGCCACTCTTCGGTGGATACACAGTTTCGCGTACTGCTAGGTACCAGATGGATCAAACTTTATTTCACTTTCAAGTTTCATTCTCTGTCTATAGTAAGTAAGGAATATATGCCTTCACGCTGTGCATATGCAACTAGTTTATGATATATTCCACAAAGTAATAAGGATTCCCGAAAATGACTGTACCTAAATGGTGACTTATAAGGGAATGTGAGAGGTAGTTTGCAACAGTAAGTTATATACGTTAAAATAATAGTTAGTAACTTTGGAGCATCAATAATAGAGTAATAATGGCTCAAGTAAAAAATAATAAATAAGATCCACAAAGAGGATTAGTAACAACAAAATACAGATACGCTGCGTTAACAGAAGTAATTGAAGCTGAAAATCCCAAAAATCAGAAAGAAGAGACTCTGCATAAACTAATAATTTTCATATTGTTAGTAAGATTGTGTATAGATAAGAAAGAAATAATATAATGCCAACAAAGGCAGGCGAAAGCGTTTTTATATTAATTAAAGAAGATGCGTGAATGTGGTGTGAAGATCACACCAAAAATAGGTGTAAATAATGAAGTCAGTCGGCTGACGAAGATAGAAGGCAGAAAGATACATCGAAATATTTATACATGAAAATAGGGAAAAATAGGACCAATGACGTCAGTCAGCTGACACAACAGGTAAAATGGTGAAAAAATGGTGTGTTATTCCATCACGTCCCATCTTGCTTAAGGCAGATCCTCGATTAACAGAGAAACATTATCGGATACGGCCATCAATACAGATGAAGGAATGTGTTAAGAGATCACTTTGTTGCCTACTGGTAGGTTATAATTAAAACAGCTTTTTAATTATGTGTGTAACAAAGCAAAGTAACAGCTGTCGAACATATAACTTTAGCATACTAACCCATATGATAATTGAGTCATATGAAGATAGAGATTACAAAGGTTGCTCGGTTTTCTAAATAAAGTAACATTTACGACAATGAAGTAAATTGCACTCTTGTCCAAAATGCGACTATTTTCAAAACAAAAGTTGACCTTCAGAACACAATAACTATGGTTTATAAAAAGTTTCGAAGTTCGTGATTCAAGCGTAATGATGAAATAACTAGTAAAAGTGAGCTACAGTAAAGTCACAATCTTATGAAGCGGCGTATTATCAATGATCATTTAGAAAGAAATAATACTTTTCGAAATAACAGATTTTAAAAGAAAAAATTCTTTCAGATAATTTCTCAAATAATTATTTAAATAATCGATGGAAAATAAAAATGTATTTCGTCCTCCCTTAGATATAAGTTGAGAGCAGAAGTATAGGCTGTTTATGTTTCTCAGAGATATGAAGTCTTCATGAAAGGCAGAATACAAACTGTAAGTAGAAAGAAATGAAAAAGGCCACAAACTTGGAGACTTCTCTCCTTCTCCTTTATGTTGTAGAGTGTCGAGTAGAACACCAACCTTAGTGACTTCCAATCCTCTAGCTTAAATGTTTTAGTGAAAGTGGACACACATAACAGTGCCTATGCTGTGATTAAATGAAAGAGTACTGAGAAGCTGTAAAAGAGCGAAATGTATTTGTGTGTTTCTATCTCTCTGTGTGTGTGTGTGTGTGTGTGTGTGGTGAATTGGTTAATTCTGTGGCTGTAGTATTAAGGAAAATTTAACTAAAATCCATTTCATTTAAAGGAGATCATCTATAGTAACATCACTTGTTTATAATATTTAATTTTGTTGAAAAAGAATTTGTTTCAAAAATAAATTCAGGATGAAGACGCGAAACAAGCGCTATACCATTGTAATGGGTATAGAGGCGGGTGAGTGTGCTGGGGCTTACCCCAGTTCACTACTAGCAGCTCCATCTCATTATAACGCGCCTATGCTTAACATACAAATGACTGCACCACAATCTGAGAGTGAAATTAAAAATTAAAATTAATTTTCCAAATTTCGTCGGTGTGTGCTTCAGTACATTAATGTTAACATCGTTAAAACACAGAATGAAAGAACGAATATCTTAGGTGAAGTATATGACCTTAAGGAAAAATGTGGTGATTTATTTTTCCACTTTCAAGGCGAGCAATTAACTTCTGGTGATTAGAAGTCAGAGTTATAGACCATTTTACTCTGAACGTCCTGCAGAAGTCGCCTCTGATGTGTTTATAATCTTATAATGTGGTATTATTACTTTCTATACTGAGACATATTGTGCATGTGAACGTCATATATCAATCAGTTAAAACTGAAGACTTTTACTTACAGCCATAGTTTCTGATCCTGCTGAGTAAATAACAAGCAGAAACATTTGTCAGTGGGCACAAGGAGTAATGCGGAGCTGTAGACTGGAAATAAGGGTCAGTATATCTGTTTTGTAAATAAAAAACGCCTTCTGGTGTTCCACTGGTCTCATTCTCCCAGTACGCCTTTCCCCTTTTTTCTCTTTAAGGCATCATCAGCGGGGTAGCTCTTCGCGTTTTATTTGGCATCTGCATTTCCTCCCATGCGGCCCATGCTAGAGGTCGCAGTAGCGCCCTGTTTACGAAAAATAAACACGTTTTCTGAGTTTCGAACATTTTTTGGCAAACTTTTTGTTGTGGCATAGTAAGACAACCACGCCACTTGGAAGTAGACGAAAGGCACGCGTTACTGACGCAGGCTAGAGATAGGTCTGAAACAGGATACGTAATGAATGCTATAAAGAAAAATACGTAGCTCCTGGAATACTTAACTTTTAATCCATCCTTGTTGTATACATCGTTCTTGATGAGACATGCTTTATACGATAAGTATCAATTGCTATGTAAGGCTAATGGCGCCTTGCTAGGTCGTAGCCATGGACTTAGCTGAAGGCTATTCTAACTATCTGCTCGGCAAATGAGCGAGGCTTCGTCCGTGTAGTCGCTAGCTAAGTCGCCCGTACAACTGGGGCGAGTGCTAGTAAGTCTCTCGAGACCTGCCGTGTGGTGGCGCTCGGTCTGCGATCACTAACAGTGGCGACACGCGGGTCCGACATGTACTAATGGACCGCGGCCGATTTAAAGCTACCACCTAGCAAGTGTGGTGTCTGGCGGTGACACCACACTTTTCATTTTGTTTGTCCTTGTTGTTGTTATGCACTATTAGTCTTCTGTCACTAACGTAGACATTTGATCGAAAACTGTAACTCTAGGACGTAACAACTTTTAGTTCACTGTGTATCCCATGTTCAGATGAGAGGAAGCGCAGATGGCAACTATAAAAGAGAACTGTCCCATTGATGATGCAATAAAGCAAAAAAAAAAATTAAAAAAAGGCGAAACGAATCTGGGAGAATAAAAACAGAGCAGCAAGGGAAGAGGTTCATTTATTTACTAAACAAATATTTCTCTGCTTGCTGCAGAGGATGGCCATGCAAACAGACTCGTTATGGTCGATATGTTCTCTATCGCTTTTTGGCTGATCTCAAAAATACTTTTCAGGCTCCTGTAAAGGGTAAAGGCTGGTGGAAAGCAGGCCCAGACAGTTTGTCTTCTTTCATAATGATGTAACGAAGTAACACATATTTAATTACTGTCTGCCACCCAACAAGTGGTTCTTGGGTTGTGTAGCACTTCGCCAGAATTGATCAAACAAGAAACGATTATGGATTATAGTTTTTTGGTAAACGTGAAACGGCGTATTTTTTAATTTTTTTTATTTGTGGACTGGTGCTTTTGATGGAAGTTTTAGAAGACTGCTTTCGGCTAAGTGTTCCTGCAGAATAATTTTCTTTGTTTTGTGAATGCTTAGGAGCTGTTACAAATGCTATACTTGACACTGAATGGAATTTTCTACAACAATTCACTAGTCCTTAACTTATATTGTTGCTGAATACTACTTTCACCGGTCTGACAGTGATACCTTAATTTCACAACCCATGATTATTAGTAGAGTTTTTGTACACTACTGGCCATTAAAATTGCTACACCAAGAAGAAATGCAGATCATAAACGGGTATTCATTGGACATATATATCATACTACAACTGACATGTGATTACATTTTCACGCAGTTTGGGTGCATTGATCCTGAGAAATCAGTACCCAGAACAACCACCTCTGGCCGTAATAACGGCCTTGATACGCCTGGGCCTTGAGTCAAACACAGCTTGGATGGCGTGTACAGGTACAGCTGCCCATGCAGCTTCAGCACGATACTACAGTTCAAGAGTAGCGACTGGCGTATTGTTTCAGTCCCCCAGCCAAAACATCACACCACACAAAATCCAGAGAGCAAGAGGTCGTAGTAAACATGTCGAGTCGGTTTTTTCCAGCAGCTGGCATAAAATAAAGAGAGATTTGAATGAGTAGGCTAATACGTTGGAACCATGCTCGGTATACAAGAAACCCGAATAACGTGTTCGCTGAGTGATTTAATGAGCCTCATTTGCACACAACTGGATCAATGAGTAGGTGTGCTAATTTCGTGAGGACGACAGGTATCGACAGCAAACAAAGCTTCAGCGTCAACCTTGTTGATGGAGGCATAGCAGAATTTCAAAGAATAAACAGACGAAACGGGCATCGACATAATTCAATGGTAAAAGTTGAAAATTGGTGTCAGAGCAGGACTCGAACTCGAATTTCCCACTTAATGTTAGACGTTGCCTTAACTGCTTCCGGCTGATCCAAATTCTCGGCCGGTCACAAGCTAGTAGCGCCCTCTATCCATTCATCTACTTGAAACTTCCTGAGACTCGAACTCGGGACCTTTGCCTTAGGACACGAGGTACTGGCAGAACTGAAGCTGTGAGGACGGGTTGTGAGTCGTGCTTGGGTGGCTCAGATGGTAGAGCGCTTGACCGCGAAAGGCAAAGGTCCCGAGTTCGAGTCTCGGTCCGGCACACAGTTTTAATCTGCCAGGAAATTTCGTATCAGCGCACACTCCGCTGCCGAGTAAAAATCTCATTCTGGAAACATCCCGCAAGCTGTGGCTAAGCCATGTCTCTTCTCATCCTTTCTTGCAGGAGTGCTAATTCTGCAAGGTTGCGGAAGAGCTTCTGTGAGGTTTGGAAAGTAGGAGACAAAGTACTGGCGGAGTTGAAGCTGTGAGGACGAGTAGTGAGTCGTGCTTGGGTGGCGGAGCTGGTAGAGCAGTTGCGCGCGAAAGGCAAAGGTCCCGCGTTCTAGTCACGGTCAGGCACACAGTTTTAATCCACCAGAAAGCATCATATGAGCGCACACCCAGCTGCAGACTGAAAATCTCATTCTGGATACACCTACTTGCTTGCTGTGAGTCCTATATTCGCGCAAGAGATATGGAGCGTGTTGTGCATCCGCACTAAAATTATCAAGGCAATCTTGCCGACATGTGTACTAAATATATGTGTGATTTGTGTTCTATTTGTCTGATAAAATAGACATCGTGCATTTATACAGCATGTACCAGAATTGTAAAAGTCTTGATTTACAGGAACCACTGAATACAAAAATAGATTCATATTAGTGTCAACATATGTGTTCGAAACTACCTTACTAATATTTCTATTGTAATTCATTTGTACGGACGTAGTTTCTGCCAACTGCAGCTACGTAGCTATTCAGTCATATGCCGGTTCTGTCTAATGAATATCTGATTATTTTACAATTATTGTTTCTGGATTGTTTGTAAGGCGTAGGAACTTGGGGAAGAAGGATACCCACAGATATTGTGCTTTCATGGGCTTTCTTTGACAAACTACTTTTATTAAACCATAATTATCTTCTTCAACAAATAATAAAATAGCCATTTCGCAAACTTAATTAAAATATGTAGTCCAGTTATAGTTACTGAAGCATGGACATTAGAACAACACATTTCTGAACTAAAAGTTCCCCAGCACAGGAATAAAACAATTTAAAATTAAGCTACTCCAGTAACACTAAAATTAAGTGCACAATAAGAACACAATCAATTCACAACATTTGATCTCTTAGACAAAAAATACAGTAATTATAAACTGAAAATAGCTTACAAACAGTCCCACTTAATCCAACCAACAAAATGAGAGAAACAGCCCTCGGATTGAAGTGGGCATTCTCACGTTTACCTTTAAATTTATAGCACCTCCACTAGCGATTCTCTTCATCAACTACTCACCATTAGCAACACTCCTACCAACCATCTAAAATATTACTTGTACAAAACTAGCAACTTTAATTTTCTGTACAACAATCTATTCAGAATTGGTTACGCTCGTAGCGTAATAATCACAAACGAAATTGAAACAGCTTTCGTTTCGAGAAAACAACTGCGTTGCCAGCGTACAAAAAAAAGTAGTAAGCTCACGCATCACGTTGTGCACACCACCCTTTCTCCTGGAATACGACTGAAAAATCGCTACTCTCGGTACACATTGCTTGTGCCTTCTCACCGTGCACTAAAGAGAACTTAAATCAAATCAACCGACCAATATTTCACTGTTGCACATTTCTGCTACTGCTGTGTTCCGGATTGGGCAGATGAAATTTTCACGAAATGTGATATTACGTCTCCAAACTCATAGTTCTACACGTCAACTTGATTAGTCGCTTGGTTGCCACCTCCTCCAATGATTTAAGGAATTCTGAGGGAATGCTATCTCTTCTTTATATTTTGCTTGTTCACAGGTTTTTCAAAGATCTATTAAGTAGTAATAGTAAACTGCTTATGTCTTTCATGTGAACTCCCGTTTGCTCCAGATATCAGACAAGTCCTCCTCGTTTTAGGGACATTCAATGTGGCCCATCCCCTACCCCCCTCTCCTCTTATCCGACCAGTTTGCTTTACAATCTTTATATTGATGCACTTGCTTTTAATCTCACTGAGTTTCTTTAAGTTTCCTGTATGCTGATTCAGCTCATCAGACTATCATTTCTTTTATGATTCTTTCACACATTTCCTGCAGCCAGCTCACCTTCGCATCCTAGAACTTTTTGTTTATTTCAGTTCCGTGTGGCTTATATTTCAATGTGCCTGCATTTCCCTAAATAATTTTCCACTTTTTTATTTCGCCGATCAGATTTACTATTTCTTCTGTTACGCAAGGTTCTTAACAATTACCTTCCTTCAGCCTACGCTCGTAAGTCCAACTAAAGTTATTGCTTTCTTTTTACAGATGTCCATTCCTTGTCAGCTGAACTGCCTACCGTGCTGTTCATTATCGCAGCATGAACTTCAAATACATCTGATAATTACTCAGTATCACTGTATCTCACTACTTTGCGCAATGAGTCCCTGGACAAGTGTGCTTAACTTAAGCCTAATTTTCATCACCACTAGCTTGTGTTCCGTGTCTACAGATGGCCTTACAACACAGCATCTGATTTCTGAACGTTTGTGTGACTGTGATGTAGTCCAACTGATACCGTCGTACATCTCCAGACCTCTTCCAAATAGACGTCTTCCTCTTGGGATTTGTGTCGTTGTATTTCTATCACTAGTTGAACTTTACTGCAGAACTCAATTAGCTTTTCTTCCTCCCATTCCTGCTACCAAGTGCATATTGTGCGATAACTGTCTTCTGTTCCTTCCCCTAATTCTACCTCCCAGTCTTCCATGGTGCCGGCCGAAGTGGCCAAGCGGTTCTAGGCGCTTCAGTCTGGAACCGCGCAACAGCTACCGTCACAGGTTCGAATCCTGCCTCGGGCATGGATGTTTGTGATGTCCCTAGGTTAGTTAGGTTTAAGTAGTTCTAAGTTCTAGGGGACTGATGACCTCAGATGTTAAGTCCCATAGTGCTCAGAGCCATTTGAACCATTTTTCTTCCATGGTTATGAAATTATTATTTGCTTTCACTTACTACGTTATCCGTTCAATATCCTTATACACTTCCTGTACCCGTTCATAGCCTGCGTGACGTAGGAAGAGGACAGCTGATGCAGCTTTGTGAAGGCAATAATTCAATTTTTCTCAAAATGACATTGTCTGACAACAAAATGAGACAAAGTGGTTGCGATACTTGTCATTTATTGCTCTTTGGACTCTATTACAAGTGAGAAATGCAATACACCACAAAATTAATTTCAAGCACAAATTGAAATCATTATATATGGTTGACAAATGTTTCTACTCCAACTAATTTTTTACAAATGTGTACAACGCTTGTATGAGGGTGTCTGACTCTAGTTAAATGTGAATCACTATGCGTAAAAATGAACTCTGGTAGAAAAGTCTAATGGAAAAGACTATTGTATAGATTGACAGTAAGTTATATTTTTCGTTCCCAATGGTCATTATAAGTGTAAACTAACTCATTCAACATTACAATCAGAAAACGGTTTTGTGGTCCATGGAACAAGCTAACAATCTTTTGAAAATAACCTGAGGGAATGCTGACTGACATCGTCGAAAACCAACGCATCTCGACAGATAATGCACTCTGTCATTTTAAGGCATTTTCCAATTTGTGCCTTGGAAATTATGTGGGTTTCTAGTCATAATAATGGATTTTGACGTATTTATACGGTCACATTCTCGCGAGTCATAAGAGCATGCAACTCGCTGGGAAAACTCAACTTCTTCTTGTTCAATTTGTTGAACATTTTAGTCTGCATACCTCATAAGGTACAGATTCCTTATCAATAAAGGCTGGAAGTTCTCACATACTATGTATTCTATTGATAGGTTGGCTAAGTAACTTTTTAAACCATTGGTCTATAAAAACCTAGAAATATTATTGCTTTACCTATTTCCAAATTCTACATCGTAATACCATCGTCAATGCTATCTGATACCATGTCCGAAAAACCTGCTTGTACGTTTTGGATGATATGTTCAGGGCTTATATCCGTCTGGAACACACTATGAAAATGTTCTTTCTGAAACTTTTCAGTGAGACCACATGATTGTTTCACACACAAGCGATTCAAGGTCTGTTATCTTCAAAGTTTAGTTTTTTTATGCCAGGTACCTTTTAATCTGTGCCCAAATAAGTTATATCGGTTTAAACTGACACGATATTTCAGTAAACGTAAAACTGCATGACGACATTCACGTGCAAGAAAGTTAAATTTGTATTTTCCTTCACTTGACTTTTATAAATTAACAAAAATGGTTCAAATGGCTCTGAGCACTACGCGACTTAACTTCTGAGGTCATCAGTCGCCTATGACTTAGAAGTAATTAAACCTAACTAAGGACATCTCACACATCCATGCCCGAGGCAGGATTCGAACGTGCGACCGTAGCGGTCGCTCAGTTCCAGACTGTAGCGCCTAGAACCGTATAAATTAAAAAGCTGCAGAAGTTCGGCACTAGTCTGGCTTATACAATGAGGAATATTTTTATTCCTAAGCCAGAACACAATATGCGATTTCCTGGTTTTTGTATTCGTGTTTTGTCTGTAACAGCTGAATGATAATTGCCATGGTAATTACAGTGACTGACTTCTAAAAAAGATATGGCAAGAATTGTTCATTGAACCTGTTCTTCAAACTGATGTTGATCAGATCTGAATGAGAGTCACTCTTGATGATCTTACACCCAAATACAAGTTTACTCTCAACAACAAACCTAGAAGAAAAGTATAATTATCTTAGAACCCTTTCCAATGGGAACTTTAGAACCACCAGTATCATCACTTATTTTCCAGCAGGTAATCATGAAATGATTCTCATTCACCGGTGTTTCATCGAGGTAGTACACTACTAAACAACCTCTTTCTCTTACACCGTGCACCATTATAAAGCATGTGGTTCGTACTGCACCTACGTCAGTTCTTTCAATCAAAAATTGTCTTCTTAACACATTTGGAACAAATATCTCTTAAAATTATTTGCATTGACGAAGCGCTACCTTTGAAGCCAATATTTCATGCATAATTTATCAAGTTTTTGTGATGTCGGGTTTCCACTACTTGTATACATTTCGAACACGGACCGTTTTAAAAGATCGTTGTCAAAACCATCCATTCGTGCTACAGCTGTCTTGCGATTTCGGTGTTTTTCAGGCAAAACGAAACCAAATTTTCCTAAGATTTCTGTAGCTTTGACACCTTGATTTACTATTCTCTGAACAGTTTTCTTGCCGACACGTATCTGTGCAGTTCGTTTCTGCATCTTCAGAACGTCAAAAATAGGAATACCACCTTAAGATCCACGTTTGAAAAAGTTGTAACTGCGATAAACAAACTTACTCGCCTGCTTGTGAAGCCTTCACGCTTATTTGCGTCATCTGGAATATTTATTAGGAAATCGCACTAAAATATTTACAGGGAGACATTCACAGCTCTACTCCTAAAAGAAATTAGCGTTGAAAATTGAATGAAAAATTCGGTCGCTCCGTGAATGAAGTGCATTGTCGTCAATGCAACAGCGCGGAATTCGGGAGACAGATTCTCGCAGTCTAGTTGTAACACGTGGTTTGTCGCTGCGACAATGAGTTTTATTTTCTGCTTGCAGCCGATGGAAGAGGATTCGCAGAACGGCTGAAAATTTGGCCGCCGTCGAATTTTATGAAAGGGAGACATACTCTAACCGCCATGTCGATTGACGAATGAAATCATAATATTAATACAATGAGAAATGTAGCATTAAATCACAAAGAAAAAATCATATATGGCTGCCAACATTAACACGTAGGTGTCGCGTCCGAATCGTGGATGTGTTTAATCCCCGTCATTGGTTCAATGATTTCAGAGAAATCGACCAGCGATGAATCTGCAACGAGGAAATACGAGAGGCACTTCGTGAAAGAATCTTGTTATTCTATGCTCATAAGATACATGTGACTCAAGAGCATAATCAATGAACGAGGTAAAAACTTTTAAGTTTAATGTTCGAAAAAAAAGCATAATTATCAAGAAATATTGTCAGCTGGAAAGAAACTTTATTTTAAGAGGATTCTCCTGTAAGTGAATTTGAGTGGATAATGGTACCAGCGAGTAATTTGGAAGGAGATGTGTAATGTACATGTCAGTGTTCAACTTAAGTGGCTAATGAACCTCGGAATTTTCTATTTAATTTACGCCAGCAAACTGAGCATAGAACGTTAGCCAGAATTTGTTACTTATTTCTGTTTGTAAGGCTTCCCACATCACTCAGCCTAATTCCAAAGACGCAAAGAGATATATAGCGAGCAGAAAAGTGGATTTCTTGTCAATTAAATTTTCTCACTGGATGCTTTCTCTTATCAGTGACATCAGTCATTAATAAGATAAATAATTTGTGGCTGCTTCCCTTGCAGATTTTTTACATATAATGAGTATTCTGACAATCCGACAACCCTATATCAAGCTCCTTGTTTAACCATAGCAATACCAACGAGTTTTCCAGCGGCCATTACTAGACGGCTACTTTACCCCCACCTTAAGAAACTGAAAAAAAGCAAAATTCGTTAATTGTTGCAGACGTGTTAACAACACAATGTTTAATGAGATTCTGATGTACAAGTAAGATCCTAAACCTGAAAATACTGAATATGAAATGAACTGGAAAAGTGGCATCTACTACTAAGGTTTAAATTTTTGGGTAATGTTTAAGTGAAAAAACAACAACATTTAAAAAATCTGGTAGAAGAATGAATTCAAAATAATAAATAATTTTTTCAAAATTTTACAATGGATATATCTGACTAGATTAAAATATTTTCATAAAGTGTGCATAAATTAACCCCTCCCCCCACTACCCCCTCTAGCGGTTGGTACTGCTTATGTTAATGCGTTGATATTTGTAATTGTTTAGTTGAAGCTGTCCCCTTAATGGTCGAGATACTTGAAAAAAAATTATTTCGTTGCAACTAATTGTTGATTCAAGCGCGTTGTTTAAACTATGTTGAAGTAACTGAAATATGCCTAGTAAGACATTGCGGCCAATTTCCTTTGTGGAGCCTTCTAGAAAATAAAAATCATTCATTTTCTCTACTGCAACCCAATACCTACCGCTCCCCTGCTTCATTCAGTGGCTACCATGGTAATAATCCTCATCATATCAATTTAAGATTTAACCAAATGATAAACATTGGTTCATTGTTAGAACAGTACTACTCGTAAAATGTAATCAGTCAGTAAAGGACATTGCTTACAAGACACTCATAGGACGTACGACAGAATAACGGTCATGTGCATGAGACTTGTACCAAATACGATTAACTAAGGTTATTCAGTATATAAAAAGTTTAGTTTGACCCATGGAGTAGTGTCATTGGCTTGCTGAAGAAACTGAACTGGCAGCACCTGAATATAGAGGCCGTGAAAGCCTGCTTCCAAAAAGGTTTTTTTTTTTTTGACCCATAGGATAGTGTCACGGAGATGATTAAGAAACAGCTGGCATCGCCTGAAGATAGACGCATACGATACCGTTAAGGTTTGCTGGAAAAGTTTCAGAACTAGTTTTAAGTAACGAGTGTAAGAGTATATCAAAACCAACGGACCGTGAAGACAAAATTCAACTAATTACACAGCGCATAGAGGCGATTAACCAGCATTTCATCCCATACTCTGTACGTGAATGGAACAGGTAGAAGTCCTAATAACTGGTACAGTGTTTGTAGTTCGTGGTTTGGTGGTTAGTTTGGGCATCCCAGGTCCTATTCCCGGCAGGGTCGGAGAATTTCTTCGCTCGAAGGCCTTGTGTTTCTGTCGATTTCATCATTCCATGTCGTCCTCATCGACGCGCAAGAAGCCAAAGAGGCTTCAAACTGCAAGGTTTGCACCAGGACGCTGTATCACCCCAGACGTGGTCTTCAGGCCAATAATACCATGGGATCAATATGCCTCACTCGTACGATGGGAAATACTCTCTTCCATGGACCTCACAGTGTTTTGCAAGATGAGACCAGCAACAAGAATCTGGATTACTTTAAGGAAAACACATGAGAGGGTTGCCCAGATTGCTGCGTTATGTATCATTACAAAACAAATGTTTTTAATTAACAACAATTCAATCATGAGGCAACTGACAGTTACCAAGGTTCTTGCGAAATGCATACAAATAGGTCAGATATTTAAGTGAAATTCAAAAAGTGCAAGGACATTTGCGTTATACACAAAATTACACATTGCACTCAAAGACTGTAAGTCATGAAATACAGTGGTGGCCCGACTACAAACAGTTAATTAATTAAATAAACCTGAGGCGACACTCTGTCCCTGCCACTAGATCACAAGTGCGAGCTAATCCCAAAACAGGACTTGAAAATAAGCTCCACTGTCATTAAACAAAAACCATTAAAATGCATACATCTCCACTGGTTATTCTGCTCTCATAGAAACAAGACAGAGCCAAGCTTCAAAAAGGCTACCCACATGTATAACCGAAGCCACAGTTATACTTCACTGTTTGACCACAAGCCTCTTCCACGTAAATCACGATAAATACTTAAATAAACAGACGGACCCAAAACTCAATTAAATTATAATGGCAATTAAACTCTTAAATTTTTAAAGAAATCAAGAAACTCAGTACTGAATTCTCCAAAAGACTTTTATCAGACGCCCAGAAGGGCCTTACAAAAACAGAAATACTTAGTCTGTTACTTCCTAATCCGGCGACACACCCGCCGTGCCACAATACAAAAAGGAATAACAACGAACTACTCAACTTGGTGCAGGAACGGGAGAGCCGCAGGACGCCAACTTTTCACGAAGACCCGTCCAGCTCTGTGTCCGACACACCACACTTTACAACACAACCCCAGAGGGAACACATGACGCAGCAGATATGATACGACGAGGGCCATAGTCGATGGCGCCAGTAGGACCACGAGCGCGCCCTCAAGGAAGCCGCCACGACTCACGGAGTGTCGATAACCATGGAGACGTACACTTCCCTCCATAAGTTTGGAAGCACCATGCTGCATATTACAACGGAGCAAGATGGAAGTGGTGTATGTGAGTTATTGGTTAGAATACGGAATAGCAATCTCAAATGACGGTTAATAATGACACTACAGTATTTTAGACTTAATTATTATAAATATACATACATACTGTAACATACTAGTATTGCTCCGTTTTATGTAAACCGGCGTTACCTGTCCAAGCAGTTCTACTAAACACGCCAGGTGGCGCGAGTAGACCGCATGGCTATGTAGAGGTACGTTATTTACATTTCTGTTCACTTGTAGTTGCGTTTGCTTGAAGATATAACACGCCGCGAAAGCAACTGAAAATGGCTCCAAATCACGGGTAATGATAACCACTTTGCACCAAGAAGGCAATAGTGTCCGAGAAATAGCAAAGAAACTGATGATTTCCATCAGCAGAGTTGTCAAAACCATACTCCGGCATCGAGAAACAGGCTCCTATGGAGATCGTCCTCGCTCAGGAGCACCCAGGAAAACATCAGAACGCCAGGTAAAGTATTTGGTAGTGATCAGTAAACGTAACAGATTATAAACTGTCCGTGAATTGACTGCTGAACTAAACTCCACTAGGGATACACCGGTGAGTGAGTCAACAGTGAGACGACGCCTGGCAGACAATAACCTCAGAGGTTATGTAGCGACAAGGAAACCACTGTTGTGCCCTGTTAACAAGAAGAAAAGGCTTCAGTGGGCTAAGACACACCAACATTGGATAGCGGGGGACTGGGAAAGATTCTTATTCACTGATGAATCGAAGTTCGAAATATTTGGAAGTAAACGCCGTCAATTTATACGCCGATTACCCCATGAACGCTTGAATCCTCAGTGCGTAATTCCAACTGTGATGGTATGGGGATCGTTTGGAGGGAATAAAGTCGGAGATTTGATGAAAATAGATTGAAAAACGAAACAAAAGGATTGTCATGCCATTCTCCAGCGACATGCTAAGGCATCTCGTTTGCGTCTGCATGGGAAAGTGTTTGTCTTGCAGCAAGACCACCACCCGAAACGTACGTCCCGCTTGTGTCAGAACTATGTGAAGTCACTAGAGGTTGGTAACATATTAAAAAACATGGAATGGGCGCCCCAATCTCCTGATTGTAACCCAGTCGAGCTGCTACGCGATGAATTGGACAGGAGGATCCGAAAACGGGAAATCATTAGTGGGTAACAATTGTGGCAGGTCCTGCAGCAAGAATGGAGATTAATTCCAACTGAAACGTTGGCAAAACTGACGCAGCGCATGCAGAGAGTGTGCAAGGCAGTGACGAAAACAAAGGGTAGCTATTTTGAGGAATCGAATATTTAATTGTGGCAATTTCAGATGTATTATTTGAGCTTAATAAACATTTTGAAAACAACAAAAGGCATTTTTACACTGTACTTCCTTTCCTTTTTCTATAATTATTAGGTCCTTCCATACTTATGGAGGGTAGTGTAGGTATTCTCGGTTTCTTCCGTAGGCCGGTGATTTGGTGAAAGCAGCTCACCTCAATCGTGTGGAATGTTTAGAGGTGTCGACGGAATACATCATTCCAAAGACTGGTAGGGTTTCAGTATTGTGATACCGAGTACAGGATGTACACCATAGATTTTCTATGTTCTGTAATGAGCTCGGCTGCAGATTTCCCTGTCTTTGTTGTAAGCGAAAACATTCTGTTGGCACCTACCTACATAGGAAGAAATGATCATCACGATAAAATAAGAGAAATCAGGACTCGCACAGATTGGAACGGTAGAGAGACACCTTGAAGGTGGTTAATTGCACCCTCTGCCAGGCACTTTATTGTGAATAGCAGAGTAATCACGTAGATGTAGATGTAGATGAAAGACGAATGATGGAGAATTTGCTGGAATATGAGTCTTGCATTATTTACAATATATGATAGGAAGAGTGACACAGAAAGGAATAAAAGCAGATTGATTTCTCATTACTAAATTACTGAGCCGTTCTATATATTGCAAGCAAGAACAATTCAACGTAGACCTAATGCAATTCCTATAAGCAATTGGCAACACGATTTTACAAGTTGAATGACAAACTGTTAAAAACCTCGAATAACTAGTGAATCGAGAAATTTTTAAAACAGATACACTCCTGGAAATTGAAATAAGAACACCATGAATTCATTGTCCCAGGAAGGGGAAACTTTATTGACACATTCCTGGGGTCAGATACATCACATGATCACACTGACAGAACCACAGGCACATAGACACAGGCAACAGAGCATGCACAATGTCGGCACTAGTACGGTGTATATCCACCTTTCGCTGCAATGCAGGCTGCTATTCTCCCATGGAGACGATCGTAGAGATACTGGATGTAGTCCTGTGGAACGGCTTGCCATGCCATTTCCACCTGGCGCCTCAGTTGGACCAGCGTTCGTGCTGGACGTGCAGACCGCGTGAGACGACGCTTCATCCAGTCCCAAACATGCTCAATGGGGGACAGATCGGGAGATCTTGCTGGCCAGGGTAGTTGACTTACACCTTGACTTACACCTTGTCCGGAGCAAGTATGGTGTGTCTGACACACCGGTGTCAATGTGTTCTTTTTTCCATTTCCAGGAGTGTATATATGTGCATATCCCTATCCCACGAGTTCTGTCACCTCAGTGTAAGAGACTGTTTGTTTGGTTACCAAACGAGTTTCCAGTCCTTTATTTTTGAAACAACTTCAGTAAACTTCAATAAATGTATTGTGTCGTATTTTGTTTGTGTGATGATATGTAATGAAATAATTCCGAATTTATTCTACATTAAAATTTTTTAGAATATACACTCCTGGAAATGGAAAAAAGAACACATTGACACCGGTGTGTCAGACCCACCATACTTGCTCCTGACACTGCGAGAGGGCTGTACAAGCAATGATCACACACACGGCACAGCGGACACACCAGGAACCGCGGTGTTGGCCGTCGAATGGCGCTAGCTGCGCAGCATTTGTGCACCGCCGCCGTCAGTGTCAGCCAGTTTGCCGTGGCATGCGGAGCTCCATCGCAGTCTTTAACACTGGTAGCATGCCGCGACAGCGTGGACGTGAACCGTATGTGCAGTTGACGGACTTTGAGCGAGGGCGTATAGTGGGCATGCGGGAGGCCGGGTGGACGTACCGCCGAATTGCTCAACACGTGGGGCGTGAGGTCTCCACAGTACATCGATGTTGTCGCCAGTGGTCGGCGGAAGGTGCACGTGCCCGTCGACCTGGGACCGGACCGCAGCGACGCACGGATGCACGCCAAGACCGTAGGATCCTACGCAGTGCCGTAGGGGACCGCACCGCCACTTCCCAGCAAATTAGGGACACTGTTGCTCCTGGGGTATCGGCGAGGACCATTCGCAATCGTCTCCATGAAGCTGGGCTACGGTCCCGCACACCGTTAGGCCGTCTTCCGCTCACGCCCCAACATCGTGCAGCCCGCCTCCAGTGGTGTCGCGACAGGCGTGAATGGAGGGACGAATGGAGACGTGTCGTCTTCAGCGATGAGAGTCGCTTCTGCCTTGGTGCCAATGATGGTCGTATGCGTGTTTGGCGCCGTGCAGGTGAGCGCCACAATCAGGACTGCATACGACCGAGGCACACAGGGCCAACACCCGGCATCATGGTGTGGGGAGCGATCTCCTACACTGGCCGTACACCACTGGTGATCGTCGAGGGGACACTGAATAGTGCACGGTACATCCAAACCGTCATCGAACCCATCGTTCTACCATTCCTAGACCGGCAAGGGAACTTGCTGTTCCAACAGGACAATGCACGTCCGCATGTATCCCGTGCCACCCAACGTGCTCTAGAAGGTGTAAGTCAACTACCCTGGCCAGCATGATCTCCGGATCTGTCCCCCATTGAGCATGTTTGGGACTGGATGAAGCGTCGTCTCACGCGGTCTGCACGTCCAGCACGAACGCTGGTCCAACTGAGGCTTCAGGTGGAAATGGCATGGCAAGCCGTTCCACAGGACTACATCCAGCATCTCTACGATCGTCTCCATGGGAGAATAGCAGCCTGCATTGCTGCGAAAGGTGGATATACACTGTACTAGTGCCGACTTTGTGCATGCTCTGTTGTCTGTGTCTATGTGCCTGTGGTTCTGTCAGTGTGATCATGTGATGTATCTGACCCCAGGAATGTGTCAATAAAGTTTCCCCTTCCTGGGACAATGAATTCACGGTGTTCTTATTTCAATTTCCAGGAGGGTAGATGGATATAGTATTGCGTACATAAGGCTGAAAACGGCAGTGCATTTGCGGAGCTATCATTTAGGTTATTCAAGTGAGAAGGCGTCCGACGTGATTGTGGGCGCACGACGGGAATTATCAAACTTTGAATGTTGAGTGACTCGTGTGGTAATAGGGCGGACTTGCTGCAGCTGTTTTCACAACCTGAATTGCGGTGTCCGCCTGGCTAGTCCAATGCACTCTATGATTAGGCTTGTATGCTCCCTTAAGGAGTTCGATCATTAGTGGGTGATTGCGAATGAACCGCTGGCAGAAATTTACTGCTCCTAGGAACCGTCGTAGTTCTCTAACTGTGATAGGTTGGGGGTATTTGCTTATGTTTTTGTGTGCTGGTCGAATACCCTGTGCGTTCACCAAATATGCTAGATAGTGCACTTCTTTCTCGCCAAGAACGCACTTAGCAAGATCAATTACAAGTCTCTTCCGATGCGATCACCAACATATCATCTATGTACACGTAGAAAGTATCTGAATCTTTTGTCACCTCGCCCATAAAGCGCTGGAAGGTCTACCGTAGCTACAAGGTCCTGATAGCATGGTCGGACTAGGTCAACAGCAGAAAATATCGTCTTGTCGTGAGCATTTGCAGAAAAGTCTTCTATGTGTGAACCAAGTACCGGGACCGTGCGAGGTGATGCAGAGGTTAACACACTGGACTCGCATTCGGGAGAACGACAGTTCAAAGCCGCGTCCGTCCATCCTGATTCAGGTTTTCCGTGATTTTCCTAAATCGCTTCAGACAAATGCCTGGATGGTTCATTTCGAAGGGCACAGACGACTTTCTCTCCCGTCCTTCCGTAATCCGATGGGACCGCGGACCTCGCTGTTTGGTCCCCTCCCGTCAAATCAATCAATTAACAACCAGCTATAGGTCTGGAATGGTCCTTGAATTCAGCTGGCGATAATCTCTATAGGGACGCCATTGATTCTTCTGTTTAGGCACAACGTGAATCGGGATTGCCCAACTGCTGCTCGAAACTCTGCAGACATCCTGTGATAGCATGCCGCGGAATTACTGTTTTACCACTTTGAGCTTTTCAGGCGCCAGATGTTTAGGCCGAGAGTGAGCTGGCAGCCCCAGCATAGTCAGAGTCTGGTGAACGGTTGTGCGCTTGACCGATGGGTGTGTGGGCAACTGCGGAATGATCTCAGGGAAACCGTTCAGTAACTGCATGTACGGTGTATCAGCTATGATTTTGCGTACCACTAGTTAGGTGAGACAACAGACTTTCCCTGGTGTATGCAGAGTGTAGTCAAATCTATTGACTGCTGACGTAGCGGATCTGTCAGTAACTAGCAGAAGAACGAAAATCTGCTCCGATGATAGACTGTGATATATCTGCCACTGTAAATTGTCATTCGAACGCGATGCGTAGCCCCAGGTTGAGGATTAAACTTTCCGGACCGTACGTTCTAATCTTGGAGTCGTTAGCGACGAATAAAAAGCTGTCTTCACAGTTCCGGAGTGGTGGGCGGTTTGCTCGATAAACAGAGACCTCTGCTCCTGTATCGCCCACTTACTGTAATTTTGCATTCCGGTCCGTCACAAAAAAAGTCGGGGCGTTTTTGCAATAGAAGTTCTCCGTGCTATGGTGTCTGATTCGTGGTTCCAGTTTCAAGGTGGCATACACTTTCGCGCATCATTACCAAATATCCTGTGGCACCAACGTAAGTTTTGTGCTGACAACGTCGTGACTGTCAGCGGCGTGGCCGCTGACGGTTGTGCATTTGTTGTAATTTAGCTACCTGTGTGGTTAGTTCTGCCATTTGCAATTGCTGGGAAGCCCATTTGCCCTTCGTGGCGTCAGTCTTCTGACAAATTGATGTATACACTCCAACTATCCTGTCCTCAGTTTGCACCAGTGTGTTTAATTTTTTGGGTGTCTGACGGGACTCGGGACAACCACATAGTACTTACTTGCCAAGTGTGTATACATCTTAGGAGTTGTGACGCAGTGCGATCTCCGAGCTCCTTGGTGTGCAAAAGCTTCTCTAGCTGTATTTCTTCTGATTGCAACAAGCGTGAGATCAGTGAGTTTTTAATCGATGCATACCGTTTGTTGTTGGGTGGCATGGCTGCAATATCCTGGACTTCTGCTGTTAGATCCTCTGTGAGTGCTGGAACCAGATAGCTGTACTTAGTCTCACCCGCCTATATTTGTGCGAGGACGAACTGAAATTCTAGCTGGTCAAACCAGTACAGAGAATGGTGAAGGTTTCATCGTTACCTCGTTAACTGCAATGCTGACTGCCGGTTCAGTTGTGAGTGGTGAGCCGTGGAACGAGCGCGACGAGGCTGGCGCGGAAGTTACAAGCGTCAATGTCGCAAAACTGCACAAAAAACCGAAGCCAGTGCGGCCGTGTTGTAGTCGATTTGGGTTAATAAATACCTGGGTAACGGAGAAAAGAAGATATTGATTGCCACATATACTCTACAACAGCTTACACTTACACAAACAACGAGAATGTATGCCCAATGTAAAGCATGAAAGAAAGAACTGAAAAGTAAACTAGAAAAAAACTACGTCAATACAGCTTGAAACTGACACTACACGTAGTGTTCGTGCGTCACTGTATATTTGCTAAGACAAAACGTCACGACAGGTTAGTACAAGTAGTTTTCTGTATGCCCCAGAATCCCTGTGTTTACAGAACTACTTCATACCTCAACATATATATTTTTTAAATCACATTTGTATTATTAGCTGTACAAATGTGCATTTATTCTGAATCAGGTCTGATTATTATAAACATCTTCATAGACAAAACAGTGTACATTAATAGATCAAAAATACATTCTCGCCTAGTATGACTCAACCCATTGTAGAACATACGTAAACTACTGGCCATTAAATTGCTGCACCACGAAGATGACGTGCTACAGACGTGATATTTAACCGACAGGAACACGATGCTGTGATATGCAAATGATTAGCTTTTCAGAGCATTCACACAAGGTTGGCGCCGGTGGCGACACCTATAACGTGCTGACATGTGGAAAATTTCCAACAGATTTCTCATACACAAACAGCAGTTGACCAGCGTTGCCTGGTACAAAGTTGTTGTGATGCCTCGTGTAAGGAGGAGAAATGTGCACCATCACGTTTCCGACTTTGATAAAGGTCGGATTGTAGCCTATCGCGATTGCGGTTGACCGTATCGCAACATTGCTGCTCGCGTTGGTTGAGATCCAATGACTGTTAGCAGACCGGAATCGATGGGTTCAGGAGGGTAGTACGGAACGCCGTGCTGGATCCCAACGGCCTCGTATCACTAGCAGTTGAGATGACAGGCATCTTATCCGTATGGTTGTAACGTATCGTGCAGCCACGTCTCGATCCCTGAGTCAGCAGATGGGGACGTTTGCAAGACAACAACCATCTGCACGAACAGTTCGACGACGTTTGCAGCAGCGTGGACTATCAGCTCGGAGACCATGGCTGCGGTTACCCTAAACGCAGCATCAAAGACAGGAGCGTCTGCGATGGTGTACTCAACGACGAACCTCGGTACACGAATGATAAATCTTCATTTTTTCGGATGGATCCAGGTTATGTTTACAGCATCATGATGGTCGCAGCCGTGTTTGGTGACATCGCGGTGAACGCACATTGGAAGCGTGTATTCGTCATCACCATAGTGGCGTATCACCCAGCGTGATGGTATGGGGTGCCATTGGTTACACGTCTCTGTCACCTCTTGTTCGCACTGACGGCACTTTGAACATTGGACGTTACATTTCAGATGTGTTACGACCCGTGGCTCTACCCTTCACTAGATCCCTGCAAAACCCTACATTTAAGCAGGATAATGCACGACCGCATATTGCAGGTCCTGTACGGGCCTTTCTGGATACAGAAAATGTTCGACTGCTGCCCTGGCCAGCACATTCTCCAGATCTCTCACCAACTGAAAACGTCTGGTCAATGATGGCCGACCAACTGGCTCGTCATAATACGCCAGTCACTACTCTTGATGAACTGTGGTATCGTGTTGAAGCTGCTTGGGCACCTGTACCTGTACACGCCATCCAAGCTCTGTTTGACTCAATGCCCAGGCGTATCAAGGCCGTTATTACGGCCAGAGGTGGTTGTTCTGGATATTGATTTCTCAGGATCTATGCGCCCAAATTGAGTGAAAATGTAATCACGTGTCAGTTCTAGTAATTTTGGTCCAATGAATACCCGTTTATCATCTGCATTTCTTCTTGGTGTAGCAGTTATAATAGTCAGTAGTGTAATTGTCATAACAGTCTGTCAACACGGTCCATATAAACATGCCGCGCTTTGGTACGATAACAGTAATGCACATTTGGTGATAACTCCAAACTTGATAATAATAATAATAAGAAGAAGAAGAATTAGAATAGTAACAGTTAAAAATAAATGTCGAATTATCAACAAGTGTGCATTACTCTAATTTTGCCAAGCCACAGCATGCTTATATGAACTGTATCAAGGCAGACATATGTGAGAGTTATGTGTGTCCCACCGGTAGTCGGGTCGTGTTTGATGAGAATGTATTTTTGGTCTATTGGTGTATACTCTTCGTCTCCTGCGGAGATGATTGCAATAACCTGAACGGGTAGAGAATAAACATGTAATAGTACAACTGACATCAAAAATATGCTTTTTTTTCAGAATATCTGACTCCATAAGCAATCACCTACGGAAAATTCTATATGGTTTTTTCCAGAAATAAGCTAAACGAATCACGTTGCAGCCTGCTGCGGATCATGTTTACGTTTATTAAGCATTTGGAGGCTGTGGATCCCCACAAATACAATATATTATGATCTGATGTGCGTTTGTGTGTGTGTGTTTGTGAGTGTGTGTGTGTGTGTGTGTGTATGTGTGTGCACGTCAGTTTTAACAATATCGCATCACTGAGTAACAGTTACATGGTCTGTAACAGTAATGTGTAACGTATTGTATTTCTACGCTCTCTGCTGGTGTAGGAGATTTTACAGCATTTGCGGGTCCCGCTTCTTAAGACTTTTCTATCATTCAGTTTGATGATTTTGCGTGACCCTGCAGCTCAGGAGACGCCACTATCCATAGTCTGTATAACTTCCCTGCAGGTAAAATAATTATCGTGTCCTCTTCCTGTTTCACTAAAAGTGCAGCACCGTGTTGCTGTAGCCTAATGAACAGAGTCAGACTTGAACAGTGAATGTGTACGTTCGACTAGTCGAAGTTGCTCAACCACGCTTTTACACTTTTCAGTGCACCTTAGATTTTGATCAACACACACACACACACACACACACACACACACACACACACACACACATTGATCACCACTCATGTAAGTTAATATCTTTTTAGGGGCACTCCTTAACGATCGAATTCGTCTCAACTGAATGCCAGATATACGTCTCTAGTTTACCGGAGTTGTGCTGCTCTGGTTGGGAGCTAATTTTCGTGGAACGGTAGTTGCGGCATTGGAATGAGAATACAGTGCACGTTTTGTTCGGTGTCCGTAACTTGGTGTAGGAATTAGACACGTACCTTTTTCCAATGCATGATGGTGATGCCTTTAGGTTTGTAAATGCGTACTCCACTACCTACATGCTTAGAAATGATGACCAAAAGCTGAACGCATCCTCCGCTTGTAGCGTTGGTAGGAAATTCTTCTTCTGGTATATTATTTCATTCCTCCACCAACACGACTAACAACTGATGATGTACTATATACTGCCTGTGCTTGATGAGATTTAAATCGCCTCGAATATCCTGTCCTAATAAAAGTTCCTTTATACGCAGTTACCCATTGTAAGTGTGGATTTTGACTGATTCTGCACATAGCACAGCATCTGTTGTACGTGATCAATCCCGTCTAGCATTATTCTCCATCATCTACAAACCTGTGGCCATGTCAGCACTTCATAAATTCGGTAAGACGAATGACGATATTACGACCTTAAACCACGTAGGGTCCTGCTCTCTGGCAGCACGATTCTGCACATTCGACCGAGTGGTTATTACACGGTTAATGTGATCACAATCAACGTGCAATGGAGCATTTGTACGTGCTAGTGGAGGACCGTAGATTTTTAAAGAATCACAGGAAGTAATAATGTATCTCGACACAATATTTACCACGATTTATAAATTCACTTATAGTTCTAACGCGAAAACCGACACAGCGATACTTGCAAGTGTTTTCTGTTTCGTTTTCTTGTAGAATCAAGGCGGGTGTGCACTCGCAACGTAACACAGAATTTGCTACCCTTTTTTTCTTTTTTTCTTTATTTTTTAATAGCTGCATGCTTATAAGAGGATTACGTCACCCTCCTCCTAAGACGCACTGGTACCACTCTCAAGAAAAGCACGTCTGTCATTCACGAAATGTTCGCCCAATATTGGTTATTGTATTGTTGCTATTTTGTTGAAATCTGATATTCTGAGCCCGTGGCTGTGTACAAAATAGAGGTTGACTCTTACAGAGAAGACAACAGCAACCCGACACTTTTTACAATGCTGTTTACTTATTAAAATAGCGCAGTTACCGGTTCTAAGCCGAAAGGTTCGTCTTCAGACGGCTAGTTCACGTTAAGACACATTTTACATTATTTTTCTAATTTTAGTTTCTCAAATGATGAAATTTCCTTTAGGTGGTAGTGTCCTACAACCAAAACACGATGTCTTTTTGACTATAATTGTGCCTCATAAAGTCCTCTGACGTAATGTTTTGGTTGTTGGACACCACCATCCCAAGGAAATTTCAGCATTTTGGAAAACAAAAAGTGAAAGTAGCCGTCTAAAGATAAACGTTTCGGTTCAAACCCGGTAACGACGCTATTTAAATAAATAAATAGCATTATGAAAAGTAGCTGGTTGTTGTTGTCTTCTCTGTAGGAATCAACCTATGTTGTACTGTTGTTTGGTCCTACCAGCTTTACATTACTGGCGAAGTCTTCTGCTCGCCTTAGTGTGTGAAACTTGCTGGTTGAATGTATGTTCATTGACTGTTGGATGGTGTCAAGTGCTTATTTTGTAGTAGTGTAGTCAACGCAAAATTCCACGTTCGTGGTTCAGTACTCACTGTAGCAAATTCATACCACAAGAGTGAGTTTACACTTATTTAGCTGGAGATTGCATTATTTTTAGTATTACGTTCGCTGCTTTTACTGTCACAATATTCGTTTTAAAAGCGTAGCACTACACCCTTTACACGATGAGAAACGAAGTCTGTCGATACAATATTCGTTGTCGCAAGCATGAGAATCATAGCTGAGGAATACACGATGGTAATACTTCATGAAACAAATGACTGTTCGTGTTTATTCCGCCACTTTTTTGAATAAATGATCTGACATTACTGCAGCTGAGTTGTTAAGAACGGCCTCACTTTTGGTAGACACGTAATGTGTTACTCTACGAGGAGCAAGTCGGCTGTGTAAAATTCCTCCACTTTCTATTCATCCACCATCTGGACACCAGAAATGCCGCTCCTTCAACACCAACGTCCCTAGATGGTTGTGTTTGCGTACTCTCTCTGGAGCGGGTTTCAACCAGCCACAGACATACCTAGAGCGCTGTCAACGAGCTTCTTAGCTGGATGTTCCTAAAGAGGACATTCTTTGGGGCAAGAAGAATATCTCGTCCTTACACAGTATACGAGAACACGCAGACACACACAAAGCTGTAATTCGGTACAGTGGAACGTCTGAAACCTCCACCGAACAGCCATCCAACAGTTATTTGGGCAGAATGGGCGCGAGCGATGACAGATTATAGCCACATACAGAGGCGGACACTGCTCTCCACCTGTCATGGGAGGCGAGGGTCAGAGGGGCAGAGTGCGCTGGTCGGCGCACGGCGCACCGTCAGACGATCAGCATACAGACCCGTGTGTACCACATTTGCGCAGACGTATTATTTCAATCTTTTTCTTATATGAGCCTGAATTTACTTAGCCGAGTACCATTTTCAGACAGTGCTGGCCCGTCCAGAATGTCTGAAAGCAAAACACGGTTGACCATTCAGTTCTTTATCAGTCATGATAGGTATTTCGCTATTGCTGCAGGGACCGGTGGCAGGGGCGCGGCATTGTCGTCTGCCCTTTGAACTGACCAGCCATTTCATAAAACACGAACAGTTCCAGCTCAGGCAATAGTCTCTATCAATTGTGAAGTCTATCTTCCATTCACCCCACTGCATCACCATTATTTGCTGAAGAGTACCCTTCCTCTGTTTGTCTATTATCACCTCCTTCCAGCCGCGGGGGAATAGCCGAGCGGTCTGGGGCGCTGCAGTCATGGACTGTGCGGCTGGTCCCGGCGGAGGTTCGAGTCCTCCCTCGGCCATGGGTGTGCGTTTGTCCTTAGCATATTTTAGGTTGTGTGTAAGCGTGGGGACTGTTGACCTTAGCAGTTAAGTCCCATAAGATTTCAAATACGTTTTTGAACCTCCTTCCATTCCTTGTGCACAAAGCTATGGACGCAGTCCTCAGCTATATGCTTACAGGTAATACACTTATTTAACTCTTATCTGCCCAACACCATCTCGTCAGTAAAACACCTTTCTCGCGAACAATAATGATAGTAACTTCCACTCCAGTCATTTTCCCACAAGTTCGAAATTGCTTGCAGGGGGATGCTCTAGGATACATTCGAGCAGCCTCTGGTGTTAATGTTGTGCACTACAGCAGCCGGTCTTCATATTTTCAGGTTAACATACACATACGCGTGTCCGAAAAAAGTTGGGACAGGGATGGCAGAAATTGTTGTGGCGTTGAGCAATGGAGTGTGGAAGCAGCTGTAGGACAATCCAAAAGCAGGATGACACCATCTAGAACACATTTCCCGCTAAAATGGATAACTACTGTACCTTATATCAGTACAGATTGACCCTTTTTTCTCACTAATTCAAAAGTTGGGGAAGGGAAGGGGCGTGGAGATAGGAAGTGGGGGAGGGGAGGGGGAAATGTGGGAGGCGATGGGGAGGAGTAGGGGTGCTAACCGTCATTCGACATAGCCAAATCTCCAGCCCAGGGGGATGATGTGGATTGACCCCCCTCCTCTCCTCCCTCGTCAAGGGGGTTTTGGCCATGGACAGCACCTAGACATGAACCATTCGATCTGGTTCAAGGAAATCTGACGGCCCAGATATCGACATGAGTTCTGCATCATGTTCCTCAAACCACTGTGGCATGATCGTGGTTTGTGACATGTACAGTTGTTTCATTGGAAAATGCCATCGCATGAAGGAATGCAAGTGGTTCGCAATAATGTTCATGTAGTGCACAGTTGCTATGGCGCCATGTTCAGTGTAATCCCAGGTTAATTTGCCCAGTAGCATAATTCGTCCCACAGTGTGTGACGTGATCAGCTGTCTGCCAGGATGACGAAATACGCAGACACAGCTGTAGGTCCGGCGTAGCAATAAATGTGATTGGGCTGATGAGGCATCCCGTTTCTATTCATATACGATTATATCTCGGTGCCACACAGCAACTGTGATTAATGATGTTGGATCGGCATGAAAATGCCTAGTAATTGACTGCTGCAGAGCCTCATGTTCAACAACGCACGAGAAATTGGGTTCTTGCATCAGGATTGTACTATGCCGTCAGATCTGCTACAGATGCCTCTCTTCTTTGCTTTACTGAGAGGTTAACCATCAACCTCCAACCTCTGTGTCATGTAAAGGGGAGGAAGATTGGTTTTAACGTCCTGTCGGCATCGAGGTCATCAGAGAGGGACCACAAGCTCAGATTGTGTCAAGGGTGGGGAAGGGAAATGATTGCGCCATTTCAAAGGAAACATCTCGGCATTTGTCTGGAGTGATTTAGAGAAATCACGGGAATCCTAAATCTCGATGGCTGGACGTGAGTTTCCATGTTCTGTGATAAGACTTGTATGTCCAGCACTTTGTCTCCTGCTCGTGTTATCAGTGACCTTCAGTCACTTACTGTAGATACCTACGGCAGTAGGTCGTGACAGCCGACCAGACTCGCTATTCACAGTGGTGAACCATAAAAAGCTGCCCATTGTCAAAGTCGCTGATGTTAGTTTGTTTATCCAGTTCTGGCATGTATCATAGCTGGAATGGCTACTCTGCTCCGGTTACAAACTTTATTATGACGCCATGTGCATGCAGAATCACTAGGCGGCATTCAGTCTCGCAGTGGGCAGTGGTTATAATGTTTTCGCTCATTGGCAGCCAGCGTGTTGTTCAATACGAGAGGAGTTCCTAACTGATTTCATCAGATCAGTCAAAAGTTTGAAAACCGAAACGAAGGATAAATCATTAGTTATTTAATTTACAAATGACAAGTTTGTAAAAATAGTCTTTCCAGTAATTACCAAGTGATTATAACTAAAGTGCAGCTACTCACAGGGGTCCATTGTGGGCTATGACTATCGTACGACAACAAAATTTGGTAGGTATTCTAATATGTTAATGCAGAACCAATTTTGGCTGGCAAGAAATTAGTTCCAAATTTGGCCAACAGATTCAAATCTGGCGCTATGAATGCAAAACAGACGTATATAAATGTTTTCATACGTCATCGATTAGGAAAGTCGCGTGGACAGAAAAGGTTAAACAGTTGAGAAAGACATAATACTGATATGATTATTAACTACTGCTTACACGATTTACTCAATATGAACATCGCAGATGTAAACGAGAAGCAGTACAATGTGAAATTTACCTTTTGGTCAAAAATGAAACTGATTTTTTTGCAGCCTAAATCGGTTTGCCATTAACGCATTAGCATATGTGCCAAGTTTCGCTCCCATATGATAATTACTGCCTACATGTGACCTCCATGACTAGCTGCACTTTAAGTATAAATGCCACGTATAAAGAATACATAGTTTTGTGCGCAGTATGTACTATATATGTATAGTGCCTGTTCTGTTGAACATGTCCAACAGAACAGAAACCATACAGATATCGTACTCTGCATGTCGGAAGGTACCTTGTACCACTACTAGCCATTTCCTTTCCTGTTACACTCGCAGACAGAACGAGGAAAAAACGAGTATCTATAAGCCTCCGTATGGGCCCCAATTTCTCGTATCTAATCTTCGTAGTCCCTATACAAATGCATGCTGGCGGCAGTCGAATCGTTGTGCCGTCAACTTCAAATGCTGGTTCTCTAAATTATCTCAGTAATGTTTATCGTCAAACATTCCCATTTGAATTCCCGAAAGATCTCTTTAATACTAGCGGGTTGCTCGAACCTACCAATAACAAATCTAGTAACCTGCCTTCGACATGCTTCGATTTTTTACTTTAATCCGGGCAGTACCCAAGAACAAGTCGCACTAACCTTTACAGATAAACCACGCTTTCCCAAAGTGCTCCCAATAAACTGAAATCGAGCATTTCCCTTTCCTGTCACGATCTTGACATGTTCTTTCTATTACATATCACCTTGTAAAGTTAAGTCTTGATATTAAAACGACATACCTGTGTCAAGCGTGACCCTGCTAACACTGTATCCGAACATTAAGTGTCTGCTTTTTCTACTCATCACCATTAATTTACATTTTCGAACATTTAAAGCTACCTTCGATTCATCTCACCAACTAGGAATTTTGGCTAAGTCATGTTGTATCCTTCTGAAGTCACTCAACTTCGACACCTTCTCGCATACCACAACATCATCGGTCAAACGAGCGCATGTTGGTGCTCACTCTGTCCACCAGATCATTTAACAGAAAGTAATAGCCGTCCTGTCACAATTCCCTTGGGCACTCCTGACGACATCTTTTTCTCTGGTGAACATTCCCCTTTGGGGACAACGTTCTGGGTTCATTGAAGTCCCTGAGCCACCCCCATATCTGGGAACCTACTCCATATCTGGTACCTTCGTTATAATCTGCACTAGGGCACCGTGTCAAATGGTTCTCTGAAATCTCAAAATATAGACTCTACCTGCCACCCTTCATCCTTAGTTCAGTATATCATGTGAGAAAGGGGATGCTGACATTCCCACGAGCCATGTTTCTAAATCTGTGCTGATTCGCAGGTATGAGTTTCTTGGCCTCAAGGAAATTAATTACATCTGAACTCAGAAAATGTTCAAGCGTTCTGCAGGAAACCGATGTTAAGGATATTGATCTACAGTTTTACGGTTTCGTTCTCTTATCTTTATTATACACAGGACTCACATGAATTTTGTCAGTTGCTAGGGACTCTGGGTTGCAACGTTCACTAACACTAGCAGTCTCTTTAAAACGGTATGAAAATTAGTTTTCTAGACAGAAACGAAAAAGTCGAGTTTAAGGACTTTGAGAGTCAATGGATAACCTCAACAACACAAACTGAAAATTCTCCGTCATAGTTCTTTTACTTGGTCAGATGCCAAGGTAGGTTTCCCATCCACCTCTGTCAGCTCTAAGTGGCTATCTTCCCAGAAATAACGGCTAAAAGCACGTCTAGGTGCACAAAACTTACTCCTTGCCCCTTGGACTTTCCACTCCTCAGACAGCCCACTGCCGTGGACATGGCTCCTTCAGTCCATAATACCCTCTTCATGTTTTCAGAGATGTTATTTCTGGAAAAAAGGTTGGCCACATGGTGGCCATACCAGGAGCAGTTCAGCTTTCAGGATTATTGTTTGATTATGATCAACTCGTAAAAGATACACCATCGAGCAAAACACCAATCAAACGCCCATTAGAAGATGAACAGAGAAAAATGGTTACCATGGCAGAAGTCTTTCAAAACAAAACAAAAGAGACTTACTGGAGAAAACCAAGAAGGCGTTACATGAAAAACTAAATCCAAGCAACTGAGCCCTTATTGCTCAAACTTGGTGGATACGAACTGAACAAGTAACACACTACGAGGACCTTTCACTGGGTACTAATGTCATCTAGGGCACATCTTGGCAAGCTAACTCAAAATTAGGGAATGGGCATATCAGGAACATGGCCGTAACAGGAGCACCATCTTATGAACATATGATTGTCCTGTGCTGAAAAGCAAAACCGACTTCGGTACTGCACAACCAAAAGAAAATTACATGCAGAAAGCTGCCACCACGTACTATATACCTGATAATCACATAAATGTTGCACCGTCGTTTGTGATTCTTTTGTGTACTTGCTGGCGGAACGGACGATCAGGGCTACAGAAATCCGTTTGTCCATTTACACCGATGTGATTACTTTTGATGAAATTAGTAACAAACATTACTCGCCAAAGGGTGTGAGAGCTACTAAAAGACCAGGAGAAATAGTTTGTTACTAATGTAACCATGCTCCTATTTTTGCTTTGGACGAATTATTAATGGGCAGAGGTATAGCAATAAGATTCATTCGCTGGGTCGGTAATGTACTCTTTCTAAAATCATAATACAGCACGCTTTATACAATGTGAGGTGTGGTGTGTCTTGTACCAACAGAACCCATGTTTTGTAAAGGTGGTAGTAGTACGCTTTTATATTTGTTGTAGCAGGCATGAGAGTCACACCTGGGGAATACGCTATGGTAATACTTCATGCAGTAAACGAAGTTTGCTGTTCATTCAGTCACTTTTTTTAAATAAATGAGCTGACATAATAAAGCTGAACTGTTAACAAAAGCCGGCCGGGGTGGCCGAGCGGTTCTAGGCGCTACAGTCTGGAACCGCGCAACCGCTACGGTCGCAGGCTCGAATCCTGCCTCAGGCATGGATCTGTGTGATGTCCTTAGGTTTGTTAGGTTTAAGTAGTTCTAGGTTCTAGGGGTCTGATGACCTCGGAAGTTAAGTCCCATAGTGCTCAGAGCCATTTTTTGTTAACAAAAGTAACGCTTTAGGCGGACACGCAATGTGTTACTCCATGAGGAACAAGTGAATTGTGCCAAATTCCTCCACTGTCTATTCATACACCACCTGTACAGCAGGAATACTGCTCCTTCAACACCAACATCCCTCAGTTGTTGTGAGTGTACTTTCATTTTGGAGCTGGTTTCAACCACCCACGGATGTACCTAGACCGTTGTCAAAACGCCGTTTACTTTTATGAATGTACCTAAGGATGACATTCTGTGAGGCGAGCGGAATATCTTATCCTTCCACAGTACACACACAGGCACACACGAACCTGTGATGTGGTACAGTGCAGCATCTGAAACGTTACCAGACTGATTTCGGACTGTTTAAATGAAGAGATGGTATAACGGAGATGAGTGGCGATATATAATGGCCCGCAGTGGCAGACATTGCTCTCCGTCTGTCAGCTGGAGAGGGGGATGGGTGGAGGGGGTAGAACGGGCGGATCGGCACATGGTGAGATTACCTGTGTAAAGATCCATATGTATCGCATTTATGCAGGATGTATTATTTCAATGTTTTTCCTACACTTACATGATTTTACTTAGCCAAGGACCACTTTCAGACGCAGCCAGCACATACAGAACCTTTGAAAGTACGCTGCTGTTGATTGTTCGCTTCTTCATCCGGGATGCATAGCCAAGTATTTCACTATTGCTCCAGGGGCCCAGTCTTCCCAGGAAATATGTGTAATGGCGTGAAAGAAGAGTCCTGTTCTAGAGTCCTTTGTCTGTGACTGGTATCTGCAGACCGGAAACAGTGTATGACTGCCAGCAGATGTATCTTTATGTGTACCATCAGTGACAGTATAGACAGAGTCAGGAAATCTCCTATCCCTACCTATGGGAGGAGGAGAGGGAGGGAGGGGGCAGATAGGAGAGGAGGTAAGACTGGTTCTCAGCACATGCAGCTGCCGACATTCCCCCCAGGTTGTGTTATTACAATGATTTTTCACTGTTCCAGTGGATGTGTTGCATTATCATCCATTATTTACGAGTTGTGGTTTTTTATGACAATTTAGATGTTTAATTAGAGCAGTGAAGCATTTTCCATCAGTTGTGGTAACATGTATTGATCTCTGTACACTTCAGTGATAATTTGCTGCTCTATCATTTCTTACCATGTACCTGTGTACAAGTTCCTTAGCAGCTATACACTTGTAGATCGACAGGAGGCACCTCTTCCTGCCCCTCAGTATACTTCCGATACCTTCACACCATGTACCTCTGTAGAAATCTAGGTAGCTGTAACATGGTGACCTCTTGGTGGTTGTGAAACAGGATGAAATTGAATAAAATGTTCTCGGGTTTCCAACAGCGTCAACTGCTTAAAACTACACGAGATTTTGGCCAAGCACTCCTTGGCAATTGTCAAGTGGTGTGACTGCCAGGGGGCTGTTGGTGATCCCTTATATACGCTATCTGCCGGCTGTGACGTCACTGGTGCCCGTGATATTGCCATATGTGGGCATGTTTTGAGTCCGCGTTCGATGTGCCCTGAACCGTGAAATCGCTGGGTCCCACGCAGAGCTGAGATGCAAGCCACCGTCTCTATTCAGGGTGTTTGCGGTAATTTTTATTTCAATAGCTTCCTTAATTAAACTGTCCTAGAAGCCGTTAGTGCGAGCCACGACAGAGGTATTGTCAAATTTTATGTGGTGACCGTTTTCTAACGCATACTCAGCTAACGCAGATTTCTCTGGATAGCGCAGGCGATAATTCCTCTCATGTTCTTTCCTGCGTTGTTACACACTGCGCACTGTTTGTCCAATGTACCTCTGGCCACACCAACAAGGTATTTTGTAGACTCCAGGATGAAATTGTCAAGAAATAAAGAGATCATCGTTTATATAAATTCTGAGCATCAGACAGCAGAGTGTTTAAGTAGGGCATACAGCAATGCAGAAGGAGGCATCTGTAGCGAACTCTGAGACACTAGAGGTTGGTAGAAAGGGACACAGTGCGCGGGGCCAAGGCCGCCAATTAGTCCCCTGCACTGAGGATTGACCAGCCATTTAAGAAACTATCGACTGATCCAGCACAGGACCAATCCAGCCCTTTTCCCTGCAGTTGAAAGGAGGGGGTGTGGCCGGCTGAAGTGGCTGAGCGGTTCTAGGCGCTACAGTCTGGAACCACAAGACCGCTACGATCGCAGGTTCGAATCCTGCCTCGGGCATGGATGTGAGTGATGTCCTTAGGTTAGTTAGGTTGAACTAGTTCAAAGTTCTAGGGGACTGATGACCTCAGAAGTTAAGTCCCATTTGAACCATTTTTTGGGGGTGTGGTGGCTGTAGGATAGTTTAAAGCATCCTCGGGTAGCAGTAATGTGGACGAGAACATTGGGTCCTCACACTTCGAAGCAACCATACACACACATGTGAGAAGAAAACTGTGGGGCGGGGGACAGATGAAAGTGTGAAGGTGGATGATGGATGTGTGTGGAGGCAGCTGTAGGACAATGCAGCAGCAGGATAACGCCACCGAGAGCTCATTTCCCATCGAAATAAAGAAACAAATGTAAACTGTACATTGCGTCCTTCCTCTCCAGAAGCTCAGCACTGATTCGTTGTCTGGGGAGCAGAGGGGGGGGGGGGGGGACGTGGGCAGGGAGTCGGGATGAGTGGAGCGACACCATGCAACATAGTCACATCCAAACCACAGGGAGAGTAGGTGGAGTAACCCCACAGGCAGTGTCGTCATCTTGAATAAATCATCTTGATATTGAAGCTATTTTGTTTGTGTTTGATTCAACAATGACATATGTTGTGAGTGGGGTCCGCCCTTAGAAAAACACAGTTTTGTTTTTTTTCCCACACTCGTTTCACTGCAGTTGCAGCATCATCAGTGTTTTTTTATTATTATTATGGCTGTTAAACATAAGGAAAGTTCTTTATTGTTTAAATACATATAAATATTTCTTTCTAAATCATAATAACAGGTCGCTCAAGACCACATAAAATTGTGTATACATACCTTCTTACCACACTGTCCGGTTTCCCTGCTGTATTACGTTTTTACAGTGACTGTTTTTCTTTACAGTTTATCACCTGCAACTATATACAACTTAATGTAGGCAAAACATTTTTGCAATAATTACGATTTCTAAACTGTTATGGCTAAGTCTGAGATTAATAATTAATATGAAAGGTGTGTCTGTGTGTGTGTGTGTGTGTGTTTGTGTGTGTGTGTTTGTGTGAAAAGACAAGAGGGAGAGAGAAAGAGAGAGAGAGAGAGAGAGAGAGAGAGCGAGGGAGAGCGAGAGAGAGAGAGAGAGAGAGAGAGTAGATTTGAGGATATATCATTATTATTATAATTACATTTATTTCTTATCAGTTTTATGTGTGTGTGTGTGTGTGTGTGTGTGTGTATATCTATGTACGTGTCTATGTATACATGTTGGGGGGAGGGGGAGTTCTATAGACTGGTTTTATCTAATAATTCTTTGAGGGCAGAGAACAGAACAGAGCTACATCGCAGAGGGCTGTGCATTCATTTCTCACTTGCTTTCCTTCATTTACGGCTTTTTGTATTTGATCAGTTATTAATGTTTGTGGTGGGCTATTGATGCATTTGAGAATTTTCAAATCAGTGTTGATGTCTGTTGGGCTATGTTTATTGTCCATAAGGTGTTCACCAAATGTGGAAAGATACGTGTTACTTTTTAATGCTCTTTGTATTCTGTGTATCTGGTATTAAAGTTTCTGTTTGTCTGTCGTATATAAATTGATTTGCAGTCCTGACACGTTAGTTGTTAAATACCAGATGTGTTGTGCAAGTCTGTGCTTGTGTTGGTTGCCTTTCGTTTAATCTGTGTTGAGTTGTGTGCCCTGGAGGGTATTTTAAGCTCTTGTTTTTTGAGTATGTTGCCTGTAGTAGGGGCTGCTTAGTTATTGTAGATGAGAGTGAACCAACTGTTTGTTGTTATGGGTGTTTATCGTTCATGTGTGTTCGTTTGTGTGTTGTGTGTTCGTAAGTTGGTGAGAAAGCTTTTGTGTGTTGGGTGTCTTTCTTAATTTTGTTTTAGTTTGTGCTTCAGTTTATGTGTAGTGTTTGTGTCATATCCATTCTCTACAGCTGTTTGTCTGATTGTAATTCAGTGAGTGGAGTTTTGTTCACTCTGTGTAGCATGTACTGGAAACCGGCTACTTAGTGTGTAGCAGATGATTGAAATGTTGGTGAATGGCTGTGCTGGTGGTGGTTACTTTTCTGAATATCGGTAATTGGTGTTGGTAGTTGTGTCTGTGTATTGTGAGGCCAAGGAAATTTCACATTTTGTTTTTTCTGTTTGTAAGGTGAATTTTATTTTTGGGTGAACTTTGTTCATATCACTATAGGGTTCTGGGATGCAACTAGGTGTTTCACCTAGAATACATATGACATCATCTACATAATGATTTCAATATATTATTAGGTATTGATTGTGTCTTACTATTGTTTAAAATACCTTATTTTCAATGTGATTAAGAAAAATGTTGGATTGAAGTCCACTGATTGGTGACCTCATTGGAAGTCTGCCTTCTTGTGAGTAGAACTGATTATCAAGTGATAAACAGTTTCGCTCTGTAATTACTTTTAGGGTGATAGCTATCGCTCTTATGTGGGGTTTGGGAAATTTTGCCTCTTCTTGTAATTGTTGTTGGACGATGTGATTGGTTTCTGTGGTGGAGATGCTGGTGTACATAGATGTGATACCAAATGATGTAAGGGTGGCTATTGTGGGTACGTTGATGTCTTTGATTTTTTTGTGTCAGCTCTTCATTGTTGTGTATGCTTCTGTTATTTGTGTATATGTAATGTTTCTGTAAGTATGTGTGCATTTCTCTGGCTAAGTGATACGTGGGTACACTTCTGAAATTGACAATAGGGTGTATCAGAATGCCCTCCTTGTAGAGCTTTAGTAGGCTGTTCAGTGTGGTTGCTTACGGGTTCTTTTGTTTCAGCCATTTAGAATTCTGTTTTCTGAATACGCATGAGATATTTTTTAGAAATGTTTGTGTTTTACTTGCATCTTTGTGTTGGGTCACTGGTTAGCATTATTTCGTAGATATCTTCTAGATAATTGAAGGTTTTATGTTTGTATTCATCCTGTGAATCTTCAGGTTTTGGCGGCGCAAAGACTGTTCCATTAAGAAATCTCTTGCGGTTGCACACCCGAAACTTAATGTAACTGTATTCACCTGTTGCACACCCAAAATTTAATGGAACTGTATTCATCATGTTTTATTTTTATCATAGTGCTGCTCTTGTCTGATCTCATAATGAATGCCTTGTTGTTTTTAAGGTTGTCTTTTACGTTTCTGCATTGATTTTCTTCTTCAGTTTTTGTTCATGTTAATGTATTGTTTTGTTTTTCTTTATTATGTATCTTATTTCTTCTGCCGCTAACACCCTTGTCAGACCCGCATTGAAGTTTGGATTACTGTTCCTCTCTTGTTGTTTTATTATGTATTCACTTTATGTGATAAGATTCTCCACAGTCTTGTGTGGAATGTGTGTATTGACATTATATTCTGGAGCTTTTTTTAGAGAATTTATTTCTTGGTTTGTTGGTTGTATGTCCATAAGGTTGACCATACGTTTGTGGAAGGTGTGGTTCGTTTGATTTCTATTTTTGTGTGTAATTAGTTATTTCTGTTGCTAGAGGGCTTTTAGGTTTTGTTTATACTGTTTTGTTTTTATTTGTGTTTCTGTGTTTTGATTAACTTTATTCATGATATCACTAAATATTTCAGAGAGTTTGATGTGATTTCCTAGTTCCAGGTGAATTTTAAATCATTCAACATTGAGTTCTTTCATTTTTGTTTGTAGTATTTAATTTCTTGCTTAAGCCACTCAATTTCAGCTTATTGATTGGCACATTGGGCTGCAGGTGACAAACTGGTTGTGTTTACATGTATATAGTTAGGTTAAACATTATGTGAAAAATAGATTCTGTTGAATTTTAAATTTAAAGTAGTTTTGATGTAACTTTGCTGTTGTGTTCCGGAATTTGATGTAGTGCTTGTTTGTAAATGCTTCGCAGGGCATCAAGATACTCATCTTGATGTTGAAGCCCTTTTTCTCATGTTTGCTTTAACAATGATTTATGTTTGGGTAGGGTCCATCTTTAGTAAGACACAATTTCGTTTTTTGTCCCAGACAAAAAACTGTGTGTTAGTAAAGGTGAAACCCCCCCCCCCACACACACACACAAAATAAATGTTATTGTTAAAGCAGACACAGACTAAAGAGCTTCAACATCAAGATGACTATATTGAGGCATTGCCAGACATATCCAAGCAAGCTCTACAACAAATTCCAGAACACCACAGCAATGTTACATCAAATTATTTTAAATATAAAATTCTACAGAATCTATCTTTAACATAGTGTTATACCTAACTATATACATGCAAATGTGAACAGTATGTCACCTGCAGCCTGATGTACCAAACACAAAGCTGAAATTGAGTGACTGAAGCAACAAATTAGACACCTACATACAAAGAATCAGGAACTCAATGCTGAGCGGTTCAAAATTCACCTGGAACTATGAAATCACATCAAATTCCCTGAAACATTTATTGATATCATGAATACAGTCAAACAAAACACAGAAACATAAAGAAAAACGGAATGGAATAAATAAAAACATAAACGAAACGCCCTTTTGAGACAAAAGACATAACTACACATAAAAATAGAAAGCAAACGAACCACACATTTCACAAACGTCTTGTCAACCTTACTAACATACAACAAAGTTACCAAGAAATAAAGTTTAAGAAAAAGGCCCAAAATACAATGTAATCACACATATTAAACACAAGACAGTGGAGAATATAATGACAGAAAGTGAATACATCATAAAAAAACAAGAAAGGAACAGTAACCCAAACTTCAATGCAGGTCTGGCACAGGAGTTAGTTGCAGAAGAAGTAAGATACATAATAAAGAAAAACAAGAACAACATACTGACAGCATCAAAACTGAAGAAGAAAATACATGCAGCAAAATAAAAGACAATTTTAAAAAGAACAAGGCACCCACTACGGGATCAGAAAGTGGCAGCGCCATGATAATAATATAACAGAATGAATACAGACATTAAACCTTAAAATTTCGGGAAGACAACAACATAACAAAGCTAACCAATAACCCAACTCTAAGATATCACAAACAAAGAAGCACTCCTAAACAATATCTCACACATATTTACCAAACAGTATTCGAAATGGCTGAAACAAAAGAATCCCCAAGCACACAAACTGAATGGCCTACTAAAGCCCTACAAGGAGGGCATTCTGATACAGCCCATTGTCAATTTCAGAAGTGCGCCCACGTAACACTTAGCCAGAGAAATGCACACATACTTACAGAAACATTACATATACACAAATAATGGAAGTATACACAACACTGAAGAGGTGATATAAAAAAACAAAGACATCAATATAAGCACAACAGCCACAATTTGACATCACATTCATGTACACCAATATTCCCACTACAGAAACCATCAAAATGTTCAAACAACAATTAGAACAGACAGAAATTCCCAAACCCCACGTTAAAGAAATAGCTAACAATCTAAAAGTAATCACACAGCAAAACTATTTCTCATTTGTCAATCAGTTCTACGCATGAGAAGACATACGTCCAGTGGGGTCTCCAATTATTGGACTTCAACGTAACATTTTTCTTAATCACATTGAAAATAAAATATTTGACACAGTAGAGGACCGAATCAATACCTGATAATATATTGAAATCATTATGTAAATGATGTCATATGTCTTCTAGATGAAATACCCAGTTGCATCCATCAGTTCCATAGTGATATGAACAAAGTTCAGAAAAAATAAAATTCACCTTAGAAACAGAAAACAACAAAATGCGAAATTTCCTTGACCTCACAATACACAGATACAACGACCAACACCAATTCTCCATATTCAGAAAAGTAACCACAACCAGCACAGCAATTCACAAACTTTCCAATCATCTGTCTACATACAAACTAGCTGGTTTCCAATATATGCTACACAGACTGAACGGTACGCCACTCAATGAATTACAGACAATCAGAGATACAGCTGTAGAGAATGGATATGACACAAACACTATAGATAAACTGAACCACAAAATTAAAATAAAGTTATAAAATACACCCAACACACAAAGGCCTTCTCACCAACTTACAAATCCACAGAACACACAAACGAACACACATGAACCAGAAACAACCACAACAACAAAGAAGTGGCTCACTCTCATCTACAACAACAAAGCATCCCCCAGAATAGGCAACACACTCAAAATACAAGGGTTACAAATAGCCTCTATCACAGATAACTCAACACAGAGGAAACTGACGACAACCAATTAAAGCACAGATAAACACAACACATCTGGTATCTAGCAACTAACGTGTCCTGCACAGTTACTTACAGGAACATTACAGATACACAAATAATAGAAGCATACACAACACTGAAGTACTTATCAAAAACCAAAGACATCAATATACCCACAACAGCCACACTCACATCATTTGACATTACATCCATGTACACCAATATCTCAGTCACAGAAATCATCAACAACATAAAATTACAATTTGAAGAACAGGCAAAAATTCCCAAACCCCACAAAAAAGAGATTGCTAGCATTCTAAAAGCAATCACAGAGCAAAACTGTTTCTCGTTAGACAATCAGTTCTACTCACAAGAACGCAGACTTCCAATGGGGTCACCAATCACAGGACTTCTAGCCAGCATTTTTCTTAATCACATTGCAAATGAAATATTTAAAACAATAGTAGGACCCAAACAATAATGGATAATATCTTGGTATTGTTATGTTGATGACGTCATGTACCTTCTTGATGAAACACCCAAAGCTCACAAAACCCCCAAAGTTCACAAAAAAATAAAATTCACCTTAGCAACATAAAATAGCTAAATATGAAATTTCCTTGACCTCACAATACATAGACGCAACAACCAACACCAATTATCCACATTCAGAAATGTACCCATCACCAGCACAGTCATTCACAAACATTCCAATCATCTGACTACACACTAACTACCCCGTTTCCAATATATGCTACACAGACTGAACAGTACGCCACTCACTGAGTTAGAGACAATAGACAAACAGCTGTAGAGAATGTTTATGACGCAGACAGTATGGATAAACTGAACCACAAAATTAAGAAAGACACCCAACGCACAAAAGCCTTCTCACCAACTTACAAACACACGAACGAACACAGATGAACGAGAAACACCCACAAGAACAAAGAAGTGCTTCACTCTCACCTACATCAACAAAGCAGTCCACAGAATACGCAAGATACTCAAAAACAAGTACACACAACTCAACACAGATGAAACTAAGGACAACCAACACAAGCACAGACAAGCACAACACATCTGGTATTTACCAACTAACGTGTCAGGACTGCAAATCAATTTATAGAGGACAGACAAGCAGAAACTTTAATACCAGATACACAGAACACAGAAGAGCACTGAAAACTAACAGCTGTCATTTCACATTTGCTGAACACCTTATGGACAATAAACACAGTCCAACAGACATCAACACTGGTTAGAAAATTCTCAAATTCAGCAACAGCCCCCCACGAAAACTAATAATTGAAGAAAATTATCGAGTACAAAAAGTCATATTTGAAGGAAAACAAGTAATAAATTAATACACAGCTCTCTACAATGGAACTATGTTCTCTACCCTCGAAGAATTATTAGTTATACCCAACCGATAGAAACCTCTCCCCCCCCCACACACACACACACATGAAACTAAAAATAAATAAATATAATATGACAGTGACAATGACAACTCAGTACATAGTACTTGATGAAGAAGATTGACGAAAAAAGGAAATTCCTTATGCTCAACACTCATAATAATAATAAAAAAAAAACGCTGGTGATGCTGCAACTGCAGTGAAACATGTCCGGGACAGAAAACAAAACTGTGTTTTGCCTAAGGTAGATCCCACTCAAATATGTTATCTTGAATAAATTTGGCAACAGTACAGGCTGACGTCACGTCACTTTGGCTTTATTGCCCTATTATTGATGTGACACATATCATTCATAATAGGTTCTCATTGCCAGTTTTCCGTACATAGGGTATCAGAATCGAGAAAAAGTTGATCACATGCACGTATGTAGCGTCTTTCTAACAAATGTATTCTTGTTTCAGATGAAGCCGGTAACAAAAATGACAGAGCAGCTCCTGTTGACAGGAAAACCATTTTTCTTCACATGTAAATTATTCGGCCTGATGCTGTTTACGGTCGACGCTGCTACTGCAACACTGAAGATATCACAAGCGGATATTATCTACGCAAGCCTAGCCAGCCTACTACATTTACTATGTGCATGTGTTTCGTCGTACTTAACGCTGCAGGAAGCACCAGGGTATTCTGTGGTGAAATTTCTGATGGTGATATCAGTTCTTCAGTATTCATGCCTGTCCTTGATTGCGATTCTAACAGACATCGTCTGTAACACACGTAAATATCAAAAAATGCTTAGCTTGTTAGCGTCGTGCGATAGATGTCTGGCTATCGACGCTAGAATGACAAGAATGTCACCAGGAAACTTTGTTAAGAGGCAGTTATCATTAGCCCTTCTTCTGTATTGCTTGATGTTCAGTGTCCCTTTCACCACAGGTATGACGCAAAAAAACATAGCATTACTAGTATCCTACATGAGCTGTTTTGGAACGTCCATAATGTCGCTCTTACGATTTGCAAACCTACAGTTAATTATCAAGCAGAGGCTGTCATTATTGAACAGTTACCTCGTGAAGATGAAAGACAGACCATCTGATAAGCAGAAGTATTCAGGCGCGCGATCGGCACGGAACAGTTCTTCAGGTTTCTCTGACAGAGACTTTTACTGCACACCGTCTGCTGTGCGAGCACTTAGTCGATGTTATGTGGCACTGTGTGAGTTTTCATTGGTGGTGATATCTGCTCACCAAATTTTTCTGATTCTTTACCTCGCAGCGTTATCGTGAATAGTTGTGGAAATGGCTTACTTCATTGATACAAAACCGCTATTATTTGGCAAACAAAGTTATGACAGCTTATGGTACTCGTGGTTTGCCTTAATCTGCAACACATGTACTATGGCTATATTCGTTTTACCAGCTCACTGGGTGTCTTCCGAGGCAGACCGCACAGTGAGGCTGTGCTCGCAGCTCCTACTGGGAAGGAGGGGTTGGGTGGACGACACACAGCGAGAACTGCGGAAGCTGGTGCTGCAGGTGTCCTCTGCCCGTCCCACCACCAGTCTGTTTGGGGTGCTCACTCTCGATCTGGGGGTTATCTCCGGCTTCATCTCCGTCGTAACGACCTACACTGCCCTTCTTCTCACCTTCTTTCCTGCAGGTATGTCGATAAATTATTTTATTTATATATTTATTGAACCTGAGATTAGGGCCATTAGACCCACTCTTACATCGCACCAGGGTGTACATCTACTGTACTTTTACATCATTGTTATCCAAGAAACAAACAGTATTAAAATAATTTGAGTCTCTGAAGTGGCAATGTTAGTAAATAATGACTAAATAAATCTCGGGTGAACAGCCTGGTATGAGTGTGCATAGGACACAATATTTCGGCAATCGACCACGTTGCTATCATCAGATGCACTAAATGGCTGTGAGCACTATGGGACTTAACATCTATGGTCATCAGTCCCCTAGAACTTAGAACTACTTAAACCTAACTAACCTAAGGACAGCGCACAACACCCAGTCATCACGAGGCAGAGAAAATCCCTGACCCCGCCGGGAATCGAACCCGGGAACCCGGGCGCGGGAAGCGAGAACGCTACCGCACGACCACGAGCTGCGGACCATCAGGTGCACTGATGTACTTTTTTTTATTTAATCGTGTCAGAAGCATCGTACATAAAATCAGAATGATTATCACATACATCAAATATATAATAAATAAAAAAAGAGCATAAAAGTATACAGATATATAAGCAGGGTCAAGTAGTTTTTTTTTATTTTATGAAGTCTTAGACCAGGACCTGGCCACGTCCAGCGCTTCCGGTGTGGCATTCATCAAATCCTTCATGGTGCAGGTGCTTGGGCTCAGCACACACTGCGTGAGGTGGATGGTGGTTTGAGTGTGAGCACAGTCACACAGCGCCGTTTCATTTGAGAGGCCCCATTTGAACATATTCTCTTTGGATCGTGTGACACCAGAGCGCAGCCTATTAAGAGATTTCCATGTCGTCCGTCCTTCCACATGGCCAGGAGGGACTAACCATTCCCCAAGGAGCGCGTTTTCTTCTCGCCACATTGCCAGCCTCACTTGCTACGGTGTCCCGACGATGTTTTCTGCTGTGTGTAGGAAGCTTTTTCTAAATTTTAGTCGACGGTGGGCTGGCTTGTGTTTGTACAGTGGGTGGGCAGGTGAGGTCAACGCCTTTGTCTTTTCCTTCCTGGCCACTACATTCCTTCTAATACATGGTGGGGCCATGCCTGCCAGACAGTACAATTTATCAGTCGGGGTTCGTCTCAGACAGCCTGTGATTATGCGGCAGGATTCATTAAGCGGTACGTCCACTTGCTTGGCGTGGCTAGAGTTGTACCACACTGGGCACGAGTACTCCGCTGTTGAATAGCACAAAGCAATAGCCGTGGTTCTCACTGTTCCAGGCTGTGCCCCCCATGTAGTGCCCGTTAGTTGGCGCACAGTGTTGTTTCTCGCGGCTATTTTGTGTTTAGTCGCTTCCTATGAGTAGGTGCGGTCCGCGCCCCACTCGCGGTCCAGGTACAGCGACCGTTCTTCCGCCGTTCCCACCCAGATTAAGAAGAAAAAGGATATTTCCCAGAGTGTACCTACTTCGGGGTAGGAGGGAAGAAAACGAGAGTGGTGCCGGCAGACCCTCCTGAACGAGCAGACCTAGGACGCAGCGCCCAGACGGCGCGAGAACGGACGCTGTAACTGCACAGCACGTGCAGGGCGCGGACCGCACCGATTCATAGGAAGCGCCTGAGGGAGGAGCGGGAGGGGGATTGTCCTATATATACCGGGAGCCGGCCCACCGCCGCTCAGTACATCAGCGCACCTGACGATGGCAACATGGTCGATTGTCGAAATGTTGTGTCCTATGCACACTCATACCAGGCTGTTCACCCGAGATCTATTTCGTCATAAAATACGCCTGGAGAAATTGAAGAATCACATTAGTATATAATACTGACTATGAAGTTTGAAAGTAAATACTGGCAGATTTGAACTACTTGAGCTGCTGCCACTAATAACGGTAACAGTAGCAATAAGAATGGAATTAATAACACTAACTGTAGTGACAAACAAAACAAATTGTTGGTGTGTAAAACAGGTTTTCTGACATAGCTAGTTCTGAGTAAAGGAAGTGCAAGGAGGTTGCAACAGCTAAGAATACTGGGAAATAGTGAAGATTTGATAGGAAAGAAGGAAGTACAACGGTAACGAGTGCATACAGGGGCAATGATAATATTCAAATTAAGTTTTTTATGAATCCTGAGATTTATTCAGTTCTCTCATATAACGTGCGAGGTTATTACAGGATTGGGTTCCTGCTGCTGGGAAAACTTCGACAAAGTGGCTGAACGATGGAGTGAGACGGAGAGGTGTTTGGTTCGGTGGGAACGACATGATCATGACTAGGTTGAGGAGAGAGTTGAGGGACAGTGTTCGTTGATATGACGGTACAGAAGAAACAGAGAGTATATATTTTGAGCCTTATTTTAGAAATTTTATCCTGAATTATTTTCTTTCAGATTCTGAAACTAGCAGGGATAGAACACAGAACGTGGAAGGCTATCTATGGCTTTTATAGAAAAAGGACAGCTATTATCAAAGAACATAAAAGGGAATCTGTAGTTGAGAGGTGAATATCCTTGCTACCTCACTTAATACGACCCACTGTGCCTTCTACAATACACTAAACCTGTCAACTCCACTATACCCATTACAGTGTTACATATATGAGTAAATCCTATTACACCGCTAAGACTTGTATTCCTCCAGCCTTCATGTAATATCATTCCATCAGTATCTTCTTGCTAACGATTCTTTATGGCAATCTACATTTAAACGTCTTGATAGCAACCTGTAACAATGAGTGCAGCTGGGGCTTCCGAAGGCAGTGTGTGAAAACCAAAATAATTTCGTCCTCCATCAGTAACAACTAAAACATTAATAATACTGAAGAAACAGTTAGCACAAATGGTGACTGCAGAATCATCACACCACCTTCTACCCAGCAACCACGTGAAACCCACCACCCCGTTTCCAGTTACAGTGACCACCCCTGTTATCTCACCATGGTGCCTCTATATCTTCGATACTCAAAGTCAGACAGTTAAATGCGTTGACTAGCAGGAGGGAACGTTACATCAATTCCTGGTCTTTTCGATGTCTCCTCAGCATATCCATCCCCACTAGTACACTGTCAACCATATCACTGAAGTCCATCACTGATTTCAAATTTTTTTGTATATTTAAGCTCTGCGTGCTTTAGATTAATAAAATTACCTCCAAGAGGCGTATAAAAATGGAAAAACGGACAGAAATTTCTAAGGGCATCACGAAACTACGTGGTGTTTCAGAAAGGTTAATGCGCTTTGACAAGACTATATCTTCTACATGAATGAGAATAATAACTGCGTTACATTTTCACCTATGCACAGGACTAGAACCTAATTATGTTCAGTGGGAAAAATATATTTTAAAAGGGATTCTTTATACACTTACGTTTAAAATTAAAGTTTTCATTTACCCGTTACGAATCCTTACTTTTCTCACCACAAGATGCATTACAAGCATCCAGACAACAGCTGCTCGTCCCATTCTTTTGCTGAGAATGGCTGGAGGTAGTGCACTCTTTATTTTTGCCGTGCACCGGCTCAGATTACACCTAGATGTTGGAAGGGGAGCTACACAGGTGAAGTCTTTCACAAACCACAAAAGATTAATGTATATTGGGTAACGAGCATCCGAGCCAAATGTTCCATAGAAAACCCTACGGCAACTACACTAATTGGCAGCTTAGCCAAGACGCCAATGTACACTTTTAATATCGAGGACGTTCCTAAAGAAAAAAAAAAAATATTCTCTAAGGAATCAGTACTGATTCAGGTAAAAGCACATATGCGAAACACAACTTGATCCATACGTAAACAATATCTTCCAGTTCAAAGGACGACTGAGGGGTATTCTACATTAATTTATTTACTTGTTTACTAACGCGCTGTTGCTATGTAACTTTACTTTTGTGCCAAATTAGCAATCGCTTCAGACATTTCAGTTTCATATATGTACACAACATCCGATGATCGTGTACTTTACGAAATGCAATAGATTCCTCTAGCAAACATTGCAATAATTTATGTCTTTATTTAGTTTAACACTGCTTCAAAAATATTTTACCCTTTTATGTACTGCTAGCTACAAGGTACAATGCATGTTATGAGTTATGACTATGTTTAAACGCCTATACACCAGGGCAACAGAATAAATAACGCAATCTCCATTTAACTTGGAATGGGAGTTTGCTTCTAAATAAACAACTTGTCTCTTGTTAGTAGAGGCTCTATAAGTGTATGTTTGTTCTTGATGTCAATATGTGACAATTGTCCATTTTTTTCACTTTTTCTGTCAATGATTGTCTATTCCCGAAGATATCCGTGAAGAAATCTCTCCTGCCTCGTGACATATGAAGACTGCGTTTGATTCTATGATTTCTTCGTACGCTCAGTTTGTTAAGTTGGCGTGATGCTCTTCTTTGTTTTACCCAAAGAGATACTAGAATTATTGTTGATGCCCTTGGAAAACAGATTAGGTTGCATCAAACTACTTTTCTGAGAAGTGCAAACGAACACGGAGCGATGTACACTGAAGAGCCAAAGAAACTGCTACACCTGCCTAATCTCGTGTAGGGCCCCAGTGAACACTCGGAAGTGCCGCAACACGACGTGGTATGGACTCCACTAATGTCTGAAGTAGTTCTGGAAGGAACTGACACCATGAATCCTGCAGGACTGTCCATAAATCCGTAAGAGTACGAGGGGATGGAGATCTCTTCTAAACAGCACTTTGCGAGGCACCCCAGATACGCCAGCCAAGCAATCAAATTCAACTCTCTATAAAACCAGCCCTAGGTACGGAACAACTTGGGTTTACATTTAGAACCCTGTCGGGGTTATATTCGGATTGACATATACTGAAAACCAATCACAAGTGAGTCTGGGATACACGCCTCTTCCTGTCACGCTTTCCGCTACAAGCAGGCTTTTTCCAGGATTATGGTTCAACGTGTCAGTGAAATCCTGTTAAGTCCAGCATCTATAGAAAAACAACTGTCTAATGTTAAGTACATAGCTGTTTGTATGAGTTATGACACAGTGGTAGTTGATAATCTGTGCAGAAAAATGACTTCTCAAAATGAATACAAAATTCCACTCTCTTCAATAGCGACTAATTCTAATTTTTTTAGGAAACATCATGTAGACCACATTTTTGCTTCGGCCAACAGCCTCCAGGAACCTTATATTCACAATGAACAGTCGTATTGGGATAAATTTGCTGACTAGGCGTGTACAAGATTACCTGTAGTGAATGTGATGCTTCATACATAGGACGTTTAAGGCTGGAGTTCATGAGGATCTACTGAACAGAGAAGGACAGTTGTAACCCCACTCAGCGTCTGCGGCCATCAGCCGCCGACGCTAAGCAATTTAAATGAACTCCTTACTGCCAAAAATGGAGGATAGCTCAAATAATTAGAAGAGATGGGAACTGCTATACACTCATGTGAACAAATGATACTATAATGAAATTTTCACTCTGCAGTGGATTAAAACTGTGTGCCGGACCGAGACTCGAATTCAGGACCTTTTCCTTTCGTGGGCAAGTGCTCTACTACCTTTTTTTCTGGTCTCATTTTTTTCGTAATTGTTCGTTGGATACTTTCGGGGCGGACGTCCCATGGCACCTGTTACAGTTCATCGTCGATCCGTTAGCTCAGTTTCTTTAATTACAGAGGGCAGCTAACCCAATGACCGAACATGCTGAGCTACCGTGCCGGCACCAACTGAGCTACACAAGCACGGCTGACGCCCAGTCCTCACAGCTCTAGCACTTCTGGAAGAAAGGATATTGTGGAGACATAGCTTAACCATAGCTGGGGGGTTGTTTCTAGAATGAAGTATTTCACTCTGGGCCTACAGCTGAGTGTGCGATGATATGAAACTTTCTGGCAGATTAAAACTGTGTGCCGGACCGAGACTCGAACTCGGAAAAGGTCCCAAATTCGAGTCTCGGTCTCGCACACAGTTTAATCTGCCAGGAAGTTTCAAATGATACTATTCTTAACGATTAGTTGGTCTGGAAAAACCAGACATTTTAGGGTTAATGATCCCTTTCATAGAGTCCCTCCATTGACTCCATTGACTATTATTCCAGTAATTTGTTTCATAGTTATACTCTCGTATCTGATCTAAGATCTATTCAGTGCGTATCACTGGCTATGACCTTCTATTTATCGTGTTTTTGTATGGTGTATATGTGATTTATTCCAATGACCGCCATATACACTCCCAAATATTAAGTTTTTTATGGCCCTATATTAACAATCACTACAGATTTCTGAGCGTGAATTTAATAGTACAGTGTCATAGCATTCATTGATTTATTTATTTAATTGCTCGTGGATGCTACTTTTGTATGCTTTACGCATGTCATACTTGCTGGGTAACTTGACGTCGTTTACCACAATGGTGTTCCCCTAGTATGTACACTAATCACCTTAGTATTGTACTGATATGGATGGCCCGTATTACCTGTTCAATAATTTTAATTTTTATTACCAGTTAAATTAATTTTAATCTAATGCAATCCTTCGTTTCAAGTATAAATTAATCAGCTACATATTAGCCTTGTCCGTAACTTAAAATATTAAGCCCATCTGTCTTTCATTCTATTAGCGCGGAAATATGCGGCCATCTCCGTTTAATAATTCTCGTGGCGCTGCCAGTTAGACCGCCCAGCCGTTTGGCATCCAGGCCAGCATGATGTACACAAGGCTCTATGTTGTGATCTACTTGCTGCTATAACAGCTCAAAGGTATTTGTAACTGTTCGTTGCTTTCCTATACCGGTTTTCTGAGACTTCGTTTCCGTTGTGACTGTGGGATGACTTTCGAAATTTTGCGTCTAGGTTCCCATAGTTCCATTTAGTTATTCTGACGGTTTCATGGTATGTGGTTGACATAGATCTGTGGTAGCGGCCGCAATGGAATTCACTTGACACTTCTGCGTGAATGCTGTTACAACTTTAATTATTGGCGCAGCTTAGAACCATGCATTATGGTGTCTATATGATAGTTATTTAACTAGCTTAGTTTTTCCTTTTAGCCGGCTGGTGTGGCCGAGCGGTTCTAGACGCTTCAGTCTGGAACCGCACGACCTCAGATGTTAAGTCCCATAGTGCTCAGAACCATCTGAACAATTTTTTCCTTTAAGATAATCTAATAATCCATGTCCAACGCGAAACGCGTGACTTTGAAATAAAAATTACTCAGGAACAAAGACTGTTTTATTTACAATACAACAATGAATACCGGTTGTTGTGTCAGTCGACCAATGATGGAATGGAGTGAACACTTTAATTGGCTCTTTTTGAGAGTCAAGAAAGCGTTTTGGCTGTATTTGAGAATCAAGAAAGCGTTCTTCAACACATTTCCGTGTCTGCATGTTCTCTGGTGGAGTGAGGATTGTCACTTTCCGATCAGGAAAAAGCATGTGGCTCTGCACCTCTCCAAATGTTGATTCATTTCCGAGAGTCTCACGAATTTGGCTACCGAGAACAAAATACTGTCGAGTCATTGACGACAGTGTCGCAAATACCAGAACCTATTAACCATTTCACAAAGTCCACGTAGTCATGGAAGAATATCAGGAGGTAGTCTGGGCGATGTATTCGGAGCCCAAGTTCTGTTGTAAAGTGAGACTGCGGTATTCTATCCCACCAAAGAGACATAGTGCAGGCAGAGCTACTCCTAACCGTAAATAAGCATTCCGAAATCACAGAGCTATTACCTAGAAGACCAAAAACTAATTTAATTTCCAATAGAGGTAAAATGTAAAACTGCTCGTTATTATTATCAGGACTTGCGGCTCATAACAATACTTTATCACAAAAAAATTCATTACATTAACCTGCCGCACTTGAGACTAGCAGTCAAGGTGATCCTGCCTACCCTTTTGAAATACATGATGAGATAATTAATGCCGAGGTGATTTAAGTACTAATATACTGTCGAATAGTTCCATCTAAAATGACTAGTTAATTAGGAAAGTGAGATTAATGTTATAACACTGTCGTCTCTCGATTTACAGAGAACGCATCAGCTGCCAGAGACAGCAGTGCGGCTGACTAGGCAAGTCTGTCAGCAGGGCCAGTCACCGTATTGCGAAGTCTCACCTCAACATCCATACGGACGTCGCAGATCCCCGTCCATGATGCTAACGTAATTGAAAACTATGTCAGCAACTACCAGTAATCTGAGACACTGTTACTCTAAAATTTGTGATAGCTTTCCTTGAAATACAATCTTTTCCATATAGCAGCAAATGCAGATTTCGACACTCTGTTCCATTGATAAATGTAAAAGAAACGAGGAAAAATGTTCGATATGGAGCAGTTGTTTTGTGTTTTGTGGCCGTGCATATATGTTGTGTCACATTATCGCCAAAGCAGTGCGTATACAAAACTGCCAACATTTTGTTTGGTGTTTCGTCAGAAAAATGGTTTGATGCAGCTCTCCACACTGGTACACCCTGCACAAGCATCATCATTTCTGCAAAAGTACTGCAACATATGCAACATAGACCTATCTGAGTTTGTCCCCTGTATTCAAGCCTTGGTCTTACTGCACCATTTTACCCCCCTCCCCCCACTTCCCTCAACAAAGAAAATAATGGGTCCTTGATTCCTGAGGATGAGTCCTATCAACTAACTCGTCCTTTTAGTCACCTTATGCTATAAATTCCATTTCTCCACTTTTCGATTTATTACTTCTCATTAGTTATTCAATTCATCTATCTGATTTCCAACATTAAGCTGCAACATCACATTTCAAAAGCTTCTATTCCTTTCTCGTCTGTACTGTTCATTGTTCACGTTTCACTCTGGTACAAGATTACACCGCAAAAAATTACCTTCGGAAAAGACTTTCAAAAAGAAAAATTTACGTTCGATGTCAACAAACGCCGTCGGGAAACCTCCGTTTCTGTTTCTTCTCCATGAACTTTCTTTTTCCAGTACCTCCTTAGCTTCCTTCGGTGTTTACTCGATGAACATATTCGGTGAAACCGAGGACGTGGTACAACCCGCCTTACTCAGTCCTCAATTAGTGCTTCACTACCGCGTCTTTTCACTCTAATAACTGCAGCCTCATTTCTGTATAAGTTGTAGATACCGATTTGGTCCTGTATTTTATTCATTCAACGTTCAGCATTTCAAAGAGAGAATTTCAGTTAACATTATCAAAACCTTCCTTTAAATCTACAAATGCTGAAGGTTTAGGTTTGTGTTTCTTCGTTCTATGTTTTAAGATATTTTTTATGTAACCTTGTGTGCCCAGGATTTAGAGAACACAAAATAATAAAAATAATAAGAAACCTGCCAGGCACTTCTGATTTATTGTTAAATGGGCCATAAGTCCCAGAGTTACGCTATCTTGTTGCATATAGCTATTTTGTGGTGCTAGAACCGCGCAGGTTTCTGCAAACCAGGAGATGTTGTTCCTGCAGGTCCCCACACTCACAGGCCTCACCTCCTGAGGTTCGGCTTGCGTCGTGACACTCCTGTCTTCAATAACTTTACTACCTTCCATTTCACATACAGCATATAGTAGCCTGCAGCTGGTTCCACGTTGATGTTCTTCCCAAACCATTCGGAAAATAGATGTCGCCTTAGCCTTGTGCAGTGAGTTTCAGATGCTGATGTTTTGTGCATGAAGCATCTCCTTGACCTTAGCCTAGGTCCTTGTGGTTTATATCCAAAAACTGGGTATCTGTGATCGTTTTCCCACGTCTTATTCTATTTTTCTTCCACCGTCAAAAACTGGTTCAAATGACTCTGAGCATTGTGGGACTTAACATCTGAGGTCATCAGTCCCCTAGAATTACTTAAACCTAACTAACACACACATCCATGCCCAAGGCAGGATACGAACCTGCGACCGTAGTAGTCGCGCGGTTTCAGACTGAAGTACCTAGAACCGCTCGTCCACCACGGCTGGCTTTCCACCGTCTTTCTGAGGTAGTTAGGTGGCGCTCTGCCCATAATTTGATAAATTTTTGGGGCAGGAGAGCGTCGGAGGCAGCCATAATGCATTCATCCTCATTCAAAGTCTGTTTCCCATGTCTGGAATTTCGTCAACTGTTACCGTGTATTCTACAACAGAGAAGCTTATTGCGAGGACAGATGTATGAACCATGTTAGCCATGAAGCCCAGGTACTGTAAGTACGTTTACGGATGATGTCGTTCTGGGCAAATACATTGACATTTGTCTCTTGGCAATGATATTTGAGTGGGAGACTACGATCCAATTTTAATCATAGGTATTTTGGAGTATCGTAGTGACAAGACACATGCCCACGCCAGATATTATTTAATTTCCTCCCGGCCGCCCAGTATCTCAGATGAAAGACACATACCTGCGACTCACCATGATTTTGATTTGCTTGGTAAACATCATAATACTTGACGAGATCTCCAAGGGCTGCTGTTAACTTCATCTCCTCTTCCTCAAGGATTTTGTCTTGAGTCACATTTGCAGTGTCGTCTGCATAAATAAATGCTCTTGTTCCACGGTTGACTGGTTTGTCATTTGTGTAGACGTTGTACAGCAGGGGTGCCAGTACACTATTCTTGAGGCAGACCATTCTTCAAGGCTTTCCACCGGCCCTTCTTATTGTGAAGTGTAACAATAAATCGATATGTTTCGTACGAAACAGTGGACAAACTGTTTTAAAAGGTAGCCTTTGTGATTGGATACACCTTTCTAATCAGCTTGACAGTGTCATATGCTGCTAATAGATCTATGAATACTACTCTGGTAGCTTGGCGTCTGATCAGCCTTTCCAAGCCTTTATACAGTTGGCAAAGAAGTGAAACTGTTAGAAAGTGTTTAGCATCCTTTGGTTCTTTCTAGGCTTAAGAAATTCTACAACTCTGAACTTACGTCAGATCTTAGGATTCTGTAATTTGGAAATGCAGGTGTTAGTTAAGTTTAAGATCAATTGCGTTGTTATTGGCCAAAACGTTTTAGTAGTCTCTGGTCTTAGATCATCTAAGCCTGCATCTTTAATAATCCTCATAGATTGGAAAATTACTTCAGTCCTTTCACGGTGAAAGGATATCAAGGTAATCGTCTGCATCAGCATTTCTCTGAAAGTTCCAGTTCATAGTTCTGCATTTACTTTCCCCATTCAACCGAAGAAGATGTGCAGTTTGATGGGTAGTTACATTAAACAGGCTTGGAGGAGCACTTGTTGGATCATGTTAAATTTCTTCAGCGGTTCACAAGCCTTATGGCTGCTCTGTCTTGTGTCTGGTTGTGACACGTTACCCTACCATTAATTAAAACTTCCCGGCTTTACCCTACCATTTCTCTCTCCTGTCTAAATTTTTGCTTTCGGGTGTGGGTCGGATTCAAATAAGTACTCGTATTTCCGAAGGAGACATCTTGAACAGTTATCGAGCCCAGGGATTTAAGATCTTGTGCAGTGTACGGGAATATCTCTGACTAATTCGATAAACTTCAGATATATCATAGGGTCAGTATCCCGTAATGTATACCTACATTTCTCCGGAATTCATCGTGACCGTCACCAAGATCAGCTTTTATTTGTTATTCCATTCTTCTGTATGTAATTCATGACAGTGTTTTGCATCCATGACTTATTAAACTGATGGATCGTCTTGGAATTGCTGTTATTTCCATCTTCTGGAAGCGTGAGGATAGTTCCCGTACCTCAGATATCTTACTTACTGTCGTTGGTCCTCCCTGCTATCTCTGTAAATCTGAGGGAGAGACTTTTACTCGAGCGGCCTTATTTCACGTAGGTCTTTCAGTTCTCTATCATATATTTCTCACTGCATTTATTCTTATTAACCCCTTCTTTCAATCCCATTAAACTGCTATCAACTTCTTTTACACTGTATATATTCCATCCACGTTTCAACTTCCCTTCCTTTCCTTACTGCTGCCTTGCAAAAGGATCTCTTCATATTCATACAGTTCCTCCCCTTTGTCCTAACGTTTCTTTAGGTTTCTTATAGGAGGCATCTATCTTTGTCATAGCCATGCATGTTTCTAGAACCTTGCTTTTGTTCTCCAGCCATAACAGATTAGTCACTTCGCAGTTGCTGTCAGTCCCATTCTTTAGATTATTGTACACTCTTTTTGCATTTTCCTTGATTGTGTATTTTGTATTTTCTTCTTTCGTAGATTAAACTCAATATCTCGTGTCTTATTCATGGATTTCTACTAGGCATTGTCTTTTTGCTTATTCGACAATCTGCTGATTTCGCTGTATGTTCTCTAAAGTTACCACCTCTTCTTTTATTGTAGACCTATTCCTTTCCTCTGTTCTCAATTGAAGCTCTTAACAAGATGTAGTTCTTTCATTTCATCTAGGTCTCATCTCCTTTGGTTTCTACATTTATTCATTTTCTTTAGTTTTAATCTGTTGTTCATAACCAACAAAGTTGTGTCAAAGTATACACCTGTCTATGTAAATATTTTGGAGTTTAAAATCAGGTTTCTAGGTCTCTGACTTAACGTTGTATATCATTATGTAACCTATTTCAGTATCTCCTAGTCTCTTCCACGTATACAACCTTCGTTTCTTAAACCAAGTGTTAACAATGTTTACAATGTGCGTTGTGAAAAAATCTACCAAACGGATTTATCTTTCGTTTCTCTGACCCAGTTCCTGTTTTGAACTATTTTTGCTTCTCTTCCTGTTACCACTATCGAATTCTATCTACCTATTAGAATTAAATATTCATCTTCCTAAATAATCAAAATACTATCTTTCATCCTATCATACAGCCTTGCCATCTATTTATTATCTGCAGAGCTAGTACAACTGCTGGCGACAGAAAGACGGACCAATGAAGTCACATGTGGAGTAAATACTTTGTTTTAAAAGTAGCAGCGAATTGTGAAGTCAGATGCTGTACATCACTACAAGAAACTGGTCTCAAAGTTGTAACGTCTTTAAACTGTTTTAACTTTGTGTTGTTATATGCGAAAAAATGCCATTCCAAAACGAAAAGTAAGATCTTACTCCAGTTTATAAAAAGACGATTTAGATGAAAAGATTACTGCAACAAGTAGCAGAGTTGAAATTACTGCAGTGCCCAACTCCAAAAATCCTACTGTTTCTCCTCTAGTAGCGCTCATGCTAAACTACGGCGTCAGATCAACAAATTCCACGGGCGCACTTTATACACTTTCCCAACGAAACTTCTTCGACTTAGCCCAACTGTCTCTGTCACGTTCTTCTTAATACTACGGCTTTAAAGACACACTCCCTTTCCGTTTTCCTACCCAACGCCTACCATCATCCACATGGCTACATCCAAGCGGAACCCTATCTTTACAGCCACACTCTACAAACCTACACAGCTTCTATAGTTTCACGCCCGTAAATATTTATACCCATAGTTGGTCCTTCAAGATTTTGTGAAAGTGCAGTTCCTCTCTTTATGATCGTCGCCTGTCTGCAACACGTTTCAAATAAAATTTCTTTAATTAGGCCTTTTAGCCTTTGTGACCATGACCAAATGAGAAACGAAGAAAGTGGACATCTGAATTTTATAGAACCGTCACCAATGAAATTCATTTTTTAATTTTAAAAGTATGTGAATTATTTATCCTCTAATTTCATTGCTTCATAATTATGTGATATTTCAACCTATTGGCTGAAGAGCGGGATATATGTAGCACTGAGAAACCCCACCTCGTTGGTGAGGGAGATGAAACAACAATAAAAATGTTCATTCTAGTCTACTAGATTGCAGCAGTCCTTTCACTGTATCTGTACTGGTTAGCCTTGTGATTTATATTTTAAATTGAATAAATAGGGATATTATAATTTTCTCCCCATCTCTATCTACTTCCAGCTGTTTTATTATTTGTGTACATGATAGCAATTTAACTTCTTACCAGATACAGATATATGTTCTGATGTGTTGTTGGTACCGATCATCCTGTTGGAGTAGATATTATTATGTTACCTATACGTTTTGCATAATATAACTGTTGAATGACTTATGTCAAAACTGATATTTATTGTACCATGAGACATAGCTCACAAAATTTTGTACTAGTGATATATTGCAAACTGGACTGACAGTACTGTATGCTTCTAGTTATGGAATGAATCAGCTTGTGTCACCTGACCATATTATGGCTATGATGTTGTGATGAGTTAGTTTTTTTTTTTTTTTTTTTTTTTTACAGAACTTGCGACTATACCATGTAGGTTGTACAATCCTGAAGTGCCATATCGTCATCATCAATGATGTTAGTAGCTTCATTCTGTAATGCACAATTGGTAACTAATTCCATTTTGTATACTGTTTTTGAATTATTATGTTCACATTTATAGTGCAATTGCATGTTTGTACTCATAGCATCAAGACTGTTATGGAATTATTGCAAGTATAACTGTTTCACTACAAAACTACTGACACTACAAAATGAATCTACAAATTTAACGCTACACGACATTATAGTTATAGCACTATAGGTTTTATTTTTGTATATAAATATCTCTGTCACAATTGATTTCTCATCACTTCGAATGTAAGTCTTTGGGCATATGATGTCACGTTTGTTTCTCTGGTTTGAGTACTGTACCTTGAGTACAAAATTGTTTTCTTGTTGGAAATTGCTTGCCGTATTATTTTAGTCTGTGTGTATGCCTGATATTAGTAACTGATTTCATACTGTGTCAATATGGGTTCATGGATTATTTGAACTTGTGAATGTTACTAAAGTTAAACGATTAATGACCATTTTATTCTTGTTACTGAACAGTCCGTTAATGGTTGTCGATGACTCAAACAAAGATATAGAACTCATTGAATAAAAAAACTTATAGTCCAGAGAGAACTACTGTGTAATGTAAGTGTAATCATGACTGGTGAATTTCACGTAACTTACAAGTAATCATGACTGATGAATTTCACGTAACTTACAAGTAATGCTTTCAATATTTATTTGGATTTAAAAAATATATATTGTTCTTTAAAGTCACTTATGCAATGTGAAAAAGCTTCTAAGTTTTCCACAAACACCGCGTACCAATTTGTGGAGCCCATACTTGAATGTATTAATAGTGGAATAGTCTTCCGTACTCTCAGGACCTGTCAAACTGTGTTTTTGCAAGAGAACAGTGTTCCATAGTCTCAGGGTCTGTCAGACTGTGTTCTTGTAGACTCCTTTAGTGCCTTTAGTTGCGATATTCTGTTTCCTTTTAAGTCATCTTGGGCTAAAGGCACCTCGTAGTTGAATTTTGAATGAATGGACCTATAATGATTCATTAGCTGCTCGACGAAATATACTCATCTTTACAATAATGCTATAAATATTCACTTCTCAACGACACTCAAGTCCGGAAGCAGGGTAGTAATTAAGGTACAACACTTATTACGAACACCACGGAACTAATGGAACGAGAGTGCAGCTACTTATACAAACATCGTATTTTCTAGATTGCATGCGCATTCCATAATACAAGTAATATTCCGAGCTTCGGCGGTTAGGAAAGCTTCGGTGACAACGTAGCGGCTGTGGTTGTCAGTGCAGTTACCCATCGATTCTCATTTGTTAACTTCGGGAATCTCCACATCAGCTCGACACCAATGTAGTGGAATGACACTGCTGCAAGAGGAGCTGGTACCAGATGCCCAAAATGTAATTACGGTGCGTTCTATTGTCATTGTAATTTTTTGCAGTCGATCACATAGTGTCTAGGATAATAGTTAAGACCTGATTGGTGACAGCTGCATCTGTTTCTGCCTAGAGTTTCACGAATCGGAGGATTATTCATACACTGACGTTTGTTATCCTAACACATCGCCTTCGCTATAAACCCTCAATGAAGTAAACTAAACACTGTCCGAAGAGGCCTTGGAAGGCCCAAAACTACTGACCGGCTGCCGTGTCATTTTCAGCCAATAGAGATTATTTTATGCGGATACGGAGGGGTATGAGATCAGCACACTGCTCTCCTATCTGTTGTCCGCTTTCGTGACTGGAGCCACTACTTCTCAATCAAGTAGCTCCACAATTGGCCTCACAAGGGGTGAGTGTACCCCACTTGCCAGGAGTGCTCAGCAGATCACTTAGGTCAGAAAAGTGTTTGCCAAGCCCAACAGCACTGAACTTGGGTAATCTGACGGGAACTGGCGTTACCACTGCGAGTAGGCCGTTGCCATTAAGTCTTCAGTAATACTTAATAAACCCCAATGTCTCAACCAAAAATTACCTCTCAGAGGGACAGGTCCAATGTATTGGACTGTATGAGCGTCCCAGTGTCACTGACTTAGTTCCAGGGTCACAGTCGCTTTTCAACTATTATGCTTTGCATTTGGTATACCTACGATATTTCATAAAACTGTCCGCCTGCTTAACTGGATGGTAACGTGATTGCCTCTCATGCAGCGGGCCCAGGTTAGATTCCCAGCCGTCTGGGAGATTTTCTCTGCTCGTGGACTAGGTGTTGTGTAGTCCCCATCAGCATTTCATCCTCATCACTGGCATGCGAGTCGCCCACTGTGGCGTCGACTTAACAAAGAATCGCACTTGGAGTCCGAACTTTCCCGGATGGGGCCTCCTGGCCAGCAATCCCATACGATCACTTAAATTTTTTTTCAAAAAAATTAATTGTAACCAAGAAGTTCTTTCTTATAATGATTTGGAGAGTTACCGTAATGGATTTTATGTTGTCATGCCTGCTGTGCTGGTAGACTCTGGAGCAGTATAGTCGGGATGAGAGGTCCAAAGAGCATCTTACGTCCATGGAGTATCTCAGCATATTGCTGCTCTGAGTCAGTGCCGAATGATGGAAGGCAGAAATCGTAACCACAAGACACTCTTGCGTCAATGATCCACACTTCAATTTGTCAGTGCTTTTCACGTACCTCTCGTGAATTGTAAATTATCGCTCTTTATTTATTTATTTATTTTGGTTTTGTTTTTGTTATTGCTCGCGTAGTAACGCATGTATGAAAAGAGTTACGTGAAATACTTTTATTAATGCTGTGCTTTGAAATTCTGTATCGTCATTACCTTTAAAAAAAATTATATATATATTGAGATCTTATTGTTCTGTATCTGGCCTACACTTAAAGGAACGTTTTTTCGTAACTGTAACTCATGCAAAAACTCAATATATCTTCCCTACTTTATAGCTATTGAAAATTGAAATTACTTTGTCATGAACACTGATGTTACAGTTCGTATGATCGTTCAACAACAAAAGTTTGCAGTGGATTTTGTTTCTCGGTAAAACACCATTCAATACCACGACTAGCCCAAGAACATGAGACTCTTATTAAAATAATACGTTTTCACTGTAACGTTTGCCAGACCAGAACAGAGCACAGCAAGATTCTTATTAAATTTTGGAGGTACATTAACTTATTTGTACTGTGAATTATATACTATCAGCAGCCCGCGTCGACCTGCAACACATCATAAAATCTGCTGATCTTCACTGCAAGTCTGGAAGCTAAAAGAAATAATATTGGAAGTAGTTTGAATACGCCGCGGCAGCGGCTCTTTCGTTCGTCGCGCAGCTCAGCACCACAGATAATATTTATATATAACGGAAAAATGTCTCAACAGGATGGGATAATAGGCAAGCAAGCTTTAACAATTAATAATGCAAGTTTTCATTTAAACAACTCTATTAAAACATTTAAATATCTCAATGATTACAGACCTTTATGAATTCACACGTAATGGCGTACATCTCTTAGCCTCGACAAAAGAAAGCTACATTAGCGTTCGCTACTACAATACAGGAGATCTTACTCGCACGACTCTCAGATTAAGAAGACAAAGAAATTAATGTTTATCACGTATTATATACTAGATACTTTTTTAATCTTTGTTCAACATTTATTGTCTGTGGCGTTTTCATTATTCGCCGACGCAGATATTCTCAAATATAAATAATAAAAGAAATACATAATTTTATACAATGACACGATATGATACATCTAATTTTCTAATTCCTACATAATATGTTGTTTTTCTACTAGACGTTACATGCTCTCTCACGGTTTACAACTACCTTTATAGAAAATAAAGTAAGCAGCATGAGTGTGGAGCAGAAATGGAAAGGAAAAGAAGCAACTCCATACGAGCCTTAGGCACTCTATGGAGGTCAAGTCACATACTTGTATACACTAGTGTATATTCATGGAGAACTATTAATCTATAACTTACATGACAAAAATAAATAACATCTACACTCGTTCTATATTTAGACTAACTTATTATTCACTGACACCCACGGCCTTCTTCGTTTGAACCTAGAAAATTCCCTGCACAGCATTTAGAAATGCCTTTTCCTTCGACTTACACAACACTACACAGTGTGATTCAGTGCATGTGGCGGTTTGGCCCAAAAGGTTACACTTTATACACCCAACCCATGGTATCACATATCTATATCGCCTCACTTCTGCTCTACAGTTGTTAACAGAATGGCAAGTTTCTGTGTGACACCAACACAGGATCTGGCGGACGTAGTGGCGTGCATCCACTGAGCCACACCTCCAGTGACTCGGGTACTACGAGCGCCACTTGCTACTGCGATACAGGATGGCCAGCAGCAGCCACTCTACCTACTTGCCCTCGGAGCCACTACGTAATGTGACACTAGGCAGACGCCATATAGTTGCGGCTCTAACACCGTTGTTCATGCTTGCTGACACTGATGAGCTGGACTCTGCTTCTTTCATCAACATTTGTATTGAGTCTTCCTTTACTTGGAGAAATACAAGTGATGCAAATCTTCCACTTGCCATGTTAATCTTTTCGTTAATGATACTATTCCTGTCCAGCTTTCCTACGAAGAGAGTTGCCACAGCATTCTGTAGTCCACCTCTCCTTACCAATGTGTATCAAGTCGTACGCAACACGACTGGTGTCATTGGCTGATCTCTTCCGCCCCTCCCAGGTATCATAACTGGATCTGTACCTGTCTTGATTGGGCCCCATGTTCTTCCACCTACCCTCAATGGAGCACGTTATCATGATTTCATACGGGATACTCCACCTGTGTTGCTAGAACATGTGCCTTCACAAGTACGACACAACATGTGGTTCATGCACGATGGAGCTCCTGCACATTTCAGTCGAAGTGTTCGTACGCTTCACAACAACAGATTCGGTGACCGATGGATTGGTAGAGGCGGACCAATTCCACGGCCTCCACGCTCTCCTGACCTCAACCCTCTTGACTTTCATTTATGGGGGCATTTGAAAGCTCTTGTCTACGCAACCTCAGTACCAAATGTAGAGACTCTTTGTGCTCGTATTGTGGACGGCTGTGATACAATACGCCATTCTCCAGGGCTGCATCAGCGCATCAGGGATTCCATGCGTCGGAGGGTGGATGCATGTATCCTCGCTAACGAAGGACATTTTGAACATTTCCTGTAACAAAGTGTTTGAAGTCACGCTGGTACGTTCTGTTGCTGTGTGTTTCCATTCCATGATTAATGTGATTTGAAGAGAAGTAATAAAATGAGCTCTAACATGGAAAGTAAGCGTTTCCGGACACATGTCCACATAACATATTTTCTTTCTTTGTGTGTGAGGAATGTTTCCTGAAAGTTTGGCCGTACCTTTTTGTAACACCCTGTATAACTCTTGTCAGCATCTCGGATGCATCATTTGTTAGGCTGATTCTGCAACAATTTTTCACCCATATCTGCCCTTGCTCTCTTTGGAAATGTGTTGATGATATTTATCCGAATGTCGGATGGTACGTCGCCAGTCTCATAGATCTTATACACAAACATGAATAGTCGTTTGGTAGAGGCTTCTCCCCATGATTTTAGAAATTTCGACGGAATATTATCTATGCTTTCTGCCTTATTTAATCCCAAGTCATCTAGAGCTCTTTAAATTCTGACTACAAATTAGGTTTCCGGATGTCATCCCTACAGACTCCAATTTCTTCCTCCAATACATCAAACAAGTGATCCCCTTCGAAGAGCCCTTCAGTAGACCCTTCCCACGTATCTGCTCTGCCTTCCGTAGCCTTTTCACCTTGGCTGACTTGTATTTGCTATTTATTTCATTCCTAAAGGATCTATATTGCTCTTTTTCTGTCATTCCCGGAGTATTTGTATACTGTTTTCTTATATAACTCGCAAACCACGAATTCTCTCCAACGATCCTGAAGTACGTAGATTTGGTACACGTTTGAAACTTAACACAGGGCTTATACAATACACCTCAAAAGATACTTCCTTTGATGCCGGATGTTCCCTAGCATTTCGAATCTACAGAGCATACATCATACAGAAACAATCATAGATGATGTAATTCTAACGACGCCGTTGAAGTTGCATAAGAACGAGAAAAAAATAAAATGAAACTATTATGACGTTCATGATTACCAAATGCTTTTATTTTTTCATTTAACCTGATCTGATTAAGCCCATCTGGCCCTCTCTTACATTGGACAAGGACTGCAAACATACAATTCCTTTAGACATCATAGTTAGCTCATAAATAAAAGTTTTAATATGCCACATAGTATTAAATTGATTTGATTGTTTATAGTAGCGATTTTAGTAAATAATAGTAATTTTGAACTAATTAAGTTACTACTGGGAGTATTTGTACTATTGCTGCTGCTACCACTAAGAGGAATAGTAGTAATAGTAATAATAATAATAATAATAATAATGATGATGATGATGATAATAGTGACAAGAATACCAGTAATGACAATAATGGTAATGGCAGATATAAATAGGATTTACAGGTGTACAAAATAAATATGTTCTGATATAGACAGTTTTGGGGAAAGGAAATTTAACGAGGCTGCATCAACTAAGAATACTGTAAAACGAGGTAGATCTGGTTGGCAACAAGAATGTACAAGAGTGACAAGTGCGTGCAGGCACAATGGTAACCATTGTTGTTGCTTTAGCAGATATGTCATTAACTGTCTTATCAAGGTGGAAATGTTAATCAGTTCTCTAATATAGAGCGCGAAGTCCTTTCAGAGTCGGATTTCTGAGACTGGGAAGGACTTCGGGAAAGTGGCCGAATGGTGAAATTGGACAGAAAGGATTTTGCTATGATGGGAACATGTGTTTCTTGCCATTTTTTTCATACAAGAGCGTTAAGGCCGAGAAGAGATATGATGAACAGTGTACATTCATAAGACAACAGAGGAGAAAGAGGTTTCGGGAATGTCGACGCATATCTGCACACAGTCAGGGTAGTTGTGCGTACGATGGTGAAATATGATCAAAGAGACCAACATCATAGACATAACGAACACAGGCGCTCGTAACCAGTTCCAGGTGCCGCGAGCATTCCTTAGAAACGCCTGCAGGATAATACCGCTGTAATCAACAACTGGAAGTATAAGTATAGGTCTAAGTTTCTTGTTCAGCTCAAGAGGAAAGATCTAATTATATTTTTCTAGGGCATGAAGAGACGCTGATTGAGCCATGCCGGCTTGCGGTTACGGATATTTGTTCAGAGATGCTAACCTTTCGGCGCTTGTGAGGCCGTCGCGAGGTGGCGCGGCTGGGAACGGATCAGGAGGCCAGTGCGAGTGAGTTTAGTAGGGAGGTCTAGAGAAGACGGAGCGACTGCCCAAGGAGGGTACACCGGTCGGTGAAGACGTGTTATGAAAAGACATTGTACAGGCGACAGTTGTAATGTGACCGAGCGCCTCGCGTCCGACTCTGCCCCGATACTCCACACTCTTAACACTAACAATGTCAATTTTCCAAAGCAGCGTCGCTGAAGTTGAACGAGAACTAACTGGACATTATGAGGTGCTTCACCCTGTCTAAGACTTACGGCACGGTTCCAACAACCACATGAAATAAAGGAAGGAAGATTTGCTTTTTACGTCCCGTCGAAAACGAGCTTCTTAGCGGCGCTGCACAAGCCGTGACCTTTCAAAAATACCATCCCGGCATTTACCTGCAGCGATACGAAGATATCACGGAAATCCTAAAGCAAGCCTGCCGGACACGGGTTTAAAGCGTCGTCCTCCCGACTGCGCGTCCAGTGTTTTAACCACCGAACTACGTAGCTCGGTCTCAAATATATTGATAGTCTTTGCCACTCTGACCCATATCTTCTGACCCACTACTTTACTCACACTGTAGGACGCAAGAGCACAAGTCAACCACTACTGTGGATAGCTTATCAACACTCAGTCTTTCATAAATTTAAGTTGGTGACTCATCATAAAATCCTCCTAACAGTTTGTCTTCATTTTTCATGGTCTTTGGAATCTCGCAGTAGCCGGCCCCATGTCTGGTATGTTACCTCCTTTGTCTGGTCGATCCATCATCTCTGTGGTCTTTACTGGCGCTTTTTCCCTTCGACCTTACCTTGTATGATCATCTTTTCAGAGTCATCATCATGTCTTCGAATTATGTGATCAAAGAGCTGCAGAGTTTACTGGAAACAAATATTGTACAATTTCTTCTCCACACTCATTTACTGAAACTCTGATTTGTTGGTCCGCTTGTCCATCCATGATACTCTCAGCAACCTGCTATATGTCCACATCTCAAAAGCATCATTTCTTTTCCCGTTCCCTTCAGTTATTTTCCGTGTCTCAGCGCCATAAAGGAAAACTGGAAACAGAGATTTCAGCCATCTCAATTTAGGTTGTCTGGTAAGTGCTCGATCTTTCCAAATCACTGTAAGCTTCGATGTAGCACCCCTACCCAGAAAAATCCTGTGTCGTATTTCCTGTGTAGAGCCTACCTCTTTGTGAACAACTGAGCCCAGGTAGACAAAGAGTTCGACTTCTTCGTATTCTGATGACACATCACTAGCTGGAAGTGACTCACATCTGTCACTCATCATGATCTTAGTCTTTTTCTTGCTAACTGACAGTCCAGGTATCTCGCTTTCTCTCCTAACTCCGTCCAGTAGTTTCTTCAGCACCACTTTCTGCGTACAACCTTAAATTTCTGATTTTTTGTCCTACAATTCAGATCCAACTACTTCTGCCATGAAGACTTTTTCTCATAACATACTCTCCATAGATTTTAAGTATAACTGGCAATAGAATGCATCCTTTCTAACATGGTTCAAAAAAAGTACATGAAATAGTCTTACTTAGTCTAATTACTGCCTACTATCAGAGAAGAGATTTCTGAAATGGTATTAAGATATTCAGGAACGCCCTTTCTGCCAGTATACTCCAGAGTTTCTCCATGGACCACAGTCGAAAGCCTTGCTATAATCCAAAAAAATAAAGAAATAATGGGGTGTATAATTCCCTACATTTTTCAGTTAGCTGTCTGGCATTGATAATCTATTTTCGTTTTCCTTTATCATTCATAAACCCAACTTCCTCTGGTGATATTTCATTATCTGAGTAGGTTCTCAGCCATTCATGGATGACATTTAGAAGAATCTTACTGGGACGTGAAATCTAAGAAATGGTTCTGTAGTTCTCACACGCTTGTGAAACGAAAGAGTTGCTGACATATATTTCATGGATTATTTTCAAACAAAACCACCAAGTGCTTTGCTTGTTTCATCAGCAAAAACAAAAAAATGCTTATTTCTGTTGTGTAAACATCAGAAACATTTTATGGTCCCCAGTCTGCTACTTCCACCAGAAGGATCATTCAGATACAACGACGTTCAAAGTACTTCACTAACTTGTGAGTGCCCAGTTAATAACTTAGCGATGGTAATAAGTTTTTCATAGCAGTCAGTCCACACTAGTTAATACAAGTACGTAGAGAATTTGTAAAGTTTCTCTCTCTCGTAGTTAAAAATATTAATACACATTTTATTTTTACTATTGATCTTGGGGGATACACTTCAAAACTCAGTGGGAAGAGATAAAACAGTAAACTGAAGCAATTCAGCGGAACCCGTTTTCAGATAAAAGCTGATATACGAGCTTTAGAATTTAACATTTACCAAAGTAGTCGTATTTTTCTAGTTTTAAATGAAGCAATTCACAGAGTGGGCTTCAGAGGTGAGCTGCTTTCGTTTGTCCTCAGTCTTTTGGAGATGTAGAGACTGCCCAGATGTAAAGTTTTTGACCTAGGGACCTATAAAAGTTCTGTATTATATGAAATGAATCAGTAGTCGATGTTTAGGAAGAACATTACATGACATTCGTCAAAAATGAAAACACACAAAAGCAACTACAATTTTATTGAGAGACTTACAAAGATATCACTTATAGAGTCACTAATTTTTCAAGAACATCGAGGTTGGGTCAGAATTTAATGAAACATACTGGAAACGCAACACGGCCTTAGAACAGTTAACACTGATTCCTCCAATCGCTGTGAGTAGTGGTGTCGATTAGTCCCACTACGTATTAGCAGAAGAAACGAAGAAAATTTCTGAGGAGGCCAGGACGAAGAGCTACAAGCAAGAAGGGTAGCAAAGCAGGCAAAGGAAGAGAGTAACAAAATACAAGAAATTAGTCGAGAGGCAATATTAAAATTAGAGACTAGCTTCGAAATCTTAGAGAAGCACCGTGAGGAGCGGGAGCGACTGCCAGATAAGTCGAAGAAACATATGGACCAACTAGAAGAATATATGGGGACAAAGGGACAAACTCCAGTAGGCCTTGTATCGATCACAGAACCGGGAAATGATAGCTGAGGTGATCACAGAGGCACAGGCTGGATTACATGGCACGCACGTAGAGTTCAAGGTAAAATTCACAGATGTGTGGTTGCGTTCAGATCTTGGTAAAGCTTAGGATAAAGTCATCCACTTCGAGAGGAAGGAAGTAGACATGAGGCTAGAGAATACTGTTAAATTTGAAACAGAGGAAATGTGCGAAAAGGGGGAACCCAAAGAATAAACTAAGCAACACATATTGCGGAACGACCATGAATAAAAGTGTGCACCAAATTGGTAGTGCTAAATCAGTCATTAACGCACCAGCAGTTAGAGTCGTGGTTGTTGACAAGCCCGTAACGAAAAGAAATTGTGAACATAGTATGGATTTTACTTTTAGGGAAAGGAAATGTGCTACGAGATTTAAGCGTTATCCTATATGTTCTCGGAATTCAGAGACATAGATCCATCCGATGGCTTCGGTGCGACTTTTCGATAATTTCTTTCATCCAAAATGACCATGACTTCGTCACCTCAAATTGGTAATGGCGCACCTAAACCAACAAGCAGTGAATAGGCAATGCTCTTCGTTTGTGACTCTCTGGAAGTTCTCAAGATATAGTGACTGCACGTAAAACAATATAATATTAAAGAGGACAAACTACACAAATGTGTGGTTCCTGGAGAGGGGCAGCAGCCATTTTAGTAGTTGCGGGAGCAATACTCTGGATGATTGAGTGATCTCGCCTTGTAAAATCAACCAAAACGGCTTTGCCATGCACGTACTGCGAACGGCTCAAAGCAAGGGGAAACTGCCACCGTCATTTTTCCCGAGGGTATGAAGCACTTCTGAGTGCTTAGTAAACAATCCCGTAAGACATGTTAATGAACTAACTCAATGACCTGAAAATGCCATAAAACGCCGAAACCTAGATCGTAATTAAATAACAATATTAGAGTCAAATGGCGGTGTGTTCATTTTAAAGAAGCTGTATGGTTAAAACGTGATGGAATCCTCTTGGGTAAAATATTCTGCAGGTACAATAGTCCCCCATTCGAATCTCCTGGAGGAGACTACTCAGGAGAACGTCGCTATCAGGAGAAACAAAACTGGTGTTCTACGGATCGGAGCGTGAAATGTGAGATCCCTTAACCATGCATCTAGATCAGAAAATTTTAAAACAATGGAAGAACTCGTAGGAGGAGACCTCACAGAAGATCATTTTGAGTTCCTGAAAAACAAGGAAAACTCCAGGCAATACCGACCCTACGACTTCTCATAGAAGACAGACTAAGGAAGTTAAAATTCTAAAGGTGAGTGAGATAGAATACAGGGAACTACACAATTTGTCCAGAAACCAGACTGCTGTTATAAGAGTCGAGGGGCATGCGAGGGAAGCAATTGCTAAGAGGGGAGTAAGACAGGACTGTAGCCTATCTCCAATGTTATTCAATCTGTATTTTGAGCAAGCAGTAAAGGAAAAAAAAACTGAGTTGGAATTTAAGTCGAGTGAGAAGAAAAACAAACTTCAAGGTTTCCTGATGTCATTGTAATACTGTCAGAGACAGCAAAGGACTAGAAAGAGCAGTTGACAGGAATGGACAGCGTATTGAATGGATGATAAAAGATGAACATCAACAACACCAAACGAGGACAATGGAATGTAGTCGAAGAAAATCAGGTGCTGCTGAGGGATTTAGATAAGGAAATGAGACTGTAAAAGCAATAGATGAGTTTTCCTACATGAAATAATTGATGAAGGTCGAAGTAGAGAGGAAATAAAATGTAGACTGGCAATGGGAACAAAAAGCGTTCCCGAATAAGAGAAATTTGTTAACATGGAGTTTATATTTAAGTGCCAGGTAATCTTTTCTGAAAGTATTTGTGTGGGATGTAGTCGAGTATGGAAGTGAAACAAGGACGATAAACACTTTAGACAAGACGAGACTAGCTTTTGGAACGTAATTTTACAGAAGAGCCGGCCGCTGTGACCAAGCGGTTCTAGATGCTTCAGTCCGGAACCCCGCTGCTGCTACGGTCGCAGGTTCGAATCCTGCCTCGGGATTGGGAGTGTGTGATGTCCTTAGGTTAATTCGGTTTAAGTAGTTCTAAGTCTAGGGGATTGATGACCTTAGATGTTAAGTCCCATAGTTCTTAGAGCCATTTTTGAGCTACAGAAGAGTGCTGAAGATTAGGTGGGTAGAGCACTTAACTAATGAGGAGGAACTGAATAGTATTCGGGGGAAAAGAAATTGGTGGCACAACCTAACTAGAAAAAGAAGGCCAAGAGATGAATACACTAAGGAGATTCAAAAGGACGTAGGTTGCAGTAGTTACTCAGAGATGACGAGGCTTCCATGGGACATAGTTGCATGGAGAGCCACATGAAACCAGTCTTCTGACTGAATACCACAGCAACAACATTAAAGAGGAAACGTTATGTTTAGGCGCAATAAGAGAGACGAGATTCGAGAACCCAGTCCGATTGTTCAACGAACTAGAAAGGTGTAAAGAAGAAACCTACGGAATAAAAATACAATAAACATTCTTGGATAACTGTGATTTTTATGTAACTACGGTTTAAAAAAGCTAGACATTAGAATGAAAAACAAAAAGAAAAGAAGAGGAGCATTCTTCTTATGGATTGATGTGCAGCATATTCGCCTCAAGCAGTTTTGGAAAATGTTCGAGTGGAATTTGTCCCTCAAAACTGTTCCAGTGTTTTGCAGCCATTTGACTTGGGCATTATTACAAATTTCACAGTGCATCATAGATAAAAGAAACTGGTTCAGCATTTGGAAGCAGTGACTGATCCCGGAAATAAGTCTCTCCAAGGACTTACTGCAAGCCATGGAATTTTTTTTCGGCTGTGTGGCAGCTGGTGTCATCTTCCACAATAAACAACTTTTTCCGTAAACCAGGTGCCTTACTGGAAGAGACTGCCGCTGATGATAATGGCGATGGAGATGGTGAAGTCGTGTCTGGTAATGAGCTAGCTCCAGTGGAGGGTGCATATTTCGACAATTTTGTACAATTTGATGATTATCTCGTCGTGCATGCGGAGCTACAAGGTGAGATTATTGCTGATGTCTGCCAACAACGCGATGATGATCAAGAAGGTGGACCAGCTTCGATTGACGGTGATGGAGATGGAGATGACGACGTGAATCTGGAAACACTTAAACTGAGTGAAGTGTTATGTGCAAACAGTGCGTGCAGGCGGTAAATCATTGCAAAATGTTGTAATGAAAAAGCTCTGAATGGATTAATAAGGTAGCAGACTGAGGTGAATAGATGTATTGCACGGTAAGTGAAAGAAGCCAAATTATCTGAGTCCTTAAAAGCAAGATCAAGTTGAAAATAATGCACTTTATCTTTAATACTGTATCGCTGTGGTGTGTACAGTACAAAATGCCAAATTAGAATACAGTATCCAATTTCTCTAGAGCAGGATGGAATAATGTATTTTCTTTTAATACTGTGTTCTATCTTCGTAGTTTGTAAAGTTCGCACATGCAGGCACATTATATGTTTTTAAGTGAAAAATATAATGTGTATTACCGTATCTACATGTGTCTTCTAAGTAATTTTTTCTCTTCCGCTTGACGTATGTATAAATCAGGTTAAAATGTATATGTATTGATGTCATTTTTTGTTGGGTTATATGTGTCTATAGTCGTTTGACGTCATAAAACGTCCAAATGATATGATGTTCAGTATGAATAGTGTATGTTGTGTTTGTATTTGAGCATGAGTCGTATGTGTTGAGGCGGCGAACAGGGCTGTTTTTCGAGGGGCGGATAACAAGGGCGAGTGATGATTGTGGAATACGTGCTGCATTGCGGAACATTCAAATGTTCACCAATCTGCAACAGTCCAGTCTCCAGTGAAAGAATGTAATAAAAAGTGGCGTATACTTCTTAAATTTGTTTTGTTTCTTTAATATCCTACAGGAGAGCAGTAGCTCGATGGATGAGGATCAGTAAGAAAGTTAATCATAGAGAGAAATCTGGGTGTATTATAATAGCGAAGTGTAGGTAATGTATGTAAAAGTTACGCGAATCCCGGCAGATAATGTCATGTGGAGTTCATGGTAATGTAACAATCATCTGAGCTCTGCTTTGCATACTGTAAGTATAGTTGATATGTCACTTCATGTATAGATAATATGAGGTAGGACCTTGTCTGGTATGTGAGATTTTGTCTGCTGGAGAGTACTGGAGCGTATAAAGATTGTAGGCGACTTGCCTACAACAAATAATTGCATAGCCGTCCGGTATAATGAGTTAACGAAAAAAATATTTATTCGTGAAAAGTCACAATGAGAAGAAAACTAAAAACAACAGAGAAGTAACAAAAACTAGGAGATCCTATAGTCTTACGGCAAAGATAAAAAACAACACATGACCAAAAAAAAAAAACTCTCGCGCACTTTTGATCTAACTTTGCACCAGACATGAAAAATATCACTGCCACACAGCCCCCCCCCCCCCCCCCCCTTAAAGTGCGGAGCCCCAGGGATATCTTGATAGTTGAATTTTATTCGACGTCCAGCTCTGGTGTGCGTCGGGTGTCTCGGGGGCAGTGACGTTATTGTTTGTGGTGGTGATTCACCTGTCTCGATGTACTGAGCGGTGTTTTGGTATGCTCTGCGTCCATCATGTGTTGATGCACAGGCGTGATGTCAGCGGTCGGAGAGGGTAAAACCCATGCTGGCTTGACACGTTCAATCGATACCTTTGTCGGAACACCATTGTACATTATGTCCACGGTATGCTTATTTCTACTCAGCACCTGAAATGGGCCCGTGTATGGTGGTTGTAAAGGCGATTTGACTGAGTCTGTTCGCAACATTACGTGAGAGCAATTGTACAAGTCTTTGTGTACAAACACCTTACGGTTACCATGGCGAGAAGGTGGCGGGCAACGTATATTTGTGCAGTGACGTTTTAGCTGCTGCACCCAGTGTGTGAGGCCCTCTGATCCAGGTAGTAAGGTTGGTACTAAATAATCTGCAGGAATCCGTAGCGGCTCGCCGTAAACCATCTCGGCAACTGATGCACCAATATCGGGTTTATGAGCTGTCCGCAGGCCTAACAACACTAATGGTAATGCTTCCGTCCATCTCTCTTGATGACACATCAATGCTGCTTTGAGTGTTCTGTGCCATTGTTCGACCATAACATTATTGGCAGGGTGATAGGCAGTCATGTGGTGGCGTTGGAAACCGCACATTTTGGATAGCTCGAGGAACAACGTAGATTCGAACTGACGTCCTTGGTCAGTTGTGACTTGAAGGGGGCATCCAAAACGGGCAACCCACGTACACAAAAACGTCTTAGCAGTAGTTTCGGCTGAAATATCGACTATTGGATTTGCTTCTGCCCATCTTGTGCCGTAAACAAATATCTGTAACCCTCTGACTGTGTGAGAGGTCCAACCAGGTCCACGTGAACGTGTGCGAATCTAGCAGAGGTACCTTGAAAATCTCCAATATCATCACGCACATGTCGTCCTACTTTACTCTGTTGACAAGGAATGCAGGAACGTACCCAAAGGCGCACGTCTCTTTTCATAGAAGGCCACACATAGCGGTCTGTCAGCAGCTTTATTGTAGCGTTGGCTCCTGGGTGCGATAGTGTGTGGACGCTGTCGAATGCCGTCTTGCGCAATATTTCTGAAATGAATGGTCTTGGTCTGCCTTGAGAAAAGTCGCACCACAGCTTCCGCTTGGAGTTAGGCAACAGAATTTGCTCGAACTTCAGACCTGTAGACGGGTCGTTTAACAGAGGTCGTAGCTCTGCATCCTTGGTCTGTTCCACTGCATGTTTATCATAGTCTATAATTTCTGAAATCCCGCAAATACGTGAAAAATAGTCAGCCACTAAATTTTCTGCGCATCTTAAATGGCGTATAACTGTCGTGAACTGACTTATGAACTCAATATAACGGAACTGTCTAGGTGAGCATTTATCACTGGTCTTTTTAAAAGCCGATGTTATGGGTTGGTGGTCTGTAAACACAGTCACTGGTCTAGCCTCTATTTGTGGGCGGAAGTATCGAATTGCTTCGTAGGTCGCGAACAATTCTGTCACACGCGCTCCACTTCTGTTGTGCAGTCTGTAACTTTTTAGAGAAAAACCGTAGTGGTTGCCATTGCCCTTCTACTCGCCGGTGCAGCGCCGCCCCTATTGCTGACTGGCTCGCGTCTACAACAATAGCTAGCTGTGCGTAGTGAACTAGGTGAGCGAGCAACACTGCTTTGCTGAGGCTTGCTTGAAGATCATTAATGCTTTGTCCATTTCTTGTGTCCACTTAACTATTCGTCGACCTTTGGCGTCGTGTCCCTTGATTGCATCAGTGAGTGGTGCTTGCACCGCAGCCGTTACTGGTAGGTGACGTCTATAAAAATTTATTAATCCCATGTATCGTCGTAGCTCTTGGTAGTTTGTCGGTTTCGGAAGGGCCTGTATCGCCGCGATCTTCTCTGGCAGAGGCAATATACCTTCTGATGACACAGTGCTGTGGATTGGCAGGAGACCAACCCACTAAATTGAGAGGAAGCCGAAAGGCACGCGTTTAAGCTCACGCAGGCTGGCGTGAGGTCTGGAACAGGACAAGGAAATTAGAACTTAGAAAAAAGGAGGTAACTGGTAGAATACTTAACTTTAATCCATTAATGTTGAACGTAGCTCTTGTCTTTACATTATTTACAATATCAATAGTAACTGATAATGGCGCCTTGCTAGGTCGTAGCAAATGACGTAGCTGAAGGCTATGCTAACTATCGTCTCGGCAAATGAGAGCGTATTTTGTCAGTGAACAATCGCTAGCAAAGTCGGCTGTACAACTGGGGCGAGTGCTAGGAAGTCTCTCTAGATCTGCCGTGTGGCGGCGCTCGGTCTGCAATCACTGATAGTGGAGACACGCGGGTCCGACGTATACTAACGGACCGCGGCCGATTTAAAGGCTACCACCTAGCAAGTGTGGTGTCTGGCGGTGACACCACACACTGTATGGCCGAGGAAAGTGACTTGGTTCTTGTGCATGACGCATTTATTTTCGTTTAAAACGACTCCGTAGTCAGATAGACGCTTGCGAAGTTGACACAGATGCTGTTCATGTGTTTGACTATCCGGAGAGAAAACCAAAATGTCATCAAGATAAACAAAGCAAAATGTTAATCCCTTTATCACCTCATCGATAAAACGCTGCCAAGTCTGTGCTGCGTTCTTAAGGCCAAAAGGCATAAATAAAAACTCGAATAATCCAAATGATGTAATCACTGCTGTCTTCTGAACATCTCTTGGAGCCACCGGTATCTGGTTGTATGCTTTATTGCAATCGAGGACGCTAAAAATTTTCGCGCCGGCCAAAGCACATGTGAAGTCCTGTATATTAGGTAATGGGTATCTATCTGGAATGGTTCTTGAGTTTAATGATCGGTAATCCCCACACGGTCTCCATGATACATCTTTCTTACGTACTAAGTGTAGGGGTGAAGACCACGGACTGTCTGACCGGCGAATTATTCCCGCCTGTAACATTTCCTCGAATATCGCCTTTGTTTTTGTCAATCTCTCTGGTGCGATTCTACGTGCTCGTTGTGAAACTGGTTGTCCTGGCGTGGGACGAATATAGTGAACCGTACTATGTTTAACTTCTTTTGTCTGTCCGTCAGGACATCTCCGAATCTTCTCTTCGTCATGTAGCTCTTCGGCTACAGAGTTGCCAATGGCCTGTAGCTTCTCACAAGTTGTATGCCCTTTAGTGCTTGATATTGCACTGTTGTCCGTCAGATTTAACAAACGTTTTCCTTGTAAGTCGACCGCCCACTCGAAATGTGCCAGAAAATCAGCGCCTAAAATAGGTTCTGATATACCAGCTATCACAAAAGACCAGGTAAACTGTTTGGAAAAACCCACATCAATCTTGCACACTTTACATCCGTACGTGTTAATCACCGAGTTATTCACTGCCTTCAAACGTGGCTGTATGTCTTTTTCGTTGTGTGGCGCGTGGCTGACAGGAAGCGAACTAATGTCTGACCCGGTATCCACCAAAAACCTTGTACCCGTAACTACGTCTGATACATACAATCTTTTCGAAGCAGGAGGCATTTGTATTGACGACTGTTGTCGCTGACATGAAAACACTGCACTGTTTCTGTACATACCTTGGTTGTGTGAGTAGGCGCATGGTGATGTACATCTTGTAGCATCTCTCCCAAAACGTTTATGGTACCAACACACCTTACGCTCGTCCTCTTGTTGACTTCGTGTTTAAGGTCCAGCCCGGTCTCTCTTGCGCTTAAAGATAACTTGTGGTCGTTGTGGCGTGCGTAGTTGCGCTCGCAAATCCTCTATTGCAGTTTTTAAATCTCTAATTTCGTTTGAACTTTTTGTTGTTTGTCGCGTTGCGATCGCGGCACAGTTTACTGTTATATCGTCAGTTTGGTCGTGCTGGTAATGGTAGTTACCATACGTGGCATCTGTCGACGTCATTGCGACTGTTGCAGTAGGCTCGTGCGTCTCGTAGATTCTGTCTGCAGGGAGCAGCAGTTTGTCAACTGATCTTTCGTCGTATATAGCTAGTGTAGTTCTTACTTGCATTGGTAGCTGTTGTTGCCATACGTGGAGTAACAGCCTATCACAGACTGTCGATCAATCTACCAGGCTGCGTGAATGACGCCAGTATTCTGACGGGGTTCTATCTCCCCGTTTCTCTTGGTACAGTACTTGTTTGACTCTGATGTCGACTGATTTTACACACCGAGAAATTAATTCTTCTTTCAGTCTACAGTATGCTCCTTCAGTAGGCGGGTTCACTATAATGTCAGATATCAAAACCGAGGTCTGATGGTCCAAATTACTTATCACCAAGGTGAACTTCTCATGATCACTGAATATTCTTTGTTGTAGAAATATATTTTCCATTACCGCGAACCATGTTTGTGGCTGAGAAGGCATGAATGGGGCGCCCGTAATTGCAACCGTTGAGTTGGTGAAGCGTTGAAACCAGCGGGTACTTCCGTTGCTGTTACTTGCTGTGGTTGTGCTGCCATGGTTGTTGAACCAACGTCATTCCTTTGGTCCGGTATATGCTTTAAGTTCATATCTTTCGAAATATGCAACTGTAAAGTTTCTATCTCATTCTGAAGCCTATAAATTTCTTCCGTTATCGAACTGTATCGTTTACCGTCGTCGTTCATTGCTTTTGCAGTTAATGTTCGACGTAGCTAACGAAAGATTTAAAGTTCCTTAATCGGAGGTCACCAATTATATAGGCGACTGGCCTACAACAAATAATTGCATAGCCGTCCGGTATAATGAGTTAACGAAAAAAATATTTATTCGTGAAAAGTCACAATGAGAAGAAAACTAAAAACAACAGAGATGTAACAAAAACTAGGAGATCCTATAGTCTTACGGCAAAGATAAAAAACAACCCATGACCAAAAGAAAACTCTCGCGCACTTTTGATCTCACTTTGCACCAGACATGAAAAATATCACTGCCACAAGATAATAGAGGTAATAGTCAGAAGGAAAGGTAACCTACAACCTGAATACCAAAGGATGGGGCTCATTCGACAGTGGAAGCTACAGTTTGCATACAAATATTGTTTTTTGTTTAACTAATCGATAGGAATAACTAGATTTTCAACAGATGCAAATTATCCCTCAGTCGGTGTCGTGAATGTTTCGTGAAATAAACTGTGATGTGGGGTATTTACATACCCCAGACACTTATCGAATTTTCTAGACAGGTATTTGAACATAAATATAAAATAATGAATACAGGCCGTTCCCATAGCTATTTAGTGTATTTCCGTGACAACACCTTTGCAAAATCAAAACATAACAATGGTCTTTTTAAAAATTAATACCTCCTTAGTTCACCAGCTTCAAATTGCGAAGTATCTGTTAGTTACAGAAAAAAATTTAAAACATAACTTTGGATATTAAGAGCAGTACAGTTATATGCATTAAGGTCCAAACCATCAAACAAAAGAAAGATTAATCAAGTAACATATTAAAAAACTAAGAACCCGCCTCGATTGCGAAAAAAACACCTAGTGTTAAGTGTTAACCCAGGTTTCGGCGTAGATAACTACACCCTCTTCAGAACAACAATAAAACCCACAAGTGCCTAAGAAGACCTTTGTCAATGATTAAAAGAACGCCATAGCTATACATTTATAGACGAAAAGGAAAAGGAAAACACAAACAGTACATATGTACAAAGTCAAAACCACTACTTAACTTAATGGTGTACGCTCCACCTCACACCGGCCTATGTTGGATCGGCCACGACCCGCCATAAACTGCAGCTACAAACGGTCGCTCACATACAAGCCTGACCTGCTATCTATGCACATGCGCAAGACAAGGGAAGATACTTGAATGCGCATGCGCATACGAATACGAGAAATAGAAAATTTTTTGATGGTTTCGCGCCTTTACTTTGTTCTTCATACTTGTAAATCTGATGATCTGGGGATTATCACATGCGCGCGCTGATTGGCGTGTGGGGTTGGTCAATCTATTCATCTTCTTTCTTTCTATCCTCATTTTCCGTTTACGATGAAAGTGATTTTAGCCCGTTGAACACCTCACGTTTTATCCCTATATCTGTATCACCACAACGTCTTTTGGTTACGTCCCCTCAGCCTCCCCCCCCCCTCCCCCAGGCTAACTACTGGCTTTAGGTATAGTTTTTAAGAGTTCCTCCTGTTGTCATAGGTAGCTTCATATATAAGTTTCTTTACTAGCATAAGCAAATGTGTGCGGTTATTTTTAGGTTTCATTTCCTATTTAGCTCGTCTCTTTTTCTATCCATTTCATTTTTTGATATACGTTGATCCACGACTGGGAATATGTGGGCTATTTAGCCCCGACCCATGTTTAAACTTTCTCGTATTCGTATGCCCATGTGCATTCAAGTATCTTCCCTTGTCTTGCGCATGTGCATAGATAGTGGGTCAGGCTTGTAAGTGAGCGACCGTTTGTAGCTGCAGTTTATGGCGGGTCGTGGCCCATCGGACATAGCCCGGTGTGAGGTGGAGCGTACACCATTAAGTCAAGTAGTGGTTTTGACTTTGTACATATGTACTGTTTGTGTTTTCCTTTTTCTTTTTCGTCTATAAATGTATAGCTATGGTGATCTTTTAATCATTGACAAGGGTCTTCTTAGGCAGTTGTGAGTTTTATTGATGTTCTGAAGAAGTCGTAGTTATCTACGACGAAGCCTGGGTTAACACTTAACACTAGGTGCTTTTTTCGCAATCGAGGCGGGTTTTTAGTTTTTTAATATATTAACCAACGATTGCTGACGCGTTGCGATGTTGAAGGTTCTTAATCAGGTAAGGTTCAATTTAATGTAATTCCAAAAACCCTAAACTTGAGCAAATTTTCATTATATTCACACACTCGGAACAGATTGAGTGCCTACAGGATGCACAAATATGTCGTTTGAAGTTTACACAGAGCATTTAAGTCTTCTCATCCGGTGATCGAGGACGCGTGCTCTACATTCCGCGGGAACGTGAATCCAGTGGGCACTAGAATATACAGCTTTCTTCCACGATCAACTCACGATGAACATAGTTTGAAACGCGCTGGAGCACAGCGACGAGTGTGGAGGCTCGATTCCATCTGATGAGAAATGCACCCCTTATGTGCGAGAGATTTCTGTGTCTTTCATTATTCAGGAATCCTAGCAGCCATAGACTACACTGGGCGGAAATGTAGTCATTGGCATTCTCATTGGCACAATGTTGGTCCCATTTGTGCAAACCATTTCGTACTACCAGCTAACACGTCTAGATTCAGCTGCTTTTGACACATAAATAATTGCCATCTTCGTAGGCACAGCAATTAGTATTATGTTAACGTGTTTGGGATATTTTAATTCGCTGATGTTCAACAAAATAATAATCCGCAACAGGTCTTCACATAGGCGAAATAGGACAAACGTATTCTTTGTACAAAAGAAAATAAATATAACTGTATGTTCAGTTCACACAAGTTCATACACACTTCATACAGAAACTTAACAACAGTTTCACAGTACGTCAATTCACTAATGAAATATCACAAAATATTTAGTTGCAGTTCTCTCAAGTGAATCTTAATTTGCCACAGAAGGAAGCGCAGTATCAGGTCTGCCAATGACGTTAATACTGATATAATGTTGTTGCCTACACCGCCCTCAGTCACCAGCAGATATTTCTGCACACCGTATGTGCAGTCGCTGCAGTGTTACAACGCTGTTGACGTCTGAGGCTAAGTTTGTTTTGGAACGACGCAAGCGTAAATTACAGAGTAAAGAGCTGACCACGTTTGATGTTATCATCATTCCACATACCTAAGTACTGCTGTTATCCTCAAGTGCATATTGCAGTTTTGATTCTCACGAACTCTGTTACAAGGTGTTCATGTATTCAGTCGTAACACATCGTATCAGAGAAACCATCGGTTTCAGGACCAATGTTTATTAGCCTTATCTGCTTGTTTCATTGTCCTCTACTTGCTCCTTGTAATAGTGAAACAGCCTATATACACAGGGTATCCTATTTATCTTGACGAACCATTATAACTTTCTGTCCAGAAATAGAATTAGAACTATATGAAGCCAGTGTTCCATAGTTATCAGGGTCACATTAACCAGTGCGACTGACTGTCTTGTGTCTTCGTTTGTTACGAAGATATGCACAGCAGTGCGACTATTTTAAGTAACACTACATTTTTTTGTTCGTTAATCCATATAATATGCTCAAAATCTGTTCAGAAACTTATCACAGAGTATCATGTATGTAGACATGACGTTATTGAAAATGTAACGCAAAACTATCTTTGACTCTCCTGTATCAGCAGTGCAGATATCTGGGCTAACGTAAATTATCCACTAGCTGTAACGCACAGCGAAGAAATAGAAACACAAGGAAAATGCACACTGGTCATTCAATGAGCTAGTTCCGTTGCAGGTCTGTGTGAAAACAACACTACTTATACACATGCTACTCATCTATGGAGAATGTGAGATTGAATGACAGTAATTGCAATAACATTCCCTCATTTTCGGTAAGTGTGCGCTTAGTACAGTGGTGTACAACTTGTAAACATGTTTTGTAGAGTACAGACACTATTCATTATGACTACACCTTCTTTGCTTTAATTTTATTTCAGGTAGAACCAGTTGTGGTCCTTTGATGCAGAACGGAATGGAGGGTGTGTATCGGAGGCTCAGACCCTTCTGCACCCGTGTAAGCTACAGATTCCTTAAGTTACGCAATAGGGCGGGCGGTTTGTTGGTTCTGTGGAATAGTTCAGGAGTGCACTACACACAGGAAGCAGCTACGCTGGTAGCAGAGGGTGTGTGGTTGGGACTAGGCGGCTTTTGGCTTACAGGGTCTTTGGTCACTGCAAAAGGGCGACAATGTAAACGGGTGTAGGGGAAATAAAGGAGGGTAGACTAGCAGCAATTGGTATTGCACTTGTAACCTGTTGCAGCTGTGTTCGAAAAGAACCAGAGCTCTAAGCATTGGTAGAAAACACTGAAGCTCGAATCGTTACACGTACGGCAAGTTGGCTAAAGCCGGACCTAACCATGTTCACAAGGGATAGATAAAATACATTTGATGGTGGAGTGCCTGAAGTACTCTATCTTGTAACGAAATTGAAGTAGATAATTCCTGTGAGTATCGCTAGAGGTTACACTCAACAACCGGCACAAATTAATAATTGCTTCCTTTTACCAACCTCTCGACTCAGATGATATAGCTGCTGAAACGTTCAAAGAAAACTCGAGTATCATTTCGTATAGGTAAATCAGTCATACAATTGTAGTTGGTTGTGACTTGAGTCTGCCCTTGATACATTCTTGAAAATAGGTTTAAAACGTCGTTACAAATAGTACTGAATGCGTTCCTGGAAAATTATTTTGAACAATTAGTTCAAGAGCCAATTCGAAGTGTAAATGGCTGCGGAAACATGCTTGACCACTTAGCAACAAATAATCCCGAAAAAATAGGAAGCATCATGGTGGATGCAGGTATCAGTCACCACAATGTTGTTTTAGCTAGTCCCAGTAACGTAACATCCAATCTCACCACAAATAAAAGCAAAAGACATCTATTTAAAAAAAATCAGACAAAAATTTACTCGACATCTTCCTAAGAGAGAGTCTCCAATCCCTCAATTTGGATGTGTAGTCGTAGATCAGACCTGGTTTCCATTCAAGTATAAACTATCGACAGCATTTAAGAGATATGTACCAAATAAAACTAATTAAAGAATGTTCTGATCCATCTTGGTACAAAAAGCAGGTCAGAATGCTGTTGCTGAAGCAACGACACCAGTATTCCAAATTTAAAAGAACACAACATCCCCAAGACGGGCGAAGTTTTACAGAAGTTCGAAATTTAGTGCGAATTTCAATGTGAGATGCTTTTAATACTTTCCACAATCCAACTCTCTCTCGAAATCTGGCCGAAAACCCGAAGAGATTCTGGTCGCGTCTGAATTACACCAGCGGCAATATTTTCACTGTACGATAAAATTGGTATGTTACTGAGACAGTACCATTAAATCAGAATTATTAAACACTGTTTTCATCAAAGAAAATGAAGTACCTGTTACATAATTCGAATCAAGAACAACTACTTACATGAGTAAGTTAGAAGTAGATATCCTCGGTGTGGCGAAGCAGCTTAAATCATTTACTAATAGCAAAGCTTCCAGTCGAGATTGCATACCAGACAGGTTCCTTTCATAGGATGCTGATACAATAGCTCCACACTTCACGATCACATAAAACCGCTTGCTAGTCGAAAGGTCCGTACCTAAAATTGGAAAGTTGGGCAAGTCACACCAATACTCAAGAAGGGGAAGAGGAGTATTGCATTGCATTACGGACCCATATTGCTAACGTCGATTTGAAGTAGGAATTTAGGTTCGTGACATGGGTTAAAATTCAAGGTGGAAAAATATCAGTCATCAGACTCACCTCAGTGAGTTAGGATCTCTTGAATGGAATGAACAGTCTAAAGAGCACAAAAGTCGATTGAGGGTAAACAAAGCAAATACGAACGAACCGAGGACTAGCGGAAATGAGATGGGCGATGAATATGTAACCAAAGCTGGGATCCACGAAATAAACAACATGAAGTTTTTTCTCCTTCTTCAAAAAGCATAGAGGACATAAAATTCAGAATACCACTTGCGCAGAGTGCATTCCTTGCCGATAGAAGTCTACTAATAACAAACATCAGTTCTCATTTAAGGAAGAAATTTCTGTTAATGTGTGTAAGTGAAACATGGACTGTGTGGAAACCGAAGAGGAAGAGATTCGAATTGTTTGAGGTGTGGTGATATAGGAGAATGTAAAGAATGTGGAGGAGAGGTCAAACACGAAATTCTTCACAGACCCGACAAGGAAGGAGCACATGCAGAACAGTGACAACAAGAAGGGGCAGTACGGTAGAACATGTTTTAAGCCATCAGGGAAAAACTTCATCGTACTGGAGGGAGCTACAGAGAGTAAAAGCTTTAGGGGATGACAGAGATTGAAGTATATCAAAGAAACAATTAAGAATATAGGGTGCAAGCGCTACTCTTGGATAAAGAGATTGTCCAAGGAAAGGAATTCGTGTGTGGCACTTGAAACCAGTAAAAGGATCCACTCAAGGAGAGTATATTTCCTTACTCTGTGACAAAGGATTCCCTATACTGTTTCCAAGAAATATTAGAATCTACTAGGTTTGATGAAAAATGGTAGTAGCCCCTTATTCAGTACTTTAGCATGTAATTTGCAGAAATAATTAATTACGCCTGTGTCCCTGAAATAGAAACATTTATTGCTTTTATTTTTCTTAAAAGACTGAGCATATAGTAAATTCCCTTCAGTAGCATGTGGCCATCAACTATTAAAAATTTGTAGTTTATTGACAGAAGCATCTGAATTTATTGATACATGCATCTGAAAAGTATTACATTAGTTCCATATTTATGTTGTCTGCTACAGATATGTCTCTGTTCTTCGATTAAGTAATTACTTCTGGCAGGTAGCTTCATGACAGTTCGTTGTTGGAGTCGTTACCAGATATTTCTTTTCACAGGTCTTCTATAACATTCTTTAGATAGAATCTATTTATTCTGATTCTAAAATAGACTAATTTTCAAATCTGAAAGATAATACGCCGTCTCTATGTTACCAGAGTTACAGAATTTATACTGTGTTGCATGGCAGAACCACGACGATATACAGAAACTTTCATTCAGACATCAGCTTAAATTATGTTGGAAACGGCATAAGCGGCTTGCAGTTCCAGACGTTCTACTTATAGAGGCTTCGACGCTTTGGCATGGTCTGCAGCACCTACAAAAGAACAGAAAACGTATGTCGTACAAACATGAATTGTTTCATAATTGAAACAAAATGAATACGAAATCAACTACTTATATTTAAGACAAAATGTGTTCCTCATGGATGTTCTTATATTGCACTTATGTTCCAATAACCTATAGCAAAATGTTGTTGCTAAATAGGGCTACATGAAATAATACAAATGTACATAAATTAACGTGAGGACTCAACTCACATTACGAAGCTTGAAACATTCTGTTGATCAATTTATATACACTCCAGATCAAGTAGTGCGAAAGGATATAAATTAGGATGAAAGCCCTTCTAATTTAGAGTAGTTTGAAATCTACTGGGGATCGATATGTATAAACGCTGAATGGTTGCCAATGCTTCCTCACATAGGAACTGTTTCAATTCCTTATAGGATGATGGAGATGAATAGTGATTTTTTTTTCAGAATCCCCTACATTGACTCTTGTGATTATATTATGGCGGCCGCCTAAGACATTTACATATTCATCAGATTAAGCTTATGCATTTTCTGTGGTTTTTGAGATCGTACTAACTCGAAGAAAACGATATTCCATGTCGATACATCAAACACGCTCTTCATAGTGCCTGTAACATTCCTTGGAAATTATCACCAAAAACTCTTTCACAGCTTTTAGTTGTACTCATTTGTTCCAGTATGGCCAAGCAACAACAGGGAATGATAATAAAACTACCCAGACCATTATACCATTTTCTTATATGAATTAGAATATTACGGTGTCACTGGCAGTGGTCCAAAATGGCTCGAGGCTTATCCAACAAACAGGAAACAGAGTGTGTCGATGCGAAATACCTGTGGAGTAAGCAATCAGTCTTCGTCTGATCAGGTGTTAACTACAATTGGTGTTCCATCTTGGGTCCGTTGTTTTTTCTTGTGTACATAAATTATCTCTCGTCTTTTGCACTGCCAGATGCTAATTTTGTTTTGTTTGCAGGTGATACAAACACTGAAATCAATAGCAAGTCCAGTACAGATTTAGAAATGGCTGCTAATCAAGGCTTCACTGACATTAGTAAGTGGATTATAGCCAGTTCACGGTCATTAATCTCTGAATAGACCCTCTATACATAGTTGAAAACCTGGAAGGGATTTCCTTCCAGCATATGTGTAATATGTGAAGACATGTAGATGTAAGAGCTTGACAGTACTGAATTTAAGGAATTACAATTCGATAATTAATTCGGTTGGGAAGGGCATATCACAGAATGCAGAAGCGCCTACACAAGCCTGTATTTGCAATGAGAATGATGTTAGATGTAGCTGTTATAAATATAAAGCCTGGCATACTTTCTTTCTTCGGGTTATGTGTCAAACCAAGGAAAAGGTTTTAGAGGGCAAAAGTGTCCCTTAATTCTCATTTGTGGCGTAAATTCAAGAACATCATGTAGAAACGTCTTCAAAAACTGGGTATATTAACCACTGCTTCTCAGTATATGTATTCCTTAGTATGTCTCTATTTCCAGCCAATAGTCCAATATGTACTACCAATAGTAGGCATAATAACTATCTACATACTGACCTAAAATCAGGAATACAAATTCTCTTCAAGTCGCCAATTACAATTAGAAACTTCAAATAAACCACCCTTTAAACAGTTTTCGAAAAACTTTGTAGTTGGTAACTCTTTCCACTCTATGGATGAATATCTTAACAAGGACTGTTAGTGTAGCCTAATAAAAAATGTCTTTTAGATTTCAGTTTTTACAGTACTTGGCCACAACAGTCAATAATAGGTGTTTTGTGTTTATTTAAAGTGCATAACTGTGTTTCATTCCGACAGTGTATTAATTCTGAAAATATTTGCGGTTCCAGTTTGCTGTAATGAAGTGAGTATTGTATTCAAATATTCTACGTTTTTTTTGTTATACTTTCTGACATGTTGCCCACCGACGAGAACCATCTCATTTTTGGGTCTGTGGAACGAAATGTAAAGCAAAACCACTCCTGCTGTTTACATATGCTTTAGATTTTTCTCGAATTAGACCATGCGACCCACTGTTAAAAAAGAGATATAACAACGTATCGTGACTGATATTATTTCTTTAACTCAGGCGTTAAACAATCGATTACTGCACATACGCATGTGAGGGAGTCCACGATTTCTCGCCATTTTAGTTTCAATTCTCAAACACTTTTTTACTCTTGCAAATGGATATTTTGTAAGAATCAGAGAAATGCCTCACAAGAGCTAACAATTCAAATAATATTACAATAATAAACAATATTTTTGGAAGAAAATTCAATTAGTTTTAGGCATTATGGAAGTGCAAATAGCTACAAAACTCCCGTGATACTTAAAACAGGGCCGGCCGGAGTGGCCGTGCGGTTCTGGGTGCTACAGTCTGGAGCCGAGCGACCGCTACGGTCGCAGGTTCGAATCCTCCCTCGGGCATGGATGTGTGTGATATCCTTACGTTAGTTAGGTTTAATTAGTTCTAAGTTCTAGGCGACTGATGACCTCAGAAGTTAAGTCGCGTAGTGCTCAGAGCCATTTTTTGAACTTAAAACAGGTAAGCAGGGAGTTACCTCATTTCTAACACAGATGCTAGAATAACTTAATTTCGGCAATCAATGTTTAGATAAACTAAAGATGACTCATAAATGACATTCGATTAAGCATTAATAACAGGAATATGTACCATGCAATAAAAACCACATTTTTACTGGTAGAGGTGCAACTGTCCTCAGACTGCAATTTTTAGGCAGAAGGGTGATTTACTAGTTATAATCTTATTGGAGTGTTTGCCTTCTTCTGTGAGGATAATCTGTCGACTCACGGAACCCTGCGCCCCAGACCGTTCGATATTTAGTCCTATAATTATGTCTGTAGACAGCGAGTCACATTCTGTGATGTACAGGCAACATAATTTTATTAGAAATTGTGACTACTGCGCATTAGCCACAAAGCAAACACACACTATGGACGCATAAGTGCGGAAAATCAGCTGCAAAACAATCTCTGAAATTTATGGTGAAAATATCAACCGTCTTTTCTTTTGCAGAGCGGTACTAGTTTCGGTCATATAGCATCTTCAAGCTTAGTAGTTATAACCTTCCTGCTAAGAATGAAAATGGGGTGTAACCGAAACTAGTAGCACCGTGTAAAAAAGGGCAGCTGAAGGTTTTCATCATGAATTTCAACAAACACACATTGTACGATAGGCATATTTTAACTCTAACGCACTTGGAATACCCGATAAACAACGGGTGAACTCCTCATTACAGCCATAACATCACAATGTCTGCAGAAGTCACCTATAAGCGAACAAATTTTAGTAGTATAATAATATTAGTGCATATACTAATTATAACAGGGCTGTAGCCGACAACTATAATATCAATCGAAAACGAAATACCCTAAATGAAAACGATATATCCTAATATTATTACACCAAAGAAAATGAAGGTACGTTGCTTGTAAGTTTACATGAGGACAGAGAAGATGAGCCTAAAAATGGGAGTACCACTGAACGACATAATCACATCCTCTGTGAACACTGACAGGGAGCAAGGTCATTTTAAGGGACAATGTCGGGAACTGCAGTGTTTCAGCTGTCAGAACATAGGGCATAAGGCACGGCAGTGTAAAGCCAAGAAAGAGGTTAATGATACAGTAGGTAAAAAACTGTTAAACGAAAAAGGGAGTGTTCCTGCTGTCGGGAGGCATTCCCAGTAAAAAGAGGTACTCAGAGAGTGCACGAAGAGGTGGATTGTAATTTGATGGTTTGGATAAAAGATGTGGCGAAGAGTTTTCGTGGATACTGGAGCGCATGCATCAGTTGTCAGTGTGGATCTCGTGGGCAAGAAAGGATTGGAAGCTCCAAGATACAGATTGCGTGCAGTAGGTGATAAAAAATTTGATGCTCTAAGGTCAGCACAGCTCAAGTTTAAGATAGGGAGCAAATGGAGGTGTTGACAACTGTGAGACAGGGATTTTCAGCGATACTTGGGTTGGACTTTCTGATTAAACATCACGCCAAAATTGACCTATCGCAACATACGCTGGAACTCGATGGGAACTTGTTCTCAATGGGTACAGCCGTGCACCGGTAGCTAAGGTGATACCAACTAAACTACGTACAAGTGCATTAAAGGTGATTTCGTGTGACGAAGTACAGACAGGTACAGGGAAGTTGATCTGGGTACCGGTGGATGTCGATGTGCCACAGCAGGGGTTATTCTTGGTAGAGCCACTACCAAGTCATGAGGTTTTAGACGAAAAGCATTGCTTTGTTCGTAGGAGTGTATCACGGGTAACGGACATAAAAATGGTTCAAATGGCTCTGAGCACTATGGGAGTTAACATCTAAGGTCATCAGTCCCCTAGAACTTAGAACTACTTAAACCTAACTAACCCAAGGACATCACACACATCCATACCCGAGGCAGGATTTGAACCTGCGACCATGGCAGTCGCGCGGTTCCGGACTGAAGCGCCTAGAACCTCTCGGCCACCACGGCCGGCTAACGGACATAAATGGGCAGTTTATGGTTCCGGTGAGTTTAGATCGGGCAGGATGATGTCGATCTGCCGAAGGGATTAGTAATAGCCACAGTAGAGTTAATGGATGAAGAGGACATCGACAGTTCGAGGCTAGACTATGATGTAAAAGCGAGCCGTCAGCACGTCTGCACTTCGTGACAAGGTAAATCATTTGAGAGGAAATGATCGTTCGGATATGGAAGCATTATTACTAAAGTATAAAGCATTGTTTGAAGCATGGGGTACGTTACCTGCTACACCGATAACACAGCATCATATTCCGACAGGGAATCACGCTCTGGTGTATGGTAAGCCATACAGACTGCCGAAACAATTACAACCAGTAGTAGAGCAATTAATAGAGCAACAACTGAAAGATGGGATAATCCATCAAAGTAGTAGTCCTTGGTCTAGTAGCGTGGCCCTAGTTCCAAGGAAGACACTGGACAGGTCGAAAAAATTTCAATTTTTTACAATTACAGACATTTGAATGAATGGACAGTGGCAGACGTATATCCGATTCCCAATATCACAGAAACGTTAGACAACCTAGGGCAGTGTAAGTTTTTCTCCACTATGGATCTGCGAAGCGGTTATCACAAGATTGAAGTATGTCCGGAGGACAGGCCAAAAACAGCATTACGACGCATTGTGGTCACTTTGAGTATAAAAGAATGCCGTTTGGACTAAAAAACGCTCCAGCAACATTTCAGAGGTTGCTGGATGGAGTCCTTCGCGGGTTGAAACCGAAAAAATGCATGGTGTATCTGGATGACATTATAGTTTTTTCAAGAGATATAGAGCAGCATGTGGAATAGTTAGAGGAGATGTTTAAAGGATTAGAGGCAGCACGGCAAACATTAAGTTTGGACAAATGCCATTTTGCGCAAGCACAAGTAAATTATCTCGGGCATGTTATCAGTCAGGACAGGGTACGGACAGATCCTCCTCTCACTTCTGCAGTACGAGATTTTCCGGTTCCGCAAATGGTTAAATAACTGCAGTCGTATATTGGTCTTGCGAGCTATTGTCGCAAATTCGTACAGGGGTTCGCAGAAATAGCGAGGCCACTTACTAAGTTGCTAGGAAAAGGTGTTACCTTCTAGTCGACGTCAGAGTGCGAGAAAGCATTTCAAGAGATGAAACAGATACTGACATCAGATCCAGTTTTGAAGTTTCCAGACTTTTTGAAGGAGTTTATACTACAATGTGATGCGCCTAATCACGCTCTTGGGGTTGTACTTGGGCAAGAAATTGATGGCAAAGAACATCCGATTGCGTTCGCGTCTCGCCAACTTAACAAGGCAGAACAAAATTACTCCACGACAGAGAAGAAATTGTTAGCGGTAATATAAGGGATTTCGTACTTTCGATGTTATCTGTACGGTAGAAGGTTTAAGGTTGTGCCGCATCATTCAGCTCTGAAATGGTTATTAGGTCTTAAAGACCCAGCGAGGAGGCTAGTGAAATGGCGCTGAAACTCAGTGAGTTCGAGCATGAGGTGATACACAAGGCAGGTGTGAAACATGCCAATGCTGACGCATTGAGCAGGAAAGTGGCAGTGTTACAAGTAACAGGGGTGACTGAAGATGAGTGGAAAAGGGCACAAGCTGTGAATAGTGATTGTCAATTGTTCAGAAAGCAACCGCAGTTCCTAGTACAGGACTGGTTACTTTGCAGGTCGACGAATTGCGACCCGCGCGTCGTCGTACCAGCAGTGTTAAGACCTGAAGTTTTGCAACAGGCGCCTGACCATTTTCTTTCAGGACATGGCGGGTGAGAAGCTATGGATAGGCGGATAGCGGAGAAGTTTTGGTGGAGGACACGACGTCAAGACGTGGACGAGTACGTCAGGAATTGTGTGCCATGTGCACAGCATGCGGACTTGAGCCATCAAAAGATTCAGCTTCAAAGACTACCAGAGACAGACAGACCTTTCCAACAAATCGGAATTGATGAATTAGGCCCATTTAATAGGAGTGCAGCAGGGTATAACTATGTGTTAAAAGTGATTGATCACTTTTCTAGGTATTTAGTCATGGTCGCATTACCAGATCAGAAAGCAAGTACGGTGGCACAAGCTTTAGTTAATAATTGGTTACTCGGGTATGGGATACCTCAGTCCTTAATCTCGGATCAAGGTACTTATTTCACGTCTGATCTGATGAAGCAACTGTGTAAGTTACTGAAGGTAAAGAAACTACAGACTAGTATGTTCCATCTGCAAGCAAACAGACGAACAGGGAGAGTGCATCGCACGATCACTAAGATGTTGAGTCACTATGTAAATAGTCAACACACCGACTGGGATGTGTACATGCAATTCGTAACCAGTGCATATAATAGTAAGGTACATACGTCGACAGAATTGTCGCCGTACGAAGTGGTGTACGGTTGGAAGATGCCATCACCTTTTGACATGCTTCGTCCAAGGTTGGGAGCGGAGGGCGAGTATGTAAGGCAATTTGCGAAAACCATTAAGGAAGTATGGCAGAGAGTTAGACGAGCTAACACGAAAGCGTTGGAACGACTGGAACGGATGGGAGGTACAACGAGGAAGTTGCTACAGTACAGCTAATCCGTATGTTCCAAAAGGGAGAACCAAGAAGTTCACAAACAAGTTCGAGGGACCATACCAGGTAGTGGAAATGACATCACCTGTCAATGTAAAATTACAATTGCCTACCAAGACAACGGTGGTTCAAGTTAGTAGAGTTAAGCCGTTGCAGGGGGTAGTAGATCCGTGTATATGTACTCCTACTGGCAGAAAGCGTAAAGAAGCGCCAGAGTCAGACAGTAAACTGGGTATAAAGAATAAGTTACGTTCGAGGGATATGTAGTTAGCAGTAATTATCATGTGTGTATTATTTTTGTGCACAGACTAGGGTTATTTTATTGGTATTAAGGGGTAGTGATGGGAGTTTTTTCCTTCCCTCTCCATTCTGTAGGTGACACAGGATGAGGTACAAGTGGATAGTATGGGGCATCGTGCCCTGGAAGCTGACACAAGCTGGCCAGATACAGGATATGCCGTTGCGAAGTGGGGTGTTGTTCGAGACACAACCGGATGTGGTCCTCACAAGTCACGAGTGGACGCTTCGGCTGACACTCAATATCCTACAGGTAAGGAACGAGATGCGACAGCTACAGGAGGTAGTATCTAGTGTGTGAACGGTTGCATCAAAGAACGGAATATTATGGGACGTGCAAGAAGAGTATCAGGCTTTGGATAGTTCATGTAAGGAAATAAGTGAACAACTGCGCCGAGTCGTGAGCATGATTCCAGGGAGGAGAAAGAGAGCAAAGAGGGGTTGGTTGAATGCATGTGGGAAGTTGCTGAAAACAATTTTTGGAACATTGGATAGAGACGATACTGAGGGTTTGAACAATTCTTTAATAGTTATTCGCGACAGGTAGGGAAACATAGGAAAGTTAGTGGATATACATACAACAGAGATATTGGGATTAGGTACAGAGTTGAATGTGACATGTGTGGTGCGTGGGATGGCTACAGGATTACGGGCATATATAGAACAAACACAGGAATTGTTCAATACAGATATGGAACAGGTACAAACGCGATTGGATATAGTGGAAAGGAAGGTGGAAATTGCTAAATTGCTGCAGGAACTGGTTAACGGCATTGGTGATGCACGAGTGAGGATGGATGAATTGCTAGAGGCAGTACATCACGCATTGCACGGGCAGGTGAGTGTGACGTTGATATCACCAGAAAAATTCAGACAGAGTCTGAAGCAGGCAGAGGGAGAGTTTCCAGAGAGGGTAGAGCATGTAGTGGCGATAATTGATGTGAGTATGTCACTTTTTTATCATATGTCTAGGATTAATGTAACAACGGATCTAGTTAAGATGTATATAGAGATTAGATTTCCAGTAACTAGTGTGGGGGGACAGTATCACTGTTACACAGTGCATCCTTATCTGGTCAGATGGGAGTGCATGGGGAAGGGCGTACAGTTCAGGACACAGGAGGGTTTATTAATTTGTAAGGAGGGGGATACTCATGCTACTATGTCAAGTTTAGAGTTGAGTAGATGTCTAATGGAGTCACTTTCCATTTGTCGATCACGGGTTGTTTTCACGGGCAAGGGGTCGTGTGAGATGCAGTTATTTAGGGCAAAAGCAGAAGCTTCAGAGTGTTAGAGAATAATAGTGAAGCCTACACCACATTTTCAGAAAGTTGGGAGGCGTTGGTTGTATTCAGTACTCTTTACGGAGAGGATATCAGCCAAGTGTTATGACAATGGGAATTGGAGAGCAACCACGGAGATGGAATTACAGGACAGTGGTTTGCTAATCAACGGGACATATTGTGAAATAGTAGGGGATAGTTTCAGATTACCAGCTACAGTCACGGGAGTCAACAAGGTTACAGATACTCGTCTGACGTTGTACTGGCCAGATGCGTCATTCAGCATCATTCCAGGAGAAAATTTGATGTATATTAACAACACCTTGGATGCTACACTATTGCAAACGATATATAAACTAGTAGATTCGGACAAAGGTCAAATTTCAATGCAGCAATTATTAATGCATGTGGAGGAGTACGATACCAGGCAGATACGTAGCACAGTGACCATTGATATTTCAACCAGTACTATTACCATGTTGCTTGTATTTATCGGTATGGCATATGTCTTATTAAAACGGAGGATTCAGCATGTTAACGCAAGACCGCTCCATGAGATTCCTGTAGAATGGATCACCAGTAGGGCATGAGTCAGGGTAACCTGGATGTATATAGGGAAGAAGTAGAATATAGGATAGAACTAATGTATAGGGTAAATTTGGAGACGATTTTAATTTTTAGGAGGCAGCAGTGTTGCGGCCGCATGTAGTAAGCGTTGCTTCACGCAGTGGAGAATGGCAAAACAGAGCCACACCGGCGACCAAGGCGTTGCGAAGTAAGCACGCACAGATAGCCTTGCTGACAGCAGCAGTCTACCAACAGACTGACACAAGGACGCACACAGACTGAGCGCCGAGCGAAGCCTGGAGAGTGCTGAGTAAGGGGAAGTGTGGCCAGCATGCTAAGCTATGTTGCAATATACTGAGGGAGTAATAACAAAAAACTACCACCGAGGGTAAAAAACATCCTCCTGCTGGATCAAAATAGTGGAGCGCAGGCAGCAACAGAGAGAAGCAATTAGGAGGCAGTTCGGATATGAGGACGGACGTGGTCTGTGTCCGAATGCTCAATCTTCGTAGGTGACCGAAGTCTGTTCCAGCTCATAGTAGTCATCCGTTCGTTGCCAGATGTCAACTTGAGCTCTGGAGGTCGGCCCGAGTTCGCTCGGCACCATGGCTGACTAACTACAGCGAGAACTTCCAGCAGGTCCGGCCGCAGTGTAGTCTTGGTCACAGGCGCCCCCAGGGACTGACGCCCCGACTTCACGGCAACCCGGCCCCACGGTGCGTGGTCCATCCATGATGGGACCTCGTGGACATCGCGACTGATTGCTTCCCAGCTACCGGTGCAGCAGGCGTCGGCAGCTGACCTCACGGCGACGCAGCTCCGTGGGCGTGCCCGTACTGGGGCGCCAAGCGGCGACGAGTTCATCTCAACCACAGGGCATCCTGGCTTCAGCGGAGCACTGGTGTTCTGAGGTTCCCGAGTGCGATCAGCGGCGCGCGTTGCGCGCATTGTCGGAAAATCTACAAAGCAGCAGCAAGGCGGAGGGATCTACAGGGCTGGGCAGCAACGACGAGGGAGAAATTGTAAAGAAAGTTCAATGAATAATTGTAAAACTCCAGTCCGTCTCAGTCTTTGGCGCAGCCTCTGTGTCTGCTTCTAACAAGTGGTGCAGAGGTCGTAACAGTTTGCTGCCTTCTCTGTTGCATCCTTATTTCTTGTTATCATCTCTTTGTTGAGGAACAGCGTCATGTGCACTTCGAGCGTGAATGGTTAGAAGTTATGCACCACTAGCCGTAATTAGCGAAATTGACAGTCTGTAAGCCCCAGAATTAGGCTCCGTCCTACGACGCCTAGCAGTACTTCTTAGACGAAATCCTCCAGTGTACATAGCCTGTGGGATACAGATTTCGCTACATCATCTTTAACTGTATCTATTTCGTCTAATAGAGCAGCGACCGTTTTACCAGCTGATCTCGATGCAATTTACAAAGAGACAAATGTGCTAAGTGTTCTAGTATTCAGTGTAGGATCAGACTGCCTACATAAATTTTGAAGCAGAAAATGTTTCCGTTTCCAGAGTGAATGGCGGACCCATCTATGATGTAACTGATCATTAGCTAGTGTTTTACGAGCATTCATGGGTGGGATTGAGTGGATGTTCTTGTGGCTAAGATATAAGATTAGGACTTTCTGTATTTGAAATAGTCTAAGGACTTTCGTACTGTTTTGTTTCAGAGTGAGCCTGGGCCACTGTTACAGATCGACTTATTTCAGCTCAAATAGCGCCAAAAATTTAGAACTTCAGACCTTTTATCTTCAAAGTCTTGGAAATTCTAAAGGTGTCCAGGACTGCACGTTAAGATATTGGAAAATTACGAATGGAGCTGTATGAACATATGGGTTACGCTTCTCCAATGTGTTCTACACTTCATGTTCTTCCCTGTGTAGTAGGGTAGTGCGTACGTTAGTAGTGTTTTCCAAACATGTAACAAACACAAAAGGTACACATAACAGAGATTATATAAATGTGTGGTGTCTGTTAATTCAGACATGTTGAAAAGAACAGACACCACTCATTCATGTAATCGATTCGCCTCGATGGACAATGAGTACACAACCTTTAGTGCGGATGCACATTTACGTTCCACCTCTGGCGGGAATCTAATACTATCGAGCATGTAGGATGTGGACGGGGATTGTGGATAGGTCGTTGTGGAACATTTCGAGACAGTCCGCGCATCTGCGATAAACAAGATGTCCGGATGGTGCTGTGGTAAACGTAACTACCTTGTAAGCAAGAGATACCGGGTTGGAGTCCCAGTCCAGTATACATATTCATTCGTCGCTGGTGACTCCGCACAAAGTCTCCATGCAGCTGATAACATTAGTTCCTTCCCTTTATTTTCCTTTTCCCTCTCTCCCTACAATTTACGTAATACATAGCAGAGAATTTAACCATCAACAGTATAGTTTTCCTTCACTATTTACAACAGTTTGCCAACAGTATGGTAATTCTTCGATTGCGAGAATGTAGAACTCATGTGGGTTTGAGGCGAAGAACTTGACACATGTTCTGAAGGTGTTTTCATCGGGAGAGGAAGTTCCTGGAGAGTTCTCGATAGCTGAAAACATGAAAATTTGAGTGTGCAAAGTCAGATCGAGAAGTTGGGTGCGGAATGACTTTCCAGCCCAAATCCTGTATGGTGTCTTTTGTCAGTCTAGCAGAATGAGGGTCGGCGTTATCGTGGAGTACAATCACTTCATGCACTCTTCTGGTCGTTGCTTTTGAATTCTGTCTGCAAGACGTCTCACTTGTTGACAATAAATGCCAGCAGGGATGGTTACACCTTAGGGAAGCAATTCGTAGCATACCACACCGTTTCTATTCCACCATATGCATAACGTTATCTTCTGGTGATGTGTGCAGGTGGTAGTAAGAGGAGTTGCTGCATCGTTTGGGCTCAACCATTACTTTCTTTTGCTTATGTTAGCACGATATTGTTAAGTAATGTCGTTTTATTTACTTCTTTGACACAATTTTTGAAGAAAGTGGTTCACTCCCAGTGCCACCATATCATCTAGATACAAATCCTATGGAGCTGGTCTGGTCTCCTGCAACAATTAAGATCCGTACGTGTAATAGTGAAGCACCTCGCTCTGGAGTCTTAGAAGGGCGGCTCATGCTTTTGCTGCTGATAAATAAATGTCCTGTGCTACCCAGCGCCGTGCATGGCTTTCAATTTGACCCCACTTTGGTTAATCGGTAGTCAATTTTGTTACTTTTACGGGCAACGAACTCCTCACTTTGAGTGACTAATCTAGCACGCCCCACGTTCTCAGAATATCTGAGGCGGTCAACGGTGATCGATATTGTTGCCTGATCACCACAAGAGAAAATAAACGCAAACCACGAGACTACAAAGGCTGTGTGCTTATGCCTGTGTCGGAAGACGAAAACTCACATGCGACGTGAAACAAGTAAACAAGTACTGTATAAGAGGACACTTAGGGAAGAAATCCTTTGGCAAACAAGGAAACTGATATAACAAAATCTGTAGGTAAGCAATCGATCAATGAGTCGTTATTACCGCTAGCAACTCAAACAGCAGACGACTAAAAGGGCGGAAATAAATGATGAAGATATACGGATGTACTTACTACACCTGAACCACACAGGCACCGTAGGTAACCCGAAACCTGCAGACCAGCTAGACTCTTGCCATCAGTTTGGAAACTAGCTGAGCGGATTACATATCTTCTAATGGGCAAAACATTCAATAACAGGTTAGTTGTAACATATAATCAGTTCCGATGTAGCCCAAACCACTCAGCTCCACTGCATTTCGTGTGGCTAGGCGAAGTAGTCACAGGTGGCTGGAATGGTAATAACTCCTAAAATTCTAGACATTTTTATACCTGGACGTTGCTAAAACTGTATGATGCCTTTTAAATTAGATGACATTTAGCCAGTAACAGTGCCCTTATTAAAGATGCTCTCTTTACAAGCGAATAAGCCAAAAGCAAATCATAATATTAAGCAATCTGACTTTCCACAGGAATTTATCATAGAATCGCTTACGTAACACAACGAAAGGTCTCTTGGCATCTGAAGTGATCTGCTATTGATTATGATGACCTCGTAATGCAATACTGTTACTGAACATAATGATGAGACTACAAAAAAGCTACTGCCGTGAATCTGTCTTTGCGAACATACGTTTCTTAATCTAAAAATAATTTACTAATGCATAGAATGGCCGATTTCTGAATATTCTCTTCTAGTAAAAATGGTGACTACCGAAACGTTAATTGAATATGCAACAGATATATTTAGCTTAGTTACCTCTACATCGACGTACGTGCAAGGCCTTAAATTTTGTATCATCTATTACCTCACAACACTGTGCTTTATTCAGATGGATATATGAATAAAACGCTTATGAAATAAAGGCATAAGATTAGCGTTAACTTTGGGTTATTACTGTGCTTCAAGCATATGTAACTTTATACAGACCACATCGGTAAAAATTACACGGAACACGTTCTGTCTTTAACACACCCATACAAAGGTTAGTTCTTCAGTGTACATTTAAAAAAAACATGTGAGGCATATATCCCGTTTAGTGAGTGAACTACTAGCTTGCTAGAACCGGTCAAGAATCAGAGAGACCACGTAATCAGAATGGAGTATCACCACATTGATTGTAATCGGAAGTGTCACTCTACTACTCATCTGATAACATTGTCTAAGCAACCACACTGCTCCAATAGATCCCGCCGAGTTGTAAAATAAAGAAACAAATTAACTTGTATTTTTAATATAAAAAATTATGTACAGTTCTCTCCGCGACGGCATGTGTGCAAGCTATAAAGCGATTCCCGTTACCGCTCTCCGTATTTGTCAGTGTAACACAATAAAGCCTCAATCCAAAGGACACCATGTCACTTACGAGAAAAACACAACATTACTATAGAGCAGCCCAAACAGAACCGATTGAAAGAGGAGGCTTGTTTTGCTTCCAATGTTGAAAGCCATGTGTGGCGACCACGCCCTTGCTAGATGTTGGCCGAAGTCAATCTCGCTAGAAAGATTTCAGGCAGATACTTTCGTGCAGCCGAAACAGGTATGAAGCTACGGTAGTCGGTAAACATGCCACAGACATAATAGCCCAAATAGCCTATTACAATGGACACTTTCCAAACGTTTCGAGAGAGTGGCATAATGGTTTATTAGACAAGATAACAAATTATAATTTCCGTGATATACTAAAAGATTAAATCCTTCTGATCTAATAGATCATAATCAGTGGTGATAATGCATCTGATGTGTACCCTGAAGGTCCTGTGTACTACAGGGTCCTTTTTGGGACCGACGATGTTTAATAAATGTTTATCTGAATGCCTAAAACATTCACGATTAATCTGATCCATTAAAAAGATAGCACAACACCACCTAACATTTACCGACCCATTTCACTAGCCCAATTATTTTTAAAATAACACAGCACCAACAGATGTACCAGCAGACGAAGCAAATAACATAATATGTCCTGCACAGTATGGCTGTAGAGCTACCCTCACTAACGTCAAATCAGTTGACAGGATCATACAAAAGTATATGAGTGCACTAAGAGTAAATCAGTAAGTCGTGTGATACTACAGGAATTAAGGAAAGACTTTGATACAGTGTCCCACACTATCCTAATAAGAAAATTACAGTACTATGGAATAGGGGAGAAAGCCCCCCTCTTATTGTGGTCATAATGAAGCACTGGAAAACAATTAGTGTGTGTGTGTGTGTGAATGACCAAAAATCATATCCATTACATGTTAAAAAAGAGTGTCATAGGGCTTCGCTCTTGGCCCTTTTCTATTCATTATATATACAACTGAGCTGCCTTCCATATTGACACTGTACTGTACACCGATAACACCACATTAACTGTTCATAATGTCAGCATATATGAGTTACAACTGAATGCTGCAATAACAATAGACAGCTGTAACACCTAATTTGAGGCTAATGGACTACATATAATTAGTAGCAAAACAGAAAACTTTGTATTTATTGTAAATGCCATCAAGAATGACAGTAAATCAATGAAACTTCTTGGATTCCATATTAGTCAAAATCTAAGCTATGATACATATACAGTTAAGTTATGCTCTAGACTCCCACTTGTGATTTATCTGCTGTATACGCTCAGAGACTGTGTGACACTCTGCAGCTGCAAGTGTACTATTTCTTTTTTAATTCTCATCTAACATATGGGATTTTGCTCTGGAGAAACTCACATGGATTTAACCTGTGTTTAAATGGTTAGAAAAAAGGCCATCAGATGCCTTTTGGGAATCACACAATGAGGACCTTGTAGACACTGTTTCAAGGAAATGCATATTATGATAGTACTTCTCATAAACTAAAGAAAATGTCAATAATTTTGAATCTAAGATGTCAATACACCATCATAACACTAGACATAAATATGAAATTGACAAGCCACATGCTAGACTAGCAAAGGTTCACAAGAGCTATAAATATCTTGCCATCACATATTTCCCCAAACTACCATAAAATGTTCACTTGATGCATAGTAAGCGGGTGGGTTAAGCGAACTAGGACTTAATTTCCCGAGCAAATCCAAACCAGCCACAAAATTAATACAAAAACAAAATAATTTATTCTCACATAATGAACAGCAGATCGTGAAATTCACTATCATAATTTATAAGTTTCTCTATCCATTTATAGCTTAGTTTAATATTACCTTCTGCAAAAATCTGAAAATCCCAACCATTAATTAATTTATTACATTTCCTTGGTAAAATAATTTAAATTTAAAATCGAATTCTATGCAAATTTTTTCTCCATATCTAGTTTTTAGATATTCGCAGCCCATAATGTAATACAGTTCCTTTACCTATAGCTCACTAATCGTTTTAAAAAAAATTAGAATTGTTTACATTATTAAGCTTTTTCAGTAGAGCATCCATTTATACAGAATGAAAGACGATAAATTAAAAATTTTGACTCAAAACTCTATGCTGAGGATCATATGCTAAATTTTTCTTACCATACTTGATAGGCAATTGTATCTTTCAGAATTTTATCATTAAAAGTAACAATTAATTTCATTGTTTTTTCTGTGTGGCTAAAACATTCATTCTCATAGACATATTTATGACAAAAATATGATAATCTTCAGTCAGATTTAATGGGCTTGCGTTGAAATAACCATTCAATTGAGTGGTTCTCTTCAACTCTAGGAGAACATCATGTGCTTTCAGATGATTATTTGGTGGACCTAGATTCCATATTTCTCGAGGAAAAATTTAATCTCGTCTGTTCATTATATAGGTCTTCTGTAATTTAACGTGTTCGAGTAAAGAAAAATCAATTAACTGATTATGTTTTCTTTTAGTCTGAAGCACAACAAAAGTAGAATAAGGCACATCAAATTCTGAAGAATTATAATAATTATTAATATCTAGTTCAAAATACCTTTTTCCATCTAATCTGGCTATTTCAACTGTTTGTGATCAAAGAAAGAAGTCGGAAATATAGGTTGACACTTACATAGACGATAACAGCAATCAGCCACTTTATGCAATGATATTTATTTGCTTCAATAGGGGCATTACCACCAACCTGTCAGTTCAAAACTGGTAATGGAGCTACTTAAATAAATAAATAGCATTTTAAAAAGTGGCTGGTTACTGTTATCTTCTATGTAAGAGTCAACCTATATTTTGTACACAATCACAGGCTCAGAATGTCAGTTTTCGACAAAATAGCAGAAATTGGAATTTATGGATTTTTTACTCTTTTTTCCCCTAGCTATAGTGACTACTGTGGTTCATATTTTACGGATGCATCACGAATTTCCATCGATTCTACTACAATTTTTCCTACCTTAGGAACAGTATCTTCACTTTCAAGTCAAGTGTCATTATAATCAGGCCATCTAAGAATTGCATCTCCAGCACTTTGTCTCCAATTAAAAATTACTGTTAAATCTCTTTCCCAAATAACTTCTTTATAATCCTTATAAAAACCACCAAACACATCAAATGGAAAAAGTATTTCAATTTTCTTACTTTTTATTTAACCATTATTGAAGATAAGTCCTTCCATGGTTAATTCACGAGCTATTGTTGAAATTAATTGCACAAGGACACATGAAGAAATGAATAGATAATCCATTCTAGACAAAATATTGCTTCCTTTACTTATAGTGATAACCTTGAACAACTTTGCACATTGTTATAAATTTATTTTTCATTGGATTTTCGATCATGTAAGGAATAATCTGTACCATCAGCTCCAATAGTACTGCAGCTAATGTACAACTGATATATGATTAGGATGAACCCAATTATCTCCAACATTTATATTAATTCCATGTTCTTGTTGTGGAAATTAAGATTATTTTTAGTGTTTCCATTCACAGCGAATATGTAAAACTGATAACTCTCGATTTTGTTCATGGATTAATAAAGAAAAATTTTAGTAAGACATTAAAACAACTCTTACACAAGCACTGATAAGGTAAATCCACTTCTCAGTCTCATCAGTTGCAATAATTTCTAAATCTTGAGTAGTATCAAAATTGGGAATAAATACAGATAATGTGTTCATAAATTATTGGTCCACCAAATGCAGTGTTAGGCTCAAATGAAGCAATAGTATTAGTTTCTTAGAGAAGATGATCAGTACGTTTTACAACATTGCAACAGCTACATTTAAGTTAATAATAATTAATTCGAATACAATAATTTTAGAAACATCTTTACTATTAGTCTGTTCATTAGCTTTAGTAGTTTGTTCACTAGATCGAACCATACTTTCAATACTATCTTTCATATCCATATATATTTGTACATAGCTCTCAGTTGTTGGTTTGTTTAAAATTTCATCAGCTTTAATGTGACTGTTTGGCTTTTTCAAATAATTTTTTTAAATTTTTTACATTATAATGACCTACAGAAATCTCTACCATTTCTTCATTGCAATATAGCTCATTATTTTTGATCTAATATTTTGAGTTAGAAAAACTGAATAGAACATTTCAAGTGCATCCTTGTACAGGTGCATTCAATCTTTCTTTGACAATAGATGATATATCACTTTGTTGAAATAATCTACTGCAACAGCTGAAGCAGTCTTGATTGTATTCCATGAACTACTAAACTATTACTAAATAAATGAAAACTGATTTGGAACCAAAAGTAAGAATTCCAGAGAAGAAATCAAAAGTAAGCATAGTAAACTTTTACCAAATTCTACTCACTGTGTAATCATAGGACCAAATAAACATGAAAGAATGACATTAATGAATCATAGTTTTATTTCAGCTCCAGGATGGTTGAATCGGAAAAAAATAATTATTTGTATATTTACTCCAAATGTTTAGATCAACAGATGTACTTAGAATTTATAGATAGGTGAAAAAAAATTGAAAATAAGCATAATGAAGAAATTGCTGCTTTTATTGGAAATTATGGTAAAATTTCTCCATTCAGATGAATGTCTAAATAATTCAGTGAGTAGTATTTGATGACTTCATTCTTGAAAATCAGGATACAGTTAGAGAATACTTTGGTAGAGGAAGACATAAAATAATACCGAAACAATTATTTAGAGATCATCTTAATTTCTAAAATATTTTCATTAAAGATGACACAAATTTGAAACATATTTATCACAAGATTACCGGAGGTGATTTAAAATTTGACGATTTCAACGAAATGTGTAGTAAATGTTTGAAATATCAGTCTGGATTTCGTACAATACACATGACTAGGAAACCAAACAATGGCAAGTTCAGAGATAAAATAAAAACATTCTTAAAATAATTATTCCTTTTGTTTTTTCATCTCAGGCATTGTTGAAAAAGCCACATGAAATAGAAGAGTAAAAGAACAGTTAAAAGTAGGATTTAAAAAATGCAAGTAAGGACCAAGGTCAGAATCTGAAAAACCATAAAAAGATCAAACTATTATTGATGGAGTTGGACAAGTTAATCAAACAATTGAAGGATTAGGTGACAATGTGTTAAAAGTAACTGATGAAAACAGAAATGTCGAAAAGCACAGGGTTCCTTATAATTAAAAATTTTTAGAATTTAACGATATTCCAACAGAAGATAAACAATATGATAGAGATGAAAGAGATTGTACACTAAGTGAAATTGTAACATAAGGTTTATTAAGAAAATATGATGAAGAGAGGAAAAGAATAGCTCCATAAGAAGGACAAGTGATTAGAAAAGTAAATATAAGTGAAAGAATGTTAGAATATATTAATCACAGTGAAAATAAAAGTTTTTTTATGATGATCTGTTGGCACATTTAAATTGGTTGACAAATTACCAGTTTTATTTGATGGAGATATATTAACAGTAGGTGATATAACATATGAAGGTATAGATGGATTAATGAATCTTGTAACTGAAAAACAGATTACTATGTGTGACATTAACCCAAATAACATAAAATGAAGTAAAGGCAACAAATATAAATGTTGGTTAAAAGAGCTTATTGATCTTAATCTTTCAAAAAAAAATTGCCATCAGATTTAGATTAAAATGTTGGTGAAGGTTTAGTTAAACAATATACACAAAAACAAACAGAATATGTTTGGATGGATAATATCTTTCAATTAACTGATAGATTAGCCATAATTCATGGAGAAGAATTAGCTGGAAATAAAAATTCTCAACGCAAGAAAGTTGGAATAACTCAAATGTTAGGAGAAACTCAGAGATTTCATAATCAACAATTCAAAAGGATTTCTGTATTTTATTATATTTTCGAATAACCATACTCACACATTTTGTAAACGGGAATTAAATGGAAAAGTACTAGTAAATTAGGCTTTAAATGATTTATTAGTGTCAGGGATGCATTTACGAGGATATTAGGACTGTGGACCATTTTCTAAGCTATCAGAAAGACTAGCACTAGTAATCCAGGAGTAAACAAATTAGGCAAAGCTTGTAAAGAAACATGATATTGCTTTTAGGGATAATAAAGACTTAGAAAGAAGACATGAAGCAAATAAATAACTTCAATTCGCAGCAAAAGGAAGAATGCACGTAAGTAATGCTACGACAGGTGAAAAATTAGCTGCAACTGCAGTATAATAATACTGGAATAATGTATAGAAAACGGAAATTATGAATTGGCTTAGTTATGGGAAAAAACGGTCGGAGAGTATAAAAATATCAATTGATATAAATTTGTTATCTACATAGATGAACAACTTTACAATTGATTATACTTTGCTACATAGAGACAAAATTAAACAAAAAGGAATTAAAATTCAAACCAATAATGTTCAACTACATAGTACTGAACAATTTTTAACTGATGCACAAAAACAAAGTAGAGATAAGGAAACTGGTTGAAATTTACTCATAACATTAGCCATACCCTTTGTAAAAAAATAATTCAGCAGCTTATGTAAACGAAAGAAACAAAACAATTTCCATTATTTTTCGCAGCTTCACCATATTGAACTGCCATTGGGTCACTAGCCAAACATACTGCAGCTATTGTAAATGCAGTAATTAACAAGAAAAAAGATTGAGAGTACCAAAAAAAAAGGCATAATCTAGAAATTGAAAACAAAGGTATTGGAGTACTAAAAATTTTGAAGAAATCATTAAAAAATGCAATAAACATATACTAATTTGGAACAGAAAAATTATTTAAACACTTAACAATTACCCAATAATCTGTTAAAATCTGAATGTGGAATACTTAATTTAGATGCATCTGCTTATGTTGGGTGTCACTGGATTTGTTATTATAAGATGGAAGATATAAAATTTGTGTTTCATTTATTTGGAGGTAATACACTAAAACAACTAATTAAGTGTTTGGGGAGAAATATCTATACTGTAATGATGAGAGAATGGAAAAATGAACTTACATGACTAAGAGGAAAAACTGATTCAAAAAGAAATGTTTTAATCAAAAACTGTCAGGAAAATTTTTTAAACACATTAAAAGTTATATTGATTTATGAAGCAGGACATTGGTTGACTTAAAGACCAAGAAGCTGTTGTGATGCAGTTACGAAACAATACTATGAAAAATTATGTAATACAAAACCTGAATACACAAGTTTTTCAACACAACTCAGGAACTATGTCACCACAACACATTTTAATGACAATATTTTACAGGTTCATATTGGTAACTGTAGCTCTACAACACAGGTAGGAAACAACTACTCTACAAAAAAGGAACAAGATTATGTATTTTTCAGATTACATTTCAAAGGCAGATTTAACATCATACTGAAGCCAGATAAGTAATCTAAGAAAAAGAATACGTGATAAGCAGAAACTTAAATTTAATTTTGCTGGAAATGAATAAATATCAAAATACCCATTTGAGTATCATGAAAAAATCAAGAGAATTAATTTATTTTGAGCTAATACAGATGGTAATTTGTCAGCTACCAATACAGATGATAATTTGTCAACTACTAATTTTTAAATAGAGTTAAAGAGACATAAAATCAATGAAATAGAAATTTTATATCCAACTCAATTCAATAATCAATTAATTGAAGTGAATATGAAAGATAAAATATTTATAACTCTAAATCAATCAGTTAAAACTGTACATGTTTCAGGTGAGTTACTCATTGTGGTGAATTTTTGTAAGAAACCACTAATGATGAAAGGAACAATAATTTAAAATTTAATAAATTTTTATTCTATTTAATGGATACTCTTATTCATATCTGCTGTTTGAAGTGTAAAATTTTACTGACACACACAGTCCTCAACGAGTCACCACTAAAAACGGCTGACAGAGGATTGAAGGTCTTTGTAAGATATGTAAAAGTAAAGAAAGTAAATTCGTTACAAAATTTGTTGGTGACGGTTTACAGCTCAATATACTTGAAGAAAATATTAATGAATTACATAAAACAAAACAAAATTAAGAGGAGAAATGTTTGCCAGGCACTTTGGCCAAGCGGTTCTAAGTGCTTCAGTCTCAAACAATGCTGCTGCTACTATCACATGTCCAAATCTTGCCCCAGGCATGGATGTGTGTGATATTCGTAGGTTAGTTTGGTGTAAGTAGTTCTAACTCAACGTGACTAATGATCTCAGATGTTAAGTCCCAAAGTGCTTAGAGCCATTTGAAGCATTTGAGAAATGTTGTACCATTTGGCACTGTTGATTTATGATAAGTAGATGTAATAGAAATGGATTCAGGAAAATGAATACGAATTTCAAAAATAAATAAAGAGTATAAATATTTATTAACTGTTATAGATTTTTGTTCGATATATGCTTGGGCTATTCCACTCAAAGGGAAACAAGTAACAAAGTAGTTACATTTGAAAAAATGTTTACAGACACATAATCATAAAGAATTCTATAATAAATATATACAAGAACTGATGAAAAGACACCACAATAACCAGTTTCGAACTTCTACTGAATTAAAAGCATCTGATATTGAAAGGTTCAATAAAATACTTTAAAGGAACGATGTGTGGTAGGAATTCACTGTTCAGAGAAACTGTAAATGGTTTGATAAGGTTTCAAAATTAGTTAATGAATATAAAAACACAAAACATTCAACAAGAAAAAGTAAAACAACAGAAATTTAAAGAAAAAATTATAAACCCATTTCTGTTAAATCTAATAATAACCCAAAATTTAAAACACCATACAAAGTTAGAATCAATAAACGTAAAGAACTTTTTGAAACTGGATACACATCGAACTGGTCAACAGAAATTTTTGAAATTCAATATATTATTCATTCTAATCCAGTTACATATAAATTGAAGGATAGTAATCGAAATTTCTATGAACAACAACTATAGAAAACAAAATATCCTGATATATATCTTGTTGGAAAAGTTTTTAGGAGTTAAGATCATAAACTTTATATTTAATGGTTGGGATTAGGTAACTCACATAATAGTTGGGTAGATAAAGAATAAAATTATCAAAATTTTGATATGTAAATCGGCCCACTAAGAATGAATAAAACTTACACTTTCACTTTTTCTACCTGTATGGTATCCTAATGAAGATACATTTAGATTTATAAACCAATTTTGTTATTTATAATTATGACTTTAGAAACCTGATTATTGGTACTTAAACGTTTCTGATACAGTTTCAGGTGCTAAATGTTTAATGTTTGGGGTAGTATGCATAAAAGATAAAATGTTAGTGTAATCCCTTTTTCTTTTCTTTAAAATTTTCATTGGCATAATTGTATCATCTGGGATTCCATAATGGATTGAATTCAGTAATCGACTTTTCCAATTGATCATTTTCGTTGTAATTACAGCAAAGGAAAAAGTAGAATTTTTGTGGGGGGGGGGACAAACATAACGGTTAATTCCTCTTTAAAACTACAAGCTACTGTTGCAGAGATACTGGAATATAATCAACTATATAATGCATTTTAACGTATTGATAATGAAGATTTACATTAGCAAAATTAAACACATCCAATTTACATGGGTTAAAAGGAAATGAAAACTGGCAATATTACATAATCAAACTGATCCAGGAAATTACAACTCTGCTATGTGGAAATTCATTATATCAGTAGTAAATTATTCTTGTGTATAGTCGCCCAAGGTATTACAATAACTGTGTTGACAAACGGTTCTTAAAATAATTTTAACAAAACAAAAGTTGGTCTAAAATTATGTTTTTCAATTTGAGGAACCACATTAGGTAACAGTGCATCTGTTTCACTGTTTCTTCTGTTTATTTCATACGGACATATCAACTGTTTCTTTTCCATTTTTATTGGGTTTTCATCGCACTTACGTATTTGTCTTACATACTTTGTTTCGTGTCTGTAGAATTCTATCATTTCTTTTCTTATCTTATATTCTCCATGTTCACGAATTTCTGGTTAAACTTCAAGCTGAACCCATTATCTGAATGTTAACTAATGTAATGAAAATTTTTCTTTGTAAATGGAGGTGGTCATAAAGTACAAAATTTGTGCAGTGGAGAAATCAACTCATTATTTTCACTCATGTAAATATATAAAGAATAAATATAAGAATTCATGTAAACAATCTCATAGTGAGCATCTCCAAAACGTGTATGCTTGTACATGGGAAATACGTTTCTGCACATTATTACAGATAACGCTTGAAGGTATTTCCAAGTGATGAACATTCGATACTATTGAAAAATGAATGCAGAAAGGATGTATTGGTTGTCAAGTATTTACAGAGTTTAGATGTTTTTACTTAAACTGTACATCTACTGACAAGCTCTCAAGTAAATGCGAGATTTGTCAGCTAAAGATAGGGATAAAAGAATATTGTGTGGAAACACGGAAAATAAATAATTAAAAGCTGTGATAAAAGATATTTGATAACAAACAAGCATAAAAAATGAACTGAAGGTGAAACTTAATTTTTCTATTCGCATTTTTCACAAAGCTAATATTTTTTACATAGATAAAAGGAAGCTTTATTGAGAGATTTTCAGTCACTCAACACGAAATAATTTATGGGTGTGTAGCATATTTAGAAAAGATTATTTTAATAATCAAATTTTTTACGTATTTTACCTTCTCCTACAAAGACTCTCGATAATCTGAAAATATGAGAACTCAAAGCTAGAGGTAAGTAGCTTAGTATGAGAGGATACAGTAAATTAAAGAAATCAGAGTTAATAAATGCTATTGGGTTACAAGAGTTTAGATTTCATGCAGAAATATTCCAAAAAACTAGGTCAAGGTAAGACCATTTACCTAATGTAAATCTTTTTTACAGATTTGATTGTGATGCTGTTGAAAAAACTCCACCACCTGGAGGGGAATAAGTAGTGAGAGTAGATCAGATTTATCCATTCAGTAGCAAACTATTTAAACAAGAAAATGCGACTGAGTCATTAAAAAGAACTTAACTGAGATTAAAGAAATAAGTCGAGGTTTACTGGAAAATTTAAAGCATATTCTGCTGACTATAAAATTATCTTTAACAATTCTAATATTGGCATAGTCAATACCATAAGTGAGAAAACAGATTACACAAGAAAAGCATCAGTTCTGTGGTAGACATAGCAAAAAACAGAACCAATTTTAGAAAAACGTATAAGCTGAATATAATTACTACAAATCCAAAAATATTTTCTCCCGTTTCTACAGGATATAAAGTATCAAATAATACTCGACGATCTGTCCAAGTTTTATGCAAGAAAATCAGAGATATATTAATATCTGATGGGTCTATTGATGTAGCAGAGGTTTCATTTCATATTAAAATGCTAGCAATCCTAAAGGCAGAGGCAGTAGGGGCAAAAAAATTATAAATATCGCTGAAGACAAAAGACTTAAAGATGTATCACAAGAATTAACAATAAAGATAATCTGTGCTGTCCTCGATCAGTAATATTTTGGGTAGAGAACTCACTATTAATGAGATACAGAAAATTGGAAAAGAAGATAAATACATATTACTAACCAAAGTTAACTAACTTATTATGTAATCAGTTAGGTGAATACAATGAAGGAGGGTTAAATAAAGATAACAGTAAAACTTGAAGAACTTTTAGGTATTCAAATATATGTCATATGTACTGAAAATTTTAATTTAGTTACCGATAGCGGTCATGAGAAATAAATAAACATATATCTGTACAAAAAAAACAACAACTTTGATATAATTAACAGTATGAGGTCTTTTGTGGGATTGGTGGTGGTGGTGGTGGTGGTTAGTGTCTAACGTCCCATCGACAACGAGGTCATTAGAGACAGAGCGCAAGCTCGGGCTAGGGAACGATTGGGAAGGAAATCACCCGTGCCCTTTCAAAGGAACCATCCCGGAATTTGCCTGAAACGATTTAGGGAAAGCACGGAAAACCTAAATCAGGATAGCTGGAGACGGGATTGAACCGTCGTCCTCCTGAATGCGAGTCCAGTGTGCTAACCACTTGTGGGATTGGTGTATTTCTGTAATATATGTAACAAAATCCCAAAGAAAGCAGGTGTTGACAGATGTGAGAATTACCGAACAATCAGTTTAATAAGCCACAGCTGCAAAATACTAACACGAATTCTGTACAGACGAATGGAAAAACTAGTAGAAGCCGACCTCGGGGAGCATCAGTTTGGATTCCGTAGAAACACTGGAACACGTGAGGCAATACTGACCTTACGACCTACCTTAGAAGAAAGATTAAGGAAAGGCAAACCTACATTTCTAGCATTTGTAGATTTAGAGAAAGCTTTTGACAATGTTGACGGGAATACTGTCTTTCAAATTCTAAAGGTAGCAGGGGTAAAATACAGGGAGCGAAAGGCTATTTACGATTTGTACAGAAACCAGATGGCAGTTATAAGAGTCGAGGGACATGAAAGGGAAGCAGTGGTTGGGAAGGGAGTAAGACAGGGTTGTAGCTTCTCCCCGATGTTATTCAATCTGTATATTGAGCAAGCAGTAAAGGAAACAAAAGAAAAATTCGGAGTAGGTATTAAAATCCATGGAGAAGAAATAAAAACCTTGCGGTTCGCCGATGACATTGTAATTCTGTCAGAGACAGCAAAGGACTTGGAAGAGCAGTTGAACGGAATGGATGGTGTCTTGAAGGGAGGATATAAGATGAACATAAACAAAAGCAAAACGAGGATAATGGAATGTAGTCGAATTAAGTCGGGTGATGTTGAGGGTATTAGATTAGGAAATGAGACACTTAAAGTAGTAAAGGAGTTTTGCTATTTGGGGAGCAAAATAACTGATGATGGTCGAAGTAGAGAGGATATAAAATGTAGACTGGCAATGGCAAGGAAGTCGTTTCTGAAGAAGAGAAATTTGTTAACATCGAGTATAGATTTAAGTGTCAGGAAGTCGTTTCTGAAAGTATTTGTATGGAGTGTAGCCATGTATGGAAGTGAAATATGGACGGTAAATACTTTGGACAAGAAGAGAATAGAAGCTTTCGAAATGTGGTGCTACAGAAGAATGCTGAAGATTAGATGGGTACATCACATAACTAATGAGGAGGTACTGAATAGGATTGGGAAGAAGAGGAGTTTGTGGCACAACTTGACCAGAAGAAGGGATCGGTTGGTAGGACATGTTCTGAGGCATCAAGGGATCGCGAATTTAGTATTGGAGGGCAGTGTGGAGGGTAAAAATCGTAGGGGGAGACCAAGAGATGAATACACTAAGCAGATTCAGAAGGATCTAGGTTGCAGTAGGTACTGGGAGATGAAGAAGCTTGCACAAGATAGAGTAGCATGGAGAGCTGCATCAAACCAGTCTCAGGACTGAAGACCACAACAACAACAACCACAACACATATAACAAAACATTTAACGAGAAAGATATACATAAGTGCAAAATAGAATGAAAATCTGTATAATGTGGAATGGTACAGTACCTGAAAGTGTAGAAAACAATATATATTGTGCAATCTGCAATACATACTGTTATAATAAAGAATGGTTGAAAAGTTAATAATTTTGGCTATACAGAAAAACACACCTCCCCCATGAACCATGGACCTTGGCATTGGTGGGGATGCTTGCGTGCCCCAGTGATACAGATAGTCGTACCGTAGGTGCAACCACAATGAAGGGGTATCTGTTGAGAGGCCAGACAAACATGTGTTTCCTGAAGACGGGCAGCAGCCTTTTCATTGGTTGCAGGGGCAACTGTTCGGATGATTGATGATCTGGCCTTGTAACACTAACCGAAATGGCCTTTCTGTGCTGGTACTGCGAATGGCTGAAAGCAAGGGGAAACTACAGCTGTAATTTTTCCCGAGGGCGTGGAGTTTTACTGTATGGTTAAATGATGATGGCATCCTCTTGGGTAAAATATTCCGGAGGTAAAATAGTCCCCCATTCCGATCTCTGGGCAGGGACTACTCAGGAGGACGTTGTTATTGGGAATTGGGAGAAAGAAAGCTGGCGTTCTACAGATCGGAGAATGGAATGTCAGATCCCTTAATTGGGCAGGTAGGTTAAAAAATTTATAGAGGAAAATGAATAGGTTAAAGTTAGATATAGTGGGAATTAGTGAAGTTCGTTGGCAGGTGGAACAAGACTTCTGGTCAGGTGAATACAGGGTTATAAGTACAAAATCAAATAGGGGTAATGCAGGAGTAGGTTTAATAATGAATAGGAAAATAGGAATGCGGGTAAGCTACTACAAACAGCATAGAGAATGCATTATTCTGGCCAAGATAGATACTAAGCCCATGCCTACCACGGTAGTACAAGTTTATATGCCAACTAGCTCCGCAGATGACGAAGAGATTGATGGAATGAATGATGAGATAAAAGAGATTATTCAGATAGGGAAGGGAGACGAAAACTTAATAGTCATGGGTAACTGGAACACGACAGTTGGAAAAGGAAGAGAAGGAATATGGAATGGGAGTAAGGAATGAAAGAGGAAGCCACATGGTAGAATTTTGCACAGAGCATAACTTAATCATAGCTAACAGTTGGTTCGAGAAACATGAAAGAAGGTTGTATACATGGAAGAAGCCTGGAGATACAGGAAGATATCAGATAGATTATATAATGGTAAGACAGAGATTCAGGAACCAGGTATTAATATATAAGACATTTCGAAGGGCAGGTGTGGACTGTGGCCAAAATCTATCGGTTATGAACTGTAGATTGAAACTGAAGAAACCGCAAAAAGGTGGGAAATTGTGGAGATAGGACCTGGATAATCTGAATGAACCAGAGGTTGTAGAGAGCTTCAGGAAGGGCATTAGGGAACAATTGACAAGAAGGGGGGAAAGAGTAGAAGAAAAACAGGTAATTTTGAGAGACAAAATAGTGAAGGTAGCAGAGGATCAAGTAGGTAAAAAAACGAGGGCTAATAGAAGTCCTTGGGTAACAGAAGAGATATTGAATTTAATTGATGAAAGGAGGAAATACAAAAATACAGTAAATGAAGTGGGCAAAAAAGGAATACAAACGTCTCAAAAATAGGATGGACTGGAAATGCAAAATGACTAAGCAGGGATGGCTAGAGGACAAATGTAAGGATGTAGAGGCGCATATCACTAGGGGTAAGATAGATACTGCCTACAGGAATATTAAAGAGACCTTTGGAGAAAAGAGGACAACTTGCATGAGTATCAAGAGCTGAGATGGAAACCCAGTACTAAGCAAAGAAGGGAAAGCAGAAACGTGGAAGGAGTATATAGGGGGTCTATACAAGGGCGATGTTCTTGAGGACAATGTTATAGAAATGGAAGAGAATGTAGATGAAGATGAAATAGGAGACATGATACTGCATGAAGAGTTTGACAGAGCACAGAAAGACCTTATTCGAAACAAGGCCCTGGGAGTAGACAACACCCCATTAGAACTAATCACAACCTTGGGAGAGCCAGGCCTAACAGAACTCTACCATCTAGTGAGCAAGATGTATGAGACAGGCGAAATACCCTCGGTCTTCTAGAAGAATATGATAATTCCAATCTCAAAGAAAGCAGGTGTTGACGGGTGTGAAAATTACAGAATGTCAGTTTAATAACTCACGGCTGCAAAATACTAACATGAATTCTTTACAGTCGAATGGAAAATGTGGTAGAAGCCGACGTCTGGGAAGATCATTTTGGATTCCGTAGAAATGTTGGAGCACGTGAGGCAATGCTGACCCTATGACTTATCTTAGAAAATAGATTAAGAAAAGGCAAACCTACGTTTCTCGCATTTGTAGGCTTAGAGAAAGCTTCTGACAATGTTGTCTGGAATACTCTCTTTCAAATCCTGAAGGTAGCAGGGGTAAAATTCAGGGAGCGAAAGCTATTTACAGTTTGTACAGAAAGCAGATAAAGCAGTGGGTGGGAAGGGAGTGAGACATGGTTGTAGCCTATCTCTGATGTTATTAAATATGTATATTGAGCAAGCAGTAAAGGAAACACAAGAAAAATTTGGAGTAGGTTATAAATTCCATGGAGAACAAATAAAAACTTTGGGGTTCGCCGATGACATAGTAATTCTATCAGAGACAGCAAAGGACCTGGAAGAGCAGTTGCACGGAATGGACAGTGTCTTGAAAGGAGGATATAAGATGAACATCAACAAAAGCAAAACGAGGATAATGGAATGTAGTAGAATTAAATCGGTTATGCTGCCGGAATTAGATTAGGAAATGAGATGCTTACAGTAGTAAAGGCGTTTTGCTATTTGGGGAGAAAAATAACTGATGATGGTCGAAGTAGAGAGGATATAAAATGTAGACTAGCAATGGCAAGGAAAGTGTTTCTGAAGAAGAGAAATTTGTTAACATCGAGTATAGATTTAACTGTCAGGAAATCGTTTCTGAAACTCTATGTATGGAGTGTAGCCACGTATGGAAGTGAAAAGTGGACGATCATTAGTTTATACAAGAAGTGAATAGAAACTTTATAAATGTGGTGCTACAGAAGAATGCTGAAGATTAGATCGGTAGATCACATAACTAATAAAAAGGTATTGAATAGAATTGGAGAGAAGAGAAATTTGTGGCACAACTTGAGTAGAAGAGTGGATTGGTTGGTAGGGCATATTCTGAGGCATCAAGGGATCACCTATTTAGTATTAGAAGACAGTGTCGAGGGTGAAAATAGTAGAGGGAGACCAAGAGGTGATTACACTAAACAGATTCAGAAGGAAGTAGTTTGCAATAGGTACTGGGAGATGAAGAAGTTTGCACAGGATAGAGTAGCATGGAGAGCTGCAACAAACCAGTCTCTGGACGGAAGACCACAACACAGAAAAATACATGTGATTTTGTCATGAAGCTCAACAAGAAACTGGTACACATATTCCAAATCTGACAGTAGCTCACAATTTTAGTGGACAAATATATAATTTAAAACAAATGACGAATTCTATGGTTAGATGATATCTGATGAAAATAGAATTTATACATTTACACCATATTGTGCAAAACGGTATGAGCAATAATTTATTTTGATGTAGTGCATTGACAATACAATAAAAACATGTAGTGTCTACACAGGAACTAAATTTATGTTAAATGAGAAAAAGCAATTAGATCTAGTAATTACAGATAGCAGTTTTTGTTCAGTTTACTCTTAGTAGTTTTCTAAAAAATTGAAGAAGTGTATTTTCCTTATTTATTCAGTACAAAAGAAAATGAAAATTACATAGGGTCGATTCCTGATGGCAAATATTATTCTGGTGGACACTGTGAAGCCAAAAGACATAGAAATATTTCCCAAATGGCATAGCTCAAGAGTTAAAAAAAATGTGTTCAATATGAAAAAAAGAGATCGATGAATATAGTAATTCTGATGTAGAAATTTTTAGAGAAGGTTGTTCAAATCTAAGAAAACATTTCTCAAAATAGCTAATTTTGATTTATTCTGTTAATTGACAATTGATAGAATTTACATGTCCATATACACATCTAAATATATGCCTAAAATAGAATTGGTGTAACTGTTAATAAACAGAAAGAAAATTACAGTAAAGAATTCATAGCTTGGTTAAACATTTTCACCAATAATAGTATTCAACATGCTGTTAATGGTGCTGAAGTAAGGATAGCAAAGCAAGATGGATTTGTTAAATAAACAAATACTGTTTATCAATATCATGGCCATTTATGGCTTGGTTGTAAGAAATGTCTTAGAAGTGTGATGATTAACAATAAAAATAAAGAAACAAAGGGTGATGTTTATCAGCTGTGTTCAAAAAGACATGCAGAAACACGAATTGCTGGATATAATTTAGTAGAGATGTGGGAATGTGATTAGCTTAACTGAAAAGAGTATAAAAAGCCTAAAAGACTGAAACTGTTACCTGAAGCTGTCAAACCACTGAGATACTTTTTATGGTGGTCATATAAATGCAATAAAATAAAGAGCTGAAACAGGCGGTTTTAGCACAGAAACAAGATTTGATATTGTATGCAGTCTTTATCCAACCACACAATATTATGATTATCCTGAACGTCATGAAACAAAAATATGCTGACCAAGATATCATACTTAAAAAATTGTGTGGATTTGTAAAATGTGAGGTATTGGCACCAAGAAGATTTTATCATCCAGGTTTGCTTGTTAGAATAAATAAAAAAGAGTTGTTTCCCTTTGTGTCCAATGTTCAGAAGAAAAAATAAGCAGATGCTATCTCAATGATGAGGAAAGAAGTCTCTTGCGTATTTGGGTAACAGATGAAGCAAAGTATGGTGTCCGAAAAGGATTCAAAATATTAGACGTCTATGAGGTATGGCAATTTAAAAATAAAAACAACATGTTGTTAAAAAATTATGTGAAAGACTTCATGAAATAAAATTAGGAACTAGTCCTTACAAAGACGTTTTTGAAAGCAAAGACGAATATATAAAAACAGTAAGAGATAAATAAAGTGATCTATTAGACAAAGAAAAGATAGAAGAAAATCCTGGAAAACGAGCAGTTGCCAAAACGTGTTTAAGAGTTTACAGGGTAAATTTAGACAATGGCAAAGCGTAAGTAAACCTGAGTATGTAACAGATTTACAACGTTCTATGAGATACCGTTGGACGACCGATTAGATGATATAGATATAAATTTTACTAATGAGAATATGGTACAGACGAGGTACAACTTCAAGGATTATGATGTCCAAAATAATGCAGCTACAAATATTTTTATAGCTGCATTCACCACATCCATATAAATGCCTAGATTGTATGGTAGGTTAGATAAACTTGGAAAAATCGTTATATACAGGGTGTTTCGAAATTAATATAAAAGTTTTAAGGTTTTGGAGCATTTATTACATTCAACATACAATTATAAATAACACATCAAAAGAGAGAGCAACTCAACAGTTTTGTTTGTATACCTTTGTGCAAAGGAAAGAGCATGGAACGACAAAGAATGACTGAAGAACGTGTTGAATGAGTGAGAGTCCCTCACGTTTTGCCCCAAGAAATCAGTTTGGAAGACTAATCATGAATTAGTAGTTCTACTGGTGTCTGTGCAGAGACTTTTAAGGAAGCGCTTACAATTACATCTGTTAAAAGCTCTAAAGCCTACAGACTATGATTAATGTGCCAACATTCCAAACGAAATGTTGCTGCATCATGATGAAACTTCTCTGCATATTGTCATCCACAGTGATGAATCGACATTTCACCAAAGTGGAAATGCGGAAACATCTAATGTGCGCATCTGCAGGTCAACAAAGCACCACAAATGGTAAAGTTGCAATGAGACTTCCCTAAATTGAATGTTATTTGGTGCCATAACCAGGCAGAAAGTCTATGGCCTTTCTTTTTCAGTGAAGCAACTGGTGTTTCTTATTTTTGTATGCTATGGCTCTCTCTGTAGTTGCAAGAAGCTTCAATAGAACTTTACTCACCAGCAAAATGGTGCACTACCCCACTGTCATAACTCAGTACACAATTGGTTAAATGACATTGTATCCAACTGCTTGTGTCATTTTCATGCACAATCTTATGCCTTGCGATGTTTCTCTTTGTCAGTTAATGAAGGATCATGTGTATATGTCTCCACTGTCACCTGCTCCGCTCTCACCTGATCCACACGTCCTTAAAAACAACACTGTTGTAACAATTTTTCTAGACACACTGACTGAGGTATGCAAAGAACTCGCCTATCGAGCCAATGAGTGATAAATGGTTCTCACATTTAACACTTGGAAGAAAAACTGTCTGAGATGCTCTTTTATTTTATGTTTTTATTATAATTTTAAGTTAAATGTAGCATTTGCTACAAAGGCTTGAAACCCATATATTTATTTTGAAACACCCTGTATTTTTACACCAATTTCTAGTATATATTAATGATAAAAAAAAGCACTCCGTCTTCAAGCCACGAGTGGTCTACAGGGACCATCTGACCGACATGTCATCGTCAGTGGAGGATGCAGTTAGGAGGGGTGAGGGATCAGCACACCACTCTCCTGGTTGTTATGATGGTATTCTTGACTGAAGCCGCTACTAATCGGTCGAGTAGCTCCTCAATTGGCATCGTGAGGCTGAGTGCACTCCAAAAAATGGCAACAGCACATGGCAGCCTGGATGGTCACCCACCCAAGTGCCGCCCACGCCCAACAGCTCTTAACTTCAGTGATCTCACAGGAACCGGTGTATCCACTGTGACAAGGCCATTGTCCATGTACTAATGATGGCAAAGTCAATTCAGAAAAAGATTGAATACTGGGTGAATGGACAGACGAGTCAGGACATAATAAATGGATAACAAATAGGACTTCGACTGGACCAAAGAGTTGTTATTATGAGAACAATGGTAAAAGCAGTGGTAACAGTTAAGAGTTTGACTTGGAAGAATAAAAATATTTAAAAGCTGAATGGGGACTCTCTGGTAAGATTAATTGAGTGTGAAGTGAAGGAAAAGATAAAATTAGGGTACACTCAGATCACTAAGGATGTTGGCACTAAAAATCTAATCAACAAACGGGTTAGGAAAGAATTCTCATTTCAGTGTGATAAAACAGTAGTTCCAGAAAATGGTTATTAAAAATTATTTATTATATAATAAATTTTAATAAGATTCGAATATTTTTTCTATATCTAGTTCTGTAAGAATAAAATCCACACATATGTTATAACAATTGTATAAATATATTACTGGATTTTTATTATACTCACCACATTCTGCATCTCTAATTATTAAGTGAGAAACTATTAAAAATAATGAACAAGCTTTCATACAGTTTTGTGTCATTTTTGCTGATTTATTTATTGATAAATTTTAACTCCCTTTTTTTACAGTCATAGAGAGAGAATCTGAGTTTTCTATTTCGTCCCATATTTCTAAATCAGTTTCATCATAACTATTAAACCTCATTTTGTTTTCTTCTTCTTTATATACTTCATTTAATACTCTAATATTGTCAGTATGATCCTGGCTTCTCAAATAATCTATTATTAAAGGTGATTTAAAATATTATTTGCAAATATTACACTCAACTTACTTATCTCTTGGTTTATTATTTCCCTCAACAAAAACATTAGATTTAAGTTAATCCCTCACATTAGTCACATTTAACTTCATTAATAATTTTAATGTCAATAAAAATTTGTTCTATATAAATGGTAGCTTTTCTGAAAAAGCTCAGAATTTTTAGCAGTACTAATTTGTTAAAAGAGATTAATGAGTTACAAGTAATTGCCTTATAAAATTTTGCAGTTTGTCAATATTTGAAAACAGGATATGGAGAGACAATTGGTTTAGAACTGAATAAGGAATTTAAGATTAGTTCAACTGATAGATGATATAAATTAATTTCTGACTGGGTTTTTCAATATTTTGAAGATCATAATATTGAAGTAAGATATAATGGAATGAAGACAACTAAAAATAATGATAATGAATTTCATGATTTAGAATTAACAATATACAAAATCTTATGTAAGTTACATTTTTGTAGTACATTTTGTGGGGGGCTCGGTCTGCTTGGTAAATTTTATCCTAGTGCACTCAGCATACCCACTTACTACTTCAGTGCCCCTGAATAAAAGCGAAATAACAATGTAGGTAAGAAGTAAAGTCTCTTACATAGTGACGCAATTTGAAGAATGTTCATTAGATGACTTACAATTTTTAGCTGGGAGTATAGAAAACTATGAGTTGTAGTGTTTTATGAAACTGCAGCTGAATTACCATGATATATTTTATAAATCAGTACAGAGATAAAGTTTATAATTATTATAATTATTTGCAGATGGTACAAAGCTATTAACATTATATACTGGTTCAATGGTGCATACTGTATTAGATTTGTTAAAAGTGATCAGTTTGTATAACAACATACTTTAGTGAAGTAGTTATTCATATAAAAGTCTTCTGGTAACATAGATAGTTATGGATCCAAGCAAAATCACTGTAATGATGTTCTATAAGTGTACATAATTTTCATATGATGAAACCAGTTGCTTGTAAAAGTGGTCAAATGTGAATAAATATTTTATTCTGTTCTATAATGGAGCATATCGTATGTTAACTGCCTTATATCCCTTAATAATTGGAAGGTCATCTCTAGATAAAGCCCGTATCTTGCAGATTGATAGTATAACTAATAACGATATTGACTGGACATTGTGGTTTTATGCACATTTGTAAAATTCATGTTGTCCAAATTATGACAGTGCAAACAATATTAACCGCTCTGTTGAAGCACTATGATCAACAATGACTTAAAAATTAAAACTGTTTCATATGAGATCAGTTTCATATCTAAAAGATTTAACAGGAAAATTCCTTATTCAGCCAACTTAGTATTTTGTCAGTTGTATACATGTGACATCAATGCAGAGTACAAACTTATATGTCCATAACTGATACTGTTATCATTACAATAATACAAAATGAGTCTGGCATGAAACATGACATATGTGATAATAATATATTTGTGTATATTACAACTTAAACATAATATTAAATGCTAAGTTGTTATTTGTGATGCACAAATACCTCTTGTTTAAAATTAAATTGTGGGCTATCCAGTTACAATACAAAATCTGAAGTAAGTTTTTAAATATTCATTTTTGTTTTATCATGCTCTGTTTAGTTTTTCATCTATGCCATAGTTGTTTTGCATCAAAATTGTGATATTACGTTAGCAGTGCAGAACAACTATGTAGCTGGATGTGAGGACACTTGGGTCGAAATCCTAGAAGATAAAATAAGTGAAAGGGGTGAGATATACTGTATGCCATGTCTCTGTTATTTATCAAAACTGGCACTTCATTTAGCTGCGCATGCAGACCTGTGGCGTGTGATGTCAGTGTAGCCATAAGAATAGCACGGTGTAGTGTTGATATCTCACCACCCTGCTAACCTCACGTAGTTAGCAACAAGCCTCTTACGTTAACTACTTTCCCGTACCTGAGGGCCAGAATGTGAGGAACAGGGCGCTGTAGGTGGTCACTATGGAGATGAAAGCAGTGACGAGGCTCAGTCGTACGGTGAGCATGCCCAGCACGGTGGCCATTGGGCGTCCAGAGGACACTTGCCACACCAGCAGCCGCAGCTCACGAAGGGCGGCACCGCCCACACGACCCCGTTCCAGTAGCAGCTGCGAGCACAGCTTCTGGGTGCGCCTCACTTCTGTCTCCACACATTGAGGAGGCACGACAAGAACTGTCATCTGAGCTAGGCTGAGTAACATGCTAACCTTCCCTTGCCAAGCACTGATATCACTCGAATCTAGGAAGGATAATTTTGTCACAAGGAAGTAAATTTTAACTATTACAAGCAGTGAAATATTCATGAAATATAACATAAGAAAACTCCCGTGAACAGAGTTTACCAGGTCTGACATTTCACAGAGTTTACCATATGCTCGTCGGAGAGATCGCACTGAATTTGATATGCCGCAAGCCACTCTACAGTGAACCTGTACATTCCTTCCGTACACAATTCTCTTATTTTCAGATACGTAATTGTGACATGCTGCAAGCACATCCCCTTGTATATGGTGAAAGCAAACATTCAGAAGTGAAACTCTGTACCTTATCACCAATTGCAAATTTGCAAATCTCAAAAGGGTTAAAAAGACTGTAAGAAAGCTTCCTACAGAAAATATTATTCCCAACTTGCGGCATCGCCCTTTACTAACCGTATAAATGGCTGCATAAATTACAGAAACGTAAAAAAATAGTAAAGCCAGTTGTAACCTTATTATCTTTCCCTCACATGTATTCACTGGACCAATATGTGTCATCAAAATCCTGTCACATGACACTATCAGTTTAACTATTTTGTCATATTTTTCTGTATTGTAGAAGACATCTGTTATTACTGACACGAAGGCCAGTGCTGCAAAACCCAATAGCATGGAAACTGAGACAACGTCTACTACAGAGTCTGTATGCATTAATCTGAAATGGAAATACGCTTGAATGTATGCAGAAATCAGGTGTGATATGCTTGCAAGTGTCACAGTAACCATATCCGATCTTGATCTCTTCACAGATCCATTTTCCTTATTGAGCGTAAATGGCATCAGACCAAATAACTTGCATATTAAGTGGAATGGCTTAGTGGCCAACAAAAGTTTCTTTGTGTTTTCTGGCACCAAGACAGTGATTTCGTTGACTGGCATCACCTGCAAAAGGAAAGAGGAATACACACTTTCGGTCATATCTGACAACAAATTTTTGTATATACCAGAAGTAGCCCTTAGTATATTTTCCCACATCGTAAATCAAGTTTTACAGACTTTATTTAGATTTCCACATGGCATTATGAGTCCACATATCTCCCCTCCTAATTCATAGCGGTGTCCTGCCCCCACAGACTAACGGGCTGCAATTTAAGGGAATCGTCTGCAAGAGTGCACTGGGAAAGAACTGAGTCACTGAAGTGTGTTCGATATTTTCTGAAGTTTTCGGTACTGCTATTTGCCACTTGAGGAGGAACTGACATATCCAAAAAGGGTAGTAAGAGAAAGTGGACAGCAAAATGTATGTCCAAAAACATAGCTACAATGAAAATTTGGGTAAGAAACAGATACTTGTGTGGATAGACGAAGAAAGGTAATAAAAAAAATTGTTCAGGAAAATAAATGAATAGAGCAATATTACTCAGATATGTAATCAATAGTAAGTGCAGAAAAGTTAAAGCAAAACGTTTTCAGAAAAGTGAAGTAATCAAAAAGAAAAGGTCCTCAGAAGAACAGAATGAGCACATGTAAAAGTCAATATAACGTTCGATGAACTTAAATCTGCGACATCAACATTGACACTGCAAATAGAACTCTAGTACAAAAAGCTAAGGAAAGAGCAGATATGTGGAAAGAGTACGCTAAGTATCTCTACAAGGGATATGAATTGTATGCTTCAGAGTTAGCATGAAAAAGAAATCGATTTTGATGGCATGTGCGATTCAGTTTTCAAGTCACAGTTTGACGCTGATTTCTAAGATCGGCAATCAATCAGTTCAAATTGTATGGAAAATATTTGTCCATAATTTTTAAAATCATTGCAGCAATTGGCACCCAATGGTTATTCAGATAAGTGTTAGTATCAGCTCAGTAATTCTGACTGCTCGTGCATCATGTTGTCTGAGCAGAAGTAAAGAAAGATGAGGATATGTGAAAGAATTACAAGACCTGCTGAATGTGATGTACAATACGTTGACCACATAATTTTAACTGAGAGTAAATCAATGAGAGAGGAAAGCGCTAAAGAGTCGCAAAAAAGAGGTTAGTCGAAAGCCTAACATCAAAACTGGGGTTACACAGTAAACAGTGAAAAGGAATTGTTCTACCTTGGAAGCAAAATTAGACGTGAAAGAAGCAAGTAGAGTATAACAAGCAGATTAGCACAGGGAAAGAAGGCGTTCCTCTTTAAAGGAACTCTACTAGTATCCAACAAATGTTTTAATTTGAGGAAAATATATCTGAAAATATTTGTAGGAACACAACATTTCGTTATAATGAGTGTGAGACAACTAGAAAATAAGGTACTAATAAACGACTGAAGAGACTTTGCGTGTGGTTGCCACACTGAAATGAACAGACTGGAACAACAGACGGAAACCCTCTATGGCTGCATCAACTAATCTGCCGATGAACCAAAATAAAAATAATATGTTCTCAAAACATTCATCGATAATAATGTACACTCGATTCCATTCATCTCATAACATTTTTCTAACCAGTTTGTGGTCCTCATGGTGTCCATGAAACTGGAATTTGATTCAGTATCACTGTATCATAATATTCCTCAGTTCTACCAAAATTCCCCCTTGAAACTCAAGCGTTTACTCGCCGATTTTCCTAATTAGGAAACCCATCGTATTTTTTTAAAGCCTACAGGACAGGACTGTAACCAAAATAAATGAAGGTGACTACCAGTTATGACTTATCTCAATTAGGCATTGACCTGCAATACGGAAACCACTAAAACTGGCAGTTGCTACGTCAGAATTTGGCATGTGGAAATTAGTACGAGAGGGAGGAAAACCACCAAATGCATCATAGAGTGGACTGGTACAGTGACCTAATAATCGCAGTTCTCAGAATTAAATGTAGATTGGTGGACTTACAGTCACGTCAGCGGATAGCTGTTGCACTGAAGTCCTTTGGTGTATTCGAAGAGGTAAGCAAAGGACGGCGACATAAGAGGAAACGAATACCTCGCATTAGGAAATACGCAAGAAGAACGTGCACGGATACCAATAAAAATTCTAATTTCCATGAGAAGTAAGAAGAGGCGTTCATCAAATTCTGGACATGAATGGCTGATGATTGTGGTGATGTTGATAGTGATGATTTAATAAAAAATAAAATCTAGCTTTTGCATCGGGATTAGGTGTAGCAAAGGCGATTTATCCCACTTCCTTTTGCACAAAAAAGTTCATGCCGTGACATCAAAATTGTGACACAGTTTGCCTCAACAACAACCAAGAAAATTCATAGACGCCTCAAGGGATAACTTCTTTTATTAGCAAACGCAACGTCTTCGCTTCCGCATTCGATCCCCGCCATCGCTTCATTTTTGAATAAAAATCATCATAAATGACGGGTGGTGACTCCAGCAAAACAAGTCCCTTTCAATCACCCAACGGCTTTGTCAAAAGAGGCGAAGGAGCGGACAGAGGTTAACGGCACTCTCTGCCTCTTGGGGTGGAACACCGCCGAAAAAGGAGGAAGAAACAGCAACGATCAAATGCATGAGGATGTAGAAGGCAATAGTGACCATTGCATTAAAGATACACAATCTGTATCGATGGGACATGTGGCCTGTAATTGAAAAAGAGTCGCGACGATCTCTCCATGGGCAAAAGATTCTGGACTAGTCCCTACTCGGACTCCGGAAGGGGATTTCCAAAGGGGAGGTGACCATGAGAAAAAGATTGCGTAACCAACGAAAGGCTAACGTTCTACGAGTCGTGGTGTGGGATGTCAGAGGCTTGAACGTGGTAGGGAAACCCGAAATTCTGAAACGGGAACTGCTAAGGCTCAGTCTAGATATAGTGGGGATCAGTGAAGTGAAATGGAAAGAAGACAAGGATTTCTGGACAGAAGACTATAGAATAATATCAACAGCAGCAGAAAATGGTATAACGGCATTGGAATTCGTTATGAATAGCAAGGTAGGGACAAGAGTGTGTTACTGCAACTTCACAAGCCGAGGAGGAAGAGACAGAGAAAGTATTTAAAAATATCGAACGGGTAATTCAGTGCATAAAGCGAGATAAATAACTAATTGTCGTGGGGTATTTCAGTGCTGTTGTAGGGGAAGGAGTAGATGAAAGGGCTACGAAAGAATATGGGATTGGTACTAGCAGTGACGGAGGAGAGAGACTAATTTAATTCTGAAATAAATTTCAGCTAGTAATGTTGAATAAACTATTCAAGAATCATAACCGGAGGAGGTATACTAGGAAGAGGCCGGGGACATAGAGGAAGATTTCGGTTAGATTACGTCGCGGTCAGGCAGAGTTCCGATATCAGACACTGGATTGTAAGGCGTATCTAGGAGCGTACACGGTCTCAGATTAATATTTTGTAGCGATAAACAGAAAGCTAAAGAGACTAGTCAGAAAGAATCAATACGCAAAGAAATGGGATACGGAATTGTCAAGCAGTGAAGAGATGCGCTTGAATATCTCAGAGGCTGTTGATAAGGCTGCGATCAGGAATATCTCGGTAATCAGTTCAGTTAAAGAAGAATGGACATTTCCAAAAAGGGCTGTAAAACATAGATACAAAGAAGGTAACTGTGAAGAAACCATGGTAACAGAAGAAATAATACAGTTGGTCGAAGACAGCAATAAATATAAAGACAGGTTCATACGATTTGTTGAGTTGGCAAAACCGTTCTACTAGGTCAACTAATGCTAGATATTCAATATTACGAGAGAAATAGGGGTAAGCTATAGGAAGAGACTAGTAATATATAAGATGTACAGAAACCAAGAGGGAACAATAAGTGTGGAACACAAGGAATGAAGTGCTCAGATTAAAACCTGTGTAAGATAGGGATGTATGTTTAAGCCTGCAGTTTTCAATCTATACATCGAAGAAGGAATAATAGAATTAAAGGAAATGTTCTGAAATGGATTTAAAATTCAAGATGAAAGGATCTCAACGGTAAGATTGCTATCCTCAATGAAAGTGAAGAAGAATTGCAGGATCTGCTGAAGGGAAAGAACAGTCTAATGAGTATAGGACATGGTCTGAGAGTAAATCGAAGGGTAAACACGAAGTACATGAAGTTAAGGAATTCAGCAACTTAGGCAGCAAAATAACCCATGACGGACGGAGCAAGGAGGAAATAAAAAGCAGACTACAACTGACAAAAAGGGCATTCATGGCCAAGAAAAGTCTACTAATATTAAACATGGGTCTTAATTAGAGGGAAATATTTCTGAGAATGTGTAAGGTGTCAGGCAAAACCAACACCTTCCATGAAAACCCTGACATGATAGCAAATCCGGCAATATGTCACATAGCTCCGAATAAATCCTGACATTAAATTAACCAAAGTAATACGATCAACGAATGAGCAAATAGAATACCACTGACTAACACAAGAACGCCTAAATGCATGTCATACCTTCCCACCGTGAAACAGACGCAGTTCCGAGGGGAGAAACGAGAACAGAAGCCGAGAGCAGAGTCGTGTAAGCTAGAAGGCCCTACGATAAAGGACACCCACATCGCCGGCCAAGCCCCAAGAGCAGCCCCCAGACCATGTTAAAATATAGAGCCCTCCAGAAGAACAGTATAGATCTTACGATAACACTAAAAGGGCCACACCAGCTGCAAGTTTTAGCTTGAGACTATACTTGTCTCTGTTACGTAGCAAGCATTAAAAACATTGCCCAGCACGAAAAATATAACGTTTCTCATTGGATAGACAGAACTTTTGTAGGCGGAGCTTAAGGTTAACATTGAGACACTGATTGGTCAGTTAAAAACACAGCCAGATACCTCTTTCTTAAACCCACTTCAGTAAATTGTAGTAAAGAAAAGTTAGAGAGTTGCTTCCGAGACGGTGAGGTGTGTGGAGCTGCGCCGCCCGCCGCCCCCTGACGCTGACTAACCTCCGACAAGGTAATGAACGCACGCGATGCTGCATAAGAGCTCAAAAGGCTTCACTCAGAACTGCAGAAGTCTCATCTGTTACATCCCCTTTTTGTGTAATACTAATGTCGATCGTCAATTGAATCTCATGGTATTCACATTTGCTACTAGAAGTTAAAATCTGAAACCCGATGATTTTTCTGTTATATAATTATTGAGAAGCCACATCAGCCACTGTAATTTATGACAAGTTAAATAAGTGACGAAAGATAATAGAGGGTCACTGTAGACCATTTTTGGTAGTTTTCTCTTTTATGAAACTTAATTTAAACCTAGATTATAGATGTGTTATGGCATTGGTCATCCTTCGATCCATTATAGAAGTTGGAAACCCGTTCAGGGAATATTCGTTCACATTTTTGTTGAACGTAGTTGGTTTTTATCATCCTTTATTAAATTTTTCCTTTCATTAATAGCGCAATTTATAAACAATGTTTTGTGAGTGGAATAAAAATTCCAATGGAAAACTTAACTGGTTTTTCGACGTTATTTTACCAGCTAACTAAAAATAGGAATGCCTTGAACCCCTTCCACTAAATTTAGTTAGAATTAATATTCTTTTACAGGGAGTGCAATAGAGCTGACGCTGAAATCATTAAGTATTTGATTATATCATCGATAGTCTCACTGAACTCTTCTGAACTCTACATGCCATGTGTGGTCTGGCGTCTCCTTACCAGCAACAGGTCCCAGGTTCAAACTAGTCCATTCCCTAAAAAACATGCTCAGAGCGTCGTTGCACGAAAGTGGTAGGGAGACACGACTTAGAACAAACAGACACCACGCAGAATGTTAGAAATGTATAGTTGGACACAGCATTGTATGGTAGTGAAACATGCAGTGTGGGAAAACCAAGAAAGTAGAGAATCGAAGCATTTGAGATATGGTACTATAGAAAAAAATGGTTCAAATGGCTCTGAGTACTATGGGATTTAACATCTGAGGTCATTAGTCCCCTAGAACTTAGAACTACTTAAACCTAACTATCCTAAGGACATCACACACATCCATGCCCGAGGCAGAATTCGAGCCTGCGACCGTAGCGGTCGCGCGGTTCCAGACTGAAGCGCCTAGAATCACTCGGTCACACCGGCCGGCTATGGTACTATAGAAGAATGCTTAAAAATTAGGTGAGCTGATAAGGGAAAGAATGAGGAAGTTCTCCGGAGATTATGCAAGGAAAAGGCTATGTGGAAAACACAAGAAGAAGGGACAAGATGATAGGACATCTGTTAAGACGCCAGGGAATGTCTTCCGTGGTACGAGAGGAAACTGAAGAGGTTAAAAACTGTAGAGGAAAACTGAGATTGGAATACATGTACCAAATCATTGAGGACGTTGGTTGCATGTCCTACACTGAGATGAAGAGGTTGGCACAGGAGAGGAATTCGTGGCAACCGGCATCAAACAAGTAAGAAGACATCATTTGCCAGCGCTTGCGGGCCAGCGGAGAGGATTTGGGTTAGCAGCGGCACGAAGGAGTTGGCGAGCGGGACCAGTACTGGGAACAGATCCGTTTATGTGTCGGAAGACATTTTATCTGTACCAGGAGTGATAGTGCGACATCGTTGGGGCTGAGTGATGTTTATTTGAAAAGAACCTTCTCTACTGGATTCAAGTGTTCGCTGGCCGCACTGTATTTGTGTTCATAGATGCGTTGACAGTGAACGGTGCCTACGCTTTCTTATACTGTATCCGTTGTCCAGAAGAGATTGTCAATCAAAGCAAAGCTGGAAGGTCTGTACTGCCTTCTCTGAACATTTTCGTTAATGGACGAGTACTTGTTCACTCCATGCGAAGATGAATAGTTCTAATATTCATTACCAGGTGATCTGTTTATTTTATCTATTCAAGTTGTTGTCATTGCGTCAGCCCTTGTGGGCGCTATTTTTGTTGTGCGAATGTTTGGGATCGTTAGTAACTGGTTTATGTTTCAGGTTTTATCATGCCAATTTAATGATGTGTATAATGTATCGCCTAGAACTGTACGCAGCGCTGAAGTGTGAAAGAAAATGTGATTGCAGGCTTACGGCACTGCAAACCTACTGAGGTAACCGTGGATGAATTCTAATGTTGGAGATCAATCTTTGAGTTAAGTAATACCTTTTGTAATTGAACAGTTAGCGTCTCTTATTTGCCGTTCGTCTGAAAGCTCTCTGTGCCTAAGCTTGTGTTTAAATTGTCTGGTACTGCTGTACATTATTTGAGTAAATCTTAAATTGTGCCACGAGTGAAATTGGTGTGCGTAAAACTTATGAATGTGGGTGCCACTGTAATTGTTATTGTGTTGCTTAAGTTCTGTTGCGAAACTGTTTTTGGGTGAAGACTGTTTTGAAATTTGAACTGATACCAATTTATCATTGTAAATTTTGTTTACGGGTTTGCTATATGCTTTTTAAAATAGGTTTGCTGATTTAAATTTTAATGTCAATTAGTTGCCGAGTTTTGGATGAAAACTTTTAATTGATGACATAACTGAGTTGAGATTAAATCTGAAATCGTTGTATCACCGCTGTTTGCCATCAATATTGTATCAGGGTTAAGATTCAGTCAAGGATATTATATTAGTTACTTGCACAAAAAAGATGTAGGGGAACATGTGCTTTTTTGTAAATGTTGTGTAGGAATTTCTTGTTCGTATATTTATAAATATGTTTGAATTATCGTTAGACTGGCAACTTAAGACTTTCTGCAGATCTCACCACACCAATTTTAGAAGATACAATGGATCAACGTAAATATTCATCTATCCATAAGGACCAAATCCGCGTCTACATGCAGTTTCTTCTCCCTCAGCATGATGGCATCTACCAGCAGGATAATGTATCGTATCACAAAGCTTGCAGTGCACGTGCGTGTTTTCAAAAGCAGCAGGAGGAAATAATTTACTCCCTGGCCTTCCAAATTCCACAGATTTAAACCCAATCGAAAATCTGTTTGGCCGCCACAGTTGAGCTTTTCACGCCCTGGATCCTCTGCGGGCAAGCCTAATGCCACGGCGCCAGCGTCGCAGTGGTGCCACATCACTGTCGATACCTTCCAGAACTTCACTGACTATCTTCCTGCACGTTTCGCAGCGGTCTACGCTGCAAAAGGTGATTATTCAGGCTTTTGACAAGTAGTCTCGTTAATGAGAGTGAGCCGAGAGGTCGGCGTTCCGCCCTGACGTAATCCCATGGCAGTCGCTGTTACCTGTGGCTCTCATAGCCTTCGGCTACCGATCTCGTGGCCTAAAGATGGTAATGATAAGACAGATTTTATTTTATGATATTCTAGTAATACTACTACTCTATAATTAGCTTTCTGTTTTTTTATAAAATGTTTGATATAACCCCTCACTGACTAAATACGTCCAGAGTGTTGCGGCTGCTTCAGCGAGTCTGTCATTGCTCACATCTGGTTTACGTACTAAATTTTTGTTTCTTTCCTATCTTGCGGTTGAGGAACTGAATGCGTGAACGATTTCTTTGTTCCTTTGTCCATATAACGTAGTGCAAAATACACTATGTGATGAAAAGTATCCGGACATTGGCTGAAAATGACTTACAAGTTCGTGGCGCCTTTCATCTGTAATGCTGGAACTGAATATGGTGTTGGCCCAACCTTAGCCTTGAGGACAGTTTCCACTGTCGCAGGTATATTTTCAATCAATTGCTGGAAGGTTTCTTCACGGAGTGCTGCACTGAGGAGTGGTACCGATGTCAGTCGGCGAGGCCTGCCACGAAGCTGGCGTTCCAAAACATCCCAAATGTATTCTATACGATTCAGGTCAGGACTCTGTGCAGGTCGCTCCATTACAGGGATGTTATTATCGTGTAACCACTCCGCTGCAGGCCGTGCATTATGAACAGGTGCTCCATCGTGTTGAAAGATGCAATCGCCATCCCCGAATTGTTCATCAATAGTGGGAAATAAGAAGGCGCTTAAAACATCAGTGTTGGCCTGTGATATGATACTGCTACGCAAAACAACAAGGGATGCAAGGCTACTCCATGAAAAACACGACCACACCATTACACCACCGCCTCCAAATTTTACTGTTAGCACTACACACGCTGGCAGATGACGTTCACCGGGCATTCGCCATACCCACGCCCTGCCATCGGATCACCACATTGCGTACCTTGATTCGTCACTTCACGCAACATTTTTCGACTATTCAATCGTCGAATGTTTACGCTGCTTACACCGAACGAGGCGTCGTTTGGCATTTACCGACGTGATGTGTGGCTTATGAGCAGCCGTTTGAACCTGAAATCCAAATTATCACTTCCCGCCTGACTGTCATTGTATCCTGATACAGTTTTGAATTCCTGTGTAATGGTCTGGACAGATGTCTGCCTATTAGACATTACGACCCTCTTATACAGTCGGCGGTCTCTGTCAGTCAACAGACGAGGTCAGCCTGTACGCTTCTGTGTTATAGGTGTTCCTTCACGTTTCGACTACACTATCACATCGGAAACAGTGGACCTAGGGATGTTTAGCCGTGTCTCAATCTCGAGTACAGACGTATGACACAAGTGACACCCAATCACCTGACCACGTTCGAAGTCCGCTCTCACACCATGTCTAATGACTACTGAGGTCGTAGGTGGCAGCACAATGCACCTAATATGGAAAACGTATGTTTTTGGTGGTGCCCGGATACTATTGATCACATAGTGTAGTTCCAGTAGAAAATACAGTTTGTAAAGTTCACTGCCGGGTGTGAGCCACATAAAATTATCAAATTATAATCAGACTAAATTCGAAAGACTCATTAACCATGACTAAATGTTATGTGTTAACTCGAAATGTTTGTTAACAAAAAAACTTTTTTTTCGGGCGGTAGTTGAACGAGTAAGCAAATGGTCAAATAACAAACAATTACGATCGTAATTAACTTCTTTTGCTAAGCCACTTCGCAGTCAATCACCAACGTAACTAATTTTACTAAATCAATAATTTGCTCCAATCCCAGAATTTGTGAGTATCACTGCCGCGCGTGGCAGAGTTAACGCGGCTTCCCCCATCGGAGGTTCGAGTCCTCTCTCGGGCATGGGTGTGTGTGTGTGTGTGTGTGTGTGTGTGTGTTGTCCTCAGCGTAAGTTAGTTTAAGTTAGTCTAAGTAGTGTGTAAGCCTAGGGACCAATGACCTCAGCAGTTTGGTCCCATAGGAACTTACCAGCACCACCTATACTTGCTATTGTGTCCCGCTCAGAAAACGAAGTCCAACAGGTCTTCACAGGAATGTGACCCATATGTTAGAAATCGCTCAGCACCACCCAAAAACTCGCGTAATGTGTCATTAAGTAAAGTGCCTCGATGAAACTTGGGCCAGGTGTAGAAAAAACTGCTACAGAATGGTACGATGATAATTGAAATAAATACACATTGAGAGAAAAAGAAATGAAACTTTTATTCGAAGATAATAATTACACCGAGGTAATTGCTATTCATGATGTTCCTGGAGACATATTCAGCCTCATTTATATTCAGGTTTAGAAATTTGGGCTTGAACCCTGCATTCTGTCTGACGTTTATTGACACACAGAGACATCCTCGTTTTCATCCTGGTTCAATACTTAAATCTTTGTGCACCCATTCGTGTTTCACACATCTGACCTCAATTCCAAATATAACTGGGCCGTGTTCCTGCACGCGTTGGTGCCGTTGCTAGCTTGGTATTGTGTAATACGGATAGTGGCGTCTCGTTTTTCTTGTGTTTACTGGCGCCACTACGTTTGCTAGTGTTGTCTGTCAGTGAGTGGCAGCAGCAACTGTTATCGCTGTCTAGTACAGTGGTACTATCTTTGGAGAGATGTCAGGTGTTTTCTGGTCAGAGTGTGTCAGGAGTTCGGTTGGAACGGAGCAGCAGTGAGGCTCGGCAGCGCATGGACACGCCGGGACTGCTGGGACTGCTGGCAGCACACATGCGCTGCTGGATCGAGGGGCTGTAGTTGCGAGGGCTACAACCTCGTTGTCCACCGGACCCACGACGTTTGAGATGAGTGAACATTAACCCAGTAGTGAAACCTCCACTATTTTGAGATCACGCTGTTTGCTCGCACGTTGCTGCTCACAGGGTCGCCGAGACGAAGAGCGACGAGTGGAGTGTTTGGAGTTGGTGAAATTAATTAGCCGTCCTCCGCTTCTTATTATGAATCATTGAATTCCTTGTGCTATCATTGGTGAACTACCAGCGGTATTTTTCTGCCTAGTGGCGGCTAACGCCCCAGTTACCTACCCTGGAGGTTAGCGTATTTTCGCAACACTGTACCTTTGCTCGCCTTGCTGCTGCTGTCCGGTAAGACGTGAAGTTCGACAGCCTCCTTGATTGTGGTTCGGATATTTTGTTTCTTTTGGACTACTTTGGTCATAGTGGTTCCTTCTGCTTCTGGATGTTCGAAACACCGGACTCTGAAGACGCTATGCTGTCTGCCGGTCCCGCCTTGCCTGAGCTATTCCATCATTGTATTGGTTAGCAGATCTTACGTTGATTTTGCAAGAGTGCTGGTCTGCATTTAAACTGTCACTATTTTGAGTTTCCATCCGGTTAAGTGAATACAACTCTTGGCTGCCTGTCTCTTCGTTTATGAAGTTGGGCGACTTTCCCAGGTTGATCCTTGAAATTTGTTATCCAGGACTTCAGCCGTCCAACGTTTCTTGAGCCGTTCCTATTGGGACCTCCAGTCAACAAATAATTTGAATTTCTAGCCAATAAGGCATTCGGCTGTGAACGCAATTGGTCTTGAGAATTTTTAATTAGATATCCTCTCTTAATAGTGAAATTTTGATGAATCTCTTTTTTAAAATGCTTTAGAATCTCTTGGAGAAGTTTAACTGGTTCTTAAGAATTTGCTATCCAGGCCTTCAGCTGTCAAATTGCTTTTGAGTTATTACTGTTGGGGCGTTCGGCCGACAAATAATTTCTATTTCTGGTCAATAAGGCCTGCAGCCATGAGTAAAACTTTCTTAACAATTTTTTAATTAGGCATTGTGTCTTAACAGTCAAATTTGATAATTGTTCCTTATTGTGAACTTTATTTGCAATTGTTTCCAAATAAGGTATACGTAATTAAAAAAAACTGAGCAACCAACGGTAGCTGATTATGACCCCCGTCCACACCGAATCCTGCCTTTCTGTAAGTACCAGGTCTCAATAACATTGACGACGCCTCTGCGTGTTAACTACTGCGAACAACAGACGTACCGACTGTGTTGGGAACAACCGAGTATCGACGCTCAGTGGGTACAACAGCATCGCGTCTGCCACTGGATTTAGCTGGAGGGGACGCTTGAACGATTAGAGTGGGACAAGGAACGAGCTAAGCAGCACGAGTGAGGTCCGCAAAGCTGAGCAGAGGTGAGAGCTGGCGGCTGTCAATCAACAGATACGAGACGCCGAAAGAGTTTTGGCAGGGAAGATACACGTCACTTCGACATCACTCCAGCTGTCCATGAATGAAAACACCAGCTCTGTGATGCGATGAAATAACGCGGATCATCCCCCTCCAAATGCTCTATTGCTGAATCGTGTCCACGCTCACTTAAACTGCTTAATGTTCAGTTTTGTTCAAATGGTTCAAATGGCTCTGAGCACTATGGGACTTAACATCTATGGACATGAGTCCCCTAGAACTTAAAACTACTTAAACCTAACTAACCTAAGGACATCACACAACACCCAGTCATCACGAGGCAGAGAAAATCCCTGACCCCGCCGGGAATCGAACCCGGGAACCCGTGCGCGGAAAGCGAGAACGCTGCCGCACGACCACGAGCTGCGGACTTCTGTTTTGTATCCACGGGTTTTGAGATATTATAATAACTGTTAATGTTTTTCCTAATTTGTTGTTCTGAATGTACTATAATTCGGCGTGCACTATGGGACCATTTGAATTACAATCACTCATTTCAATAAAATACAGTGTGGTTGTTTTTCTGTCTTAATCTACACGCAAATGTCTATAAAGTAGCGTTTGTACTGTCTCTGCTTTCTGCAGGAAATCAGGTTACTTATGGTTGCACATTAAGATTATATATCACTGAAGGTAAAATGTTCTAGGATACTAGCCTGCTTCATTTATCTCTTCACTTTGTTCGATCGATGTTTCGACACCTCTACTGGGAGCCTTTTCTGGATCTGGGGTGTTCACTCTTAGGTGAACACTGTACAAGGCCAGCATCGGGCGTTTTCCTCCATTTACTCAATAGAAGTGGGTTTATTGGTTAAAGTTCCTCCGGTTATCACTGGTAGGCCATCGTAATTTGGAGAAAAGGGCGTTTTCCTGTGCTACTGCTGAAGTTCTGTTAGTGGATATAATTGCAAGGCTACTGTCTATCTTCTGTGGTTTATCGTCCCTGGGTATGAGTGAATCAGGATAATCAAAGAAAAGGGGAACGATAATCAAAACATTAATGTTGTGCCATAGAGGTGTCTTCCTGGAAACTGTTTGTATTTCTCGCTCACCGCGATTCCGTGATCATTTCTTTGACGATGGGAGGCCACAAAGCCGATGGCTGTATTCTGTGTTGTAGTTACGTTCATTCTTGGAAACCAAGATCCCGTCTCTCTCATTTTTCCTATAAATGTTGGTTTCCTTATCTAACACACGTACTTTTTTGGAGTCTCTGTCGTGGCTTGCAGTTCTTCTGCTGTTCCACTGCAGCAGATTTCACACTTTGTTTTAACTGTAAGTGGCCTGCGCATTTCTTTATACGTTCTTCTACAGATCTTTATGTAGTGCCCAGATGCACTCCGTCACAGCCAAAACTCACTTGGAGTCCATCAGTGTGGAGGTAATCAGTTGTGTCCATTTTAGATCATAAAAGCTGTTGTATTTTCATTTATTGAAAAAATGTATTGTGTGTACCATTGTTCCCTAGAATTCAGATGACGCAGTCAGTAACACCAGAAACGAACAGTAATCTGACGGTGCGAGCAGGTGGTTCCTCGTCCGTTGTCTTAGAACAAACAAAATTTCGTTCGAAAGCCATGTCTATGGCCAAACCATTTTAGCAGTTAGCCATTATCTGCTTTAAAAAATACAACTCCGACTCCAAACTGTTAGTACCACTGATGTGGAAGGTACGTGCTGGCAGAATGCTGAACACTGGTTGCTTCTGGGCTGGGTGATGGTGCGAATTGACATTTAAATACCCATTTGGGTTAGTAATCTGTCCATACAGTCTTTCCTAGAGTGCTGGAAGGTCTTCTATGTAAAACGAGAGAGCGACCTTATACTCTACCTCAGATGTGATGATGAGTTTGGCTTGCATCTTATTTAAGAAACAGAGGAATTTGTGAAACTCTACTTTGCCATATGGCCCAAAAACAAATAAATCATCCAAATAGCGGAAACGGAAACCATAAGAACATTTGAGTGGCGCATTACGTAATAGGTGTTCCTCTAAGGGTTTCATTTAAATGTCAGCCGCTACTGGCGAAAAAGATGAACCCATAGCAACACCGTCGGATTTCTAACATAATTATCCTCCATATTTTAAATAGCTCGGTTGCAGACATAATTTGATGTCACACACGTCTGGAGCAACGTGCTCTCCTAGGATCTCCTTAGCACCTGAAGCGGGGATGTTAATAAATAAAGATTTAATGTCAGTGCTGTGAAGAATGTCACTTGTGACCGTCTGCTTACATATCGCTGCTCAGCCAGTACATGTGCTGCTAAATTAACTTTAGGGAGAACTGCTAGTCACTCGAGAAACGATCGCACGAACACATAGCTACCTGAAAGGGAATACATCTTAGGTATCAACTGTCGCCCTGCACTCTGTCCCTCTGAAAGCATGTAATGCGATCTCTAAACTCTTCCGCTGAGCCTTCTCTGCCGTACCTCCAGCGTAAACAATGTCACCTGTCGCAGCGTACGGCGGTTAGAGTGCAGTGTGGATCTTACGCCTGTAAACTCCATAATTTACGATTATATTTTCATTAACATAATAACTAATAACTCTGATGTCGTCGAGTGTTGTGTCGTATGAGTTACAGGCTACATATGAAGAAGCGACGAATGCACTTAGCTGCCATCGTAGCAGTTGATATGGATCAGTGTTCTTTCCGTTGTCAGTTAAACCTTCGGGGTTCACATAACTTTGCTTCAACAAATTAGCTCTTTGAAAGTTCATATTGAAACTCGTACTTGGCCGGCCGCTGTGGCAGAGCGGTTCTAGGCGCTTCATTCCGCAACCACGCTGCTGCTACAGTCGCAGGTTAGACTCCTGCCTCAGGTATGGATGTGTGTGATGTCTTTAGCTTAGTTAGGTTTATGTAGTGGTAAGTCTATGGGACTGATGACCTCAGATTTTAAGTCCTACAGTGCTTACAGCCATTTGAACCATTTCTGGTACCGTGCGCCGTGGAATCTGAATCCCCGCCAGACGTCATGGACGTCGAAGACCCCTAGAGGCCTCTGCACCATCGCGCCGTAAGCTATGCTGGCGCGCGCCTCCTGGCCCGCATTTCGCGTGAAGAAACCACAGTGGTACACGTGGTTGCAGCTGCCAATAGTGGCGTCCCCGATAGAGTACTTAAGCGCCTGCCTGTCACTCAGCCAGCCCCCTCACCCCCTGGTTGCTCCTCTCCTCTCCGATCCCCGCCCCCTGCCACGTCTTCACCGTTGTGTCCCCCCTACCCTCCATCTCTACACCCTACATCTCCTTTCCCAAGGTGGCTTCCATCACTTCCCCCTCCCAGATGATGCCCTCTCTCCCTCCATTTACCCCTCCTATCAACTCTGATCCTCACTCCCCCTCCTTTCCTCTGTACTTTTCCCGGGCTCCCTCACCCCCCTCCTTCCATCCTCTTTCTTCCCCACCTCCCCTCTCTTTGCCCCCTTCTCTCCCCCGCGTCCTTTTCCATTTCCCTCCTCTGCCTCCTCTCATTCCCTCTCCCGTCTGCCCTTCTCCCCCTTTATTAGTCCTCTCCCTCCTTGGTTCCCCCCCCCCTTTTCGTTTTTTCCTCTCCCCCCTCCTTGTTTTTCCCCCTCCTGCAGGTCCCCCCCCCCCCATCTGCCTTTGGCTCGGGAGTGTCGTCTTTGTGCTGCCACTTTCGTGCAGTGTTCTACAGTGAGTGTTCTACAGTGCGTGTTTTACAGTGAGTGTTCCGTGTTGTGTTTTTTGGGACTTGTTGCGAACGGCCATCATACTGTCACTGGGTGTGCCTTTTATCTCTTGCGAACAGAAACCAGACTGTCGCCATGTTTTTTAATTGTGTGTCTACTATGTTACTTGTCTGATTCCTGTGTATTTTATCTACATTGCCAACCCCTTTTGCTTTCTGTTTTAACTTTCCGCAATTTTACGCCATTTTACACTTTAAATCATCATTTCATCACCTGTTTTTCCTTGTTTCTTTCTTCCTCCTTTATTTCAAAAAAGTCTGTAGGCTGTAGAGCAGCGTAGTAAGCTGCTGCCAGCCCGCCCCCTTCGGGGGGAATTGAAAATCAATAAAGAAAAAAAAAAAGCTCAGCCAGCCAGTCTAACATTGCGTACGTCTCTGGACATATCGCCTCGCCTTAGACAGCGTATTTATTTTCGTGTTTTGTTTAAGAGTGGACGTGGTTGTCTAGTTTGGTTTTCTTGACTCTGTTGTCTCGTTCTTTTTGTTGTCGTAAGGTCCTTCGTTAGTCGTGTCCGTCCTGTACATTGGTTGTTGTTCGCGGGCCGCTCCGCTGGTCCCGCCGCGTTTCCCGTCACTTCAATCCCGCGACTGCTCCGGTCGCCGTTACAACACCATTTGAACTCGTACTTGACAGGGTTAGAGAGCTAGAGCAGACGGCTCCCTTGTGGTCCACGGGTGGCTTCTTGGGCTACTAATCACAAACTCCTTGGTCCAAGGTTCGAACTCAGCCATTGATTAAATCTTGAATAGAGAGAAACTCATCAGCAGTGGAAGTTGAATGTATTGGCGTGAAGTTCGCTTGTCAAATTGGGCGCACGGGGCTTGCGGTAGAAAACTGCCCATAAATGGCGGAATAACGAGCCATGATCTACGATCTAAGGATTCAGAAGGTAATGCAAACTTCTGAATTAAAATTACACGATATGTACCTGCAGGACATGAGTTCAGTCACCGAAAAAAGTGTCATGATGATCTCCGCATTGCAAAAAAGATGCTGTATTAATCCCGCCCAGAACTCTTTGAGGGAACTAGCATATGCGGCATGACTGTGAGAAAAAGGCCGAATAACTAACTCAGCCTATCAATATATGTGCTGCAGTATGGAATGATGTGGGGAACAAGGAAAAACTGAAAATAGAAATACAAATACTCAATCAGGATGCAATGGGGTTCCACGAAGTGAAATGGACAGAATGTAATTCTTTGTGGTTAGGCGAGTAAGGGGTAATACATGCTGTCCCAATAAGAATGACCGGATTTTAAATAGAATTATTTATTAGGAAGAAGGGCTTAACACCAACAAATTGCATACTAAATTACTCAGAAAAACAGAAGTTTATAAAAATCCATCATAAATGTTCAATGTTTCCTCCATTTGCTGCACAGACAAAATATAGCCGGTAGCCGAATTCATTCCAAACTAAGCGTAAGGTATCTTCTGTCACTGAAGCTGTAGCAGCTGATATTCTGGTTTTTAGTTCATCAGTGTCACAAGGTAAGGGATGAACGTAAACACATTGTTTAACATATCCCCACAGGAAGAAATCACATTGTGTTAGGGGACCTAGGAGGCCTATAGTGTAAAGCCTGGTCTCACGGTTCCGTATGGCCTATCCAACGCTGAGGCACTTTGGCATTGAGAAAACTGCGGACATTGTTGTGCCAGTGCAGTGTCAAAGTTATGGGAATAAGCAGTTTCGTAGCGTTGCTAGATATGATTGTCCTGTGACGGTTTCTTCCTCAAAAAAGTGGGGTCCATAAACCTTGCTTTGCGAAACAGCACAAAAAACATTCGCTTTTGGTGAATCACGTTCGCGTTCATTTGTTTCACGAGGATTTTCGAGTCCCCATGTATGCACATTATGATGGTGAACCTGCCAATATAGAAAGTTGCCTCATCACTGAATATCAGCCGTGACACAAAAGTGTCATCTTCCATGTCTTCTAGAATAGCATTGCTAAAGTCCACTCGCTTCATATTTCGTCAGTATCTCGATGAACTTCCACCAGTTGTAATCGGTATGGTTTGAGGGCTAAACGACGCTGTAACACACGCCACACTGTCATGCGTGGTAACGCCAGTACTTGGCTGGCACAACGTGTAGACTTGCGGGGCCTCCGCTCAAATGCTCGTCGGATTTGTTCCACTGTTTGTTCAGGAACGGGTGGCCAGCCAGGACTTTTGCCTTTACAGAGGCACCCTGTTTCTTCAAACTGTTTATACCACGGTCGACTGTTCTTTGGTGATGGTGGTTTAGCACGAAATCGAATATGAAACGCCCATTGATTTGCGATCACTGATAGAGTACGGTTAAATTCAATAAAACAATATGCCTTCTGTTGCGCGGACGTCATATTGCGCGAGATTGGGTGCACCCTCCATGTCAGCGCTCGTAGCGACTTCTAGCGGACTTTTTCTGAAACTCTATACCATGCCGATTACATCTAGCACTGTTTCAGTTACCTAGTGACATTTGTCTCAGTATTATTAGGAGTTAAGATCGGGTCATTCTTTTTGGGACACCCTGTTTTAGCAACAGCAGAAAATGGTGTAACAAAAGAAGGATTCGTTATGAATAAGAAATGGTGGATCTGAAGAAAAAAATCTTCATGAAGTAGAAGGTTTGAGCGTTTCAGTGACCGACGCCAACAACCAGATTTTGGGTACCATGGGAATACATGCCGATGTCACAAGCAGAAGGTATCCTAAGGAGGGTGTGTCATGGTACTGATTGGATAATCTGTTAGTCATGGTGGACTGAACGCTGTGCTAGTGGAAGGAAGTTATGAAAGAATATGGGATCATTATCAGGAATCATGGGAAAGAACGATTAACTAACTCTGCAATAAAATTCAGCCAGTAATAGCGAATACAGTGAGACGGTCCACAGTCGACTGCAGAATTGCGATGTATCTCTCTCAGCGACTTGTCGAGCGTGCGGTGGCGAAGCGTAACGGAGGAAAGCGTGGACCGATGGAGACAGTTGTGGACGGAGAACTGAATGAGGTGATTTATCATCGAGGGAACTGCAGCGCATAGTCAAAGCTGAGTTTACGACAGGCACGAGGTGGTGTGGTGCTGAAGTATGCTTTGAAACTTGTAGTGGATAGCACTGGACCCCGAACAATGTTTTAAAGTGCTATTAAGCCGTTGTGTACAGGCTTACATGGAGATATGGCGCTCGGTGTGGAGGATGGTCCGCTTTGCAGCAGGTGGAGTTGGCCACTGTACCGTACCGGGGGGGGGAGGGGGGTCGAAATTTGTGGCTCCCTAAATGTAGAATGTAACCTGTGTTAATCCCCTTTACTTGTTGTCACATTGGAGAGACGTTGTGAGGTGATGGAAATTTATGTTTCTCACTGAACAGAACTAAGCTTTGCTTCGGCATGATATGGAAGTGCATTTGCCAGTGATTTAACTGTTTTGTATGTTCCTAACAGCACTGGTCTTCGTTAGCTTTACGTGAACTTGGTATGTCGATGTGCTCGCTGCCTGTTTTCAAAGTTACTTTTAAAGCACGTCTGTGATTTTCCGTTTTACCGAGTTATTTGAAGCGAACCGAGTTTGTTCAATAACTTGACATTAGTTCACTAACTTGAAATTAGTAATCATTGTCCCATTAGCTTATAACAGCAACCGTTCACTAATTGTTTGTTATTGAACGGCCATTGCTAGTGTGTGTTGCCTTTTTTCAAGTGAAGTAACTGATGAATTATTTTGCGGCGCCATGAAATGACGCCCTGTTTTTTTTATTTAAAATTGCATGTTAAAGTTTTCTCATGATGCACTTTTTTTTATTAATTATAGGTACTGCCATTGTGTTTAACATACCCCAGCTCGGAGCTGGTTGTGGGATTGTGAAGTCTTCACGTTTGTTGTTACATACATGCTTGTTTATTGCTTCAGATGACCGCCCCTGGTAGCTGAGTGGTCAGCGCGACGGAATGTCATACCTAACGGCCAGGGTTCGATTCCCGGCTGAGTCGGAGATCTACTCTGCTCAGGGACTGGGTGTTGTGTTGTCCTTATCATCATCATTTCATCCCCATCGACACGCAAGTCGCCGAAGTGGCGTCAAATCGAAAGACTTGCACCCGGCGAACGGTCTACCCGACGTGAGGCCCTAGCCACACGGCATTTCAATTTCCATTGTTTCAGATATTTCCTCTACCAGCCTGTAACCAGAGTGTTCATGATAGGACAGGCGTTCGCTTTTAGCATAAAGTAGCTCATGGGGACTTGTTGTGCCCGTTTGTAACTGCCTCTGTAATTGAAACTGTTTCTTGGCTGCGGCCGTTCATGTGGTGGCAAATTCCTATGGCGCCAAACTGCACAGGTCATCGGTCCCTAGGCTGAATCTGACTGAAACTAATTTACGTTAAGGACAACACACACATACACATGCCCGAGGGAGGACTCGAACCTCCGACGGGTGAAGCCGCGAGAACCGTGGCAAGGCGCCCAAGACCGCACGGCTACTCCGCGTGGCTTGCCGCTGTTAATGCGGTGTAAAACATTGTAATACGGTGTTGTGAATTTAAAATTTTAGCCTCCGGTCTTTGTTTCCAGGCACTCCCGAGTTTAAGTGTAATTTTGTCATTGCTCGTGTGTTCATACTTGTTCTTGCACTGTACTTCTGTTGTTTCACGTTTAATCATATATACAGGGTGAATCACCTAACACTTGTACCGCAAATATATCGGACATGGAAGGCACTATCGATACGCGGCTTTCATTGAATTCAATTGTAGGCAAGGGCACGTATTTGTAGCATCTACTCAGATTTTGAGACGATGAGGAAAGTTCAGTTTTTAGCACCAGTTAAAATTTTTTGACTTGAGACGATTCCTATAGGCAGTAAAATCCTAAAGTTAGCGTAAATGAGAACGACATTGGAGTCTGTTACAGGAAGCTAGTGAATCTAGTTTACAAGATATTGTATTGTGCACATAGTAAAGAGCGTCAGCTGTTTGTTGCGTCCTATTGCTTAAATGTTAGGTAACGATGTTATGTGTGTTTACGTTGTGTTGTGTGTACACTGTCACTGCATTGCGACGGACTTGTCACTTACTGTGTTATAGTGAACGAAGTAGAACGTGCTTGGAAGATGGTATTTCCAGTTGCCAAAAAGGCGGACGTGCCTGTGATTGATGGTGAATATAGGAAGTACGCTGTTCGTTTGTCTACATTGTACGCCGAAAAATATCCCAATATACCTCTACCTCTTCAGAAACGGCGTATTACGGCTGCCCGCTCTGCAGTCACCGCTGGAATACTGGAACGTGTGAAGCAGTCATTGTGTGGGAGACTGAAACCTTGTAGAGATGCTTGTGATTTTGAGCTTTGAGGGTACATTGATTGTTTATGTGTCAGATCGAACAGAGGTAATGCATTCACTTTTGTTTGTCTTTCGTTGGTCCTAGCCGTCAAATCGAAAGACCTGCACCAGGCGAACGTTCTATCCGACGGGAGGCCTTAGCCACACGACATTTCATTTCAGCCAATGTCCCATTTAAAAACACGACATTTCCGAAGACATTAACATCTGAGTAGGGTTGCGCATACACACCTATGTCTAACTGATTCGTTTTATCTTCAATATCGAACAACAGCAGTCTGTGTTTACAATGTTGAAACTACGATAACTCGTTAACGACTTGCACTAGACCCTGCCTGGTTGCGGTACTGTCAATAGGCATTGTTTCATGGAAATATTTATACTTTTTAAAATAAACACACTTCTAAACCTAATATCACTCTATGTATGCGTTGCTTAGGCGGGCCCCTGCTTCGCATTCCAGCTATGGAATCCGCGTGTCAATGGCGCCTTCCATCATCGATAGTTTTGCGCTGAAAATTTTACGTGATTCACCTTATGAAGGATAGGGACAGATTAATATTATTCAGAAATCCCAATACAAGGAGGTATGCTTGCAAAAGGGCTGGAGATTCAATAAGATACCACCTACATTACGTCACGGTGAAACAAATACTTCGAAAACAAATAATGTCACTTTAGCAGTAATATACGCATGAGCATCTAAGATTTCTTCCTCCTTTAATGGCACATACTAATTCTTTGTGGATGGGACTATGTGTAAGATATATTAATAGTCATGCACTACGAAAAACTTAAGCAGTTAGTGTTTTATACTTACGGAGTCTTCTGTGAGCGTATAATTCTAGTTCTCCTTCCAACAGGAAGTAATTTCACTGCTTACTGCTTCAATGGGTAACTGCAACGCTAAGGAATTATGGAAGAGTACTTAATTACTTAGCTGTTAGTGTCACATTGACGCACAATGGAACTTATGAGATTAAAAGAGATGGCACTTTCACAACTGTGCTGGTGATACATCACTGACACACGCTTCTTGCGTCTGTAATTAATGACGTCAATAAAGCCTTCCTACCATTAGTTAAATGAGAACGTCTCATAAGAACTTCGAAGAAAAATTCCACAGGGTAACGAGTTGACTAGCACAAATTTAATAGGGCCGAGAGTGGCGTATGTATTGAAATTAACGTCTAAGGCGTTTGTTATTATTTGCTGTAGAGTAAGTAATGTAGTAGTACACAGGAAAACTATTAAAGTTGTTAGGTATCAGTCACGGGCATTTTCTTTGAACCGCTGAAACGTGACAATTTGTGCCTTCGGTAGGGCTTATCATCAGTGGCATATATTCAGTGAAGAGAAAGTAAGGACTGCTTACACAGCATTAAGTGGAAACAATAAAATTTGAAAACATTCCTTACACAGATCGACATATGTGAGATGTATTTAAATAAAAGTGAAAGTGCGTGATTCTGCACGCTTATGTATCTATATACAGGGTGGTCCATTGATAGTGACCGGGCCAAATATCTCACGAAATAAGCATCAAACGAAAAAACTACAAAGTCCGAAACTCGTCTAGCTAGAAGGGGGAAACAAGATGGCGCTATGGTAGGCCCGCTAGATGGCGCTGTCATAGGTCGAACGGATATCTACTGCTTTTTTTTTTTAATAGGAACCACCATTTTTATTCCTTATTCGTGTAGTACGTAAAGAATTATGAATGTTTTAGTTGGACCACTTTTTTCGCTTTGTGATAGATGGCGCTGTAATAGTCACAAACGTATAAGTACGTTGAATCAGGTAACATTCCGCCAGCGCGGACGGTATTTGCTTCGTGATACGATTCCCGTGTTAAAATGCACCTTTAACCAATTGCGGAAAAGATCGATATCGCGTAGATGTATGGCTGTTCTGGTCAAAATTCCCAACGGGTGTGTGCTGTGTATGCTGTTCGGTATCCTGGACGACATCATCCAAGTGTGCCGACCGTTCGCCGGATAGTTACGTTATTTAAGGAAACAGGAAGTGTTCAGCCACATGTGACACGTCAACCACGACTTGCAACAAATGATGATGCCCAAGTAGGTGTGCTAGCTGCTGTCGCGGCTAATCCGCACATCAGTAGCAGACAAATTGCGCGAGAATCGGGAATCTCAAAAACGTCGGTGTTGAGAATGCTACATCAATATCTATTGCACCTGTACCATATTTCTGTGCACCAGGAATTGCATAGCGACGACTTTGAACGTCGTGTATAGGTCTGCCACTGGGCACAAGAGAAATTACGGGACGATGACAGACTTTTTTCAAGCTTTCTATTTAGCAACGAAGCGTCGTTCACCAACAGCGGTAACGTAAACCGGCACAATATGCACTACTGGGCAACGGAAAATCCACGATGACTGCCACAAGCGGAACATCAGCGACCTTGGCGGGCTAATGTATGGTGCGGAATTATGGGAGGAAGGATAATTGGCCCCTATTTTATCGATGGCATTTAAATGGTGCAATGTATGCTGATTTTCTACGTAATGTTCTACCGATGTTACTACAAGATGCTTCACTACATGACAGAATGGCGATGTACTTGCAACATGATGGATATCCGGCACAGAGCTCGCGTGCGGTTGAAGCGGTATTCAATAGCATAGGATATTTGCCATCGTGATCCACCGATAACGCCTGACAACATGCATCAGCGCATTGTCAATGCATGTGCGATCATTACGGAAGGCGAACTACTCGCTGATGAGAGGAATGTCGTTACACGTATTGCCAAAAGCATTGAGGTGGACGGACGTCATTTTGAGCATTTATTGCATTAACGCCGTATTTACAGGTAATTACTCTGCAACAGCATGCGTCCTCAGAAATGATAAGTTCACAAGGGTACATGTATCACATTGGAACAACAGAAATAAAATGTTCAAACATACCTGAGTTCTGTATTTTAATTTAAAAAACCTACCTGTTACCAACTGTTGTCTAAAATTGTGAGCCATATGTTTGTGACTATTACAGCGCCATCTGTCACAAAGCGAAAAAAGTGGTCCAACTAAAACATTCATATTTCTTTACGTACTACACGAATATGTAATAAAAAATAGGGGTTCCTACTTAAAAAACGCAGTTGATATCCGTTTTACCTATGGCAGCGTCATCTAGCGGGCCAACCATATTGCCATCTGGTTTCCCCCTTCAAGCTAGACAAGTTTCGTTCTTTGTAGTTTTTTCGTTTCATGCTTATTTCGTGAGATATTTGGACCGGTCACGATCAATGGACCACCCTGCGTATACGAAGGACTAACCATAATGGTGATAGTTGTATGTTATCTCAACAATTTTAACGTTTTAAACAAGCATCACATTGGTATGCTCCTGTTGGCGGGAAGATAAGTAACCAGGCCTGTTGAGTGGGTATCTTACCGCTGAGCGGCGAAATCGTCGAAATCAAAGCAGGGGGGAGTCACAGTGAATATTAGACTCTGCTGCACAACTTTCGCGTCCATAGTTTCCATAAGGCGAAGTACAAAAGACATGTCTTTAGATCTACAAATGAATTGTGTACCATAATCATAAACATACAATATAGCATTTCACTACACAATTTTATAAGAGCCAAGCGTGGATGTCAGCATTCCCTATTATGAGTAATATGAACAAACTCAACTTTATTAAACCCACGTATGTTCTCAGTGAATATGACGAAGAACTTGAACATGATTTTGTACATTCTCCTGTGTTTACAGGAATGTAATGACTTGACTGCTTCTGTTTCAAACTCTTTCCTTAAAAAAAATTAAGGAGAGAAGTGAATAGAAATTTGTATTGGTTGTTCTGGATGAAGCAATTGATGCGTCCTCAGTACTTTGCTTACAGCTCTTAGTCGAGTCCATGAAAGAATTGCAAGATTCATGAATATGCACACAGTTACAGTCTGAGGGACATTTGAATAGTTGGCAGTCTAGAGACTTTGGAATTGCAGTGTTCGTTCTGCGTTACCGCTCAGTGACTGAATTCATTGCTACCGCAAGATATGTCATAGATCAAAGATTGCATAATGCTTCCCCTCATTTCATGTCACCGATAAGAACCTCCTCTCTGTCTGAGGAAGTAGAGAAACGACTGCCGAAAGCGCCTGCAACACAGTAGGGTTCAGTGTCTCTCTTGGTGAAAACTGTTGTGTCGATTCCCTAAGGTCTCGACACAATGAGTGGCTAGGTGCACGCGAAACTAACGCAGACGGGCGTAAATTCTGAAACAGGAGACTGGATGAAAACTATAAAGAAAAGAAGAGAGATTTTAATATACTTAACTTTAATGTAGTCTTGTTCTTGTGGAAATACATCTCTTGCATAGTAGTAAGCAATTAGCAATGATACACATGGCGCCTTGCTAGGTAGTAGCGATGGACTAGCTGAAGGCTATTTAATCTGTCTCTCGGCAAATGAGAGGAAGACGTGATACGTCTTGTCGCAAGCTATGTCGTCCGTACAACTGGGGCGAGGTCATGTCCGTGTCGTGTGACCTGCCATGTGGTGGCGCTAGGATTGCGAGTACACAGTGGCGACACGCGGGTCCGACATGTACTACAGGACCGCGGCCGATTTAAGTTACCACCTAGCAAGTGTGGTGTCTAGCGGTGACACCACATTCCTCCCCCGCAAATCGGCGAACGGTCGTGAGATAAGGCTTCCGCCCGCCGTGGGGAGGACCCCATGTTGACGTATGCGATGAGGTGGGGAGCCTAACAACAGGCGAGGCTGTGCCACCCGCACCCGGCCATTCGGTCCGAGGGGAGCTAGGAAACGCCTGCAAACCTAGTCCAGGGCGCACGTCAACATGAGGTGTTTGCGCACGGAATGATATAAGAGGAGCCGCGGGGTCGACCTCCATGTGGTCGGAGCACCCGACGGGCGAAGACGACATCTGGTCCGGAGCGGGCAAGAGGTCCATGGCGGAGGACGGCTGGTCACGGGAAGCAAGCGGCGGCGCGTGACCCAGGGAGGCGCGAGGCGGCTGCAGCGAAGCGTCCGCTGCTGGCGGCGCCGGCGGCGGCTGCGGCGGCGCGACGCCATGAGGCAAAATGGAAGGCATCGTCGGTAACACCTGGGGATGAGGCGAGCCAGTAGATGGGTCCCCAAGGCGCTGACCTGACGGCTCCGTCGCTGAAAGCAGACGGGGAGCGGCAGAACCCAGGCGACGACAGAGGCGCAGCTGATTGAGATGCCGACGCACCTCACCAGAGGCCCCCAAAACCAAATACATCGCGCGGCCGAGGCAGCGAAGAATGCGCCCTGCGAGCCAACGCCGTGAACCGCGATAGTTGCGATAATAGACAACGTCGCCAGGAGCAAAAGCAGGAGACTGCCGCTGCACAGGAACCTGATGTGGCGGATGCAGCAAAGACATCAAAGTTCGATGAGAACGACCATGAAGCAACTCAGCCGGCGAGCGACCATCGCGAGGCTGAGAGCGATATGAAGACAAAAAGAGCAACAAAGCGTCCTCCCGAGAATGCGACTCTTTCAACTTCAACATCTGTGACTTGAAAGTCCGGACCAATCGTTCAGCGGCACCGTTTGACTGAGGCGAAAACGGCGCGGATGTCAGATGTTGAATACCATTGGCCTGGCAGAATGACTGAAATTCTGCGGACATGAATTGTGGGCCATTGTCGGAAACAATAGTCTGCGGAAGACCTTCAATGCAAAAGATAGCAGACAAGGCTTGGATTGTGGCAGAAGACGTCGTGGAAGACATCCGGACAACAAAAGGAAAATTACTGAAAGCATCGACCACAACCAATCATCGAGCATTCCAGAATGGACCAGCAAAATCGATGTGCAAGCGTTGCCAAGGGGAAGTGGCTTTCGGCCATGCAAAGAATTTCCGCGGCGGTGCGGATTGTTGTTCGGCACACGCCACGCAAGAGGAGCACATATTTGTAATCGCAGCATCGATTCCGAACCAAGAACAGTGCTGTCGAGCAAGTTGTTTCGTTCGCACTATACCCCAATGTCCTTGGTGAAGAAGCCGTAAGACAGAGGACTGTAGCGAACGTGGGACCACGACTCGGGATTGATCATTATCGGAACGCAACAACAAAACACCACGTCGTACAAAAAGTCTCTCCTTGTGAGCAAAAAATCTGCGAACCAAAGGATCCTCGATCCGTGACTTTGACAAGGGCCATTGCGTAGCAACAAAACGCAAAACGGGAGCAAGGACAGGGTCAGCAGCTGTGGCTGTAGCGACACGACGAAAATCAATCGGAAACGATTCGACCACGTCATCGGTTTCCGAATCAAGGAACATGCAAGCAAGTTCGGAAGAATCGAATGCTTTATCCTCAGCAACAGGCAAACGGGACAACGCATCAGCGTTGCCGTGCTTAGCAGTGGACCGAGACAAGATATCGTAGCGGTACTGCGAGAGAAAAAGTGACCAGCGAATGAATTTCTGCGCTGTACGTGGAGGTACAGTCTTGTTCGGATGAAAAAGTGATGTCAAAGGCTTGTGGTCCGTGATGATTGTAAAGTGACGACCATACAAGAAGTCATGGAACTTGGTAACACCAAACACGAGAGCTAAAGCTTCTTTCTCTATTTGTGAATAATTTCTTTGCGCAGATGAGAGCAATTTTGACGCAAAGGCAATAGGGCGATCATGCGAGCCATCCGTGTGCGCAAGCACAGCACCGATCCCGAAATCCGATGCATCTACCATCAACAAAAGGGGTTTTCGGGGATCGAATGGCGGAAGGCAAGTATTTGAAAGTAACGCCGATTTCAACTGGCGAAAGGCGCGTTCGCATTCCGTCGTCCAGACGAACGGAACACCTTTACGGCGTAAGCGAAGAAGCGGAGCTGAAATGGAAGAAGCATTGCGCACAAACTTTGAATAATAATTTACCTTACCCAGCACACTCTGTAGCTGTTTTAAGTTCTGCGGTGACGGCAAGTCCTGAATGGCACGAAGGTGCTCTGGACTCGGATGTATACCTTGGGCATTTATGACATGCCCCAGGTACGGTAAGTCACGAGCAAAAAACACACATTTGTCCTTCCTCAAGCGAAGACCATTCTGACGCAATACCTGAAATAATGTTCGGAGATTCTGCAAATGTTCGGCTTCTGTCTTTCCTGAGATCACAATATCATCCAGATAGTTCGCAGCAGTAGGGACCGACGCACAAATAGTTTGTAAAGATTGCTGAAATAAAGCAGGGGCGGATGCACACCCGAATGGCAGTCTTTTGAAGCGATACAAGCCAAGATGCGTGTTTACCACTAAGACGCGCTGGGATTCTTCGTCCACAGGTATTTGCAAGTACGCATCTGCGAGGTCCAATTTTGAAAAATATTTTCCCGGGCACAGTTTGTCAAAAAGATCTTCCGGGCGGGGCAAAGGAAAAGTAGCAGTCACAAGTTGTGGATTCACAGTTGCCTTGAAGTCCACGCAAAGTCTCAATTTTCCGGAAGGTTTGGGCAAAATTACTAAGGGTGAGGCCCAGAGAGAAGCCTGCACTCGTTCAATGACACCTTGAGATTCTAATTCGGCTAATGTTCGTGCGACCTCATCACGCAATGCGTGGGGAACATTGCGCGCTCTGAAAAATTTCGGTTGCGCGGTGTCTTTCAGTTCCAAATGCGCAGCATAGTTCTTAGCGCAACCAAGGCCCGGTGCAAAAATGTCTGCAAATTCTTCACAAAGACTAGAAACACTGGCGGAAGGCACAGTCTGATTCACTGATAGGACCTGATTTACTATAGACAAATTAAACAATTGAAACAAATCTAACCCAAACAAGTTCACGGCACTAGAGGAACGAAGAACATAAAATGACACAAGTTTTGTCTGTCCCTTGTATGTTGCAATAAGGCTGCACTGTCCTAACACAGGTATGTGCTGTCCTGAGTAACTAGTTAACGTAACATTTGCGGCACGCAATGGCGGGGCGCCCAGTTGTTTGTATGTGTCGTGATTGAGCAATGAAACAGCAGCTCCGGTATCGAGCTGGAATGGGATCACTTTTCCTGCAAAGTCTAAGTCCACAAAAAGTTTATTGTCTTGTTGACGACAAGAGCGACTGTCTCGTGCAATTTGAACTGATACAAGTCCAGAAGCACTTGCAACTTTACGGGATTTCCGGCGACGTCGACGCACACTTTGGGTGGGACGAACACAGTCACTGTTAGCTAAAGTGTCACTGGACGGGTGGGAATGAACCACATGAATGTCCATGGGCGAAGGTCCACGAGCCGGATTGTCCGGGGTTCGATTCCGGCGCGAAGCAAAGGGCCTGGAATTTGTGTGATTGTCTGATCTAAGCTTCTTCTGGCAAACACTTTGTACATGTCCTTTCTTTCGACAGTAAAAGCAAAGAGCTTGGCGTGACGGGCAATTTTCACGCGAATGTCTAGTTGCACACCGCGGGCAAGATTTCTGCATTTGCTTGCTTACGCGGCGCACGTGGTTGCAAGCTAGGCGGCCGCTGCGAAGTCGGGCGCGAGGGCCGCGCAGCGTCCCGTGCAGCGGGCCGGGCGGGCCGATTAACGTGACACACTGCTGGCGAAGTTTCAAATGATTCCTGAGCAAAGTCAAGTGTGTCTTGCCTGTCCAAAATGTCTATCACTTGTTGCAGGGAGGGATTAACTAGCTTCAAAATCTGTTCCCTTATGCGAACATCAGAAACGTTCTGTGCAATTGCATCACGCACCATAGTATCTGAATATGGGAGGCCACATTCACAGGCAAACGCGCAGTCTCTAGTAAGGCCTTGCAAAGTTGCAACCCACTCCCTGTTAGTCTGACCGGCCGTACGTTTTGTACGAAAAAACGTATACCGTTTTGCAACTACATTAACTGTTTCTTTGAAATAGGCATCCAAAGCCGACAAAATTTCCTCGTAGGACAGAGTTGCTACGTCGCGTCGGGGAAACAATTTCACTATCACACGGTAGGTAGACACACCGACACAAGAAAGCAAAAACGGCTGCCGCTCTTTACCTTGAATTCCATAAGCTGTGAGGTGGAACCGGAACTGATCGGCCCACTCAGTCCAGCTTTCGTTATGGGCCTCAAAGGGCCTAAATGGCGGTGCGACAGCGTTGTGTGGCTGCGGTAGCGATGAAGCGGCTGCCGCCGCATCGGTTTGCAGCGCACGTTGACCCTGGACGAGCTGTCCAAGGGCTTCCAATAACGCCTGCGTCTGCTGATTCTGCAAGCGAAAAAATTCGGACAGTACATCTGGAGAATGCGGCGAAGCCATGACACAAGCAAATTAGAGCAAATATAACACAAAGACTGCAACGTGGGCGCGGCACCACTCCTCGGCGCCAAAATATTGTTGTGTCGATTCCCTAAGGTCTCGACACAATGAGTGGCTAGGTGCACGCGAAACTAACGCAGACGGGCGTAAATTCTGAAACAGGAGACTGGATGAAAACTATAAAGAAAAGAAGAGAGATTTTAATATACTTAACTTTAATGTAGTCTTGTTCTTGTGGAAATACATCTCTTGCATAGTAGTAAGCAATTAGCAATGATACACATGGCGCCTTGCTAGGTAGTAGCGATGGACTAGCTGAAGGCTATTTAATCTGTCTCTCGGCAAATGAGAGGAAGACGTGATACGTCTTGTCGCAAGCTATGTCGTCCGTACAACTGGGGCGAGGTCATGTCCGTGTCGTGTGACCTGCCATGTGGTGGCGCTAGGATTGCGAGTACACAGTGGCGACACGCGGGTCCGACATGTACTACAGGACCGCGGCCGATTTAAGTTACCACCTAGCAAGTGTGGTGTCTAGCGGTGACACCACAAAAACCATATATAATAGTCATTTTTTCAAGAATATAGTAAATCCAGATGAATTAGACGGAGAAAAATAGCCTACTACTCACGGATCTTAAATCTCGAAACCAGGTCTCAATGTAGATGTAGTTCTATGCACTTTTGTAGATAGTTTCCATCTCACTGACACTTTATCTGATATTTTAAACACCAGAGCATATGGCACTGACTAATGTGCGACAAAACTGATGATGTCTGAGAATCTTTGGAAACAAAACATAATGGACATGCAGTGACAAAATGTTGATGAATCGTTAACTGAATATCCTAGGAAAAATAACTCCTGTCGAAAGAAGTATGGAAGAATTAAACGTAAATTTTACACACTCGTGTACCAATTATAGAGACTTTCTGTTATCCTTTGAATTTTTACATGTAAGCTTCTTTGATCATTACAAGTAACGTTACCCTTGACATGCATCACAATCACTATAGACATATGGGTTTTTGTTTTCTCCTGTTCAAGATGATTTGTTGAATTTTATTGTGAAATTTGCTTGAGCCTCATCACTCATGCGAAAAACAGCTGGTCCTTTTCTCACTTGATATCTTGCGAACAATGGATGAAGGATGAGAGGCAGATTCCTTATTCTCAGATTCCCGAAAAACTTTTGACAAATCACCGCACTGCACACTGTTAACGAAGGTACGATCATACGGAAAGAAATCACATATATATAGGTGCCACGAAGAACACTTAAGTAACAGAACCCAGTATGTCGTCCTCGATAGCGAGAGTTCGTCAGAGACAGTGGTATCGCCAGGATTGCCATAGGGAAGTGTAACAAAACTGCTTTTATTCGCTATATACATAACGATCTAGCGGACACTGAGCAGCAGCCTCCGGCTCATCGATGATAATGTTGATGTCTACGGGAAATTGTCGTCGTGGAGGGACTGTAGGAGGATACAAGATGACCTAGACAAAATTATCGCTTAGTGTTGTGAATGACAGCTAGGTTTAAAAGTAGAAAAATAAAAGTATAGCGTGTTGTTGTTGTTGTTGTCTTCAGTCCTGAGACTGGTTTGATGCAGCTCTCCATGCTACTCTATCCTGTGCAAGCTTTTACATCTCCCAGTACCTACTGCAACCCACATCCCTCTGTATCTGCTTAGTTTATTCATCTCTTGGTCTCCCTCTACGATTTTTACCCTCCACGCTGCCCTCCAATACTAAATTGGTGATCCCTTGATGCCTCAGAACATGTCCTACCAACGGATTCCTTCTTCTAGTCAAGTTGTACTACAAACTCCTCTTCTCCACAATTCATTCAATACCTCCTCATTAGTTATGTGATCTACCCACCTCATCTTCAGCATTCTTCTGTAGCACCACATTTCGAAAGCTTCTATTCTCTTCTTGTCCAAACTATTTATCGTCCATGTTTCACTTCCATACATGGCTACACTCCATATAAATACTTTCAGAAACGACTTCCTTACACTTAAATCTCTACTCGATGTTAACAAATTTCTGTTCTTCAGAAACGCTTTCCTTGCCATTGCCAGTTTACATTAATGTCCTCTCTACTTCGACCATCATCAGTTATTTTGCTCCCCAAATAGCAAAACTCCTTTACCACCTTTCAGGATCATTCCTGAAAAAGTTATTTTACCCGTGGATAAAGGAAATGCAACTGCACTGCTTCCATTATCAGAGTACAATCACAAAATATACGACCTACTCGAGGACCCAGCAATCAGAAAACTGAAGGGAGACCCGACCAACTGAGTGAAAAAGAAGACTATTGAGCTTCTACGCCAGTGCCTGCCGAAGGAAATCGTCAAGAAGCTCCGACCTCGAGCTGCTGCAGCCCCAAGGTTCTATGGGTTATCAAAGGTGCACAAAAAGGACGTTCCTTTGCGCCCTATCGTCAGCAACATAGGCGCTCCAACGTATCAGCTAGTCAAATATTTTACGGTGGAATTAAGCCCTCACGTCGGGAAATGTGAGGAATTCTGTACATTTCATTCAACGGCTGCGGGAGCTGCGCCTCCGTAAGCAGGACCTCATGGTGAGCTTCGATGTGGTCTCACTTTTCACCAGAGTGCCGCTGGACGACTGTCTTGATCAGGGGGAAATTCAACCCGACAATGACTAATCTTTTCCAGTTTGTCCTCACATCAACATTCTTTCTCTTCGATGGAAAGTATTACGAAAAATCGGATGGTGTTGCCATGGGGTGTCCCCTGTCACCGGTGGTAGCAAACTTGTTTATGGAGGACTTCGCAGAGAAAGCACTGGAAACTGCAGCACTGAAGCTTATGTGCTTCTACAGATATGTTGGTGACACATTTGTGATATGGCCACATGGAAGAGAAAAACTTCATGAGTTTCTCCAACATCTGAATTTTCTGCCTCCTAACATCAAACTCACCATGGAGGTGGAAGAGAATGGTGAACTCCCGTTTCTGGACGTCCTAGTCAAGTGAAAAGCGGATTACACCTTGGGACACAGTGTATACAGGAAGGAAACCCACACTGATCTGTATCTTCACGCAACCAGCTGCCATCATCCTTCACAGCGTTAGGGTGCACTGCAAACACTGGTATACAGGCCTCGCGCAATATCGGATGAAGAAAGCCTACAAGAAGAACTTAACCATCTTAAGGAAGTTTTCAAGAAGAACGGATATAACGACAGTCAAATTCGACGTGCTTTCAGGCAGAATGCACAAGCCCAGCAGAGAGAGAACGAGGAGGATGAGAAGACAATGGCGTACCTGCCTTATGCAGGCAAAGTATCCAACAAAATCGGCAGAATTCTGACTCGGTGTAACATCAAATGTGTCTTCCGCCCATCTCCGAAAACACCTGCCCTGCTACGTACAGTAAAAGATGACCTGAGGCTCCGCAAACCGGATGTTTACCGTATTCTGTGTAAATGCGGTAAGGCATACATCGGGCAAACTGTACGGACAATCGAAGAAAGATGCCAGGAACACAGAAAGCACACTGAACAGAAGCAGCCTACAAAATCTGCGGTTACGGAACATTACATGGATGATGGAGATACTATGGAGTACGCGAAAACGGAAGTTTTACGGCAGGCCTCGTCTTTTTGAAACTGTGTTATGAAGGAGGCGATTGAAATACGTGTAGCTGACGGGCTGATCAACAGAGACGCTGGGTTCAACCTCAGCAAAGCCTGGGACCCAGCACTCAGCCAATTAAAAGCACAGCGCCGACCCAAAGCGACTTCCGCGCCCGACGAAGGCCACAGGAAATCTGATGGTCCACGGTTTGCATCCAGCAGCCAGAAGCCCTCCCCTCCCCACCATCCCTCCACGCAGGGCCGCGTGCGGCATGACGCAGGGTAAGGGGAGGGGATTTATTATAATACAAAGGGGAGGAGATTCAGCGGGAGCGCTCAGTCTGTAGGTATTACCTGAAGATGACGGCAAGGAACGCTGTCGAAATATTGTGGTTTGAAAACGACTGCGCCCGGCTGAGGACCTGAGAACAGTACAAACAGGAATGTAGTCTTCCGCCCTTAGTGTTGAATCTATTAATAGAAAAGGTAATGATGAAAATAAAAGAACGGTTCAAGTGTGGGATTCAAATCCAGGTGGAAGGATATCAATGATCAGATTCAATGATGATATTGCTGTTCTCAGTGAATGTGAAGAAGAATTACAGAATATGTAGAATGGAATGAACAATCGAATGAGTACAGAATATGGATCGAGAGTAAATCGAAGAAATAAAGAAGTTATGAGAAGTACCAGATATGAGGAAAGCGAGTAACTCGGGGATCATGAGTAGCAATAGTTAAGGACTTCTTCTATACAGCAAACAAATTAACCCATGATGGACGGAGGAAGCAAGATATTAGAAGCTAACTAGCACTGGCAGAATTGGCATTCCTGGCGACGAAGGTTTACTACTACCAAGTATAGATTTTACTAATACTTGCAAGATTGTATATTTGTAACACAGAATTGTATGGCAGTGAAACATAGACTGTGGGTATACAATGAATATATTCAGAATAACGGATTATTGATTGTGTAGTAACAATGGAAAAATGAAATAATAGATATACCCGGATCAGAATAACATAGTGATGGACGTCTCGCTGTTTACAGGGTTGCTACCATAGCAACAGCCGATCAGAGAAAGTGCTTGGCTCCGCCTCCTGCTCTGTTCATCGCTGTCGAATCTCTGCTACAGCAGGTAGCGGCTACTGCTGCCGGTTGTAGACGGCGCTCACGGCCGGTAACACAAACAGTTGTGGCCCGTTTCTTCGTGTGCTTGTTTGTCTGTGCAGCGAATTTATTTTGAGCTACAGAATGTCTTAAGCTTCTAGTGGAAGTTCGCAAAGCGGTGTGGTTGCCAAAGGCAAGTTCAGCTATCTGCCCATATTTTTCGTGGTTGCTCGTTGCGGGAAAACTTCTAGAAGGAGAGAAACAATGATGGGACCCATATTACTTGGCTAGAAGATAGTCCAAAAAACTGTAGATACTTTGAAGATAATAAAACACTGTCGTCGAACTTTGTAAGGAAAAAAACTGAGGACACTCGGTAAAAATAGAAGGACAGAGCCACGGCTAACAAACTGGGATGTTTTCGAGCAAGATGCTATTCGTCGCCACAAACAGGGTGTATGGGTATCACGAGAATATTGCACATCCAACTATTTACAAAAAGAAGAAACAGTTCGTTACCCTTCGCGAGGCAGAGTTATTCAGTGGCAGCAAGACTTCTTTGTTAATGGGTATCAGAGGCCTCGGTTTTCGGTAGAAAAGAACTGACAAAAATTTATAGTAGAGAAAAGTGACTTCGCAGCGTGGCACTGTCGGTTAGAAGACATTGTGTGGCTGAATAAATTTAGTCATTCCGTTATGAAAGACGGAACACATGATAGCATACGTGGAAGTTTTGCTGTTCTCGTGGTAATAGGCATAAGAATTATCGTCTTGGATGCTGGAACTGCATCTGGTTTCGTACCTAACTGTTTCCATCATTACAAATCGTGGAAAATAAGCGGCTACCACGAAGAGATGAACCACGACAGTGTTATGAAGTGGTTCGAGGGGAAACTACTGGAAAACTTAAATCAGCCGTCTGTCATTGTAATGGATAACCCCCAAACTAGAATTATTAAAGATGCAACTCCGACGATGGTAACGAAACAGGCCGACATTGTTGAACGGTTGAAACGTCACTGCCACTTCAACGCCATCGAAATTATATAGGCACTGGTTAAACGTTACGTGGCAACAAATAAGGAAAGTTTTAATGAGGCAAATATTCGAAGACTCTTAGAAGCAGCAGCGGCACAAATAGAGCCAGAGAAGTGGAGTAGTGTGTACGCCTCACAGGAAAGGTTCTTACGGAATCATGGAAAAGTGAAGTGACTGTTGAAGGTTATACGGAAAACATTGTTGTATCCCTAGAAATTCCAGTGACTCTTCTTCAGACCAGAACTGAGAAAACGACAGTGCTGAGCAAGAAAGTGATTCTCAGCTGAGTGGCTTTTACCCATTGCCAAAATACGTCTTTATTTTTGAGTTCGTGTTTCATATTTTAGAGTGAATGGTGTGCACTGCAATTGCACAGGAAATCCCATTTCATTATTAAGGACTGCTCCTCAGCAAAGGTATGACACTCCACAAACTCATTACAGTGATTGGTAAATACTCAAACAGATAATATTATTTTAATGTTGTTAGTTACGTAATAGGAACACGGTATCATTTTATACATTGGAGTCCGTTTGTTAAGCAAAATGGCTCTGAGCACTATGGGACTTAACATCTATGGTCATCAGTCCCCTATAACTTAGAACTACTTAAACCTAACTAACCTAAGGACAGCACACAACACCCAGCCATCACGAGGCAGAGAAAATCCCTGACCCCGCCGGGAATCGAACCCGGGAACCCGGGCGTGGGAAGCGAGAACGCTACCGCACGACCACGAGATGCGGGCCGTTTGTTAAGCCACAAGGATGTTAAGTTCCTGTAAAGTGAACTTAATACTGCACTTCAAAATGCGGCATAAGAAGGTAGTCCAATAAGGAACCTTACAGCTGTTGCTGCTACAGCCATACTGAGTCCGCACTGACCGGCGAACCGACAACATTGTCACCTTCCACGCTCAACTGTGCTTCACTGTTAACCGTTTTGTTATTCAGATCCGGGTATAGAATACTATCCATGAGTACAATGAGGTTTGTGTTCTTCAAAAATATTAAATTTAATGTAAAGACTTTTCTTCATAAAAATCTAGCCAAGTAGATTAAGATAAAATGAAAGAAGTAGCTGTAAGTCGGTTGAATAAAATAACGTATATGGAACGTATTACAAACACACATTAAGTAACAGCCGATACAACGTTAGTCAGACCGCAAGAGTAAGATAATGTGGGTCAATCGGAAACTGTCGGTTTGGTGTGCAGTACTTCGTAATGCGGCGCACCTGAAGTGCAACGGCCGCCGTGAAACACGTGGAATAGCAGCGGGCAACTGCTTTCTCACTCACCACAACGGAATGGCAGGCAACAGCGGCTACGCCACACGTTACACGGTCACATGCGGCAGTGCCAGGCAGATTGGCTACCATAGTTTCGCCTAGCAGCAGACTCGGCGTCAGATATCTGAGCTAGGTGATCACAGCAGTGCACTTATTTTGTGTTTATAATGTCAGTGTTTTCGTCAGCCAGAGGTCATTATGAAAACAACAGTAGGCCATGGTGATTCAGTGGATTGGAGGAAGGCAGGTGGCAAATACAGCAAGTTGGCGGAAGTCAATATGTGTCGGACCCCATTTTGGCGGGTGTAGTGCAGCGACTTGACGTGGCTTGGGCTCAACAAGTTGCTGAAAGTCTCCTGCGGAAATATTGAGCCACGCTGCCTCTATAGCTATCCGTAAATGCGAAACTATTGCCGGCACAGGATTTTGTCCACCAACTGACCTCTCGATTGTGTCTCATAAATGTTCAGTGGGATTCACGTCGGGCGGTGTCATTCGCTCGAGTTGTCCAGGATGTTATTCAAACAAATCGAGAATAGCTGTGGCCCGGTCACATGGCGCATTGTCATCCAGAAAAATTCCATCGTTGAGTGGGAACATGAAGTCCATAAATGGTTGCAAATGGTCTCCAAGCGTTCGAACATTACCATTTCCAGTCAGTGGTCAGTTCAGTTGGGCTAGAGGATCCAGTCCATTCCATATAAACATGGCCCACACCATTTTGAAGCTTCCACCAGCTAGCATAGTGTCGTGTTCAAAATTTGAGTCCATGGCTCCTAGGGATCTGCGCCACACTCAAACGCCACCATCAGTTCTTACCGACTGAAATCGGAACTCACCTGACCGGGCCACGGTTTTCCAATCGTCTAAGTTCCAACCAATATGGTCACGAGTGCAGGAGAAGCACTACAGACGATGTTGTGATGTTAGCAAAGGCACTCGCGTCGGTCGTCTGCTGCCGTAGAGCATTAACGCCAAATTTCGGCGCACTGTCTTAATAGCTACGTTCGTCGCACGTCGTACACTGATTTCAGCGACTATTTTGTGTACTGTTGCTTGTCTGTTGGTACTGACATCTCTACGCGAGCACCAATACCTCTTGGTCGTTAAGTGAAGGCCGTCTGCCATTGCATTGTCCGTGGTGAGAGTTAATGCCTGAAATTTATTATTCTCGGCACACTCTTGACACTGCGCTGTGAAATTTCCGAAATGGCACGTCCCATGCATCTATCTCCACCATTCCGCATTGTAAGTCTGTGAATACCCGTCGTACGGCTATAATCATGTCGGAAATCTTTTAACATGAATCACCTGAATATGAATAACAGCTCTGTGAAAACACTGTCCTTTTATACCTCGTGTACATGACATTACAGCCATCTGCATGTCTGCGTATTGCTATTCTGTGACCTATGTGACCTCAGTATATAGGCCATTGTTGCTAAGTGAACAAGTTTCATTTAAGGAAATGATCAATTTAACGATGCGAGGAAGAAAAATAGCGACAGGGCACATGCAGATCAATTGCAGCAGTGAAATATGCAATCTAAATGGTAAGTTTGACGAATAATGTGGGAATATGAAAGCTAGTTTTGATGCTGCAATCGCAGAGATTGTGGGAAAAACTGGATAGTTTGAACATAAAAGTGTATGGAACGAAAATCTTATTATAAGATTTGGTGCAATGAGATCATTCACAAATTTGTTACATTAGATAATATTAGATCACTTTTTATTGATCCAAATCAGATTGTGGAACTTCTTTATTTTCCGCCGGACTAAGGTGCCGTCTGAACAGTGTGAAGGAGAAATGAGGACAAGTGCCGGTTTGCTGTTGCCTGTTACTGACTTTGGTGTTGGATGTATGTGTTCTTTTTTTTGTTCTGCTTTTCGGATCATGCTGCTTAAGCAAATTGAGTTAGCTGTCCGGAGGTTGCGTAACACGGCGTGGAGCACAGCCGGAGAGTAGAAGCCTGTGGGAGTCTGGCGCTGATGGAGGAGGCTAGAATACCGCCGCTGCTCCAGAGCGGGCCCGTTTTGTACACAGTATACACTCGGAAGTTGTCTCGGAGACATTCTATTGATTTAGATGTTTTAAAAGAATACGAAAAGAAGGTTGTGGTTATGTACAGTCTTTTTTATGATTCAGATATCGTTTACTGTTACTCCCGTTCTACAGTAAGTAGTTATGCATGTTCGAATCTGTGCCTTTTGATGGAAATGTACTGCATTATCGGTGAGTCAGGGAGTGAACTAATGACGTTTTTACGAAGCTGTGAAGGGAGACGGGAAATTATTAAGGTCATCCTCTTTTGTAGCTCAGTCATCTATTTCATAGAATAACAGAAGCTAATGGTGTGAAATTACGTGAGAGATGATGGCTCTCCCCAAAACAGCGAAGTTTAAGCATGACGTTTTGAAGTGATGTAAACTCTCTCGACCATTCGCAAGAGCTCTTGTGACATAGAGAGAGAGCGAGAGAGAGAGAGAAAGAAAGAGAGAGAGAAAGAGAGAGAGACAAGTTTGATGGTAAATGGGCTGCAAAGAGTTTTCTTGTGTTTCGCCGCCCTCCCGTGCATTACAGATGTACTTTTTCTCCCTCCCATGCAGTAACACGAACCAATACCAATGATGAATGACATCTTAGCCGTACAATGACATCTTAGCCGTACAACAATGACTGACACGTCACACACGTTGCTCATTTCCGCGACAGGACTGAGCCCCAACGTGTCACAAGCAATTTGAGGATCCAGCACAGGCGTAGGCGAATCAGCACTCATCCTATTTTGTATGATTTGATGTGTTTTGGCAGTCATTTTCTAACAAATTCAGCAGACATCCAAAGCAAATTCGTTTCCACAACTAATTCATATGCACGAATTTTTCAGTGAGGAACTTAGCCAACTAAATCATTTGTGTTGATACTCACCAAAATTTCCTATTTGAAGAGACAATTGTCTGGACAGGTGCCGTGGAGATTGTTTCAGAACCACAGAGACATAGTTATAATCTAAGATTCAGTACAGAATCTAGATGAGGTAGTGGTTCACAGTCTGTAACTACGTACCAAAGGACAAGACAGGCTACGTTGGGCATATAATGGCAGTAATAATTGGGGAAGAAATCAAAATTTATTTGATGGCGTGTCAGTAATTTTCAGACAGGCCACTACAACCAAAAGAGTGAAATGCTCCGTCTTGAAGAGCAGAGATCGAGTCAGTTTCTGGCGATGATGATGATGCTAATATTTGATTTGTGGGGTGCTAAACCACGCGATTTCAGCGCCCATACAAAGTTCCAATCTTTACACATTCCATACTCACCATTGTCATGAATGATGATGAAATGATGTGGATAACACAAACACCCAGTCCCCGAGCGGAGAAAATCCCCCACCCGGCCGGGAATCGAACCCGGGGTGTGTTTGGGGGCAACCCAGTCAGGGTTGCTGTCCAGCGAGCGCAGCAAGGTACAGATTCCCTGCTGTTTTGGTGTGGAATTATTTGGGGCCGCTGTACGCCGCTGGTGGTCATGGAAGGCGACGTAACGGCTGTACGATACGTGAATTCCATTCTCCGTCCGCTAGTGCAACCATATTGGCAGCATATTGGCTAGGCATTCGTCTTCTTATGCAACAATTCGGGCCCCCATCCTACACATCTTGTGAATGCATGGGATAGATTGAAAAGGGCTGTTTATGGACGACGTGACCCACCAACCATTCAACAAACTTCAGACAACATACAGAGTTTACAAGAGTCGCTCCTGTAGAATCTGTCAGGCATTGGGCTTTAAATGAACAGATATTACTGCAGAAAAATTTCACGGATGCAAGCTCTATACAGTTTGAACAATTTGCACAGATTTCCTATGTCAGACAATGTTGCTGCAATGGTCAACTTGCTGCACATTGTAAAACTGCAAAAGCTTTGTTAGGGCTATGTTTGTTAAACGGAGCCCTAACTTAGCATCTCCTCCTACTTGCAACAGCTCCCTCAGCATCTACTTTGCCGAATACAAAGTTAAGCTACAATCTGCTAAATCTGATCACACTGACCCAGTCTGTCCCAACCAAACCCCCGTTCACCACATTTCCCTCCATTCAGCTGCCACCACTGAAGAAATAATTAAGTTCATGAAAATCTCCTCCAAAACATCCATCCATTCCAACGTCGACACCCCTTGCTGCCCACTTCATCTTTCATCCCAACTCCCAGGCTACCTACTCCCACAACAAGGTCCACTTCATCTTCAGCCGCCTCGACACACTTGTCTAAGCTTCTCCCAGTCCTCAGCTACACAAAAGAATCTTACCCCTTATAATTGTGCTATGACACTACAAAACCCTGTACTAGTTCAACTGCTCCCTTCCCACCTTTAAATACCTTTAAATCCGTACCCTATTGCAACACAACATCCATACGCTTATACTTAATGAAACATTCCTTCAAACCTATCATCTGAAGCTCTCATTATATCCTCCACCACCCAGATAACCCCCTCGTCATGGCAGAGGTGGCGTTGCAATTGGCCACCACAAGAACATTCCTTTTCAGGCAAAATCCTTATACAATACACCCACACTTTATCCTTATCCACTTCTCCCAAACCCTAACTTTTAACTGTGCCACCATGAATATCTGACCTGATCACCCTATCCTCTATGACATCCTCTATGACATCCTCTATGACATCCATACAGTCCATGACTTTTATAGCTATACTATAGCCACTGACCTCGGCATCTATAGACGATGCCTCAAAGAACTGCAGTGGTGGCATCAGTCATCGACACCCAGTGAGGTGACGTTGTTCCCATTCCATGCCACACCTATGCTGAAATCAACATCACCCCTGATGTCATCTTAGCATCTCCCAACATTCTTCGACGTCTCAGTGCAGAATTCTTTGATCAGATTGATGGTGGCCATCTACTTGTACTCCTAACCATCTCCTGCATACAACCTCGCCCTCGCCCATTCCATCCCAATCTTTGTCTAAGAGTTATCCAAGACTCTTTCTGCACAAACTGGGGTACCTAGTGGGAATCTACAGAAATCGAGATTGGAAGCCACACCCTGATTGTCTAACGACCTAACAATATCCCCCGTATACCCTAATTATCCCCCCCCCCCACACCATAGTGGCCTACTCCTCTTCTGAGAATTCCATCATATGTGCCACTTCTCCTTGGTGACTTGTCACTGAGATACACTCACATGCTACCGGCAGGTACAGAGACACATTAGAAATTTGTTAAATGCTTAAAAAACGCAGGGTATGGTGCCAGACGTCCACCAGACCCAACACTACACTCACTACTAACTCTTCCAAGTTCTCGAAACCATTGCATCGACTCACTGGCAATGACCCCATAGCTCCCTACTCGCTTCTTCACAACAAACATCTCTTACCTGAGACCCTGATAAAATCGAACCATTCTGCATCCTATTGGTCCAACATCATCTCCGTCTCTGATGGCTCTGAGCACTATGGGACTGAACATCTGAGGTCGTCTAGAACTTAGAACTAATTAAACCTAACTAACCTAAGGACATCACACACATCCATGCCCGAGGCAGGATTCGAACCTGCGACCGTAGCGGTCACGTGGTTCCAGACTGAAGCGCCTAGAACCGCTCTGCCACCAATGGCTGGCTCCGTCTCTGATGACCCTAATTTTGATTACTCACTTTTCTGTACTATCCACTAACGTACACCCCTGGCTCCTAGCTATCAGTACTTGGACGATATACCATAAACAGAATTAAATACCCCACTGAAAGCACACGACATAAAACAAGTACTCCACAAAAAGTGCAACATTTCCACCAATCATGACTGCTTTACTTATCGACACGTTGTAAAATACCCTCTCTACTTCGTAGTCACCCTTGCAATGCTTTACACCCCTACCCTCTCCATAGGTTACTACCCTTACCAATGGAAAATCTCCAAAATCCTATTTATCCCGGAACAACACAAACCTCCTACTGACACCTTCACGTACCAATCCGTCTGACTCAATTCAGTGTTTAGCATAGTCCTTCAATCCATCCCCTCCCATTGCATTCATCAACAGCTTAACCAGCACCAACTCCTACCTCTTAACCAGCATAGTTTCTGTAAATATTTGTCCTCTGATGACCAGCTCCTTCACCTTACTTATCTCCTGTTGCACTAGCTGAACTCGAATAAATCAGCTTGGAAAAGCCTACGTCTTTTCTTCATGATTCCGATTGGTTTTCTGTGGCCCACCACGAATTCCTTTCCTGTACCAAATGTTTCATCACAGAGTAACACTTGTACACACGTCCTGAAGTATTTGCTATAAGTATTCCAATCTCTGTCTTCCCCTACAGTTAGCTGTAGTACCATGAAAGTTATTCCCTGATGTCTTAATACATATCCTATCATCCTGTCGCTTTTTCTTGGCAGTGTGCTCCATATATTTGCCTCTGTGACGATTCTGCAGAGAACGTCCTCATTCCTTTTCACTCGCCTAATTTTCAGCACTCTTGTGTGGCATCACATCTCAAATGCTTCAATTCTCTTCTGTTCCTGTTTCCCAAAAGTCCATATCTCACCACCATACAATGATGAGCTCCAAACGTACATTTTTATACATTTGTTCCTCAAAATAAGTCCTATGTTTGACACTCTTGGTCAGGAATGCCTTCTTCGCCTGTGCTAGTCTGCTTGTTATGTCCTCCTTGCTCCGTCCGTAACAGGCTATTTTTCTTCACAGGTAGCAAAATTCCTTTACTTCATTTACTTCGTGATGACCAATCCTGATGTTAAGTTTCTCGCAGTTCTCATTTCTACTAGTCCTCAATGCTTTCGCCTTTCTTCGATTCACTCTCTGTCCTTATTCTATACTCATTACACTGTTTCATCAGCAGATCCTTTCATTCCTCTCCTCTTTCACTGAGTATAACAATGTCATCAGTGAATCATGTCACTGAAATTCTCTCACCTTCAATCTTACTTTCATTCTTGTACCTTTCTTTTATTTCCGTCATTTCTTCTTCTTTGTATAAATTTAACAACAGCGGCGAAAGACTGCATTCCTATCCTACACAATTTTTCATTCTAGCACTCTGTTCTTGGCCTTCCATTTTTATTGTTCGCTCTTGGTTCCTCTTACATACTGTATATTACCTGACTCTCCCTACAGCTTACCTCTGTCTCTCTCAGAATTTCGAAGGTCTTACATCATTTGACAATGTGGAATACTTCTTAAACGTCAAAAAATCCTGTGAAAGTGCCTTGATTATTCTTCAGCCTTGCTTGCATTATCAGACGCAACGTCAGAATTGTCTCTCTGCTGACTTGGCCTTCACTTAAGCCAAACTGATCATCGTCTAAAACTATACACATATTTTTTTCTGTTCTTCTGTATATTAATCTTGTCAGCTACTTGGATACATGAGCTCTTATTCTGATTGTGCAATAATTCTCGCAGTCTTCGGCTCTTGCAATATCTGGGATTGTGTGGATGACGTTTTTCCTAAGTCAGATGGTATATCGCCAGTCTCACACCGTCTACACACGAACATGAATAGTCGTTTCGTTGCCACTTCCCCAAAATATTTTAGAAATTGTGATTGAATGTTATCTCTCCATTCCACCTTATTCGATCTTAAGTCTTCCAAAGCTCTTTCAAACTCTTATTCTGTTACTGGATCACTATGTCTTCTATATCGACTCTTGCTTTTTCTTCTATCACGTTACCAGGCAAGTCTTCCCCTTCATAGACGCCTTCAGTGTACTCATTCCACCTATCTGCTCTCTCCTCTGCATTTTATCTCTACCTTACACTCCAGGAATCACAACGATCCCTCCAAATCAACTTCAATCAGTTTACCTCCTGGCTGCTCAAGATCGACTCCTCCAAACCGCATTCATTGGTTACAGGACGAACCATCCGCACTCTTAACGCTAATATCCTTGCTTTTAATTTCACCGAAGGTTGTTTTGACTTATCTATACGCTGAGTTAGTCTTTCAGACAATCATTTCTTTTTCGATTTCTCCACATTTGTCATGCAGCTATTTCGCCTTAGCATCCTTGCAATTCTTGATTATTTCTTTCCTAAGTGATTTGTGTTTCAGTATTCCAAAAGTTCCCTGAACATTTTGTACTTCCTTCTTGTATCGATCAACTGAAGTATTTCTCCTGTTACCCATGGTTTCTTCGTACCTCTGTTTTTCTTTCCATCTTCTGTGATTTCCCTTTTTAGAGATTTCCATTTCTCATCAACTGAACTGCCTACTGAACTATTTCTTATCGCTTTATGTGTAGCTTCAGAGTATTTCAAGCGTATCTCTTTATTCCTTCGTAATTCTGTGACCTAGCTCTTTGCCTATTCATTCTTCCTGATAAATCTCTTAAACTTCAGCCATCTCTTCATCACCATTAAATTATGATCTGAATCCATACCTGCTCTTGGGCATGCCTTACAATCCAGTATTTGATTTCGGAAACTCTGCCTAACCATGATGTATTCTACCTTAAATCTTGCTGTCCTTTTCCAAGTATACCTCCGACTCTTATGGTTCTTGCACAGCCTATTCGATATTATTATTTGAAATTAATTTCAGAACTGAATTAGTCTTCCTCCTCTCTCATTTCTAATGCCAAGCCCCTATTCTCCGTAAGCCTTTAGCCTATCTCTTCCCATTCTCCCGCTTTGCAGTTCCTCGTGGCTATTAGATTTTCATCTCCCTTTACATACTGCATTACCCGTTCAGTATCCTCAACCACTTTCGGTATCTTTTCATCTTTGGCTTGAGTCGTCAGATGTATACCTGAACTACAGTTGTCAGTATTGGTTTGCTGTCGATTCTGCTGAGAACAATCGTTTTCACTAAACTGCTCACAGTAACTCACTCTCTGCCGTACCTCCGTATTCATAACCAATCCTAGTCATGTTATACCGTTTTCTGCTGCTGTTAATACTATTCTATAGTCTCTGACCAGAATTCCTTGTCTTCTTCCCATTTCACTTCACTGACCCCCACCTTATCTAAACTGAGCCTCGGCATTCCTCTTTTCAGAATATCTAGTTTCCTTATGAAGCTGAAACTTCTGTCATTCTACGCCCCGACTCTAGAACGTCATTCTTTCGTTGGCTATTCATCTTTTTCTCACCTTGTATCCGATTCAAACTCTAGACATATACACTTCCAGTTAACTATGTCTGACTTATCCATCCTTCCTATCTACTCGCCCATCCTATGTCACTATCAGAGCAACAGACGAAGCACATCTACATTGAATTTGGTATGGAGTACACAGGCAGCACGCAGGCTTGAAGTATTACACTGACAGACAACGCCTATTAGTTCCAGTCATTCCACCACGAAGGAGGTACGCGGTTCGTCTTGTCTGTAGTTCAATCAGGCCTAGACGGTCAATACTGCTGATCGATCACGTCAGCGTTGTTACTTTGCGCCAGGAAGGACGCTCAAGAAAGAAGCGTCCAGGCGTTTCGGAGAGAACAAAAGCGATGATGTTCGCACATGGAGGAGATACAAAGAGACAGGAACTGTCGATGACATGCCTCGCTCAGGCCGCCCAAGGGCTACTACTGCAGTGGATGACCGGTACCTGCGGATTATATCTCGGAGGAACCCTGACAGCAACGCCACCATGTTGAATAATGATTTTTGTGCAGCCACAGGACGTCGTGTTATGACTCAAACTGTGTGCAATAGGCTGCATGATGCGCAACTTCACTCCATAAGTCCATGGGGTGATCCATCTTTGCAACCACGACACCATGCAGCTTTGTACATATTGGCCCAACAACATGCCGAATGCAGCGCTCAGGATTGGCATCACGTTCCTTTCACCAATGAGTGTCGCAATATGCCTTCACCGAGACAATCGTCGGAGGCATGTTTGGAGACAACCCGGTCAGGCAAACGCTTTAGGTACACTGCCCAGCGAGTGCAGCAAGGTGGAAGTTCCCTGCCCTGTCGTTACGTGGTGGCATTATGTGGGGCCGATGTACGCTGCTGCCGGCCGGGGTGGCCGAGCGGTTCTAGGCGCTACAGTCTGGAACCGCGCGACCGCTACGGTCGCAGATTCGAATCCTGCCTCAGGCATGGATATGTGTGCTGTCCTTAGGTTAGTTAGGTTTCAGTAGTTCTAAGTTCTAGGGGACTGATGACCTCAGAAGTTAAGTCCCATAGTGCTCTGAGCCATTTGAACCATTATTTGTACGCTGCTGGTGGTCCTGGAAGGCGCCATAACGGCTGTACGGTATGAGAATGCCATCCTCCGACACATAGCGTGACCATATCGGCAGTATATTGGCGGGGCATTCGTCTTCATGGACGACGATTTGCGCCCCCATCGTGCACACGTTGTGAATGACTTCCTTCACGATACCGATATTGCTCGACTAGACTGGCCAGCATGTTATATAGACATGAACGCTGTCGAACCAGCCTGGGATGGATTTAGAAGGGCTGTTTATAGACGACGTGACCCACAAAAGACTCTGGGATCTACTCAGAATCGCCGTTGAGGAGTGGGACAATCTGGGTCAACAGTGCCCTGATGAACTTGTGGATAGTATGCCACGACGAATACAGGCATGCATCAATGTAAGAGGGCGTGCTGCTGGGTATTAGTGGTACCAGTGAGTACAGCAATCTGGACCACCACATCTTGATGATCTCGCTGTGTGTTGGTACAACATGCAATGTGCGGCTTTCAAGAGCAATGAAAACTGAGGAAATGATGTTTATGTTGATCTCTATTCCAATTTTTGGTTCCAGAACTCTCAGAACCAAGGTGATTCAAAACATTTTTTGATGTGTGTACATGTTAAGAATAAACAATGACGCATCGCGGAAGACTTACCCGTAAAAGAGGAAACCGGCAGATATTATGTACATGTACAGACACACAAATCTTTACAATTCCAGAAAAAGAGGACTGTTTATCCCAGAGAAAGAGAGCCACAAATTTAGAAGATAGAAAAGTGTTGTGAATCTCTGATCCTTTTGCTGGCAGCTATTCGGCTTGATATTAGTTGACAGAGTCGTTAACCATAAGGAGCAACAAACAAAACGGGGCGTAGAATATTGTAGACATGGCAACAATATAATCGGATAACAAGAAATGGGACATGCTATGAAAAGAAATGGTTCTCAGAACATCACTCCTTGTTATCGGGCTGTAAGGAGGGCGACATTCAGGTGGTATCTCACCATAGCCTGGGGTGCTCCAGACATGTAACTACGGGCCAAGAATGTGCCTTGAGACACCCCAGATGGTGTTGGGAGAGCAACCTGACTGTCGCCCGCCATACAGCCCGACAACCAGCAGTGCTGTCCTGGAGTGCCACTTCTTTTCATATCAGGACCCCTTTGATAGTCAGCTGCGGCACCCTCTGAGCACAGTGGTACGTCGACGATATTCTACACCCCGTTTTGTTCCCTATGATGACAAACCATCCTGGGCCTGCACTGAGCGTGATAATGCCCAACCGGATAACAAGAATTTTTACTGCTAGTCTTCGTGCCTGCTCAACCCTACTTTGGCCAATAAGGTCGCCAGATCTCTCCCCAACTGAGAGCGTTTGGAACAAAGTCACGAATGCCCTCAAACCAAGTTGGGATTTTGATGATCCAGCTCTCCAGCTAAGTAGAATGCTGCACGACAGATATCTGCCAAAAGTACTCGATCAACCAGTGCCAGTCAAGCCGAATAAATGCCTGCATGAGGGCCAGAGGTGGACCAACGCGTTGTTGAGTCCCTCAATTTGTCAACCTCGTTCTGTCGAATATGTCATCCAATTATTCTAAAATTGTAATCATTTGTATGTCTGTACAGGTACACCAAATCTACTGATTTCCATCCCATCCAACCCATAACGCTTCTGTGGCGTTAGTTGCGAATATGTCATCCAATTATTCTAAAATTGTAATCATTTGTATGTCTGTACACGTACACCAAATCTACTGATTTCCATCCCATCCAACCCATAACACTTCTGTGGCGTTAGTTGCGTGGGACGGCTGAGTTGCAGCATGCTGTTGGATATGATCGTCCTCGACTCAGTGGTACCATGTTGCTTCAACTGAGTTGAACTGATTTATCAGGAACTGATGATCCACAGTCTTGATGGACCGCTATCCTGCCGCTTTCGAATTCAGACACCTACTGGCAATCGTTTCTCATCCTTGTACAAGGCATAAAATGATGTTCTAAAACTAAATGCACTCAGTTGTGATTTTTTAACGAGAAACCCGGCTGAGTATTGGCGGTGTTATTCACACATGCTTTATGCAGTTGTGCTGAAATGGTAGTGATTTGCATTTACAAACGTTTCAGTTTAACTCCCATTGCACACCACCTTCATGGTGTCGAAGTTTTAATTACCCAATAGAGAATGAGACGTTTCATACAAAACTTCACTCGAAAAGTGAACGTTTTTAATGTCAAATTAAGTACATCGTTAGAAAGTATGGATACGTCTTTGAACATATAAGGGGTGGTGGAAAAGGATGTGAAGTACGTTCATTACAAATAATCCAAAAATGTAAAATGAAAAGATCAAATCATAACTTTGAGAATAGAGGTGTCTGCAGTATCTGAAATGAATCTGAGTGGGTGGATACTGTAGGTCGTCACGGAGGAGATGAAGTCAGAGACGACCCTCAGATCGAAATTGAACACCCCCAGTACCTTGCTCGTGGAACGACAAGAGGTCACTTGCAGCGCCCGCGTACGCACCTCTGGATATGTTGTGCCGACCCATGTCTGCCCTCTCAGTAGTAGCTGGGAACACAGGCTCGCTGTTTGCCCTGTCTGTGACGATACCAAGTGCGTAGGTACCAATAACAACGCCAGAATGCTTAAGCATATCATCAGCATGAACAAAACCCACCATGCACATAGTCAGCATAACCAATGCATTTCTCACTTGGTGGAAAGTAGTAAATCGTTTCCATTGTACGGAACAATGTATTTGCCTGGGTCAGTATAAGAAATTCTCGTGAACAGATGTTACCGCTACTGATACCACATACACAGTGATGTTTACGCTATAGTTAGTGATCCCACTGAGAATGGCGCGAAATTAGAGCCTCTGACTACCCTATGTGATGTAGCACTTGGGGCTGAGCATCCATCTCGTTTCATTTGTCCACGATGAATGTCACTCTGCTCGCCTAATATGTTGACTCAGATCAAATTTAGCAATGACAAGCTGTAACCAGCTGTAGACATGGAAATCTCACAACTGCCATTATACTAATTCTAAGAGGGTTCAAGGCAAAAAACCTTGGTAATATGTTACCTATGCCAATATCTACACCTAATATGACACTGAAGAACAACCAATAAATCTCGAGTAATGAGAAAAGCTGAAATCTCACAAATTTTTCTCGTGCAGTTGTTACATTCGTACACTGTTCGCCAAAGATCAGTCAGTCGACACTAACAAAGAAATACTTTATAATTTAGTTCTATCAAATCACAGTTATCTATACCAACGATGGAAATATTTCATTTAAAACCTCAAAGGTATATTTCAACTGTAAACAAACAAATTTTTAAAAATGTAGTTTTTTATGTAAATAAAAGTAAAAAAATTCATTCCATAGTATTTCAAGACTTACAGAACTACTGTAAAGAAAAACGTGGATCGAGTTATTATGATTTAGAAAATGAATTCAAAGGAAAAGTTACTCAAATATAACTAGACAAGATCTCTTGCAATTATTGATTATTTCAATAACAAGGAAAAGGATGACAAGGAAGTAAGATAAATATATAAAAGGACCTCAAATGCTCTTTAACAACAGAAATTTAATGAAAATTTTCTAAACTTAATAAAGAATATTTATTAGGTTCCATTGTAAATGTTGCAGTAAATATTAATAACAATGATAATGAACTGAATAAAAATCTATAAAGGTTCTTTATAAAACCTGTAAAGTGAAAAATTTAAAAAAACTATTCTAAATATAATAAACAAAAGCTACTCGATCTCAGGAAAAGCTTATTGAAAGATCTGAGGGTACATTAATAACAACTGTAATTGAAAAACTCAAAGTGTGAATAAAAATCAAGAAATTAAACAAAAATCTTATGATGATAATTTTTTTAAATGACTTAATGAATGAACAGGATAGCTTCTTTCTTCTTGTAGACAAAAGTAAACGGCTTGTCTGGCACCAAAGTACCACAGAGAACCTTACCTAGTAGACCTGCACTCTCCGCTATACTCCACATCTACCAAGCCAAGATGTTTGCATCGGGGAAAGCTTCCAAGCCACCATAACATTATTAAACCTCACAAACGACTTCTAATCAAGCTGCGGGTCTATGGGGTATCGTCTCAGTTATGTGACTGGATTCGTGATTTCCTGTCAGGAAGGTCGCAGTTCGTAGTAATAGATGGCAAATCATCGAGTAAAACTGAAGTGACATCAGGTGTTCCCCAGGGAAGCGTCATTGGACCTCTGCTGTTCCTGATCTATATAAATGACCTGGGTGACAATCTGAGCAGTTGTCTTAGGTTGTTTGCAGATGATGCTGTAATTTACCATCTAGTAAGGTCATGTGAAGACCAGTATCAGTTGAAAAGCGATTTAAAAAAGATTGCTGTATGGTGTGGCAGGTGGCAATCGACGCTAAATAACGAAAAGTGTGAAGTGATCCACATGAGTTCCAAAAGAAATCCGTTAGAATTCGATTACTCGATAAATAGTACAATTCTCAAGGCTGTCAATTCAACTAAATACCTGGGTGTTAAAATTACGAACAACTTCAGTTGGAAAGACCACATAGATAATATTGTGGGGAAGGCGAGCCAAAGGTTGCGTTTCATTGGCAGGACACTTAGAAGATGCAACAAGTCCACTAAAGAGACAGCTTACACTACACTCGTTCATCCTCTGTTAGAATATTGCAGCACGGTGTGGGATCTTTACCAGGTGGGACTGACAGAGGATATCGAAAGAGTGCAAAAATGGCAGCTCGTTTTGTATTATCACGCAATAGGGGAGAGAATGTGGCAGACATGATATGCGAGTTGGGATGGAAGTCATTAAAGCAAAGACGCTTTTCGTCGCGGCGAGATCTATTTACGAAATTTCAGTCGCCAACTTTCTGTTTCGAATGCGAAAATATTTTGTTGATCCCAACCTACATAGGTAGGAATGATCATCAAAATAAAATAAGAGAAATCAGAGGTCGAACAGAAAGGTTTAGGTGTTCGTTTTTCCCACGCGCTGTTCGGGAGTGGAATGGTAGAGAGATAGTATGATTGTGGTTCGATGATCCCTCTGCCAAGCACTTAAATGTGAACTGCAGAGTTGTCATGTAGATGTAGATGTAGATGTAGATGAAGAAATTTTTAATTGGAACCAAGATGAAGTAATCAGTAAATTAAAGAATATTTTAATACACAAAAGAGCAATTAAAGTTAATATGAAGCTATATTCCTGTTTTAGAGACAAGGTGAAATACAAGAGTTTAATTTTCAAATAAGTATTGAAATTTTATTAATAGCAACTAATTTAGAAGATTATTATTGAAGATCAATGAATAAACTACTAACTGAAATTGATGAATTAAAAAGGAAACATTTGGTTGTTTTTTATTTTCTATCATTAATTTGAAACTAAGTGCTAATAGACACAGTAAGACTCCAGTTCTTCTTATTATACTCCAAATCAAATTAAAGACAAGAAGCTGTAGTTAATGTTACAAATACCGATCAAAAATGTTTCCCTCAATCAAGAAAATCATCTTTACATCCAGCTAATCGTTGTAGGGAAAGAAACAGTAAATACAAAAACCTTGGAGCAGAATTAGATGAAATTTTTGAATACAAAAGAAGTCATTATTCTGTTCAGTTAAGAGATATTACAAAATTTGAAAACAACTAAAATATTTCCGTTAATGTTTACATTTATGATTGAAACTTTATTGTATATCTACTTTGCCACATAGCAAAAAGAAAACCATTTGAGTTTCCTTTTATTCAAAAAGAAAATAATTCTCACTATTGTTGGATAAAACGTTTATCTAGATTAATCAGTTCCTAATCAACGAAAACTTGACATAAAATTTATCCTTATTATAGGTGTTTAATATATTTTTAATCACAAGAAAAATTAGAAAATCACCAAAAATATTGCAAGGAACATAAAAAAGTAAAATTAAATGTGCCTTTAAAATCTCAAAAAATTAAATGTAAAATTTCAATCATTCATTAGGATACCTTTTGTAGTTTATGCCGATTTTGAATGTCTTTTAAAAGAAGCTAATACTTTTCAACCAAATCATGAGAACACTTATATCAATAAATATAAAAACATATACCGTTTTGATTTAGTTATTTTGTCAACTATTTTAATGGTAATTATAAACCACCTGTAGCATATGATGGTGCAGAGTCTGGAAAAAAATATAAAAATCTTAAAACATGAATGTCGAGAAATTGCAGAAATGTGGAAACGAAAGGTATTAATGAAAATGAGTAAAGAAGACAGAATAAACGTTAAACATTGTGAAACTTGTTTTATTTGTGATGAAACATATACTGAAGTGCAAACAAAGTAAGAGATCAGTGTCATTTAACGGAAATATAACAAGGAAATGCCCATCTTAATTATAGAAATGCTTTCTTTACTGCAATTTGTTTTCATAATTTAACCAACTAAGGTGTTCATTTGTTTATCAAAGAATTGGCATAGATTATCAAGATATTGACTTTATTCCAAACAATGAATAAATATATTTCTTTTGTTAAAACAGTGAAGGATGGATGTAGTTTGTAGTTCTTCGATAGTTTTTAATGTATGACCTCAAGTGTTGATATGTCATATTCAAATCTTACAACTGAACCATTTAAAGAAACGTCATAATATTTCAAATGTGGACATATGAGATGTTGTGACTAAAACAGGTATTTATCCTGATGACTATATGGATTGTGAAGAAAAATTAAAAGAAACAAAATTACCTATTAAAGAAAGTGTTTATTCAAGTCCATTTAGTGGGAAAAGCAGACACCAGATTCAGATTTATCAGAAGACTCAAGATAATGTAAGTCATCAATGAAATAAGTTTCTTATAAGGCGCTTGTTCCCCTGATTTATGAGTATTCTTCATCTATGTGGGATCCCTGTCAGGTAAGACTGATAGAGAAGATCTAGAAGATACAACAAAGAGTGGTGCATTTCATCATGGGATCGTTTAGCTGGAAAGGCAACGTTATGGAGATGCTAAACAAACTGTTCTGGCAGGCGTTACTAGTGAGATGTTGTGCATCATGGAGTGATTGTTTCTGAAATTTTGGAACAGCATTTATCAGGAGCAGTTATACAACATGTAACTTCCCCTCACATATATCTCGCAAATTGACCACGAGGAGAAAATGTGAGAAATTAGAGCCAATACAGATGCTTACCCACAATCATTCTTCTCACGCACTATTCGTAAGTGGAACATTGTTGGAGCAATCAGATAGTGGTAGCAGAAGTACCCTCCGCCACACACTATTACCTGGCTTGCGGAGTATGATGTAGATGTAGACTTAATAAATCTAATATTTCTTATGAAGAATATAATTATGTGGAATTAGTTTTAAAATAATGTACCATCAAAAATTTACAAAGTAAATGATTTTATATTAAAACTGATGTTTTACGATTGGCAGAATTTTTTAATATTTTACAGACACACGTATTAAACCTTATAAATGTGACCCAGCTTAGGAGTTTACTGCACCTGGTTTAAAATAATTAAAATTGAACTAGATTTACTATCCAAATTCCATATGATTTTATCTACTGAAAATGGATTTCTAGGAGGCAGTATTAAAAGATATGCCAAATCATATAATAAATATATGCAAAATTTGGAACCAGAGAAACAGTCACATACTGCACATTTGGATGCAAAGACTGAAACAGTTGGCAATGTCTCAATTTTTACTAATAAAAAAATTTGAAATGTTACATACAGAAAATTTTAATACTGATAAAATACAGGATTATAAATTTGGATTTATTTTAGAAGACAAATTACGTGATTTACACAAGTATTTGCCATTTCCTCCCAAAGGAGGAAATAAACTATTAACAATGTTAAATAAGAAAGAAAACCATGTTTCAAATTCCAGAAATCTTAACTGGTGTCTAAGTCTTGGATTAAAGTAAACAAAAGGCAATAGACCTCATTACTTGAACAAACAGATTGGTTGGAAAAATACAGTGTCCACTGAAACCACCCTGATTTCAAGGACGCTGGAGAGAAAAACCACAGTGGATACAACAACGAAAAATGCAGCATTTCAAAGCATTTCAAGGAATTTATATTCGTGTGTCAGAAGTGCCAAGTATCGTCGCCAGTGTGTAGCGTGGTCGAATGAAGAGAAAATGGCGACTCCAGAGCAGCACACGAAAGCTGTAGTGTGGTTTGCAGAAACAGGATCGCCGATTACGATGCAAAGAAATTATCGTCATGTGTATGAATGTGATCCACTTGATGTGAAAACAGTTAAGGAATGGCATAGGAAGTATCTGGCAACAGGAAGTTGCGCATTACGAAATATCAGAAGAGACAGTGGAGGACATCTGACAAACGTTTCTCAGAAGCCCATGTTAGTCAGTTCGTCAAGCACCTAGGCAACTTGATGTACCTCGATCAACACGACTTCTTGTAGGTCACCAGAGTCTTCGTATGTGTGCTTAAAAAGTGCGAATTCTACATCTGGCGTCAAACGACAAGCCATGCTGGCAACAAATTGCTGTGGATATGCTGCAGCATATTGATATGGATGCCAGCTTCCTGGAAAGATGTTTATTCTGCGATGTAGCAACCTTACATCCATCAGGAAGGGTTGATAGGCATAATGTTCATATTTGGGGTTCGTAAAATCCGTATATTCTCATGGAACATGTGTGTAATAACCCTAAACTAAATGTCTGGTGTGGGCTAATGCATGACAGGATTTTTGGACCGTTCTTATTTGTGGAACAAACGGTGAATGGGTCAGTGTATATGAACATTTTGAGCATTTTGTATACCCTTAGATACAAGATTTTCAACCCAACATCACTTTTCAACAAGATGGTGCTCGCAAGATCCTGGATATGAAATATCCCAATCATTGGATCAGATGCGGGGGACACATTGCCTGGCCACTACATTCACGTTGCATTACACCACTTCATTTCTTCATGTGGGAATTCGTGAAGGACCACGTGTATGCGACCGAAGTGAACGATATTCCTACGTTGCAACATCATATCACTAATGCGATTGCAACAATAACAGAAGAAATGTTACAAAGAGGTTGGCAAGAAATTGAATATAGACTCGTTATTCTTCATGCTACAAATAGTTCACATGTAGAGGTGTATTGATGATAAATAAATAAATTCCTTGAGATGCTCTACAATGTGGTGCATTTTTCGTGGTTGTATTTACTGTGGTTTCTTTTACTGAGTCTTCGAAATCAGGGAGGTGTGAGTGAGTCAGCCTGTATATTGATTTTAACACAGGCATGAGAGAAACATGCAGCGAAATAATTGGAAAAAAATTTTAGACTAATGACTAACTCGGTTTTCGGTAAAATGACGCAAAATATTAGAATCAGACGTAATAGTAAAATAATAATAATAATCCAGAAAAAATATACGAATGTTCTATCGTATTTTGGAAAATGTAGTGGCTTTTCATATGAAAAAAAAATAGTGAAATTCAGTAACCCAGTTTACACTGGAAAGACTGTTTTAGCTACACTCCTGGAAATGGAAAAAAGAACACATTGACACCGGTGTGTCAGACCCACCATACTTGCTCCGGACACTGCGAGAGGGCTGTACAAGCAATGATCACAGGCACGGCACAGCGGACACACCAGGAACCGCGGTGTTGGCCGTCGAATGGCGCTAGCTGCGCAGCATTTGTGCACCGCCGCCGTCAGTGTCAGCCAGTTTGCCGTGGCATATGGAGCTCCATCGCAGTCTTTAACACTGGTAGCATGCCGCGACAGCGTGGACGTGAACCGTATGTGCAGTTGACGGACTTTGAGCGAGGGCATATAGTGGGCATGCGGGAGGCCGGGTGGACGTACCGCCGAATTGCTCAACACGTGGGGCGTGAGGTCTCCACAGTACATCGATGTTGTCGCCAGTGGTCGGCGGAAGGTGCACGTGCCCGTCGACCTGGGACCGGACCGCAGCGACGCACGGATGCACGCCAAGACCATAGGATCCTACGCAGTGACGTAGGGGACCGCACCGCCACTTCCCAGCAAATTAGGGACACTGTTGCTCCTGGGGTATCGGCGAGGACCATTCGCAACCGTCTCCATGAAGCTGGGCTACGGTCCCGCACACCGTTAGGCCGTCTTCCGCTCACGCCCCAACATCGTGCAGCCCGCCTCCAGTGGTGTCGCGACAGGCGTGAATGGAGGGACGAATGGAGACATGTCGTCTTCAGCGATGAGAGTCGCTTCTGCCTTGGTGCCAATGATGGTCGTATGCGTGTTTGGCGCCGTGCAGGTGAGCGCCACAATCAGGACTGCATACGACCGAGGCACACAGGGCCAACACCCGGCATCATGGTGTGGGGAGCGATCTCCTACACTGGCCGTACACCACTGGTGATCGTCGAGGGGACACTGAATAGTGCATGGTACATCCAAACCGTCATCGAACCCATCGTTCTACCATTCCTAGACCAGCAAGGGAACTTGCTGTTCCAACAGGACAATGCACGTCCGCATGTATCCCGTGCCACCCAACGTGCTCTAGAAGGTGTAAGTCAACTACCCTGGCCAGCAAGATCTCCGGATCTGTCCCCCATTGAGCATGTTTGGGACTGGATGAAGTGTCGTCTCACGCGGTCTGCACGTCCAGCACGAACGCTGGTCCAACTGAGGCGCCAGGTGGAAATGGCATGGCAAGCCGTTCCACAGGACTACATCCAGCATCTCTACGATCGTCTCCATGGGAGAATAGCAGCCTGCATTGCTGCGAAAGGTGGATATACACTGTACTAGTGCCGACATTGTGCATGCTCTGATGCCTGTGTCTATGTGCCTGTGGTTCTGTCAGTGTGATCATGTGCTGTATCTGACCCCAGGAATGTGTCAATAAAGTTTCCCCTTCCTGGGACAATGAATTCACGTTGTTCTTATTTCAATTTCCAGGAGTGTATTTCAAAAATAAAATGTACTGTTTACATTATAATGTAGTGAAACGCAAATATGGTAAAATATTGATTAATGTCAAATGGATACAGATTCCTTCATTGATTACACAAAAACCGAGCATTTTTATAATGAAATTAAATCAACAAAAAACAAATTTGGTGTAAGTGATTATCTAAAGAATAACGTTTATAAGATTGCACAAGTAAACACGAAAGCTTTAGGGAAAATGATTGATGAAAATGGTGGAAAATTTTGTAACAACACTTCGGTTTATGGTCAAAAATATATGCAAATAAGTAGAAGATCAGGAATATATAAATTCTAAAGGAGTAAAAAAACCACTGTCAAAAATTAAGTTACTTTTGATATTTTTAAAAATTACTTAAACGATGGAATATAAACAATACATGAAAATAAATTTAATTACATCTTTAAACATGAATTATATAGAGTTTATTTTAATAAAATGATCTTAGGTTCCAACAATGATGAAGAGTTTGAATTAAAGATGGACTAAATACTTTATCACAATATCAGTATAAAATTAAATGGATGTGAATAATTAATAAACAAAAAATTAACTATCTTACTTGTTTGCATTTTGATCAGTTTTTAATATTTTTCATAATGTAGTAATTTTTGATACTTCTCAAATATATTTTACCAACACGTTTTTGGCAAAAACGTTCAGTCTCTTGATAATAGCAATCTTTATGTTTATGATAGTTGATTGATCATAGTTACATATATATATGACAATATTTAGAAGCATTTTTGTTTTTTTATAACTTTCACATTTAAATGCTTTTAATTCGTTATTAATGTTCTTTTCTGAGATATTTTCTCTCAAAGGTGTTTGTTTCGTTTTACATTATCAATACAACTGTTTTTGTTGGTGAATTCGGTTTTATAATTTTTATTTCTTTCTTAACTTTTCTTTTTAATGTTTACTTAATGACCAAATCACTTTATTTGCACTTTCCACTTGTAATAAAATGATGTAGATCAAAAAATAAAATTTAATACACTTTATTGACATATTGGATTCATTTTAGGTCTTAAAAATAACCAAATTCTATACAAAGGAGTTTAATAGTTATCAATAAAAATAACATTCCAAATTAAAAGGAAGAGACATTATTGAAATACAACCAACCACTTAGATTATATAAATATACAGATGAAAAAGAAATTTTAGAAAATTTAAAACCATCCAATTAGGACAGCTTAACATGTAATGGAAAACAGACCATTTTATCAGCAAACCTGGTTTATAATGTTTAATATCAAAATAAAAAACGAATAAGCCAAACAATTTCATATATTGGTTATTCATGATGTTTCATCAGCAGTTCGAAACAGGTGAATATAAAGTAAGAAATGAAATGAAACATTCCTCAGAAACCAAATAAAATATTTACAAGAAACAAACAAATTGAGTGAAAAATGTATAGAAAATGAATGAAACAGTTCATACTGCATAGATGTATTAAATGAAGAAAAAAAACCAGAGAAATAGTTATGTTATTACCTCAAATGGATCCCTAAGCAAAGGACCAGACTTTTAAGAGCTACTGTTGTTATTTCAGAGTTATATGATGATAATTTTAATTTTGATTACTATGTTAATCGAATACATGCTAAAAAACTTCAAAAACAAATGTATATTATCAGGAATAGACTTTCAAAGTGTGAAAAATTTTTAAGACCTATTAGTGTTACTATGTCTGTATATTTATTTTAAGGCATAAAAGAAAGATTTCATATTGTGTATTATCGAAATTTTCTTAATATTTGGTACCATTACTCATGAGAAATATTGATAGTCAGTCTTCACAACGTTTCTTGGCAAATAAATCTGAACTTCCTTATATGTAATCGAACTTGATGCTAAATTCATAAAGATCTGTATAAAGAGCTACTACACTAAACTGTTTACAGACATCTGATTCAGTTAATTCGAATTTTAAATTCTCAAATAATTGTGACATAAAGTCACTCTCATTAATGCTTATTTTAATATCCAAATGCACTTGACTTCTTTCATGAAACATTAAACATTATAAATAATAATTTACTACTAAACTTATTTAAGTTTTCAGTAACTAACTGCATTTATATTAGAATTGTAAAATTATTTTAGTTTTATTTATCCAGCTGTTGTTTGAATTGTCAGTTACCAACCGTTTAACATATACGTCCTTATCTATTTTTTTCAAAACTTTGTCAACAAGATAAACATACAGATAATTAAGTTTCAACAGATCATTTCACAAATGTTCATAATGGTTAATAAATATTTACATCCATAATACATTCAATATAACTTTAAAATTACCAGAAACCATTTCAATGTCATCAGATTACCATAAATTATCGATAATATGATATATTATAGGTCTTTTTTTATAATTTTTTCCCATTGGTTTTTTAATTCACCTATAATTTCTTTGCAAGTATTTAACTGTCTTCATCCTATTACCTAAAATTTTTTAACGAAATTACTATTTTAAGTTTTACAATTAGAATAAAGACATTCAATTATTTGTTTTTCATTTTTAGTATTACACTGGGAGGATTGTGTGTTTGAGTAGATTTTTACACTCGAAAGATTACATGTGTTTGTCCATCTACAAAGAAAAAAAATTTAATAAAATAAGATCTGTTATTGTTCTATTCTTCAATCATCATTTAATGTAAAAGTTATTCGGGAAACATGAGTAGTTCACCTCAAACAGGTATAGCTTTAACTGATAGATTTAGAGACAAAGGTATTAAATCTTCCTTTTTCATTTCTAGTGATGGACTCAGTTGGATATGAAATTTCCAATTCGTCATCGTTGCGTGTCTTATCTTTATTTTATAATTAGTGGCAGACAAATCATCATCTATATTGCCCTCAAATAAAATAATTCACTTAATTTTGTATTTGCACACAAACTTGTAATTTATTATTCCACCACCCATAAGAAAATCGAATTACAGTGTTTGTTTGTCACAGCATTTTTCTGAAGCTCTCTGAACTGACTTAGGTACAAAGTTAAATCAGCCACTAGAAGTAATGTTTAAAAGCTTTATTTTCCATATCTAGGTTACATGTTTTTCTTCTTATAATTCTTTATCAGCATTTTTCTTGTTTATTACTTAATTTGTTATGGGTGCTGAACCCACAGCAAGTGAGCCAATAGTTGGAACATATGTAAATTCAGCCAGTAGTTATTGTAGATTCCTCTTTCATGTTTTGTTGATCCACAACCATCTTTCTTTCTTATTAGATACTCAATAATTAAATTCACGATGGGAATACGTCATGTAGTGAGTGAAATTCCACCAGTTTGCTATCTTCATTTCTTTTTTACGATCTGTTAAGAAATTATCGATATTATTTAACTGTTCATTATTTAATTTAACTTTAATCGATTTAGTTAGTATTTTGGCACTTGAAAATAATGTATAATCGATACTAAAGTCATTCATTCAGGAAGATTAAAAGTTAATAAGGAATTTTATAAACCTCATCCTTTATCACTGATTATCTTTTTCCATAGATTATTCCTGTAACTGCAGTTAAAATTAATGCTTCACCTATCGAAATATCGTTAGAATGCTTCCTTTCTTCTGCAATTAATTGAAGTTCTTTTTCAGTACGTTTTTACATGCTTTGTCGAATGGATTAATTCCTTTATCACTTCTAGGATATCTTCCTTCTAACCATCTTCCAGGACCATAGTAACTACAACCAGGAATACGTAATTCAAGAGGAAGTTTGTCATTTAATGTACTATCTTGCCCTTTACCATACTTTTCCTATTTACAAACCTTGTGAGGAAGATTATTCAAAAATCTAGTCAAATTAGGAATTCCGTTTGGATTATTACTAATAAAATCACTAAATTTATTTATTAATACCTGTGTCGTTCTAACTTTCTCACTGCAATAATTTTTATTTGCTGTTAGTTCTTCACCATTAATCATAAATATTCTACTGATTAAATCGCTGACATCATTCATTGAAACATAATCGATTGATTTTTATGGTTATTTTTTAATTAAATGCCACCAACTTTTCCATGTACACTTGAATCTAAATTGATGGGTAATTATTTGGGAAAATAAATATTGACAATTTCTTTTATCAAATATTTACATTCATTACCTTTATTTGATTTTATTTTAGTCTGATTATTTTCACTATATACTATGCCTGAATTAAACAATATTTCAGCATAATTTGGTAAATCAATACAACCAAATTTTTCACTCATATAGATAATAGTTATTAATTAAAAGATATGTAAGTAGGCTGTTTAGGTTTTTTTATTGGTAACGCCACCTCTGTATAAAAAAATCACTGGCTGTGCTGTGTGCAGTCTGTGGCTGCTTTGCATTGTTGTAATACTCAACCATTGTAGTGTTAGGCAGCTGGCTGTGAACAGCGCGTAGCGTTGCGCAGTTGGAGGTGAGCCGCCAGCAGTGGTGGATGTGGGGAGAGAGATGGCGGAGTTTTGAAATTTTATCGTCAACTGCTATATATATATATGATGATATCAAGGTAAATACATTGTTTGTTCTCTATTAATATCTTTCATTTGCTAACTATCCCTATCAGTAGTTAGTGCCTTCCGTAGTTTGAATCTTTTATTTAGCTGGCAGTTGTGGCGCTCGCTGTATTGCAGTAGCTTGAGTAGCAAAGATTTTTGTGAGGTAAGTGATTTGTTAAAGGTATAGTTTAATGTTAGTCAGAGCCATTCTTTTGTAGGGAATTCTGAAAGTCAGATTGCGTTGCGCTAACAAAATATTGTGTGTCAGTTTAAGCACAGTCCTGTATCAAATTTTTCTAAAGGGGACATTTCAGATTGAGTAGTCAATTAGTTCCTTCATACATTATTTTTCCAATTATTATCACCATAAAACTGTACTGGTAATCTTCCAATAGATTCCATCACTCATATTTAATTTTTCAGTATTCGATGATTCTTCCTCATTTTTAACTTTTTTGTATGTTTAATTTTATCTTCATAATTTTTCAGCAAATCTTGTTTTCTGATTCTCATTATGTATGTTCAAGAGGTGAGCTGTCATTATGTTTAACTGGTAAATATCGTCAGATTCTTCTGAATAATATTGACATTAAGGAACCATTTGTTTTTCAACTTCTCTGTTTTCTGTAATCACTTTGAACACATTACCACGTAAGCCTTAAATTTCTTGTTTAACTTGTTTCATTCCTTGTTCAATGGCATCAATAACTGGATGGTCATCACTGTTAAATATTTTTGTTTTATGTTTTTTGTTGTATTTCAATTGTTCATACTCTTCCTTTAATAGTTGATTTTTTCTAGCTTTTCTAACATCATCTGGGTCACATTTTGTAAACATTTATTAAGGATAAGGTACCAGTAATCACTTAGATTTTACGTCAATTATTTATGTCCAATGCTTATGTTCAATGTTCACAGTTAACATTCATTTTCAATGTTTATGTTTAACATTATTTTTCAATGTTAAAAAAGTTCTGAATCTTTTATCTGTATTCACATCTCTCTAAAATCGTAAAATTCTAAATGCCCACCGACAAACTCGTGGTAAATATGATCGATCCTTGTATATTGCTATTTTTAAATGTGCCTGAATTAAATAAAAACAATCTATTCCATTGTGTGTACCTCTAGTAATATATTTTCTAAATATATCCTTATTTTCAAGAATGAAATCGTCAAAAATAACAACTGAATTATCTTCACGTTCATCTAATGGAATAATTTCTTCACTATATTCAATAAAAGTAGTGATTCTTTTCTGGATTTTATCTTCGATTTTTTCTCACTTTTGATAAATTGTTGTATTTTGGTGGATATAAACTTTTAAATTAAACATAGAAATTGGTAATTCTACTCCATTCCAACCATCCAGAAGTTATAATCTAATTATCGATCATTAAGAGTGGGTCCTCCTGCTGGACATTGGACTGAATTCGATGAAAGTTAGCCTGTATTTATTTTTCATTTTCCTCTCTACGATTCTTATTTTCAGCTCCTACTCTGTTTCCTTTTATTTATGTATTTGTTGTTAATAATAAATTACTCAACTGAATGGAAAGTCATCTGTTCTGAAGAAAAGATTAACCATTCCAATAAGAGAAAATGTTACTTTAGTTGTTTTTTACTAAACATTCTTAGCATCAAATACTATGTCAAAAAATTATACTTTCACTATGGTGGAGAAAGAATAAAAATTCCTGTCAGTGAGTATTATTTGAAAAACTTGAAGATTTTATTCATTCAAAAAACCTAATGTTGTTATTGACAGCGATGTTAAATTATACATGGATGGAGAAGATAGTACTGGACAAATTTTAGCTTTGGATATTGAAATTATTGGATACAATCAAAAAATGATTGGTAATATTTTACTGAAAATACAATCATTGGAATTAATAAATATATATTTTAATCAGTATGACATAATGTTTGTTAAACATACTGACCATTTTCATAAAGAAATTAATATTGTCTCTTCATTTAAACCAAGTGCTGAATAAGGAGGACCAATATTACATGAACCGAATTATGCTGTTAATATTCCAAACTTTTATACTGTTCAACATTTAGTAATTGCTGTAACAGATGAAAATGATGAATTCATTAAATTCAATAGTTCACCTGTTACAGTTATGTTACCGATAAGTAAAAAATTTTTTCCTTAGTAAGTCATGAACAAATTTCAGACTTACAAGTTTTACTCCGTTCCAGTTCATGATAAAACGAAAAATAATTTTAACATTCCAAACAAGGAAACATTAATTACTATTAATATTGTAGACGTTTGCATTCATCCTAATCATTCATAACATTGTGTGACTTTAAGTGTCATTAGAACCAATCTGTTACAGATTATACATAATGTGACAAAAAATTCAGTAGAAACTAATTGTTAATTGTTTGGTAAAACTGTTGGACATTATCATAATAAAAAAGGAAACAATTTCTTTCTGGAATAGAACATCTGTTTATTTCATCATCAGCTGTTATTCTGTTCACTTAGAATCTGGCCAGTAGGTTAACCATGGATGGACATATTCTTAACAATGGTAATGTAGAAGTAAGACAATGGAGTACCTTATCCATTAAAAATATTTGTCAAATTTTGTTAAGGATTCTAAAGAAACAATAAAGGAAGTTGATTTAACATTACATTTCGCTTGGAGTTCAAATATTAATGATTCTGTTCGTAGATGGGTTGATCGTAATGAAGCTGTAGTTGAAGATGCAACTACACTTCCTAAGGAAGGAAAAATAGTTGTGGAATCGATGGAAATCCGTGTTATAGTCGCACTTCAACGAGAACAAGAAAGACTCAAATATCCGAGAAGTCATTTCCTTGGAGCATAGACCACTGAAATTGCTAGATTACGTGGAAAAAGAAATTTTGAACCAGATATCACACATAATTGTAATTCTGCAAAATTTTATATGCTGCATTCTATTTTTCTTTTCTGAGTGAAACGAAAATATATTTATTTAATTGACTCTTCTCTAGTCGCTCATATTAAACTTCAAAATGTTTATGTAAAGGACGCACAAAATAAAAGTTTATCTCAAGAGTTAAGGAATCTTGATCGATCAGATAACTATCTAACAGATTATTAACGTTTTTGCGATTATATAAGAATAACATAGATGAACAACGATGTAAATTTAAGTCCATACAATTTTATTGAAAATGATCTTATCTGTGTAATAAATATGACTAGATGAATGAGCATTTGGACTGAACAAAGAGCAACAATGTTATTATGCGCCACTATTAACAAAAACATTCTGAAAAATACACTTGGCTAAGTAATTGTGAATAGTAAAAAGAATTTATATTACAGCTCACAACACAGAATATTTGCTGAAAATTTTGAAGCTGGAATATTTGGAATCTTGCTAATGAAATGACTTCTGATTTTAATCATAGTAGGTTTGCAACTTAGGAAACACTAAACTGATTATCAGAGGTAGGCCATAATTTCCATTGAAACATTGGTTGTGTCACAAAACTCATATGCATACTGTCTTACCCTTTGAAAGATGTACTTTCATATTTGAAATGGGAAAGACTGCTTTCACAGAACACATACATCGAAAATCTAATGTATGTGACTATAAATTAAAGATTACGAGCTGAAACATTAACAAGAAGGAGTATTTAGTTTGAAACCAAAGACAAATGTGTCTCACCTTTCATGGAACACTGAGCTACATACAGGGTTTTATGGGTACAAGACAAGAATTTTTTATTGGCGACTGAGGACAGTATTGTGAACAACATAACATCAGTATTCACTTCACCTGCACACTAATGATGACAGCTGTTAGGAGTAGTATGTATTTATGTTTTAAGTACCTCCAAGTACATGTGAGAAGAGAAAGCCATTACACCATATTTTCCCTTGGCCAGAAGGTCTGATGTTGAAGTGTGCTGCAGTTACAACTGTGCAGAAAAAAACAGGTACTAAATTATGTGAAGTGTTTGTGGGCAGACTACTACACACATGCTGAAGTGGGTACAATATCTGACACCAAGTATAGTAGTGGCTCTATCGTTACGAAACGAAACCGGTTTTAAAATCACTACTGACACACATTTACGATTTTCCAACTAGTTTAAATGATGTAGAGCGTCATCAAAGATATCTGGGCTAATCTGTGTATTGCAGAGCGGTACAGTGGAAGATAATTTTCTTATCCAGTTTGTGTATTCACTTCACTTTTTCTATCACGTGAGTGACACGAATTCTGCCTCCGTAGCCAAGTGGTCAACGTGACAGATTCTCATATTGGAGTCTTTCGTTCCATTCCCAGTCCCATCAAGGGTTTTTCCATTTTCATAAGACCGGACCAATCAGGGTGCACTCTCCCACGAAATATCAGCTGAGGAACCACCTCATTAAGAGGTAGGCCTCCAAGGGCAGACCTTTGATGGATTGATGAATCTGATGTGATGAATGAATGAGAATGATCGGGCAGTCGGTCGTCTGTAGAATGATTCTCAGGGCAAAAATCGTGAGGTTCCCTTTCTTTTCGTTTTATATGATTTGGGTAACTTGTAACATACATGATGGCAGTAAATGTATACGCATGTATGCAGCAAGTATACTTCCCATCACACACATAGTGCTTCAGATGATAATGGTACACATGTACAACGTCGAAAGGGATATATTTAGATTTCAAACATAAACGAGACTAAAAGTTTTTCAATAGCATTGGAAACGATTCCATTTGCCAGCTTCCTTACTACTTGATATTGCTTAGCCAGCTTTTGGAAATAGTGATAACACACTAATCCATGTCTACATTAAAACATCTGGAAGAAATAGCTCCATAGAATACAAATTCGTTCAACATATTGAACCTTTCAACAGCAAAAATTTAACAAATTGAATGTACGGCCACACAGGCCCAGCAAAGGTCTTTTCTGTGGCCTGGGAGGTTGGGGGTATGCAGAGGTCTTGAAAGGCAGTCATACAAAGCCTAAAAGTGAATCAGAGGCCAGTCTGTGGAGTTGACATCAAGCTACAAGTGTCTATGCTGATCTATCAAGACTATGTGAATTCTACTGTGTTAGCTTTCACAAGTGCCAAGTTGCATGAAAATATTTGAGGAGGACGAGGAATAGCTGACCAAAAATTCTCCCTCTGAACAGCCATCATCCAGCCTTAATGATGAGAGTTACAATCCTGTTCATGATGTGTTGATGTCTAATTGTCAAATGCGCAATAGGTTCACTTGAGAACCATCAATAGGTACTTCGTATGTTATCATGATGAACAAATCACCTTTCAAAGTGGTGCCCCAAGCTGTTCTACAAAGATTTGGTGGACAAGCCAATGGGTATTGCTGCAATGATCATGAATTAACTTTCCAAATGTATTCTGACTGAGCCTGATTTTCTGAATGATTTTATTACCATTGGCAAAATGTGAGCATTTGAATATTGCCCAGAGACAAGGTGACATAATTATTATATGTATGTTTCTGGCACAGGGAGCACATTTTTAAAGTTTCCTTTTTAAAACCATGATTTTAATTTTACTGTATACCCCATTTAAACAATTTTCCCATAACTATGATGAAATCTCCATTTAATTAAAAAATGTATAAGCTGAACAAAAATTACTCAGTAAAGATTTAATATTCAGCTAACTAAATTTACTCAGTGAAAACTTAACAAATATAGATAAAATCTAAAATTCAATCTCATTCAGTAATTTGAAGTGATTTACCTTTATTTTGTTTGTTAGCTAGATGTATAATATTTCATACAACAATTTCCTCCATTTTTCTTCATATCCTGAAAACTTTTCACTATAACAATGTGGAAGAGTAAATTTAAATTTATCATCCGAAACTAACAAAAGCTTTTGACCAAAGCTAATTACCTGAATTACAGATTTTGAAATATGGTAATATTTATTTTTTCAATTCTCTTAATTCAGTTAACTCTTAATCATAACCAATAATGTAACTACTGCATCCACAAATAGATTTTCAATGTGATGGTACATGTTCATTTTTTCTGCTGTATTTATATGAAGAAATTTAGGTTTTCAATAATTAAAATGTTTCATATGCGTTTTAATTTTTGTAAATGCGACATTTTCAAGTTTCAAAATTTTCATTTAAATTTCTGTGTTGTTAATTGTAAGTTAAAACGTAATCTTCGAAACTATTTCCTAAAAAATAAAATTAACTTATTCAGTTAAAAGTGCAAAACGTTTCCTATGGAAATATTTTCCAATGGTTTCCGAGTTTCAGAACTCAGACCCTGTGTACATGACACTTCACGAAGACGAAGCTTAGAATTTATTGAACCACTTATTTTTTGGGGTTGGTGTCAAGTACACAAGTGAGGATAGTAAATGTTTTGTCCAATGCCCAGCTCTCTCCACCTTTGGCGACTTACGACTCCATCAGATCAATGGCCACTACCCTTTCATCAATGTACTCATCCAGAGTTTGACAGAGAACACAGGTTGACAGTTTGTAATTATAGCTGGTAATCGAGATACCAAGTGGATTCTAATTTACTTATTTTTATCTGTGTATTTTACATATAAAATAAATCATTTTCATCACAATATTACAGTTATTTGATGAGACGAATTGTAAACAAAACGTAAATATCAATGACAATATCAAAATTAATGTCAGTATAGAATACCATACTTTTGAAATGAAGTATGTCACGACATTAATATAAGTGGAGCTTACACCAGAACCATCTGTTGGTCTGTATTCAAACAACATGTGAATAAGATGGAGGTAAGTGTGAGATAGATAAGAGGTGCAGCCAGCAAGAATGTGGGTTTGACAACAAGGAGTGTGTGTGATCATTCTATCAGCCTCAACGCTTCATACAGAGAGGAGTTATGCAACAGCTTTCGCCTGTGGGCATCCAGAAGCTGTTTAAGAGATCGAATTTTTTTATGTTCCAAACAAATTTCAACCGATTTTAAAAATTCAAAGTGCTAAAGTAATCTACATAAAAACAACTATCCAGAAAAAAATACAATGAATAAAATCAGAATACATTTCATTAGTAAGATAATAAATTTTCCAGTTTCAAAATTTTCAGCTAATATTCTGTGTTGTGACCTGTAAGAAATATTCTTTTTACCATTAAGAATGACATAGCGAAGTGCAATATTAAGAATTTGTCAAAGGTGGCGCAGAATTTCATTGTTGCTTTTTGTTCAGTCCAAATGCTCATTCATCTAGTCATATTTATTACTTAGATAAGATCATTTTCAATAAAATTGAATGGACCTGCATTTACATCGTTATTTAACTGTGTTATTATTTTAAAATCGCAAAAACGTTAATAAGCTGTTAGATAGTTACTTGGTCGATCAAGACTCCATAACTCCTGAGAAAAAAATTGATTTTGTGTGTCCTTTACATAAATATTTTGTAGTTTAACATGATCGACTGCAGAAGAGTCAATTAAAACAACAAAAATATTCATTTGAGTCTGTATCCCACCACTCAGCATGAGAAACGATGGAGTGACTACAAACGTATATCTCTTATTTCCGGAATAAACATTATTATATTATCGCCAATACTCGATGAATACTGAAAGCAAGAGGGAGGAAAAATATATATCACATAGCTAACACCATCAAAATCCACATGAACGTTAAAAAATATGACGGACCTCTTGTCCTGACAGGCAGTTATAGTACTTTATGCTTGTATATAAAAAATAGAAACTTCCTAATATACTAGCATATTTGCCCATTTCCATTAATTTTCCATTGGCAGGTGTGGAACATACCATACGGGATCATCAAAAAGTTTCCATTCGGAGGTCAAACTTGTTCCCGTGTGGTATGTTCCACACCTGCCAAATCAAACTTAATGGAAATGGGCAAATGTGCTACTATATTACGTAGTTTCTGTTATTTTATAAAGCAGCATGAAGGTTCTATAACTGCATATCAGGACGAGAGGTCCATGATATCTTGTAATGTGCATGTGGATTTTGATGGTGTTAGCTATGTAATATATATATTTCCTCCCTGTTGCTTTCAGTCTTCATCAAGTATTGGCAAAAACATAACGATGTTTATTCTGGAAGTAAGAGATACACAACTGTAGTCACTCTGAGTGGTGGAATATTGACATAAAATTAATTTTAAATGAGGTGACAGCTACACTTTATAACAATAACCTACATAAATTGTCATTATATTATTCTGATGTTAATTGTGTTTCCTAACAAAATCAAACATCTGTGCAATGCAATATGATGTTCTGCCTAAAACGTAAAGTATAGACTACCATTCCTTGTTTACACTCAAAATTAAAAGTAAAGTGTTACATATCAACAATATATATTTTCCCTATGTGTTTTCGTCATAACATTGCTGACCTTAACGACCACTGATTACGATCATGTGATTTTTCAGTGCGCCCAAATTAATACGCTAAATGATGCAAGCAGTTCATAAATTAGTCAGATCTCAAGACACTGTATATTGTATGGAGATGTACATTAAAAAGTAATATGACAAATAATCTTTTTCAATTGGGCAACATAAGCAGTGGACAGTGTCAATTATTCCAAGAAAGAACTACATTCCAAACTTAAAGACCATAAAACAGTCACCAGAAAATCTTTCAGTGAATCTCAAAAGGCCTGATTGTTGATGAGTTTTTTCGTGTTGGAGTCTCTTCACTAAAATTAACAATTTCGCTATCACGATTATGAGTGCAACATAGTTTCTTATTTGTTATGCTAGAGCAGATATATTTGAATTCTGTGTCAACAGCATCTATGGATTCACTCACTACTGAAAAAGCTGCTTTCTGGATAGTAAAAGTATGTACGAGGATAGGTATATTCTACATATCTCTTAACAGTTTTCGGGTGTTTATGTTGCAGGCTGCCATGATTAGAAAAGGTGTATTTCCACTAAATTTTAAGAAGCTTAGTTACATATACTAATACTTAAAAATAGTCAGTGTAACTAAATTAAGCATTAAGATTAAACGCATAGGAGCGTAATTATTTGAATGACTATTATTAGCAGGTGTGAAGGATTCTTAGCGGTGGTCCAGTAAGACTTCTACTAAAGTTTCAACTATTCTCTGTCTTTTAAGATGTGAGCACTTATAGAAGAAACTAGTTTGAACGAATATGAGGGCTTATAAATAAGAACTGAAACCTGACTTTAATGGTGTTTGCCAATGTGGAAAACCTGTGATGTTTATGTTTTAACTTATGATTTGTTACTATTTGTGGTGGCTGTACTAGAGAGAAGTAACTTGCATTTCGAAAACCCATTATTGTAGCATAATTTACGAGGTACTCAGCTGCTTCGATATCCTGTGTTAAGTGCGGCAAGTGGCTATAACGAACAGTTTTGTTTTGGCAGCAGAACTGCAGAGTCAAGATGCTCGATGGTGTGTGTGTGTGTGTGTGTGTGTGTGTGTGTGTGTGTGTGTGAGAGAGAGAGAGAGAGAGAGAGAGATTGAAATGTCATTGCTTAGGTAATTGTTACTAAATTCTCATGCTGCAGAACTATTTAATTTGAAGTAACATTTACTATTACATGGGGAACCTTAAATGTTTAACTGTAATATTTCTTGTTGTTAAGTAGGACATCAGCTTAACGTTATTTTGTATCCCTGGCAATTCAACAGGAATGAGGAGCGTAATGTAATCATTACTTAATCCTATAGCCTGTAGGATGTTTTATCTCTGAAGATACTACACGGGCCGGCCGGAGTGGCCGTGCGGTTCTAGGCGCTACAGTCTGGAACCCAGCGACCGGTACGGTTGCAGGTTCGAATCCTGGCTCGGGCATGGATGTGTGTGATGTCCTTAGGTTATTTAGGTTTAATTAGTTCTAAGTTCTAGCGACTGATGACCTCAGAAGTTAAGTCGCATAGTGCTCAGAGCCATTTGAACCATTTTGATACTACACGGAAGTAATAAATTTCATGGGATACCTCCTCATATCCTGTCGGACTTCCTTTTGTCCGTCGTTCTGCAGCGACTCGACGTTACGGATTCAACAAGTCGTTGGAAGTCCCCTGCAGAAATAATGAGCCATGTTCCCTCTTGGGCCAACCGTTATTGCGAAAGTGTTGCCAGAACCTCTCGATTGTTTCCCATAAATGTAATGTGGGGTTTTCACGTCATATGATCTGTGTGGCCAATTCTTTCATTCGAATTGTCCCGATTGTTCTTGAAACGTGTCACAAACAATTGTGGCCGTGAGACATGTCACACTGTCATCCTTAAAAATTCCACTGTTGTTTGTCAATATGCAGTCGATGAATGGCAGCAAATGGTTTCTAAGAACTTGAACATAATCGTTTCCAGCCAATGATCACTTCAATTACGTCAGAAGACCCAGTCCACTCCAGGTAAACACTGCCCACACCATTGTGGAGCCACCACCAGATGCACAGTGCCTTGTTGACCACATGGGTCCATGGCTTCGTAGGATCTGCTCTGCATTTGAAACCTACCATCAGCAGTTTCCAACTCATCTCCTAATTCCACAGTTTGCCAGACATCTGGTGTCCTATGGATGTAGTCACGAGCCCAGGAGAGGCGCTGCAGGCGATCTCATGCTGTTAGTAAAAGCGCCCATCTTTCACAGCATTTTCCTAATGGATACGTTTATCGTACCTAGCACATTGACTTATGCGGTTATTTCACGTAGTGTTGCTTCTCTGTTAGGACTGACAACTCTACACAAAAGCCGCTGTTCTTGGTCGTTAAATGAAGACTATCGACCATTTCGTTAGTTTGGCGAGAGTAATGCGTGTTATTTAGTATTGCCGGCACTCTGTTGTCAATGTGAATATCGGAATATAGAATTCCGTAACGATTTCCGAAATGGAATATTCCATGCGCCTAGCGCCAACTAACATTCCGCGTTCAAGGTCTGTTAAATAGCGTCTTGCTGCCATAATCACGACCGAAACCTTTTCTAACTAATCACCTGAGTACAATTGGCAGCTCCACCAATGTAATGCCCTAAAGTGTTTGCCTCACGCGGAAGGGATAGCGTCGTTTGATGGTTGACTAACAGTGGGTGGCCGCAGACCATTCACAAGCACCTGAGACCAATGAATGAAGGCTTACTGCCATTCATGTTACAACCAGTTCCCCTTGTTGTCGGCCTACAGCCTTCTTGACAACTCAGGAGCGCAGATAGACACTTACAGGAATTCTCAGCAGTTATCACAAGAAAATCAGACGTAGTGGCCTTAGGGAATCTGCAGCCACGGTGGGAAGTCCCACAACATGAAGCAGTATGAGAGCAATACACTCCAGTCACTGCAAGACCTGAAACTTTGGGTCCCTGTACGAAGACTGGTGGGTTTGGGTGAGATTGCAATTGAGACCTCTAATGAAATCGGTAAAGCATAATGGGGAAAAACAGCAAAACGACCGAGCAGGGGCTATGGAGGGACTGATAATCAATCATTATTAATGACAGAAGTCACTGTGCCTTCAATGGGTGTTAGCTGGAGACCATGGAGTATCAGTCAATCAGGTGAGTAATCATTTGAAGAGCATTGAAAACTGAAAGGCAACTTTTTCGTTCTGTGGATTGATCAGGGGTCATACTAAGCGGTTTTTATGCTCTATCCAAAAGGAATTCTAATTTTGCCTTCTGGTGGCATGTCAGTCTATTGTTGACACAGTTTTCAGGGTTATAGTCGGATCCCTGCACTAATTCCGATGTCTCCTAATTTTGCACCCCATGAAGGGTGGTCTATTTCGTGTGTGGTATTTGAATCTTTAACCATCTAACTGGTTTTTCCTTGAGTCACGTGAGCCTGCAAATATTCTGTTGACGCCGCTCCTGAGACGCATATCAGTACAGACAATAGACGCCATTCCGTGGATAACAAGAGTGTGTCAGCTGGCAGGTGGCTGCTGTGTGGAAAGGGAAGAGGAGTAATTAACTGAGCTGTCGAGAGCGTCACCTCAGGAACGCAGGACACGAAATATGAAGATTTCTGGCTGTCATCTAGTTGCCACACGACGTCAAAGCAGATTGACAAGTTGTGCCAACATCGCATGTTTCCCACACCCACTTCTTACACTAAGACAAGTGGTGAATTGGTGTGGTTAATTCCGTTCCATCTATCTGTTTTATTATCGCGGTGTTTCTATGACCAGTCAAATCTGCCCTGAGCTTACATTTCTATTGTTGATTTTCGGATGACAGAAATAAAATCAGTTTATCACATTTGATTTAATTTCGTACGTATCTGTTGCGTGCAGGGGCGACCTTATTTATTCGTTTCCACTAACACCACACTTTTGGAGCCCAACATGGAGCGACATCATTTGCATTTCATTCCTCATTCACTTTATATCACTAAATTCTTAATGCCAAGTATGGGGCCATGGCTTATCAGTTCCGAGATTCAACAATGTATAGATCTACGTATAAAACTGCGTCTACATGACTTGTCTGCAATTCGAAGTTATGTGTTTGACAGAGGGTTCATAGAACTACTTTGATACTACTTCTCTACCTTTCGACTCTTGAATAACATGGGTGGAAAATGAAACCCAAATCTTTTCATGGGACTTCCGATTTCTCTTATTTTATTACGATGAACATTCTTCACTATGTATGTGGTAGTCAATTAAATGGTTCGATAACAATGGGAAAGAGTAGCTGATTGAAAGTCTGGGAAAAGATTTCGCGACAATGCGAAATGAGCTGAACCTGTTTAAGCATTTTCGATATGTTCCATATGTCCTATACGGTACAGAGCTCATACCACACAATAATACTTTAGAAGTACACAAATAAGGATAGTGCAGGCAGTCTCTTTGATAGATTCATTGCACCTTCTAAATATTATGCGAATAAAACGAAATCCTTGGTTCCCTGTCTCCACAGCATTTTCGATGTCAGGGTCCCAGTTTACGTTGTTTATAATTGTAAATCCAATGCTTTTAGGTGAATCCACAACGTTTAAATTTGTGTTATTAATCTTGTAACCCAAATTTAATGGAGGACCTCAGAATTTTTATCCCTTAAGGTCATTTACCACTTTCTGCACAGTGCAGATGTCTTGCTAAAGTATTATAGAATTCGTTCCGATATTCTGACGACTTCACCAGAATCTAAATGATACCACCATCAAACGGCCACTGTGGTCTAGCGGTTCCAGGCGCTTTAGTCTGGAACCGCGGGGCTGCTGCGGTCACAGGTTCGAATCCTGCCTCGGAAATGGATGTGTGTGGTTTCCTTGGGTTAGTTTTAAGTAGTTCTAAGTCTATGGGACTGATGACCTCAGATGTTAAGTCCCATACTGCTAAGAGTAATTTGAACCATTTGATACCACTGTCTGCAAACGATCTAAAACTCCTGCTAAAATTATGTCCTAAATCTTTCATGTAAATTAAGAGCACTTGAGAGCTTACACCACTTTCATGTCACTGCAGTTTCACGAAATGACTTTGTGTCATTTACTTCTAACTGAGACCATTGTGACAGGACATCAAGCATCCACACAGCTGATGACGATACTCCAAAGGCATGCAGTTTGAGTGGAAGCTGCTCGTGAGTTTTGTGTAAAAAGCCTTCAGGAAATGTAAAATTATGAAATCAACTTCAGATCTTCCGCCGATAGCACTCATTATTTAGTACGAATTGTGTTTCAAAAAGAACCATGCTTTCTGAATCCGTGGTGTCACGTGACTAGAGATTATTTTAAGATTTTTCATTAATAAATGTTCCACAACCGTACCGAAAAGCGATGTTGATGATTTGGAGCTCTTTCTCTTTCATTATGTGACCCATACCACTTCCAAGCTATTAGGTACAGTTCCTTCGCGTAACCAGCTGTTGTATATGATTGATAAAATTGAGCATACCTGCCTCAGCATACTCCGAATAAATAGCAGTTGATATACAGTTTTGATAAGAAGTCTTGCCTTTATTAAATATTGAAGTTGCTTATCGAGGATACCAAATTACTCACGCTATTAGCTACTTCCGATTCGAACACAGGTGTGTCTACTGCATCCTCTTTTGTAAAGGAATGTCGGAAAACCGTGATTAGCAATTCTACTTTAGTAACACTATCGTCGGCAACATCGTCATTGCATCACCAACTTAAGATCTTGATTTAGTCTTGCCCTGGAATAAATTACATACAAAACGTATGTAGATTTTCTGCCAGATTTCTAGACAGTGTTTCGTTGCTGAAACTGTGCGATGTCTAGATCTCGGAAGACAAGATGGCGCAGATGGAACTTGGCGGATTATTTCAACTACCTGAAGAGGCTACACAAAAAATATTCAGCAATAATAGTAGTATGTAAGTGGTATCGAGAATAATATCAGGTGGCGGATGTGTTTCCTTGCCTGTCTGGGCGCACCATTTCAAACTATCAGAAATAAAAAACATTAAGGCAAACATAATACGTTGACATTACTTTTGACTGCTTCTGGATGTATAAGAAACAGCTCCCCAATTTAAACTTCTTACACTTTTATATCACAACATTATGGCAAATGACCTATAAGCAATATTGGCCTCTGTGTGTCTAGTTTTGAAGTCCACCCCTTGGTGATCTCTCATAATCCCAATTAACACACCGATGTAAAGTAAGTTTTATTAAATTTAAATTATATACTAAGCCCTGATGCGATGCAACAAGGCCAAACTTAGCTCAGAGTGACCAATACGTGATGTCGGTGCAAAAAGTGAAAAAAAAAAAGGTTTGGAGGAATTGTGTCTCAGTTGTATCTTGTTCCTGTCCCTCCTAGGATGTCATGAAAAAGTTATCTACTGTTACCTTAACATATTTTGATTTTCTTTCCTTGTTCGAATGTCTACATTTATCCCAAAAAGTCCGATTTCCAACCTTTCCTGATGTAAAATCCTTCTGGATGTAAAGAGGTTAGACTTTTCAGGGTGGTTTTCTTATTTTTCACCTCTGAAGCTACTTTCAGTCAAGGGCCAACTGTATTGTTACTGTTATATAAAAATTGATTTGAGTTTTGGACAAAAGTGAGCTGTTGCAGAAGTGTTTGTATGGGTACACACAAAACCAATACAACTGTTTCAGCTGCTGTTTATGGAATTGTCTACTACAATTTGAGTTAGGAGGTACGCAAACATGGATAATATGGGTCAGTCTTGCTGTTGTCACTTAGGGGGCGTTAGGCGTATAGTTACTGACACTGGAGTCATTGATACTTGAATATGTACCAACTTAAATATGTTAGTTGTATTTCCTCACTCAACCTGAGGGCCAAAAGGTGAGGCAAAAGGTGCTGTAGGTGGTCACTACAGAGATGAAAGAAGCGACGAGGCTCAGCCGCACAGTGAGCATGCCCAACAAGTTGGCCACAGGGCGTCCAGAGGACACCTGCCGCTCCAGCAGCCGCAGCTCGCGGTGGGCGGCGCCGCCCACACGCCGCACTTCCAGCAGCAGCTCCCAACACAGCTTCTGAGAGTGGATAGCTTCCGTCTCCACACAGTGGGCAGGCACTACAAACAGCGTGAGGTGAACTAGGCTAAGAAGTATACTCAAATTCCCTTGCCACATACTTATATTACTTGTACCTATGAACGATAGTTTTGTGCCAAGTAAGTAAATCTGAAGGGTGGAAAACAGTGAAACTGATATGAAATATAACACTAGAAAAAGCTCATGGGCAGAGGCAACCAACTCGGACAATTTGCAGAGTTTTGCATGCAGTTTTGCGAGAGATCGCACATAGCCTGGTACACTCCATAGCATTCTAGGATGCCGTTGTAGATTCCCTCTGTACACAGACTGTTCCTTCACAGAAACGTTGCCAAAATACGAAGCGTCATTTCTCATATCGCGAATGCAAACGTTAAGAAGTGAGAGTCTGTATCTGATCACAAACTGTAAATTTGCAAATCTCAAAAGCGATAAAATGGTAGCAAGAAAACTGCCCACAGTAAGCGCTACACACAGGTTATAGTCCTGCTCTTTACTAATTGTGAACATTGGTGTGTAGAATGAACAACAGTAAAAAAATAATAGAACCAATTGTAGCTTTACTATCTTCCCCTCACATGTGTTCACAGGACCGATATGAGTCATCAGAGCTTTGTCACATGATGCTATTAGCTTAATAATTGCCTCGTATTTTTCTGTATTGTTCCAAACATCTTGCACTATTGAAACGAGGGTCATTGCGAACATACTCACTATGGCGAAAACAAAGATGACGTTTGCTACAGAGAATGTAGGTAACGGTCTGCAACAGAAACGCACGATAACATATGCACAAATCATATGTGATATGCTGGCGAAGGTTACTGTAACCAGATCCGATTTTAATTTCTTCAATGATCCAGTTTTTATATCAACTGTAAAAGGCATCAGACCAAACAACTTGCACGTGAAGTGGAATGGCTTGGTGGCCAATAAAAGTTTCTCAGTATTATCTGGCAGCAACATGGCACATTCGTTCACTGACATCACCTGAAAAAGGAAGAAGAACAAAAACTTAAATGCACAGTACTAATTTTTCACAATAATATTTATTTCATAATCAGCAACGAACTGGCTTACAACTTTCTAGGCAATCCTCAGAGAAACTAAACAGGTGGGTGGCACAACATTAGCGACAGTTTATAGCAGTACAAAGACTTTTTCTCCAAATTCGAAACACAAGCGCAATGAATTTCACAAGTAACCATTGAAGAAACATATTTTATGTACTTTATACTGAAATATTTAAAGTATAAGAATGTACAGATCGAAAATGATTCCAATTGAGAATTGGCATAGATTACTATGTTATTTAACCAAAACAACTAACGAATGGGATGGATACGCAAGAAAAAGGGGTTCAGGGAAGTCTAAGGAGTCAGTAGAAGGTCAGAGAAGAATAACAAATAATTTTCAGCAGATATATTACCTGAAGTTAGGAAAAATATTTACCGGCTGCTGTTACTTAGAACTTATATTGTCTGTCACAGATGGTAACAAATGTACACAGTCGGCTCTTGATTGCCTAATATATAAGCCACAATATTATCTATCTTACAAAATTCTTGCTAACTTTTTCAAATTCCACCTCTGTATGTACAGATAAGTTATCATTAAAAAGTAATTTATAGCTCACAATAGCTTTTCTCCTACAAAAATGTGTTAATATTTTTCATTTCTTAGTTTCGCCTATGAGCGCAACAATAAGGTACTACAAAGGTGTATTCATTCTGCGTGTAGGCCCACTTTTAATGAGGCAGCATGACTGGTTAGTTGTCAACTGATGCACTAGCGTTTTCATGACCACTGTAACATTGTAGACGTATATTTCTCCAGATAGTGATTTAGATGTTCTAAACTTAATTGAAATAGCCGCAAGTGTTCCCAAGTGCCAATAATGCTGCACCTTCCCCCACCCACATTTAATGTATAACGGAGTTTTACCCCCACAGAAGAGTATTCGAATTACGAGAATTGTCAGTAAAAATCAAAATACAAGGAGGTGAGATATAATTATGCTAAGAAACCATGATGTTTAATTGTTGTCTGAAGCTACAGGCACTGGTATACGGCACGTCACGTTCACCTGACGTATCTAAAATTATAATCGTATGAATTGGACACACAAATAATGATATAGGTAACATGAAGGTAATGAAGCTGTGGATTCGCAAAGTAAACTACTCCAATTGATCGAAGAAAGAACAGAAGCGAGTAGTGCAGCATTATTCACAAAGATATGTAATCATTCGGGAGTAAATTTTAGTTAAAGGGAAATGCCTGCAAATAAAAAAGTCACTATACAGAAAAGTAAACGGTTTCCTAAGGATAGATTCAGCACACATAAAAGTAAAAATAACTTCTAATGAACTTAAAAGGTAAGATGTCAACATCAACAGTGTTAAGGGAACATCAGTGTATACCCAAACGAAAGTGAGGATTTGTGGAAAAACTACAGGGAAACCACAGGGAAGGAACTGATTGCTATGTGGATACAAGAAAATAAAATAGCTACGCATTTGGAAGGCATGAGTGATCCATCATTAATATTTGAGTTTGAAAGACCTTTTCAAGACCTGCGATCAAACAGATAAAATGACATGATTCACACTCGTTCGGAATTTCTAACGTCACTGCAGGAATTAGCAGCCAAATGACTTCCTAAAGTAGTGTGTGAAATCTGCAGGCAAACCGTCGCACTTTCGGAAGAATATCAGCCACACAGTGCCTAAGTCAGCAAGGGTAAGTAAGTGCGAGAAGGAACGGACAGATGAGTCATCAGACTTGCTGACCAGAAGAGTCGAAAACAATTTTGTGGATCTGCTACACAGTGGAAGCAAAACTACGCCACGGCAAAGTGGTGCAAGACTTTCGGAATTCCCAAAAATAAGTATAACATATAGGGAATGGCAGGTGACGACGAATCAGAGTGGAAGATCAAGAAATAAGTGCCTGAGACAGGGACGCAATCAACTTCCCCATTGGTCAAGCTTCAGGGCAGAAAATCAATTAACAAACGAAAGGAAGTTTAAGGACATGGATTAAAATTTGGGACAAAGAGAGTCAGTAACATTTGCTGCTGACATAGCTCCGATCCGTAACAGAAATTTCGTATGTGATGAACTGTCTGTTGACTACCCAATTTCAACTGGAAGTAAATCAGAGAGAGATGAAGGTATTAAGGAGCAGCAGAAATGAGATTAGGGGTAATCGTAATACCAAAAATTGGTTATATGGTGTAGATTATGTGAAAGCTTTCTCTTAAGCCAAGTACACTAGTACAAAACATTTCTTAATTTGACGAACAAATTTCTACAAACGTTTATGGTGAGCATAGCACCTTATGAAGGTGTATCATGGACTGAAGGGAAACAAGATAAGAAGGAAATGGAAACATTTGAAAGGGGGTGTACTGATGGACGCTGTAAATTGGATACACTGGTATCATAAAAATTTAGATGGTTCCTCACATAACCGAGAAAGCGAGCAATATTTAGCCAAACAAATTAGAAGAGATGATTGGACGTGTGTTTAGGCAACACAGAATATCCTCCATGTTACTATGGAATGAAATTCAAGGGGAATGAATGATAAGTATACACAGTTAATAAGTGATTGAGTGGTCACACAAGGTGCAGAAGTGACACTGAGATGAGCTGGTTGTGACAAGTGGGGAGGTGAAGTTTCTCAGCCAGAGTGCCGATGACCTAAGAAAAAAAATACTGAAATTGTAATACTTTTGTCGAAAATAATGGGACCTCCACAACAACTGTTTCATAACACTTTCCGACCTAGAGTCCATGTAAGTCGATTCTTGCTTAATGTCCCCATCATTAAATATTTCTTCATTCAGTGAATTCCTATGAAACTCAGATATTTAATGGTCGCTTCCAGAAATGAGGAAAACAACTGTAATGATAATTTATTAATGTTATGAAAGGGAATAAACAGAAGAGTAAAATTAGCCTTGAGTGCTTTTGATAAACGGAACCGAGCTTTCAAAACGAAGATTCCAGTGTGAGCAAAACAATCAGTCTGCGTTACCAGTTTCGACTCACAGAAGTATGACATGGAATTAGCTTGTGGAAAGCATTCAAGACTGAGAGCTGCTTCGCTAGAATATATATCTGACGCGTAATGCGAATTGCTACGAGAGAGAAGAAAGGCAAATGTAATGAAGAGAAGCAGAGACTTAATGCCTGAAGTAATAAAATTAAGTCTGTATCTCTGGAACGTAAGGGCAGACTAGTGGATAGCTATTGGACTGAAGTTCTTGTTGCATCCAAAGATGTTGGTAAAAAGCGGGACGAAGAACTAATGGTCTGTGTATAGCTCCCATTAGGAAATACGGAAGAGCAACATGTAAGAGTACTCCTGAAGATTATATTCCATGAAGGCTCAGAAACAGGAATTAAGTCAACAGTGAATTTTAAATTGCTGGTCGTGGCGGTGATGTTTATTTTAATATGTGATAGATACTAGTCATTATGCAACGCAAAATACACTGTCATATGAAGTCTGCTTTGATACTCCAAGTGTGACAGACAGTTTCACGAGCGACCAAGAAACTCCATAGGCTCGCCAGGTAGAACGGATTACAATGTCAGCTAGCTTGAGTCATCAGGGAAACACAGCTTGGTCCGAAGCGATTGCTCTCCTCCCGACAGCAATCTATAGTCAGTGTGTGACATCAGCAGCGTCACCCAGGTGGAAGCCGTCTTACGTCGTCTCGAGGTGGATGGTGAAGTCTGTACCTGTGCAGTTCTTACGTTGTCGATCTAACGGTGTAAAGGCAGACTTTATAAGCGGTATTGTATCCTATATTAATTTAGTAATACGACTACACGATAATAGTTCACGTTTTGCTTTTCCACTCAGAAGAATTAATTTCACACCATTGTGACTAACTAAACCCAGGGTGGAGACATTGTTTTAGCCCAACTGCCACGTGTCTCCACTTTTCATGTATAACACTATTGATGACATCCGATTTGAGGCTGTGGAAGTGAATCCACGATCAAATTTTATAAATCGTTAGTCTGACAGCTTAAGATCGTACATTAATGTAAAATATTTTGAGTACAAATTATAGTTTATAAATGTGACTGCAGAACATGAACTGCATAAAAGTATAAAATGGTAAGAGTGCTTCATGTCAGTGTGAATGACTACAAAACGACCGCTTGTGAATAAGTTTGAATTCGATTCTATTTTGACCAAATCATGAAGGCTTGGACAGATAAAATATCTCATATGTATGAAAAACAACAGTAAAACCTAATAACTTAGATAGTGCCATACAGTCGCTTTCACCATTTCAGTATGAGGTCATACACATAAAAAAATACCTGCTTTCACGCTCGCTCAAAGCGAATTGAACGCAAAACGTGACGCAGTCACGTGCGACATGTAAGCAAACGATACCAAATGCAGTGTATATACACGTCACAAAAAGAGAAGAAGGATAGAGAACCTACCAGGAGCAAACCTGGATCTCGCTAGCACCATTGATGGTTAACAGCAGACAGCATAAACTATGTGAGTGAAAGTTAAGCTGCTACTTTAAAAAAAAGGACTTGAAAAATTTTCCTTATGTGCAGACTGTGGCTATGGTTTCTTTTGTACAGTTGCCTGTAAGTTCTTGTACATGTTTGTTACTTCGATTGTGACCTACGGGTTAGATTAAAGGCTTCTATTTAAGCGATTGAGACTGCATCAGTAGTTAAAAAATGTAGGTTCTAGCTGAGTTACCGTTTTCTAGCTCACTCACTCGTTTCTCTCGCTCGTTCACTAGAAAGTGACAGCTTACCTAGGGCCTTGACTTTTTTATCAACTAAAAAATATTTTTCAGGTCTAATTCACTCAATTTCATTTAAGTTACCTAGAAAAATTAATGAAAATGGATATTTTTCTTGTATCACGTTGACCAATTTTCATAGTAATTACTTTTTCCATGCTAAACTTGAACTTTAAGAAAATAAATAAAATGAATTGTGGTGAATATAAGAAACCTACTCCGTGATCAGTCATTAGCTTTTTATGAACTGGCGATTGTAAATGCTTTTTAAGAGAAGGCATATCTACAGTTCTACCACATTCACAAGGAACTTTAGTTTTCAGGTAATATTTTTTACATTCTTCACAAGTACAACAATATTCATCTTTTCGATATTTATCTTTATAAAATTCTTTAATATTCTATTTCACTAGACAGTCATCACTCTGCTTAGGCTGTTTCGTATTGTCCATTTATAGATTATAAAATTTATTTGGGAAAAAGTTCATTCTCAAAAACTGCAAAACAAACACTTTTTTGGGCTGCACTGACCCTATGTACAGATTGCTGCCCTTCGATCTCACAAAATATTAACCTATTTTGAAAAAAACTTAATCTACATAATCAGAGCTATTCAAAAATGAGAATTGGATATTATTTCCTAATTGTCATAATAAATTTTTCTGTTTTTATTTCGAGATCATTTCTGAAAATACATCAAAATGAAATGCAAACACGATTTTAAGATTTCATTAACTTTTTCTAATGTTTTATTCATTTCTAGTAAAAAATTTCCAGTTAGTAGTGTATGCTGTGGATCGTAAATTAATGTTTTCTTACCATACAATGTTACCTACACTAAGGTATGTGCAGGAATTTTTTCAATGAAAGCTGCACAAAGTTTCATAGTTGTTTTCTGTGAACTTACAATGTTCTTTTTACGATTCATGTTAATCACATATGTATGATAGTTCACTGTGAAATTATATGGAGCTATTTCAGTGTCTGATTCGAATAGTGTAACTCATTTAAAACTGAGAAAGGCATTGTATGATTTGAAAAAATTGTTTGGAGGATTAACACTCCACATTTCCTGTGGGAAAATTTTTATTCCTCCATTTTTCCAGTATGTAGTCTGTAGATTAACGTGATCATATAATGAAGAGTCAAGAAAGTGATTATTTTTAAGATCTGTCTAAAATTAAACAAATACGAAATATGGAATAACAAATTCCGCCGAGTTTTTGTAGTTTGTGATATCAAGTTCGAAATTCTTCTAACCACTTTAATTTTAACTCCAGCACCATTACAGTCAGGCCATCTAAGAATTGCATGTGCAGAACTAGAAGACCTAGTAAAAATTACTGTTAAATCTCCTTCTCACTTTTTATATTTCCATTATTAATAATATGTCCTTTCAAGCTTATTTTACCAGTAACAGATGAAGTCTAACATAACACAGCTGTTGATGAAAAAATGGATGTTCTATTCTAGATAAAATTTTATTTCCTTTCTTTATGGCCACAAAATCAAACAGGTTGCTACTTAATACTCAATTAATTTGTATTATCTTTTTTTTAAATTTTGTATAATCTGATTCTGATCCATCTAGATTTGCTATGTTCACATATAATTGTGCACAGTTTGGATGAAGCCATCCATAACCAATATTTATTTCAATATCTGTTTATGGAATTAGTAAAATTGTTAACTCTGGATTTCATTCATGATTTATAGATGAGAAAATTAACTAATCATTTTTAAAACAACTGTTACACATGCACCATTATAGTCAACCAAATTGTCATTTTCTTCACTTATTGTAATTTTTAAATCTTCAATAGGATCAAAAATAGCAATATCTACATGGTAATTTGGGTCATAAATTATTGGTCTTCGAAACTCAGCATTAGGTTTAAATTAAGCAAAAATATTAGTTTCTCTATGAAAATGATCATTATGTTTATCAACATTCCATCAGCCAAATTAAAATTTATATTGATTAATTCGAATAAAATAATTTTAGGAACTTGTTTAGCAACAGTCTTTTCATTAGCTTCAGTAATTTGGTTATTAAATCCTAGAATACTTGCAGCATTTTCTTTTTTATATCTTTATACAACTTAACGTGACTCTCAATAGCCATTGTATTTCAAATTTCATCAGCTGTGATATAAATAGGACTTTTTGAATGAATTTTCTTTCTAAATTTCTTAAACTGTACTGACGTATAGCAATTTCAGTAGTTTCTCCACCACAATTCAGTTTATTATTTTTCGATGCAATATTTGAAGTTAAAGAAGTTGAATAAAAGCTAACTAATTAAACATTTTTATAAGTGTCTCTTATTGGAACACTTAATCTTTTTTAAAGAATAGTTTACTTACCACTTGGTTGAAATAGGCATTCGATTTATATTGATAAAAATTTATTTAAATAAATGAGACACAGTCGAGACCTACATCGCACAGCTTGGGAACAAAAAATAAGATTCCCAGAAAAGACATTAAAACTGGTAAGCTATTATTGAATTCTGTTTGATGTGTAGTCATACTACCAAGTGACTGTGGAAAAATTAAATTATTAATTGGCAATTATATTCAAGCTCTATTACTGTTCAATTGGAATAAAATAAATAATTTGTATGTTTATTGAAAAAACATTCGATCAACCAAAATATCAAGAGTGTATAAGGAGATGTGACAAAATTGAAGAGAAGCAGAATGAAAAAAAATTACTACTTTTATTATTAATGAAAAAATTATTCCATTAAGTCAATAATTCAGTAGTAGTATTGATGACTTCATTCTTGCAAAACCGGATTTTGTTAGAGAATATTTCAGTAGAAGAAGACATAAAGGAATAGAGAGTTTTTATTTAGCTCAAACTTATTCAAAAACACAAACCAATTAGTAAGAAATAATCTTATTTTTTGAATAGTTTCAGATTAGATGACACAAATTCAAGTCTATTTATCATGAGTTAGTTGGTGGTGATTTAAAGTTTGATAATTTCTAAGACATCTGCAGTAAATGTTGGAATGATCTAAATGGATTTTTTATGATAGACATGACTAGAAAGCCGAATGAAAAATGTTCAGAAATAAAATACAATATTTCATTCAATATTAATATTTTTATCCTCATTAAATGAGTACTATAAAACATTATATTGGATAAATGTCAAGCCACAGTGATATTTTGCCTAAACACATTAACAGATTTAAATTGGCACTTGGTTATTTAAAACAATATAAAAAATTAAAAAAATTGAATCAAGGTTTTTGTGAATATTATAATAATAGTTCATGGTCTAGTAATGAAGCAAAATTTGGAACTGATATATGTGGTTGTCATTTTTTTCAACTATTTATATTTAAAATATTTCATCTATTTAAATTTTATAAATGTAATCGGTAAACAAGATACTGGCTAAACCAGTTCCTGCTGGTGCAAGAATGTTAAGCAAAACATCAATTCTTTAAAAATAATTAATTCTTTTTATCTCTATTGAGAGTTTGCAAAATATGACCCAGAAGTTGTTGTAAAAGCTAAATGAAGTAGAACGAATCGTGAAGAATTGAATTAACAATTCAAGCTTTGTAAAAAACAACCATGAACAGAATATGAAAAGCAGAAAGAAGACGATTAATGAGTTATTGATGCCACTGAACAAGTAAAAGATGAATCATAGGATTAGCTGATAATGTTTTGAAAGCTCTTCAAGAAAATAGAGTAGTTAGAAATCAAATGGTGCTTTATCATCAACATCCCTATCTAGACAGAATTTGGAGATTTCTCACCAATTACAAAACCACACTACTGGTCTGAGGCTACTCCTAGTAAGTATGACATTACATTAAATGAATCAGAAATTCTAGCTCCATTGAATAAGATATGGTGTTAAAAAATAAAGGCGATGCAGTCTGACAAAGAAATAAAAGGGGATAATGTTTAAAAAAACATTAGTGAAAGGATGTTACAGTATTTTGATCTTACTGAAGATCCAGATTTTGGATTAAAACTTGTAATTTGTTGGGTATTTTTCAGTTGATTACGATGGCGATAAATTAAAAGTTAGTGGAAAGAATACAAATGCACAGATAGTCTAATGTGTCTGTTAACTAAACAACAAATAACTGTTGATGCTATGGCTGAAAAATTTGATTCTGATTATATACCAAATTACACAGATACATTGCACCATTCAGGAATGACAAATTCTGAGATTAGCTCAGACAAAATAAACTTGCCTAGAAGACTACACTAACCTGATCAAATATATTATTGACATCTTTTTTCCAAAAGTGTATCAACTATCATCAGATTGAGATTCTTCAGACTATTCAGATGGAAAACCGGTGAAGGTTTAATTTAAAAAAATAGAAAAACCGCTTGAGTAGGTTTGGATGAATGATGTTAGAAATTGAAGCAATAGATTACCAGTAATTCATGGTGAGGACGTAGCTCGAAATAAAAATTGTCATAATGAAATGTTGGAATAATGCTGATGTTAACAAACAGATTTAGTGAGTTTATTATAAATAATGTGTACAGAACTCTGTATTTGATTACATATTTGTATAATTTATCACTTACATTATGTAAATGTGAAAATCATGGAGAAAGTCTACTGAATTGGGCTTTACATAATTTACCAATGTCAGAGATGTATCTACCAGAATGTAATCACTGCATACCATTTACTAATTCGACAAAAGACTAGTAGATAAAGATGAGGGAATTAAGTAGCTGAAGCATATGTGACAGTATGTCACTTAAATATTGACATTTTTATCGGTTGTAAACAGTGAACAATATTGTGAAGTGTTAAGGGTAAAATAAAAATTATTTGTAAACACTTAACGCAATTTTTATAAAAGATACAGTTAATGTTCTTGAAACAACTGATATGCAGCGATAATTTGAAAGTAGCATCTTTATTTAAAACAAATCTATGAAAATAAAAAAGGATCATTAAGAGACACGATTGTATGGCTGAGGAGGAAGGATGTAATTTATGGTACTCACACGGTTTGTTTCACGATATGGAAGGCAGCCATTGAGCGGCTACACATATTTTATGTAAGTTTTTCAGTATTCTGCTAAAGAAACTAATTACTGTCATCACAAAATGAATTTCTTTGTAATAGTTGTCAACTCAAAAGGTCCCAGTGGCTAATTATTTCAATAAGCATTTTTTCAGTAATTAGCACTGTGGGAAACTCATCTTCCGATGCAGCCTCTGGTCGGCCATTACGCGCTGAAGTATTAATTTATTTTTTGAAGTGTTAACAGTTACTGTAAATGCGGGAGATTTAGTTGTAACAACCTTTTTAAATTGCAACAGTTAATTAATTTACATTAAAGTTTATTTTTTAAATTATACAGATTCCAGGAGTTCAGTAACTTTAATCTTGGCCACTCCATGGCAACAATCAACATACTCTCAAGCCTTGCTTTGCAATCAGAAAATAGAAATTAACAAAATTACATTCAATTCAGTTAATGGCAACTATATTTTAGTCATCACATTCAAAATCTAAAGTTGGTACATGAATAACAGCAGCTCTTCAAGAACCCATTTCATATTTACTTATGCATGTAAGTAAAAGTGATAAGAAAAGATAATATCCCTGAGTGAAAGAATCACACTCCAACAAAAGAAAAATTCACCTGATAAATTACACACACACACACACACACACACACACACACACACACACATATATATATATATATATATATATATATATATATATATATATATAATGTAACACTTACATATCCTATCATGACGATAAAGAATCAGTGTGTAGATATCAAGCTTTTCAAGAACTTCAATTACTTGCAAAAGAAACAATGTACAGTTTCAGATGCTAGTTTGAAAAAGAAAATTGCAGCTAGTGATGTTAGAGGAATAATATATGGAAAAGAAAGATTAGGAATGGGTTTCGATGTTGATGAAAATGGTTGGCGATTATGAACATAACATCTAATAAAATTTATAGTTTTTATGTGAAGGTAATGCATGGTATAACACACAAGATCATGAACAACATACAGAATAAAATATATACTGGAACTACATTTATAATTTTAATGCAGGAGAATGGCAGGTCACCAAGATGATGATAGAAAAGGAAATGAGATATCAATTTTAGCTCATAATGGAAATTTAGAAACTGAGAAATCTAGAACTTACCCTATAAGATCTGCTATAGTTTCATCAAGGAAATAACTTACAATTGAAGAGCAGAATGAAATAGAAAAACATAATAAGCCAGTTTTATTGACTGTGCTTTTAACGTTTCTTTACAGTCATGAAATATCAAGAGATCAAGCTAAAGAATGAAAAGTTAGAAGAGATTATTACCATAGCCATATGCAAACTCCAAAATACAGTGAATATGAAAAAAGAGAAATAAACTGAGAAAGAGAATAAACCTTAGTAAGCAAAAGCTATTGAATGAAGCTTTTGTAGAGTTATGTAAATAGAAATATAAAAATTATTAATTCTTATAAGTTTTTTATCTATATAAATGAACATTTTTCTGTTGATTATAATTTGGTACCAAGTGGAAAACTAAACGAAAATCTATTAAAATTTAATTAAATAATGAACAGTAACATAGTATTGAACCATGAACTGATGTACAAAAAAATAATGGTTGAGATAGTGTCAAAACATCCAAAAACTGGTGTAAATTTACTTGTTGTATTAGGTATTCCTGGTTGAAAATTATTGTTGAATACCTAACAAAAACGAAAGGAGGTAAATGACTACTTCAACAGGTAGATGCTGATACCCTGAGCAGTGGAAATACACACTCAGTGGGTTTCCCTAAGCTGGCTGCTTTCATCACAGCTTAGGGGCCCAAACTGCTCCACCAGACTTTGTTATGGAGTACTGGAATCTGTTTGAGGAGGCCACCTTTCAATATAGTCATGAAAAAGTGACAAGGAAGGTATTGGATGGTAGTGGTTATAGGATGGGGGAAGGAAGAAATGAGAATCATTTGTTATGATGATGAAGCAGTAATGCTGCCCGACAGTGAAGATAGCCTGTAGAAACTTTAACAAACTTTTTGCGTGGCGGCCAAAAACCTAAATATGGTCATATCCACTCAAGAAACCAAATGTATGACGACATCTATGGAACCAATTAGATAGAAACTAGAAGTGGATGGAAAAATTACTCAGTGGGTAATGACACTTTAATATCTTGGTATTGAAATGTCCAGAAGTGTAAATATTGAAATGAAACTAGAGAACAAGTATTAAGAGCAAATAAAGTGGCAGGGTGTTTAAATGATATTATTTGAGAAAACAAGGGTATAGGAAAACAGGAAAAGACAAGAATATTGTAGAAAGTATTGAGACAAGTTGTGCCTTACACAGCTCGAAAGGTCGAAAACATCAAAGAGCTTCGGAAACCAGGGAAAATAAAAGCCTGCAGGGAAGATATTGGGAGACTGGGAGAACTGAAAACCTTAGAAAAGAATGTAAAGCGGACACCATTAATAAGTGGGAATATAAGAGAAAGTATGAATGGAACGAAAACATAGACAGAATGGATGAATGGAAGACTGTGAAATTCGTAAGAAATAAACTACAAACTGATAAAAGAAATGTTGCTCGTCCAAGCAAAAGCTGGAGCGGGAACCTCAGGTTAGACATATGGGTACTGAAGGAAACAGGCCTTAGCCATCGAAAAAAAGGGAAAACAATATGCTGGAGTGTGAACTCACCTTTATTGCACTAAATCGAAAATCACTCTGAGCCTCTGCAGTAAGCAGGGTGCCACATCGTAAGAACCCTGGATTTGTGGTGGAACTTGCTCCACACTCCAGTGCACACACTACACGAGTCCCGGACGACTTCTTTACCCATGGACCTTTGTTGAAAAGACGTTCCATAGCTGCATGAGCAATGGTACGGATTGCTAGTGAAATGGAAGTAGATGGGAAGTCGTGCACCTGACACAACATGACAAGTTGCCTCCAGATGGTAAGAGGCGGTTCTCTAGTCGCAAGACAGAGACTGGATATGTGGTTACTCCACGACATTTTGGAGTCAAATGTGAGGCCCAGGAACCTCACAGTGTTTAAAATAGAGCATGGTGTTCCACATAAACAACACAAGTGTATTAAAAGTACGATTCGAATAATTAAAATGAAAACACACAACACTTTTCTACTGAAAACTCAAAACCTATGTTTGCAGGCCATTGCTCCAACCTCTGAGCTGTAAGCTGCTAGTGATGAGTCACTGTTGCAACACTGGAAGAGAGGAACAGAAAAACACAAAATCGCCCACAAGTAAAGGAGCACTGTAGAGGACTTCCTATAGCAGATGTGATAGTGTTATGGCTAAGGCAAAGAGGGTAAGACTTGAAACAGTGCCTAGGCAACATAATTCTGCCGCTCGAAACGATCAGACAGCACAACACCAACTCTGGGGCTAAAAGCGCTTAGACAGAAAGGATATTATGAGGTTTGGATGGTGGCCACGGAAGCCCCACTGGTGCAGCTGCCATAAAATATTGTGTCACCAAGTAATGTCGTACACATTACTAATGCCAAAGAATGCACGTATACTTTGATGTTTACATAGAAAAGCCTGCTGGATAGGTGTCCCTAGCAGGGTCAGGTTGTCAACAGTGGATGGAAATCTCTGGAATCCACACTGACACTTGCTAAGGAGTTACCAATTCTCGAACATCGAGACTAGACGATAGTTAACCATTTGTTCCATGATCCTTCCTGCACAGATCGTTGACGCCCTGGTGACTTCGGTCCTTTACTGGCCTTAGGACAGATATCAGTTGCCTCTCTCGACGAGCTGGGAACATGACCTGTTTGCCATATCAAAACAGTCTAAGTGTAGGAAACATGCGTGTATATGCACCATGAGTTATCAGACGTGGTTGTGATCAGGTGCAGTACCATGAGTCTCAGATACTGTCGAATACAGCTCCAATATTGAGAAAGGGTACTTGTAAAACTCAGAATTGTTTGATCTGAAGTTCAATTTACCTCTCAGTGAGCGCTGGCTACTGGCCGGTATCGGAAGTAGTTGTAAAATGCACCATCACAGTCTGGGCGTTGTTCAGAGACACCATTGTTTCAGCACTGTTGGTAGTGGTAAACGTCTTTAATTAGCATAAATCCTGTAGATAGATCCCCTACATTTTTGGAAAAATTGAAACGGGTGACGGAGTCCAGGAAAGCCTGCCACGAGCTTTTCTTGCTCTTCTTCGACAAGTGGCTTCTCCCTTACATCCTAGAGTAGTGTACCCAAAGAGTTGTCATTTAAAACAGAGCGTTGAGTTCAGTTCATAGCATCACATGTTCCAGCGAAGAAAACCTACTTTGATATCCACCGGGAGTTTAATGCTACTCAGAATAAGTAACGCAATGGAGTTTTACCAGATCAGCATCCATCTGTTTATTGACACACTATAAGACTAAAAAACAACGCTTCATATAGGAATCATCAGAACAGAACGGATGGGAGTTTTCTTACTGAAACTTAAGCCCACGATGGTTTGCTATGAAGGACAATAAAATAGCGAGTAGAATATAGTCGGCAATTCGCTGTTCTGTAAGGGTGCCACGTATGACAACAAAAGGAGTCTTCCTATGACAAGAATAAGCATCCCAGATCATCCGTCGTGATTGTTGAGTCACATGTTGGGCGACTTGCAGGCTGGTATCCCGCTGATATTTGGGGCGTCTTCTGAAAGGGCTTTGCTGGTCATCAGGAGTCAGACTAAAGAGGAAATCATCACTGAAAACAATTACACTACGGTGAATGACATTGCAGGCTGAAGATGTGTCTAGAGATGCCATGCATACCAACGTGACTGTGCCCACCACGTGGCCTGCAACCAGAAGAGATGATCTGTGATGCCATTTCTTTTCATAGTAGAACACCAGTGGCTGTCATCTGCGGCACCTTCACAGAACAGCTCTTCGTTGACGATATTCTACATTTCCCAAAAAAGGTGATATTTTGTACTGTTTATCCTCGTGTTTCTTTAACCCTACTTTGGCCAGCAGTTTCGCCAGATCCCTCCCTAGTTGAGAACGTTTGAAGCGTTACGGACAGGGCCCTCAGAATACCTCGAAATTTTTACGATCTTAAGCGCCAATTGGACGCAGTTCGTCACAAAAACCCTCAGAAGGACAACCAGCAATTCTATCAGTCAGTGCCAAGTCAAATAATTGCTTACACAACGGCCAGAGGTGGACCAAGGCATTGATGACAAGTTCAATTTGCAAAGCTCTCTCACTTCAATAAATCATCCAATTTTTCTGAAATTGTAATCATTTGTTTATCTATACATATACATAGTATCTACATATGTCTGCCGCAGTAGGATAGTATCTTCGTGATATGTCGTTTTTTGTGTCTTAGAGTGTCTTTCGCACATTAAGGATATATTCTACAGCCAAGTAACCTTTCAGTTCTTCCTGAGTAATATCAACAATATCTCTTCGGGACAGAAAACCTTTGCTGTAGACCAAGGCTTCATATTCAATAAAAACAACACCAAATTGCTGACTGTTGAACAACGAGCACGTATGTCCGTAATAGCTATTACGAGACCAGTTAAAGGCGCTGATATATTTGTAACACAAAGGTTACTGGATTGGAGCAGTTTTGGGCTGAATATGACGTAGTGTAACGTCGAAACTGGTTGCCTAGAAATAAACCTATACAACGGCGATTGGTGTTGTTTTTATTGAACGTTGAACAGCCGTAGTCTCATACTCCACCAGAAGATGAAGTTACATTCAAAGCTTTATATCGCTCCGTTTCATTGGCGCATTCCCCAAGGCATTTAGCTTTCTGCAGCTTCAGAGAAGGTTGTGAACTACAGGTTTCAACCAACAATGTTCCATTGCCCAATCACTTGACTAACTTTAAAGTGCGAGTAAGTGCTCTAAACCGTTTTGCATACAGAAACGCGAAACTTCCTCAAAACCGACCTCTTTTTTTCACTATTATAAACACATTCTTATTAGCAGCAGGCATTCTGTTACTAGTACAAATAGTTTTGGAAACCATTCTGTGTCAGGATGATGGGCAATACAGGCGCTATTGTTGGACTGGTTGTTAGTATTAGCAGTCCACCTATATTGCAGGGGAAAGGAAGTGAAAATTTCGAGATATACATCTGAGTCCCACGAAAAGCTAGGGAATTAAGGGGTTACCCAGACAGAGCTCCACACGCTTAGGTAAGTATTACACAACGGAGGTGCAGCAGGTACCCCAGAGGTTGTCCGCTAACAACTGTTTCAATAAAAAGAGCCATATATCCCACCGGTGCGCAGAGCCCCTTGGGATTGAGGCGATACGTTTTGGAAGTTTTCATCATCCTCACGATCAGGGCAGTCAAACAAAGATCTTCAATCCTTGTCGTACACGAAGTCCTGCTACCGCACGTTACAGATTTTGCTGAAGCGTGCCCAGAACTTACAGTGAAACAAAGATCTTCAATCCTTGTCGTACACGAAGTCCTGCTACCGCACGTTACAGATTTTGCTGAAGCGTGCCCAGAACTTACAGTGACAGACGACGGGCGGTGATTACCGGTGCCCAGCTCAGGAATCCCAGGGTTACGAAACATGTACCCAGCCAAGGAATGCAGAAGCCCTGAGGGCTACTTACACGAAATTAAGTTATTGTCGGATTCATATTTTCGTTACAGATCGCTGTGTACCTGTGGTCTATGGGCAACGTCTTTGATTAGTTATCAAATCGTTCTCTGTCATACGTTCTGGACCCGCCATAGCTTACATTCTGAAAAAAAAATCATCAGTTTTGACAGTCAAATACTACCAGCATAAGAAGTCGTCCCCAGTCTCGAAACGACAATGTTAAAGCGGGTGAAGGAGTGGACATTGGTTCAGGGCTCTCTTTCCCTTGGGGTGGGGAACTGATCTTAAAGGAGGGAGAACAAGGAATGATCAACGACATGAGGATCCAGAGAGCGATGGAAGTCACTCAACTAAAGACACATAATGTCTATCCACAGGGCATATAGCTTGTAATTGAAAAAGGGTAATGATGATCTCTTCACTGGCAAAAAAATTCCAGAGAAGTTTCCCATTCAGATAACCGAGAGGAGATGCAAAATGGAGGTGACCATGAGAGAAAGATTTAGTAAGCAACGAAAGGACAATGACCTACGACTTGGAGAGTGGAAAGTCAGTAGCTTGAACGGGGTAGGGAAATTAGAAAATCTGAAAAGGAAAAGTAAAGATCAGTGAAGTCTGATGGAAAGGTTACAAGGATTTCTGGTCTTATCAGTATAGGGCAATATCCACAACAGCAGGAAATGACATAACGGGAGTAGGATACGTTATGAATACGAAGGTTGGGAAGAGAGTGAGTTACTGTGAACGGTTCAGTGTTATTGTGGTTCTCATCAGAAGTAGTTAGCAGAGAATATGCGCTCGGTACTATGATTGAGAGAGAAAAGGCGCTAATTGAATTCTTCAATAAATTTCAGCTCGTAATAGCGAATACTCTGAGCAAGAATCACGAGGAAGTATACTTGGTAAAGGTCAGGAGATACAGAAAGTTTCAGTCAACTACATCATCGTCAGGCACAAAATCCTATATTAGATACTGGTTTGTAATACGTACCCAGGAGCAGGTATAGACTCAGATCACAACGTAGTAGTGATGAAAGCGGTCTGAAGTTTAAGAGATTAGTCAGGAAGAATCAATACGCAAGGAAGTGGGACACGGAAGCATTAAGTAATGACGAGATACGCTTGAAGTTCTCTAAGTCTATAGATACAGCAATAAGGAATATAGAAAAGTTAGCCTTCAGTGAAATAGAAAGAAAGGATAATAACATTAAAAGTACAATGGGAAATCCACTATCAGATGCAGAGGAGATAGTGTATAGGTGGAGAGACTACAATGAAGCGTATGTGAGAGGGAAGACTTGCCTGATGTGATAGAAGAAGGAACAGGAGTCGATAGGGAAGGGACAGAGGCGCCAGTAATAGAATCAGAATTTAAGAGAGCTTTGGAGGAAAAAGATCAAATAAGGCAGAATGAATATATAACATACCATCAGAAGTTCTAAATCATTGAGGGAAGCAGCTACAAAACGATTATTCACATTAGCGCGTTGAAAGCATGCATCTGGCGATATACCATCTGACATTCTGAAAAATATCATTCACACAATTCCAGAGACTGCAAAAGCCAATAAGTGCGAGAATTATCGCACAATCAGCTTAACAGCTCATGAATCCAAGTTTCTGACAAGAATAATATACATAAGAATGCAAAAGAAAATTGAGGATGGATTAGGCGACGATAAGTTTGGCTTTAGGGAGGGCAAAGGCACCAGAGAGGCCGTTCTAACGTTGCGATTGATAACTGAAGCAAGGGTAAAGAAAAATCGAGACACGTTCGTAGGATTTGTCAACCTGGAAAAAGCGCTCGACAACCCAAATGATGCAAGATATCCGAAATGTTGAGGAGAATAGTGATTAGCGACAGCGAGAGGTGGTGACGTGTACAAGGGCCAAGAGGGAATAATAAGAATGTAAGTCCTCGGATTAATAAATGAGTAAGACAGGGATGTAGCGTTCCGTCCCTACTGTTCGAACTATACATCGAAGAAACAATTACGGAAAAAAAGTTCACGAACTGAATTAAAATTCAGTGTGGATGAAATCCCTGAACCAGCGAGACAGAGCGGATTAGGTTATATTTGGGGAAAGGGGCCAAAATAAGTTGCTGTCAGTTACACTCAACATATAAATTTTATTATTTAAAACACAGAATAACATAAACAAGAATTAAAAACTCTCAAGGTTTTAACCACAGAGCTCCTTTGATTTGATTTAAATCGGCTAAAAGCCACATACGAAAATCCAGGACCCAATGCCTGTGCAAAGAGTTTACGTGCAGGAGTTCTTCTGGAAATTTCGCTTCTTTAAAAAAATTCTTTTTCTTGAATAAAAATAGGCTGAAGACCTTAGCTTAAGTCTCTCCCACAGAACTTGGCTGAAGGTTATACATTAAGCAAGAACAGTGTTACGACTTAAGGTCAAAGCAAAGATTTTCAATGAATTCTAAACAGGCTGAAACTCGACTGAAGGTCGCACATCAACCAAACAATTTAACGGCTTAAAGCCTAGGATGAAGAGCTTTCAGTTTAACCGGCTGAGGGCCTTAGCTTAAAACATTTTATGCAAGTTCGGCTGAAGGCCTTAAACTAAAGAATAACAATGTTATCACTTAAGGCAAGACCAAGAGTTTAAATTTTTCAATTTAAAAGAGATCAAAATTCGGCTTAAAGCCACATACCATGTCAAAACAATTTTACTGCTTAAGGCCTAGGAAGAAGAGCTTTCAATTTGAAAAGGCTGAGGGTCTTAGCTTCATGCAAACTCGGATAAAGGCCTCACACCCAAAAAGATTACAGTGTTATAACTTAACGGCAAGAGCAAGATTTTGAATTTTCAGTTTAAGAGAATTTAAAACTCGGCTGAAGGTCACACACCATGAAGACAACAATTTCACGAGAATGAGAAAAATAGCTTACAGTCTTAATAAGCTAAAACTCGGCTGAAGGCCACACAGAGTACTTAAGACGAAAAGGAAATCACTATGTAAAACACAAGGAGCGGGGCTCAGAAGGTTCCAAGTGTCGGCCTGGGAAGTAACACTAACACACGTTTGGGTGAGACAGGCAGCCAGACCGACAAGCTCTTAATCGGAAGGCAACACAACCAAGGGATGGTTCACGACCGACCGACAATCTGCCCGATTTCCAACGGTCAGATCCAACTGCACAAATAATGGAAAATATCGGCCGATGAAGAGTAAACCGAGATACCAATAACTTCAACTAGGCCTCACCAAGATCAAGGCATCTCTCATCACTGAAGACGAGCTTAAAAGAATCCGAAAACACAAGTCACAACTGTGAAGTCACTACCGGAGGTTGCAGATTCTAGGCAAGAAAACACTCGACTTTTTATCACAGGCGCCACGGGCTGAGAAAACGACAACCCACAAATAACGAACGAATCGTAACAGTCGAGTTTTAAGAACAGGTAACTGATTACACAACTTGAGGATCCTGCTTCGGAAGAAAGCGAAAAGTCGCTCGCACAGCTAGCGCCTCCAGATGGAACAGCGCGTGCCCGCCGCCAAAAGCCCTGGCCTGGCTTCGCGCTGTGGAGACTGCGTCGCTGCTCAGTTTCAACGAACCAACAAGGTCGCACCACATCCCGACTCGGAAAATGGTGTTTGTCCTGAGGATCCAAGACGTCGTCGACTGAGACGACCGGCCGAGCAAACGACCAACGGCAGCCCACCTTCGCCGACACGGACCCGGCGAATACTAACACCATACGGACACGACTGTTGCTGGCTGCCAACTCTTCCCTGACTGATACTGGTGTCAGTGCTCAGCAGACCAAAAGTCGCCATGCTACGACCAGCCGATCAACCGACCAACGGCCTTCCGTCTGCGTCGACCACGGTCCCGCCGCGTACTCGCACTTTCTGGCTTCCAGGTGACTGCCAACTCATTGCTCCAAGCCCGACTGCTCTCCTGGTCCAACTGAACTGACTTCCTCCGAACGGACGACGTCCAGAAGACACTGGCTCGGACCCAACCATGCAGAGGGAACACAACCAACATCTCTGCACAGGGAGGGATCCTACCCAAATACACGTCGTCGATGAGACGAGCGACCGAACGACCAACCAACGGTCGTCCCCGCTGATACTGGCTCCGTCCCTGATTGCACTGCTGCTGCGTCCCGACCGCCCTCCTGGTCCAACTCACTTCCAGACACACGACGCCCCAGAAATACTATCGGTCACTCCAGAGATGGTACGACAGTGCACTTATCGACACGCGCTGCTGCTGCCACTCACGGTCAAGTAAGGCAGGTAGTTCGTGACGCCAGTAAATGGAATAAGAAAACGAGGAGGGAGTACCGTAATAGAAGATGACAAACAATAAATGGCATGAACATAAGCCGTGCAAGGCTCAGTGGAAGCATGTCATTGATATGAGTCGCTGATGACATTTCTGTCCCGAATGAAAGTGAAGAAGAATTGCATGATCTCCTGAAGGAATGAACGGTCTATTGAGTACAGAATATAGATTGAGTGTAAATCGAGGGAAGATGAAAAGTACCAAAAATGAGAATACAGAGAGACTTAACATGAGGATTGATGTTCAAGAAGTGGGTGAAGTTAAGAACTTCTGCTATCTAAGTATCTATGTAACTCATGACGGGCGGAACAAGGAGGACAGCAAAAGCAGACTAACACTCGGATAAAGGACATTCCTGACAAAGAGAGGTCTACCAGTAGCAAACATAAGCATTAAATTGAGGAAGAAATTCATGAGAATGTACATTTGTAGCACAACATTCTATGATAATGAAGCATGGTCTGTGGAAAAAGCGGAGCAGAAGAGAATCCAAGCATTTGAGATTTGTTGCCACAGACTAATGCTGAAAATAGATTAGAGCGACAAGGTAATGAATGAGAAGGTTCTACACAGAATCGGGGAGGAAATGAATATATGCAAAACACTGGCAAGAAGAAGGGACACAATGGTAGGACATCTGTTAAGACGTCATGGAATAACTTGCTTGATGCTAGAGGGAGCTGTAGAGAGTAAGAACTGATTGGAAGACACCCAACAGATAACTGAGAACATTGGTTACACATCCTACTGTGAGATGAAGATGTCGGCACAGAAGAGGAAATTGTGGCGGTCCGCATCAAATCAGTCAAAAGACTGATGACTCAAAAACAAATTATTCCTGTTCAGACAGCAAGTGTGTAGTCATGTTAACTGTATAGGGATTCGGCATTCACTGGGGAACTCTCTAAGGTGGTATCCATCGCGCGGCACTGAATCACTCTAAAAGCATTTAAGCTTTTATGATTGATCTTCCATCTTGAACATTGCCACCTTTCACGCATAACGGCTGTACTACCATCAGTGCCGTTAGAGTTCGGTTTGTACCTTAAGCCAGATGACTCTTGCATCTGTGATACTTTCACCTCTTTTTTTATTAACGAAATAATCTTGTGGTAGACGAGTGTCAGACCACGTAGGTTACAGGCTACCCAATGCGTAGGTGCACAATGTATTTGGCTGGTACCATGGTACTTCATATGGATCGCAGTTCCTCATCTTGCTGATAAAACTATCGGGATGGCACGACATTGGTTCATCAATGGGGACTCTTCGCAAGCTTGTTGTGCAACTACTATTTAAGAACACTAGGGAGATGTTGCTGAAACCGCGATCCTGTGTGTTGTAGGGGTACAGCCTTTGGTTACCAAACAGAAACACCCCTAGACAATGGTTCAATCAGAGCCAACGACAAATTTTAAGTTACAAAATCATCAGCAATGAAAACCGAATGATACCAGCATAAAGAGTCACTCTTGATCTGTCAAAGGTCTTCCCTACGTGCTGGTGAAGACTTTAGGTGCGAAAATTCCACTAAAAGGCGGAATAATAAATAATGATCAACGACATAAGGCTGCAGAAGGTAACATATACTTTCATATTAACCATTAGATTTATAATAGGGGTCCTTTGGAGTCACCAAACTTTCACTCTCTTAAGAAAGTGTTTCAGAAATTATTTAATTTAGTTGATATTTTATGTAATCCTTGGAAATACTGTTAGCTTACGTCAGAAGGAACACTGTTTGTTGCAAGCTACATTCATTATTTTATTTCATGAATTTTGCAGTCCTACTTGTATAGAGCATAACTGTCTATATTTTACCAGAATGACGCGTTAACGTAGCTAGATTACTGACAACAGTTTTCAATCGGCATAGGCACAGGTTACTCTTTACTGAGAGGTCAGAAGCACTGTTAAAGCTACATCCCAGTACTAAGTTGAATGTGAGTGTATTTTTCATAAACAGAATAAGTATTCATCTACATCTACATCTACATACATACTCCGCAATCTACCATACGGTGCGTGGCGGAGGGTACCTCGTACCACAACTAGCATCTTCTCTCCCTGTTCCACTTCCAAACAGATCGAGGGAAAAATGGCTGCCTATATGCCTCTGTAATAGCCCTAATCTCTCATATCTTATCTTTCTGGTCTTTCCGCGAAATATAGGTGGGTGGCAGTAAAATTCTACTGCAGTCAGCGTCAAATGCTGGTTCTCTAAATTTCCGCAGTAGCGATTCACGAAAAGAACGCTTCGTTTCCTCTAGAGACTTCCGCCCGAGTTCCTGAAGCATTTCCGTAACACTCGCGTGATGATCGAACCTACCAGTAACAAATCTAGCAGCCCGCCTCTGAATTGCTTCTATGTCCTCCCTCAATCCGACCTCATAGGGATCCCAAACGCTCGAGCAGTACTCGTATTACTGTTTTATAAGCGGTCTCCCTTACAGATGAACCACATCTTCCCAAAATTCTACCAGTGAATCGAAGATGACTATTCGCCTTCCCCACAACTGCCATTACATGCTTGTCCCACTTCATATCGCTCTGCAATGTTACGCCCAAATATTTAATCGACGTGACTGTGTCAAGCGCTACATTACTAATGGAGTATTCAAACATTACAGGATTCTTTTTCCTATTCATCTGCATTAATTTACATTTATCCTTATTTAGAGTTAGCTGCCATTCTTTACACCAATCACAAATCCTACCCAAGTCATCTTGTATCCTCCTACAGTCACTCAACGACGACACCTTCCCGTACACCACTGTATTATCAGCAAACCGCCGCACATTGCTATCCACCCTATCCAAAAGATCATTTATGTAGATAGAAAACAACAGCGGACCTACCACACTTCCCTGGGGCACTCCAGATGATACCCTCACCTCCGATGAACATTCACCATCGAGGACAACGTACTGGGTTCTATTACTTAAGAAGTCTTCGAGCCACTCACATATTTGGGAACCAATCCCGTATGTTTGTAACTTAGTTAGGAGTCTGAAGTGGGGCACCAAGTCAAACGCTTTTCGTAAGTCAAGTAATATGGCATCCGTCTGTTACCCTTCATCCATGGTTCACAAGATATCATTTGAAAAAAACGGCGAGTTGCGTTTCGTAGGAGCGATGCTTTCTAAAGCCGTTCTGATGCATTGACAGTAACTTCTCTGTCTCAAGGAAATTCATTATATTCGAACTGATAATATGTTCGAGAATCCTGCAACAAACCGATGTGAAGGATATTGGTCTGTAATTTTGAGGATCCGGCCTTCTACCCATCTTTTTTCCAGTCGCTCGGGACTTTACGTTGGGCATGAGATTCGCGATAAATGCAAGCTAAGTAAGGAGTCAGTGCAGTAGAGTACGCCCTGTAAGACCGAATTGGAATCCCATCAGGACCTGGCGATTTATTTATTTGCAACCCATTCAGCTGCTTCACAACCCCAGGGATGTTTATCACTATGTTCTCCATACGGGAATCTGTACGAGTCTCAAACGGTGGTATGTTTGTACGATCCTCCTGCGTGAAAGATTTCTCAAATTCTAAATTTAAAATTTCAGCTTTCGTTTTGCTGTCTTCCGTTGCCAGGCCAGACTGCAGTGAGTGACTGGATGGAAGCTTTCGTCCCACTTACCGATTTTACGTAAGACCAGAATTTCCTTGGATTTTCAGCAAGATCTTTTGCTAAGGTATGACGGTGGTAATGGTTGTATGCTTCGCGCATCGCTCTTTTTACAGCAGCACGAATCTCTACTAACTTTTGCCTGTCCTCATTCTCCCGATCTTTCTTGTACCGCGAGTGCAACTGTCTTTGCTTCCTGAGCATTCTCCGAATTGCGCTGTTAAACCACGGTGGGTCTTTTCCGTCCGTAACCCACTTTTTCGGCACATACTTGTCCAATGCGTGAGTTACAATGTGTTTCAAATTTGCTCATAATTCTTCCACGTCCATCGTACCCTAAGTAAATGAAATCGATTCATTTACTAAGTGGGATGCTAACAACTGCTTATCTGCTCTTTCTAGTAACAATACTCTCCTAGTCTTCTTGACCGACTTTTTAACTTTAGTAACCATAGTCGTAATGACAACATCATGATCACTAATCCCTGTCTCAACACTGACACCGTCGATGAGGTCTGGTCTGTTCGTGGCTACCAGATCTAAAATATTTCCATTACGCGTTGGCTGTCGATTTAGCTGCTCAAGACAGTTTTCGGATAATGTGTCCAAAAGTAATTCATACGACGGCTTGTCTGTACCACCTGTAATGAATCCATAGACATCCCAGTCTATACTAGGTAAGTTGAAGTCGCCTCCGACTAATATAGCATGATCCGGGTACTTCTGCGATACAGAGTGTAGACTCCCTTTGAATGATTCTAGAACTGTCACGATGGAACCTGGTGGCCGGTAATAACACCCTACAATTATCCTTATTTCTCCTAGCCCTGTTAAACGTGTCCAGATAACTTCACAACCACACTCTACTTCGACCTCAGTAGACACAATATTTTTGTCAACTGCAATGAAAACACCACCTCCTACTGTGTCTAACCTGTCTTTCAGATACACGTTCCAACCCTCACTAAATATTTCAGACCTTCCTATCTCACGGTTCGGCCAGGTCTCAGTCCCGAGAATAATTTGCGTGCCACACGCTTCCTGGAGGGCAGTAAATTCAGGAACTTTATTCCGAACACTCTGAAAATTTACTGCTAATATCTTGATAGCTGAGGTGTCTTTACACTGAGCGCGTTATGATTTCCCTGCCTGCCTCGCACTACTGCCTAGCCTAAAAAACCGCCATGTGCACGCCACAAGTACTCTGCTAACCGAGCAGCCGCTTCCTTTGTGTAGTGCACCCCTGACCTATGTAGGGGCGTCCTACAATTCCCCACCCAATAGCGCAAGTCTAGAAATCTGCAGCCAAGACCGTCGCAGAGTCGACGAAGCCTCTGGTTGAGACCCTCCACTCGGCTCCAAACCAAAGGACCCCGATCCACTCTGGGAACAATGCTGCAAATAGAGAGCTCTGCTTGCACTCCGCGTGCGAGGCCAGCGGTCTTCACCAAATCCGCCAGCCGCCTGTACGAACTGAGGATCGCCTCAGAACCCAAGCGACAGGCATCATTGGTGCCAACGTGAGCAACTCCTTCCAGACGACTGCACGCCGTACGCTCGATAGCCGCAGGCAAGGCCCCCTCCACATATAGGATGAGGACCCCCGGCAGACAAACCGAGTGCACGTTGGAATTCTTTCCAGGCCTGAACGCTGTTTCCCTCAGGGGCTTCGAGTTACTATTATCCCGTAGTGGATTATTATATACCATACCATTATATACCATACTGCATATAATGGCAGAAGAACATCTGAAATCAGTACAAGTAATCAAAACTTTAAATCATTTATTGCTGAATGGCCTGAAGAAGGAACTATCTTTTGTCAAGAAGACAGCAGAGATTCAGATTGATGATCATCAGTATAATGAACTAATGTCTTCTCGTGTCGCGGGTGAAACAAACGGGAGAGAATGCGATGATACAGAAGGAATGCCATGATACAGACTACAAAACTGCTGATTTCCTTTTCATGCATGATGGAACTCAATACAGTAAATCACTGTCACCAGGATGCAGAAAACGAATACACATTATCATTAAAATACAATCTTGTCCAGTAATAGATAGTGTAACGAAACATAAAGGAAGGCCGGACGCGGTGCTCTCGCGGTTCTAGGCACGCAGTCCGGAACCGTGCGACTGCTACGGTGGCAGGTTCGAATCCTGCCTCGGGCATGGATGTGTGTGATGTCCTTAGGTTAGTTAGGTTTAAGTAGTTCTAAGTTCTAGGGGACTAATGACCACAGCAGTTGAGTCCCATAGTGCTCAGAGCCATTTTGAACCATAAAGGAAGGCCCTCCATAAATGAAGGCTTCCACGGCCTGAGAAATTTTGTAATCTGCACTATCGTCTGAAAGACAATTTGACAGTTTTACGTTGTGTGGGCATAAAGAACAAATGTGTGACCCTGCTACGTCTCTGCAAAATAGCAGCACTTTACATGAAAGTCGTAAAGGCACCATTATTCTATAATGAATGTACATCAGGAGTTGATCTTCTTGACGAGAAGGCAAGTAGACACTCTTGGAAGAGACAGCCAAGAAGGTGATATTTTGTCTAATGGAGAAACGTATTCAATGTAATAGCAATAAATATTTTGTCCTTATTTTGACATTAACGTCCCAGCTATGTGGAAGCCAGATCTGATAACAACAAAACTTTTCTCATACGGCGAGGAGAATCAACAAGCCACGCCACCAAAATAAAGCTCTACAAGCCAGAGCGTGTTGCGGAATTAGTAGCCAACCGGCGAAGATTGTAGCAGTTGTATCACCAAATGGAAGATGCCTCATGGACCCACATAAGACAGAAATACGGTCAATCATTCTTCAGAGCCACAAAAATGTGTGCTAAGTACCTAGTGGAATTATTTGTGAAGTGTCTTAATTAAAATGAGAACATATTGTGACGTGGGTTTGTAAAACTGACAGTTATCCAATTCTGGGAAATTATAACATAATTTTTATGCTAAAATAAGAGTCATAACATCATACCAAATACTTTCTTATTTATTCTGTGTCATCAATTCCTTCGTAACTTTATAATACTTCCTTTAATACCAACATTTAGTGAATGTTTTAAGGTAGGGGCCTTCCAGAACTCTCTCATGCATATTTGTTACTCTATGCTATTTATGCATTCTAGGGTTAGTATTACATAGCATGAGTGAACAAAATGTGTGGCCAGTTATTGAAGAAAGAGCCATGATGATCTGTTTGTTGGCCAAAGATTACGTATTAGACTATCTTTTGGAAATGATGAAGAGGGCATCCAAATGGGAAGTGACTGTGAGAGAATAAATAACCTGTAGGGTAACAGTCAACGAATTGCAACATGGAATCTTAAGGGCTTGAATATGATAGGGAACCTGTTAGATATTAAAAGGCTCCGTTTGGATACATTGTGTGGGTCAGTGAAGTGTGTGGATCAGTAAAGTGAAATGGAGAGAAGATAAGAATTTCTGGTCTGGCGAATATAGTGATCAACAGCAATAGAAGTTGGTGTAATGGGAGTGGGAATATTTACTAATAAGAAGGTATGGAAGAGAGTGATTTACGCCAGCAATAATAGTGAAAGTATGTATGCCAATTCACATTCCTACATTTCCGGATTTGCACGGTGCCCCATTACAGACTGTTAACGAAATTCCGATCATACAGAATAGATTTACGCATATGCGAGTGTCTCTAAGACTTCTTGGCCATCATAAACCAGCACGTTTTGCTCGACGGCGAGTATTCATGAGCAGCAGGGGTGCCCCAGGGAAGTGTTATCCTCTACATACACAAATTATCTAACAGGGTGGGCAGCAATCCGAGGCTTTTCCCTGATGACGCTGTGGCATGCTTGAAGACGCTGTTGTTGATCAGCTGTAGGAGGATGCATAATTCTTAGTTCGTGTGATGTACAGCAGATTACTGTAAGTGTGGAAAAATGTTAAGGGGGGGTAGAACGTCAAACGGGTCGACTTGGAGCAGGAGAGGCACCACACGACATTTTAATTTCCAGTGTCTATACTTTTACAAATAAGTTCATAAAACTTCATCAGCATCACGAGGAAGGATTCAGTATTCACACTCATTGCAGTGGAAGTTCGAAAACATAACAAAATAAATTTCTTTACGTGCGAAATTTCATCATTTTTTCACTTACTAATAGTTGTATTTGTTCGTATAGGTACACTTTTCTTCATAAGTTAGAGAGATTCTTCGATGAATTTTGCACAGCATACATACCGTACTTACAGGTGTATGAAAATCTAGAATTTATTTAATTTATGAAAAAACGAATGAGCTGTTGTATTTTCATGTTTAGAAAAAACACAAATTTTGTAGATAATTACCTCAATTTTTACCACAGTTTTTAATAGATTTGGAAAATTCTAGAGTTTCATACACCTTTAAGTATCGTTTGTATGCTGTGCAAAATACATCGAATAATCTCTCTTATTTATGAAGAAAAGTGTACCTATAGCAAAAAATACTGACATTAGTAAGTGAAAAAAATTAGGAAATTTCACATGTAACAAAAATCGTTTCGTTATGTTTTCGAACTTCCACTGCTATGATTGTGAATTCTGAATCCTTCCTGGTCATGCTGGCAAAGTTTTAAGAATTTATTTGTAAAAGTATGGACAGTGGAAATTAAAATGTCCTGTTGTGCCTCTACTGCTCCAAGTCGGCCCGTTTGACGACCTACCCTCCTTAAATTGATGTAGATGAGTAGGAAAATCAGTTCCATAACAATGGAATACGGCATAGGTAATTTGCTTCTTGACACAGTCAAGTCGGTTATACATCTAGGCAAAATGTTGGAATGCAACGAGCACTTAGGGCGTTAGCAGCGAAGGCGAATGGTGGACTTTGATTTATGGGGAGAACTTTAGGAAAGCGTAGCTTATACGTAAAGTAACCACTTATAGAATACCAGTGCAAGCAATTTCTGGGAACTACTCGAGTGTTGGGGGTCCCCACCAGATCGATTTAAAAAAATACATCGAGGTCATTAAGTTCGATCAACACATGAGTATTACAGAGATGCTTTGTGAGCTAATATGGGAATCCCTGGAGGGACTTTTTAATTTGGGCAAGACTGTCGGAAAAATTGACAGATTGCTGCATTTTAAGCTGACTGCAGACCGATTCTACTACAGCCAACACACATTTCGCGGTAAGGAACACGAAATGAGATAAGAAAAATGGTTCAAATGGCTCTGAGCACATTGGGACTTAACTTCTGAGGTCATCAGTCCCCTAGAACTTAGAACTACTTAAACCTAACTAACCTAAAGACAACACACACATCCATGCCCGAGGCAGGATTCGAACCAGCGTCCGTAGCGGTCGCGCGGTTCCCGACTGTAGCGCCTAGAACCGCTCGGCCACTCAGGCCGCATGAGATAAGAAAATTTTAGGATCGCTTGTAAGAAAATAGAATCATTTTTCCATTTCTCTTTCTGCGAATGGAATGGGAAAAGGGATGACTAATAGTGGTACAGGGTTCCCTCTGCCATGCACCATTCGGTGGCGTATGTACTTTGATGTAGACTCAGATGACACAAACAGAAGATGAGTAAGAGGAAAATATGAGGACATTGGTCGTGTAACTCGGTATAGTAGAAAGGGAGGTAAGAGTCTAGTGATCGTGGAGGATTGGAACGCTATGGTAGGGGAAACATTAGCGGACAGAGTTATCAAGGAATGTAGGCTCGATATCAGAAATGAGACAAAAGGTAAACGTATTTAACTGTGCAGTTAATTTCAGCTAGAGATAATCAATACACTACTCAAAATTTGCAAAAGTGGGACTTATACTGGGAAAAGGCCTGGTGACAAAGGGAGAAACCATCTGGATTATAAGACGATGAGACATAAACACCGATACCACAGGGTGACAATTTTCTGTAATGTACGCTCTGATGTTGTGAATAAGCATTTCTGGGTACTATATATGGCATATCTAAATGTGCATAAACGGGATTTTGTAGAAGAGATGTTAAATCCTGTGGGCTACGTAACAATTTCGCAATTAATGATCTATACTTACGGAATTTCCAGTGAGAGTTTAGTTCTAGTAGTCTTGTCGCCAGTAAGCAATTCACCTCTTTATAGTAATTTCTATGGTCAATAATTCGCTGACAATCAAACATTCATTGCAGCGTGTGGGACTGTCGCAGTACACAGTATTTCCGAGCACTACGTATTATTAATAAAACGTTTCACGAATAACTAAATTTCTTAGCATTAAATAAATTCTATTAAATAATGGAACGCTAAGAAATTATATGAAGTACCTAACAGCACAGTGGCCAGTATGCTGGCATACGTACGATGTAACTAATGAGATCGATAGTGGAACTTCTTCACTACCGTGCTGGTGATCCATCGTCGATAAGCGCTTACCACTGTCTCTAATAACTGACGTCAGTATACACCAACTTCATTACTTAATTGAGCTCAGCTCGTAAGATAACAACACCACGAAACATTATCCTACAGCGTTATGAGTTGACTACCGAAAATTGAATCGCTCAAACTGAGTTATGTAAAGTATTTAGTCTTCAGGAATTTATTTGTTATTGTTAGTCGCGCAGATACGTCACCGTTTTTTTACGCTTGCTTTAGCTGTCTATATATTTCTATCACTTCGTGAAATAGTGATCGCAGCATTACAGCAAATAGTGTTCTGTATCCCGTGGCAACTACGAAACTGGCTACGTTAGAAGTTTTTGTATGTGAGGACTGCGGAAAGCATGCTTGGATGCTCCCGAATGTCCGGGCCAATGAGGCCAATGACCGCACACAAAGCATCCTGGACCACAGTTTTCAAACCCACTTTGTTCGGAGGTGCTGGGACTAGAGGAAGACATGGTTGGTGCTGAATGCTGTTGTCGCTGGGTTATTGCTTGGTGAGATGGTTCACGATATTGGTATTAACCGTAGGCATTTGCAAAATTATTTCCTTAGTCATTTGGTTAGGTATTTACGTTTCATGATTAAATTTTTATCAGTTAAAGTTTCGAAACTTCTCTGAACACTGAGTCTTATATGCGCATTACTAACATTCTGTTAGTAGCTAAGAGACTTGGAACAGAATTCGATATAGTCAGTTGACATAAAAATTACTACAGTCAGTTCAATTCCTTTTTCCATTAATTTAATTTCTTAAATGCTTTCTATCGTGTGTAGAGACTTCGTTCATATGACAAGTACGTACTTATTTTCTACGTAGCACATGTCGATTGTACACCAAGGGGATATGTATTATTCTATTAATTTGTTTCACAAGTCAGTGGTATGAAGTGGTATTTAAATACTCTCCTTGATTTCTTTTTCTTGGTCACTGGAGTTTTTATTTAAATGCATTAATGTGACTGATATTCTACAGCCACTACACGGTCACACAACGCAATACACAAATTTTATCTGCACAAATTGATAAATTCGAGCATTCTCATACGATATTTCTGATCAACGATCGCTTTTATTATTACGAATATTACGTATGTCCCTCTATGGACGAATTATTAGTGAAGTGTGAAGCTGGTGCTACTTGCGGTGACGGTGTTCGATGTTTCGTATTTGACTATTATGATTACAAATCGGGATTCACATCTCCAGCACACTGTAAATATATGTCGGACTGCTAAAAGACATTCACTATCGCTGGAGTATTACAGATGATTTTTCATACTCATTTACGTTCAATTTACATTCATTATGCTCACTGTTTACCACTGTGCTATTGAAGTAATTGTGAACTGCAGTAGTAACTGTCATTTCTCATGTTGACGGCGGATTTCATTGGTCTGCTTTCTGTCATTAGTTATCTTGTGGTGATATATATAGAGGTTTGGACAATTTAGTGGAAAAATATTATTCTTTCTTGCCTTATCAGTTGCTTGGCTTGTGTTCTGCAGTGGAGTAGTGTACTATTGTGTAGAAGTGGATTACTTTTTCGTGTCTCTCTGTATTCATCACGAGTTATTGGAAATGAAATGTGTGTGTGTATGTGTGTGTGTGTGTGTCCTCCCGTCTGGTAGACCAGTCGCCTGTTGCAAGTCTTTTAGCTGACACCACTTCAGCGACTTGCATGTTGATGAGGATGAAATGATGATGAAGACAACATCTAGTATCCGAGCAGAGAAAATCTCCGACCCGACCGGAAATCGAACCTGTGTCCCTCCCATGTCATTCTGCTGCGTTGGTGACAACTATGGAGGCTGACGTTATGAGATGGAGCGGACTATTGTAACCAGAAGCGGTAATTTGTCAGTGGTTTAGATACGACTGAGAAGTTTACATTGGTGAAGCAGTCTGATGGTAGTGACACTCTTCTCCCTGTCGACAGTAATGAATAATCAATACGACAGCGTCAAAACTTTTAATTTAAATTCTGTGCCTCAGGAGACTGGTGGTGTTACTTTGAGGGGAGTGCATGTGTGTCTAAAGTGGTGTTGACACTGTAGTCTACAAGTATGTTGGTTGTGATGCTGTGTCAGATGAGTGTGCGGCTCCTACCGCGTGTCATGTCCAAGTCGAACAGCAGATTGCTAGACCAATTTATTTTCAGGATTTGATGAGAATGTTAGCAGCATAAGAGGACAAAATAAGGGCTACAGTAACAGAGGAAACTAAATAAGTATGGAACTACAACAAGATTACGTCTCGTGAACAATGAAATGGTTCAGACAAATGGGAAGTTGAAACAGAGGGTAAAACGAAAGAACATAATGAAACAATAGAGGCTACTGCTGATAAATTAAATGAAAAGGTTTAAACTATTTTAAGGGATCAGCACACTAGTGTTAATGCACTAAAGGCACAAGCTCAATGTTTAGAACAAAAAATTGAAATCTATTTCGGAAACTGGTTCAGGCACGTTTAATGTCCTCACTATTCAGGGGAACTGTTTTCTGAGTTTCGTGAAAGCCGAAAGGAACTCTATAGTAGAAAACAAACTTGTTACTATAAAGAGGTTACCTTAAAGTAAAAGAAGGGTGAATGAACATCACAAATCATTAGAAGGAGATTTGCGTATTTTACTACCGGAGTGTGTGAAATTTAAGACAAATCTGTCACAAAGTGTGAATGATGTTCGACGTCTGGAAGTTGTCAGTTAATTACACAAACAATTCCATGGGTATGTCATTTCCTGAACTAAAAAAGGAAGATACTGAAGTCAGCAAGGAGAATCAAAAATGTTTTATGTACTGTCCATAGTAACGTTTATTAAAATTTAGGAAAAAACAGAAAACATATACCCTCATATTCGAGGAAATAGCATTATTTTAATAGTACATTACACTTTTAAGTAAAACGACTTCATTGGATTTGATTCATTAAGAAAAAAAGACATATTCCAAAAACACTAATCAACTCACGGTTTTGAGAAGAAGACATACGGACGATTTTGGAATGGCCACAGCAAATGATTTTCATATACGCATTCCACGCTTCTCGTGTTATTTCTATTTGGTGTTATTTTGAAATACGATCTTCTTCCCCAACACTCTTTGACCTTTTATTTAAAAAATAAGTCTTTTGTGAGACGGAGGTTTCAAATACAACCACAGATAGGTCAATAAGAAAATTTGGACATCAAACTTCACTGTAGTTTTGGTTCACAATATCAATGCAAATTGCATTACAAGCTTCTCTGATCATAACAAATTTATATACAGTAAGAGGCCAGCTTCTTGAATATCTGCCTCTCATACAGTTAGTACATATTATCAGTTACATCCAATCCATTCTGTATACTGTTGTAGAATGTAATTACTTCCAGTTTTTGTTGAGCTGCCATATGAGCATAATTTTTTGCTCATCCACCACATGATTCACCGCTGCGAGCTCGACCGGTCCTCTTAAGTCTTCGTTAAACTGACTTGGTCTGTGAGCGCTGAAAGTAAACACGTACTTGCCAGCGAAGAAAAGAAACACTATCAAAATTATCCACTGCTCGTACTCACACGAGCTATTGTAAATTTTTGATATTACCCGTCTTTCCCTACAGCTTAATCCTTCCTCAGAATTTCCAACATCTTGCACCATATGACATTGTCGAACGCTTTTCTTCAGGCTGATAAATCTTATGAGTGTGTCTTGATTTTTCTTCGGTATTGCTTACATTATCAAGCTTAACGCGAGGACCGCCTCTCTGATGCCCGTGCCTTTCCTAAAGCCAAACTGATCGTCATCTAACGGGCCTTCAGTTGTGATTCCCATTTTTCTGCATATCATTCCTCTGCAGCTTATGGATGAACTGTGAAACTAATTGTGTGATAGTTCTCACACTGATTTGCCCTTGCTGTCCGCGGAATTGCGTGGATTGTATTCTTCCCAAAGCCTGATGTCGCCAGTCTCGTAGATTACGAGGATACGTATCAACTTGAACAGTAGTTCAGCGACCACTTCTCCCCACAACTTGGTGAATTTTGTTGGATGTTATCTGCACCTTCTGTCTTACTTGATCTCGACCCTCTCAAAGCTCGTTTAAATTCTTACTAGATTCTCTGTCTTCCATATCAACTCTAATTTGTTCTTCTATCTCGTCATCAGGTCACACCGGGATCTAGTAAGTGGGATGGGGGGTAGGGATGCAAACTGGAGTACCTGCCCCGGACGACAATTTCCAGCCGGCCGCGGTGGTCTAGCGGTTCTGGCGCTGCAGTCCAGAACCGCGGGACTGCTACGGTCGCAGGTTCGAATCCTGCCTCGGGCATGGGTGTGTGTGATGTCCTTAGGTTAGTTAGGTTTAAGTAGTTCTAAGTTCTAGGGGACTTCTGACCTAAGATGTTGAGTCCCATAGTGCTCAGAGCCATTTGAACCATTTGACAATTTCCAAACTCATATTCTTGAAGAAAAAAAGCTTGATTCACAAAGCGCCTAGAGTCCTGCACATGTTGGTCTATCGATTATTCACATGATTTTGAAAAGAGGAAAAGTTGGTTTTAGAACATTTTTGAACAAATTCTCAATTGACTTCTGATCGAATCATAGGTTTATTTTTGAATGTGTGTATAGTGTATTTGATGTCTCCGCCAGGGGAATACCCGTCTCATCTAGAAATAAAGAAACCTTCCCCGCGGACAAAAGAGGACGGGGCTATAAGAGCTAAGCCGAATAAACCCGAACTGGTAAATGCCAGTCGCATTATATTTATGTGGTTGATTGGGTGTGCAAATGATCAGCGTTGTTATAATTACTAGCGAAATCTATATGTTCTGACTATCAGAGTGGAAACAAATGACTAACAGTAATAACAGGTGAAATAGATTGCGGATTATCTTCTCGGTGTGACCTGAAAATGAAATTTAGGAAGAAAATAATTTTTGCCAGATCGCTACAATACCAGTTGTACAGTCCCCGATTAGCAGCTGTTTTAAGTTCTATTCTCGAAACGTTTAACCAGGGAATAACCGCGAGAGAACTAAACCTGTGATTCTGGCAGGATTAGTGAAGTTAACCAGAGAATAAGTTTTCACAATGGCAGGAATAGCTACAGAATTAGTGATGAAAAGATTGTTTGTTAGAACGAGGAAGGAGCAGATACGGGGACATCATACAAATTATATGCAAGAACAGGACGAGTCCAAATTTATATAAAAATTTCGTACTACTACTTTTCGATCCCACGCTTGTGAAACCGGGGAGCATGAATGAAATGTGAAGTTATTACCTAACATAAAACTTTTTGCTTATTATAGGCCTAGTAGACATTTGATATTGGTACTTCATGAATTATGTTCTGTCGTGTTATTTATGTAAATGAGGTGCATAAAAATGACTATTTGTGGCAAAACTGTCTCACTTATGTGGCACGTGTTACAACTGCTCCAACATTAGCAAGGCCTGTTTTATCTACCATACAATGACAAAATAGAAGTAATCAGCTTGAGAAACCACACCAGTCTCGGATACTATTCGTATCAACAGCTTTTTCAGAATTAGACAACGATATTTTGATTGTTAATGTGGCAAAACTCTTGACGAACTTCGATGAGGTAAAAGATTCTTTCACAGAAACGAAAGCACACTGTGTAAAGCTTTAGCAAGATTAAGGAGAAAAAAAATGCTGGAACCTAAAGATTGAAGAAGTGTCTACTGACTTACTTGTCTCTTGTCTGTACTGTTTTATTTTTCCAATATTTAATTTTATATCATACAAAAGAGGAAGTTATTAGCTAATAGGCAATAAAGAGTGCAAACTTTCTGAAGAGTTTTTATCTCCGCTCACAAAGAATCCCACCCAGTATCAATTGTGCGTCTTTTTAAGAGAGGCAGGGCGTCAAACCGGCCGACTGGGAGCAGGAGAGGCACCACATGACATTTTAATTTCCACTGTCTTGAACATAGGCTTAATGGCTTCCATATACGCGTTTGAATTCCACAGAGCGAAATACAGTGACGTGCGATAGAAGAATGCTGTGTGAAGATACTTTGCACTAGGCTTTGACACATTTAAGACCGAATACCATATCTTACATTTCCTCGGTCGTATATGATTTATATATTAAAGTATTCAGAGAGATTTGCGTTACAAAATGAAAAAGTTTAGAAAAATCGCCTCTTTTAAATTTTTTGATTTCCTGTCTCGAACGGTTGATGGGGGAGATGGGGGGTGACATTGTCAAGTTTTGTCACCGTTCGGAATTATCGTAAATCCGGGGCTCGCTCAAGAACCAATTTTTGAGTCAGTCGATTCGGATTTTGCTTCGGTTTCTTCTAAGCAAACAGTACAGGAGCCAACATCAATTACTAACAATAAAAACTCAGCCGTTGCAAGTCCAGCAAACATGAACACATTAAGTAATAATCCAACTTTGATAGAGTTGCTACTAAACATAGAAAAAAAAAGTCTGGGAATAAAACAGTGAATCACAAGAAGAATTACGTAAAGATATCAAAAGTACGAATAATGAACTGACATCCCATTCGCAGAATTCATGAATCACAGCAAAACCATTCTGTAGAAATCTGAGCAGAGGTTAGAGATGACTTACAACTTGTTATTATGACGCTACAGACCATACCACACTACCTCGAAACAGAGCAAAACGATTTGAAAACCACACAACAGAAAGATGAAGAAGAACTACTCGCAAAAAGAAATATCGCTATACCGAGTGAAGTAATGTCGCAACTCACAGAGCGTCACGAACATCTTAGTATCAGTATTGAAACAATTAGTGAACAAGACACGTCGAAACGGCTCTCTGGCGTACAAAAAGTACAACCATCCAAAGAAAGGAATGTAATATCCAGTACCGACTCAGCTCATGGAGAACAATAAATCAAACATCTCACTATACCAACCTTGAGAAAAACAGCTACTATTTCGAGTAACGTAACCAGAAACTCACATAACATTTTTCTAGCTTGTTCTTCACGTACAAAGAAATGTAAAACATCGAAACGGCAAAAGAAAGAATAAAGTAAGAATAATGAAAGAACAGCTTACACATAGTAAAAGAAAAAGGAAGTCTGATGACCTTGGTTATTCTTATTTATATTTTGACACATTGTGTATTTTTATGTATTCGTGGCATTTACGAAATATTTTGCGACAGCATAATTTCATTAGCAGCTGAACTAGTGAATAGCCTAGACGGCATATCAAAGAAGTTTTGTGGGTGGAGAAAGGTTACAGTTACGATTACAAACGTTTCCATACTGTCAACTTAGGTGGTTATTTCCTTGCACGAAAATGTACTTACACACAAAGTATTGAACAGTCCGCACGTTATTATACTGAGCATTTCAGGAAAAGATTTACGAAAATAAATGACAATCTGAATTTCCGGCATTTTCCTACGTTTGAAAGTCGATAGGGGATCAAGTACACCTTTCTGAAAACATCGACTGGCGGACGATATCTCCTCAAGCTGGGTGTTAACTTTTTTGTTTCTTGAATCATTGGTCTTCTCCTGTTACCCTTTTTAGTCGATAAGTACAAGGAATTTTCTTCTACTACCCTAATCTAAATATATTGAAAGTAATTTCAGGTACTTGTGAGTTATGCTTAAGAATGTATGATATTGGCTACAGAGTACATTGCGTTAGTCATAAACTGGAAACTACGACGTCACGCATTTGGAGACTTGAAACGGTTAAATACAATGTTATAATGTTATAGTAAAAAATTTCATGTTAGTAAAAAATGTAAAATTATAGTGGCATTCCATTGAAGTATGACCGTGGCACATACATAACAATACGTGACAGGAATGTGCTACAGGACAGCAACTTCAAATTTCGGCAGTAAACTTTGAGCTATGTCACACAGAACGTACCGCTGCTACATTACTATACTTTGGTCTCTTAAAGAAATATCTGTAACCTCTTGCTGAACGTCTTAGGCACCGCGCTAATGTGCCCACCTGCCACGGAAATGGAAATTCTAGTTTCGGTAAACTTTTTTTTCTCAATACAAATTCTGAAGTGAAACATAGGATGGTGAAAGAAGTAAACCATCTTGAACGCTAGTGCAATGTTTGGTTTGGAATATCCACAAAAATAAATTACTGCTCTACTCTGAAGAAAATAACTGTTTGAATTTACCAATACCGTTCACTGAAAATTGGTCTGCTTGTTAGCACAATACATGATAATTTCGGCTACACACTTTTTGCTTGCAGGAATGCAAGTTGAAATCTGCCATGACATAAAAATGACTCACCTCTTCCTGAGCATTCTTACTTTATTTTATTTACAAGTCAAGTTGCGTAAGACCAAACTGAGGAGCAGATCCCCAAGGTTATGGAACATGTCAGTACATGAAATTACAACATAAAAGTAGTAACAGGTAAAAATAAAATGTTTATGAACCCAAAAAAAGTCAATTCATGAGTTTAAGTTAACGCAATCAACGATACAACAAGAATTAGCTTAATTTTTTAAGGAAATCCTCGGCAGAATAGAAGAAGTGACCCATTGACCCATGAGGAAATTCTTTAGTTTCGATTTGAAAGCTTGTGGATTACTGCTCAGGTTTTTGAATTCGAGTGGTAGCTTATTGCAAATGGATGTAGCGGTACACTGCACACATTTCTGCACAAGTGTTAAGGAAGACCGATCCAAGTGCTGGGGTGATTTCTGCCCCATTTAACTGAGTGAAAGCTGCTTGTTCTTGGGAATAAGAAAATATTGTCAACGAGAAATTACAGTAAGAAATATACATATTGAGAGGCAAATGTCAAAATTCCCAGACTCGTGAACAGGGGTCAACAAGAGGTCCTTACACTTACACCAATTATTGCGCGAACTGCCACGTTTCTGAGCCAAAAATATCGTTCTTCAATAGGAAGAGATACTCCAACATATAATAAGATACGACGTAAGCGAATGGAAATAAGCAAAGTACTCTAATTTTCGTGATGAACGATAACTCATTTCAGATACTGTTCGAATAGTAAAAAGGCCAGCATTAAGATCCTGAACAGTTTACTATCTATCTGAACACCTAGAAATTTGAATTGTTCTGTTTCACTAATCATATGCCCATTCTGTGTAATTAAAACTTCAGGATTTGTTGAATTGTGTGTTAGAAACTGTAAATATTGTGCCTTACTGCGATTTAGCATTAGTTTATTTTCTACATGTCATGAACTTGTTATGAACTGCACTATTTGAAACCGGATCAATGTTGAACTCAAAATCCTTTACTACCAAGCTAGTGCTGTCAGCAAACAGAAATATTTTAGAGTTACCCATAATACTACATGACATATCATTTATATAAACATGGAACAGAAGAGGCCCCATCACTGATCCCTGGGACACCTTCCCCTTGACTGTACCCCCATCCAAACTCCACATCACAGCCATTATCAACGTTGTGAATAGCGACCTTTTGCTTCCTGTTGCTAAAGTAGGAGGTGAACCAATTGTGAGTTACTCCCCGTATTCTATAATGATACAACTTCTGGAGCAGTATTTTGTGATCAACACAATCAAATGCCTTAGTTAAATCAAAAAATATGTCTAGCGGTCGAAACCTTTTGTTTAACTCATCCAGTACCTCACAGAGAAAAGTGAATATAGCATTTTCAGTTGTTAAATGACTTCTAAAGCCGAACTGCATATCTGATAGCAAATCACGTGACATAAAATGATAAATTATCCTTACATACACAGCCTTTTCAATAACTTTAGAAAACACAGATGGTATACAAATAGGTCTAAAATGGTCCACATTATCCTTTTCTCCATTTTAGTAAAGTAGCTTTACTACTGACTACTTTAATCTTCCAGGAAACTGATAATTCCTGAATAAAAAATTACAAATATGGATAAATACAGGGCTAACATGTACAGCACAGTACTTCAATATTCTGCTAGGCACTCAGTCATATACATGAGACTCCTCAGTCTTTTTTGAATTAATTATTGACTCAATCTCCCCCTTGTCTGTATCAGAGAGGACTATTTCAATCTCAGAAAGGCATTTGCCAAGAAAATTATATGATTCACTGTAGAAACAAAATTTTTATTTAATTCACCAGCAATGGTCAGAAAATGATTGTTAAATACTGTACGTGTATCTTATTTATCAGTAACAGAAATACTTTTACTACAAACTGACTTTATATCGTTGATACCTGATTTATCAGTAACAGAAATATTTTTGCTACAAACGGACTTTTTATCACTGACCTTGTGCTGCTGACTAGGCACTTCCTTCACAACTGACCATATTGTTTTAATTTTATCTTGTGAATTAACTGTTCTGTTTGTATACTGCATACTCTATACCATCCTAATAACATTTTAAGCACCTTACAATACTGTTTTTAAAGGGAAACTGTAGCTTGGTTGTGACTACTTCTAACATTTTGATATAATTCCTGCTTTGTTCTACAAGATATCCTTGTCCCACAAGTCAGCCACCTGGGCTGTCTGTTACTGCTAGTACCCCATTTAGAACATTCTAATGGAAAGCAACTCTCAAAGAGCATGATAAATGCGTCAAGGAAAGCGTTATACTTATCATATATGTTAGCGGTACTATAAACATCATGCCACTCTTGTTCCTTGACAAGGTTTAAAAAACACTCTATTGATGTTGGATGAATTTTTCTACATAGTTTGTAATTATATGTGAGATTTACTTCAGTATGAAAGCCTTTTAGTCTTAAAATTGCTACATCATTGTCTGAAAGGCCATTCACCCTTTTACTAACACAATGCCCATCTAGTAATGAAGAATGAATAAAAATATTGTCTTTGGCTGTGCTACTGTTCACCTGTTGTTGGAAAAAGCATAGTCTGCATCAGATCTATGAATTTTGGAGATCTACAAACATCCTTCTTCCTGCGCCATAATATAGATAATTTATATTGAAGTCACCATATGTAACTAATTTCTGGTACTTCCTACAAAGGGAATCAAGAACAGTCTCTAGCTTAAGCGGAAATGCTCTGAAGTCAGTGTTAGGGGACCTATAAACAACAACAATTATAAGTTTCACTAAATTCTACAGCCCCTGCACAACATTCAAATGTCAGTTCACTACAGTGCTGTGATACGTCTATGGACTCTGTAGTGGCACCACCGCTTAAGGTGGGAAAAGGTTAGCTTCGGTGCAATATTTCTGAGCACACAAGTTACAGCCATGGCTAGCTACTGCGGGCAGTCTTGTTGGCTTCCAACACAAGCCGGGGGCATCCTGAGGTGAGAACCACAGATTTGGACGCCAGGATGGGGGTGATTGTTGTTGCCGCAACCCTAGCCACACCGGTGAGGAAGCACACTGCAGGCAGCCTTGCAGCTCACAGCAGGCGGCGCTGGGGCGGCAGGGACAGAGACTGCTGAGTCAACTGCCGGCACATCCTGACATCATCACAACTCTGCAGCCATACAATGCCGACACACAGCAGGGCATTGCGCAGGTTGCTGAGACAGCCATTCTGCGGCAACCCATTTTGCAGACAGCGAAGTGGTGTCCTAAGCATTGCGGGACCCAGGGATGCAGACTGAGCAGAATTAGGGCACTGTAGCTGGAGATAATAAATCACTGTGGGAACTCGTACGAGTATTAATATGGTGCATCCTGACAGCCAAGCCTCGTACAACATTCCTCTACAACTCAACTGGATCACTGTTTTATATGTACATAGCCACTTCTCCCCCTCCAACCCCCACACAAGGAGCTCCCACAAAAACAGCCCACTATTCTGTATCCTGGTACAGGAAGCCTTTGAAGTGTCAAATAACTTAAGTGGTGCTCCGATCACCAATAATTTCAGAGTCAGCATTTATAATAGTTCACTAACTTTATCTCTAATACCTCTTATTTTTGACTGATGTCATTGGGCTGTATTTTAACGTACCTCTGCCACAACTTGTAATCTAGTAAGTCCGAAAAATTTCTTGTATTCATAAAGAGATATTATTCTCTCTCTCTCTCTCTCTCTATATATATATATATATATATATATATATATGTTTGTGTGTGTGTGTGTGTGTGTGTGTGTGTGTGTGTGTGTGTGTATTCACAGTCAATTTACCCAACGTTGGTCAAATCTAGGTTGCTCTACTGGATGCACAGTCGTTTCAGGTGTTGTTGACAACAAATAAATTGCCAACAGTGGTTTCTATGCATCGATGTCGTTTGGCGTTGAATTCATTTTCAGTAAGACTCCTGGCTGTGGTAAGATAATCTTAATCTTTTTCTCTCCATAGGAATTACATCATTCAATATTTTTGGGTCGGAATTATTAATACTGTTCTTGTATTCATGTAGTAGTCCACTCTTACATGTGTTATCAGGTGGTGTAATGTGACTCACAATAGACAAGCAGTTTGGAGGAGTATTCAGTATTGAGCCATAAGCAATGTGTATGGAAACCCCAATTTATTCATGAATCTCTTTCGTGTATAGACTATTAAACTAAACAAATGCACATTATTCTATTCTTGAATGTACCAATTCAAGTGCATTTATGCAGTAGTTAGTAGAAATATATGTACCTTGGTATCACATTCTGCTATTAGTGTGCGTGTGTGACGTTTTCAGTACAGCTGATGCTTTTCTGGTTTTTTGTGACAGTTAGTCACAACTTTTCAGTACTGCATTAAGTATATTTACCTAAATGTAGCGGCTGAAATGAAACTGTTCCCTTTCTCCGCTTTGCAACTGTTAGGTTATAAAAGAGTCACTGTCATGATACGCTCTATCAACTCATTTTTGTTGTCTGATACTTTAACTGTCATTTGTTATGAACACAACTCATTTTCAGACTTTATGTCTTCAATTTATTAAAGTAATAGTGTTCGACTCTTCATTTTCTTCTATTATCAATTTTTGTGGAGGTCTTTTCCTGCCATTAAGAATTTCTAGATTCGTTTTAATATCTGTTGGACTGTCATGTGTGTCCATAACGTATTTGTAAATGTACAATAATTGATGCTTTTCTTAAGTGTCCTACTGTGTTAAATGAATCTGCAGTCGCAAGTTCTACTGGTCTGTCCAATACAGAAAGACAATGAATGACAGTCTTGAAATGTAAGATGATAGACTCCAAATGTGTTGAAACTGTGTATGTTATCACTGGTTGTCCTCAGTTTCTTTTGCATAGAGTTGTTTGTACTTATGACATATTCAGTCCTGGTTTTTCGAATGTGTTGCGTATCCTTTGAGCTGTTTAATGTAGTGAGTGTGCCATTTGTCTGTTGTTGTAGATATTTCTTGTTCAGTTGTGTTGTGCATTTTTGTGTTTCGTATGTCTGAGATTTATGTGTCTGTGTTTCCTAGTTTCGATCTGTTTGTTCTTGCGTGTTGGGTGTCTCTTCCATTTTTACTTTAACTTTATGGCCTAGTTTGTCTATCATGTTGGTTTTGCGTCCAGTTTCAACAGCTGTTTGTGTGATTGTTGATACCTCATTGCCTGGAGTTTTATTCAACCTTCGTAGCACGCAAGCTTGTTTGTGTGATGTGCAGTGATTTGATATTTTTTTCTATAGATGTTCTGGTAGTGGTGAGTTTCCTGTACATGGAAAATTTTTTTGGTTATCTTGTTTGTGTACTGCAATGTCTATTAAATTAATTTTTATGTCGTTTTCTAATTCTGTGGTGAATTTTACATGTAGTATGATTGTATTTGAGTCATTGTGCAGTTGTGTGCAGTTGGATGTTTCATCTACAACACGTAGATGTCAATTCTCTAGCGATCCCAGAACGTTAGTCGGTATTTTATGGGTTTCAAAACGTTTTCAAGTGAATTGTTATCATTGTAATTTATTAATATGATGCCTAGGAGTCCACAGATATGTGGTCCTATGGAGACTCTATCCTGTTGTGTCAGGTAAACAACTTCGTGATTAATTTTAAAATACTTATTATCTCTCGTATATGTGATTTGGGAATCTCATTTTCCCTTTATAATCATCGTTTTATGATGTCGGTTGTGTGCCATACCGAAATATGTAAGTGTAATTTTTGTGCAAATGTTGCTGCATTTAATTTTTATTTTATCTCATCTATGATGTGTAAGCGACTGTTGTTTCTGAGTACATAATGACTGTGGATTCTGAATGAGCTTTAAATGCCAAGATCACCAGCAAAGCATTCATTAGATTTAGATAACGGGTTTCAGCAATACTATGTTGCGACCTTCAGGTCTTGTGCTTTATAATATTATGTCATATTTTTCCTCAGTAGTATTAGTGTTGTTACACTATGTATGTGTCATTGAGAAACACTTACAGTACTGAGGAATAGATAATGTAATGTTATGAAGCAATAGATCCGAAGATGGCAAAATGGTCTTGTTTTAGTAGCGATCTTGGCTCTTGAATTTTCTTCAGAGTTCACACCATTTTAGATCGCCCAATGTTGTTACAGTGTCAGTAATTGATATGAATACATAGTTTTTCTATAATTACGTATTAATGCCTCCAGTTTAATTTACAACCGGCTAGATAGGAATGTCCATTGGTTGAAATTTTGTTAACTTATTTAAAGATGGTACTTTGTGATTCTTTTGTTTTAGCCATTTCATTTTCTGTTTTGTGGATATGTTGAGACGTTTTTATAAAAAGGCTTAGGTAGTTTCCTGGTATTGAAGCGCTCTGTTACTGGTTTTCTATAATACGTCACCCTTTAGAAATTTTAGTCTCATCAATGTATTCTTCTAGGTCTTTTAGTTCCATAGCCCCTATGTCAATTTTTGTGAGGAGACCACTGATGTTTCCAGTTTTTCGCTTTATCTTCCTACCTGGTTTCTCTCTTGTCTTTTGTTTCCTTACGTAATGTCAATTTTCCATCCCTTGATTACGTATTTAATTGCCTTTACCATTATGTCTCTTGTAAGGCCTAGATCAAAGTTCGAGTATTTATTCCTTTCTAATGGTTTTATTGTGTATCCCTTATCTGTATTTGATTCTCCACTGTCTTCTATGTAATTTGTGTGCTGGCATTGTGTGTTCTAGCGGGTTTTGTTCATGTTTTGTAAACTGTGTGTTTGTGTGATTGAACAGTCGCTTATGGAAAGTGTTGTGTGTTTGTCTGCTTTTTCTAATATTAGCTAATAAATGTATTTCCAGAAATATGTGTAGTTCTTCTTTCCATTAGTGTTTCTATTCAGCATGTTATAAATATTTCTGAGAATTTCAAATAATTTACTGTCTTAAGATGGATTTTGAGCAGACCAGACCTGATCACACCCTTCTCAAAATGTAGATATTTAATATACTGTCTTAGCCCATAAATTTCTGCTTTGTGGTTGACATGTTTGGCAGCTGGTGACATACTGTCTACAGAGGCATACAGAAATTTAAAAATTATTTTTTGAGAGAGATTAATTTTCTTGAACTTCAGAAAGAGTGTAGTCGATGCAGTTTTGCTTTTGGGTTTCAGGATCTGTTGTAGCGCTTATTCACAATTGCTTAGTATGTCACTGAGTTAGTGATCTTGTGACTGAAGGTCTCACCCTCCTTATTTTTATAATTAATATGTAATTAGAGTAATATGCTTCTCGCTTCAGTTAACGCAAATGCTTCTAGTTCAACACTCTAACATCTTGTGTTAAGTTTCACCAACGTCAATTTTTTAATTTAATTTCTGACAGATAATATATAAATAAGGTAATACACATAGTTTTGAGATTATCGTAGCTACATCTTCAAAATTATAAACAGAGAAACTATACACCTCAGTACAAAATACTGATATTTGTTTGGCTGTTATTTTTCTAATAATACATGTAGTTTAGAGACCAATTTGTTTACATTTAAAAAACTACTAGCAGAAATAATATACTATCTAATGTCACATACAGTCATTTCTGAAGTATGTGTAACATTTGCAGTCCGCTGATATTAAGCTGTACTTTATCATCTTCATTTGAACGGGGTTTTTCGGTATAGTGTTATAAATATTATGTTAGAATTAATATTTTGGTAAATAAAGATAACGTAAAACTGAATAATCCTGACCCATTGCAGATGGCAAACTGGTGAAAAATATTCGCTCTACTGCAAGTGTTAGAGAGCCACATGAACGACGTTATGTGATACTAGGGTATATATTATTTCCTCCAGCAATTTCGTAAACGTAAATACCATAATATCAAAGCTATTGTATGAAATGTAACACTTCTTTCAGGTTATCTGAGAGAAAATAGAACCCACTGATAATGGTGAAACTTCACTGCCACATGTTTGGATGTTAAACAAGAGATTTTTGTCGTTGTACAAGGCCGCAATACATTTGCATAGTTATATATTAGGTAACAATCATGGACAGACAGGGAGCTTCAACCATAAGATTGTACTTTATTCCTGTTAGGTGCAATTTTTTTGTAGAGTTGATCAGTTAACTGTTCTCATGTCTTTCACCTATGTTTGTGTGGATTAAGGTAAAAAGTGTATGAAGAATAGTATACAAAACTGTCAACTACATGAGGAAGTACCCACTATAAGACAGATGTGTCCTTAATTTTCTACTGTAAATGGCGGTGACTGAATTCTATGAAATTTTATGCATGTAAGTAGGTCTCATATTGTAAGTCCATAATGCACCACTCAGATGCTAGAGAAGTAATTTGAATATCAACATTACTGAATTGGCCTTACATCGTAAATATGAGACTAGTCGTCTTGAAATGTTTCTAGTACATACACAGCTATGACAGAATTGTGTTCATGGCTCTCATTAGCCACAGTGAAGTATTCTTTCTTCTGCTACTCGTTCTCTTTGCACCGCTGCATGGCTAGTGCGAGAAATAGGGACCATTTGTGTGTACATAGGGAAGTCTGTCCGCACTTGGGCCAGAATTTGAACGAGAGGGCCGTGGTCGCCTTGTGTGCATGGAAGTGCGTGTAACACAGTCAGCTAATAGGAGAGACACGAAAAGACAATGCGAGAGAGCTGCACAAAATGTATCCAACTTTATTTCATATAACGAAGAATTATCAGCCGCTGTCAACTTAATATGTGTGAAAGCTAGAATTGTGGTATTAAAAGTGTGTGCAAGAGACAGAAGAAATAGCGTCTGATGCTTTATAATAAACTACAAAGTATAGGAAACTTGATTGGAACTGTAATTATTCAATACTTTCCCAGTCTTAAACAGTATGTACTTGTAATAAAGATTTAAATTGTGATCATACAGGTTAAACGCACGGGGACTTTGTTAGAAGTGAATGCGGCTAAAGGATGTGATGTGTACAACTAACGAAACAGTCTGATTGCTGAAAATTAATTTAGTGGTAATAACAACATATTACAATCAAACACTACTTATAAACTGAAGACAAGAATTCCTCTTCTATATATTTTTCTTTGGTCATCTGTTTAGTGAAGAGGTTTTCGCATATTTTGTGTTTAATATATTTCATTTGGAAAAAGTAACTTCTTAATATTTATAATGAGATCATTTTCCATATAAAATGGGTTTGCGTTCTTCTGATTTGTCGTTTGTGAGCTATAAAAAGTAGTGAGAGTTTCCTTAACATTGGTTTATGTATAAAATGGTATGCAACTTGTTAATTTATTTTTGGATTCAAGGTACGTCCTTTTTCTTTACACATCTAAAACTCACCCAACATAAACAGCGACAACATTCCAGTCGGCCAGGGGTGACTCTCGTCCAAGTAGGATGCTTCTGTTGGTTTCTGTGCCGACATTTATTTTTCCATAGTCTTTGGACGAGGTGGTCTCCTGATCTGTACACTATGCACACAGAGTTTAGCTTTTGTATGGAGTTGTATTCGTTACCCAATATACTTACTTTGCCACTGTAGTATCACAGTCCACAATTGTAACTATTAACAGGTTCGTAAATCATATTAAATGATAACATCTGGGACAATACAGTTTTTGTGCATGTAATCATACGCTGGTCTTGAACTAACTTGAACATGATTGTATGACTACAGTTGTAGCATAAAGTACTGTTATTAAGAAAAAAACAACTTCGACACAAGATATTGTTTCTTCAGTATATGAAAGCTGTGGAGCAACCTCTACAAAATAAATTTTCGAGACAACATTAACTCGGGCTTTTTTATGTTTATGATACTGCCATGCTTTAACTATATGTGCCTCTTAAGCAGACTGAAATTATTGTTAGCGTAGCTGATCTGCTCTGATGGTCGACTCTCCCACGATAACTGCTCAGAAATGATAATACATGTCGATTGTATAATCTTTGATCCATCGTTCCAACTGGAAGTGGGAGTTTGACCACATTAGTTTCCAGCAGTTAGCTAATAATCGCTCTGAGAATAAAAAATATGGTACTGTATCCCACCATTACAGATTAAGCGTTTTGGCCTCATCTCGTCTGTGTGTCTAATTATCTGTTGGTGATATCACATTTACTTTCAGCACTTCTCGGGACGCTAGAACTGGCTTTGAAGCACATATAATATCACACTGAGCGAAGTGGTGCAGTGGTTAGCACACTGGACTCGCATTTGGGAGGAAGACGGTTCAGATCCAACTTCGGGAATCCAAATTCGGGTTTTCACGAAAACGCTTCAGGCAAACAGCATTACTTGAATAGAGTAGGAAGTGAATTTTGTGTTTTCCTGTTCGGCTTCATAACGAGCGCTGGTGTTTTCAGTTCCACACTGGGCAACGTTTTGGCACCAAAATTCCTCAGCGTAGTCACTTTCTATGTTGATGATCTGTTAACAGCTACTTCCACGTGGGAAGAACATGTGAGGCCTTAGCAGTCACAGCTAACTAACGAAACCGAAGTTTGGAAAAAAAAGGTTTCCTAATACCGGAAAACTTGATGCGATGAAAAATTTTCCACCACCTTAGAATGAAAAACAACTCAAGGCATATTTGGGTTTAGTTTCATTTCTTGGGAAATTCGTTCCAAATCAGTTACTGAGTAGTGACACATTGCTGGATCTTTTGAAGAAAAACAGTCCCTGGATGTGGACTGATCAGTTTCAAGCAAACTTCGACAAAATAAAGGAAGCCTTACTATAAGCAAACGTACAGCACCACCCTGACCCGCCACAGGATTTTTGCTTGAGAAAAGATGCAACTTCACAGACTTATGCTTCAATGCTTCATTCAGAGCATTGATGCTGATGATGGGGAACTAAAACCCATGGTAAGCAGTATTGGAAGTACAACCCTTCCCGAATCCAAGCGGTCATATTTAGTGACAGAGCTCGTGGTTATTAGCGTTATATGGCCATTTAAGAAATCTGAGTACTGTTTATGGGGCAAGCACACCAAAGTCTACTGTGACCATCAAGCACTTTCTGTCCTGTTGACATGCAAATTATTGCTTCGGAGGTTAGCCAGATGGTGCATATACTTTCAGGAGTTCAGTTTTGAAATCGTGTACATCAAGGCTAAACAAAAAATAATCTCTGACACCTTGTCGCTGTTACTTCAGGAGCTTGAGGAATTCTTAGAACAGAGTTCTGAAATTAGGGTTCTGCTTATAAAGGACAAGACGCAACAAACATACAACGTAAAGATGCGTAAGAGTTTGGAGCAATTGCAACAGAGAGATCTGTGACGAAGAAAGATGAGGTCGTAACCGTCTGAAAATAACGACGAGAATTTCAAGAGACACTATACTGTATACGGGGAGTCCTTTTTCATCAGCATACACCGAATCAAGAACAGTGGTGCGTGTGTTTACCAGAAAGTTTTGCAGACGATTTCATTTTCTAGGCTCACAATATTGGGGTCGCTATGGGGTTTCCAAATGCATCACCTAGATACACATGTACTACTATTTTCACAGTCTGTGGAGAAGAATTCTTCAAGTAATTCGGAAGTACACTACTTGCCAAAGACGAAGCACTCAGACAAGTTGAAGTTGAATGAACTTCTTATAAGGCCCACAAAACCCTTAGAGATAGCGATCCTGGAAGCTGCCGGACCCTATCCGCAAGGAAGGGAGTTGTCAACTACGTTATTGCCTTGTAAGATTTTTTCACAAAATACGTTGAGCTGAATACAGTGCGGTCTGTGATTTAAGGTTCTATTCTTAGGATAATTTAAGAAAATTGTCTCTTGAGAGTGGAAAAGCCACAGATGTTGTTAACGGACAATGGATCGTACTTCGTAGGTGATAGATGGAAGGAATTTACTAACACAAACAAGATAAAACATATTAGCATCTAGATTTTACCCCAGGAAAACCCAATAGAAAGAATATTTAAGGAATCTAATAGGTTTATATACAACTATAAATCACAGAAGCACACGAAATGGTATGAGTTTGTCGCATCATTTCAACAGACAATTAACAGCTTACCAGACATTTCAATCGGCACACCTAATGAATTAATGTTCAGAAGGGGAGAAGTCAATGAGTGTGAATAACCATAGCCCAAGGTACCCATGTCACTTGAAGAAAAACTATGCCAGGCTTTGATTAACCAGGAGAAAAAGGCATAACAGAGGAAAAAGTAGTATGATAAAAGATTAAGGTGCACTGTCAGTTTCAAGAAAGACAAGAGGTATTACTATGAAAGCACCCTAAATATGGGACTCTCAGTTGTAAATGGGAGATTTTGTACACTGGACCATTGGTAGTTAGTAAAACCCCGCATCCAGGTGTATTTAGCGGTAAGGACCAGAGACTTTATTCAAACTAGGATATAAGAGAATTTGTAAACTAAAAGCACTGAACAAAGGCCACACCTCACTTGAAGTACTCTACATGGACAAGTGAAATATTTCAGTATAATTGTATACAACAATTGATCACTTAGTTTTAAGAGAAGATTTTCATTTTATTATTTCTTTGTTTTTAAATGGAAGCTGGGTAAGTTATAGTAATATAAGATTCTGTTTAATGTCAGGAGGCTATATGAAGCCTGAAGATAAAACACTGTCGCAGTAGTGCCAATTCATTCTACAGTGCATGTATTTCCTAAATACGATAATGCGCTTGAGATGCAAACACGAGAAGTAGCATTAGGGGAGGGAGAGGACGCACAGGTGTCGTTGGAGCTGACACATAGGTCAGAAATCTCAGTCCAACATGCGGCTCAGCATGCCAAATGCGACCCTGGCTTAGCATCTAGCTGCCATATAAATTATACTTAATGAAAGTTAATCACATTGAAAATGAACATGTCTACACAGTAAGGATGAAACTAATACAGTCAGGAAGTTTAAAATTAAAGAAAGTTCACAGAGGAAGGAAGTATGACTAACTACGGAAACCTATATATACATTACACTATTATTTAAAGTGTATACATATTTAAATGGTAATTATATACACAATGAATAAAACACTATAAGGAAAGTATTTATACACGAGAAAAGGAAGAATAATTGCAGGAGAATGTCACATTATGAGCAAACTACGAAAGATGATAACGCTTTGCCCATCTATGACAACACTAGTTAATTGCAGGTGTAATCGTACTACGAATATGGAAGGACTGAAAAAGGTAAGTTGAAACGATGGACGTTTTCTGAATATTTGCGTTCTTATAAAAGAAGGATTGGTTTTGAGAATTATAAGGCAGTTGAATTTACAAGTTCACGTATTTAAAGTAAAAATATATGCGTGTGAGAAGAAAACTGATACGTTATGTAGACATGGAGCGACCAAGTTAGTTGTTTGTAAGTTATTATTAAGTTTCTTTTCTTGGTAACTATGCCAAGACACGCTCTAGTAAAGACAGGAAGGAAAGTTTAGGTAGCTGGTACCAAAGAAAACGGGTCACACCGCAATATGTAATTGTATGTACAGTATATAAACATATGTGTATGAATTTGATAGTGTTATTGAGTGTGTGTATACTAAGAGATTACAGTACGTAGAATAATGTTAAATGAAGTTTGGGTCTACTACCAAGGCAAAAAGGAATCGCACCGATTATTAAAAAAACGCAAGCTACTGATGTGAGCGCCAAATATGAGTATTCATGATGCATTATACGGAACCACGACTTACCTGAACGTTCTTCTACAATATTTTCTCTTGTACAATCTTCCTCTAGTGACATATTTAAGTACATTATATACTCAAGAGTACTGTTCTCAGGAATTCTTCTTCCTCTTCCATAAGGTGTGCAACGTCACAACTACATGGACACTGGGCTTTCACTTGGTTTCCTCTCTCACGTCAATAAAAGTACACTGGTAATATACACTACTGGTCGTTAAAATTGCTACACCAAGAAGAAATGCAAATGATAAACGGGTATTCATTGGACAAATATATTATACTAGAACTGATATGTGATTACATTTTCACGCAATTTGGGTGCATAGATCCTGAGAAATCAGTACCCAGAACAACCACCTCTGGCCGTAATAACGGCCTTCATACGCCTGGGCATTGAGTCAAACAGAGCTTGGATGGCGTGTACAGGTACAGCTGGCCATGCAGATTCAATACGATGCCACAGTGCATCAAGAGTAGTGACTGGCGTATTGTGACGAGCCAGTTGCTCGGCCACCATTGATCAGACGTTTCCAATTGGTGAGAAATCTGGAGAATGTGCTGGCCAGGCCAGCAGTCGAACATTTTATGTGTCCAGAAAGGCCCGTACAGGACCTGCAACATGCGGTCGTGCATTATCCTGCTGAAATGTAGGTTTTCGTAGGGATAGAATGAAGGGTAGAGCCACGGGTCGTAACACATCTGAAATGTATCGTCCACTGTTCAAAGTGCCGTCAGTGCGAACAAGGGTGACCGAGACGTGTAACCAGTGGCTCTCCATACCATCATGCCGGGTGATACACCAGTATGGTCATGACGAATACACGCTTCCAATGTGCGTTCTCCGCGATGTCGCCAAACACGGATGCGACCATCATGATGCTGTAAACAGAACCTGGATTCATCCGAAAAAAAAATGACGTTGTACCATTCGTGCACCCAGGTTCGTTGTTGAGTACACCATCGCAGGCGCTCCTGTCTGTGATGCAGCGTCAAGGGTAACCGCAGCCATGGTCTCCGAGTTGATAGTCCATGCTGCTGCAAACGTCGTCGAACTGTTCGTGCAGATGGTTCTTGTCTCGCAAACGCCCCGTTCTGTTGACTCAGGGATCGAGACGTGGCTGCGCGATTAGTTACAGCCATGCGGATAAGATGCCTCTCGTCTCGACTGCTAGTGACACGAGGCCGTTGGGATCCAGCACGGAGTTCCGTATTATCCTCCTGAACCCACAGATTCCATATTCTGCTAACAGTCATTGGATCTCGACCAACGCGAGCAGCAATGTCGCGATACGATAAACCGTAATCGCGATAGGCTACAATCCGACCTTTATCAAAGTCGGAAACGTGATGGAAAGCATTTCTCCTCCTTACATGAGGCATCACAACTACGTGTCTCCAGGCAACGCGGTCTACTACTGTTTTTGTATGAGAAATCTATTGGAGACCTTCCTCATGTCAGCACGTTGAAGGTGTGGCCAACGTTGTGTGAAAGCTCTGAAAAGTTAATCATTTGCATATCACAGCATCTTCTTCCTGTCGGTTAAATTTCGCGTCTGTAGCACGTCAGCTTCGTGGTGTAGCAATTTTAATGGCCAGTAGTGTATTTCATGAATTCGTCATCGTGTGTTTCAGTGTCTGCAGCACCTGTACTCATTCTGCTAAGAGTAACCAATGCACATCTCTGCATTTCTGTTAAAATAAGAAGCGGATTTATTTGCCTAGCCCTGGACTTTCAACTTTCATTTTTATATCTTGGTTACTGTTCACAGCCACATCAAAATCCTTTTCAGGACTGCATCACGTTCTACTAGAGTCAAGGCTCCTACTGCCCTCTTTCGCACATCTCTACTTTCATAGCCTAGAGCTCGCTTATTGAGCCTCATGTAGCGTTTGGAATGTATGCGCGGCATTCGCACACTGCCGGCTGTTTACCGGATTGCGTCATAGCACGAGGTACACTGTGGTAAGCTTGGCCGCTGGCCCGCCCGTAATGTGCAACCTTATACTGTCTAGCTACGCTGTGTTGCACCAACGGACTTACGAGGTGTGTGACCGTAGTCCTGCAAGAGGCGTATAGTGGTTACCCTGCAATAATGGAGTAACTTTGAAGCTACCCTTTGACGCAGTGTGGACTTGGAAAATTAAACTTTCAGAATATATAGGTAAAACTGTAAAATGAGACAGCTGGCACGTCTAGGGTGTACGTTAAAATGAGATTCGCAGTCAATAAAGATATTTTAAACCCCGTTCAGGTCAAAGATACAATATAAGTTATAACTGAAAACAAATTTTAATACGTTATGATTGTATGTAGAAAGAGCGCCGCTACTCTGTGCTATCGTACGAGTACACAAGCCAGTATTCAGCCAGTATAGAGTACGTCATATTGCACCTTATGCTGGTTTACCTATATAGGTATATGTTTTATTTTTTTCCGTTTTTATCCGTTCTTTCGCCTAAGTAGTTTACGGCAAAGATTAAATGCGGTATTCCCTCAGCGATCAAGTCTGTGTGGATCTAGCGAGGAAAGATGAAGAACATTAATTTTATTGTGTATGTAAAAACTGCTATCGGATGTTTCGTGAATCTTGTACTGTCTGTCTTTTTTTGTTCCATGATGGAGAGATGATGTGGATATCTGTTTAGTTCATTAATAATGTGACATACATTAATTCTTACAGTACAAAGACGACTTCATTTACTAGTTCCTTATTTCATCTGATCTATCTGCGTTATCGGTATCTGTAATACTTCGGAGAAGCAAGAAATTTAAGCAGAACAAGCTGGTGGCCGAACGCTGTCTTCAAGACTCTAAGAACTATCAACTGATAATCCAATATAACATGTTTCAGATTTTTCACGTATACGGAAAATCATAAACCTGACTGTCTTGGAGTGTGCGTTGCTGTAGAGAGACAAGCTGCTCTTTTGCGGCGCCAGTAAAAATCCAACGTAATTATTAAAATTATTAATTAATCAGTAGAAGTGGCACCGCTCTATGGACTGCTGTTCTGTTTCCAGTTCGAAGTGATGAAGCCATGTTTCATCGCCAGTGACTACGTTCTACAAGAAATTGTGACGATCGACCTCATATAGCACAATCAGTTCCGCACGGATGGTCCTTCGTTGCTCATTCTGGCCTTCTGTTAGGCGGCGAGGAACCCAGCGACTGCACACTTTTGAGTACCCCAACTGGTTGGGGTGTCAGCCAGCACTACCAACAAAACGGTGTTGCGAGGTGTTTGTGATCCGTCGTTTATCTCGAATAAGAACGTCCGCAAGTTCCAACACTGCAGGAGTCACAGCTGTGTGCGGTCGGACAGGTTTGCCCGACCTTGTTGCGTTGATGACAGACGCATCGCACGACGGGTCGCCGTGCTTTTATTTTCTGCCAGGTATCCCTAGATATTCTGCACGCATCTACGAGTATTTGCGGTGCTCTGATTTTTCGACAAAATAAGCTCAATGACAGCTAGGAACGAACCTCTGTTACTGACGCCAATTGGAATGGATACGTATAGTGCCACCACGTATCGAAACTTCTTGAAATTATAGGGGCTGAAGCGGGAATATTCCACAAAAAATTCCGAATTGTTCAACCGAAACATGCCGAAGAAAAGTAAGTATAGTATAGTCTTTTCAATTTGCTTTTTGGAAGCTCTCATTTCTTCCGTAGGGGCTTTTGCTGTGTTTAGTGCAGCAAAAACCTGGAGACTGATAGGTCGATGCTGTATTTCTGGGCTGGGGTTGGCTATAACTTGGTACAACAGTGGTCTCGCTCAAGACTGACGAAAGTCAGATCTGGATGATGCCCTTTCTGCTATAACCCACTGTTATAGGAGTGTGGTAATATAGCATCACAAATCAGCATTTTTATGTCGTGTGACTCAACGGCCTAGCAACTCAAATTTGACCGAAAGTTTAGTAAAATTTTTCTATTAAACTGTGGCTATAAAGGTCCAAACTTAAAAGGATCGGCTTTTCAAATAATCTTAAATTTATCAATTTTTGTAATGATGTCAAATGTCTTTGACAATCTGTTAAAAGTAAATGTAGTAATAGATATTGTTTAAAAAAAATAAAAGCATAATAATGAATAGTTTCTACGATTATAAGGGTGTCGGTATTCCATTTTGGTTTTTGAACCCGTGGATCTGGGGATAACGCTGGCGCCAAGTGACGCGGAAAGAACCTAACGACACGAAAAAGACAGCGGCCGCAGTCAAGCTGGCCTGGTGTGTGTACGTAGTTGTGCCATGGCTAGCGATGCCAATATTCAGTCGGTGCTAAGACCGTGCGTAATCAAATGAAAGTTGGTTTGGCAGCGGTATTTGTGTCTGCATAGATTCTAGTTCCTGGAAGGAAAAAAAATGCATAACTGATCTAAGAGGGAATGTGGAGCCCACGCAACTTGAAGAAAAATGACGACTGCTATAATAATGAATAATAATAAATTAATTCCATGTTACTCGAGACGTGAAGAACCTAGTTAATTATCATTCAACAGTCTTAAAATACAGAATGACAACTACCATAGACAGTACCTCAATTAAATATAATGAGATACTTCATATCTATTTATTGCATTGCGTATTTTTTTTAAAAAAGTGTGCGTTAAAGTCACTATTCTCAAGTTACAAACTGAATACCAATATCCTTGTTACTGTGGTTAAACAATTTTGGGTAAATATAAACCGTCAAAAGATTATATAAAAACTATTCAGAGTTGCGACAGTGCGAGATTGTCACAAGTGTATTTACCTGGAAAATACAACTTTAAATTTATTTGTGTAGATATAATACCATTGGTGGCATTGCTGATTCACTTAATGCTTCAGATCCTGAGATTACTTTCACTTAATTTTCAGTTATTTAATTTTCACTAATACGTAACTGCAACTTGAATCCACCACTATCCCAAGTTGAACATTGACGATTGAATGTATAACAGTAAATTCGTTTCAGTAACAACTCCTGAAATAATTAAGTTATATTGGCCCTTCAGAGCTGGTAACCACAATTCCTACTAGAATTAGTAACCTTTTTTAAGAGGAACTGTTGCACGGTAAGATAATACCGTTCTAAATTTCGATTGCTACTGCGGTGAAGATAAAACTACAAGGAAGGCAGTGCAGCGTATTCAGTGTAATATACTTTCATGTGTGCCGAAATTATTACAAATCGAGCCACGTGATCCTCATCGCGCTTCGGAGAGAGGTCCAACAGAGAATAAGTTGCCAAGAAATTACAAAATTCCGGTAGGTTTCACAAGGTCAAATCAGTAATCATATATTGTTAGAGTGAGTAAAAGTACCAAGAGTTATATGCTGCAGGTTAAATGTCAATGCTCACTTGAGTGAACAGGAGGCATTAGCTTTCTGGCAAGAGAAACAGGGTACTCAGTGAGGCCATTTTTTTGTGAAGATACGCGAAGCAGGGACTGGGTAAAGGGCCGTGCTTCCGTTATACCGGGCGGGACAGCAGCCCGTTTCTTCGTGGCTCCGTAAGTGTCGAAGCATTTTCTTTCCAGCCGCTTAAAACATTATTCTGTACCATATTTAACATCACAGAAAGTAAGCATAACATTTACAATAGTTGAAAGTTGGTAGCTTTTTAGTCAGAAAGAAATATTTTCCCTGTTCGAAAAGAGTAAAAAGTTTGTTTGCACGAGATTTCTGTAGTGCAAAATTAAAAGGCGGTTGGGTCACATGTGGAATCGGCGGGTTCGGTAACACATTACACGTGAGATCTGAGACTAATGTTGTATCATCTGATGATAGTGATATAATGAGATAATAACCATGCAGCCCGACGTTGGTCAAAGAATATCAGAGCCGCAAACAATTAATACATGAGTTCTGTAGTCTTTTGGACTTCGAGTATTGTCGGTAAGTAACTTGATTATGTGGCTGCAGGACATGTTCTTGCTTAAATTACCTACTGTTAAGACGCCCTGGGTCTTCGTACTTACGTACCTGTCGTATGACATGGGTTTCGAAATTCTACGTATGGTCCACAATTATTAATTTTTTTTATTTTTGGTCATCAGGCTACTGACTGGTTTGATGCGGCCCGAAACGAATTCCTTTCCTGTGCTAACCTCTTCATCTCAGAGTAGCACTTGCAACCTACCTCCTCAATTATTTGCTTGAGGTATTCCAGTCTCTGTCTTCCTCTACAGCTCCCTCTAGTACCATGGAAGTCATTCCCTCATGTCTTAGATGTCCTATCATCCTGTCCCTTCTCCTTATCAGTGTTTTCCACATATTCCTTTCCTCTCCGATTCTGCGTAGAACCTCCTCATTCCTTACCTTATCAGTCCACCTAATTTTCAACATTCTATAGCACCACATCTCAAATGCTTCGATTCTCTTCTGTTCCGGTTTCCCCACTGTCCATGTTTCACTACCGTACAATGCTGTACTCCAGATGTACATCCTCAGAAATTTCTTCCTCAAATTAAGGCCGGTATTTGATATTAGTAGACTTCTCTTGGCCAGAAATGCCTTTTTTGCCATAGCGAGTGTGCTTTTGATGTCCTCCTTGCTCCGTCCGTCATTGGTTATTTTACTGCCTAGGTAGCAGAATTCCTTAACTTCATTGACTTCGTGACCATCAATCCTGATGTTAAAGTTTCTCGCTGTTCTCATTCCTACTACTTCTCATTACCTTCGTCTTTCTCCGACTTACTCTCAAATCATACTGTGTAGTCACTAGACTGTTCATTCCGTTCAGCAGATCATTTAATTCTTCTTCACTTTCACTCAGGATAGCAATGTCATCAGTGAATCGTATCATTGATATCCTTTTACCTTGTATTTTAATTCCACTCCTGAACCTTTCTTTTATTTCCATCATTGCTTCCTCGATGTACAGATTTAAGAGTAGGGGCGAAAGGCTACAGCCTTGTCTTACACCCTTCATAATACGAGCACTTCGTTCTTGATCGTCCACTCTTATTATTCCCTCTTGGTTGTTGTACATATTGTATATGACCCGTCTCTCCCTATAGCTTACCCCTACTTTTTTCAGAATCTCGAACAGCTTGCACCATTTTATATTGTCGAACGCTTTTTCCAGGTCGACAAATCCTATGAAAGTGTCTTTATTTTTCTTTAGCCTTGCTTCCATTATTAGCCGTAACGTCAGAATTGCCTCTCTCATCCCTTTACTTTTCCTAAAGCCAAACTGATCGTCACCTAGCGCATTCTCAATTTTCTTTTCCATTCTTCTGTATATTATTCTTGTAAGCAGCTTAGATGCATGAGCTGTTAAGCTGATTGTGCGATAATTCTCGCACTTGTCAGCTCTTGCCGTCTTCTGAATTGTGTGGATGATGCTTTTAAGTCAGATGGTATATCGCCAGACTCATATATTCTACACACCAACGTGAATAGTCGTTTTGTTGCCACTTCCCCCAATGATTTTAGAAATTCTGATGGAATGTTATCTATCCCTTCTGCCTTATTTGACCGTAAGTCCTCCAAAGCGCTTTTAAATTCCGATTCTAATACTGGATCCCCTATCTCTTCTAAATCGACTCCTGTTTCTTCTTCTATCACATCAGACAAATCTTCACCCTCATAGAGGCTTTCGATGTATTCTTTCCACCTATCTGCTCTCTCCTCTGAATTTAACAGTGGAATTTCCGTTGCACTCTTAATGTTACCACCGTTGCTTTTAATGTCACCAAAGGTTGTTTTGACTTTCCTGTATGCTGAGTCTGTCCTTCCGACAATCATATCTTTTTCGATGTCTTCACATTTTCCCTGCAGCCATTTCGTCTTAGCTTGCCTGCACTTCCTATTTATTTCATTCCTCAGCGATTTGTATTTCTGTATTCCTGATTTTCGTGGAACATGTTTGTACTTCCTCCTTTCATCAATCAACTGAAGTATTTCTTCTGTTACCCATGGTTTCTTCGCAGCTACCTTCTTTGTACCTATGTTTTCCTTCCCAACTTCTGTGATGGCCCTTTTTAGAGATGTCCATTCCTCTTCAACTGTACTGCCTACTGCGCTATTCCTTATTGTTGTATCTATAGCGTTAGAGAACTTCAAACGTATCTCGTCATTCCTTATTACTTTCGTATCCCACTTCTTTGCGTATTGATTCTTCCTGACTAATGACTTGAACTTCAGCCTACTCTTCATCACTACTATATTGTGATCTGAGTCTATCTCTGCTCCTGGGTACGCCTTACAATCCAGTATCTGATTTCGGAATCTCTGTCTGACCACTATGTAATCTGATTGAAATCTTCCCGTATCTCCCGGCCTTTTCCAAGTATACCTCCTCCTCTTGTGATTCTTGAACAGGGTATTCGCTATTACTAGCTGAAACTTGTTACAGAACTCAATTAGTCTTTCTCCTCTTTCATATTCTCCTGTAACCTTTTCTTCTACTCCTTGCCCTACAACTGCATTCCAGTCGCCCATGACTATTAGATTTTCGTCCCACTTTACATACTGCATTACCCTTTCAATATCCTCATACACTTTCTCTATCTGTTCATCTTCAGCTTGCGACGTCGGCATGTATACCTGACCTATCGTTGTCGGTGTTGGTCTGCTGTCGATTCTGATTAGAACAACCCAGTCACTGAACTGTTCACAATAACACACCCTCTGCCCTACCTTCCTATTCAAAACGAATCCTACACATGTTATACCATTTTATGCTGCTGTTGATATTACCCGATACTCATCTGACCAGAAGTCCTTGTCTTCCTTCCACTTCACTTCACTGACCCCTACTATATCTAGATTGAGCCTTTGCATTTCCCTATTCAGATTTTCTAGTTTCCCTACCACGTTCAAGCTTCTGACATTCCACGCCCCGACTCGTAGAACGTTATTCTTTCGTTGATTATTCAATCTTTTTCTCATGGTAACCTCCCCCTTGGCAGTCCCCTCCCGGAGATCCGAATGGGGGACTATTCCGGAATCTTTTGCCAATGGAGAGATCATCATGACACTTCTTCAATTACAGGCCACATGTCCTGTGGATACACGTTACTTGTCTTTAATGCAGTGGTTTCCATTGCCTTCTGCATCCTCATGTCGTTGATCATTGCTGATTCTTCCGCCTTTAGGGGCAATTTCCCACCCCTACGACAAGAGAGTGCCCTGAAACTCTATCCGCTCCTCCGCCCTCTTTGACAAGGCCGTTGGCAGAATGAGGCTGACTTCTTATGCCGGAAGTTTTCGGCCGCCAATGCTGATTATTTATCAAAATTTAGGCAGTGGCGGGGATCGAACCCGGGACCGAAGACGTTTCGATTATGAATCAAAGACGCTACCCTAGACCACGGGTACTCCACAATTATACTGCACGCTAATTCATTTCTGGAATTCGTAGTCCCATTCGCATCCACTGTCGCTAACACGTTATGGGCACATCGATTCATCTCTCTTGTTTGATTACGAACCAGTAAATGCTATTCGATTCATATGTAGGTTTCAGTCCATCAAACAATATCACATAATTATGTTATTCAGCCGGCTGTGTTGGCCGGCGGTTCTAGGCGCTTCAGCTGCTACGATCGCAGGTTAGAATCCTGACTCGAGCATGGATGTGTATGATGTCCTTAGGTTAGTTAGGTTTAAGTAGTTCTAAATCTAGGGGACTCATGACCTCAGATGTTAAGTCCCATAGAGCTCAGAGCCATTTGAACCATAATTATATTATTCAAAATGGTTCAAATGGCTCTGAGCACTATGGGACTTATCACTGGACCGTGTTTTTGTACAATGAAGTCTTCGTATTTACGTTACATGTTAATTATTGTTAAATTTGTATTGTTGTTAAATGTTTTATTAAAGAAAACTACACATTGATCTTGCCAAAAGCCGAGAAGCGATTCTTCTTAGTGTTGTAGCCCTCTGGGGCACTCTTGGATGCACTCTGGGATACACTCTGGGATCTCTGTGAGTGCACATTAAATGTTTTATTATCTCAATTGAACAAAAGCCTCAAAGTCCTGCTCAGACACACAGCCGTAGGCCATCCTAGAAAATGACCTCACGGTAAGTGAGGTCTCCTTATCAGGGTGATTAAAGTAGGCACATGTGTGTTAGTTGTTCACATGTGCTTAAAGAACTGTTTGTAGGGCGGTTACGGCGTGGGGTTGGTGGGTGGGCATTTCTCCGTCACGACGGACTTAGAATGTTTCACGCGCTGTGCGTCTCCGGCACCGCTATATATATTTTACTAGACCCGTGTTGCACTACAATCAAACTTGCGCAACTTCCGGCAATGTTATTCTTACGGGAGAACGCGCTCTTATCGCTTCCGGTGCAGGAAAATCAAACTGCTGATAAGGACTTGGCGCGGCAACACGGTCTCTAGATTTACGAAGACCGTGTTTATTTAAAATCAAACTTTGCGAGTTAGGTTCATGTTTAATACGTGCTTAAGCCCAACTAAACTAAGCACATCACGGACACATCCATGCCTGAGGTAGGATTAGAACCTGCGACAGTAGCAGCAGCGTGGTTCCGGACTGGAACCTCTCTTGTGAAACTTAATTTAAACCTAGATTATAGATGTGATATGGCATAGGTCATCCTTCGATCCATTGTAGAACTTGGAAACCCACTCAGGGAATATTCGTTCACATTTTTGTTGAACGCAGTTGGTTTTTTTCCATCCTGCATTAAAACATTTCCTTTTATAAATAGTGCAATTTATAAACAATGTTTTGTGAGTAGAATAAAATTTCCAATGGTAAAGTTAACTTCTTTTTCGAAGTTATTTTACCAGCTAACTAAAAATAGGAAAGCCTTGAACCCCTTCCACTAAATTTAGTTAGTATTAAGATTCTTTTACAGGGAGTGCAGTGGAGCTGACGCTGAAATCATTAAGTATTTGGTTATATCATCGCTAGTCTCACTGAACTCTACATGTCATGTGTGGTCTGGCGTCTCCTTACCAGCAACAGGTCCCAGATTCAAACTAGCCAATTCCCTAAAAAACGCGCTCAGAGCGTCGTTGCGCGAAAGTGGTAGGGAGACACTATATAGAACAAACAGACACCACGCAGAATGTTAGAATGTGTTCACGAGAGTCAAGCTATAGGGATAAATGGTATTTCAGCGCAAATGTCAGTACGCATTTGCTGATTTCATGATACAGCTAACCGCTGACTTAAAATCAAAAGGGAGAATTATGTCCAGAGTAATTTCAGTTTTCTTTAGAAATTCTTTTTACATACAGTAAAGGATTGGTTGGTTGGTTTAGAGACTTAAGAAACCAAAGAAATAATAAAATTTTAAGATAAAATTTTAGCTGACTTATGGTGCTGAACACATTTAATGGTACGAAAGACATGTTTTCTAGTGGGAGCATAGACAAGGTGTTTGAATTGCCGAACTGAATTAAGTGTGACGCGTTTGTTTCTGTGGCCATCCTCCGCAGCAAGCATATAAATACTCGTTTTGTAAATCAAACTGCCTTTTCCTGCTGCTATAGCAATTGGTATTTGGCTATAGCAGCAGGGAAAGGCAGTTTGATTTACAAGACAAGTATGAATTAAGTGTGTTTGGCTAGTACTATAAATCAATTTTTTTCTTGCTAAACTGTCTGTGAATGAATCGGTTCTTCTGGGAAGGGAGTTCAGCGCCGAATCTATAGGCATTAGGGAAGCTATACCATTGTTGGCAGCCACACCACAGATAGCTGTCAACCTCCAGCACTGACGGGAACCGCAGATTGACGCATCGTTCGACACAGTACGCGGCCAAGTGGATTATGGTTCAAAATGGTTTCAATGGCTCTGAGCATTATGGGACATAACATCTGAAGTCATCAGTCCCCTAGAACATACAACTACTTAAACCTAACTAACCTAAGGGTATCACGCACATCCATGCCTGAGGCAGGATTCGAACCTGCGACCGTAGCGGTCGCGCGGTTCCAGACTGAAGCGCCTAGAACCGCTCCGACACACCGGCCGGCAAAGTGGATCATGAATTTCTGCAGAGGTGGCTGGACTGCAAACGATTTAAAATTTGATGACAGAACACCGATCGTGCGCTGTCTTTGTGATAGTGAAGTGCTTCGAAGAAATGCTCCAAGCAAAATGTGATTTCAAATGAGTGTAAGTCGAGTTGTCTCGAATGTTTGCTAAATTTATATGATTTATGTCTATCTGCTAATTTAATAAATATTCCGTTTTTTTATAATTCTTGTTACAGTTAGTAAATTTAAGCTGATGATAGATTATGACACACTAGCAGATACATGGTGTTTAATACTCAACCAAAAAAGATGCTTACATTATGGTTCTGACATGCAAGTAATAAATTTTGTTTATTATAGTATGTATTTATTTATTATGTTATGTATGTCAGATACGAAGTGACTGAATGTACCAAGTTATCGAACTAATGTGCCACATTAAATGCAGGTATGTAACGTATCCCGTATGTAGGCGAGTTATTCCTTATTTAAATATTATTGTAATATACCAGTTAAGTTTGTGAAGTGGTCAGGTTGAGTCAGATCAAGTGGAGACACACACTTTTTGAGTGGTGCGCTCAAGTGACCGATTCTGAGGACTTTTCGTTCAGAATTTGAGAAAGATTTTGTAAGTTATTCGTTTATCTTTTATTTAATAATACTGTGCATATTATTAACTGGCAATTCTAGCCAATGCTTGGACTGTGGAACTAAAGGTTCACAGCTAAAGATTTTTTTGCAGCGAGTTAGTTGCTGGGGATGAAAGCAAACGTGCGCTGATAGACCTTATGACTGCTTCCACCAAATGTTTTTAAACAGAGACGCGGATAGCCTAATTACCTAAGGTGAGAGCAACATCAATTAAACTCACAACAGGTTTGTTGATATGGGATGCTGTTCAGAGAGTATCTACTCAGCAGAAAACCATTAGGTGAAGTGGCAGCTAGAATGAGAAATTCTCAAGTTATGTAATGACATTAAGTTTTGTTACCACTGACAGTGATCTTTACGTCAGATTTAAAGAAGTCGGAAGTATCATCATCACATTTTTTCTTGATGATGGGCTGTTTACTGAAAGGAGTATAGATGGTTTTCCTGAAGTTCTGAACAAGCTGCACCAGAAGTTTGAAATAACATTTGTCATATCTTGAAACGTAAATTAAAGTAAGTTCATCGGGAATTTTAGGATATCAACCTATTTATAGAAAGAAATTCTCAAGACAGTTTTAGTTTTACTGTTTAAAAGCAGCAGGTACGCCTACGGAGCATATAATGGTGACAGATGAACAAAATCTCGTCAGAGATGAGCCATTGGTAAGGACTTAGCACTAATGAGAAACTATGGGGAGTCTGCTGTACATTGCAACAACATCTCGCCCATACATTTGATTTTATTATTAATTACTCAGAAAGATTTGGATATAAATCAATGGATAGTCACTGTAAAACGGTAGAAGGAATTTTCCAGTACGTAAAATTAATTATCAGTTGTGCTATATTCTTTGATGAACGTTACACACCACCTTCCTATTGTTATTCTAATTATAGAGATGATATCCCAACTAGATGCTCCACCAATGGAGTTCTTATCTTGGAAAAGGGACCTATTGTATGGCATGCTCGAAAGGAACGTCTAATGACAACTTCAATAGCTGAAACAGAATACCAATCCACCGTCTCCTCGATCTGTCTATATGTTGGATACGAAACTTTGGACAAGAACTTCGAATTTCAGCTCTGAAAGAATTGTGACAACAATGCGCTGACAATCAAGCTGTCATACATACGTTAAAGAACACCTATGAAGAAAAAAATGACAGGGAGAAGTAACATATAGAAATTCCACGGAACTTCATCTAGCAGGATAACAGACTGACTATAAAAATTAAACTTCTAGGAAGACCAGGCCAACATATTAACTTACTGCCTCAACCACAGAGTCGTAAGGTGTTCGAAGAGTTAAGAAAAGAAATTAAGGAACAGTGCTGAGAGTTACTTGTTTTTATAGCTTGTTGTTACATGATGTGCAGACTGTTTATATACCTGTATACATGTTCCACATATTTTTTAAATAATAATATAGCCGTTACCCTATGTTCAATTAGTTGTTTTTCATCCAAGCACGTTATATGTGAAAAAGTTATATTAATGTTATTCCAAATATCGCCAAACTGTTACTTATCATTAAAACCAGAATTTATAAAGAAATAACCGCAAAGGAAGATCATATCTAGTTCCACACGACGAAGAACCTTCATCAGAAAGTAACCTAACATCGTGGAGACAATGAGGAAGCGTAATACTCTCTCTGATATATAGTACTAAGGTCATGTAAAATGTTTATTAGATACCATCATCACTGCTCCAAAGTGACGCTATTATAAACATGTAATTCCATTCATACATAAGTACAGCGATGGGTAGAATTGTTGAGAATACTTCCTAACCAATTAATCACTTACAGCTGTTAAATGTGTCTAATTACTCACTAATGAAAGAAGAACGTCATCTGTCATTTTCGGGGAATTCGTGGATGCCTTAACAACACTTGAGCTATAAAAGGAATTTAAATACGATGAACATATGTTATTAACATTACTATACATAATTTATCTGCCCGAGGATACCCTCGAAGTGATATAAATTTTCTCAATACAATAAAGGAATACATAGGTCAAATAAAATAATATAATTATATACACGTGTGTTTAACGATGACAGGGCAGGCGGTCGGCAGTATACTTGTTCAAAGAATGGTTTCGGTAATTTCCTGAATTGAAAAACTTGGAATACTTTAATGAGCATGAAAATCCATCCTTCCCAATCTAGCGCCAGTGACTATACAAATGCGGGTCTAGTGAAGCAGGGGATACAACCCGTCGGCTTTGAACAATGACGTCATTCCTTAGTCATAGATAGTAAAGTCTTCACTTCGAGGCATAGATAATAAAGCAGTTCTGTGTTCTAATAAGCGCTATCATTAAAATAATTGAATGTGAATCTAAAAGCGAACGTTTATCTATATTTCACTATTTTACCATATTTCACTTTCTTATTCCACCAATATGCTTCAGTAGCTGATAAGTGTTTTTTGGCTTATTAAAAAAAAATCTCACGAGATAGAATAAACTGATCCTACTTTATTAAGCAATCAATAAAAAAACTAAACTAAAACATAACGGCTTTTGCTGTTATGTTTTAGTTTAGTTATTTTATTGATTGCTTAATAAAGTAGGATCAGTTTATTCTATCTCGTGAGATTTTTTTTTAAAAGCCAAAAAACACTTATCAGCTACTGAAGGGAGCTACAACACTAAGAAGAATCTCTTCTCGGCTTTTGACAAGATCAATGTTTATCTCTCTCGAATTCCTTTGTTTCTCAACATTCTCCTCAGCTCTTTCATCTTTTTAATACATGCTCTCTGGCGACTTGTGACGTCATTGTTCAAAGCCGACGGGTTGTATCTCCTGCTACACTAGACCCACAAATGCACCGTCTCAACCGGCTACACCCAATATACAGTGCTCTTACAATTGTAGATACTTGGAACATGTAAGTTTAATAACACAAAAAATAATAACATAAAAATAATAACATACCATTCATTGTCTCCATTCTTCTCGCGGCCCAAAGCCACACGCACTTGCAGAAGACGTGAAGACCACGACTACGCTGATGCTCCGCTGCTACATCTCCAGGTCCTCGCTACTGCCTCTCTGAAGTGCAGGGTCAGCGTTCTGCCAGGAGGAGTGAGACGTCGAGCTGAGGCAGACGGTGAAACATTAGTATTACACTCCTTGGGTGTAAGACTTTCCTCCCAATATCGTTACTTTGCCGACGTATGTTATTAAGTCAAACATTTGTATTAGTTATAGCTTATTTTATCAAACGATAGCGTGAGTAACTTACTTAATCAGTAATTCTATGGCATGCAATACTTAAGATCTAGACTTTGGTGCCCTTGTGAAGAATGTATTCGACATTTCTCTGCCTACTTTTTTCTGGTGTGCAGAAAACACTTGTAGATGAATTCATTTGGTTCGGTAAGGACGCTAATATCTTTTAACTGGTTCCTCACAATGAACTCGTGGTACTTTCGTTAATATTGTAACGGCCCTTGCCTGTAGTTCTAAAACTATTCCGGTGTTTCCTGTATTTAATCATCTGAAAACAATCTCATAGTTCTAAACTATTTATTAATACCACTAGTATGTAATAACAGGCCACTGGCTGTTACACATTCATGGCAAGTGACCTATTCTCTTTGCTAGAATTTTCCTTTGTTTATTCCATGTCAACTGTTAGTCATTATTCATCCGTAAAAAATTTTCTGTTTCATACACAATCTTATCATTTACGTTGAATGTGTGAGAGTTATTTTCTCTCTTTAGATTGAACTGAACACTTCTGATATCTTCGTGTTCACTGTCGGCGTGTTATGTATTGACAATTGTAAACATCGCTGAGAGGTAAACCAAAGTGCTCGATGCAGTCCGTCGATCTGACCAAAGCGGTCATAACAACTCCTAAAATTCAACACAAATTAAATATAAAAATGACGAACAAGTAGATAGTCCGTTCTCATGTCGCAATAATGTAAACCAATACTGAGTCATATAAATTAGAAATACAAAATATAGAAGCTGATGAGACGAAAGTGGGAAATTAGGTTTTTGAGGTGTAAAAAATATCCTCTGCAAAAGAACGAAAGTAATGAAATCCGCTAATCGAAAAAGGCAGAGAAAAACGAAAAGTTGTGACTGTTGCTTTCCATGACGCAAAAAAGTATGAAATTTAGCAAGTCGACTGCAATTTGCAATATTTTCGGAGTACATGAAAGCTCTAAAAAAATTGAATAGCTGACTCCTGAATCACTGCCTCCTGCCAAAAGAAACGGATATTAAAATGTAACGGGTGTATCCGTGCAGCAAAAAAATACAGCGCGGGGAACAAATAAATGAAACGACTAAATCAATGTTAGAGATCAAAGACATGAAACTATAGGTTCATATGTTAAACTGACAATAACACAGAAACGGAGCCTCTATCTCCCAAAGCAAATAGTACGGCGAATAAGAATCATATATTGCAAAGAAAATATAACACTCAATAATGTCAGGATCATGTAAATTGTAATCACTGTTTCGCTCGTTACTACGATAACCAAAGATAATGTTTAAAATGTGAATGATTGGCACCCACGGGAATACGTTATTGCAGTGGCAGTAATAGCTAGTAATACTGTATACATTATCGTTGGTGTCACTTAGCGCTCGCCACTATATTACGATTTTAAAATGCTCGTAAACAACTGTTTGTGTTGAGATAACACAGTCGTAAGAAATTCGATAAACCGATATAGCTATATTTCCTTTACAGTTTTGACATAGTGATCAATGATCGTGTCGTGTTTGCTTCTATTTTTTCGTGCAGAAGACGGAAGATGGAATGACAGAAAAACATCTCAATGCATGAACAAATACAAACATCTTACGTATTTTTGCTTTTGTACTGTATGTAAGCCTAAAAATTACATTACAATTTGTCTTAACTGACGTACCGCCACTCCTAAGTAGTTCATACGTATTTTAGGGGTCTGAACAGAAAGAGTATTAACAGACGTAGCCTAATGATGTATTCGTGATCAATGTCACTGTTATCGTGCCAAAGGCTGGCATCACCGTTCAATAGCATCGGTGAAGCAGGGATGTGGAGTGACTGGCGGCGTTCGTGTGGGTGGAGTGAAGAGGGAAGTTAGTTACTTCCGAGCAGTCGCATGGTACGGTTGACGCTCTCGACTGCGGCAGCTGGACACCCGCCTATATGAGTCACCCATGTTTCTGAGGAGACTATATGGTACGAAGTTAAACGTCATCCGGGTGGAAGCAGTGTGATACACACAAGGAGCGGCGTGAGTCCCCAGAGTGGAATCTTGGGAGGCTCTGTCGAGCATAAATGGTGTATGAATCAGTGTTGTGTGTTTGTGTAAGCCAGTCATTAGTCATTTGAGTAATTGGAATAGAACATATGTTTCAGAGAAATTTCTGCACTTAAGTAAGAAAACAGTCTTGTTCGTGTGTATAAGGGAGACGGCCAAGGACTCAGCTTCTTTTTGGTGTGGATAAACGAAAGCAATGGATCCCGACTTGCGACACTCCCAAAGTGAATTAGTAGACGATTTCTGTAAGAAAGATTGATACAACAGAATCGTTATTAATATGTTAATATGGTTAATCTTTCTGCGTATTTTATATTAGCTCTTTGGTCTTGGGTGTTGTTGCAGGGTTTCAGTTTTAATTAAGAGGCGATATGAGGGCATTGGTCAGCCTTAATAATATATTAATCCTTTACTTAGATAAGGATGACCTGATTTGTTGCTTTTAATAAAAATACAAGTTCTGATAAACTGATCGTTTTGAAGATCTCATTGATTTTGTGGGACGCTAATGGAGATTTAAAAGGAGGCTACCAATACGTAATACTGTGCGTTGATGCATTTACCATGTTTACCTAATTTTGCCCCATCAAAGCAGCAACAACACAAGCTGTGGTTAAGAATCCGAAAAATAATTTTTTTTTTTTCTGTTTGGGCCACCCCATTTCATTGCTGTTAATTATGTTTTTGGTGCCTAGTATCTCTTAATTATTACGATTTTTCACTTTTCCACAAAGGGAGAGGGCATACCTGGGTAAAAGCAGTTCGCAAGGAGTACGGGTCTCCTACAAATGTTTTATGTGTGTATTCCCAGAAGTTTCGTGAAGAACAGATAACTGGTCAGACGGGAAGGCTCCAAGAAGACGCTCTTTCTCCGTATTCCTTTCGTATCTGTCACATTCTTAGCAAGTGATCACCAGAAGCAAGATTCCTGTTCTTGAAAATGTGATGAAATTTGGAAAGTGTCTTATAAGAGTTCATCACCGAGTTGAGATGAGTGTTGCTTAGCGAACGTGTCACAACGAAAATTAAAGCCAATGGAGGAGTTGAGAGAAAAAAATAGTTAATGAGCGCAAAGAAAAAACCTAATGTCCTATAGCAGCAGTTTAGGCGAAATGAGAACGGAATACAGACTGATCGGGATGCAGTTATTTACCTCTCAAAGGAAAGGTGACTAACGAAGAGGCATAAATTAAATGTAACTACAAAAACCTTATTTAATTTTTTTATTATTCTTCAATTTCTGATACATGCATTAACTAATCACGCTGCTTTACTGGTGCTACTGCATTTATTAATCTTTTAGTAATTTTGATCAACTTCGAACTTGCTTCAAGTATTATGATCGTTATAAAACTGCCCTTGAACTAGAACGTGTTATTTGTCTGATAAAATGTGTCTCTATTGCTTTGCGTGTTCTTTCGAAAACCATGGTCTACTTTAAACCTACACATAACTTGGTGTTCTCATCATAAGGTACTGTAATGTATGTTCTGAACACAATTAGTATTCTAATATTGGCTCAGGTGCAGAATTTGTTCAGACCACCTCGCAAAGCTCATAACAGCACCTTTTTTTTTTTTTTTTTTTTTTTTGGAAAATCGCTGTAGTACAAATCATAAAGTTCTTGACGTTACGTGAGGTCAGATGGCGGCTTCAAGCTTCAGTAACAGATACGCCTCAACCAGAGTAGTAATGTACGAGTATGTCACTGTATTCATGGTACACTAGTTAACGAATGACAGCATCGAACTCAATGGTACAACATCATAGCTTAAAACATCTACAGGGTATCGAACTTTCGAATTCAGCTCCATTCTCGATATCGTGTGCTTCCTCAGCTAGGAGTTATGGTGTTTACCAGTGAGTAGAGAATTGCTGCCATCATTAAACAGAATTTTCACTCCATGTGTTCAACTGTCTGGGAAGTCATTGATACATATTACGAACAGAACAGATCGTAATATACGTTCGTGAATATTTCCCATGTTAATATTTTCACGCCGATTTTTGTTTCACTAACAATTAAACATCATCTGGAATGTGGATCATTGTATCTCTCTAGGCATGGCTGTACTATTTGTTATCTGTTCTACTTATTTCAAATGCTCACAGTTTGTTTAGCAATAGTTAATTGTCAAGAGTGGCCAACACGTACGTCACAAAAACGATGTCGTAAATAGAAGAAATAGTCACGATTGGGAATAAATGATAAGTTTATCTAGCTTTACCCCGTGATAGCAGCGGCGACACAAGCTGTTGTTAAGAATCTGAAAAATATTTTTGTAATTTTTGGATCACCTCAATACACTGTTGTTAGTAATGTTATTAGTAGCTCATTTCTCGTGATTATTAAGATACTTCATATTTTCAAAAATTAGTCGGTAAAAGTAGCTGGCAAGGAGAACGTGCCTTCTACTAAAGCACGATCCCAGCAGTTTGGTGAAGAAGACATGGAATTCATCGGTCAGACTAGGAGACTTCAAGATGCACCTGTTCCCTCTGTTTTCCTTTCGCATCCATCGCATTTTTAGAAAATGGACGCCTCAAGGAAGCCTCACGTTCGTGGAAATGTTGGTGACAAAATTCGAAATGTGCGTTTATCACCATATTGAGATGAGCGTTGTATTGAAAATCTGTCATTAAGAAACAGAAAAATAATCGAAGAGCTGAGAAAAAAGATACAGTTAATCAGTGCAAAGCAAAGTCCTATGCAGCAGAGTAGGTGAAATGAGAAGAGAATACAGACTGACAGGGATATTGTTGATGTACTTCTCAAAGACGAGGTCTTTAACGAAGAGAGTTATCAAAGTGTAAATAAAAAATAGCCGCCAAAACCTTGTTTTATTCTTTATTATTCATCGCGTTCTGATTCGTACTGTAATAACTCGTGCTGCAATAGTAGTGTTTATGTATTTGTTACTCTTTTATTAGTTTTGATCAACTTCGACATTTCGAAAAATGTTATCCTAGTTATAAAAGTGCTCTTAGATAGATATCGCGCTGTTTGTCTTTGATAAAAAGTTGTTTTTTATTCCTTTGTGTGTTGTTATCTCATATTCAGAACGTAATCAAACTACCTCGTAAAGTTTAAAACGTTATTTCGCTTCAAAACATCATATTTGTACTATTCATAAAGTTCTTGACGTTAGATGAGGTCGGATGGCAGTATCAAGCTTCGGTAACCAGATGCGCTTCACCAATTTAGTAATGTTCGAGTACGTCTGTGTTAGTAGCGTATGCTTGGTAACGAACGATAGCACCAAACACAATGACACCACATCACGACTCAAAAACGCTAGGCGGTATCAAAGTCTCAAATCCAGCTCCCTTGACGATTCGTGTGCTTTCTCAGCCAGGATGTTTGGTGTTTACCAGTGATTAGAATGTTGCTTTCAAGCAAAATTTTCGGTCCATGTGTTCAAAGGTTCTGGAAATCATTGATACATATTACGAACAGAACAGAAGATAATATACGTTCGTGAATATATCCCATGTTCATGTTTTCAGTTTGATATTTGTTTCACTACCAATTAAACATAATCTAGTCGCGGTCATCCTATTTTTTAGGCATGGCTAGACTATCAGTTAGCTATTCTACTTATTCCAAATGCTAACAGTTTGTTAGGAATATTTTACTGTCAAGAGTGGCCAACACGTACGTCAGAAAAGCGATGTCGGAAATAAAAGAAACAGTCGGGCTTGGGATTAAAATTCAGAGCTGAAGGGCATCAGTGATATCATTGACTGGTCACATTGACATCTTCAGTGAACGTAAGGGAGTATCCCAGAACGTACTGAATCGTACAACAAGTCCCTAACCCCCAGGATGGAATATGAGTACTCCAGCTGTCTGATTGCACTTTTATTCGTGTGAAAGTGAACGGTAGGTTTGTAACTACTTTGCGATTGTTGTGGCTGAAGGGGAAGGGGAGAGGGGTGGGTACCAGTTGAGTATTCACCTACTGGGATATGGGAATCCGGCTAAACAACACATCCAAGAGAACATTCACACACGTCGTTAATCCGCCGGCCGGATCAAATCCGTGGCTGTCGCACTTTTCAGTCCTGGAAGCGGCGCTATAACAAGCAAGCCTATCTGGGCAGATGAAAACTGTGGGATCTCGTCGACTCGTCTCACATAGGGTACCTAAGGGATGCTGCATTCTCGGAATGCTATACAACATTTCAAGCAAAATCACATTAACAGTTTTTATTACAAATAAGAAGATTGACAATACTGAAAACGAATAACTGAGGGCGTTGGATGCAGCTGCTAGTCTGAGATGAAATGTTTACTCAGTGGAGGAAGTCTTGGAGTGCCTCATCAAAGCTGTCAAGAAACTAATGGTTCATACAGACATCTCAAAAACCTTGGACAGATCTAATGATATTGCAGTAACACTGTCATCCAAACCCAGAGGCTTCCTTTACATTTGCGACATCGCCCACACGCTATAACCCCAAATTAAGCCAATGGTGTAAGAAAAATAAAATGCATTCATTAATAAAATGTTAGGGTTCATATAATTAATCATAGATACTTATTACATATTTAGCACATCAAAACGCTTTCATTAATAAAGAAATGAGAGTCCGTATGACTAATCATATTTACTACATATTTACTACATTATAGTGCAAATAATCGCTTTTCCTTCATTCGTATTTCCGCTTCTACTATGGAATCTTATAGCAGATCCATACTTTCAGGTCTTCTGTCTGTAAAAGAACTTTAATGTTCGTTGGTAATGCCAGAAGACATTATTCGCTGCCATGGTTTCGTGGTTTCTTAACATCTTCTGTCGTGGTCGATGGCGATAATTAGGTTAACTCCTTCTTCACTGTGGTATTCAAATGAAGAAGTTGGGATGATGTTGAGGCGACAGAGGTGTATTCGAGACCCCCAAAACGTGTCGTTCTCACCATAAAGTCTCTACTCTAACCGGAATTTCGGTAGCAAGGACGTGATGGGAGATTAGGTACCGCAGTGGCACAATAGTATCTCACTTTCATTTAATAAGAGTGGCGAGGTCATGGCTTTGGCGACCATTGTTTCTTGTCCTTATGACATGTTGGAGATACTCAGGAACGACCTTATTGTGTTCCACTATACCAGTACAGAGCGCTTCCCTGGCCAGAGTATTTACCTCGTCAGAAGTGGGTACTAGTACATTTGTAGACTCTGTAATTACCGATGCTCTCCTTCTGTTATCTTGGAAGTTTGACTCTTCTTGGTTCACAAATGAGTGTTCACAGAAATTGCATAAGCTAAGGCACTACAGGGCTGTTCTGTGGTAACGTCTGAAATGCAATATTTTATTCTGTATCAGTTGTCATGATGTAAGCATGACACAAGATGGCGAGCAAATAAAAGGACATGCAGCAAGAGTAATAATAAAGCTGAAAACATTATTGATAGTTTTAATATTAAATAAGATTTACTTTCAGCCGTGCCCCATGCATATCAGAGGACTGCCACTATTTATTCAGTGCCTCATAAAGTATTGTCAACGTTGGTGGAGCACAGCATGGTCATCGCAGATCGCGCTTACCGTCAGCCTCCAGTAAAGATTTAGGAAGCATCTGAGACGCGCACCACAACACAGACCTTAGACTTGTTTAGCGATGTTTCAGTTTCGTAAGCTTTTTCTATAGTTTGTCAATTGGCGCAAATCCTTGGGAGAGCTGCTGTCCACATACTGTTGGGAAGCCATATCTTTCCGCAATCCAGTAAACAATCAATTTCCATAAATACACTCAACATGGAGAAGCGTGGATAAGGACTCAATAATCGAGACCATAGGAAAGTAATTTCACATCCGGCCAACGACTTGATTTCAATTAAACACGGTTTAACTTGATCGTTCTTTACAAATGTTTCTCGTAATGTCTGAATTCAGTCATCATTAGTTAATTTAGTATGTCACTCAGCAGTGTCTCGTGAAAAAATGAAAAACATTGGTTTCAATTTTCTCTATGTGCATTGTTTCATTTAATAGTGAAAACATAAACTCTTGAAAATATTTATTATAGACTGATTTTTTTAGCTTGGTGTAAAACCGCGCCACACAGCATTGCTAAGCAAGATTCATGGATTAACCGTAGGCAAGATACACGTTCAGACGGTCGATTGGATGACTGTGGAGGAGATAACTCCAAATGGGTAGGTCAGCAGGGACCATGCTACTAATGTTACAACACTCATCCCTTCTGCAACGTTACTGACACTCTAATGTCATCACAAACAACATCATGTTAGTGTTACTGTAATTGGTCCAAATTTCCTACCATATTTCTATATCATCAGAATCGGTTTCACCTGATTATGCAGACAACTGTTCTTAATATTTTCCGAACATATTTCAGCACATGTGTGTCACCATCAGTGATTCATTCTTTATACCTTAGTGGTAAGACTGTTTTCTATTGAAAAGAGTTTTCTAAAGTAACAATTTATCTGTGTAACTATTTTACAGTGTAAGAGTTTTCCAGGTAGACCATTTCCCTGTATAACTGGTTGCCACGTAACCATTTCCAGTGTTAGGATTATCCAGTTGAATCATCCTCCAGAATACCAATTTTGAAGTGTATCTGTTTCAATGCAACCATTTTCCAATGCAACTGATTCTAATGCTACCTTTCAGCTTGTAACTACATCCAGTCTAAACTGTTTCTAGTGCAAACACCTCCTGATCAACCATTTTCTGGTGTAACCATTTCCCAGGATAACGATTTCCGTTGGAATCATTTTCCAGTCGACCCATTTCCACTGTAACCAGTCTCCTTTGTAAGCATTCCTAGTGCAACTCTTTTCCATTATAACAATTTCCAGTGTGACCATTCCCAGCGTAACCATTTTCCATTCTGTTTTATAGTGTAACTATTTCCAGTGTAACTGGTTTCCGTGTTAACTGTTTGCAGTATAACCATTATGCATTGAAACCATTTTCCGGTGCAAATGCATTCCAGTGTAAACATTCTCCACCATTGCCTTTCTGCAGTGTGTCTGTTTACATGTAAGCATTTGCGTGTATCCTTATGTCTGATTTCACCTTTTCCCCTTGTCTCCATTACCAGTTGAAATGATGCTTCTTTGAATAATTAGTAGAATATGCCCCAATGTTTCAATTAAAACTAAAATACATTAAGAATAAATTTTCTCTGTGCAAATGAAATGATAATATGGCATTTTTGGCCGGGAGGCCTTATCTGAGGAAGTTCGGCCGCCGAGTGCGATTCTTGTTGCAGTCGACGCCACTTTGGGTGACTCGCCTGCCGTTGATGAGGATGAAATAATTATGAGGACAACACAATACCCAGTCCACGAGCGGAGCTAATCTCCAGCCCGACCGCGAATCGTACCCGGGCTATGGGAGTTAAGCACGTTAGCAGTCAGCTAAGCAGACAGACTTCTTTGTGTACATAAATCTGTGAAGTAAGGAGAATAGGTCACGATTAAATATAAGGAATGTATTTTTTTGCTGTTCCGGTGACGAATGTTCCAGAGAAATGTTTTTCAATCGAAACAGTAACGCAAGTTGAAGGCAGTCGCCGTAATTTGTTTTTGTATTTTATAGAAGCAGGAGCTGTGAGCTTTCTCTCTCTCGTTTGTTTTCGATAGCTGTTTCACAAGATGTAAGAGTCGCTATCGTATCTATAACTTTTGGTTCAATAATTACACTAATTTTATTAAAATAGCTGTGATTAAATTAACAATCTACTTTTCTTTTTCACTAATTCCACTTATCAAATTATTGTGCTGCATTTTAGAACTTTTTCAGGCTGCAGTGAAGAAGAGCTGCCGACGAAATGTATGTTGGCCACAGCCGAACGCTGCTAGTGTTCAGTCTGCTTTTACTTTACCAGACTTTTATTTTAGCGTTCCTGAAATCTCTTATACCGTTCGTCTCTATAAGTATCCAGGCAACGTAATGATGCAAACTCCGTAATTTGGAGATCGGTCCCTGGCCTTTAGACAATACCTTCGGTCAACGTCTCAGCGGTGTAATCGGAATCTGATGACGGTTGGCAGAATACATAATTTCATTATCCACAAGTAAAAATTTTCTATGCACCATTTAACCATTTCAGAAGCTTCGCCACCAGCGAAAGCGATAAATATAATATTACACTATTAAAAAAAAATACCAGTAATATTAATTTGCGCAACCAGCGTGGGGTTCGAACAAAAAACTGTATGATGTTAGTTGATGCTTGTTTGTTCTGTTTTTCGTGAATCAACTATATTGCTGGAGTCAAGAAGAAAATGACAGGTACACGAAAAATAATTGAAATTAACTCATTTAACGGGAATTAGGGCGGACTGCAAGTAGAACCACGAAAAAAAGCATGGTTATCAACATCTTACCAGTTGCCTCTGCTTTCGTAGTCTGCAACGTGTAGCTCGTTTAATTCATGGTCAGTTTTGGATTTTCTGCCTTGGGCGTAGTTTGTAATTGCAGTAGGCATTGTTGCTAAATGGTTCAAATGGCTCTGAGCACTATGGGACTGAGGTCATCAGTCCCCTAGAACTTCGAACTACTTAAACCTAACTAACCTATGGACATCAAACACATCCATGCCCGAGGCAGGATTCGAACCTGCGACCGTAGCGGTCGTGCGGTTCCAGACTGAACGTTGTTGCTAAGCGCTATACTAAGATGGCTCGTGTTCCGCTGCGCGCAAATGAAATGAAAACGAGTGATAGTGGATTGTTTTAGTTTGAAGCATCCATATTCCCATTTTGGTAATACAACAATTACTTGCTGGTCAATTTACGCTAATTATTCAATGTTTTGTCAAGAGATTTTATTTCAAAGTATATTTTCAATTTGTGTTACGACGAAGATAGGTAAACCTGAAAACAAGGATTCCGCAAATGATAGTGTTTCTGAAAGTAGCGTCGATGGCGTTAACAACAGCACGGATGCAACGGTGGCAGAATCCGATGCTGAAAGTGTGGAGGCAGAAGGTAATACGCAGGCACAAGCAATTGAAAGTTCCGAGCAAATACCTCCTGCCGCTGTACATCCTTTTTGTCTGTTATTCAATAAAATTTCTGAGATGGTTAATGCTCGCGATAAGGAACTGTTAAAGACAGTTAATGCACGCGATTAAGCGCTTGCTTCACGCATAAATACTACTCTTGTTAAGAGAGGTGTAGCGCTGACATCTCAAATCTCTCAGGTAAATGAGGAATTAGTAAACGAGTTAAACACTGGTTTAGCAGCAATAGCATCCGAAATTACCAGCCTAAAGGAGGCATATAAGAATTTACCAGCAACAGTTGCCAAACTATCAACAGTTGTGGAAACAATGCAATCAGCAGAGAAGATGATGGAAGATGGGATGCGCGAATTAACACAACGTGTCGACTGCCTGTCTGTAGAAACAAAAGAAGAAGTGTTAAAAATCAGGTTACATGAGCAGAGTGAAAAAGTAAATACCGAATTCTGCAAGTGGGTTGAGGAGAAAGACAAGATACACAGCATAAAATAGATTCAGAGAGGAAAAGCGCAATACAAAGGGCTGGGAGCGAAGCGATGGCCGAACTCGGCACCTCGAAACAAACGCTCCGCTCGGATAAAAGAGCACATAAAGCACATGATACATCAAGACCTTCCACAGTGGCGAGGCGAAGTTTTGTCACAGGTGGGAGAAGTGCGGCGTGCGGTGGGAACAATATCAAGAGAAGCACCGACTATCGATACGCATATGCAGGACGCGTACATTGCAGTTCACGGACATACTTTGAAGCATATCAGCCTGTAAACCCCAATGCACAACAATCGTGTGATGAGATTGGGGCAGGTGCAACCTTAACAGAGAACTTTCAGGAAGAAAGCCTGTTGAAACACAGACAATTTCAGGTCCTAATCCCACAAATAAGACAAGTCCATCCTGTAGTTTTTATACGTTCATTCCGCAAAGTGTTGCCCACGTCATGGAATGAGAGGCAGAGAATACAATTCGTTGCCTCCAATATACAAGGAGACAGTGCTTTATGGGTAGGATGATTAGACGTCCGTATTAATCCGGACATGTCCTCCTTTTTAGCTCTTTGGCCAGGGTCCGGGCGGATTTTTACAGTGTCCCGCTTTTTCACAAAGCTGAGCGTAATACAGTTAAATTTACAATTCGTCCCGTTCTATTGCTCTTTTCTTACATACTTTAACTATTGGCACCGTCTTCGTGATAAACACGTACCAAGGCGGTGTTAGTAGGTAGCACCAGGGTCGTCGATGATATCGTTGATCGACCTATAAGCGAATGCATATATCAATTATTCAAAATTTTCGTTTCGTATCTTCGCTTTGTATTGGCTTGTCTTCCTGTAGTCCACGTGTGATTTGAAAGTAATTTTTAACCGAGTGAGTTACATAAAGTATTTGGCTACGTCTAAACGAAAGTGTACGTTTTCTGATTCCTTTCCTGCAAATATCCGGCTTTCAAGAAAGGGAGAAATGAATTTGAAGCGGAATGTAAGATATGTGGAGCTGGAACGTACATCTCAGTGGCCAATAAAGGTAAGAAATAACTCGACAGATTAACTGTCATGATTTTATTTCATTGTTTCATAGTCATTCAATTTATTTGTATTCGGGAGGGATGAAGTAGTTAAGGCAGCAGAGGATCAAGTAGGTAAAAAGACGAGGGCTAGTAGAAATCCTTGGGTAACAGAGGAAATATTGAATTTAATTGATGAAAGGAGAAAATATAAAAATGCAGTAAATGAAGCAGGCAAAAAGGAATACAAACGTCTCAAAAATGAGATCGACAGGAAGTGCAAAATGGCTAAGCAGGGATGGCTAGAGGACAAATGTAAGGATGTAGAGGCTTGTCTCACTAGGGGTGATAGATACTGCCTACAGGAAAATTAAAGAGACCTTTGGAGAGAAGAGAACCACTTGTATGAATATCAAGAGCTCAGATGGCAACCCAGTTCTAAGCAAAGAAGGGAAGACAGAAAGGTGGAAGGAGTATATAGAGGGTCTATACAAGGGCGATGTACTTGAGGACAATATTATGGAAATGGAAGAGGATGTAGATGAAGGTGAAATGGGAGATACGATACTGCGTGAGGAGTTTGACAGAGCACTGAAAGACCTGAGTCGAAACAAGGCCCCCGGAGTAGACAACATTACATTGGAACTACTGACGGCCTTGGGAGAGCCAGTCCTGACAAAACTCTACCATCTGGTGAGCAAGATGTATGAAACAGGCGAAATACCCTCAGACTTCAAGAAGAATATAATAATTCCAATCCCAAAGAAAGCAGGTGTTGACAGATATGAGAATTACCGAACAATCAGTTTAATAAGCCACAGCTGCAAAATACTAACACAAATTATTTACAGACGAATGGAAAAACTAGCAGAAGCCGACCTCGGGGAAGATCAGTTTGGATTCCATAGAAATACTGGAACACGTGAGGCAATACTGACCTTACGACTTATCTTAGAAGAAAGATTAAGGAAAGGCAAACCTACGTTTCTAGCATTTGTAGACTTAGAGAAAGCTTTTGACAATGTTGACTGGAACACTCTCTTTCAAATTCTAAAGGTGGCAGGGGTAAAATACAGGAAGCGAAAGGCTATTTACAATTTGTACAGAAACCAGATGGCAGTTATAAGAGTCGAGGGACATGAAAGGGAAGCAGTGGTTGGGAAGGGAGTAAGACAGGGTTGTAGCCTCTCCCCGATGTTATTCAATCTGTATATTGACCAAGCAGTAAAGGAAACAAAAGAAAAATTCGGAGTAGGTATTAAAATCCATGGAGAAGAAATAAAAACTTTGAGGTTCGCCGATGACATTGTAATTCTGTCAGAGACAGCAAAGGACTTGGAAGAGCAGTTGAACGGAATTGATGGTGTCTTGAAGGGAGGTTATAAGATGAACATCAACAAAAGCAAAACGAGGATAATGGAATGTAGTCGAATTAAGTCGGGTGATGTTGAGGGTATTAGATTATGAAATGAGACACTTAAAGTAGTAAAGGAGTTTTGCTATTTGGGGAGCAAAATAACTGATGATGGTCGAAGTAGAGAGGATATAAAATGTAGACTGGCAATGGCAAGGAAAGCGTTTCTGAAGAAGAGAAATTTGTTAACATCGAGTATAGATTTAAGTGTCAGGAAGTCATTTCTGAAAGTATTTGTATGGAGTGTAGCCATATACCCATCCGTGCCTGCAGCGTAACAGTCTGGCCTCTGGCACCAATGGCAACAGATACCAGACTGCGCTATTTTCTTAAAGAAATTGGCTTCTATCACGTTTACACTTGCACCGGTATCTAAAATCAATGTCGTGGGAATACCTCCCATAACAGCTTGAACGGCGGCTTGTATGTACTCCAAGGGACCTTCAATATTATTGTCTACCTCATTAGATAACTCTTGACAGATGTCAGTCTCATCGTTGTATCGGAGCATGTCTATCTGTTCATTCAAACTATTGCCCCCATTCCGTCCGGCGGAAGCTTGATACAGTCGCATTTAGTTTGACACCCCGGACGTTGTCGGTGGCGCTTCAGCCACCTCAACATCTGGACGTCCCGATTGTAGTTATTCCTACTTTGTTTTACCGGCGTACACTGCTCTTGATTATTTTGCGACCACTGATTATTGTGGACTTGATTCTTATTATTATTTTGTCGGTTCCCGCTTCGATTATTTTGATAACCGGGATGGTACCGATTACTATTTCGACTCTGCCTTTGAAAGAATGCCTGTCCGCTTTGTGGACCACCATTGTTGCCGTTCTGATGTGCGTGTCCGGTTTGCGACGTACCGCCGTTACTCCGCGACCCACCGTTACGGCTATTATTTTGGCCGTGGCCATTCCTATTAGCGGACTGCGAGCCATTGTTGGCAGTGCTGGTTTTCGCATCTTCTTGTATTAGGTCCACGGTATCAAGCACTGACAAAAAGTATTCACGGTCAAAATCAGGGACTGTTAATACATTTTCCGTTATGTGCAGAGGGAACTATGCCTTTATGATTCGCAATACATCTTTGTGCTCTGCCAGTTCGTCCCTTAACCTCTTTAAATGAACGAATTTTTCGAAGTACTTCCGAAGTCCACCCTGCTTTGGGTTGTAAATTTGTGGGCTGAAGACCTGCTTTCTAAGGCGTTATTGTATGCCCACTGACCAGTACTTAGCCAGAAAAACCTTTTTCAAATTGTTCATAATGTATACAGTTCTCTGCAGCTTCGGTAGCCCATGAATAGGGTGACCAGATGCAATTGTTTAAAAAGGAGGACAAACAGCTTCAAAAAGGAGGACAAAGGAAGAAAAAAGAGGACACATTAAACGGGTCAACTGCAGATGAGGATAGCACCTGTCAGCTTTGGACAAGTCATGTGACTGCCGGGAATACCGGCAAAACTAGTAGTTAATTGTTACTGATGGTCAGGTGGTGGTTAACGGAGCAATATAAAAAATTAAAAACATTGTGGCGCCAATTTTTTTTGTTATGTCAACAACACGGAATTGTTTACAAAAGCGAAAAACGTATGACCATTCACATCCCTTCATTCGACGCACCGCTACCAACATCTACAATTCAAACAGCAGCTGACGACATGTAAACTGCACTTTAACCTTGATGTTGTTGTTGTGGTCTTCAGTCCTGAGACTGGTTTGATGCAGCTCTCCATGCTACTCCATCTTGTGCAAGCTTCTTCATCTCCCAGTACCTACTGCAACCTACATCCTTCTGAATCTGCTTAGTGTATTCATCTCTTGGTCTCCCCCTACGATTTTTACCCTCCACGCTGCCCTCCAATACTAAATTGGTGATCCCTTGATGCCTCAGAACATGTCCTACCAACCGATCCCTTCTTCTGGTGAAGCGGATCAATGCACGTTTCTCGTCGTGAAAATTTAACCGTGTCCTGTCCCGTAGGCATGGAATTCATGCTGGAACGGGACGTAATGATCGACCTCCCACGCTTGAAATGCCATATAAGGTGAGGAGTTTGTTCTGAATCTGAGAAAGACAAAAGCAAAATACAGCAGACTTTGTCAAGGAATTCAAGTTAAAATTATCAAGAACACAATGCTGTGGGTGCAAGACTATTCAAAAAAAATTGTTCAAATGGCTCTGAGCACTATGGGACTCAACTGCTGTGGTCATTAGTCCCTTAGAACTTAGAAGTACTTAAACCTAACGAACCTAATTACATCACACACATCCATGCCCGAGGCAGGATTCGAACCTGCGACCGTAGCAGCAAGACTATTCACAGTATACGAAACTTGGGCCTGAACTAAAGAACAGTGGGCAAAACGAAATAATTATTCGTTCATACGATGCAAATACGATGAACCAAAAACCTTATCGGATGAACAGAAAAAGGGATTACGTATATTACTCGAGAAATAGATCGAGGTATTTTCATTAAAGCCTGGCGTGATTAAGGATTATGTTTACCGGATGGAAGTACTATCGCATAAAACTTGCTGCCAAGCAACCTATTCTGTCCCGTGGTCCAAAAGGGAGGGTGTCAAACAGGAGCTTCAGATGATGATACAGTGGCGTGGTATAGAGCCTTCTGTTTAGCCATACAGCAGCTCATTATTAGCTGTGGGCAAAGCTGGCGAAGGGGTGCTCCATGTTCTTGATGCACAATCTATCAACAAAATAATTGTTCCTGTAAGAACCAGACGAGAAGTTTTATTATCTCCAAACGGATCTGAAGCAATATGTTCAATAAGGGTACTTGCACAGATGCCAAAGTATTTTCTCTTTTACATGTTATCCACCACTCTGCACTGTGTATATATACCCTATTTGAAATTTTATGCTGAACCTGTCATACTATGAAAGCCCATTGCACCATCAAGAATGTGTACTAATGTACCATAACTAATTGACATAAATATTACCAGTGATATAACGATAGCATTAGAAGGCGATAAAACTGGTGGCATTTGTGTGATATTAGAAGCAATAATGATCTTTTAGTTTTAAGTATTTGCTGAATTTAAGTAGTAATTAGGAAGTTTTCCTGTGTGTTTTCATGAAAGTATGTTTATGTTGTCAGAAGTGACTGTGTAATGAGAAAGTATCACTACGTCATTACGTGGCAGTACGCCATATAACGTGAAAAAATAATACTGAAGTATTTCGCAAATTTAACGTAACTGACGTCTATCAGTTAATATGATCTGCAAAAGTTATTGTAATCTCTGTTCCTTCTGAAAAAGGGTCGACTCTCTTCCCTTTTGTTTCTTGGTAGTGTAAGAAGCCAGTATGTGACGAGGCACGAAAACGTTTAAGTTTCTTGCAATATTTAGACTAAATATAATCAAATATTACTTAAAAGTGTCGCTAATATTTTACTGTATATTCATGAAGCTATATATGAGAATCATTCATGCAATATTCGCGCAGAGGTCAACGCCATAATTCTAAATGATAACGGCCCAAAGCTGTCATAAATATTTTACTATTTGCTAACTTTGACAAATAAAAATAAATGTAAATATAGGATATTTCTGTTGATTGGCGGTTCTTCCTTTGATGCAATAATAGTAGTCAGTTTTTCCAATATTGAATCACAATTATGTAACATGATTTAAGTAATTCTTTGATCCCCACTTAACGGAAATTGCGAGAATCTCCACAGCACTGAAATTGCATAAATATAAAACAAGTAATTAATTGCGCAGCTGTATATATGGGATATTGTGTGTTGGTGGTGTCTTTTAATACAAAAACAACGTGTCGGCCAAACTACCTTCGAGAAGTACCATACCTGAGTCACTGACGTAAATAATTTTCAACTTGTGAAGCAGGCAGAATAATATCTAACTGCAACTATTCATAACATAAAAAATATCACCAATACACATAGGCCTACATGAAAAGAACCACCATAACCAAAACTCTGAAATGTGAAACTGAGGACCGAGTATTTTGTCAGTAAAAAAAAATCCATTTTCAGCATTAGTTATATGAGGTCTAGAAGTTTGACAAGTTTATTATGGAAGATACTTCTGTATAGATCATTAAATGTATAGGATAAGGGAAAGTGATTAAAAAGGGCTAAAAGAGAACTAAAGCTGTTTTCATTATTTGTTGCCTAGTATAAACATGTCCGCAGCTCGTCATAGCGTTCTCGCTTCCCGAGCGCGGGGACCCGGGTTCGATTCCTGGCGAGGTCAGGGATTTTCACCTGCCTTGAGATGAATAGGTGTTGTGTCGTCTTCATCATCATTCATTCCCATTACGGTCAGAGGAAGGCAACGGCAAACCACCTCCACAAGGACCTTGCCTAGTAAGCGGTGCGGGTGTCCCGCATTGTCCCCTACGCTCTATTACGGGGTATGGAACTTCATTATCATCATCATCATCATCATCATCATCATCAGTATAAGCATAAACAGATGAACTGTTACCTGCAACTAAGTGTATATAGAGTAAGAGACAGTAATATTCAGTGTAACTAGTAATCTTGTGGTAAACATCTTTTTTTTTTCAAGTTTAATTTCCATAGAATAAATATGTGATGCACTTATACATTGAATACCACCAGCTGGCCGTTTTGGCCGAGCGGTTCTAGGCGCTTCAGTCCGGAACAGCGCTGCTGCTACAGTCGCAGGTACGAATCCTGCTCGCGCATGGATGTGTGTGATGTCCTTAGGCTAGTTAGGTTTAAGTAGTTGTACATCTAAGGGTATGATGACCTCAGAAGTTAAGTCCCATAGTGCTTAGAATCACTTCATCCATTTTTTTATACTACCAACTAAATGACAATTAGTTAAAACTGATAGTGAACTGTATGTAAACAGAGTGCGTTCTCTGGTCACACTTGTGCTATGTAGGGTGACACTAAACTGAGCTGATCATATACTGAAAGAAAGATGTACAGTCCATGTAATAACTATACTCATACTGTAAATATTAGTATCCAAGCAGCATGAAAGACAGCATTTCTAGTATATAAGTCAAGCAGAAGCTAGTACAAGGTGCTATTGGACTGATATTTTATTTTGTATGTGAATATTTATATGTATGCTAATCTGTTGTTTATCTATTTCATGTGAGATGATATGAATTGTATTTTGAATTAGAGAATTTCTTATGCAAAAGTGTACTGTCACAATTTCATCAACATGATCCATTATATGTTAAATGATGTGAGACCGTGAGTTATGTGAGTTTATGCGGAGCAGGAGCTCAGAATTTGGCCACATGCGATTTCGGCGGCATGTGTTAATTTTGTGATCGCAGTCTGTGTTGTTCGGATTTTGTTTGTGCTTTGCTCGTTGCCGATTCGTATCTAGAACGGGGTTATTTCATGAGTACATGGTAACATGACGACAAACCAAGTAATGGTACTCAATCTATGAAATATAAAATGAGGGAAATAAAGAATTTTGTGAATATTAAACCACGAGCAATGCATAGTAACGAAAATGGCTAACATTAGAAAGCTATACAAGCGACACATTATTCATATACAGTACGCCACTTGTAAGAAAGACCAATGTAAAAACTATATCAGTAGTTTGTACAAGAAGTACATGCGATCCAGGGAAAGAACAGACTGATGTCGATAAGAAAATGGGACTCATTTATTTGTGAGTGTTTTTATGAAAGAAGGTTCAGACGTAAATTGATGGACAGTGGTCGCAATAGGACACTCAAGCGAGTGACGTTGTGGATCCAAAATGTGTAAAGTAAATAAGTGTTATGCAAAGTGAACAGTTCATATTTCAAACTCACCGTTGTGAACTGCACCCCAGCCAACGCAGTGAGAAGTCCAATGCACGTGAGTTTTCTTCGATGTGTACACACACGTTGACGCACATATCCGCACACAAAAGCGACGTGCTGAACTTATAAAAGATATTATTGCACTGGGGAGATAATGAACAAATAAAAAGCTTCCTCATCAACAAACAAACACGTGTGAAAGCGTGCCTAATTGTCGCTGCACACAAACTTCACAGTTATACACTGAATGATTTTTTTTAAACAATTGTAATCAATGGCTCTGCAGAGATGTTCTTGAAATACCTGTGGTGAACACTACAAAGCCTAGACGAGTACTGTTTGTTAAGCCAGCAGTCAAGAACTCAACACATTTAGTTCGAAAATACTCCATGATCTGTAGACAGTGGTGCCAACTACAAACTAGTGATAATTAAAGTTCCCTAAAGATAAACTGAAAACCTGGATCGCAAGAACAATACAAATGCTAGAAAACAATGAAAGTGAAACCCATTGTACTAATCAAATTTTTCTGTAGGGCAGATCTGCGATACAGTACTAATTTTTGTAGAGCTGATACTGCTTTGCTTTGATCTGCATGTATCAACGGCCGCAACCGGTCGTCACTTGTGTGGAGCAAGCACGAATGGCGGCGTGGCCAGCCACCAGAGCCCTTTCCACGCGTTCCAGCTATGATGGGCAATTGCTGGGCAGCGGGTTTTCTGGAATCGTCACCAGAGGTCACCACACGAACTGACGGCCCCGCCTCCTCAACAGAGCGCGCCAGATCGAGAAAGTCTGTTGTGTCAATCGGACGCGCCGCGCGTGTTTCGTAGCTACAGACAATTGCGTAAAGATTTTTATTTAAAAAAACCAGTAAGTAAGAAAAAGAGATAACAAACTCAGGCAGAATCCTTATGTCTGCAGTACTGAATTTTTGTATATTGACTAAACCTTTATGACGATTTTCTAAATGACAAATGTATTTGAATAAACTTTAAAAAACATGTACACAAAGACAATAAAGTGTAAAGTGTATGAACCAAACATTTTCTCTAAAAGAACTGCCAAATGGACAGTGTATTTTATCAGTGGTTCTGTTGGAATATGATAATTATTTACACCTCACAATGCATACTAATATTGCTCCAGTTGAACCCTCGTTTTGTATTTTTAAGGACAAAATAAGAAACAAATATTCGAGGAGTCAATGACATGTCACTTTCTTGAATAATTAATAGAATAACGCCCAATCTTTTAATGAAGGCTAAAATATATTACCAATAAATTTTCTCTGTGTAATTAAAGCTGTAAAGTAAGGCTAAATGGTCACGATTAATGTAAGGAAGGTACTTTTTTGCTGTTACGGTAAAGAATGTTCCAGAGAAATTTTTTTGTATCGATACTGTAACGCAAGTGGAAGGCAGTCGACGTAATTTGTTTTTTGATAGTATAAAAGCAGGAGCAGTGAGCTCTCAGTCTCTCGCGTTTGTTTTCCCTGGTTGTTTCACAAAACGTAAGAATTGCTCTCGCGTCTATAATATTTGATTGAATAGTTACGCTAATTTAATTACAATAACCGTATTTAAATTAACAACCTACTTTCCTTTTTCATTAATTCCACATATCAAATTATTATGCTGCTGTTACCAGACTATTATTTCAGCGTCCCTGAGATCTCTTTCAGCGGTCGTCATTATCAGTTTTCTCGAAATGTAATTACGCAAACTGCGTAAATTTTAGACCGATCAGTGGCCTCTAAACAATGCCGTTGGTCAACGTTCTCGTCGGTCTGACGGGAATCTGATGCTGGTTGGCGGAATATTTAATTTCATTATCCACAAGTAAAAATTTTCTATGCACCATTTTACCATTTCAAAGCTTTGACACCAACAAAACCGATAAATATAATATTACACTAATTTTAAAAAAAATGCCTTTCATGTTATACAGTGTAACCTTCTTCCATTGTAACCTCTTCTGGATTAACCATTTTTTGCTGTAACCAATTTCCAGTATAAACATTTTCCAGTATAATTATTGTCAGTGTAAACCTTTCTACGGTCTAATCAGTTCCAGAGTAACCAGTCTTCCCTGAAGCAGTTTCTACACTAACAATAATATCCCACTGCGTCCTCTCCCAGTGTAACCATTTCCAATGCAGCCATTTTCCATTGTAATTGTATATCAACATAACTGTTTTCCAATGTAGCGTTCTGCAGTGAACAATTTTTTAGTGCAACTTTTTCCTAGTCAAATCATTTGCCAGAGTAATTAATTGACGGTGTAAGCATTTTCTAGTGTAACTGTTTTACAGTGAAAATGAGTACTGAGGTAGATTTTTCCGCCATTTTCTGTATATGTGTTACAGTGTAATGGTTTTCCAGTCTGACTGTTTCTAAAACGTCACATTTCCAGATGTACCCCTTTCCAGTGTAACCACTTTCCAGTCTAAATTTCTTCCGCTTTACCATTTCCAGTGTAATCATGTTCTTTATTTCCAATGTTGCCTTTAGTCTGGTAAACCACTTCCACTTTAACTATTTTCCAGGGTAACTGTTCTCCAGGGAAGCTGTATTCCAGTTCAATATGTTCAAATGTGTTTGAAATCCTATGGGACTTAACTGCCAAGGTCATCAGTCCCTAAGCTTACACAGTACTTAACCTAACTTATCCTAAGGACAAACAAACACACCCATGCCCGGGGGAGGACTCGAACCTCTGCCGGGACCAGCCGCACAGTCCACGACTGCAGTGCCCCCGACTGCTCGGCTACTCTCGCGCGGCTGTATTCCAGTGTAACAGTAATTTAGTCTAGGTATTTTCCAGTATAAGTACTTTCCATTGTAACTATTTTCGTGCACACATTTTCAGTGTAATCATTTCCAGTGCAATCAATCTCCAGTGCAACCATTTTCCAATGCAATCATTTTCCAGTGCAATCATTTTCCAGTGCAATCATTTTCCAGTGTAACTGTTTCCCAGTGTAACTGTATTCAGTGTAAAAATTTTCCATTATACCCACTTTTCCACATAAACATCTTCCAGAGTAAAGCCTTTATCAGTGTAAACATTTTCCAGCATAGCCATTTTCCAGTGTAACTGTTCCCCCTGTAATCATTTTCCAGCGTAACCATTGACAGTGTACCTGGTTTTCATTGTAACCATTTCTGGTAAAACATTTTTCAAGTGTAAACTTTTGCATTGTTACTATTTTATAGTGTCACTGCTTTCTAATGCAACAATTTTTCAGTGCAAGATTCATTTAGTACAACCATTTTCCAGTGTAACCATTAAATGGTGTGCCGTTTCCAGTGGTACTGTTTTAGAGTGTATTCGTTTGCCAGTGTGTTTTCAAGAGTTACTTAGTCTGGTTAAACTTTTGCAGTGTAACCGTTTCCTCAAGACTTGTTCCAATAAGCAAAACATACAGATTCCTGATGTCATATCCTCAGGTCATCACGCTCATCTGGTGAGTACTAACCATGAAGCCCTTAAGTGTGATGCCATAATATCACGGATGTTTCACTGACTTTAGCTTCATGTAGTGGTATCATTAGCAGATGTTTACACTGGAAAACACTTACACATGAAAATGTTTATACTGCGAAATAATTACCCTGCGAGCTTTTACGCAGGACAATGGTTCCACTATAAAGCAGTTACACTGGGAAACTGTTACGCTTTATAAATATTTCTGTTAAAATGTGTATGTTTGACATGTATATCTACGGTTAAAGTTTGGCATTATCAAGAGGCAGTTTGTTGGCTCTAACATAGGCTTTTACAGTTTTTGCTGTGACATAGGATCTCGCAATTTTTGCGGTAACATGCATTGTTACAATTTTTACTACAAATATAGGCTGTTACAATTTTTGCTGTGACATAGGTTCTAGCAATTTTTGCGGTAACATGCATTGTTACAATTTGTACTACAATTTTGGTTGTTTAATGATCTTTACCACGCGGCATAAATTAAGCGTGTTTTCAGGGTAACAGTAGTCACCAATTACACCCACACACTGACAGCTATTGCTGACACAAAATTGTCTTAAGACCAAATAACAAACACTGCCAAGTAATGACACATACACTATCACATTTTGGCAGTTAGAATGTCAGTTTCTGGTGTCACAAATCTATTTCAGTTACGCATCCCCTTTTGTTTGTGTAAAATAGCAACATCGTGCGTGAACATGCTTGTGGTCAACAGAGTTTAGGTCCTATGTTTTTGTGTGTCAGATAATGGTTTCTCAGTGTGCTATGTGGCATCTGACATTATCTTATGATGACTAATGATAGATAGACGGTTGTTTTTCCAGATTTCATCAATGATTCGTGTTAAACCATTATAATGTAGCAATCACCATTAGCTGTCCTGAGAATGCTCACGGGCCTGCATTTCCTCGATCGAATTTTTTGGGAGATTTTCTACGACAATGAACACGAGGCCGTTCTGGTACTTTGTCCTTCAAGCACAACATCCAGCAAGATCCAATAGTGGTCACACGCATCAATACCAAAATCCAGCAGATGCGTTAAACACTTGATGCAAGCATAAATAATTGAATGAATAAATAATATGTAAAAGACGGTATTAAATGTGCAGCACACTTTATTAAATAGTAAGGCAGTACAACCCCCCCCCCTTCATACATCTTCTCCCATCAACAATAGACTGTAAGGTTATTAGAACAGATATCGAAAAAACAGGCAGTAATGGCGGCGACTTCTCAGCCGAGGTGCCACGGGTCCAGATCGCTTCCGCACGAGGCGCCGTTGACGACGAGAACGTCGACGCCCTCGCAGATGTATCGGGCGTGTCGGCGGCTCAGAAGTGCCGGACGCTTCGATGGGGAGAGCCGCAGCGGTGGGTGGTAGGGGCTCTCCAGCGTCCTGTAGGCGGAATAAATAAGCTTGAGAATTTCGCCACCAAACAACAGTCTACGTACTTCAGTGGATTGTTTCAAAGTAAATGACAAAAAATTGCGTCAATTCCAAAGGCTATCAGTTAGCGTGAATGTCGTAACAGTGCTGTTCGAATTTTCCAATTATGGAAAGCACATGTTAGTCGACTTGGCAGTTCACAGACATTCGTGTGATCAGCTCACTGGTGCTCGTGGCTGTTAAGACTCTGTTCTACATGGGTGACTATCAAGACGGTCATACGGAGTGTCTTGCAAACACGTCTTTCACTCGCTAAATAGTTCACTACTGGAACCTGGTACTTTATACTGTGTGGATCATGTTGCGCAGAAACGAAATTGACATAGGTTGTCAATCAAGCAGACGTAACAGCACCTGTAATGTTGTCAATATACCTAACCGAATTATTGCCTGGTATCAACAGCATCAGGTGTCTACAAGCCACTATCACCGTGTGGTGAACCTAAGTAAATGCAAAGATAATTACAAAAAATTTCCACTAGGTGTACTAATGGCAGCACTCTCTAACTAAACGTAAATACAAGATAATGTCTATAAAATAGATAAGAAGCCGTAATTCTGCCCGACTAGACATGTCTCGGCATATAAGAATTTAGAGGTAATTACAAGAACCAATACAGAGTGAGATAAATACTTCAATCAGTATCAACAAACGAAAATGTAGGTCAACGAAAATGGAGGTCAAAGCCTTCTTGGAACGGTTCTGCGAAAATACACTGCGTACATAAGGAACATTGCACGAAAGGCACTAGATATAACAGTTCCGCGGTTTTGTTCTTGCGTTAAAGGAGTTCTCATGAAGTAGGAACGTCTGCTCGCATACAACGAATTCAGAAGCGTACTCCTAGGGTGGGAAGAGGTCGGTTTAGCCCATACGAAAAGAGTAACAGAGATGCACGCCTAACTTTAATGTCACTCTTTGGACGAAAGAAAGCGCACTTCACCTGAAACTTTGTTGGCTAATTTAGAGATCCTTTATCTGAATAGGAGTGTACGACATTATACTGCCGTCGTCAACATCACAAAGAGAACATCAGAACAAGAGACTAGGAGGGCACAGGGGTGGCTACACAGTCACGTTTCCTCACTCAACACGAGAATGAATTTTCACAGATATTCGTTAACATTGTTAGGAAGAACACTCCACCATGTGCCACACTCTGGGTTGTGGAGTATATTGATAAATGCAGATTTACCGCTTCTGATTTTCAGCAGTGAATGTAAACTGAAAGCTTACGAAGAATACGCACATTAAGTCTCTAACTGCTAAGCAGTTGCTTCAACTTAAGGAATTGCTTATTAAATAGACGATGCCACTATTTTTTCTGCAAATTAGTAAGATCTTTGACATAGTGAGTACTTTCTCTTGCTTTCCTGCCTCACTCGCCGGTCTAAATGAGAAGGGCGTTAAAGTTAGGAAAAATATAACTGATTCAATGGTTAGCAGACATTCAATCCATCCACACTTCATTCGCAAAGCAGCACAGAATATAATGAAGCGATAATGGTACCAGAACAACTCCCTGCCACACACAAAGCAAGACTGAAGTGTCTAGGACACAAACGCAAATTAGAGAGTTGAGTTAGCTGATCGATACTTACATCCAACATTACATTTGTGAATAAAAAATGGTGCGATAAGAACACTTTCGAGGACAGTAGCCACTCCAGTCATACAATCTGTGAAATCCAAGTGGATAAATTATTTTAGCAAAGCCTTATTGGAGTTCCAGGGAAACGCGACAGAGTTTAGTAACTAGTGGATGAGTTAAATGCAATGAGGTTGCCACTGTTTCGTTTGCCCTGTCATTAGCTACATAACACGAGAGGCCTCACCTGCAGAGTGTCTGGGACCGCAGCTCGGCTCTGCTCCTCCTCTTCCACGTCCTCCTCCATCTCCTGGTATCCGGCGCCCAGGCAGCATAGGTTCCTGATGCGTTGGAAGATCTGCATACACAAAACAAGGTGTGAGACAGTGGCCAGAGCAAGCGAAATGCAACGCAATTTAATACATGCTGCTGATGCTCTACAGTACAGGTAATGCAAGAATCACGAGCTTCGTCCTCCTTGCTGAAAAACACCTGACTGTTTGCAAAGTGTGTGGAACCATAGTTTGGCAGCCTTCAGAACAAACAAACGTTGAAGTTTCAGATACTGCATCTGCGTTACTAGCAAGCAGAAATTACCTTGTGTTATGAAAGTTCTATATATTCCGCGTCATCGAATCGGTAGACTCAACAAACACTAGACATCTCCCGCCCTACAATGCCATTACTACAGTTTATCTTCCCCTTCGTCGTACCAACTGAGAAGTGAGAACAAGCTATCGTCTCAGTCTACGTGTATACTGCAACTGGAATTCTGCATTCGAATAGTAATGGCGGCTGTTTGGGGACGTACCGTGTGGCGTCCAGATCGTCTTCCCTCTCCAATAGGATGAGGACGCGAAGCGTGGTGTGGTGTCTCTGAAGAGCGGGACGGCTCGGTGTCCACACTAGTCCAGCAGGCAGACCAGGCGCCACCAGTGTCCTGGAGAAAAAAATTATGAAGTTTGAAATAGCGCCGTCTTACAATGGTGTGCTCGACAGATGCGTATGGCACGGATATAAGAATTAGTGGTAATCTAAAGTTGCTGCCTTAGTATTGAAAGGTTCGTGTTACGGACTATATGAATCTAAACGAGAAACTTGGCGTCAGTTTCTTTATTTCTGTCGTGGACTAACTTCAAGACAAAAGCTATTAGGGTGTAATTTTGTTGCAAGTTATAACACTGTGATTTTTATTAGCTTCACTTTACTTGTGAGTGACCGGCTATGTAATGCAGTGGGGTATGTGTCGCTGTTATTATTGTTTCATTTGTCTTCAGTTTGAATACATGTTCGATGCAACTTTCAAAGCTAGACAGAAATGTGCAAGCCTCTCATGGTGAGCCCCATTTGCTTTAACCTGTTTTTAGTAGTCACATATTGCTCTCCTTGTACAATGGTTAACTCCTTTCCCCCTCCACACACGTTCTTTTCTACATGACCACAGTTATCAAAGCTTAATAATTTGCAATTAGTTCCACCATTAAACTGTATTGTAAGTGTCTTCCTGATTCGTTGCAATACCTCCTAATTAGCTGACCAGCTTACCCATCCATTCTTCAGCATTCTTCTGTACATGACGCTAGGCAATCAGGATTATGACCTCACTGAGTCGTAAAGTAAATTCCAACACTAACTGCACAAAGATATTTGCAAACTAAGCGTGTGTTTCTCAAACACTTAATAAAAGTGACGAGGGCGCATTCTGTTTACTCTGCAAAATAAATAGGCCAGGAAGAAAACGTTGTATAGGTGCAAGACGCTGTCTGCACTGCTAACATGTAATGACTGGCGGATATATCCAGTAGTTGCCTCCAGACCACTCCTATAACGGAAGAGTACGGAATCTGCGGTACTCACCCCTCCAGCACCACGCTCTTCCTCTCCATGCAGGCGGTTTCCAAGCAACAGAAGAAAGAACTCGTCCCGCGTCACAGCTCGCATCTATTGGGGAAGAGAATACGACTGTAGACAACGAAGATATGGATGAAGTGTTGGGATGGTGTAATATTCAACATATCTGGACTGTTCGCTGCTGTATCAGTAATCACACTTTCTAGGCACTCGATAAATATTTACATTTGTGTTGTCTGATAACAATAAAAAAAATAGTAATATTCGAGCCATCGTGCTATCGTTGGCCAGTCCGAATCTTAAAGCTGACGCTGTCGAGTCTTGTTTCCATGTGGAATTACATGGAAACTTTCGTAAAAGACTGGTAATACACAGCATTTACAAGAACCAAGGGGCAAGAGTTAGAATGGAAAAGTAAGAGACAGGTGTTCTGATTAAAAGCGTAGTAAAACCGGGATGCAGTCTTCCTTCCCTACTGTCATTGCTGTACATCAAAGAAGCAATGACGAAAATAAGAGAAAGGTTCAAGGAAGCAATTAAAATTCGGCGTGAAAGAATAGCAGTGGTAAAATTCGCAAATGAGGTTTCAACCCTCTGTGAATGGGAGAACGGTTTACTAAACATGTAGAGTGAAGTGAGCAGTGTAATGAGCAGACAATGTGCCCTCTGAGGTAAACAATGAATAAACAAAAGAGAGTGAGTGGCGGGGGGGGGGGGGGGGGGGGAGAATTCTCCAACGTTGGAAGCAAAATCACACAAGACGGTTAAAGCGAGAAAGCTTCAAGAAGTAGACCAGAACAGATGAAGAGGTGATCCCACCCACGGTAAATGGAGCCTGCTAATATCAAACACAGGTCTTAATTCTGGGATGAAATGTCTTAAGTCTATACGTCTGTAACACATTATGAGCCATGGGAAAATCTGAAACGAAGATAACTGTAGCGTTTTGAAAGTGTTGTTGGAGACTTCCATTAAAATTCAGAGGACTGGAGAGATAAAAAATAATGAGTTCCTCCGGTGAGAAAGAAGGAATATATGAAAAAACACGGACTTGAATAATGATCTTCATTAAATGAAATCTGTCACTATATCAGGGAATACATTCCATTTTACCACAGCGAGCCGCAGAGTGTCAAATATTTAGCTGAAAGCACATCTTGCAATGCGTTCAACAAATAATTCAGGACGATGATGTTAACAGGTATTATGAGACGAAGAGGTGGGCACAGTCTTTTTTTGTTCTTGCTGGCCGCTTCAAACTAGTCGGAGGACTGACTACATTTAGTTTCCGTCTCATAAAAAAATTCAGTGCATCCTAACGCCTATACGGCTCTCTCTATATACATCACCAGAGCAAGCGATACACCATTAATCAACCACATGAGCTGCAATGGTGTCTTCCATCGCCAGGTCATGCAGCACGTCTTTTACATGAGATTCCTCTGTCACAAAACGCTGCGACATCACTATCTGCTGCTCTACTCTGACGTTCCCTGTAATCAGGTTCCTTCGCATTGTCAATACGGTCTTGTTACTCGTAGCCAACGCCATAAGTAGCTTGTTGTTGAGTGCTTTTGGACACTTCTGTTCTTTCAGTTACGTTAAACTGTTTGCGTCCCGGCAGGGTATAACTGACTCGAAACAAAAACGAATGAACAATTGTCATCCCCTACAATTTAAGTTTTGCTCTCGGAAGCAATGTAACACGACGATACTCACCTGCAAGGTGTCTTCTTCTGGAGAGACGTCGTCCCACACGCGCGTCTCCTCCGTCTCCCCTGGCGCTGCTGACAGGCAGCAGAACCACTCCCTCACACGAGAAAACATCTGTGCAGAGGAGGCACCACGTGAGATGTAGTCCAGGCAATACACAGGGACAAACATTACAGTTGGTGACGTTATATTTTCAGGAACAATTTCGCTGCAAATATTGTAATATTAAATACCTCATTCATTAGGGAAATTGGGATTTTTCTGTAGTTACTACACTGAAGTTTAATAGAGAAGATTAAAATGTACATGGGATCTGTTAGAATAAGTCATTAGAAGCAACACATTTTTTCACGAATCAAATATAAAGTAACTGACTAGATTTCTTTTCTAATGATGTGTAGCAGGTACTTCCGCCCCCCACCCTCACCGCCCTCGTTTGGCATTGTGAGTGTTAAACGATGAATAAAATTCTCTTTCCACTCTGTCTGTCTGTTGTCCACCATGCACAATACAAAGGCAAATCTGATATCGGAAGGGGAGCAATGACAGTTTTTGGCACAGGATTTGCAGTACACAAATCACTCACAGACAATACCCAGCATTTCATTTCAAAATCAGAAAGTTTCTTCACAACCACCTTGAAATCAGGAAACAAAATATACACAATCATCAACCTACATTCATCGACAAACGATCGCAACAGAAAGAAGCCACATAAAGTCGAAAGCTTTTCGGAAGTTCTCCTCTTGTCTGATCTGTTTATCGGCCATGTTTCACCGTCATACGTGGCTAAACTCCACACATATACTTTCAGAAAGGACTCCCTGACACTTAAGTTTATACTTGCTGCTAACAAACTTCTCTTCTTCAGAAATGCTTTTCTTGCCATTTCCAGTCCCCTACTTCGACCATCATCCATTATTTTGCTTCCCAAATAGCATAATTCGTCTACTACTTTAAGTGTTTCATTTCCCAATCTAATTCCCTCAGCATCACCTGATTTAATTCGATTACAATCCACTATCCTCATTTTGCTTTTGTTGTAGTTCATCTTATATCTTTTTTCAAGACGCCGCCCATTCCGTTCAACTGCTCTTCCAAGTCCTTTACTCTCTCCGACAGAATTATAATGTCATCGGCAAACCTCAATTTTTTTATTTCTTCTCCGTAGACGTTAATTCCTGCTCCCACTCTTTCTTTTGTTTCCTCTAATACTAGCTCAATATACAGGCTGAATAACATCTGGAATAAGCTACAACTCTGTCTCTCTCCCTTTCCAACCACTGCTTCCCTTTCATGCCCCTCGACTCTTACAACTGCCATCTGGTTTCACAACTAGGGAAAGAAAAAAGTATTCAGAGTACTGCTTCTCACATAGTACCGAAACGTACGAAGAAAATGATCATTTTATGCATTATTGTCAAAATTTTAATATAAAAATTATGTCTCAACACTATCGGGACACCCTCCGCTGTACTATGAAAATTTCATTCTGTGAACATCCTCCTGTCTGTAGCTAAGCCATTTTTGTGCCACATCCTTTCCTCCATGAGTGTTGGTCTTGCATGTTTCGCAGGAAAACATCTGTGAAGTTGGAAAGGTTGGAAACGAGGTACGGGCGGAAGCAAAGCTGTGAGGACGATTCATGCGTTATGCTTCAGTAGCTAAGTACTGCACGAAAGGCAAAGGTCCCGAATTAGCGTCTCGGTCTGGTGTACAGTCTTCATCTGCCAGAAAGTTTCAAGTAAAAGATTCCTCGAGTCAGACCATCACTGCAAACAGGAGAAAATTAGGCTAGTCACAAGAAACAGAAAGACAATACAGAATAAAGTTATAAGACTGCACCCAGAATACCTGTATTTAAACACTGGCAAAATTATTGAAGAATTTAATCAAAACACAACTGAAAAATCGACAGACCTCTCGAAGAAAGTTCACAAGAGGTGTGTAGGGGTCACCCTCTCTGGAAACGCAAACGTAAATAGTGGAAAGCAAATTGTGACCAGACCACTGAACAAAGAATCCTGGCGTGGAATAACGTTACAGTAGCAGAACAACGGAAACAAGTGAGGAGTTTCCTGCTTCATCTGTCAGCATATTTATTCTTCAGCAAATATTTCGTTTGCTGAAAGCTGACGAGGTACTAAAGTGCGCGTCATTTATGTTGGCGGCCGAGTTAAGGTTCGTTCTGCGCATCTGACGTCAAAAAATATAGTCAGCCAATGAACAGAGAACGACGTTGCCAGATCTCGACTGCAGAGCAGAGCACGGACGAGTGTCTTCAGTTTTAGAAACGTTCAGTCATAAATAAAGTAATAGAACCAAAGCAAGTCTTGATAGCAGACTTTGTTTTTTGAAAGTTTGGAAAAAGCATTCTTTATACCAATTGCTTCATTTTCTATTAATTAATTAAACCAAACAAGAAATAAGACTCTTAATTCAGGCGATAACAAGGAAAGGTGTTTGTATCAATTTCACGAACCGCTTTTTCGCAATAAAGAACAGCGGTAATTGTTTATTTCCTATTGTACTTCGACGAAATGCGAGTAATTCATAGGCATACCAACAGTGTGTCAGAATGTTGCATGACCTGTTAGAGTCGTTATGGAGAGACCTTCCAAGACGAGCTGCGTTAGTGTAACGGTTAAGGTGTTGGATTAGGAAGTGGTACGTATTGAGTTCAAACCTTATGCGATCCTAAATATTTTTTTTATTTTAAAACAATATCGAAGTGTCTTACTTCATGAATTTTATTCGTTTGAATGCAATTTTTTGAAATTTCTAGTGCTTTGTCTCTTCATTAACCCTTTCGCTGCTGCAGTCACGTGCTTCCCGCATTCCGCGCTGTGCGCAATTTTGTCATCACTGCACTGCTCGCCTGTGCAGACACATGGTGTTCCCACTGCTTTGACACACTTATCATTCGATTTCACAAAATATATTTGGCCCAAAAATCAGATTTTTACACATCTTCTTGACTGATACCTTCCCCCCATAAATGACTTAATTTTGTTTCGATGTTCAACCCAGTTATTGTGCAGCATTAAATGTAGTAAACCATTGCACGAAATTTTGAAGAGTTTGCAGAGGTAAAAGTCCATAGCGTATACTTTCTGTATGGTCGATTTTAGTTGCCACAATGTTGAGAATGAAATGTGGACAAGGTACCTAAATTTCATATAAAATTTACTGTATAACAATATCTCATTTAATTTAAGTACCACATAGGTGTCGTATGTAATATTGAGAAATATTCCGTCTTTCGCGACTGTAATAAAAGTTTTATTTACACCGGGCCCGTTTGGCTTTATTTTAAAGCACTTCAGTCAGTCATAGGAAGTGGGGGGAAGGTATCAGTCAAGAAGATGTGTAAAAATCAAATTTTTGGGCCAAATAGATTGTGTGGAATCGAATGATAAGTGTGTCAAAGCAGTCGGAAACACCATGTGTCAGCACAGGCGAGCAGTGCAGTGACATAATCGCGCACAGCGCGGAATGCGGGGAGCACGTCTCTGTAGCAGCGAAAGGGTTAATGCGGCCGTGGTGGCTTTACTTCATAAACTGCGCGCTCCCCCCTACACATAAGCTTGCGAACTATACTATACTATGGCGCTGTTTCTCTTGGCGCGTGCGTCGTGTGCAACTGGCAACGCAGCAATCTCCCGCGTCTGGGCGGGCATGCGCGAGCCGCCAAGATAAAAGAATTCAACTATAATAGGCTGATGAAATTTGGCACCACAAATGATTATTTTTGTGCATACGTGTTCAAATGGCTCTGAGCACTATGGGACTGCATACGTGTACATTTCCTTAACGTTTATTAGTTTATCATTATCACCAGTCATTTGACAGAAAATTGCTGATTAATTTATATGTGTGGCAAAAACATTCAGGGCATTAACTGTCATCATCAGTATTTCGTCAGACTTCAGTAGACGAAACATTAGCTGAAACAAAACTACACTGACGGGACGTGTGGGTACACGACTCGCGTGCACTCTTTGTTTGATTACGCTTGTGAAATAATGTGACGGAAACTTTCGGTCGCACGCAGAGGCTCTAAAACAACACATTAAATCCGTAAGCGGTCCGCTGCGAGGTGTGGTTAACGAAACGTCCGTCATTAAAAGTAAAACCATTTTCTTGGCATATTATGGTCGCAGAATTTCGGGTAGTTGTTTTTCACGAATCGTAACTTTATAACGAGTGATCGGCAATTCGACATGTATTCTGGTCCACATGGACGTTCCTGCTTCCCATACTTTTTGTTTATAATCCCTTACGCCCTTTCTCACTGTGTTCCTCAAAGCATCTTTAACCATAATTTTTATCTAAGTTAGAGAGGCCTGCTATTTCGATAATACATGGTCCCGCTTGTGTGCTTTTAGTATTTGGCCATGTGCACCCTTATCTTGTGATTAGAACCCCTTTTTATTACTATTTTTGACTCTATAGAGATTTATTCGAAATTCTGTTACCGGCTATACGCAGTTAAGGCATTACTTCCCGTAATCCTCGGACTAAAACTGCTATGGTCAAAATTTAGATTTTTTGTAACAGCTGGAGCTACGCATTTTTGCAGAATTTTCATTTGTTAGACATATTAACAATAATTTTTTCCAGATATGGACAAAATATTTTTCATACAAAGCCAGTAGCTTCCTAGAGGCCGTCATCTTGTTCTTTCCCTACCTCTCGGGACATAACGAGGAACTTCATACGTCAGTCTACCATTCATTCAACTGACCACATATGCAGTCTAGCAAAATTTCTTTTTCATTACGGTATAATTCTCTCACTTCTAATATAATTTCGTAATGGATTATCGAAGCAAAGTCGATAGCAACACCTAACGCTAAATTCTTTCAACTTTTTTTATCGTGTAAATACCATTTTCAGTATACACGAAACATATTTATAAAATACATCCGAAATGGTGGTTTAAGATCCTTATAAGAAATCCATATTACGGCCTCTTAAATCAGTTTAATTCATGAACCGATAATTTGCGGCCACTAACTGAGGATCTACAGCAACTGCAGAGCATAGCGGAATAAAATAATTTTCTTTGGCGACCGACTCATATGGCTAATTCGAATATTTTATGAGGTATGAACAAAGAAACAGTTACAAAATATTCATATTAAATTAAAAGACTTTTCGTTATTTTTTTCTGTTTTCCGCCTTTCCCTTAGTTGCGTAAATTCGTGGAGGTATTTACCGTCTACGCACATAATTAAGGACAGTTTTTATTGCCATACGCGTTTCGCTTCATTTATTTGGGAAGCATCTTCAGTGGTGATTTTCAGAGCTGTTAACTCACGTGTGTGGTCCTGGGGATGTATTCGTTGGTTTCCATACCGCAGCTGGACGATTTCTGGCGTTCTTCTACCCACATTTGTCACGTTGCATATATCACTTGCACTTTCCATTTCGTGATCAACATATGTGCCATCGCCACGGATGATGCTTCCTAAGTAAATGAAGCGAAACGCATATGGCAGTAAACAAACTGCCTTCAATTAGTTGCACAGACGAAGTAAAAGTTTTTCTTTATAAAAGCAACGTTTAATCAACACCCACTGGAAGACGAATGATCGTATTTTAATTTTCATAAAAATATGACGAATTTTATGCTAATAAGTTGACAGGCAGGTTTGAGGATGTAATAGTTGATTCAAATATAGTTGCTGTGGCATTAATATACATTCAAATAAATTTAACTGAAAAACTTTTTAAATCAATACTAATATCAATGAAAATAGAGCTAGCCTTCTGGCATCTTAATTTTTCTATCATATACCCCACTGGCGATTAAAATTACTACACCACGAAGATGTGGCCGAGCGGTTCTAGGCGCTTCAGTCTGTAACCGCGCTGCTGCTACGGTCGCAGGTTCGAATACTGCCTGGGGCATGGATGTGTGTGATGTTCTTAGGTTTAATTAGTTCTAAGTGTAGGGGACTGATGACCTCAGATATTAAGTCCCATAATGCTTAGAGCCATTTGAACAATTTTTTAATTTAGCAAGTGCTCTTCTGCTGGGCTGAAGGCCCAGATATACTCGTCTGGTTGGCAGTGTTGTGACAAGAATTCCCTCTTGTTGCCAGATTCACCTGAAAAACGCTGTCCCAGATGATGTGTAGCAACGTGGCTCGCTATACAGCAGTTTGCGGAGTTGAGGATGCTGAGGCAGCAGTGCCTGCCCCTGTAACATCAAACTGGCGGCCCACTTGACCGACAGACGTGGTCCTCTCGAGCTGATGCAGCGATACAATAGAGAGATAGAGTTAACGCTGCTTGCTTGCCTGTTGTTGCTTAATGTTTGAGTGTCGGTGTCATTCGGCTTTGGTTACATTCGGTTCCTTGGTAGCGCTAGGTACTTACAGTGTGTGTTATACTTCTGGATAGACCGTCTTTTGGTTTACGATATCCCGCCCCCCTCCCCTCGCTCCCCTTTCCAGCTCAACCACCAGAAAACGAATCTTTAAACTGTTGTGCACAACTGTCTCTCGTACCATTTGTTGCTTGAAAATGAATGTGTGTTCAGATGACGAAATATTGGCGATGGTCGAGGATGGTTCCCGGCTTTATTCCCATAAGTTAGGATTTCAGTGAAGAAGTGGTCGTCAATAGTTACTTGTGTTACATGCACGTCAAGATGATAAACCCAATGGAGCCATCAGTCCAAGGATCTTACAAGATTTGTTTGTGATTTCATGAATGATGGTGTGTGCAAAATCTGTTGGAGGTGCTGGAAACCTAAGGGTGACAAAAAAGTTATTTGAAGGGAAATTGTTTGGCAACTACAATCTCTGAACGTCGGAAAATGCTATGTTACTCGAGAGTAACGAAAGTTGTCAACATCTGTACTTATGGGAGAAGGTCACTCGCTCATGAGAGAACAATGCGTTCAAATGATCGATGTTGAAACATTAGTGCAACCCTTTTGAGCCACCTTAGTAAAACCAATGTCTGCCATTCAAGAAATTCACAGCAACACCAACACTGGGAATGCACCATCTGTTAATGAAACGCACGAACCCAACCGCACAAGAACTCTCACGGCAAAGTAGCACATTTCTTGCTGGAATAGGACTAAGAAACATTCGGGAAGGCGACTCTGAGTAGAATTTGTGGTTTTATTTTCTTCGAGGTCAGTTAGTGAGTAATTTTGTTCAGGCCAACTATGATATGGGCATGGTTTAAATCAAATGAATCTTATGGTAGTAAATCATTTATGATGTTCGTAGGAACTACTTTTACCACTTTTTTGCAATTGGTACATCTAATATGTTTATTTTCTTCAGTTTTAAATACTTCTCCTAAATACATAGATTATAGACAGTAAATTCGATTACCGTAATTCAGTTTCTCGTGCTACAAAACGAAAATAACTTAACGTAAGGCTACCAAAGTAGCACCGCTCACTGCATTCCGGAAATTAAACAGCAGTAAAAGCAGAGTTTACAGGTATGTAAACATACAATAGAAGAAGAATGGGTAGCTCTGATGGATGAAGTAGTGAAGGCAGCAGAGGATCAAGTAGGTAAAAAGACGAGGGCTAGTAGAAATCCTTGGGTAACAGAAGAAATATTGAGTTTAATTGATGAAAGGAGAAAATATAAAAATGCAGTAAGTGAAGCAGGCAAAAAGGAATACAAACGTCTCAAAAATGAGATCGACAGGAAGTGCAAAATGGCTAAGCAGGTATGGCTAGAGGACAAATGTAAGGATGTAGAGGTTTATCTCACTAGGGGTAAGATAGATACTGTTTACAGGAAAATTAGAGAGATCTTTGGAGATAAGAGAACCAGTTGTATGAATATGAAGAGTTCAGATGGAAACCCAGTTCTAAGCAAAGAAGGGAAAGCAGAAAGGTGGAAGTGGTATATAGAGGGTCTATACAAGGGCAATGTTCATGAGGACAATATTATGGAAATGGATGTAGATGTAGATAAAATGGGAGATACGATACTGCGTGAAGAGTTTGACAGAGCACTGAAAGACCTGAGTCGAAGCAAGGCCCCGGGAGTAGACAACGTTTCATTAGAACTACTGACGGCATTGGGAGAGCCAGTCATGATTAAACTCTACCATATGGTGAGCAATATGTGTGAGACAGGCGAAATACCCTCGGACTTCAAGAAGAATAAAATAATTCCAATCCCAAAGAAAGCAGGTGTTGACAGATGTGAAAATTACCGAACTATCAGTTTAATAAGTCACAGCTGCAAAATACTAACACGAATTCTTTACAGACGAATGGAAAAACTGGTAGAAGCGGACCTCGGGGAAGACCAGTTTGGATTCTGTAGAAATGTTGGAACACGTGAGGCAATACTGACCTTACGACTTATCTTAGAAGAAAGATTAAGGAAAGGCAAACCTACATTTCTAGCATTTGTAGACTTAGAGAAAGCCTTTGACAATGTTGACTGGAATACTCTCTTTCAAATTCTAAAAGTGGCAGGGGTAAAATACAGGGACGGAAAGGCTATTTACAATTTGTACAGAAATCAGATGGCAATTATAAGAGTCGAGGGACATGAAAGGGAAGCAGTGGTTGGGAAGGGAGTGAGACAGGGTTGTAGCCTCTCCCCGATGTTATTCAATCCGTATATTTGTAACAACAACAACGCTGTACTATTGTACATATAGTAATTTTTTCTTCTGATTTTCGATAAATTAGTGTAAGCGATGTTCTGATTTCATTTCCTTTTTCTTTTCATGTCATTATGTTAAAGAAACTGTAAACAATTTTCGATGTGAATATTAATGTTTATGTCAAATTGCAAGCAATATTATAACAAAATGGAAATGTAAGAAATGTTGAAACTGTTGTAAGATGTTAAAGTTGTAATTGTGCGCCTGGTCCATACGTAGGCAATGTATTAGGATATGTAGAATGCAAAACCTTTGGTGAATACCCTGTCTGTAGGAGAGCGGTAAAAGGTGGATGGCAGGCGAGCGCGGGAAAATGCACGCGGGCGCGGCACGGCATAACGGGCTCAGCAGTAGCAGTCGGAGTTGGGCATCGGTCTGAGTAACACGTTCTGGATCGAGGAGGCTCACCGGGAAAACGTGATTTCGTTGAGCCTCGGATGTGCCTTTTCCGACGCCTATACAGCATGGCAGTATTCCATTGGCACTAAATGGAAAAATATTGCGACGCTATGAAGAAGTAAAGTGCCGATACATCAAGAGCCATAGCTGTGCTTGTATGTGTGCTCTGCGCCTCGTCATCTCGCCGCCCGCCAACCGCCGCTTCGATACGAACAGGTTGAAACTTTTAGTACTGTATTCGTGTGGACCAGTGTTACTTTTGTTCCTGACTGTTCAATAACAACTTAACTTTTACCAGAACTGTCCTATCATTTAATTATCCTCATCACTAACCTAGACAGGGTCCTTTCCACATGTGCAATCCGAGTGTCCCGAGATGAAGAATTAAAATTTATGTTATTAATAATTACCTGCAGACCTAGCTATGTTAGAATGATGTTTAAAGAACGTTGTTGTTAATGAAATAATAGACAAATAATATTGGTCTGACAAAGTTGGAAGATAATGTTGAAATTGGTTTAGTAATGAAGTTTAATTAATTTGAGACAAAAATAATGGTAGTTAAATGAGCAGGAAATATGATAAAAAGTGTAGTAATTCGTATATTGGAAGTCTTGAGTGCTTAATGCTTTCAATAGTTAATAGTTTCAATACAGTGATCATAACAGTTTCAGGGTCCCCCCCCCCCCTTTTTCTTTTCTATTCATTTAAATTCTGAAGTGTACTGAACTGATTTGACCAGCAAAGTTAAAGTCAATATAAAACCAAAATTTATTAGTGTTTTACCTTTTTCAAAATTGATATTGTATGTGTGTTTCGAAAGTGCTGTTTCTAGGTTAACCTATGCCCAATTTTAATCAGATCAATAGACAGTACGAAATTTGTAGTAAACATTATAGTGTATTGTTGTGTATTTATGGCTTGTCCATATTAGTACAGAAAGTAAAATCATTAGTACAGTAAATTTTCTGGTTCTAAAATTTACCATAGTATGCAGTGTTATTACGTGTTGTTTTGTATGAACGTACATTAACTTTTACTGGGAAGAAACTCAGTTAATGCCTAATTAGGCTGGCGACCGTATTATTAACAATTTGGTAGCATCTGATGTGTTGTTTCTTGTCCGTCCTAACGTGTAGTTGCACTTCGGACTTGCTTGACGTATCATTGTTGTTACTGAGTGGGTGAAAGTCTGATTTTGCCTCCATTCAGGTACACGCGGTCGACATATATACGAAAATCCTTTCTTATAAGGTGAATCCCGTTAACTTACCATAGTACAGGCTTTAATAAGTATCGTGCGCAGTAGCGTAGTGTTACAAGTGGCTCCCTGTGACAGGACATCAAGTTGTTGTCGGTCACAAATTAATGTGAATACCGAACAGTGGATGTTCAGTGGCACGAATTGCAATAATAATTAGTAAAATAAATAGCAGTGAACGTCAAGTACGGTAGTGTGGTGTAATTTGCATTCAGTATGGACAAGAACGTAGAAACAGTAGATGTGCCGAGCGAAATGGAAAATGCGGCTGGCAATGACAGGAGTGTACGCAGACAGATAACAGATGGCGTTAGCGGTAGACAACTGGCGTACATACAATATCACAAACATGTTAACGAACAGATTGAAATGTCGAGATTGTCTCGAACACAGCAAGGGATACAACAGGAAGTAGAGGATGACTTTATAGATGATAGTGGGTATGTGAACGAATCCACTGACATGTTTGATTCTCCACAGATAAAGAAAGAACCGAAAGAAACTTTTGAAGTAGGATCGGAACACACCGATTCCGTAGAACAAAATAGTGTGAAAATTTTAAGCATGAACGATTTATTTGAACAATTAACCAAACAAATTGCAGGGCAGAATAATCAGTTTAAAACACACGTTGCCGAGCAGCTCAAAACACAAAGTAATCAGCTCAAAACGCAGAATGATCAGCTTCAGAAACAAGTCAGTAATCGGGTTAGTCAGCTTAAAACACACGTTGACGAGCAGCTTAAAACACAAAGTAATCAGCTCAAAATGCAGAACGAGCTGCTTAAAACACACGTTGGTCAGCTTAATGCACAGGTCGAAGAACAAGGAATTAAAATTAGTAAACAAATAGAACTGGTACAACAAAAAGTGGGTAATTTAAGCTCTGTAGTAAATACTATGAAATTTGAAATTGACACAATTAATAAAAATATGGATACTATGCAGGGGGAAATTGACAACATTAACAGTAGATTTGATGTTGAAATCCTCAACATCCAAGAGAAAGTAGAGCCTCTGGTTGAAACAAAAGTAGACGAAAAAGTTTTCGGTCTTAAAACTGAGATCGTAAACGAATGTCAACACGGAATCTCACAATTGAAAAAGGCAGTTTCAGACACATTTAGGTGAGAAAGTTACCGGATGTGTACAAAAATGTGAACAAAATACTTCGAAAATTGAAGGCAAAATTTTCGATCTTGAAAGTAACATTAAAGATAGGCCTGGTGTTGTCTGTAGTGGCACACCACTTACGAAGCTGTTAGAAGGTAAGGAACGCTTCGATCCCGCCAAGAAACATAACGGATGGCATCCGTTAGATTTCATCAAAAATTGCGAGAGGATATTTGCTGAACACTTGTCTGATCAGGAAAAGATAAGCGTAGTAATTAGCGCCTTTGCAGGTGATGCTAAGCGCTGGGGAATTAATTTGAATACCGAACGAATGACGTTCGAAGAATTTAAGCAAAAGTTTACGGAAGAATATTGGTCCGAACAAAAACAGGATCATTTATGGAGCGAGTTTATCATGGCCAAGCTTCATGATAACAGGGGCAGGAATTCTTTGAAAGATTTCTGCGAATATTGGTACCGGAAGTTGACGCATTTAAGAGGGAGAAGATCCGATTCGGAAATCATACGGGAGCTATATAAAAAGCTGCCAGGAGATTCGAAGAGATACGTGGGAAGCAATCATCGCAGCTTCCAAGCGTTTCTCGAAAGGGTCGAAGACGAAGACCATTGGCGCGAAAGTCGTGCCAATCATTAAAATTTTAGTAACAGGAGTAACCGTAATAATGACGAGAGGTGATGACGGCGATGAGTTTCGCGTCAATATGATACAGAGAGGTAGAGGTAGAGGTAGAGGAAGAGGAAGAGGAAGTTATCCAGGTCGCGGTAGAGGGTACACCGCGCAAAATAATAACGACGCGGGAAACTGATTTCCGCGGACGTTGCGGGCCAAACGGAAGCGGACAGTACATACCGGCCCCAATTTAAGAAAGGTTACCGAACTGACAGTAGAGTTATGAGACAGGTTAGAGACAGGCGTGGAACGACGCAACGTGTTGTTGCGAAACAAGCGTCAGGTGCGAGCGCGAATGAGTCATCTTCGCGGCGCAGAGCGATACTGGTTAACAGGCGAGTGGAGCATCAGAGGGCAACGGCCCAGCCTAGCGGAGCAGCTGTTCAGAGGGAAGCCGCTAGCAATGCGGCAGCATTAGGTACGAACATTGCCGTAAGAACTGGTGAATACATTACGAGTGGTAATTCCGTGACGAAGGAAACAATAGATGAATCTGTGGATACACAGAGAGGTGCGGTTAGCAGTGTTAGCAATGAAGTAAATGGCGAGAATGAATTAGCAGAAGTAACTGATTGGCGTGTGCAGATCGACGATCTGTACAAGGGCCTAAAGCAATGTGAGTGGGAGGATTTTAAGAAGGAGTATGAGGCGAGGAAGTTAATTAGTGAAAAAGGAGATAGTAGGGACGTCGATAAGGTGACGTGGCCCGAGTTTGAAGAGGAGAGAGTAAATAGCGCCGCGCAAAGTATGCGAGCTGCCAATAGGACAATAATTAAAGATAGGAAGGAATTGGAGGATGAAATCCTAAGCATTGACGAGGAAGTAACTTCTGTTAACGATCCGCCAACAGTACACGCTGCTACCGAAAGGCACCGTGGGGAAGGAGCAGGTAATTACCTAAAAGTAATTGAAGTCCACAAGGATTACACTAAATATGAAGTAACAGTGAATGAGAGTAAAGCTGATAATGAGGCCGTTTTGTCGAAAGAGGATACCGAGCTAAAATCAAAGCCTGACGAAAATGCAGAGGGAGAACTTAGTGCCTGTCTCAGAAAAGCTTTTATGTTAGAACCTGAAAGCGATCCAGAATGGTCGGATTCTGACGATAGTTCAGATGACGAATATTTCGGTACTAGCGAAAATAATGGGGATAGAGTTAATTGCGATATTGTATCTATTGATGATGAAGTTTCAAAACAAAACCCAGATGTTGAGACTGAACACAGAAAAAAAGAGCCATCTGACGACTCAGTGTCTATTTTACAAAGAGTTCAAGTAATTAATGACTTTGAACTCCCGGAACCAAAGAAACCACCATATATAGGTGATGTGAATGTTAAAAGCATATCTTGGGACGATGTTATCGTCGACCCGGATTTGCTTAGGGAAGACCACAACAATGAAAAGCATTTGACGGTTAAACGAACTGTAATACCAGTTCAAATTTATAATGTGAAATTGCAAGTACTTCTTGATACTGCATCTCAGATAAGTGCAATCTCCCAGTCGTTTTTCGAACACATTTGTGATAAGCCTGGACTAGTAATTATGTCAGTGACGGGTGTAAAAATTGTTGGTGCTACTGGCAAGACTAGCAAGCCGGTAAAGAACCAGATTTTGGTTGAATTTAGTATAAAGAAACAAAAATTTGAACACGATTTTTTGGTTGTGCCAGAGTTGAGTGCTGAAATGATTCTGGGAATAGATTGGTTAGATAAAGAAAAGGTTATTATTGATTGTAGCCAGGAAGTGAGAAAAATTAATAATGCATCTATGAATCTGCAATTAAAATTTGAGGAAAATGGGAAGGGGTTCGATTCAGAAATTGATTCTTTATTGTTGGAGATCGACCAAAGGAATGATGGTTTGACAAACATGTATGAGGTGTACCATGTCCAGAGGCTAATAGATGAGAGTGAGATGCAGGGGCATAATTTTAAAGAAATTGTGGAAAATTTGAAGGAGATATCTCCTGATCAGAAAACAGAATTGCTTGATATTTTAGAAAGTAATAGTACCGTAAATTCGGACTTAACCTGGCCTAGTTAAGAACTTCGAATACCAGATTGAGACAATAGAGCATAAACCTTTCTTTGTAAGACCGTTTTCGGTACCCATATCAAAGAGGCAGGCTGTGCAAGTGGAAATAGATAAAATGATAGAATGGGGTATAATCGAACGGAGTAGCAGCGAATATAATAGTCCCCTTATCATCGTGAATAAAAGGGACGGGGGAGTGAGAGTACCTATCGACGCCACGACATTGAACAAAATTGTAAAGAAGGAAATAGACAGACCTGAAAATCTGGATGAAATGCTCCAAAAATTTTATAATTTGGAGTATTTAACCAGTCTGGACATGACCGCCGGATATTGGCAAATCCCATTGAGTAAAGAATCCCGTAAATATACCGCTTTTCTATTCGCCAGGAAATGCTATCAGTATAAAGTAGTGCCATTTGGGCCTAGCACTTCTGTGGCAGTATTTATTAGGGCACTGGACTTTGTATTAGGGAGAGAATTGAGTTCCCAGCTAACCATTTATGTAGATGATTTCCTGATAGCTACAGAAAAATGGCAAGAGCATTGTCAATTATTGCAGAAAGTTTTTGTTGCTCTACAAGCAGGGGGCATGACACTTAAGTGGAAGAAATGTGAATTTGTGAAGTCTGAAATAAAGTTTCTGGGGCACATTATTACTACGACCGGTATTGGCAAGGACCCGGTAAAGGTAAGTGCAATAGTAAGGCGTCCAGCTCCTAGAAATAGAAAACAGTTGAAAGCCTTTTTAGGTTTATGTGGGTTCTATAGAAAATTCGTCAAGGGGCAAGTTTTTAATAGTCCTCATTTGAATAATCTACTTAAGAAAAATAGTGCTTTTGTGTGGACTGAAGGATGTATGAGAGATTTCGAAAATTTTAGAAGTGAACTTTTGAATGACAATATTTTGCATCACCCCATACTGTCAAAACCTTTCCACATGAGTACTGACAGCAGTGCTTATGGAATTGGTATAGAAGTTTTCCAAGAAATCTCTGATGGCAAAGAAATCGAACACAGGACTATCGCGTTTGCAAGTAGAGCTCTAACAAAATACGAGAGAAACTACACTATATCGGAAAAGGAAGCTTTAGCCATTATATGGGGGTTAAAGAAATTCAGAAATTATCTGTGGGGCCATAAGCTCATCATACATACTGACCACAAAGCTTTAACTTTTCTTAAAGATTGTCGTTTACTTAATGGCAGGCTAACTCGTTGGGCTTTGTACTTGCAACAATTTGATTACGAGATTTGCTATGTTAAGGGTACTGAGAATTATGTGGCAGATGCTTTATCTCGATTGCCTAATGGTATGAGTGAAGTGCCCAATGAAAATGGTGAAGAGGGTACTTTTCAGGTAAGATATATGAAAGAGGTTTCAGGAAAAAGGCAAATTGAGCAAATATGTAAAAATATGAGATACCATCAGAATGAGGATCCGACATGGAAATCCGTGAAGGTAAATTTTGACAGTGTACAGTATCCTCAAATTAAGAAATATTACAAAATCTTTAAAGGTATTTTATATAGGAGGAAAGATTTAGTCACTAAGGAACGGAGAGTATGTTGGCCACACCAGTTTGATACTGATGTCATAGACTATTTTCATTTAGCATTGGGGCATAGTGGGCCAAAGAAATGTTTGGATACATTGAGTAATGTAGTAGTGATTGCTGGTAGCGTCAGTAAAAAGGTAAAGGAACGGATTAAGTCGTGTGATGTCTGTCAAAAGTCCAAAATACCGAACAGAACTAGTAGAGGTCCAATGCAAAGTACATTACCTGAAGACACCCTAGAATTATTATCTGTAGATTTGTATGGTCCCCTCCCAAAGACTTCGGGAAATTGTGCATATATTTTAGTAATTTTGGAAGTATTCTCAAAATTTGTGAAATTATACCCCTTGAAAAAAGCAACAGAAAAAGCTGTATTTTGTAGGATGGTCGAATACTTCAGAACCATCGGGAAACCCAAGGCAGTACTATCTGACAATGGTCACCAGTTCATATCCAAAATTTGGAAAGAAGGAATGAAGCAAAATGGTGTGGAGGTTAAATATATCGCAGCCTACCATCCTGCTAGCTACCCGGTTGAAAGGTACATGCGAGAAATCGGGAGATTGTGTAGAACGTACTGCAGTCATAACCATAGAGCCTGGGGTAGATTTATATCGGATTTTGAGAATGTCATGAACACCTTACATCATGAATCTACTGGATTCCCACCGGAAGAAATTTTGTTAGGCAGCAGAAGTAAAAGTTTAATTGAAGAAAAACTAGAGTTTCCACCTTGTACAAGTTTGGGGTTGAGTCAAAAGAAAGAATTAGTCAGAAAAAGGGCAAAACAAAAAGCTGAATCTAGATCTAAAAGACTTGATAAAAATCTGAAAGTTTCAAAATTTAAAATTGGGGATTATGTTCTTTTAAAAACCCACGAAAAGTCTAGTGAACTGAACCATGAAATTTCTAAATTTAAATATATTTATAATGGACCGTATATAATACCGAACATTCCACACGATAATGCTTACTACCTGATCTACCCAAAATCCAAAAGACCTTTAGGTGTAAGAAATGTTGTGGACCTGAAACTGTATGTTCCTTGGAGTGAGTGACCTAAGTACACTCAGAGAGCAATTTTCCATAAATGTGATGTATCTTATGCTGAAACTAATTTATTCCAAATGTAACTAATCTTTGTAAATATATGTGCACCAATATCAGTGTGCTAATGTACTTATGTGAGTTTCAGATTACCAAATGTACTGTAAATGTAAAGATGTATGGAGAAAAGGGCTGAAAAGAAAGGGTAAATGATGCAAGCCAAATAAAAGACGGGACTGTCAAAAATTAAAGTGGAGAGTATATGAGTCATAATATTAAGGACTGCCAAACACCAATGAGGGCAGATAAATAGTCAATGGAGATCTGTAAGTGTGGTACAGGTGATGTGGTAAAATGATGTGAAATGGACTGCCCAAATCTGAATAATAGGCAGCAAATATATGTAGTGATTTTTCTAAATATTATTGTGTGTTTTTTTTAGTAAGTAAGGAAATGGACTGCCATTCAATGCAAGCAGCAACAAATTGTCTTATAGTGTATATAGATATTTGCATTTGCTTTTGTAGTTAAATGTTTGTGTTCCAGAATTTGAAAATATTTCTTTGAGAAATTTAGTACAAATGAGTAATGTGCTATTTAAATAATGTTGTGATAGGAGGTTGGACTGTGCCAAAGGCGCTTAAGCAAACGATAGGTAAATGTTCTTGATATGTTAAAAAGTATAGACCTGGATAATGTGAGTGAAAGGAAGTTTGTGGTATAAAATTTTTTGATGGGACATTCACACAAAAATTCAGAACCATTGTATAAATATAAAATTTAGTGTTCCCATCAAATTTGCACTTAGTGAAATTTACTGGAAACAGGGGCATGTGTAACAACAGCAAAGCTGTACTATTGTTAGTAATTTTTTCTTCTGATTTTCGATAAATTAGTGTAAGCAATGTTCTGATTTCATTTCTTTTTCCTTTTCATGTCATTATGTTAAAGAAACTGTAAACAATTTTCGATGTGAATATTAATGTTTATGTCAAATTGCAAGCAATATTATAACAAAATGGAAATGTAAGAAATGTTGAAACTGTTGTAAGATGTTAAATTTGTAATTGTGCGCCTGGTCCATACGTAGGCAATGTATTAGGATATGTAGAATGCAAAACCTTTGGTGAATACCCTGTCTGTAGGGGAGCAGTAAAAGGTGGATGGCAGGCGAGCGCGGGAAAATGCACGCGGGCGCGGCACGGCATAACGGGCTCAGCAGTAGTAGTCGGAGTTGGGCATCGGTCTGAGTAACACGTTCTGGATGGAGGAGGCTCTCCGGGAAAACGTGATTTCGTTGAGCCTCAGATGTGCCGTTTCCGACGCCTATACAGCATGGCAGTATTCCATTGGCACTAAATGGAAAAATATTGCGACGCTATGAAGAAGTAAAGCACCGATACATCAAGAGCCAAAGCTGTGCTTGTATGTGTGCTCTGCGCCTCGTCATCTCGCCGCCCGCCAACCGCCGCTTCGATACGAACAGGTTGAAACTTTTAGTACTGTATTCGTGTGGACCAGTGTTACTTTTGTTCCTGACTGTTCAATAACAACTCAACTTTTACCAGAACTGTCCTATCATTTAATTATCCTCATCACTAACCTAGACAGGGTCCTTTCCACATGTTGTGCAATCCGAGTGTCCCAGGATGAATAATTAAAATTTATGTTATTAATAATTACCTGCAGACCTAGCTATGTTAGAATGATGTTTAAAGAACGTTGTTGTTAATGAAATAATAGACAAATAATATAGGTCTGACAAAGCTGGAAGATAATGTTGAAATTGGTTTAGTAATGAGGTTTAATTAATTTGAGACAAAAATAATGGTAGTTAAATGAGCAGGAAATATGATAAAAGGAGTAGTTATTCGTATATTGGAAATCTTGAGTGCTTAATGCTTTCAATAGTTAATAGTTTCAATACAGTGATTATAACAGTTTCAGGTTCCCCCCCCCCTTTTTTTCTTTTCTATTCATTTAAATTCTGAAGTGTACTGAACTGATTTGACCAGCAAAGTTAAAGTCAATATAAAACCAAAATTTATTAGTGTTTTACCTTTTTCAAAATTGATATTGTATGTGTGTTTCGAAAGTGCTATTTCTAGGGTAACCTATGCCCGATTTTAATCAGATCAATAGACAGTACGAAATTTGTAGTAAACATTATAGTGTATTGTTGTGTATTTATGGCTTGTCCATATTAGTACAGAAAGTAAAATCATTAGTACAGTAAAGTTTCTGGTTCTAAAATTTACCATAGTATGCAGTGTTATTACGTGTTGTTTTGTATGAACGTACATCAACTTGTACTGGGAAGAAACTCAGTTAATGCCTAATTAGGCTGGCGACCGTATTATTAACAATTTGGTAGCATCTGATGTGTTGTTTCTTGTCCGTCCTAACGTGTAGTTGCACTTCGGACTTGCTTGACGAATCATTGTTGTTACTGAGTGGGTGAAAGTCTGATTTTGCCTCCATTCAGGTACACGCGGTCGACATATATACGAAAATCCTTTCTTATAAGGTGAATCCCGTTAACTTACCATAGTACAGGCTTTAATAAGTATCGTGCGCAGTAGCATAGTGTTACATATTGAACAAGCAGTAAAGGAAACAAAACTAAAATTCGGAGTAGGTATTAAAGTCCATGGAGAAAAAATAAAAACTTTGAGGTTCGCCGATGACATTGTAATTCTGTCAGAGACAGCAAAGGACTTGGAAGAGCAGTTGAACGGAATGGACAGTGTCTTGAAAGGAGGATATAAGATGAACATCAATAAAAGCAAAACTAGGATTATGGAATGTAGTCGAATTAAGTCGGGTGATGCTGAGGGAATTAGATTAGGAAATAAGACACTTAAAGTAGTAAAGGAATTTTGCTGTTTGGGGAGCAAAATAACTGATGATGGTCGAAGTAGAGAGGATATAAAATGTTGACTAGCAATGGCAAGGAAAGCGTTTCTGAAGAAGAGAAATTTGTTAACATCGAGTATAGATTTAAGTGTCAGGAAGTCGTTTCTGAAAGTATTTGTATGGAGTGTAGCCATGTATGGAAGTGAAACATGGACGATAACCAGTTTGGACAAGAAGAGAATAGAAGCTTTCGAAATGTGGTGCTACAGAAGAATGCTGAAGATTCGATGGGTAGATCACATAACTAATGTGATGGTACTGAGTAGAACTGGGGAGAAGAGAAGTTTGTTGCACAACTTGACAAGAAGAAGGGACCGGTTGGTAGGATAACAAATCTAGCATTGGAGGGCATCGTGGAGGGTAAAAATCATAGAGGGAGACCAAGAGATGAATACACTAAGCAGATTGAGAAGGATGTAGGTTGCAATAGGTACAGGGAGATGAAGAAGCTTGCACAGGATAGATTAGCATGGTTCTCCCATCAAACCAGTCTCAGGACTGAAGACTAAAACAACAACAATAGGTATGTGACGCACAGTATCCCCTACAGACTGTTGTCAGTATTTTCTAGGTAATTAGTATGAAAGGTAATTTTGTATGAAAGCGTTTTCTGGTGATTGTTTGCTAAAGAGGCAGATTTTTGGAGGAGACTGTAGGATTTAGATCTACTCCAAATGCAAATCTAACTAGAAGAGGAAATGGGCTGAGGCCCTGTGATTTGGCGTGGACTATGTGAGTAGAAGTACGAAGACGCCCCGTCCAGGTTCCTAGAGTATTTCACGTGAGTGACTGTACGAAAATGTAAAACGCTCGCTCGTAGATTATGAGCGATTTTTGAGCAGCAGTTCACATATTGTCGTGGCAGCCCAGTAGTCAAACACACCGATTAGTAATTCGTCGGCTTGAATTGGTTTTCACTTCTGCCACCCTTCTTTCATTTTTGTTTAGTCTGCGATGTTAAGCGATTGATTATAAAATTTAAAAATCTTTAAACAGTTCAGTAAAATTAATATATTCAATTTAGTTATGATTGCCACCCTTGTATGTCCAAAGGCTATAGGCCACCAAATTGTAGCACACTGCTAAAATTTTCCTTGGACCACCACTGAGTGGATGCGTATCACCGCCTCAGCCTCCGACACTGGCCAACTGCACTGTAAAATATGCGTTGCCAATAAAAGCTGTTTAACTTCTGAGGGAGTTCTCTGACGTCGCAGTCGCCACGGATCCGTCATCATCTCCTGAGGCCACCCACACTCGACATCTTGCGTTCTTGGATGACTACATAATAGTCAAGAACCTGGACTGCTAAGTTTTTACCAGGGAGAAAGCAGAATTAAAATATTGATCTCCATCTCTGTTTATAAGGTCACGAGCTCGTGTCATCCCAACGGTGTCGTCAATAACACTATACCAGTAGCTGTAAGCGTGTGCCGGCCACGGTGGCCGAGCGATTCTAGGCGCTTCAGCCGGGAACCGCACGTCTGCTACGGTCGCAGGTTCAAACCTGCCTCGGGAATGGATGTGTGTGATGTCCTTAGGTTAGTTAGGTTTAAGTAGTTCTAAGTTCTAGGGGACTGATGACCTCAGATGTTACGTCCCAGAGTGCTCAGAGCCATTTGAACCATTTGTAAGTGTGCGCCAGAGGTGTATTGTTTTATTCTACTGTGCGACAGATACGGAAGCCATTTTCTGCAATCACAGGTTTGCTCGGCTAATGTAAATGTGTGTCACGCTTCTGGTCTGTATACCGGTCCTCTATAATCCTGATCGCTGCACCGATGTGATACATGCAACAACTGCGCAAGCTATCGTAGGCACCTGCCTTAAGCAAACCAAGACCATCCTTTCTTTACGTACGGTAAAACGAGCCTCATTTTGCATAGTGTGCGGTAAAGGCACTTCACACAATGCTTCCCATAATGTTTCGTCAGAATACGATCAATTCTCTTTGGAAATGCCACATACGTAAGGGAAAAATAACTGTGGATTCAGAGTTTTCTCCTCTTAAACAGGCAGTATTTCCAATAGGACTGGTTGTATGTGGATCGCTATGACACACAGTTTTCATGGACGATGGGAAAGGGCATTGATATATGGAGCCCTTACACGAAGCCGAACTGGTAGGAAACTAAGTATCGTCGTTTGTACGAAATTGTAGTGACATTGCGTCCGTTGTTGTAAACATTGTAAGAAAGACGAAGTATATCATCATAATTGGTGGAGGTACTAAATTACTTTAATGCGCTGCAAACGACTCGATCTTTGTGTTCGTACGTCTGTCCAACGTATTGTGGCCTCATCTCACTTTGCTCATCTTCTTCGTGAACCCCTAGGAAAACGCCCACTGAAATATGTATGGAGTGAAAGGTTAAATTTTATGGCCATCTGACTTCTTCTGAAACACTTCTGGTTGCTTCTAATTGGGTCGTATAAAATGTCTTGTGTATGACTTGTTGAGCACGAAGAAGATGTCCTGATTAGAAATATCGTTGTTTCGACATACGTAGAATAACATCGGGTGCGACAGATATTTGTCATGCGTGCTTTTAAATACTGTCTGAAATTCAAGTTCTAGAGATAAAAAAGAAATAATAAAAAAAATTGTTTCTTATGGTTTTTTATCATCGCCAGAAAGCCAATGGTAAATATGGGCTCTCTATTTCATTACTGACTTATGTCTTATTGGATTCCAGATCATGATTTCCTATCACAATTCGTTACATTTATCGCTATCTCCTGGATGACAAAATGATCCCATAACTTAGCACCTAACGCCGAACTGACGTACAAACTACCGAATCCACTATTCTCACGAAACCAGATTTCTGGAAAATTTCCACAAAGCAACTGTTTCACCACGGTTTATCTTAGTGCTCAGATGTTTACCGATCATCTGCAGAAAGAAAAAGTATCCTCTGTTTCGCACAAGCGGCAGATGGCGATATCAATTATCTACATTTCCTAAAATATGGGATTTTTTTTGTCAATTCATGCATACAAACTGTATAGAAAAATGGAGCTGGAGATTGGATGTCTTACGTAAGCAATAAGAGTAAAACCCATATCAATTGGATTGTAAAGCACAATCTTCACTTCAAACGCTCTGAGAGCGGTTAACTACACTTCACACGAAGATATCAAGTGTCACACTCCAGCACAATATAACGCTAAGCTCACAACCACATGAAGGTCTGAACACGTTCAAATTTGCCTGTAGTCTAACATATATTTTTAAAACCCTCGAAGGCGGAATTCTTCAACAGCGACGGGCGCTAAATTACCCTAAGGACAAACACACACACCCATGCCCGAGGGAGGACTCGAACCTCCGCCGGGACCAGCCGCACAGTCCATGACTCCAGCGCCCCTAGACCGCTCGGCGAATCCCGCGCGGCTCTCAATTATCCCCCATAAATGTTCAACGGGACTCACATCGGGTGACCTCGACGGGCAAACTATTAGCTCCAATTTTCTGTTCTTCACACCAATCGCTAACAACTGTGTCCCGGTGACATGGAGCATTGTTGTCCATAAAAATTCCATCGTCTATTGGGAACATGAAAGGCTGCAAATGATGTCCAAGTTGTGGAAAATAACAAATCCAGTTAATGATCGATTCAGCTGGACAAGAGGACGCAGTTCATTCCATGAATGGAGCCCCCACCAACTTGCACAATGCCTTCTTGACAGCTTGGGTCCATGGCTTCGTGGGTCTGCTCCACACTCGAACCTTACCGTCAGCTCTTACAAACTGAAGTCACGGCTCATCTGACCAGGCCATGGCTTTCCAGTCATCTAGGGTGCAACCGATATGATGAAGAGCCCAGGAAAGGCGCTGCAGGCGATGTTGTCCCGTTAGTAAAGGCACTCGCGTCCGTCTTCTGCTGCAATGGCCCATTAACGCCAAATTTCGCCTCATTGTCCTCACGGATATGTTCGTTGTACGTCCCACATTGATTTCTAGGTTATTTCACGCAGTGCTGCTTGTCTTTTCGCCCTGACAACTCTACTCAATGTTGTTGCTCTCGGTCGTTACGTAAAAGCCACTTTGTCCGTTTTGAGTGGCAATGCCTGAAATTTCATAATTTGGGTGCACTCTTAAGATTGCGGATGTCAGTATTTTGAATTCTCTAACTACTTCCGAAATGGAATGTCGCATGCGTCTAGCTTCAACTGCCATTCCACGTTCGGAGTCTGTTAATTCCAGTTGTGTGGCTGTAATCACTTCGAAAACCTTTTCACGTGAACTACCTGTGTACAGCTGACTGCTCCGACAATTCACCGCCCTTTTACATCTTGCATTAGCGATGCGTCAGCCAAATGTATATGTGCATATCGCTATCCTTGTCACCTCAGTGTACAAATGGCGTACATAACATGAGCCCACAGAAAATTATATGGTTACGAGGGCAACAACAAGAGGAGCACAGATGCGAACGCTGGACTGCTTAGTAGTGCTGTGGTGCACACCCTGAATAACCAGCTAACTGTATTTTATGCTGGTAATTAGCCAATGTTTCGTGCAATATACCATAGCTCTGTTTTGAAAGAAGTTAGTGAGGCAATAGCCTTAATTCACGGTCTCATTTAACGCAAACGGAACTTTTCCTGAACAAAATTTGCTGTTTTGAAAAACAAATTACTACTTGAATTCTGATCAAGTAATGCGGGTAATTACTTTATACTCTTGTTTATAGGTACTTGTGAGGCCTCTTCTCTGTCTCTCTCTCTCTCTCTCTCTCTCTTTCACACAAAAACACATCCCCTGAAGAAATGTCGTGTGGCAAGGGCCTCCCGTCAGGCAGACCGGTAGGCTGGTGCAAGTCTCCTTAGGTGCCGCCATTTCGGCTACTTGCATATCACTGAGGATGATGTTATAATAAAGAAAACCCAGTCCCCAAGCTGAGAAAATCTCCAACCCAGCAGGGAATCGAACCCGGGCCCTTAGCACGGCATTCTGCCGAGCTGACCGCTCAGCTATGGAGGCGACATCCACTGATGAGCCTGCTGTTTATGATCACCTGCTTGTTCCACATTCGGAATGCAGTATATAATCGATTCTGCGTGGGGTGTATGCAATAAGGCCTTGATAGGTATCTGGTGGTATATAACATCAGTGTCTACGCACATTCCTTTAAATTACAAGCCTGGTTGTATGTGATCGGAGCAAGGGACCGAAGCGTCTCGGATATATTCCACATTCTATTGGATTCTGATCATGTGAATTCTGACCCTGTGAGAGGGAAAGTTATTCTGTTGGACGATGTGATACTCGTGCACCAAAATACCAATCTTGAAGGAATGCAGGGGGTCCGCAATAACATATACGTAATTCACAGCTGCCATGGTGCCTCCATCTACTACCTCAGGTCCCATGGAAGGCCTGGTGAATGTTCTCCATCGCACAATAGGTCCCACCGAACAGCGTCTTTAGCCCGATTTAGTCCGAGCAGCCATTCACCTGGTAGATCGTGTATCTGTTGCAACCAGAAACGTAATGCGTCCGTCCAGGCGGTAAGTTTCTACTAGTCATCCGTCTAATCTCGGCGATGCTATGCCCACTGCATTTGCAACTGACGATGTCATTGGATCAACATTGGAACGTTCACAGCCCGTGGTCTATAAGTTGGCATTGTTGCCGCTAGATCGCGGAGTCCAAGATCCGACCCTCAGTTAAGATGGAGATTTTCTTTGCTTGAGAACTGGGTCTTTGTACTGTCCTGATATTTTATTCTCACCCTCTTATCAAAGATTTACAAGTCGCCGAACTGGCATCAAATAGAAGGACTTTCATTTGGCGGCCGAACGAACGCAGGCTAGTTCTCAGAGACAACTATTTAACACGAAAACACGCTGGGGTCGTCAGCACTACAACCACATGTTCAACTACTTGCACTGCACAGTGTGTTCAGAAATGCCTGACACTGCAGCAGCATTGTACTCCGTCGTCAGATCTACCACAGATCCCACCGGTCCCACTTTACAGAGTGGGTAAATCAGTGACCTCCACGTTCTGTTTCGCAGTTGGAACGCCAACAACTTGTCGACTACTTGTGCTTTTACCGTCCTTGAACAACATACAATTGACAGCAGCCAAAACAGCCGACCCCTTTCGCCGTTTCCGAGATCCCCATTCCCAGTCGCCTGACCAAAGCAATCCTTCCCTTACCAAAGTCGCTCATGTCAGTGATTTTCCCCTTTTGCGGCCCATAGCGTCTATCTAATATGTTGACACAAGCAATAACAGAAGAATGGAAAAGAAAACTTAGGACCTTTTACATGACGATCAGTTTCGATTTAGGAAAGGTAAAGGCAGCAGAGGTGCAGAAACTTCCTGCCAGATTAAAACTTTGTGCTGGACCGAGACTCGAACTCGGGACCTTTGCCATTCGCAAGCAAGTGATCTACCGTCTGAGCTACCGCAGTTGGGATAAGTTTATTTATGTCACCTATAAATCTGTGGGCCGATACCACACTTTTCTGTGCATCGTCAAGTTGACGCTTTGTTTGCCATTTAGTTATCTTACGTCTTCCAGTTATGAAGCAGTATTTCTAGCTACGTAACCACCCGCTGCTTCCCTCGAAATCACTGTAATCTACGTCACGCACCATTTCATCTGCATAAGCACATCCTGTAAACTGTATCGAGCGTCCATGACACGTGCAAACAACGGTTTTTGTAACTATTGCGCCTTGTCCTCCGTTCAACCTCGGCATATTTTTAAGGCACTAGACGTCATGTTGGTGCGGATTTATTGAAATCTGTTAGTTGTTCTTTTCTTATTATGCCGTGGTTAATCTTCCATGTACATAATTACGTTTAGTATCCGCTCCTTGGCCAATGATCGTCCTTTGCTACGTCTCACTGAAGACAGGGTTCATGGCACCGTGTGTGACATGATGGCTCAACACCTGTTTCAGTATCACTTTCACTTGTTAAGCACATACCGTCATCATTGACTCCTCACGTACATTGTCTGCACACTCGAGCGTATACGACACCCCAGATATTACTGACTTATCTTGCACAAACGTTAATACTTCATATACTACCACTTTCCCTCCGTGCGAAATTCCTTGGGTTCCTTCTTACCGAAATGTCAACTTCAGCAACTGTCGTTGTAGGTATGATGCAATGTTTGCTTTGTTTATCGTTGCCGTTGCTCTGCTTTGTATCAACACCACTAGCATTGTAACATTGTTATGAGATACTCGTCAACCAGGAAGTTCAACAAGTACGCTCCGTAGCCTCATGCTGTGCTCACCATTGGATACCTCCAGTCCCGCCCCCTGTTTCATTTAGCAGCCAATACTGTGGTTGCGTGATAGACGCTACGTGGCTCGTGGAATACTGTAAACATCATTGGCCTTTGCGATCTGACACTCAAGGGCTTCCTTGTTAGCATAAGAGTGTCAGATCAATCCATCAGACACAAAATACGAGCCACATTCATTCGAACAGGATAACATATTTGTCCAAGCCCTTGTGCGAATTGGCACGGGAAACCTGTTTCAACAGTCTGTCCCTCATTAGTATAACAAATACGCCAATAACGGCGTAAGTATTCAGGTACACAGTTGACAACTGCACACTCTCAGGACACAGCTAAAAGTTGAGGAACAATCATGAGGTCATTACAACAGGAGCTAATTTTGCTACGGTTTAGGCTCGAGATCAATTGCTTTGTGTAATGACACCTTTCATATCAAGTTACTTAAAGTCATATATTTTGTGTTGTGGGTTGGCAGGAAAGCCAACATCGTGATATTAGAGGAAGCCGAAAGGCACGCGTTTTAGATCACGCAGGCTGGCGTGAGGTCTGGAACAGGACAAGAAAATTAGAATTTAGAAAAACGGACGTAGCTGGTGGAATACTTAACTTTACTCCATTAATGATGAGCGTCGCTCTTGACTATACATTATTCACAAAATCAATAGTAACTGAACATGGCCCCTTGCTAGGTCGTAGCAAATGACGTAGCTGAAGGCTATGCTAACTATCGTCTCGGCAAATGAGAGCGTATTTTGTCAGTGAACCATCGCTAGCAAAGTCGGTTGTACCACTGGGGCGATTGCTAGGAAGTCTCTCTAGACCTGCCGTGTGGCGGCGCTCGGTCTGCAATCACTGATAGTGGCGACACGCGGGTCCGACGTATACTAACGCACCGCGACCGATTTAAAGGCTACCACCTAGCAAGTGTGGTGTCTGGCGGTGACACCACATTTTGTAAACCCTCGACGCTAATTTTGTAAAGGCCTCGTCGCTATTGCAGTGGAGACCGAGTTGCCACTGTTGTTACGGTAGGTCGAGTTTATGAGTTCGTGAAACGGCTTCTGGTGCGGTACACCGCACCCCGCGAAGATAATTTCTCCCTGCCACTGTTACACAGCTGCGCCTCAGGGTAAGGTAACATGATAGGAGGACGAAGGCTCTAAGGCACTCCACCAAATTAATAACAAAATCACACCAACGCGTTAAAACGTTTATTTATCTTTGTGATTTGTTCAATAATGAAGTCTGCGACACCGCATGACATATAACACAAAAAAAAACCTCAATGGCTAAGTGCAAATAATCGTAGGCAAACTTCACAGTATAGTGCATATGCAATTTACAACATCTGATAGTTCACTAAACGACGTTCCCTGTCTAAATCCCGGCCGCGTTGGTCTCGCGGTTCTAGGCGCGCAGTCAGGAACCGTGCGACTGCTACGGTCGCAGGTTCGAATCCTGCCTCGGGCATGGATGTGTGTGATGTCCTTAGGTTAGCTAGCTTTAAGTAGTTCTAAGTTCTAGGGGACTGATGACCACAGCAGTTGAGTCCCTTAGTGCTCAGAGCCATTTGAACCAAGCCTGTCTAAATCAGTCCTGGATGTTGATCTATAAACAGTTGGGGGAGAACTGCTTTTCTCTCTTTCTTGAAAGCTTCTGGCGGATTGTACTCGGCCGGCAGCTCTCCGAGGCGAAGCCGGTATTTTCGTCAGCGCCGCCCGTGGTGCAAGTGGAACTCGCGCAAGAGGCGAGTCTCTATGGCAATGGCATCAGCTAGCATCTTTGGACCTGTGGTGCTTTTTCCCTGTCTGTGTCTTGTTCACACGACACAGTAATATGAACTTCCAATACATATCCCAGACTAACACAATCCACTCAAAATGATGGCCTGTCTTCGACGTCAACATGCATAACCACCCACAGGCGGCATGTGTCAGCACCAGCAGTGGAGGGTATACACCACGTGACGGCATATGTGGAAAACAGTGCTGTCGTCTCTGTAATTAGAAAGGGGAGCTATTTAACTGACGTCCAAAAGGTCATTGTTATTGGCTTTCGGACCAAAGGTGCAAACATTTCCGAAACGGCTAAGGTTCTGAAAAGTTCGAGTTGTTAAAGTAGGCCGTGCATCGCAAAATGCTACCCAAAACGACGCTGAGGAAATAGTGGTGGACGAAGGACAGTAGATGATAGGGGTGAACGATGCCTGCGGAGACTTGTACAGGATAGTGGACATGCTGCTGTAGAACAGCTGACCGCCCAGGCGAACCAAGGGGCTATCAAGAGTGCGTCCTCAATGACCGTTCAGCGAATGTTCGTGTGTTTGGGCCTCCGCAGCAGGTGCCTGGTTCACACACCCGTGCTGACTGATGCTCATCGACAACGGAGGATGGAAATCGCACGCCAGTACCGCTACTGGAAGCCACTGTAGGCGATACGTGGCCTTTCGAGGTGAATCAGGTTTTATGTTCCCTTGTGCAGTTGGCATTGGCGCGTACGGGGTGAAAGATCTGAAAGCAGACATCTTGTAATAACGTTATGGTCTGGGTAGCGTGGCTGATGCATTCCCTGGATGATCTCGACATTCTGGAAGGCATAGTCGACAACACAAGTTTGCATCTGTCCTAGGGGACAGACTCCACAGTTGCACGCAACTTGTTCTTCCTCGGCACACGGGCATCCGCCCGTTGGAAAATTCGACGTGTCACACAGCTCACTGTGTATGACCGTGATTTGAAGAGCACGCCTGTCTCACCTAAACAGGTGTTAGTGTTACAATGCCAGGCCGACCCTTGGAAACTTCTGAGCGCCGTTCCTTGTGTGTTATGTAGTAATTTCCCTGTTTGGATTTCAGTTATTTGGTTGATGTGTGGCTTTCAGCCGAGTACCAGTATCTGTTAAATCAATGTTCTTGCCTTGCCCTTAAGGCATGAGATTGTTATATTTTTATATGGGGCTTTCAGTCGAATTTTACTGCAGCTGCAGAGGATGGCTTCCTACTGTACTGCGTATTTCCGAGCGTAAAAGCTGACGGCAAAAATTACGCGCATTATATTTTCAATCACCAAATGAACCAAAAAATACAATAGACAATAATCAGCCGTGCACAGCTCGTGTCCATCCCATTAATCGTTTGTCATCTTCTATTACGGTAGTGCCGCCTCGTTTTCTTATTCCATTTACTGGCGTCACTAACTTCCTGTGTTAGTTGCCCGTGAGTGGCAGCAGCAGCGCGTATCGATTAGCGCAATGTCATACCATCTCTGGAGCGACCGATAGTATTTCCGGACCATCGTGTGTCAGGTAGTCAGTGAGTGGGAGACTCACCAGCTGTGCAGTCGCGACAGAGCAGCAGTCGCGGGCGGACCAGCAGTCCAGTCAGTCGGTTGGCGTGGAGCAGCAAGCAAGCAACCGTCACAGAGAGTCGGGCTGGAGCCGCTGGCTGCGTGCACGCGCGGTTGAAGTGTGCGTTGCTGCTTGCGAGTGCTACGAAGTTCGTCGCCCACAGATCTTGGACACCTCACTTAACTTACTATCGACCCCCAACTGTTTACATTTCTTCGTTTCATCCTGGTTGTCGCTTTTGGGACATTCCCGTGAGCAACAACATGTGTGTATTTTAGTCGGCTAAGATTCCAGCCATCTTCCGGTGGAATTTAATTTATTCCCTGTTATTGAAGTTCACCAGCAGTACATTCTGCCTTGTGGCCGTTGACGTTCCGGCTACCTGCCCTGGTCGTTGACGTAATTTTAGGCAGTGTATTCTCCTCGGCATGTTGTTGCTGTCCAGCACGGCGTGTAGTTAGACAGGTGAGGCGTTGTTGGTCGTTGTGGGCGCCAGTATTCTGTGTGTAGTGTATTCAAATCTTGTGATCGTTTTGCTGGTTGCGTGGAGCGGAATTGATTTGTTTGATTGGTCGGTCGGCAGCCTGTCGGTTGGTTTGCCTCCGGATTAAGAAGTCATTAGAAAGGGTGCGGGTCTCACCTAAATGGGTGTTAGTGTTACAATGCCAGGCTGACCCTTGGAATCTTCTGAGCGCCCTTCCTTGTGTGTTTGTAGTAATTTCCCTGTTTGGATTTTAGTTATTTGGTTGATGTGTGGTTTTCAGCCCAGTATAAATATCTGTTAAATTAAAGTTCTTGTCTAGCCCTTAAGGCATGAGATTGTTATGCACTACTGGCAATTAAAATTGTTGCACCACGAAGATGACGTGCTACATACCAAGTAGATGCTGTGATATGCAAATGATTAGCTTTTCAGAGCATTCACACAATGTTGGCACCGGTGGCGTCACCTACAACGTGCTGAAAAGAGGAAAGTTTCCAACCGATTTCTCATACACAAACAGCAGTTGACCAGCGTTGCCTGGTGAAACGTTGTTGTGATGCCGCGTGTAAAGAGAAGAAATGCATATAATCACGTTTCTGACTTTCATAAAGGTCGGATTGCAGCCTATCGCGATTGCGGCTTATCGTATCGCGACATTGCTGCTCGTGTTGGTCGAGATCCAATGACTGTTAGCAGAATATGGAATCGGTGGGTTCAGGAGGGTAATACGCAACGCCGTGCTGGATCCCAGCGGCCTCGTATCATTAGCAGTCGAGATGACAGGCATCTTGTTCGCATGGCTGTAACGGATCATGCAGCCACGTTTTGGTCCCTGAGTCTACAGATGGGGGCGTTTGCAAGACAACAACCATCAGCACGAACAGTTCGACGACGTTTGCAGCAACATGGACTATCTGCTCGGAGACCGTGGCTGCGGTTACCCTTGACGCTGAATCACAGACAGGAGCGCCTGCGATGGTGTACTCAACGAAAAACCTGGGTGCACCAATGGCAAAACGTCATTTTTTCGGATGAATTCAGGTTCTGTTTACAGCATCATGTTGGTCGCATCAGTGTTTGGCGACTTCGCGGTGAACGCACATTGGAAGCGTGTATTCGTCATGACGATACTGGTGTATCACCAGGCGTGATGGTATTGGGTGCCACTGGTTACACGTCTCGATCACCTCTTGTTCGCACTGACGGCACTTTGAACAGTGGACGTTACATTTCAGATGTGTTACGACCCGTGGTTCTACCCTTCAATCGATCCCTGCGAAACCCTACATTTCAGCAGGATAATGCACGACAGCATGTTGCAGATCCTGTACGGGCCTTTCTGGATGGTCACCCATCCAAGTGCTGTCCAGGTCCGACAGCGCTTAACTTCGGTGATCTGACGGGAACCGGTGTATCCACTGCGGCAAGGCCGTTGCCGATGACGTATAACGGCATCTCAAATATCACAAAGGCCAACAATAAAGTGTATCAGGAAATTGACGGTCAGAAGGAGATTCTAGAAATATGACCTGGTGCCTACGACATTGATGATTTAAACGAAGTCTTAAAACACTCTGAAAAAGGAATTGAACTAAGCACAAACATCAATACTCTTAAATCTTAAATGTGAAGAGAGAATGCGACGGTCGACTTTAGGCAGAAAGATTCAAAAGGTTCTCTGTTAGGTTTTGCGAAAAACCGTGTTTTGGTGAAGGATTCCAGTACATTTTACTCATCAGATTAGGCTGTGGTAACACTACCAGTCAGCACAATCCACGTTGAGTGTAACATAGATGCAAACTCATATCACAACGATAAGTTGATTCTATTTACGGATTCTTCCCTACAGTTGGAACTGGGTATAAGATAGTTCAGACCTACACAAACGCCATGTACCACCCGGTGAAAGTTTAGACTTTGGACTACCTTGAGTTACGTATTGTGGATCAGAATGATCGATTTGTCGACTTTCGGGGTGAAGAAATCATTCTACGTCTACATCTAAGACAAGATGGGGGTAAGGTATAAAGCTAGCACGCAGGGCTCATATTCATTGTGTCACAGCATCGCAAGGTGATAACATGCATTAATTACGAGTTCCTTATTTCAATTGGTCCCAAGCCGTCAAGTATGATGATCGGATTATACGTCATGAATTCCCGTCGCATAAGCGCTACACCTCAAAAACATTTAACAAAAATTATGAAATTCGGATTGTTATTCTACACCAGGACACTTTAACATTACCTTGCAAGAGCATCTTACATCTGGACTGCACATTTAAGGCAACTGATGGCGCTGCGGTAACACTCTCGAAGCTGACACGTAATGCGCCAGCATTCCTGTTTAAAGAGATTCGTTATGAACTAAACGGAATAGAAATCGAGCACACACGTTATGCCGGACTAGTATCAACCCTTCAGACGTGCTTTTCAGCCTCAACCTCCGATCTGAACAGCTTGGAAAATGTGAGCTGGTTCATAGACGGACTAGATGTCGGATAAAGTCGATTTACTGCTCGCTTCCATTTTTAATGTAGGAGGCTATGGGTGCACTCGTCGGCTGAATGAGTGCATCGAATACAGCTATTACAACTCCCCCGTCCTGCACTAACATTTCCTCATGCTCCTTCCACACCGACAACTGATATCTCAGCCTGTTGTGACGGTAGCACCACACAAAGCCACTAATGCTGTAGGCAGATAATAAATTTAAACAAACTTCACAAATTTAAATAAATTTAATCAAATTTATACAAATTGAAGCAAATTATATTGGAATTTAATGGCATCATGAGCACTCTCTAGTGCAGGCAACACTACATTAACCCCTCTTCAGCTGCAGGAGAAATATGAGCAAAATTCGCTCCAATGTTCGAAATTCCCGCCCATTTCGCAAGAGGATAACGTACATCATGCAAAAAAGTCGGAAAGGAAGGACTTGTAGAATTTCCTGCCATTATTCAAGCTTCCCAGCAGAGGGGGGCGTGGCACTTTCCCGCCTAAAGCCGCTATCTTGAATAATGGTACTTACGTCATCAGCTAACGTCACGGCCGCTATCTTGGATAACGATACTCGCGTCATCAGCTGACGTCACGGCCTCCACCTTGGATGACGTCAGTGGGGCCGCACCGGCCTAGTTCTCCTACTGACGTGATGTGTGGCTAATGAGCAGCCACTCAACCATGAAATCCAAGTTTTCTCACCTCCCGCCTAACTGACATAGTACTTGCATTGGATCCCGACACAGTTTGGAATTCTTGTGTGATGGTCTGGATAGATGCCTGCCTATTACACATTACGACCCTCGTCAACTGTCGGTAGTCTCTTGTCAGTCAACAGAGATGGTCGGCCTGTCCGCTTTTGTGTTGTACATGTCGCTTCACGTTTCCACTTCACTGTCACATCGGAAACAGTGGAGCTAGAGATGTTTAGGAGTGTGGAAATCTCTCGTGCAGACGTATGACACTAGTGACACCCAATCACCTGACCACGTTCGAATTCCATGAGTTCCATGGAGCTCCCCATTCTGCTCTCTCATGATGTCAGAGAGTACCGAGATTGCTGATCTACATCTACGTCTACATGGTTACTCTGCATTTCACTCTTAAGTGCCTGGCAGAGGTTCATCGAACCATTTTCATACTACTTCTCTACCATTCAACTCTCGAAAGGTGCGTGGAAGAAAGGAACACCTAAATCTTTCCGTTCGAGCTCTGGTTTCTCTTATTTTATTATGATGTTCATTTCTCCCTACGTAGGCGGGTGTCAACAAAATATTTTCGCATTCGGAAGAGGAAGTTGGTGATTGAAATTTCATAAATAGATCTTGCCGTAAAGAAAACTGCCTTTGTTTCAGTGACTGCCACCCCAACTCTCGTATCGTATCAGTGACGCTCTCACCCCTATTGCGCGATAACACGAAACGAGCTGCCATTCTTTTCACTTTTTCGCTGACCTCCGTCAATCCTACCTGGTAAATATTCGATACCGCGTAGCAATATTCCAGCAGGAGACAGACAAGTGTAATGTAGGCTGTCTCTTTAGTGGGTTTGTCGCATCTTCTGAGTGTTCTGCCAACAAAGCGCAGTGTTTGTTTCGGTTTCCCCACAATATTATCTATGTGGTCTTTCCAATTTAAGTTGCTCTTAATTTTAATCAATAGGTATTTAGTTAAATTGACAGCCCTTATATTTGTTGGATTTATCGTATACACGTAATTTATCGGAATTCCATTAGCACCCATGTGGATGACCTCGCACTTTTCTTTGTTCAGTGCCAATTGCCTATTTTCGCAGCATACAGAAATTCTCTCTAGTTTATTTGTAGTTGGAATTGATCGTCTCATGATTTTACTAGATGGTAAATTACAGCGTCATATGCAAGCAATCTAAGGGGGCTGCTCAGATTATCACCTAGATCATTTATGAAAATCAGGAACAGCAGAGGGCCTATGACACTACCTTGCGGAATGCCAGACATCACTTCTGTTTACTCTATGATTTACCGTCTATCACTACAAACTGTGACCTCTCTGAGAGGAAATCACGAATTCAGCCAGACAACTCAGACGATACTCCATACGCACGCCATGTGATTAATAGTCGCTTGTGAGGAGCGGTACAAAATATTTCTGAGATCCCTTGTCAATAGCACACATTATTTCATGGGAATAAAGAGCTAGCTGTGTTGCACAAGAACGATATTTTCTGTGTCCGTGTTGGTTATGTATCTTTAAGTCATTTTCTTCACGGTGATTCATAATGTTCGAGTACAGTATATGCTCCAAAATAGTATTGCAAATTGAGGTCAGTAATATGGGTCTGTAATTCAATGGGTTGGTCCTATTTCCTTTCGTGAAATGAGCGGCTGTATATGATTGCTAAGAAAAGCGCTATGTTGCCAGCATACTCTGAAAGGAACCTGACTGGTATACCATCTGGACCGGAAGACGTGCCTTTCTTAAGCGATTTTACTTGTTTCGCAACACCTAAGATATCTACTTTTAAGTCACTCATGCTAACAGCTGTTCAGGTTTAAAATTCTGGAACATTTACTTCTCTTCTTTCGTGAAAGAATAACGGAAAATTGTAATCATTAACTCCTCTTTAGTGACACTATGATCGGTAACATTTCCATCGCTATCGCGGAATGACGGTATTGACTGTTTTCGCCACTGGTGTACTTTACATACGACCAGAATCTCTTTGAGTTTTCTACCATTTTTTGAGTCAATGTTTCTTTGTGGAAACTATTAAAAGCATCTCGCATTGACGTACGCACTAAATTTCGAGCTTCCGTGAAACTTAGCCAGTCTTGGGGACTTCGCTTTCTTCTGAATTTGGCATGCTTTTTTCGTTGCTTCTACAACAGTGTTCTAACGTGTTTTGTGTACTGTGGTGGATCAATCCCGTCTCTTATTAACTTATTCAGTATGAATCTATGTACTGCTGTCGATACTGATCTTTGAATTTGAGCCATATCTGGTCTACACTTACATAATTAGCTTGGACGGAATGGAGACTCTCTCTTAGGAAGGCATCGACTGAATTTTATCTGCTGTTTTAAAGAGATATATTTTTGGTTTATTTTTAGTGGTTTTCGTTGATATGGTTTTAAGCCTCGCTGCAATGACCTTGTATTCACTAATCCCTGTATCCGTCATGACGCTCTGTGTTGGATCAGGGTTATTTGTCACTAAGAGGTCAAGTGTGTTTTCTCAAACATTCACAATTCGTGTGGGCTCATGTACTAATTGTGCAAAGTAATTCTCAGAGAAAGTATTTAGTACAATTTCGGAAGATGTTTTCTGTCTTCTACCGGCTTTCAACGTGTACTTTCGCCAACAAATCTGGGCTAAATTGAAGTCTCCACCAATTATAACTGTATGAGTGGAGCACTTATTTGTAATGAGATTCAAGTTTTCTTTGAACTGTTCAGCTATTATATCATCTGAGTCGAGGGGGGGGGGGGGGGGTCGGGTCGGTTGAAGGAGCCAATTATTATTTGGGTACGGGTGTTGAGTATAACCTCTACCCATAGTAATTCACGGGAACTACCTATTTCAACTTCACTATAAGATAAACTACTACCAACAGACACGAGCACACTACCACCTACTTTATTTAATCTATCGTTCCTGAACACGGTTTGCGTCTTTGTAAAAATTTCGGCAGAATTCATCTCCGCCTTTAGCCAGCTTTCTGTTCCCATAACGATTTCAGCTTCAGTGTTTTATATCAGCGCTAGAAGCTCTGATAGTTATCCAACACAGCTACGAAAATTTACAACTACAATACCGACTGTTGCTTGGAGTACCTGGCAGTACGTGGCAGCACAATGCACCTAATATGAATAACCTATGTTTTTGGGGGTGTCGCAAGTGTACATTGTCACGTTGGTTCATTCATGGTATATAAAGCAAAGGCCAGCATTTTTTAATATGTGGTTAATTCGTCTAGCTGAATCTTTGCTATGTGTATACGCATCTGATACACTGTATAATATTGAAACAATAATGAAGAAATAATTTGTACAGATATTTATTAAAAAACTTTCATCCTTTAATTATCTACAGCACACGCTGGTAACAAAGAGTAATCTTCTTTCTGCATTACAATGAGCTGTTTAGGGCAATCTGTATTAATTATAACGAAAGATCGTCTTTAATACTAAGACAATACACACTATACCTGTATATTGCACTGGCATTTACCTTGGTTCGGTCAGTTACCAAAGCATCGTACATTCCTCGTTAATCTCTAACGTAAGTGGAACCAACCAACCGAGTCCTGTAAGTACAGATTAGAAGTAGTGTAGGTGACAAATTGGATGCTACAAAAATTGGAAAGAAAATGGACTATACAATTTTCTTCCATTGTTGCTCAGAGCGATGATGACGTGGTCTGATCACCCAAACGAACGTCACACAGTCTTTCTTGTGAGTAGTGGACATAGGTATCATTATACGTTTTAAAATCATGTTCTGTGTTTTCTCGACGTATCATTCTGCAACTGACTTCTGTTTGCGAGCAGCAAAGAATGTCGCTTACAGTGGTTAAGAAGGAGTTATTTTGATTTTTTTGCACAATACGCTTTACAGGTCTTCGCTGAACACCGGCTAAATTCTCAAGTCTTCAATTCTTCTAACGTTTCATCTAGAGAACAGCAAAGCTACAAAACACCTAGCCACATCTCTCTGACAAATATTCCTACTATGAACATCCACGACCATACCGTAAGGACTTATGTTCCCTCCATTAACTTATACGCAAAGAAAACATATTCGGCATAATGTGGTTCTATTTACATATATGTTACTGAGAGCATAGGCATCCTCGTTGAAACGTGAGAAGTATATATTCCACAGAGATTCCTCAGTGAAGGTCATCAGCTTCAGGGTGTAAGGCTTAGATCTATTTCGGCTGATAAGTTCTGCCATCTTTTCTAAGCGTGCCTCTGACTTCGTTGGTCTATCGTTTTGTACAACCGGAGCTGTCTTGGGTAGTCTAGATTAGCACTTCCGTTGCAAGTACTACAACAAGTTAGTTGTTCTCGTGTCTCATCATTCCGCCAATTATGCCTTAAACTCACAGATCTTCTTGCTTGTCTTATGAATACCAAGAGCATTTTTCTCCTATATGTGCATATCTTGGTTGGATCTAATAGTTAAAGTTTCGCTCCCATATAGTAATAATGGTTACATAATTACATTATACAAACAAAACAGAAATTCTTCCCATACTTTGTGGAACAGTCAGAACTCTAGTGTATCCATGAAGTGTCGAAATCTGCCAAGTTTGATGTGTGGGGCCTGTTTTGTGGCATACGTTATGTAAAACCACAAATACGTGAACTCCGAGACTTAGTCATCTATTTTGTTGTGTTTGTTAGTTATAAACTTTAAGTAATAGATAGTATCTGCTTATCAGTAGTTTAGAACATACTTCATAGTAAAAGTTCAGTAATCTTATGTCTATGAAAGCGGAGTATGGCTTCCGCTACCATTCTTAAAAACTGACTATGCTTCCTCCATTCTTCAGTATTTAACTAACATATTTTTATAGAATGTATTAATCTGTGTGTAGAAGTTACTAAGGTATTGTTTATTAAGCGAGCTCCATGTTTTTATTATCAGTTCCAGATGGTTTTCTGTTCCTTCTTTCATTAAATACCTCCAACAGCTCTTATCTTGTCAAATGGTCAACACGGATCGTGGCAGTACACATTACGAGAATTTCCCTCTTTACAGAAAGACTATAACTTTTTAAAATAATCTAATATCACTCACTGTAATATCCGTTTGGTTTGAAGAATTTGTAGACAATGCGGCACCTTTACAGCAAAGAAGTTGAAGCGTTAGTGCTGTGTTCCACAGCAGTTTCATGACGATATAAAAATGTTCCAGTCAGCTTAGATAGTACGAAAAATTTCAAGTGACTAAAATGGCGTACGGTGGTAACTTTCAAGGCGTCCTCCTCATCCAAGTAACTTACTTCTCAGGGTTCAATGTCTTAGTGCTGGCTGCGACACCTGGAAGAGAACCGCCACTGTAAATGTTCTACAGAAGAAAGACTAAATTTTTCACAAATGAAACAAAGTAAAATACTAATGGCTGTTGTTATAGTTCATTGCTGACACTCAAAGGAAAGTGGTGGACGTAATAGCGTGAGCAGACATAAATTAACATGAACATCCAGGTGGTTTAAAGCAGGTCGAAAGCGTATGTGCATTGGTCTGTATAAACTCTGAATATATGCTAACGATTCTTTACACACGCACACACACACACACACACACACACACACACACACACACATACACACACACAGAGAGAGAGAGAGAGAGAGAGAGAGAGAGAGAGAGAGAAAAGCTTAGTTCCGTAACAGATACTATTTTTTCACAGAACTGGCTACAGTGCTTTGAATGTGACTGTTGTGAAAGGCAAATACGACATTTAGTTTCATTTAAATATACGTCTAGTAGATTACATGTACTGTTATTTATCTTAGTAAGGGCGTTGGCACCTGAACGATGATATTTCGTGCTATGAACAATGCATGTCTTATTGAACGAAAAGGTTACCTAAAATATTATCATCAGGTTTCGATGTGCCCTTTTCTTTCTATATGGCCATGGGAGCCATTGCAAATGATTATATGACATAACAAAAAATTAATGAAACACTTCAATGGGTACCTTTCCCTCCTACTTAACCACTTACTTCTGTGTGGATAAAACTATTGCCATATATACCATTACAGAAACGCACGTTTCCTCTGACGTTCTCTTTTCTATATGCGCACAACAGTAAGGAACGTCTACTCTTCGGACAAGATAAAATGCTTCTCTTGTTTGATAGTCTTGGATTTCTAATCCTTGCAATACTGTAGAATGTACATTACTGTAGCTGGTTAGAGGTCCAATGACATTTACTGTTTGCTGGAAGCCGTTTTGGTGCTTGTCAGAATGCACCTAGTCAATCAAAATTTTGTAAGATTATTTTGCATGAACACCATCATTACTAATAGGAAGAATAATTTAGGAAAGAATCCAATTTCACCATACGTACTTTTAACTCTTGGTTTAGTAATTGTGGTTGCTCTTTCACGTTTCCACTTCACAATCACATACACAACACCCGACTTGGACAGTTTGAGTAGGTTTGAAACGTCGTTAATGTAATTGTTATTCACATTACGCCCACTGACTGGATCACGTTAGAGGCCACTAACAGATCAGGTAGAACATTCTGTGCTAAATAATGATAACGTTGGCCGTTGATCCTGATGGAAGAAAGTGAGGCCCTTCCAAACTGTCATCAACTATGCCGGCCCAAATGTTGACAGTAAATCTCTGTTGGTAACTTGCTTCCACAGATGCGTGGGGACTGACGTCCGCCCATACATGCCTATTGCGAAAATTTACACTCTGATTTCGCTCAAACTCGTTGGAGAAAATGAGTTGTAAGACAGAAACAAAGCGTTTTCAGATCCATGTTAACATAAAATAATTTATGCCTCTGCATGTGAGGGATGTATCCTGCAATTTGTGCCGAACGTTGTTGTTACACGATGTGTAATTGTCCACACAAATCATTAAGCAGAAGATGTCAGTGCGTTTTCTGGGTATACGATAGATTCACTTACCGTGTAAGTGATCAGGAGCCAAAGTACCATAAAGTGCAGCTCTGGTGTTCTCCGTTTGTGAATTCGCCATTTAACAAAAGATCAGTATTAATAAAGTCAGGTTTTGTGCACTTGGCGGTAAATGGTAAACGTGAACTTAAGAGTGACAGGGTGTGAGTGGATGAATGGTTAACGAAGATTTTGTCATGTGAATTTTAGTATTTGAAACATTGTAGCTACCTCCATTTTGGCATGTTCTAGAGAGCGATCAGATAATAGCGCCCTTGAGAACTAGATACCTACGTCAGCATCGTTATGGGGATTCACGTTATATTCAACTGCTTTTATTTTATTGTGGCAGAAAAGAAATAAATTGAAAGGAAAAAGACAACAAAGAAACATATTTACAACAAATCTGGACCGAATGACTGCTGTGTTGGAGAAACATTGACAGGATATGCTATTAAAAATTATATCCTCACATTTTGCCAGAATCTTCCTCGCTGTTGACTACAGTGAATTTTCCTTCAAACCACATACTTCCCACGCAAAACGAAATGTGTTTCAAGTACGTAGAATAACGCGAAAAATAAGACAGTACATCCTTTCCAATAATTCTCAGTTCTGTGACGGTCTCGTACGTACAACAACGTAATGACATGAGTGCTATATCCCACACTGAATATCCAGTGTTTGTGACGTTACTGGATCTACTGTCAGCACAATTTCGGCGAGAGCCCAGCAGTAACTGTTTTTCCTGTCACGCTCTCTCACGCAATGGAGAACTGTGCTGTGCCACCACATCGCCTTATATGGTAAGGACGTATAATCGTAACACAATATATAAAGTTTCACGTCCCATTATTTGTAACTAATTATGAACTTTACTATTATGAACTTTTCTAGTATGTAAAAATACACGCCAGCAATAGGTGCATAAAACAAAGTTGCAGTAATATCCCCATAAGATATGAGGAAGTCTGTATTAAGAACTGCGATAAAACACCCCGTATCACATTGCTACTTTTAAAGTTCATTAAAATGTTGCATGAACAACAATTATTGAAAAGATAGGCTACAATAGAGTAGGATCTTATAGCTGAAGAGTTGCACGTTAAGAAATAAGAAACTGCTCATTAAATGTTGTGTGACCTTGTAGTTAGTCATTTCCACTAATGTCAGATATCACAGAGCACGTCTTTATTGATCGAACCATGTATTTCTCCCGAAAATATTCCCTCCGTATTCAACTGATACATATAGTCAATGGACATTATAGGCCTGTTAATTTTACTGTGGTAGGTATCCTCCTCTTTTTATATCTATCTGTCTATAATAGTAAGAACTGACTGTAATTACATATTCATGTCTGTTGCATATTACCTATTATTATCAACGGAGTGGGACTGAATTTACTGATAATTTAATTATATCAATTGCTAAATTACTCTCTATGATGATATACGCATACTTTTGGACGAAAGTAAAATATAAGTGCCAAATTTACCTATAAATGGTTTCATTTTATTATCAAATACCGTACATTTATTAAAGTTTCAGAACGTACGTAACTTTGTTTGATATTCTGTATGAGCAACCAGATTATATTTTTACTAATGTTAGGTAGTAAATATGCCTTTTGACACTTTTCATTACTACAGTAAGTATTTATTATATGCAGGAGGTAAAGATATGTAGAGAGTCCTGTTATACAACTGACAATTAGTTTCGATACTGATGCTAGACCATTGTCCAACGAATATTTGGGTTTAGCTCGCGTTCCACAACAGTTATCGACATAAGTCATTCTAATGAACGTCGTCAACCAGTCGCGCATAGCTCTGATGTTTTAACCTGGCAGACAGCCACAGGCAGAAACAATAGTGAAGTCAGACTGCTGAAGGGAGAGAAGAGGTCTTAGGAGCGCGCTCCACCTGTCTCTTTCAGGGCTGCCGGCCTACATGCACCCTTGTTTTATGATTCTACAAAAGCAGAATCTTTATATTCGTTGAATTGTGCAAGTAGTATTCCAACCTCATGATCGATTTGCTATAGTTTTTTATTCAGATCAACATAAGAAAAGCAAATAACGAAGAACTCACAACAGTAAGCAAAGTGGATTTGGAAGCGGCTGGTGTGGAACTGCATGCTGGGGTTGACAGTGTCGTAAGCGAGATACTTAAGGCCACTCCCCTAACCTGTACCTTCTGCAACCATATTTCAAAAGAACCCCTCCCCCCCCCCCACGCCCCCCCCCCACACACACACCACAAACCGCCATGTTAAGGTGTATAAAATATTTTAAAATATTTCAAAATGTATTCCAAACAATCGCTCTTCGAAAATGATAAAACAATGGACTATCTCACTTAATATAATATTCCGGGTTATTATGCCACTGCGGGATGAATATATTTTTGAAACGCAACGTTCTTTAAGGGAGATGTAGGTTTTTCCCCAAGTTCAACGCACACACTGCTTTGCAACTGACTTATGTGAAATTCCGTCTTCGGGTGCTCTCGTGCTGAGGCGTGACATCAGATTTATTGAAAACTCGAGCACATATCCACGGCTATCAGATGTTATCAATCGTTATGCTACCATCATACGGTGGAAGACTGGTAGAAACCTTTTTCACCACAGGAATTCAAACGCCATTCTGTTTCACATCCTTCTTCAGATTACAAATACGTCCCTATGGACTCTAGCCATTGCCAATATCCAATTTTGGTTTCCAATAACTCTTTTAAAATCTGACACACACACACACACACACACACACACACACACACACACACACACACACTGAGGGAACGAGAGAGAGAGAGAGAGAGAGAGAGAGAGAGAGAGTCAGCTGAGATGTTCTATTCATACACTCCTGGAAATTGAAGTAAGAACACAGTGAATTCATTGTCCCAGGAAGGGGAAACTTTATTGACACATTCCTGGGGTCAGATACATCACATGATCACACTGACAGAACCACAGGCACATAGACACAGGCAACAGAGCATGCACAATGTCGGCACTAGTACAGTGTATATCCACCTTTCGCAGCAATGCAGGCTGCTATTCTCCCATGGAGACGATCGTAGAGATGCTGGATGTAGTCCTGTGGAACGGCTTGCCATGCCATTTCCACCTGGCGCCTCAGTTGGACCAGCGTTCGTGCTGGACGTGCAGACCGCGTGAGACGACGCTTCATCCAGTCCCAAACATGCGCAATGGGGGACAGATCCGGAGATCTTGCTGGCCAGGGTAGTTGACTTACACCTTCTAGAGCACGTTGGGTGGCACGGGATACATGCGGACGTGCATTGTCCTGTTGGAACAGCAAGTTCCCTTGCCGGTCTAGGAATGGTAGAACGATGGGTTCGATGACGGTTTGGATGTACCGTGCACTATTCAGTGTCCCCTCGACGATCACCAGTGGTGTACGGCCAGTGTAGGAGATCGCTCCCCACACCATGATGCCGGGTGTTGGCCCTGTGTGCCTCGGTCGTATGCAGTCCTGATTGTGGCGCTCACCTGCACGGCGCCAAACACCCATACGACCATCATTGGCACCAAGGCAGAAGCGACTCTCATCGCTGAAGACGACACGTCTCCATTCGTCCCTCCATTCACGCCTGTCGCGACACCACTGGAGGCGGGCTGCACGATGTTGGGGCGTGAGCGGAAGACGGCCTAACGGTGTGCGGGACCGTAGCCCAGCTCCATGGAGACGGTTGCGAATGGTCCTCGCCGATACCCCAGAAGCAACAGTGTCCCTACGGCACTGCGTAGGATCCTATGGTCTTGGCGTGCATCCGTGCGTCGCTGCGGTCCGGTCCCAGGTCGACGGGCACGTGCACCTTCCGCCGGCCACTGGCGACAACATCGATGTACTGTGGAGACCTCACGCCCCACGTGTTGAGCAATTCGGCGGTACGTCCACCCGGCCTCCCGCATGCCCACTATACACCCTCGCTCAAAGTCCGTCAACTGCACATACGGTTCACGTCCACGCTGTCGCGGCATGCTACCAGTGTTAAAGACTGCGATGGAGCTCCGTATGCCACGGCAAACTGGCTGACACTGACGGCGGCGGTGCACAAATGCTGCGCAGCTAGCGCCATTCGACGGCCAACACCGCGGTTCCTGGTGTGTCCGCTGTGCCGTGCGTGTGATCATTGCTTGTACAGCCCTCTCGCAGTGTCCGGAGCAAGTATGGTGGGTCTGACACACCGGAGTCAATGTGTTCTTTTTTCCATTTCCAGGAGTGTATATCCTCTTACCACCCGTCACAAGTTTCAAGTAAGCCGTGATTTGTGGCTGCTTTCCTCTAGGCACGTAACACTTACAGAGTGGAAGAGCATAAACAAACACAAAAATAGCCCCCATAATAGAAGTGTATTTCACATTTACGTGCAGTGGAATTGTAACCACGTTTGAGTATCACATCACATATCAGCACACACGTGAAAATATTAAGAAATGTGATAAGCCCTTCAGCTACATTCTTTTCGATCCTCTTCACTTTTAATTTAACACTGATGTAAAAAAATCGCAATACTAAAGACTTATTAACTTAGAGTACTGAAATTTCCGATCACAGGTTAATGAAAGCGTGAGATAAGCCATTGCACAAGTCAACTGCAGTTACATTCGTAATCAGTGTAACCGCCAGAATCTTGAACGCAGACATGCGCCTTGCACCTTGATACTGAAAACATCATAAATACTAATCAATGTAGAATTATTAAAAACTCAAACAACAAGCTCGTAGAATTCAAGAATGTACCGTAATTGGTTGGAGACATTATTTCACTGATTTGTACATTTAATTACAAGTTAAACTATTAATCTCTATGTTATTAAAACTACACCAAACAAAGAGAATAGAAAGTGTTGTTTTCTGTGTGCAAATGGAAAAAAACTGTAATTATTTTGTATCTGGATGTTTGTTTTAATATTCATTGTCCTGCGGGAAAGAAGGAAAGAAAGAAAAGATGGATCTTCAAAAGTCTCTTCTAGTTCCACGCACGTGAATATAAGGAAAGGTATGCCTACAGCTTCGGTTATTTTATATGAATACCTGTTACGCATTCTCTGGCATAATTCAGCATTCAGTAACCAAGTAGGAAGTTCGAGTCCTCCATCGGACATGGATGTGGGTGTTTTTCATGGCGTAAGTTAGTTTGAGTTAGAGTAAGTAGTGTGTAGGCTTAGGGACAGATGTCCTAAGAATTTTGGGTCCCTTAAGACCTTACCACAAATTTCCAGATTTTAGAGGCATTAACACGGAAAATTAGACAAGTGGTGCACAAAATGGAGATGTATGATTATTGCCTAACATCAAACCAAAGCTTCTGTGTGCAAGGAAAATAAACTGTCATAACATTATTTCCATGTCTGTGCAACACTCCCCGTCAAATACCACCGATTCCCAGAATTCCTGCTTTCACATCACCAACTTCCTCCTTAGCGTGATTTACTGTCTTCGAATATTCAACAGGAAAACCTTTCCACGACACATAACACCTCCATCATGATGAGTATTACAGGAGACTGTGTGCATAACAGGAAAAAAAATGACAACTTTGTGCTGAAATTGGCCAATAATGTGCCGAAATCGTCTAATGCAACGGTGATTCTGCATGACACAAGATTGTGGCAAGATTCCGGAAGAATGTAAAATTAATTTACAAAATTCATGTCTGTTCCAAGTTCTGTAATTGTGGATTTCCATAATTCATCACGTGAAGGGTATCCTCACTTCTGCCACCGACTCAAAATCGGCACAGCTAGGACAACGTAACGTCCACAAATATTTCTAATGAGCAATAGTACTAGCTGCTTTACGTGAGTCGACACACATCTACAGTTATTGCATAAACAAATCCGCCCCTCACAACATTTTCTAAGTCATTTCCAATTAATATAGATTCCATTCCTTCAACAAAGCGCTTGTGTGAAAACTCATTTTGCAGACCAAGTTTGGCGATACCCTTGATAGAGAGGTCTGCTGTCGTGGCTTACACTAAACTATCTATAGTATCTAGGGATAGTCAGAATATTTCGTGTAGTAGGAAACTAGTGCTACAATGGATTCCTTATGGTTTCCAGAGCTACTTAGCATAGCATGGTTTATGCAGATTCTAATGATATAACACAACACATAGCACAAGGTTATGCTGAGTGAGATGTGTGAAAGAACTAAATAATTAGAGGAGTGACTAATAATAATACAATAATATGATGCAGGCTTGACTGGCTTCTGTACTGGTATTCAAGCATGTATTTCTCACGGTACTTACATACTTTTGTAAAGTGAAGTACCACATATGGTGAAGTGTATTTGGTACAGATGTTTCGCTTCCTGCCGACATGGGGCATTGCAATGAAAATACTGCTTGTGTGAGAAAGTGTTAATGAATCATGATATGTTGCACTAGCCTCCCTGAATAGCAGCCAGTGTAATACGGTATGACTGCATCTGACATCTATCTGCATTAACTGATTGAAGGCCACCACCTGCAAGTCGACATTTGTATTTCTTGTGCTGCCAGCGGTTGATGTTGATTAAATTAAGACATTATGAACTGTCAGTGCTGCTTCGTCTGTCCAGTGGTTGCAGCCACACTTGACCTCTAGCTGTCTGCATGTGTAGAAAGCACTCCAGGCACACGAGATTCGTACTCAGGATGCTAACAAGAGGGAGATGCCACCTCGTGCGTGCGGCCCCACAGACCAGCCTCATGTGGGATTACTGGTTGTGGTATTTTCTATTAGTAATAAAAGCATAGTCATTGTTCTCTAATCAGTTCCTGCAATATCTTCCAGCAGGATAAACATGGGAAATCAGTGATGTGGTATATATGTTCAGCACCTAGAGTTTTGTGTGTGTACATGTGCATATGAGTGTGTACGTAGAAGGCAAGGGCATTTGGTTATAGACACAGGGGTTATATTGCATTTTAAATTTGGAGAAAAAAACGTTAAGAAGAGAAGAGTGTACTAGATACACTGTATGGCATCACATGTCAGGTGTAAATGGCTTCCACAGCACAATTTGTGAGATGTGGTAGATCAAATGGACCCATCTATTTTCGAGGGACGCATTCCTAGTCTTTATTATTTGCAAAAAAATCATATATGATGAACGTATGCACTAGGACAGTGCAGCGAAGTTTGGCGTTAATGGGCTATGGCAGCAAACGGCCGATGTTAGTGCCCATGCTAATAGCACAATATCGCCTACAGCGGCTCTCCTGTCTCGTGACAATATCTGTTGAACCCCAAACGACTGGAAAACTGTAGCCTAATCAGGTAAGTCCAGATTTCGATTGGCAAGAACTGATGGTAAGGTTAGAGTGTGGGCACACCCCACGAAGCCATGGATCCAAGATACTACGCAAGTTGGTGGTGGCTCTATAATAGTGTGGGCTGTGTGTACACGGAAGGGACTGGCCCTATGGTCCAACTGAATCGAACAGTGACTGGAAATTTTTACGTTCATCTACTTGGAGATCATCTGCAGCCATTCATGAACATCATGTTCCCAAACTACGCCGGATTTTTTCTGGACGACAATGCGACATGTCACCAGGCCACAATTGTTCACGATTGGTTTCAAGAACATTCTGAACAGCTTGAGCGAATGATTTGGCCATCCATATCGCCCGACATGAATCCCATCGAACATTTATGGGACGTAATCGAGAGATCAGTTCGTGCACAAAACCCTGCACCGGCAACCTTTCGCAACCATGGACGGTTCTGTAGGCAGCACAGTTTAATATTTCGGAAAGGAATTCCTAACGACTTTTTGAGTGCATGTAACATCGAGACGCTGCACTAGGCCAGGCAAAAGAAGATCGACACGAAATTAGAAGGTATCCCATGACTTTTTCACCTCAGTGTATGTGATGATATTGTAACAGTAATTGTTTCATGCATTTTCCGATTTTCAGTTGTAAAATATGTAACAGTGTATTTCATCATCTTACCGGTGTACACATGCCCAATCTCAGTTCTTTAGGTTTAGGATAATATGTTAAAGTACGTGCAGATCGTAAATGTGAGACCCAAAACCCATTGAAAATGATAATTCCAATGCAAATAAATGTATAAGGCAGCTCTACTGCTGTGGCTACTGGTGTATTATAATTCTTTTCTGCCAAGACTGAAACATGGGTTCCTTTAAACTTGGGACAAGTTTACTGCATGTGGATGTATAAACTACGGACTGTAGCTTTACCCCCATTTTTAAGTCACGAACTGTTTTTTAGAGCTGCGGGCAGAGACAATTCATAGTGACGTCATAGTTCACCATATTTAGTGATGTGTTACTTCCACCCAAAGGCCTAACAAAGTGAATGGAATGAGGAGTATTAGGAGTTTGTCACAGCTAATTAAGCCAATTAAAACGTAAGCAATTGCGCTTCTATACCCATTGCTCCATTACCGCTATTTTGTCTATATCATACACTTGCAGTACTTAACGTCATTAATTAAGGGCGAGAAAATTTTTGATTTCATAGGCGGCTGTACATCGATATGACCTTTTTATCTCAGTAGGCGAATAATGATTTTTCAGCAGTGCAATGATGAAATATTACAATTGCGCCTAGTGCAGCTCACTTCAACGACTTTTCTCTTTCCAACTCGTTTGTGTCACGTGCGGTGATTTGAAATCCATTGTAATCGTCCAAGAGCGTGGGTAATTGGCATATCGTGTGGACCAAACTACCACTTTCTCTCCTGAAAACTAGCGTTTAAAAGAAATGCTATCTGTGGTCTACCTCCTCCGCTATAGTGGTCTTCAGATTAATCTCACTGAAATGTTCGTGAAAACGCTCTAGTTGCTCTCCGCTATTCTCCCACGACACAAATTTATCATCTATGTAACACAATCATATGTTCCTTTTTTTCTGGAGTTCTTGTCTGTTCTTCGAATTTTTGCACAAAGAAAATTTCTATCACTGAACTTAAAGGACTTCCCATTGCCATGCAATGCGTCTCTCCGCAAAATTCATCGTTGCATCTGAACTAAATGACAATGATATAACATTTAAACAACGAACGAATAAGTACTAGATAAGAACAGCTGCATCAGGGAGGACTACAGGTCGGCTCTTGGAGAACGTGCTTTGCTCCCAGGAGACCACCAGAGACGATCTGATAAGACTAAAGCACTGGCAGTCACAGCGGATACTACTAAATACTACACAGAAAGGCCGTACAGATTACTAAACGCACCGATCTTAATCGGAAGGAGGAGAGTATGAAACTGAATGGTTTCCTGTTTCTCTCACTGAAGAAGGCTTGTAGCAGTACATGGCTATGATTAATAGCAACAGCAAACGACGGCAACCGACAATGGTGACCTGCGCTTTAGGTTTCAAAGCATGTCACGTCAACGTCCATGCGGGAACACGAGAAAACGGAATTTTGCTTCAGTCAGTTTACCAAGGAGGATGTGTATCGGAGCTTCGAGAAAGTTACAACGCCACCGTAGTTGTGTTTCGCAGATTGGGACGACACGTTGTACACTACTGGCCATTAAAATTGCTACACGAAGAAGAAATGTAGATGATGAACGGGTATTCATTGGACAAATATATTATACTAGAAGTGACACGTGATTACATTTTCATGCAATTTGGGTGCATAGATCCTGAGAAATCAGTACCCAGAACAACCACATGTTTCTGTAATAACGGCCTTGATACACCTGGGCATTGAGTCAAACAGAGCTTGGATGGCGTGTACAGGTACAGCTGCCTATGCAGCTTCAACACGATACCACAGTTCATCAAGAGTAGTGACTAGCGTATTGTGACGAACCAGTTGCTCGGCCACCATTGAACAGACGTTTTCAATTGGTGAGAGATCTGGAGAACGTGCTGGCCAGGGTAGCAGTAGAACATTTTCTGTATCCAGAAAGGCCCGTACAGGACCTGCAACATGCGCTCATGCAATATCCTGCTGTAATGATCGAATGAAGGGTAGAGCCACGGGTCGTAACACATCTGAAATGTATCGTCCACTGTTCAAAGAGCCGTCAGTGCGAACAAGGGTGACCGAGACGTGTAACCAGTGGCTCTCCATACCATCATGCCGGGTGATACACCAGTATGGTCATGACGAATACACGCTTCCAATGTGCGTTCTCCGCGATGTCGCCAAACACGGATGCGACCATCAAGATGCTGTAAACAGAACCTGGATTCATCCGAAAAAAATGACGTTTTGCCATTCGTGCACCCAGGTTCGTTGTTGAGTACACCATCGCAGGCGCTCCTGTCTGTGATGCAGCGTCAAGGGTAACCGCAGCCATGGTCTCCGAGCTGATAGTCCATGCTGCTGCAAACGTCGTCGAACTGTTCGTGCAGATGGTTCTTGTCTCGCAAACGTCCCCTTCTGTTGACTCAGGGATCGAGACGTGGCTGCGCGATTAGTTACAGCCATGCGGATAAGATGCCTCTCGTCTCGACTGCTAGTGACACGAGGCCGTTGGGATCCAGCACGGCGTTCCGTATTATCCTCCTGATCCCACAGATTCCATATTCTGCTAACAGTCATTGGATCTCGACCAACGCGAGCAGCAATATCGCGATACGATAAACCGCAATCGCGATAGGCTACAATCCGACCTTTATCAAAGTCGGAAACGTGATGGTACGCATTTCTCCTCCTTACATGAGGCATCACAACAACGTTTCTCCAGGCAACGCGGTCTACTACTGTTTTTGTATGAGAAATCTATTGGAGACCTTCCTCATGTCAGCACGTTGAAGGTGTGGCCACCGGCGCCAACGTTGTGTGAAAGCTCTGAAAAGTTAATCATTTGCATATCACAGCATCTTCTTCCTGTCGGTTAAATTTCGCGTCTGTAGCACGTCAGCTTCGTGGTGTAGCAATTTTAATGGCCAGTAGTGTATTTCATGAATTCGTCATCGTGTGTTTCAGTGTCTGCAGCAGCTGTACTCATTCTCCTATGAGTAACCAATGCACATCTCTGCATTTCCTGTTAAAATAAGAAGCGGATTTATTTGTCTAGCCCTGGACTTTCAACTTTGATTTTTATATCTTGGTTACTGTTCACAGTCACATCAAAATCAAAATAAACTCGTTTCATCCCAGATTTACATAAGCCACGAGTCGTCACAACTAGGACATTGCCCTGAGGTCCTAAAATCTTGTCCTTCGTTGCATCGTAGCGGATGCGGCTGTCGATGTTTATTTCTCAAAACACTGCACAGTTTTTCTTCTAACACAGTTAATGTATGAGTCATATCTCTTAAAATTATTTAAATTTCTTCAGAAATACTTGGATTGCGCTTAAAATTTTAGTCTAGTTTTGAAGCTTTGCACGATAGGGCAAAGGAATGTTGCGCTTTCTCAAATATGTGTAAGCTTTTCGAGATATGATCTTTAAAGTGAGGTTGTTGCCAATATCCTGGGGACTCCATTTGATCCGCCTTTTGCCTCGTAACAAACAGTGAACTTATGCCGCAGTGTAACATTTAGATAATACATTTTCTGCCTTCTTCCGTTTCTCTTTTTTAACAAGACGCGGCTGACAGCTTTGATCTTTTTCAGGACTGCATCACGTTCTACTAGATGGCTCTGAGCACTATGGGACTCAACTGCTGTGTTCATCAGTCCCCTAGAACTTAGAACTACTTAAACCTAACTAACCTAAGTACATCACACACATCCATGCCCGAGGCAGGATTCGAACCTGCGACCGTAGCAGTCGCACGGTTCCGGACTGCGCGCCTAGAACCGCGAGACCACCGCGGCCGGCTCTACTAGAGTCAAGGCTCCTACTGCTCTCTTTCGCATATCTCTACTGTCATAGGCTTGAGCTCGCTTATTGAGCCTCACGTAGCGTCTGGAATGTATGCGCGGCATTCGCACACTGCCGGCTGTTTACCTGATTACATCATAGCGCGAGGTGCACTGTGGGAAGCTTGGCCGCTGGCCCGCCCCTAATGCGCAACCTTATACTGTCTAGCTACGCTGTGTTCCACCAACGGACTTACGTGGTGTGTGAGCATAGTCCTGCAAGAGGCGTATAGTGGTTACCCCGCAATAATGGAGTAACATTGAAGCTACCCTTTGACGCAGCGTGGATTTGGAAAATTAAACTTTCAGAATATATAGATAAAACTGTAAAATGAGAGAGCTGGAATGTCTAGGGTGTACGTTAAAATAAGATTCGCAGTCAATAAGGATATTTTAAACCCCGTTCAGGTCAAAGATACAATGTAAGTTATAACTGAAAACAAATTTCCAAACGTTATGATTGTTTGTAGAAAGAGCGCCACTACTGTGTGCTATCGTACGAGTATACAAGCCAGTATTCAGCCAGTGTAGAGCAAGTTATATTGGACCTTGTGCTGGTTTACCTATATAGGTATATGTTTTATTTTTTTTCCGTTTCTATCCATTCTTTCGCCTAAGTAGTTTACTGCAAAGATTAAAACGCGGTACTTCCTCAGCGATCAAGCATGTGTGGATCTAGCGAGGAAAGATGAAGAACATTAATTTTATTTAGTATGTAAAAACTCCTATCGGATGTTTCGTGAATCTTGTACTGTCTCTCTTTTTCGTTCCATGATGGAGAGATGATGTGGATATCTGTTTAGTTCATTAATAATGTGACATACATTAATTCTTACAGTACAAAGACGACTTCATTTACTAGTTCCTTATTTCATCTGATCTATCTGCGTTATCGGTATCTGTAATACTTCGGAGAAGCAAGAAATTTAAGCAGAACAAGCTGGTGGCCGAACGCTGTCTTCAAGACTCTAAGAACTATCAACTGATAATCCAATATAACATGTTTCAGATTTTTCACGTATACGGAAAATCATAAACCTGACTGTCTTGGAGTGTGCGTTGCTGTAGAGAGACAAGCTGCTCTTTTGCGGCGCCAGTAAAAATCCAACGTAATTATTAAAATTATTAATTAATCAGTAGAAGTGGCACCGCTCTATGGACTGCTGTTCTGTTTCCAGTTCGAAGTGATGAAGCCATGTTTCATCGCCAGTGACTACGTTCTACAAGAAATTGTGACGATCGACCTCATATAGCACAATCAGTTCCGCACAGATGGTCCTTCGTTGCTCATTCTGGCCTTCTGTTAGGCGGCGAGGAACCCAGCGACTGCACACTTTTGAGTACCCCAACTGGTTGGGGTGTCAGCCAGCACTACCAACAAAACGGTGTTGCGAGGTGTTTGTGATCCGTCGTTTATCTCGAATAAGAACGTCCGCAAGTTCCAACACTGCAGGAGTCACAGCTGTGTGCGGTCGGACAGGTTTGCCCGACCTTGTTGCGTTGATGACAGACGCATCGCACGACGGGTCGCCGTGCTTTTATTTTCTGCCAGGTATCCCTAGATATTCTGCACGCATCTACGAGTATTTGCGGTGCTCTGATTTTTCGACAAAATAAGCTCAATGACAGCTAGGAACGAACCTCTGTTACTGACGCCAATTGGAATGGATACGTATAGTGCCACCACGTATCGAAACTTCTTGAAATTATAGGGGCTGAAGCGGGAATATTCCACAAAAAATTCCGAATTGTTCAACCGAAACATGCCGAAGAAAAGTAAGTATAGTATAGTCTTTTCAATTTGCTTTTCGGAAGCTCTCATTTCTTCCGTAGGGGCTTTTGCTGTGTTTAGTGCAGCAAAAACCTGGAGACTGATAGGTCGATGCTGTATTTCTGGGCTGGGGTTGGCTATAACTTGGTACAACAGTGGTCTCGCACAAGACTGACGAAACGCCGATCTGGATGTTGCACTTTCTGCTATAACCCACTGTTATAAGAGTGTGGTAATATAGCATCACAAATCAGCATTTTTATGTCGTGTGACTCAACGGCCTAGCAACTCAAATTTGACCGAAAGTTTAGTAAAATTTTTCTATTAAACTGTGGCTATAAAGGTCCAAACATAAAAGGATCGGCTTTTCAAATAATCTTAAATTTATCAAGTTTTCTAATGATGTCAAATGTCTTTGAAAATCTGTTAAAAGCATAATAATGAATAGTTTCTATGATTATAAGGAAGTCGGTATTCCATTTTTGTTTTTGAACACGTGGGTCTGGGGATAACGCTGGCGCCAAGTGACGCGGAAAGAACCTAACGCCACGAAAAAGACAGCGGCCGCAGTCAAGCTGGCCTGGTGTGTGTACGTAGTTGTGCCATGGCTAGCGATGCCAATATTCAGTCGGTGCTAAGACCGTGCGTAATCAAATGACAGTTGGTTTGCCAGCGGTATTTGTGTCTGCATAGATTCTAGTTTCTGGAAGGAAAAAAAATGCATAACTGATCTAAGATGGAATGTGGAACCCACGCAACTTGAAGAAAAATGGCGACTGCAATAATAATGAATAATAATAAATTAATTCCATGTTACTCGAGACGTGAAGAACCTAGATAATTATCATTCAACAGTCTTAAAATACAGAATGACAACTACCATAGACAGTACCTCCATTAAATATAATGAAATACTTCATATCTAATTATTGCATAGCGTATTTTTCTTAAAACTGTACGTTAAAGTCACTATTCTAAAGTCACAAACTGAATACCAACTTCCTGGTTACTGTGGTTAAACAATTTTGGGTAAATATAAACCGTCAAAAGATTATATAAAAATTATTTCAGAGTTGCGACAGTGCGAGATTCTTACAAGTGTATTTACCTAGAAAATACAGCTTTAAATTTATTTGTGTAGTATAATACCATTGGTGGCATTGCTGATTCACTTAATGCTTCAGATCTTGAGATTACTTTCACTTAATTTTCAGTTATTTAATTTTCACTAATACGTAACTGCAACTTGTATCCACCACTATCCCAAGTTGAACATTGACAACTGAATGTATAACAGTAAATTCTTTTCAGTAACAACTCCTGAAATAATTAAGTTATATTGGCCCTTCAGAGCTGGTAACCACAATTCCTACTACAATTAGTAACCTTTTTTAAGAGGGACTGTTGCACGGTAAGATAATACCGTTCTAAATTTCGATTGCTACTGCGGTGAAGATAAAACTACAAGGAAGGCAGTGCAGCGTATTCAGTGTAATATACTTTCATGTGTGCCGAAATTATTACAAATCGAGCCCCGTGATCCTCATCGCGCTTCGGAGAGAGGTCCAACAGAGAATAAGTTGCCAAGAAATTACAAAATTCCGGTAGGTTTCACAATGTCAAATCAGTAATCATATATTGTTAGAGTGAGTAAAAGTACTAAGAGTTATATGCTGCAGGTTAAATGTCAATGCTCACTTGAGTGAACAGGAGGCATTAGTTTTCAGGGAAGAGAAACAGGGTACTCAGTGAGGCCATTTTTTTGTGACGATACGCGAAGCAGGGACTGGGTAAAGGGCCGTGCTTCCGTTATACCGGGCAGGACAGCAGCCCGTTTCTTCGTGGCTCCGTAAGTGTCGAAGCATTTTCTTTCCAGCCGCTTAAAACATTATTCTGTACCATATTTAACATCACAGAAAGTAAGCATAGCATTTACAATAGTTGAAAGTTGGTAGCTTTTTAGTCAGAAAGAAATATTTTCCCTGCTATCGAAAAGATTAAAAAGTTTGATTGCACGAGATTTCTGTAGTGCAAAATTAAAAGGCGGTTGGGTCACATGTGGAATCGGCGGGTTCGGTAACACATTACACGTGAGATCTGAGACTAATGTTGTATCATCTGATTTTAGTGATATAATGAGATAATAACCATGCAGCCCGACGTTGGTCAAAGAATATCACAGCCGCAAACAATTAATACATTAGTTCTGTAGTCTTTTGGACTTCGAGTATTGTCGGTAAGTAACTTGATTATGTGGCTGCAGGACATGTTCTTGCTTAAATTACCTACTGTTAAGACGCCCTGGGTCTTCGTACTTACATACCTGTCGTATAAAATGGTTTCGAAATTCTACGTATGGTCCACAATAATTAATTTTTTTTTTTTTTTTTTTTGGTCATCAGTCTACTGACTGGTTTGATGCGGCCCGAAACGAATTCCTTTCCTGTGGTAACCTCTTCATCTCCGAGTAGCACTTGCAACCTACGTCCTCAATTATTTGCTTGACGTATTCCAATGTCTGTCTTCCTCTACAGTTTTTGCCCTCTACAGCTCCCTCTAGTACCATGGAAGTCATTCCCTCATGTCTTAGATGTCCTATCATCCTGTCCCTTCACCTTATCAGTGTTTTCCACATATTCCTTTCCTCTCCGATTCTGCGTAGAACCTCCTCATTCCTTACCTTATCAGTCCACCTAATTTTCAACATTCGTCTATAGCACCACATCTCTAATTCTTCGATTCTCTTCTGTTCCGGTTTTCCCACATGCTTCACTACCATACAATGCTGTACTCCAGACGTACATCCTCAGTAATTTCTTCCTCAAATTAAGGCTGGTATTTGATATTAGTAGACTTCTCTTGGCCAGAAATGCCTTTTTTGCCATAGCAAGTGTGCTTTTGATGTCCTCCTTGCTCCGTCCGTCATTGGTTATTTTACTGCCTAGGTAGCAGAACTCCTTAACTTCATTGACTTCGTGACCATCAATCCTGATGTTAAGTTTCTCGCTGTTCTCATTTCTACTACTTCTCATTACCTTCGTCTTTCTCAGATTTACTCTCAAACCATACTGTGTACTCATTAGACTGTTCATTCCGTTCAGCAGATCATTTAATTCTTCTTCACTTTCACTCAGGATAGCAATGTCATCAGTGAATCGTATCATTGATATCCTTTCACCTTGTATTTTAATTCCACTCCTGAACCTTTCTTTTATTTCCATCATTGCTTCCTCGATGTACAGATTGAAGAGTAGGGGCGAAAGACTACAGCCTTGTCTTACACCCTTCTTAATACGAGCACTTCGTTCTTGATCGTCCACTCTTATTATTCCCTCTTGGTTGTTGTACATATTGTATATGACCCGTCTCTCCCTATAGCTTACCCCTACTTTTTTTAGAATCTCGAACAGCTTGCACCATTTTATATTGTCGAACGCTTTTTCCAGGTCGACAAATCCTATGAAAGTGTCTTGATTTTTCTTTAGCCTTGCTTCCATTATTAGCTGTAACGTCAGAATTGCCTCTCTCGTCCCTTTACTTTCCCTAAAGCCAAACTGATCGTCACCTAGCGCATTCTCAATTTTGTTTTCCATTCTTCTGTATATTATTCTTGTAAGCAGATTAGAAGCATGAGCTGTTAAGCTGATTGTGCGATAATTCTCGCACTTGTCAGCTCTTGCCGTCTTCGGAAATGTGTGGATGATGCTTTTCCGAAAGTCAGATGGTATATCGCCAGACTCGTATACTCTACACACCAACGTGAATAGTCGTTTTGTTGCCACTTCCCCCAATGATTTTAGAAATTCTGATGGAATGTTATCTATCCCTTCTGCTTTATTTAACCGTAAGTCCTCCAAAGCGCTTTTAAATTCCGATTATAATACTGGATTCCCTATCTCCTCTAAATCGACTCCTGTTTCTTCTTCTATCACATCAGACAAATCTTCACCCTCATAGAGGCTTTCAATGTATTCTTTCCACCTATCTGCTCTCTCCTCTGAATTTAACAGTGGAATTCCCGTTGCACTCTTAATGTTACCACCGTTGCTTTTAATGTCACCAAAGGTTGTTTTGACTTTCCTGTATGCTGAGTCTGTCCTTCCGACAATCATATCTTTTTCGATGTCTTCACATTTTTCCTGCAGCCATTTCGTCTTAGCTTCCCTGCACTTCCTATTTATTTCATTCCTCAGCGATTTGTATTTCTGTATTCCTGATTTTCGTGGAACATGTTTGTACTTCCTCCTTTCATCAATCAACTGAAGTATTTCTTCTGTTACCCATGGTTTCTTCGCAGCTACCTTCATTGTACCTATGTTTTCCTTCCCAACTTCTGTGACGGCCCTTTTTAGAGATGTCCATTCCTCTTCAACTGTACTGCCTACTGCGCTATTCCTTATTGTTGTATCTATAGCGTTAGAGAACTTCAAACGTATCTCGTCATTCCTTAGTACTTCCGTATCCCACTTCTTTGCGTATTGATTCTTCCTGACTAATTTCTTGAACTTCAGCCTACTCTTCATCACTACTATATTGTGATCTGAGTCAATCTCTGCTCCTGGGTACGCCTTACAATCCAGTATCTGATTTCGGAATCTCTGTCTGACCATGATGTAATCTGATCGAAATCTTCCCGTATCTCCCGGCCTTTTCCAAGTATACCTCCTCCTCTTGTGATTCTTGAACAGGGTATTCGCTATTACTAGCTGAAACTTGTTACAGAACTCAATTAGCCTTTCTCCTCTTTCATTCCTTGTCCCAAGCCCATAATCTCCTGTAACCTTTTCTTCTACTCCTTGCCCTACAACTGCATTCCAGTCGCCCATGACTATTAGATTTTCGTCCCACTTTACATACTGCATTACCCTTCCAATATCCTCATACACTTTCTCTATCTGTTCATCTTCAGCTTGCGACGTCGGCATGTATACCTGAACTATCGTTGTCGGTGTTGGTCTGCTGTCGATTCTGATTAGAACAACCCAGTCACTGAACTGTTCACAATAACACACCCTCTGCCCTACCTTCCTATTCATAACGAATCCTACACCTGTTATACCATTTTCTGCTGCTGTTGATATTACCCGATACTCAACTGACCAGAAATCCTTGTCTTCCTTCCACTTCACTTCACTGACCCCTACTATATCTAGATTTAGCCTTTGCATTTCCCTTTTCAGATTTTCTAGTTTCCCTACCACGTTCAAGCTTCTGACATTCCACGCCCCGACTCGTAGAACGTTATCCTTTCGTTGATTATTCAATCTTTTTCTCATGGTAACTTCCCCCTTGGCAGTCCCCTCCCGGAGATCCGAATGGGGGACTATTCCGGAATCTTTTGCCAATGGAGAGATCATCATGACACTTCTTTAATTACAGGCCACATGTCCTGTGGATACACGTTACTTGTCTTTAATGCAGTCGTTTCCATTGCCTTCTGCATCCTCATGTCGTTGATCATTGCTGATTCTTCCGCCTTTAGGGGCAATTTCCCACCCCTACGACAAGAGAGTGCCCTGAACCTCTATCCGCTCCTCCGCCCTCTTTGACAAGGCCGTTGGCAGAATGAGGCTGACTTCTTATGCCGGAAGTTTTCGGCCGCCAATGCTGATTATTTATCAAAATTCAGGCAGTGGCGGGAATCGAACCCGGGACCGAACAGGTTTTGATTATGAATCAAAGACGCTACCCTAGGCCACGGGTACTCCACAATTATACTGCACGCTAATTCATTTCTGGAATTCGTAGTCCCATTCGCATCCACAGTCGCTAACACGTTATGGGCACATCGATTCATCTCTCTTGTTTGAATACGAACCAGTACATGCTATTCGATTCATATGTAGGTCTCAGTCCATCAAACAATATCACATAATTATGTTATTCAGCCGGCTGTGTTGGCCGTCGGTTCTAGGCGCTTCAGGCGCTTCAGCTGCTACGATCGCAGGTTAGAATCCTGACTCGAGCTTGGATGTGTATGATGTCCTTAGGTTAGTTAGGTTTAAGTAGTTCTAAATCTAGAGGACTCATGACCTCAGATGTTAAGTCCCATAGTGCTCAGAGCCAATTGAACCATAATTATACTATTCAAAATGGTTCAAATGGCTCTGAGCACTATGCGACTTAACATCTGAGGTCATCAGTCCCATAGAACTACTTAAGCCCAACCAAACTAAGCACATCACAGACACATCCATGCCTGAGGTAGGATTCGAACCTGCGACAGTAGCAGCAGCGTGGTTCCGGACTGGAACCTCTCTTGTGAAACTTAATTTAAACCTAGATCATAGATGTGATATGGCATAGGTCATCCTTCGATCCATTGTAGAACTTGGAAACCCACTCAGGGAATATTCGGTCACATTTTTGTTGAACGCAGTTGGTTTTTTTCCATCCTGCATTAAAACATTTCCTTTTATAAATAATGCAATTTATAAACAATGTTTTGTGAGTAGAATAAAATTTCCAGTGGTAAACTTAACTTCTTTTTCGAAGTTATTTTACCAGCTAACTAAAAATAGGAAAGCCTTGAACCCCTTCCACTAAATTTAGTTAGTATTAAGATTCTTTTACAAGGAGTGCAGTGGAGCTGACGCTGAAATCATTAAGTATTTGGTTATATCATCGCTAGTCTCACTGAACTCTTTTGAACTCTACATGTCATGTGTGGCCTGGCGTCTCCTTACCAGCAACAGGTTCCAGGTTCAAACTAGCCAATTCCCTAAAAAACACGCTCAGAGCGTCGTTGCGCGAAAGTGGTAGGGAGACATTATATAGAACAAACAGACACCACGCAGAATGTTAGAATGTGTTCACGAGAGTCAAGCTCTAGGGATAAATGGTATTTCAGCGCAAATGTCAGTAAGCATTTGCTGATTTCATGATACAGCTAACCGCTGACTTAAAATCAAAACGGAGAATTATGTCCAGAGTAATTTCAGTTTTCTTTAGAAATTCTTTTTACATACAGTAAAGGATTGGTTGGTTGGTTAAGAGACTTAAGAAACCAAAGAAATAATAAAATTTTAAGATAAAATTTTTGCCGACTTATGGTGCTGATCACATTTAATGGTACGAAAGACATGTTTTATAGTGGGAGCATAGACAAGGTGTTTGAATTGCCGAACTGAATTAAGTGTGACACGTTTGTTTGTGTGGCCATCCTCCGCAGCAAGCATATAAATACTCGTTTTGTAAATCAAACTGCCTTTTCCTGTTGCTATAGCAATTGGTATTTGGCTATAGCAGCAGGGAAAGGCAGTTTGATTTACAAGACAAGTATGAAATAAGTGTGTTTGGCTAGTACTATAAATCAATTTTTGTCTTGCTAAACTGTCTGTGAATGAACGGTTCTACTGGGAAGGGAGTTCAGCGCCGAATCTATAGGCATTAGGGAAGCTATACCATTGTTGGCAGCCACACCACAGATGTATTTAAATAGCTGTCAACCTCCAGCACTGACGGGAGCCGCAGATTGACGCATCGTTCGACACAGTACGCGGCCAAGTGGATTATGGTTCAAAATGGTTTCAATGGCTCTGAGCACTATGGGACATAACATCTGAAGTCATCAGTCCCCTAGAATATACAACTACTTAAACCTAACTAACCTAAGGGTATCACACACATCCATGCCCGAGGCAGGATTCGAACCTGCGACCGTAGCGGTCGCACGGTTCCAGACTGAAGCGCCTAGAACCGCTCGGACACACCCTCTGGCAAAGTGGATCATGAATTTCTGCAGAGGTGGCTGGACTGCGAACGATCTAAAATTTGATGACAGAACACCGATCGTGCGCTGTCTTTGTGATAGTGAAGTGCTTCGCAGAAATGCTCCAAGCAAAATGTGATTTCAAATGAGTATAAGTCGAGTTTTCTCGAATGTTTGCTAAATTTATATGATTTATGTTTATCTGCTAATTTAATAAATATTCCGTTTTTTTATAATTCTTGTTACAGTTAGTAAATTTAAGCTGATGATAGATTATGACACACTAGGAGATACATGGTGTTCAATACTCAACTAAAAAGATGCTTACATTATGGTTCTGACATGTAAGTAATAAATTTTGTTTATTATAGTATGTATTTATTTATTATGTTATGTATGTCAGATACGAAGTGACTGAATGTACCAAGTTATCGAACTAATGTGCCATATTAAATGCAGGTATGTAACGTATCCCGTATGTAGGCGAGTTATTCCTTATTTAAATATTATTGTAATATACTAGTTAAGTTTGTGAAGTGGTCAGGTTGAGTCAGATCAAGTGGAGACACACACTTTTTGAGTGGTGCGCTCAAGTGACCGATTCTGAGGACTTTTCGTTCAGAACTTGAGAAAGATTTTGTAAGTTATTCGTTTATCTTTTATTTAATAATACTGTGCATTTTATTAACTGGCAATTCTAGCCAATGCTTGGACTGTATAACTAAAGGTTCACAGCTAAAGATTTTTTTGCAGCGAGTTAGTTGCTGGGGATGAAAGCAAACGTGCGCTGATAGACCTTATGACTGCTTCCACCAAATGTTTTTAAATAGAGACGCGGATAGCCTAATCACCTAAGGTGAGAGCAACATCAATTAAACTCACAACAGGTTTGTTGATATGGGATGCTGTTCAGAGAGTATCTACTCAGCAGAAAACCATTAGGTGAAGTTGCAGCTAGAATGAGAAATTCTCAAGTTACGTAATGACATTAAGTTTTGTTACCACTGACAGTGATCTTTACGTCAGATTTAAAGAAGTCGGAAGTACCATCATAAAATTTTTTCTTGATGATGGGCTGTTTACTGGAAGGAGTACATATGGTTTTCCTGAAGTTCTGAACAAGCTGAACCAGAAGTTTGAAATAACATTTGTCATATCTTGAAACGTAAATTAAAATAAGTTCATCGGGAATTTTAGGATATCAACCTATTTATAGAAAGAAATTCTCAAGACAGTTTTAGTTTTACTGTTTAAAAGCAGCAGGTACGGCTACGGAGCATATAATGGTGACAGATGAACAAAATCTCGTCAGCGATGAGCCATTGGTAAGGACTTAGCACTAATGAGAAACTATGGGGAGTCTGCTGTACATTGCAACAACATCTCGCCCATACATTTGATTTTATTATTAATTACTCAGAAAGATTTGGATATAAATCAATGGACAGTCACTGTAAAACGGTAGAAGGAATTTTTCAGTACGTAAAATTAATTATCAGTTGTGCTATATTCTTTGATGAACTTTACACACCACCTTCCTATTGTTATTCTAATTATAGAGATGATATCCCGACTAGATGCTCCACCAATGGAGTTCTTATCTTGGAAAAGGGACCTATTGTATGGCATGCTCGAAAAGAACGTCTAATGACAACTTCAATAGCTGAAACAGAATACCAGTCCACCGTCTCCTCGATCTGTCTATATGTTGGATACGAAACTTTGGACAAGAACTTCGAATTTCAGCTCTGAAAGAATTGTGACAACAATGCGCTGACAATCAAGCTGTCATACATACGTTAAAGAACACCTATGAAGAAAAAAATGACAGGGAGAAGTAACATATAGAAATTCCACGGAAGTTCATCTAGCAGGATAATAGAATGACTATAAAAATTAAACTTCTGGGAAGGCCAGGCCAACATATTGACTTACTGCCTCAACCACAGAGTCATAAGGTGTTCTAAGAGTTAAGAAAAGAAATTAAGGAACAGTGCTGAGAGTTACTTGTTTTTATAGCTTGTTGTTACATGATGTGCAGACTGTTTATATACCTGTATACATGTTCCACATATTTTTTTAATAATAATATAGCCGTTACCCTATGTTCAATTAGTTGTTTTACATCCAAGCACGTTATATGTGAAAAAGGTATATTAATGTTATTCCAAATATCGCCAAACTGTTACTTATCATTAAAACCAGAATTTATAAAGAAATAACCACAAAGGAAGATCATATCGAGTTACACACGACGAAGAACCTTCATCAGAAAGTAACCTAACATCGTGGAGACAATGAGGAAGCGTAATACTCTCTCTGATATATAGTACTAAGGTCATGTAAAAGGTTTATTAGATACCATCATCACTGCTCCAAAGTGACGCTATTATAAACATGTAATTCCATTCATACATAAGTACAGCAATGGGTAGAATTGTTGAGAATACTTCCTAACCAATTAATCACTTACAGCTGTTAAATGTGTCTAATTACTCACTAATGAAAGAAGAACGTGATCTGTCATTTTCGGGGAATTCCTGCATGCCTTAACAACACTTGAGCATTGACGGATAACGCTATAAAAGGAATTTAAATACGATGAACATATGTTATTAACATTACTATAAATAATTTATCTGCCTGAGGATACCCTCGAAGTGATATAAATTTTCTCAATACAATAAAGGAATACATAGGTCAAATAAAATAATTATATTCACGTGTGTTTAACGATGACAGGGCAGGCGGTCGGCAGTATACTTGTTCAAAGAATGGTTTCGGTAATTTCCTGAATTGAAAAACTTGGAATACATTAATGAGCATGAAAATCCATCCTTCCCAATCTAGCGCCAGTGACTATACAAATGCGGGTCTAGAGAAGCAGGGGATACAACCCGTCGGCTTTGAACAATGACGTCATTCCTTAGTCATAGATAGTAATGTCTTCACTTCGAGGCATAGATAATAAAGCAGTTCTGTGTTCTAATAAGCGCTATCATTAAAATAATTGAATGTGAATCTAAAAGCGATCGTTTATCTATATTTCACTATTTTACCATATTTCACTTTCTTATTCCACCAATATGCTTCAGTAGCTGATAAGTGTTTTTTGGCTTATTAAAAAAAATCTCACTAGATAGAATAAACTGATCCTAAGATACAGATGCTTCAGTAGCTGATAAGTGTTTTTTGGCTTTTTAAAAAGAAAATCTCACGAGATAGAATAAACTGATCCTACTTTATTAAGCAATCAATAAAAAACAGCTTTTGCTGTTATGTCTTAGTTTAGTTTTTTTATTGATTGCTTAATAAAGTAGGATCAGTTTATTCTATCTCGTGAGATTTTTTTTAAAGCCAAAAAACACTTATCAGCTACTGAAGGGAGCTACAACACTAAGAAGAATCGCTTCTCGGCTTTTGACAAGATCAATGTTTATCTCTCTCGCATTCCTTTGTTTCTCAACATTCTCCTCAGCTCTTTCATCTTTGTAATACATGCTCTCTGGCGACTTGTGACGTCATTGTTCAAAGCCGACGGGCTGTATCCCCTGCTACACTAGACCCACAAATGCACCGTCTCAACCGGCTACACCCAATATACAGTGCTCTTACAATTGTAGATACTTGGAACATGTAAGTTTAATAACACAAAAAATAATAACATAAAAATAATAACATACCATTCATTGTCTCCATTCTTCTCGCGGCCCAAAGCCACACGCACTTGCAGAAGACGTGAAGACCACGACTACGCTGATGCTCCGCTGCTACATCTCCAAGTCCTCGCTACTGCCTCTTTGAAGTGGAGGGTCAGCGTTCTGCCAGGATGAGTGAGACGTCGAGCTGAGGCAGACGGTGAGACATTAGTATTACACTCCTTGGGTGTAAGACTTTCCTCCCAATATCGTTACTTTGCCGACGTATGTTATTAAGTCAATCATTTGTATTAGTTATAGCTTATTTTATCAAACGATAGCGTGAGTAACTTACTTAATCAGTAATTATATGGCATGCATTACTTAAGATCTAGACTTTGGTGCCCTTGTGAAGAATGTATTCGACATTTTTCTGCCTACTTTTTTCTGATGTGCAGAAAACACTTGTAGATGAATTCATTTGGTTCGGTAAGGACGCTAATATCTTTTAACTGGTTCCTCACAATGGACTCGTGGTACTTTCGTTAATATTGTAACGGCCCTTGCCTGCAGTTCTAAAACTATTCCGGTGTTTCCTGTATTTAATCATCTGAAAACAATCTCATAGTTCTAAACTGTTTATTAATACCACTAGTATGTAATAACAGGCCACTGGCTGTTACACATTCATGGCAAGTGACTTATTCTCTTTGCTAGAATTTTACTTTGTTTATTCCATGTCAACTGTTAGTCATTATTCATCGGTAAAAATTTTCTGTTTCACCCACAATCTTATCATTTACGTTGAATGTGTGAGAGTTATTTTCTCTCTTCAAATTGAACTGAACACTTCTGATATCTTCGTGTTCACTGTCGGCGTGTTATGTATTGCCAATTGTAAACATCGCTGAGAGATAAACTAAAGTGCTCGATGCAGTCCGTCGATCTGACCAAAGCGGTCATAACAACTCCTAAAATTCAACACAAACAAAATATAAAAATGACGAACAAGTAGACAGTCCGTTCTCATGTCGCAATAATGTAAACCAATGCTGAGTCACATAAATTAGAAATACAAAATATAGGAGACGAAAGTGGGAAATTAGGTTTTTGAGGTGTAAAAAATATCCTCTGCAAAAGAACGAAAGTAATCAAATCCGCTAATCGAAAAAACCAGAGAAAAACGTAAAGTTGTGACTGATGCTTTCCATGACGCAAAAAAGTAGGAAATTTAGCAAGTCGACTGCAATTTGCAATATTTTCGGGGTACATGAAAGCTCTAAAAAAATTGAATAGCTGACTCCTGAATCACTGCCTCCTACCAAAAGAAACGGATATTAAAATGTAACGGGTGTATCCGTGCAGCAAAAAAATACAGCGCGGGGAACAAATAAATGAAACGACTAAATCAATGTTAGAGATCAAAGACATGAAACTATAGGTTCATATGTTAAACTGACAATAACACAGAAACGGAGCCTCTATCTCCCAAAGCAAGTAGTACGGCGAATAAGAATCATATATTGCAAAGAAAATATAACACTCAATAATGTCATGATCATGTAAATTGTAATCACTGTTTCGCTCGTTACTACGCTAACCAAAGATAATGTTTAAAATGTGAATGATTGGCAGCCACGGGAATACGTTATTGCACTGGCAGTAATAGCTAGTAATACTGTATACATTATCGTTGGTGTCACTTTGCGCTCGCCACTATATTACGATTTTAAAATGCTCGTAAACAACTGTTTGTGTTGAGATAACACAGTCGTAAGAAATTGGATAAACCGATATAACTATATTTCCTTTACAGTTTTGACATAGTGATCAATGATCGTGTCGTGTTTGCTTCTATTTTTTCGTGCAGAAGACGGAAGATGGAATGACAGAAAAACATCTCAATGCATGAAAAAATAGAAACATCTTACGTATTTTTGCTTTTGTACTGTATGTAAGCCTAAAAATTACATTACAATTTGTCTTAACTGACGTACCGCCACTCCTAAGTAGTTTATACGTATTTTAGGGGTCTGAACAGAAAGAGTATTAACAGACGTAGCCTAATGATGTATTCGTGATCAATCGCACTGTTATCGTGCCAAAGGCTGGCATCACCGTTCAATAGCATCGGTGAAGCAGGGATGTGGAGTGACTGGCGGCGTTCGTGTGGGTGGAGTGAAGAGGGAAGTTAGTTACTTCCGAGCAGTCGCATGGTACGGTTGACGCTCTCGACTGCGGCAGCTGGACACTTGCCTATATGAGTCACCCATGTTTCTGAGGAGACTATATGGTACGAAGTTAAACGTCTTCTGGGTGGAAGCAGTGTGATACACACAAGGAGCGGCGTGAGTCCCCTGAGTGGAATCTTGGGAGACTCTGTCGAGCATAAATGGTGTATGAATCAGTGTTGTGTGTTTGTGTAAGCCAGTCACTAGTCATTTGAGTAATTGCAATAGAACATATGTTTCAGAGAAATTTCTGCACTTAAGTAAGAAAACAGTCTTGTTCGTGTGTATAAGGGAGACGGCCAAGGACTCAGCTTCTTTTTGGTGTGGATAAACGAAAGCAATAGATCCCGACCTGCGACACTCCCAAAGTGAATTTGTAGACGATTTCTGTAAGAAAGCTTGATACAACAGAATCGTTATTAATATGTTAATATGGTTAATCTTTCTGCGTATTTTATATTAGCTCTTTGGTCTTGGGTGTTGTTTCAGTGTTTGAGTTTTAATTAAGAGGCGATATGAGGGCATTGGTCAGCCTTGATAATATATTAATCCTTTACTTAGATAAGGATGACCTGATTTGTTGCTTTTAATAAAAATACAAGTTCTGATAAACTGATCGTTTTGAAGATCTCATTGATTTTGTGGGACGCTAATGGAGATCTAAAAGGAGGCTACCAATACGTAATGCTGTGCGTTGATGCATTTACCATGTTTACCTAGTTTTGCCCCATCAAAGCAGCAACAACACAAGCTGTGGTTAAGAATCTGAAAAATAATTTTTTTTCTCATTTTGGGCCACCCCATTTCATTGCTGTTAATTATGTTTTTGGTGCCTAGTATCTTTTAATTATTACGATTTTTCACTTTTCCACAAAGGGAGAGGGCATACCTGGGTAAAAGCAGTTCGCAAGGAGTACGGGTCTCCTACAAATGTTTTATGTGTGTATTCCCAGAAGTTTCGTGAAGAACAGATGAACTTAACTGGTCAGACGAGAAGGCTCCAAGAAGACGCTCTTTCTCCGTATTCCTTTCGTATCTGTCACATTCTTAGCAAGTGATCACCAGAAGCAAGATTCCTGTTCTTGAAAATGTGATGAAATTTGGAAAGTGTCTTATAAGAGTTCATCGCCGAGTTGAGATGAGTGTTGCTTAGCGAACGTGTCACAACGAAAATGAAAGCCAATGGAGGAATTGAGAGAAAAAAATAGTTAATGAGCGCAAAGAAAAAACCTAATGTCCTATAGCAGCAGTTTAGGCGAAATGAGGACGGAATACAGACTGATCGGGATGCAGTTATTTACCTCTCAAAGGAAAGGTGACTAACGAAGAGGCATAAATTAAATGTAACTACAAAAACCTTATTTAATTTTTTTATTATTCTTCAATTTCTGATACATGCATTAACTAATCACGCTGCTTTACTGGTGCTACTGCATTTATTAATCTTTTAGTAATTTTGATCAACTTCGAACTTGCTTCAAGTATTATGCTCGTCATAAAACTGCCCTTGAAGTAGAACGTGTTATTTGTCTGATAAAATGTGTCATTATTGCTTTGCGTGTTCTTTCGAAAACCATCGTCTACTTTAAACCTACACATAACTTGGTGTTCTCATGATAAGGTACTGTAATGTATGTTCTGAACACAATTAGTATTCTAATATTGGCTCAGGTGCAGAATTTGTTCAGACCACCTCGCAAAGCTCAGAACGGCACATTTTTTTTTTGTTTTTTTGCAAAATCGCAGTAGTACAATTCATAAAGTTCTTGACGTTAGGTGAGGTCAGATGGCGGCTTCAAGCTTCAGTAACAGATACGCCTCAACCAGAGTAGTAATGTACGAGTATGTCAGTGTAATCATCGTACACTAGTTAACGAATGACAGCATCGAACTCAATGGTACAACATCATAGCTTAAAACAGCTACAGGGTACCGAACTTTCGAATTCAGCTCCTTTCTTGATATCGTGTGCTTCCTCAGGTAGGAGTTATGGTGTTTACCAGTGAGTAGAGAATTGCTGTCATCATTAAACAGAATTTTCACTCCATGTGTTCAACTGTCTGGGAAGTCATTGATACATATTACGAACAGAACAGATCATAATATACGTTCGTGAATATTACCCATGTTCATGTTTTCAGTTTGATATTTGTTTCACTACCAATTAAACATAATCTAGTCGCGGTCATCCTATTTTTTAGGCATGGCTAGACTTTCAGTTAGCTATTCTACTTATTCCAAATGCTAACAGTTTGTTTGGAATATTTTACTGTCAAGAGTGGCCAACACGTACGTCAGAAAAGCGATGTCGGAAATAAAAGAAACAGTCGGGCTTGGGATTAAAATTCAGAGCTGAAGGGCATCAGTGATATCATTGACTGGTGACATTGACATCTTCAGTGAACGTAAGGGAGTATCCCAGAACGTACTGAATCGTACAACAAGTCCCTAACACCCAGGATGGAATATGAGTACTCCAGCTGTCTGATTGCACTTTTATTCGTGTGAAAGTGAACGGTAGGTTTGTAACTACTTTGCGATTGTTGTGGCTGAAGGGTAAGGGGAGGGGGGTGGGTACCAGCTGAGTATTCACCTACTGGGATATGGGAATCCGGCTAAACAACACATCCAAGAGAACATTCACACACGTCGTTAATCCGCCGGCCGGATCAAATCCGTGGCTGTCGCACTTTTCAGTCCTGGAAGCGGCGCTATAACAAGCAAGCCTATCTGGGCAGATGAAAACTGTGGGATCTCGTCGACTCGTCTCACATAGGGTACCTAAGGGATGCTGCATTCTCAGAATGCTATACAACATTTCAAGCAAAATCACATTAACAGTTTTTATTACAAATAAGAAGATTGACAATACTGAAAACGAATAACTGAGGGCGTTGGATGCAGCTGCTAGTCTGAAATGAAATGTTTACTCAGTGGAGGAAGTCTTGGAGTGCCTCATCAAAGCTGTCAAGAAACTAATGGTTCATGCAGACATCTCAAAAACCTTGGACAGATCTAATGATATTGCAGTAACACTGTCATCCAAACCCAGAGGCTTCCTTTACATTTGCGACATCGCCCATACAGCTAGCGTCAGAATGACTTTTTTAATATTGAAATGTATCACAGCCTCAAACCATTTGTACGAAACATGCTATAACCGCAAATTAAGTCAATGGTGTAATAAAAATAAAATGCATTCATTAATAAAATATTAGGGTTCATATAATTAATCATAGATACTTATTACCAATTTAGCCCATCAAAACGCTTTCATTAAAAAAGAAATGAGAGTCCGTATGACTAATCATATTTACTACATATTTACTACATTATAGTGCAAAAAATCGCTTTTCCTTCATTCGTATTTCCGCTTCTACTATGGAATCTTATAGCAGATCCATAATTTCAGGTCTTCTGTCTGTAAAAAAACTTTAATGTTCGTTGGTAATGCCAGAAGACATTGTTCGCTGCCATGGTTTCGTGGTTTCTTAACATCTTCTGTCGTGGTCGATGGCGATAATTAGGTTAACTCCTTCTTCACTGTGGTATTCAAATGAAGAAGTTGGGATGATGTTGAGGCGACAGAGGTGTATTAGATACCCCCAAAACGTGTCGTTCTCACCATAAAGTCTCTACTCTAACCGGAATTTCGGTAGCAAGGACGTGATGGGAGATTAGGTACCGCAGTGGCACAATAGTATCTCACTTTCATTTAATAAGAGTGGCGCAGGTCATTGCTGTGGCGACCATTGTTTCTTGTCCTTATGGCATGTTGGAGACACTCAGGAACGATCTTATTGTGTTCCACTATACCAGTGCAGAGCGCTTCTCTGGCCAGAGTATTTACCTCGTCAGAAGTGGGTAGTAGTACATTTGTAGACTCTGTAATGACCGATGCTCTCCTTCTGTTATCTTGGAAGTTTGACTCTTCTTGGTTAACAAATGAGTGTTCACAGAAATTGCATAAGCTAAGGCACTACAGGGCTGTTCTGTGATAATGTCTGAAATGCAATATTTTATTCTGTATCAGTTGTCACGATGTAAGCATGACACAAGATGGCGAGCAAATAAAAGGACATGCAGCAAGACTAATAATAAAGCTGAAAACATTATTGATAGTTTTAATATTAAATAAGATTTACTTTCAGCCGTGCCCCATGCATATCAGAGGACTGCCACTATTTATTCAGTGCCTCATAAAGTATTGTCAACGTTGGTGGAGCACAGTATGGTCATCGCAGATCGCGCTTACCGTCAGCCTCCAGTAAAGATTTAGGAAGCATCTGAGACGCTCACCACAACACAGACCTTAGACTTGTTGAGTGATGTTTCAGTTTCGTAAGCTTTTTCTATAGTTTGTCAATTGGCGCAAATCCTTGGGAGAGCTGCTGTCCACATACTGTTGGGAAGCCATATCTTTCCGCAATCCACTAAACAATCAATTTCCATAAATACACTCAACATGGAGAAGCGTGGATAAGGACTCAATAACCGAGACCTCAGGAAAGTAATTTCACATCCGGCCAGCGACTTGATTTCAATTAAACACGGTTTAACTTGATCATTCTTTACAAATGTTTCTCGTAATGTCTGAATTCAGTCATCATTAGTTAATTTAGTAATTCACTCAGCAGTGTCTCGTGAAAAAATGAAAAACATTGGTTTCAATTTTCTCTATGTGCATTGTTTCACTTAATAGTGAAAACATAAACTCTTGAAAATATTTATTATAGACTGTATTTTTTAGCTTGGTGTAAAACCGCGCCACACAGCATTGCTAAGCAAGATTCATGGATTAACCGTAGGCAAGATACACGTTCAGACGGTCGATTGGATGACTGTGGAGGAGATAACTCCAAATAGGTAGGTCAGCAGGGACCATGCTACTAATGTTACAACACTCAACCCTTCTGCAACCTTACTGACACTCTATTGTCATCACAAACATCATCATGTTAGTGTTACTGTAACTGGTCCAAATTTCCTACCATATTTCTATATCATCAGAATCGGTTTCACCCGATTAAGCAGACAACTGTTCTTAATATTTTCCGAACATATTTCAGCACATGTGTGTCATCATCAGTGATTCATTCTTTATACCTTAGTGGTAAGACTGTTTTCTATTGAAAAGAGTTTTCTAAAATAACAATTTATCTGTGTAACTATTTTACAGTGTAAGAGTTTTCCAGGTAGACCATTTCCCTGTATAACTGGTTGCGGCGTAACCATTTCCAGTGTTAGGATTATCCAGTTGAATCATCCTCAAGAATACCAATTTTGAAGTGTATCTGTTTCAATGCAACCATTTTCCAATGCAACTGATTCTAATGCTACCTTTCAGCTTGTAACTACATCCAGTCTAAACTGTTTCTAGTGCAAACACCTTCTGATCAACCATTTTCTGGTGTAACCATTTCCCAGGATAACGATTTCCGTTGGAATCGTCTTCCAGTCGACCCACTTCCACTGTAACCAGTCTCCTTTGTAAGCATTCCCAGTGTAACTCTTTTCCATAATAACAATTTCCAGTGTGACCATTCCCAGCGTAACCATTTTCCATTCTGTTTTATAGTGTAACTATTTCCAGTGTAACTGGTTTCCGTGTTAACTGTTTGCAGTATAACCATTACGAGAATGAGATTTTCACTCTGCAGCGGAGTGTGCGCTGATATGAAACTTCCTGGCAGATTAAAACTGTGTGCCCGACCGAGACTCGAACTCGGGACCTTTGCCTTTCGCGGGCAAGTGCTCTACCAACTGAGCTACCGAAGCACGACTCACGCCCGGTACTCACAGCTTTACTTCTGCCAGTACCTCGTCTCCTACCTTCCAAACTTTACAGAAGCTCTCCTGCGAACCTTGCAGAACTAGCACTCCTGAAAGAAAGGATATTGCGGAGACATGGCTTAGCCACAGCCTGGGGGATGTTTCCAGAATGAGATTTTCACTCTGCAGCGGAGTGTGCGCTGATATGAAACTTCCTGGCAGATTAAAACTGTGTGCCCGACCGAGACTCTAACTCGAGACCTTTGCCTTTCGCGGGCAAGTGCTCTACCAACTGAGCTACCGAAGCACGACTCACGCCCGGTACTCACAGCTTTACTTCTGCCAGTACCTCGTCTCCTACCTTCCAAACTTTACAGAAGCTCTCCTGCGAACCTTGCAGAACTAGCACTCCTGAAAGAAAGGATATTGCGGAGACATGGCTTAGCCACAGCCTGGGGGATGTTTCCAGAATGAGATTTTCACTCTGCAGCGGAGTGTGCGCTGATATGAAACTTCCTGGCAGATTAAAACTGTGTGCCCGACCGAGACTCGAACTCGGGACCTTTGCCTTTCGCGGGCAAGTGCTCTACCAACTGAGCTACCGAAGCACGACTCACGCCCGGTACTCACAGCTTTACTTCTGCCAGTACCTCGTCTCCTACCTTCCAAACTTTACAGAAGCTCTCCTGCGAACCTTGCAGAACTAGCACTCCTGAAAGAGAGGATATTGCGGAGACATGGCTTAGCCACAGCCTGGGGGATGTTTCCAGAATGAGATTTTCACTCTGCAGCGGAGTGTGCGCTGATATGAAACTTCCTGGCAGATTAAAACTGTGTGCCCGACCGAGACTCGAACTCGGGACCTTTGCCTTTCGCGGGCAAGTGCTCTACCAACTGAGCTACCGAAGCACGACTCACGCCCGGTACTCACAGCTTTACTTCTGCCAGTACCTCGTCTCCTACCTTCCAAACTTTACAGAAGCTCTCCTGCGAACCTTGCAGAACTAGCACTCCTGAAAGAAAGGATATTGCGGAGACATGGCTTAGCCACAGCCTGGGAGATGTTTCCAGAATGAGATTTTCACTCTGCAGCGGAGTGTGCGCTGATATGAAACTTCCTGGCAGATTAAAACTGTGTGCCCGACCGAGACTCGAACTCGGGACCTTTGCCTTTCGCGGGCAAGTGCTCTACCAACTGAGCTACCGAAGCACGACTCACGCCCGGTACTCACAGCTTTACTTCTGCCAGTACCTCGTCTCCTACCTTCCAAACTTTACAGAAGCTCTCCTGCGAACCTTGCAGAACTAGCACTCCTGAAAGAAAGGATATTGCGGAGACATGGCTTAGCCACAGCCTGGGGGATGTTTCCAGAATGAGATTTTCACTCTGCAGCGGAGTGTGCGCTGATATGAAACTTCCTGGCAGATTAAAACTGTGTGCCCGACCGAGACTCGAACTCGGGACCTTTGCCTTTCGCGGGCAAGTGCTCTACCAACTGAGCTACCGAAGCACGACTCACGCCCGGTACTCACAGCTTTACTTCTGCCAGTACCTCGTCTCCTACCTTCCAAACTTTACAGAAGCTCTCCTGCGAACCTTGCAGAACTAGCACTCCTGAAAGAAAGGATATTGCGGAGACATGGCTTAGCCACAGCCTGGGAGATGTTTCCAGAATGAGATTTTCACTCTGCAGCGGAGTGTGCGCTGATATGAAACTTCCTGGCAGATTAAAACTGTGTGCCCGACCGAGACTCGAACTCGGGACCTTTGCCTTTCGCGGGCAAGTGCTCTACCAACTGAGCTACCGAAGCACGACTCACGCCCGGTACTCACAGCTTTACTTCTGCCAGTACCTCGTCTCCTACCTTCCAAACTTTACAGAAGCTCTCCTGCGAACCTTGCAGAACTAGCACTCCTGAAAGAAAGGATATTGCGGAGACATGGCTTAGCCACAGCCTGGGGGATGTTTCCAGAATGAGATTTTCACTCTGCAGCGGAGTGTGCGCTGATATGAAACTTCCTGGCAGATTAAAACTGTGTGCCCGACCGAGACTCGAACTCGGGACCTTTGCCTTTCGCCAGGAAGTTTCATATCAGCGCACACTCCGCTGCAGAGTGAAAATCTCATTCTGGAAACATCCCCCAGGCTGTGGCTAAGCCATGTCTCCGCAATATCCTTTCTTTCAGGAGTGCTAGTTCTGCAAGGTTCGCAGGAGAGCTTCTGTAAAGTTTGGAAGGTAGGAGGCGAGGTACTGGCAGAAGTAAAGCTGTGAGTACCGGGCGTGAGTCGTGCTTCGGTAGCTCAGTTGGTAGAGCACTTGCCCGCGAAAGGCAAAGGTCCCGAGTTCGAGTCTCGGTCGGGCACACAGTTTTAATCTGCCAGGAAGTTTCATATCAGCGCACACTCCGCTGCAGAGTGAAAATCTCATTCTGGAAACATCCCCCAGGCTGTGGCTAAGCCATGTCTCCGCAATATCCTTTCTTTCAGGAGTGCTAGTTCTGCAAGGTTCGCAGGAGAGCTTCTGTAAAGTTTGGAAGGTAGGAGACGAGGTACTGGCAGAAGTAAATCTGTGAGTACCGGGCGTGAGTCGTGCTTCGGTAGCTCAGTTGGTAGAGCACTTGCCCGCGAAAGGCAAAGGTCCCGAGTTCGAGTCTCGGTCGTGCACACAGTTTTAATCTGCCAGGAAGTTTCATATCAGCGCACACTCCGTTGCAGAGTGAAAATCTCATTCTGGAAACATCCCCCAGGCTGTGGCTAAGCCATGTCTCCGCAATATCCTTTCTTTCAGGATTGCTAGTTCTGCAAGGTTCGCAGGAGAGCTTCTGTAAAGTTTGGAAGGTAGGAGGCGAGGTACTGGCAGAAGTAAAGCTGTGAGTACCGGGCGTGAGTCGTGCTTCGGTAGCTCAGTTGGTAGAGCACTTGCCCGCGAAAGGCAAAGGTCCCGAGTTCGAGTCTCGGTCGGGCACACAGTTTTAATCTGCCAGGAAGTTTCATATCAGCGCACACTCCGCTGCAGAGTGAAAATCTCATTCTGGAAACATCCCCCAGGCTGTGGCTAAGCCATGTCTCCGCAATATCCTTTCTTTCAGGAGTGCTAGTTCTGCAAGGTTCGCAGGAGAGCTTCTGTAAAGTTTGGAAGGTAGGAGACGAGGTACTGGCAGAAGTAAAGCTGTGAGTACCGGGCGTGAGTCGTGCTTCGGTAGCTCAGTTGGTAGAGCACTTGCCCGCGAAAGGCAAAGGTCCCGAGTTCGAGTCTCGGTCGGGCACACAGTTTTAATCTGCCAGGAAGTTTCATATCAGCGCACACTCCGCTGCAGAGTGAAAATCTCATTCTGGAAACATCCCCCAGGCTGTGGCTAAGCCATGTCTCCGCAATATCCTTTCTTTCAGGAGTGCTAGTTCTGCAAGGTTCGCAGGAGAGCTTCTGTAAAGTTTGGAAGGTAGGAGACGAGGTACTGGCAGAAGTAAAGCTGTGAGTACCGGGCGTGAGTCGTGCTTCGGTAGCTCAGTTGGTAGAGCACTTGCCCGCGAAAGGCAAAGGTCCCGAGTTCGAGTCTCGGTCGTGCACACAGTTTTAATCTGCCAGGAAGTTTCATAACCATTACGCATTGAAACCATTTTCCGGTGTAAATGCATTCCAGTGTAAACATTCTCCACCATTGCCTTTCTGCAGTGTGTCTGTTTCCATGTAAGCATTTGCGTGTCTCATTATGTCTGATTTCACCTTTTCCCCTTTTCTCGATTACCAGTTGAAATGATGCTTCTTTGAATAATTAATAGAATATGCCCCAATCTTTCAATTAAAACTAAAATACATTAAGCTTAAATTTTCTCTGAGCAAATGAAATGATAGTATGGCATTTTTGGCCGGGAGGCCTTATCTGAGGAAGTTCGGCCGCCGAGTGCGATTCTTATTGCAGTCGACGCCACTTTGGGTGACTCGCCTGCCGTTGATGAGGATGAAATAATTATGAGGACAACACAATACCCAGTCCACGAGCGGAGAAAATCTCCAGCCCGACCACGAATCGTACCCGGGCTATGGGAGTTAAGCACGTTAGCAGTCAGCTAAGCAGACGGACTTCTTTGTGTACATAAATCTGTGAAGTAACGAGAATAGGTCACGATAGAATGTAAGGAATGTATTTTTTTGCTGTCCCGGTGACGAATGTTCCAGAGAAATGTTTTTCAATCGAAACAGTAACGCAAGTTGAAGGCAGTCGCCGTAATTTGTTTTTGTATTTTATAAAACCAGGAGCTGTGAGCTTCCTCTCTCTCGTTTGTTTTCGATAGCTGTTTCACAAGATGTAATAGTCGCTATCGTATCTATAACTTTTGGTTCAATAATTACACTAATTTTATTAAAATAGCTGTGATTAAATTAACAATCTACTTTTCTTTTTCACTAATTCCACGTATCAAATTATTGTGCTGCATTTTAGTACTTTTTCAGGCTGCAGTGAAGGAGAGCTGCCGACGAAATGTATGGTGGCCACAGCCGAACGCTGCTAGTGTTCAGTCTGCTTTTACTTTACCAGACTTTTATTTTAGCGTTCCTGATATCTCTTATACCGTTCGTCTCTATAAGTATCCAGGCAACGTAATGACGCAAACTCCGTAATTTGGAGATCGGTCACTGGCCTTTAGACAATACCTTCGGTCAACGTCTCAGCGGTGTAATCGGAATCTGATTACGGTTGGCGGAATATATAATTTCATTATCCACAAGTAAAAATTTTCTATGCACCATTTAACCATTTCAGAAGCTTTGCCACCAGCGAAAGCGATAAATATAATATTACACTTTTTTTTAAAAAAAAATACCAGTAATATTAATTTGCGCAACCAGCGTGGGGTTCGAACAAAAAACTGTATGATGTTAGTTGATGCTTGTTTGTTCTGTTTTTCGTGAATCAACTATATTGCTGGAGTCAAGAAGAAAATGACAGGTACACGAAAAATTATTGAAATTATGTAACGGGAATTAGGGCGGACTGCAAGTAGAAACACGAAAAAAAGCATGGTTATCAACATCTTACCAGTTGCCTCTGCTTTCGTAGTCTGCAACGTGTAGCTCGTTTAATTCATGGTCAGTTTTGGATTTTTTGCCTTGTGCGTAGTTTGTAATTGTAGTAGGCATTGTTGCTAAATGGTTCAAATGGCTCTGAGCACTATGGGACTGAGGTCATCAGTCCCCTAGAACTTAGAACTACTTAAACCTAACTAACCTAAGGACATCAAACACATCCATGCCCGAGGCAGGATTCGAACCTGCAACCGTAGCGGTCGTGCGGTTCCAGACTGAACGTTGTTGCTAAGCGCTATACTAAGATGGCTCGTGTTCCGCTGCGCGCAAATGAAATGAAAACGAGTGATAGTGGATTGTTTTAGTTTGAAGCATCCATATTCCCATTTTGGTAATGCAACAATTAGTTGCTGGTCAATTTACGCTAATTATTCAATGTTTTGTCAAGAGATTTTATTTCAAAGTATATTTTCAATTTGTGTTACGACGAAGATAGGTAAACCTGAAAACAAGGATTCCGCAAATGATAGTGTTTCTGAAAATAGCGTCGATGGCGGTAACAACAGTACGGATGCAACGGTGGCAGAATCCGATGCTGAAAATGTGGGGGCAGAAGGTAATACGCAGGCACAAGCGATTGAAAGTTCCGAGCAAATACCTCCTGCCGCTGTAGATCCTTTTTCTCTGTTATTCAATAAAATTTCTGAGATGGTTAATGCTCGCGATAAGGAACTGTTAAAGACAGTTAATGCACGCGATTAAGCGCTTGCTTCCCGCATAAATACTATTGTTGAGAGAGATGTAGCGCTGACATCTCAAATTTCTCAGGTAAATGAGGAATTAGTAAACGAGTTAAACACTGGTTTAGCAGCAATAGCATCCGAAATTACCAGCCTAACGGAGGCATATAAGAATTTACCAGCAACGGTTGCCAAACTATCAACAGTTGTGGAAACAATGCAATCAGCAGAGATGATGGAAGATGGGATGCGCGAATTAACACAACGTGTCGACAGCCTGTCTGTAGAAACAAAAGAAGAAGTGTTAAAAATCAGGTTACATGAGCAGAGTGAAAGATTAAATACCGAATTCTCCAAGTGGGTTGAGGAGAAAGACAAGATACACAGCATAAAATAGATTCAGAGTGGGAAAGCGCAATACAAAGGGCTGGGAGCGAAGCGATGGCCGAACTCGGCACCTCAAAACAAACGCTCCGCTCGGATAAAAGAGCACATAAAGCACATGATACATCAAGACCTTCCACAGTGGCGAGACGAAGTTTTGTCACAGGTGAGAGAAGTGCGGCGTGCGGTGGGAACAATATCAAGAGAAGCACCGACTATCGATACGCATATGCAGGACGCGTACACTGCAGTTCACGGACATACTTTGAAGCATATCATCCTGTAAACCCCAATGTACAACAATCGTGTGATGAGATTGGGGCAGGTGCAACCTTAACAGAGAACTTTCAGGAAGAAAGCCTGTTGAAACACAGACAATTTCAGGTCCTAATCCCACAAATAAGACAAGCCCATCCTGTATTTTTTATACGTTCATTCCGCAAAGTGTTGCCCACGTCATGGAATGAGAGGCAGAGAATACAATTCGTTGCCTCCAATATACAAGGAGACAGTGCTTTATGGGTAGATTGACCAGACGTCCGTATTAATCCGGACATGTTCTCCTTTTTAGCTCTTTGGCCAGGGTCCTGGCGGATTTTTACAGTGTCCCGCTTTTTCGCAAAGCTGAGCGTAATGCAGTTAAATTTACAATTCGTCCCGTTCTATTGCTCTTTTCTTACATACTTTAACTATTGGCACAGTCTTCGTGATAAACACGTACCAAGGCGGTGTTAGTAGGTGGCACCAGGGTCGTCGATGATATCGTTGATCGACCTGTAAGCGAATGCATATATCGATTATTTAAAATTTTCGTTTCGTATATTCGCTTTGTATTGGCTTGGTTTCCTGTAGTCCACGTGTGATTTGTGAGTGTAATTTTTAACCGAGTGAGTTACATAAAGTATTTGGCTACGTCTAAACGAAAGTGTACGTTTTCTGATTCCTTTCCTGCAAATATCCGGCTTTCAAGAAAGGGAGAAATGAATTTGAAGCGGAATGTAAGATATGTGGAGCTGTAACGTACGTCTCAGTGGCCAATAAAGGTAAGAAATAACTCGACAGATTAACTGTCATGATTTTATTTCATAGTTTCATAGTCATTCAATTTATTTGTATTCGGAAGGTTAAAGTGCAGTTTACATGTCGTCAGCTGCTGTTTGAATTGTAGATCTTGGTAGCGGTGCGCCGAATGAAGGGAGGTGAATGGTCATACGTTTTTCGCTTTTGTAAACAATTCCGTGTTGTTGACATAATAAAAAAATTGGCGCCACAATCAATGTTTTTAATTTTTTTGTATTGCTCCGTTAACCACCACCTGACCATCAGTAACAATTAACTACTAGTTTTGCCGGTATTCCCGGCAGTCACGTGACTTGTCCAAAGCTGACAGGTGGTATCCTCGTTTGCATTTGACCCGTTTAATGTGTCCTCTTTTTTCTTCCTTTGTCCTCCTTTTTGAAGCTGTTTGTCCTCCTTTTTAAACAATTGCATCTGGTCACCCTATTCATGGGCTACCGAAGCCGCAGAGAACTGTATACATTATGAACAATTTGAAAAAGGTTTTTCTGGCTAAGTACTTGTCAGTGGGCATACAATAACGCCTTAGAAATCGGGGCTTCAGCCCACAAATTTACAACCCAAAGCAGGGTGGACTTCGGAAGTACTTCGAAAAATTCGTTCATTTAAAGAGGTTAAGGGACGATCTGGTAGAGCACAAAGACGTATTGCGAATCTTAAAGGCATAGTTTCCTCTGCACATAACGGAAAATTTATTAACAGTCCCTGATTTTGACCGTGAATACTTTTTGCCAGTGCTTGATACCGTGGACCTAATACAAGAAGATGCGAGAACCAACACTGCCAACATTGGCTCGCAGTCCGCTAATAGGAACGGCCACGGCCAAAATAATAGCCGTAACGGTGGGTCGCGAAGTAACGGAGGTACGTCGCAAACCGGACACGCACATCAGAACGGCAACAATGGTGGTCCACAAAGCGGACAGGCATTCTTTCAAAGGCAGAGGCGAAATAGTAATCGGTACCATCCCGGTTATCAAAATAATCGAAGTGGGAACCGACAAAATAATAATAAGAATCAAGTCCACAATAATCAGTGGTCGCAAAATAATCAAGAGCAGTGTACGCCGGTAAAACAAAGTAGGAATAACTACAATCGGCACGTCCAGATGTTGAGGTGGCTAAAGCGCCACCGACAACGTCCGGGGTGTAAAACTAAACGCGACTGTATCAAGCTTCTGCGGGATGGAATGGGGGTAATAGTTTGAACAGATAGACATGCTCCGATACAACGATGAGACTGAGATCTGTCAAGAGTTATTTAATGAGGTAGACAATAATATTGAAGGTCCCTTGGTGTACGTACAAGCCGCCGTTCAAGCAGTTGTGGGAGGTATTCCCACGACATTGATTTTAGATACCAGTGCAAGTGTAAACGTGATAGGAGCCAATTTCTTTAAGAAAATAGCGCAGTCTGTGAAGATTCCGACTTTGCCAGTTCAAAACTGCGTGGTATCTGGTGCCATTGATGCCAGAGGCCAGACTGTTACGCTGCAGGCACGGATGGGTATAGAATTCGGGAACGGAGCGGATCAATGCACGTTTCTCGTCGTGAAAATTCATCCGTGTTCTGTCCCGTAGGCATGGAATTCATGCTGGAACGAGACGTAATGATCGACCTCCCACGCTTGAAATACCATATAAGGTGAGGAGTTTGTTCTGAATCTGAGAAAGACAAAAGCAAAATACAGCAGACTTTGTCAAGGAATGCAAGTTAAAATTTTCAAGAACACAATGCTGTGGGTGCAAGACTATTCAAAAAAATGGTTCAAATGGCTCTGAGCACTATGGGACTCAACTGCTGTAGTCATTAGTCCCCTAGAACTTAGAACTACTTAAACCTAACGAACCTAAGGACATCACACACATCCATGCCCGAAGCAGGATTCGAACCTGCGACCGTAGCAGCAAGACTATTCACAGTATACGAAACTTGGGCTTGAAGTAAAGAACAGTGGGCAAAACGAAATAATTATTCGTTCATTCGATGCAAATACGATGAACCCAAAACCTTATCGGATGAACAGAAAAAGGGATTATGTATATTACTCGAGAAATAGATCGAGGTATTTTCATTAAAGCCTGGCGTGATTAAGGATTATGTTTACCGGATGGAAGTACTATCGCCTAAAACCTGCTGCCAAGCAACGTATTCTGTCCCGCGGTCCAAAAGGGAGGCTGTCAAACAGGAGCTTCAGATGATGATACAGTGGCGTGGTATAGAGCCTTCTGTTTAGCCATACAGCAGCTCATTATTAGCTGTGGGCAAAGCTGGCGAACGGGTGCTCCATGTTCTTGATGCACAATCTATCAACAAAATAATTGTTCCTGTAAGAACCAGACGAGAAGTTTTATTATCTCCAAACGGATCTGAAGCAATATGTTCAATAAGGGTACTTGCACAGATGCCAAAGTATTTTCTCTTTTACATGTTATCCACCACTCTGCACTGTGAATATATACACTATTTGAAATTTTATGCTGAGCCTGTCATACTATGAAAGTCCATTGCACCATCAAGAATGTGTACTAGTGTACCATAACTAATTGACATAAATATTACCAGTGATATAAAGATAGCATTAGAAGGCGATAAAACTGGTGGCATTTGTGTGACATTAGAAGCAATAATGATCTTTTAGTTTTAAGTATTTGCTGAATTTAAGTAGTAATTAGGAAGTTTTCCTGTGTGTTTTCATGAAAGTATGTTTATGTTGTCAGAAGTGACTGTGTAATGAGAAAGTATCACTACGTCACTACGTGGCAGTACGCCATATAACGTGAAAAAATAATACTGAAGTATTTCGCAAATTTAACAAAACTGACGTCTATCAGTTAATATGATCTGCAAAAGTTATTGTAATCTCCGTTCCTTCTGAAAAAGGGTCGACTCTCTTCCCTTTTGTTTCTTGGTAGTGTAAGAAGCCAGTATGTGACGAGGCACGAAAACATTTAAGTTTCTTGCAATATTTAGACTAAATATAATCAAATATTACTTAAAAGTGTCGCTAATATTTTACTGTATATTCATGAAGCTATATATGAGAATCATTCATGCAATATTCGCGCAGAGGTCAACGCCATTATTCTAAATGATTACGGCCCAAAGCTGTCATAAATATTTTACTATTTGCTAACTTTGACAAATAAAAATAAATGTAAATGTAGGATATTTCTGTTGATTGGCTGTTCTTCCTTTGATGCAATAATAGTAGTCAGTTGTTCCAATATTGAATCACTATTATGTAACATGATTTCAGTAATTCTTTGATCCCCACTTAACGGAAATTGCGAGAATCTCCTCAGCACTGAAATTGCATAAAAATAAAAGAATTAATTAATTGCGCAGCTGTATATATTGGATATTGTGTGTTGGTGGTGTCTTTTAATACAAAAACAATGTGTCGGCCAAACTACCTGCGATAAGTACCATAACTGAGTCACTGACGTAAATAATTTTCAACTTGTGAAGCAGGCAGAATAATATCTAACTGCAACTATTCATAACATAACAAATATCACCAATACGCATAGGCCTACATGAAAAGAACCACCACAACCAAAACTGTGAAATGTGAAACTGAGGACCGAGTATTTTGTCAGTAAAAAAAATCCATTTTCAGCATTAGTTATATGAGGTCCAGAAGTTTGACAAGTTTATTATGGAAGATACTTCTGTATAGATCATTTAATGTATAGGATAAGGGAAAGTGATTAAAAAGGGCTAAATGAGAACTAAAGCTGTTTTCATTATTTGTTACCTAGTATAAACATGTCTGCAGCTCGTCATAGCGTTCTCGCTTCCCGAGCACGGGGACCCGGGTTCGATTCCTGCCGGGGTCAGGGATTTTCACCTGCCTCGAGATGAGTAGGTGTTGTGTCGTCTTCATCATCATTCATTCCCATTATGGTCAGAGGAAGGCAACGGCAAACCACCTCCACTAGGACCTTGCCTAGTAAGCGGTGCGGGTGTCCCGCATTGTCCCCTACGCCCTATTACGGGGTATGGGACTTCATTATCATCATCATCAGTATAAGCATAAACAGATGAACTGTTACCTGCAACTAAGTGTATATAGAGTAAGAGACAGTAATATTCAGTGTAACTAGTAATCTTGTGGTAAACATCTTTTTTTTTCAAGTTTAATTTCCATAGAATAAATATGTGATGCACTTATACATTGAATACCACCAGCCGGCCGTTGTGGCTGAGCGGTTCTAGGCGCTTCAGTCCGGAACAGCGCTGCTGCTACTGTCGCAGTTACGAATCCTGCTCGCGCATGGATGTGTGTGATGTCCTTAGGCTAGTTAGGTTTAAGTAGTTGTACATCTAGGGGACTGATGACCTCAGAAGTTTAGTCCCATAGTGCTTAGAATCATTTCATCCATTTTTTAATACTACCAACTAAATGACAATTAGTTAAAACTGATAGTGAACTGTATGTAAACAGAGTGCGTTCTCTGGTCACACTTGTGCTATGTAGGGTGACACTAAACTGAGCTGATCATATACTGAAAGAAAGATGTACAGGCCATGTAATAACTATACTCATACTGTAAATATTAGTATTCAAGCAGCATGAAAGACAGCATTTCTAGTATATAAGTCAAGCAGAAGCTAGTACAAGGTGCTATTGGACTGATATTTTATTTTGTATGTGAATATTTATATGTATGCTAATCTCTTGTTTATCTATTTCATGTGAGATGATATGAATTGTATTTTGAATTAGAGAGTTTCTTATACAAAAGTGTACTGTCACAATTTCATCAACATGATCCATTATATGTTAAATGATGTGAGACCGTGAGTTATGTGAGTTTATGCGGAGCAGGAGCTCAGAATTTGACCACATGCGATTTCGGCGGCATGTGTTAATTTTGTGATCGCGGTCTGTGTGGTTTGGATTTTGTTTGTGCTTTGCTCGTTGGCGATTCGTATCTAGAACGGGGTTATTTCATGAGTACATGGTAACATGACGACAAACCAAGTAATGGTACTCAATCTATGAAATATAAAATGAGAGAAATAAAGAATTTTGTGAATATCAAACCACGAGCAATGCATTGTAACGAAAATGGCTAACATCAAAAAGCTACACAAGCGACACATTATTCATATACAGTACGTCACTTATAAGAAAGACAAATGTAAAAACTATATCAGTAGTTTGTACAAGAAGTACATGCGATCCAGAGAAAGAACAGACTGGTGTCGATAAGAAAATGGGACTCATTTATTTGTGAGTGTTTTTATGAAAGAAGGTTCAGACATAAATTGGTGGACAGTGGTCGCAATAGGACACTCAAGCGAGTGACGTTGTGGATCCAAAACGTGTAAAGTAAGTAAGTGTTATGCAAAGTGAACAGTTCATATTTCAAACTCACCGTTGTGAACTGCACCCCAGCCAACACAGTGAGAAGTCCGATGCACGTGACTTTTCTTCGATGTGTACACACACGTTGACGCACATATCCGCACACAAAAGCGACGTGCTGAACTTATAAAAGATATTATTGCACTGGGGAGATAATGAACAAATAAAAAGCTTCCTCGTCAACAAACAAACACGTGTGAAAGCGTGCCTAATTGTCGCTGCACACAAACTTCGCAGTTACACACTGAATGATTTTTTTTTAACAATTGTAATCAGTGGCTCTGCAGAGACGTTCTTGAAATACCTGTGGTGAACACTACAAAGCCTAGACGAGTACTGTTTGTTAAGCCAACAGTCAAGAACTCAACACATTTAGTTCGAAAATACTCCATGATCTGTAGACAGTGGTGCCAACTACAAACTAGTGATAAATAAAGTTCCCTAAAGATAAACCTGAAACCTGGATCGCAAGAACAATACAAATGATAGACAATAATGAAATTACTAATCAAATTTTTCTGTAGGGCAGATCTGCGATACAGTACTAATTTTTGTAGAACTGATACTGCTTTGCTTTGATCTGCATGTATCAACGGCCGCAGCCGGTCGTCACTTGTGTGGAGCAAGCACGAATGGCGGCTTGGCCAGCCACCACAGCCCTTTCCACGCGTTCCAGCTATGATGGGGAATTGCTGGGCAGCGGGTTTTCTGGAATCGTCACCAGAGGTCACCACACGAACTGACGGTCCCGCCTCCTCAACAGAGCGCGCCAGATCGAGGAAGTCTGTTGTGTCAATCGGACGCGCCGCGCGTGTTTCGTAGCTACAGACAATTGCGTAAAGATTTTTATTTAAAAAAATCAGTTAAGTAAGAAAAAGAGATAACAAACTCAGGCAGAACTTATGTCTGCAGTACTGAATTTCTGTATATTGACTAAACCTTTATGAAGATTTTCTAAATGACAAATGTATTTGAATAAACTTTAAAAAACATGTACACAAAGACAATAAAGTGTAAAGTGTATGAACCAAACATTTTCTCTAAAAGAACTGCCAAATGGACAGTGTATTTTATTAGTGATTCTGTTGGAATATGATATTTATTTACACCTCACAATGCATACTAATCTTACTCCAGTTGAACCCTCGTTTTGTATTTTTAAGGACAAAATAAGAAACAAATGTTCGAGGAGTCAATGACATGTCACTTTCTTGAATAATTAATAGAATAATGCCCAATCTTTTAATGAAGGCTAAAATATATTACCAATAAATTTTCTCTGTGTAATTAAAGCTGTAAAGCAAGGCGAAATGGTCACGATTAATGTAAGGAAGGTACTTTTTTGCTGTTATGGTAAAGAATGTTCCAGAGAAATATTTTTGTATCGATACTGTAACGCAAGTGGATGGCAGTCGACGTAATTTGTTTTTGGATTGTATAAAAGCAGGAGCAGTGAGCTCTCAGTCTCTCGCGTTTGTTTTCGCTGGCTGTTTCACAAAACGTAAGAATCGCTGTCGCGTCTATAACATTTGATTGAATAGTTACGCTAATTTAATCCAATAACCATATTTAAATTAACAACCTACTTTCCTTTTTCATTAATTCCACATATCAAATTATTATGCTGCTGTTACCAGACTATTATTTCAGCGTCCCTGAGATCTCTTTCAGCGGTCGTCATTATCAGTTTCCTCGCAATGTAATTACGCAAACTGCGTAAATTTGAGACCGATCACTGGCCTCTAAACAATGCCGTCGATCAACGTTCTCGTCGGTGTGATGGGAATCTGATGCTGGTTGGCGGAATATTTAATTTCATTATCCACAAGTAAAAATTTTCTATGCACCATTTTACCATTTCAGAAGCTTTGACATCAACAAAACCGATAAATATAATATTACACTAATTTAAAAAAAAATACCTTTAATGTTATACAGTGTAACCTTCTTCCATTGTAACCTCTTCTGGATTAACCATTTTTTGCTGTAACCAATTTCCAGTATAAACATTTTCCGGTATAAACATTTTCCAGTATAATTATTGTCAGTGTAAACCTTTCTACGTTCTAATCAGTTCCAGAGTAGCCAGTCTTCCCTGAAGCAGTTTCTACACGAACATTTTCCCACTGTGTCCTCTCCCAGTGTAACCATTTCCAATGCAGCCATTTTCCATTGTAATTGTATATCAACATAACTGTTTTCCAATGTAGCGTTCTGCAGTGAGCAATTTTTTAGTGTAACTTTTTCCTAGTCAAAACATTTGCCAGAGTAATTAATTCAATGTGTAAGCATTTTCCAGTGTAACTGTTTTACAGTGTAAATGAGTACTGAGGTAGATTTTTCCGCCATTTTCTGTATATGTGTTGCAGTGTAATGGTTTTCCAGTCTGACTGTTTCTAAAAAGTCACATTTCCAGATGTACCCCTTTCCAGTGTAACCATTTTCCAGTCTAAATTTCTTCCGCTTTACCATTTCCAGTGTAATCATGTTCCTTATTTCCAATGTTGCCTTTAGTCTGGTAAACCACTTCCACTTTAACTATTTTCCAGTGTAACTGTTCTCCTGGGAAGCTGTATTCCAGTTCAAAATGTTCAAATGTGTTTGAAATCTTATGGGACTTAACTGCTAAGGTCATCAGTCCCTAAGCTTACACAGTACTTAACCTAAATTATCCTAAGGACAAACACACACACCCATGCCCGGGGGAGGACTCGAACCTCTGCTGGGACCAGGCGCACAGTCCACGACTGCAGAGCCCCCGACTGCTCGGTTACTCTCGCGCGGCTGTATTCCAGTGCAACAGTAATTTAGTCTAGGTATTTTCCGGTATAAGTACTTTCCATTGTAACTATTTTCGCGCACACATTTTCAGTGTAACCATTTCCAGTGCAATCAATCTCCAGTGCCACCATTTTCCAATGCAATCATTTTCCAGTGCAATCATTTTCCAGTGCAACCATTTGGTAGTGTAACTGTTTCCCAGTGTAACTGTATTCAGTGTAAAAATTTTCCATTATACCCACTTTTCCACATAAACATCTTCCAGAGTAAAGCCTTTATCAGTGTAAACATTTTCCAGCATAGCCATTTTCCAGTGTAACTGTTCCCCCTGTAATCATTTTCCAGCGTAACCATTGACAGTGTACCTGGTTTTCATTGTAACCATTTCTGGTAAAACATTTTTCAAGTGTAAACTTTTGCATTCTTACTTTTTTATAGTGTCACTGCTTTCTAAAGCAACAACTTTCCAGTGCAGGATTCATCTAGTACAACCATTTTCCTGTGTACCATTTCCCAGTGTAACCATTAAATGGTGTGCCGTTTCCAGTGGTACTGTTTTGGAGTGTATTCGTTTGCCAGTGTAAGTGTTTTCAAGAGTTACTTAGTCTGGTTAAACTTTTGCAGTGCAACCGTTTCCTCAAGACTTGTTCCAATGAGCAAAACATACAGATTCCTGATGTCATATCCTCAGGTCAGCACGCTTATCTGGTGAGCACTAACCATGAAGCCCTTAAGTGGGATGCCTTAGTATCACGAATGTTTCTCTGACTTTAGCTTCATGTAGTGGTATCATTAGCAGATGTTTACACTGGAAAACACTTACACATGAAAATGTTAATACTGCGAAATAATTACCCTGCGAGCTTTTACACAGGACAATGGTTCCACTATAAAGCAGTTACACTGGAAAACTGTTACGCTTTATAAATCTTTCTGTTAAAATGTGTATGTTTGACATGTATATCTACGGTTAAAGTTTGGCATTATCAAGAGGCAGTTTGTTGGCTCTAACATAGGCTTTTACAATTTTTGCTGTGACATAGGTTCTCGCAATTTTTGCGGTAACATGTATTGTTACAATTTTTACTACAAATATAGGCTGTTACAATTTTTGCTGTGACATACGTTCTAGCAGTTTTTGCGGTAACATGCATTGTTAAAATTTTTACTACAATTTTGGTTGTTTAATGATCTTCTTTAGCACGCGGCATAAATTAAGCGTGTTTTCAGGGTAACAGTAGTCACCCATCACACCCACACACTGACAGCTATTGCTGACACAAAATTGTCTTAAGACCAAATAACAAACACTGCCAAGTAATGACACATACACTATCACATTTTGGGAGTTAGAATGTCAGTTTCTGGTGTCACAAATCTATTTCAGTTACGCATCCCCTGATGATTGTGTAAAATAGCAATATCGTGCGTGAACATGGTTGTGGTCCTATGTTTTTGTGTGTCAGATAATGGTTTCTCAATGTGCTATGTGACAGCTGACATTATCTTATGATGACTAATGAGAGACAGACGGTTGTTTTTCCAGATTTCATCAATGATTCGTGTTAAACCATTATAATGTAGCAATCACCATTAGCTGTCCTGAGAATGCTCACGGGCCTGCATTTCCTCGATCGAATTTTTGTGGAGATTTTCTACGACAATGAACACGAGGCCGTTCTGGTACTTTGTCCTTCAAGCACAACATCCAACAAGATCCAATAGTGGTCACACGCATCAATACCAAAATCCAGCAGATGCGTTAAACCCTTGATGCAAGCATAAATAATTGAATGAATAATTAATATGTAAAAGACGGTATTAAATGTGCAGCACACTTTATTAAATAGTAAGGCAGTACAACCCCCCCCCCCCTTCATACATCTTCTCCCATCAACAATAGACTTTAAGGTTATTAGAACAGATATCGCAAAAACAGGCAGTAATGGCGGCGACTTCTCAGCCGAGGTGCCACGGGTCCAGATCGCTTCCGCACGAGGCGCCGTTGACGACGAGAACGTCGACGCCCTCGCAGATGTATCGGGCGTGTCGGCGGCTCAGAAGTGCCGGACGCTTCGATGGGGAGAGCCGCAGCGGTGGGTGGTAGGGGCTCTCCAGCGTCCTGTAGGCGGAATAAATAAGCTTGAGAATTTCGCCACCAAACAACAGTCTACGTACTTCAGTGGATTGTTTCAAAGTAAATGACAAAAAATTGCGTCAATTCCAAAGGCTATCAGTTAGCGTGACTGTCGTAATAATGCTGTTCTAATTTTCAAATTATCGAAAGCACATGTTAGTCGACTTGGTAGTTCACAGACATTCGTGTTATCAGCTCACTGGTGCTCGTGGCTGTTAAGACTCTGTTCTACATGGGTGACTATCAAGACGGTCATACGGAGTGTTTTGCAAACACGTCTTTCACTCGCTAAATAGTTCACTACTGGAACCTGTTACTTTATACTGTGTGGATCATGTTGCGCAGAAACGAAATTGACATAGGTTGTCAATCAAGCAGACGTAACAGCACCTGTAATGTTGTCAATATACCTAACCGAATTATTGCCTGGTATCAACAGCATCAGGTGTCTACAAGCCACTATCACCGTGTGGTGAACCTAAGGAAATGCAAAGATAATTACAAAAAATTTCCACTAGGTGTACTAATGGCAGCACTCTCTAACTAAACGTAAATACAAGATAATGTCTATAAAATAGATAAGTAGCCGTAATTCTGCCCGACTAGACATGTCTCGGCATATAAGAATTTAGAGGTAATTACAAGAACCAATACAGAGTGGGATAAATACTTCAATCAGTATCAACAAACGAAAATGTACGTCAACGAAGATGGAGGTCAAAGCCTTCTTGGAACGGTTCTGCGAAAATACACTGCATACATGAGGAACATTGCACGAAAGGCACTAGATATAACAGTTCCGCGGTATTGTTCTTGCGTTAAAGGAGTTCTCATGAAGTAGGAACGTCTGCTCGCATACAACGAATTCAGAAGCATACTCCTAGGGTGGGAAGAGGTCGGTTTAGCCCATACCAAAAGAGTAACAGAGATGCACGCCTAACTTTAATGTCACTCTTTGGACGAGAGAAAGTGCACTTCACCTGAAACTTTGTTGGCTCATTTAGAGATCCTTTATCTGAATAGGAGTGTACGACATTATACTGCCGTCGTCAACATCACAAAGAGAACATCAGAACAAGAGACTAGGAGGGCACAGGGGTAGCTACACAGTCACGTTTCCTCACTCAACACGAGAATGAATTTTCACAGATATTCGTTAACATTGTTAGGAAGAACACTCCACCATGTACCACACTCTGGGTTGTGGAGTATATTGATAAATGCAGATTTACCACTTCTGATTGTCAGCCGTGAATGTAAACTGAAAGCTTACGAAGAATACGCACATTAAGTCTCTAACTGCTAAGCAGAAGCCTCAACTTAAGGAATTGCTTATAAAATAGACGATGCCACTATTTTTTCTGCAAATTAGTAAGATCTTTGACGTAGTGAGTACTTTCTCTTGCTTTCCTGCCTCACTCGCCGGTCTAAATGAGAAGGGCGAAAAAGTTAGGAAAAATATAACTGATTCAATGGTTAGCAGACATTCAATCCATCCACACTTCATTCGCAAAGCAGCACAGAATATAATGAAGCGATAATGGTACCAGAAGAACTCCCTGCCACACACAAAGCAAGACTGAAGTGTCTAGGACACAAACTCAAATTAGAGAGTTGAGTTAGCTGATCGATACTTACACCCAACATTACATTTGTGAATAAAAAATGGTGCGATAAGAACACTTTCGAGGACAGTTGCCACTCCAGTCGTACAATTTGTGAAATCGAAGTGGATAAATTATTTTAGCAAAGCCTTATTGGAGTTCCAGGGAAACGCGACAGAGTTTAGTAACTAGTGTATGAGTTAAATGCAATGAGGTTGCCACTGTTCCGTTTGCCCTGTCATTAGCTACATAACACGAGAGGCCTCACCTGCAGAGTGTCTGGGACCGCAGCTCGGCTCTGCTCCTCCTCTTCCACGTCCTCCTCCATCTCCTGGTATCCGGCGCCCAGGCAGCATAGGTTCCTGATGCGTTGGAAGATCTGCATACACAAAACAAGGTGTGAGACAGTGGCCAGAGCAAGCGAAATGCAACGCAATTTAATACATGCTGCTTATGCTCTACAGTACAGGTAATGCAAGAATCACGAGCTTCGTCCTCTTTGCTGAAAAACACCTGACTGTTTGCAAAGTGTGTGGAACCATAGTTTGGCAGCCTTCAGAACAAACAAACGTTGAAGTTTCAGATACTGCATCTCCGTTACTAGCAAGCAGCAATTACCTTGTGTTATGAAAGTTCTATATATTCTGCGTCATCGAATCGGTAGACTCAACAAACACTAGACATCTCCCGCCCTACAATGCCATTACTACAGTTTATCTTCCCCTTCGTCGTACCAACTGAGAAGTGAGAACAAGCTATCGTCTCAGTCTACGTGTATACTGCAACTGGAATTCTGCATTCGAATAGTAATGGCGGCTGTTTGGGGACGTACCGTGTGGCGTCCAGATCGTCTTCCCTCTCCAATAGGATGAGGACGCGAAGCGTGGTGTGGTGTCTCTGAAGAGCGGGACGGCTCGGTGTCCACACTAGTCCAGCAGGCAGACCAGGCGCCACCAGTGTCCTGGAGAAAAAAATTATGAAGTTTGAAATAGCGCCGTCTTACAATGGTGTGCTCGACAGATGCGTATGGCACGGATATAAGAATTAGTGGTAATCTAAAGTTGCTGCCTTAGTATTGAAAGGTTCGTGTTACGGACTATATGAATCTAAACGAGAAACTTGGCGTCAGTTTCTTTATTTCTGTCGTGGACTAACTTCAAGACAAAAGCTATTAGGGTGTAATTTTGTTGCAAGTTATAACACTGTGATTTTTATTAGCTTCACTTTACTTGTGAGTGATCGGCTATGTAATGCAGTGGGGTATGTGTCGCTGTTATTATTGTTTCATTTGTCTTCAGTTTGAATACATGTTCGATGCTACTTTCAAAGCTAGACAGAAATGTGCAAGCCTCTCATGGTGAGCCCCATTTGCTTTAACCTGTTTTTAGTAGTCACATCTCGCTCTCCTTGTACAATGGTTAGCTCCTTTCCCCCTCCACACACGTTCTTTTCTACATGACCACAGTTATCATAGCTTAATAATTTGCAATTAGTTCCACCATTAAACTGTATTGTAAGTGTCTTTCTGATTCGTTGCAATACCTCCTAATTAGCTGACCAGCTTACCCATCCATTCTTCAGCATTCTTCTGTAGATGGCGCTAGGCAATCAGGATTATGACCTCACTGAGTCGTAAAGTAAATTCCAACACTAACTGCACAAAGATATTTGCAAACTAAGCGTGTGTTTCTCAGATACTTAAGAAAAGTGACGAGGGCGCATTCTGTTTACTCTGCAAAATAAATAGGCCAGGAAAAAAAACGTTGTATAGGTGCAAGACGCTGTCTGCACTGCTAACATGTAATGACTGGCGGATATATCCAGTAGTTGCCTGCAGACCACTCCTATAACGGAAGAAAACGGAATCTGCGGTACTCACCCCTCCAGCACCACGCTCTTCCTCTCCATGCAGGCGGTTTCCAAGCAACATAAGAAAGAACTCGTCCCGCGTCACAGCTCGCACCTATTGGGGAGAGAATACGACTGTAGACAACGAAGATTTAGTTGAAGTGTTGGGATGGTGTAATATTCAACATATCTGGACTGTTCGCTGCTGTATCAGTAATCACACTTTGTAGGCACTCGATAAATATTTACATTTGTGTTGTCTGATAACAATAAAGAAAATAGTAATATTCGAGCCATCGTGCTATCGTTGGTCACTCCGAATCTTAAAGCTGACGCTGTCGAGTCTTGTTTGCATGTGGAATTACATGGAAACTTTCGTAAAAGACTGGTAATACACAGTATTTACAAGAACCAAGGGGCAAGAGTTAGAATGGAAAAGTAAGAGACAGGTGTTCTGATTAAAAGCGTAGTAAAACCGGGATGCAGTCTTCCTTCCCTACTGCCATTGCTGTACATCAAAGAAGCAATGACGAAAATAAGAGAAAGGTTCAAGGAAGCAATTAAAATTCGGCGTGAAAGAATAGCAGTGGTAAAATTCGCAAATGAGGTTTCAACCCTCTGTGAATGGGAGAACGGTTTACTAAACATGTAGAGTGAACTGAGCAGTGTAATGAGCAGAGAATGTGCCCTCTGAGGAAAACAATGAATAAACAAAAGAGAGTGGGTGGCGGAGGGGGGGGGGGGGGGAGAATTCTCCAACGTTGGAAGCAAAATCACACAAGACGGTTAAAGCGAGAAAGCTTCAAGAAGTAGACCAGAACAGATGAAGACGGTGATCTCCCGGTAAATGGAGCCTGCTAATATCAAACACAGGTCTTAATTCGGGGATTAAAAGTCTATACGTCTGTAACACATTATGAGCCATGGGAAAATCTGAAACGAAGTGAACTGTAGCGTTTTGAATGTGTTGTTGGAGACTTCCATTAAAATTCAGAGGACTGGAGAGATAAGAAATAATGAGTTCCTCCGGTGAGAAAGAAGGAATATATGAAAAAACACGGGCTTGAATAATGATCTTCATTAAATGAAATCTGTCACTATATCAGGGAATACATTCCATTTTACCACAGCGAGCCGCAGAGTGTCAAATATTTGGCTGAAAGCACATCTTGCAATGCGTTCAACAAATAATTCAGGACGATGATGTTAAAAGGTATTATGAGACGAAGAGGTGGGCACAGTCTTTTTTTGTTCTTGCTGGCCGCTTCAAACTAGTCGGAGGACTGACTACATTTAGTTTCCGTCTCATAAAAAATTCAGTGCATCCTAACGCCTATAAGGCTCTCTCTATATACATCACCAGAGCAAGCGACACACCGTTAATCAACCACACGAGCTGCAATGGTGTCTTCCATCGCCAGGTCATGCAGCAGGTCTTTTACATGAGATTCCTCTGTCACAAAACGCTGCGACATCACTATCTGCTGCTCTACTCTGACGTTCCCTGTAATCAGGTTCCTTCGCGTTGTCAATACGGTCTTGTTACTCATAGCCAACGCCGTAAGTAGCTTGTTGTTGAGTGCTTTTGGACACTTCAGTTCTTTCAGTTACGTTAAACTGTTTGCGTCCCGGCAGAGTCTAACTGACTCGAAACAAAAACGAATGAACAATTGTCATCCCCTACAATTTAAGTTTTGCTCTCGGAAGCAATGTAACACGACGATACTCACCTGCAAGGTGTCTTCTTCTGGAGAGACGTCGTCCCACACGCGCGTCTCCTCCGTCTCCCCTGGCGCTGCTGACAGGCAGCAGAACCACTCCCTCACACGAGAAAACATCTGTGCAGAGGAGGCACCACGTGAGATGTAGTCCAGGCAATACACAGGGACAAACATTACAGCTGGTGACGTTATATTTTCAGGAACAATTTCGCTGCAAATCTTGTAATATTAAATACCTCATTCATTAGGGAAATTGGGATTTTTCTGTAGTTTAATAGAGAAGATTAAAATGTACATGGGATCTGTTAGAATAAGTCATTAAAAGCAACACATTTTTTCACGAATCAAATATAAAGTAACTGACTAGATTTCTTTTCTAAAGATGTGTAGCAGGTACTTCCGCCCCCCACCCTCCCCGCCCTCGTTTGGCATTGTGAGTGTTAAACGATGAATAAAATTCTCTTTCCACTCTGTCTGTCTGTTGTCCACCATGCAGAATACAAAGGCAAATCTGATATCGGAAGGGGAGCAATGACAGTTTTTGGCACAGGATTTGCAGTACACATATCACTCACAGACAATACCCAGCCTTTCATTTCAAAATCAGAAAGTTTCTTCACAACCACCTTGAAATCAGGAAACAAAATATACACAATCATCAACCCACATTCATCGACAAACGATCACAACAGAAAGAAGCCACATAAAGTCGAAAGCTTTCCGGAAGTTCTCCTCTTGTCTGATCTGTTTATCGGCCATGTTTCACCTCCATACGTGGCTAAACTCCACACATATACTTTCAGAAAGGACTCCCTGACACTTAAATTTATACTTGCTGCTAACAAACTTCTCTTCTTCAGAAACGCTTTTCTTGCCATTTCCAGTCTCCCTACTTCGACCATCATCCATTATTTTGCTTCCCAAATAGCATAATTCGTCTACTACTTTAAGTGTTTCATTTCCCAATCTAATTCCCTCAGCATCACCTGATTTAATTCGATTACAATCCACTATCCTCATTTTGCTTTTGTTGTAGTTCATCTTATATCTTTTTTCAAGACGCCGCCCATTCCGTTCAACTGTTCTTCCAAGTCCTTTACTCTCTCCGACAGAATTATAATGTCATCGGCAAACCTCAATTTTTTTATTTCTTCTCCGTAGACGTTAATTCCTGCTTCCACTCTTTCTTTTGTTTCCTATAATACTAGCTCAGTATGCAGGCTGAATAACATCTGGAATAAGCTACAACTCTGTCTCTCTCCCTTTCCAACCACTGCTTCCCTTTCATGCCCCTCGACTCTTACAACTGCCATCTGGTTTCACAACTAGGCAAAGAAAACAGTAGTCAGAGTACTGATTCTCACATAGTACCCAAACGTACGAAGAAAATGATCATTTTATGCATTATTGTCAAAATTTTAACATAAAAATTATGTCTCAACACTATCGGGACACCCTCCGCTGTACACTGAAAATGTCATTCTGTGAACATCCTCCTGTCTGTAGCTAAGCCATTTTTGTGCAACATCCTTTCCTCCATGAGTGTTGGTCTTGCATGTTTCGCAGGAAAACATCTGTGAAGTTGGAAAGGTTGGAAACGAGGTACGGGCGGAAGCAAAGCTGTGAGGACGATTCATGCGTTATGCTTGAGTAGCTAAGTACTGCACGAAAGGCAAAGGTCCCGAATTAGCGTCTTGGTCTGGCGTACAGTCTTCATCTGCCAGAAAGTTTCAAGTAAAAGATTCCTCGAGTCAGACCGTCACTGCAAACAGGTGAAAATTAGGCTAGTCACAAGAAACAGAAAGACAATACAGAATAAAGTTATAAGACTGCACCCAGAATACGTGTATTTAAACACTGGCAAAATTATTGAAGAATTTAATCAAAACACAACTGAAAAATCGACAGACCTCTCGAAGAAAGTTCACAAGAGGTGTGTAGGGGTCACCCTCTCTGGAAACGCAAACGTAAATAGTGGAAAGCAAATTGTGACCAGTCCATTGAACAAAGAATCCTGGCGTGGAATAACGTTACAGTAGCAGAACAACGGAAACAAGTGAGGATTTCCAAAAGAGTCCAGAGAATCTTCAAAAGGTACTGGAAGATTGAAAAGCGCATACGTCGATTAGATTAACTGAAATCGAGGAAGGCTTCAGAAAAAAATAATATCTGAAATTCTGCAAAACATTCAGGAATATTTAAAGGGCTATCACCCTTCAAATAACTAGTTCAAAGGATCAGACAGAGCTCTAGAAACAAATATTGAAGAAAATTACTAAATCCTCAAAAACCAATTCTTTGATAAACTCTTCAATGGCGAGAAGCCTAAAGAAAAATTAAACTTCACGAAAACAATACCAGATTTAGATTAAAAACATCTCATAACAACAGAAATGAAGAAGATTACAAACAACAAAAAAGCAACAGAGCCCATGAAGAAGATGGTACTATTACCGAAATGTGGAAACTCAAATAGTAGAACATCAATAAGAACATTCATAATGTTCTAGCATGAATGTAGATTACAGATAAAATCCTACTGGAATGTAAATGCCCGTCGATTCACAAAGACTCCGTCAAGATAGACTCTAATAGTTACAGAGGTATCTCGTTTATTACCAGTCAATTACGAAACTCTTCACAAGACCTTACTCAAAATACAGGAACCACAACTGATAGGATGAATACGTATTGAACAGACTTTGAGCCTCTGAACACTTCTGAAGTTCGAAGAGACGAACAGCACTGTGATGACATTTGTGGATTTTAAGAAAGCCTACTACTCCATAGAGAGGCAGATTCTCTTTGACACATTAGGAGAATACACAGAGAAAGTAGGACACCCATACAGGAGACAATCAAGGACGAAACATCCAGAATATAGTTTGTGAAATTTCTCAGTACCATTCGAGGTACGCACAGGGTTCAGACGTGATGACTGGGTGTTGTGTGATGCCCTTAGGCTAGTTAGGTTTAAGTAGTTCTAAGTTCTAGGGGACTGATGACCATAGATGTTAAGTCCCATAGTGCTCAGAGCCATTTGAACCATTTTGAACAGGGTTCAGACAAGGAGACGGATTCATTTATCTGTATTGCATACTGTAACTGAAACAGCTCTGCACCTAAATGTCAGTTTGTGCAAAGCTGCCGTTGACTTGAACTGGAGGAAGTGAAACATTATCACCACACAGCTACCCATTAATTGCACCATTGTTGTTTCATTCTTACATTCACTTAAGAGGACACTTCAAAACTAGTATTGTAATTATATTTTGAAATAAAATATATTTCAGTACTAGTACACTTCTCGACAACGATTACGTTTATTTGTAGCCGATAATGTCGTTTTGCTTGTAGGTCGCTGACTCCTAAGTAAACGAATTGCCTTAAGAGAGGACCAGTGAGCGTTTTTGTGTGTTTGCATTAAAACGTGGCGCTAGGAAAACCGCAAAAATATACACTAGTTTTTCGCCTGAGAGAAAGCTGTTTCGTCAACAAACAATGATTTGGGCGTTGAAATATAAGTGCCTTTCCATTTTACTGTAAAAATTTCAATGAACTGTTTCAAATTTGTACTTAACCCATTTGTACAAACAAAAACCTAGATGTGCAAACGAAAAAATCGTTCCTGTAATATTTCATGACACCCGCTGCGGATGGATTGTAAATAAGGCGAAACCTGTCTGGGTGCATAAGATACATAAAAAAAAAACTTAATGTGCTGCAAGCTATAGGTGTTTTTCTTCCAGACGGCTGTAATTCGTATCAAAATGTGCATAAATGGCCTCCACAAGAAAACTGATTTTGTCATTGCTTAGAGTGGGTCTCTGGTAGCGTCAGGCAGGGCGCGAGTTCGCCGACAAAAACGATTGTGCTTCCCCGGTACCGTTCCACGTTTCTAAGAGCTTTAATTGTGCAGCCAATTCCGAAGTCATTGTCAATAGGAACTCCTACAGTAGTTTGTACAGCCCTCCCGACCACGTTTTAATATCTGCATAAACGCAACCTTTTGTTCCTTCGTGCTTTGAACCATTCGTGTAAATCTTTTTGAGGTTCCTCCTGCATTAAGTTCATAAAGGATGTCATTTTAGTCATCAGAATTTAACGACATTGCGTGGTGTACATAGATGGAAGAGTCCGTTCAAAAATTTACATGATAACAGCATAAATCTCACACGTGTATGGATCCGTCAGTATACCGTTTAATTTGTACACACTCTTGAACTTCTGGCGGAAGAACTTGAAACTTAAGCCTGGTAGGTACAACAAACGTTCCAGTGATTCTAGAAATGCATTCACACTGATCAGTCTAGTTCTCTCGTCCAAACGTGCCACTTCATCGGCTTCCGAGACTAATTTAGGGTTGGTTTAGCAGCGATAAATACGGTCCTAATCGAAATAATCTATCATCAATCATTGGTAGAGCTTTTGGATTCAGGACTTCCTTTCCGACAGAACTCAATAAGTAGCTCTTGACAGGAAAATATTGACCGTTTTAAAGGCAAGTTCTGGGGTATCCCAAGCAAGCGTGATGGGAACTTTACTGTTTACAGCGTGTATAAATTATCTAGCAGAAAACATTGGAAGCTCTTAAGACTGTTCGCAGATGATGCGGTTGTCTATAAGAAAGTAACAATGCCCGAAGATAGTGCCCATTTAAAAAATTACCTGCAGAGGTTTGATGAATTTTGCAGGCTCTAGCAGTTGAGCCTGAACGTAAATCAAAGTAGCATATGGCGCATACGGAGGAAAAGAAATCCACTACTGCACTCTTCACCAAATGTAACTCACGGGGGAAGGAAATGGCTTACAAGGCACTTCTTGGACAAAGCCACAAGTATCACTCATCAATGTGGGATACCTACCAGGCCAGACTGATAGGAGAAATAGACAAGATCCAACGAAGAGCTGCGCGCTTTGTCATGGATTCGTTTTCTCGACGCGAAAGAGTTACAGAGATACTCAACAAACCCCATTGGCAGTCGCTATAAGTCAAGAGTTGTGCATCAAGGAGAGGCTTTGTATTGAAATTTCGTGAGAGCATTTTTGGAAAAAGTCGGGCAACATACGATTTCCCCTACATATAGTTCACGAAAAGACCTGGACATGAAAATTTGATACATTACAATTAATTCCGAGACTTAACGACATTCGTTCTTCCCATGGACCAATCGTGAGTGGCAAAGGGAAGGGGAGCGTCAGTTAATATTGCCAGAAGTACCCTCCGCCACACAAGGTTACGTGGTTTGCAGGGTGACGTAAATTATCATCAGTGTTCCACTTGTAGCTGCCTACTGCACCCACAGCTGCATCTATATTTCCACAGGCCACCTTACGGTGTGTGGCCGAGGGTACACTGGCTACCACTGTGCTTTCCCCCTTCTTCTGTTCCAGTCGCGAACGGTTCGTGGGAAGAACGATAGCTGGTAACACCCTCTGTATGGGCTTGAATCCATCTAATTTTACCCTCGTGGTCTTTTGGCGAGATACACGTAGCAGGTAGCAATATCTTGTAGGTCCACTCTTTCAGGGGCATACGTTCCTGCAACTTTAAAATTAAAGGAGACGGTTTTCCAAGACGCTTTCCTTGCAATCTTCGTACATCCATAGTTGAGATGGAGGACAGTGGGACGTCAGCTGGTATAAATTTATATTAAAAATGAAGTAATTCCTCCAGCTGTATTTAAGGTATCGATTTTATTTTGGCAACTAGTTTCCTTGTTGTAACAACGTCATCTTGAGGCCCATACACTTGTTGACTTCAACTGCGTGCGGTTGCCACTGGCGTTGGCTGAGTATTTCTGGTAGTCTTTCGCGCTTACTATGTGAACCCTTCAGGAAATACGCTGCTCTTCTTTCCATTGCTCGAACGACTGTTTTGTAAGCTACTTCCTTTGATGACGGACTAAAGCTCCTGGCGGTTCTTACAATGCATAATTGCATGAAATCTGCCTTACCCGCCTTTGGTTTTATGACGTCTTTCCATATTAAATGGCTCCCTTACTCGTACTCATAGACATTTATCGATGTTACTCCTTCCAGCGATTGTCCTCCAATAGCACACAATAATGGGTCTTTATGCCTGTTTATGCACTTCCTGCTCCAAGTGTCGATTCTCTGCAGGTCTTTCTGCATTTCGCTACTGTTTTCTACTTCTATGGCTTCTCTTATAACAACATCGTAAGCGAAAAGCCGTATGGAACTTCTGACGTCATCCGCTAGGTCGTTTATAAGGACGATTCCCAAATTTAAGAACGAAGATAACTTTCGCAATATGATTCACTGCCAACCAATATTCCTCAATGAAAATTGGACCGTCCGTAGAAGTAACCGTACAGTACAACATAAAAGGTAACTAAAAATAGTTCGCAATAAGGCGAAAAGAAATTACACCTTTATTCAAAGTCAATAATTACACTGAAGTCATCGCGATGTATGATAGTCCCTTAGACATTACAACAGGAGGTACTTGGTTATTAATAGGTCGTGTGATCAGGATGGAGGTAATGCACGATGTGCAATGTGCTACCACCTGGCCACAGCGTTGGTAAGAAGTCTCTGTGGTGTGGTGCTTCATTCGTAAGCCAGCGCGGATGACAAGTGCTGGGTGGTCGTTGTTTTATGTCGTTGTGCAGCAGTACGTCTCCCCACGCAGCCCACACATGATCGATAGGTTTTCAATAGAGGGAATGGTAAGTAAACCAGTCCATTCGCCGAATAAACTCTCGCTGCGAGAGTTCCTCCACCTGCATTGTTCGATACGGTTGGCATTGTCATCCACTAAAAAGGGAAAGGACCGAGTGTTTCCCTAAAAAGACAGACATGGGGAAAGAGTATATTCTCACGGTAACGTTGACCGTTGAGTGTACCATGTTGAAAGATTTGCGATGGTGACAGGACACCAGGGACTGCACCAACTATGAATAGGGTCGCTTGCTCTTCTCGGATGCTAGCAGAGTTACTGATTCTCGACGTTCCCTCATATGGCGAGAGGTGGCATCACGTAATTCATACAGGAACACTGTCGAACATGAACGTTTTGGAGGTCCAGACAGTGTGGTGTGAGGAGTCATAATGACGCTGGGACCAAAAAGAGAAATCCCGTAACCTTTGAAAATTACAATAAAATAAACACCCTTAGCTGCTTACATGCGTTGACGGGGACAGATGAAAATGTGTTCCCCGACCGGGACTCGAACCCGGGATCTCCTGCTTGCATGGCAGACGCTCTATCCAACTGAGCCTCTGTGTTCTCGGTGGCTCAGATGGATAGAGCGTCTGCCATGTAAGTAGGAGATCCCTGGTTCGAGTCCCGGTCGGGGCACACATTTTCATCTGTCCCCGTTGACGTATGTCAACGCCTGTAAGCAGCTAAGGGTGTTCATTTCATTGTAATTTCATTCTAACGAGCATCATGGTCACCGATGGTATCTGTTCTTCCGGACATGCCCGAAAGAACAGATACCATCATAGTATATACCATTGAAAATGGTACAGTCCCTGCTCAACGTAATTGTAGCACTGTACTTCTTTCCTATGTGCGCATTTTTGGGGTGCATTGCGCTCTCACTTCATATTTAGGGTTCCGTATCACAATCGATAGCAATGTATTCCTTATAGGATCACTTTATAGTGCGTTGCCTGTGTGTCTGCTTGTCCATCAATTAAAACCACTTTCTCCCAGGAACGGGTAGTGGTATGAAGTTAAAATTTGTCAGATACCAAAGTCTGCGGTTCCTTGGAAGTGTAAGTAATTTAAGCTTCTGATTCAATGTGATCAAAACATACGGCCGTATATGACACATATTTTGATTCTCGTAAGCTCTTTCATCAAAACTTACAGTGAACTATCTACATTCTGTTGACCCTGGACGGTTAGCAGTAAAAGGCATGCTTGGAAACAAAGAGCTATTGGGAACTAAACTCGTAGGGATCACGGATTTTTCAGTTTTCGTTTTAACCTAATCTTCAGCTTTCAACAATATGTGGTGTCGCCAGAAACAACACGTGGTTCGGCCTACACGTTAGACTGCACGTCTCCAATCCACGGTTTCATAACTGGGGTCGGTTGAGGACACGCAACTCGCCCAATAGAACGACTTGCACCAAGTCAATGAGCAACGCCAAATTATTATTATTATTATTATTATTATTATCTGTATACGAAATGAAGTCTGTACGAATCTCTAAGTGCCCGACACTTAACTGCACTTATCAAGGTTTTTTATTTTATATATAACAATGTGCGACCTCGTCGAAAAGGGCAGGTGGGGGAGAGAATATTCGGCGAATGTACTTAACTTCCCGGTCCCCCCGACTTAGATCTCATCGAGAACGTGCGAGGAGTTTGCGGAGATATACCGCAGCACGTCCGTATACACCAACGGCGGTTCAGCAGAAATGGATCCTGCTAAGACAAGAAATCCTTACCAGTCTAGGGGCCTGGATGGGAACACGCCTCTCAGCATGCATTACTGTCCATGGTGATCACACAAGCTGTTAAGAACGATGTCCTGCTTTTGTAAAGTTCAGGTGACCATCACAAATCGTGGTGATATCAGTGTAATTTTAGTCTTTGACTAAAAGTGCAATTCATGTTGGTCTCACTGCATATTTCTTGTTGTTACCTTCTGGACTGTCCTGTCCTGTAGCTGTTATTTCTATGTACGGTCAAATTTTCACCAAGGGATGTTTCCTGTAATGACTCATCGTGCGAACGTTACTTTCGTCCTTCAGTTTTACACAGCACTGTACATATTCTGAAAAGTAAAATCCCAATAGCACTACCATGGTTTACGCCGTAATTTCTGTGCGCTAAAAATTCTTCAGTCTTATTACACAGTTGGTCTGATATTCCGTAGACTCGTAATTTTTTCATCAGGTTGCCGTGCGGAACTGCATGGTACACCGTATGAATTTGGGAGGCGATGTATACTTCATTTTGGGCTCGTGGACGAACAGAGCAAGGTGTGTTGTCTTAGGTATCCATGCTGATGCCTATAGAGCAGATTTGGTCTCCAGAAATATCACAACAAACGATCATGAAACATGTTCCAAAACACTACAGCAGACCGACGTCAGAGGTGTGGGCCTATAATTTGATGCGTCAGTTCGATGACCCTTCTTGAAAACGGGAATGACTTTCGTTTTCTCCCAGTCAATAGGAATGCTCCGCTCCTCCAGCGAGCTACGGTACACAGCCGCTAGGAGAGGAGCAACTTCTCTCGCGTACCCTATGTAGAAACGTTTTGGAATCCCGTCAGGTCCAGTGGCTTTCCCCCTGATGAGTGATTTCAGGTTGATTTGACGTTCGTGTGACGATTCAGAGGAGGGACTGTAGTCCAGTCTTCCTCAGAGAAACAGTTTTGACGAAAGGACTTCTGGTAATTTGGCTTTCCTTGTGGCGTCCCCCACTTCGATATCATAATTATCAGGGAGCATCTGGACTGGTGACTTCGATTCGTATGTTTTTGTCAAGTCGGTAGATAAAATTTTATTTTCGAGTTCGTTGAACGCTTCAAGCGTACCTCTCCTTAAGTTACTTATGGCTTCGTTTAGGTTTTGTTTGTCCGCGAGGCTTTGCCTACGTTTCAATTTGCAGTAGGGTTCTCTTCCCTTTAATAGGAATTTCTGTCATAGCTGTCGAACAAAGTCGCGTCTTTTCCATTCCTCACAAGTTTGATCGACAAATATGTTTTTAAAGCGTATTGAACAATTCTCTTGAACTCTATACATTGATGCTCAACATTATCGGTACTGGATATGTAATTTTCACGTTGACCGATTTTAGAATCCTATGCAGTGGTGCTGCAGCGGCCTTATCATCACTGTTTTCCTGATCAACTAAGACAGAAAGTTCTCTGCTCTTGGTGACCAGGAAATCCAGTACGTTCTCTTCGGGAGTCGGTTGTCTGATTAGCTTCTCAATAATATTTTCGAATACGCTATGTAGAAAATTTCACATATTTCCCTGCCCTCACAACCGGCCTTAATCATTTGTCTCCGAGATAAGTTGATATTTATACCTAATACTATTTTGCAGGAAGCAATTGCAGTGAATAAATTAGTAGTAGCCTCACTTTTATTAATTGTTACCTACAGATCACTTGACATGGTCATAATCATACCTAGCCACAATGTATTCGTACTAGGTGGACATCTGTGATTTATTTCATGCTAGTGAGATCTCATTTTGCCTGAATGATTGTTCGATCATATTCATTACGTATCTCATCATTGCGTAGCACTATTCCTACGATTCATATTCTGCATTTTTAAATAAGTATTGTAATATACTGTTCTAATTTATGGGTTAAATAATAGCGAGATTCCTTAGGAACGGATAACACAGCAGATTTAAAACGTTCTTAGAGCCAATAACAGCATATGAACTCAACAAATCTTATCAACACTAAGGAAAAACAACGCACCAGGGTGTGGTTACATGAACTCTAAATACACTCATGTTCATAAATTAAGGATAATGCTGATACATGGTGAAACAACGCTCTGGTGGGTGGTTTGCGGGTTTAAATCACCTCGGGGTATGACCATGCTGTGCATTCGACCTGCGATCGTCGCACGGTGGCGCTGGTAGCAGTCCACATATGCAGAGGTGTAGTAAGTAGGTTGTTTAAGTTTTTATATTGGTAACGCCACGTAGCGCTCTGTGTGTGCTGTGTGCAGTCTGTGGCTAGTTTGCATTGTTGTCTGCCATTGTAGTGTTGGGCAGTTGGCTGTTAACAGCTCGTAGCGTTGCGCAGTTGGAGGTGAGCCGCCAGCAGCTTCATCACCAATTGTGAACTCATTTGACACAAATATCACCAGACCTGTATGTCTAACAGTCATTCCAGGTTTGTTCTTTACGTTAACTGTTACGGGACGACCCTCAACAATACGCTTCAGTATAGAAGCATAGGGACGCCACCGTAACCATTCAAACTCCTCAAATAGTATGACATTATGGACACGTGGATTGTACCCGCCAAATCCGAATTCGGAAGAAAACGGTAAATATACGTGTTGCCTTCGAGACAGTATTTTCTCTATCAATGTAGATTTGCCAATATTTGTGTCTCCGTATAGGTACAGCTGTTTCTTACGTACCGTCTTGGACCGAAAGGCCTCATTATACCATTTGACCACGCGACCCGCCCAGCCATTATACCTAAGATGACACTCTGTCAGACAGCGAATGGTAAGCTTCTTGGCCTGGAAAGATTAAAAATACTTCTCTATAAACCTCACACGAGACCAGTTATTTACCAAAAATGGATCCGTATAATCAATATAATTTGTACGCTCGGCCCAACGCTTAACACGTACATTAAACGCTAATACAGAATCGTTACAATTCGATATTGGCTCTGCATCATACTTTGTTATATAAATGAGAGCCGTTTTTCTACTTCTACATTTCTGAACGTCAAATACTCCACTAATTGTACCAAACATAAATGGCGGAGTTTTGAAATTTGTAAGACTAGATGTCATGAACTGCTATGTATATTATGATTTTTCAACACTATTAAGGTAAATAGATTGTTTGTTCTCTATTAAAATCTTTCATTTTCTAACTATGCCGATCAGTAGTTAGTGCCTTCCGTAGTTTGAATCTTTTATTTAGCTGGCAGTAGTGACGCTCGCTGTATTGCAGTAGTTCGAGTAAGGAAGATTTTTGTGAGGTAAGTGATTTGTTAAAGGTATAGGTTAATGTTAGTCAGGGCCATTCTTTTGTAGGGATTATTGAAATTCAGATTGCGTTGCGCTAAAAAAAATATTGTGTGTCAGTTTAAGCACAGTCATGTATAATTGTTCAAAGGGGACGTTTCAGTGTGTTGGTGCATTTCTGAGTACGGTGCAGCGAGTAAGTGTGCAGACATTTTCAGACGTGCTAATGGTGACTGTGTTGAAAATGTCTCAAAGAACACACGCTGATGACGTTATGAGGAGTAGAATACTAGGGCGACTGGAGGCTGGTCAAACACAGCCTGTCGTAGCACGGGCCCTGCGTGTGCCACAAAGTGTGATCTCAAGATTATGGCAACGATTCTAGCAGACAGGAAACGTGTTCAGGCGTTACAGTACAGGACGTCCACAGTATGCAACACCACAAGAAGACCAATATCTCACCAGCAGTACCTGCAGACGGCCACGGAGTACTGCAGGTAGCCCTGCTCGGGACCTTACCACAGCCACTGGAACAGTTGTCTCCAGGCACACAGTCTACAGACGACTGAACAGACATGGTTTATTCGCTCGGAGACCTGCAAGGTGCATTCCACAGACCCCTGGTCACAGGAGAGCCCGTAAAGCCTGGTGTCAAGAACACAGTACATGGTCATTGGAACAGTGGTCCCAGGTTATGTTCACGGACGAGTCCACGTATAGTCTGAACAGTAATTCTCTTCGGGTTTTCATCTGGCGTGAACCACGTACCAGGTACCAACCCCTTAGTGTACTTGAAAGGGGCCTGTACGGAGGTAGTGTTTTGATGGTGTGGGGTGGGATTATGATTGGTGTACGTAAACCCCTGCATGTCTTTGACAGAGGAACTCTAACAGGTCAGGTGTATCGGGACGTATGTCCTCCTTTTCAGGGGAGCAGTGTGTCCCACCTTCCTCCTGATGGATGATAACGCACAGCCCCAATGATCTGCCATCGCTGAGGAGTACCTTGAAACGGAAGATATCAGGCGAATGGAGTGGCCTGCCTGTTCTCCAAACATAAACCCCCTCGATCACGTCTGGGAAGCTCTCGGTCGACGTATCGCTGCGCGCCTTCAAACCCCTACGACTCTTCAGAAGCTCCGACAAGCACTTGTGCAAGAATGGGAGGCTTTACCCCAGCAGCTGCTCGACCACCTTATCTAATGTCAACCCGTTGAGCGGCCTGTGTACGTGTGCATGGTGATCATATCCCATATTGATGTCGAGGTACAAGGGCAGGAAACAGTGGCGTTTTGTAGCACATGTGTTTCGGGACGGTTTTCTCAACTTATCACCAATACCGTGAAATTACAGATCTGTGTCATGTGTGTTCCCTATGTGCCTATGCTATTAGCGCCAGTTTTGTGTAGCGCCACGTTGTGTGGCACCACATTCTGCCATTATCCTTAATTTGTGAGCATGGGTGTATTTTTAAGTGTAAGTATCAAAATGATTGATTGTATTAACATTGCTCTAGTGCTTTTATTGCCAACGAAAAAGCATTTAAAAAGACAACCCAAAAGGAATTACTCCGAGTCGCAAGCGATACAATGGTTGGCAGAAAATGCATCAAAATTATAGTGGATTGACGGAATTTGAGATAATACAGGAATTTAGGCAATGATGCCCTCTGCTACCTACTCGCCTTTTTTACTTATGATTAACAAATTCCATATATTTCTTGTCAACACATTAAAAAAAAACATAATACTACTATAGACTTAGCTCTATTTGGAGACCGCCGAATTATTTTATTTGGAACCCAAGAAGGTCTATAATGTTGGTTGCTTGTGAAAATATTGTATCCCTCATCATAACTTCCTTAGAGACGTGTGTTAACGCACTTCCACACATTATAGCGCTGGTAAGTCATGTCGTGGCGACATGAACTCGCCGTTAGGAAACTACGCAGCTACGGGTAGGGACAAACGTCTTCGTATCGTCTAAGGAGTCGAGCACGCGTGAAACCGTTGATGGCGATCCGTGACCTTCACTCCAACAACTTTTCTCACAATATAAAAAAATAACATAACTCCGACCCTAGGTTCACGTGAAATCCTCACCACCACGTAAGCAGATTTACAAATGGAACATTATAATCAGTTTTCGCAACGAGAACATGCCCAATAATGTGGTAATCAAGAAAATTTAATGGGCGCGTTGCCAAAGACGGCAAGGAAGCCACGATAATTGTAACGCAAAAGTTGGACGGGAGAAAAAACACTTCGATTCAACTCAGCATGGCTCTAAGCAGCGGGAAAACTACCACTTCACAGATAGCAGAAAATGGCAACATCACGATGCAACGAAGGTCACAGAGATTAACTATTTATCATCGACCAGGGAAAATGTCTAGTGACAGTTTGGCAACGTGAAATGGATAAAGAGGAATTTGCGTTACTAATATAGAGGCATCTTTGACCTGTGACTTAATAGTAATGCTTTCCTTGACATCATGCCTTGGAGTACATTTCGAATTTAATTGTTCTACACTAATTTTCGATTTCATATTTTTGCTGGTTTCGAGATAAATTATTTTTCACTCTGCGAGGCGTCTCTGGAACAATACTGCTGTGTGGTAGAAATCTGTATCGTTGTAAAGCTTTCGTAGGGATACTCGATTCGTCCTCTCTCTCTCTCTCCCTCGTGTTATTAATTTACAGCTGAGTATTGTATTTGTAACTGGTTTTATCTTTCACTACTTAATTCACTGAGCCGCCAAAAGACACGCGATAGTGATATGGACATATACAGATCGCTGTGGAATCAATAGTATCGCGTACGAAAGATATAAAAGGGCAGTGAGTTGGCAGAGCTGTCATTTGTAGTAAGGTGATTCATGTGAAAAAGTTTCCGACGTGATTATGGACGCACGATCAGAATTAACAGACCTTGAACGAGGAATGTTAGCTGGTACTAGATGCATGCGACATTCCTCTTCGGAAATCAGGGAATTCGGTTTTCCGAGATGCACAGTGTGAAGAGTGTGCCGTGTATACCAAATTTCAAACATTACGTCTCAGCAAGGACTACGGAGTGGCCGACATCCCTTCACTTAACGACCGAGAGCAGCAGCGTTTGTGAATGGTTGTCAGTGCTAACAGTAAAGCGACAGTGCGCGAAGTAACACCAGAAATCAATGTGGGACGTACGACGAACGTATCCATTAGGACAGAGCCGCGAAATTTGGCGTTAATGGTCTGCGGTAGCAGACGACAGACGCGACTGCCTTCGCTAACAGCGCTACGATGGCTGAAGTGCCTGTTCTGGGCTCGTGGTCATAACTGTTGGATCCCAGACGGCTGGAAAACTATGGCGAGCTCACATGAGTCCCGATTTCAGTTGGCAAGAGCTGATCGTGGGGTTTGAGTATGACGGGGATCCCACGAGGGCATGGATCTAAGTTATCAACAAGGCACTGTGTAAGCTTATTGTAGATCCATTAAGGTGTGGGCTCTGTTTACATGGAATGTACAGGACTCTCTGGTCCAGTTGATCCGATCAATGACTGGAAATGGCCACCGCTCGGCTTTCTGGAGACCATTTACAGCCATTCATAGACTTTATTTCTATGGATGGCTGGGCGCCGTGTCACCGGCTCATAACGGATTACGATTAGTTTGAAGAACATTCTGGATAATTTGAGTGGATGATTTGGCCACCCACACCATCCGACATGAATCCTGTAGAAGATTTATAGGGCATAATCACGAGGTTGGTTCATGCAAAAATTTCTGCGTCGCAACACTTCCGCAATTATGGACGGCTGCAGAGGTAACATGACTCAATACTACTGTACGGGACTTCCAACGGCTTCTTGAGTCCACACCACGCCGAACTCCTGCACTATGCCGTGCAAAAGAATGTCCGACACGATATTAGGAGGTATCTCTCGAATTTTGTCACCTCAATGTACAATTCACGTAATGAATACTTCCTCGTTCATTAATAGTTAAGTACATTGCCATAAATGTGATGTTGTGTTGAATACCTAGTCTGACGCATAGCCGCCTTGCTCCTTATACCGCTGGTCGATAAAATGACAATCCCCACAATCCCTATTAAACGTCTGACTGACTTTGAGAATACTCAAATTCACTTCATACACACCGTCACATATTCAATAAGCAAGTCTCAAAAATTAAAGCAACGGAGACTTGAGCTGCGTGAGAAGTTACTAAGAAGCGCTAGAATGTGAAAATCTGACTCAGAAGTATACTGTCATTGAGAAACCAGTTACCAACCAGGTATCTGCAACTTGTATCAGCATCCGGAAACAAACCTTAATATACCGGTACCAGTTTCCTATACACGTAATGAAACAGAAGTGTCTACGTTGTTCGGATTGTCATTAAATATCTCGTGCTACTGGATGAATAAAGAGTGACACCAGGTTGATGGATCATACCTCTTAGCACCGATGATTCCGGTGCCCCCAAAGCTGGAGCTAAGGCTTCTTGCGAAGCTCACAGGCCCGAAATGAGCTTTTAGCAGCGGCTGTTGTGCTGTAAAGAAAACTCTATCACTTCAAAAACGAAAATCGATAGTTTCTTCTGGGTTTCAATAAGCGCGCGATTTCGTAACGACACTATTATAGCTTCGGCAGAAATCGCAGTGATGCTAGGCAACGACACAGGTCCTTCCCAACGACCATCCATTGTTAGGAACGTTCCCAGGGATAGTTACTAAGCAAAACCGCCGCGAATTACACAGAGCACTCCGCAGTCTTTTAGCTTTAGCATCATGCAGGCATTTTGTATTTGTTATGGTTTATAAAGATAAAACATATAAGTACGCAGATATAATTATGCATGCATATTGTGACGTTGGTTCTTACGTTACGTCCTATTGACAGATCTGGCATCATTAAAGCGAGCGAGTTTTTGCATTAAAATTAGTTACAACTGAGTAAACAAATTACCTAACTAACGCGCTACTGGAAATATCTAAATGACAACAACATTTATGTTCACACAGAAGGTAGAGCTAAAAGTTCTTGCGTCTGTAAAATGTCGATGCGCGAAGCAAAAGATATTGCCGAGAACTCGAGCAAATTCTGGTCACACGTAAAATCGCTAAGCCGTTCAAGGCTTGTATCCTGTCAGTCGTTGATCTGTCTGGTGTGGCAGTAGAAGATGGTAAAAGGGAGAGTAGTGCAAACATCCTGTAGATAGCCCAGCGCATAGACTCTCGTATGGAGGTCATAGTAATAAGCACTTCTGTCGTAGAGAAACAGTTGCAAGAGATGTAAGCAAATAAGACTCAAGATCCGGACGAATGCCAATTCAGTTGAACAAAGAGTACTTAACAGCACAGACGCCATACTATCACGAATCACATTTATCACGAATTTTTCACACGGTGACAGTCCAAAGCGATGGAAAAATCGCGGTTGGCATCTAAATATACGAAGGGTAAAAGACCGAACCCGCCGTATTAGAGACCAATATCCTTAATAGCGACCGAGCGAGGTGGCGCACACGGGACTTGCATTCGTGAGGACGACGGTTCAAACCCGTGTCCGGCCATCCTGATTTAGGTTTTCTGTGATTTCCCTAAATTGCTTCAGGCAGGTGCCGGGATGTTTCCATTGAAAGGGCACGGCCGATATCCTTCTCTGTCCTTCCCTAATCCGATGAGACCGATAACCTCGCTGTCTGGTCTCTGCCAGGAAATCAACCCCCCTTAATATCGATTATCTGCAGAATTTGAGAACATATTTTTTATTCGAATAAAACATATTTCCTTGAAATGAAAAAGCCCTGTCCAAGAATCAGTATGACTTTAGAAAGGATCGTTCGTGCGGAACTTAGCTTACCCTTTTCTGACATGATATTCTGATAACCGTGAGGCAATACTAACCTTACGACTTATCTTAGAAGAAAGATTAAGAAAAGACTCAAAAATGGTTCAAATGGCTCAGAACACTATGGGACTCAACTGCTGAGGTCACAAGTCCCCTAGAACTTAGAACTACTTAAACCTAACTAACCTAAGGACAACACACACATCCATGCCCGAGGCAGGACTCGAACCCGCGACCGTAGCGGTCGCGCGGTTCCAGACTGTAGCGCCAGAACCGCTCGGCCACCAGCGGCCGGCTAAGAAAAGGCAAACCTACGTTTCTAGCATTTGTAGACTTAGAGAAAGCTTTTGACAATGTTAACTGGAATACCCTCTTTCAAATTCTGAAGGTGGCAGGGGTAAAATACAAGGAGCGAAAGGCTATTTACAATTTGTACAGAAATCAGATGGCAGTTATAAGAGTCGAGGGGCATGAAAGGGAAGCAGTGGTTGTGAAAGGAGTGAGACAGGGTTGTAGCCTCTCCCCGATGTTATTCAATCTGTATATTGAGCAAGCAGTAAAGGAAACAAAAGTAAAATTCGGAGTAGGTATTAAGGTCCATGGAGAAGAAGTAAAAACTTTGAGATTCGCCGATGACATTGTAATTCTGTCAGATACAGCAAAGGACTTGGAAGAGCACTTGAACGGAATGGACTGTGTCTTGAAAGGAGGATATAAGATGAACATCAACCAAAGCAAAACGAGGATAATGGAATGTAGTCAAATTAAATCGGGTGATGCTGAGGGGATTAGATTAGGAAATGAGACACTTAAAGTAGTAAAGGAGTTTTGCTATTTAGGGAGTAAAATAACCGATGATGGTCGAAGTAGCGAGGATATAAAATGTAGACTGGCAATGGCAAGGAAATCGTTTCTGAAGAAGAGAAATTTGTTAACATCGAGTATAGATTTAAGTGTCAGGAAGTCGTTTCTGAAAGTATTTGTATGGAGTGTAGCCATGTATGGAAGTGAAACATGGACGATAAATAGTTTGGACAAGAAGAGAATAGAAGCTTTCGAAATGTGGTGCTACAGAAGAATGCTGAAGATAAGGTGGGTAGATCACGTAACTAATGAGGAGGTATTGAATAGGATTGGGGAGAAAAGAAGCTTGTGGCACAACTTGACTAGAAGAAGGGATCGGTTGGTAGGACATGTTTTGAGGCATCAAGGGATCACAAATTTAGCGTTGGAGGGCAGCGTGGAGGGTAAAAATCGTAGAGGGAGACCAAGAGATCAATACACTAAGCAGATTCAGAAGGATGTAGGTTGCAGTAGGTACTGGGAGATGAAGAGGCTTGCACAGGATAGAGTGGCATGGAGAGCTGCATCAAACCAGTCTCAGGACTGAAGACCACAACAACAACATGCTGCGAACCGTGGATCAACAACAACTGGCAGGTTCCATATTCCTAGACTTCGGATAAGTGTTTTGCACAGTGCCCCACTGCGGTCTGTTAAAGAAGATACGAGCATACGGGTTAGGTACCCAGGTACGTGAGAACCTCGAAGACTTCGTAAGACGCAGAAACTATACGTTCTCCTCTAGACAAATGTTCAGCAGAGCCAAGGACATCGTCGGGAGTGCCCCAGGAAAGTGAGATAGAACCGCCTTTACTTATGCACACATAATGCTCTCACGGAAAGGGTGACCAGCAATCTGCGGCTGTTTTCTGATGATGCTGTGGCATACTGAGTGATGCCGTCGCTGAGAGACAGTTGGAGGATACAGGCTAACATTGTCAAAATGTTTTGTTTGTGTCATGGAAAAATGTGGGCAACGGCCTTGCCGCAGTGGACGCACCAGGTCCCGTGAGATCACCGAAGTTAACCGCTGTTGGACGTGGCCGGCACTTGGATGGGTGACCATCCAGCCGCCATGCGCTGTTGCCGTTTTTAGGGGTGCACTCAGCCTTGTGATGCCAATTGAGGAGCTACTCGACCGAATAGTAGCGGCCTCGGTCAAGAATACCATCATAACGACCAGGAGAGCGGTGTGCTGACCCCACGCCCCTCCAATCCGCATCCTCCTCTGAGGATGACACGGCGGTCGGATGGTCCCGGTAGGCCACTCGTGGCTTGAAGACGAAGTGATGGAAAATGTAGAAAATGTAGGTTAAAGTGTGTGAACAAGAAAAATAATTCCGCACTGATCGAATACAGCATTAGTAGTGTGCTGAATTACGTTCATTCATCATCCAGGCGTAACGTTGTAAAGCAGCATGAAATGGACTGTGCATGTATGGATTGTGTAGGTACAGCAAATGATTGACTGAAGACAAGTTTGGTGATGGAGTAGGCCAGGGCAACATGTCGACACACCGTAGAGCATGTCGGGTTACAATAGCGGCACATGGGCGAGCGTTATCCTGTTGGAAAACACTGCCTGGAATTCTGTTCATAAATGGCATCTCAACAGTGCGAATCATCAGATTGACGTACAAATTTACACTCAGGGTGCGTGGTACTACCTCACGAGTGCTCCTGCTGCCATGGGAAGCCACACAACAGGCAATAACTCTAGGCGCAGATTCAGGATGTCTACCACGCTGCAGATTGGTTGCAGGCCGTCAACTGGCTTTCTTCTAACCAACACACAGCCGTCATTGGCACCGATCAAGAGCCGACTTTCATTAGAATACACAACAGAACTCTTCCCTGCTCTCCAATGAGCTTTTACTTGAACGCACTGAAGTCTCAAATTGGGGTGGTCTGCGGTCAGTGGAATGCACGCAACAGGGCGTCTCGGTCGGAACTGTCCTTGAAATAACCGATTTGTAACAGTTCATTGTGTCACTGTGGTGCCAGCTGCTTCCCAAATTACTGCTGCAGTTGCAGTATGGTGCGACGGAGCCATACGCCAAACATGATGGTATTCGTTCTCGGTAGTGCTACTTGGCCATCCGGTACACCGTTCTCGTTGCGACCGTACATTCTTGTGACTATGCATCCGCAATTATATACAATGGCTGCATTCCTGCCAAGTCTTCCTGCAACACCGCAAAGGAACATCCAGCTTCTCATAGTTCTGCTACACGAAATCTTTGAAACTCTGTGGGCTGTTGATAAAGTCGTCTTTGTCTGCTTAAGGGCATTTTTGACTAACATCAACTCACCACGTCCAGTCTCAAAGGTAAGTAAAGCTCACGACCTTTGCAGCGTATATTTAGAGCAAACCTGATTTTCATCGTCATAGTGGCACTACTAGCGACACTCGTATGCGAGTGGCTCGAGATTGGAGCAAATATAATCTTTCAGATATTGAAACATGGCTACAAACTTTCGTTTCTGTTGCACAGCTCCTTCTTGATGCTGTGATTCTTTTCTCCCAGTGTGTGTAGATGTAGATGTACAAGTAGTTTACTGAATCAGAGGGGAGCGACGATGGAAGTGAGCTTATTCACAGCTACGTTTTATTTTGTTTCACGAAAGCTGTTCCAGAAATAAAAGCTGTTACTGAATACTGGTACACCTTAGCGTAGTGACTACAGAGGAAGATGACAGTTAGATGCATTCGACAACGAACGCTGGACAGAAACAAAGCTCACATGGCGTTGACAATGAGCAACTGTTATATGACCCCACATTTTCTGAGGTCACCTGTCAATGATATACGATTTATCCATTTAATACAAGGAAAACATAAGTCATGTATAGAAACTCCTTTGTTTAACGTGGAAAGGACAGGTGATTGTAAACTTGTTTAAGGGCTGTGACTGGCATTCGCCTGAAGTGGAAACCACGGAAATCTTCAACAGAATGACCGTCCATTCTGTCGCCAGTATCTTGACAATGCACTGCCTTATTCGGTTATACCTAAAATGCAATGGTCTTATATTTGTACAAACTTGGAACAAGTTAGCTTAATGATGCAAAAAATAGTAACATACCATTTGGTCTTTTCATACTTTCAGCTGCCCGCAATCACGCGCAGTTCAGAAGAGTTCATCACCGTGACCCCGCTGATGTTGGTGGACCACTGCTACATCTTCAAGTCTTCCGTTCTTCTCTGTGAACTCCTGTGTCAGCCTTCTGCCAGGACGAGTGAGGTATCGGGCTGAGGAAGACGGTGAGACGTTAGTATTACGCTCTTTGGGCGTATGACATTTTTGCAATAAAACTGTTACTTTACTGACGAATGTTATAAAGTAATACGGCGATTTTACTCTAATTTTCTTAATTAATCTTTAATTTTATAGCATGCTTTATTTAAGACGTAGGAATTGTTGTTTTCTGAATTAATGTAATCGTGCTACCTCTTTCAACTTTTTTTCTGAAGTGCACGAAAGATTGGCAGATGAACTCACTTGTCTCCGCAAGGATACTAATGACTTTGTAAACACTTCCTTTCAGTGAAGCGCATTAGTAGTTTCAGTTAATGTCGTAATGGCCCGTGTCTACTGTTTGAAGACTGTGTCCACATCTTCTGCGCTTAATCCTCAGAAGAACTGAGTGTAAATAGGATTGGTATGCAACCACAAGCCACTGGCTGCTACACAGTCACGAAAGGATCCAGTTCACTTTGCTATATTCTTTTTTATTTATTCCATGTTTATTGTAAATTGTTAAATATTTTGTGTCTGTTACAAAGTGTCTAGGTTTTCCATTTCCATTTAGTGTGTCAGAGCTGTATTGTCATTCTAAACTGAATTTCAGGAGAGAGAGAGGAGTGCAACAGGACAGTGCACACTCTCCATCAAGTTTTGTTGCATTTTTGGATGTGAATATAAAGGAAACCAATTAGATATGATGATGATAAAGGCATTTGTGAAGAAGCAGAAATAGAATTACAGGCAAGATTAGATGAATGGCGCTCCAAGTTTAAAATGTACCAGCTGTCAATAAGCAAAAGCTAAACTGTAGAAATGAACATTAAGAGGATACCTACTTTGGGCAGAGATATGCTAGACGGAGAGAAATGGAATGTGCGGAACCTTCCTAATTTGTGGGAAGTACAATATCAAGGAATGGAACTGCCAACTGGAAGTACAGTACACAGTAATAAGGCACAGCCAGGAGTTCGTTTGAGAGCCAAACAGGCCTTGTTTAAAACTTATCTCCAGTCGAATATGACATACAGCTTGGAGTGCTGTGTACGAGCATGAGAGATGGCGTTTCTGTGATCAGACGTGTGGAAGACTAGGCGAAATAAAATTATGAATGAAGACATGAGAGAAGTCAGTGACTGATAACTACACGGCTCAAGTGATTTGGACATATGAAGAGGGTGAAGGATAACCGCCTGCAAGACCAATATTTGGACAGAAATGTGCACGAAAAATACCGGTAGGACGATCCAGAAAAAGACTGCTGGATCAGATTAATACGACTCTGAATACTAGAACAACAATCCGGGAATGAACATCAAGACAAGAAGTATATTAAAATACCGCAAAATAGAGGAAAGTTGGCCACAAAAGCCCTACCAGTCTCGCTACAAGGCTACGATGTTGACTTAATTGAGTTTAATGCTTTTTGATCTCTTTACGTTCACTGTCAGTGTATTACATGCTGCCCAACTGCAAACATCCTTGATGCATTAACCAGAGTGTTCGATACCATTAGTCGGTCTGACCAATGTCGTCATAACAAGCCCGCAAACGCAGCACAAACCAAAATTCAAAACGACGAGCAGTGAGACTGCTCGTGCAGATGACGCGGAAATACACTGCCTGATAAAAGAGTAGTACACCTGGAAGTATGAGTTTGACTTTGATCCGATAACGGTGTATGCCACATGGGGATAGTACGTGTAGTAATAACGGTTTCGACATCGTCCACCAAGAGATAGCGTAGTGGAGTAGCTATCAGTGCACCATCTGTGTCTACCCTTTAGTAGGGAGTGCTCACATCTAGAAGGATCAGTGTGGTGCAAACGTGCAAAGCAAGCAGGCAATCATACCACGGAGACCCGCTTCTCCTTCCGGTAGTCAAGTGAGCGAGTCCAAAAGGAGTCGAATTGTGGCCTTACGGTCTGGGGTGCGATAAGCTAAAACTCTCATTCACCTTTGGTGTTTCTGGAGAGGATCCTAACCAACTCTCGGTTCCTGCAGAATGTTGTTAGACCCGTTCTTTTGCCAGTCTTGCAACAGGTTGGCGATGTGTTGTACCAATTGCGCGATGCTTGCCCACATACTGTCCGTGAAACTCAGTAGACTCTGCAAGGCGTGCAGCAACTTCCCTGGCCAGCAAGATCTCCAGGCTGATCTCCAGACGAGCACGTGTGGGATGTGAGAAGTGATTCGTGTCACTCGTCAACCAACAACTATTACTGAACTAAGTGAACAGGTCGAGCAGGCATGGCGAACATTATCCCAGCATAGTATTTGCCATCTGCATGGTCCACTGGATGCCAGAATCAGCGCATGCATCGCAACCCTTGGAGGCTACACCACGAACTAATATGGGTATTTCAGCGTGCGTCAATAACTGGTACTTCAAAACCGCTTGTACTACTGATCTGTAAATATAATCGTTTCATGTACTCCATATGCACCGTCGCAACAATAAATCATGAATGAACTAGAAAACTCTTAAAGAGTGTACAAATTTTTTTCCGGTATTGTATAAACTTCAAATATGGAATCATAAAAATTCGTAATAAAAGGTACAGAAGCTAATTGCACTAGACAACGGAAAATTAGGATTCTGAGTGGGAAGAAAATATAACAAGCACATAATTACGAAAATAATAAAATACACAAAACGAAACAGCTAGAGAAACACGATGCAATGGTCGATTTTCAGGACGATAATAAATTGTAGCAAACCGATTGTAACATAACATTTTCAGTATTTTCCCAGTAAAGCAACTTCTTCAAAAATATGATAGTCTACTTCTGAAACACCACCTCCCGCCACAACAAATGAATTTTAAATGTAACGATAGCATCCATTCAGCAAAATCTACAACGCGAGGAACAAATAAAGCAAAGGACGAAAATAAGGGTATAAAAGAAGGAGATGATATAAACGATTGATAGGGTAATATCACTGTAGCACAAATACAGAGCCTCTAACTCTCAAAGCGAGTTGTACGCCTGGAAAGAGTTTTATATTCGAAAAGAAAATATATTAATCAAGAATGCCAAGGTCACGTAAAATTTAATTACTGATTTCGCTCGTTACTAGGTCAACCAAAGATAACGTTTAATGTATGACCGATTAGTAGCCACGGACGTACGTTACTAGACTGACAATACTGTGTCCAGTGTCAATGATGTCACTTTGCCCTCGCCGCCATATTATGATTCTAAGGAACGTGTAAACAACTGTATCGTTCTGACAAGACAGTCGTAAGAAAGAGGTATGAACTGATACAACTACGTTTCCTTTAGAATTTAGGCATAATGGTCAATACAAGCGTCGCGTTGGGCCGCATTTTTTCGTACAACAGATGGAAGAGACAAGGAAAGGAAAATGTCTCAATGGCTGGTTACGTGTATTTTCTTTTGTACTGTATGCAAGACTAAGTAATTACATCACAGTTTCTCTTACCCGAAATGCCACCAGTGTTTGAAGAGTTTATATACATTTTATGGCTTTCAGCAAAACTAGTTTTAGCATACATAGTTTAATGATGTGGTTTTAAGCAAAGCCATAGTTACTGTGTCAGTGGTTGGCACAATCGCTCATTAACATCGCTGGACCAGAGATGTAGATTGGTTCATGTGACTGGAGGCAGTCCGTGTATGTGGAGTGAAGAGAAAAGTTAGTTACTTCTGTACAGTCGCATGGTACGATTGACGCTCTCGACTTCGATGGCTGGATAATCGTTTACATGAGTCGCCTATGTTTCGGAAGTTACTGTATTGTATGGTACGGAGTGGGACGTCTTCCGGGTGGAAGCAGTATGACACGCACATGGAACGTCGTGAGTCATAAGCGTATTTGTCCTTGAGCGGAGCGTTAGGAGCCTCCGTCGAGCATGGTCATGTGTCCTCCATCGTGTACCATACCGACGCATCTTATAGTGATGTGGACTCAACTTAACTCAGTCTTTTCATAATGAAGTGGACTCAATGTGACTCAGTATTTTCATAGTACATTCTGTACATTAAGCATTGATGGCAGTTTGTATATGCAGGGCAGAGCAAGTTATGGAAGCTTCCGATATGGATGCCGCCTTGTCAGACTAGAAAAACTACCAACTATAAGCGATTTTTTTCGGGAATGTCTACCTGGATTTGCTCTCGTCGTATCGAACGACTATTGGTTTTTGATGTCTAGTTTGAGAGTAGTGACTGTGAATTTGTGTTGCGTATTTGTGTAAGCCAATCAACTGAGTAATTCCTGTGGTACTTATGTTCCAGAGAAATTTGCTGCAATTTATTAAGAAAACAATCTTGTTCATGTGTACAAGGGGCACAAGGGTTGGTGTGGATAACCGAAAGTAATTGATGCCGACGTGCGTAGCTTACTAACCAAATTTATAGGAATTTCTGTAAGAGGTATTGCTTGTACGGAATTTTACCGCTTGTTTATGTATTCTAATGTAGCTATTCTCCTCTTGATTTTTTCTGGTGGCTTCAAGTATTAATTACGAGGTGACATTAAAGAGACTGGTCAGCATCCAAAATATCTTAATCGTATTACTTTCACATGGTTGACTTATATTGATCTTTTCTACGAAAGTAAAATTCCTGTAATATGATCATTATGACTATCTGATGCAAAAAATTCCAGTAGACTTCCTTGTCTTTTTAACTAATTATGACGAATTTGTAGTAATGTATTGCTTTCCACAAAGGTTACTGCATTTCAAAGAATGAATGTTTTACTGTTTTCTTTTTTTAAAACGAATTGTTGTAACCTGGTTCTCTGTCTGTTCTTTTCCCTAATCAGCCACTGACAATAAGGTCTCGTCTCAGTACCGCCACAGAATTGATAGCAGAGAGCGTAGTTGAAAAGCAACGTAAGAAGGGTTGATGTCCGGATTTTTAACGTAGGCCGGGCGGTGTTCTGGGTCTAGTCGAGCAGTGTCAGCTAAAGGAGCGTGCAATGTCACATAAACCACTTACCAAGCTACCGAACGCACTGCAAGGATGTTTGACCGTGTGCGGGGATTTATCGTTGGAGTCGATTGAGGAAGTTATTAGGTTTTTGTATTACGTTGTAGAATTCCAACAGAAAGCTAGACGATAAGGTGTTCTTAGTGTAACGAAGTGGGACACATAAATAGGGATTTTGAGACAAGGAAAGGCGTGACAGTTGCTGCCAGAAAGAGGGGATGAGCACAAAGTCATCAGCGGAGAAGACACTTGAGTTACGAAACATACAATTTGTGTGTTGCATTATTAACTATGAACCTTCATGCGCTTTGATATATTCAGGGAGTGCCATTTCGGCGATACATGGTTATGTTCAAATAAGAGACTCTGGAAATGAGGGCAATGGATAGAAAGTAACGGACAATAACTGGTGTTAATTAGTCTAACATTCAAGAAAACTAGTGTTGGTGAAGGTTAAAGATTTTCCTTGGAAGGTGAGAATGCGGGATGTTGAGAAGTTGGGAACCACTTGCATTTTAGGGACAGACGTTAGTGGTAGGATTGTTTTGGCAACCAATTGAGAGGCCAGAAAGATTTCTTTCAAGTTCTGACCACAAGGAAGTTTTCCCTTTTGCAATCATAAGGACCGGTGTGTCACTGTAATAGAAAATAGTGGAGGCGTTGTAGGAGGGAAAGGGAAATAACAAGAGAGTTTTGGTGTACAGCAGGGGAACATGGGTCCCGAGATGCAGAAGGAAATGAAAAGCTTCTATTCGGAATTCTCGGGCGTGCTGACACAGACATTAGGGGTTGCTTCATTGGTGGAATATAATATTGAATTATCTGCTTGGAAGATCACCATATTTCTTGGCCTTTCCTAGGATAAGGCCTTAAAATCATGAATTGAACAAATACTGGTACAGAGACTAATTCAGCCATTCATGTCTCCATACACGGCTCCCATTTTCTTACCACCCAACTAAAATGGAAAATACCGACCAGTGATTGATTATCGGCAATTAAAGAATCTCATGACCACATGCTATTGGTACAAAAAAGACGAAGAACAACAGATCATACGATAGCTGAATGTTTCTGGTAGATAACACGAAGACAAGACGTTGACTTGGGTCTGTATGTACAAATGCCGATTTAAGTGATCAACAAATAACACTTCAAAGATTACCTGAGGCACCCAAATTAACTGCAATGTTAGGAATGGATATCTTGGGTCTATTTAGCCAAGCACCAGCAGGTGAATATTATATGTTAACTGTTATAGAACATTTTTGGCATTACATCATATGGTTACCATTCCAAATGAATAAGCGTGTACCATAGGACAAGCAATGATGTGTAACTGGTTACTGGAGTTTGCCGTCTTCAACACAATTTCTATTCCGGTCATTAACTCAGTGTCAGAACTATCGAAACAGCTATGTCATCTTTTACGAGACGGCTGGAGTGGCCGAGCGGTTCTAGGCACTGCAATCTGGAACCGCGCGACCGCTACGGTCGCAGGTTCGAATCCTGCCTCGGGCATGGATGTGTGTGATGTCTTAGGTTAGTTAGGTTTAAGTAGTTCTAAGTTCTAGGGGGTTGAAACCTCAGAAGTTCAATCCCATAGTGCTCAGAGCCATTTGAATCATCTTTTACGAATCTGGGAAATAGGAACTAGTCCCCACAAGCTAATGGGAGAACTGCAGCATCGGTAAAATGTTAAGCTGTTACGTAAATAGTCATCCAAATGTCTGGGTCGTTTACCTATCATATGTCGTGGTTGCAGACAATGGAAAGATACATTCTGGCATTAGGAGTTTGCTATTTGGGGTGGTTTGCGAAGGAAGATGTCATCACTTTTTGAAATTATTCCATCTGAAATGGGAAAACAGCGAACTGATTCAATATTTGTTCAAGCTTTAGGAGAAGTATGGAAGTGAGTGAAAAAGACGAATACTAAGGCACTTGAATGGCAAGAAACGATGGGACAGTCTACTGTTAAGTTGCTGGAATACAGAGTTGGTGCCGGCCGGTGTGGCCGAGCGGTTCTAGGCGCTTCCATCTGGAACCGCGCGACCGCTACGGTCGCAGGTTCGAATTCTGCCTCGGGCATGGTTTTTTGTGATGTCCTTAGGTTAGTTAAGTTTAAGTAGTTCTAAGTTATAGGGGACTGATTACCTCAGATGTTAAGTCCCATAGTGCTCACAGCCATTTGAACCATCACCGTCGTCGGCAGCCAATGTTTTGCTGCCACAGTATTCCGCTGTATCAGCACAAGTCACCGGCTGCTGCTAGCTACTACGGGCGACATTTGTACCTGTGTGCAAGCACCGAATTGTTGGTCAGTGGATAAACATCAGCTATCCCATACACAACGAATGGTAGATTGGTGAAACGAAGAAACTTATTGCACAGTATCAAGGGTAGTATTAAAGCATAGAATTGACATGGCTAGTCAGTGTAAAGTCCTACGAGGACTACCATTGTCCAACTGGAGCCTGTAAGACCTTTTAAAGGTGTTCTGAATGCTTAACCACAAGTGCCAGTACCACCGCCAACGAAGAGGGTAGCAAGCAAGAAGGAAAGAAAGGAAACACACACTTGCGCGCAGGCCACACGCGAGACACCTTATGCTCTTAGGTCACGCCATCAAGTGTTGAGACTTACAGAGTATGTGACGCAGCTTTGAGGGGTATTATTTTATGTTCATATTCTTGCATTATATTGTTTGGGGTTGACGCATTTTTTTTAGTTTTGTGTTTTTATTTCGATCTGTTATGTAATAACAGGTTTGGTAGGTAGCATGGTACGTATGTGGGCCGTAGGTAACTGAGTAAGTGTGTCGCTGATGTGTGTGACAGTGGAGTATAAGACTCTGGTTTTTCTAACAGCAAGGGAGAGTGATGTGGATTCCACCGAGGAAAACTTTGATGTGTGCTGTAATTCTGAGGCTGCTCTGCATATCTTCAATGGGCGATTGGTGGAGGCACTGTGGAACGAGCAAGTCGAAGGAAGGAGATCATACATGCACAACTAGGATGATCTAGACTAACAAAAAAGCATGTTTGATACGGTTACTTACAAGTAAAGCAAATGCAGTAACATGTAAAAGGGAAATCCTGGTGCCTCAGCCTTATTTCTAAGAAATATCTTCATTTTACACCTGAAATAGTGATTATAAATGGTTACAAATGGACGACCCAAGGTATGACGAGACTGCAACGCAACATATTGTGTCATTTATTAATGGCACTACTTGCTATACATCAATACTTACTTTTCACCTTTCTGCTACTATTATTGGGGTCTTTGTAATAAATATCAGACAGCCCTCATTCTACCGGCCAGAATAAAAAACACAGAGCCTAATTTACCTAAACAACAAACTTGAAACCTGACCTTCTCCATTTGCTGAATGAACTTATAGATACGTTGAATTGATGCATTACCACTGAACAGATGTTCCACTATGTGTGCCAATGATATCATAAGCAGTACAGTACAATCATAAGAACGAGTGACCCTGCTTAAGGTACCATTGTGGTTCGGACTTTGGGTAACGTGTATCTACCTCAAGCGCCAGCTACCAACGAAACCGGTTACTCATGGCAAATAGCGTTTTCAATTATTAAGCAGGCAACTAACGATGTGGTTTACGCTGAATAGTGGCAAGGAAAAGCAGAGGATATTGTACTTTTTAATGTCAGTTGTTGAAACACGTGTTAAAATTCTTTTGTCCAGAGATTCAATGAACTCTCAATCCAGAGACCGGAATTTTTAGAAGGAGGATTAATGTTGTACCATAGCTTCACTGGGGGAGATGAGCTTTTTCTTCGTCTGTCAGGAGACCGACGCCGTAGATAGAGAAGCACTCATTGATGACCAGGTGCCGTGGAACAACAGCGCTTATTTAGTAGGCGCGAATACTCATTCAGGACGCTGGTGAATCGGAAGATGCCAGCCACACCCTCTGAAAGCCCAAGTTATGACATCGTAGGGCTCAAGTAGGATTTCTGAAGAAACTAAGTAGACAAGAAAACCTGTGCAATTGGAATCATCGTAGCCCAACTGACACCAAGCCATGAGATCTGAGGTGGGAGTGTTGCCATAAGAGAAACACAAGCCGACTCACACATATACCGTCCGGATCAGACTCTCTTTCTCAGGCTGTGCTCAGTCGTATCCAGGGTTGTACAGTTTACCAAGCGACGACGTCTACTACGAGAAGAAGACCGCTTACTTTTCAAGATGAAGCAGCTGTCTGGCGTTGACAGACTTCGATGTCCGTAACTGCAATCCTCTGCCTTAGGCGAAACCTCAATGCAGTGAACTTTGAGCTATCGAGTAAACCACCTGTCTAGCGTCTTGTACGGCCAAACAAGTAGGGCTGACCTCTGTCGTCCATAGCTAACAACGCGCTACCCTATGTCATCTATTTGTTGCTGCAGTGACACAAGAATACTGTTCCGCCTGACACGCCGGCGAATTACCGCTGACGCCTTCACCCTCCACCGACCTCCTCTCCAGCTATGATGACATCTCTCTAATTGTCATGAATAAAAGTCGATCTTAAGCAGCGATATTCTACTGATGGTTCGCCATATACCTCCAGCTCACCATCTCTACTGCGTAAGGGATGACAGTTATCGCTGTTTGGTTATATCGGCTTCTTTTACGCCGGTTTAAAATGATTGTTAAAGCCGCTCAGAACAACCGGTATCAGAAGTAACTGATTTTAGGTTTTTACTCCTGTTATTTCCTGTAATAGACGTAGAAACAGAACATAGATTGAGAAAATTTGACTCAATATCCAGATACATAGAATCAAAATAATGAATTAAATAGGCAGAGAAAGGAAAACTTAGTCCGTCCACCGTTCGCTGCTTTTCTCGGGAAATAACTAGCTGAATACTACAAAAAATCAGCAGTAATCTACTGAGGCTAATTTTTTAAAAATTTTCTTGAATATCATGTCGTAATCGGGGATCATCCATGTATTCTAATCATGAGTGCTAAAGAGAGAAAACTGAGGCTAAAGAACTCTGTTTTTCGTGTCCGTTCCAAGGGCTACAAGAGGAAAGCGGATAAAGTCATATTGTGTAGACACAGGCAGCAGATCAGTCGCTTTCTATTTTTACGGTGTATTGTGAACGAATTTAAGTTTTTAATTTATTAGTGTTACCATAATTACTTTCCTCTTTCATTATGTCATAGAAATGGCAGACAAATCGTTAATATTTTAAAGCAAATGAAGCGTTCTACGTCATTCCTATGATATTTCATAAAAGAATTTCCTGACTAGGGTTGCAATACAACGGATGACTGGCGACGACAGCGAGAATCTACTCCACAAACGGAAATCACCGTATGGCATTGTTGGCCGAGAGGCCCCATTCGTCGGCGTTCGGCCGCCGTATTGCAAGTCCTTTTTAGGTGACGCCAAATCGGAGACTTGTGAGTCAATGATGATGAAAGACATACCACAACGAGACCCCTGCCGGGAATCGAACTCGGGTCTCCTGCGTGGTAGGTGGCAACGCGACCGACCGCTACGCTACAGAGGCGTACATCTACTCTATAGACCAGGTGAGGGCAAGTCTTGCGCTCTGCATGATACCGCCTCAGCAATGCTGTACCAATACGTATGATAATTGTTTGTTGCTCTTTTCTGTTGGCATTGTTATTAAAATAGCACTAATCACTTTTCCCATTTTTTTATAGTGACGCTATGATTCAAACCAATACAAATTTTACGAATGAAAACTATACTTAAGAAAAAAATATTTGAAAACGAAAAATTTTACCACTGCTCCTATGGTTAGCGAAATTTCGGTTATTTTACTAGTTTATGGGTAAAAAAATAAAAAAAGCACCTATTACAGACGACAAGACGACACCAAACAATAAGGTAGCCGCGTGGTCTGAGGTGCCTTGCCACGGGCCGCGCGGCTGCCCCCGTCGGAGGTTCGAGTCCCCCGTCGGGCTTGGGTGCGTGTGTTGTCCTTAGTGTAAGTTAGTTTAAGTTCGATTAAGTAGTGCGTAAGCTTAGGGACCGAGGACCTCAGCAGTTTGGTCCCACAAGAATGTACCAAAAATTTCCAAATTTTCCAAACAATACCGAAAAATAGCTATTATTCAGAACTAAACTACCGGTTTCTGTTCTAAGCGGTCAGTTTTTACCAGCCCTACCACTGCGCTCAAGTCGAGTTAGGGAAATGGTACTCAATTCTGGCACACTAGCGGCCAGTCACCCCCCACCATAGATTTCACGTCCCGAACTTTGGGGTATTCAGAAAAGGTAAAGATATTGCACGTCTACGGCGCATACCTTAAGATTAACTTATTCTGATGTGACGCCTGGCATCAACCAGAAAGGCATTTAAAGACACCACGTTTAAGGTATAATATGTCATAGAATCATGTATGAAATGTACACTACTGGCCATTAAAATTGCTACACCAGGAAGAAATGCAGATGATAAACGGGTATTCATTGGACAAATATATTATACTAGAACTGACATGTAATTACATTTTCACGCAATTTGGGTACATAGATCCTGAGAAATCAGTACCCAGAACAACCACCTCTGGCCGTAATAACGGCCTTGATACGCCTGGGCATTGAGTCAAACAGAGCTTCGATGGCGTGTACAGGTACAGCTACCCATGCAGCTCCAACATGATACCACAGTTCATCAAGAGTAGTGACTGGCGTATTGTGATGAGCTAGTTGCTCGGCCACCATTGAATAGACGTTTTCAATTGGTGAGAGAAGGTGCTGGCCATGGCAGCAGTCGAACATTTTCTGTATCCAGAAAGGCCCGTACAGACCCTGCAATATTCGGTCGAGCATTATCCTGCTGAAATGTAGGGTTTCGCAGGGATCGTATGACGGGTAGTGCCACGGGTGTAACACATCCGAAACGTAACGTCCACTGTTCAAAGTGCCGTCAATGCGAACAAGAGGAAACCGAGACGTGTAACCAATGGCACCCCATACCATCACGCCGGATGATACGCCAGTATGGCGATGACGAATACACGCTTCCAATGTGCGTTCACCGCGATGTCGCCAAACACGGATGCGACCATCATGATCCTATAAACAGAACCTGGATTCATCCGAAAAAGTGACGTTTTGCGATTCATGTACCCAGGTTCGTCGTTGAGTACACCATCGCAGGCGCTCCTGTCTGTGATGCACCATCAAGGGTAACCGCAGCCGCGGTCTCCGAGCTCATAGTCCATGCTGCTGCAAACATCGTCGAACTCTTCGTGCAGATGGTTGTTGTCTTGCAAACGTCCCCATCTGTTGACTCAGGCATCGAGACGTGGCTGCACGATCCGTTACAGCCATGCGGATAAGATGCCTATCTCAACTGCTAGTGATACGAGGCCGTTGGAATCCAGCACGGCGTTACGTATTACCCTCCTGAACCCACCGATTCCATATTCAGCTAACAGTCATTGGATCTCGACCAACCCGAGCAGCAATGTCGAAATAAACCGCAATCGCGATAGGCTAAAATCCGTCCTTGATCAAAGTCGGAAACGTGGTGGTACGCATTTCTCCTCCTTACACGAGGCATCACAACAACTTTTCACCAGGCAACGCCGGTCAACTGCAGTTTGTGTTTGAGAAGCTGGTTGGAAACTTCCGTCATGTCAGCACGATATAGGTATCGCCATCGGCGCCAACCGTGTGTAAATGCTCTGATAAGCTAATCATTTGCATATCACAGCATCCTCTTCCTATCGGTTAAATTTCGCGTCTGTAGCACGGCATCATCGTGGTGTAGCAATTTTAATGGCCAATAGTGTAATAGTTGCCTACAACTTGGACAGTGAATAATGTTTCAGAATTAGAAGAACTGATTGTGATCTAGGATGATTTGTTCGACCATCCAGCCGCTTTATTCAAATTATTCTCTTTTCATTTACACTAGTGTTGAAGAAATATGTTGTAGAAAATATTAGTAGTTTGGAATCCAATCGAAAGGCTATAACAGTCTCAAATGTCTTTGTGCTCCGTTAAAAATTGAGTTTCAGAAATTTTACCTTTGAAAGTGCTCTAGTGTGAACACTGCAGAATTCTTCCACCTCCAAAATAACTGCTGTCTGTAACTGCAAAGCGATAAATGTTGGCCTTGACACGGCACGTTCACTGATTTTACATGCACCATGCATGTGCCAGACAGATAGTTATTTCTCACCACGTGACACTCCTATATCCTGGACGGATAGGGTTTTTTATCGATAGTAGATGTTGTTGTTGTTGTGGTCTTCAGTCCTGAGACTGGTTTGATGCAGCTCTCCATGCTACTCTATCCTGTGCAAGCTTCTTCATCTCCCAGTACCTACTGCAACCTACATCCTTCTGAATCTGCTTAGTGTATGCATCTCTTGGTCTCCCCCTACGATTTTTACCCTCCACGCTGCCCTCCAATACTAAATTGGTGATCCCTTGATGCCTCAGAACATGTCCTACCAACCGATCCCTTCTTCTGGTCAAGTTGTGCCACAAACTCCTCTTCTCCCCAATCCTATTCAGTACCTCCTCATTAGTTATGTGATCTACCCATCTAATCTTCAGCATTCTTCTGTAGCACCACATTTCGAAAGCTTCTATTCTCTTCTTGTCCAAACTACTTATCGTCCATGTTTCACTTCCATACATGGCTACACTCCATACAAATACTTTCAGAAAAGACTTCCTGACACTTAAATCTATACTCGATGTTAACAAATTTCTCTTCTTCAGAAACGCTTTCCTTGCCATTGCCAGTCTACATTTTATATCCTCTCTACTTCGTCCATCATCAGTTATTTTGCTCCCCAAATAGCAAAACTCCTTTACTACTTTAAGTGTCTCATTTCCTAAGCTAATACCTTCAACATCACCCGACTTAATTCGACTACATTCCATTATCCTCGTTTTGCTTTTGTTGATGTTCATCTTATACCCTCCTTTCAAGACACTGTCCATTCCGTTCAACTGCTCTTCCAAGTCCTTTGCTGTCTCTGACAGAATAGCTGGTCATAATGTTCTGTCTCATTATTGTATCATGCTAAATAAGATACGCCACCGTCGTTTTGAGCGGCGAGACTTCATTTCTTCTGTACTACTAATCAATGCCCTGTAGGAATCCAGCTGGTTTGGAAAAACTCTGAGATTCGGCCATTGTATTTGAAAATGTACACCAAAAAGAGTCACGAAGCAGTTTATGGCATCTGCTTTTTACCAAAAAAAAAAAAAAAAAAAAAAAAAAGAATCTACTCTAGAGTTAAACTGGAGAAGTACACAAATAGCAAAAGTTTTCTCTGGAACAAATGGAATTTAAGTTCTCGTATGAGACATAACCAAATCTACAGCACTACTACCTCCAGCCCGCTCACGTCTCCATGTTCTAATATGTTGTATCTGGCTTCGTAGAAAATGCTTGGGTAACTAGTCGTTCACTTTCTTTAAAAATCGAAAAAGAACTATATTGATAAGTGTGGATGATACACTCGTGACTTCCAGGGACGCCTTACGACCAAAACAACACAAGCCGCCACTAGGGGCGCCAAGCAGGCAGGGGCGCTAGAGACGACGCAGGTGTAAGATTTCTGGACAGGATGTGTCATAATGAGTAGAGGGTGCTTGGGGAGCCAAGCTGAGAGGGCGCCAGGAGCACCCTAGTGGGAGATGTGATAAAGCGCGTACCACAATTAGTAGTGAAAACTGATGCTGGTGAAAGTGTGCGAGGAAAAACGGGGGCCGGCCGTAGTGGCTGTGTGGCTCTAGGCGCTACAGTCTGGAGCTGAGCGACCGCAACGGTCGCAGGTTCGAATCCTGCCTCGCACATAGATGTGTGTGATGTCCTTAGGTTAGTTAGGTTTAATTAGTTCTAAGTTCTATGCGACTGATGACCTCAGAAGTCGCATAGTGCTCAGAGCCATTTGAACCATTTTTTGAAAAACGGGGGAAGGTGTGGCGGGGGGCACCAAACGAAAAATTTTGTCGAACCGGCCCTGCCGTCTTCATTCACGCATCACTTTTAAAACCTCATCTCCGCCACAGTGTGGCCTTATACGGGTTCCGTCTCCGGGAACCGGAAAAGTATTGTTGGCACTCACAGCACCGATCAGCAATAACCGAGAGGCGTGAAAAGGCTCCGATGTGCTACAAGTGCACATTTACGTAAATCACACACTGGATGCTATAGAGGTGAAATGTCGGCAACTCAGAACGCTTGCACCAGATAATGAGCTACATGGAAAGTAAAGCGAATGTCACCCTCGCCTTACATGTCTCGATAGCAATAGGTGATGTACTAGCGCCAGTTGGAACTATCATCCGCTCAGCTAAACAGCCTTGTCACAACAGGCGCCTGCGGTTAGCAGGTGGCGCAGGGAGCTCGAGGAAAAATTGACCAATTTGAGATACGGCCGCTGCGATTGTCCTGCCGCCTGAAAGGCCGCCAATCTGAGGCCCATCTGCTAAGCGGGCGCGTGACGGCCGCTTCCTGCAACCCCACCCCCCTATCAAGAAGAAAATTGGACAGTTCAGTGTGTTGCAGCCGAGTGGGATGGCAGTGTAGCGGGGTGGCCGCCTCTGACTAACGCTTTCGCTGCTACAGAGGTGCTCTTTGCATTCTGCGCTGAGGCGTTTTTTTTTTTTTTTTTTTTTTTTTTTTTTTTTTTTTTTTTTTTTTTTACGACTGAACGGCTCGCCAAATGCTGGTGCCTGTGCTGAGAGACGTCGCACAGGCCGATATGAAATACCTATCATCCGATTTTTCGATAACTATTACGTAAGATTTTTGATTTTTGCTCATCTTACAATATGGTACTTACACACCATAAAAAACAGAGTTTTTGTTTCGTTACCCGTCGAACTAACTGTTCAGCATAGAATTAAGTAAGACATTGCCCGAAATTTTAAAGACTTTGCAGAGCTAAAGACGCATTGCGTAAACTAATCGTATGGTTCATTTTAGCTCATACATCACAGGAATGAAATGTAGATGCGACAGCGAAACTTTATGTGAAACTGAGAGAAGAAGAATATCTCATTTCATTCTCGAGTTATTGGGTTTTATAGCTGAAGGAGGGTCGTGCGCGACTTGCCCATTCACGTCCTAGCCAATCGCGAATCATGTGGTCTCGACAATCGTCATATCTCATAAACGATTCAAGATATCGATACGAAATGGTAGCATGCAATGAGGTTCATTTGTTATATGGTAAATACTCGAAATATTATGTTCAACGAGACATGGAAATAACCCGTCCGCAGCAGTGAGATGTCGGCCGCTCAGGACGCATTCAGACGTCCACAGCACTGTAGGAAAACCCGAGCTGCTCAGGATAAGTGTCCATAACACCTACGGAAGGCATAGCAGGACTTCTATACACGCCTCATGGGTAAAGACGCATGAGGGGAAGCTTTGGGATGGGATCCGCAGTACCGCGTCGAGCGCACAGTGCAGAACGAATACTCAGCAATATTATTCTTTATAATTCGGTACTTGCACACAGGAGATCGACGTTGTAGCTAGCAACAGCCGGTGACGTCTGCTCAGGCAGTGGAATGCTGTAGCACCAAAACATTGGCTGCCGACGACGGTGATCTTGCTGACGCTAGTCAGGGAGCACCTCTGCAGTATATGGAGTATTGCTGCTCTGGTGACGTGCACTGCATGCAGCCCATTGTGGCTGACTGGAATGTCTAGGACCATCGAAGTCTCAGGCGATGGTACCAGCTGGGGAGGAGCCTCGTCTTCTTGGACCCATTTCGAATCTCAGACTTATCGGTTCTAGTTGATGACTCGTAGATTGGCGGCTTTGCCTAGCACACGACGTTGCTCGATGGCGCTGCCGCAGGTTGCCCACACATTCGACTCACGACTTGCACGGAGATTCCACTGGGCAAATGCAGGACATCGGTGGAATACCACTACGGCTGATCTGGAAACATATAATATGACTTCTCTCCAATCAAAGGTGTCAGCAGTGGCTGAACATTCCCTAGAAAACAGGCATGAAATACAATTTCAAAAACATCACCTTACTGGGATTTCGTTGTGAAAGAAGCGGTCGAAATTAAACAGCAACGGTTTTAACACATACCAGAACTACACACTTAGTAGGGCATGGGAACTCGCTTTGGACATTGAGCGAAAGCAAAGACGTGTTCTTGACGCTTCTAGGGACGCGGGAGCGGCAGTTTTAAACATGGCGCCGACCGCTCGCGCCGTGTGACGTCACTCGGTCCCGCGGCGAAACGGAACAGCTAGGAGATGCCCAAATTGCCTTCGGACTTCTCTGGAAGGTTCTAGATGTTGCCATTACATCTACACAAGCAGAACGCTGTGCTAGCTCCGGTAGTTAGTGATTTCAGCTACTTATGACGTTGGCGGAGAAAGGTATCGGAAGCTCGAGTGTTTTATTCGAAATACGTGAGGTTTCGTTCCCGTTGGTTTGTATGAAGTTCATGCGGACTAAGTCATCTCTGTCTCACGCTCACGAGGAATGTTCTGGCTCACACAACGCGTTATACCTATTTCTGCGTAGTCATAAGTTTTAGTGACACACCCCGACCAACTCAAGAAAATAAAGTATTGGCGTATGACTTGTGCCGAAAGAGTTTCCTGCTTCATCTGTCAGCATATTTATTCTTCAGCAAATATTTCGTTTGCTGAAAGCTGACGAGGTACTAGTTGGCTGATGAAATTTGGCACCACAAATGATTATTTTTGTGCATACGTGTACATTTCCTTAACGTTTATTAGTTTATCATTATCACCAGTCATTTGACAGAAAACTGCTGATTAATTTATATGTGTGGCAAAAATTGTCGTGTCACCGCTAGACACCACACTTGCTAGGTGGTAACTTAAATCGGCCGCGGTCCTGTAGTACATGTCGGACCCGCGTGTCGCCACTGTGGGATCGCAAACCTAGCGCCACCACAAGGCAGGTCTCGAGAGACTGAGGAGACCTCAGCCCCAGTTGTACGGACAACATAGCTAGCGATTGGACGTGCTAAGCCTTGCTCTCAATTGCCGAGAGATAGACAGTAGAATAGCCCTCTGCTAAGTTAAATGGCGACCACCTAGCAAGGCGCCATTTGTATCAGTGCCTATAGCTTACTAATATTCAAGAGAGATGTATTCCAAGGACTAATTAAAAGTTAAGTAACAAGCATCTACGTACTTTTCTTCTTATTCATTTATAAGTCTCATGTTCCAGACTTCACGCCCGTCTGCGTTAGCATTGCGTGCCCTATCGGCTACAGCATTGTGTCTAGGCTGTATGGTCTAGACACAACAAAAACATTCAGGGCATTAACTGTCATCATCAGTATTTTGTCAGACTTCAGTAGACGGGACATTAGCTGAAACAAAACTACACTTACGGGACGTGTGGGTACACGACTCGCGTGCACTCTTTGTTTGATTACGCTTGTGAAATAATGTGACGGAAACTTTCGGTCGCACGCAGAGGCTCTAAAACAACACATTAAATCCGTAAGCGGTCCGCTGCGAGGTGTGGTTAACGAAACGTCCGTCATTAAAAGTAAAACCATTTTCGGGGCATATTATGGTCGCAGAATTTCGGGTAGTTGTTTTTCACGAATCGTAACTTTATAACGAGTGATCGGCAATTCGACATGTATTCTGGTCCACATGGACGTTCCTGCTTCCCATACTTTTTGTTTATAATCCCTTACGCCCTTTCTCACTGTGTTCCTCAAAGCATTTTTAACCATAATTTTTATCTAAATTAGAGAGGCCTGCAATTTCGATAAATCATGGTCCCGCTTGTGTGCTTTTAGTATTTGGCCATGTGCACCCTTATCTTGTGATTAGAACCCCTTTTTATTGCTATTTTTGACTCTATAGAGATTTATTCGAAATTCCGTTACCGGCTATACGCAGTTAAGGCATTATTTCCCGTAATCCTCGGACTAAAACTGCTATGGTCAAAATTTAGATTTTTTGTAACAGCTGGAACTACGCATTTTTGGAGAATTTTCATTTGTTAGACATATTAACAATAATTTTTTCCAGATATGGACAAAATATTTTTCATACAAAGCCAGTAGCTTCCTAGAGGCCGTCATCTTGTTCTTTCCCTACCTCTCGGGACATAACGAGGAACTTCATACGTCAGTCTACCATTCATTCAACTGACCACATATGCAGTCTAGGAAAATTTCTTTTTCATTACGGTATAATTCTCTCACTTCTAATATAATTTCGTAATGGATTATCGAAACAAAGTCGATAGCAACACCTAACGCTGAATTCTTTCAACTTAATCAAATTTTTTATCGTGTAAACACCATTTTCAGTATACACGAAACATATTTATAAAATACATCCGAAATGGTGGTTTAAGATGCTTATAAGAAATCCATATTACGGCCTCTTAAATCAGTTTAATTTATGAACCGATACTTTGCGGCCACTAACTGAGGACCTACAGCAACTGCAGAGCATAGCGGAATAAAATAATTTTCTTTGGCGACCAACTCATATGGCTAATTCGAATATTTTATGAGGTATGAACAAAGAAACAGTTACAAAATATTCATATTAAATTAAAAGACTTTTCGTCATTTTTTTCTGTTTTCCGCTTTTCCCTTATTTGCGTAAATTCGTGGAGGTATTTACCGTCTACGCACATAATTAAAGACAGTTTTTATTGCAATACGCGTTTCGCTTCATTTATTTGGGAAGCATCTTCAGTGGTGATTTTCAGAGCTGTTAACTCACGTGTGTGGTCCTGGGGATGTATTCGTTGGTTTCCATACCGCAGCTGGACGATTTCTGGCGTTCTTCTACCCACATTTGTCACGTTGCATATATCACTTGCACTTTCCATTTCGTGATCAACATATGTGCCATCGCCACGGATGATGCTTCCTAAGTAAATGAAGCGAAACGCATATGGCAGTAAACAAACTGCCTTCAATTAGTTGCACAGACGAAGTAAAAGTTTTTCTTTATAAAAGCAACGTTTAATCAACACCCACTGGAAGACGAATGATCGTATTCTATTTTTCATAAAAATATGACGAATTTTATGCTAATAAGATGACAGGCAGGTTTGAGGATGTAATAGTTGATTCAAATATACTTGCTGTGGCATTAATATACATTCAAATAAATTTAACTGAAAAACTTTTTAAATCAATACTAATATCAATGAAAATAGAGCTAGCCTTCTGGCATCTTAATTGTTCTATCATATACCCCACTGGCGATTAAAATTACTACACCACGAAGATGTGGCCGAGCGGTTCTAGGCGCTTCAGTCTGTAACCGCGCTGCTGCTACGGTCGCAGGTTCGAATCCTGCCTGGGGCATGGATGTGTGTGATGTTCTTAGGTTTAATTAGTTCTAAGTGTAGGGGACTGATGACCTCAGATGTTAAGTCCCATAATGCTTAGAGCCATTTGAACCATTTTTTAATTTTGCAAGTGCTCTTCTGCTGGGCTGAAGGCCCGATATACTCGTCTGGTTGGCAGTGTTGTGACAAGAATTCCCTCTTGTTGCCAGATTCACCTGAAAAACGCTGTCCCAGATGATGTGTAGCAACGTGGCTCGTTATACAGCAGTTTGCGGAGTTGAGGATGCTGAGGCAGCAGTGCCTGTCCCTGTAACATCAAACTGGCGGCCCACTTGACCGACAGACGTGGTCCTCTCGAGCTGATGCTGCGATACAGTAGAGAGATAGAGTTAACGCTGCTTGCTTGCCTGTTGTTGCTTAATGTTTGAGTGTCGGTATCATTCGGCTTTGGTTACATTCGGTTCCTTGGTAGCGCTAGGTACTTACAGTGTGTGTTATACTTCTGGATAGACCGTCTTTTGGTTTACGATATCCCGCCCCCATCCCATCGCTCCCCTTTCCCGCTGAAGCATCAGAAAACGAATCTTTAAACTGTTGTGCACAACTGTCTCTCATACCATTTGTTGCTTGAAAATGAATGTGTGTTCAGATGACGAAATATTGGCGATGGTCGAGGATTGTTCCCGGCTTTATTCCCATAAGATAGGATTTCAGTGAAGAAGTGGTCGTCAATAGTTACTTGTGTTACATGCACGTCAAGATGATAAACCCAATGGAGCCATCAGTCCAAGGATCTTACAAGATTTGTTTGTGATTTCATGAATGATGGTGTGTGCAAAATCTGTTGGAGATGCTGGAAACCTAAGGGTGACAAAAAAGTTATTAGAAGGGAAATGGTTTGGCAACTACAATCTCTGAACGTCGGAAAATGCTATGTTACTCGAGAGTAAGGAAAGTTGTCAACATCTGTACATATGGTAGAAGTTCACTCCCGCGGGACTGCTACGGTCGCAGGTTCGAATCCTGCCTCGGGCATGGGTGTGTGTGATGTCCTTAGGTTAGTTAGGTTTAAGTAGTTCTAAGTTCTAGGGGACTTATGACCTGAGATGTTGAGTCCCATAGTGCTCAGAGCCATTTGAACCATTTGAAGTTCACTCGCTCATGAGAGAACAATGCGTTCAAATGATCGATGTTGAAACATTAGTGCAACACTTTTGAGCCACCTTAGTAAAAACAATGTCTGCCATTCAAGAAATTCACAGCAACACCAACAATGGGAATGCACCATCTGATAATGAAATGCACGAACCCCAACGCACAAGAACTCTCACGGCAACGTAGCACATTTCTTTCTGGAATAGAACTAAGAAACATTCGGGAAGGCGACTCTGAGTTGAATTTGTGGTGTTATCTTCTTCGAGGTCAGTTAGTGAGTAATTTTGTTCAGGCCAACTATAATATGGGCATGGTTTAAAACAAATGAATCTTAAGGTAGTAAAACATTTATGATGTTCGTAGGAACTACTTTCACCACATTTTTGCAATTGGTACATCTAATATGTTTATTTTCTTCAGTTTTAAATACTTCTTATAAATACGTAGATTATAGACAGTAAATTCGATTACCGTAATTCAGTTTCTCGTGCTACAAAACGAAAATAACTTAACGTAAGGCTACCAAAGTAGCAACGCTCACTGCATTCCGGAAATTAAACAGCAGTAAAAGCAGAGTTTACAGGTATGTAAACATACAATAGAAGAAGAATGGGTAGCTCTGAGGGATGAAGTAGTGAAGGCAGCAGAGGATCAAGTAGGTAAAGAGACGAGGGCTAGTAGAAATCCTTGGGTAACAGAAGAAATATTGAGTTTAATTGATGAAAGGAGAAAATATAAAAATGCAATAAGTGAAGCAGGCAAAAAGGAATATAAACGTCTCAAAAATGAGATCGGCATGAAGAGCAAAATGGCTAAGCAGGAATGGCTACAGGACAAATGTAAGGATGTAGAGGTTTATCTCACTAGGGGTAAGATAGATACTGTCTACAGGAAAATTAAAGAGACCTTTGGAGATAAGAGAAACAGTTGTACGAATATGAAGAGTTCAGATGGAAACCCAGTTCTAAGCAAAGAAGGGAAAGCAGAAAGGTGGAAGGAGTATATACAGGGTCTATACAAGGGCAATGTTCATGAGGACAATATTATGGAAATCTAAGAGGATGTAGATGAAGATAAAATGGGAGATACGATACTGCGTGAAGAGTTTGACAGAGCACTGAAAGACCTGAGTCGAAACAAGGCCCCGGGAGTAGACAACGTTTCATTAGAACTACTGACGGCCTTGGGAGAGCCAGTCATGACTAAACTCTACAATATGGTGAGCAATATGTATGAGACAGGCGAAATACCCTCAGACTTCAAGAAGAATAAAATAATTCCAATCCCAAAGAAAGCAGGTGTTGACAGATGTGAAAATTACCGAACTATCAGTTTAATAAGTCACAGCTGCAAAATACTAACACGAATTCTTTACAGACGAATGGAAAAACTGGTAGAAGCCGACCCCGGGGAAGACCAGTTTGGATTCCGTAGAAATGTTGGAACACGTGAGGCAATACTGACCTTACGACTTATCTTAGAAGAAAGATTAAGGAAAGGCAAACCTACGTTTCTATCATTTGCAGACTTAGAGAAAGCCTTTGACAATTTTGACTGGAATACTCTCTTTCAAATTCTAAAAGTGGCAGGGGTAAAATACAGGGAGGGAAAGGCTATTTACAATTTGAACAGAAATCAGATGGCATTTATAAGAGTCGAGGGACATGAAAGGGAAGCAGTGGTTGGGAAGGGAGTGAGACAGGGTTGTGGCCTCTCCCCGATGTTATTCAATCTGTATATTGAGCAAGCAGTAAAGGAAACAAAAGTAAAATTCGGAGTAGGTATTAAAGTCCATGGAGAAAAAATAAAAACTTTGAGGTTCGCCGATGACATTGTAATTCTGTCAGAGACAGCAAAGGACTTGGAAGAGCAGTTGAACGGAATGGACATTGTCTTGAAAGGAGGATATAAGATGAACATCAATAAAAGCAAAACTATGATTAAGGAATGTAGTCGAATTAAGTCGGGTGATGCTGAGGGAATTAGATTAGGAAATAAGACACTTAAAGTAGTAAAGGAATTTTGCCATTTGGGGAGCAAAATAACTGATGTTGGTCGAAATAGAGAGGATATAAAATGTAGACTGGCAATGACAAGGAAAGCGTTTCTGAAGAAGAGAAATTTGTTAACATCGAGTATAGATTTAAGTCTCAGGAAGTCGTTTCTGAAAGTATTTGTATGGAAGTGAAACATGGACGATAACCAGTTTGGACAAGAAGAGAATAGAAGCTTTCGAAATGTGGTGCTACAGAAGAATGCTGAAGATTCGATGTGTAGATCACATAACTAATGTGATGGTACTGAATAGAACTGGGGAGACGAGAAGTTTGTTGCACAACTTGACAAGAAGAAGGGACCGGTTGGTAGGACATGTTCTGAGGCATCAAGGGATAACAAATCTAGCACTGGAGGGCAGCGTGTAGGGTAAAAATTGTAGAGGGAGACCAAGAGATGAATACACTAAGCAGATTCAGAAGGATGTAGGTTGCAGTAGGTACAGGGAGATGAAGAAGCTTGCACATGATAGATTAGCATGGAGAGCTGCATCAAACCAGTCTCAGGACTGAAGACTACAACAACAACAATAGGTATGTGACGCACAGCATCCCCTACAGACTGTTGTCAGTATTTTCTAGGTAATTAGTATGAAAGGTAATTTTGTATGAAAGTGTTTTCTGTAGATGATTTGCTAAAGAGGCAGATTTTTTAAGGAGACAGTAGGATTTAGATCTACTCCAAATGCAAATCTAACTAGAAGAGGAAATGGGCTGAGGCCCTGTGATTTGGCGAGGACTATGTGAGTAGAAGTTCGAAGACGCCCCGTCCAGGTTCCTAGAGTATTTCACGTGAGTGACTGTACGAAAATGTAAAACGCTCACTCGTAGATTATGAGCGATTTTTGAGCAGCAGTTCACTTATTGTCGTGGCAGCCCAGTAGTCAAACACAGCGATTAGTAATTCGTCGGCTTGAATTGGTTTCACTTCTGCCACCTTTCTTTCATTTTTGTTTAGTCTCTGCGATGTTAAGCGATTGATTATAAAATTTAAATATCTTTAAACAGTTCAGTAAAATTAATATATTCAATTTTGTTATGATTGCCACCCCTGTATGTCCAAAGGCTATAGGCCACCAAATTGTAGCACACTGCTAAAATTTTCCTTGGACCACCACTGAGTGGATGCGTATCAACGCCTCAGCCTCCGGCACTGGCCAACTACACTGTAAAATGTGCGTTGCCAATAAAAGCTGTTTAACTTCTGAGGGAGTTCTCTGACTTCGCAGTCGCCACGGATCCGTCATCATACTCGACCCATACTCGACATCTTGCGTTCTTGGATGACTACATAATAGTCAAGAACCTGGACTGCTAAGATTTTACCAGGGAAAAAGCAGAATTGAAATATTGATCTCCATCTCTGTTTATAAGGTCACGAGCTCGTGTCATCTCAACGGTGTCCTCAATAACACTATACCAGTAGCTGTAAGCGTGTGCCGGCCACGGTGGCCGAGCGATTCTAGGCGCTTCAGCCGGGAACCGCACGTCTGCTACGGTCGCAGGTTCAAACCGGCCTCGGGCATGGATGTGTGTGATGTCCTTAGGTTAGTTAGGTTTAAGTAGTTCTAAGTTCTAGGGGACTGGTGACCTCAGATGTTAAGTCCCATAGTGCTCAGAGCCATTTGAACCATTTGTAAGTGTGCGCCAGAGGTGTATTGTTTTATTCTACTGTGCGACAGATACGGAAGCCATTTTCTGCAATCACAGGTTTGCTCGGCTAATGTAAATGTGTGTCACGCTTCTGGTCTGTATACCGGTCCTCTAGTATCCTGATCGCGGCACCAATGTGATACATGCAACAACTGCGCAAGCTATCGTAGGCACCTGCCTTAAGCAAACCAAGACCATCCTTTATTTACGTACGGTAAAACGAGCCTTCTTTTGCATAGTGTGCGGTAAAGGCACTTCACACAATGCTTCCCTTAATGTTTCGTCAGAATACGATCAATTCTCCTTGGAAATGCCACATAGGTAAGGGAAAAATAACTGTGGATTCAGAATTTTCTCCTCTTAAACAGGCAGTATTTCCAATAGGACTGGTTGTATGTGGATCGCTATCTCACACAGTTTTCATGGACGATGGGAAAGGGCCATGATATATGGAGCCATTACACGAAGCCGAACTGGTAGGAAACTATCGTCGTTTGTACGAAATTGTAGTGACATTGCGTCCGTTGTTGTAAACATTGTAAGAAAGACGAAGTATATCATCATAAGTGGTGGAGGTACTAAATTACTTTAATGCGCTGCAAACGACTCGATCTTTGTGTTCGTAAGTCTGTCCAACGTATTGTGGCCTCATCTCACTTTGCTCATCTTCTTCGTGAACCCCTAGGAAAACGCCCACTGAAATATGTATGGAGTGAAAGGTTAAATTTTATGGCCATCTGACTTCTTCTGAAACACTTCTGGTTGCTTCTAATTGGGTCGTATAAAATGTCTTGTGTATGACTTGTTGAGCACGAAGAAGATGTCCTGATTAGAAATATCGTTGTTTCGACATACGTAGAATAACATCGGGTGCGACAGATATTTGTCATGCGTGCTTTGAAATACTATCTGAAATTCAAGTTCTAGAGATAAAAAAGAAATAATAAAAAAATTGTTTCTTATGCTTTTTTATCATCGCCAGAAAGCCAATGGTAAATATGGGCTCTCTATTTCATTACTGACTTATGTCTTATTGGATTCCAGATCATGATTTCCTATCACAATTTGTTACATTTATCGCTATCTCCTGGATGACAAAATGATCCCATACCTTAGCACCTAACGCCGAACTGACGTACAAACTACCGAATCCACTATTCTCACGACACCAGATTTCTGGTAAATTTCCACAAAGCAACTGTTTCACCACGGTTTAACTTAGTGCTCAGATGTTTTCCGATCATCTGCAGAGAGAAAAAGTATCCTCTGTTTCGTACAAGTGGCAGATGGCGATATCAATTATCTACATTTCCTAAAATATGGGATTTTTTTTGTCAGTTCATGCATACAAACTGTATAGAAAAATGGAGCTGGAGATTGGATGTCTTACGTAAGCAATAAGAGTAAAACCCATATCAATTGGATTGTAAAGCACAATCTTCACTTCAAACGCTCTGAGAGCGGTTAACTACACTTCACACGAAGATATCAAGTGTCACACTCCAGCACAATATAACGCTAAGCTCACAACCACATGAAGGTCCGAACACGTTCAAATTTGCCTGTAGTCTAACATATATTTTTAAAACTCTCGAAGGCGGAATTCTCCAACAACGACGGGCGCTAAATTATCCTAAGGACAAACACACACACCCATGCCCGAGGGAGGACTCGAACCTCCGCCGGGACCAGCCGCACAGTCCATGACTCCAGCACTCCTAGACCGCTCGGCTAATCCCGCGCGGCTCTCGATTATCCCCCATAAATGTTCAACGGGACTCACATCGAGTGACCTGGATGGGCAAACTATTAGCTCCAATTTTCTGTTCTTCACACCAATCGCTAACAACTGTGTCCCGGTGACATGGCGCATTGTTGTCCAAAAAAATTCCATCGTCTTTTGGGAACATGAAAGGCTGCAAATGGTCTCCAAGTTGTGGAAAATGACAAATCCAGTTAATGATCGATTCAGCTGGACAAGAGGACGCAGTTCATTCCATGAATGGAGCCCCCACCAACTTGCACAATGCCTTCTTGACAACTTGGGTCAATGGCTTCGTGGGGTCTGCTCCAGACTCGAACCTTACCGTCAGCTCTTACAAACTGAAGTCACGGCTCATCTGACCAGGCCGCGGCTTTCCAGTCATCTAGGGTGCAACCGATATGATGAAGAGCCCAGGAAAGGCGCTGCAGGCGATGTTGTGCTGTTAGTAAAGGCACTCGCGTCCGTCTTCTGCTGCAATGGCCCATTAACGCCAAATTTCGCCTCATTGTCCTCACGGATATGTTCGTTGTACGTCCAACATTGATTTCTTGGTTATTTCACGCAGTGTTGCTTGTCTTTCCGCCCTGACAACTCTACTCAATGTTGTTGCTCTCGGTCGTTACGTAAAAGCCACTTTGTCCGTTTTGAGTGGCAATGCCTGAAATTTCATAATTTTGGTGCACTCTTAAGATTGCGGATGTCAGTATTTTGAATTCTCTAACTACTTCCCAAATGGAATGTCCCATGCGTCTAGCTTCAACTACCATTCCACGTTCGGAATCTGTTAATTCCAGTCGTGTGGCTGTAATCACTTCGAAAACCTTTTCACGTGAACTACCTGTGTACAGCTGACTGCTCCGACAATTCACCGCTCTTTTACATCTTGTATTAGCGATGCGTCAGCCAAATGTATATGTGCATATCGCTATCCCTGTCACCTCAGTGTACAAATGTCGTACATAACATGAGCCCACAGAAAATTACACTCCTGGAAATTGAAATAAGAACACCGTGAATTCATTGTCCCAGGAAGGGGAAACTTTATTGACACATTCCTGGGGTCAGATACATCACATGATCACACTGACAGAACCGCAGGCACATAGACACAAGCAACAGAGCATGCACAATGTCGGCACTAGTACAGTGTATATCCACCTTTCGCAGCAATGCAGGCTGCTGTTCTCCCATGGAGACGATCGTAGAGATGCTGGATGTAGTTCTGTGGAACGGCTTGCCATGCCATTTCCACCTGGCGCCTCAGTTGGACCAGCGTTCGTGCTGGACGTGCAGACCGCGTGAGACGACGCTTCATCCAGTCCCAAACATGCTCAATGGGGGACAGATCCGGAGATCTTGCTGGCCAGGGTAGTTGACTTACACCTTCTAGAGCACGTTGGGTGGCACGGGATACATGCGGACGTGCATTGTCCTGTTGGAACAGCAAGTTCCCTTGCCGGTCTAGGAATGGTAGAACGATGGGTTCGATGACGGTTTGGATGTACCGTGCACTATTCAGTGTCCCCTCGACGATCACCAGTGGTGTACGGCCAGTGTAGGAGATCGCTCCCCACACCATGATGCCGGGTGTTGGCACTGTGTGCCTCGGTCGTATGCAGTCCTGATTGTGGCGCTCACCTGCACGGCGCCAAACACGCATACGACCATCATTGGCACCAAGGCAGAAGCGACTCTCATCGCTGAAGACGACACGTCTCCATTCGTCCCTCCATTCACGCCTGTCGCGACACCACTGGAGGCGGGCTGCACGATGTTGGGGCGTGAGCGGAACGCGGCCTAACGGTTTGCGGGACCGTAGCCCAGCGTCATGGAGACGGTTGCGAATGGTCCTCGCCGATACCCCAGGAGCAACAGTGTCCCTAATTTGCTGGGAAGTGGCGGTGCGGTCCCCTACGGCACTGCGTAGGATCCTACGGTCTTGGCGTGCATCCGTGCGTCGCTGCGGTCCGGTCCCAGGTCGACGGGCACGTGCACCTTCCGCCGACCACTGGCGACAACATCGATGTACTGTGGAGACCTCACGCCTCACGTGTTGAGCAATTCGGCGGTACGTCCACCCGGCCTCCCGCATGCCCACTATACGCCCTCGCTCAAAGTCCGTCAACTGCACATACGGTTCACGTCCACGCTGTCGCGGCATGCTACCAGTGTTAAAGACTGCGATGGAGCTCCGTATGCCACGGCAAACTGGCTGACACTGACGGCGGCGGTGCACAAATGCTGCGCAGCTAGCGCCATTCGACGGCCAACACCGCGGTTCCTGGTGTGTCCGCTGTGCCGTGCGTGTGATCATTGCTTGTACAGCCCTCTCGCAGTGTCCGGAGCAAGTATGGTGGGTCTGACACACTGATGTCAATGTGTTCTTTTTTCCATTTCCAGGAGTGTATATGCTTACGAGGACAACAACAAGAGGAGCACAGATGCGAACGCTGGACTGCTTAGTAGTGTTGTGGTGTTGTGGTGCGCACCCTGAATAACCAGCTAACTGTATTTCATGCTAGTAATTAGCCAATGTTTCGTGCAATATACCATAGCTCTGTTTTGAAAGAAGTTAGTGAGGCAATAGCCTTAATTCACGGTCTCATTTAACGCAAACGGAACTTTTCCTGAACAAAATTTGCTGTTTTGAAAAACAAATTACTACTTGAATTCTGATCAAGTAATGCGGGTAATTGCTTTATACTCTTGTTTATAGGTACTTGTGAGGCCTCTTCTCTGTCTCTGTCTCTCTCTCTCTCTCTCTCTCTCTCTCTCTCTTTCTGTCACACAAAAACACATACCCTGAAGAAATGTCGTGTGGCAAGGGCCTCCCGTCAGGCAGACCGGTAGGCTGGTGCAAGTCTCCTTAGGTGCCGCCATTTCGGCTACTTGCATATAACTGAGGATGATGTTATAATGAAGAAAACCCAGTCCCCAAGCTGAGAAAATCTCCAACCCAGCAGGGAATCGAACCCGGGCCCTTAGCACGGCATTCTGCCGAGCTGACCGCTCAGCTATGGAGGCGACATCCACTGATGAGCCTGCTATTTATGATCACCTGCTTGTTCCACATTCGGAATGCAGTATATAATCGATTCTGCGTGGCGTGTATGCAATAAGGCCTTGATAGGTATCTGGTGGTATATAACATCAGTGTCTACGCACATTCCTTTAAATTACAAGCCGGGTTGTATGTGATCGGAGCAAGGGACCGAAGCGTCTCGGATATATTCCACATTCTATTGGATTCTGATCATGTGAATTCTGACCCTGTGAGAGGGGAAGTTATTCTGTTGGACGATGTGATACTCGTGCACCAAAATACCAATCTTGAAGGAATGCAGGGGGTCCGCAATAACATATACGTAATTCACAGCTGCCATGGTGCCTCCATCTACTACCTCAGGTCCCATGGAAGGCCTGGTGAATGTTCTCCATCGCACAATAGGTCCCACCGAACAGCGTCTTTAGCTCGATGCATATTCCGAGCAGCCATTCACCTGGTAGATCGTGTATCTGTTGCAACCAGAAACGTAATGCGTCCGTCCAGGCGGTAAGTTTCTACTAGTCATCCGTCTAATCTCGGTGATGCTATGCCCACTGCATTTGCAACTGACGATGTCATTGGATCAACATTGGAACGTTCACAGCCCATGGTCTATAAGTTGGCATTGTTGCCGCTAGATCGCGGAGTCCCGGATCCGACCCTCAGTTAAGATGGAGATTTTCTTTGCTTGGGAACTGGGTCTTTGTACTGTCCTGATCTTTTATTCTCACCCTCTTATCAAAGACTTACAAGTCACCGAACTGGCATCAAATAGAAGGACTTTCATTTGGCGGCCGAACGAACGCATGCTACTTCTCAGAGACAACAATTTAACACGAAAACACGCTGGGGTCGTCAGCACTACAACCACATGTTCAACTACTTGCACTGCACAGTGTGTTCAGAAATGCCTGACACTGCAGCAGCATTGTACTCCGTCGTCAGATCTACCACAGATCCCACCTGTCCCACTTTACAGAGTGGGTAAATCAGTGACCTCCACGTTCTGTTTCGCAGTTGGAACGCCAACAACTTGTCGACTACTTGTGCTTTTACCGTCCTCGAACAACATACAATTGACAGCAGCCAAAACAGCCGACCCGTTTCGCCGTTTCCGAGATCCCCATTCCCAGTCGCCTGACCAAAGCAATCCGCCCCTTACCAAAGTCGCTTATGTCAGTGATTTTCCCCTTTTGCGGCCCATAGCGTCTATCTAATATGTTGACAAAAGCAATAACAGAAGAATGGAAAAGAAAACTTAGGACCTTTTACATGACGATCAGTTTCAATTTAGGAAAGGTAAAGGCAGCAGAGGTGCAGAAACTTCCTGCCAGATTAAAACTTTGTGCTGGACCGAGACTCGAACTCGGGACCTTTGCCTTTCGCAAGCAAGTGATCTACCGTCTGAGCTACCGCAGCTCAACACACGACGCCTCCTAACAGCTACAATTCTGCCTATACCTCGTCTCCTACTTTCCAAACTTCACAGATACTCTTCTGGGAACCTTGCAGAACTAGCACTCCTGGAAGAACAGTTTTAATCTGCCAGGAAATTTCATATCAGCGCACACTCCGCTGCTGAGTGAAAATCTCATTCTTGAAGCATCCTCCAGGCTGTGGCTAAGCCATGTCTCCGCAATATCCATTCTTCCAGGAGTGCTAATTCTACACGGTTCGCAGAAGATCTTCTGTAAAGTTTGGAAGATAGGAGAAGAGGTACTGGCAGAAATGAGGCTGTGAGGACGTTTCGTAAGTCGCGCTTGTGTAGCTCAGACGGTAGAGCACTGGCCCGCGAGAGGCAAAAGTGCCGAGTTCGAGTCTCGGTCAGGCACACAGTTTTAATCTGCCAAGAAGTTTCATATCAGCGCACACTGCGCTGCAGAGTGAAAATCTCACTCTAGCAAAGATGCAGTTCTGCCAGTGCACTTCATAATGGAAAAAAAGTTGTAAGAAAAATCGAGGAACGTGTTTAGGATTTGTCGACCAGTGTTGGACAATGCTAAATGGTGCAAGATGTTTAAATTTCTGAAAAAAGTAGGGATAAGCTTCAGGGAAAGATGAATAATTATATGAAAGGAACAAGAACCAAGAGGGAATAATAAGAAATTCAATCCTGAAATTCAGTTTAACTGGAAGAGGTATAGGGGTAATCAGTATAGCGACATATGAAAATTTGTGCCAGACCAGGATTCCAAGCCGGATTTGTTACATATCGCGAGTGTTCGTCTTACCGCTTAGAATACTCGAGAACGCTCCTCGGACCGACCCGGAGTTCCATGTGCCACTCACCTATCTATTTCTTCTCATAGATCATTAACGCCTTTACCAGTTCACTGGTAGCGTAAGTAGTACGGTGTCCGCTCGCGTAAGTGGGAAATTTGGGTTCGAGTCCCGTTCCGGCCGCTGTAGGTAGTGTATTTATACCTACTATAGTTAGTTTGAATTCCAGGAATAAACTTCAGCATTCGAAGCTCTACATCCGCATCAAATAGGAATAATAAGAATGGAAGACGAAGAACGAAGTGATACGACTAAAAATGCTGTATGGCAGGGACGCACTTCTTCGTTCTTACTGTTCAGTCTACAAGGGCATGCTGAGAAGTATTGTCTCCAAATGTTTTATTCTGTTCTCAGTACTGGCTGAAGTATTACATTTCATCAATAATACACGGTCGACTTTCCTGCTTTTCTGATGCATATCTTGGCGCTAGACGGCTCCGAATTATAACGTGTAATGTGGCGGTGTGTACTTCAAAACGTCGTTGCTGTGATGCAGTGTCTAACCCCAGAAGACTTTCTCCACACAAGGAGCACCGTCTCTTTCAACATGACAATGCCAGAACACACAAGAGGGCTGCGGCATCTGGAACAATCCGACGCCTTGGCTTGAGGCCCCATCCGACTTTCATCAGTTTCTAAAACTTAAAGACTAATTTCGAGGACTTCACTTTGATTGCGCTGCAGTGGTGCAACCAGAGGTGAGGTAGTGTCACCATCAACAAAGTCAAACAGTCTACAGTGACGGTATCAGGAAACTAGTCTCTTGTTGGGAGACGCGTGTTCGTATCGATGGTGACTGTTGAAGAATAAATACGATACTGACCACTAAAATTGCTACACCACGAACATGACGTGTTACAGACGCAAAATTTAACCCACAGGTAGAAGATGCTGTGATATGTAAATGATTAGATTTTCAGAGCATTCATACAAGATTGTCGCCGGTGGTGAAACCTACAACGTGCTGACATGAAGAAAGTTCCCAACCGATTTCTCATACACAAACAGCAGTTGACCGGCGTTGTCTGGTGAAACGTTGTTGTGATGCCTCGTGTAAGGAGGAAAAAGGCATACCATCACGTTTCCGACTTTGATAAAGGTCGGATTGTAGCCCATCGCGATTGCGGTTTATCGTTGTTCGAGATCCAATGACTGTTAGCAGAATAAGGAATCGGTGGGTTCGGGAGAGTAATACGGAACGCCGTGCTGGATCCCAACGGCCTCGTATCACTAGCAGTCGAGATGACAGGCATCTTATCGGAATGGCTGTAACGGATCGTGCAGCCACGTCTCAGTCCCTGAGTCAACAGATGGGGACGTTTGCAAGACAACAACCATCTGCACGAACAGTTCGATGACGTTTCCAGCAGCATGGACTATCAGCTCAGATACCATAGATGCGGCTACCCTTGACGCTGCATCACAGACAGGAGTGCCTGCGATGGTGTACTCAACGACGAACCTCGGTGCACGAATGGCAAAACGTCATTTTTTCGAGTGAATCCAGGTTCTGTTTACAGCATCATGATGGTCGCATCCGTGTTTGGCGACATCGCGGTGAACGCACATTGGAAGCGTGCATTCGTCATCGCCATACTGGCGTATCACCCGGCGTGATGGTATGTGGTGCCATTGGTGACACGTCTTGGTCACCTCTTGTTCGCATTGACGGGACTTTGAACAGTGGATGTTACATTTCAGATGTGTTACACCCGTGGCTCTACCCTTCATTCGATCCCTGCGAAACCCTACATTTCAGCAGGATAATGCACGACTGCATGTTACAGGTCCTGTACGGGCCTTTCTGGATACAGAAAATGTTGGTCCGCTGCCCTGGCCAGCGCATTCTCCAAATCTCTCACCAATTGAAAACGTCTGGTCAATGGTGGCCGAGCAACTGGCTCGCCACAATACGCCAGTCATTATTCATGATGAACTGTGGTATCGTGTTGAAGCTGCATGGGCCGCTTTATCTGTACACGCCATCCAAATTCTGTTTGACTCAATGCCCAGGCGTATCAAGGCCGGTGTTACGGCAAGAGGTGGTTGTTCTGGATGCTGATTTCTCAGGATCTATGCACCCAAATTGCGTGAAAATGTAATCACATGTCAGTTCTAGTATAATATATTTGTCCAATGAATACCCGTTTATCATCTGAATTTCTTCTTGGTGTAGCAATTTTAATGGCCAGTAGAGTATGTAGACGTGAACAATGAAGATGAAGAATAGTAATAAAGTTTGTTTTATTTTAAACAGTTTAAGAGTTTCTAAATAAATAATTCGATGCTGTTGCGTTTTAGCTTGCCCTCGTATATCTTGAACAGGCAAAGGTGAAAATAAAAAAAGGCTTTTAGAGGGGATTAAAATTCGGGTTCAAAGTATATCAAGTATTGAATGGAATGAACAGTCTACTGAGTATAAAATACTATTTAAGAGTGAACCGAAGAAACATGAAAGTAATGATGAGCAGCAGAGTTGAGTTCTGCGATGAAAGGAACAAATTGTGCCACCGTATAAGCAAAATAATACACGACGGATGAAGCAAGCACAAAATAGAAAGCGGGTTATGACAGGCAAAGAGGGCATTGCTGACCAAAAATAGTCTGCTATTATCAAACTTCAGGTTCTGTCTGAGGGAAGAAACGTCTGATAATGGATGTTTGGAGCACATTACAGAGTGGAAGCGAATTGTGGACTGTGGAAGTCAGTCCCGATAGCTGGATGGTCAGCGTGACGGAGTACCGTCCTATGGGACCGGGTTCGATTCTCGGCTGAGTCAGAGATTTTCTCCTCTCAGGGACTGGGTGTTGCGTTGTCTTCATCATCATTTCATCTCCATCCGACGCACAGGTCGCCCAATGTGGCGTCGAATGTAATAAGACCTGCACCAAGGAGGCTGGGCCTGCCCCGCTAGCGGCCTCTCGACCACTGACGCCAAACGCTCATTTCCATTTTTTTCCATGTACTGTGGAAAAACCGGAAAAGAAGCGAATCATTGTGTTTCAGATGCAGTGCCATAGAGAATGTTGGAAAATGTGTGTATTCGTTAAGATACGGAATGAGGAAGTTCTCCGCGGTATTGGCAAATAAATGAACATAGACAAAACACTGAAAAGAAGGACAGGATGATACGACGAGTGTTCACACATAAGACAATAGTTTCCATGCTACTAGAGGAAGGTGTAGAGGGTAAAATCTGTGGGGAAAGACAGAGATTGCATCACGTCCGAGAAATAATTGAGTACCTCGGTGCAGGAGCTATGCTGATGTGAACAGGTAGACACAGGAGAGAAATTCGTGACGAACTGCATCGACCCAGTCAGAAGACCGACCCTTGAATCGGAAAACAGAATCGTCGATAGAATGTCTCATCATTTGTTCTTCTCCATGTATATATTTGCCTTTTATTTTAATTTTTATAACTTCCACAATAAAACTCTTTCACGACGTCTGGAAGAAAATCCGTAGAAATTCTGATTATGTGTAAAACACATTAGCGGCAAGACGCAATAAATCTTCAATGCCCAGTAGCAATGGGAATGTTACGGAGGTAGCAAACACGATTTTCGGAAATTCGTTCACCAAAGAAGACAAAGCAAATATTCCAGAATTCGAATCAAGAACAGCTGCCAACATGAGTAACTTAGAAGCAGATATGCTCGGTATAGCTAAACAGCTTAAATCACTTAATAAAAGGCAATGTCACCGCTCCAGACTATATACCAGCTAGGTTCCTTTCAGGGTATCCTGATAAAATAGCTCGGTACTTAGCAATCATATACAGCCGCTCGCTCGACGAGAGATACTTATCTAAACATTGGAAAATTTCACGGGTCACAAAAATACTCAGAAAATAGGAGTAATCCGCTACCTATACACCCAACTCACTAACGTAAATCTGAAGTAGAATTTTGGAGCGTATACTGCGTCCGAAGATTATGAACTGCCTCTATAAAACGATGTATTGATAAATAGGCAACACGGATTCAGAAAATATTGGTCTTGTGAAACACAACTACCTCTTTTTACTCACGAAGGAATGAGTGCTATCGACAGGGGGTGTCAAATTAATTCCATATTGAATTTTCTCATGTTGAGAAGACAGAAGAAGTGATCTGTTTTCTTTGCTGAAACAATCTGAAGCCAAGATCGCCTTTTTCTGTTGTTAAATGCTATCATTTTAAGTTTCACCTCGTGCCAAGTTGTCATGCGACAGAAAAACTACGCTTTTAAAAGATCTGTCGTAACTAAAATATTTAAGTTCATATTTTTAAATAGTTCAATTTAGACAAACCTTTTATGATGTGATGTTTTTAATCAACGTGACAACTTGAATGAGATTTTCACTCTGCAGCGGAGTGTGCGCTGATATGAAACTTCTTGGCAGATTAAAACTGTGTCCCGGACCGTGAATCGAACTCAAGACCTTTACCTTTCGCGGGCAAGTGCCCTACCAACTGAGCTGCCCAAGCACGACTCACGCCCCGTCCTCACAACTTTACTTCTGCCAGTATCTCGTCTCCTGCCTTCCAAACTTTACAGAAGCTCTCCTGCGAACCCTGCAGAACTAGCACTCCTGAAAGAAAGGATATTGCAGAGACATGGCTTAGCCACAGCCTGGGGGACGTTTCCAGAATGAGATTTTCACTCTGCAGGGGAGTTTGCGCTGATATAAAACTTCCTGGCACATTAAAACTTTGTGCCGGACCGTGACGCGAACTCGGGACCTTTGCCTTTCGCGGGCAAGTGCTCTACCAACTGAGCTACCCAAGCACGACCCACGCCCCGTCCTCACAGCTTTACTTGTGCCAGTATCTCGTCTCCTGCCTTCCAAACTTTACAGAAGCTCTCCTGCGAACCCTGCAGAACTAGCACTCCTGAAAGAAAGGATATTGCGGAGACATGGCCTAGCCACAGCCTGGGGGATGTTTCCGGAATGAGATTTTCACTCTGCAGCGGAGTGTGCGCTGATATGAAACTTCCTGGCAGATTAAAACTGTGTGCCGGCCGGACCGTGACTCGAACTCGGGACCTTTGCCTTTCGCGTGCAAGTGCTCCACCAACTGAGCTACCCAAGCACGACTCACGCCCCGTCCTCACAGCTTTACTTGTGCCAGTATCTCGTCTCCTGCCTTCCAAACTTTACAGAAGCTCTCCTGCGAACCCTGCAGAACTAGCACTCCTGAAAGAAAGGATATTGCGGAGACATGGCCTAGCCACAGCCTGGGGGATGTTTCCGGAATGAGATTTTCACTCTGCAGCGGAGTGTGCGCTGATATGAAACTTCCTGGCAGATTAAAACTGTGTGCCGGACCGTGACTCGAACTCGGGACCTTTGCCTTTCGCGGGCAAGTGCTCTACCAACTGAGCTGCCCAAGCACGACTCACGCCCCGTCCTCACAGCTTTACTTGTGCCAGTATCTCGTCTCCTGCCTTCCAAACTTTACAGAAGCTCTCCTGCGAACCCTGCAGAACTAACACTCCTGAAAGAAAGGATATTGCGGAGACATGGCCTAGCCACAGCCTGGGGGATGTTTCCGGAATGAGATTTTCACTCTGCAGCGGAGTGTGCGCTGATACGAAACTTCCTGGCAGATTAAAACTGTGTGCCGGACCGTGACTCGAAGTCGGGAACTTTGCCTTTCGTGGGCAAGTGCTCTACCAACTGAGCTACCCAAGCACGACTCACAGCCCGTCCTCACAGCTTTACTTGTGCCAGTATCTCGTCTCCTGCCTTCCAAACTTTACAGAAGCTCTCCTGCGAACCCGGCAGAACTAGCACTCCTGAAAGAAAGGATATTGCGGAGACATGGCCTAGCCACAGCCTGGGGGATGTTTCCGGAATGAGATTTTCACTCTGCAGCGGAGTGTGCGCTAATATGAAACTTTCTGGCAGATTAAAACTGTGTGCCGGACCGTGACTCGAAGTCGGGACCTTTGCCTTTCGCGGGCAAGTGCTCTACCAACTGAGCTACCCAAGCACGACTCACGCCCCGTCCTCACAGCTTTACTTGTGCCAGTATCTCGTCTCCTGCCTTCCAAACTTTACAGAAGCTCTCCTGCGAACCCTGCAGAACTAGCACTCCTCAAAGAAAGGATATTGCAGAGACATGGCTTAGCCGCCACAGCCTGGGGGACGTTTCCAGGATGAGATTTTCACTCTGCAGCGGAGTTTGCGCTGATATAAAACTTCCTGGCACATTAAAACTTTGTGCCGGAACGTGACTCGAAATCGGGACCTTTGCCTTTCGCGGGCAAGTGCTCTACCAACTGAGCTACCCAAGCACGACTCACGCCCCGTCCTCACAGCTTTACTTGTGCCAGTATCTCGCCTCCTGCCTTCCAAACTTAACAGAAGTTCTCCTGCGAACCCTGCAGAACTAGCACTCCTGAAAGAAAGGATATTGCTGAGACATGGCTTAGCCACAGCCTGGGGGGGCGTTTCCAGAATGCGATTTTCACTCTGCAGGGGAGTTTGCGCTGATATAAAACTTCCTGGCACATTAAAACTTTGTGCCGGTCCGTGACTCGAACTCGGGACCTTTGCCTTTCGCGGGCAAGTGCTCTACCAACTGAGCTACCCAAGCACGACTCACGCCCCGTCCTCACAGCTTTACTTGTGCCAGTATCTCGCCTCCTGCCTTCCAAACTTAACAGAAGCTCTCCTGCGAACCCTGCAGAACTAGTACTCCTGAAAGAAAGGATATTGCAGAGACATGGCTTAGCCACAGCCTGGGGGACGTTTCCAGAATGAGATTTTCACTCTGCAGTGGAGTTTGCGCTGATATAAAACTTCCTGGCACATAAAAACTTTGTGCCGGACCGTGACTCGAACTCGGGAACTTTGCGTTTCGCGGGCAAGTGCTCTACCAACTGAGCTACCCAAGCACGACTCACGCCCCGTCCTCACAGCTTTACTTGTGCCAGTATCTCGTCTCCTGCCTTCCAAACTTTACAGAAGCTCTCCTGCGAAACCTGCTGAACTAGCACTCCTGAAAGAAAGGAGATTGCGGAGACATGGCCTAGCCACAGCCTGGGGGATGTTTCCGGAATGAGATTTTCACTCTGCAGCGGATTGTGCGCTGATATGAAACTTCCTGGCAGATTAAAACTGTGTGCCGAACCGTGACTCGAACTCGGGACCTTTGCCTTTCGCGGGCAAGTGCTCTACCAACTGAGCTACCCAAGCACGACTCACGCCCCGTCCTCACAGCTTTACTTGTGCCAGTATCTCGTCTCCTGCCTTCCAAACTTAACAGAAGCTCTCCTGCGAACCCTGCAGAACTAGCACTCCTGAAAGAAAGGATATTGCAGGGACATGGCTTAGCCACAGCGTGGGGGATGTTTCCAGAATGAGATTTTCACTCTGCAGCGGAGTTTGCGCTGATATAAAACTTCCTGGCACATTAAAACTTTGTGCCGGACCGGGACTCGAACTCGGAACCTTTGCCTTTCGCGGGCAAGTGCTCTACCAACTGAGCCACCCAAGCACGACTCACGCCCCGTCCTCACAGCTTTTCTTCTGCCAGTATCTCGTCTCCTGCCTTCCAAACTTTACAGAAGTTCTCATGCGAAACCTGCAGAACTAGCACTCCTGAAAGAAAGGATACTGTGGGGACATGGCTTAGCGCAGCCTGGGGGATGTTTCCGGAATGAGATTTTCACTCTGCAGCGGAGTGTGCGCTGATATGAAACTTCCTGGCAGATTAAAACTGTGTGCCGGACCGTGACTCGAACTCGGGACCTTTGCCTTTCGCGGGCAAGTGCTCTACCAACTTTTTTTTTTTTTTTTTAGGTAGGGGATATAAAAAAAACAACGAATGAGGGATTAAAAATGTGCTTCATTTAATGAAAAGTTAATCGATATTTCCTATATTTTGACGAGTGCATTCCGACAGATGATACTTCTTATCAAAACAATCAAAACATTTTTACATTCGACACCAATAACATTGTACGAATGCACGCAATCGCATCTGTATTTTCCCGAGTCCGCAGGAAACGCCACTGCATTGATGTTATGGAATACTTCTTTCTGCCTTGGATCTAGCGTCGCGAAAACAAAAGCTCCATAGAGGGGTCTCGAACAAGGGTCGCCTGGGCGGGAGTCTCGCTCGCTTGCCACTTTTTTTTTTTTTTTTTATCGAATGTCAGGCTTACCACCTTTGCTGACATACATTTTGTGGTACTATCGCATAAATACTGTCTACAAAGTCCCTATGTTGACAAATAGTGGCTAATGAGAAAATTAATTAATTAAGGAAATGAATAAAACTGAAAATGCCCAAAAGAAAGACATGAAGACATTGCGGATAGTACAAATACAAAAGAAACATGCTCCTGTAGCAATGAAATGAAATACGTGTCGGGGGCGACACCTGCTCACGACCCGACGTTCGATAGAGCAAAAGAGCCATCTATCGACTCGTTCTCCAGACGTTGGGGTAAGACTGGGTCGTCTTCTCGAAATTAACTAAGGGTCCGTAAGTGTGATCGATGTCTATCTCGGCTTCTTCGTCTATCTCATCTCTCACCCGTCACACCCCATCTGGCCGGCGGGTCGGTAAATGTAAGCCGCAAGTAATTAGCGAAGTCTTGCCTATATTTCTTATGCTGTTGCAGCTTCGCGTGTCCATCCAGGAGAAAATGCCAAAAATCAATTTTGTCCTTTTCCGATTCGTTATATACGTAGCCCACCACCATTCCCCGCACCCATGTCACCGCATTGGTTTTTTGGACCGGGAAATAAGATTCTTGGGGGAAAAAAAGTGTGTCTGATGAAATTGTGTGAGGGGCGGAGCGTAACAGGAACGCCAATATCTGTTGTGCCAAGTGCCACACTGGAGCCGTCCCACTACATACTAAACGATGTTCATCAGTGTCCACTGTTGCGCAGCCTAAACATAGTGGAGTGTCCGCCAAATGAATCGCGTGCCGCCGTTGATTCGTTGCGTACTTCCTATTTATCACCACATACCATGTTGAGCGTACCGACGTTGGAAGGTAAACGTTCCGTATAACGCGCCATATCTGTCGCCAGTTCTTGTCTGGGTACTTCTTTTCCAGGGTATTCCTGGGACACCGGCGCAGTAAGAGTTGGTATACGTCTCGCGTCGTCGGTAGTCGTGTTGTTGGGAAGGAATCTCTGACATAGCTAAGCTCCAAAAAAAAAAAGGACTTGAAATGTGACAGCTTCGGTGAAATATGGCCCACATTGACTGGGGGCAGCATTGAAGTGGGCGCTAGTACATCGGCTAACGCACCCGAGATATTGCGAAATTGACCGCGCCACTGTCGGAAAATCGTACTTACGAATAACGCCCGTGCCTTTTCATACACGTTCACTAGACCAAGTCCACCCTCTCCAGGTGGTAGCGTAAGCGTTGTGTATCGGATCTTAAACAGGTGTCCCACACTCAAGTAGGTTCCGAAAGTTGCTTGTATGCGCGATGCCATTGTGCGCGTTAAAGGCAGGACATGCGCTACGTGAGTGAGTCTCGGTGCTAGGTATACGTTAACATAGGTCACCCTCTGGATCATATCCAACGCTCTTAATTTCTGTAACAGCACCATTGTCCGCATCAGCCTCAATATGCGTCGGTAGTTATCCGCTGCTGTCCGCTGCACATCCGAGTGGAACGTAATACCTAGGCATTTTATGGTCTTAACTAAGATGAGCGGGCCTTCCTCACCCGGTTTTAATCCTCGACCGACGTTCATGCAGCGTGATTTTTGTAGATTAAGCACGCTTCCTGCCGCCATCCCATATCGCTGTATCCATGCCAACGTCGTACGTACTTCTTCGCCTGTCCGTGCCACCAGCATCACATCGTCAGCATAAGCGCGGCAATGAAAGGTCAGTTGTGGCAACGGCACTCCCTCCAACCGTCTTCGGAGACCATATAGACAGGGTTCCAAAGCCATTGCATGCAAAAATATCGAAAGGGGGCAACCTTGACGAACTGACCTTGAAATAACAATGTAGTCAGTGCCCCGCCCATTCACCAAGACCTTTGATCGTACGCCGTGTAACAGTCGCATGATCACTAGGATGAAGGCCTGTGGGATTCCCAATCTGCCCATCACCGCATGCAAAAAGGTATGATCCATTCTGTCGAAAGCATGGTCGAAGTCAATAGAGACGAGTGCCCCACGCACTCGGCATGCCGCTGCTAATGCGATGATATCTCGGTAGTCACTGAGCGCCGTATGTACGTTGCTCTTACCGCCGAGGCAAGTTTGATTTATGAGGAGTCTATCAGAAAGTGAAGACCGCAGGCGAGCCCCAAGGATACGCGCGAAAATCTTATAGTCGCAGTTCAAGAGAGTGGGTGGTCTATAATCTCCTGGATTTCTGCCACCGCGTGGTTTGGGTATTGGGATGATGATACCCTCCGTGAATTCGACAGGTATCTCAGTCTGCGGTAACAGGAGTTCGTTGTACATCTGAATCCAGGTCCGTCCCATGAGGTATGCAAAGGCGCGGTAAAATTCAATTGGGAAGCCGTCCTGTCCTGGGGACTTGTTCGGTGCCCCCCTGGCAATTGCGGTTGTCAGCTCGTCCTCTGTTATCGCTGTGATGAAAGTCTCTGCAACCAGTGGTGGTCCTCTATCAGGCATTTCCGAGATGACATCATGTAGTGTCTCGTGGTTCACATGTACAGGTCCATATAACTGGCGGAAATAGTCGGTAAACACATGCGCAATATCACGCTGGTGCACAACTTGCTGGCCAGTTTCAGAGATTAGTTCCCTGATCAATGTCCTGCGTCGTCGTTGGCGTTCACGTACCACGTGGTGCATGGAGGGGGTTTCGGCAGCAACTGTGTCCGCCAATCTCGTCCAACTGAGCTACCCAAGCACGACTCACGCCCCGTCCTCACAGCTTTACTTGTGCCAGTATCTCGTCTCCTGCCTTCCAAACTTTACAGAAGCTCTCCTGCGAACCCTGCAGAACTAGCACTCCTGAAAGAAAGGATATTGCGGAGACATGGCCTAGCCACAGCCTGGGTGATGTTTCCGGAATGAGATTTTCACTCTGCAGCGGAGTGTGCGCTGATATGAAACTTCCTGGCAGATTAAAACTGTGTGCTGGACCGTGACTCGAACTCGGGACCTTTGCCCTTCGCGGGCAAGTGCACTACCAACTGAGATACCCAAGCACGACTTACGCCCCGTCCTCACAGCTTTACTTGTGCCAGTATCTCGTCTCCTGCCTTCCAAACTTTACAGAAGCTCTCCTGCGAACCCTGCAGAACTAGCACTCCTGAAAGAAAGGATATTGCGGAGACATGGCCTAGCCACAGCCTGGGGGATGTTTCCGGAATGAGATTTTCACTCTGCAGCGGAGTGTGCGCTGATATGAAACTTCCTGGCAGATTAAAACTGTGTGCCGGCCGGACCGTGACTCGAACTCGGGACCTTTGCCTTTCGCGGGCAAGTGCTCTGCCAACTGAGCTACCCAAGCACGACTCACGCCCCGTCCTCACAGCCTTTCTTCTGCCAGTATCTCGTCTCCTGCCTTCCAAACTTTACAGAAGCTCTCCTGCGAACCCTGCAGAACTAGCACTCCTGAAAGAAAGGATATTGCGGAGACATGGCCTAGCCACAGCCTGGGGGATGTTTCCGGAATGAGATTTTCACTCTGCAGCGGAGTGTGCGCTGATATGAAACTTCCTGGCAGATTAAAACTGTGTGCCGGACCGTGACTCGAACTCGGGCCCTTTGCCTTTCCAGGCAAGTGCTCTACCAACTGAGCTACCCAAGCACGACCCACGCCCCGTCCTCACAGCTTTACTTGTGCCAGGATCTCGTCTCCTGCCTTCCAAACTTTACAGAAGCTCTCCTGCGAAACCTGCAGAACTAGCACTCCTGAAAGAAAGGATATCGCGGAGACATGGCCTAGCCACAGCCTGGGGGATGTTTCCGGAATGAGATTTTCACTCTGCAGCGGAGTGTGCGCTGATATGAAACTTCCTGGCAGATTAAAACTGTGTGCCGGACCGTGACTCGAACTCGGGACCTTTGCCTTTCGCGGGCAAGTGCTCTACCAACTGAGCTACCCAAGCACGCCTCACGCTCCGTCCTCACAGCTTTACTTGTGCCAGTATCTCGTCTCCTGCCTTCCAAACTTTACAGAAGCTCTCCTGCGAACCCTGCAGAACTAGCACTCCTGAAAGAAAGGATATTGCGGAGACATGGCCTAGCCACAGCCTGGGGGATGTTTCCGGAATGAGATTTTCACTCTGCAGCGGAGTGTGCGCTGATATGAAACTTCCTGGCAGATTAAAATTGTGTGCCGGACCGTGACTCGAAGTCGGGACCTTTGCCTTTCGTGGGCAAGTGCTCTACCAACTGAGCTACCCAAGCACGACTCACGCCCCGTCCTCACAGCTTTACTTGTGCCAGTATCTCGTCTCCTGCCTTCCAAACTTTACAGAAGCTCTCCTGCGAAACCTGCAGAACTAGCACTCCTGAAAGAAAGGATATTGCGGAGACATGGCCTAGCCACAGCCTGGGGGATGTTTCCGGAATGAGATTTTCACTCTGCAGCGGAGTGCGCGCTGATATGAAACTTCCTGGCAGATTAAAACTGTGTGCCGGACCGCGACTCGAACTCGGGACCTGTGCCTTTCGCGGGCAAGTGCTCTACAAACTGAGCTACCCAAGCACGACTCACGCCCCGTCCTCACAGCTTTACTTGTGCCAGTATCTCGTCTCCTGCCTTCCAAACTTTACAGAAGCTCTAATGCGAACCCTGCAGAACTAGCACTCCTGAAAGAAAGGATATTGCGGAGACATGGCCTAGCCACAGCCTGGGGGATGTTTCCGGAATGAGATTTTCACTCTGCAGCGGAGTGTGCGCTGATATGAAACTTCCTGGCAGATTAAAACTGTGTGCCGGCCGGACCGTGACTCGAACTCGGGACCTTTGCCTTTCGCGGGCAAGTGCTCTACCAACTGAGCTACCCAAGCACGACTCACGCCCCGTCCTCACAGCCTTTCTTCTGCCAGTATCTCGTCTCCTGCCTTCCAAACTTTACAGAAACTCTCCTGCGAACCCTGCAGAACTAGCACTCCTGAAAGAAAGGATATTGCGGAGACATGGCCTAGCCACAGCCTGGGGGATGTTTCCGGAATGAGATTTTTACTCTGCAGCGGAGTGTGCGCTGATATGAAACTTCCTGGCAGATTAAAACTTTGTGCCGGACCGTGACTCGAACTCGGGACGTTTGCCTTTCGCTGGCAAGTGCTCTACCAACTGAGCTACCCAAGCACGACTCACGCCCCGTCCTCACAGCTTTACTTGTGCCAGTATCTCGTCTCCTGCCTTCCAAACTTTACAGAAGCTCTCCTGCGAACCCTGCAGAACTAGCACTCCTGAAAGAAAGGATATTGCGGAGACATGGCCTAGCCACAGCATGGGGGATGTTTCCGGAATGAGATTTTCACTCTGCAGCGGAGTGTGCGCTGATATGAAACTTCCTGGCAGATTAAAACTGTGTGCCGACCCGTGACTCGAACTCGGGACCTTTGCCTTTCGGGGGCAAGTGCTCTACCAACTGAGCAACACAAGCACGACTCACGCCCCGTCCTCACATCTTTACTTGTGCCAGTGTCTCGTCTCCTGCCTTCCAAACTTTACAGAAGCTCTCCTGCGAACCCTGCAGAACTAGCACTCCTGAAAGAAAGGATATTGCGGAGACATGGCCTAGCCACAGCCTGGGGGATGTTTCCGGAATGAGATTTTCACTCTGCAGCGGAGTGTGCGCTGATATGAAACTTCCTGGCATATTAAAACTATGTGCCGGACCGTGACTCGAACTCGGGACCTTTGCCTTTTGCGGGCAAGTGCTCTACCAACTGAGCTACCCAAGCACGACTCACGCCCCGTCCTCACAGCTTTACTTGTGCCAGTATCTCGTCTCCTGCCTTCCAAATTTTACAGAAGCTCTCCTGCGAACCCTGCAGAACTAGCACTCCTGAAAGAAAGGATATTGCGGAGACATGGTCTAGCCACAGCCTGGGGGATGTTTCCGGAATGAGATTTTCACTCTGCAGCGGATTGTGCGCTGATATGAAACTTCCTGGCAGATTAAAACTGTGTGCCGGACCGTGACTCGAACTCGGGACCTTTGCCTTTCGCGGGCAAGTGCTCTACCAACTGAGCCACCCAAGCACGACTCACGCCCCGTCCTAACAGCTTTTCTTCTGCCAGTATCTCGTCTCCTGCCTTCCAAACTTTACAGAAGCTCTCCTGCGAACCCTGCAGAACTAGCACTCCTGAAAGAAAGGATATTGCGGAGACATGGCCTAGCCACAGCCTGGGGGATGTTTCCGGAATGAGATTTTCACTCTGCAGCGGAGTGTGCGCTGATATGAAACTTCCTGGCAGATTAAAACAGTGTGCCGGACCGTGACTCGAACTCGGGACCTTTGCCTTTCGCGGGCAAGTGCTCTACCAACTGAGCTACCCAAGCACGACTCACGCCCCGTCCTCACAGCCTTTCTTCTGCCAGTATCTCGTCTCCTGCCTTCCAAACTTTACAGAAGCTCTCCTGCGAACCCTGCAGAACTAGCACTCCTGAAAGAAAGGATATTGCGGAGACATGGCCTAGCCACAGCCTGGGGGATGTTTCCGGAATGAGATTTTCACTCTGCAGCGGAGTGTGCGCTGATATGAAACTTCCTGGCAGATTAAAACTGTGTGCCGGACCGTGACTCGAACTCGGGCCCTTTGCCTTTCCAGGCAAGTGCTCTACCAACTGAGCTACCCAAGCACGACCCACGCCCCGTCCTCACAGCTTTACTTGTGCCAGTATCTCGTCTCCTGCCTTCCAAACTTTACAGAAGCTCTCCTGCGAAACCTGCAGAACTAGCACTCCTGAAAGAAAGGATATCGCGGAGACATGGCCTAGCTACAGCCTGGGGGATGTTTCCGGAATGAGATTTTCACTCTGCAGCGGAGTGTGCGCTGATATGAAACTTCCTGGCACATTAAAACTGTGTGCCGGACCGGGACTCGAACTCGGGACCTTTGCCTTTCGCGGGCAAGTGCTCTACCAACTGAGCTACCCAAGCACGACTCACGCCCCGTCCTCACAGCTTTACTTGTGCCAGTATCTCGTCTCCTGCCTTCCAAACTTTACAGAAGCTCTCCTGCGAACCCTGCAGAACTAGCACTCCTGAAAGAAAGGATATTGCGGAGACATGGCCTAGCCACAGCCTGGGGGATGTTTCCGGAATGAGATTTTCACTCTGCAGCGGAGTGTGCGCTGATATGAAACTTCCTGGCAGATTAAAACTGTGTGTCGGACCGTGACTCGAAGTCGGGACCTTTGCCTTTCGTGGGCAAGTGCTCTACCAACTGAGCTACCCAAGCACGACTCACGCCCCGTCCTCACAGCTTTACTTGTGCCAGTATCTCGTCTCCTGCCTTCCAAACTTTACAGAAGCTCTCCTGCGAAACCTGCAGAACTAGCACTCCTGAAAGAAAGGATATTGCGGAGACATGGCCTAGCCACAGCCTGGGGGAAGTTTCCGGAATGAGATTTTCACTCTGCAGCGGAGTGCGCGCTGATATGAAACTTCCTGGCAGATTAAAACTGTGTGCTGGACCGCGACTCGAACTCGGGACCTGTGCCTTTCGCGGGCAAGTGCTCTACAAACTGAGCTACCCAAGCACGACTCACGCCCCGTCCTCACAGCTTTACTTGTGCCAGTATCTCGTCTCCTGCCTTCCAAACTTTACAGAAGCTCTAATGCGAACCCTGCAGAACTAGCACTCCTGAAAGAAAGGATATTGCGGAGACATGGCCTAGCCACAGCCTGGGGGATGTTTCCGGAATGAGATTTTCACTCTGCAGCGGAGTGTGCGCTGATATGAAACTTCCTGGCAGATTAAAACTGTGTGCCGGCCGGACCGTGACTCGAACTCGGGACCTTTGCCTTTCGCGGGCAAGTGCTCTACCAACTGAGCTACCCAAGCACGACTCACGCCCCGTCCTCACAGCCTTCCTTCTGCCAGTATCTCGTCTCCTGCCTTCCAAACTTTACAGAAGCTCTCCTGCGAACCCTGCAGAACTAGCACTCCTGAAAGAAAGGATATTGCGGAGACATGGCCTAGCCACAGCCTGGGGGATGTTTCCGGAATGAGATTTTCACTCTGCAGCGGAGTGTGCGCTGATATGAAACTTCCTGGCAGATTAAAACTTTGTGCCGGACCGTGACTCGAACTCGGGACCTTTGCCTTTCGCTGGCAAGTGCTCTACCAACTGAGCTACCCAAGCACGACTCACGCCCCTTCCTCACAGCTTTACTTGTGCCAGTATCTCGTCTCCTGCCTTCCAAACTTTACAGAAGCTCTCCTGCGAAACCTGCAGAACTAGCACTCCTGAAAGAAAGGATATTGCGGAGACATGGCCTAGCCACAGCATGGGGGATGTTTCCGGAATGAGATTTTCACTCTGCAGCGGAGTGTGCGCTGATATGAAACTTCCTGGCAGATTAAAACTGTGAGCCGACCCGTGACTCGAACTCGGGACCTTTACCTTTCGGGGGCAAGTGCTCTACCAACTGAGCAACCCAAGCACGACTCACGCCCCGTCCTCACATCTTTACTTGTGCCAGTGTCTCGTCTCCTGCCTTCCAAACTTTACAGAAGCTCTCCTGCGAACCCTGCAGAACTAGCACTCCTGAAAGAAAGGATATTGCGGAGACATGGCCTAGCCACAGCCTGGGGGATGTTTCCGGAATGAGATTTTCACTCTGCAGCGGAGTGTGCGCTGATATGAAACTTCCTGGCAGATTAAAACAGTGTGCCGGACCGTGACTCGAACTCGGGACCTTTGCCTTTCGCGGGCAAGTGCTCTACCAACTGAGCAACCCAAGCACGACTCACGCCCCGTCCTCACAGCTTTACTTGTACCAGTGTCTCGTCTCCTGCCTTCCAAACTTTACAGAAGCTTTCATGCGAACCCTGCAGAACTAGCACTCCTGAAAGAAAGGATATTGCAGAGACATGGGTTAGCCACAGCCTGGGGGACGTTTCCAGAGTGAGATTTTCACTCTGCAGCGGAGTTTGCGCTTATGTAAAACTTCCTGGCAGATTAAAACTGTGTGCCGGACCGTGACTCGAACTCGGGACCTGTGCCTTTCGCGGGCAAGTGCTCTACAAACTGAGCTACCCAAGCACGACTCACGCCCCGTCCTCACAGCTTTACTTGTGCCAGTATCTCGTCTCCTGCCTTCCAAACTTTACAGAAGCTCTAATGCGAACCCTGCAGAACTAGCACTCCTGAAAGAAAGGATATTGCGGAGACATGGCCTAGCCACAGCCTGGGGGATGTTTCCGGAATGAGATTTTCACTCTGCAGCGGAGTGTGCGCTGATATGAAACTTCCTGGCAGATTAAAACTGTGTGCCGGCCGGACCGTGACTCGAACTCGGGACCTTTGCCTTTCGCGGGCAAGTGCTCTACCAACTGAGCTACCCAAGCACGACTCACGCCCCGTCCTCACAGCCTTTCTTCTGCCAGTATCTCGTCTCCTGCCTTCCAAACTTTACAGAAGCTCTCCTGCGAACCCTGCAGAACTAGCACTCCTGAAAGAAAGGATATTGCGGAGACATGGCCTAGCCACAGCCTGGGGGATGTTTCCGGAATGAGATTTTTACTCTGCAGCGGAGTGTGCGCTGATATGAAACTTCCTGGCAGATTAAAACTTTGTGCCGGACCGTGACTCGAACTCGGGACCTTTGCCTTTCCAGGCAAGTGCTCTACCAACTGAGCTACCCAAGCACGACTCACGCCCCGTCCTCACAGCTTTACTTGTGCCAGTATCTCGTCTCCTGCCTTCCAAACTTTACAGAAGCTCTCCTGCGAAACCTGCAGAACTAGCACTCCTGAAAGAAAGGATATTGCGGAGACATGGCCTAGCCACAGCATGGGGGATGTTTCCGGAATGAGATTTTCACTCTGCAGCGGAGTGTGCGCTGATATGAAACTTCCTGGCAGATTAAAACTGTGTGCCGACCCGTGACTCGAACTCGGGACCTTTACCTTTCGGGGGCAAGTGCTCTACCAACTGAGCAACCCAAGCACGACTCACGCCCCGTCCTCACATCTTTACTTGTGCCAGTGTCTCGTCTCCTGCCTTCCAAACTTTACAGAAGCTCTCCTGCGAACCCTGCAGAACTAGCACTCCTGAAAGAAAGGATATTGCGGAGACATGGCCTAGCCACAGCCTGGGGGATGTTTCCGGAATGAGATTTTCACTCTGCAGCGGAGTGTGCGCTGATATGAAACTTCCTGGCAGATTAAAACAGTGTGCCGGACCGTGACTCGAACTCGGTACCTTTGCCTTTCGCGGGCAAGTGCTCTACCAACTGAGCAACCCAAGCACGACTCACGCCCCGTCCTCACAGCTTTACTTGTACCAGTGTCTCGTCTCCTGCCTTCCAAACTTTACAGAAGCTTTCATGCGAACCCTGCAGAACTAGCACTCCTGAAAGAAAGGATATTGCAGAGACATGGGTTAGCCACAGCCTGGGGGACGTTTCCAGAGTGAGATTTTCACTCTGCAGCGGAGTTTGCGCTTATGTAAAACTTCCTGGCAGATTAAAACTGTGTGCCGGACCGTGACTCGAACTCGGGACCTTTGCCTTTCGCGGGCAAGTGCTCTACCAACTGAGCTACCCAAGCACGACCCACGCCCCGTCCTCACAGCTTTTCTTCTGCCATTATCTCGTCTCCTGCCTTCCAAACTTTACAGAAGCTTTCATGCGAAACCTGCAGAACTAGCACTCCTGAAAGAAAGGACACTGTGCGGACATGGCTTAGCCACAGCCTGGGGGATGTTTCCGGAATGAGATTTTCACTCTGCAGCGGAGTGTGCGCTGATATGACACTTCCTGGCAGATTAAAACTGTGTGCCGGACCGTGACTCGAACTCGGGAACTTTGCCTTTCGCGGGCAAGTGCTCTACCAACTGAGCTACCCAAGCACGACTCACGCCCCGTCCTCACAGCTTTACATGTGCCAGTATCTCGACTCCTGCCTTCCAAACTTTACAGAAGCACTCCTGCGAACCCTGCAGAACTAGCACTCCTGAAAGAAAGGATATCGCGGAGACATGGCCTAGCCACAGCCTGGGGGATGTTTCCGGAATGAGATTTTCACTCTGCAGCGGAGTGTGCGCTGATATGAAACTTCCTGGCAGATTAAAACTGTGTGCCGGACCGTGACTCGAACTCGGGACCTTTGCCTTTCGCGGGCAAGTGCTCTACCAACTGAGCTACCCAAGCACGACTCACGCCCCGTCCTCACAGCTTTTCTTCTGCCAGTATCTCGTCTCCTGCCTTCCAAACTTTACAGAAGCTCTCCTGCGAACCCTGCAGAACTAGCACTCCTGAAAGAAAGGATATTGCGGAGATATGGCCTAGCACCAGCCTGGGGGATGTTTCCGGAATGAGATTTTCACTCTGCAGCGGAGTGTGCTCTAATATGAAACTTCCTGGCAGATTAAAACTTTGTGCCGGACCGTGACTCGAACTCGGGACCTTTGCCCTTCGCGGGCAAGTGCACTACCAACTGAGCAACCCAAGCACGACTCACGCCCCGTCCTCACAGCTTTACTTGTGCCAGTATCTCGTCTCCTGCCTTCCAAACTTTACAGAAGCTCTCCTGCGAACCCTGCAGAACTAGCACTCCTGAAAGAAAGGATATTGCGGAGACATGGCCTAGCCACAGTCTGGGGGATGTTTCCGGAATGAGATTTTCACTCTGCAGCGGAGTTTGCGCTGATATGAAACTTCCTGGCACATTAAAACTGTGTGCTGGACCGTGACTCGAACTCGGGACCTTTGCCTTTCGCGGGCAAGTGCTCTACCAACTGAGCTACCCAAGCACGACTCACGCCCCGTCCTCACAGCTTTTCTTCTGCCAGTATCTCGTCTCCTGCCTTCCAAACTTTACAGAAGCTCTCCTGCGAACCCTGCAGAACTAGCACTCCTGAAAGAAAGGATATTGCGGAGACATGGCCTAGCCACAGCCTGGGGGATGTTTCCGGAATGAGATTTTTACTCTGCAGCGGAGTGTGCGCTGATATGAAACTTCCTGGCAGATTAAAACTTTGTGCCGGACCGTGACTCGAACTCGGGACCTTTGCCTTTCGCGGGCATGTGCTCTACCAACTGAGCTACCCAAGCACGACTTACGCCCCGTCCTCACAGCTTTACTTGTGCCAGTATCTCGTCTCCTGCCTTCCAAACTTTACAGAAGCTCTCCTGCGAACCCTGCAGAACTAGCACTCCTGAAAGAAAGGATATTGCGGAGACATGGCCTAGCCACAGCCTGGGAGATGTTTCCGGAATGAGATTTTCACTCTGCAGCGGAGTGTGCGCTGATATGAAACTTCCTGGCAGATTAAAACTGTGTGCCGGACCGTGACTCGAACTCGGGACGTTTGCCTTTCGCGGGGAAGTGCTCTACCAACTGAGCTACCCAAGCACGACTCACGCCCCGTCCTCACAGCTTTACTTGTGCCAGTATCTCGTCTCCTGCCTTCCAAACTTTACAGAAGCTCTCCTGCGAACCCTGCAGAACTAGCACTCCTGAAAGAAAGGATATTGCGGAGACATGGCCTAGCCACAGCCTGGGGGATGTTTCCGGAATGAGATTTTCACTCTGCAGCGGAGTGTGCGCTGATAAGAAACTTCCTGGCAGATTAAAACTGTGTGCTTTACCGTGACTCGAACTCGGGACCTTTGCCCTTCGCGGGCAAGTGCACTACCAACTGAGCAACCCAAGCACGACTCACGCCCCGTCCTCACAGCTTTACTTGTGCCAGTATCTCGTCTCCTGCCTTCCAAACTTTACAGAAGCTCTCCTGCGAACCCTGCAGAACTAGCACTCCTGAAAGAAAGGATATTGCGGAGACATGGCCTAGCCACAGTCTGGGGGATGTTTCCGGAATGAGATTTTCACTCTGCAGCGGAGTTTGCGCTGATATGAAACTTCCTGGCACATTAAAATTGTGTGCTGGACCGTGACTCGAACTCGGGACCTTTGCCTTTCGCGGGCAAGTGCTCTACCAACTGAGCTACCCAAGCACGACTCACGCCCCGTCCTCACAGCTTTTCTTCTGCCAGTATCTCGTCTCCTGCCTTCCAAACTTTACAGAAGCTCTCCTGCGAACCCTGCAGAACTAGCACTCCTGAAAGAAAGGATATTGCGGAGACATGGCCTAGCCACAGCCTGGGGGATGTTTCCGGAATGAGATTTTCACTCTGCAGCGGAGTGTGCGCTGATATGAAACTTCCTGGCAGATTAAAACTTTGTGCCGGACCGTGACTCGAACTCGGGACCTTTGCCTTTCGCGGGCATGTGCTCTACCAACTGAGCTACCCAAGCACGACTTACGCCCCGTCCTCACAGCTTTTCTTCTGCCAGTATCTCGTCTCCTGCCTTCCAAACTTTACAGAAGCTCTCCTGCGAAACCTGCAGAACTAGCACTCCTGAAAGAAAGGATATTGCGGAGACATGGCCTAGCCACAGCCTGGGGGATGTTTCCGGAATGAGAGTTTCACTCTGCAGCGGAGTGCGCGCTGATATGAAACTTCCTTTCAGATTAAAACTGTGTGCCGGACCGCGACTCGAACTCGGGACCTGTGCCTTTCGCGGGCAAGTGCTCTACAAACTGAGCTACCCAAGCACGACTCACGCCCCGTCCTCACAGCTTTACTTGTGCCAGTATCTCGTCTCCTGCCTTCCAAACTTTACAGAAGCTCTAATGCGAACCCTGCAGAACTAGCACTCCTGAAAGAAAGGATATTGCGGAGACATGGCCTAGCCACAGCCTGGGGGATGTTTCCGGAATGAGATTTTCACTCTGCAGCGGAGTGTGCGCTGATATGAAACTTCCTGGCAGATTAAAACTGTGTGCCGGCCGGACCGTGACTCGAACTCGGGACCTTTGCCTTTCGCGGGCAAGTGCTCTACCAACTGAGCTACCCAAGCACGACTCACCCCCCGTCCTCACAGCCTTTCTTCTGCCAGTATCTCGTCTCCTGCCTTCCAAACTTTACAGAAGCTCTCCTGCGAACCCTGCAGAACTAGCACTCCTGAAAGAAAGGATATTGCGGAGACATGGCCTAGCCACAGCCTGGGGGATGTTTCCGGAATGAGAATTTTACTCTGCAGCGGAGTGTGCGCTGATATGAAACTTCCTGGCAGATTAAAACTTTGTGCCGGACCGTGACTCGAACTCGGGACCTTTGCCTTTCGCTGGCAAGTGCTCTACCAACTGAGCTACCCAAGCACGACTCACGCCCCGTCCTCACAGCTTTACTTGTGCCAGTATCTCGTCTCCTGCCTTCCAAACTTTACAGAAGCTCTCCTGCGAACCCTGCAGAACTAGCACTCCTGAAAGAAAGGATATTGCGGAGACATGGCCTAGCCACAGCATGGGGGATGTTTCCGGAATGAGATTTTCAGTCTGCAGCGGAGTGTGCGCTGGTATGAAACTTCCTGGCAGATTAAAACTGTGTGCCGACCCGTGACTCGAACACGGGACCTTTACCTTTCGGGGGCAAGTGCTCTACCAACTGAGCAACCCAAGCACGACTCACGCCCCGTCCTCACATCTTTACTTGTGCCAGTGTCTCGTCTCCTGCCTTCCAAACTTTACAGAAGCTCTCCTGCGAACCCTGCAGAACTAGCACTCCTGAAAGAAAGGATATTGCGGAGACATGGCCTAGCCACAGCCTGGGGGATGTTTCCGGAATGAGATTTTCACTCTGCAGCGGAGTGTGCGCTGATATGAAACTTCCTGGCATATTAAAACTATGTGCCGGACCGTGACTCGAACTCGGGACCTTTGCCTTTTGCGGGCATGTGCTCTACCAACTAAGCTACCCAAGCACGACTCACGCCCCGTCCTCACAGCTTTACTTGTGCCAGTGTGTCGTCTCCTGCCTTCCAAATTTTACGGAAGCTCTCCTGCGAACCCTGCAGAACTAGCACTCCTGAAAGAAAGGATATTGCGGAGACATGGTCTAGCCACAGCCTGGGGGATGTTTCCGGAATGAGATTGGCACTCTGCAGCGGATTGTGCGCTGATATGAAACTTCCTGGCAGATTAAAACTGTGTGCCGGACCGTGACTCGAACTCGGGAACTTTGCCTTTCGCGGGCAAGTGCTCTACCAACTGAGCCACCCAAGCACGACTCACGCCCCGTCCTAACAGCTTTTCTTCTGCCAGTATCTCGTCTCCTGCCTTCCAATTTTTACAGAAGCTCTCCTGCGAACCCTGCAGAACTAGCACTCCTGAAAGAAAGGATATTGCGGAGACATGGCCTAGCCACAGCCTGGGGGATGTTTCCGGAATGAGATTTTCACTCTGCAGCGGAGTGTGCGCTGATATGAAACTTCCTGGCAGATTAACACTGTGTGCCAGACCGTGACTCGAACTCGGGACCTTTGCCTTTCCAGGCAATTGCTCTACCAACTGAGCTACCCAAGCACGACTCACGCCCCGTCCTCACAGCCTTTCTTCTGCCAGTATCTCGTCTCCTGCCTTCCAAACTTTACAGAAGCTCTCCTGCGAACCCTGCAGAACTAGCACTCCTGAAAGAAAGGATATTGCGGAGACATGGCCTAGCCACAGCCTGGGGGATGTTTCCGGAATGAGATTTTCACTCTGCAGCGGAGTGTGCGCTGATATGAAACTTCCTGGCACATTAAAACTGTGTGCCGGACCGTGACTCGAACTCGGGCCCTTTGCCTTTCCAGGCAAGTGCTCTACCAACTGAGCTACCCAAGCACGACCCACGCCCCGTCCTCACAGCTTTACTTGTGCCAGTATCTCGTCTCCCGCCTTCCAAACTTTACAGAAGCTCTCCTGCGAAACCTGCAGAACTAGCACTCCTGAAAGAAAGGATATCGCGGAGTCATGGCCTAGCCACAGCCTGGGGGATGTTTCCGGAATGAGATTTTCACTCTGCAGCGGAGTGTGCGCTGATATGAAACTTCCTGGCACATTAAAACTGTGTGCCGGACCGGGACTCGAACTCGGGACCTTTGCCTTTCGCGGGCAAGTGCTCTACCAACTGAGCTACCCAAGCACGCCTCACGCTCCGTCCTCACAGCTTTACTTGTGCCAGTATCTCGTCTCCTGCCTTCCAAACTTTACAGAAGCTCTCCTGCGAACCCTGCAGAACTAGCACTCCTGAAAGAAAGGATATTGCGGAGACATGGCCTAGCCACAGCCTGGGGGATGTTTCCGGAATGAGATTTTCACTCTGCAGCGGAGTGTGCGCTGATATGAAACTTCCTGGCAGATTAAAACTGTGTGTCGGACCATGACTCGAAGTCGGGACCTTTGCCCTTCGTGGGCAAGTGCTCTACCAACTGAGCTACCCAAGCACGACTCACGCCCCGTCCTCACAGCTTTACTTGTGCCAGTATCTCGTCTCCTGCCTTCCAAACTTTACAGAAGCTCTCCTGCGAACCCTGCAGAACTAGCACTCCTGAAAGAAAGGATATTGCGGAGACATGGCCTAGCCACAGCCTGGGAGATGTTTCCGGAATGAGATTTTCACTCTGCAGCGGAGTGTGCGCTGATATGAAACTTCCTGGCAGATTAAAACTGTGTGCCGGACCGTGACTCGAACTCGGGACCTTTGCCTTTCGCGGGGAAGTGCTCTACCAACTGAGCTACCCAAGCACGACTCACGCCCCGTCCTCACAGCTTTACTTGTGCCAGTATCTCGTCTCCTGCCTTCCAAACTTTACAGAAGCTCTCCTGCGAACCCTGCAGAACTAGCACTCCTGAAAGAAAGGATATTGCGGAGACATGGCCTAGCCACAGCCTGGGGGATGTTTCCGGAATGAGATTTTCACTCTGCAGCGGAGTGTGCGCTGATATGAAACTTCCTGGCAGATTAAAACTGTGTGCTTTACCGTGACTCGAACTCGGGACCTTTGCCCTTCGCGGGCAAGTGCACTACCAACTGAGCAACCCAAGCACGACTCACGCCCCGTCCTCACAGCTTTACTTGTGCCAGTATCTCGTCTCCTGCCTTCCAAACTTTACAGAAGCTCTCCTGCGAAACCTGCAGAACTAGCACTCCTGAAAGAAAGGATATCGCGGAGTCATGGCCTAGCCACAGCCTGGGGGATGTTTCCGGAATGAGATTTTCACTCTGCAGCGGAGTGTGCGCTGATATGAAACTTCCTGGCACATTAAAACTGTGTGCCGGACCGGGACTCGAACTCGGGACCTTTGCCTTTCGCGGGCAAGTGCTCTACCAACTGAGCTACCCAAGCACGCCTCACGCTCCGTCCTCACAGCTTTACTTGTGCCAGTATCTCGTCTCCTGCCTTCCAAACTTTACAGAAGCTCTCCTGCGAACCCTGCAGAACTAGCACTCCTGAAAGAAAGGATATTGCGGAGACATGGCCTAGCCACAGCCTGGGGGATGTTTCCGGAATGAGATTTTCACTCTGCAGCGGAGTGTGCGCTGATATGAAACTTCCTGGCAGATTAAAACTGTGTGTCGGACCATGACTCGAAGTCGGGACCTTTGCCCTTCGTGGGCAAGTGCTCTACCAACTGAGCAACCCAAGCACGACTCACGCCCCGTCCTCACAGCTTTACTTGTGCCAGTATCTCGTCTCCTGCCTTCCAAACTTTACAGAAGCTCTCCTGCGAACCCTGCAGAACTAGCACTCCTGAAAGAAAGGATATTGCGGAGACATGGCCTAGCCACAGCCTGGGAGATGTTTCCGGAATGAGATTTTCACTCTGCAGCGGAGTGTGCGCTGATATGAAACTTCCTGGCAGATTAAAACTGTGTGCCGGACCGTGACTCGAACTCGGGACCTTTGCCTTTCGCGGGGAAGTGCTCTACCAACTGAGCTACCCAAGCACGACTCACGCCCCGTCCTCACAGCTTTACTTGTGCCAGTATCTCGTCTCCTGCCTTCCAAACTTTACAGAAGCTCTCCTGCGAACCCTGCAGAACTAGCACTCCTGAAAGAAAGGATATTGCGGAGACATGGCCTAGCCACAGCCTGGGGGATGTTTCCGGAATGAGATTTTCACTCTGCAGCGGAGTGTGCGCTGATATGAAACTTCCTGGCAGATTAAAACTGTGTGCTTTACCGTGACTCGAACTCGGGACCTTTGCCCTTCGCGGGCAAGTGCACTACCAACTGAGCAACCCAAGCACGACTCACGCCCCGTCCTCACAGCTTTACTTGTGCCAGTATCTCGTCTCCTGCCTTCCAAACTTTACAGAAGCTCTCCTGCGAACCCTGCAGAACTAGCACTCCTGAAAGAAAGGATATTGCGGAGACATGGCCTAGCCACAGTCTGGGGGATGTTTCCGGAATGAGATTTTCACTCTGCAGCGGAGTTTGCGCTGATATGAAACTTCCTGGCACATTAAAACTGTGTGCTGGACCGTGACTCGAACTCGGGACCTTTGCCTTTCGCGGGCAAGTGCTCTACCAACTGAGCTACCCAAGCACGACTCACGCCCCGTCCTCACAGCTTTTCTTCTGCCAGTATCTCGTCTCCTGCCTTCCAAACTTTACAGAAGCTCTCCTGCGAACCCTGCAGAACTAGCACTCCTGAAAGAAAGGATATTGCGGAGACATGGCCTAGCCACAGCCTGGGGGATGTTTCCGGAATGAGATTTTCACTCTGCAGCGGAGTGTGCGCTGATATGAAACTTCCTGGCAGATTAAAACTTTGTGCCGGACCGTGACTCGAACTCGGGACCTTTGCCTTTCGCGGGCATGTGCTCTACCAACTGAGCTACCCAAGCACGACTTACGCCCCGTCCTCACAGCTTTTCTTCTGCCAGTATCTCGTCTCCTGCCTTCCAAACTTTACAGAAGCTCTCCTGCGAAACCTGCAGAACTAGCACTCCTGAAAGAAAGGATATTGCGGAGACATGGCCTAGCCACAGCCTGGGGGATGTTTCCGGAATGAGAGTTTCACTCTGCAGCGGAGTGCGCGCTGATATGAAACTTCCTTTCAGATTAAAACTGTGTGCCGGACCGCGACTCGAACTCGGGACCTGTGCCTTTCGCGGGCAAGTGCTCTACAAACTGAGCTACCCAAGCACGACTCACGCCCCGTCCTCACAGCTTTACTTGTGCCAGTATCTCGTCTCCTGCCTTCCAAACTTTACAGAAGCTCTAATGCGAACCCTGCAGAACTAGCACTCCTGAAAGAAAGGATATTGCGGAGACATGGCCTAGCCACAGCCTGGGGGATGTTTCCGGAATGAGATTTTTACTCTGCAGCGGAGTGTGCGCTGATATGAAACTTCCTGGCAGATTAAAACTGTGTGCCGGCCGGACCGTGACTCGAACTCGGGACCTTTGCCTTTCGCGGGCAAGTGCTCTACCAACTGAGCTACCCAAGCACGACTCACCCCCCGTCCTCACAGCCTTTCTTCTGCCAGTATCTCGTCTCCTGCCTTCCAAACTTTACAGAAGCTCTCCTGCGAACCCTGCAGAACTAGCACTCCTGAAAGAAAGGATATTGCGGAGACATGGCCTAGCCACAGCCTGGGGGATGTTTCCGGAATGAGAATTTTACTCTGCAGCGGAGTGTGCGCTGATATGAAACTTCCTGGCAGATTAAAACTTTGTGCCGGACCGTGACTCGAACTCGGGACCTTTGCCTTTCGCTGGCAAGTGCTCTACCAACTGAGCTACCCAAGCACGACTCACGCCCCGTCCTCACAGCTTTACTTGTGCCAGTATCTCGTCTCCTGCCTTCCAAACTTTACAGAAGCTCTCCTGCGAACCCTGCAGAACTAGCACTCCTGAAAGAAAGGATATTGCGGAGACATGGCCTAGCCACAGCATGGGGGATGTTTCCGGAATGAGATTTTCAGTCTGCAGCGGAGTGTGCGCTGGTATGAAACTTCCTGGCAGATTAAAACTGTGTGCCGACCCGTGACTCGAACTCGGGACCTTTACCTTTCGGGGGCAAGTGCTCTACCAACTGAGCAACCCAAGCACGACTCACGCCCCGTCCTCACATCTTTACTTGTGCCAGTGTCTCGTCTCCTGCCTTCCAAACTTTACAGAAGCTCTCCTGCGAACCCTGCAGAACTAGCACTCCTGAAAGAAAGGATATTGCGGAGACATGGCCTAGCCACAGCCTGGGGGATGTTTCCGGAATGAGATTTTCACTCTGCAGCGGAGTGTGCGCTGATATGAAACTTCCTGGCATATTAAAACTATGTGCCGGACCGTGACTCGAACTCGGGACCTTTGCCTTTTGCGGGCATGTGCTCTACCAACTAAGCTACCCAAGCACGACTCACGCCCCGTCCTCACAGCTTTACTTGTGCCAGTGTGTCGTCTCCTGCCTTCCAAATTTTACGGAAGCTCTCCTGCGAACCCTGCAGAACTAGCACTCCTGAAAGAAAGGATATTGCGGAGACATGGCCTAGCCACAGCCTGGGGGATGTTTCCGGAATGAGATTTTCACTCTGCAGCGGAGTGTGCGCTGATATGAAACTTCCTGGCAGATTAACACTGTGTGCCAGACCGTGACTCGAACTCGGGACCTTTGCCTTTCCAGGCAATTGCTCTACCAACTGAGCTACCCAAGCACGACTCACGCCCCGTCCTCACAGCCTTTCTTCTGCCAGTATCTCGTCTCCTGCCTTCCAAACTTTACAGAAGCTCTCCTGCGAACCCTGCAGAACTAGCACTCCTGAAAGAAAGGATATTGCGGAGACATGGCCTAGCCACAGCCTGGGGGATGTTTCCGGAATGAGATTTTCACTCTGCAGCGGAGTGTGCGCTGATATGAAACTTCCTGGCACATTAAAACTGTGTGCCGGACCGTGACTCGAACTCGGGCCCTTTGCCTTTCCAGGCAAGTGCTCTACCAACTGAGCTACCCAAGCACGACCCACGCCCCGTCCTCACAGCTTTACTTGTGCCAGTATCTCGTCTCCCGCCTTCCAAACTTTACAGAAGCTCTCCTGCGAAACCTGCAGAACTAGCACTCCTGAAAGAAAGGATATCGCGGAGTCATGGCCTAGCCACAGCCTGGGGGATGTTTCCGGAATGAGATTTTCACTCTGCAGCGGAGTGTGCGCTGATATGAAACTTCCTGGCACATTAAAACTGTGTGCCGGACCGGGACTCGAACTCGGGACCTTTGCCTTTCGCGGGCAAGTGCTCTACCAACTGAGCTACCCAAGCACGCCTCACGCTCCGTCCTCACAGCTTTACTTGTGCCAGTATCTCGTCTCCTGCCTTCCAAACTTTACAGAAGCTCTCCTGCGAACCCTGCAGAACTAGCACTCCTGAAAGAAAGGATATTGCGGAGACATGGCCTAGCCACAGCCTGGGGGATGTTTCCGGAATGAGATTTTCACTCTGCAGCGGAGTGTGCGCTGATATGAAACTTCCTGGCAGATTAAAACTGTGTGCCGGCCCGACCGTGACTCGAACTCGGGACCTTTGCCTTTCGCGGGCAAGTGCTCTACCAACTGAGCTACCCAAGCACGACTCACGCCCCGTCCTCACAGCCTTTCTTCTGCCAGTATCTCGTCTCCTGCCTTCCAAACTTTACAGAAGCTCTCCTGCGAACCCTGCAGAACTAGCACTCCTGAAAGAAAGGATATTGCGGAGACATGGCCTAGCCACAGCCTGGGGGATGTTTCCGGAATGAGATTTTTACTCTGCAGCGGAGTGTGCGCTGATATGAAACTTCCTGGCAGATTAAAACTTTGTGCCGGACCGTGACTCGAACTCGGGAACTTTGCCTTTCGCTGGCAAGTGCTCTACCAACTGAGCTACCCAAGCACGACTCACGCCCCGTCCTCACAGCTTTACTTGTGCCAGTATCTCGTCTCCTGCCTTCCAAACTTTACAGAAGCTCTCCTGCGAACCCTGCAGAACTAGCACTCCTGAAAGAAAGGATATTGCGGAGACATGGCCTAGCCACAGCATGGGGGATGTTTCCGGAATGAGATTTTCACTCTGCAGCGGAGTGTGCGCTGATATGAAACTTCCTGGCAGATTAAAACTGTGTGCCGGACCGTGACTCGAACTCGGGACCTTTGCCTTTCGCGGGCAAGTGCTCTACCAACTGAGCAACCCAAGCACGACTCACGCCCCGTCCTCACATCTTTACTTGTGCCAGTGTCTCGTCTCCTGCCTTCCAAACTTTACAGAAGCTCTCCTGCGAACCCTGCAGAACTAGCACTCCTGAAAGAAAGGATATTGCGGAGACATGGTCTAGCCACAGCCTGGGGGATGTTTCCGGAATGAGATTTTCACTCTGCAGCGGAGTGTGCGCTGATATGAAACTTCCTGGCAGATTAAAACTGTGTGCCAGACCGTGACTCGAACTCGGGACCTTTGCCTTTCCAGGCAAGTGCTCTACCAACTGAGCTACCCAAGCACGACTCAAGCCCCGTCCTCACAGCCTTTCGTCTGCCAGTATCTCGTCTCCTGCCTTCCAAACTTTACAGAAGCTCTCCTGCGAACCCTGCAGAACTAGCACTCCTGAAAGAAAGGATATTGCGGAGACATGGCCTAGCCACAGCCTGGGGGATGTTTCCGGAATGAGATTTTCACTCTGCAGCGGAGTGTGCGCTGATATGAAACTTCCTGGCACATTAAAACTGTGTGCCGGACCGTGACTCGAACTCGGACCCTTTGCCTTTCCAGGCAAGTGCTCTACCAACTGAGCTACCCAAGCACGACCCACGCCCCGTCCTCACAGCTTTACTTGTGCCAGTATCTCGTCTCCCGCCTTCCAAACTTTACAGAAGCTCTCCTGCGAAACCTGCAGAACTAGCACTCCAGAAAGAAAGGATATCGCGGAGACATGGCCTAGCCACAGCCTGGGGGATGATTCCGGAATGAGATTTTCACTCTGCAGCGGAGTGTGCGCTGATATGAAACTTCCTGGCACATTAAAACTGTGTGCCGGACCGGGACTCGAACTCGGGACCTTTGCCTTTCGCGGGCAAGTGCTCTACCAACTGAGCTACCCAAGCACGCCTCACGCTCCGTCCTCACAGCTTTACTTGTGCCAGTATCTCGTCTCCTGCCTTCCAAACTTTACAGAAGCTCTCCTGCGAACCCTGCAGAACTAGCACTCCTGAAAGAAAGGATATTGCGGAGACATGGCCTAGCCACAGCCTGGGGGATGTTTCCGGAATGAGATTTTCACTCTGCAGCGGAGTGTGCGCTGATATGAAACTTCCTGGCAGATTAAAACTGTGTGTCGGACCATGACTCGAAGTCGGGACCTTTGCCCTTCGTGGGCAAGTGCTCTACCAACTGAGCTACCCAAGCACGACTCACGCCCCGTCCTCACAGCTTTACTTGTGCCAGTATCTCGTCTCCTGCCTTCCAAACTTTACAGAAGCTCTAATGCGAACCCTGCAGAACTAGCACTCCTGAAAGAAAGGATATTGCGGAGACATGGCCTAGCCACAGCCTGGGGGATGTTTCCGGAATGAGATTTTCACTCTGCAGCGGAGTGTGCGCTGATATGAAACTTCCTGGCAGATTAAAACTGTGTGCCGGCCGGACCGTGACTCGAACTCGGGACCTTTGCCTTTCGCGGGCAAGTGCTCTACCAACTGAGCTACCCAAGCACGACTCACGCCCCGTCCTCACAGCCTTTCTTCTGCCAGTATCTCGTCTCCTGCCTTCCAAACTTTACAGAAGCTCTCCTGCGAACCCTGCAGAACTAGCACTCCTGAAAGAAAGGATATTGCGGAGACATGGCCTAGCCACAGCCTGGGGGATGTTTCCGGAATGAGATTTTTACTCTGCAGCGGAGTGTGCGCTGATATGAAACTTCCTGGCAGATTAAAACTTTGTGCCGGACCGTGACTCGAACTCGGGACCTTTGCCTTTCGCTGGCAAGTGCTCTACCAACTGAGCTACCCAAGCACGACTCACGCCCCGTCCTCACAGCTTTACTTGTGCCAGTATCTCGTCTCCTGCCTTCCAAACTTTACAGAAGCTCTCCTGCGAACCCTGCAGAACTAGCACTCCTGAAAGAAAGGATATTGCGGAGACATGGCCTAGCCACAGCATGGGGGATGTTTCCGGAATGAGATTTTCACTCTGCAGCGGAGTGTGCGCTGATATGAAACTTCCTGGCAGATTAAAACTGTGTGCCGGACCGTGACTCGAACTCGGGACCTTTGCCTTTCGCGGGCAAGTGCTCTACCAACTGAGCAACCCAAGCACGACTCACGCCCCGTCCTCACATCTTTACTTGTGCCAGTGTCTCGTCTCCTGCCTTCCAAACTTTACAGAAGCTCTCCTGCGAACCCTGCAGAACTAGCACTCCTGAAAGAAAGGATATTGCGGAGACATGGCCTAGCCACAGCCTGGGGGATGTTTCCGGAATGAGATTTTCACTCTGCAGCGGAGTGTGCGCTGATATGAAACTTCCTGGCAGATTAAAACAGTGTGCCGGACCGTGACTCGAACTCGGGACCTTTGCCTTTCGCGGGCAAGTGCTCTACCAACTGAGCAACCCAAGCACGACTCACGCCCCGTCCTCACAGCTTTACTTGTGCCAGTGTCTCGTCTCCTACCTTCCAAACTTTACAGAAGCTTTCATGCGAACCCTGCAGAACTAGCACTCCTGAAAGAAAGGATATTGCAGAGACATGGCTTAGCCACAGCCTGGGGGACGTTTCCAGAGTGAGATTTTCACTCTGCAGCGGAGTTTGCGCTTATGTAAAACTTCCTGGCAGATTAAAACTGTGTGCCGGACCGTGACTCGAACTCGGGAACTTTGCCTTTCGCGGGCAAGTGCTCTACCAACTGAGCTACCCAAGCACGACTCACGCCCCGTCCTCACAGCTTTTCTTCTGCCAGTATCTCGTCTCCTGCCTTCCAAACTTTACAGAAGCTCTCCTGCGAACCCTGCAGAACTAGCACTCCTGAAAGAAAGGATATTGCTGAGATATGGCCTAGCAACAGCCTGGGGGATGTTTCCGGAATGAGATTTTCACTCTGCAGCGGAGTGTGCGCTAATATGAAACTTCCTGGCAGATTAAAACTTTGTGCCGGACCGTGACTCGAACTCGGGACCTTCAACTTTCGCGGGCAAGTGCTCTACCAACTGAGCTACCCAAGCACGACTCACGCCCCGTCCTCACAGCTTTACTTGTGCCAGTATCTCGTCTCCTGCCTTCCAAACTTTACAGAAGCTCTCCTGCGAACCCTGCAGAACTAGCACTCCTGAAAGAAAGGATATTGCGGAGACATGGCCTAGCCACAGCCTGGGGGATGTTTCCGGAATGAGATTTTCACTCTGCAGCGGAGTGTGCGCTGATATGAAACTTCCTGGCAGACTAAAACTGTGTGTCGGACCATGACTCGAAGTCGGGACCTTTGCCCTTCGTGGGCAAGTGCTCTACCAACTGAGCTACCCAAGCACGACTCACGCCCCGTCCTCACAGCTTTACTTGTGCCAGTATCTCGTCTCCTGCCTTCCAAACTTTACAGAAGCTCTAATGCGAACCCTGCAGAACTAGCACTCCTGAAAGAAAGGATATTGCGGAGACATGGCCTAGCCACAGCCTGGGGGATGTTTCCGGAATGAGATTTTCACTCTGCAGCGGAGTGTGCGCTGATATGAAACTTCCTGGCAGATTAAAACTGTGTGCCGGCCGGACCGTGACTCGAACTCGGGACCTTTGCCTTTCGCGGGCAAGTGCTCTACCAACTGAGCTACCCAAGCACGACTCACGCCCCGTCCTCACAGCCTTTCTTCTGCCAGTATCTCGTCTCCTGCCTTCCAAACTTTACAGAAGCTCTCCTGCGAACCCTGCAGAACTAGCACTCCTGAAAGAAAGGATATTGCGGAGACATGGCCTAGCCACAGCCTGGGGGATGTTTCCGGAATGAGATTTTTACTCTGCAGCGGAGTGTGCGCTGATATGAAACTTCCTGGCAGATTAAAACTTTGTGCCGGACCGTGACTCGAACTCGGGACCTTTGCCTTTCGCTGGCAAGTGCTCTACCAACTGAGCTACCCAAGCACGACTCACGCCCCGTCCTCACAGCTTTACTTGTGCCAGTATCTCGTCTCCTGCCTTCCAAACTTTACAGAAGCTCTCCTGCGAACCCTGCAGAACTAGCACTCCTGAAAGAAAGGATATTGCGGAGACATGGCCTAGCCACAGCATGGTGGATGTTTCCGGAATGAGATTTTCACTCTGCAGCGGAGTGTGCGCTGATATGAAACTTCCTGGCAGATTAAAACTGTGTGCCGGACCGTGACTCGAACTCGGGACCTTTGCCTTTCGCGGGCAAGTGCTCTACCAACTGAGCAACCCAAGCACGACTCACGCCCCGTCCTCACATCTTTACTTGTGCCAGTGTCTCGTCTCCTGCCTTCCAAACTTTACAGAAGCTCTCCTGCGAACCCTGCAGAACTAGCACTCCTGAAAGAAAGGATATTGCGGAGACATGGCCTAGCCACAGCCTGGGGGATGTTTCCGGAATGAGATTTTCACTCTGCAGCGGAGTGTGCGCTGATATGAAACTTCCTGGCAGATTAAAACAGTGTGCCGGACCGTGACTCGAACTCGGGACCTTTGCCTTTCGCGGGCAAGTGCTCTACCAACTGAGCAACCCAAGCACGACTCACGCCCCGTCCTCACAGCTTTACTTGTGCCAGTGTCTCGTCTCCTGCCTTCCAAACGTTACAGAAGCTTTCATGCGAACCCTGCAGAACTAGCACTCCTGAAAGAAAGGATATTGCAGAGACATGGCTTAGCCACAGCCTGGGGGACGTTTCCAGAGTGAGATTTTCACTCTGCAGCGGAGTTTGCGCTTATGTAAAACTTCCTGGCAGATTAAAACTGTGTGCCGGACCGTGACTCGAACTCGGGACCTTTGCCTTTCGCGGGCAAGTGCTCTACCAACTGAGCTACCCAAGCACGACCCACGCCCCGTCCTCACAGCTTTACTTGTGCCAGTATCTCGTCTCCTGCCTTCCAAACTTTACAGAAGTTCTCCTGCGAACCCTGCAGAACTAGCACTCCTGAAAGAAAGGATATTGCGGAGACATGGCCTAGCCACAGCCTGGGGGATGTTTCCGGAATGAGATTTTCACTCTGCAGCGGAGTGTGCGCTGATATGAAACTTCCTGGCAGATTAAAACTGTGTGCTGGACCGTGACTCGAACTCGGGACCTTTGCCCTTCGCGGGCAAGTGCACTACAGACTGAGCAACCCAAGCACGACTCACGCCCCGTCCTCACAGCTTTACTTGTGCCAGTATCTCGTCTCCTGCCTTCCAAACTTTACAGAAGCTCTCCTGCGAACCCTGCAGAAATAGCACTCCTGAAAGAAAGGATATTGCGGAGACATGGCCTAGCCACAGTCTGGGGGATGTTTCCGGAATGAGATTTTCACTCCGCAGCGGAGTTTGCGCTGATATGAAACTTCCTGGCACATTAAAACTGTGTGCCGGACCGTGACTCGAACTCGGGACCTTTGCCTTTCGCGGGCAAGTGCTCTACCAACTGAGCTACCCAAGCACGACTCACGCCCCGTCCTCACAGCTTTTCTTCTGCCAGTATCTCGTCTCCTGCCTTCCAAACTTTACAGAAGCTCTCCTGCGAACCCTGCAGAACTAGCACTCCTGAAAGAAAGGATATTGCGGAGACATGGCCTAGCCACAGCCTGGGGGATGTTTCCGGAATGAGATTTTCACTCTGCAGCGGAGTGTGCGCTGATATGAAACTTCCTGGCAGATTAAAACTTTGTGCCGGACCGTGACTCGAACTCGGGACCTTTGCCTTTTGCGGGCATGTGCTCTACCAACTGAGCTACCCAAGCACGACTTACGCCTCGTCCTCACAGCTTTTCTTCTGCCAGTATCTCGTCTCCTGCCTTCCAAACTTTACAGAAGCTCTCCTGCGAACCCTGCAGAACTAGCACTCCTGAAAGAAAGGATATTGCGGAGATATGGCCTAGCAACAGCCTGGGGGATGTTTCTGGAATGAGATTTTCACTCTGCAGCGGAGTGTGCGCTGATATGAAACTTCCTGGCAGATTAAAACTGTGTGCCGGACCGTGACTCGAACTCGGGACCTTTCCCTTTCGCGGGCAAGTGCTCTACCAACTGAGCTACCCAAGCACGACTCACGCCCCGTCCTCACAGCTTTACTTGTGCCAGTATCTCGTCTCCTGCCTTCCAAACTTTACAGAAGCTCTCCTGCGAACCCTGCAGAACTAGCACTCCTGAAAGAAAGGATATTGCGGAGACATGGCCTAGCCAAGGACTGGGGGATGTTTCCGGAATGAGATTTTCACTCTGCAGCGGAGTGTGCGCTGATATGAAACTTCCTGGCACATTAAAACTGTGTGCCGGACCGTGACTCGAACTCGGGACCTTTGCCTTTCGCGGGCAAGTGATCTACCAACTGAGCTACCCAAGCACGACTCACGCCCCGTCCTCATAGCTTTACTTGTGCCAGTATCTCGTCTCCTGCCTTCCAAACTTTACAGAAGCTGTCCTGCGAACCCTGCAGAACTAGCACTCCTCAAAGAAAGTATATTGCGGAGACATGGCCTAGCCACAGCCTGGGGGTTTTTCCGGAATGAGATTTTCACTCTGCAGCGGAGTGTGCGCTGATATGAAACTTCCTGGCAGATTAAAACTTTGTGCCGGACCGTGACTCGAACTCGGGACCTTTGCCTTTCGCGGGCAAGTGCTCTACCAACTGAGCTACCCAAGAACGACTCAGGCCCCGTCCTCACAGCTTTACTTGTGCCAGTATCTCGTCTCCTGCCTTCCAAACTTTACAGAAGCTCTCCTGCGAACCCTGCAGAACTAGCACTCCTGAAAGAAAGGATATTGCGGAGACATGGCCTAGCCACAGCCTGGGGGATGTTTCCGGAATGAGATTTTCACTCTGCAGCGGAGTGTGCGCTGATATGAAACTTCCTGGCAGATTAAAACAGTGTGCCGGACCGTGACTCGAACTCGGGACCTTTGCCTTTCGCGGGCAAGTGCTCTACCAACTGAGCAACCCAAGCACGACTCACGCCCCGTCCTCACAGCTTTACTTGTGCCAGTGTCTCGTCTCCTGCCTTCCAAACTTTACAGAAGCTTTCATGCGAACCCTGCAGAACTAGCACTCCTGAAAGAAAGGATATTGCAGAGACATGGCTTAGCCACAGCCTGGGGGACGTTTCCAGAGTGAGATTTTCACTCTGCAGCGGAGTTTGCGCTTATGTAAAACTTCCTGGCAGATTAAAACTGTGTGCCGGACCGTGACTCGAACTCGGGAACTTTGCCTTTCGCGGGCAAGTGCTCTACCAACTGAGCTACCCAAGCACGACTCACGCCCCGTCCTCACAGCTTTTCTTCTGCCAGTATCTCGTCTCCTGCCTTCCAAACTTTACAGAAGCTCTCCTGCGAACCCTGCAGAACTAGCACTCCTGAAAGAAAGGATATTGCTGAGATATGGCCTAGCAACAGCCTGGGGGATGTTTCCGGAATGAGATTTTCACTCTGCAGCGGAGTGTGCGCTAATATGAAACTTCCTGGCAGATTAAAACTTTGTGCCGGACCGTGACTCGAACTCGGGACCTTCAACTTTCGCGGGCAAGTGCTCTACCAACTGAGCTACCCAAGCACGACTCACGCCCCGTCCTCACAGCTTTACTTGTGCCAGTATCTCGTCTCCTGCCTTCCAAACTTTACAGAAGCTCTCCTGCGAACCCTGCAGAACTAGCACTCCTGAAAGAAAGGATATTGCGGAGACATGGCCTTGCCACAGCCTGGGGGATGTTTCCGGAATGAGATTTTCACTCTGCAGCGGAGTGTGCGCTGATATGAAACTTCCTGGCAGACTAAAACTGTGTGTCGGACCATGACTCGAAGTCGGGACCTTTGCCCTTCGTGGGCAAGTGCTCTACCAACTGAGCTACCCAAGCACGACTCACGCCCCGTCCTCACAGCTTTACTTGTGCCAGTATCTCGTCTCCTGCCTTCCAAACTTTACAGAAGCTCTAATGCGAACCCTGCAGAACTAGCACTCCTGAAAGAAAGGATATTGCGGAGACATGGCCTAGCCACAGCCTGGGGGATGTTTCCGGAATGAGATTTTCACTCTGCAGCGGAGTGTGCGCTGATATGAAACTTCCTGGCAGATTAAAACTGTGTGCCGGCCGGACCGTGACTCGAACTCGGGACCTTTGCCTTTCGCGGGCAAGTGCTCTACCAACTGAGCTACCCAAGCACGACTCACGCCCCGTCCTCACAGCCTTTCTTCTGCCAGTATCTCGTCTCCTGCCTTCCAAACTTTACAGAAGCTGTCCTGCGAACCCTGCAGAACTAGCACTCCTGAAAGAAAGGATATTGCGGAGACATGGCCTAGCCACAGCCTGGGGGATGTTTCCGGAATGAGATTTTTACTCTGCAGCGGAGTGTGCGCTGATATGAAACTTCCTGGCAGATTAAAACTTTGTGCCGGACCGTGACTCGAACTCGGGACCTTTGCCTTTCGCTGGCAAGTGCTCTACCAACTGAGCTACCCAAGCACGACTCACGCCCCGTCCTCACAGCTTTACTTGTGCCAGTATCTCGTCTCCTGCCTTCCAAACTTTACAGAAGCTCTCCTGCGAACCCTGCAGAACTAGCACTCCTGAAAGAAAGGATATTGCGGAGACATGGCCTAGCCACAGCATGGTGGATGTTTCCGGAATGAGATTTTCACTCTGCAGCGGAGTGTGCGCTGATATGAAACTTCCTGGCAGATTAAAACTGTGTGCCGGACCGTGACTCGAACTCGGGACCTTTGCCTTTCGCGGGCAAGTGCTCTACCAACTGAGCAACCCAAGCACGACTCACGCCCCGTCCTCACATCTTTACTTGTGCCAGTGTCTCGTCTCCTGCCTTCCAAACTTTACAGAAGCTCTCCTGCGAACCCTGCAGAACTAGCACTCCTGAAAGAAAGGATATTGCGGAGACATGGCCTAGCCACAGCCTGGGGGATGTTTCCGGAATGAGATTTTCACTCTGCAGCGGAGTGTGCGCTGATATGAAACTTCCTGGCAGATTAAAACAGTGTGCCGGACCGTGACTCGAACTCGGGACCTTTGCCTTTCGCGGGCAAGTGCTCTACCAACTGAGCAACCCAAGCACGACTCACGCCCCGTCCTCACAGCTTTACTTGTGCCAGTGTCTCGTCTCCTGCCTTCCAAACTTTACAGAAGCTTTCATGCGAACCCTGCAGAACTAGCACTCCTGAAAGAAAGGATATTGCAGAGACATGGCTTAGCCACAGCCTGGGGGACGTTTCCAGAGTGAGATTTTCACTCTGCAGCGGAGTTTGCGCTTATGTAAAACTTCCTGGCAGATTAAAACTGTGTGCCGGACCGTGACTCGAACTCGGGACCTTTGCCTTTCGCGGGCAAGTGCTCTACCAACTGAGCTACCCAAGCACGACCCACGCCCCGTCCTCACAGCTTTTCTTCTGCCATTATCTCGTCTCCTGCCTTCCAAACTTTACAGAAGCTTTCATGCGAAACCTGCAGAACTAGCACTCCTGAAAGAAAGGACACTGTGTGGACATGGCTTAGCCACAGCCTGGGGGATGTTTCCGGAATGAGATTTTCACTCTGCAGCGGAGTGTGCGCTGATATGAAACTTCCTGGCAGATTAAAACTGTGTGCCGGACCGTGACTCGAACTCGGGAACTTTGCCTTTCGCGGGCAAGTGCTCTACCAACTGAGCTACCCAAGCACGACTCACGCCCCGTCCTCACAGCTTTACATGTGCCAGTATCTCGTCTCCTGCCTTCCAAACTTTACAGAAGCTCTCCTGCGAACCCTGCAGAACTAGCACTCCTGAAAGAAAGGATATCGCGGAGACATGGCCTAGCCACAGCCTGGGGGATGTTTCCGGAATGAGATTTTCACTCTGCAGCGGAGTGTGCGCTGATATGAAACTTCCTGGCAGATTAAAACTGTGTGCCGGACCGTGACTCGAACTCGGGACCTTTGCCTTTCGCGGGCAAGTGCTCTACCAACTGAGCTACCCAAGCACGACTCACGCCCCGTCCTCACAGCTTTTCTTCTGCCAGTATCTCGTCTCCTGCCTTCCAAACTTTACAGAAGCTCTCCTGCGAACCCTGCAGAACTAGCACTCCTGAAAGAAAGGATATTGCTGAGATATGGCCTAGCAACAGCCTGGGGGATGTTTCCGGAATGAGATTTTCACTCTGCAGCGGAGTGTGCGCTAATATGAAACTTCCTGGCAGATTAAAACTTTGTGCCGGACCGTGACTCGAACTCGGGACCTTCAACTTTCGCGGGCAAGTGCTCTACCAACTGAGCTACCCAAGCACGACTCACGCCCCGTCCTCACAGCTTTACTTGTGCCAGTATCTCGTCTCCTGCCTTCCAAACTTTACAGAAGCTCTCCTGCGAACCCTGCAGAACTAGCACTCCTGAAAGAAAGGATATTGCGGAGACATGGCCTAGCCACAACCTGGGAGATGTTTCCGGAATGAGATTTTCACTCTGCAGCGGAGTGTGCGCTGATATGAAACTTCCTGGCAGATTAAAACTGTGTGCCGGACCGTGATTCGAACTCGGGACCTTTGCCTTTGGCGGGCAAGTGCTCTACCAACTGATCTACCCAAGCACGACTCACGCCTCGTCCTCACAGCTTTACTTGTGCCAGTATCTCGTCTCCTGCCTTCCAAACTTTACAGAAGTTCTCCTGCGAACCCTGCAGAACTAGCACTCCTGAAAGAAAGGATATTGCGGAGACATGGCCTAGCCACAGCCTGGGGGATGTTTCCGGAATGAGATTTTCACTCTGCAGCGGAGTGTGCGCTGATATGAAACTTCCTGGCAGATTAAAACTGTGTGCCGGCCGGACCGTGACTCGAAATCGGGACCTTTGCCTTTCGCGGGGAAGTGCTCTACCAACTGAGCTACCCAAGCACGACTCACGCCCCGTCCTCACAGCTTTACTTGTGCCAGTATCTCGTCTCCTGCCTTCCAAACTTTACAGAAGCTCTCCTGCGAACCCTGCAGAACTAGCACTCCTGAAAGAAAGGATATTGCGGAGACATGGCCTAGCCACAGCCTGGGGGATGTTTCCGGAATGAGATTTTCACTCTGCAGCGGAGTGTGCGCTGATATGAAACTTCCTGGCAGATTAAAACTGTGTGCTGGACCGTGACTCGAACTCGGGACCTTTGCCCTTCGCGGGCAAGTGCACTACAGACTGAGCAACCCAAGCACGACTCACGCCCCGTCCTCACAGCTTTACTTGTGCCAGTATCTCGTCTCCTGCCTTCCAAACTTTACAGAAGCTCTCCTGCGAACCCTGCAGAACTAGCACTCCTGAAAGAAAGGATATTGCGGAGACATGGCCTAGCCACAGTCTAGGGGATGTTTCCGGAATGAGATTTTCACTCTGCAGCGGAGTTTGCGCTGATATGAAACTTCCTGGCACATTAAAACTGTGTGCCGGACCGTGACTCGAACTCGGGACCTTTGCCTTTCGCGGGCAAGTGCTCTACCAACTGAGCTACCCAAGCACGACTCACGCCCCGTCCTCACAGCTTTTCTTCTGCCAGTATCTCGTCTCCTGCCTTCCAAACTTTACAGAAGCTCTCCTGCGAACCCTGCAGAACTAGCACTCCTGAAAGAAAGGATATTGCGGAGACATGGCCTAGCCACAGCCTGGGGGATGTTTCCGGAATGAGATTTTCACTCTGCAGCGGAGTGTGCGCTGATATGAAACTTCCTGGCAGATTAAAACTTTGTGCCGGACCGTGACTCGAACTCGGGACCTTTGCCTTTTGCGGGCATGTGCTCTACCAACTGAGCTACCCAAGCACGACTTACGCCTCGTCCTCACAGCTTTTCTTCTGCCAGTATCTCGTCTCCTGCCTTCCAAACTTTACAGAAGCTCTCCTGCGAACCCTGCAGAACTAGCACTCCTGAAAGAAAGGATATTGCGGAGATATGGCCTAGCAACAGCCTGGGGGATGTTTCTGGAATGAGATTTTCACTCTGCAGCGGAGTGTGCGCTGATATGAAACTTCCTGGCAGATTAAAACTGTGTGCCGGACCGTGACTCGAACTCGGGACCTTCAACTTTCGCGGGCAAGTGCTCTACCAACTGAGCTACCCAAGCACGACTCACGCCCCGTCCTCACAGCTTTACTTGTGCCAGTATCTCGTCTCCTGCCTTCCAAACTTTACAGAAGCTCTCCTGCGAACCCTGCAGAACTAGCACTCCTGAAAGAAAGGATATTGCGGAGACATGGCCTAGCCAAGGACTGGGGGATGTTTCCGGAATGAGATTTTCACTCTGCAGCGGAGTGTGCGCTGATATGAAACTTCCTGGCACATTAAAACTGTGTGCCGGACCGTGACTCGAACTCGGGACCTTTGCCTTTCGCGGGCAAGTGATCTACCAACTGAGCTACCCAAGCACGACTCACGCCCCGTCCTCATAGCTTTACTTGTGCCAGTATCTCGTCTCCTGCCTTCCAAACTTTACAGAAGCTGTCCTGCGAACCCTGCAGAACTAGCACTCCTCAAAGAAAGTATATTGCGGAGACATGGCCTAGCCACAGCCTGGGGGTTTTTCCGGAATGAGATTTTCACTCTGCAGCGGAGTGTGCGCTGATATGAAACTTCCTGGCAGATTAAAACTTTGTGCCGGACCGTGACTCGAACTCGGGACCTTTGCCTTTCGCGGGCAAGTGCTCTACCAACTGAGCTAGCCAAGCACGACTCAGGCCCCGTCCTCACAGCTTTACTTGTGCCAGTATCTCGTCTCCTGCCTTCCAAACTTTACAGAAGCTCTCCTGCGAACCCTGCAGAACTAGCACTCCTGAAAGAAAGGATATTGCGGAGACTTGGCCTAGCCACAGCCTGGGGGATGTTTCCGGAATGAGATTTTCAGTCTGCAGCGGAGTGTGCGCTGATATGAAACTTCCTGGCAGATTAAAACTGTGTGCCGGACCGTGACTCGAACTCGGGACCTTTGCCTTTCGCGGGCAAGTGCTCTACCAACTGAGCTACCCAAGCACGACTCACGCCCCGTCCTCACAGCTTTACTTGTGCCAGTATCTCGTCTCCTGCCTTCCAAACTTTACAGAAGCTCTCCTGCGAACCCTGCAGAACTAGCACTCCTGAAAGAAAGGATATTGCGGAGACATGGCCTAGCCACAGCCTGGGGGATGTTTCCGGAATGAGATTTTCACTCTGCAGCGGAGTGTGCGCTGATATGAAACTTCCTGGCAGATTAAAACTGTGTGCCGGACCGTGACTCGAACTCGGGACCTTTGCCTTTCGCGGGCAAGTGCTCTACCAACTGAGCTACCCAAGCACGACTCACGCCCCGTCCTCACAGCTTTACTTGTGCCAGTATCTCGTCTCCTGCCTTCCAAACTTTACAGAAGCTCTCCTGCGAACCCTGCAGAACTAGCACTCCTGAAAGAAAGGATATTGCGGAGACATGGCCTAGCCACAGCCTGGGGGATGTTTCCGGAATGAGATTTTCACTCTGCAGCGGAGTGTGCGCTGATATGAAACTTCCTGGCAGATTAAAACTGTGTGCCGGACCGTGACTCGAACTCGGGACCTTTGCCTTTCGCGTGCAAGTGCTCTACCAACTGTGCTACCCAAGCACGACTCACGCCCCGTCCTCACAGCTTTACTTGTGCCAGTATCTCGTCTCCTGCCTTCCAAACTTTACAGAAGCTCTCCTGCGAACCCTGCAGAACTAGCACTCCAGAAAGAAAGGATATTGCGGAGACATGGCCTAGCCACAGCCTAGGGGATGTTTCCGGAATGAGATTTTCACTCTGCAGCGGAGTGTGCGCTGATATGAAACTTCCTGGCAGATTAAAACTGTGTGCCGGACCGTGACTCGAACTCGGGACCTTTGCCCTTCGCGGGCCTGTGCACTACCAACTGAGCTACCCAAGCACGACTCACGCCCCGTCCTCACAGCTTTACTTGTGCCAGTATCTCGTCTCCTGCCTTCCAAACTTTACAGAAGCTCTCCTGCGAACCCTGCAGAACTAGCACTCCTGAAAGAAAGGATATTGCGGAGACATGGCCTAGCCACAGCCTGGGGGATGTTTCCGGAATGAGATTTTCACTCTGCAGCGGAGTGTGCGCTGATATGAAACTTCCTGGCAGATTAAAACTGTGTGCCGGACCGTGACTCGAACTCGGGACCTTTGCCTTTCGCGGGCTAGTGCTCCACCAACTGAGCTACCCAAGCACGACTCACGCCCCGTCCTCACAGCTTTACTTGTGCCAGTATCTCGTCTCCTGCCTTCCAAACTTTACAGAAGCTCTCCTGCGAACCCTGCAGAACTAGCACTCCTGAAAGAAAGGATATTGCGGAGACATGGCCTAGCCACAGCCTGGGGGATGTTTCCGGAATGAGATTTTCACTCTGCAGCGGAGTGTGCGCTGATATGAAACTTCCTGGCAGATTAAAACTGTGTGCCGGCCGGACCATGACTCGAACTTGGGACCTTTGCCTTTGGCGGGCAAGTGCTCTACCAACTGAGCTACCCAAGCACGACTCACGCCCCGTCCTCACAGCTTTACTTGAGCCAGTATCTCGTCTCCTGCCTTCCAAACTTTACAGAAGCTCTCCTGCGAACCCTTCAGAACTAGCACTCCTGAAAGAAAGGATAATTCGGAGACATGGCCTAGCCACAGCCTGGGGGATGTTTCCGGAATGAGATTTTCACTCTGCAGCGGAGTGTGCGCTGATATGAAACTTCCTGGCAGATTAAAACTGTGTGCCGGACCGTGACTCGAACTCGGGACCTTTGCCTTTCGCGGGCAAGTGCTCTACCAACTGAGCTACCCAAGCACGACTCACGCCCCGTCCTCACAGCTTTACTTGTGCCAGTATCTCGTCTCCTGCCTTCCAAACTTTACAGAAGCTCTCCTGCGAACCCTGCAGAACTAGCACTCCTGAAAGAAAGGATATTGCGGAGACATGGCCTAGCCAAGGACTGGGGGATGTTTCCGGAATGAGATTTTCACTCTGCAGCGGAGTGTGCGCTGATATGAAACTTCCTGGCACATTAAAACTGTGTGCCGGACCGTGACTCGAACTCGGGACCTTTGCCTTTCGCGGGCAAGTGATCTACCAACTGAGCTACCCAAGCACGACTCACGCCCCGTCCTCATAGCTTTACTTGTGCCAGTATCTCGTCTCCTGCCTTCCAAACTTTACAGAAGCTGTCCTGCGAACCCTGCAGAACTAGCACTCCTCAAAGAAAGTATATTGCGGAGACATGGCCTAGCCACAGCCTGGGGGTTTTTCCGGAATGAGATTTTCACTCTGCAGCGGAGTGTGCGCTGATATGAAACTTCCTGGCAGATTAAAACTTTGTGCCGGACCGTGACTCGAACGCGGGACCTTTGCCTTTCGCGGGCAAGTGCTCTACCAACTGAGCTACCCAAGCACGACTCAGGCCCCGTCCTCACAGCTTTACTTGTGCCAGTATCTCGTCTCCTGCCTTCCAAACTTTACAGAAGCTCTCCTGCGAACCCTGCAGAACTAGCACTCCTGAAAGAAAGGATATTGCGGAGACTTGGCCTAGCCACAGCCTGGGGGATGTTTCCGGAATGAGATTTTCACTCTGCAGCGGAGTGTGCGCTGATATGAAACTTCCTGGCAGATTAAAACTGTGTGCCGGACCGTGACTCGAACTCGGGACCTTTGCCTTTCGCGGGCAAGTGCTCTACCAACTGAGCTACCCAAGCACGACTCACGCCCCGTCCTCACAGCTTTACTTGTGCCAGTATCTCGTCTCCTGCCTTCCAAACTTTACAGAAGCTCTCCTGCGAACCCTGCAGAACTAGCACTCCTGAAAGAAAGGATATTGCGGAGACATGGCCTAGCCACAGCCTGGGGGATGTTTCCGGAATGAGATTTTCACTCTGCAGCGGAGTGTGCGCTGATATGAAACTTCCTGGCAGATTAAAACTGTGTGCCGGACCGTGACTCGAACTCGGGACCTTTGCCTTTCGCGGGCAAGTGCTCTACCAACTGAGCTACCCAAGCACGACTCACGCCCCGTCCTCACAGCTTTACTTGTGCCAGTATCTCGTCTCCTGCCTTCCAAACTTTACAGAAGCTCTCCTGCGAACCCTGCAGAACTAGCACTCCTGAAAGAAAGGATATTGCGGAGACATGGCCTAGCCACAGCCTGGGGGATGTTTCCGGAATGAGATTTTCACTCTGCAGCGGAGTGTGCGCTGATATGAAACTTCCTGGCAGATTAAAACTGTGTGCCGGACCGTGACTCGAACTCGGGACCTTTGCCTTTCGCGTGCAAGTGCTCTACCAACTGTGCTACCCAAGCACGACTCACGCCCCGTCCTCACTGCTTTACTTGTGCCAGTATCTCGTCTCCTGCCTTCCAAACTTTACAGAAGCTCTCCTGCGAACCCTGCAGAACTAGCACTCCAGAAAGAAAGGATATTGCGGAGACATGGCCTAGCCACAGCCTAGGGGATGTTTCCGGAATGAGATTTTCACTCTGCAGCGGAGTGTGCGCTGATATGAAACTTCCTGGCAGATTAAAACTGTGTGCCGGACCGTGACTCGAACTCGGGACCTTTGCCCTTCGCGGGCCTGTGCACTACCAACTGAGCTACCCAAGCATGACTCACGCCCCGTCCTCACAGCTTTACTTGTGCCAGTATCTCGTCTCCTGCCTTCCAAACTTTACAGAAGCTCTCCTGCGAACCCTGCAGAACTAGCACTCCTGAAAGAAAGGATATTGCGGAGACATGGCCTAGCCACAGCCTGGGGGATGTTTCCGGAATGAGATTTTCACTCTGCAGCGGAGTGTGCGCTGATATGAAACTTCCTGGCAGATTAAAACTGTGTGCCGGACCGTGACTCGAACTTGGGACCTTTGCGTTTCGCGGGCAAGTGCTCTACCAACTGAGCTACCCAAGCACGACTCACGCCCCGTCCTCACAGCTTTACTTGTGCCAGTATCTCGTCTCCTGCCTTCCAAACTTTACAGAAGCTCTCCTGCGAACCCTGCAGAACTAGCACTCCTGAAAGAAAGGATATTGCGGAGACATGGCCTAGCCACAGCCTGGGGGATGTTTCCGTAATGAGATTTTCACTCTGCAGCGGAGTGTGCGCTGATATGAAACTTCCTGGCAGATTAAAACTGTGTGCCGGACCGTGACTCGAACTCGGGACCTTTGCCTTTCGCGGGCAAGTGCTCTACCAACTGAGCTACCCAAGCACGACTCACGCCCCGTCCTCACAGCTTTACTTGTGCCAGTATCTCGTCTCCTGCCTTCCAAACTTTACAGAAGCTCTCCTGCGAACCCTGCAGAAATAGCACTCCTGATAGAAAGGATATTGCGGAGACATGGCCTAGCCACAGCCTGGGGGATGTTTCCGGAATGAGATTTTCACTCTGCAGCGGAGTGTGCGCTGATATGAAATTTCCTGGCAGATTAAAACTGTGTGCTGGACCGTGACTCGAACTCGGGACCTTTGCCCTTCGCGGGCCTGTGCACTACCAACTGAGCTACCCAAGCACGACTCACGCCCCGTCCTCACAGCTTTACTTGTGCCAGTATCTCGTCTCCTGCCTTCCAAACTTTACAGAAGCTCTCCTGCGAACCCTGCAGAACTAGCACTCCTGAAAGAAAGGATATTGCGGAGACATGGCCTAGCCACAGCCTGGGGGATGTTTCCGGAATGAGATTTTCACTCTGCAGCGGAGTGTGCGCTGATATGAAACTTCCTGGCACATTAAAACTGTGTGCTGGACCGTGACTCGAACTCGGGACCTTTTCCTTTCGCGGGCAAGTGCTCTACCAACTGAGCTACCCAAGCACGACTCACGCCCCGTCCTCACAGCTTTTCTTCTGCCAGTATCTCGTCTCCTGCCTTCCAAACTTTACAGAAGCTCTCCTGCGAACCCTGCAGAACTAGCACTCCTGAAAGAAAGGATATTGCGGAGACATGGCCTAGCCACAGCTTGGGGGATGTTTCCGGAATGAGATTTTCACTCTGCAGCGGAGTGTGCGCTGATATGAAACTTCCTGGCAGATTAAAACTTTGTGCCGGACCGTGACTCGAAATCGGGACGATTGCCTTTCGCGGGCAAGTGCTCTACCAACTGAGCTACCCAAGCACGACTCACGCCCCGTCCTCACAGTTTTACTTGTGCCAGTATCTCGTCTCCTGCCTTCCAAACTTTACAGAAGCTCTCCTGCGAACCCTGCAGAACTAGCACTCCTGAAAGAAAGGATATTGCGGAGACATGGCCTAGCCACAGCCTGGGGGATGTTTCCGGAATGAGATTTTCACTCTGCAGCGGAGTGTGCGCTGATATGAAACTTCCTGGCAGATTAAAACTGTGTGCCGGACCGTGACTCGAACTCGGGACCTTTGCCTTTCGCGGGCAAGTGCTCTACCAACTGAGCTACATAAGCACGACTCACGCCCCGTCCTCACAGCTTTACTTGTGCCAGTATCTCGTCTCCTGCCTTCCAAACTTTACAGAAGCTCTCCTGCGAACCCTGCAGAACTAGCACTCCTGAGAGAAAGGATATTGCGGAGACATGGCCTAGCCACAGCCCGGGGGATGTTTCCGGAATGAGATTTTCACTCTGCAGCGGAGTGTGCGCTGATATGAAACTTCCTGGCAGATTAAAACTGTGTGCCGGACCGTGACTCGAACTCGGGACCTTTGCCTTTCGCGGGCAAGTGCTCTACCAACTGAGCTACCCAAGCACGACTCACGCCCCGTCCTCACAGCTTTACATGTGCCAGTATCTCGTCTCCTGCCTTCCAAACTTTACAGAAGCTCTCCTGCGAACCCTGCAGAACTAGCACTCCTGAAAGAAAGGATATCGCGGAGACATGGCCTAGCCACAGCCTGGGGGATGTTTCCGGAATGAGATTTTCACTCTGCAGCGGAGTGTGCGCTGATATGAAACTTCCTGGCAGATTAAAACTGTGTGCCGGACCGTGACTCGAACTCGGGACCTTTGCCTTTCGCGGGCAAGTGCTCTACCAACTGAGCTACCCAAGCACGACTCACGCCCCGTCCTCACAGCTTTTCTTCTGCCAGTATCTCGTCTCCTGCCTTCCAAACTTTACAGAAGCTCTCCTGCGAACCCTGCAGAACTAGCACTCCTGAAAGAAAGGATATTGCTGAGATATGGCCTAGCAACAGCCTGGGGGATGTTTCCGGAATGAGATTTTCACTCTGCAGCGGAGTGTGCGCTAATATGAAACTTCCTGGCAGATTAAAACTTTGTGCCGGACCGTGACTCGAACTCGGGACCTTCAACTTTCGCGGGCAAGTGCTCTACCAACTGAGCTACCCAAGCACGACTCACGCCCCGTCCTCACAGCTTTACTTGTGCCAGTATCTCGTCTCCTGCCTTCCAAACTTTACAGAAGCTCTCCTGCGAACCCTGCAGAACTAGCACTCCTGAAAGAAAGGATATTGCGGAGACATGGCCTAGCCACAACCTGGGAGATGTTTCCGGAATGAGATTTTCACTCTGCAGCGGAGTGTGCGCTGATATGAAACTTCCTGGCAGATTAAAACTGTGTGCCGGACCGTGATTCGAACTCGGGACCTTTGCCTTTGGCGGGCAAGTGCTCTACCAACTGATCTACCCAAGCACGACTCACGCCTCGTCCTCACAGCTTTACTTGTGCCAGTATCTCGTCTCCTGCCTTCCAAACTTTACAGAAGTTCTCCTGCGAACCCTGCAGAACTAGCACTCCTGAAAGAAAGGATATTGCGGAGACATGGCCTAGCCACAGCCTGGGGGATGTTTCCGGAATGAGATTTTCACTCTGCAGCGGAGTGTGCGCTGATATGAAACTTCCTGGCAGATTAAAACTGTGTGCCGGCCGGACCGTGACTCGAAATCGGGACCTTTGCCTTTCGCGGGGAAGTGCTCTACCAACTGAGCTACCCAAGCACGACTCACGCCCCGTCCTCACAGCTTTACTTGTGCCAGTATCTCGTCTCCTGCCTTCCAAACTTTACAGAAGCTCTCCTGCGAACCCTGCAGAACTAGCACTCCTGAAAGAAAGGATATTGCGGAGACATGGCCTAGCCACAGCCTGGGGGATGTTTCCGGAATGAGATTTTCACTCTGCAGCGGAGTGTGCGCTGATATGAAACTTCCTGGCACATTAAAACTGTGTGCCGGACCGTGACTCGAACTCGGGACCTTTGCCTTTCGCGGGCAAGTGCTCTACCAACTGAGCTACCCAAGCACGACTCACGCCCCGTCCTCACAGCTTTTCTTCTGCCAGTATCTCGTCTCCTGCCTTCCAAACTTTACAGAAGCTCTCCTGCGAACCCTGCAGAACTAGCACTCCTGAAAGAAAGGATATTGCGGAGACATGGCCTAGCCACAGCCTGGGGGATGTTTCCGGAATGAGATTTTCACTCTGCAGCGGAGTGTGCGCTGATATGAAACTTCCTGGCAGATTAAAACTGTGTGCCGGACCGTGACTCGAACTCGGGACCTTTGCCTTTCGCGGGCAAGTGCTCTACCAACTGAGCTACCCAAGCACGACTCACGCCCCGTCCTCACAGCTTTTCTTCTGCCAGTATCTCGTCTCCTGCCTTCCAAACTTTACAGAAGCTCTCCTGCGAACCCTGCAGAACTAGCACTCCTGAAAGAAAGGATATTGCTGAGATATGGCCTAGCAACAGCCTGGGGGATGTTTCCGGAATGAGATTTTCACTCTGCAGCGGAGTGTGCGCTAATATGAAACTTCCTGGCAGATTAAAACTTTGTGCCGGACCGTGACTCGAACTCGGGACCTTCAACTTTCGCGGGCAAGTGCTCTACCAACTGAGCTACCCAAGCACGACTCACGCCCCGTCCTCACAGCTTTACTTGTGCCAGTATCTCGTCTCCTGCATTCCAAACTTTACAGAAGCTCTCCTGCGAACCCTGCAGAACTAGCACTCCTGAAAGAAAGGATATTGCGGAGACATGGCCTAGCCACAACCTGGGAGATGTTTCCGGAATGAGATTTTCACTCTGCAGCGGAGTGTGCGCTGATATGAAACTTCCTGGCAGATTAAAACTGTGTGCCGGACCGTGATTCGAACTCGGGACCTTTGCCTTTGGCGGGCAAGTGCTCTACCAACTGATCTACCCAAGCACGACTCACGCCTCGTCCTCACAGCTTTACTTGTGCCAGTATCTCGTCTCCTGCCTTCCAAACTTTACAGAAGTTCTCCTGCGAACCCTGCAGAACTAGCACTCCTGAAAGAAAGGATATTGCGGAGACATGGCCTAGCCACAGCCTGGGGGATGTTTCCGGAATGAGATTTTCACTCTGCAGCGGAGTGTGCGCTGATATGAAACTTCCTGGCAGATTAAAACTTTGTGCTGGACCGTGACTCGAACTCGGGACCTTTGCCTTTCGCGTGTAAGTGCTCTACCAACTGTGCTACCCAAGCACGACTCACGCCCCGTCCTCACAGCTTTACTTGTGCCAGTATCTCGTCTCCTGCCTTCCAAACTTTACAGAAGCTCTCCTGCGAACCCTGCAGAACTAGCACTCCTGAAAGAAAGGATATTGCGGAGACATGGCCTAGCCACAGCCTGGGGGATGTTTCCGGAATGAGATTTTCACTCTGCAGCGGAGTGTGCGCTGATATGAAACTTCCTGGCAGATTAAAACTGTGTGCTGGACCGTGACTCGAACTCGGGACCTTTGCCCTTCGCGGGCAAGTGCACTACAGACTGAGCAACCCAAGCACGACTCACGCCCCGTCCTCACAGCTTTACTTGTGCCAGTATCTCGTCTCCTGCCTTCCAAACTTTACAGAAGCTCTCCTGCGAACCCTGCAGAACTAGCACTCCTGAAAGAAAGGATATTGCGGAGACATGGCCTAGCCACAGTCTGGGGGATGTTTCCGGAATGAGATTTTCACTCTGCAGCGGAGTTTGCGCTGATATGAAACTTCCTGGCAGATTAAAACTGTGTGCCGGACCGTGACTCGAACTCGGGACCTTTGCCTTTCGCGGGCAAGTGCTCTACCAACTGAGCTACCCAAGCACGACTCACGCCCCGTCCTCACAGCTTTTCTTCTGCCAGTATCTCGTCTCCTGCCTTCCAAACTTTACAGAAGCTCTCCTGCGAACCCTGCAGAACTAGCACTCCTGAAAGAAAGGATATTGCGGAGACATGGCCTAGCCACAGCCTGGGGGATGTTTCCGGAATGAGATTTTCACTCTGCAGCGGAGTGTGCGCTGATATGAAACTTCCTGGCAGATTAAAACTTTGTGCCGGACCGTGACTCGAACTCGGGACCTTTGCCTTTTGCGGGCATGTGCTCTACCAACTGAGCTACCCAAGCACGACTTACGCCTCGTCCTCACAGCTTTTCTTCTGCCAGTATCTCGTCTCCTGCCTTCCAAACTTTACAGAAGCTCTCCTGCGAACCCTGCAGAACTAGCACTCCTGAAAGAAAGGATATTGCGGAGATATGGCCTAGCAACAGCCTGGGGGATGTTTCTGGAATGAGATTTTCACTCTGCAGCGGAGTGTGCGCTGATATGAAACTTCCTGGCAGATTAAAACTGTGTGCCGGACCGTTACTCGAACTCGGGACCTTTGCCTTTCGCGGGCAAGTGCTCTACCAACTGAGCTACCCAAGCACGACTCACGCCCCGTCCTCACAGCTTTACTTGTGCCAGTATCTCGTCTCCTGCCTTCCAAACTTTACAGAAGCTCTCCTGCGAACCCTGCAGAACTAGCACTCCTGAAAGAAAGGATATTGCGGAGACATGGCCTAGCCAAGGACTGGGGGATGTTTCCGGAATGAGATTTTCACTCTGCAGCGGAGTGTGCGCTGATATGAAACTTCCTGGCACATTAAAACTGTGTGCCGGACCGTGACTCGAACTCGGGACCTTTGCCTTTCGCGGGCAAGTGATCTACCAACTGAGCTACCCAAGCACGACTCACGCCCCGTCCTCATAGCTTTACTTGTGCCAGTATCTCGTCTCCTGCCTTCCAAACTTTACAGAAGCTGTCCTGCGAACCCTGCAGAACTAGCACTCCTCAAAGAAAGTATATTGCGGAGACATGGCCTAGCCACAGCCTGGGGGTTTTTCCGGAATGAGATTTTCACTCTGCAGCGGAGTGTGCGCTGATATGAAACTTCCTGGCAGATTAAAACTTTGTGCCGGACCGTGACTCGAACTCGGGACCTTTGCCTTTCGCGGGCAAGTGCTCTACCAACTGAGCTACCCACGCACGACTCAGGCCCCGTCCTCACAGCTTTACTTGTGCCAGTATCTCGTCTCCTGCCTTCCAAACTTTACAGAAGCTCTCCTGCGAACCCTGCAGAACTAGCACTCCTGAAAGAAAGGATATTGCGGAGACTTGGCCTAGCCACAGCCTGGGGGATGTTTCCGGAATGAGATTTTCACTCTGCAGCGGAGTGTGCGCTGATATGAAACTTCCTGGCAGATTAAAACTGTGTGCCGGACCGTGACTCGAACTCGGGACCTTTGCCTTTCGCGGGCAAGTGCTCTACCAACTGAGCTACCCAAGCACGACTCACGCCCCGTCCTCACAGCTTTACTTGTGCCAGTATCTCGTCTCCTGCCTTCCAAACTTTACAGAAGCTCTCCTGCGAACCCTGCAGAACTAGCACTCCTGAAAGAAAGGATATTGCGGAGACATGGCCTAGCCACAGCCTGGGGGATGTTTCCGGAATGAGATTTTCACTCTGCAGCGGAGTGTGCGCTGATATGAAACTTCCTGGCAGATTAAAACTGTGTGCCGGACCGTGACTCGAACTCGGGACCTTTGCCTTTCGCGGGCAAGTGCTCTACCAACTGAGCTACCCAAGCACGACTCACGCCCCGTCCTCACAGCTTTACTTGTGCCAGTATCTCGTCTCCTGCCTTCCAAACTTTACAGAAGCTCTCCTGCGAACCCTGCAGAACTAGCACTCCTGAAAGAAAGGATATTGCGGAGACATGGCCTAGCCACAGCCTGGGGGATGTTTCCGGAATGAGATTTTCACTCTGCAGCGGAGTGTGCGCTGATATGAAACTTCCTGGCAGATTAAAACTGTGTGCCGGACCGTGACTCGAACTCGGGACCTTTGCCTTTCGCGTGCAAGTGCTCTACCAACTGTGCTACCCAAGCACGACTCACGCCCCGTCCTCACAGCTTTACTTGTGCCAGTATCTCGTCTCCTGCCTTCCAAACTTTACAGAAGCTCTCCTGCGAACCCTGCAGAACTAGCACTCCAGAAAGAAAGGATATTGCGGAGACATGGCCTAGCCACAGCCTAGGGGATGTTTCCGGAATGAGATTTTCACTCTGCAGCGGAGTGTGCGCTGATATGAAACTTCCTGGCAGATTAAAACTGTGTGCCGGACCGTGACTCGAACTCGGGACCTTTGCCCTTCGCGGGCCTGTGCACTACCAACTGAGCTACCCAAGCACGACTCACGCCCCGTCCTCACAGCTTTACTTGTGCCAGTATCTCGTCTCCTGCCTTCCAAACTTTACAGAAGCTCTCCTGCGAACCCTGCAGAACTAGCACTCCTGAAAGAAAGGATATTGCGGAGACATGGCCTAGCCACAGCCTGGGGGATGTTTCCGGAATGAGATTTTCACTCTGCAGCGGAGTGTGCGCTGATATGAAACTTCCTGGCAGATTAAAACTGTGTGCCGGACCGTGACTCGAACTCGGGACCTTTGCCTTTCGCGGGCTAGTGCTCTACCAACTGAGCTACCCAAGCACGACTCACGCCCCGTCCTCACAGCTTTACTTGTGCCAGTATCTCCTCTCCTGCCTTCCAAACTTTACAGAAGCTCTCCTGCGAACCCTGCAGAACTAGCACTCCTGAAAGAAAGGATATTGCGGAGACATGGCCTAGCCACAGCCTGGGGGATGTTTCCGGAATGAGATTTTCACTCTGCAGCGGAGTGTGCGCTGATATGAAACTTCCTGGCAGATTAAAACTGTGTGCCGGCCGGACCATGACTCGAACTTGGGACCTTTGCCTTTGGCGGGCAAGTGCTCTACCAACTGAGCTACCCAAGCACGACTCACGCCCCGTCCTCACAGCTTTACTTGAGCCAGTATCTCGTCTCCTGCCTTCCAAACTTTACAGAAGCTCTCCTGCGAACCCTTCAGAACTAGCACTCCTGAAAGAAAGGATAATTCGGAGACATGGCCTAGCCACAGCCTGGGGGATGTTTCCGGAATGAGATTTTCACTCTGCAGCGGAGTGTGCGCTGATATGAAACTTCCTGGCAGATTAAAACTGTGTGCCGGACCGTGACTCGAACTCGGGACCTTTGCCTTTCGCGGGCAAGTGCTCTACCAACTGAGCTACCCAAGCACGACTCACGCCCCGTCCTCACAGCTTTACTTGTGCCAGTATCTCGTCTCCTGCCTTCCAAACTTTACAGAAGCTCTCCTGCGAACCCTGCAGAACTAGCACTCCTGAAAGAAAGGATATTGCGGAGACATGGCCTAGCCAAGGACTGGGGGATGTTTCCGGAATGAGATTTTCACTCTGCAGCGGAGTGTGCGCTGATATGAAACTTCCTGGCACATTAAAACTGTGTGCCGGACCGTGACTCGAACTCGGGACCTTTGCCTTTCGCGGGCAAGTGATCTACCAACTGAGCTACCCAAGCACGACTCACGCCCCGTCCTCATAGCTTTACTTGTGCCAGTATCTCGTCTCCTGCCTTCCAAACTTTACAGAAGCTGTCCTGCGAACCCTGCAGAACTAGCACTCCTCAAAGAAAGTATATTGCGGAGACATGGCCTAGCCACAGCCTGGGGGTTTTTCCGGAATGAGATTTTCACTCTGCAGCGGAGTGTGCGCTGATATGAAACTTCCTGGCAGATTAAAACTTTGTGCCGGACCGTGACTCGAACTCGGGACCTTTGCCTTTCGCGGGCAAGTGCTCTACCAACTGAGCTACCCAAGCACGACTCAGGCCCCGTCCTCACAGCTTTACTTGTGCCAGTATCTCGTCTCCTGCCTTCCAAACTTTACAGAAGCTCTCCTGCGAACCCTGCAGAACTAGCACTCCTGAAAGAAAGGATATTGCGGAGACTTGGCCTAGCCACAGCCTGGGGGATGTTTCCGGAATGAGATTTTCACTCTGCAGCGGAGTGTGCGCTGATATGAAACTTCCTGGCAGATTAAAACTGTGTGCCGGACCGTGACTCGAACTCGGGACCTTTGCCTTTCGCGGGCAAGTGCTCTACCAACTGAGCTACCCAAGCACGACTCACGCCCCGTCCTCACAGCTTTACTTGTGCCAGTATCTCGTCTCCTGCCTTCCAAACTTTACAGAAGCTCTCCTGCGAACCCTGCAGAACTAGCACTCCTGAAAGAAAGGATATTGCGGAGACATGGCCTAGCCACAGCCTGGGGGATGTTTCCGGAATGAGATTTTCACTCTGCAGCGGAGTGTGCGCTGATATGAAACTTCCTGGCAGATTAAAACTGTGTGCCGGACCGTGACTCGAACTCGGGACCTTTGCCTTTCGCGGGCAAGTGCTCTACCAACTGAGCTACCCAAGCACGACTCACGCCCCGTCCTCACAGCTTTACTTGTGCCAGTATCTCGTCTCCTGCCTTCCAAACTTTACAGAAGCTCTCCTGCGAACCCTGCAGAACTAGCACTCCTGAAAGAAAGGATATTGCGGAGACATGGCCTAGCCACAGCCTGGGGGATGTTTCCGGAATGAGATTTTCACTCTGCAGCGGAGTGTGCGCTGATATGAAACTTCCTGGCAGATTAAAACTGTGTGCCGGACCGTGACTCGAACTCGGGACCTTTGCCTTTCGCGTGCAAGTGCTCTACCAACTGTGCTACCCAAGCACGACTCACGCCCCGTCCTCACTGCTTTACTTGTGCCAGTATCTCGTCTCCTGCCTTCCAAACTTTACAGAAGCTCTCCTGCGAACCCTGCAGAACTAGCACTCCAGAAAGAAAGGATATTGCGGAGACATGGCCTAGCCACAGCCTAGGGGATGTTTCCGGAATGAGATTTTCACTCTGCAGCGGAGTGTGCGCTGATATGAAACTTCCTGGCAGATTAAAACTGTGTGCCGGACCGTGACTCGAACTCGGGACCTTTGCCCTTCGCGGGCCTGTGCACTACCAACTGAGCTACCCAAGCATGACTCACGCCCCGTCCTCACAGCTTTACTTGTGCCAGTATCTCGTCTCCTGCCTTCCAAACTTTACAGAAGCTCTCCTGCGAACCCTGCAGAACTAGCACTCCTGAAAGAAAGGATATTGCGGAGACATGGCCTAGCCACAGCCTGGGGGATGTTTCCGGAATGAGATTTTCACTCTGCAGCGGAGTGTGCGCTGATATGAAACTTCCTGGCAGATTAAAACTGTGTGCCGGACCGTGACTCGAACTTGGGACCTTTGCGTTTCGCGGGCAAGTGCTCTACCAACTGAGCTACCCAAGCACGACTCACGCCCCGTCCTCACAGCTTTACTTGTGCCAGTATCTCGTCTCCTGCCTTCCAAACTTTACAGAAGCTCTCCTGCGAACCCTGCAGAACTAGCACTCCTGAAAGAAAGGATATTGCGGAGACATGGCCTAGCCACAGCCTGGGGGATGTTTCCGTAATGAGATTTTCACTCTGCAGCGGAGTGTGCGCTGATATGAAACTTCCTGGCAGATTAAAACTGTGTGCCGGACCGTGACTCGAACTCGGGACCTTTGCCTTTCGCGGGCAAGTGCTCTACCAACTGAGCTACCCAAGCACGACTCACGCCCCGTCCTCACAGCTTTACTTGTGCCAGTATCTCGTCTCCTGCCTTCCAAACTTTACAGAAGCTCTCCTGCGAACCCTGCAGAACTAGCACTCCTGATAGAAAGGATATTGCGGAGACATGGCCTAGCCACAGCCTGGGGGATGTTTCCGGAATGAGATTTTCACTCTGCAGCGGAGTGTGCGCTGATATGAAATTTCCTGGCAGATTAAAACTGTGTGCTGGACCGTGACTCGAACTCGGGACCTTTGCCCTTCGCGGGCCTGTGCACTACCAACTGAGCTACCCAAGCACGACTCACGCCCCGTCCTCACAGCTTTACTTGTGCCAGTATCTCGTCTCCTGCCTTCCAAACTTTACAGAAGCTCTCCTGCGAACCCTGCAGAACTAGCACTCCTGAAAGAAAGGATATTGCGGAGACATGGCCTAGCCACAGCCTGGGGGATGTTTCCGGAATGAGATTTTCACTCTGCAGCGGAGTGTGCGCTGATATGAAACTTCCTGGCACATTAAAACTGTGTGCTGGACCGTGACTCGAACTCGGGACCTTTACCTTTCGCGGGCAAGTGCTCTACCAACTGAGCTACCCAAGCACGACTCACGCCCCGTCCTCACAGCTTTTCTTCTGCCAGTATCTCGTCTCCTGCCTTCCAAACTTTACAGAAGCTCTCCTGCGAACCCTGCAGAACTAGCACTCCTGAAAGAAAGGATATTGCGGAGACATGGCCTAGCCACAGCTTGGGGGATGTTTCCGGAATGAGATTTTCACTCTGCAGCGGAGTGTGCGCTGATATGAAACTTCCTGGCAGATTAAAACTTTGTGCCGGACCGTGACTCGAAATCGGGACGATTGCCTTTCGCGGGCAAGTGCTCTACCAACTGAGCTACCCAAGCACGACTCACGCCCCGTCCTCACAGTTTTACTTGTGCCAGTATCTCGTCTCCTGCCTTCCAAACTTTACAGAAGCTCTCCTGCGAACCCTGCAGAACTAGCACTCCTGAAAGAAAGGATATTGCGGAGACATGGCCTAGCCACAGCCTGGGGGATGTTTCCGGAATGAGATTTTCACTCTGCAGCGGAGTGTGCGCTGATATGAAACTTCCTGGCAGATTAAAACTGTGTGCCGGACCGTGACTCGAACTCGGGACCTTTGCCTTTCGCGGGCAAGTGCTCTACCAACTGAGCTACATAAGCACGACTCACGCCCCGTCCTCACAGCTTTACTTGTGCCAGTATCTCGTCTCCTGCCTTCCAAACTTTACAGAAGCTCTCCTGCGAACCCTGCAGAACTAGCACTCCTGAGAGAAAGGATATTGCGGAGACATGGCCTAGCCACAGCCCGGGGGATGTTTCCGGAATGAGATTTTCACTCTGCAGCGGAGTGTGCGCTGATATGAAACTTCCTGGCAGATTAAAACTGTGTGCCGGACCGTGACTCGAACTCGGGACCTTTGCCTTTCGCGGGCAAGTGCTCTACCAACTGAGCTACCCAAGCACGACTCTCGCCCCGTCCTCACAGCTTTACTTGTGCCAGTATCTCGTCTCCTGCCTTCCAAACTTTACAGAAGCTCTCCTGCGAACCCTGCAGAACTAGCACTCCTGAAAGAAAGGATATTGCGGAGACATGGCCTAGCCACAGCCTGGGGGATGTTTCCGGAATGAGATTTTCACTCTGCAGCGGAGTGTGCGCTGATATGAAACTTCCTGGCAGATTAAAACTGTGTGCCGGACCGTGACTCGAACTCGGGACCTTTGCCTTTCGCGGGCAAGTGCTCTACCAACTGAGCTACCCAAGCACGACTCACGCCCCGTCCTCACAGCTTTACTTGTGCCAGTATCTCGTCTCCTGCCTTCCAAACTTTACAGAAGCTCTCCTGCGAACCCTGCAGAACTAGCACTCCTGAAAGAAAGGATATTGCGGAGACATGGCCTAGCCACAGCCTGGGGGATGTTTCCGGAATGAGATTTTCACTCTGCAGCGGAGTGTGCGCTGATATGAAACTTCCTGGCAGATTAAAACTGTGTGCCGGACCGTGACTCGAACTCGGGAACTTTGCCTTTCGCGGGCTAGTGCTCTACCAACTGAGCTACCCAAGCACGACTCACGCCCCGTCCTCACAGCTTTACTTGTGCCAGTATCTCGTCTCCTGCCTTCCAAACTTTACAGAAGCTCTCCTGCGAACCCTGCAGAACTAGCACTCCTGAAAGAAAGGATATTGCGGAGACATGGCCTAGCCACAGCCTGGGGGATGTTTCCGGAATGAGATTTTCACTCTGCAGCGGAGTGTGCGCTGATATGAAACTTCCTGGCAGATTAAAACTGTGTGCCGGCCGGACCGTGACTCGAACTTGGGACCTTTGCCTTTGGCGGGCAAGTGCTCTACCAACTGAGCTACCCAAGCACGACTCACGCCCCGTCCTCACAGCTTTACTTGTGCCAGTATCTCGTCTCCTGCCTTCCAAACTTTACAGAAGCTCTCCTGCGAACCCTTCAGAACTAGCACTCCTGAAAGAAAGGATAATTCGGAGACATGGCCTAGCCACAGCCTGGGGGATGTTTCCGGAATGAGATTTTCACTCTGCAGCGGAGTGTGCGCTGATATGAAACTTCCTGGCAGATTAAAACTGTGTGCCGGACCGTGACTCGAACTCGGGACCTTTGCCTTTCGCGGGCAAGTGCTCTACCAACTGAGCTACCCAAGCACGACTCACGCCCCGTCCTCACAGCTTTACTTGTGCCAGTATCTCGTCTCCTGCCTTCCAAACTTTACAGAAGCTCTCCTGCGAACCCTGCAGAACTAGCACTCCTGAAAGAAAGGATATTGCGGAGACATGGCCTAGCCACAGACTGGGGGATGTTTCCGGAATGAGATTTTCACTCTGCAGCGGAGTGTGCGCTAATATGAAACTTCCTGGCACATTAAAACTGTGTGCCGGACCGTGACTCGAACTCGGGACCTTTGCCTTTCGCGGGCAAGTGATCTACCAACTGAGCTACCCAAGCACGACTCGCGCCCCGTCCTCATAGCTTTACTTGTGCCAGTATCTCGTCTCCTGCCTTCCAAACTTTACAGAAGCTGTCCTGCGAACCCTGCAGAACTAGCACTCCTCAAAGAAAGTATATTGCGGAGACATGGCCTAGCCACAGCCTGGGGGATTTTTCCGGAATGAGATTTTCACTCTGCAGCGGAGTGTGCGCTGATATGAAACTTCCTGGCAGATTAGAACAGTGTGCCGGACCGTGACTCGAACTCGGGACCTTTGCCTTTCGCGGGCAAGTGCTCTACCAACTGAGCTACCCAAGCACGACTCACGCCCCGTCCTCACAGCTTTACTTGTGCCAGTATCTCGTCTCCTGCCTTCCAAACTTTACAGAAGCTCTCCTGCGAACCCTGCAGAACTAGCACTCCTGAAAGAAAGGATATTGCGGAGACATGGCCTAGCCACAGCCTGGGGGATGTTTCCGGAATGAGATTTTCACTCTGCAGCGGAGTGTGCGCTGATATGAAACTTCCTGGCAGATTAAAACTGTGTGCCGGACCGTGACTCGAACTCGGGACCTTTGCCTTTCGTGGGCAAGTGCTCTACCAACAGAGCTACCCAAGAACGACTCACGCCCCGTCCTCACAGCTTTACTTGTGCCAGTATCTCGTCTCCTGCCTTCCAAACTTTACAGAAGCTCTCCTGCGAACCCTGCAGAACTAGCACTCCTGAAAGAAAGGATATTGCGGAGACATGGCCTAGCCACAGCCTGGGGGATGTTTCCGGAATGAGATTTTCACTCTGCAGCGGAGTGTGCGCTGATATGAAACTTCCTGGCAGATTAAAACTGTGTGCCGGACCGTGACTCGAACTCGGGACCTTTGCCTTTCGCGGGCAAGTGCTCTACCAACTGAGCTACCCAAGCACGACTCACGCCCCGTCCTCACAGCTTTACTTGTGCCAGTATCTCGTCTCCTGCCTTCCAAACTTTACAGAAGCTGTCCTGCGAACCCTGCAGAACTAGCACTCCTGAAAGAAAGGATATTGCGGAGACATGGCCTAGCCACAGCCTGGGGGATGTTTCCGGAATGAGATTTTCACTCTGCAGCGGAGTGTGCGCTGATATGAAACTTCCTGGCAGATTAAAACTTTGTGCCGGACCGTGACTCGAACTCGGGACCTTTGCCTTTCGCGTGCAAGTGCTCTACCAACTGTGCTACCCAAGCACGACTCACGCCCCGTCCTCACAGCTTTACTTGTGCCAGTATCTCGTCTCCTGCCTTCCAAACTTTACAGAAGCTCTCCTGCGAACCCTGCAGAACTAGCACTCCAGAAAGAAAGGATATTGCGGAGACATGGCCTAGCCACAGCCTGGGGGATGTTTCCGGAATGAGATTTTCACTCTGCAGCGGAGTGTGCGCTGATATGAAACTTCCTGGCAGATTAAAACTGTGTGCCGGACGGTGACTCGAACTCGGGACCTTTGCCTTTCGCGGGCTAGTGCTCTACCAACTGAGCTACCCAAGCACGACTCACGCCCCGTCCTCACAGCTTTACTTGTGCCAGTATCTTGTCTCCTGCCTTCCAAACTTTACAGAAGCTCTCCTGCGAACCCTGCAGAACTAGCACTCCTGAAAGAAAGGAGATTGCGGAGACATGGCCTAGCCACAGCCTGGGGCATGTTTCCGGAATAAGATTTTCACTCTGCAGCGGAGTGTGCGCTGATATGAAACTTCCTGGCAGATTAAAACTGTGTGCCGGACCGTGACTCGAACTCGGGACCTTTGCCTTTCGCGGGAAGTGCTCTACCAACTGAGCTACCCAAGCACGACTCACGCCCCGTCCTCACAGCTTTACTTGTGCCAGTATCTCGTCTCCTGCCTTCCAAACTTTACAGAAGCTCTCCTGCGAACCCTGCAGAACTAGCACTCCTGAAAGAAAGGATATTGCGGAGACATGGCCTAGCCACAGCCTGGGGGATGTTTCCGGAATGAGATTTTCACTCTGCAGCGGAGTGTGCGCTCATATGAAACTTCCTGGCAGATTAAAACTATGTGCCGGACCGTGACTCGAACTCGGGACCTTTGCCTTTCGCGGGCAAGTGCTCTACCAACTGAGCTACCCAAGCACGACTCACGCCCCGTCCTCACAGCTTTACTTGTGCCAGTATCTCGTCTCCTGCCTTCCAAACTTTACAGAAGCTCTCCTGCGAACCCTGCAGAACTAGCACTCCTGAAAGAAAGGATATTGCGGAGACATGGCCTAGCCACAGACTGGGGGATGTTTCCGGAATGAGATTTTCACTCTGCAGCGGAGTGTGCGCTGATATAAAACTTCCTGGCACATTAAAACTGTGTGCCGGACCGTGACTCGAACTCGGGAACTTTGCCTTTCACGGGCAAGTGCTCTACCAACTGAGCTACCCAAGCACGACTCACGCCCCGTCCTCATAGCTTTACTTGTGCCAGTATCTCGTCTCCTGCCTTCCAAACTTTACAGAAGCTGTCCTGCGAACCCTGCAGAACTAGCACTCCTCAAAGAAAGTATATTGCGGAGACATGGCCTAGCCACAGCCTGGGGGATGTTTCCGGAATGAGATTTTCACTCTGCAGCGGAGTGTGCGCTGATATGAAACTTCCTGGCAGATTAAAACTTTGTGCCGGACCGTGACTCGAACTCGGGACCTTTGCCTTTCGCGGGCAAGTGCTCTACCAACTGAGCTACCCAAGCACGACTCACGCCCCGTCCTCACAGCTTTACTTGTGCCAGTATCTCGTCTCCTGCCTTCCAAACTTTACAGAAGCTCTCCTGCGAACCCTGCAGAACTAGCACTCCTGAAAGAAAGGATATTGCGGAGACATGGCCTAGCCACAGCCTGGGGGATGTTTCCGGAATGAGATTTTCACTCTGCAGCGGAGTGTGCGCTGATATGAAACTTCCTGGCAGATTAAAACTGTGTGCCGGACCGTGACTCGAACTCGGGACCTTTGCCTTTCGCGGGCAAGTGCTCTACCAACTGAGCTACCCAAGCACGACTCACGCCCCGTCCTCACAGCTTTACTTGTGCCAGTATCTCGTCTCCTGCCTTCCAAACTTTACAGAAGCTCTCCTGCGAACCCTGCAGAACTAGCACTCTTGAAAGAAAGGATATTGCGGAGACATGGCCTAGCCACAGCCTGGGGGATGTTTCCGGAATGAGATTTTCACTCTGCAGCGGAGTGTGCGCTGATATGAAACTTCCTGGCAGATTAAAACTGTGTGCCGGACCGTGACTCGAACTCGGGACCTTTGCCTTTCGCGGGCAAGTGCTCTACCAACTGAGCTACCCAAGCACGACTCACGCCCCGTCCTCACAGCTTTACTTGTGCCAGTATCTCGTCTCCTGCCTTCCAAACTTTACAGAAGCTCTCCTGCGAACCCTGCAGAACTAGCACTCCTGGAAGAAAGGAGATTGCGGAGACATGGCCTAGCCACAGCCTGGGGGATGTTTCCGGAATGAGATTTTCACTCTGCAGCGGAGTGTGCGCTGATATGAAACTTCCTGGCAGATTAAAACTGTGTGCCGGACCGTGACTCGAACTCGGGACCTTTGCCTTTCGCGGGCAAGTGCTCTACCAACTGAGCTACCCAAGCACGACTCACGCCCCGTCCTCACAGCTTTACTTGTGCCAGTATCTCGTCTCCTGCCTTCCAAACTTTACAGAAGCTCTCCTGCGAACCCTGCAGAACTAGCACTCCTGAAAGAAAGGATATTGCGGAGACATGGCCTAGCCACAGCCTGGGGGATGTTTCCGGAATGAGATTTTCACTCTGCAGCGGAGTGTGCGCTGATATGAAACTTCCTGGCAGATTAAAACTGTGTGCCGTACCGTGACTCGAACTCGGGACCTTTTCCTTTCGCGGGCAAGTGCTCTACCAACTGAGCTACCCAAGCACGACTCACGCCCCGTCCTCACAGCTTTTCTTCTGCCAGTATCTCGTCTCCTGCCTTCCAAACTTTACAGAAGCTCTCCTGCGAACCCTGCAGAACTAGCACTCCTGAAAGAAAGGATATTGCGGAGACATGGCCTAGCCACAGCCTGGGGGATGTTTCCGGAATGAGATTTTCACTCTGCAGCGGAGTGTGCGCTGATATGAAACTTCCTGGCAGATTAAAACTTTGTGCCGGAACGTGACTCGAACTCGGGACCTTTGCCTTTCGCGGGCAAGTGCTCTACCAACTGAGCTACCCAAGCACGACTCACGCCCCGTCCTCACAGCTTTACTTGTGCCAGTATCTCGTCTCCTGCCTTCCAAACTTTACAGAAGCTCTCCTGCGAACCCTGTAGAACTAGCACTCCTGAAAGAAAGGATATTGCGGAGACATGGCCTAGCCACAGCCTGGGGGATGTTTCCGGAATGAGATTTTCACTCTGCAGCGGAGTGTGCGCTGATATGAAACTTCCTGGCAGATTAAAACTGTGTGCCGGACCGTGACTCGAACTCGGGACCTTTGCCTTTCGCGGGCAAGTGCTCTACCAACTGAGCTACCCAAGCACGACTCACGCCCCGTCCTCACAGCTTTACTTGTGTCAGTATCTCGTCTCCTGCCTTCCAAACTTTACAGAAGCTCTCCTGCGAACCCTGCAGAACTAGCACTCCTGAAAGAAAGGATATTGCGGAGACATGGCCTAGCCACAGCCTGGGGGATGTTTCCGGAATGAGATTTTCACTCTGCAGCGGAGTGTGCGCTGATATGAAACTTCCTGGCAGATTAAAACTGTGTGCCGGACCGTGACTCGAACTCGGGACCTTTGCCTTTCGCGGGAAGTGCTCTACCAACTGAGCTACCCAAGCACGACTCACGCCCCGTCCTCACAGCTTTACTTGTGCCAGTATCTCGTCTCCTGCCTTCCAAACTTTACAGAAGCTCTCCTGCGAACCCTGCAGAACTAGCACTCCTGAAAGAAAGGATATTGCGGAGACATGGCCTAGCCACAGCCTGGGGGATGTTTCCGGAATGAGATTTTCACTCTGCAGCGGAGTGTGCGCTGATATGAAACTTCCTGGCAGATTAAAACTGTGTGCCGGACCTTGACTCGAACTCGGGACCTTTGCCTTTCGCGGGCAAGTGCTCTACCAACTGAGCTACCCAAGCACGACTCACGCCCCGTCCTCACAGCTTTACTTGTGCCAGTATCTCGTCTCCTGCCTTCCAAACTTTACAGAAGCTCTCCTGCGAACCCTGCAGAACTAGCACTCCTGAAAGAAAGGATATTGCGGAGACATGGCCTAGCCACAGCCTGGGGGATGTTTCCGGAATGAGATTTTCACTCTGCAGCGGAGTGTGCGCTGATATGAAACTTCCTGACAGATTAAAACTGTGTGCCGGACCGTGACTCGAACTCGGGACCTTTGCCTTTCGCGGGCAAGTGCTCTACCAACTGAGCTACCCAAGCACGACTCACGCCCCGTCCTCACAGCTTTACTTGTGCCAGTATCTCGTCTCCTGCCTTCCAAACTTTACAGAAGCTCTCCTGCGAACCCTGCAGAACTAGCACTCCTGAAAGAAAGGATATTGCGGAGACATGGCCTAGCCACAGCCTGGGGGATGTTTCCGGAATGAGATTTTCACTCTGCAGCGGAGTGTGCGCTGATATGAAACTTCCTGGCAGATTAAAACTTTGTGCCGGACCGTGACTCGAACTCGGGACCTTTGCCTTTCGCGGGCAAGTGCTCTACCAACTGAGCTACCCAAGCACGACTCACGCCCCGTCCTCACAGCTTTACTTGTGCCAGTATCTCGTCTCCTGCCTTCCAAACTTTACAGAAGCTCTCCCGCGAACCCTGCAGATCTAGCACTCCTGAAAGAAAGGATAATGCGGAGACATGGCCTAGCAACAGCCTGGGGGATGTTTCCGGAATGAGATTTTCACTCTGCAGCGGAGTTTGCGCTGATATGAAACTTCCTGGCAGATTAAAACTGTGTGCCGGCCGGACCGTGACTCGGACTCGGGACCTTTGCCTTTCGCGGGCAAGTGCTCTACCAACTGAGCTACCCAAGCACGACTCACGCCCCGTCCTCACAGCTTTACTTGTGCCAGTATCTCGTCTCCTGCCTTCCAAACTTTACAGAAGCTCTCCTGCGAACCCTGCAGAACTAGCACTCCTGATAGAAAGGATATTGCGGAGACATGGCCTAGCCACAGCCTGGGGGATGTTTCCGGAATGATATTTTCACTCTGCAGCGGAGTGTGCGCTGATATGAAACTTCCTGGCAGATTAAAACTGTGTGCTGGACCGTGACTCGAACTCGGGACCTTTGCCCTTCGCGGGCAAGTGCTCTACCAACTGAGCTACCCAAGCACGACTCACGCCCCGTCCTCACAGCTTTACTTGTGCCAGTATCTCGTCTCCTGCCTTCCAAACTTTACAGAAGCTCTCCTGCGAACCCTGCAGAACTAGCACTCCTGAAAGAAAGGATATTGCGGAGACATGGCCTAGCCACAGTCTGGGGGATGTTTCCGGAATGAGATTTTCACTCTGCAGCGGAGTGTGCGCTGATATGAAACTTCCTGGCAGATTAAAACTTTGTGCTGGACCGTGACTCGAACTCGGGACCTTGGCCTTTCGCGGGCAAGTGCTCTACCAACTGAGCTACCCAAGCACGACTCACGCCCCGTCCTCACAGCTTTTCTTCTGCCAGTATCTCGTCTCCTGCCTTCCAAACTTTACAGAAGCTCTCCTGCGAACCCTGCAGAACTAGCACTCCTGAAAGAAAGGATATTGCGGAGACATGGCCTAGCCACAGCCTGGGGGATGTTTCCGGAATGAGATTTTCACTCTGCAGCGGAGTGTGCGCTGATATGAAACTTCCTGGCAGATTAAAACTGTGTGCCGGACCGTGACTCGAACTCGGGACCTTTGCCTTTCGCGGGCATGTGCTCTACCAACTGAGCTACCCAAGCACGACTCACGCCCCGTCCTCACAGCTTTTCTTCTGCCAGTATCTCGTCTCCTGCCTTCCAAACTTTACAGAAGCTCTCCTGCGAACCCTGCAGAACTAGCACTCCTGAAAGAAAGGATATTGCGGAGACATGGCCTAGCCACAGCCTGGGGGATGTTTCCGGAATGAGATTTTCACTCTGCAGCGGAGTGTGCGCTGATATGAAACTTCCTGGCAGATTAAAACTGTGTGCCGGACCGTGACTCGAACTCGGGACCTTTGCCTTTCGCGGGCAAGTGCTCTACCAACTGAGCTACCCAAGCACGACTCACGCCCCGTCCTCACAGCTTTACTTGTGCCAGTATCTCGTCTCCTGCCTTCCAAACTTTACAGAAGCTCTCCTGCGAACCCTGCAGAACTAGCACTCCTGAAAGAAAGGATATTGCGGAGACATGGACTAGCCACAGTCTGGGGGATGTTTCCGGAATGATATTTTCACTCTGCAGCGGAGTGTGCGCTGATATGAAACTTCCTGGCACATTAAAACTGTGTGCTGGACCGTGACTCGAACTCGGGACATTTTCCTTTCGCGGGCAAGTGCTCTACCAACTGAGCTACCCAAGCACGACTCACGCCCCGTCCTCACAGCTTTTCTTCTGCCAGTATCTCGTCTCCTGCCTTCCAAACTTTACAGAAGCTCTCGTGCGAACCCTGCAGAACTAGCACTCCTGAAAGAAAGGATATTGCGGAGACATGGCCTAGCCACAGCCTGGGGGATGTTTCCGGAATGAGATTTTCACTCTGCAGCGGAGTGTGCGCTGATATGAAACTTCCTGGCAGATTAAAACTGTGTACCGGACCGTGACGCGAACTCGGGACCTTTGCTTTCGCGGGCATGTGCTCTACCAACTGAGCTACCCAAGCACGACTCACGCCCCGTCCTCACAGCTTTACTTGCGCCAGTATCTCGTCTCCTGCCTTCCAAACTTTACAGAAGCTCTCCTGCGAACCCTGCAGAACTAGCACTCCTGAAAGAAAGGATATTGCGGAGACATGGCCTAGCCACAGCCTGGGGGATGTTTTCGGAATGAGATTTTCACTCTGCAGCGGAGTGTGCGCTGATATGAAACTTCCTGGCACATTAAAACTGTGTGCCGGACCGTGACTCGAACTCGGGACCTTTGCCTTTCGCGGGCATGTGCTCTACCAACTGAGCTACCCAAGCACGACTCACGCCCCGTCCTCACAGCTTTACTTGTGCCAGTATCTCGTCTCCTGCCTTCCAAACTTTACAGAAGCTCTCCTGCGAACCCTGCAGAACTAGCACTCCTGAAAGAAAGGATATTGCGGAGATATGGCCTAGCAACAGCCTGGGGGATGTTTCCGGAATGAGATTTTCACTCTGCAGCGGAGTGTGCGCTGATATGAAACTTCCTGGCAGATTAAAACTTTGTGCCGGACCGTGACTCGAACTCGGGACCTTTGCCTTTCGCGGGCAAGTGCTCTACCAACTGAGCTACCCAAGCACGACACACGCACGGTCCTCACAGCTTTACTTGTGCCAGTATCTCGTCTCCTGCCTTCCAAACTTTACAGAAGCTCTCCTGCGAACCCTGCAGAACTAGCACTCCTGAAAGAAAGGATATTGCGGAGACATGGCCTAGCCACAGCCTGGGGGATGTTTCCGGAATGAGATTTTCACTCTGCAGCGGAGTGTGCGCTGATATGAAACTTCCTGGCAGATTAAAACTGTGTGCCGGACCGTGACTCGAACTCGGGACCTTTGCCTTTCGCGGGCAAGTGCTCTACCAACTGAGCTACCCAAGCACGACTCACGCCCCGTCCTCACAGCTTTACTTGTGCCAGTATCTCGTCTCCTGCCTTCCAAACTTTACAGAAGCTCTCCTGCGAACCCTGCAGAACTAGCACTCCTGAAAGAAAGGATATTGCGGAGACATGGCCTAGCCACAGCCTGGGGGATGTTTCCGGAATGAGATTTTCACTCTGCAGCGGAGTGTGCGCTGATATGAAACTTCCTGGCAGATTAAAACTGTGTGCCGGACCGTGACTCGAACTCGGGACCTTTGCCTTTCGCGGGCAAGTGCTCTACCAACTGAGCTACCCAAGCACGACTCACGCCCCGTCCTCACAGCTTTACTTGTGCCAGTATCTCGTCTCCTGCCTTCCAAACTTTACAGAAGCTCTCCTGCGAACCCTGCAGAACTAGCACTCCTGAAAGAAAGGATATTGCGAAGACATGGCCTAGCCACAGCCTGGGGGATGTTTCCGGAATGAGATTTTCACTCTGCAGCGGAGTGTGCGCTGATATGAAACTTCCTGGCACATTAAAACTGTGTGCCGGACCGTGACTTGAACTCGGGACCTTTGCCTTTCGCGGGCATGTGCTCTACAAACTGAGCTACCCAAGCACGTCTCACGCCCGTTCTCATAGCTTTACTTGTGCCAGTATCTCGTCTCCTGCCTTCCAAACTTTACAGAAGCTCTCCTGCGAACCCTGCAGAACTAGCACTCCTGAAAGAAAGGATATTGCGGAGACATGGCCTAGCCACAGCCTGGGGCATTTTTCCGGAATGAGATTTTCACTCTGCAGCGGAGTGTGCGCTGATATGAAACTTCCTGGCAGATTAAAACTGTGTGCCGGACCGTGACTCGAACTCGGGACCTTTGCCTTTCGCGGGCAAGTGCTCTACCAACTGAGCTACCCAAGCACGTCTCACGCCCCGTCCTCACAGCTTTACTTGTGCCAGTATCTCGTCTCCTGCCTTCCAAACTTTACAGAAGCTCTCCTGCGAACCCTGCAGAACTAGCACTCCTGAAAGAAAGGATATTGCGGAGACATGGCCTAGCCACAGCCTGGGGGATGTTTCCGGAATGAGATTTTCACTCTGCAGCGGAGTGTGCGCTGATATGAAACTTCCTGGCAGATTAAAACTGTGTGCCGGACCGTGACTCGAACTCGGGACCTTTGCCTTTCGCGGGCAAGTGCTCTACCAACTGAGCTACCCAAGCACGACTCACGCCCCGTTCTCACAGCTTTACTTGTGCCAGTATCTCGTCTCCTGCCTTCCAAACTTTACAGAAGCTCTCCTGCGAACCCTGCAGAACTAGCACTCCTGAAAGAAAGGATATTGCGGAGACATGGCCTAGCCACAGCCTGGGGGATTTTTCCGGAATGAGATTTTCACTCTGCAGCGGAGTGTGCGCTGATATGAAACTTCCTGGCAGATTAAAACTGTGTGCTTGACCGTGACTCGAACTCGGGACCTTTGCCTTTCGCGGGCAAGTGCTCTACCAACTGAGCTACCCAAGCACGACTCACGCCCCGTCCTCACAGCTTTACTTGTGCCAGTATCTCGTCTCCTGCCTTCCAAACTTTACAGAAGCTCTCCTGCGAACCCTGCAGAACTAGCACTCCTGAAAGAAAGGATATTGCGGAGACATGGCCTAGCCACAGCCTGGGGGATGTTTCCGGAATGAGATTTTCACTCTGCAGCGGAGTGTGCGCTGATATGAAACTTCCTGGCAGATTAAAACTGTGTGCCGGACCGTGACTCGAACTCGGGACCTTTGCCTTTCGCGGGCTAGTGCTCTACCAACTGAGCTACCCAAGCACGACTCACGCCCCGTCCTCACAGCTTTACTTGTGCTAGTATCTCGTCTCCTGCCTTCCAAACTTTACAGAAGCTCTCCTGCGAACCCTGCAGAACTAGCACTCCTGAAAGAAAGGATATTGCGGAGACATGGCCTAGCCACAGCCTGGGGGATGTTTCCGGAATGAGATTTTCACTCTGCAGCGGAGTGTGCGCTGATATGAAACTTCCTGGCAGATTAAAACTGTGTGCCGGCCGGACCGTGACTCGGACTCGGGACCTTTGCCTTTCGCGGGCAAGTGCTCTACCAACTGAGCTACCCAAGCACGACTCACGCCCCGTCCTCACAGCTTTACTTGTGCCAGTATCTCGTCTCCTGCCTTCCAAACTTTACAGAAGCTCTCGTGCGAACCCTGAAGAACTAGCACTCCTGATAGAAAGGATATTGCGGAGACATGGCCTAGCCACAGCCTGGGGGATGTTTCCGGAATGAGATTTTCACTCTGCAGCGGAGTGTGCGCTGATATGAAATTTCCGGGCAGATTAAAACTGTTTGCTGGACCGTGACTCGAACTCGGGACCTTTGCCCTTCGTGGGCAAGTGCACTACCAACTGAGCTACCCAAGCACGACTCACGCCCCGTCCTCACAGCTTTTCTTCTGCCAGTATCTCGTCTCCTGCCTTCCAAACTTTACAGAAGCTCTCCTGCGAACCCTGCAGAACTAGCACTCCTGAAAGAAAGGATATTGCGGAGACATTGCCTAGCCACAGTCTGGGGGATGTTTCCGGAATGAGATTTTCACTCTGCAGCGGAGTGTGCGCTGATATGAAACTTCCTGGCACATTCAAACTGTGTGCTGGACCGTGACTCGAACTCGGGACCTTTTCCTTTCGCGGGCAAGTGCTCTACCAACTGAGCTACCCAAGCACGACTCACGCCCCGTCCTCACAGCTTTTCTTCTGCCAGTATCTCGTCTCCTGCCTTCCAAACTTTACAGAAGCTCTCCTGCGAACCCTGCAGAACTAGCACTCCTGAAAGAATGGATATTGCGGAGACATGGCCTAGCCACAGACTGGGGGATGTTTCCGGAATGAGATTTTCACTCTGCAGCGGAGTGTGCGCTGATATGAAACTTCCTGGCAGATTAAAACTGTGTGCCGGACCGTGACTCGAACTCGGGACCTTTGCCTTTCGCGGGCAAGTGCTCTACCAACTGAGCTACCCAAGCACGACTCACGCCCCGTCCTCACAGCTTTACTTGTGCCAGTATCTCGTCTCCTGCCTTCCAAACTTTACAGAAGCTCTCCTGCGAACCCTGCAGAACTAGCACTCCTGAAAGAAAGGATATTGCGGAGACATGGCCTAGCCACAGCCTGGGGGATGTTTCCGGAATGAGATTTTCACTCTGCAGCGGAGTGTGCGCTGATATGAAACTTCCTGGCAGATTAAAACTGTGTGCCGGACCGTGACTCGAACTCGGGACCTTTGCCTTTCGCGGGCAAGTGCTCTACCAACTGAGCTACCCAAGCACGACTCACGCCCCGTCCTCACAGCTTTACTTGTGCCAGTATCTCGTCTCCTGCCTTCCAAACTTTACAGAAGCTCTCCTGCGAACCCTGCAGAACTAGCACTCCTGAAAGAAAGGATATTGCGGAGACATGGCCTAGCCACAGCCTGGGGGATGTTTCCGGAATGAGATTTTCACTCTGCAGCGGAGTGTGCGCTGATATGAAACTTCCTGGCAGATTATAACTGTGTGATGGACCGTGACTCGAACTCGGGACCTTTGCCTTTCGCGGGCAAGTGCTCTACCAACTGAGCTACCCAAGCACGACTCACGCCCCGTCCTCACAGCTTTACTTGTGCCAGTATCTCGTCTCCTGCCTTCCAAACTTTACAGAAGCTCTCCTGCGAACCCTGCAGAACTAGCACTCCTGAAAGAAAGGATATTGCGAAGACATGGCCTAGCCACAGCCTGGGGGATGTTTCCGGAATGAGATTTTCACTCTGCAGCGGAGTGTGCGCTGATATGAAATTTCCTGGCAGATTATAACTGTGTGATGGACCGTGACTCGAACTCGGGAACTTTGCCCTTCGCGGGCCTGTGCACTACCAACTGAGCTACCCAAGCACGACTCACGCCCCGTCCTCACAGCTTTTCTTCTGCCAGTATCTCGTCTCCTGCCTTCCAAACTTTACAGAAGCTCTCCTGCGAACCCTGCAGAACTAGCACTCCTGAAAGAAAGGATATTACGGAGATATGGACTAGCAACAGCCTGGGGGATGTTTCCGGAATGAGATTTTCACTCTGCAGCGGAGTGTGCGCTGATATGAAACTTCCTGGCAGATTAAAACTTTGTGCCGGACCGTGACTCGAACTCGGGACCTTTGCCTTTCGCGGGCAAGTGCTCTACCAACTGAGCTACCCAAGCACGACTCACGCACGGTCCTCACAGCTTTACTTGTGCCAGTATCTCGTCTCCTGCCTTCCAAACTTTACAGAAGCTCTCCTGCGAACCCTGCAGAACTAGCACTCCTGAAAGAAAGGATATTGCGGAGACATGGCCTAGCCACAGCCTGGGGGATGTTTCCGGAATGAGATTTTCACTCTGCAGCGGAGTGTGCGCTGATATGAAACTTCCTGGCAGATTAAAACTGTGTGCCGGACCGTGACTCGAACTCGGGAACTTTGCCTTTCGCGGGCAAGTGCTCTACCAACTGAGCTACCCAAGCACGACTCACGCCCCGTTCTCACAGCTTTACTTGTGCCAGTATCTCGTCTCCTGCCTTCCAAACTTTACAGAAGCTCTCCTGCGAACCCTGCAGAACTAGCACTCCTGAAAGAAAGGATATTGCGGAGACATGGCCTAGCCACAGCCTGGGGGATTTTTCCGGAATGAGATTTTCACTCTGCAGCGGAGTGTGCGCTGATATGAAACTTCCTGGCAGATTAAAACTGTGTGCTTGACCGTGACTCGAACTCGGGACCTTTGCCTTTCGCGGGCAAGTGCTCTACCAACTGAGCTACCCAAGCACGACTCACGCCCCGTCCTCACAGCTTTACTTGTGCCAGTATCTCGTCTCCTGCCTTCCAAACTTTACAGAAGCTCTCCTGCGAACCCTGCAGAACTAGCACTCCTGAAAGAAAGGATATTGCGGAGACATGGCCTAGCCACAGCCTGGGGGATGTTTCCGGAATGAGATTTTCACTCTGCAGCGGAGTGTGCGCTGATATGAAACTTCCTGGCAGATTAAAACTGTGTGCCGGACCGTGACTCGAACTCGGGACCTTTGCCTTTCGCGGGCTAGTGCTCTACCAACTGAGCTACCCAAGCACGACTCACGCCCCGTCCTCACAGCTTTACTTGTGCTAGTATCTCGTCTCCTGCCTTCCAAACTTTACAGAAGCTCTCCTGCGAACCCTGCAGAACTAGCACTCCTGAAAGAAAGGATATTGCGGAGACATGGCCTAGCCACAGCCTGGGGGATGTTTCCGGAATGAGATTTTCACTCTGCAGCGGAGTGTGCGCTGATATGAAACTTCCTGGCAGATTAAAACTGTGTGCCGGCCGGACCGTGACTCGGACTCGGGACCTTTGCCTTTCGCGGGCAAGTGCTCTACCAACTGAGCTACCCAAGCACGACTCACGCCCCGTCCTCACAGCTTTACTTGTGCCAGTATCTCGTCTCCTGCCTTCCAAACTTTACAGAAGCTCTCGTGCGAACCCTGAAGAACTAGCACTCCTGATAGAAAGGATATTGCGGAGACATGGCCTAGCCACAGCCTGGGGGATGTTTCCGGAATGAGATTTTCACTCTGCAGCGGAGTGTGCGCTGATATGAAATTTCCGGGCAGATTAAAACTGTTTGCTGGACCGTGACTGGAACTCGGGACCTTTGCCTTTCGCGGGCAAGTGCTCTACCAACTGAGCTACCCAAGCACGACTCACGCCCCGTCCTCACAGCTTTTCTTCTGCCAGTATCTCGTCTCCTTCCTTCCAAACTTTACAGAAGCTCTCCTGCGAACCCTGCAGAACTAGCACTCCTGAAAGAAAGGATATTGCGGAGACATGGCCTAGCCACAGCCTGGGGGATGTTTCCGGAATGAGATTTTCACTCAGCAGCGGAGTGTGCGCTGATATGAAACTTCCTGGCAGATTAAAACTGTGTGCCGGCCGGACCGTGACTCGGACTCGGGACCTTTGCCTTTCGCGGGCAAGTGCTCTACCAACTGAGCTACCCAAGCACGACTCACGCCCCGTCCTCACAGCTTTACTTCTGCCAGTATCTCGTCTCCTGCCTTCCAAACTTTACAGAAGCTCTCCTGCGAACCCTGCAGAACTAGCACTCCTGATAGAAAGGATATTGCGGAGACATGGCCTAGCCACAGCCTGGGGGATGTTTCCGGAATGAGATTTTCACTCTGCAGCGGAGTGTGCGCTGATATGAAACTTCCGGGCAGATTAAAACTGTTTGCTGGACCGTGACTCGAACTCGGGACCTTTGCCTTTCGCGGGCAAGTGCTCTACCAACTGAGCTACCCAAGCACGACTCACGCCCCGTCCTCACAGCTTTACTTGTGCCAGTATCTCGTCTCCTGCCTTCCAAACTTTACAGAAGCTCTCCTGCGAACCCTGCAGAACTAGCACTCCTGAAAGAAAGGATATTGCGGAGACATGGCCTAGCCACAGTCTGGGGGATGTTTCCGGAATGAGATTTTCACTCTGCAGCGGAGTGTGCGCTGATATGAAACTTCCTGGCACATTAAAACTGTGTGCTGGACCGTGACTCGAACTCGGGAACTTTTCCTTTCGCGGGCAAGTGCTCTACCAACTGAGCTACCCAAGCACGTCTCACGCCCCGTCCTCACAGCTTTTCTTCTGCCAGTATCTCGTCTCCTGCCTTCCAAACTTTACAGAAGCTCTCCTGCGAACCCTGCAGAACTAGCACTCCTGATAGAAAGGATATTGCGGAGACATGGCCTAGCCACAGCCTGGGGGATGTTTCCGGAATGAGATTTTCACTCTGCAGCGGAGTGTGCGCTGATATGAAACTTCCGGGCAGATTAAAACTGTTTGCTGGACCGTGACTCGAACTCGGGACCTTTGCCTTTCGCGGGCAAGTGCTCTACCAACTGAGCTACCCAAGCACGACTCACGCCCCGTCCTCACAGCTTTACTTGTGCCAGTATCTCGTCTCCTGCCTTCCAAACTTTACAGAAGCTCTCCTGCGAACCCTGCAGAACTAGCACTCCTGAAAGAAAGGATATTGCGGAGACATGGCCTAGCCACAGCCTGGGGGATGTTTCCGGAATGAGATTTTCACTCAGCAGCGGAGTGTGCGCTGATATGAAACTTCCTGGCAGATTAAAACTGTGTGCCGGCCGGACCGTGACTCGGACTCGGGACCTTTGCCTTTCGCGGGCAAGTGCTCTACCAACTGAGCTACCCAAGCACGACTCACGCCCCGTCCTCACAGCTTTACTTCTGCCAGTATCTCGTCTCCTGCCTTCCAAACTTTACAGAAGCTCTCCTGCGAACCCTGCAGAACTAGCACTCCTGATAGAAAGGATATTGCGGAGACATGGCCTAGCCACAGCCTGGGGGATGTTTCCGGAATGAGATTTTCACTCTGCAGCGGAGTGTGCGCTGATATGAAACTTCCGGGCAGATTAAAACTGTTTGCTGGACCGTGACTCGAACTCGGGACCTTTGCCTTTCGCGGGCAAGTGCTCTACCAACTGAGCTACCCAAGCACGACTCACGCCCCGTCCTCACAGCTTTACTTGTGCCAGTATCTCGTCTCCTGCCTTCCAAACTTTACAGAAGCTCTCCTGCGAACCCTGCAGAACTAGCACTCCTGAAAGAAAGGATATTGCGGAGACATGGCCTAGCCACAGTCTGGGGGATGTTTCCGGAATGAGATTTTCACTCTGCAGCGGAGTGTGCGCTGATATGAAACTTCCTGGCACATTAAAACTGTGTGCTGGACCGTGACTCGAACTCGGGAACTTTTCCTTTCGCGGGCAAGTGCTCTACCAACTGAGCTACCCAAGCACGTCTCACGCCCCGTCCTCACAGCTTTTCTTCTGCCAGTATCTCGTCTCCTGCCTTCCAAACTTTACAGAAGCTCTCCTGCGAACCCTGCAGAACTAGCACTCCTGAAAGAAAGGATATTGCGGAGACATTGCCTAGCCACAGCCTGGGGGATGTTTCCGGAATGAGATTTTCACTCTGCAGCGGAGTGTGCGCTGATATGAAACTTCCTGGCAGATTAAAACTGTGTGCCGGACCGTGACTCGAACTCGCGACCTTTGCCTTTCGCGGGCAAGTGCTCTACCAACTGAGCTACCCAAGCACGTCTCACGCCCCGTCCTTACAGCTTTTCTTCTGCCAGTATCTCGTCTCCTGCCTTCCAAACTTTACAGAAGCTCTCCTGCGAACCCTGCAGAACTAGCACTCCTGAAAGAAAGGATATTGCGGAGACATGGCCTAGCCACAGCCTGGGGGATGTTTCCGGAATGAGATTTTCACTCTGCAGCGGAGTGTGCGCTGATATGAAACTTCCTGGCAGATTAAAACTGTGTGCCGGACCGTGACTCGAACTCGGGACCTTTGCCTTTCGCGGGCAAGTGCTCTACCAACTGAGCTACCCAAGCACGACTCACGCCCCGTCCTCACAGCTTTACTTGTGCCAGTATCTCGTCTCCTGCCTTCCAAACTTTACAGAAGCTCTCCTGCGAACCCTGCAGAACTAGCACTCCTGAAAGAAAGGATATTGCGGAGACATGGCCTAGCCACAGTCTGGGGGATGTTTCCGGAATGAGATTTTCACTCTGCAGCGGAGTGTGCGCTGATATGAAACTTCCTGGCAGATTTAAACTGTGTGCCGGACCGTGACTCGAACTCGGGACCTTTGCCTTTCGCGGGCAAGTGCTCTACCAACTGAGCTACCCAAGCACGACTCACGCCCCGTCCTCACAGCTTTTCTTTTGCCAGTATCTCGTCTCCTGCCTTCCAAACTTTACAGAAGCTCTCCTGCGAACCCTGCAGAACTAGCACTCCTGAAAGAAAGGATATTGCGGAGACATGGCCTAGCCACAGCCTGGGGGATGTTTCCGGAATGAGATTTTCACTCTGCAGCGGAGTGTGCGCTGATATGAAACTTCCTGGCAGATTAAAACTGTGTGCCGGACCATGACTCGAACTCGGGAGCTTTGCCTTTCGCATGCATGTGCTCTACCAACTGAGCTACCCAAGCACGACTCACGCCCCGTCCTCACAGCTTTTCTTCTGCCAGTATCTCGTCTCCTGCCTTCCAAACTTTACAGAAGCTCTCCTGCGAACCCTGCAGAACTAGCACTCCTGAAAGAAAGGATATTGCGGAGACATGGCCTAGCCACAGCCTGGGGGATGTTTCCGGAATGAGATTTTCACTCTGCAGCGGAGTGTGCGCTAATATGAAACTTCCTGGCAGATTAAAACTGTGTGCCGGACCGTGACACGAACTCGGGAACTTTGCCTTTCGCGGGCAAGTGCTCTACCAACTGAGCTACCCAAGCACGACTCACTCCCCGTCCTCACAGCTTTACTTGTGCCAGTATCTCGTCTCCTGCCTTCCAAACTTTACAGAAGCTCTCCTGCGAACCCTGCAGAACTAGCACTCCTGAAAGAAAGGATATTGCGGAGACATGGCCTAGCCACAGCCTGGGGGATGTTTCCGGAATGAGATTTTCACTCTGCAGCGGAGTGTGCGCTGATATGAAACTTCCTGGCACATTAAAACTGTGTGCCGGACCGTGACTCGAACTCGGGAACTTTGCCTTTCGCGGGCATGTGCTCTACCAACTGAGCTACCCAAGCACGACTCACGCCCCGTCCTCACAGCTTTTCTTCTGCCAGTATCTCGTCTCCTGCCTTCCAAACTTTACAGAAGCTCTCCTGCGAACCCTGCAGAACTAGCACTCCTGAAAGAAAGGATATTGCGGAGACATGGCCTAGCCACAGCCTGGGGGATGTTTCCGGAATGAGATTTTCACTCTGCAGCGGAGTGTGCGCTGATATGAAACTTCCTGGCACATTAAAACTGTATGCCGGACCGTGACTCGAACTCGGGACCTTTGCCTTTCGCGGGCATGTGCTCTACAAACTGAGCTACCCAAGCACGACCCACGCCCCGTTCTGATAGCTTTACTTGTGCCAGTATCTCGTCTCCTGCCTTCCAAACTTTACAGAAGCTCTCCTGCGAACCCTGCAGAACTAGCACTCCTGAAAGAAAGGATATTGCGGAGACATGGCCTAGCCACAGCCTGGGGGATTTTTCCGGAATGAGATTTTCACTCTGCAGCGGAGTGTGCGCTGATATGAAACTTCCTGGCAGATTAAAACTGTGTGCCGGACCGTGACTCGAACTCGGGACCTTTGCCTTTCGCGGGCAAGTGCTCTACCAACTGAGCTACCCAAGCACGTCTCACGCCCCGTCCTCACAGCTTTACTTGTGCCAGTATCTCGTCTCCTGCCTTCCAAACTTTACAGAAGCTCTCCTGCGAACCCTGCAGAACTAGCACTCCTGAAAGAAAGGATATTACGGAGACATGGCCTAGCCACAGCCTGGGGGATGTTTCCGGAATGAGATTTTCACTCTGCAGCGGAGTGTGCGCTGATATGAAACTTCCTGGCAGATTAAAACTGTGTGCTGGACCGTGACTCGAACTCGGGACCTTTGCCTTTCGCGGGCAAGTGCTCTACCAACTGAGCTACCCAAGCACGACTCACGCCCCGTCCTCACAGCTTTACTTGTGCCAGTATCTCGTCTCCTGCCTTCCAAACTTTACAGAAGCTCTCCTGCGAACCCTGCAGAACTAGCACTCCTGAAAGAAAGGATATTGCGGAGACATGGCCTAGCCACAGCCTGGGGGATTTTTCCGGAATGAGATTTTCACTCTGCAGCGGAGTGTGCGCTGATATGAAACTTCCTGGCAGATTAAAACTGTGTGCCGGACCGTGACTCGAACTCGGGACCTTTGCTTTTCGCGGGCAAGTGCTCTACCAACTGAGCTACCCAAGCACGACTCACGCCCCGTCCTCACAGCTTTACTTGTGCCAGTATCTCGTCTCCTGCCTTCCAAACTTTACAGAAGCTCTCCTGCGAACCCTGCAGAACTAGCACTCCTGAAAGAAAGGATATTGCGGAGACATGGCCTAGCCACAGCCTGGGGGATGTTTCCGGAATGAGATTTTCACTCTGCAGCGGAGTGTGCGCTGATATGAAACTTCCTGGCAGATTAAAACTGTGTGCCGGCCGGACCGTGACTCGGACTCGGGACCTTTGCCTTTCGCGGGCAAGTGCTCTACCAACTGAGCTACCCAAGCACGACTCACGCCCCGTCCTCACAGCTTTACTTGTGCCAGTATCTCGTCTCCTGCCTTCCAAACTTTACAGAAGCTCTCCTGCGAACCCTGCAGAACTAGCACTCCTGATAGAAAGGATATTACGGAGACACGGCCTAGCCACAGCCTGGGGGATGTTTCCGGAATGAGATTTTCACTCTGCAGCGGAGTGTGCGCTGATATGAAACTTCCTGGCAGATTAAAACTGTGTGCTGGACCGTGACTCGAACTCGGGACCTTTGCCCTTCGCGGGCAAGTGCACTACCAACTGAGCTACCCAAGCACGACTCACGCCCCGTCCTCACAGCTTTACTTGTGCCAGTATCTCGTCTCCTGCCTTCCAAACTTTACAGAAGCTCTCCTGCGAACCCTGCAGAACTAGCACTCCTGAAAGAAAGGATATTGCGGAGACATGGCCTAGCCACAGTCTGGGGGATGTTTCCGGAATGAGATTTTCACTCTGCAGCGGAGTGTGCGCTGATATGAAACTTCCTGGCACATTAAAACTGTGTGCTGGACCGTGACTCGAACTCGGGACCTTTTCCTTTCGCGGGCAAGTGCTCTACCAACTGAGCTACCCAAGCACGACTCACGCCCCGTCCTCACAGCTTTTCTTCTGCCAGTATCTCGTCTCCTGCCTTCCAAACTTTACAGAAGCTCTCCTGCGAACCCTACAGAACTAGCACTCCTGAAAGAAAGGATATTGCGGAGACATGGCCTAGCCACAGCCTGGGGGATGTTTCCGGAATGAGATTTTCACTCTGCAGCGGAGTGTGCGCTGATATCAAACTTCCTGGCAGATTAAAACTGTGTGCCGGACCGTGACTCGAACTCGGGACCTTTGCCTTTCGCGGGCATGTGCTCTACCAACTGAGCTACCCAAGCACGACTCACGCCCCGTCCTTACAGCTTTTCTTCTGCTAGTATCTCGTCTCCTGCCTTCCAAACTTTACAGAAGCTCTCCTGCGAACCCTGCAGAACTAGCACTCCTGAAAGAAAGGATATTGCGGAGACATGGCCTAGCCACAGCCTGGGGGATGTTTCCGGAATGAGATTTTCACTCTGCAGCGGAGTGTGCGCTGATATGAAACTTCCTGGCGGATTAAAACTGTGTGCCGGACCGTGACTCGAACTCGGGAACTTTTCCTTTCGCAGGCAAGTGCTCTACCAACTGAGCTACCCAAGCACGACTCACGCCCCGTCCTCACAGCTTTACTTGTGCCAGTATCTCGTCTCCTGCCTTCCAAACTTTACAGAAGGTCTCCTGCGAACCCTGCAGAACTAGCACTCCTGAAAGAAAGGATATTGCGGAGACATGGCCTAGCCACAGCCTGGGGGATGTTTCCGGAATGAGATTTTCACTCTGCAGCGGAGTGTGCGCTGATATGAAACTTCCTGGCAGATTAAAACTTTGTGCCGGACCGTGACTCAAACTCGGGACCTTTGCCTTTCGCGGGCAAGTGCTCTACCAACTGAGCTACCCAAGCACGACTCACGCCCCGTCCTCACAGCTTTACTTGTGCCAGTATCTCATCTCCTGCCTTCTAAATTTTACAGAAGCTCTCCTGCGAACCCTGCAGAACTAGCACTCCTGAAAGAAAAGATATTGCGGAGACATGGCCTAGCCACAGCCTGGGGGATGTTTCCGGAATGAGATTTTCACTCTGCAGCGGAGTGTGCGCTGATATGAAACTTCCTGGCAGATTAAAACTGTGTGCCGGACCGTGACTCGAACTCGGGGCCTTTGCCTTGCGCGGGCAAGTGCTCTACCAACTGAGCTACCCAAGCACGACTCACGCCCCGTCCTCACAGCTTTACTTGTGCCAGTATCTCGTCTCCTGCCTTCCAAACTTTACAGAAGCTCTCCTGCGAACCCTGCAGAACTAGCACTCCTGAAAGAAAGGATATTGCGGAGACATGGCCTAGCCACAGCCTGGGGGATGTTTCCGGAATGAGATTTTCACTCTGCAGCGGAGTGTGCGCTGATATGAAACTTCCTGGCAGATTAAAACTGTGTGCCGGACCGTGACTCGAACTCGGGACCTTTGCCTTTCGCGGGCAAGTGCTCTACCAACTGAGCTACCCAAGCACGACTCACACCCCGTCCTCACAGCTTTACTTGTGCCAGTATCTCGTCTCCTGCCTTCCAAACTTTACAGAAGCTCTCCTGCGAACCCTGCAGAACTAGCACTCCTGAAAGGAAGGATATTGCGGAGACATGGCCTAGCCACAGCCTGGGGGATGTTTCCGGAATGAGATTTTCACTCTGCAGCGGAGTTTGCGCTGATATAAAACTTCCTGGCACATTAAAACTTTGTGCCGGACCGTGATTCGAACTCGGGACCTTTGCCTTTCGCGGGCAAGTGCTCTACCAACTGAGCTACCCAAGCACGACTCACGCCCCGTCCTCACAGCTTTACTTGTGCCAGTATCTCGTCTCCTGCCTTCCAAACTCTACAGAAGTTCCCTGCGAACCCTGCAGAACTAGCACTCCTGAAAGAAAGGATATTGCGGAGACATGGCCTAGCCACAGCCTGGGGGAAGTTTCCGGCATGAGATTTTCACTCTGCAGCGGAGTGTGCGCTGATATGAAACTACCTGGCAGATTAAAACTGTGTGCCGGACCGTGACTCGAACTCGGGACCTTTGCCTTTCGCGGGCAAGTGCTCTACCAACTGAGCTACCCAAGCACGACTCACGCCCCGTCCTCACAGCTTTACTTGTGCCAGTATCTCGTCTCCTGCCTTCCAAACTTTACAGAAGGTCTCCTGCGAACCCTGCAGAACTAGCACTCCTGAAAGAAAGAATATTGCGGAGACATGGCCTAGCCACAGCCTGGGGGATGTTTCCGGAATGAGATTTTCACTCTGCAGCGGAGTGTGCGCTGATATGAAACTTCCTGGCAGATTAAAACTTTGTGCCGACCGTGACTCAAACTCGGGACCTTTGCCTTTCGCGGGCAAGTGCTCTACCAACTGAGCTACCCAAGCACGACTCACGCCCCGTCCTCACAGCTTTACTAGTGCCAGTATCTCATCTCCTGCCTTCCAAACTTTACAGAAGCTCTCCTGCGAACCCTGCAGAACAAGCACTCCTGAAAGAAAGGATATTGCGGAGACATGGCCTAGCCACAGCCTGGGGGAAGTTTCCGGCATGAGATTTTCACTCTGCAGCGGAGTGTGCGCTGATATGAAACTACCTGGCAGATTAAAACTGTGTGCCGGACCGTGACTCGAACTCGGGACCTTTGCCTTTCGCGGGCAAGTGCTCTACCAACTGAGCTACCCAAGCACGACTCACGCCCCGTCCTCACAGCTTTACTTGTGCCAGTATCTCGTCTCCTGCCTTCCAAACTTTACAGAAGGTCTCCTGCGAAACCTGCAGAACTAGCACTCCTGAAAGAAAGAATATTGCGGAGACATGGCCTAGCCACAGCCTGGGGGATGTTTCCGGAATGAGATTTTCACTCTGCAGCGGAGTGTGCGCTGATATGAAACTTCCTGGCAGATTAAAACTTTGTGCCGACCGTGACTCAAACTCGGGACCTTTGCCTTTCGCGGGCAAGTGCTCTACCAACTGAGCTACCCAAGCACGACTCACGCCCCGTCCTCACAGCTTTACTAGTGCCAGTATCTCATCTCCTGCCTTCCAAACTTTACAGAAGCTCTCCTGCGAACCCTGCAGAACAAGCACTCCTGAAAGAAAGGATATTGCGGAGACATGGCCTAGCCACAGCCTGGGGGATGTTTCCGGAATGAGATTTTCACTCTGCAGCGGAGTGTGCGCTGATATGAAACTTCCTGGCAGATTAAAACTGTGTGCCGGACCGTGACTCGAACTCGGGGCCTTTGCCTTTCGCGGGCAAGTGCTCTACCAACTGAGCTACCCAAGCACGACTCACGCCCCGTCCTCACAGCTTTACTTGTGCCAGTATCTCGTCTCCTGCCTTCCAAACTTTACAGAAGCTCTCCTGCGAACCCTGCAGAACTAGCACTCCTGAAAGAAAGGATATTGCGGAGACATGGCCTAGCCACAGCCTGGAGGATGTTTCCGGAATGAGATTTTCACTCTGCAGCGGAGTGTGCGCTGATATGAAACTTCCTGGCAGATTAAAACTGTGTGCCGGACCGTGACTCGAACTCGGGACCTTTACCTTTCGCGGGCAAGTGCTCTACCAACTGAGCTACCCAAGCACGACTCACGCCCCGTCCTCACAGCTTTACTTGTGCCAGTATCTCGTCTCCTGCCTTCCAAACTTTACAGAAGCTCTCCTGCGAACCCTGCAGAACTAGCACTCCTGAAAGAAAGGATATTGCGGAGACATGGCCTAGCCACAGCCTGGGGGATGTTTCCGGAATGAGATTTTCACTCTGCAGCGGAGTTTGCGCTGATATAAAACTTCCTGGCACATTAAAACTTTGTGCCGGACCGTGATTCGAACTCGGGACCTTTGCCTTTCGCGGGCAAGTGCTCTACCAACTGAGCTACCCAAGCACGACTCACGCCCCGTCCTCACAGCTTTACTTGTGCCAGTATCTCGTCTCCTGCCTTCCAAACTTTACAGAAGTTCCCTGCGAACCCTGCAGAACTAGCACTCCTGAAAGAAAGGATATTGCGGAGACATGGCCTAGCCACAGCCTGGGGGAAGTTTCCGGCATAAGATTTTCACTCTGCAGCGGAGTGTGCGCTGATATGAAACTACCTGGCAGATTAAAACTGTGTGCCGGACCGTGACTCGAACTCGGGGTCTTTGCCTTTCGCGGGCAAGTGCTCTACCAACTGAGCCACCCAAGCACGACTCACGCCCCGTCCTCACAGCTTTACTTGTGCCAGTATCTCGTCTCCTGCCTTCCAAACTTTACAGAAGTTCCCTGCGAACCCTGCAGAACTAGCACTCCTGAAAGAAAGGATATTGCGGAGACATGGCCTAGCCACAGCCTGGGGGATGTTTCCGGAATGAGATTTTCACTCTGCAGCGGAGTGTGCGCTGATATGAAACTTCCTGGCAGATTAAAACTGTGTGCCGGACCGTGACTCGAACTCGGGACCTTTGCCTTTTGCGGGCAAGTGCTCTACCAACTGAGCTACCCAAGCACGACCCACGCCCCGTCCTCACAGCTTTACTTGTGCCAGTATCTCGTCTCCTGCCTTCCAAACTTAACAGAAGCTCTCCTGCGAACCCTGCAGAACTAGCACTCCTGAAAGAAAGGATATTGCAGAGACATGGCTTAGCCAAAGCATGGGGGATGTTTCCAGTATGAGATTTTCACTCTGCAGTGGAGTTTGCGCTGATATAAAACTTCCTGGCACATTAAAACTTTGTGCCATACCGTGACTCGAACTCGGGACCTTTGCCTTTCACGGGCAAGTGCTCTACCAACTGAGCTACCCAAGCACGACTCACGCCCCGTCCTCACAGCTTTTCTTCTGCCAGTATCTCGTCTCCTGCCTTCCAAACTTTACAGAAGCTCTCCTGCGAAACCTGCAGAACTAGCACTCCTGAAAGAAAGGATACTGTGGGGACATGGCTTAGCCACAGCCTGGGGGATTTTTCCGGAATGAGATTTTCACTCTGCAGCGGAGTGTGCGCTGATATGAAACATCCTGGCAGATTAAAACTGTGTGCCGGACCGTGACTCGAACTCGGGACCTTTGCCTTTCGCGGGCAAGTTCTCTACCAACTGAGCTACCCAAGCACGACTCACGCCCCGTCCTCACAGCTTTTCTTCTGCCAGTATCTCGGCTCCTGCCTTCCAAACTTTACAGAAGCTCTCCTGCGAACCCTGCAGAACTAGCACTCCTGAAAGAAAGGATATTGCGGAGACATGGCCTAGCCACAGCCTGGGGGATGTTTCCGGAATGAGATTTTCACTCTGCAGCGGAGTGTGCGCTGATATGAAACTTCCTGGCAGATTAAAACTGTGTGCCGGACCGTGACTCGAACTCGGGACCTTTGCCTTTCGCGGGCATGTGCTCTACCAACTGAGCTACCCAAGCACGACTCACGCCCCGTCCTTACAGCTTTTCTTCTGCTAGTATCTCGTCTCCTGCCTTCCAAACTTTACAGAAGCTCTCCTGCGAACCCTGGAGAACTAGCACTCCTGAAAGAAAGGATATTGCGGAGACATGGCCTAGCCACAGCCTGGGGGATGTTTCCGGAATGAGATTTTCACTCTGCAGCGGAGTGTGCGCTGATATGAAACTTCCTGGCAGATTAAAACTGTGTGCCCGACCGTGACTCGAACTCGGGAACTTTGCCTTTCGCGGGCAAGTGCTCTACCAACTGAGCTATTCAAGCACGACTCACGCCCCGTCCTCACAGCTTTACTTGTGCCAGTATCTCGTCTCCTGCCTTCCAAACTTTACAGAAGCTCTCCTGCGAACCCTGCAGAACTAGCACTCCTGAAAGAAAGGATATTGCGGAGACATGGCCTAGCCACAGCCTGGGGGATGTTTCCGGAATGAGATTTTCACTCTGCAGCGGAGTGTGCGCTGATATGAAACTTCCTGGCAGTATAAAACTTTGTGCCGGACCGTGACTCAAACTCGGGACCTTTGCCTTTCGCGGGCAAGTGCTCTACCAACTGAGCTACCCAAGCACGACTCACGCCCCGTCCTCACAGCTTTACTTGTGCCAGTATCTCATCTCCTGCCTTCCAAACTTTACAGAAGCTCTCCTGCGAACCCTGCAGAACAAGCACTCCTGAAAGAAAGGATATTGCGGAGACATGGCCTAGCCACAGCCTGGGGGATGTTTCCGGAATGAGATTTTCACTCTGCAGCGGAGTGTGCGCTGATATGAAACTTCCTGGCAGATTAAAACTGTGTGCCGGACCGTGACTCGAACTCGGGGCCTTTGCCTTTCGCGGGCAAGTGCTCTACCAACTGAGCTACCCAAGCACGACTCACGCCCCGTCCTCACAGCTTTACTTGTGCCAGTATCTCGTCTCCTGCCTTCCAAACTTTACAGAAGCTCTCCTGCGAACCCTGCAGAACTAGCACTCCTGAAAGAAAGGATATTGCGGAGACATGGCCTAGCCACAGCCTGGAGGATGTTTCCGGAATGAGTTTTGCACTCTGCAGCGGAGTGTGCGCTGATATGAAACTTCCTGGCAGATTAAAACTGTGTGCCGGACCGTGACTCGAACTCGGGACCTTTGCCTTTCGCGGGCAAGTGCTCTACCAACTGAGCTACCCAAGCACGACTCACGCCCCGTCCTCACAGCTTTACTTGTGCCAGTATCTCGTCTCCTGCCTTCCAAACTTTACAGAAGCTCTCCTGCGAACCCTGCAGAACTAGCACTCCTGAAAGGAAGGATATTGCGGAGACATGGCCTAGCCACAGCCTGGGGGATGTTTCCGGAATGAGATTTTCACTCTGCAGCGGAGTTTGCGCTGATATAAAACTTCCTGGCACATTAAAACTTTGTGCCGGACCGTGATTCGTACTCGGGACCTTTGCCTTTCGCGGGCAAGTGCTCTACCAACTGAGCTACCCAAGCACGACTCACGCCCCGTCCTCACAGCTTTACTTGTGCCAGTATCTCGTCTCCTGCCTTCCAAACTTTACAGAAGTTCCCTGCGAAACCTGCAGAACTAGCACTCCTGAAAGAAAGGATATTGCGGAGACATGGCCTAGCCACAGCCTGGGGGAAGTTTCCGGCATGAGATTTTCACTCTGCAGCGGAGTGTGCGCTGATATGAAACTACCTGGCAGATTAAAACTGTGTGCCGGACCGTGACTCGAACTCGGGGTCTTTGCCTTTCGCGGGCAAGTGCTCTACCAACTGAGCTACCCAAGCACGACTCACGCCCCGTCCTCACAGCTTTACTTGTGCCAGTATCTCGTCTCCTGCCTTCCAAACTTTACAGAAGTTCCCTGCGAACCCTGCAGAACTAGCACTCCTGAAAGAAAGGATATTGCGGAGACATGGCCTAGCCACAGCCTGGGGGATGTTTCCGGAATGAGATTTTCACTCTGCAGCGGAGTGTGCGCTGATATGAAACTTCCTGGCAGATTAAAACTGTGTGCCGGACCGTGACTCGAACTCGGGACCTTTGCCTTTTGCGGGCAAGTGCTCTACCAACTGAGCTACCCAAGCACGACTCACGCCCCGTCCTCACAGCTTTACTTGTGCCAGTATCTCGTCTCCTGCCTTCCAAACTTAACAGAAGCTCTCCTGCGAACCCTGCAGAACTAGCACTCCTGAAAGAAAGGATATTGCAGAGACATGGCTTAGCCACAGCCTGGGGGATGTTTCCAGAATGAGATTTTCACTCTGCTGCGGAGTGTGCGCTGATATGAAACTTCCTGGCAGATTAAAACTGTGTGCCGGACCGTGACTCGAACTCGGGACCTTTGCCTTTTGCGGGCAAGTGCTCTACCAACTGAGCTACCCAAGCACGACTCACGCCCCGTCCTCACAGCTTTTCTTCTGCCAGTATCTCGTCTCCTGCCTTCCAAACTTTACAGAAGCTCTCCTGCGAACCCTGCAGAACTAGCACTCCTGAAAGAAAGGATATTGCGGAGACATGGCCTAGCCACAGCCTGGGGGATGTTTCCGGAATGAGATTTTCACTCTACAGCGGAGTGTGCGCTGATATGAAACTTCTTTGGCAAATTAAAACTGTGTGCCGGACCGTGACTTGAACTCAGGACCTTTGCCTTTCGCGGGCAAGTGCTCTACCAACTGAGCAACCCAAGCACGACTCACGCCCCGTCCTCACAGCTTTACTTGTGCCAGTGTCTCTTCTCGTGCCTTCCAAACTTTACAGAAGCTCTCCTGCGAACCCTGCAGAACTAGCACTCCTGAAAGAAAGGATTTTGCAGAGACATGGCTTAGCCACAGCCTGGGGGATGTTTCCAGAATGAGATTTTCACTCTGCAGCGGAGTTTGCGCTGATATAAAACTTCCTGGCAGATTAAAACTTTGTGCCGGACCGTGACTCGAACTCGGGACCTTTGCCTTTCGCGGGCAAGTGCTCTACCAACTGAGCTACCCAAGCACGACTCACGCCCCGCCCTCACAGCTTTACTTGTGCCAGTATCTCGTCTCCTGCCTTCCAAACTTTACAGAAGCTCTCCTGCGAACCCTGCCTAACTAGCACTCCTGAAAGAAAGGATATTGCGGAGACATGGCCTAGCCACAGCCTGGGGTATGTTTCCGGAATGAGATTTTCACTCTGCAGCGGAGTGTGCGCTGATATGAAACTTCCTGGCAGATTAAAACTGTGTGCTGGACCGTGACTCGAACTCGGGACCTTTGCCCTTCGCGGGCAAGTGCACTACCAACTGAACTACCCAAGCACGACTCACGCCCCGTCCTCACAGCTTTACTTGTGCCAGTATCTCGTCTCCTGCCTTCCAAACTTTACAGAAGCTCTCCTGCGAACCCTGCAGAACTAGCACTCCTGAAAGAAAGGATATTGCGGAGACATGGCCTAGCCACAGCCTGGGGGATGTTTCCGGAATGAGATTTTCACTCTGCAGCGGAATGTGCGCTGATATGAAACTTCCTGGCACATTAAAACTGTGTGCTGGACCGTGACTCGAACTCGGGACCTTTTCCTTTCGCGGGCAAGTGCTCTACCAACTGAGCTACCCAAGCACGTCTCACGCCCCGTCCTTACAGCTTTTCTTCTGCCAGTATCTCGTCTCCTGCCTTCCAAACTTTACAGAAGCTCTCCTGCGAACCCTGCAGAACTAGCACTCCAGAAAGAAAGGATATTGCGGAGACATGGCCTAGCCACAGCCTGGGGGATGTTTCCGGAATGAGATTTTCACTCTGCAGCGGAGTGTGCGCTGATATGAAACTTCCTGGCAGATTAAAACTGTGTGCCGGACCGTGACTCGAACTCGGGACCTTTGCCTTTCGCGGGCTAGTGCTCTACCAACTGAGCTACCCAAGCACGACTCACGCCCCGTCCTCACAGCTTTACTTGTGCCAGTATCTCGTCTCCTGCCTTCCAAACTTTACAGAAGCTCTCCTGCGAACCCTGCAGAACTAGCACTCCTGAAAGAAAGGATATTGCGGAGACATGGCCTAGCCACAGCCTGGGGGATGTTTCCGGAATGAGATTTTCACTCTGCAGCGGAGTGTGCGCTGATATGAAACTTCCTGGCAGATTAAAACTGTGTGCCGGCCGGACCATGACTCGAACTTGGGACCTTTGCCTTTGGCGGGCAAGTGCTCTACCAACTGAGCTACCCAAGCACGACTCACGCCCCGTCCTCACAGCTTTACTTGTGCCAGTATCTCGTCTCCTGCCTTCCAAACTTTACAGAAGCTCTCCTGCGAACCCTGCAGAACTAGCACTCCTGAAAGAAAGGATATTGCGGAGACATGGCCTAGCCACAGCCTGGGGGATGTTTCCGGAATGAGATTTTCACTCTGCTGCGGAGTGTGCGCTGATATGAAACTTCCTGGCAGATTAAAACTGTGTGCCGGCCGGACCGTGACTCGAACTCGGGACCTTTGCCTTTCGCGGGCAAGTGCTCTACCAACTGAGCTACCCAAGCACGATTCACGCCCCGTCCTCACAGCTTTTCTTCTGCCAGTATCTCGTCTCCTGCCTTCCAAACTTTACAGAAGCTCTCCTGCGAACCCTGCAGAACTAGCACTACTGAAAGAAAGGATATTGCGGAGACATGGCCTAGCCACAGCCTGGGGGATGTTTCCGGAATGAGATTTTCACTCTGCAGCGGAGTGTGCGCTGATATGAAACTTCCTGGCAGATTAAAACTGTGTGCCGGACCGTGACTCGAACTCGGGACCTTTACCTTTCGCGGGGAAGTGCTCTACCATTTGAGCTACCCAAGCACGACTCACGCCCCGTCCTCACAGCTTTACTTGTGCCAGTATCTCGTCTCCTGCCTTCCAAACTTTACAGAAGCTCTCCTGCGAACCCTGCAGAACTAGCACTCCTGAAAGAAAGGATATTGCGGAGACATGGCCTAGCCACAGCCTGGGGGATGTTTCCGGAATGAGATTTTCACTCTGCAGCGGAGTGTGCGCTGATATAAAACTTCCTGGCAGATTAAAACTTTGTGCTGGACCGTGACTCGAACTCGGGACCTTTGCCTTTCGCGGGCAAGTGCTCTACCAACTGAGCTACCCAAGCACGACTCACGCCCCGCCCTCACAGCTTTACTTGTGCCAGTATCTCGTCTCCTGCCTTCCAAACTTTACAGAAGCTCTCCTGCGAACCCTGCAGAACTAGCACTCCTGATAGAAAGGATATTGCGGAGACATGGCCTAGCCACAGCCTGGGGGATGTTTCCGGAATGAGATTTTCACTCTGCAGCGGAGTGTGCGCTGATATGAAACTTCCTGGCAGATTAAAACTGTGTGCTGGACCGTGACTCGAACTCGGGACCTTTGCCCTTCGCGGGCAAGTGCACTACCAACTGAGCTACCCAAGCACGACTCACGCCCCGTCCTCACAGCTTTACTTGTGCCAGTATCTCGTCTCCTGCCTTCCAAACTTTACAGAAGCTCTCCTGCGAACCCTGCAGAACTAGCACTCCTGAAAGAAAGGATATTGCGGAGACATGGCCTAGCCACAGCCTGGGGGATGTTTCCGGAATGAGATTTTCACTCTGCTGCGGAGTGTGCGCTGATATGAAACTTCCTGGCAGATTAAAACTGTGTGCCGGACCGTGACTCGAACTCGGGACCTTTGCCTTTCGCGGGCAAGTGCTCTACCAACTGAGCTACCCAAGCACGACTCACGCCCCGTCCTCACAGCTTTTCTTCTGCCAGTATCTCGTCTCCTGCCTTCCAAACTTTACAGAAGCTCTCCTGCGAACCCTGCAGAACTAGCACTCCTGAAAGAAAGGATATTGCGGAGACATGGCCAAGACACAGCCTGGGGGATGTTTCCGGAATGAGATTTTCACTCTGCAGCGGAGTATGCGCTGATATGAAACTTCCTGGCAGATTAAAACTGTGTGCCGGACCGTGACTCGAACTCGGGACCTTTACCTTTCGCGGGCAAGTGCTCTACCAACTGAGCTACCCAAGCACGACTCACGCCCCGTCCTCACAGCTTTACTTGTGCCAGTATCTCGTCTCCTGCCTTCCAAACTTTACAGAAGCTCTCCTGCGAACCCTGCAGAACTAGCACTCCTGAAAGAAAGGATATTGCGGAGACATGGCCTAGCCACAGCCTGGGGGATGTTTCCGGAATGAGATTTTCACTCTGCAGCGGAGTGTGCGCTGATATGAAACTTCTATGGCAAATTAAAACTGTGTGCCGGACCGTGACTCGAACTCGGGACCTTTGCCTTTCGCGGGCAAGTGCTCTACCAACTGAGCAACCCAAGCACGACTCACGCCCCGTCCTCACAGCTTTACTTGTGCCAGTGTCTCTTCTCGTGCCTTCCAAACTTTACAGAAGCTCTCCTGCGAACCCTGCAGAACTAGCACTCCTGAAAGAAAGGATTTTGCAGAGACATGGCTTAGCCACAGCCTGGGGGACGGTTCCAGAATGAGATTTTGAGTCTGCAGCGGAGTTTGCGCTGATATAAAACTTCCTGGCAGATTAAAACTTTGTGCTGGACCGTGACTCGAACTCGGGACCTTTGCCTTTCGCGGGCAAGTGCTCTACCAACTGAGCTACCCAAGCACGACTCACGCCCCGCCCTCACAGCTTTACTTGTGCCAGTATCTCGTCTCCTGCCTTCCAAACTTTACAGAAGCTCTCCTGCGAACCCTGCAGAACTAGCACTCCTGATAGAAAGGATATTGCGGAGACATGGCCTAGCCACAGCCTGGGGGATGTTTCCGGAATGAGATTTTCACTCTGCAGCGGAGTGTGCGCTGATATGAAACTTCCTGGCAGATTAAAACTGTGTGCTGGACCGTGACTCGAACTCGGGACCTTTGCCCTTCGCGGGCAAGTGCACTACCAACTGAGCTACCCAAGCACGACTCACGCCCCGTCCTCACAGCTTTACTTGTGCCAGTATCTCGTCTCCTGCCTTCCAAACTTTACAGAAGCTCTCCTGCGAACCCTGCAGAACTAGCACTCCTGAAAGAAAGGATATTGCGGAGACATGGCCTAGCCACAGTCTGGGGGATGTTTCCGGAATGAGATTTTCACTCTGCAGCGGAGTGTGCGCTGATATGAAACTTCCTGGCACATTAAAACTGTGGTCTGGACCGTGACTCGAACTCGGGACCTTTTCCTTTCGCGGGCAAGTGCTCTACCAACTGAGCTACCCAAGCACGACTCACGCCCCGTCCTCACAGCTTTTCTTCTGCCAGTATCTCGTCTCCTGCCTTCCAAACTTTACAGAAGCTCTCCTGCGAACCCTGCAGAACTAGCACTCCTGAAAGAAAGGATATTGCGGAGACATGGCCTAGCCACAGCCTGGGGGATGTTTACGGAATGAGATTTTCACTCTGCAGCGGAGTGTGCGCTGATATGAAACTTCCTGGCAGATTAAAACTGTGTGCCGGACCGTGACTCGAACTCGGGACCTTTGCCTTTCGCGGGCAAGTGCTCTACCAACTGAGCTACCCAAGCACGACTCACGCCCCGTCCTCACAGCTTTACTTGTGCCAGTATCTCGTCTCCTGCCTTCCAAACTTTACAGAAGCTCTCCTGCGAAACCTGCAGAACTAGCAGTCCTGAAAGAAAGGATATTGCGGAGACATGGCCTAGCCACAGCCTGGGGGATGTTTCCGGAATGAGATTTTCACTCTGCAGCGGAGTGTGCGCTGATATGAAACTTCCTGGCAGATTAAAACTGTGTGCCGGACCGTGACTCGAACTCGGGACCTTTGCCTTTCGTGGGCATGTGCTCTACCAACTGAGCTACCCAAGCACGACTCACGCCCCGCCCTCACAGCTTTACTTGTGCCAGTATCTCGTCTCCTGCCTTCCAAACTTTACAGAAGCTCTCCTGCGAACCCTGCAGAACTAGCACTCCTGAAAGAAAGGATATTGCGGAGATATGGCCTAGCAACAGCCTGGGGGATGTTTCCGGAATGAGATTTTCACTCTGCAGCGGAGTGTGCGCTGATATGAAACTTCCTGGCAGATTAAAACTTTGTGCCGGACCGTGACTCGAACTCGGGAACTTTGCCTTTCGCGGGCAAGTGCTCTACCAACTGAGCTACCCAAGCACGACTCACGCCCCGTCCTCACAGCTTTACTTGTGCCAGTATCTCGTCTCCTGCCTTCCAAACTTTACAGAAGCTCTCCTGCGAACCCTGCAGAACTAGCACTCCTGAAAGAAAGGATATTGCGGAGACATGGCCTAGCCACAGCCTGGGGGATGTTTCCGGAATGAGATTTTCACTCTGCAGCGGAGTGTGCGCTGAAATGAAACTTCCTGGCAGATTAAAACTGTGTGCCGGACCGTGACTCGTACTCGGGACCTTTGCCTTTCGCAGGCAAGTGCTCTACCAACTGAGCTACCCAAGCACGACCCACGCCCCGTCCTCACAGCTTTACTTGTGCCAGTATCTCGTCTCCTGCCTTCCAAACTTTACAGAAGCTCTCCTGCGAACCCTGCAGAACTAGCACTCCTGAAAGAAAGGATATTGCGGAGACATGGCCTAGCCACAGCCTGGGGGATGTTTCCGGAATGAGATTTTCACTCTGCAGCGGAGTGTGCGCTGATATGAAACTTCCTGGCAGATTAAAACTGTGTGCCGGACCGTGACTCGAATTCTGGACCTTTGCCTTTGGCGGGCAAGTGCTCTACCAACTGAGCTACCCAAGCACGACTCACGCCCCGTCCTCACAGCTTTACTTGTGCCAGTATCTCGTCTCCTGCCTTCCAAACTTTACAGAAGCTCTCCTGCGAACCCTGCAGAACTAGCACTCCTGAAAGAAAGGATATTGCGGAGACATGGCCTAGCCACAGCCTGGGGGATGTTTCCGGAATGAGATTTTCACTCTGCAGCGGAGTGTGCGCTGATATGAAACTTCCTGGCAGATTAAAACTGTGTGCCGGACCGTGACTCGAACTCGGGACCTTTGCCTTTCGCGGGCAAGTGCTCTACCAACTGAGCTACCCAAGCACGACTCACGCCCCGTCCTCACAGCTTTACTTGTGCCAGTATCTCGTCTCCTGCCTTCCAAACTTTACAGAAGGTCTCCTGCGAACCCTGCAGAACTAGCACTCCTGAAAGAAAGGATATTGCGGAGACATGGCCTAGCCACAGCCTGGGGGATGTTTCCGGAATGAGATCTTCACTCTGCAGCGGAGTGTGCGCTGATATGATACTTCCTGGCAGGTTAAAACTGTGTGCCGGACCGTGACTCGAACTCGGGACCTTTGCCTTTCGCGGGCAAGTGATCTACCAACTGAGCTACCCAAGCACGACACACGCCCCGTCCTCATAGCTTTACTTGTGCCAGTATCTCGTCTCCTGCCTTCCAAACTTTACAGAAGCTCTCCTGCGAACCCTGCAGAACTAGCACTCCTGAAAGAAAGGATATTGCGGAGACATGGCATAGCCACAGCCTGGGGGATGTTTCCGGAATGAGATTTTCACTCTGCAGCGGAGTGTGCGCTGATATGAAACTTCCTGGCAGATTAAAACTTTGTGCCGGACCGTGACTCGAACTCGGGACCTTTGCCTTTCGCGGGCAAGTGCTCTACCAACTGAGCTACCCAAGCACGACTCACGCCCCGTCCTCACAGCTTTACTTGTGCCAGTATCTCGTCTCCTGCCTTCCAAACTTTACAGAAGCTCTCCTGCGAACGCTGCAGACTAGCACTCCTGAAAGAAAGAATATTGCGGAGACATGGCCTAGCCACAGCCTGGGGGATGTTTCCGGAATGAGATTTTCACCCTGCAGCGGAGTTTGCGCTGATATAAAATTTTCTGGAACATTAAAACTTTGTGCCGGACCGTGATTCGAACTCGGGACCTTTGCCTTTCGCGGGCAAGTGCTCTACCAACTGAGCTACCCAAGCACGACTCACGCCCCGTCCTCACAGCTTCACTTGTGCCAGTATCTCGTTTCCTGCCTTCCAAACTTTACAGAAGTTCCCTGCGAACCCTGCAGAACTAGCACTCCTGAAAGAAAGGATATTGCGGAGACATGGCCTAGCCACGGCCTGGGGGATGTTTCCGGAATGAGATTTTCACTCTGCAGCGGAGTGTGCGCTGATATGAAACTACCTGGCAGATTAAAACTGTGTGCCGGACCGTGACTCGAACTCGGGACCTTTGCCTTTCGCGGGCAAGTGTTCTACCAGCTGAGCTACCCAAGCACGACTCACGCCCCGTCCTCACAGCTTTACTTGTGCCAGTATCTCGTCTCCTGCCTTCCAAACTTAACAGAAGCTCTCCTGCGAAACCTGCAGAACTAGCACTCCTGAAAGAAAGGATATTGCAGAGACATGGCTTAGCCACAGCCTGGGGGATGTTTCCAGAATGAGATTTTCACTCTGCAGTGGTGTTTGCGCTGATATAAAACTTCCTGGCACATTAAAACTTTGTGCCGGACCGTGACTCGAACTCGGGACCTTTGCCTTTCGCGGGCAAGTGCTCTACCAACTGAGCTATCCAAGCACGACTCACGCCCCGTCCTCACAGCTTTTCTTCTGCCAGTAACTCGTCTCCTGCCTTCCAAACTTTACAGAAGCTCTCATGCGAAACCTGCAGAACTAGCACTCCTGAAAGAAAGGATACTGTGGGGACATGGCTTAGCCACAGCCTGGGGGATGTTTCCGGAATGAGATTTTCACTCTGCAGCGGAGTGTGCGCTGATATGAAACTTCCTGGCAGATTAAAACTGTGTGCCGGACCGTGACTCGAACTCGGGACCTTTGCCTTTCGCGGGGGAGTGCTCTACCAACTGAGCTACCCAAGCACGACTCACGCCCCGTCCTCACAGCTTTACTTGTGCCAGTATCTCGTCTCCTGCCTTCCAAACTTTACAGACGCTCTCCTGCGAACCCTGCAGAACTAGGACTCCTGAAAGAAAGGATATTGCGGAGACATGGCCTATCCACAACCTGGGGGATGTTTCCGGAATGAGATTTTCACTCTGCAGCGGAGTGTGCGCTGACATGAAACTTCCTGGCAGATTAAAACTATGTGCTGGACCGTGACTCGAACTCGGGACCTTTGCCCTTCGCGGGCAAGTGCTCTACCAACTGAGCTACCCAAGCACGACTCACGCCCCGTCCTCGCAGCTTTACTTGTGCCAGTATCTCGTCTCCTGCCTTCCGAACTTTACAGAAGCTATCCTGCGAACCCTGCAGAACTAGCACTCCTGAAAGAAAGGATATTGCGGAGACATGGCCTAGTCACAGCCGGGGGGATGTTTCCGGAATGAGATTTTCACTCTGCAGCGGAGTGTTCGCTGATATGAATCTTCCTGGCAGATTAAAACTGTGTGCCGGACCGTGACTCGAACTCGGGACCTTTGCCTTTCGCGGGCAAGTGCTCTACCAACTGAGCTACCCAAGCACGACTCACGCCCCGTCCTCACAGCTTTTCTTCTGCCAGTATCTCGTCTCCTGCCTTCCAAACTTTACAGAAGCTCTCCTGCGAGCCCTGCAGAACTAGCACTCCTGAAAGAAAGGATATTGCGGAGACATGGCCTAGCCACAGTCTGGGGGATGTTTCCGGAATGAGATTTTCACTCTGCAGCGGAGTGTGCGCTGATATGAAACTTCCTAGCAGATTAAAACTGTGTGCCGGACCGTGACTCGAACTCGGGACCTTTGCCTTTCGCGGGCAAGTGCTCTACCAACTGAGCTACCCAAGCACGACTCATGCCCCGTCCTCACAGCTTTACTTGTGCCAGTATCTCGTCTCCTGCCTTCCAAACTTTACAGAAGCTCTCCTGCGAACCCTGCAGAACTAGCACTCCTGAAAGTAAGGATATTGCGGAGACATGGACTAGCCACAGCCTGGGGGATGTTTCCGGAATGAGATTTTCACTCTGCAGCGGAGTGTGCGCTGATATGAAACTTCCTGGCAGATTAAAACTGTGTGCCGGACCGTGACTCGAACCTCGGGACCTTTGCCTTTCGCGGGCAAGTGCTCTACCAACTGAGCTACCCAAGCACGACTCACGCCCCGTCCTCACCGCTTTTCTTCTGCCAGTATCTCGTCTCCTGCCTTCCAAACTTTACAGAAGCTCTCCTGCGAACCCTGCAGAACTAGCACTCCTGAAAGTAAGGATATTGCGGAGACATGGCCTAGCCACAGCCTGGGGGATGTTTCCGGAATGGGATTTTCACTCTGCAGCGGAGTGTTCGCTGATATGAAACTTCCTGGCAGATTAAAACTGTGTGCCGGACCGTGACACGAACTCGGGAACTTTGCCTTTCGGGGGCAAGTGCTCTACCAACTGAGCTACCCAAGCACGACTCACGCCCCGTCCTCACAGCTTTTCTTCTGCCAGTATCTCGTCTCCTGCCTTCCAAACTTTACAGAAGCTCTCCTGCAAAACCTGCAGAACTAGCACTCCTGAAAGAAAGGATATTGCGGAGACATGGCCTAGCCACAGCCTGGGGGATGTTTCCGGAATGAGATTTTCACTCTGCAGCGGAGTGTGCGCTGATATGAAACTTCCTGGCAGATTAAAACTGTGTGCCGGACCGTGACTCGAACTCGGGACCTTTGCCTTTCGCGGGCAAGTGCTCTACCAACTGAGCTACCCAAGCACGACTCACGCCCCGTCCTCACAGCTTTACTTGTGCCAGTATCTCGTCTCCTGCCTTCCAAACTTTACAGAAGCTCTCCTGCGAACCCTGCAGAACTAGCACTCCTGAAAGAAAGGATATTGCGGAGACATGGCCTAGCCACAGCCTGGGGGATGTTTCCGGAATGAGATTTTCACTCTGCAGCGGAGTGTGCGCTGATATGAAACTTCCTGGCAGATTAAAACTGTGTGCCAGCCGGACCGTGACTCGAACTCGGGACCTTTGCCTTTCGCGGGCAAGTGCTCTACCAACTGAGCTACCCAAGCACGACTCACGCCCCGTCCTCACAGCTTTACTTGTGCCAGTATCTCGTCTCATGCCTTCCAAACTTTACAGAAGCTCTCCTGCGAACCCTGCAGAACTAGCACTCCTGAAAGAAAGGATATTGCGGAGACATGGCCTAGCCACAGCCTGGGGGATGTTTCCGGAATGAGATTTTCACTCTGCAGCGGAGTGTTCGCTGATATGAAACTTCCTGGCAGATTAAAACTGTGTGCCGGACCGTGACTCGAACTCGGGAACTTTGCCTTTCGCGGGCAAGTGCTCTACCAACTGAGCTACCCAAGCACGACTCACGCCCCGTCCTCACAGCTTTTCTTCTGCCAGTATCTCGTCTCCTGCCTTCCAAACTTTACAGAAGCTCTCCTGCGAACCCTGCAGAACTAGCACTCCTGAAAGTAAGGATATTGCGGAGACATGGCCTAGCCACAGCCTGGGGGATGTTTCCGGAATGAGATTTTCACTCTGCAGCGGAGTGTTCGCTGATATGAAACTTCCTGGCATATTAAAACTGTGTGCCGGACCGTGACTCGAACTCGGGAACTTTGCCTTTCGCGGGCAAGTGCTCTACCAACTAAGCTACCCAAGCACGACTCACGCCCCGTCCTCACAGCTTTTCTTCTGCCAGTATCCCGTCTCCTGCCTTCCAAACTTTACAGAAGCTCTCCTGCGAACCCTGCAGAACTAGCACTCCTGAAAGAAAGGATATTGCGGAGACATGGCCTAGCCACAGCCTGGGGGATGTTTCCGGAATGAGATTTTCACTCTGCAGCGGAGTGTGCGCTGATATGAAACTTCCTGGCAGATTAAAACTTTGTGCCGGACCGTGACTCGAACTCGGGACCTTTGCCTTTCGCGGGCAAGTGCTCTACCAACTGAGCTACCCAAGCACGACTCACGCCCCGTCCTCACAGCTTTACTTGTGCCAGTATCTCGTCTCCTGCCTTCCAAACTTTACAGAAACTCGCCTGCGAACCCTGCAGACCTATCACTCCTGAAAGAAAGGATATTGCGGAGACATGGCCTAGCCACAGCCTGGGGGATGTTTCCGGAATGAGATTTTCACTCTGCAGCGGAGTGTGCGCTGATATGAAACTTCCTGGCAGATTAAAACTGTGTGCCGGACCATGACTCGAACCTCGGGACTTTTGCCTTTCGCGGGCAAGTGCTCTACCAACTGAGCTACCCAAGCACGACTCACGCCCCGTCCTCACAGCTTTTCTTCTGCCAGTATCTCGTCTCCTGCCTTCCAAACTTTACAGAAGCTCTCCTGCGAACCCTGCAGAACTAGCACTCCTGAAAGAAAGGATATTGCGGAGACATGGCCTAGCCACAGCCTGGGGGATGTTTCCGGAATGCGATTTTCACTCTGCAGCGGAGTGTTCGCTGATATGAAACTTCCTGGCAGATTAAAACTGTGTGCCGGACCGTGACTCGAACTCGGGAACTTTGCCTTTCGCGGGCAAGTGCTCTACCAACTGAGCTACCCAAGCACGACTCACGCCCCGTCCTCACAGCTTTTCTTCTGCCAGTATCTCGTCTCCTGCCTTCCAAACTTTACAGAAGCTCTCCTGCGAACCCTGCAGAACTAGCACTCCTGAAAGAAAGGATATTGCGGAGACATGGCCTAGCCACAGCCTGGGGGATGTTTCCGGAATGAGATTTTCACTCTGCAGCGGAGTGTGCGCTGATATGAAACTTCCTGGCAGATTGGAAATGTGTGCCGGACCGTGACTTTAACTCGGGACCTTTTCCTTTCGCGGGCAAGTGCTCTACCAACTGAGCTACCCAAGCACGACTCACGCCCCGTCCTCACAGCTTTACTTGTGCCAGTATCTCGTCTCCTGCCTTCCAAACTTTACAGAAACTCTCCTGCGAACCCTGCAGAACTAGCACTCCTGAAAGAAAGGATATTGCGGAGACATGGCCTAGCCACAGCCTGGGGGATGTTTCCGGAATGAGATTTTCACTCTGCAGAGGAGTGTGCGCTGATATGAAACTTCCTGGCAGATTACAACTGTGTGCCGGACCGTGACACGAACTCGGGACCTTTGCCTTTCGCGGGCAAGTGCTCTACCAACTGAGCTACCCAAGCACGACTCATGCCCCGTCCTCACAGCTTTACTTGTGCCAGTATCTCGTCTCCTGCCTTCCAAACTTTACAGAAACTCTCCTGCGAACCCTGCAGACCTAACACTCCTGAAAGAAAGGATATTGCGGAGACATGGCCTAGCCACAGCCTGGGGGATGTTTCCGGAATGAGATTTTCACTCTGCAGCGGAGTGTGCGCTGATATGAAACTTCCTGGCAGATTAAAACTGTGTGCCGGACCATGACTCGAACCTCGGGACCTTTGCCTTTCGCGGGCAAGTGCTCTACCAACTGAGCTACCCAAGCACGACTCACGCCCCGTCCTCACAGCTTTTCTTCTGCCAGTATCTCGTCTCCTGCCTTCCAAACTTTACAGAAGCTCTCCTGCGAACCCTGCAGAACTAGCACTCCTGAAAGTAGGGATATTGCGGACACATGGCCTAGCCACAGCCTGGGGCATGTTTCCGGAATGGGATTTTCACTCTGCAGCGGAGTGTTCGCTGATATGAAACTTCCTGGCAGACTAAAACTGTGTGCCGGACCGTGACTCGAACTCGGGAACTTTGCCTTTCGCGGGCAAGTGCTCTACCAACTGAGCCACCCAAGCACGACTCACGCCCCGTCCTCACAGCTTTTCTTCTGCCAGTATCTCGTCTCCTGCCTTCCAAACTTTACAGAAGCTCTCCTGCGAACCCTGCAGAACTAGCACTCCTGAAAGAAAGGATATTGCGGAGACATGGCCTAGCCACAGCCTGGGGGATGTTTCCGGAATGAGATTTTCACTCTGCAGCGGAGTGTGCGCTGATATGAAACTTCCTGGCAGATTAAAACTTTGTGCCGGACCGTGACTCGAACTCGGGACCTTTGCCTTTCGCGGGCAAATGCTCTACCAACTGAGCTACCCAAGCACGACTCACGCCCCGTCCTCACAGCTTTACTTGTGCCAGTATCTCGTCTCCTGCCTTCCAAACTTTACAGAAGCTCTCCTGCGAACCCTGCAGAACTAGCACTCCTGAAAGAAAGGATATTGCGGAGACATGGCCTAGCCACAGCCTGGGGGATGTTTCCGGAATGAGATTTTCACTCTGCAGCGGAGTGTGCGCTGATATGAAACTTCCTGGCAGATTAAAACTGTGTGCCGCCCGGACCGTGACTCGAACTCGGGACCTTTGCCTTTCGCGGGCAAGTGCTCTACCAACTGAGCTACCCAAGCACGACTCACGCCCCGTCCTCACAGCTTTACTTGTGCCAGTATCTCGTCTCATGCCTTCCAAACTTTACAGAAGCTCTCCTGCGAACCCTGCAGAACTAGCACTCCTGAAAGAAAGGATATTGCGGAGACATGGCCTAGCCACAGCCTGGGGGATGTTTCCGGAATGAGATTTTCACTCTGCAGCGGAGTGTTCGCTGATATGAAACTTCCTGGCAGATTAAAACTGTGTGCCGGACCGTGACTCGAACTCGGGAACTTTGCCTTTCGCGGGCAAGTGCTCTACCAACTGAGCTACCCAAGCACGACTCACGCCCTGTCCTCACAGTTCTTCTGCCAGTATCTCGTCTCCTGCCTTCCAAACTTTACAGAAGCTCTCCTGCGAACCCTGCAGAACTAGCACTCCTGAAAGTAAGGATATTGCCGAGACATGGCCTAGCCACAGCCTGGGGGATGTTTCCGGAATGAGATTTTCACTCTGCAGCGGAGTATTCGCTGATATGAAACTTCCTGGAAGATTAAAACTGTGTGCCGAACCGTGACTCGAACTCGGGAACTTTGCCTTTCGTGGGCAAGTGCTCTACCAACTGAGCTACCCAAGCACGACTCACGCCCCGTCCTCACAGCTTTTCTTCTGCCAGTATCTCGTCTCCTGCCTTCCAAACTTTACAGAAGCTCTCCTGCGAACCCTGCAGAACTAGCACTCCTGAAAGAAAGGATATTGCGGAGACATGGCCTAGCCACAGCCTGGGGGATGTTTCCGGAATGAGATTTTCACTCTGCAGCGGAGTGTGCGCTGATATGAAACTTCGTGGCAGATTAAAACTGTGTGCCGGACCGTGACTCGAACTCGGGACCTTTGCCTTTCGCGGGCAAGTGCTCTACCAACTGAGCTACCCAAGCACGACTCACGCCCCGTCCTCACAGCTTTACTTGTGCCAGTATCTCGTCTCCTGCCTTCCAAACTTTACAGAAGCTCTCCTGCGAACCCTGCAGAACTAGCACTCCTGAAAGTAAGGATATTGCGGAGACATGGCCTAGCCACAGCCTGGGGGATGTTTCCGGAATGAGATTTTCACTCTGCAGCGGAGTGTGCGCTAATATGAAACTTCCTGGCAGATTAAAACTGTGTGCCGGACCGTGACTCGAACTCGGGACCTTTGCCTTTCGCGGGCAAGTGCTCTACCAACTGAGCTACCCAAGCACGACTCATGCCCCGTCCTCACAGCTTTACTTCTGCCAGTATCTCGTCTCCTGCCTTCCAAACTTTACAGAAGCTCTCATGCGAAACCTGCAGAACTAGCACTCCTGAAAGAAAGGATACTGCGGGGACATGGCTTAGCCACAGCCTGGGGGATGTTTCCGGAATGAGATTTTCACTCTGCAGCGGAGTGTGCGCTGATATGAAACTTCCTGGCAGATTAAAACTGAGTGCCGGACCGTGACTCGAACTCGAGACCTTTGCCTTTCAGAGGCAAGTGCTCTACCAACTGAGCTACCCAAGCACGACTCACGCCCCGTCCTCACAGCTTTACTTGTGCCAGTATCTCGTCTCCTGCCTTCCAAACTTTACAGAAGCTCTCCTGCGAAACCTGCAGAACTAGCACTCCTGAAAGAAAGGATATTGCGGAGACATGGCCTAGCCACAGCCTGGGGGATGTTTCCGGAATGTGATCTTCACTCTGCAGCGGAGTGTGCGCTGATATGAAACTTCCTGGCAGATTAAAACTGTGTGCCGGACCGTGACTCGAACACGGGACCTTTGCCTTTCGCGGGCAAGTGCTCTACCAACTGAGCTACCCAAGCACGACTCACGCCCCGTCCTCACAGCTTTACTTGTGCCAGTATCTCGTCTCCTGCCTTCCAAACTTTACAGAAGCTCTCCTGCGAACCCTGCAGAACTAGCACTCCTGAAAGAAAGGATATTGCGGAGACATGGCCTAGCCACAGCCTGGGGGATGTTTCCGGAATGAGATTTTCACTCTGCAGCGGAGTGTGCGCTGATATGAAACTTCCTGGCAGATTAAAACTGTGTGCCGGCCGGACCGTGACTCGAACTCGGGACCTTTGCCTTTCGCGAGCAAGTGCTCTACCAACTGAGCTACCCAAGCACGACTCACGCCGCGTCCTCACAGCTCAACTTGTGCCAGTATCTCGTCTCCTGCCTTCCAAACTTTACAGAAGCTCTCCTGCGAACCCTGCAGAACTAGCACTCGTGAAAGAAAGGATATTGCGGAGACATGGCCTAGCCACAGCCTGGGGGATGTTTCCGGAATGAGATTTTCACTCTGCAGCGGAGTGTTCGCTGATATGAAACTTCCTGGCAGATTAAAACTGTGTGCCGGACCGTGACTCGAACTCGGGAACTTTGCCTTTCGCGGGCAAGTGCTCTACCAACTGAGCTACCCAAGCACGACTCACGCCCCGTCCTCACAGCTTTTCTTCTGCCAGTATCTCGTCTCCTGCCTTCCAAACTTTACAGAAGCTCTCTTGCGAACCCTGCAGAACTAGCACTCCTGAAAGAAAGGATACTGCGGGGACATGGCTTAGCCACAGCCTGGGGGATGTTTCCGGAATGAGATTTTCACTCTGCAGCGGAGTGTGCGCTGATATGAAACTTCCTGGCAGTATAAAACTGTGTGCCGGACCGTGACTCGAACTCGAGACCTTTGCCTTTCAGAGGCAAGTGCTCTACCAACTGAGCTACCCAAGCACGACTCACGCCCCGTCCTCACAGCTTTACTTGTGCCAGTATCTCGTCTCCTGCCTTCCAAACTTTACAGAAGCTCTCCTGCGAAACCTGCAGAACTAGCACTCCTGAAAGAAAGGATATTGCGGAGACATGGCCTAGCCACAGCCTGGGGTATGTTTCCGGAATGAGATTTTCACTCTGCAGCGGAGTGTGCGCTGATATGAAACTTCCTGGCAGATTAGAAATGTGTGCCGGACCGTGACTCGAACTCGGGACCTTTTCCTTTCGCGGGCAAGTGCTCTACCAACTGAGCTACCCAAGCACGACTCACGCCCCGTCCTCACAGCTGTACTTGTGCCAGTATCTCGTCTCCTGCCTTCCAAACTTTACAGAAACTCTCCTGCGAACCCTGCAGAACTAGCACTCCTGAAAGAAAGGATATTGCGGAGACATGGCCTAGCCACAGCCTGGGGGATGTTTCCGGAATGAGATTTTCACTCTGCAGAGGAGTGTGCGCTGATATGAAACTTCCTGGCAGATTACAACTGTGTGCCGGACCGTGACACGAACTCGGGACCTTTGCCTTTCGCGGGCAAGTGCTCTACCAACTGAGCTACCCAAGCACGACTCATGCCCCGTCCTCACAGCTTTACTTGTGCCAGTATCTCGTCTCCTGCCTTCCAAACTTTACAGAAACTCGCCTGCGAACCCTGCAGACCTATCACTCCTGAAAGAAAGGATATTGCGGAGACATGGCCTAGCCACAGCCTGGGGGATGTTTCCGGAATGAGATTTTCACTCTGCAGCGGAGTGTGCGCTGATATGAAACTTCCTGGCAGATTAAAACTGTGTGCCGGACCATGACTCGAACCTCGGGACCTTTGCCTTTCGCGGGCAAGTGCTCTACCAACTGAGCTACCCAAGCACGACTCACGCCCCGTCCTCACAGCTTTTCTTCTGCCAGTATCTCGTCTCCTGCCTTCCAAACTTTACAGAAGCTCTCCTGCGAACCCTGCAGAACTAGCACTCCTGAAAGGAAGGATATTGCGGAGACATGGCCTAGCCACAGCCTGGGGGATGTTTCCGGAATGGGATTTTCACTCTGCAGCGGAGTGTTCGCTGATATGAAACTTCCTGGCAGATTAAAACTGTGTGCCGGACCGTGACTCGAACTCGGGAACTTTGCCTTTCGCGGGCAAGTGCTCTACCAACTGAGCTACCCAAGCACGACTCACGCCCCGTCCTCACAGCTTTTCTTCTGCCAGTATCTCGTCTCCTGCCTTCCAAACTTTACAGAAGCTCTCCTGCGAACCCTGCAGAATTAGCACTCCTGAAAGAAAGGATATTGCGGAGACATGGCCTAGCCACAGCCTGGGGGATGTTTCCGGAATGAGATTTTCACTCTGCAGCGGAGTGTGCGCTGATATGAAACTTCCTGGCAGATTGGAAATGTGTGCCGGACCGTGACTCGAACTCGGGACCTTTTCCTTTCGCGGGCAAGTGCTCTACCAACTGAGCTACCCAAGCACGACTCACGCCCCGTCCTCACAGCTTTACTTGTGCCAGTATCTCGTCTCCTGCCTTCCAAACTTTACAGAAACTCTCCTGCGAACCCTGCAGAACTAGCACTCCTGAAAGAAAGGATATTGCGGAGACATGGCCTAGCCACAGCCTGGGGGATGTTTCCGGAATGAGATTTTCACTCTGCAGAGGAGTGTGCGCTGATATGAAACTTCCTGGCATATTACAACTGTGTGCCGGACCGTGACACGAACTCGGGACCTTTGCCTTTCGCGGGCAAGTGCTCTACCAACTGAGCTACCCAAGCACGACTCATGCCCCGTCCTCACAGCTTTACTTGTGCCAGTATCTCGTCTCCTGCCTTCCAAACTTTACAGAAACTCTCCTGCGAACCCTGCAGACCTAGCACTCCTGAAAGAAAGGATATTGCGGAGACATGGCCTAGCCACAGCCTGGGGGATGTTTCCGGAATGAGATTTTCACTCTGCAGCGGAGTGTGCGCTGATATGAAACTTCCTGGCAGATTAAAACTGTGTGCCGGACCATGACTCGAACCTCGGGACCTTTGCCTTTCGCGGGCAAGTGCTCTACCAACTGAGCTACCCAAGCACGACTCACGCCCCGTCCTCACAGCTTTTCTTCTGCCAGTATCTCGTCTCCTGCCTTCCAAACTTTACAGAAGCTCTCCTGCGAACCCTGCAGAACTAGCACTCCTGAAAGTAGGGATATTGCGGACACATGGCCTAGCCACAGCCTGGGGCATGTTTCCGGAATGGGATTTTCACTCTGCAGCGGAGTGTTCGCTGATATGAAACTTCCTGGCAGATTAAAACTGTGTGCCGGACCGTGACTCGAACTCGGGAACTTTGCCTTTCGCGGGCAAGTGCTCTACCAACTGAGCCACCCAAGCACGACTCACGCCCCGTCCTCACAGCTTTTCTTCTGCCAGTATCTCGTCTCCTGCCTTCCAAACTTTACAGAAGCTCTCCTGCGAACCCTGCAGAACTAGCACTCCTGAAAGAAAGGATATTGCGGAGACATGGCCTAGCCACAGCCTGGGGGATGTTTCCGGAATGAGATTTTCACTCTGCAGCGGAGTGTGCGCTGATATGAAACTTCCTGGCAGATTAAAACTTTGTGCCGGACCGTGACTCGAACTCGGGACCTTTGCCTTTCGCGGGCAAGTGCTCTACCAACTGAGCCACCCAAGCACGACTCACGCCCCGTCCTCACAGCTTTACTTGTGCCAGTATCTCGTCTCCTGCCTTCCAAACTTTACAGAAGCTCTCCTGCGAACCCTGCAGAACTAGCACTCCTGAAAGAAAGGATATTGCGGAGACATGGCCGAGCCACAGCCTGGGGGATGTTTCCGGAATGAGATTTTCACTCTGCAGCGGAGTGTGCGCTGATATGAAACTTCCTGGCAGATTAAAACTGTGTGCCGCCCGGACCGTGACTCGAACTCGGGACCTTTGCCTTTCGGGGGCAAGTGCTCTACCAACTGAGCTACCCAAGCACGACTCACGCCCCGTCCTCACAGCTTTACTTGTGCCAGTATCTCGTCTCATGCCTTCCAAACTTTACAGAAGCTCTCCTGCGAACCCTGCAGAACTAGCACTCCTGAAAGAAAGGATATTGCGGAGACATGGCCTAGCCACAGCCTGGGGGATGTTTCCGGAATGAGATTTTCACTCTGCAGCGGAGTGTTCGCTGATATGAAACTTCCTGGCAGATTAAAACTGTGTGCCGGACCGTGACTCGAACTCGGGAACTTTGCCTTTCGCGGGCAAGTGCTCTACCAACTGAGCTACCCAAGCACGACTCACGCCCTGTCCTCACAGTTCTTCTGCCAGTATCTCGTCTCCTGCCTTCCAAACTTTACAGAAGCTCTCCTGCGAACCCTGCAGAACTAGCACTCCTGAAAGTAAGGATATTGCCGAGACATGGCCTAGCCACAGCCTGGGGGATGTTTCCGGAATGAGATTTTCACTCTGCAGCGGAGTGTGCGCTGATATGAAACTTCGTGGCAGATTAAAACTGTGTGCCGGACCGTGACTCGAACTCGGGACCTTTGCCTTTCGCGGGCAAGTGCTCTAACAACTGAGCTACCCAAGCACGACTCACGCCCCGTCCTCACAGCTTTACTTGTGCCAGTATCTCGTCTCCTGCCTTCCAAACTTTACAGAAGCTCTCCTGCGAACCCTGCAGAACTAGCACTCGTGAAAGAAAGGATATTGCGGAGACATGGCCTAGCCACAGCCTGGGGGATGTTTCCGGAATGAGATTTTCACTCTGCAGCGGAGTGTGCGCTGATATGAAACTTCCTGGCAGATTAAAACTGTGTGCCGGACCGTGACTCGAACTCGGGACCTTTGCCTTTCGCGGGCAAGTGCTCTACCAACTGAGCTACCCAAGCACGACTCATGCCCCGTCCTCACAGCTTTACTTCTGCCAGTATCTCGTCTCCTGCCTTCCAAACTTTACAGAAGCTCTCATGCGAAACCTGCAGAACTAGCACTCCTGAAAGAAAGGATACTGCGGGGACATGGCTTAGCCACAGCCTGGGGGATGTTTCCGGAATGAGATTTTCACTCTGCAGCGGAGTGTGCGCTGATATGAAACTTCCTGGCAGATTAAAACTGAGTGCCGGACCGTGACTCGAACTCGAGACCTTTGCCTTTCAGAGGCAAGTGCTCTACCAACTGAGCTCCCCAAGCACGACTCACGCCCCGTCCTCACAGCTTTACTTGTGCCAGTATCTCGTCTCCTGCCTTCCAAACTTTACAGAAGCTCTCCTGCGAAACCTGCAGAACTAGCACTCCTGAAAGAAAGGATATTGCGGAGACATGGCCTAGCCACAGCCTGGGGGATGTTTCCGGAATGTGATCTTCACTCTGCAGCGGAGTGTGCGCTGATATGAAACTTCCTGGCAGATTAAAACTGTGTGCCGGACCGTGACTCGAACACGGGACCTTTGCCTTTCGCGGGCAAGTGCTCTACCAACTGAGCTACCCAAGCACGACTCACGCCCCGTCCTCACAGCTTTACTTGTGCCAGTATCTCGTCTCCTGCCTTCCAAACTTTACAGAAGCTCTCCTGCGAACCCTGCAGAACTAGCACTCCTGAAAGAAAGGATATTGCGGAGACATGGCCTAGCCACAGCCTGGGGGATGTTTCCGGAATGAGATTTTCACTCTGCAGCGGAGTGTGCGCTGATATGAAACTTCCTGGCAGATTAAAACTGTGTTCCGGCCGGACCGTGACTCGAACTCGGGACCTTTGCCTTTCGCGAGCAAGTGCTCTACCAACTGAGCTACCCAAGCACGACTCACGCCGCGTCCTCACAGCTTAACTTGTGCCAGTATCTCGTCTCCTGCCTTCCAAACTTTACAGAAGCTCTCCTGCGAACCCTGCAGAACTAGCACTCCTGAAAGAAAGGATATTGCGGAGACATGGCCTAGCCACAGCCTGGGGGATGTTTCCGGAATGAGATTTTCACTCTGCAGCGGAGTGTTCGCTGATATGAAACTTCCTGGCAGATTAAAACTGTGTGCCGGACCGTGACTCGAACTCGGGAACTTTGCCTTTCGCGGGCAAGTGCTCTACCAACTGAGCTACCCAAGCACGACTCACGCCCCGTCCTCACAGCTTTTCTTCTGCCAGTATCTCGTCTCCTGCCTTCCAAACTTTACAGAAGCTCTCCTGCGAACCCTGCAGAACTAGCACTCCTGAAAGAAAGGATACTGCGGGGACATGGCTTAGCCACAGCCTGGGGGATGTTTCCGGAATGAGATTTTCACTCTGCAGCGGAGTGTGCGCTGATATGAAACTTCCTGGCAGTTTAAAACTGTGTGCCGGACCGTGACTCGTACTCGAGACCTTTGCCTTTCAGAGGCAAGTGCTCTACCAACTGAGCTACCCAAGCACGACTCACGCCCCGTCCTCACAGCTTTACTTGTGCCAGTATCTCGTCTCCTGCCTTCCAAACTTTACAGAAGCTCTCCTGCGAAACCTGCAGAACTAGCACTCCTGAAAGAAAGGATATTGCGGAGACATGGCCTAGCCACAGCCTGGGGGATGTTTCCGGAATGAGATCTTCACTCTGCAGCGGAGTGTGCGCTGATATGAAACTTCCTGGCAGATTAAAACTGTGTGCCGGACCGTGACTCGAACACGGGACCTTTGCCTTTCGCGGGCAAGTGCTCTACCAACTGAGCTACCCAAGCACGACTCATGCCCCGTCCTCACAGCTTTACTTCTGCCAGTATCTCGTCTCCTGCCTTCCAAACTTTACAGAAGCTCTCATGCGAAACCTGCAGAACTAGCACTCCTGAAAGAAAGGATACTGCGGGGACATGGCTTAGCCACAGCCTGGGGGATGTTTCCGGAATGAGATTTTCACTCTGCAGCGGAGTGTGCGCTGATATGAAACTTCCTGGCAGATTAAAACTGAGTGCCGGACCGTGACTCGAACTCGAGACCTTTGCCTTTCAGAGGCAAGTGCTCTACCAACTGAGCTACCCAAGCACGACTCACGCCCCGTCCTCACAGCTTTACTTGTGCCAGTATCTCGTCTCCTGCCTTCCAAACTTTACAGAAGCTCTCCTGCGAAACCTGCAGAACTAGCACTCCTGAAAGAAAGGATATTGCGGAGACATGGCCTAGCCACAGCCTGGGGGATGTTTCCGGAATGTGATCTTCACTCTGCAGCGGAGTGTGCGCTGATATGAAACTTCCTGGCAGATTAAAACTGTGTGCCGGACCGTGACTCGAACACGGGACCTTTGCCTTTCGCGGGCAAGTGCTCTACCAACTGAGCTACCCAAGCACGACTCACGCCCCGTCCTCACAGCTTTACTTGTGCCAGTATCTCGTCTCCTGCCTTCCAAACTTTACAGAAGCTCTCCTGCGAACCCTGCAGAACTAGCACTCCTGAAAGAAAGGATATTGCGGAGACATGGCCTAGCCACAGCCTGGGGGATGTTTCCGGAATGAGATTTTCACTCTGCAGCGGAGTGTGCGCTGATATGAAACTTCCTGGCAGATTAAAACTGTGTGCCGGCCGGACCGTGACTCGAACTCGGGACCTTTGCCTTTCGCGAGCAAGTGCTCTACCAACTGAGCTACCCAAGCACGACTCACGCCGCGTCCTCACAGCTTTACTTGTGCCAGTATCTCGTCTCCTGCCTTCCAAACTTTACAGAAGCTCTCCTGCGAACCCTGCAGAACTAGCACTCCTGAAAGAAAGGATATTGCGGAGACATGGCCTAGCCACAGCCTGGGGGATGTTTCCGGAATGAGATTTTCACTCTGCAGCGGAGTGTTCGCTGATATGAAACTTCCTGGCAGATTAAAACTGTGTGCCGGACCGTGACTCGAACTCGGGAACTTTGCCTTTCGCGGGCAAGTGCTCTACCAACTGAGCTACCCAAGCACGACTCACGCCCCGTCCTCACAGCTTTTCTTCTGCCAGTATCTCGTCTCCTGCCTTCCAAACTTTACAGAAGCTCTCCTGCGAACCCTGCAGAACTAGCACTCCTGAAAGAAAGGATACTGCGGGGACATGGCTTAGCCACAGCCTGGGGGATGTTTCCGGAATGAGATTTTCACTCTGCAGCGGAGTGTGCGCTGATATGAAACTTCCTGGCAGTTTAAAACTGTGTGCCGGACCGTGACTCGAACTCGAGACCTTTGCCTTTCAGAGGCAAGTGCTCTACCAACTGAGCTACCCAAGCACGACTCACGCCCCGTCCTCACAGCTTTACTTGTGCCAGTATCTCGTCTCCTGCCTTCCAAACTTTACAGAAGCTCTCCTGCGAAACCTGCAGAACTAGCACTCCTGAAAGAAAGGATATTGCGGAGACATGGCCTAGCCACAGCCTGGGGGATGTTTCCGGAATGAGATCTTCACTCTGCAGCGGAGTGTGCGCTGATATGAAACTTCCTGGCAGATTAAAACTGTGTGCCGGACCGCGACTCGAACACGGGACCTTTGCCTTTCGCGGGCAAGTGCTCTACCAACTGAGCTACCCAAGCACGACTCACGCCCCGTCCTCACAGCTTTACTTGTGCCAGTATCTCGTCTCCTGCCTTCCAAACTTTACAGAAGCTCTCCTGCGAACCCTGCAGAACAAGCACTCCTGAAAGAAAGGATATTGCGGAGACATGGCCTAGCCACAGCCTGGGGGATGTTTCCGGAATGAGATTTTCACTCTGCAGCGGAGTGTGCGCTGATATGAAACTTCCTGGCAGATTAAAACTGTGTGCCGGCCGGACCGTGACTCGAACTCGGGACCTTTGCCTTTCGCGAGCAAGTGCTCTACCAACTGAGCTACCCAAGCACGACTCACGCCGCGTCCTCACAGCTTAACTTGTGCCAGTATCTCGTCTCCTGCCTTCCAAACTTTACAGAAGCTCTCCTGCGAACCCTGCAGAACTAGCACTCCTGAAAGAAAGGATATTGCGGAAACATGGCCTAGCCACAGCCTGGGGGATGTTTCCGGAATGAGATTTTCACTCTGCAGCGGAGTGTGCGCTGATATGAAACTTCCTGGCAGATTAAAACTGTGTGCCGGCCGGACCGTGACTCGAACTCGGGACCTTTGTTTTTCGCGAGCAAGTGCTCTACCAACTGAGCTACCCAAGCACGACTCACGCCCCGTCCTCACAGCTTAACTTGTGCCAGTATCTCGTCTCCTGCCTTCCAAACTTTACAGAAGCTCTCCTGCGAAACCTGCAGAACTAGCACTCCTGAAAGAAAGGATATTGCGGAGACATGGCCTAGCCACAGCCTGGGGGATGTTTCCGGAATGAGATTTTCACTCTGCAGCGGAGTGTGCGCTGATATGAAACTTCCTGGCAGATTAAAACTGTGTGCCGGACCGTGACTCGAACTCGGGAACTTTGCCTTTCGCGGGCAAGTGCTCTACCAACTGAGCTACCCAAGCATGACTCACGCCCCGTCCTCACAGCTTTTCTTCTGCCAGTATCTCGTCTCCTGCCTTCCAAACTTTACAGAAGCCCTCCTGCGAACCCTGCAGAACTAGCACTCCTGGAAGAAAGGATATTGCGGAGACATGGCCTAGCCACAGCCTGGGGGATGTTTCCGGAATGAGATTTTCACTCTGCAGCGGAGTGTGCGCTGATATGAAACTTCCTGGCAGATTAGAACAGTGTGCCGGACCGTGACTCGAACTCGGGACCTTTTCCTTTCGCGGGCAAGTGCTCTACCAACTGAGCTACCCAAGCACGACTCACGCCCCGTCCTCACAGCTTTACTTGTGCCAGTATCTCGTCTCCTGCCTTCCAAACTTTACAGAAACTCTCCTGCGAACCCTGCAGACCTAGCACTCCTGAAAGAAAGGATATTGCGGAGACATGGCCTAGCCACAGCCTGGGGGATGTTTCCGGAATGAGATTTTCACTCTGCAGCGGAGTGTGCGCTGATATGAAACTTCCTGGCAGATTAAAACTGTGTGCCGGACCGTGACTCGAACCTCGGGACCTTTGCCTTTCGCGGGCAAGTGCTCTACCAACTGAGCTACCCAAGCACGACTCACGCCCCGTCCTCACAGCTTAACTTGTGCCAGTATCTCGTCTCCTGCCTTCCAAACTTTACAGAAGCTCTCCTGCGAACCCTGCAGAACTAGCACTCCTGAAAGTAAGGATATTGCGGAGACATGGCCTAGCCACAGCCTGGGGGATGTTTCCGGAATGGGATTTTCACTCTGCAGCGGAGTGTTCGCTGATATGAAACTTCCTGGCAGATTAAAACTGTGTGCCGGACCGTGACTCGAACTCGGGAACTTTGCCTTTCGCGGGCAAGTGCTCTACCAACTGAGCTACCCAAGCACGACTCACGCCCCGTCCTCACAGCTTTTCTTCTGCCAGTATCTCGTCTCCTGCCTTCCAAACTTTACAGAAGCTCTCCTGCGAACCCTGCAGAACTAGCACTCCTGAAAGAAAGGATACTGCGGGGACATGGCTTAGCCACAGCCTGGGGGATGTTTCCGGAATGAGATTTTCACTCTGCAGCGGAGTGTGCGCTGATATGAAACTTCCTGGCAGATTAAAACTGTGTGCCGGACCGTGACTCGAACTCGAGACCTTTGCCTTTCAGAGGCAAGTGCTCTACCAACTGAGCTACCCAAGCACGACTCACGCCCCGTCCTCACAGCTTTACTTGTGCCAGTATCTCGTCTCCTGCCTTCCAAACTTTACAGAAGCTCTCCTGCGAAACCTGCAGAACTAGCACTCCTGAAAGAAAGGATATTGCGGAGACATGGCCTAGCCACAGCCTGGGGGATGTTTCCGGAATGAGATTTTCACTCTGCAGCGGAGTGTGCGCTGATATGAAACTTCCTGGCAGATTAAAACTGTGTGCCGGCCGGACCGTGACTCGAACTCGGGACCTTTGCCTTTCACGAGCAAGTGCTCTACCAACTGAGCTACCCAAGCACGACTCACGCCGCGTCCTCACAGCTTAACTTGTGCCAGTATCTCGTCTCCTGCCTTCCAAACTTTACAGAAGCTCTCCTGCGAAACCTGCAGAACTAGCACTCCTGAAAGAAAGGATATTGCGGAGACATGGCCTAGCCACAGCCTGGGGGATGTTTCCGGAATGAGATTTTCACTCTGCAGCGGAGTGTTCGCTGATATGAAACTTCCTGGCAGATTAAAACTGTGTGCCGGACCGTGACTCGAACTCGGGAACTTTGCCTTTCGCGGGCAAGTGCTCTACCAACTGAGCTACCCAAGCACGACTCACGCCCCGTCCTCACAGCTTTTCTTCTGCCAGTATCTCGTCTCCTGCCTTCCAAACTTTACAGAAGCTCTCCTGCGAACCCTGCAGAACTAGCACTCCTGAAAGAAAGGATATTGCGGAGACATGGCCTAGCCACAGCCTGGGGGATGTTTCCGGAATGAGATTTTCACTCTGCAGCGGAGTGTGCGCTGATATGAAACTTCCTGGCAGATTAGAACAGTGTGCCGGACCGTGACTCGAACTCGGGACCTTTTCCTTTCGCGGGCAAGTGCTCTACCAACTGAGCTACCCAAGCACGACTCACGCCCCGTCCTCACAGCTTTACTTGTGCCAGTATCTCGTCTCCTGCCTTCCAAACTTTACAGAAACTCTCCTGCGAACCCTGCAGAACTAGCACTCCTAAAAGAAAGGATATTGCGGAGACATGGCCTAGCCACAGCCTGGGGGATGTTTCCGGAATGAGATTTTCACTCTGCAGAGGAGTGTGCGCTGATATGAAACTTCCTGGCAGATTACAACTGTGTGCCGGACCGTGACTCGAACTCGGGACCTTTTCCTTTCGCGGGCAAGTGCTCTACCAACTGAGCTACCCAAGCACGACTCACGCCCCGTCCTCACAGCTTTACTTGTGCCAGTATCTCGTCTCCTGCCTTCCAAACTTTACAGAAACTCTCCTGCGAACCCTGCAGACCTAGCACTCCTGAAAGAAAGGATATTGCGGAGACATGGCCTAGCCACAGCCTGGGGGATGTTTCCGGAATGAGATTTTCACTCTGCAGCGGAGTGTGCGCTGATATGAAACTTCCTGGCAGATTAAAACTGTGTGCCGGACCGTGACTCGAACCTCGGGACCTTTGCCTTTCGCGGGCAAGTGCTCTACCAACTGAGCTACCCAAGCACGACTCACGCCCCGTCCTCACAGCTTTACTTGTGCCAGTATCTCGTCTCCTGCCTTCCAAACTTTACAGAAGCTCTCCTGCGAACCCTGCAGAACTAGCACTCCTGAAAGTAAGGATATTGCGGAGACATGGCCTAGCCACAGCCTGGGGGATGTTTCCGGAATGGGATTTTCACTCTGCAGCGGAGTGTTCGCTGATATGAAACTTCCTGGCAGATTAAAACTGTGTGCCGGACCGTGACTCGAACTCGGGACCTTTGCCTTTCGCGGGCAAGTGCTCTACCAACTGAGCTACCCAAGCACGACTCACGCCCCGTCCTCACAGCTTTTCTTCTGCCAGTATCTCGTCTCCTGCCTTCCAAACTTTACAGAAGCTCTCCTGCGAACCCTGCAGAACTAGCACTCCTGAATGAAAGGATACTGCGGGGACATGGCTTAGCCACAGCCTGGGGGATGTTTCCGGAATGAGATTTTCACTCTGCAGCGGAGTGTGCGCTGATATGAAACTTCCTGGCAGATTAAAACTGTGTGCCGGACCGTGACTCGAACTCGGGACCTTTGACTATCGCAGGCAAGTGCTCTACCAACTGAGCTACCCAAGCACGACTCACGCCCCGTCCTCACAGCTTTACTTGTGCCAGTATCTCGTCTCCTGCCTTCCAAACTTTACAGAAGCTCTCCTGCGAAACCTGCAGAACTAGCACTCCTGAAAGAAAGGATATTGCGGAGACATGGCCTAGCCACAGCCTGGGGGATGTTTCCGGAATGAGATCTTCACTCTGCAGCGGAGTGTGCGCTGATATGAAACTTCCTGGCAGATTAAAACTGTGTGCTGGACCGTGACTCGAACACGGGACCTTTGCCTTTCGCGGGCAAGTGCTCTACCAACTGAGCTACCCAAGCACGACTCACGCCCCGTCCTCACAGCTTTACTTGTGCCAGTATCTCGTCTCCTGCCTTCCAAACTTTACAGAAGCTCTCCTGCGAACCCTGCAGAACTAGCACTCCTGAAAGAAAGGATATTGCGGAGACATGGCCTAGCCACAGCCTGGGGGATGTTTCCGGAATGAGATTTTCACTCTGCAGCGGAGTGTGCGCTGATATGAAACTTCCTGGCAGATTAAAACTGTGTGCCGGCCGGACCGTGACTCGAACTCGGGACCTTTGCCTTTCGCGAGCAAGTGCTCTACCAACTGAGCTACCCAAGCACGACTCATGCCGCGTCCTCACAGCTTAACTTGTGCCAGTATCTCGTCTCCTGCCTTCCAAACTTTACAGAAGCTCTCCTGCGAACCCTGCAGAACTAGCACTCCTGAAACAAAGGATATTGCGGAGACATGGCCTAGCCACAGCCTGGGGGATGTTTCCGGAATGAGATTTTCACTCTGCAGCGGAGTGTTCGCTGATATGAAACTTCCTGGCAGATTAAAACTGTGTGCCGGACCGTGACTCGAACTCGGGACCTTTGCCTTTCGCGGGCAAGTGCTCTACCAACTGAGCTACCCAAGCACGACTCACGCCCCGTCCTCACAGCTTTTCTTCTGCCAGTATCTCGTCTCCTGCCTTCCAAACTTTACAGAAGCTCTCCTGCGAACCCTGCAGAACTAGCACTCCTGAAAGAAAGGATATTGCGGAGACATGGCCTAGCCACAGCCTGGGGGATGTTTCCGGAATGAGATTTTCACTCTGCAGCGGAGTGTGCGCTGATATGAAACTTCCTGGCAGATTAGAACTGTGTGCCGGACCGTGACTCGGACTCGGGACCTTTGCCTTTCGCGGGCAAGTGCTCTACCAACTGAGCTACCCAAGCACGACTCACGCCCCGTCCTCACAGCTTTTCTTCTGCCAGTATCTCGTCTCCTGCCTTCCAAACTTTACAGAAGCTCTCCTGCGAACCCTGCAGAACTAGCACTCCTGAAAGTAAGGATATTGCGGAGACATGGCCTAGCCACAGCCTGGGGGATGTTTCCGGAATGGGATTTTCACTCTGCAGCGGAGTGTTCGCTGATATGAAACTTCCTGGCAGATTAAAACTGTGTGCCGGACCGTGACTCGAACTCGGCAACTTTGCCTTTCGCGGGCAAGTGCTCTACCAACTGAGCTACCCAAGCACGACTCACGCCCCGTCCTCACAGCTTTTCTTCTGCCAGTATCTCGTCTCCTGCCTTCCAAACTTTACAGAAGCTCTCCTGCGAACCCTGCAGAACTAGCACTCCTGAAAGAAAGGATATTGCGGAGACATGGCCTAGCCACAGCCTGGGGGATGTTTCCGGAATGAGATTTTCACTCTGCAGCGGAGTGTGCGCTGATATGAAACTTCCTGGCAGATTAAAACTTTGTGCCGGACCGTGACTCGAACTCGGGACCTTTGCCTTTCTCGGGCAAGTGCTCTACCAACTGTGCTACCCAAGCACGACTCACGCCCCGTCCTCACAGCTTTACTTGTGCCAGTATCTCGTCTCCTGCCTTCCAAACTTTACAGAAGCTCTCCTGCGAACCCTGCAGAACTAGCACTCCTGAAAGAAAGGATATTGCGGAGACATGGCCTAGCCACAGCCTGGGGGATGTTTCCGGAATGAGATTTTCACTCTGCAGCGGAGTGTTCGCTGATATGAAACTTCCTGGCAGATTAAAACTGTGTGCCGGACCGTGACTCGAACTCGGGAACTTTGCCTTTCGCGGGCAAGTGCTCTACCAACTGAGCTACCCAAGCACGACTCACGCCCCGTCCTCACAGCTTTTCTTCTGCCAGTATCTCGTCTCCTGCCTTCCAAACTTTACAGAAGCTCTCCTGCGAACCCTGCAGAACTAGCACTCCTGAAAGAAAGGATATTGCGGAGACATGGCCTAGCCACAGCCTGGGGGATGTTTCCGGAATGAGATTTTCACTCTGCAGCGGAGTGTTCGCTGATATGAAACCTCCTGGCAGATTAAAACTGTGTGCCGGACCGTGACTCGAACTCGGGACCTTTGCCTTTCGCGGGCAAGTGCTCTACCAACTGAGCTACCCAAGCACGACTCACGCCCCGTCCTCACAGCTTTTCTTCTGCCAGTATCTCGTCTCCTGCCTTCCAAACTTTACAGAAGCTCTCCTGCGAACCCTGCAGAACTAGCACTCCTGAAAGTAAGGATATTGCGGAGACATGGCCTAGCCACAGCCTGGGGGATGTTTCCGGAATGGGATTTTCACTCTGCAGCGGAGTGTTCGCTGATATGAAACTTCCTGGCAGATTAAAACTGTGTGCCGGACCGTGACTCGAACTCGGGAACTTTGCCTTTCGCGGGCAAGTGCTCTACCAACTGAGCTACCCAAGCACGACTCACGCCGCGTCCTCACAGCTTTACTTCTGCCAGTATCTCGTCTCCTGCCTTCCAAACTTTACAGAAGCTCTCCTGCGAACCCTGCAGAACTAGCACTCCTGAAAGAAAGGATATTGCGGAGACATGGCCTAGCCACAGCCTGGGGGATGTTTCCGGAATGAGATTTTCACTCTGCAGCGCAGTGTTCGCTGATATAAAACTTCCTGGCAGATTAAAACTGTGTGCCGGACCGTGACTCGAACTCGGGAACTTTGCCTTTCGCGGGCAAGTGCTCTACCAACTGAGCTACCCAAGCACGACTCACGCCCCGTCCTCACAGCTTTTCTTCTGCCAGTATCTCGTCTCCTGCCTTCCAAACTTTACAGAAGCTCTCCTGCGAACCCTGCAGAACTAGCACTCCTGAAAGAAAGGATATTGCGGAGACATGGCCTAGCCACAGCCTGGGGGATGTTTCCGGAATGAGATTTTCACTCTGCAGCGGAGTGTTCGCTGATATGAAACTTCCTGGCAGATTAAAACTGTGTGCCGGACCGTGACTCGAACTCGGGACCTTTGCCTTTCGCGGGCAAGTGCTCTACCAACTGAGCTACCCAAGCACGACTCACGCCCCGTCCTCACAGCTTTTCTTCTGCCAGTATCTCGTCTCCTGCCTTCCAAACTTTACAGAAGCTCTCCTGCGAACCCTGCAGAACTAGCACTCCTGAAAGAAAGGATATTGCGGAGACATGGCCTAGCCACAGCCTGGGGGATGTTTCCGGAATGAGATTTTCACTCTGCAGCGGAGTGTTCGCTGATATGAAACTTCCTGGCAGATTAAAACTGTGTGCCGGACCGTGACTCGAACTCGGGAACTTTGCCTTTCGCGGGCAAGTGCTCTACCAACTGAGCTACCCAAGCACGACTCACGCCCCGTCCTCACAGCTTTACTTGTGCCAGTATCTCGTCTCCTGCCTTCCAAACTTTACAGAAGCTCTCCTGCGAACCCTGCAGAACTAGCACTCCTGAAAGAAAGGATATTGCGGAGACATGGCCTAGCCACAGCCTGGGGGATGTTTCCGGAATGAGATTTTCACTCTGCAGCGGAGTGTGCGCTGATATGAAACTTCCTGGCAGATTAAAACTGTGTGCCGGCCGGACCGTGACTCGAACTCGGGACCTTTGCCTTTCGCGGGCAAGTGCTCTACCAACTGAGCTACCCAAGCACGACTCACGCCCCGTCCTCACAGCTTTACTTGTGCCAGTATCTCGTCTCCTGCCTTCCAAACTTTACAGAAGCTCTCCTGCGAACCCTGCAGAACTAGCATTCCTGAAAGAAAGGATATTGCGGAGACATGGCCTAGCCACAGCCTGGGGGATGTTTCCGGAATGAGATTTTCACTCTGCAGCGGAGTGTTCGCTGATATAAAACTTCCTGGCAGATTAAAACTGTGTGCCGGACCGTGACTCGAACTCGGGAACTTTGCCTTTCGCGGGCAAGTGCTCTACCAACTGAGCTACCCAAGCACGACTCACGCCCCGTCCTCACAGCTTTTCTTCTGCCAGTATCTCGTCTCCTGCCTTCCAAACTTTACAGAAGCTCTCCTGCGAACCCTGCAGAACTAGCACTCCTGAAAGAAAGGATATTGCGGAGACATGGCCTAGCCACAGCCTGGGGGATGTTTCCGGAATGAGATTTTCACTCTGCAGCGGAGTGTTCGCTGATATGAAACTTCCTGGCAGATTAAAACTGTGTGCCGGACCGTGACTCGAACTCGGGACCTTTGCCTTTCGCGGGCAAGTGCTCTACCAACTGAGCTACCCAAGCACGACTCACGCCCCGTCCTCACAGCTTTTCTTCTGCCAGTATCTCGTCTCCTGCCTTCCAAACTTTACAGAAGCTCTCCTGCGAACCCTGCAGAACTAGCACTCCTGAAAGAAAGGATATTGCGGAGACATGGCCTAGCCACAGCCTGGGGGATGTTTCCGGAATGAGATTTTCACTCTGCAGCGGAGTGTGCGCTGATATGAAACTTCCTGGCAGATTAGAACTGTGTGCCGGAACGTGACTCGAACTCGGGACCTTTGCCTTTCGCGGGCAAGTGCTCTACCAACTGAGCTACCCAAGCACGACTCACGCCCCGTCCTCACAACTTTTCTTCTGCCAGTATCTCGTCTCCTGCCTTCCAAACTTTACAGAAGCTCTCCTGCGAACCCTGCAGAACTAGCACTCCTGAAAGTAAGGATATTGCGGAGACATGGCCTAGCCACAGCCTGGGGGATGTTTCCGGAATGGGATTTTCACTCTGCAGCGGAGTGTTCGCTGATATGAAACTTCCTGGCAGATTAAAACTATGTGCCGGACCGTGACTCGAACTCGGGAACTTTGCCTTTCGCGGGCAAGTGCTCTACCAACTGAGCTACCCAAGCACGACTCACGCCCCGTCCTCACAGCTTTTCTTCTGCCAGTATCTCGTCTCCTGCCTTCCAAACTTTACAGAAGCTCTCCTGCGAACCCTGCAGAACTAGCACTCCTGAAAGAAAGGATATTGCGGAGACATGGCCTAGCCACAGCCTGGGGGATGTTTCCGGAATGAGATTTTCACTCTGCAGCGGAGTGTGCGCTGATATGAAACTTCCTGGCAGATTACAACTGTGTGCCGGACCGTGACTCGAACTCGGGACCTTTGCCTTTCGCGGGCAAGTGCTCTACCAACTGAGCTACCCAAGCACGACTCACGCCCCGTCCTCACAGCTTTACTTGTGCCAGTATCTCGTCTCCTGCCTTCCAAACATTACAGAAGCTCTCCTGCGAACCCTGCAGAACTAGCACTCCTGAAAGAAAGGATATTGCGGAGACATGGCCTAGCCACAGCCTGGGGGATGTTTCCGGAATGAGATTTTCACTCTGCAGCGGAGTGTGCGCTGATATGAAACTTCCTGGCAGATTAAAACTGTGTGCCGGCCGGACCGTGACTCGAACTCGGGACCTTTGCCTTTCGCGGGCAAGTGCTCTACCAACTGAGCTACCCAAGCACGACTCACGCCCCGTCCTCACAGCTTTACTTGTGCCAGTATCTCGTCTCCTGCCTTCCAAACTTTACAGAAGCTCTCCTGCGAACCCTGCAGAACTAGCACTCCTGAAAGAAAGGATATTGCGGAGACATGGCCTAGCCACAGCCTGGGGGATGTTTCCGGAATGAGATTTTCACTCTGCAGCGGAGTGTTCGCTGATATAAAACTTCCTGGCAGATTAAAACTGTGTGCCGGACCGTGACTCGAACTCGGGAACTTTGCCTTTCGCGGGCAAGTGCTCTACCAACTGAGCTACCCAAGCACGACTCACGCCCCGTCCTCACAGCTTTTCTTCTGCCAGTATCTCGTCTCCTGCCTTCCAAACTTTACAGAAGCTCTCCTGCGAACCCTGCAGAACTAGCACTCCTGTAAGTAAGGATATTGCGGAGACATGGATTAGCCACAGCCTGGGGGATGTTTCCGGAATGAAATTTTCACTCTGCAGCGGAGTGTTCGCTGATATGAAACTTCCTGGCAGATTAAAACTGTGTGCTGGACCGTGACTCGAACTCGGGAACTTTGCCTTTCGCGGGCAAGTGCTCTACCAACTGAGCTACCCAAGCACGACTCACGCCCCGTCCTCACAGCTTTTCTTCTGCCAGTATCTCGTCTCCTGCCTTCCAAACTTTACAGAAGCTCTCCTGCGAACCCTGCAGAACTAGCACTCCTGAAAGAAAGGATATTGCGGAGACATGGCCTAGCCACAGCCTGGGGGATGTTTCCGGAATGGGATTTTCACTCTGCAGCGGAGTGTTCGCTGATATGAAACTTCCTGGCAGATTAAAACTATGTGCCGGACCGTGACTCGAACTCGGGAACTTTGCCTTTCGCGGGCAAGTGCTCTACCAACTGAGCTACCCAAGCACGACTCACGCCCCGTCCTCACAGCTTTTCTTCTGCCAGTATCTCGTCTCCTGCCTTCCAAACTTTACAGAAGCTCTCCTGCGAACCCTGCAGAACTAGCACTCCTGAAAGAAAGGATATTGCGGAGACATGGCCTAGCCACAGCCTGGGGGATGTTTCCGGAATGAGATTTTCACTCTGCAGCGGAGTGTGCGCTGATATGAAACTTCCTGGCAGATTACAACTGTGTGCCGGACCGTGACTCGAACTCGGGACCTTTGCCTTTCGCGGGCAAGTGCTCTACCAACTGAGCTACCCAAGCACGACTCACGCCCCGTCCTCACAGCTTTACTTGTGCCAGTATCTCGTCTCCTGCCTTCCAAACATTACAGAAGCTCTCCTGCGAACCCTGCAGAACTAGCACTCCTGAAAGAAAGGATATTGCGGAGACATGGCCTAGCCACAGCCTGGGGGATGTTTCCGGAATGAGATTTTCACTCTGCAGCGGAGTGTGCGCTGATATGAAACTTCCTGGCAGATTAAAACTGTGTGCCGGCCGGACCGTGACTCGAACTCGGGACCTTTGCCTTTCGCGGGCAAGTGCTCTACCAACTGAGCTACCCAAGCACGACTCACGCCCCGTCCTCACAGCTTTACTTGTGCCAGTATCTCGTCTCCTGCCTTCCAAACTTTACAGAAGCTCTCCTGCGAACCCTGCAGAACTAGCACTCCTGAAAGAAAGGATATTGCGGAGACATGGCCTAGCCACAGCCTGGGGGATGTTTCCGGAATGAGATTTTCACTCTGCAGCGGAGTGTTCGCTGATATAAAACTTCCTGGCAGATTAAAACTGTGTGCCGGACCGTGACTCGAACTCGGGAACTTTGCCTTTCGCGGGCAAGTGCTCTACCAACTGAGCTACCCAAGCACGACTCACGCCCCGTCCTCACAGCTTTTCTTCTGCCAGTATCTCGTCTCCTGCCTTCCAAACTTTACAGAAGCTCTCCTGCGAACCCTGCAGAACTAGCACTCCTGTAAGTAAGGATATTGCGGAGACATGGATTAGCCACAGCCTGGGGGATGTTTCCGGAATGAAATTTTCACTCTGCAGCGGAGTGTTCGCTGATATGAAACTTCCTGGCAGATTAAAACTGTGTGCTGGACCGTGACTCGAACTCGGGAACTTTGCCTTTCGCGGGCAAGTGCTCTACCAACTGAGCTACCCAAGCACGACTCACGCCCCGTCCTCACAGCTTTTCTTCTGCCAGTATCTCGTCTCCTGCCTTCCAAACTTTACAGAAGCTCTCCTGCGAACCCTGCAGAACTAGCACTCCTGAAAGAAAGGATATTGCGGAGACATGGCCTAGCCACAGCCTGGGGGATGTTTCCGGAATGAGATTTTCACTCTGCAGCGGAGTGTGCGCTGATATGAAACTTCCTGGCAGATTAAAACTGTGTGCCGGACCGTGACTCGAACTCGGGAACTTTGCCTTTCGCGGGCAAGTGCTCTACCAACTGAGCTACCCAAGCACGACTCACGCCCCGTCCTCACAGCTTTACTTCTGCCAGTATCTCGTCTCCTGCCTTCCAAACTTTACAGAAGCTCTCCTGCGAACCCTGCAGAACTAGCACTCCTGAAAGAAAGGATATTGCGGAGACATGGCCTAGCCACAGCCTGGGGGATGTTTCCGGAATGAGTTTTTCACTCTGCAGCGCAGTGTTCGCTGATATAAAACTTCCTGGCAGATTAAAACTGTGTGCCGGACCGTGACTCGAACTCGGGAACTTTGCCTTTCGCGGGCAAGTGCTCTGCCAACTGAGCTACCCAAGCACGACTCACGCCCCGTCCTCACAGCTTTTCTTCTGCCAGTATCTCGTCTCCTGCCTTCCAAACTTTACAGAAGCTCTCCTGCGAACCCTGCAGAACTAGCACTCCTGAAAGAAAGGATATTGCGGAGACATGGCCTAGCCACAGCCTGGGGGATGTTTCCGGAATGAGATTTTCACTCTGCAGCGGAGTGTTCGCTGATATGAAACTTCCTGGCAGATTAAAACTGTGTGCCGGACCGTGACTCGAACTCGGGACCTTTGCCTTTCGCGGGCAAGTGCTCTACCAACTGAGCTACCCAAGCACGACTCACGCCCCGTCCTCACAGCTTTTCTTCTGCCAGTATCTCGTCTCCTGCCTTCCAAACTTTACAGAAGCTCTCCTGCGAACCCTGCAGAACTAGCACTCCTGAAAGAAAGGATATTGCGGAGACATGGCCTAGCCACAGCCTGGGGGATGTTTCCGGAATGAGATTTTCACTCTGCAGCGGAGTGTTCGCTGATATGAAACTTCCTGGCAGATTAAAACTGTGTGCCGGACCGTGACTCGAACTCGGGAACTTTGCCTTTCGCGGGCAAGTGCTCTACCAACTGAGCTACCCAAGCACGACTCACGCCCCATCCTCACAGCTTTACTTGTGCCAGTATCTCGTCTCCTGCCTTCCAAACATTACAGAAGCTCTCCTGCGAACCCTGCAGAACTAGCACTCCTGAGAGAAAGGATATTGCGGAGACATGGCCTAGCCACAGCCTGGGGGATGTTTCCGGAATGAGATTTTCACTCTGCAGCGGAGTGTGCGCTGATATGAAACTTCCTGGCAGATTAAAACTGTGTGCCGGCCGGACCGTGACTCGAACTCGGGACCTTTGCCTTTCGCGGGCAAGTGCTCTACTAACTGAGCTACCCAAGCACGACTCACGCCCCGTCCTCACAGCTTTACTTGTGCCAGTATCTCGTCTCCTGCCTTCCAAACTTTACAGAAGCTCTCCTGCGAACCCTGCAGAACTAGCATTCCTGAAAGAAAGGATATTGCGGAGACATGGCCTAGCCACAGCCTGGGGGATGTTTCCGGAATGAGATTTTCACTCTGCAGCGGAGTGTTCGCTGATATAAAACTTCCTGGCAGATTAAAACTGTGTGCCGGACCGTGACTCGAACTCGGGAACTTTGCCTTTCGCGGGCAAGTGCTCTACCAACTGAGCTACCCAAGCACGACTCACGCCCCGTCCTCACAGCTTTTCTTCTGCCAGTATCTCGTCTCCTGCCTTCCAAACTTTACAGAAGCTCTCCTGCGAACCCTGCAGAACTACCACTCCTGAAAGAAAGGATATTGCGGAGACATGGCCTAGCCACAGCCTGGGGGATGTTTCCGGAATGAGATTTTCACTCTGCAGCGGAGTGTTCGCTGATATGAAACTTCCTGGCAGATTAAAACTGTGTGCCGGACCGTGACTCGAACTCGGGACCTTTGCCTTTCGCGGGCAAGTGCTCTACCAACTGAGCTACCCAAGCACGACTCACGCCCCGTCCTCACAGCTTTTCTTCTGCCAGTATCTCGTCTCCTGCCTTCCAAACTTTACAGAAGCTCTCCTGCGAACCCTGCAGAACTAGCACTCCTGAAAGAAAGGATATTGCGGAGACATGGCCTAGCCACAGCCTGGGGGATGTTTCCGGAATGAGATTTTCACTCTGCAGCGGAGTGTGCGCTGATATGAAACTTCCTGGCAGATTAGAACTGTGTGCCGGAACGTGACTCGAACTCGGGACCTTTGCCTTTCGCGGGCAAGTGCTCTACCAACTGAGCTACCCAAGCACGACTCACGCCCCGTCCTCACAACTTTTCTTCTGCCAGTATCTCGTCTCCTGCCTTCCAAACTTTACAGAAGCTCTCCTGCGAACCCTGCAGAACTAGCACTCCTGAAAGTAAGGATATTGCGGAGACATGGCCTAGCCACAGCCTGGGGGATGTTTCCGGAATGGGATTTTCACTCTGCAGCGGAGTGTTCGCTGATATGAAACTTCCTGGCAGATTAAAACTGTGTGCCGGACCGTGACTCGAACTCGGGAACTTTGCCTTTCGCGGGCAAGTGCTCTACCAACTGAGCTACCCAAGCACGACTCACGCCCCGTCCTCACAGCTTTTCTTCTGCCAGTATCTCGTCTCCTGCCTTCCAAACTTTACAGAAGCTCTCCTGCGAACCCTGCAGAACTAGCACTCCTGAAAGAAAGGATATTGCGGAGACATGGCCTAGCCACAGCCTGGGGGATGTTTCCGGAATGAGATTTTCACTCTGCAGCGGAGTGTGCGCTGATATGAAACTTCCTGGCAGATTAAAACTTTGTGCCGGACCGTGACTCGAACTCGGGACCTTTGCCTTTCGCGGGCAAGTGCTCTACCAACTGAGCTACCCAAGCACGACTCACGCCCCGTCCTCACAGCTTTACTTGTGCCAGTATCTCGTCTCCTGCCTTCCAAACATTACAGAAGCTCTCCTGCGAACCCTGCAGAACTAGCACTCCTGAAAGAAAGGATATTGCGGAGACATGGCCTAGCCACAGCCTGGGGGATGTTTCCGGAATGAGATTTTCACTCTGCAGCGGAGTGTGCGCTGATATGAAACTTCCTGGCAGATTAAAACTGTGTGCCGGCCGGACCGTGACTCGAACTCGGGACCTTTGCCTTTCGCGGGCAAGTGCTCTACCAACTGAGCTACCCAAGCACGACTCACGCCCCGTCCTCACAGCTTTACTTGTGCCAGTATCTCGTCTCCTGCCTTCCAAACTTTACAGAAGCTCTCCTGCGAACCCTGCAGAACTAGCACTCCTGAAAGAAAGGATATTGCGGAGACATGGCCTAGCCACAGCCTGGGGGATGTTTCCGGAATGAGATTTTCACTCTGCAGCGGAGTGTTCGCTGATATAAAACTTCCTGGCAGATTAAAACTGTGTGCCGGACCGTGACTCGAACTCGGGAACTTTGCCTTTCGCGGGCAAGTGCTCTACCAACTGAGCTACCCAAGCACGACTCACGCCCCGTCCTCACAGCTTTTCTTCTGCCAGTATCTCGTCTCCTGCCTTCCAAACTTTACAGAAGCTCTCCTGCGAACCCTGCAGAACTAGCACTCCTGTAAGTAAGGATATTGCGGAGACATGGATTAGCCACAGCCTGGGGGATGTTTCCGGAATGAAATTTTCACTCTGCAGCGGAGTGTTCGCTGATATGAAACTTCCTGGCAGATTAAAACTGTGTGCTGGACCGTGACTCGAACTCGGGAACTTTGCCTTTCGCGGGCAAGTGCTCTACCAACTGAGCTACCCAAGCACGACTCACGCCCCGTCCTCACAGCTTTTCTTCTGCCAGTATCTCGTCTCCTGCCTTCCAAACTTTACAGAAGCTCTCCTGCGAACCCTGCAGAACTAGCACTCCTGAAAGAAAGGATATTGCGGAGACATGGCCTAGCCACAGCCTGGGGGATGTTTCCGGAATGAGATTTTCACTCTGCAGCGGAGTGTGCGCTGATATGAAACTTCCTGGCAGATTAAAACTTTGTGCCAGACCGTGACTCGAACTCGGGACCTTTGCCTTTCGCGGGCAAGTGCTCTACCAACTGAGCTACCCAAGCACGACTCACGCCCCGTCCTCACAGCTATACTTGTGCCAGTATCTCGTCTCCTGCCTTCCAAACTTTACAGAAGCTCTCCTGCGAACCCTGCAGAACTAGCACTCCTGAAAGAAAGGATATTGCGGAGACATGGCCTAGCCACAGCCTGGGGGATGTTTCCGGAATGAGATTTTCACTCTGCAGCGGAGTGTGCGCTGATATGAAACTTCCTGGCAGATTAAAACTGTGTGCCGGACCGTGACTCGAACTCGGGACCTTTGCCTTTCGCGGGCAAGTGCTCTACCAACTGAGCTACCCAAGCACGACTCACGCCCCGTCCTCACAGCTTTTCTTCTGCCAGTATCTCGTCTCCTGCCTTCCAAACTTTACAGAAGCTCTCATGCGAAACCTGCAGAACTAGCACTCCTGAAAGTAAGGATACTGCGGGGACATGGCTTAGCCACAGCCTGGGGGATGTTTCCGGAATGAGATTTTCACTCTGCAGCGGAGTGTGCGCTGATATGAAACTTCCTGGCACATTAAAACTGTGTGCCGGACCGTGACTCGAACTGGAGACCTTTGCCTTTCAGAGGCAAGTGCTCTACCAACTGAGCTACCCAAGCACGACTCACGCCCCGTCCTCACAGCTTTACTTGTGCCATTATCTCGTCTCCTGCCTTCCAAACTTTACAGAAGCTCTCCTGCGAAACCTGCAGAAGTAGCACTCCTGAAAGAAAGGATATTGCGGAGACATGGCCTAGCCACAGCCTGGGGGATGTTTCCGGAATGAGATCTTCACTCTGCAGCGGAGTGTGCGCTGATATGAAACTTCCTGGCAGATTAAAACTGTGTGCCGGACCGTGACTCGAACACGGGACCTTTGCCTTTCGCGGGCAAGTGCTCTACCAACTGAGCTACCCAAGCACGACTCACGCCCCGTCCTCACAGCTTTACTTGTGCCAGTATCTCGTCTCCTGCCTTCCAAACTTTACAGAAGCTCTCCTGCGAACCCTGCAGAACTAGCACTCCTGAAAGAAAGGATATTGCGGAGACATGGCCTAGCCACAGCCTGGGGGATGTTTCCGGAATGAGATTTTCACTCTGCAGCGGAGTGTGCGCTGATATGAAACTTCCTGGCAGATTAAAACTGTGTGCCGGCCGGACCGTGACTCGAACTCGGGACCTTTGCCTTTCGCGAGCAAGTGCTCTACCAACTGAGCTACCCAAGCACGACTCACGCCGCGTCCTCACAGCTTAACTTGTGCCAGTATCTCGTCTCCTGCCTTCCAAACTTTAGAGAAGCTCTCCTGCGAACCCTGCAGAACTAGCACTCCTGAAAGAAAGGATATTGCGGAGACATGGCCTAGCCACAGCCTGGGGGATGTTTCCGGAATGAGATTTTCACTCTACAGCGGAGTGTGCGCTGATATGAAACATCCTGGCAGATTAAAACTGTGTGCCGGACCGTGACTCGAACTCGGGACCTTTGCCTTTCGCGGGCAAGTGCTCTACCAACTGAGCTACCCAAGCACGACTCACGCCCCGTCCTCACAGCTTTTCTTCTGCCAGTATCTCGTCTCCTGCCTTCCAAACTTTACAGAAGCTCTCATGCGAAACCTGCAGAACTAGCACTCCGGAAAGAAAGGATACTGCGGGGACATGGCTTAGCCACAGCCTGGGGGATGTTTCCGGAATGAGATTTTCACTCTGCAGCGGAGTGTGCGCTGATATGAAACATCCTGGCAGATTAAAACTGTGTGCCGGTCCGTGACTCGAACTCGGGACCTTTGCCTTTCGCGGGCAAGTGCTCTACCAAGTGAGCTACCCAAGCACGACTCACGCCCCGTACTCACAGCTTTACTTGTGCCAGTATCTCGTCTCCTGCCTTCCAAACTTTACGGAAACTCTCCTGCGAACCCTGCAGAACTAGCACTCCTGAAAGAAAGGATATTGCGGAGACATGGCCTAACCACAGCCTGGGGATTGTTTCCGGAATGAGATTTTCACTCTGCAGCGGAGTGTGCGCTGATATGAAACTTCCTGGCAGAGTAAAACTGTGTGCCGGACCGTGACTCGAACTCGGGACCTTTGCCTTCCGCAGTCAAGTGCTCTACCAACTGAGCTACCCAAGCACTACTCACGCCCCGTCCTCACAGCTTTACTTGTGCCAGTATCTCGTCTCCTGCCTTCCAAACTTTACAGAAGCTCTCCTGCGAATCCTGCAGAACTAGCACTCCTGAAAGAAAGGATATTGCGGAGACATGGCCTAGCCACAGCCTGGGGGATGTTTCCGGAATGAGATTTTCACTCTGCAGCGGAGTGTGCGCTGATATGAAACTTCCTGGCAGATTAAAACTGAGTGCCGTACCGTGACTCGAACTCGGGACCTTTGCCTTTCGCGGGCAAGTGCTCTACCAACTGAGCTACCCAAGCACGACTCACGCCCCGTCCTCACAGCTTTTCTTCTGCCAGTATCTCGTCTCCTGCCTTCCAAACTTTACAGAAGCTCTCATGCGAAACCTGCAGAACTAGCACTCCTGAAAGAAAGGATACTGCGGGGACAACGCTTAGCCACAGCCTGGGGGATGTTTCCGGAATGAGATTTTCACTCTGCAGCGGAGTGTGCGCTGATATGAAACTTCCTGGCAGATTAAAACTCTGTGCCGGACCGTGACTCGAACTCGGGACCTTTGACTATCGCAGGCAAGTGCTCTACCAACTGAGCTACCCAAGCACGACTCACGCCCCGTCCTCACAGCTTTACTTGTGCCAGTATCTCGTCTCCTGCCTTCCAAACTTTACAGAAGCTCTCCTGCGAACCCTGCAGAACTAGCACTCCTGAAAGAAAGGATATTGCGGAGACATGGCCTAGCCACAGCCTGGGGGATGTTTCCGGAATGAGATTTTCACTCTGCAGCGGAGTGTGCGCTGATATGAAACTTCCTGGCAGATTAAAACTGTGTGCCGATCCCTGACTCGAACTCGGGACCTTTGCCTTTTGCGGGCAAGTGCTCTACCACCTGAGCTACCCAAGCACGACTCACGCCCCGTCCTCACAGCTTTACTTGTGCCAGTATCTCGTCTCCTGCCTTCCAAACTTTACAGAAGCTCTCCTGCGAAACCTGCAGAACTAGCACTCCTGAAAGAAAGGATATTGCGGAGACATGGCCTAACCACAGCCTGGGGGATGTTTCCGGAATGAGATTTTCACTCTGCAGCGGAGTGTGCGCTGATATGAAACTTCCTGGCAGATTAAAACTGTGTGCCGGACAGTGACTCGAACTCGGGACCTTTGCCTTTCGCGGGCAAGTGCTCTACCAACTGAGCTACCCAAGCACTACTCACGCCCCGTCCTCACAGCTTTACTTGTGCCAGTATCTCGTCTCCTGCCTTCCAAACTTTACAGAAGCTCTCCTGCGAACCCTGCAGAACTAGCACTCCTGAAAGAAAGGATATTGCGGAGACATGGCCTAGCCACAGCGTGGGGGATGTTTCCGGAATGAGATTTTCACTCTGCAGCGGAGTGTGCGCTGATATAAAACTTCCTGGCAGATTAAAACTGTGTGCCGGACCGTGACTCGAACTCGGGAACTTTGCCTTTCGCGGGCAAGTGCTCTACCAACTGAGCTACCCAAGCACGACTCACGCCCCGTCCTCACAGCTTTTCTTCTGCCAGTATCTCGTCTCCTGCCTTCCAAACTTTACAGAAGCTCTCCTGCGAACCCTGCAGAACTAGCACTCCTGTAAGTAAGGATATTGCGGAGACATGGATTAGCCACAGCCTGGGGGATGTTTCCGGAATGAAATTTTCACTCTGCAGCGGAGTGTTCGCTGATATGAAACTTCCTGGCAGATTAAAACTGTGTGCTGGACCGTGACTCGAACTCGGGAACTTTGCCTTTCGCGGGCAAGTGCTCTACCAACTGAGCTACCCAAGCACGACTCACGCCCCGTCCTCACAGCTTTTCTTCTGCCAGTATCTCGTCTCCTGCCTTCCAAACTTTACAGAAGCTCTCCTGCGAACCCTGCAGAACTAGCACTCCTGAAAGAAAGGATATTGCGGAGACATGGCCTAGCCACAGCCTGGGGGATGTTTCCGGAATGAGATTTTCACTCTGCAGCGGAGTGTGCGCTGATATGAAACTTCCTGGCAGATTAAAACTTTGTGCCGGACCGTGACTCGAACTCGGGACCTTTGCCTTTCGCGGGCAAGTGCTCTACCAACTGAGCTACCCAAGCACGACTCACGCCCCGTCCTCACAGCTTTACTTGTGCCAGTATCTCGTCTCCTGCCTTCCAAACATTACAGAAGCTCTCCTGCGAACCCTGCAGAACTAGCACTCCTGAAAGAAAGGATATTGCGGAGACATGGCCTAGCCACAGCCTGGGGGATGTTTCCGGAATGAGATTTTCACTCTGCAGCGGAGTGTTCGCTGATATAAAACTTCCTGGCAGATTAAAACTGTGTGCCGGACCGTGACTCGAACTCGGGAACTTTGCCTTTCGCGGGCAAGTGCTCTACCAACTGAGCTACCCAAGCACGACTCACGCCCCGTCCTCACAGCTTTTCTTCTGCCAGTATCTCGTCTCCTGCCTTCCAAACTTTACAGAAGCTCTCCTGCGAACCCTGCAGAACTAGCACTCCTGTAAGTAAGGATATTGCGGAGACATGGATTAGCCACAGCCTGGGGGATGTTTCCGGAATGAAATTTTCACTCTGCAGCGGAGTGTTCGCTGATATGAAACTTCCTGGCAGATTAAAACTGTGTGCTGGACCGTGACTCGAACTCGGGAACTTTGCCTTTCGCGGGCAAGTGCTCTACCAACTGAGCTACCCAAGCACGACTCACGCCCCGTCCTCACAGCTTTTCTTCTGCCAGTATCTCGTCTCCTGCCTTCCAAACTTTACAGAAGCTCTCCTGCGAACCCTGCAGAACTAGCACTCCTGAAAGAAAGGATATTGCGGAGACATGGCCTAGCCACAGCCTGGGGGATGTTTCCGGAATGAGATTTTCACTCTGCAGCGCAGTGTTCGCTGATATAAAACTTCCTGGCAGATTAAAACTGTGTGCCGGACCGTGACTCGAACTCGGGAACTTTGCCTTTCGCGGGCAAGTGCTCTGCCAACTGAGCTACCCAAGCACGACTCACGCCCCGTCCTCACAGCTTTTCTTCTGCCAGTATCTCGTCTCCTGCCTTCCAAACTTTACAGAAGCTCTCCTGCGAACCCTGCAGAACTAGCACTCCTGAAAGAAAGGATATTGCGGAGACATGGCCTAGCCACAGCCTGGGGGATGTTTCCGGAATGAGATTTTCACTCTGCAGCGGAGTGTTCGCTGATATGAAACTTCCTGGCAGATTAAAACTGTGTGCCGGACCGTGACTCGAACTCGGGACCTTTGCCTTTCGCGGGCAAGTGCTCTACCAACTGAGCTACCCAAGCACGACTCACGCCCCGTCCTCACAGCTTTTCTTCTGCCAGTATCTCGTCTCCTGCCTTCCAAACTTTACAGAAGCTCTCCTGCGAACCCTGCAGAACTAGCACTCCTGAAAGAAAGGATATTGCGGAGACATGGCCTAGCCACAGCCTGGGGGATGTTTCCGGAATGAGATTTTCACTCTGCAGCGGAGTGTTCGCTGATATGAAACTTCCTGGCAGATTAAAACTGTGTGCCGGACCGTGACTCGAACTCGGGAACTTTGCCTTTCGCGGGCAAGTGCTCTACCAACTGAGCTACCCAAGCACGACTCACGCCCCGTCCTCACAGCTTTACTTGTGCCAGTATCTCGTCTCCTGCCTTCCAAACATTACAGAAGCTCTCCTGCGAACCCTGCAGAACTAGCACTCCTGAAAGAAAGGATATTGCGGAGACATGGCCTAGCCACAGCCTGGGGGATGTTTCCGGAATGAGATTTTCACTCTGCAGCGGAGTGTGCGCTGATATGAAACTTCCTGGCAGATTAAAACTGTGTGCCGGCCGGACCGTGACTCGAACTCTGGACCTTTGCCTTTCGCGGGCAAGTGCTCTACCAACTGAGCTACCCAAGCACGACTCACGCCCCGTCCTCACAGCTTTACTTGTGCCAGTATCTCGTCTCCTGCCTTCCAAACTTTACAGAAGCTCTCCTGCGAACCCTGCAGAACTAGCATTCCTGAAAGAAAGGATATTGCGGAGACATGGCCTAGCCACAGCCTGGGGGATGTTTCCGGAATGAGATTTTCACTCTGCAGCGGAGTGTTCGCTGATATAAAACTTCCTGGCAGATTAAAACTGTGTGCCGGACCGTGACTCGAACTCGGGAACTTTGCCTTTCGCGGGCAAGTGCTCTACCAACTGAGCTACCCAAGCACGACTCACGCCCCGTCCTCACAGCTTTTCTTCTGCCAGTATCTCGTCTCCTGCCTTCCAAACTTTACAGAAGCTCTCCTGCGAACCCTGCAGAACTAGCACTCCTGAAAGAAAGGATATTGCGGAGACATGGCCTAGCCACAGCCTGGGGGATGTTTCCGGAATGAGATTTTCACTCTGCAGCGGAGTGTTCGCTGATATGAAACTTCCTGGCAGATTAAAACTGTGTGCCGGACCGTGACTCGAACTCGGGACCTTTGCCTTTCGCGGGCAAGTGCTCTACCAACTGAGCTACCCAAGCACGACTCACGCCCCGTCCTCACAGCTTTTCTTCTGCCAGTATCTCGTCTCCTGCCTTCCAAACTTTACGGAAACTCTCCTGCGAACCCTGCAGAACTAGCACTCCTGAAAGAAAGGATATTGCGGAGACATGGCCTAGCCACAGCCTGGGGGATGTTTCCGGAATGAGATTTTCACTCTGCAGCGGAGTGTGCGCTGATATGAAACTTCCTGGCAGATTAGAACTGTGTGCCGGAACGTGACTCGAACTCGGGACCTTTGCCTTTCGCGGGCAAGTGCTCTACCAACTGAGCTACCCAAGCACGACTCACGCCCCGTCCTCACAACTTTTCTTCTGCCAGTATCTCGTCTCCTGCCTTCCAAACTTTACAGAAGCTCTCCTGCGAACCCTGCAGAACTAGCACTCCTGAAAGTAAGGATATTGCGGAGACATGGCCTAGCCACAGCCTGGGGGATGTTTCCGGAATGGGATTTTCACTCTGCAGCGGAGTGTTCGCTGATATGAAACTTCCTGGCAGATTAAAACTGTGTGCCGGACCGTGACTCGAACTCGGGAACTTTGCCTTTCGCGGGCAAGTGCTCTACCAACTGAGCTACCCAAGCACGACTCACGCCCCGTCCTCACAGCTTTTCTTCTGCCAGTATCTCGTCTCCTGCCTTCCAAACTTTACAGAAGCTCTCCTGCGAACCCTGCAGAACTAGCACTCCTGAAAGAAAGGATATTGCGGAGACATGGCCTAGCCACAGCCTGGGGGATGTTTCCGGAATGAGATTTTCACTCTGCAGCGGAGTGTGCGCTGATATGAAACTTCCTGGCAGATTAAAACTTTGTGCCGGACCGTGACTCGAACTCGGGACCTTTGCCTTTCGCGGGCAAGTGCTCTACCAACTGAGCTACCCAAGCACGACTCACGCCCCGTCCTCACAGCTTTACTTGTGCCAGTATCTCGTCTCCTGCCTTCCAAACATTACAGAAGCTCTCCTGCGAACCCTGCAGAACTAGCACTCCTGAAAGAAAGGATATTGCGGAGACATGGCCTAGCCACAGCCTGGGGGATGTTTCCGGAATGAGATTTTCACTCTGCAGCGGAGTGTGCGCTGATATGAAACTTCCTGGCAGATTAAAACTGTGTGCCGGCCGGACCGTGACTCGAACTCGGGACCTTTGCCTTTCGCGGGCAAGTGCTCTACCAACTGAGCTACCCAAGCACGACTCACGCCCCGTCCTCACAGCTTTACTTGTGCCAGTATCTCGTCTCCTGCCTTCCAAACTTTACAGAAGCTCTCCTGCGAACCCTGCAGAACTAGCACTCCTGAAAGAAAGGATATTGCGGAGACATGGCCTAGCCACAGCCTGGGGGATGTTTCCGGAATGAGATTTTCACTCTGCAGCGGAGTGTTCGCTGATATAAAACTTCCTGGCAGATTAAAACTGTGTGCCGGACCGTGACTCGAACTCGGGAACTTTGCCTTTCGCGGGCAAGTGCTCTACCAACTGAGCTACCCAAGCACGACTCACGCCCCGTCCTCACAGCTTTTCTTCTGCCAGTATCTCGTCTCCTGCCTTCCAAACTTTACAGAAGCTCTCCTGCGAACCCTGCAGAACTAGCACTCCTGTAAGTAAGGATATTGCGGAGACATGGATTAGCCACAGCCTGGGGGATGTTTCCGGAATGAAATTTTCACTCTGCAGCGGAGTGTTCGCTGATATGAAACTTCCTGGCAGATTAAAACTGTGTGCTGGACCGTGACTCGAATTCGGGAACTTTGCCTTTCGCGGGCAAGTGCTCTACCAACTGAGCTACCCAAGCACGACTCACGCCCCGTCCTCACAGCTTTTCTTCTGCCAGTATCTCGTCTCCTGCCTTCCAAACTTTACAGAAGCTCTCCTGCGAACCCTGCAGAACTAGCACTCCTGAAAGAAAGGATATTGCGGAGACATGGCCTAGCCACAGCCTGGGGGATGTTTCCGGAATGAGATTTTCACTCTGCAGCGGAGTGTGCGCTGATATGAAACTTCCTGGCAGATTAAAACTTTGTGCCGGACCGTGACTCGAACTCGGGACCTTTGCCTTTCGCGGGCAAGTGCTCTACCAACTGAGCTACCCAAGCACGACTCACGCCCCGTCCTCACAGCTATACTTGTGCCAGTATCTCGTCTCCTGCCTTCCAAACTTTACAGAAGCTCTCCTGCGAACCCTGCAGAACTAGCACTCCTGAAAGAAAGGATATTGCGGAGACATGGCCTAGCCACAGCCTGGGGGATGTTTCCGGAATGAGATTTTCACTCTGCAGCGGAGTGTGCGCTGATATGAAACTTCCTGGCAGATTAAAACTGTGTGCCGGACTGTGACTCGAACTCGGGACCTTTGCCTTTCGCGGGCAAGTGCTCTACCAACTGAGCTACCCAAGCACGACTCACGCCCCGTCCTCACAGCTTTTCTTCTGCCAGTATCTCGTCTCCTGCCTTCCAAACTTTACAGAAGCTCTCATGCGAAACCTGCAGAACTAGCACTCCTGAAAGTAAGGATACTGCGGGGACATGGCTTAGCCACAGCCTGGGGGATGTTTCCGGAATGAGATTTTCACTCTGCAGCGGAGTGTGCGCTGATATGAAACTTCCTGGCACATTAAAACTGTGTGCCGGACCGTGACTCCAACTGGAGACCTTTGCCTTTCAGAGGCAAGTGCTCTACCAACTGAGCTACCCAAGCACGACTCACGCCCCGTCCTCACAGCTTTACTTGTGCCAGTATCTCGTCTCCTGCCTTCCAAACTTTACAGAAGCTCTCCTGCGAAACCTGCAGAAGTAGCACTCCTGAAAGAAAGGATATTGCGGAGACATGGCCTAGCCACAGCCTGGGGGATGTTTCCGGAATGAGATCTTCACTCTGCAGCGGAGTGTGCGCTGATATGAAACTTCCTGGCAGATTAAAACTGTGTGCCGGACCGTGACTCGAACACGGGACCTTTGCCTTTCGCGGGCAAGTGCTCTACCAACTGAGCTACCCAAGCACGACTCACGCCCCGTCCTCACAGCTTTACTTGTGCCAGTATCTCGTCTCCTGCCTTCCAAACTTTACAGAAGCTCTCCTGCGAACCCTGCAGAACTAGCACTCCTGAAAGAAAGGATATTGCGGAGACATGGCCTAGCCACAGCCTGGGGGATGTTTCCGGAATGAGATTTTCACTCTGCAGCGGAGTGTGCGCTGATATGAAACTTCCTGGCAGATTGAAACTGTGTGCTGGCCGGACCGTGACTCGAACTCGGGGCCTTTGCCTTTCGCGAGCAAGTGCTCTACCAACTGAGCTACCCAAGCACGACTCTCGCCGCGTCCTCACAGCTTAACTTGTGCCAGTATCTCGTCTCCTGCCTTCCAAACTTTACAGAAGCTCTCCTGCGAACCCTGCAGAACTAGCACTCCTGAAAGAAAGGATATTGCGGAGACATGGCCTAGCCACAGCCTGGGGGATGTTTCCGGAATGAGATTTTCACTCTGCAGCGGAGTGTGCGCTGATATGAAACATCCTGGCAGATTAAAACTGTGTGCCGGACCGTGACTCGAACTCGGGACCTTTGCCTTTCGCGGGCAAGTGCTCTACCAACTGAGCTACCCAAGCACGACTCACGCCCCGTCCTCACAGCTTTTCTTCTGCCAGTATCTCGTCTCCTGCCTTCCAAACTTTACAGAAGCTCTCATGCGAAACCTGCAGAACTAGCACTCCGGAAAGAAAGGATACTGCGGGGACATGGCTTAGCCACAGCCTGGGGGATGTTTCCGGAATGAGATTTTCACTCTGCAGCGGAGTGTGCGCTGATATGAAACATCCTGGCAGATTAAAACTGTGTGCCGGTCCGTGACTCGAACTCGGGACCTTTGCCTTTCGCGGGCAAGTGCTCTACCAAGTGAGCTACCCAAGCACGACTCACGCCCCGTACTCACAGCTTTACTTGTGCCAGTATCTCGTCTCCTGCCTTCCAAACTTTACGGAAACTCTCCTGCGAACCCTGCAGAACTAGCACTCCTGAAAGAAAGGATATTGCGGAGACATGGCCTAACCACAGCCTGGGGGATGTTTCCGGAATGAGATTTTCACTCTGCAGCGGAGTGTGCGCTGATATGAAACTTCCTGGCAGAGTAAAAATGTGTGCCGGACTGTGACTCGAACTCGGGACCTTTGCCTTCCGCAGTCAAGTGCTCTACCAACTGAGCTACCCAAGCACTACTCACGCCCCGTCCTCACAGCTTTACTTGTGCCAGTATCTCGTCTCCTGCCTTCCAAACTTTACAGAAGCTCTCCTGCGAATCCTGCAGAACTAGCACTCCTGAAAGAAAGGATATTGCGGAGACATGGCCTAGCCACAGCCTGGGGGATGTTTCCGGAATGAGATTTTCACTCTGCAGCGGAGTGTGCGCTGATATGAAACTTCCTGGCAGATTAAAACTGAGTGCCGTACCGTGACTCGAACTCGGGACCTTTGCCTTTCGCGGGCAAGTGCTCTACCAACTGAGCTACCCAAGCACGACTCACGCCCCGTCCTCACAGCTTTACTTGTGCCAGTATCTCGTCTCCTGCCTTCCAAACTTTACAGAAGCTCTCCTGCGAACCCTGCAGAACTAGCACTCCTGAAAGAAAGGATATTGCGGAGACATGGCCTAGCCACAGCCTGGGGGATGTTTCCGGAATGAGATTTTCACTCTGCAGCGGAGTGTGCGCTGATATGAAACTTCCTGGCAGATTAAAACTGTGTGCCGGTCCCTGACTCGAACTCGGGACCTTTGCCTTTCGCGGGCAAGTGCTCTACCACCTGAGCTACCCAAGCACGACTCACGCCCCGTCCTCACAGCTTTACTTGTGCCAGTATCTCGTCTCCTGCCTTCCAAACTTTACAGAAGCTCTCCTGCGAAACCTGCAGAACTAGCACTCCTGAAAGAAAGGATATTGCGGAGACATGGCCTAACCACAGCCTGGGGGATGTTTCCGGAATGAGATTTTCACTCTGCAGCGGAGTGTGCGCTGATATGAAACTTCCTGGCAGATTAAAACTGTGTGCCGGACAGTGACTCGAACTCGGGACCTTTGCCTTTCGCGGGCAAGTGCTCTACCAACTGAGCTACCCAAGCACTACTCACGCCCCGTCCTCACAGCTTTACTTGTGCCAGTATCTCGTCTCCTGCCTTCCAAACTTTACAGAAGCTCTCCTGCGAACCCTGCAGAACTAGCACTCCTGAAAGAAAGGATATTGCGGAGACATGGATTAGCCACAGCCTGGGGGATGTTTCCGGAATGAAATTTTCACTCTGCAGCGGAGTGTTCGCTGATATGAAACTTCCTGGCAGATTAAAACTGTGTGCTGGACCGTGACTCGAACTCGGGAACTTTGCCTTTCGCGGGCAAGTGCTCTACCAACTGAGCTACCCAAGCACGACTCACGCCCCGTCCTCACAGCTTTTGTTCTGCCAGTATCTCGTCTCCTGCCTTCCAAACTTTACAGAAGCTCTCATGCGAAACCTGCAGAACTAGCACTCCTGAAAGAAAGGATACTGCGGGGACATGGCTTAGCCACAGCCTGGGGGATGTTTCCGGAATGAGATTTTCACTCTGCAGCGGAGTGTGCGCTGATATGAAACTTCCTGGCAGATTAAAACTGTGTGCCGGTCCCTGACTCGAACTCGGGACCTTTGCCTTTCGCGGGCAAGTGCTCTACCAACTGAGCTACCCAAGCACGACTCACGCCCCGTCCTCACAGCTTTACTTCTGCCAGTATCTCGTCTCCTGCCTTCCAAACTTTACAGAAGCTCTCCTGCGAACCCTGCAGAACTAGCACTCCTTAAAGAAAGGATATTGCGGAGACATGGCCTAGCCACAGCCTGGGGGATGTTTCCGGAATGAGATTTTCACTCTGCAGCGCAGTGTTCGCTGATATAAAACTTCCTGGCAGATTAAAACTGTGTGCCGGACCGTGACTCGAACTCGGGAACTTTGCCTTTCGCGGGCAAGTGCTCTACCTACTGAGCTACCCAAGCACGACTCACGCCCCGTCCTCACAGCTTTTCTTCTGCCAGTATCTCGTCTCCTGCCTTCCAAACTTTACAGAAGCTCTCCTGCGAACCCTGCAGAACTAGCACTCCTGAAAGAAAGGATATTGCGGAGACATGGCCTAGCCACAGCCTGGGGGATGTTTCCGGAATGAGATTTTCACTCTGCAGCGGAGTGTTCGCTGATATGAAACTTCCTGGCAGATTAAAACTGTGTGCCGGACCGTGACTCGAACTCGGGACCTTTGCCTTTCGCGGGCAAGTGCTCTACCAACTGAGCTACCCAAGCACGACTCACGCCCCGTCCTCACAGCTTTTCTTCTGCCAGTATCTCGTCTCCTGCCTTCCAAACTTTACAGAAGCTCTCCTGCGAACCCTGCAGAACTAGCACTCCTGAAAGAAAGGATATTGCGGAGACATGGCCTAGCCACAGCCTGGGGGATGTTTCCGGAATGAGATTTTCACTCTGCAGCGGAGTGTTCGCTGATATGAAACTTCCTGGCAGATTAAAACTGTGTGCCGGACCGTGACTCGAACTCGGGAACTTTGCCTTTCGCGGGCAAGTGCTCTACCAACTGAGCTACCCAAGCACGACTCACGCCCCGTCCTCACAGCTTTACTTGTGCCAGTATCTCGTCTCCTGCCTTCCAAACATTACAGAAGCTCTCCTGCGAACCCTGCAGAACTAGCACTCCTGAAAGAAAGGATATTGCGGAGACATGGCCTAGCCACAGCCTGGGGGATGTTTCCGGAATGAGATTTTCACTCTGCAGCGGAGTGTGCGCTGATATGAAACTTCCTGGCAGATTAAAACTGTGTGCCGGCCGGACCGTGACTCGAACTCGGGACCTTTGCCTTTCGCGGGCAAGTGCTCTACCAACTGAGCTACCCAAGCACGACTCACGCCCCGTCCTCACAGCTTTACTTGTGCCAGTATCTTGTCTCCTGCCTTCCAAACTTTACAGAAGCTCTCCTGCGAACCCTGCAGAACTAGCATTCCTGAAAGAAAGGATATTGCGGAGACATGGCCTAGCCACAGCCTGGGGGATGTTTCCGGAATGAGATTTTCACTCTGCAGCGGAGTGTTCGCTGATATAAAACTTCCTGGCAGATTAAAACTGTGTGCCGGACCGTGACTCGAACTCGGGAACTTTGCCTTTCGCGGGCAAGTGCTCTACCAACTGAGCTACCCAAGCACGACTCACGCCCCGTCCTCACAGCTTTTCTTCTGCCAGTATCTCGTCTCCTGCCTTCCAAACTTTACAGAAGCTCTCCTGCGAACCCTGCAGAACTAGCACTCCTGAAAGAAAGGATATTGCGGAGACATGGCCTAGCCACAGCCTGGGGGATGTTTCCGGAATGAGATTTTCACTCTGCAGCGGAGTGTTCGCTGATATGAAACTTCCTGGCAGATTAAAACTGTGTGCCGGACCGTGACTCGAACTCGGGACCTTTGCCTTTCGCGGGCAAGTGCTCTACCAACTGAGCTACCCAAGCACGACTCACGCCCCGTCCTCACAGCTTTTCTTCTGCCAGTATCTCGTCTCCTGCCTTCCAAACTTTACAGAAGCTCTCCTGCGAACCCTGCAGAACTAGCACTCCTGAAAGAAAGGATATTGCGGAGACATGGCCTAGCCACAGCCTGGGGGATGTTTCCGGAATGAGATTTTCACTCTGCAGCGGAGTGTGCGCTGATATGAAACTTCCTGGCAGATTAGAACTGTGTGCCGGAACGTGACTCGAACTCGGGACCTTTGCCTTTCGCGGGCAAGTGCTCTACCAACTGAGCTACCCAAGCACGACTCACGCCCCGTCCTCACAACTTTTCTTCTGCCAGTATCTCGTCTCCTGCCTTCCAAACTTTACAGAAGCTCTCCTGCGAACCCTGCAGAACTAGCACTCCTGAAAGTAAGGATATTGCGGAGACATGGCCTAGCCACAGCCTGGGGGATGTTTCCGGAATGGGATTTTCACTCTGCAGCGGAGTGTTCGCTGATATGAAACTTCCTGGCAGATTAAAACTGTGTGCCGGACCGTGACTCGAACTCGGGAACTTTGCCTTTCGCGGGCAAGTGCTCTACCAACTGAGCTACCCAAGCACGACTCACGCCCCGTCCTCACAGCTTTTCTTCTGCCAGTATCTCGTCTCCTGCCTTCCAAACTTTACAGAAGCTCTCCTGCGAACCCTGCAGAACTAGCACTCCTGAAAGAAAGGATATTGCGGAGACATGGCCTAGCCACAGCCTGGGGGATGTTTCCGGAATGAGATTTTCACTCTGCAGCGGAGTGTGCGCTGATATGAAACTTCCTGGCAGATTAAAACTTTGTGCCGGACCGTGACTCGAACTCGGGACCTTTGCCTTTCGCGGGCAAGTGCTCTACCAACTGAGCTACCCAAGCACGACTCACGCCCCGTCCTCACAGCTTTACTTGTGCCAGTATCTCGTCTCCTGCCTTCCAAACATTACAGAAGCTCTCCTGCGAACCCTGCAGAACTAGCACTCCTGAAAGAAAGGATATTGCGGAGACATGGCCTAGCCACAGCCTGGGGGATGTTTCCGGAATGAGATTTTCACTCTGCAGCGGAGTGTGCGCTGATATGAAACTTCCTGGCAGATTAAAACTTTGTGCCGGACCGTGACTCGAACTCGGGACCTTTGCCTTTCGCGGGCAAGTGCTCTACCAACTGAGCTACCCAAGCACGACTCACGCCCCGTCCTCACAGCTATACTTGTGCCAGTATCTCGTCTCCTGCCTTCCAAACTTTACAGAAGCTCTCCTGCGAACCCTGCAGAACTAGCACTCCTGAAAGAAAGGATATTGCGGAGACATGGCCTAGCCACAGCCTGGGGGATGTTTCCGGAATGAGATTTTCACTCTGCAGCGGAGTGTGCGCTGATATGAAACTTCCTGGCAGATTAAAACTGTGTGCCGGACCGTGACTCGAACTCGGGACCTTTGCCTTTCGCGGGCAAGTGCTCTACCAACTGAGCTACCCAAGCACGACTCACGCCCCGTCCTCACAGCTTTTCTTCTGCCAGTATCTCGTCTCCTGCCTTCCAAACTTTACAGAAGCTCTCATGCGAAACCTGCAGAACTAGCACTCCTGAAAGTAAGGATACTGCGGGGACATGGCTTAGCCACAGCCTGGGGGATGTTTCCGGAATGAGATTTTCACTCTGCAGCGGAGTGTGCGCTGATATGAAACTTCCTGGCACATTAAAACTGTGTGCCGGACCGTGACTCGAACTGGAGACCTTTGCCTTTCAGAGGCAAGTGCTCTACCAACTGAGCTACCCAAGCACGACTCACGCCCCGTCCTCACAGCTTTACTTGTGCCAGTATCTCGTCTCCTGCCTTCCAAACTTTACAGAAGCTCTCCTGCGAAACCTGCAGAAGTAGCACTCCTGAAAGAAAGGATATTGCGGAGACATGGCCTAGCCACAGCCTGGGGGATGTTTCCGGAATGAGATCTTCACTCTGCAGCGGAGTGTGCGCTGATATGAAACTTCCTGGCAGATTAAAACTGTGTGCCGGACCGTGACTCGAACACGGGACCTTTGCCTTTCGCGGGCAAGTGCTCTACCAACTGAGCTACCCAAGCACGACTCACGCCCCGTCCTCACAGCTTTACTTGTGCCAGTATCTCGTCTCCTGCCTTCCAAACTTTACAGAAGCTCTCCTGCGAACCCTGCAGAACTAGCACTCCTGAAAGAAAGGATATTGCGGAGACATGGCCTAGCCACAGCCTGGGGGATGTTTCCGGAATGAGATTTTCACTCTGCAGCGGAGTGTGCGCTGATATGAAACTTCCTGGCAGATTAAAACTGTGTGCCGGACCGTGACTCGAACTCGGGACCTTTGCCTTTCGCGGGCAAGTGCTCTACCAACTGAGCTACCCAAGCACGACTCACGCCCCGTCCTCACAGCTTTTCTTCTGCCAGTATCTCGTCTCCTGCCTTCCAAACTTTACAGAAGCTCTCATGCGAAACCTGCAGAACTAGCACTCCTGAAAGTAAGGATACTGCGGGGACATGGCTTAGCCACAGCCTGGGGGATGTTTCCGGAATGAGATTTTCACTCTGCAGCGGAGTGTGCGCTGATATGAAACTTCCTGGCACATTAAAACTGTGTGCCGGACCGTGACTCGAACTGGAGACCTTTGCCTTTCAGAGGCAAGTGCTCTACCAACTGAGCTACCCAAGCACGACTCACGCCCCGTCCTCACAGCTTTACTTGTGCCAGTATCTCGTCTCCTGCCTTCCAAACTTTACAGAAGCTCTCCTGCGAAACCTGCAGAAGTAGCACTCCTGAAAGAAAGGATATTGCGGAGACATGGCCTAGCCACAGCCTGGGGGATGTTTCCGGAATGAGATCTTCACTCTGCAGCGGAGTGTGCGCTGATATGAAACTTCCTGGCAGATTAAAACTGTGTGCCGGACCGTGACTCGAACACGGGACCTTTGCCTTTCGCGGGCAAGTGCTCTACCAACTGAGCTACCCAAGCACGACTCACGCCCCGTCCTCACAGCTTTACTTGTGCCAGTATCTCGTCTCCTGCCTTCCAAACTTTACAGAAGCTCTCCTGCGAACCCTGCAGAACTAGCACTCCTGAAAGAAAGGATATTGCGGAGACATGGCCTAGCCACAGCCTGGGGGATGTTTCCGGAATGAGATTTTCACTCTGCAGCGGAGTGTGCGCTGATATGAAACTTCCTGGCAGATTAAAACTGTGTGCCGGCCGGACCGTGACTCGAACTCGGGACCTTTGCCTTTCGCGAGCAAGTGCTCTACCAACTGAGCTACCCAAGCACGACTCACGCCGCGTCCTCACAGCTTAACTTGTGCCAGTATCTCGTCTCCTGCCTTCCAAACTTTACAGAAGCTCTCCTGCGAACCCTGCAGAACTAGCACTCCTGAAAGAAAGGATATTGCGGAGACATGGCCTAGCCACAGCCTGGGGGATGTTTCCGGAATGAGATTTTCACTCTGCAGCGGAGTGTGCGCTGATATGAAACATCCTGGCAGATTAAAACTGTGTGCCGGACCGTGACTCGAACTCGGGACCTTTGCCTTTCGCGGGCAAGTGCTCTACCAACTGAGCTACCCAAGCACGACTCACGCCCCGTCCTCACAGCTTTTCTTCTGCCAGTATCTCGTCTCCTGCCTTCCAAACTTTACAGAAGCTCTCATGCGAAACCTGCAGAACTAGCACTCCGGAAAGAAAGGATACTGCGGGGACATGGCTTAGCCACAGCCTGGGGGATGTTTCCGGAATGAGATTTTCACTCTGCAGCGGAGTGTGCGCTGATATGAAACATCCTGGCAGATTAAAACTGTGTGCCGGTCCGTGACTCGAACTCGGGACCTTTGCCTTTCGCGGGCAAGTGCTCTACCAAGTGAGCTACCCAAGCACGACTCACGCCCCGTACTCACAGCTTTACTTGTGCCAGTATCTCGTCTCCTGCCTTCCAAACTTTACGGAAACTCTCCTGCGAACCCTGCAGAACTAGCACTCCTGAAAGAAAGGATATTGCGGAGACATGGCCTAACCACAGCCTGGGGGATGTTTCCGGAATGAGATTTTCACTCTGCAGCGGAGTGTGCGCTGATATGAAACTTCCTGGCAGAGTAAAACTGTGTGCCGGACCGTGACTCGAACTCGGGACCTTTGCCTTCCGCAGGCAAGTGCTCTACCAACTGAGCTACCCAAGCACTACTCACGCCCCGTCTTCACAGCTTTACTTGTGGCAGTATCTCGTCTCCTGCCTTCCAAACTTTACAGAAGCTCTCCTGCGAACCCTGCAGAACTAGCACTCCTGAAAGAAAGGATATTGCGGAGACATGGCCTAGCCACAGCCTGGGGGATGTTTCCGGAATGAGATTTTCACTCTGCAGCGGAGTGTGCGCTGATATGAAACTTCCTGGCAGATTAAAACTGAGTGCCGTACCGTGACTCGAACTCGGGACCTTTGCCTTTCGCGGGCAAGTGCTCTACCAACTGAGCTACCCAAGCACGACTCACGCCCCGTCCTCACAGCTTTTCTTCTGCCAGTATCTCGTCTCCTGCCTTCCAAACTTTACAGAAGCTCTCATGCGAAACCTGCAGAACTAGCACTCCTGAAAGAAAGGATACTGCGGGGACAACGCTTAGCCACAGCCTGGGGGATGTTTCCGGAATGAGATTTTCACTCTGCAGCGGAGTGTGCGCTGATATGAAACTTCCTGGCAGATTAAAACTCTGTGCCGGACCGTGACTCGAACTCGGGACCTTTGACTATCGCAGGCAAGTGCTCTACCAACTGAGCTACCCAAGCACGACTCACGCCCCGTCCTCACAGCTTTACTTGTGCCAGTATCTCGTCTCCTGCCTTCCAAACTTTACAGAAGCTCTCCTGCGAACCCTGCAGAACTAGCACTCCTGAAAGAAAGGATATTGCGGAGACATGGCCTAGCCACAGCCTGGGGGATGTTTCCGGAATGAGATTTTCACTCTGCAGCGGAGTGTGCGCTGATATGAAACTTCCTGGCAGATTAAAACTGTGTGCCGGTCCCTGACTCGAACTCGGGACCTTTGCCTTTCGCGGGCAAGTGCTCTACCACCTGAGCTACCCAAGCACGACTCACGCCCCGTCCTCACAGCTTTACTTGTGCCAGTATCTCGTCTCCTGCCTTCCAAACTTTACAGAAGCTCTCCTGCGAAACCTGCAGAACTAGCACTCCTGAAAGAAAGGATATTGCGGAGACATGGCCTAACCACAGCCTGGGGGATGTTTCCGGAATGAGATTTTCACTCTGCAGCGGAGTGTGCGCTGATATGAAACTTCCTGGCAGATTAAAACTGTGTGCCGGACAGTGACTCGAACTCGGGACCTTTGCCTTTCGCGGGCAAGTGCTCTACCAACTGAGCTACCCAAGCACTACTCACGCCCCGTCCTCACAGCTTTACTTGTGCCAGTATCTCGTCTCCTGCCTTCCAAACTTTACAGAAGCTCTCCTGCGAACCCTGCAGAACTAGCACTCCTGAAAGAAAGGATATTGCGGAGACATGGCCTAGCCACAGCGTGGGGGATGTTTCCGGAATGAGATTTTCACTCTGCAGCGGAGTGTGCGCTGATATGAAACTTCCTGGCAGATTAAAACTGAGTGCCGGACCGTGACTCGAACTCGGGACCTTTGCCTTTCGCGGGCAAGTGCTCTACCAACTGAGCTACCCAAGCACGACTCACGCCCCGTCCTCACAGCTTTTGTTCTGCCAGTATCTCGTCTCCTGCCTTCCAAACTTTACAGAAGCTCTCATGCGAAACCTGCAGAACTAGCACTCCTGAAAGAAAGGATACTGCGGGGACATGGCTTAGCCACAGCCTGGGGGATGTTTCCGGAATGAGATTTTCACTCTGCAGCGGAGTGTGCGCTGATATGAAACTTCCTGGCAGATTAAAACTGTGTGCCGGTCCCTGACTCGAACTCGGGACCTTTGCCTTTCGCGGGCAAGTGCTCTACCAACTGAGCTACCCAAGCACGACTCACGCCCCGTCCTCACAGCTTTACTTGTGCCAGTATCTCGTCTCCTGCCTTCCAAACCTTACAGAAGCTCTCCTGCGAAACCTGCAGAACTAGCACTCCTGAAAGAAAGGATATTGCGGAGACATGGCCTAACCACAGCCTGGGGGATGTTTCCGGAATGAGATTTTCACTCTGCAGCGGAGTGTGCGCTGATATGAAACTTCCTGGCAGATTAAAACTATGTGCCGGACCCTGACTCGAACTCGGGACCCTTGACTTTCGCAGGCAAGTGCTCTACCAACTGAGCTACCCAAGCACGACTCACGCCCCGTCCTCACAGCTTTTCTTCTGCCAGTATCTCGTCTCCTGCCTTCCAGACTTTACAGAAGCTCTCCTGCGAACCCTGCAGAACTAGCACTCCTGAAAGAAAGGATATTGCGGAGACATGGCCTAGCCACAGCCTGGGGGATGTTTCCGGAATGAGATTTTCACTCTGCAGCGGAGTGTGCGCTGATATGAAACTTCCTGGCAGATTAAAACTGTGTGCCGGCCGGACCGTGACTCGAACTCGGGACCTTTGCCTTTCGCGGGCAAGTGCTCTACCAACTGAGCTACCCAAGCACGACTCACGCCCCGTCCTCACAGCTTTACTTGTGCCAGTATCTCGTCTCCTGCCTTCCAAACTTTACAGAAGCTCTCCTGCGAACCCTGCAGAACTAGCACTCCTGAAAGAAAGGATATTGCGGAGACATGGCCTAGCCACAGCCTGGGGGATGTTTCCGGAATGAGATTTTCACTCTGCAGCGGAGTGTGCGCTGATATGAAACTTCCTGGCAGATTAAAACTGAGTGCCGGACCGTGACTCGAACCTCGGGACCTTTGCCTTTCGCGGGCAAGTGCTCTACCAACTGAGCTACCCAAGCACTACTCACGCCCCGTCCTCACAGCTTTACTTGTGCCAGTATCTCGTCTCCTGCCTTCCAAACTTTACAGAAGCTCTCCTGCGAACCCTGCAGAACTAGCACTCCTGAAAGAAAGGATATTGCGGAGACATGGCCTAGCCACAGCCTGGGGGATGTTTCCGGAATGAGATTTTCACTCTGCAGCGGAGTGTGCGCTGATATGAAACTTCCTGGCAGATTAAAACTGAGTGCCGGACCGTGACTCGAACTCGGGACCTTTGCCTTTCGGGGGCAAGTGCTCTACCAACTGAGCTACCCAAGCACGACTCACGCCCCATCCTCACAGCTTTACTTGTGCCAGTATCTCGTCTCCTGCCTTCCAAACTTTACAGAAGGTCTCCTGCGAACCCTGCAGAACTAGCACTCCTGAAAGAAAGGATATTGCGGAGACGTGGCTGAGCCACAGCCTGGGGGATGTTTCCGGAATGAGATTTTCACTCTGCAGCAGAGTGTGCGCTGATATTGTAACCTCCCCACAAAAATAATAAAAAATGAATTTGAAAAAGTGTAACCTCCGCACAAAAATATTTTAATGAATTTGAAATATTAATATTTGAATGTAACCTCTGAACAAAATTGGTTCCCATTTATTATCTCCGTGCAGAAATGCATTCACATTTAATGTACCGACAAAATTCTTTTCTCATTTAATGTTAATTTCGAAACAGAAAAATTCCTAAACCAAAAAATAATAGAAAATTCAGTAACCTGGTAAATTTTATGACGACAGCAGCGCTGCGCCACGGCCCTGTACTCTGAATAAAAAAAGCAAAAGTTCTTACCTCAATAAAAACTGCGAATATATCTGCTGTTACCTAAAAAAATTTTCGGCACAGCTTCCTGCATTGCTGGCCTATATTTTTGTGATTCTTGAAAGGAATGATCATGCATTGGACATATTCTTTAAATTCAAACGAAGGCTTTTTTTTAAAAAAATTACTTTATTTATAAAAATCGTTATTGGGGCATTTGTTAAAGAAATTGGATGACAGTTAACATACATTACTAGATATGCGCAAGGCTGCTTCTTTACCTTCTACAATAATATCCATCCTCCAGAGTCGCGACCAGAGCAGACTGCTGACACGCGCGGATACGCGCAGTCTACCGCCGACTACTGAAGACTACTCAAGACTACTGTCGACTCACGCAGAGTACTGCATACTAGCACAGACTAATGCCGACTAGCGACAAGCAACAACTAACTGCTCTCTGGTCAGAGACTCTCCTAAGTCTTGCCTGTTGCAGGCAGCGCATATAGCGCATACCTATTACATAACCCTCCACTGGGGGGCAAAAATTTGGCAGCGATGGTGAGTCAATTGGACTTGCCATGAGCAACAAATTTTTCTTAATTAACTAAGTTTACAATCACAGAATATATACATATATATAAGTGCAGAACATGAAATAAAATATAGTGCACATGCACTGAGTACAGAACGTATCAAGCAATGACAAAATATATACACAATGAGTACAAAACATATTAACAAATGACAAAAGTGCACACGCGCTGTAGTTCAGAATATATCAGCAAATCACAAAATGTACACGCAATGAATACAAATCATATTAACAAATGACTTAAAGTGCACACGCAGTGTAGTTCAGAACATATCAGCAAATCACAAAATGTATGTGCAATGAATACAAATCATATTAACAAATGACATAAAGCGCACACGCACTGTAGTTTTTTTTTACTATTTTACAAGAACTAGGATAGGAAAGGGGAGGATTGCATCATGGTTGTAGCACATTAGGTTGCACGCAGCTGCACTGAAAGTCCATATCTTTCTACAGAAGCACAACACCAAGTGAGACAATGTGAAGTTCTTTTCCCTGAAGTATTAATCAGTGTAGCCAAGACACTGAAATGTCGTATTAATATTCCATGTTATCATTTTGGTAGTACATTAGGTACACCAAACAGTGGGACCATAATAACATCTCCATCAGTCAAGGTGGTGGACAGCATGTAGTGTCAACACCGCGTTCTTGTAAGGTACACCAACGTAGAATTAGTGCAAAAACCAAATATAGTGCTCCATGAGCATGAGGAAAGACAGGAAAAACGGATATTGCAGTGATTTCTGGTAATTAGGTCAGAAGGTGAAGGACATTAAGTCACATGCTAGTCTTCATTGAGAATTACACTAATCTAACAACTGATTGGAGGAATTCGTGGCACTCATCGCCCAGTTACTGAACATTTCTGTACCATGTATGAAGTATTACAGAATAATGTTCATAAGTAATCTGTTTACAGAGAACATTGGCACTCATTGGCCAGTTACAAACCATCAGAAGTCATCAATCAAAACAGGAGCTAATGAGTGTAGCATCAAGCTACTGCTATTCATATATATAGCATGAAAGTGACATAATACAAATTTAAAGTATAAGAAACAGTGGCATTCATTGGTCAGCAAGTACTGAATATTACAAAACATTTCTCATCTTTCAAGTGACATATGACATATTTAAAAATAATTATTGGCACTCATTGGCCAGTTACAAATCATCAGATATCATCAGTCAAAAGAGGAGCTAATGAGTGTAGCATCAATCTACTGGTATTCATATATATATAGCATAAAAGTGACATAATACAAATTTAAAGTATAAGAAACAGTGGCATTCGTTGGTCAGCAAGTATTGAATATTACAAAACATTTCTCATCATTCAAGTGACATATGACATATTTAAAAATAACTATTGGCACTCAGTGGCCAGTTACAAAACATCAGAAGTCATCAGTCAAAACAGGAGCTAATGAGTGTAGAGCATGCATGCATTATTACAAAATACCATTCACTATTACTCAGAACTCATCATTCAAGTGACATATGACATATTTAAAAATGTAACACTCTGTAACTATTACTCAAAGTCTGTGATTAGAAAACATCATTCTGTATTACTCATAACTCTTTTAAATTGTTACCATTATTTGGGACTGGTAATACATTTTTTTTTTGTGCTAGCAATGCATTGCGTTGGGATCGATAATTAATTACGGGGGGCATAACAATATTTGCATTTGACTTATTGCTGCAAATGAAGATGGGTAACGTCATTCGTCATGAGTCACCTGTAGCAAGGTTATGAAACAAATAGAGTATATGTGATCACATTCATGAATGACACAGGTTTAATGACCAACTGCTTATAGCACATTAATTTCATGAATAATTTCTCCTGCAAAAAATACAAAATGGTTTATTAAGCTGAAAGAAGAAACGCATATTATGCTGAAAAGTAGTGAACTTCGAATTAACAGGTAATGAAATGTGTATTAAATATATATGTTCTCTAGCTGTCCTTTCCAAAACCTTCAGTCATCATACCATGCGACATAAGACATACTGTAAAAACAAACTGCAACAAATACTTAAATAACTATATATCATTTCTTAACTAACAGTAAATATATAAACTTCATCTGCAAAGAAAAACTTCATTATCATTACTATCATCACCTGCAAAGAAAAACTTCATTATCATTACTATCATCACCTGCAAAGAAAAACTTCATTATCCATATCACCATAATTCCATTATTATCATCACCTGTAAAGAAATACTTCATTACCCATATTAGCATATTCTGCATCACTATTCATCATTCATTATCATCTGCAAAAAAGTCACTTCATTATACAACTATTCATAGTATAGAGTTCCTTATTTCTAGCATATTTCATCACTAAAACTAAGATGTGTAGTTCTGTCTGACAGCCTGCATCAATCGCCTGGTATTCTGAAAGAAAAAATTAGTTAAGACTGCTATCATACGATGTGTATGGTATATTCTTGTCATGCTTGTTAATTCTGATCCATTTACTCTTCGTGACGAGGTATTGCATCTTCTTTCGTTCATTCCGAAGGTGAAATTCCCATAAATTATTTCCTTTACACGTTATTTCTTTCTGAAAATGATGAACAATGATTAATGTCTTGCATTTAAATCATATACTCATTAAATAAAAGCTGGTTTATAGTGATATAATTGAGCATACAGCATAGCATGACAGAAAACGTAATATGTCAAAAACATAGACAGTGTTCAGATGCAAAAGAGTACACAGAATATCTCAATATGGCAGCAAAAAAAAAAAAAAAAATGAAAATACTCACGATGTTGAGCTATCATAAGGCATAATGTCAAAGCCAACTGGTGTTTGTTACATCTTAAATATTTTATAGTGCTTACAAACAAAACAGTAAAACAATCATACATGCATGAAAAATGGAAAATGTGCACGGTCTGATGTGTAACGATAAGAAATGCGACCTGTTAACCTTACCTTGCCGGTCACTTGCCAAGAAAAAATACGATAAGCATCAGTAAGTAATCACATAAATATAATTGCATAAGTGGTCATAAAAAGTGTAAGTTCATCTGGAAAAAATGTGCACGGTCTGATGTGTAACGACAAGAAAAGCCTCTGTTGGATAAATAGTGCGAACGTACTAATATCTTCTGTCCAATGTGAAAGTCACGGCGTGTACAAACCTGTTTTTGCTGTCTTCTGCGGCGCTCTGCGGCACGTTTGATGTTGTTCAGCGTAATGTCAATTATTTCATGGTGTCGTAGTCGACGAGATGTAGGAAAGGTTACTAATTCTTTAATTTTGTTAGGCGGTTCAACATTTCTCAGTATAACAGTCGGAGATAGCATAGTAGATTCATTTGGTATGGAATTAATTACATCCTGGAATAAGAATATGTGTGTGTCCCAATCAATACGTTTTTTATGGCAGTATATTCTACATAGTTTACCCATTTCTTTCATTAGTCGTTCACAAGGGTTCGAAGAAGCATGGTATCTGGATATATAGATCGGAGAAATGTTTCTAGCTCGTAACATACGTGTCCATATAGCAGATCGAAACTGTGGTCCATTGTCGGAAATTACTTTCAATACATGCCCCATATGAAATAAAAAATGTTTTACAAATGCTTTCGAAACAGTTTTAGCAGTAGCTTTGCGTAACGGAGTGAATGTAACAAACTTTGAAGTGAGTTAAACAGCGACAAAGATGTGGCAAAAACCTCTATTACTTCTGGGAATCGGACCAAAAATGTCTACAGCGGCCATGTGTCTCAATTTAACAGGTACAATGGGATGTAATGGAGGAATATGTGAAGTCGTATCTGACTTAGATTTCTGGCAGATTTTACATGACGGTAAAACTCGTCGAATACGTTTCTCCATGTTGGTAAAATAACAGTTCTGTCTCAGTATAAGAAAACATTTTCGGGCTCCGTAATGTGCGTAACTTAAATGAGTATACCAACTTAATTTGTTAACAAGCTCGTCAGGAATGCATAATAACCAATTGTTGCTGTCAGGGTGAGAGCGGCGAAACAGAATGTTATTGCGTACAGTATAATGGTTTCTAATGGTAACGTTATACCTATCTTGCCAAAGGTGTTTAATTTCTTTCCATACGTTGTCTTTACTCTGCTCTTGTGCTATGTCTTGTAATGACGACGAAATGAAATTCTCAAATGCAACTTGTTGAATGTACATGACGCTGAAATTTGCTTTGCAGAAGTTGGTTGCGATGTCTTGGTGATTGTTGCTGACAGAACGGGATAGTGCGTCTGCTACAATATTTTGTGTACCGGGAATGTGAACAATTGTAAAATTAAATTCCTGCAAATAAAGTTTCCATCTACTTAATCTGTCGTGTGTAAATTTAGCGGAAAGTAAAAACTGTATAGCTCTATGATCTGTGGAAACGGTCGTATGTCTTCCATAAAGAAAATGCCGAAATCTCGTAAATGCCCATACAACACATAATGTTTCAAGTTATGTAACAGAATAATTGCGTTCAGCAGGTGACAGAATGCGACTCGCAAAGTCGATGTTTTTAATTACTGTACAACCATCTTCTTCAATTCCCTGAAAAATGTGTACGCCTAAAGCGGTGTTAGAACTGTCGGTGGCAATGGAAAAATTTCTAGTAAGATCTGGGTGTGACAAAAGTGGTGCATTCAACAAAGCTTCTTTCGGGTTCACAAATTCAGAATGTGCTTGCCTATCCCAGGACCAAATAGTGTTTTTACCCGTCAATTGACATAATCTAGGGGTGTCTAAAGCAGGGTAATGAATAAATTTACGAAAAAAGTTAACTAAACCCTAAAAGCTGCGTAGTTGTTTCTTCGTCGTAGGAACAGTAATGTCACGTAAAGCTTGAAGTTTTTCCGGGTCAGGCGCAATGCCCTCTGCTGAAATTACATGTCCAAGAAATTTTATAGAAGTTTTGCCAAAGTGCGATTTACTGAGATTAACTGTGAGTCCTTGTGCACGAAAAGTTCGTAACAGTTGTTCAAGAATCAGATTGTGTTCAGACCAGTTAGCTTCTGCAATAAGAATGTCGTCTACATACGTTGTGATTCTTTCTTTAAGTTCTGTCGGAAGTATTGTATTCAAACCGCGAATAAATGCTGCTGAAGAAATAGTTAAACCGAACGGTAATTTACAAAATTGATAACAGTCACCAAAACAGAGAAAAGCCGTGTACTTTCTGCAGTCCGGATGGAGTTGAATTTGCCAAAATCCCGATTTCAAATCTAATGTGGAATAAATAGCAGTACCATGAAATTTCTGTAGAAGTTCTTCCAGTGTCTGTGGGCGATCCGTTTCATTAATAATAATGTCATTGATGTGCCGCGAATCAAGTACGAGGCGAAGTGAACCATCCTTTTTCTTAACAATATGGAGCGGGTTTATGTACGGACTAACTGCCGGTTCAATAATTCCTTGGTCAAGCATAGCTTGCAATTCTTTCTTAACTTGTTCTCTGTGAATATACGGAATAGGATAATGTTAGGCTTTAAATGTGTCGTGCTGTTTAACTTGAAATTCATACATAAAACCGGACATAGTACCAGGAACGTTGTCAAAAACTGGAGCTTGCTGTAAAAGAATTTTGCGTAGTTGCGTGCGTTCGTCGTCTGTATTTGCAGTGCTCTGTTTAACTTTATCAGAAATCATCTGTATAATGTCATAGTCGGCTTCGTCTGGAATATTATAGTTGTGTACGTACGTATCTGTGAACAATGTGGAATGACAGTCTATGTTACGTGATGCGGAAATGACCTCTGTACGATTAATTGTTTGTTCTTCTGCAGATAAAGATTGCTGAAATTCTAAAGCCAGTTGTACATTTTCATCCTTTAACATTAAATAGGAGTTTTGAAAGTAAATAACTGCGTCGTGTTGTACCAGAAAAATCGTACCTAAAATAACGTCTGTCGTCAATAAGAGAACAATCCAAAAATTTGAGTGAAATGTATGACCTGCAATACAAAATGATAAATGCGTCTGTAATTTTACATCTACTCCTTTACCAGATACTGCTCCTTTTACTTTAGTTTTGCCTAATGGTAACGTAGGATAGGTATTCTCTTTGTTACATTCGTTGAAAGTTTCCTCATTTATGACTGACATAGGAGATCCAGAATCGATTACTGCTGAAAATTTCGATGATCCAATTTTTACTTCAATGACAGGGTGTGAAATGGTTTTTTGAATAACTGGTTTTTCCTGCAAAAGAGTGTCTCGGATGTCGTCAAAAGTAATAACATTTTCGTGAACAAGATTCTGCGTGTCAAAAGTATTGCTTGCGTTGCTGGAAGATGCAACCTGTACGGTATCGAGTCAAATTCTATCTGACGTGCTGTTATTTTCGCGAGGATGCTGTAGCATTTCCACTATTTGAACTGTTCTGTTATTTCTTCCTGACGTATTACGTTCGGGATGATATCTACTGTCTGGTTCATTCATGATAATCTGTTGTTGTGGATGAGTCTGCTGTTGGTAGGACCGACTGTTATTAAACGTACACTGAAAATTGTGCTCATTATTTTTACGTCTGTCATGATAGTCATTGCTATATGGTGCATTGCGATAGGAACTGAAATGGTGTGTTTTCTGTACGTACTGATTTCCTTGTTGCTGTGCGTTACTATTTGTTGGAGCTGACGCCATGTGTGTAGGCGGCGAAACATTAAAGCTTGGTTGACCTTGTACATTACATTGTTGGTTAGGTATGCTAACCGGCTGGCTTTCATGCTGCTGCGATGAAAAACGTCTATTGTTACCAAAATGTGGTTCCTGTTGCTGATAATTTTGACGATACTGATAATTAAAATTTTGTCTCTTATTAAAGTTCTCGTGGTTGTCATTTCTGGAGCGTCTAATGAAATTGTCACTTTCGGTAAAATTTGTCATATCAGGTTTTCTTTACACGTTCATAATTATAGATCGATAGTTGAAGAGCTGTTTTAATAGATATAAAGGATAGTAGAAGAGAAGGCAGCAGTGCAGGAAACCAAAGATAAAACAGCACTACTACGGCTCGGGGCCATGTGCACGCTACGGCACATATTCATTAAAGCGTAATGAATCCCCTGAGGTCAATTACACGCTGCAAATAAATTTTAGTTTCTGCATTATCCTCATGAATTTTCAGTCTCCAACTTTGTCCGATTACGAAACCATTTTGTTGGCGCTGTCCTATACAGAGAGGAATGTCCGTCATAAGAAAATAAGAGAAATCAGAGCTGGAACGGAAAGATTAATGTGTTCGTTTTTCGCGCGTGCTGGTCGAGAGTGGAAAGGTAGAGAAATAGGTGGTTCGATCAACCTTCCGCCAGGCACTTAGTTGTAAATTGCAGAATAGTCATGAACAAGTAAATATACCGAGTCACCTGCCCGAAGTGGCACGAGTCATTCCGTCTCCTGGTGGTTTGCGGTGACAGTGTTGTGGCTCGTCGGTGTAATCGCCCATACACACGAGCATACATTCCCTCTCTCTCTCTTTTTGTCTCTCTCCCTCACACACACACACACACACACACACACACACACACACACACATACATTAGCTGCTAATGACTCGCCGGCCGCGGTGGTCTAGCGGTTCTGGCGCTGCAGTCCGGAACCGCGGGACTGCTACGGTCGCAGGTTCGAATCCTGCCTCGGGCATGGGTGTGTGTGATGTCCTTAGGTTAGTTAGGTTTAAGTAGTTCTAAGTTCTAGGGGACTTATGACCTAAGATGTTGAGTCCCATAGTGCTCAGAACCATTTGAACCATTTGCTAATGACTCACCATATGCACCAGGATGCGAAAGAAAATGAATGTCCTGGAGGTGACGAGATCAACTTCTCCGAAATGTATGTGTTACACTTCACAAAGTAGACATCGTCGACATTCCATTGCGACCGTTACGTTGCACCATGATACTGTATTATAAATGGCGCCCTACAGTGATCACGAAAGTACACACCATAAAGATAGAGGGCAAACACCTTCGGAGTTACCGACGGTACAGGACGTTCAGCTAGGAATACACTCCCGAAGAATGCATATAGACTCATACTTGTGTAACGGTGAGATGAGAACAGATGGAATGTGATGGCATGCAACCGCATGCGAAACAGTCTACTGTAGAGCTTATTGTGAAACTGGCTATCCTCTGAAGCATAGCTGCAGATAGGGTAATAGTATATTTAATCAGCATGGAAAAAGCAGACATCGAGCGATAGAATTTGTCCAGTGGTTCAAGGTAGTATGAACTGCAATGTCACCCTTTTCCGGAGGGTTACTTTGCTCTAAAAGAGTATGATTTTTATACGCAGGCCAGGAATCAATCGAAGAAAGTTATTTTGACCAGCTGTTGTCCAAAATCAGTGTTCATACCATAGGTGTGGTTCTCGTACGGCCACTTTCTCACTCTACTTTGCAGTGACGTAAATATTCCCTACTGCCCTTGCAAGATCAAACACACGAGGAAAAAACGTAGATGGCAGAGCCCCTCCAACTTCTCGTAGCACAATAAATAACTTTCAAGTCAGTTTACCATCTAGATTAACAGTTAGCATTATTGTGTAAGAATGCGCTGAAGCACTGAAGTTAATTGAACTTGATACAACTGTCTAGTGCCTCTAATTTCTAGGGCTCCTTTCATACGCATTTCCTCTTCAAATCTCAGTTGAAGAAAAATTCGTCATTGAACGTTGGGATACGTTTATTTATGTCACCTATAAATCTGTGGGCCGATATCGCAGTTTGCTGTGCATCGCCAAGTTGACGCTTTGTTTGCCATTTAGTTATCTTATGTCTTCCAATTTTGAAGCAGTATTTCTAGCTACGTAACCACCCGCTGCTTCCCTCGAAATCACTGTAATCTACGACACGCGCCATTTCATCTGCATAAGCACACCCTGTAACCTGTATCGAGCATCCTTGACACGTGTAAACAACGTTTTTTGTAACAACTGCGCCTTGTCCTCCGTTCAATATCGGCAGCCTTTTAAGGCACTACACGTCATGTTGCTGCGGATTTATTGTAATCTGTTAGTTGTTCTTTTCTTACTATGCTCTGGTTGATCTTCCATGTACGTAATTACGTTTAGTACGCGCTCCTTGGCCAATGATCGTCCTTTGCTACGTCTCACTGAAGACAGGGTTTATGGCACCGTGTGTGACATGATGGCTCAACCCCTGTTTCAGTATCACTTTCACTTGTTAAGCACATACCGTCATCATTGACTCCTCACGTACATTGTCTGCACACTCGAGCGTATACGACACCCCAGATTTTACTGACTTATCTTGCACAAACGTTAATATTTCATATACTACCACTTTCCCTCCGTGCGAAATTCCTTGGGTTCCTTCTTGCCGAAATGTCAACTTCAGCAACTGTCGTTGTAGGTATGATGCAATGTTTGCTTTGTTTATCGTTGCCGTTGCTCTGCTTTGTATCAACACCACTAGCATTGTAACATTGTTATGAGATACTCGTCAACCAGGAAGTTCAACAAGTACGCTCCGTAGCCTCATGCTGTGCTCACCATTGGATACCTCCAGTCCCGCCCCCTGTTTCATTTAGCAGCCAATACTGTGGTTGCGTGATAGACGGTACGTGGCTCGTGGAATACTGTAAACATCATTGGCCTTTGCGACCTGACACTCAAGGGCTTCCTTGTTAGCATAAGAGTGTCAAATCAATCCATCAGACACAAAATACGAGCCACATTCATTCGAACAGGATAACATATTTGTCCAAGCCCTTGTGCGAGTTGGCACGGGAAACCTCTTTCAACAATCTGTCCCTCATTAGTATAACCAATACGGCAATAACGGCGTAAGTATTCAGGTACACAGTTGACAACTGCACACTCTCAGGACACAGCCAAAAGTTTAGGAACAATCATGAGGTCATTACAACAGGAGCTAATTTTGCTACGGTTTAGGCTCGAGATCAATTGCTTTGTGTAATGACACCTTTCATATCAAGTTACTTAAAGTCATATATTTTGTGTTGTGGGTTGGCAGGAGAGCCAACATCGTGTTATTAGAGGAAGGCGAAAGGCACACGTTTTAGCTCACGCAGGCTGGCGTGAGGTCTGGAACAGGACAAGGAAATTAGAATTTAGAAAAACGGACGTAGCTGGTGGAATACTTAACTTTAATCCATTAATGATGAGCGTCGCTCTTGACTGTACATTATTCACAATATCAATAGTAACTGAACATAGCGCCTTGCTAGGTCGTAGCAAATGACGTAGCTGAAGGCTATGCTAACTATCGTCTCGGCAAATGAGAGCGTATTTTGTCAGTGAACCATCGCTAGCAAAGTCGGTTGTACCACTGGGGCGAGTGCTAGGAAGTCTCTCTAGACCTGCCATGTGGCGGCGCTCGGTCTGCAATCACTGATAGTGGCGACACGCGGGTCCGACGTATACTAACGGACCGCGGCCGATTTAAAGGCTACCACCTAGCAAGTGTGGTGTCTGGCGGTGACACCACATTTTGTAAACCCTCGACGCTACTTTTGTAAAGGCCTCGTCGCTACTGCTGTGGAGACCGAGTTGCCACTGTTGTTACGGTAGGTCGAGTTTATGAGTTCGTGAAACGGCTTCTGGTGCGGTACAACGCACCCCGCGAAGATAATTTCTCCCTGCCACTGTTACACAGCTGCGCCTCAGGGTCAGGTAACATGATAGGAGGACGAAGGCTCTAAGGCACTCCACCAAATTAGTAACAAAATCACACCAACGCGTTAAAACGTTTATTTATCTTTGTGATTTCTTGAATAATGAAGTCTGCGACACCGCATGACATATAACACAAAAAAACCTTCAATGGCTAAGTGCAAATAATCGTAGGTAAACTTCACAGTATAGAGCATATGCAATTTACAACTTCTGATAGTTCACTAAACGACGTTCTCTGTCTAAATCAGTCTTGGATGGTGATCTATAAACAGTTGGGGGAGAGCTGCTTTTCTCTCTTTCTTGAAAGCTTCTGGCGGATTGTACTCGGCCGGCAGCTCTCCGAGGCGAAGCCGGTATTTTCGTCAGCGCCGCCCGTGGTGCAGGTGGAACTCGCGCAAGAGGCGAGTCTCTATGGCAATGGCATCAGCTAGCATCTTTGGACCTGTGGTGCTTTTTCCCTGGCTGTGTCTTGTTCACACGACACAGTAATATGAACTTCCAATACATATCCCAGACTAACACAATACACTCAAAATGATGGCCTGTGTTCGACGTCAACATGCATAACCGCCCACAGGCGGCATGTGTCAGCACCAGCAGTGGAGGGTATACACCACGTGACGGCATATGTGGAAAACAGTGCTGTCGTCTCTGTAATTAGAAAGGGGAGCTATTTAACTGACGTCCAAAAGGTCATTGTTATTGGCTTTCGGACCAAAGGTGCAAACATTTCCGAAACGGCTAAGGTTGTGAAAAGTTCGAGTTGTTAAAGTAGGCCGTGCATCGCAAAATGCTACCCAAAACGACGCTGAGGAAATAGTGGTGCACGAAGGACAGTAGATGATAGGGGTGAACGATGCCTGCGGAGATTTGTACAGCATAGTGGACATGCTGCTGTAGAACAGCTGACCGCCCAGACGAACCAAGGGGCTATCAAGAGTGCGTCCTCAACGACCGTTCAGCGAATGTTGGTGTGTTTGGGCCTCCGCAGCAGGTGCCTGGTTCACACACCCGTGCTGACTGATGCTCATCGACAACGGAGGATGGAAATCGCACGCCAGTACCGCTACTGGAAGCCACTGTAGGCGATACGTGGCCTTTCGAGGTGAATCAGGTTTTATGTTCCATTGTGCAGTTGGCATTGGCGCGTACGGGGTGAAAGATCTGAAAGCAGACATCCTGTAATAACGTTATGGTCTGGGTAGCGTGGCTGATGCATTCCCTGGATGATCTCGACATTCTCGAAGGCATAGTCGACAACACAAGTTTGCATCTGTCCTAGGGGACAGCGTCCACAGTTGCACGCAGCTTGTTTTTCCTCGGCACACTGGCGTCTGCCCTTTGGAAAATTCCCACAGCTCACTGTGTATGACCGTGATTTGAAGAGCACGCCTGTCTCACCTAAACAGGTGTTAGTGTTAAAATGCCAGGCCGACCCTTGGAAACTTCTGAGCGCCGTTCCTTGTGTGTTATGTAGTAATGTCCCTGTTTGGATTTCAGTTATTTGGTTGATGTGTGGCTTTCAGCCGAGTACCAGTATCTGCTAAATCAATGTTCTTGCCTTTCCCTTAAGGCATGAGATTGTTATATTTTTATATGGGGCTTTCAGTCGACTTTTACTGCAGCTGCAGAGGATGGCTTCCTACTGTACTGCGTATTTCCGAGCGTAAAAGCTGACGGCAAAAATTACGCGCATTATACTTTCAATCACCAAATGAACCCAAAAATACAACAGACAGTAATCAGCCGTGCACAGCTCGTGTCCATCCCATTAATTGTTTGTCATCTTCTATTACGGCAGTGCCGCCTCGTTTTCTTATTCCATTTACTGGCGTCACTAACTTCCTGTGTTAGTTGCCCGTGAGTGGCAGCAGCAGCGCGTATCGATTACCGCAATGTCATACCATCTCTGGAGCGACCGATAGTATTTCCGGACCATCGTGTGTCAGGTAGTCAGTGAGTGGGAGACTCACCAGCAGTGCAGTCGCGACAGAGCAGCAGTCGCGGGCGGACCAGCAGTCCAGTCAGTCGGTTGGCGTGGAGCAGCAAGCAAGCAACCGTCACAGAGAGTCGGGCTGGAGCCGCTGGCTGCGTGCACGCGCGGTTGAAGTGTGCGTTGCTGCTTGCTAGTGCTACGAAGTTCGTCGCCCACCGATCTTGGACACCTCACTTAACTTACTATCGACCCCCAACTGTTTACATTTCTTCGTTTGATCCTGGTTGTCGCTTTTGGGACATTCCCGTGAGCAACAACATGTGTGTATTTTAGTCGGCTAAGATTCCAGCCATCTTCCGGTGGAATTTAATTTATTCCCTGTTATGGAAGTTCACCAGCAGTATATTCTGCCTTGTGGCCGTTGACGTTCCCGTTACATGCCCTGGTCGTTGACGTAATTTTAGGCAGTGTATTCTCCTCGGTATGTTGTTGCTGTCTAGCGCGGCGTGTAGTTCGACAGGTGAGGCGTTGTTGGTCGTTGTGGGCGCCAGTATTCTGTGTGTAGTGTATTGAAATCTTGTGATCGTTTTGCTGGTTGCGTGGAGCGGAATTGATTTGTTTGATTGGTCGGTCGGCAGCCTGTCGGTTGGTTTGCCTCCGGATTAAGAAGTCATTGGACAGTCTGCGGGTCTCACCTAAATGGGTGTTAGTGTTACAATCCCAGACTGACCCTTGGAAGCTTCTGAGCGCCCTTCCTTGTGTGTTTGTAGTAATTTCCCTGTTTGGATTTTAGTTATTTGGTTGATGTGTGGCTTTCAGCCCAGTATAAATATCTGTTAAATTAATGTTCTTGTCTAACCCTTAAGGCATGAGATTGTTATGCACTACTGGCAATTAAAATTGTTGCACCACGAAGATGACGTGCTACATACCAAGTAGATGCTGTGATATGCAAATGATTAGCTTTTCAGAGCATTCACACAAGCTTGGTACCGGTGGCGTCACCTACAACGTGCTGACATGAGGAAAATTTCCAACCGATTTCTCATACACAAACAGCAGTTGACCAGCGTTGCCTGGTGAAACGTTGTTGTGATGCCGCGTGTAAAGAGAAGAAATGCATATAATCACGTTTCTGACTTTCATAAAGGTCCGATTGCAGCCTATCGCGATTGCGGCTTATCGTATCGCGACATTGCTGCTCGTGTTGGTCGAGATCCAATGACTGTTAGCAGAATATGGAATCGGTGGGTTCAGGTGGGTAATACGGAACTCCGTGCTGGATCCCAACGGCCTCGTATCACTAGCAGTCGAGATGACAGGCATCTTGTTCGCATGGCTGTAACGGATCATGCAGCCACGTCTTGGTCCCTGAGTCTACAGATGGGGGCGTTTGAAAGACAACAACCATCAGCACGAACAGTTCGACGACGTTTGCAGCAACATGGACTATCAGCTCGGAGACCGTGGCTGCGGTTACCCTTGACGCTGAATCACAGACAGGAGCGCCTGCGATGGTGTACTCAACGACAAACCTGGGTGCACCAATGGCAAAACGTCATTTTTTCGGATGAATTCAGGTTCTGTTTACAGCATCATGTTGGTCGCATCAGTGTTTGGCGACTTCGCGGTGAACGCACATTGGAAGCGTGTATTCGTCATGACCATACTGGTGTATCACCATGCGTGATGGTATTGGGTGCCACTGGTTACACGTCTCGATCACCTCTTGTTCGCACTGACGGCACTTTGAACAGTGGACGTTACATTTCAGATACGTTACGACCCGTGGTTCTACCCTTCAATCGATCCCCGCGAAACCCTACATTTCAGCAGGATAATGCACGACAGCATGTTGCAGATGCTGTACGGGCCTTTCTGGATGGTCACCCATCCTAGTGCCGTCCAGGTCCGACAGCGCTTAACTTCGGTGATCTGACGGGAACCGGTGTATCCACTGCGGCAAGGCCGTTGCCGATGACGTATAACAGCATCTCAAATTTTACAAAGGCCAACAATAAAGTGTATCAGGAAATTGACGGTCAGGAGGAGATTCTAGAAATATGACCTGGTGCCTACGACATTGATGATTTGAACGAAGTCTTAAAATACTCTGAAAAAGGAACTGAACTAAGCACAAACATCAATACTCTTAAATCTTAAATGTGAACAGAGAATGCGACGATCGACTTTAGGCAGAAAGATTCAAAAGGTTCTCTGTTAGGTTTTGCGAAAGACCGTGTTTTGGTGAAGGATTCCAGTACATTTTACTCATCAGATTAGGCTGTGGTAACACTACCAGTCAGCACAATCCACTTTGAGTGTAACATAGATGCAAACTCATATCACAACGATAAGTTGATTCACTCTATTTACGGATTCTTCCCTAGAGTTGGAACTGGGTGTAAGATAGTTCAGACCTACACAAACGCCATGTACCTCCCGGTGAAAGTTTAGACTTTGGACTACCTTGAGTTACGTATTGTGGATCAGAATGATCGATTTGTCGACTTTCGGGGTGAAGAAGTCATTCTACGTCTACATCTAAGACAAGATGGGGGTAAAGTATAAAGCTAGCACACAGGGCTCATATTCATTGTGTCACAGCATCGCAAGGTGATAACATGCATTAATTACGAGTCCCTTATTTCAATTGGCCCCAAGCCGTGAGATGACGTTTTCAACGTACCGCAGTCAGTCAAGTATGATGATCGGATTATACGTCATGAATTCCCGTCGCATAAGCGCTACACCTCAAAAACATTTAACAAAAATTATGAAATTGGGATTGTTATTCAACACCACGACGCTTTAACACTACCTTGCAAGAGATTCTTACATCTGGACTGCACATTTAAGGAAACTGATGGCGCTGCGGTAACACTCTCGAAGCTGACAGGCAATGCGCCAGCATTCCTGTTTCAAGAGATTCGTTATGAACTAAACGGAATAGAAATCGAGCACACACGTTATGCCGGACTAGTATCAACCCTTCAGACGTGCTTTTCAGCCTCAACCTCCGATTTGAACAACTTGGAAAGTGTGAGCTGGTTCATAGACGGACTAGATGTCGGATAAAGTCGATTTACTGCTCGCTTCCATTTTCAATGTAGGAGGCTATGGGTGCACTCGTCGACTGAATGAGTGCATCGAATACAGCTATTACAACTCCCCCGTCTTGCACTAACATTTCCTCATGCTCCTTCCACACCGACAACTGATATCTCAGCCTGTTGTGACGGTAGCACCACACAAAGCCACTAATGCTGTAGGCAGATAATAAATTTAAACAAACTTCACAAATTTAAATAAATTTGATCAAATTTATACAAATTTAAGCAAATTATATTGGAATTTAATGGCATCATGAGCAGTCTGTAGTGCAGGCAACACTACATGAACCCCTCTTCAGCTGCAGGAGAAATATCTTAGAGCAAAATTCCCTCCAATGTTCGAAATTCCCGCCCATTTCGCAAGAGGATAACGCACATCACGGAAAAAAGTCGGAAAGGAAGGACCTGTAGAATTTCCTGCCATTTTTCAAGCTTCCCAGCAGAGGGGGGGGGGGGGGGGGGGGCGTGGCACTTTCCCGCCTAAAGCCGCCATCTTGAATAATGGTACTAACGTCATCAGCTAACGTCACGGCCGCTATCTTGGATAACAATACTCGCGTCATCAGCTGACGTCACGGCCTCCACCTTGGAGGACGTCAGTGGGGCCGCACCGGCTTAGTTCTCTTACTGACGTGATGTGTGGCTAATGAGCAGCCACTCAACCATGAAATCCAAGTTTTCTCACCTCGCGCCTAACTGACATAGTACTTGCATTGGATCCCGACACAGTTTGGAATTCTTGTGTAATGGTCTGGATAGATGCCTGCCTATTACACATTACGACCCTCGTCAACAGTCGGCAGTCTCTTGTCAGTCAACAGAGATGGTCGGGCTGTCCGCTTTTGTGTTTTACATGTCGCTTCACGTTTCCACTTCACTGTCACATCGGAAACAGTGGGGCTAGAGATGTTTAGGAGTGTGGAAATCTCTCGTGCAGACGTATGACACTAGTGACATCCAATCACCTGACCACATTCGAATTCCATGAGTTCCATGGAGCTCCCCATTCTGCTCTCTCATGATGTCAGAGAGTACCGAGATTGCTGATCTACATCTACATCTACATGGTTACTCTGCATTTCACTCTTAAGTGCCTGGCAGAGGTTCATCGAACCATTTTCATACTACTCCTCTACCATTCAACTCTCGAAAGGTGCGTGGAAAAAAGGAACACCTAAATCTTTCCGTTCGAGCTCTGGTTTCTCTTATTTTATTATGATGTTCATTTCTCCCTACGTAGGCGGGTGTCAACAAAATATTTTCGCATTCGGAAGAGGAAGTTGGTGATTGAAATTTCATAAATAGATCTTGCCGTAAAGAAAACTGCCTTTGTTTCAGTGACTGCCACCCCAACTCTTGTATCATATCACTGACGCTCTCACCCCTATTGCGCGATAACACGAAACGAGCTGCCCTTCTTTTCACTTTTTCGCTGTCCTCCGTCAATCCTACCTGGTAAATATTCGATACCGCGTAGCAATATTCCAGCAGGAGACAGACAAGTGTAATGTAGGCTGTCTCTTTAGTGGGTTTGTCGTATCTTCTGAGTGTTCTGCCAACAAAGTGCAGTGTTTGTTTCGCCTTCCCCACAATACTATCTAAGTGGTCTTTCCAATTTAAGTTGCTCTTAATTTTAATCAATAGGTATTTAGTCAAATTGACAGCCCTTAGATTTGTTCGATTTATCGTATACATGTAATTTATCGGAATTCCATTAGCACCCATGTGGATGACCTCGCACTTTTCTTTGTTCAGTGCCAATTGCCACTTCTCGCAGCATACAGAAATTCTCTCTAGATTATTTGTAGTTGGAATTGATCATCTGATGATTTTACTACATGGTAAATTACAGCGTCATCTGCAAACAATCTAAGGGGGCTTCTCAGATTATCACCGAGATCATTTATGTGAATCAGGAACAGCAGAGGGCCTATGACACTACCTTGCGGAATGCCAGATATCACTTCTGTTTACTCTATGATTTACCGTCTATCACTACAAACTGTGACTTCTCTGAGAGGAAATCACGAATTCAGCCACACAACTGAGACGATACTCCATACGCACGCCATGTGATTAATAGTCGCTTGTGAGGAGCGGTACAAAATATTTCTGAGATACCTTGTCAATAAAACACATTATTTCATGAGAATAAAGAGCTAGCTGCGTTGCACAAGAACGAAGTTTTCTGTGTCCGTGTTGGTTATGTATCTTTCAGTTATTTTCTTCACGGTGATTCATAATGTTCGAGTATAGTATATGCTCCAAAATCGTATTGCAAATTGAGGTCAGTAATATGGGTCTGTAATTCAATGGGTTGGTCCTATTTCCTTTCCTGAATATTGGTGTGACCTGTGCTACTTTCCAGTCTTTAGGAACAGACCTTTCGTCAAATGAGCGGTTGTATATGATTACTAAGAAAAGCGCTATTTTGCCTGCAAAACCTGAAAGGAACCTGACTGGTATACCATCTGGACCGGAAGACATGTCTTTCTTAAGTGATTTTACTTGTTTCGCAACACCTAAGATCTCTACTTTTAAGTCACTCATGCTAACAGCTGTCCTGGTTTCAAATTCTGGAACATTTACTTCGTCTTCTTTCGTGAAAGAATAACGGAAAATTGTATTCATTAACTTCTCTTTAGTGACACTATCATCGGTAACATTTCCATCGCTATCGCGGAATGACGGTATTGAATGTTTTTCCCACTGGTGTACTTTACATACGACCAGAATCTCTTTGGGTTTTCTACCATTTTTTGAGTCAATGTTTCTTTGTGTAAACTATTAAAAACATCTCGCATTGACGTCCGCACTAAATTTCGAGCTTCTGTGAAACTTAGCCAGTCTTGGGGACTTCGCTTTCTTCTGAATTTGGCATGCTTTTTTCGTTGCTTCCACAACAATGTTCTGACGTGTTTTGTGTACTGTGGTGGATCAATCCCGTCTCTTATTAACTTATTCAGTATGAATCTATGTACTGCTGTCGATACTGTATCTTTGAATTTGAGCAATATCTGGTCTACACTTACATAATTAGCTTGGAAGGAATGGAGACTCTCTCTTAGGAAGGCATCGACTGAATTTTATCTGCCGTTTTAAAGAGATATATTTTGGTTTTATTTTTAGTGGTTTTCGTTGATATGGTTTGAAGCCTCGCTGCAATGACCTTGTGTTCACTAATCCCTGTATCCGTCATGACACTGTCTGTTAGATCAGGCTTATTTGTCGCTAAGAGGTCAAGTGTGTTTTCTGAAACATTTACAATTCGTGTAGGCTCATGAACTAATTGTGCAAAGTAATTCTCAGAGAAAGTATTTAGTACAATTTCGGAAGATGTTTTTTGTCTTCTACCGGCTTTCAACGTGTACTTTCGCCAACAAATCTGGGGTAAATTGAAGTCCCCACCAATTATAACTGTATGAGTGGAGCACTTATTTGTAATGAGATTCAAGTTTTCTTTGAACTGTTCAGCTATTATATCATCTGAGTAGTTGGGGGGGGGGGGGGGGTCGGTTGAAGGAGCCAATTATTATTTTGGTACGGCTGTTGAGTATAACCTCTACCCATAGTAATTCACGGGAACTACCTATTTCAACTTCACTACAAGATAAACTACTACCAACAGACACAAGCACACTACCACCTACTTTACTTAATCTATCGTTTCTGAACACGGTTTGCGTCTTTGTAAAAATTTCGGCAGAATTCATCTCCGCCTTTAGCCAGCTTTCTGTTCCTATAACGATTTCAGCTTCAGTGTTTTATATCAGCGCTTGAAGCTCTGGTAGTTTTCCAACACAGCTACGAAAATTTACAACTACAATACCGACTGTTGCTTGGAGTACCTGGCAGTACGTGGCAGCCAAATGCACCTAATATGAAAAACCTACGTTTTTGGGGGTGTCCCAAGTCTACATTGTCACGGTGGTTCATTTATGGTATATAAATCAAAGGCCAGCATTTTTTAATACGTGGTTAATTCGTCTAGCTGAATCTTTGCTATGTGTATACACACCTGATACACTGGTATAGTATTGAAACAATCAAGAAGAGATATTTTCTACAGATATTTATTAAAAAACTTTCATCCTTTAGTTATCTACAGCACACTATGGTAACAAATATTAATCTGCTTTCTGCATAACAATGAGCTGTTTAGGGCAATGTGTATTAATTATAACGAAAGATCGTCTTTAATACTAAGAAAATACACACTATATATTGCACTGTCATTTATCTTGGTTCGGTCAGTTACCAAAGCATCGTACATGGCTCGTTAATCTCTAACGTAAGTGGAACCAACCAACCGAGTCCTGTAAGTACAGATTAGAAGTAGTGTAGGCGACAAATTTGATGCTACAAAAATGGGAAAGAAAATGGAAATACAATTTTCTTCCATTGTTGCTCAGAGCGATGATGACGTGGTCTGATCACCCAAATCAACGTCACACAGTCTTTCTTGTGAGTAGTGGACATAGGTGTCATTGTACGTTTTAAAATCATGTTCTGTGTTTTCTCGACGTATCATTCTGCAACTGACTTCTGTTTGCGAGCAGCAATGAAAGTCGCTTACAGTGGTTAAGTAGGAGATCTTTTGATTTTTTGGCACAATAAGCTTTACAGGTCTTCGCTGAACACCGGCTAAATTCTCAAGTCTACAATTCTTCTAACGTTTCATCTAGAGAATAGCAAAGCTACAAAACACCTAGCCACATCTCTCTGACAAATATTCCTACTGTGAACATCCACGATCATACAGTAAGGACTTATGTTCCCTCCATTAACTTATACGCAAAGAAAACATATTCGGCATAATGTGGTTCTATTTACATATATGCGTACTGAGAGCATAGGCATCCTCGTTGGAACGTGAGAAGTATGTATTTCACATAGATTCCTCAGTGAAGATCATCAGCTTCATGGTGTAAGGCTTAGATCTATTTCGGCTGATATGTTCTGCCATCTTTTCTAAGCGTGCCTCTGACTTCGTTGGTCTATCGTTTTGTACAACCGGAGCTGTCTTGGGTAGTGTAGATTAGCACTTCCGTTGCAAGTACTATAACAAGTTAGTTGTTCTTGTGTCTCATCATTCCGCCAATTATGCCTTAAACTCCCAGATCTTCTTGCTTGTCTTATGAATACCAAGAGCATTTTTCTCCTATATGTGCATACCTTGGTTGGATCTAATAGTTAAAGTTTCGCTCCCATATAGTAATAATGGTTACATAATTACATTATACAAACTAAACAGAAATTCTTCCCATACTTTGTGGAACAGTCAGAACTGTAGTGTATCCATGAATTGTCTAAATCTGCCAAGTTTGATGTGTGGGGCCTGTTTTGTGGCATACGTTATGTAAAACCACAAATACGTGAACTCCGAGACTTAGTCAACTATTTTGTTGTGTTTGTTAGTTATAAACTTTAAGTAATTGATAATATCTGCTTATCAGTATTTTAGAACATACTTCATAGTAAAAGTTCAGTAATCTTATGTCTATGAAAGCGGAGTATGGCTTCCGCTACCATTCTTAAAAACTGACTATGCTTCCTCCATTCTTCAGTATTTAACTAACATATTTTTATACAATGTATTAATCTGTGTATAGAAGTTACTAAGGTATTGAATATTAAGCGAGCTCCATGTTTTTATTATCAGTTGCAGATGGTTTTCTGTTCTTTCTTTCATTAAATACCTCCAACAGCTCTTATCTTGTCAAATGGTCAACACGGATGGTGGCAGCACTCATTACGAGAATTTCCCTCTTTACAGAAAGACTATAACCTTTTAAAATAATCTAATATCACTCACTGTATTATTCGTTTGGTTTGAAGAATTTGTAGACAATGCGGCACCTTTACAGCAAAGAAGTTGAAGCGTTAGTGCTGTGTTCCACAGCAGTTTCATGACGATATAAAAATGTTCCAGTGTGACGTCAGCTTAGTTAGTACGACAAATTTCAACTGACTAAAATGGCGTCCGGTGGTAACTTTCAAGGCGTCCTCCTCATCCAAGTAACTTACTTCTCAGGGTTCAGTGTCTTAGTGCTGGCTGTGACACCTGGAAGAGAACCGCCACTGTAAATGTTCTACAGAAGAAAGACTAAATTTTTCACAAATGAAACAAAGTAAAATACTAATGGCTGTTGTTATAGTTCATTGCTGATACTCAAAGTAAAGTGGGGGACGTAATAAGGTGAGCACACATAAATTAACTTGAACATCCAGGTGGTTTAAAGCAGGTCGAAAGCGTGTGTGGATTGGTCTGTATAAACTCTGAATATATGCTAACGATTCTTTACACACACACACACACGCACGCACGCACGCACACACACACACACACTCACAGAGAGATTAAAAATCTTAGTTCCGTAACAGATACTATTTTTTTCCCAGAACTGGTTACAGTGCTTTGAGTGTAACTGTTGTGAAAGGCAAATACGACATTTAGTTTCATTTAAATATACGTCTAGTAGATTACATGTACTGTTATTTTTCTTAGTAAGGGCGTTGGCACCTGAACGATGATATTTAGTGCTATGAACAATGCATGTCTTATTGAACGAAAAGGTTACCTAAAATATTATTGTAGTGACTTGGCCAGACAGCCAAGCCACTGTAAGGTAGCCGAAAGGCACGCGTTAAGCTCACGCAGGCTGGCGTGAGATCTGGAACATTACAAGGAAATGAGAACGTAGAAAACGGACGCAGTTGCTCTAATACTTAACTTTAATCCACAATTGGTGAACATCTCTCGTTACTGTACAAGTTTCACAATATTAATTATCAAATGCCATGGCGCCTTGGTAGGTCGTAGGAAATGACGTAGCTGAAGGCTATGCTAACTATCGTCTCGGCAAATGAGAGCGTAATTGTCAGTGAACCTTTCCTAGCAAAGTCGGCTGTACAACTGGGGCTAGTGCTAGTAAGTCTCTCTAGACCTGCCGTGTGGTGGCGCTCGGTCTGCAATCACTGACAGTGGCGACACGCGGGTCCGACGTATACTAACGGACCGCGGCCGATTTAAAGGTTACCACCTAGCAAGTGTGGTGTCTGGCGGTGACACCACAATTATCATCAGGTTTCGATGTGCCCTTTTCTTTCTATATGGCCATGGGAGCCATTGCAAATGATTATATGAAATAACAAAAAATTAATGAAACACTTCAATGGCTACCTTTCCCTCCTACTTAACCACTTACTTCTGTGTGGATAAAGCTATTGCCATACATACCATTACAGAAACGCCACTATAGATTTCACGTTTCTTCTGACGTTCTCTTTTCTATATGCGCACAACAGTAAGGAACAGTATAAACGTCTACTCTTCGGACAAGATGAAATGCATACCTTGTTTGATAGTCTTGGATTTCTAATCCTTGCAACACTGTAAAATGTACATTACTGTAGCTGGTTAGAGGTGCAATGACAGTTACTGTTTGCTGGAAGCCGTTTTGGTGATTGTCAGAATGCACTTAGTTCTCACCTAGTCAATCAAAATTTTGTAAGATTATTTTGCATGAACACCATCATTACTAATAGGAAGAATAACTTAGGAAAGAATCCAATTTCACCATACGTACTTTTAACTCTTGGTTTAGTAATTGTGGTTGCTCTTTCACGTTTCTACTTCACAATCACATACACAACACCCGACTTGGACAGCCTTAGTAGGTTTGAAACGTCGGTAATGTAATTGTTATTCACATTACGCCCACTGACTGGACCACGTTAGAGGCCACTAACAAATCAGGTAGAACATTCTCTACGAAATAATGATAACGTTGGCCGTTGATCCTGAGTGGAAGAAAGTGAGGCCCTTCCAAACAGTCATCAACTATGCCGGCCCAAACGTTGACAGAAAATGTTTGTTGATAACTTGCTTCCACAGATGCGTGGGGATTGACGTCCGCCCATACATGCCTATTGTGAAAATTTACACTCTGCTCTCGCTGAAACTCGTTGGGGAAAATGAGTTGTAAGACAGAAACAAAGCGTTTTCATATCCATGTTAATATAAAATAATTTATGCGTCTGCATGTGAGGGATGTATCCTGCAATTTGTGCCGTACGTTGTTGTTACACGCTGTGTAATTGTCCACACAAATCATTAAGCAGAAGATGTCAGTGCGTTCTCTGGGTATACGATAGATTCACTTACCGTGTAAGTGATCAGGAGCCAAAGTACCATAAAGTGCAGCTCTGGTGATCTCCGTTTGTGAGTTCGCCATTTAACAAAAGATCAGTATTAATAAAGTCAGGTTTTGTGTACTTGGCGGTAAATGGTAAACGTGAACTTAAGAGTGACAGGGTGTGAGTGGATGAACGGTTAACGAAGATTTTGTCCTGTAAATTTTAGTATTTGAAACATTGTAGCTACCTCCATTTTGGCATGTTCTAGAGAGAGATCTGATAATAGCGCCGTTGAGAACTAGATACCTACGTCAGCATCGTTATGGGGATTCACGTTATATTCAACTGCTGTTATTTTATTGTGGCAGAAAAGAAATAAATTGAAAGGAAAAAGTCAACAAAGAAACATATTATCAACAAATCTGGAACGAATGACTGCTGTGTTGGAGAAACATTGACAGGATATACTATTAAAATTTATATCCTCACGTTTTGCCAGAAACTTCCTCGCTGTTGACTACAGTGAATTTTCCCTCAAACCACATACTTCCCACACTAAACGAAATGTGTTTCAAGTACGTGGAATAACGTGAAAAATAAGACAGTACATCCTTTCCAATAATTCTCAGTTACTGTGACGGTCTCGTACGTACAACAACGTAATGACATGAGTGCTATATCCCACACTGAATATCCCGTTTTTGTGACGTTACTGGATCTACTGTCAGCACAATTTCGGCGAGAGCCCAGCAGTAACTGTTTTTCCTGTCACGCTCTCTCACGCAATGGAGAACTGTGCTGTGCCACCACATCGCCTTATATGGTAAGGACGTATAATCGTAACACAATATATAAAGTTTCACATCCCATTATTTGTAACTAATTATGAACTTTACTATTATGAACTTTGCTATTATGTAAAAATACACACCAGTAATAGGTACATAAAACGAAGTTGCAGTAATATCCCCAAAAAATATGAGGAAGTCTGTATTAAGAACTGCGATAAAACACACCGTATCAAATTGCTACTTTTAAAGTTCCTTAAAATGTTGCATGAACAAAAATTATTGAAAAGATAGGCTACAGTAGAGTAGGATCTTATAGCTGAAGAGTTGCACGTTTAGAAATAAGAAACTGCTCATTTAATGTTGTGTGACATTGTGGTTAGTCATTTCCGCTAATGTCAGATATGACAGAGCACGTCTTTATTGATCGTACCATGTATTTCTCCCGAAAATATTCCCTCCGTATTCAACTGATACATATAGTCAATGGACATTATAGGCCTGTTAATTTTACTGTAGTAGGTATCCTCCGCTTTTTATATCTATCTGTCTATAATAGTAAGAACTGACTGTAATTACATATTCATGTCTGTTGCATATTACCATATTATTAGCAACGGAGTGGGACTGAATTTACTGATAATTTAATTGTATCAATTGCTAAATTACTCTCTATGATGATATACGCATACTTTTGGACGAAAGTAAAATATAAGTGCCAAATTTACCTATAAATGGTTTCATTTTATTATCAGATACCGTACATTTATTAAAGTTTCAGAACGTACGTAACTTTGTTTGATATTCTGTATGAGCAACCAGATTATAGTTTTACTAATGTTAGGTAATAAATATGCCTTTTGACACCTTTCGTTACTACAGTAAGTATTTACTATATGCAGGAGGTAAAGATATGTAGAGAGTCCTGTTATACAACTGACAATTAGTTTCGATACTGAGGCTAGACCATTGTCCAACGAATATTTGGGTTTAGCTCGCGTTCCACAACAGTTATCGACATAAGTCATTCTAATGAACGTCGTCAACCAGTCTCGCATAACTCTGATGTTTTAACCTGGCAGACAGCCGCAGGCACAAACAATAGTGAAGTCAGACTGCTGAGGGGAGAGAAGTGGTCTTAGGAGCGTGCCCCGCCTGTCTCTTTCACGGCTGCCGGCCGACATGCACCCTTGTTTTATGATCCTACAAAAGCAGAATCTTTATATAGGAATACCGAGGGATGATTCTTCGTTGAACTGTGCAAGTAGTATTCCAACCTCATGATCGGTTTGCTATAGTTTTTTATTCAGATCAACATAAGAAAGCAAATAACGAAGAACTCACAACAGAAAGCAAAGTGGATTTGGAAGCGGCTGGTGTGCAACTGCGTGCTGGGGTTGGCAGTGTCGTAAGCGAGATACTTAAGGCCACTCCTCTAACCCGTACCTTCTGCAACCATATTTCAAAAGAAACCCTCCACCCCCCACCACGCCCACACACACACACACACACACACACACACACACACACACACACACCACAAACCGCCATGTTAAGGTGTATAAAATATTTTAAAATATTTCAAAATGTATTCCACACAATCACCCTTCGAAAATGATAAAACAATGGACTATCTCACGTAATATAATATTCCGGGTTATTATGCCACTGATGGATGAATTTATTTTTGAAACGCAACGTTCTTTAAGGGAGATGTAGTTTTTTTCCCCAAGTTCAACGCACACACTGCTTTGCAACTGACTTATGTGAAATTCCGTCTTCGGGTGCTCTCGTGCTGAGGCGTGATATCAGATTTATTGAAAACTCGAGCACATATCCACGGTTATCAGTTGTTATCATTCGTTATGCTACCATCATACGGTGGAAGACTGGTAGAAACCTTTTTCACCATTGGAATTCAAACGCCATTCTGTTTCACATCCTTCTTCAGATTACAAATACGTCCCTATGGACTCTAGCCATTGCCAATATCCAATTTTGGCAACCAATAACTCTTATCAAATCTGGCACACACACACACACACACACACACACACACACACACACACACACTGAGGGAACGAGAGAGAGAGAGAGTCTGCTGAGATGTTCTGTACATATATATCCTGTACAACTGCCTCTTACCACCCGTCACAAGTTTCAAGTAACCCATGATTTGTGGCTGCTTTCCTCTAGGCACATAACACTTACAGTGTGGAAGAGCATAAACAAACACAAAAATAGCCCCCATAATAGAAGTGTATTTCACATTTACGTGCAGTGGAATTGTAACCACGTTTGGGTATCACATCCCGTATCAGCACACACGTGAAAATATTAAGAAATGTGATAAGCCCTTCAGCTACATTCTTTTCGATCCTCTTCACTTTTAATTAAACACTGATGTAAAAAAATCGCAATACTAAAAACTTATTAACTTAGAGTACTAAAATTTACGATCACAGGTTAATGTAAGCGCGAGATAAGCCATTGCACAAGTGAACTGTAGTTACATTCGTAATCAGTGTAACCGCCAGAATCTTGAACGCAGACATGCGCCTTCCACCTTGATACTGAAAACATCATAAATACTAATCAATGTAGAATTCTTAAAAACTCAAATAACAAGCTGGTAGAATTCAAGAATGTACCGTAATTGGTTGGAGACATTATTTCACTCATTTGTATATTTCATTACAAGTTAAACTATTAATCTCTATGTTATTAAAACTACACCAAACAAAGAGAATAGAAAGTGTTGTTTTCTGTGTGTAAATGGAAAAAAAACTGTAATTATTTTGTATCTGGATGTTTGTTTTAATATTCATTGTCCTGCGGGAAAGATGGAAAGAAAGAAAAGATGGATCTTCAAAAGTTTCTTCTAGTTCCACGCACGTGAATATAAGGAAAGATATGCCTACAGATTCGGTTATTTTATATGAATACCTGTTATGCATTCTCTGACATAATTCAGCGTTCAGTAACCAAGTACAAAGTTCGAGTCCTCCATCGGACATGGAAGTGGGTGTTGTTCATGGCGTAAGTCAGTTTAAGTTAGAGTAAGTAGTGTGTAGGCTTAGAGACAGATGTCCTAAGAATTTTTGGTCCCTTAAGACCTTACCACAAATTTCCAGATTTTAGAGGCATTGACACGGAAAATTAGACAAGTGGTGGACAAAATGGAGATGTATAATTATTGCCTAACATCAAACCAAAGCTTCTGTGTGCAAGGAAAATAAACTGTCATAACATTATTTCCACGTCTGTGCGACACTACCCGTCAAGTACCACCGATTACCAGAATTCCTGCTTTCACATCCCCAACGTACTCCTTAGCGTGATCTACTGTCTTCGAATATTCAACAGCAAAACCTTTACACGATACCTAACACCTCCATCATGATGAGTATTACAGGAGACTGCGTGCATAACAGGAAAAAAATGACAAGTTTTGTGCTGAAATTGGCCAATAATGTGCCGAAATCGTCTAATGCAACGGTGATTCTGCATGACTCAAGATTGTGGCAAGATTCCGGAAGTATGTAAAATTTATTATTTACAAAATTCATGTCTGTTCCAAGTTCTGTAGTTGTGGATTTCCATAATTTATCACGTGAAGGGTATCCTCACTTCTGCCACCGACTCAAAGCCGGCACAGCTAGGACAACGTAACGTCCACAAATATTTCTAATGAGCAATAGTACTAGCTGCTTTACGTGAGTCGACACACATCTACAGTTATTGCATAAACAAATCTGCCCCTCACAACATTTTCTAGGTCATTTCCAATGAATATAGATTCCATTCCTTCAACAAAGCGCTTGTGTGAAAACTCATTTTGCTGACCAAGTTTGGCGATAACCTTGATAGAGAGGTCTGCTGTCGTGGCTTACACTAAACTATCTATAGTATCTAGGGATAGTCAGAATATTGTGTGTAGTAGGAAACTAGTGCTACAATGGATTCCTTATGGTTTCCAGAGCTACTTAGCATAGCATGGTTTATGCACATTCTAATGATATAACACAACACATAGCACAAGGTTATGCTGAGTGAGATGTGTGAAAGAACTAAATAATTAGATGAGTAACTGGGAATAATACAATAATATGATGCAGGCTTGACTGGCTTCTGTACTGGTATTCAAGCATGTATTTCTCACGGTACTTACATACTTTTGTAAAAGTGAAGTAACACATATGGTGAAGTGTATTTGGTTCAGATGTTTCGCTTCCTGCGGACATGGAGCATTGCAATGGAAATACTGCTTGTGTGAGAAAGTGTTAATGAATCATGATATGTTTCACTAGCCTCCCTGAATAGCAGCCAGTGTAATACGGTATGACTGCATCTGACATCTATCTGCATTAACTGATTGAAGGCCACCACCTGCAAGTCAACATTTGCATTTCTTGTGCTGCCAGCGGTTGATGTTGATTAAATTAAGGCATAATGAACTGTCAGTGCTACTTGGTCTGTCCAGTGGTTGCAGCCACACTTGACCTCTAGCTTTCTGAATGTGTAGAAAGCACTCCAGGCACACGAGAATCGTACTCAGGATGCTAACAAGAGGGAGATGCCACCTCGTGTGTGCGGCCCTACAGACCGGCCGCATGTGGGATTACTGCTTGTTGTATTTTCTATTAGTAATAAAAGGATAGTCATTGTTCTCTAATCAGTTCCTGCAATATCTTCCAGCGGGATAAACACGGGAAATCAGTGATGTGTTGTATATGTTCAGCACCTAGAGTTTTGTGTGTGTACATGTGCATATGAGTGTGTAGGTAGAAGGCAAGGGTATTTGGTTTTAGACACAGGGGCAATATTGCATTTTAATTTGGAGCAAAATACGTTAAGAAGAGAAGAGTGTACTAGATACACTGTATGGCATCACATGTCAGGTGTAAATGGCTTTCACAGCTTAATTTGTGAGATGTGGTAGATCAAATAGACCCATCTATTTTCGAGGGACTCCTTCCTGGTCTTTATTATTTGCAAAAAAATGATATATTATGAAAGTATCCGTTACCACAGTGCAGCGAAATTTGGCGTTAATGGGCTATGGCAGCAAACGACCGGCGTAAGTGCCTGTGCTAACAGTGCAACATCGCCTACAGCGGCTCTCTTGTCTCGTGACAATATCGGTTGCACCCCAAACGACTGGAAAACTGTGGCATAATCGGGTAAGTCCCGCCGATATCGAGTGGCAAGAACTGATGGTAAGATTACAGTGTGGGCACCCCCCCCCCCTCCCGAAGCCATGGATCCAAGACACTATTCAAACTGGTGGTGGCTCTATAATAGTGTGGACTGTGTGTACACGGAAGGGACTGGCCCTCTGGTCCAACTGAATCGATCAGTGAGATGAATAGCCTAGGAATCACGCAATATATACCAACAGTAAAGAAAAGAAAGAAAAGTATTGAGTAATAGCAAAAATGGGGTTATTGACAAAATTAGTATCAGAATTTAGGACCATGCATTAGGTAACGTGAAGCAACAATACTACCATGAAAACAAAACAACGCATGAGATATGTTGCAAGGACGATATAAGAAACGTATTAGTTCAGATGATGACAGCATTTTTCGGTATAAGAAATCTGCTTGTGTATTTATCAGTTTACGTGGGACCACGCGTGCCAAAGATACTACATCGTGGAAAGACTCTGTAGATACTTCACATAGCTAGGATTAGAAGATTTATAAAAAGCAGAAATAATAAAACACAAAAAAGAAAATCAGACAGATAACGAATGAATAAAACATTACAGAGAAAAATTGTAGACTACACTGAGGAGCTTTTGTATAGAACAGAACTGTGCCACAAGGAAATCTCTCAACTTGGATTTCAATACTTGTGGTTTATAAGCAAATTTTTACAGTTATGTTAAAAGTCAATGCTGCATACTTCTCTGCACAATCAATAAGGAAATATTATTCAAATGATTATCGTTCTTTCGTCCACTGTTCGCTGAATGGATGCTGCTGTTTCTTCAGATTGAGTGAGTATTGTTAATAACAAATTCCTTGATAGAATATAGACTATGTACAGGAACGGCAGAGCCAAATTTCCTAATTACTTGGACAACGCCGTACACGAAGTTCGCGAACTGACATCGCCGATCAGTCTGTCTTTTTCTGAACTGTGAATATTCTTTGTGAGCGCATGCAGTAGCTCCAAACATATAACAGCACGTGAGATAACAGACTGAAAATAAAAAGAATCACCCAACCTTGGGGATTTAGTGCCAGAGACAGAAGAGCTGATTGTTACACAGAAGACCGAAACAACGGTTCAACAAAAGACATTGCATGTGATTGTTAGAAGAAAGTTGTCCTTATATCATCAGTCATAAAATTTTTAATGATAAGTTGTGTTCGACCAGCTTGCGACAGTAGATTTCTCTTTTTCAAGAGTTCCATCGAAGAAATTATATCTGTTGTGTTTTGTTTCTGTTAAATGTTAATCTGTTCTCTGAGAACACATGCTTTTGTTACGGGCTTTCTTATTAGCTACATTATTTACGACAGGTCCCACGTTTTTTTAGAATAACACTTGTTTCGTCTGAAAAGAGACATATTTTGCGTCAGATGTCATATTTAGTGACAAATCATGCATATATATTAAAAGAAACAATGGTTCAAGAACAGAAATCTGGGAACCCGTTCCCCACCCACATGGCCCTGACTGATTCTACCTTTTTTGCCTGTTTGTCGGTACTGGAGGATGACAACCTTCTGTTTCCTGTTTACTGGCGAAACTCTCAACCTTCTTCCCTAGTTCTTCAGTGCTCCCAGTTATTCAGAACTATTACATGGTCCACACAATGAAATATCGTTGTTAAATTAAAGAAAATACCCGTTCTAAACTATATGTCGTATGACCCTGTTAGTGCTTCATACAAAAAATAATTCAAAGCATTTTCTCTGGATGCTGGTTTTCTGCAGGTGAATTGCGAACGAGACAGCAACTAATGTGTGTTGAGATGGGCCACTACTCTCTTACACCATGCTTTTTCAAAATCTTTTAAAAACACAAATATCATAGAAAGTGGCTGGTAACTGTCTACATTACCTGTTTCACCCCTTTTATAGGATAGTTTCGCTAACGATTATTTCACTCTTTGAGGTGACTGGCCACATGTGAAAGACACACACACAGGTGCTTGGATATAGAGCTATCACAAGTAGCACAGACCTTCTTAAACCTACTTCAATTTCTCCATGCCTGTGGGTTCTTTTTAGTTATTCAGTCAGTTTTACCTTTTTTTCCTGTAGCTACAAGTGATGCCTTTGCCTCGAAACATTAGCTTTCAGCAGCTTTCAGTTCTGCCCATCTACCTGTAAAACAAAATTTTTATTACACTTTCGGGTTATTGACACAAAGTTATTACTGAATATTTTAATCAGTTTCTCTGGATCACTAACAGTTTCAGTCCCACAAAGTCGACGTATAATACGTTGAGCACCAACTCTCCCCTCTCATACCTCTATTAGAACTGATGCTATGTATTTAACTTTATTCTGAGAACTTTCTATTCTCTTCATGTAATGAACTTTATTACTCTGATGATATTCTTCAGCACTTTGCAGAAATTGGACCGAGGTCAACAGAGTGAAATAAACGCAGGTCTACTTTCGCGACGTAGTCAAGTCCATAACCAAATATTTGAACGATATTGTGGAAATTGTGGAGCTGAGTTTATCAATATGACCAAATTCCCGTAAAAAATTATTGACAAATACTGAAACTTCCTGGCAGATTGGTAGATTAAATCTGTGTGCAGAACCGAGACTCGAGCTCGGGACCTTTGCCTTTCGCAGGCAAGTGCTCTACCAACTAACAGTGGGGTCTCTTCACGGCACTGCCAGTGCGTCGAGGCCCAAACCCCTCCCACCCCTTTTTTCATGTCCCCTGTTGGGTAATAGCACTAAGTGTGCAGAAATCATAACACTAAACTCCCATTCTCCGATGTAAGAAAGACAAAGAAACCTCTTCTCTGAGTAGAAACTGAACACTGATAAAACTTAACAATTCTTCTTGAATCACACAAATACTTTGGAAGTCGAACACGAGTAATTCTAAACAAAATGTTTTGAAAAAAAAAAGAGCTCTTCGCGTAACATAGAAGTTTCGGAAGCAAGGTAATAGTAAATAATAATAAGAACACAAGAAACTTTTAATTTTCTTCTGTTCGTTCTCGTTCACGGTCTTTTAGTGGTTCCACATATTTAACCGACACCCATTCCTTCAAAAATGATCTTCAGCATGTTGCCGTAGTGCTTCTTCTGGTTGCTATACGTGCTGATTTTTGCATATTCACACTTCATGTAAACGCGGAATTCTATCTCGTTGTCCGACCCAAGTTTGTTGATGACATACCTAACATATTTTCCCAGTAACCAGCTAATGTCGTTGGTTTTTAATTTCGGAATGTATGTCATGTCTGGTCTCATGAGGAGCGATAGCGTTATATATTCTGTCGAGGATCTGGTGAGAAAGGCGATTTGTTGCCTGACCCAATTCCGGTTATTCACATTGCCGCCACAGGTGAATCTGTGGATGAGTGTATCCACCAGATTGCATTTTCCACAAAGGTGTGTCTGGTTTAAACCGATCCCATATAGTCTCTCGTTGGTGCTGATGACATTGTTAACTATTTTGTACCATGCGGAAATAGCGTCTGTAGATAGCCCGGCATAGTTGATGTTCCGCCATACAGCTTTCCAGTCACAATTAGGGAATTTCTTTCCAATTTTGTTTCTGCCCTCATTTAACTTCCTTTCAAGTATGATGTCGCGCGCTGTGATACGTGTGTTGCTTCTGATTTCGTCACTAAGATAACTTGCTTCGAGGAAAAAGTTCCTCACATACTGCAGACGGGCATTAATCCTTCGCACATCAGTCGGTGCTTGCAGGCTATGGGGTGTCACAGCCTCAAAGAGCTTTGCGTTTATACATTGTGGAAGTTCTCTGAGTATATGGAAGGTCCGTTTGAGGAACAGAGCAGACGCCTTATTTCGAGTATCCACCAAACCGAGGCCCCCGTTTTTGACATCCAGTATAACGGTAGTCGCACCAACTCTGAATATGTCTCCTCGCCATAAATAATTGGTAACAGTGGACATGATCCCTTTCGCTACTAGTTTGGGGATTGGAAATACGTGCGCAGTGAAATACGCTTTAGACAAAATGCAGTTGACGAATCTGACTTCTTGCACCTGGTCCATAGTTCGATGGATGTTCTCCATTACAGCACCATGAACTTTCCTCCTAGTTTCCGTCCAGTTAAAAGCAGCCATCCTCATCGGACATGCCATTAAGGTTATTCCGAAAGTTTTATGTTTGTTGTCTTGTTTTGCCCATGCCAGTCGGAGGTGATCTAGGCCCCGCAGATTCAATATTTTACTTTTGTTTTCATTTGTTGTCGCTCCCGACGCTAGACAATACTATTGAATTTCTCTTTCCAGTGTAACTGTCTCCCCCTTATTCCTTATTACAACACCCATGTCATCAGCATAAGCTCGTATGATAGTTTTCTCACCACTCAATGTTATGCCTGTTAATCTTGCGTGGAGAGTGCGGAGAAAGGGCTCTAAAGATACGGAGAATAAAAACATAGATAAGGGACTGCCCTGTGGAGCCCCTCGCCTTATCTGTATGGGTTTAGATGTTTGGCCATTGAATGCTGTTTTCGCATTTGTACCTGCTGCAATATTTCTTAGCATGTTGACAATCTGAGGGTGGAAAGCCATTTTTGACAGCGTCGCAAAGAAGTATCTATGACTAACGCGGTCAAAAGCTTTGTTGAAATCTATGAAGATTAAAGCACATTTGATACTTGTCACTGAGGTAATTGCAATGACGTCTCTGTATGCAGATAGACTTTCGAATATCGTTCTGGTTGGAGAACAAGATTGCTGATGACTCAATATTTTGTTGGAAAAGGCAGAGAGTACTTTGTTGATAATACGCGAAATTATTTTGTAATCAGAATTTAGTAGCGAAAGAGGCCGAAAATTGTTTAAGTTAGTTTTGCCTTTACTCTTAGGAATCAGTACTACTTTACTTTCCTTAAACTCTGCAGGGACCGCTTTTTCGTTCAGGACCACATTCGCCATGGAAGTGATCTTGTCCCCAATTATAGACCAGTAGTGGGCATAAAAATCCACAGGGAGGCCATCAAGTCCAGGAGACTTTTTGAGAGGTGAGTTACGCACTGGCTCATGCACTTCATGTTTAGTAATAGGTGACAGGATGTCAGCGTTTTCTGTTCCCGACAATTGTGGACCTAAAATAGTGAGAAAGTCCTCGAGAGCTGCATCGTCCACTGTAGTAGGGGTATATAAGTTGTCATAGTACCTGTGGACTTCGTCCTGTATTTATTTCTGGCATTTGAGCCTTGTACCAGTATGCGTCTGGACTTCATAAATAAAAATTTGACGTCTGTTTTTAGCATGCCGCACCAAGTGATACAGAGAAGCTGTTTCATCTGCTACTACTGATGTGGCTTTCTATTTAATTTTTAGTCCCTCCACATGTTGCCGTTTAATGAGTAGTAACTTGGCTTTTATTTTTTTGATATCATTCAGACGAATTACATCATCATGTGCCTGTTGATATAAGTCTGTTAAAACTTTATAATAAAAATCCATTGTATTCCTCAACTCTCCGTGTCTCGCTATGCTATACTGCATGACAACTTTCCGCAGCCTTGGTTTAGCCCTCCTAGTCCACCACTCAATGACTGTTGGGTGCTTGTCTGCTCTGCGGAGCCGGCCGTAGTGGCCGTGCGGTTCTGGGCGCTACCGTCTGGAACCGAGCGACCGCTACGGACGCAGGTTCGAATCCTGCCTCGGGCATGGCTGTGTGTGATGTCCTTAGGTTAGTTACGTTTAATTAGTTCTAAGTTCTAGGCGACTGATGACCTCAGAAGTTAAGTTGCATAGTGCTCAGAGCCATTTTTGCTGTGCGGAGGCACATAGTCCACGCTACTCTTATTTCCTATTCCAGTTCTTTGTCAGTTAAAACAGAGATATTCAAATTCCATTGGCCTCTGAATCGACGGGTTGGCTGTACACTTAAATTAAAGCAAGTTAAATGTGTACTGTGACCGCTAAAATACACGGGAACAGTTTCAACGTTTAATAAAAAATTTGGCAAATTTGGTGACACGTAAATTCTATCTAGTCTGCTGCGGGAGTGGCTGGTTATATACGTGAACTCGACAGAAGTTCCCACTCATTCTTAAGTTATAGATCATTTACTAACTTTTTTAACTGTGGCGAGTAGTTGAAATTGGGTTGTTGATATTTCTGGTTTAAAACACAGTTAAAATCTCCACCTAGTATAAGAGAACACGGATTTTTCCTCAATAAATAAATTAATTCATCTTGAAAAATCTTCGCACGATCCAATTTATGGGAATTTCCTGATGGGGCGTAAAGGTTAAGCACGGTCACAACGTAAATTTTTATGCCTACGGCCCTTCCTGATTCTAGTCGTTCGATTTCAGTCACCGGAATGCCTTCTCTTATAAGAATGGCTGTACCGATATTGGCTTCCGTAGAAACACTAACTATTTCGAAAAAGCCTGGGATCCGAAATTCCGTTATCGCAACTTCTTGTAGCAACGCGATATCTGTCTGGTACAAGAATTCTCTTAGTGCTGCCAATTTCAAGGGTGACTGTATATTATTAATGTTAATAGTAGTAATGCTATAAACTTGCATCACAGACATACCAGAAGAAGCTATTTGGGATGAGGATCTGTATGATTATAGCAGCAACGTGCTTCTCTCCAAGCCACGATCTTTACAAGCTGTGTGCCCATTACATGTACTACATTCCTAGAAAAGTTTTTAGTGCTTTTAAACAAAGTGCTTGAAAAGAAAATTATCCTGAGACCCTGACAACGCATTGCTATAAGTCACTGTGGTCTTTCTCTTTCTCTTCGTCAGTGTTGGTCCTGATGACTTCATATTTATTTAATATTCTTGTTCTTGATGTCTTTCTTCTCTGGTGTGGCTTTCGCTTGATGACGCGTGACAGCAAGACCTGGTTTCGGTCGCAGCCTCAGACGGTGGGCGTCTGGCGCAACGGCGGTGGCTTGCGAGTCGTCAGTATTTGGCTCCGGCGTGTTGTCTGTTGTGTCTTGCTGGCGAGGCGGTGATGCTTTTTCATTTCCTCCTTCGGCGCGGTGTTGCGCTTCGGAGTCAGCAGGTTGTTTACTTGGTACTTCCTCGTACTGTTCGCATTGTATGGGCTGTGCACTTGAAGCGATTATTGCAGCTGTGACCTCAGGCTCAGGGTCACATTTCTGTGAAAGGTCACTACCAGCTGCGCCACTATCTGTTCGTGGCGGCATAATTCCTTGTGCGGAAGTGGGACCCACATCGACATGCATTTCACCTCCTTTTTCCACTTCCAACAGATCTTCAGGACTTGGCTTCGGCTTCCTAGCAACGGGTGTTTAACAGGAAGAGTCCTCATTAACATTTTTTTCAGTGTCCTCTAGAGGACGCTTTTTAGTGGGAATCTCGCTGTCACGGGACGGAATTTCAGCAGTTAATGCAGGTTTTAAAGACGGAAATTCATTAACATTAAGTGCAACATTTTTAGAGATAGTGACAGGATCCACGACAGCCGCCGGCTCTGTTGTATTACTAGCTGGCAACAAATCGTTGAGTGTTAATTTCCGGCGTTGCGTAAGGTTATTTTTTAGCACAAAAACACGGCGAGGCCAGTCCTGACGGAGGTGACCAGACTCGTTACATACATGACATGTAGGGGTTTGCCCTGAGTAAATAACATGCGCGTTATGCCCGTCAACAAAGATGTGGGAGGGAATGTTTGCCTTCACTTCCATCTCCACGGAGCGAATGCAGACTCGGAATTCCTGAGTTTTACAATACTTTTAGTACCATCACGGTGTATAAATTCCGTTTCATAACTAAATTTTTCCAGTAAGCGGTCTACACTCACGGGATCGTTAAACTTTACAAAAGTTCAGTATTCATCAGAATCTAGCTGCATGGTATGAACAGATTCAGAATGAAGGCCAATTATCTCGGTAATCCAGTCGTGTATTTCAAGTGCAGAGGGCTGTACTCGACGGGTGTACTTGTCGAAGGTGAAAATCACGGTGTTTTTTCTCACGGAGTTTGCCATGGTGTTCGGCAGCGTAGAAATTTCGGACAACGCCGAAATCCCAACGGCACTACGTAGAAAGACGACACGAACGAAGAGCAATAGCTCAATTTATAACACTTAATTCACGTTCAAAACGCCAATAAACAATCACGAAACACGAAAACACTGGTGTAAACACTGAACGTTCACGGAGCAAACTTGAGGAGCGTGCGACCGCGGCGACAGCTAAAGCCAGACTTTCGGACTGAGCTACCCAAGCACGACTCACGCCCCGTCCTCACAGCTGTACTTCTGCCAGTACCTCGTCTCCTACCTTCCAAGCTATTGACAAATATTGATTACTGTTTTGGCAGTAGCTTTTCGTAAAGGAGTGAATGAAACGAATTTTGAAATAAATTTAACAGCAACAAACAATTTACGAGAATCCACTGAGTGATCTGACAAGAGGTCCTAACAGGTCTACTGCAGCCAACATTTTAGTTTAGAAGGAATTACAGGAAATAATGGTGCTCAATGTATAATGGTTGATGCCTTGGCTCTCTGACACAGTTTTCATGTTGTGAAAATTTTCTGTTTCCTTTTCTGCATTTCATTAAAATAAAAGGGTGGTACGAAGTTTGTAAAGCATTTTCTCGGAGCAAAGTGAGATGAGTACACCAAATAAGCTTATTTTCAAAATAAAAAACTGTCTTATTTCAGTGTTTGTTTTTTTATGCCATTTAAATTTAACATCTTTCCAGGTAGGATGCTGATCCTATTCATGCGCTATGTCTCGTAAAGAGATAAACTTTTCAAAGGTTACCTTTCGTATATACAACAAACTGAAGTTTTTCTCCAAATTATTTCAGAAGTGTTTTTCATAACGCCAACAGGAACATGTGATAAAGTGTCCGCTACAACATTTTGAGTACCAGGAATGTGAACAACAGTGAAGTTAAACTCTTGTAAATATAAGGACCATCGTTTCAAACGATTAAGGTTCAGTTTAGACGACATTAAAAACTGGAATGGTCGATGTTAGTGTACACCTGTATATGTTTGGCACCTAAGAAGAACCGAAATTTAGAAGATGCCCAAATAATTGCCAATGCTTCCAACCCGGTTACAGAATAATTTCTTTCAGATTTAGACAAGACACGACTGGCAAAGGCTACACTTTTCTGCACAGTTATATCCATCTCTTCAAATTATTGCAATAGACGAGAGCCAAGCACAAGTTTGAAGAGTCCGTTGATCAGCAAAAGTCTCGTGATAAATCATGAAGAGGAAGTATTGCAGCACTACGAAGGGAATCTTTCAAACTCTGAAACTCTAATTGTGCATGTTCATCCCAGTGCCAAACGGTGTTTCTTCCAGTAAGTGAACATAACTTACGAGTCGCTAGAATTTTATTACTTAAAAACGCCGCCAAAAATTTTCTGGACCAAGGAAACTTTGAATTTGACGTTTTGTGGTAGGAGGGGGGGATTGCCCTATTTGCTTCAAATCTCTCGCGATCTGGCTAAATACCTCCCGATGAAACTGTATGACCAAGAAACTTCACTCAGGTTTTTCCAAACTCTGATTTGCCGAAATTGACAATGATTCCCGAATCATCAAAAATACCCAATAAATTTCTAAAAATACGGTTCTGTTGTGATCAAGATTTTTCTGCCATAAGATTATCATCAACATAGGATTTTATGTGTCTTTTCAAGTGGTGAAGTAAAGTACTGTTCAAGCCTCGAAGAAAGGTTCGTTGAGGCCAAAAGATAATTTACGAAACTGGTAACACACACCAAAACACAAGGAAGCAGTATATTTTCTATAGTCTGGGTGTAACACTATTTGCCAAAACCTAACACGGAGGTTTACAGATGATTAGCAGCAGCAGTAGTAGTAGTAGTAATAGTAGCTTTATTCATCCATAGATCTCTTTTTACAAGGATATAGGACATGCCAAGTATTTACAAATTTAGATGAATTGAAAATAAGCTAATTCGTATACACGTGTATTTACAGACTTCTAGTTAGAGACAATCATTAGATTTACTCCTGGTATACAATACTATTTTTACAAATAACTTGTTAAATAATGTAATGCCACATTGTTCACTCATATCTCGCTATCAGTCACTGCACACACTATACACATATTGTTTCATAACACTTCACACACATACACACACACACACACACACACACACACACACACACACACACACTGGTGATCAAAGATAAAATTTCCACACCATAAAATTTTTGCAAGAGTTCTTCTAATGTTTGTGGTCTATCTGTTTGAGCCTTGTACGGCTGGCGTTAATGCCGTTCATAGCTTGGCCTCTTGTAATAGCGATAGTGGCGTCTTGTTTTCTTGGTGTGTTCACTGGCGTCACTATTTCTATTTGCCTTGTCTGTCCGTGAGTAGCGGCAGCAGCGCTTATCAATAGCGCGTGCTGTGGTACACTCTTTGGAGTGGCCTCTAGTATTTCCGGATCGTCGTGTGTTGAGCAAGTTGAGTCGGGACAGAGCAGCAGTGACGGCCAGACAGCGAATACTCGTCCGACCGCTGACACGACACACATGCGCTGTCCGACGGAAGGATGTGGTTGCGAGAGTCCACGACCACGTCAAGGACCAGATCCAACGAGTTATATTTGAGTGGACCATGATATTCGAGTAGAGCAACTTTCACCTGTGTGTGTGTGTGTGTGTATGTGTGTGTGTGTGTGTGTGAGTGAGTCGCCCGTCGAAGTGTCCTCATGGTAATAAGTTGTCAGTCGACGATTTATACTGGGATCTTTTCGGTGCCTGACGTGAGTAGGGACGGCCGTTGGTTGGTCGTTCGGTCGGTCGTTGCTGCGGACGACGTGCATTTGGTTTTCCGACCACTTCTGGATTTTCTGTGTTTGTGCCAACTTATAATTCGTCCGTGTTATTTCACAGTGACTGGTTTTAGTATTGTTTGAGACATTGTGGAATTGTCTTCGCGGATCCGTGTGTATCTTGTGTGGTTTTTAATGTCCAGTTATTTAAATGGTGCCAGCATTCTGGTGTCGTCAGTTCGGCTTCGGACGGAGCAGCGAGGAGGTCTGCAGCGCAAGGGCAGGTCGAGACCGCTGGCGGCGTGCAGGCACTGTCGGACCGAGGGGCTGTAGCCGACGACCGACCGCAGGACGTTTGAAGTTGAGTGAACCGTGTCCAGTACTGAAACCACCACTGTTTGAGATCTCGCTGTTATTTGAGTGTTGCTGTTCCCAGGGTCGGTGAGACCAACCACAACAAGTGGAGTCGGTCAGGTTGGCATTGGCAGAAGCTATTAGCCGCCTTCTACTCCTTGATGTTAGTTTGGATTTAGTATTAGTCTTACTAGTCTAGTGCAGCCAGCGTATTTTCTGGCTTGTGCCCGCTAACGCCCCAGTTACCTGCCATGGAGGTAGCGTACGTTCCGAACAGTGTACCTTTCCTCATCGTGTCGATGCTGTCCGACACGGCTTTTAGTTCGACAGCCTCTTCAACAGTACTGTGCATTTGTTTTTGGGAGGTCTACCTTGGTTCTAGTGTTTACTTCGGCCTTGGGTGTGTTTCTGAAGACGCGGTGCTGTCCATCTCTTCCCTCTTGCCTAAAAATATTCCGTCGTTGTGCCAGTGATCGGACGTTAGGCGGATTGGTTAGTCGGTCAGTCGGCGCTTAAGCAACCACTAGTGTGAGTTGCCATCCCGTTATGTGAGTGCAACTCTTGGCTACTTGTCTCACCGCTTACACAGCTGTAGTCACCTTCCTCAGGTCGATCCTGGGAGCACTGTCTGTGGATCACTCCGTCTTATTTGATGAAGTGGTTATAATTGTTTAAAATTTACCGTGATGTTATAACGTGTACTTGACTTCCTCACTTGTAATTCAGGCCTTCAGATATTAATTTTAGCAAACTGCTTGTGGCTTTGAGCTGACAAATAATTTTCAATTTTGTTCTAATAAGGCCTTCAGCCATTACTATAGCCTGTTGCAGTTTGTTAAGATTGTTTAAAATGATTTTAGTACGTTTTACTAAGTAACTGCCTCCTTACTTGTAATTCAGACCTTCTGCCGTTGAGTATTCTGAAATTGCTTCTGGCCATCAGCCGACGAATAATTTTAAACCTTCTTAATCAGGCCTTCAGCCGTTGATTGTGTGTAACATATCCTGTGGCCTTCAGCCGACAATAACTTGCAATCCTTCTAATAAGGATTTCAGCCACCAGTGTAGTAAAATCTTTGATAAAATGATTGTTGAGAGTTTTGACTTTCAAAAATAAAATGTATGTGTTTTCTGTGCAACCAACAGTAACTGATTAGGCCCCGTCCACACCTTTCCTGCTAGCCCTAAGTCCCACGTCCCACAGGTCCTGTTGAAATAATAGTTTTAATCTGTCTAGAATCTAATACAAGTGTAATGGAGCCATCTTTCTTCTTCACAATATGTGATGGGCTGTTATATGAATTTACTGAGGTTTCTATGGCGCCCTGTTCCATCATGGATGAATTTCTCCTTTCACTTTTCCTCTGTAGCAAGCTGGAATGATGTATGGTTTGATGTAAAAGATATTGTGCTCTTTGCTCTGGAATTTGTCGAAAACCCTTAATAGTTCCTGCACGATGTGTAAAAACAATGTAATGTGTGAGCAGAATGTCAAGAAGATCTTTTCTGTCAGTTTCTGGGCATTGCTCTACTCTATCTACCTTTTCCTGAATGAGACTCTGTTTATCGATTTCCGGATCCATTTCATCGTAATATGTATGTGCTGTTGAGTGGTACTTCAGTAAATAAATTAGTGAAACCAAAGTGAACTAGAAATTAGAATATAAATGAAAACTTGGTTTAGTTTAGAGAGTTACATACTCGCAAACAGCGGGCCGAACAGCAGAACAGAAGAGACAATGACCGTGAAGTCAGCAAGTTCCACATAAGCGGGCACTGTCGATTCAGCCGTCAGGGCATCGCCCGACCGGCTCACGTGTTTCTCAGTTGTCGTATGTGAGCAAAGGTCCTCGCCAGGTTTACCTGAAAAAGGAGTTACTAAGGCTGCTGCTGAGGAATCTAGGGTGGGAGGGATTGAACTGGTTTGCCTAACCTCACTCAACTGTTTAAATAATGCATTATTATAATTTTTAAGCTCTGCTAGCTGATTAACTAAGATCTGAATAGCTTCATCAGTAGAAACCGCTTGTGGTGCTGACTTTGTACGATTTCGTGTCATCATTTTACAAACTGTTAGTTACACAATCTTACCACACTGAATAAAGAAAGATGTTTAAATATTTTCGACAAACTCTTAAAATTATGAGAGAGAATACACTTCTAAATAAAGAAAATATTACGACTGCTACGCAAACTCCTATTCTTTTACACATTAAACAATACTAACTGTGGACCTTTAGTGACTGTCATTCACACCTCATATTGAGCCAAGGGTTTTTTTCTCTGACACCAAATGTAACAGTTGTGTTACTAAATGTGACACTTCTGTCACTAAATGTAACTGGGTTTTCTTTTTTGATGCAAGTCAATTGTCAGGATGAGCATTCTAAAGCATTCTGTCAGGGTGAAAATATTAAATAAATTTACTTTTCTCTCTTAACAACATGTGGGCAGGGTGGGTTCTTCCTTGGCTCGGGTATGAGGTCGAATGAAACATCATTTTTACATAAGATAACTTTTATTGAAGATTTGTACAACTGTATCTTACGGGATGTTCTGGTTCGGAGAGCGGCAGCTGTGTCGTTTGTGAAGTCTTCTGCTGCGGCAGCGGCGGCGGCGGCGGCGGCGGCGGCGTCTGATTACGCGTTGCGGTGTGTATCTCGTGTCGCCGTCTCGCCCAGTTGACTGGAGACGCGCAGCGCGAGGTGGCCCGTTTAATTATTGCGAGCGAAATCGTGCATCGGATGATACCTTGGGTGTCGCGTCCCAGTGTTTCTCTTCTCTAAGCGGCCGCGTGTGTTCTGCGTCGGCCAGCGGAGCGGCGCGGCGGGGGAAGGCCAGTGTGGCGGACTCGAACCACGGACTCCCGCTTGCCAGTCTTCGGCTGTCAGGTCTTCATCCCAGCTCACAGGTGACTACTGATGTGAGGCCGTCTCCTTCCCGTCCTCACGAGTCACCCGGGTATGTAAAAACCAGGCTTCAAATACCTTTTAACTTCTGTCTTCTGGCGCCGCGGCTGCTGCTTGCTATTCCATTACAGCGGCGGACTTGGTTCGTCTGTGCATGATGCCTACATCCCAAGAGCCAATGACCGACGTAAAGAAGATTCTTCGAGAAGCTATTCAACGTGACAGAAGAGGCAATACCCGGCTCACGTGTTTCTCAGTCGTCACATGGGATCAAAAGCCCTCGCCTACATTCCAAGAGCCAATGACCGACGTTAAGAAGATTCTTCGAGGAGCTTCTCAACGTGACAGAAGAGGCAATGACCGTGAAGTCGTTCACCTCCAGTAAACTGAAGTGAATAAATACGCGAGACGCAGTGGGCCAGACAGATGAAGACGGAGACGGAGATGGAGACGGGGACGGAGACGAGACGAGAGACGAAGAAGGAAGAAAAGAAGAGTAGCAGTAGTTTTCAGTCAGTTTCGATGCTGAAGACCGTCATGCAAGAAGAGTCTGCATCATGCACAGACGAACCAAGTCCGCCGCTGTAATGGAATAGCAAGCAGCAGCCGCGGCGCCAGAAGACAGAAGTTAAAAGGTATTTGAAGCCTGGTTTTTACATACCCGGGTGACTCGTGAGGACGGGAAGGAGACGGCCTCACATCAGTAGTCACCTGTGAGCTGGGATGAAGACCTGACAGCCGAAGACTGGCAAGCGGGAGTCCGTGGTTCGAGTCCGCCACACTGGCCTTCCCCCGCCGCGCCGCTCCGCTGGCTGACGCAGAACACACGCGGCCGCTTAGAGAAGAGAAACACTGGGACGCGACACCCAAGGTATCATCCGATGCACGATTTCGCTCGCAATAATTAAACGGGCCACCTCGCGCTGCGCGTCTCCAGTCAACTGGGCGAGACGGCGACACGAGATACACACCGCAACGCGTAATCAGACGCCGCCGCCGCCGCCGCCGCCGCCGCTGCCGCAGCAGAAGACTTCACAAACGACACAGCTGCCGCTCTCCGAACCAGAACATCCCGTAAGATACAGTTGTACAAATCTTCAATAAAAGTTATCTTATGTAAAAATGATGTTTCATTCGACCTCATACCCGAGCCAAGGAAGAACCCACCCTGCCCACATGTTGTTAAGAGAGAAAAGTAAATTTATTTAATATTTTCACCCTGACAGAATGCTTTAGAATGCTCATCCTGACAATTGACTTGCATCAAAAAAGAAAACCCAGTTACATTTAGTGACAGAAGTGTCACATTTAGTAACACAACTGTTACATTTGGTGTCAGAGAAAAAAACCCTTGGCTCAATATGAGGTGTGAATGACAGTCACTAAAGGTCCACAGTTAGTATTGTTTAATGTGTGAAAGAATAGGAGTTTGCATAGCAGTCGTAATATTTTCTTTATTTAGAAGTGTATTCTCTCTCATAATTTTAAGAGTTTGTCGAAAATATTTAAACATCTTTCTTTATTCAGTGTGGTAAGATTGTGTAACTAACAGTTTGTAAAATGATGACACGAAATCGTACAAAGTCAGCACCACAAGCGGTTTCTACTGATGAAGCTATTCAGATCTTAGTTAATCAGCTAGCAGAGCTTAAAAGTGATAATAATGCATTATTTAAACAGTTGAGTGAGGTTAGGCAAACCAGTTCAATCCCTTCCACCTTAGATTCCTCAGCAGCAGCTTTAGTAACTCCTTTTTCAGGTAAACCTGGAGAAGACATAACAGCCTTTTTTGATGATTTAGTAGCAGCTGCAAAGTTAGGATCATTGTCAGATGAACAGCTCTTACAGATGACAAAGTTAAGATTGCTAGGAGAGGCTAAAGCACACGTATTATACCATGAAGAATTACGGAATGCTCCAACATTTGAGGAATTGAAGAAAGGATTGCTTAAACGTTTTCAAAAACAGAACACCTGTAGATTTAATAGGGAACAGTTAAACACTATCACTCAGAGGCAAAACGAGTCGTTAGAAAGTTTTGTGGATAGGATTAGAAAAGTTAATATTAACACCTATCAGTTGACAACTAGTGATGAAGCAAGTAAAGTTATCTTACAAGAGGCAGAAGATAGAGCTTTGGATACATTTTTACGTGGGTTGCCTCCTGAAACGTCTCGTCGTGTCAGGGCAGAGTTTCCTAAAAATTTAGCGGAAGCTGTATCTGTGGCGACGGCTTTTGAAGAAATTGACATTGCCACCAGATACAAGGAGAAACGAAATGTATTTTCAGCAGGAGTACGATGTTTTAGGTGCGATCGACAGGGACATATAGCAAAAAATTGCAGACAACCTAAATGCAATAATTGTCAAAGAATAGGTCACACATTCAAGGAATGCAGGTCTAAAAACGTTTTTGGAAATAGAAATCAGTTAAACTCAAACGGGATTGCCGGAGCCGCCGCCAGGCGTTCCCAATAAAATTTCATGCCATTAAGGCGAATGTGAAGGCGGAATGCTGGTTATCTGCTACCATACAGGATAAAGAGGCAAGGATACTAGTGGTTACAGGTGCAAACGTATCAATAGTAAGTAATGAATGTATTGGAGAAAAGAAATATGACCCTCCAAGGTATAGATTGAGTGGAGTAGGAGGAGGTACAGTGAAGTCATTAGAATGTACATAATTGATTTTCTATATTCACGGTGTACAATTTAAGGAAGATGTAGAAGTGGTAACAAAAGTAACTGACGGGTACGACGCGATCCTAGGACTGGATTTCCTGAATAAACATCACGCTAAAATCGACCTCAGACAGCAAATTGTCGAACTTAGCGGAATAGTGTTTCAGCTAGGTGACACCGCTGCAAAGGGCCCACTGCCGCAAGATTTCCCTAACCGGAAGGCGAAATCAACTATACTGCGTGCAACGTCCTTGAAGGTTGATTCGCGGGATCAGATAACATCTGGCTCAGGAAAACTTTTCTGGATGACCGTTGACCCCGAGGTACCTACAGATACAGTATGTCTAATAGAGCCATTAGAGGAAAATGAGGAATTAGATGAATCACATTGTTTTGTACGTAGAAGTGTTGTACGGGTTCAAGACGTTGAGGGAGAAAGAAAAGTACCGGTACATATTGACAATTTCGGAGTGGAGGACAAAGAGTTGCATAAGGGAATATTAGTAGCTACAGTCAGTACTTTTGAAGAAGAAGATTTCATTTGGTCAGATATTGATAATGGTCAGAAACCAGACGCCTATAAAACCGCATTACGCCAGAAGATTGAGCATTTGAAAGGAAATGATAGAGACACGATAGAAGCAGTTTTAGTTGAGTTCCAAGATTTATTTAATGCAGAAGGTTCACTGCCAGCAACAGATATCACACAGCATAGGATCCCCACAGGAAATAGCTCCCCAGTTTATAGGAAGCCTTATAGAGTTGCGCATCACTTACAGCCAGTACTGGATGAATTTATAGAACAGCATCTAAAAAATGGAATTATAGAATATTCTGATTCGCCTCATAATTCAAATATCGTAATTATTCCAAAGAAGTCTCCCGACGGTACGAAACGATATAGATTTTGTTGTGACTACAGACACCTTAACAAACAAACTATCTCAGATGTTTATCCTCTTCCAAACATTACAGATATCATTGACAGTTTAGGTAACAGTAAATACTTTTCAACAATCGATCTACGTAGCGGATATCATCAATTGGAAGTTGCTCCTGAAGATAGGCATAAAACAGCATTTTCTACCCCTGGAGGCCATTGGCAATTTAAAAGAATGCCTTTCGGTTTGAAAAATGCACCAGCAACTTTTCAAAGACTACTCGATGGAGTATTGCGAGGACTCAAAACTCAGCAATGTTGTGTATATCTAGACGATATTATTGTATTCTCCAAAGACATTAATGAACATGCTGTGCGTCTTCGTAATGTTTTTCAGAGACTTAGAAAAGCTAAATTAACATTAAATATGGAAAAATGTACTTTTGCATTGACAGAGGTTACATACCTAGGGCATGTCATTAGTGAAAAAGGAATTAAAACAGATCCTCGATTAATTTCGGCAGTTAAGGACTTCCCAACACCACAACGCGTTAAGGAAGTACAAAGTTTCATTGGTCTCGTATCGTACTACCGGAAATATGTTCAAAATTTCGCTGAAATTGCCCGACCCTTAACCCAATTATTGAAAAAGGGTGCAAAATTTCATTGGTCTGAAGATTGTGAATCAGCATTTCAAACCCTTAAAGATGAGTTAACACACAGTCCAGTATTAGCCTACCCAGATTATAATAAAGAATTTATTTTATCCTGTGACGCAAGTGGTCATTCAGTAGGAGTTGTTTTGAGTCAGAATATTAATGGCACGGAACACCCCATAGCTTACGCTTCGAGACAACTAACAACAGCAGAAAGAAATTATTCCACAACGGAGAAAGAATTGTTAAGTGTTATTTATGGCATCAAATACTTTAAATGCCACTTGTGTGGTAGGAAATTCAAGGTCATTACAGACCACGCAGCTTTAAAATGGTTGCTTGGTTTAAAGGATCCATCTAGTCGTCTCACGCGTTGGGCCCTATGTCTTTCCGAAATGGATTTCGAAGTTATCCATAAACCAGGCAAAAAACACATGAATGCAGATTGCCTAAGTCGGAAAATAGCACTTTTGGAAGCAACAGGCCGAGATACTGAGGACTGGAGAAAGACACAAGATGAGGATACAGAATGCAAAAAATACGCAACTCAAAAACAATTTTGCTTTGAAGATGGTGTATTATGCCGTAAAACAAAACTTGGACCGCGAATTGTTGTTCCCCTACACCTTAGACAAGAAATAATGGCAGAAGCCCACGATCATATCCTTGCAGGACACGGTGGACAGCGGACAACCGAAAGACGTGTAGCAGAGCGATTTTGGTGGCAAACCAGAAAGCAGGATGTTGCGCAGTACGTTCGTAATTGCATTGCGTGCGCACAACGAGCTGAACTTTCTCGTTCAAAAATATCCTTACAGAGGCTTCCTGAGGCTTCATGTCCATATCAAATCTGCGGAGTGGATCTCTACGGGCCATTTCATAAAACACCTGCTGGTAATAAGTATGTTCTTACAATTATAGATCACTTTTCACGCTATCTAGCTATGGTGAGTCTCCCAGATCAGCTAGCAAATACAGTTGCCCAAGCTTTAGTTAACAACTGGATACTTAAATTTGGAGTACCTGAAGCTATTATCACAGATCAGGGATCTAATTTTATGTCTGAATTAATGAAACAGCTATGCCACTTACTAAAAATACGTAAATTACGCACAACTCCGTTACACCCTCAGTGCAACGGGCGCACAGAAAGAGTTCATCGGACAATTGGTAAGATGCTTAGTTATTATATTAACGAACAACATTCTAATTGGGATACGTATTTACCAATAATCGTGTCGGTATACAACGCCAAAACGCATGAAGCAACTGGCATGTCACCTTATGAAGTGGTCTATGGGAGAAAAATGCCGTCCCCTTTTGATGTAATCAGGCAGAAAAACGGAAAAGTCGGAGAAACAGTAAGAGATTTCAGTCGAATGATGAAGGATGTATGGAAAAAGGTTCAAAAATCTAATACAAAGGCTTTGGAACGACAGGAAAGATTAGGTAATACCCAAGCTAAATATCCAAATTACAAAATCGGGCAGTGGGTGTTGTTGTCAACTCCCTATGTTGCGAGAGGAAAAACGAAGAAATTTGTAACAAACTACAGAGGTCCTTATCAAATTATTGAGATCACGTCACCAGTCAACGTTAAACTGCAACTGCCCACCCAAACTACCATTGTCCATGCAAGTCGTTTAAAACCTTTTAAGGGCGCTCCAGATGTAATTCCTTCAACAATAGTGTCTGCTTTTCCGAAGGGTGGAGGAAGTTCCCGTAAAGGAAAAAGAGTGGCCACGCCAGCACAACATACAGACATGGCACCATACAATCTTCGACCAAGAGTGCGAATGTCCTAGTTGAATCTTAGTAGACTGTGGACAGTATACAAATGTAAATAATTAATAAATTATAATGGTTTATTTTCTAAGAAAGTAAATTTGAACGTAGAAACATGTAGATCTTGTAGTTAACAATGTATTCCTTCATTTCTTTGTTTTTGTTTTTACGAGATTGGTAGGTTCATAACCATGTTGTTTGCTTTTTTCAGAAAACGCCATGCAAAGCATTTCCTACACAACGTATCCTACCTCAATTACTCCCTTGACAGTTCCCTTCTGAAGTCATTAGATATGTTCATAAACTCACAGCAAGGCAAAATTGATGCCAATGTTACGATGCAACATGTCTTAAAATTAAAAGGTGAACGCAAAACTAAAATTATAATGCTAGGAACGGGTATATCTGAAACCTTTGTGTTGGTGTTTCTACTTTGTACAATTTTCTTTTATCTAAGATGAAAAAATAAGCCAAATAATAATATACCACTTCATCAAATCCCTGTTAACTGGATACCACACTCTTAACTGGTGTACTTCAGTGGTTACTTTTGAGCATTAGTGTATTAATTTTGTTTATTGTACTTCACTCTTTACTAAACAGTCTTACGTTAACGTAAACAATACTGTAGAATAAATATTCTTGCATTCATATAGGGTTGATTAAACAGGTGTTGCTATGTATCTTTCTAAGTGAATAATCTATTTTTGTTTATTCATTGTCATCAAGGTTTGTTACACTTATTACAACCATTTATGTAGGAACTATGTGATTCATGACCGTACAGTGCTTTTGTAAAGTGATAGAGTATTTTCCACATACTTAATGTGAAGCATGTGTAATCTTCTAAGTCGAGAGTTTTCATTGCTTGTGCTTTTGCCGTGTGAAGAGTTACGAAAGTAATAGGATGGAATTTGAGATGCATTATCTGTCAAAACACATAAAAAATTTATTTCTTCTTCTTGTTTTGAGATCCAGACTTGAAACGTTAATAAAACTTACTTACCTTTCACTTCCATTCCTACTTCGGCGTCTCTGAAATTCAAAACAGCTTTATACACGTATCAAAAAAGTTTTGCATCACCCCTGTTCCTACAACTCCTGAAGATAGATGTTGACTGTGGATATTGTATCACAGACAAGGTCCCTTTGTCTGTCCAGAGATGTCACTAAACCCGCCCAAAGATGTAAATAGCCATGCATGAGCTGTGCCTATTGGGTGGAAGGGGTCAGATAGCCGATCAGTTCCAGTCATTCTACCAGGAAAGAGGTACGCGGCTCGTGTTGTCTGTAGTTCAACCATGCCCAGACGGTCAATACCGCAGTTCGATGTTATTCGGACATGGGGGAGATACAGAGAGACGGGAATTGTTGATGACATGCCTCTCTCAGGCAGCCCCAGGGCTACTACTGCAGTGGATGACCGCTATCTTCGGATTATGGCTCGGACGAACCCTGACAGCAACGCCACCATGTTGACTAATGGTTTACGTGCAGCCACAGAACGTCGTGTTACGACTCAGACTGTGCGCAATGGGCTGCATGGTGCACAACTTCACTCCCGACGTCCTTGGCGAGGTCCATCTTTGCAACCACGACACCATGCAACGCGGTACAGATGGGCCCAACAATAAGTCGAATGGATCGCTCAGGATTCGCATCATGTTCTCTTCACTGATGAGTGTCACATATGCCTTCAACCAGATAATCGTTGGACACCTGTTTGGAGGCAACACTGTCAGGCTGAACGCCTTAGACCCTCTGTCCAGCGAGTGCAGCAAGGTGGAGCTCCCTGCTGTTTTGGGATGCCATTATGTGGGACCAACGTACGCCGCTGTTGGTCATGGAACGCGCCATAACGGCTGTACGGCACGTGAATGCCTCCTCTGGCTGATAGTGCAACCATATCATCAGCATATTGGCGAGGCATTCGTCTTCATGGACGACAATTCGCGCCCCCATCATGCACATCTTGTGAATGACTTCCTTCACGATAATGCCATCGATCGACTACAGTCTCCAGCATGTTCTCCAGACATGAACCCTATCTAATATGCCTGGGATAGATTGAAAAGGACTGTCTATGGACGATATGACCCACCAACCACTTTGAGGGATCTACGCCGAATCTCCGGTAAGGAGTGGGACAATCTGGACCAACAGCACCCTGATGAACTAGTGGATAGTATGCCACGACGATTACATGCATACATGAATGCAAGAGGATGCTGGCTTTCAGGCATTAATAATGTGGTGAGGTGTTGATGGTGACCCTCAGCTACGTACTCACTGACTCAGAGTTGCAATATTAAAAGTTTTGGCTGGTTTCGTTGTCTAGGGGCTGGGGCACGTAGTTGCCACATTACAGGCCAAATACTGATGAGTCTACAGTATACGATAAGAATACACACATGCATCGAATGTTCGAAGGTTTCTATCACTCGGCAATTGCGAATTATGAATGTAACATATACACTCCTGGAAATTGAAATAAGAACACCGTGAATTCATTGTCCCAGGAAGGGGAAACTTTATTGACACATTCCTGTGGTCAGATATATCACATGATCACACTGACAGAACCACAGGCACATAGACACAGGCAACAGAGCATGCACAATGTCGGCACTAGTACAGTGTATATCCACCTTTCGCAGCAATGCAGGCTGCTATTCTCCCATGGAGACGATCCTAGAGATGCTGGATGTAGTCCTGTGGAACGGCTTGCCATGCCATTTCCACCTGGCGCCTCAGTTGGACCAGCTTTCGTGCTGGACGTGCAGACCGCGTGAGACGACGCTTCATCCAGTCCCAAACATGCTCAATGGGGGACAGATCCGGAGATCTTGCTGGCCAGGGTAGTTGACTTACACCTTCTAGAGCACGTTGGGTGGCACGGGATAAATGCGGACGTGCATTGTCCTGTTGGAACAGCAAGTTCCCTTGCCGGTCTAGGAATGGTAGAACGATGGGTTCGATGACGGTTTGGATGTACCGTGCACTATTCAGTGTCCCCTCGACGATCACCAGTGGTGTACGGCCAGTGTAGGAGATCGCTCCCCACACCATGATGCCGGGTGTTGGCCCTGTGTGCCTCGGTCGTATGCAGTCCTGATTGTGGCGCTCACCTGCACGGCGCCAAACACGCATACGACCATCATTGGCACCAAGGCAGAAGCGACTCTCATCGCTGAAGACGACACGTCTCCATTCGTCCCTCCATTCACGCCTGTCGCGACACCACTGGAGGCGGGCTGCACGATGTTGGGGCGTGAGCGGAAGACGGCCTAACGGTGTGCGGGACCGTAGCCCAGCTTCATGGAGACGGTTGCGAATGGTCCTCGCCGATACCCCAGGAGCAACAGTGTCCCTAATTTGCTGGGAAGTGGCGGTGCGGTCCCCTACGGCACTGCGTAGGATCCTACGGTCTTGGCGTGCATCCGTGCGTCGCTGTGGTCCGGTCCCAGGTCGACGGGCACGTGCACCTTCCGCCGACCACTGGCGACAACATCAATGTACTGTGGAGACCTCACGCCCCACGTGTTGAGCAATTCGGCGGTACGTCCACCCGGCCTCGCGCATGCCCACTATACGCCCTCGCTCAAAGTCCGTCAACTGCACATACGGTTCACGTCCACGCTGTCGCGGCATGCTACCAGTGTTAAAGACTGCGATGGAGCTCCGTATGCCACGGCAAACTGGCTGACACTGACGGCGGCGGTGCACAAATGCTGCGCAGCTAGCGCCATTCGACGGCCATCACCGCGGTTCCTGGTGTGTCCGCTGTGCCGTGCGTGTGATCATTGCTTGTACAGCCCTCTCGCAGTGTCCGGAGCAAGTATGGTGGGTCTGACACACCGGTGTCAATGTGTTCTTTTTTCCATTTCCAGGAGTGTAATTTTATAAATGAAAGTTTTCAATTAAATAAAATCTGCAGGTACGTCTTAGCGACTTTAAATGATGAGTACGATAGTAGAAATACTTTTGAGAATGCGGTACATTTCTGCAAAAGACTTATTGGTGTCGATGGTCCAGCAATTAAATAAAATATAACTTGAATAACAGGGAAACGATAGATTCCTACAGTACGTAATTAGTTATGAACAACAACACAGCTCGCAAGATATTCACCTCCAAACGAACACTACGTCTTCACTGTAGAAGACACGGAAATCTCACAAGTGCAAAAGTCGGCACTCCAAAGTATTTCTATCTGCAGCGACGCGCGCAAACCGCTCCACTCTCTGCAAGTCTCTGCCGCGACTCTGTGCGTCCATCGCGCCGTCCCTGTACTTACTCACTCCCGTGTCCCGTCCCTTACTGCACAGAACTGCCAGAACTCTCCCTCCTCCTCGGAGACGATCGCTGTGATTGGCTAGAACGCTCCGCCCTGTCTTCAAGCCGACTCCCACTCACGAACATAGTGAAACATACGAAATACTGGAGTTACATTTAAATAAGTTGAAATTAAATAAATATTCCTACAGCTGGACCATAAAAACGCTCTAACACACATTATTAGATACATAAACAAATTAAATAAACATATATCAAAGGACTAGAACAAAAGGTAGGTCAGTAGCCTAAAGTCTCTGTGCTTTCTAAAACACAGTAAATATTTAACCAATTTCTTCATGAATAGTAGATATAGAGATATAAACAATGACATAGATGGATAAATATATTTATAAGCATGCTGCTACCGTTTTTGGTGTAACTGTGGAGTACTTATGGCCGGACGCGATTAATAGTAATCGGCCACTTTGACCTCATATAACGCATGTACTATTCAAGTTACATGCCTGTAATTTGTACCAATTTAGGTTTACAGTAATAGCTTTCTAAGGACGCGTCTATCTACGAAATCGGACGAAGCGTTTAAATTTTGGAAATTCGTTACTGGGTGTTACTTGTTTAATTTACCATCAGATACTAAACTTTAAACTAATAAAGACATTGAAAATCTGAATACACCATCGGAATTGTCGTGCAAATAATGGTAATGTATACGTTTCTTTTTGAGGAGTCATGATTCCTCTGGCTACTATTAATTTCTATATGAACCGTGAAATGTCTGCCATTAAGGTTTCACAAAGTCCGCCATCTTTGGCACTCCCGGCGTGTCTCCTTCATCTAACACAGCGTCACCATGGAATCCCCAGCCACGTGGCTGGAGCCCTCTTGCTTCGGCCAGCGTCTGGCACCTCGTGGTCGGCCTGCCAAGCGGCTCGCGCGACAACTGCTTCCTCCGAACTTAGAATATTTTCAGGGCGCGACGACTCGCCCATTGCCTCTCAAGGACGTGTTACTGGGTATTAGAGAACAATGTGCACCACCATCTCTGAAGGTCTTGTTGTATCGTAGTACAACATGCAATGTGTGGCTTTCATGAGCAATAAAAAGGGCGGAACTGATGTTTATGTTGATCTCTATACCAATTTCCTATACAGGTTCAGGAATTCTCGGAACCGAGATGATGCAAAACTTTTCTTGATGTGTGTGCTTGTTTAGAAAATCTGCTTCTAATATTACTTCAGTGGACAAGAGAGGAACAATCAAGAAATTCATCGCAAATCTATGGCCTTGACACAAAAAGTCTAAATAGGTTTGAGGCTTCACGTCTACACTTTTATAAATATCGGTCCCTGTACTTTCATCTTACCTAAGGTCGGACAGTCTGATGTTGTCATACATTTGCTGAATGCAGTGTCTCTGACTACAGAAATAGGGGTACGTGGGTCAAGAACAGCGGAAAGTGTAGTGTTGCCGACTAAAATTTTTATTATTTGATGTACTACAGAGTTTTATTTGCCTTCAGTCTCTTCCAGTAAAACATCTCTAATGTCTTCAAAACGCTCAAAGTTTCGGCTGCGGCCTGTTTTGTCCCATACGCATAACTGCTTGCTGCCGAAGCCGCGAGTCATTGTCTTGTATTGTTTCCTCGCCGTTGATTATCTCTTGGATTTGGTGATCTGATTTTAGTTGTTTCTATCTGTTGCGCTGGGCTTGCCCTTCCAGAATTTTGCCTCTGTGAGTTATGATATAGCTTACTGTGACATATTTCTTTTCACTGTGTTGTTTTTGACTGTGTTGGTTGCTATTTAGGTAACTGTTGTTGTGCCTTGTATTTTGCGGATTCAATCTGCCTGAAATGTACCCCATGGAAACCTGTATGATTACCATCTGAGTGAGGGTTAGTGTCTGTGACTATTTAGATTCTTACGCCTGTCCTCATTACTTTAGTTCAGGATATGACTTCTATGACAGTCACTGTTCTGATGCGAGAACTGTTCTACATACGGACGATGTCTATTATCCCGTCTGTAATTGTTTCGTCGATTGTGTTTGTTATGCGAAGTCCCATAATTTTTGTTTTCGTGAGATACGAAAACGTCATGTGTGTTATACTTCCTTTTCTGATTGTTATAGTGTCTTTCCGTTAAACCGTAATCAATGGCCAATTCCAATTCCTGGTGTAATGTTTGAAATGGTTCTAAGTTATCTTTATAGCTGCAGGCCAAATTTATTTGTCTCAGATGTATAGGTAGGTTTGTTAAATAAATGCGAATTAGCTCTGACAAACTGTATGGGTTTGATAAGTACTGATTTCTGCGTACCTTGTCTTCAGAGTCTTTTGCTGGGATCGAGAAGTCAGACTCTTTGAAGTTTCGTAACATTATGATGCTATCTTTTACTCGATCTTGTGTGGCCTGCGACGAATAGGGTGACAAAAATGCTCGATGGAAATCATTTACGCCTTGGCAGTCATTCACTACTGAGCGCATTATTCTCTCAGGTTCATTTTCTAAATAGCCGAAGATAAATTATAAGTTGTGTTCAAGTGGCCAATTTAGTGGTAAAGAAAACTGAAACTCATCAATCAAGTATTTGGGGTGAATTTCGTTACTGTAATAATTCCTGAAAACTTTGAATTTATGTACTGTCATAAGGTGTAATCAAAGTTACCATTTCTGTGTGAACCAGATTGTTCTCTATTGCATCACATCAGCGATTCATTGTCGTATCTGGAAGTGTGGTACTGTTCTCGTCGAAAATCACCTGAACGCTGTAAATTTGTATGGTCACCAAAGTTTTCTGAATATGAATGTACACAGTCAAATTCGTCCTATTCGTCTTCGCGGTTAAGCTTTCTTTCAACACGATCGACCTTCACATTCATAGTGTTCCCGTAATGCTTATTTTCCCGATTTATCTTCTCTTGGTTGTCTTTAAAATCTATTAAATACTTGTATTCTGCTGTGTCTGATAATTGTACTGGCATTGTGTCATTTGAAACTCTAACTACACTAGTTGACAAATTTGCCATTTGCGTTATCAGTTCAACTTTTTCTTTTATTGTGCTTAACTGTTCTTTTCTTTTTTCAGAATTTAGTGTCAAAGTTTCTACTTATTGGTTAATCTCTTTTACTGTTTTGTTAAGACGTTCTTTCTGTCCTTTTGTCTTGGTAACTAACGCCCTCAGAACTACAGTGTTGATTTTAGGTGACAAATCGTCCTTGCCATAAGGTGACTGGTCTTCAAGTTTCCGCGGTCCGTTTCAGCATCACGTGATCTAGTTGCAAAAATTCTGATTATTAGTTGAAGATCATTTTTAATTTCTTCAGTGATCTCCACTGATAATTTGTGTATTTTCAATTTCTTTTCACGTGATTTCCTACTCTCATCTTGTGGTTTTTTATGTTCTTCCTATGTTTATTCGATTTTCTTACTCATTTCATCTTGTATTTTTCGTTTTTCTTACTCAGTTCATTTTATGTCTCTTTAAGCACCTGGCGAATTGATTCTTGAAAATTTGTGGGATTCGCAGTGTGGTTCTTTTATAACTGTTAACTGAAGGTGATGTGTTCGTTCAAAAGACACTGCCGGAAAACCATATCCTGACGTGCCTGTTACAAGTCGTTGTAAAGTTTCGCATGACTGTGGCGAATATAGCACGCTTTCGTTAGACTGTTGCGAGTAATCGCCGACCGACCCAACTTCAGAATTCAAGCAGTAATCGTCGACCGACCCAACTTCAGAATTCACGCGTTCATTACCCATAGTTTGTTCTGTTTCGTTATTGTACGCTAAACTGGTTAATAATTCTGGATCTGCGCAATTTTCTACAGTCTCCTGTTAACTACTGGTATTTGCTAAACCGTGTATTTCCGTTTGCTAATTCGTATATTCTCGTATATTCCTTTCCTCGTCAATTCTCCAGAGAACATACTCAATACCTGTCTTATCAGTACACCTAATTTGCAAAATTCTTCTGTACCACCGCCTCTCAAACGCTACGATTCTCTTCCGCTCCGGCTTTCCCACAGCCCATGAGTGTCTATAATAGAATGCTGTATCCCAAACATACATTCTCAGAAATTACTTCAAATTAAGACATGTGATTGATACTAGTCGGCTTCACCTGGCCGGTAATTCACTTTTTGACAGTGCTAGTCTTCCTTTTCTGTCGTATTTGGTCTGTGGTCTTGGGTATTTTGATGTCTAGGTAGCAGAAATCCTAAAATTCATCTACTTCGTGCTCCCCAGTTCTGATGCTAATGTTCTCGCTGTTACTTTCGTCTCTCTTCGATATACTCTCAATTCATATCCTGTACTCATTAGACTATTCGCTTCATTCTATAATTATTAGCAATGCTATCAGCGAATTTTATCATTATTATCCTTTCACCTTCAACCCTATTGAACATTTCATCTGTCTCCGTCATTGTTTATTCCATGTATAGATTGAATAACAGGGGCGAGAGACTACATCAATCAATATCTTAAACCCTTTTAAATTCGAGCACTTAGTTCTTGGTCTTCCAGCCTTATTGTTGATACTTGGATCCTGTTGATATTGTATGTTACGATCTTCTAAGGCTGACATGTATTTTTCTCAGAATTTGAAACATATTTAATCATTTGACATAGTCGAACGTTTTTTCCAGGTCAATAAATCGTATAAATGCGTCCTGAGTTCTTGAGCTTCTGTTATCAACTACAGCGTCAGAACTGTCTCTCTAGTGCCTTTACGTTTCCTAAAACCAAACTCATCGTCATTTAACATATTCTTAGCTTTATTTTCCATTTTTTCATGGACTTGCATGCATAAGCCGTTTAGCCGACTGTGAGATAATTCTCTCACTTGTCGTCTCTTGCAAGTTTCGGAATTGTGTGGATAATAATTTTCCGGAAGTCTGATGGTATATGATTAGTCTCTTACATTCTGCACAACAACGTGAACAGTCGTTTTGTTGCCACTTCCCAGAATGATTTGAAAAATTCCGATGGATTGTTATCAATCTCTTCTGTCTTGTTTCATCTCGAGTTTTCAAAGTTCTTTTAAATTCTGATTGTAATACTGGATCCGATTGTCTTCCCTGTCGACTCCTGTTTCTTCTTCTATCACAACATCAGACAATTCGTCAACCCCATAGAGGCCTTCAATGTAATCTTTTTAACCCTCCGCTCTTTCCTCTCCATTAAACAGTGGAATACCAATTGCAATCTTAATGTTACCGTCCTTCCTTTTAGTTTCATCGAAGGTTATTTTGACTTTTCTATATGCTGATTCAGTCATTTCGACAATAATTTCTTTTTTGATTTCTTCACGTTCTCATGCAGCCGCTTCGCCTTAGCCTCCCTGCATTTCCTATTTATTCATTTATTTTGTAAGTTGGTAGTACTTGTGTATTCCGGAATTCCTTGAACATTTTTCTACTGCCTTCTTTCGTAGATCAACTGAAGCATTTCTTGTATTACCCATGGTTTCTTCGTAGCAACCTTCCTTGTACCTATGTTTTTCTTTCCAGCTTTTGTGATTGCCCTCTTTAGAGATGTCCATTCCTCTTCAACTAATCTGCCCACTCAGCTACTCCTTATCGCAGTATCTATAGCCTCAGAGAACTTAAAGTTTAACTCTTCAATTCTCAGTAGTTGCATGTCTCACTTCTGTACGTGCCAATACTGTTTGACTAGTCTCTTAAACCTCAGCCCACTCTTCGTCATTACTAAACTGTGATCTGAGTGTGTATCTGCCCCGTGTAAGCCTTACAATGTAATATCTGATTTCGCAATCTCTGCCTGTTTGTGATGTAATCTAACGGGAGTCTTCCCTTATTTTGCGGCCTTTTCCAAGCAAACCTTCTCCTCCTCCAGTGATTTTTGAACAGATTATTCGCTATTACTAGCTCAAAGTTATAGGATTACTTGATTCGTCTTTCTCCTCTTTCACGTCCACTACCGTGCGTATATTCTTCTGCAAACCTTTATTCAGCTCTGTCCTCTACAACCGCATTTCAGTCCCCAATGACTATTAGATTTTCATCTCCCTTTACGCTCTGAATTACTCGTTCAATATCTTCACACAATTACTCTCTCCCTTAATCTTCTGCTTCTGGCGTCGGTATGCATACCTGATATTTACAGATTTTCTAAATTCCCTACCATGTTCAAACTTCTGACATTTCACGCCCTTACTCGTGGAACGTTGTCCTTTCGGTAGTTATTCAATCATGTCCTCATCGTTACTGTCCCCTTGGTAGCTCCTCCGGGAGATTCTAACAAGGGACTAGCCCTTAATCTTTAACCAGTGTAGAGATCATTATTTCAGTTTTCCCATTACAGGCCACGTGCCCTTGGAAAAATATTATATGTCTTTAATGCAGTGGTTTCCATTGCCCTCTGCCTCCTCATACCGTTGATCATTGCTGATTATTCCGCCTTTTAAGGGAAGTTTCTCAGGCCAAGGGCAAGAGAGAACCTGAACTTTTCTTTGCCCTCTTTGACAAGGCAGTTTTCAGAATGAAGGAGACTTCGTTTGGCAGAGATCTTCGGCAGCCAATGCTGATGGTTTTTATTCGAAAGCAAGCAGTGACGGAATTCCAGCCCGGAACTACGGACGTTCCGGTTACTGTTCAAAGATGCTACTGCTTTCCCCCTTACGTTCGAACCTTCGATTTCCCGCTTGTCGCGAGCAGTCGCCTTACCCTTTATTTTATATTTTCTCCTTCCCCCTCACCTTCCTGACAATAAAGGTACCTACACAAAAAAGTCTATCTACCACCGCCACTTTGACCCTAAAGAAAATAATACCAGTGTCACTTCAGGCTTTCGCCCTTAACTACACCTATCCCAACAGTTCTACCTAGTCCAAGATAGCAGGAAAGGAAAGGTGGGGCGAAGGTATCGCATGGATGAAACAGAGAAATATGTTTCTTGTTATTTATTTCTATTTTTTAAATTTTTTTCATTTTCTTCCTGTTTTTATTTTTATTTCCTTATTTATCTTTTTTGAAACGTGGATTGAAGTTCTGGTAAGTCACGTCGTGCAACACCGCCACATCACCAACTGCGAACCGACGAAAAGCGCGCGAACTCTATCCGGTATATGGCAAACAACCACACTGCCTCGAGTCTGGGGAAGGATGAGGGCCGACTCATAGCGGACTTTGAAGACCATCCCCTGGTTAATAACAGATGAACCGATTGCAGATAATATGTGGCGAGCAAAGGTGTTTGGGAGCGGAAGGGTTTGCGTCACGTGAGGGATCCCCAACGCTATGTCACTGCTGACAAAGCAGGTACATTGCAGGAGTTCAAGGGAGCGAAGGCGCTGTTTAACAAGTCTAACCTGTTCCGTAACGGAAATCGTCTGCAGTCATGCAGTGCGCTGCATGTCAGCCATAAAATCGATCCTAAGGCAATGTAAGATACCAGTCGCGTTCAGTGGAGCGAGGCTCCCCTCCGACTGGCAAGTACCTAAGAACATAGCTCCTATTACGTACATTAATTGAGCTGCCCGACTCCTCGCCGTGGGTCACCACCCACGCAAGCGATGCCTGGGTATTTTAGGCAAAGAACCAAATCGTACGCATAGACTGTGTAACAGAATCGATGTCGACCCATCGACATCACCGTCATTCGTTGTCGTAGAACACATAACAATGGTTCTAGGCAGAAGGTGTACAGTAGTGCGACAGAGGACACACCTGTTCCACCGAGGACCTGGTCAGAATCGGTTGCATTAGCCTATCATTATACAGCACCCGAGATGTCGCTCCTAGCAGGAGACATATGACAATATCTTCTGGATATCACATGTGTTGGAGGAGAGCCGTAAGAAAAAACTGATCGACTCAATCAAATGCCTGGCCGAAGTCGAACGACGCCAAAGCCGCAGGCAAATGTTGAGCTGGAGCTAAGGTTATCAGATCCCTGTAGCGGTAGAGCGCTGCCCGAATTTTGTGAGCCCCCCAATCGACGCCTGATCGTAGGACACGACATGACGGGCCGTCCTCTTAAGTCGCGCTGCCAAAACACGAATAAAGACCTTCATGTCACTGTTTGGCAAGCTCGATAATCAACGATGTGCTGACTGCCAAGTTGTTTGTGAATAGTTACAATGATGCCCTCTAGAAATACACCGCAGGGGTCCTCAGTTTTCCGCAGGTAACAGTCCACGTGGACGCTAAGAGATGTCGTCAAGTATCGTAATATTCGATGAGTATGCCGTCAGGGCCAGATGACTAGTTAGCTTCTGCTTGAATAGCATCGAGGACTTCGTCTTCTGTGACTGGAGCCTCCAATTTCATCGCCACGTTCTCCGGTATTGTGCTGAACGTTAGTCGGAAGACTTCTCCAGTAACAGCTGGCGAATGAAGATGGTGAGCGTACAACCGATCATAATGGGCGTGAAAGGAGCGCCCACTGCCACATTGGCTGTAATGTTGCCTGCCTTCGTCATCAATGATGGTGAGTATAAGACCGCTAGACCATGTATTATTGTGGATATTCAATATGAAAAGTGATAAACATTCTGTTAGGTCGTCTTACCCTTTCTCTATGTGCCCATTCGCTGCTCTCTTATTTCTACAGTTGTGCTTTTCCTGTCTGTGCTACGGCTGAACGTAGGCTTTATGTTTTGATTTGCTTCGGTGAAGCAATTACAAAAGATTTAATATGAGATTTTTTTACCATCTTCGATCTAGGTCAACGAGTGTTTCGACTGACGACTTTATAATATTGCGTGGCTTATTTGTGCGCTTAGACGAATGATCTTTCTGTAGACACCCAAGTCCGAGTTACACTAAGTCCTCTCTCTTGTTTAACTATCTTTTTTTTCACTAACGAACCAATGGTCTTGTTGCACACTTATTTTTAAGCATGTTACAATGATTTGTATTTCAAAAGTTGAAAACGGCTAAACAGCCAAACGCACATAGTAGCGGAGACTCTAGGAAAAAGATATTTTAAACAAACTTACGTCAATGCTGAGTTCTCATTCAGAAAATGAGCTTTGAACGTGGCCCCTATTGCATCTTAAATACTATATAAAATAGGACAGGCTTCAAATCAGTTCCATACATCTTTCCATCTGTTAAGATTTTAGATTATTTTCTAGTACATGGGTTTTTATAAATTTTTGTTATTAATTTGTTTGCTCTATTTACTTTGTTACACATTTATGCGCTAAATATGAGAAATCAAAAGTTATAGTTAAACTTCAACTTCGATTATGCGAATGAATGTGGAGCTTTTAGAAAGAGAACTAGTGATGGTTGCTTTCATTCACGAAATCAACTGAACTTTATGCAAATAAAGAGCATATTAATCAGAAATTTCAACGTGCGAAACATATTAGAATATGGTTTTTAATTTGAAATAATCAAAAGAGGCATCTCGCTGAATAAGATGACGCTAAAATTTAAAAACATAATCAATAATGGGGCAAAAATTTAAGTGTTCTGTATTCTGAGAATAAAGACCCAAACCAGAACGATCTCCTTTACTTAACTTACCTTTCTTTCAGATGAAGCCAATAACAGAAATGACCGAGCGGCTCCTGTTGGCTAGAAAACCATTTTACTTTGCATGAAGATTATTTGGCCTGATGCCGTTTACCGTTGACGCCAGAACTGCATCCCTGAAGAGGTCGCAGACGGATTTTATCTTGAGATGCCTAGCCTGCCTCTTCCAGCTGCTTTGTGCCTGTGTGGCGTTATATTTTGCATTGCGGATGAAACGCTCGTCTTCTGCAGAAGAAATTATTACACTGATAGGACTTCTTCAGTATTTATACCTGTCGTTTATTGTGATAGTTGCTGATGGCTTGTGGAACACAAATAAATATGAGAAAATACTTCGTTTGTTAGCATCGTGTGACAGATGACTGGCTGCCAAAACGGGACAAACAAGAACGGCAGCAGGAAGGTTTGTGAAGGCGCAGTTATCAATAGCGTTTCTCCTTTACTGCTTGATGTTTAGTGCCCTGCTGGCCGCAGATACTGCTCTGGATGATACATTATGTTCTATAATAGGTCTTAACAATTTTGGAATCTCTGTGATGACGATCTTACGATTCACAAACATGCAGTTGGTTATCAATAACAGATTGTCATTACTGAACATGAACCTCACCAAGATGAAAGACAGAGCAGCACATAAGCTGAAGTACTCAGGTATAGGTTCTGAACGGAACAGTATCTTAGCTTTGACTAAGATAGATTCTCTCTGCACACCGATCTCTGTGAGAGCTCTTAGTCGAGGCTACTTGGCACTGTGTGAACTGTCAGTGGTGGTGACATCTCTTCACCAGACTTTTCTGATCCTTTATCTCGCAGCGTTATCATCAGTGGTTGTGATAATTGCTTACTACATTGTTACTAAATCAGAGGTCCTTAGCACAGGAAACGATGGCAGCTTGTGGCTCCTGTGGTTCTCCTTAATTACAACACAAGCACCATGGCTATATTCATTGTGCCTGCCCAGTGGGTGTCTTCCGAGGCATACCGCACGGTCAGGCTATGCTCGCAGCTGCTGCTGGGAAAGAGAGGTGCGGCGGACGACATACAGCGAGAACTACGCCTGCTTGCGCTGCGGGTGACCTCTGGTCGTCCCACGACCACGCTGATGGGGATGCTCTCTCTCGACCTGGGGGTGTTCTCTGGCTTTATCTTCGTCGTCACAACCTACACTACTTTGCTTTTCACCTTTCTTCCTACAGGTACCGCTATAGTATACTGTGACTACAGGGTGGTCTATTGATAGTTACCGGGCCAAATATCTCACGAAATAAGCATCGAACGAAAAAACTACATAGAACGAAACTCGTTTACCATGAAGAGTGAAACCAGATGGTGCTATGGTTGGCGCGCTAGATGGCGCTGCCATAGGTGAAACGGATATCAACTGCGTTTTTTTTTTTTTTTTTTAAATAGGAACCCTCATTTTTTATTACATATTCGTGTAGTACGTAAATAAATATAAATGTTTTAGTTGGACCACTTTTTCCGCTTTGTGGTAGATGGCGCTGTAATAGTTACAAACGTATAAGTACGTGGAATCACGTAACATTCCGCCAGTCCGGACGGTATTTGCTTCGTGCTACATTACCCGTGTTAAAATGGACCCTTTAACAATTGCAGAAAAGGTCGATATCGTGTTGATGTATGGCTATTGTGATCAAAATGCCCAACGGGCGTGTGCTATGTATGCTGCTCGCTATCCTGGACGACATCATCCAAGTGTCCGGACCGTTCGCCGGATAGTTACGTTATTTAAGGAAACAGGAAGTGTTCAGCCACATGTGAAACGTCAACCACGATCTGCAACAAATGATGATGCCAAAGTAGGTGTTTTAGCTGCTCTCGCGGCTAATCCGCACATCAGTAGCAGACAAATTGCGCGAGATCGGGAATATCAAAAACGTCGGTGTTGAGAATGCTACATCAAAATCTTTTGCACCCGTACCATATTTCTATGCACCACGAATTGCATGGCGACGATTTTGAACGTCGTGTACAGTTTTGCCGCTGGGCACAAGAGAAATTACTGGACGATGACAGATTTTTTGCACGCGTTCTATTTAGCGACGAAGCGTCATTCACCAACAGAGGTAACGTAAACCGGCATAATATGCACTTTTGGGCAACGGAAAATCGACGATTGCTGCGACAAGTGGAACATCAGCGACCTTGGCGGTGCGGCATTATGGAAGCCGCGCAGGATTAGCCGAGCGGTCTCACGCGCTGCAATCATGGACTGTGCGGCTGGTCCCGGCGGTGGTTCGAGTCCTCCCGCGGGCATGGGTGTGTGTGTTTGTCCTTAGGATAATTTAGGTTAAGTAGTGGGTAAGCTTAGGGACTGATGACATTAGCAGTTAAGTTCCATAGGATTTCACACACATTTGAACATTTGAACAAGCATTATGGAAGGAAGGATAATTGGCCCCCATTTTATCGATGGCAATCTAAATGGTGCAATGTATGCTGATTTTCTACGTAATGTTCTTCTGATGTTACTACAAGATGTTTCACTGCATGACAGAATGGCGATCTACTTCTAACAAGATAGATGTTCGGCACATAGCTCCCGTGCGGTTGAAGCGGTATTGAATAGCATATTTCATGGCAGGTGGATTGGTCGTCGAAGCACCATACCATGGCCTGCAAGTTCACCGGATCTGACGTCCCCGGATTTGTTTCTGTGGGGAAAGTTGAAGGTTGTTTGCTATCGTAGTCCATCGACAACGCCTGACAACATGCGTCAGCGTATTGTCAATGCATGTGCGAAAATTACGGAAAAGGAACTACTCGCTGTTGAGCGGAATGTCGTTACACGTATTTTCAATTGCATTGAGGTTGACGGACATCATATTGAGCATTTATTGCATTAATGTGGTATTTACAGGTAATCACGCTGTAACAGCATGCGTTCTCAGAAATGATAAGTTCACAAAGGTACATGTATCACATTGGAACAACCGAAAAAAAATGTTTAAACGTACCTACGTTCTGTATTTGAATTTTTAAAAAGACCTACCTGTTAGCAATTGTTCGTCTAAAATTGTGAGCCATATTTTTGTGACTGTTACAATGCCATGTATCTCAAAGCGGAAACAGTGGTCCAACTAAAACATTCATATTTCTTAACTTTTTTTTTTTGTTGTCTACTGACTGGTTTGATGCGGCCCGCCACGAATTCCTTTCCTGTGCTAACCTCTTCATCTCAGAGTAGCACTTGCAACCTACCTCCTCAATTATTTGCTTGACGTATTCCAATCTCTGTCTTCCTCTACAGTTTTTGCCCTCTACAGCTCCCTCTAGTACCATGGAAGTCATTCCCTCATGTCTTAGCAGATGTCCTATCATCCTGTCCCTTCCCCTTGTCAGTGTTTTCCACATATTCTTTCCTCTCCGATTCTGCGTAGAACCTCCTCATTCCTTACCTTATCATCCACCTAATTTTCAACATTCGTCTATAGCACCACATCTCAAATGCTTCGATTCTCTTCTGTTCCGGTTTTCCCACAGTCCATGTTTCACTACCATACAATGCTGTACTCCAGACGTACATCCTCAGAAATGTCTTCCTCAAATTAAGGCCGGTATTTGATATTAGTAGACTTCTCTTGGCTAGAAATGCCTTTTTTGCCATAGCGAGTCTGCTTTTGATGTCCTCCTTGCTCCGTCCGTCATTGGTTATTTTACTGCCTAGGTAGCAGAATTCCTTAACTTCATTGACTTCGTGACCATCAATCCTGATGTTAAGTTTCTCGCTGTTCTCATTTCTACTACTTCTCATTACCTTCGTCTTTCTCCGATTTACTCTCAAACCATACTGTGTACTTATTAGACTGTTCATTCCGTTCAGCAGATCATTTAATTCTTCTTCACTTTCACTCAGGATAGCAATGTCATCAGCGAATCGTATCACTGACATCCTTTCACCTTGTATTTTAATTCCACTCCTGAACCTTTCTTTTGTTTCCATCATTGCTTCCTCGATGTACAGATTGAAGAGTTGGGGCGAAAGGCTACAGCGTTGTCTTACACCCTTCTTAATACGAGCACTTCGTTCTTGATCGTCCACTCTTATTCTTCCCTCTTGGTTGTTGAACATATTGTATATGACCCGTCTCTCCCTATAGCTTACCCCTACTTTTTTCAGAATCTCGAACAGCTTGCACCATTTTATATTGTCGAACGCTTTTTCCAGGTCGACAAATCCTATGAAAGTGTCTTGATTTTTCTTTAGCGTGGCTTCCATTATTAGCCGTAACGTCAGAATTTCCTCTCTCGTCCCTTTACTTTTCCTAAAGCCAAACTGATCGTCACCTAGCGCATTCTCAATTTTCTTTTCCATTCTTCGGTATATTATTTTTGTAACCAGCTTCGATGCATGAGCTGTTAAGCTGATTGTGCGATACTTCTCGCACTTGTCATCTCTAGCCGTCTTCGGAATTGTGTGGATGATGCTTTTCCGAAAGTCAGATGGTATATCCCCAGACTCATATATTCTACACACCAACGTGAATAGTCGTTTTGTTGCCACTTCCCCCAATGATTTTAGAAATTCTGATGGAATTTTATCTATCCCTTCTGCCTTATTTGACCGTAAGTCCTCCAAAGCTCTTTTACATTCCGATTCTAATACTGGATCCCCTATCTCTTCTAAATCGACTCCTGTTTCTTCTTCTATCACATCAGACCAATCTTCACCCTCCAAGAGGCTTTCAATGTATTCTTTCCACCTATCTGCTCTCTCCTCTGCATTTAACAGTGGAATTCCCGTTGCACTCTTAATGTCACCACCCTTGCTTTTAATGTCACCAAAGTTTGTTTTGACTTTCCTGTATGCTGAGTCTGTCCTTCCGACAATCATATGTTTTTCGATGTCTTCACATTTTTCCTGCAGTCATTTCGTCTTAGCTTCCCTCCACTTCCTATTTCTGTATTCCTGATTTTCCCGGAACATGTTTGTACCTCCTCCTTTCATCAATCAACTGATGTATTTCTTCTGTTACCCATGGTTTCTTCGCAGCTACCCTCTTTGTACCTATGTTTTCCTTCCCAACTTCTGTGATGGCCCTTTTTAGAGATGTCCATTCCTCTTCAACTGTACTGCCTACTGCGCTATTCCTTATTGCTGTATCTATAGCGTTAGAGAACTTCAAACGTATCTCGTCATTCCTTAGTACTTCCGTATCCCACTTCTTTGCGTATTAATTCTTCCTGGCTAATGTCTTGAACTTCAGCCTACACTTCATCACTACTGTATTGTGATCTGAGTCTATATCTGCTCCTGGGTACGCCTTACAATCCAGTATCTGATTTCGGAATCTCTGTCTGATCATGATGTAATCTGACTGAAATCTTCCCGTATCTCCCGGCCTTTTCTAAGTATACCTCCTCCTCTTGTGATTCTTGAACAGGGTATTCGCTATTACTAGCTGAAACTTGTTACAGAACTCAATTAGTCTTTCTCCTTTTTCATTCCTTGTCCCAAGCCCATATTCTCCTGTAACCTTTTCTTCTACTCCTTCCCCTACAACTGCATTCCAGTCGCCCAAGACTATTAGGTTTTCGTCCCCCTTTAGATACTGCATTTCCCTTTCAATATCCTCATACACTTTCTCTATCTGTTCATCTTCAGCTTGCGACGTCGGCATGAATACCTGAACTATCGTTGTCAGTGTTGGTCTGCTGTCGATTCTGATTAGAACAACCCAGTCACCGAACTGTTCACAGTAACACACCCTCTGCCCTACCTTCCTATTCATAACGAATCCTACACCTGTTATACCATTTTCTGCTGCTATTGATATTACCCGATACTCATCTCACCAGAAATCCTTGTCTTCCTTCCACTTCTGGTCAGATGAGTATTGGGTAATATCAATAGCAGCAGAAAATGGTATAACAGGTGTAGGATTCGTTATGAATAGGAAGGTAAGGCAGAGGGTGTGTTACTGTGAACAGTTCAGTGACCGAATATGTAATAAAAATTGAGGGTTCCTATTTAAAAAAACGCAGTTGATATCCGTTTGACGTATGGCAGTCCCATCTAGCGGGCGAACCATAGCTCCATCTGGTTTCCCCCTTCAAGCTAGTCGAGTTTCGTTCTTTGTAGTTTTTTCGTTTGATGCTTGTTTCGTGAGATATTTGGCCCGGTCACTATCAATTGACCACCCTGTATATCTCGAATTTGGAACCCTGTTCCACCAGAGCAATTAATTTACTTTCATTACATAAAAGATGCTGTATACCCACGGTTCCGATCCTTGTGGCAATTTAATATACACTGTTGAACATTAAAATGATAACTCCATGAAAACGACATGCACCAATCGTCAGATTTGATGCTCCGACATGCAAATGCTCGGCATTTCAGTGTAACCATATAGAGTAGGTGCCTCACTCTACATAGACTAGAAGTTAATGCCGTAGGTTTGTCATCCAGGAGTCGCATTGGGTTGTGTATGAGAAGCTCAAGCTGCTAGGTAAGGTGTTCTCAGGCTTTCAGCGAAGTCAAGTGGTTAAAATAGCATGAACTTTCGACCAAGCATTCGTTGACCCTTGTGAAGTGGAGTAAGTCTCATTCCACTTGACACTCGTCAGGGAGTGCTTGTTCCAAAGCTCAGAACATGTTAGCTACCTGACAGGGCTGTAAACCTCAGAATATTTTATGCCGCGTTACTGCCACATGACTGTTTATTTTTACACTCATAGCGCTGATTTGTCTGGATCCCCGAGTGTCATGTGGAGGTGCTCTTTATCGCTTTAGGAGGGGCAAACGCTATGCAGAATCTCACTGGCCCTACACAACTAGCGCCTGAGATACTGTTCATTGGACCGTACAAGATAGTACAGACACGTCACGTACCTCGGGTCAGGAATTGGGTTTGTTTGCTGCTAGACAATTACCCACGCAGATATACATTTATTTATTTTCTTATTCCAATATCTTATAGCCTGTTATCTATAACTGTACCGATTCTTACACCAATTATAGAGTATATATTAATACTTAATTTTATCTTTCACAATACTACCTCCCATCACAATAACTGTTTCTGTTATGAATAATAATAATAATAATAATAACAATAATGATAATTATTTAGAACAATAAAGAAGCTGAGTCACTATTTCTTCCATGAATAAAAACTGCACATACAATATTATAACTTCAGTTCCATTCTGTCACATTCTACAATCCCCTCCATCACTCCATCGATGTCGGTTCCTTGCACTCTGCAGAGTACGTCGTGGTTCTGTCTGCTTCTTCCGCTGTTTGTTGGCTCCCTGGTTTCAGGGACGATTCTCCAGATAAAGGGAACATCATTAATGCTGGTAAGCGGAGCAGCCACACGCCAATCCACTCCACCCTGGTTCTGGTTCGTTGGGTGGCGAAAACGGCCCACGCCTGCGTTTCTCTCTGGTGTTATTGCGAAGGCTGTGCTTACGGTGTTGGTAGTTCTTCTGCCGCAACTGTTGACATCAGTTGCCTTTGCTGCGCTGCTTCTCGATCTTCTGCCGCAACCTCTCGTAGTGTTGTGGACGGTGGTTGATTGATAAATTAACGGATTAGCCAAGGTTGTCTTCAAATGCCGTCGGCAGTGTTGACGAAGATGTGCCATTCTTTCTCGCAACGCAGTATCACCTTGACATTGAGAATTCCGTGCCGATTCAGATGTGGTCGATCAGTATCAGCAACATTGGCATACGGCGGACTTACCCCGACAGCGGATCTTTTTCCCATTTCATTTCTCGTGTAGACCATTTCTTCTTCTTGCTTAGAAGTGCTTCCGCCTTTGGTGGCTGGACTTCCTTCGTGTATACTTTTTAGCATGATTTTATTTCACCTCTCTTTATTAGTAATTTGGGCTGTTGCCGTCCTTTTAGCGCAATATGGTGATTGCTACGTGTTTTTCTTTAGTCCATTTAATTCCTTGTTATGACTCTGGCAACTCTCACTCTCTGTCACTCTCGACGTTTAACTGTTGCACCATATTCTAGGTGTCTGGTTGCATTTCATAATTGGTCTATTTTTTCCAACAGTTTTCGAGTTTCTTTCAGTATTTGTTGTGTGACTATTGGGACATTTAATTCAGCATACAGGTCGTTTATTATAGTTCACGTAAAGACTTTGATACATTATTTCGAAACTCAGGGCATTCCACAAGGTGTCCCCGACAACGACGTAACATACAATAAACTCATTAACTGAAGTAGTACAGTAACCGCACAAGTACTTTATGACTCATGGTCTTCTTACGACTGCGAGAGACAGATTGTCTTAGATTCTTGATATAAAAACTCTGTGGCTATAATGTGGAACATTACGTGTACAATGGACTGATTACTTCTCATTGAGAATTGCAGAGAGTAGGACCGCAGTGGAATTGTAATTAGCGGTATTGTTCTAAGCCGCCACTTTAAATATTGAATGTTACTGGATTAATTATGTTGACGTATCATCTCATACAAGAGGGTGATGTATCCGGAAATGTAACTAGGAATAACATTTATGGAAAAATATAATTTCATGAATGGAAAAGGTACGTTCAGTTCTTTGGTTATTTTAAATTCTTCCTTGCCTGTGGCTCGGAATTCTTTCTTGTATCGTGACTCGTTGGGAATTTCGTATCCTGGGAAATCAGTAGAGCCTGCACCACGGTCGTTTACACTCTATTTTAAGAGATTAAATTCTGGACTTTATCGAAATTAATGCACAACTTGGACAGTGATTCCCATGGTCCAGAGTGAGTACATCATAGCAGCCAAGAAGGCTTCCCCACGGCGTACGATTGTGCCTGTAATTATTTTAAGAATTTTCAGAGTCGACTATCGCCGGAATTATGTAGCCACAGAGATTTTATTCCAGGTGCTTACTTCGACACCGAGGGTCAGACAGAATATGCTTATGAACTGTACTAATTATTTTGTTCTATAGAGTTGAGAAATCAAAAGAGTAACAAAATTTCTACCTGGAAGCCTGGGAAATATTGTGTTAAAGTATTGGGGAAGCGACTTCTCTCGCCCAAAACTTTCCATTCAAGTAACTGGATATTGTTCAGTCCTAATAATTTAACTTGCATTTCAGGGGGAGGGAAGTTAAAGCGGCATAGGGCCGATGACCCATCAAGAAGTGTGTAAGGTCTCTTGCGGAATTTAAGTGCTTCAGTCAGAGTCTTTCTTTTATATTTGGCAGAAAATATGTGAACCGCCTCGTTTACGCATCATCCCATCGTTTATGCCGTAGCATATGATGTTGACTTTGCTGCTTTCTTGTGGGCCGTATTCGTATTAAATTGAGCATTTAGTGATATCGTTCCTTCTTCGGCCAATACATCACCACTTTTTTCCTATCTGGAGATCGAGTGAACATATTGCTACTATTACTTGCAACGTCTCAACTGGCACCCTGTTAACTATCCTTGCTGCTGTGACAAGCAGAAGTCTGCGGTTCCAAGCACTCGACGGTGCTATGATACGTTCTTAGCATTATCCTTATAAAGGTAACTGTCGAGACTAATATACAGGGTTATTACCAATGATTGAAGCGATTTCACAGCTCTACAATAACTTTATTATTTGAGATATTTTCACAATGCTTTGCACACACATACAAAAACTCAAAAAGTTTTTTTAGGCATTCACAAATGTTCGATATGTGCCACTTTAGTGATTCGGCAGACATCAAGCCGATAATCAAGTTCCTCCCACACTCGGCGCAGCATGTCCCCATTAATGAGTTCGAAAGCATCGTTGATGCGAGCTCGCAGTCTGGCACGTTTCTTGGTAGAGGAGGTTTAAACACTGAATTTTTCACATAACCCCACAGAAAGAAATCGCATGGGGTTAAGTCGGGAGAGCGTGGAGGCCATGACATGAATTGATGATCATGATCTCCACCACGACCGATCCATCGGTTTTCCAATCTCCTGTTTAAGAAATGCCGAACATCATGATGGAAGTGCGGTGGAGCACCATCCTGTTGAAAGATGAAGTCGGCGCTGTCGGTCTCCAGTTGTGGCATAAGCCAATTTTCCAGTATGTCCCGATACACGTGTCCTGCAACGTTTTTTTTTTTTTTTTTTTTTTTTTTTTTGCAGAAGAAAAAGGGGCCGTAAACTTTAAACCGTGAGATTGCACAAAACACGTTAACTTTTGGTGAATTGCGAATTTGCTGCACGAATGCGTGAGGATTCTCTACCGCCCAGATTCGCACATTGTGTCTGTTCACTTTACCATTAAGAAAAAATGTTGCTTTATCACTGAAAACAAGTTTCGCACTGAACGCATCCTCTTCCATGAGCTGTTGCAACCACGTCGAAAATTCAAAGCGTTTGACTTTGTCATCGGGTGTCAGGGCTTGTAGGAATCGTAAACGGTAAGGCTTCTGCTTTAGCCTTTTCCGTAAGATTTTCCAAACCGTCGGCTGTGGTACGTTTAGCTCCCTGCTTGCTTTATTCGTCGACTTCCGCAGGCTACGCGTGAAACTTGCCTGCACGCGTTCAACCGTTTCTTCGCTCACTGCAGGCCGACCCGTTGATTTCCCCTTACAGAGGCATCCAGAAGCTTTAAACTGCGCATACCATCGCCGAATGGAGTTAGCAGTTGGTGGATCTTTGTTGAACTTCGTCCTGAAGTGTCGTTCACTGTTATGACTGACTGATGTGAGTGCATTTCAAGCACGACATACGCTTTCTCGGCTCCTGTCGCCATTTTGTCTCACTGCGCTCTCGAGCGCTCTGGCGGCAGAAACCTGAAGTGCGGTTTCAGCCGAACAAAACTTTATGAGTTTTTCTACGTATCTGTAGTGTGTCGCGACCATATGTCAATGAATGGAGCTACAGTGAATTTATGAAATCGCTTCAATCATTTGTAATAGCCTTGTATGTAATGTTCCTGGCTCTAGTGCTCGTTCTTTTTCAATACGTGCGCCACAGCTCAGTCTTTCACCCAAGAAGACCACTAATTATGTGATGACGGACTTTGTCTTTACAGACAGTATGACGACATCTGGAACCTCACGAATTCTCAGCACAACTTAATTGATGCTGCAGTGTGCACAGGCATCCCGACAGCAATCACCACACCAGTGACAGGAGTGTCAACATGTTTTCAGATGAGTCCAGGTGCTGCATACAGCAACAACATGTATCTATCCTCGTCCGAACGCTCAGCGGAGAGCGAACTTTTCCAGAATCCGTTCCTCACTATCATACACAATACACACTTGGCGCGATCGTGTGTCCATGATACGAGCATCTCTGGTTCACATAACTGGAAATTTGGACAACACCGTTACATTTCTGATGTTATAAGGTCGAAGGCTGGGACCTATCTTCGAGGTTTCCATGCAGGCAGTCCGTGGTGTTCCAGACGTCGGGACGTCGTTGGATTTTTTATGAGGATACCAGCCTTGTGGTACATAAACCCTACTCCTGACTCCAAATATGTGACATGTTTGTACGATCCTGCATGACAGAGAGCACGAAAAGCCTATCCTCACAGGCAACAGTTGTATGGGACAATTGAGATCCTGGCTCAAATGGTTCAAATGGCTCTGAGCACTATGGGACTCAACTGCTGTGGTCATAAGTCCCCTAGAACTTAGAACTGCTTAAACCTAACTAACCTAAGGACATCACACACATCCATGCCCGAGGCAGGATTCGAACCTGCGACCGTAGTGGTCGTGCGGTTCCAGACTGTAGCGCCTTTAACCGCTCGGCCACTCCGGCCGGCTAATTGAGATCCTGCACGGAACTGAGTGTGGCACTCCTGAAACCATCGATTTATGTTCGGATGACAGTGGTCGGACCCCAACAAATGTGAGCAGCAGTATCACGGAACGATAAACTGCGGTCTTGATAGGCCACAATCCTGCTGCTATCGAAATCCGACCCACGCCGGTAGACATTGCTCCTTATGTTCCTACGACCAACTGACATTTCAACTCGATTTCTGAATAACAAACCCGCTGCACGATATTTCCTACACTGAATGTAGATACCTTCACTAGTACATATTTTGTACGATTCCGCTGAAATGCTAATCATTTATGCACTAATGTGACGAAAGTCATGGGATAGCGATATGTATACATACAGATGCCTATAGTATCAGGTATGCAGGGTATAAAGGGCAGTGGATTGGTGGAGCTGTCACTTCTACTCAGGTGATTCATATGAAAAAGTTGCAGTCGTGACTACGGCGGCATGAGGGGCATTAATAGACTTCAAATACGAAATGGTTGTTGGAGCTAGACGCAAGGGACATTCCATTTCGGAAATCGTTAGGGAATTCAATATTCCGGGATCAACAGTGTCAAAAATGCCGGGAATACCAAATTTCAGGCATTACTAATAGCTCACCACACACAACGCATTGGCCGACAGTTTTCGCTTAACGGCCGAGAGCAGTGGCGTTTGCTTGTGAGTTGTCAGTCTTAATAGACAAAGAACAGCGAGTGAAATAACCACAGAAAACCATGTGGGGCCTACGACAACGGATCCTTTGGGACAGAGCGGCGAAATTTGATTGTTAATCAGCTGTGGCAACAGACGACCGACGCGAGTGCCTTTACTAACACTCCGACATCACCTGCAGCGCCTGTTCTGGGCTGGTAGCCATATCGATTGGACTCTTGACGGCTGGAAAACTGGTCTGGTGAGGTGATTCCCGATTTTAGTTGGTGAAAGGTGAAAGCAGAGGTCGAGTGTGGCGCGGGTCTCTCGAAGCCATGGACCCAGGATGTCAACAGGGCACACAGCACAGGCTAGTGGTCGCTCCATAATGGTGTGCGCTGTGGTAACTTGGAATGCAGTGGTTACTCTGGTCCTACTGAACTGATTAATGACTGTAAATCGTTATGTTCGGCTGCTTGGAGACCATTTGCATCCATTCATGAACTTCACGTTCCCAAATGTCCATGCAATTTTTATGGTTGGCAATATGTCATGTGACTGGACCACAATTGTTCGCAATCGGTTTGAAGAACATTCTGGACAGTTCGAGCGAATGATTTCGCCATCCAGGTCGCCCGACCTGGGACGTAGTCGAGAGGTCAGTTCTTGCACAAAATCTTGTACCGGCAATGCTTTCACAACTATGACCGCCTATAGAGGCAGCATAACTATTTCTGCAGGGGCATTATAGAACTTCTTGACTCCATGCCACGTCGAGGAGCTGCACTACGCCAGAAAATGGAGGTCCGACTAGATATAAGGAGGTATTCCACGACTTCTGTTACCTCCGTGTAAGTCCAACCATGTACTCCTAGTTCACTCCATGACAATGTGACGTTTGTTTCCTGTCGCATTCACGCTGTTGCAATTTCAGTGGCTAGAAGTGTATTTAGTGGTCAAACACGTAATGGATTGAAGATGCAAAATATTAGACATACAGGGTGTTTCAAAAATGACCGGTATATTTGAAACGGCAATAAAAGCTAAACGAGCAGCGATAGAAATACACCGTTTGTTGCAATATGCTTGGGACAACAGTACATTTTCAGGCGAACAAACTTTCGAAATTACAGTAGTTACAATTTTCAACAACAGATGGCGCTGCAAGTGATGTGAAAGATATAGAAGACAACGCAGTCTGTGGGTGCGCCATTCTGTACGTCGTCTTTCTGCTGTAAGCGTGTGCTGTTCACAACGTGCACGTGTGCTGTAGACAACATGGTTTATTCCTTAGAACAGAGGATTTTTCTGGTGTTGGAATTCCACCGCCTAGAACACAGTGTTGTTGCAACAAGACGAAGTTTTCAACGGAGGTTTAATGTAACCAAAGGACCGAAAAGCGATACAATAAAGGATCTGTTTGAAAAATTGCAACGGACTGGGAACGTGACGGATGAACGTGCTGGAAAGGTAGGGCGACCGCGTACGGCAACCACAGAGCGCAACGCGCAGCTAGTGCAGCAGGTGATCCAACAGCGGCCTCGGGTTACCGTTCGCTGTGTTGCAGCTGCGGTCCAAATGACGTCAACGTCCACGTATCGTCTCATGCGCCAGAGTTTACACCTCTATCCATACAAAATTCAAACGCGGCAACCCCTCAGCGCCGCTACCATTGCTGCACGAGAGACATTCGCTAACGATATAGTGCACAGGATTGATGACGGCGATATGCATGTGGGCAGCATTTGGTTTACTGACGAAGCTTATTTTTACCTGGACGGCTTCGTCAATAAACAGAAGTGGCGCATATGGGGAACCGAAAAGCCCCATGTTGCAGTCCCATCGTCCCTGCATCCTCAAAAAGTACTGGTCTGGGCCGCCATTTCTTCCAAAGGAATCATTGACCCAATTTTCAGATCCGAAACGATTACTGCATCACGCTATCTAGACATTCTTCGTGAATTTGTGGCGGTACAAACTGCCTTAGACGACACTGCGAACACCTCGTGGTTTATGCAAGATGGTGCCCGGCCACATCGCACGGCCGACGTCTTTAATTTCCTGAATGAATATTTCGATGATCGTGTGATTGCTTTGGGCTATCCGAAACATACAGGAGGCGGCGTGGATTGGCCTCCCTATTCGCCAGACATGAACCCGTGTGACTTCTTTCTGTGGGGACACTTGAAAGACCAGGTGTACCGCCAGAATCCAGAAACAATTGAACAGCTGAAGCAGTACATCTCATCTGCATGTGAAGCCATTCCGCCAGACACGTTGTCAAAGGTTTCGGGTACTTTCATTCAGAGACTGCGCCATATTATTGCTACGCATGGTGGATATGTGTAAAATATCGTACTATAGAGTTTCCCAGACCGCAGCGCCATCTGTTGTTGAAAATTGTAACTACTGTAATTTCGAAAGTTTGTCTGCCTGAAAATGTACTGTTGTCCCAAGCATATTGCAACAAACGGTGTATTTCTATCGCAGCTCGTTTAGTTTTTATTGCCGTTTCAAATATACCGGTCATTTTTGAAACACCCTGTATAAAGCGAATGGAAAGTCAAGAATTGTGGGATTGGTTTCTGAAAACAAGAAATGAATCTGTAAAGATAGTCCAATAGAAGATGCTAGTGTGATAATACCTTGAGTGTTTTCTGACGTCTTGAATCATTATCAAACTTAAATGACTGCAAACCTTGAAATATTTCAGATATGCGCTACAAAGATAGCAATTGGGGGATCAACTCATACGAAACTGCAACCAGTATGCTGATTGTACTTAAATAGAAGAGGGGTGAAGTTGTTTTCCCAAAATACTGTTGTGCAAATGTGGAGCAACCGTAATGGAAAACTCTGCTGTGGAATGGAACACACATATGGTCAGAATTCATGCAGAGAAAGTGGTGCTCTTGATTTTTTGTGTCTCTGTGAAAATTTTAAGCTAATGATGCCACTGAACGAAAGAGTATGGTCATATTTGTAGACAATGAATCCCATTCACACCTGTCTTTTGCTCCACCATATTTTCATCAGCGTATATGTCTTATGGAGAAATTCTTTGCTCCGTTACCAGCTATGCAAGAAACCATTGACATCAAATACTTCAACACATTTGTAAGCCTTTAATTCACAAAATGTGCTACGGGCCTTTGCGATCACTTATTGCTGTACTGTACCTGAAGATACGAGAATTAAAAATCTTACATATGAACCAGGAAATTTACTTCCGTTTAGCTTTGGGGATTAACTACCACTATCAGTATTTCGGTACGATCCCTCTCTTGAGACTGGTCAATAAGCGATCCATTACCTGGGTATACCTAGAGGATGGCACAGTAACTGAAAGGAAACAAACTAAATAAGTGCTTGCTTAACTAGGTGCTATGCAGCCAATTAGATGTTTAAAACTTGAAACTAAGTCCAGGAATGACTGGATAACATTATGACTCATCAAGCTACTATCGCTTCTACTTGAAAGTCTTAAGGACAACTCAAAGACTGTTTACTGGAGTGAGTAGTGCCATGTTATAACCAGGACTACAAATGTGAATTTTCACAGCTTCAGACGAAGACCCATTCCCAAGAAACTCACAGTATCTGGGTACCGAGATCTAAATGTTAGCAAATTATTGAGGAGACCAAGAAAGGACTTTCTAAATACTATTAACGTTTCAGAAAGTCCAAATCAGTGGGTGATTATCTGATAAAGCTCTGTATGAGGTAGCCGTTACCCGAGTATCCACCAACCAGGGAGGCATGGCACTGATAGTACTTTCTCCAGCCAGATTCAGATATCTGCTATCACAGAGTTATTCCTCAGAGAAGCAGAAAGGGGTTTCGATTCAGCAGGGACGAACTGCGCAGGGGCAGGTGTGTGTGCTGGAAACTGCATTCAGTACCGTTTGGGGCTAGTGGCGACACCTCTTCTCAACAAAATTGACGTCACATTGCCGTTCTTCACATGAGTTGCTCAGATAATCCTGTTCACTATTTTCATATGCAGCAGAAAGATGGTTATAATGCTGACATGACCTTATAGAAATGATTATACTTATGAATGTTAATATTAAAAATACATAATCAATATAGTAACATGTGTACTATTTTTATAACGTCGTCTTTCAATTTACAGGTAACGCAGCAGCCATCGTTCATAGGGATATGACACACTAGGCCAGTTGGTCACCAGGTTGACACTTCAGAATACAAAGTTTCGCCTCAAGCATCCACGAATCATATCGACATGACACATCCTAGCCCATGCAGCCAACGTAGCTAGATTTATATGTAAACAACACGTAGTAGTGTGAGCCATGGTTACGCAAGAATGTCTACTTATTATGCTTGCCAAGATCAACAGCAGAATATTTTCCCACGATACACGAAAGTGGAATAGTGTTGTTATGACTCCCTTCCGTTTTCTGTAATAATCAGAGGTCACTTGAATCATTTTTCGAAATATGGCTAGCAGTTAACAATCAAACATGATCATTTGGACCTCTCTGGGCATTAGAGTGTTGGCTACAGGATGGTGGACCTGCTGCAGAGTTACAAGTAACATAGCTGCTTGACCTTGTGCACACAACACAGTGATGCCGGAGTCCATATATTAGCACACACTATCCCAAGGGTCATGTATTTGAGCTCACATAATTGGCCACCCCATAGAATAGACGCAGTGTTGGACATGGAGCCAAAACATACAATATATCAATGTCCACCCATTCTCCAGATGAATCAGTTGATTCTCATACCAAAATGGTTCTTGTCACTCTGGTGAAGTTTCCTCACTCTATGCTGCAGAAACAAGTGTAAGGTGGGGCATTTTTGTGCCCATGTGCTAATTGAAGGATGGGGCAGTTTCTCTCCACATCAGAAGACGTTTATATCAGCAGCTGAGAATAAACCAAGTGCTGGTTTGCAGTTGTGACAGCTGGATTACTCATAGGTTGCAGAACTGAAATGGACAAACTCATTGGTCTACATAACAAGATTGCATAAATAAAATCACATAGCAATGGGTCCTCGGTTTTTTGTCTTCTATGAAGCTGCCAATAGTGCACCGTGCTTGTCTGTTACTAAGATTTAGTGTTGTTTGGGTTACACATTGAACTGATTCTGTTGGGCACAGATTACAGTTTCACTTTTGTCATAAAGTGAACAGAAGTTACTAATTCATACCCACCGCCTTTTGCACATTACAGTAATAGAAATTATTCTACAGAATAGGAGTTGTCAAAAAGAAACTTTAGTTTTCTGTCTGTCAGACATTTTACATCAAAAATTTTCATTGCAGCATTTAGCATACCTTTTTGTGCTAAGGGTAGGCTTAATGTTGAGTAATGAATGCCATCTTACCTTCTGGTATTGTAATTATGTACATCATTGTTTCTTTTGAACTGTATTTGGTAATTTATCACAAACTTTATAAGGGAATAAATATTCTGTGAAGCAGTAGTCCGAGTACTCAACTCTTTAAACAGATGTCTACAAGATGGTGGTAGGTGAGCACCACCTACTATGCTTACAATACATTTTTGTACAATGAAGATTCTCTTTCTTAAATATGAGTTACCTGAGGACTTTATTCTGTACCACATTATTGAGTGAAAATATGCAAAGATTAGATTACATTAGATTAGATTAGATTAGATTAGAATAATACTAGTTCCATGGATCATGAATATGATATTTCGTAATGATGTGGAACAAGTCGAATTTTGCAATACATGACATAATTAGGTTAATTTAACAACATACTTAAGTTAATATAACAACTTTATTTTATTGTGTTTTTTGTTTTTCTTTATTTTTTATTTTTATTTTTTTATTTTTTAAAATATTTTTTTGTTTTTTTTTTCTTAATCTATGTCTAAAAATTCCTCTACGGAGTAGAAGGAGTTGTCATTCAGAAATTCTTTTAATTTCTTCTTAAATACTTGTTGGTTATCTGTCAGACTTTTGATACTATTTGGTAAGTGACCAAAGACTTTAGTGCCAGTATAATTCACCCCTTTCTGTGCCAAAGTTAGATTTAATCTTGAATAGTGAAGATCATCCTTTCTTCTAGTATTGTAGTTATGCACACTGCTATTACTTTTGAATTGGGTTTGGTTTTTAATAACAAATTTCATAAGAGAGTATATATACTGAGAAGCTACTGTGAATATCCCCAGATCCTTAAATAAATGTCTGCAGGATGATCTTGGGTGGACTCCAGCTATTATTCTGATTACACGCTTTTGTGCAATAAATACTTTATTCCTCAGTGATGAATTACCCCAAAATATGATGCCATATGAAAGCAATGAGTGAAAATAGGCGTAGTAAGCTAATTTACTAAGATGTTTATCACCAAAATTTGCAATGACCCTTATTGCATAAGTAGCTGAACTCAAACGTTTCAGCAGATCATCAATGTGTTTCTTCCAATATAATCTCTCATCAATGGACACACCTAAAAATTTGCAATATTCTACCTTAGCTATATGCTTCTGATTAAGGTCTATATTTATTAATGGCGTCATACCATTCACTGTACAGAACTGTATGTACTGTGTCTTATCAAAATTCAGTGAGAGTCCGTTTACAAGGAACCACTTAGTAATTTTCTGAAAGACAGTATTGACAATTTCATCAGTTAATTCTTGTTTGTCAGGTGTGATTACTATACTTGTATCATCAGCAAAGAGAACTAACTTTGCCTCTTCATGAATATAGAATGGCAAGTCATTAATATATAATAAGAACAACAAAGGACCCAAGACTGACCCTTGTGGAACCCCATTCTTGATAGTTCCCCAGTTTGAGGAATGTGCTGATCTTTGCATGTTACGAGAACTACTTATTTCAACTTTCTGCACTCTTCCATTTAGGTACGAATTAAACCATTCGTGCACTGTCCCACTCATGCCACAATACTTGAGCTTGTCTAGCAGAATTTCATGATTTACACAATCAAAAGCCTTTGAGAGATCACAAAAAATCCCAATGGGTGGTGTTCGGTTATTCAGATCATTCAAAATTTGACTGGTGAAAGCATATATGGCATTTTCTGTTGAAAAACCTTTCTGGAAACCAAACTGACATTTTGTTAGTACTTCATTTTTACAGATATGTGAAGCTACTCTTGAATATATTACTTTCTCAAAAATTTTGGATAAAGCTGTTAGAAGGGAGATTGGACGGTAATTGTTGACACCAGATCTATCCCCCTTTTTATGCAAAGGTATAACAATAGCATATTTCAGTCTATCAGGGAAAATGCCCTGTTCAAGAGAGCTATTATACAGGTGGCTGAGAATCTTACTTATCTGTTGAGAACAAGTTTTTAGTATTTTGCTGGAAATGCCATCAATTCCATGTGAGTTTTTGCTTTTAAGCAAGTTTATTATTTTCCTAATTTCAGAGGGAGAAGTGGGTGAGATTTCAATTGTATCAAATTGCATAGGTATGGCCTCTTCCATTAACAGCCTAGCATCTTCTAATGAACACCTGGATCCTACCATATCCACAACATTTAGAAAATAATTATTAAAAATATTTTCAACTTCTGACTTTTTGTTCGTAAAGTTTTCATTCAATTTGATGGTAATACTGTCTTCCTCTGCTCTTGGTTGACCTGTTTCTCTTTTAATAATATTCCAAATTGTTTTCATTTTAGTATCAGAGTTGCTGATTTCAGACATTATACACATACTCTTGGATTTTTTAATAACTTTTCTTAATATAACACAGTAGTTTTTATAATTTTTGATAGTTTCTGGGTCACTACTCTTTCTTGCTGTCAGATACATTTCCCTTTTCCGGTTACAAGATATTTTTATACCCTCAGTAAGCCATGGTTTGTTACAAGGTTTCTTACGAGTATATTTAACTATTTTCTTGGGGAAGCAGTTTTCAAATGCATTTACAAAAATGTCATGAAATAAATTATATTTTAAATTGGCATCAGGTTCACGGTACAACTCATCCCAGTCTAACTGCTGTAGGCTTTCCCTGAAATTTGCAATTGTTAAATCGTTGACTGGACGTACTACTTTGGAGGACTATTTAGTATTGCTGAATGGAGCTATGTCATATATTGTAACTAGCTGTGCACCATGATCAGAAAGACCATTCTCAATAGGCTGAGCATTTATCTGGTGAAACTTATCTTGGTCTATAAAGAAGTTATCTATCAGTGAGCTGCTATCCTTTACCACCCGAGTAGGAAAATCAATAACGGGTGTCAAATTGAAAGAACTGAGTAATACTTCAAGGTCATTTTTCCTATTACCCTCTTTCAGAGAATCTACATTGAAGTCCCCACAAATAATAATTTGCTTTCCCATGTCTGACAGATAGCACAACAAGGAGTCCAAATTTTTCAGAAATAGATGAAAATTTCCTGATGGGGACCTATATACAGTTGGAATTATAAATGTGCCTTTATTTAATTTAAGCTCACAGGCACATGCTTCTACATGTTTCTCTACACAAAACTTTTTTGTTTCTATACTTTTTGCACAATGATAACTCTTGACATATATGGCAACTCCTCCTTTCTCCATATTTTCTCTCATCACATGTGCAGAGAGCTTATATCCACTTACTTTTACCTTATCCATATCAGTAACAATGTGATGCTCAGACAGGCATAGTATATCTATTTCATTGTTTCTCCCCAAGATTTGTGATGATTCTAGGTGCACATGTGGGTGAAGTAAGTTTTAGGGGTTCCAAAATGTGCTTCTTCCAGTATAAATTCTCTTCAGTTTGGACACCTAAGAATTTTAGAGTACCCAACCTATTTATTATTTCCTCACCACTAGTGCTTACTCTTCTATCCATTGGCATATAAGACTTGTGATTTAATGCATCTCCATTACACTTACTGAGGTCTCTCATTTTCATCTATGTCATTGTGCAACTAGTGTCTCTGTTGCTCTTACCTTTGCTTGTCAATTTAAATAATATTAATGCACATCCTATGCAATAGTTAAAGTTTATTGGATGTTTAGGTGAAGTATCTTTAAAGGAAGTTATAGAGGAAGTTTATAAAGTGCCTCCAGTGTGCTCCCATATGATCAAGAATCAAGAATTTTTCACTATTTTATAATGCAGGGTGTAGTAATACATATGGCCACATAATAATAAAATAAACTAATGTCAATTAACTGTAGCATACATATTAAGTGCAGCAATAATAAAATACGCTGCAGCAAGATTTCTAAAAGCTATTGTGCATAAGTAATACAATAATGTAGTATGGTGCAAACACTATGTACAAATAATTGGATGGAGTATACAGAACATAATTATACAAAACACAAACACAGCACATAATGATACTGTAAACTGTAGGAAAATTTATTAAATGCTAATATTCTCCATAGGCTTCTTAAAGAATCCTTTTGCATAAGTATAATGTAGTATGGTACAAACACTATGTACAAATAACTGGATGGAGTATACAGAACATAATTATATGAAACATAAAGCACAAGTAATACTATAATGTAGTATGGCATAAACACTATGTACAAATAAGTGGATGGAGTATACAGAAGATAATTATAAGAAACATAAAAACATAATTATACAAAACACAAACACAGCACATAATGATACAGTAAACTATAGGAAAATTTATTAAATGCTAATATTCTCCATAGGCTTCTCAAAGAATTCTTCTTGACAGTAAGATGGGTGATCTCATAGCCAGCTGTACCACTAAATTTTAAAAAAATTTAGATCAATAGACTGAACATAGATCGGTAATTTGTTGAAAATTTTGAATGTGTTCGCTTTGTGAGAATTTCCAGTTCTTGCTAACCTGTGCCTTGGTACATCTAAAATAGCCTTAGTTCTGGTGTCAACCAATTCCAAAATATTATTTTTTACACAGAGCAAAGGCACATGTGCAGTAAGTATAATTGTGAGTATTCTGAGCCTTGAAAAAAAAAAAATGACAGTGCTCCATGTGACATGTTTTACACATTATACTTAGCACTTTCTTTGTATTTTTAAAGCATTCCTGATGTGAGGAGAGTTTCCCTGTAGAATCAGACTGTATGATATATGTGACTGGAACAGTCCAAAGTATGTCATGCTAAGGCAATCCCAACTCACTAAAGCCTTTAACCTCAAAATTAGGTATGATACCTGAGATATTTTTTCACATATGTGATTGATATGTTCCTTACTCGGGAAGTTTGGAGTCAATGTAAATACCTAAACATTTTACAGGCTTACATTTTCTTTCATTAGACATTCCTTATCAGAGTTGTTGGTATTATCAGAACTTCACAGGAGTTTATTAGCTGCAAACCAGTCCAACACTGTATGAAGAGTTTCTTTTGTTGTCTTATTCAGGTCTGAGATTCTCTGATGTGTGGTAAGTAGGTTTGTATCATCTGTATAACTTATGACGAAGTGAGCTATGTTATTAGGCAAATGATTGATTGCTGCAATGAAGAAGAAGGGTCTGAAAAAAATCCTTGTGGAACACATGCAATTATTTCTATTAAGGAGGAATTTATATTTCTGACTCAGACAAACTATTTTCTGTTGCTTAAGTAAGAACACATTAGAGTTAATGTGCTCCCAAGCATCCCATAAAACTCCAGCTTCCCCATTAGTGTCAACATGAATTGAATCAAACACTACTTAGGGCACATAATAGCAGTAATACCACATTTTTGTCTTCAAGATCTTATAGTATGATCCATAATTCCTTAAATGTCTGCTGTAATTTTTCTCCTTTTGTGAAAACCAAACTGACTGTTACATAGGAGACTATTGTTCAAAGAAGCTGCTTATTTGTGTGTGTAGCAGCATCTGAAATATCATTGAAAATATGGCCACAATTGATAGTGCTCTGCAACTTTGGAGAGGCTGTTTGTCCCCTTTTTTAAAAACTGGGATACATTTGATACCTTGAGTGAATAAAAATTCTACAAATTTCTTAAAAATAAAAGCAAATGGTTTAGAGTTGGGGTGCATGTAATTTAACAACCAATAGCATTCTATACTTTTAGAATTTGAAAATTTTGATACATGTTTCGTAACATCAGTGGACATGATACTACTCCATTGATATACCTGGTCATCTGGCAGTGGGCTCCAGTCAGGTTCACTGCTGATGAACTTGTAGCTTTAATATTGTTTCCTATTTCTTTAACTGAGTTTGAAAAGTAGTGATTCAATTCATGAGGATGTAGCGGAGCTATTTGTGTGCATTTTGGTGCATCCACTTGTGTTATTATTTCCAATGCTGCCTTGCATTTATTAGGGGGGGGGGTGCTTTCTATGTGGTTTTCTACTCCTAGTTTTTTGCCATCAGGATGTTAGATTTGTAGAAATTTTTGCATTTAATTTAGGACCCATAAATGTTCTCCCTTTGCTCTGTCCTTTGGGTACAAGTATGCTTATGCATCTTGTAGTGGACTGTTAAGGCAGCCAGTCCACAGTGATGTAGCCGAAAGGGCACGCGTCAACTCACGCCGTCTGGCGTTAAGTCTGGAACAGGAGTCGTAATGAATGTGATAAAGAAAAGAACGTAGCTACTAGAAAACTTAACTTTTATATTGTCCTTTGGTATACAGCATTCTGGATGATACAAGTGAGACTATCTTGAGATACATGCAATGGTACAAATGGCGCCTTGCTAGGTCGTAGCCATGGACTTAGCTGAAGGCTATTCTAACTGTCTCTTGGCAAATGAGAGAAAGTCTTCGATCAGTGTAGTCGCTGGCAATGTCGTCGTACAACTGGGGCGAGTGCTCGTACGTCTCTCTAGACCTGCCGTGTGGTGGCGCTCGGTCTGCAATCACACAGTGGCGACATGCGGGTCCGACATGTACTAATGGACCGCGGCTGATTTAAGCTACCACCTAGCAAGTGTGGTGTCTGGCGGTGACACCACATTTCTCCCCCGTAAATTGGCGAACGGTCGTGTGATAAGGCTTCCGCCCGCCGTGGGGAGGACCCCATGTTGACGTATGCGATGGGGTGGGGAACCTAACAACAGTCGAGGCTGTGCCACCCGCAACCTGCCATTCGGTCCGAGGGGAGCTAGGAAACGCCTGAAAACCTAGTCCAGGGTGCACGTCAACATGCGGTGTATGCGCCCGTAACGAGACAGGAGGGGCCGAAGGGTCGACCTCCAGTGCGTCACGGTATCCGATGCGCGATGACGCCATGTGGACCGGAGCGGGCAAGAGTTCCATGGAGGACAGCTGGTCACGGGAAGCGAGCGGCGGCGCGTGACCCAGGGAGCGCTGGGCGGCTGCAGTGAAGCGTCCATTGCGGGCGGCGCCGGCGGGAGAACAGGCGGGGGCGGCGGCGCGTCGCCATGAGGCAATATGGAAGGCAGCGTCGGTAACACCTGGGGATGAGGCGAGCCAGTAGATGGGTCCCCAGGGCGCTGACCGGACGGCACCGTCGCTGCAAGCAGACGGGGAGCGGCAGAACCCAGGCGACGACAGAGGCGCAGCTGATTGAGATGCCGACGCACCTCACCAGAGGCCCCCAAAACCAAATACATCACGCGGCCGAGGCAGCGAAGAATGCACCCCACGAGCCAACGCCGTCAACCTCGATAGTTGCGATAAAAGACAACGTCGCCAGGAGCAAAAGCAGTAGTCTGCCGCTGCACTGGAACCTGATGCGGCGGATGCAGCAAAGACATCAAGGTTCGATGAGGACGACCGTGGAGCAACTCAGCCGGCGAGCGACCATCGCGGGGCTGAGAGCGATATGAAGACAAAAAGAGCAATAACGCGTCCTCCCGAGAATGCGACTCTTTCAATTTCAACATCTGTGACTTGAAAGTCCAGACCAGTCGTTCAGCGGCACCGTTTGACTGAGGCGAAAACGGCGCGGACGTCAGATGTTGAATACCATTGGCCTTGCAGAATGACTGAAATTCTGCGGACATGAATTGTGGGCCATTGTCGGAAACAATAGTCTGTGGAAGACCTTCAATGCAAAAAATAGCGGATAACACTTGGATGGTAGCAGATGACGTCGTGGAAGACATCCGGACAACAAAAGGAAAATTACTGAAAGAATCGACCACAACCAACCATCGAGCATTCCAGAATGGACCGGCAAAATCTATGTGCAAGCGTTGCCAAGGGGAAGTGGCTTTCGGCCATGCAAAGAATTTCCGCGGCGGTGCGGATTGTTGTTCGGCACACGCCATGCAAGAAGAGCACATATTCGTAATCGCAGCATCGATACCGAACCAAGTACAGTGCTGACGAGCAAGTTGTTTCGTACGCACGATACCCCAATGTCCTTGGTGGAGAAGCCGTAAGACAGAGGACTGTAACGAACGTGGGACCACGACTCTGGACTGATCATTATCAGAACGCAACAACAAAACACCACGTCGTACAAAAAGTCTCTTCTTGTGAGTAAAAAATCGGCGAACCAGCGGATCCTCGATCCGTGACTTTGACAAGGGCCATTGCGTAGCAACAAAACGCAAAACAGTAGCAAGGGCAGGGTCAGCAGCTGTGGCTGTAGCTACACGACGAAAATCAATCGGAAACGATTCGACCACGGTATCGGTTTCCGCATCACTGAACATGCAAGCAAGTTCGGAAGAATCGAATGCTTTATCCGCAGCAACAGGCAAACGGGACAATGCATCAGCGTTTCCGTGCTTAGCAGTGGACCGATACAAGATATCGTAGCGGTACCGCGAGAGGAAAATAGACCAGCGAATGAATTTCAGCGCTGTACGTGGAGGTACAGGCTTGTTTGGATGAAAAAGCGATGTCAAAGGTTTGTGGTCCGTGATGATGATAAAGTGACGACCATACAAGAAATAATGAAACTTCGTAACACCAAACACGAGAGCCGAAGCTTCTTTCTCTATTTGTGAATAATTGCGTTGCGCAGACAAGAGCAATTTTGACGCAAAGGCAATAGGGCAATCATGCGATCCAACTTTGTGCGCAAGCACAGCACCGATCCCGAAATCCGATGCATCTACCATCAACAAAAGTGGTTTCTGGGGATCGAATGGCGTAAGGCAAGTATTAGAAAGCAACGCCGATTTCAACTGGCGAAAGGCGCGTTTGCATTCCGTCGTCCAGACGAACGGAACACCTTTACGGCGTAAGCGATGAAGCGGAGCTGAAATGGAAGAGGCATGGGGAACATATTTATGGTAGTAATTAATTTTGCCCAACACACTCTGTAGCTGCTTCACATTCTGTGGCGAAGGCAACTCCTGTATGGCACGGAGGTGCTCTGGACTCGGATGTATGCCTTGGGCATTGATGACATGTCCCAAATATGGTAGGTCACGAGCAAAAAACACACATTTGTCCTTCCGCAAGCGAAGACCATTTTGTCGCAAGACCTGAAATAATGTGCGTAGGTTGGCTAAATGTTCGGCTTCCGTCTTTCCGGAGATCACAATATCGTCCAGATAGTTCGCAGCAGTAGGGACCGACGCACAAACAGTTTGCTGAAACATGCAGGGGCGGATGCACACCCGAGTGGCAGTCTTTTGAATCGGTACAAACCAAGATGCGTGTTAACCACCAAGACGCGCTGGGATTCTTCGTCCACCGGTATTTGCAAGTACGCATCTGCTGGGTCCAACTTGGAAAAATATGTTCCCGGGCACAGTTTGTCAAAAAGATCTTCCGGGCGGGGCAAAGGAAAAGTAGCAGTCACAAGTTGTGGATTCACAGTTGCCTTGAAGTCCACGCAAAGTCTCAATTTTCCGGAAGGTTTTTGCAAAATTACTAAGGGTGAGGCCCAGAGAGAAGCCTGCACACGTTCAATGACACCTTGTGATTCTAAATCGTTTAATGTTCTGGCGACCTCATCACGCAATGCGTGGGGAACATTGTGCGCTCTGAAAAATTTTGGTTGCGCATTCACTTTCAGTTCCAAATGTGCTTCATAGTTCTTAGCGCAACCAAGGCCCGGTGCAAAAATGTCTGCAAATGCGTCACATAGACTAGAAACACTGGCTGAAGGCACAGTGTGATTCACTGATAGAACCTGATTTACTATAGACAAGTTAAACAACTGAAATAAATCTAAACCAAACAAGTTCACTGCCAAAGAAGAACGAAGAACGTAAAAAGACACAAGTTTGGTTTGCCCCTTGTATGTTGCAAGAAGGCTGCACTGTCCTAACACAGGGATATTCGTTCTGGAATAACTCCTGAGCTGAACATTTGCGGCACACAATGGAGGTGCGCCCAGTTGTTTGTACGTGGCGTGATTGAGCAATGAAACTGCAGCTCCGGTATCGAGCTGGAACGGTATCACTTTGCCTGCAAAGTCCAAGTCTACAAAAAGTTTATTGTCCTGCTGACGACAAGAGCGACTGTTAGGTGCAACTTGAACAGACACTGGTACAGAATCACGTGCGACGTTACGGGACTTCCGTCGACGTCGACGCACACTTTTTGTGGGACGAACACAGTCACTGTTAGCGAGAGGAACACTGGGCGGAGTGGCAGTAACTACATGAATGTCCATGGGCGAAGGTTCCCGAGCCTGAGTGTCCTTGGTTCGATTCCGGCGTGAAGCAAAGTGCCTGGAATGGTTGTGATTGTCCGATCTGAGCTTTTTCTGGCAAAGACTTTGAACATGTCCTTTCTTATGACAATAAAAGCAAATAGCTTGGCGTGACGGGCAATTCTCACGCGAATGTCTAGTTGCACACCGCGGGCATGATTTCACTGCATTTGCGTGCTTGTGCGGGACACGTGGCTGCGCAGACGTGTGCGAGGGCAGGTTAGCATTCCGTGCAGCGCGCCCGGTGGGCCGGTTAATGTGACACACTGCTGGCGAAGTTTCAAATGATTCCTGAGCAAAGTCAAGTGTGTCTTGCCTATCCAATATGTCTATCACTTGTTGAAGGGAGGGATTTACTAGTTTCAAAATCTGTTCCCGTTTGCAAACATCAGAAACGTTCTGTGCTATTGTATCACGCACCATAGTATCTGAATAAGGGAGTCCACAGTCACATTCAAACGCACACTCCCTAGTAAGTCCTTGCAAAGTTGCAACCCACTTCCTATTAGTCTGACCGGCCGTACGTTTGGTACGAAAGAACGTATACCTTTTTGCAACGACATTAACTGTTTCTTTGAAATAGGCATCCAACGCTGACACAATTTCTTCGTAGGACAGAGTCGCTACGTCGCGTCAGGGAAACAATTTCACTATCACACGGTAGGTGGACACACCTACACACGAAAGCAAAAACGGCTGCCGCTCATTACCTTGAATTCTGTAGGCGGCGAGATGAAATCCAAATTGTCGGGACCATTCCGTCCAGGTTTCGTTGGCTGCCACGAAGCTACGAAACGGGGGTGCAACGGCATGTTGTGGCTGCGGTAGCGGTGAAGCGGCGGTGGCCGCATCGTTTTGCAGGGCACGTTGACCCTGGACGAGCTGTCCAAGGGCATCCAACAAGGCCTGCGTCTGCTGATTCTGCAAGCGATAAAATTCAGACAGTACATCTGGAGAATATGGCGAAGCCATGACACAAGTAAATGGAAGCAATGAGAAAGAACAAGATCCTGATTAATCTGCGTCGCCAATGTAGTGGACTGTTAAGGCAGCCAGTCCACAGTGAAGTAGCCGAAAGGGCACGCATCAACTCACGCCGTCTGGCGTTAAGTCTGGAACAGGAGTCGTAACGAATGTGATAAAGAAAAGAACGTAGCAACTAGAACACTTAACTTTTATATTGTCCTTTGGTATACAGCATTCTGGATGATACAAGTGAGACTATCTTGAGATACATGCAATGGTACAAATGGCGCCTTGCTAGGTCGTAGCCATGGACTTAGCTGAAGGCTATTCTAACTGTCTCTCGGCAAATGAGAGAAAGTCTTCGATCAGTGTAGTCGCTGGCAATGTCGTCGTACAACTGGGGCGAGTGCTCGTACGTCTCTCTAGACCTGCCGTGTGGTGGCGCTCGGTCTGCGATCACAGAGTGGCGACACGCGGGTCCGACATGTACTAATGGACCGCGGCCGATTTGAGCTACCACCTAGCAAGTGTGGTGTCTGGCGGTGACACCACACATCTGATACAGTGCGAGTATGTTTTCTTCTATTTCCAAAAGTTCTTCAGAAAACCAGTTCAGCCTTTTATTTTTCTGTGTACTTGGAGGACAAGAGTCTATAAACCTATATATTTCTTAAAAATGTTATCAAAAGCCATTTCAGCTCCCCTTTTCTCCAATTTGCAATTATATGCAGAGTCCCAGTTCACATTATGTAGTCTCTCAGTAAAAGCTCTTATGTACTCTTACTTTTGCCCCCTTACCAGTACCACCTTAGCTTCTTCGATTTTTATTTGTTGCCTCCTATACAGCATGAGGAGTAAAGGCTCATGATCTGCCAGATATTCTCCTGCAAGTCTGACTGTAATTTCTCCGCTCTGGAAATTCACTAAAATATTGTCTATGCAGGCATACTTTGATGTAGCACAATTATTTGTACAATGTAGTTCCAATGATCTTAGCATATTGAGAAATGCCTTGTGACTTGCCCCTCTGTGTTTGCCATTTCTATGTTACAATCACCACCTATAGCAATTCTTGGCTTATTCTTGAAGATTTTTTAACTCTTAACCCACATCTTTCAATAAACAAATTTACATCTCTATCTGGAGATTCACTACACAGACTAACTACATCTACTTTTCCATTCTCTAGTTTTACACAACTAAACTACCTGTCCAGTTCTGAACAATATGCAGATAAGTTAATATTGGTAAATTTTACTCCTTCTTTGACAGAACGTCCATCCCCACCCTTCTTTCACTGCTTTCTGCATATTATGTCTGCAACAGCATAGCCTTGGCCAAGAAATACATTTACTTTATCTTGGGTTAATAAGAGCTCAGATACACATATGACATGCGGAATGTTACACAAATGTGCTCATGTACATATATAAAATGCAGAATGTTAGACAAATGTTCTAATTCTAAAAGCTTATTTCTAAGGCCACATATGTAAATTTGTTGAAACGTGAGTGGTTCACCTCCATTTGTATTCCTCTGGGGATTATTTGTCTCTAAACTGGAATCTGTAGGTTAAGTTAATGCCTATAATTCTAGTACACCGAGACAGTATTTGTTTTGATAGCCACATACCCGTTTTTCTAATTGTTGGGTCACTTTGTCAACTGCTTTCTCTTGTGAGAAAGCCTCTGAGCCCACCACAAATACACTTGGTACCAAAAATTTTGATACTTTTGTGTGGGCTTTCTGTGCTTGTGCTTCTTTCCATGTATATAAGTGATACCCCACTAGCTACCAAAATATATACTGCTGATGTTTGCACTGCTGTTGCAGTTGATGCAGGAAATACTACTGATCCTGTGGTTGGTAGCTCCTCTTTTGTGGATGATATTCCATCTCCTTTTACACATGATATTTTCGTTGATGGTAAGATCACAACTTCCTTCAGAAGATGTAATTTTAGATGTCTTTTATGTTTTCACTTGATAGTCAGTTGGCAAATCATTTTTCTCTTTGACATTATCAGCTTAAGAAGGTGCTTTAGTCTGTCCTTGTAATTCCACGTTCAAAATAATTCTGGAATGTTTTACCCTTATTTAAATATCTGATGTATTCTCTTATTTTCTGATAAAAGAATTATTTTACCTGAGTTGTTTAAATGCACACCATGGTTGGTGAAATGTATTCTTTCACCGGCATGCAATTCAAGAAAAGTTGCATTTTAAAACACTTTAGATATTTTCAGTAGTATGAATTAAATCATAGCATGAGGGTGTGCTGGAGAGAATGACATTTGCATTTGGTAAATTTTTTAGGGCTTTCACTGTTGCTCTGATAACAAGTTATGATACATTTTATTAGATCCTCCCATTAAGAAAATAAGGTCATTTTATGTTAATGACTCAAATTGCTTAAGCCATCTTTTATTGCCTCATACAGAAGTGCAGCTAGTTATAGGAAGTGTGTAACATTGAATTTCATTTCACTTAGTTTTGTAAAATATAATGCCCATAGCTATTGGAGAGAAGCAGTAACTTTCCTGTTTTTCAATTATGGCAGTACACTTTTAGTTGTTACATATACTTCTGCTATCAGCTTTCATGGCATCATTTTGCACTTCTGGCATTTCAAAGTGAAGATTTACTGCATCAATCAAAACACTTGTTTTTCCCTATGCTTGTAGACACAATAAGATGTGGGCATTTGATAACTTCAGTTCACTCAAGAGGTTATCTTAGACCCAATGTAACAGTTTTTTTCTTATTGCTTTGACTAGAAGTTTCCATAGTGAGCAATTTTATGAGAGATCCCAAGGCTTGGACAAACTTTTTTGCTGCTGAAAGAACCTGACAAGGAGCTTCCGCAATACTGTATTTCCTTTTATACCAGTACAAAATTTCATGACTGCAGTTGCTTCACAATACAATATGGACTACATAATTTAATTTTGTGACCAACTTGTGACTCACCTATCATGCATTGCTCAAATGTTGTGAGGCAACAGTCCTCACTGCTTTGTGAAAATTACTCCAAATTAAACCACATTACCTTAAATAAATACTAACTTTTTGCTGTATCCCATATGCAGCTGTGAAATAGAAAAGGCTAACAAGCAGAACTTTTTATCTATCACTTTCAGCAGACCCACAGTGGTGTGGAAGTGGAATGGGTAACATATATGACTATTTTATGTACTATAAATTGTTATTTTGACAAAATATTTCATGTATTGTTATTTGTGAACAGTCTTGCATACTTATAGTGTGTAAATAACAAAATTTCTCATAACTATCTGTGTAGTCAGATAAAAGTTCATTCAGTATTTAACCTGTCTTTCTGATAAATGGGTAGTATGTAGTTTCCTTCAAAACATAAACTTTCCTGTTTCATTACATTCTGTGTATTTTGTATGAGTAGAAACGGGTAACACCAGTTTATTGACTGACATTCATTTATTAATAAATCACACAAAATTAGATTTCAACTGCTTGTCTTTGCAGACATATATCCTAGCTTGTTCCATATGTACTTAATAGTGATGTCTATGAAATATAACGATAAGTGAGGGAATGCATTCCAACAGTTCTAACCACCCGCCATGTCATCTTCAATTGATGGATGTCACAGGATGTGGACATGGAGGGCACTTGGTTAGCATACCACTCTCCCAGCCAATGCCAGTTTTTGTCACTAGAGCCACTGCTTCTCAATCAAGTGTCTCCTCAATTGGCCTCACAAGGGCTGAGTGTGCCCAACTTGCCAGCAGACTCAGATGGCCACTCATCCAAGTACTAGCCAAACCCAACAGCACTTAACTTATGTGATCTGATGGGAACTATTGTTACCTCTGTGTCAAAGCCATTGGTAAGAACATGAAAAGCTGTGGGAAAAATTAAATTCTGGATCAGTTTGTAAATCTGTTTGTGAGCTCCACATCACATCATAAAAGAAAGTGCTCATCACGGAGAAATAAATATTACAGGCCATGATGCTTGTAAATGACTATTTTCCCACCTCATTTTATTGTGAAATGAAATGGACCTTTCAGTGAAATGGTTTTTGCTGCAAACTTGTATTTTGCTAACTCCTTGTTTGGATCCAGTTGACAGTTTTCTTTTGTTCTCTGTAAGATACACTAGACACACATCCGAGTTGAAAGTACTTTATTTGCACTGTGCCTCCTTACATGTTATGCAAAGTCGCAGACAGTAAGGTTTCGCATTTCAGTGTAAGGATAAGGTGAGGTATCTTGTGAATTTTGTCACCAAACGCACCTGAAAAAAAAGAAAAAGAAAAAATTGATTCCATCATAAAAAAAAAAGTTTATTCTGCAGGATGATAACATGCATTCTCCAAATAAAGAACTGCTCTTTCAAATAATCATTTTACCTCCAAATAAATAAACACAGTGTGGACAACCGAGAATGAAACCAGTCTCAGAAGGTGGTACTGTTCATCAAGGCTCTTCTCAGATGGATGCAGTAAAATGGCAATTTTTTTGTTCCTTTGAATGTGAGAGGCTTTTACAATTTGCCAATAAAGATTGGCAACAATTTGTGTTAATCCATAGAAACTGGAAAGAAACAATTAGCTTTTTGATGCTAGGCTTTTGTCGACTTGCATGCACTTCAATCCAGGAGGCTAAAAATCACATGGCCTTGTCCTTACTTACTGTCCAGTTTCATCATCACTGTAAATCTGTTGCAGAAAAAAATTGTACAGTTGAAGGTGACTGAAAAAATGATCCAAATAAACATTCTCTGTGTCTTTGTTAGCACTAAGTATCTCATCCTGATCAGCAATTTCGAATCTCACAGTGGTGTTTGCATCAATTCAGTCATCCTGATAATATGTCAAACTTAATTCATTCTTCAGAGTATCAAGGAACTCTCTTACTATTATTGCACCTGATACTGGACCTCCTCCATCTCTATTTTTCTGGAAGGACAAGTTCAGTCTTTCACCTAGTTTCACGTTACTGTGACAGTTATGCTTTACTATTAGTTTTGGTTGCAAAATTTAACATATTTTCTTTATTTTACTGTATGTTTCTCACTGTTTGTGTTTCTATTCGATAACACTGAGAAAGTCTGGCTGCAGATTTGCCCCTTTCTAGCTTATCCATAATTTATAATTTCTTTTAGATCATTACAACATGTTTGTGTTTCTGTCATATTCGTAGCACGTATGAACCAGCCATAACTTCGACAACAAGATAAATGATATAGGGCAACACTTATCCTTTTTAGGTAGCTATGGTCAACACTGCATTCTTCTTGGCAATGTTTAACAGTGTGCTTATATTCTGTATGAACAAAGAGCAATAATTCTGAGGAGAACTGTCCCTGAAGATTTAAGTGAGTTCCAGATTACTTACCTTTGGCTCATAGAATAAACACTTAGCAGACATATAGACATGATGGTGGCCACCTACATGGTACATGGGTAGGGTCATCACATTTCCCTGAAGATGAAATGTGTGGTAGTGGTAGTAGTAGTAGTAGTAGTAGTAGTAGTAGTAATAGTAGTAGTGGTAGTAGCTTTATTCATCTGTAGATCTCTTTTTACAAGGACATAGGACATTTCAAAGTATTTACAGGTTTAGGCCAATTTAAAATAAGATAATTTGTATGCACATACATTTACAGACTTCTAGTTAGAGACAGTGATTACATTTACTCCTGGTATACAATAACATTTTTACAAATAAATTATTAAATAATGTAATGCCACACTGTTCACTCATATCTCACTATCAGTCACTGCACACAGTAAACACATGTTAATTCATAACACTTCACTCACTACACACACTCACTACACACACACACACACACACACACACACACACACACACACACACACACACTGATGATCTCTGAGTCATTTTCTGTACCTGGGAAAACATGAGAAACAATGGAAAAATATTTGAAGGATGTCTCACAGTGGGAATGGAGCCCTTATTATCTTCAGGAGTCATAACATTAGTCACATGCCTAACAGAGTGTTGTAAACAATAAAAATTTTTCTAAGTACAACAAAAGTTTTCAGGTTTGGTTATTTGTTAGTCTTTTCCTTTTTTCTTTCAAAAATCACCATACTATACATAGATAAACCTCAAACTGATTAATCCACCACTTCAAAATTGGCAGCTTGCTGTACAACACACTTACAGGTATAACAGGTGAAAATTTGTGTTTACTTACAGGTTTACCTTGAGAAGGATGAGACAGGTAGTTGGCTGTTGACCAGTAATGGGAACCATCATGACACCTGTGTGTAGCAATCTAGCAAAATTGCAGGAAATCTCACTTTGGACGGGTTGCTGGAGATCAGAGGTTCGATCTGCCCATATAGAAGACCAGGCTGTTAACAATGGGATACATCATTTGGTTTTCTTTCATGGTTTTCGGACACAGCAGTGTGTCACTGCAGCAATGTATATGTACACCACATGTTGAACTGAAAGTGTCTGAAAATATTGTCAGAGATCATGTACTTAATTTCTTGCCATATTATAACACAGTGGTGACAACAAGTGCCTAGAAAGCAACAGAAAATACTTTTTGATTCTATTACATTGGATGTACCAGGAATGCCCTACCAATGGCAAAACTTATAACTGAAATAAAGAGGTGCTCATTAAGCATAAACTGATACAGCACTAAACTGACAGTGGCACATATGCATATTTCTCAGTATAAATTGAAATAAATCTTTAAATAAGGTAGATCCCCAGTAATTTGAGCTAATTCTGGGCTGAGATTACCTCTCAAGATGGAAAAAATTCTGATGATAAAGAGAAGTATCACTAAATCAGTGGATAAATCATGAATAAATATTTAATGATCACAATAAAGATTAAAACCATAAAGAAAAACAATATAGTACACATCTATGTTGTTGTCATTGTTGTTGTGGTCTTCAGCTCGAAGATTGATTTGATGCAGCTCTCCATGCTACTGTATAGTGTGTGAGTCTCTGAATAACTACTGGAACCCACATCCTTCTCTATATGCTTACTGTATTCATCTTTTAGACTCTCCCTCTATGATTTACTTCCCTCCAGTACTAAACTGATGATCCCTTGGTGTCAGAATGTTTCCTATCAATTGATCCCTTATTTTGGTCAAGCAGTGAAACAAATTTCTCATCTCCTCAATTCTATTCAGTACCTTCTCCCCCCATGAACCATGGACCTTGTCGTTGGTGGGGAGGCTTGCGTGCCTCAATGATACAGATAGCCATACCATAGGTTCAACCACAATGGAGGGGGAGGCTTGCGTGCTTCAATGATACAGATAGCCATACCATAGGTTCAACCACAATGGAGGGGTATCTGTTGAGAGGCCAGACAAATGTGTGGTTCCTGAAGAGGGGCAGCAGCCTTTTCAGTAGTTGTAGGGGCAACAGTCTGGATGATTGACTGATCTGGCCTTGTAACACTAACCAAAATGGCCTTGCTGTTGTGGTACTGCGAACTGCTGAAAGCAAGCGGAAACTACAGCCGTAATTTTTTCCGAGGGCATGCAACTTTACTGTATGATTAAATGATGATGGCGTCCTCTTGGGTAAAATAGTCCCCCATTTGGATCTCCGGGCAGGGACTACTCAAGAGGACGTTGTTATCAGGAGAAAGAAAACTGGCGTTCTACCGATCGGAGAGTGGAATGTCAGATCCCTTAATCGGGCAGGTAGGTTAGAAAATTTAAAAATGGAAATGGATAGGCTAAAGTTAGATATAGTTGGAATTAGTGAAGTTTGGTGGCAGGAGGACCAAGACTTTTGGTGAGGTGAATACAGGGCTATAAATACAAAATAATGCAGGAATAGGTTTAATAATGAATAAAAAAATAGGAGTATGGGTAAGCTACTCCAAACAGCATAGTGAACGCATTATTGTGGCCAAGATAGACACGAAGCCCATGCCTACTACAGCAGTACAAGTTTATATGCCAACTAGCTCTGCAGATGATGAAGAAATTGATGAAATGTATGATGAGATAAAAGAAATTATTCAGGTAGGGAAGGGAGATGAAAATTTAATAGTCATGGGTCACTGGAATTCAAGAGTAGGAAAAGGGAGAGAAGGAAACATAGTAGGTGAATATGGATTGGGGCTAAGAAATGAAAGAGGAAGCCGCCTGGTAGAATTTTGTGCAGAGCATAACTTAATCATAGCTTCTACTTGGTTTAAGAATCATGAAAGCAGGCTGTATACATGGAAGAACCCTGGGGATGCTAAAAGGTATCAGATAGAATATATAACGGTAAGACAGAGCTTAAAGAACTAGGTTTTAAATTGTAAGACATTTCCGGGGGCAGATGTGGAATCTGACTACAATCTATTGGTTATGAACTGTAGATTAAAACTGAAGAAACTGCAACAAGATGGGAATTTAAGGAGATGAGACCTGGATAAACTGAAAGAACCAGAGGTTGTACAGAGTTTCAGGGAGAGCATAAGGGAACAATTGACAGGAATGAGGGAATGAAATATAGTAGAAGAAGAATGGGTAGCTTTGAGGGATTAAATACTGAAGGCAGCAGAGGATCAAATAGGTAAAAAGACGAGGGCTGGTAGAAACCCTTGGGTAACAGAAGAAATACTGAACTTAATTGATGAAAGGAGAAAATATAAAAATGCAGTAAATGAAGCAGGCAAAAAGGAATACAAACATCTCAAAAATGATATTGACAGGCAGTGCAAAATGACTAAGCAGGGATGCCTAGAGGACAAATGTAGTGGATGTAGGGGCTTGTCTCACTAGGGGCAAGATGGATACTGCCTACTGGAAAATTAAAGAGTCCTTTGGAGAAAGGAGAACCACTTGAATGAATACCAAGAGCTTTGATGGAAACCCAGTTCTAAGCAAAGAAGGGAAAGCAGAAGGTGGAAGGGGCAATGTACTTGAGGACAATATTATGCAAATGGAAAAGGATGTAGATGAACATGAAATGGGAGATATGATACAGCATGAAGAGTTTGACAGAGCACTGAAAGACCTTAGTCACAACAAGGCCCACGGAGTAGACAACATTCCATTAGAACTACTGACAGCTTTGGGAGAGCCAGTCCTGACAAAACTCTACCATCTGGTGACAAGATGTATAAGACAGGCGAAATACCCTCAGATGTCAAGAAGAATATAATAGTTTCAATCCAAAAGAAAACACATGTTGACAGATGTGAAAATTACTGAACTATCAGTTTAATAAGTCACAGCTGCAAAATACTAATGTGAATTCTTTACAGACAAATGGAAAAACTGGTAGAAGCTGACCTTGGGGAAGATCAGTTTGGATTCTGCAGAAATGTTGGAACATGTAAGGCAATACTGACCCTATGACTTACCTTAGAAGAAAGATTAAGGAAAGGCAAACCTATGTTTCTAGCAGTTGTAGACTTAGAGAAAGCTTTTGACAATGTTGATTGGAATACTCTCTTTCAAATTCTGAAGGTGGCAGGGGTAAAATAAAGGTAGTGAAAGTCTATTTACAATTTGTACAGAAATCAGATGGCAGTTATAAAAGTCGAGGGGTATGAAAGGGAAGCAGTGGTTGGGAAGGGAGTGAGACAGGGTTGTAGCCTATCCCTGACGTTATTCAATCTGTATATTGAGCAAGCAATAAAGGAAATAAAGGAAAGGTTTGGAGTAGGTATTAATATCCATGTAGAAGAAATATAAACTTTGAGGTTCGCCGATGACATTGTAATTCTGTCAGAGACAGCAAAGGACTTGGAAGAGCAGTTGAACAGAATGGACAGAGTCTTCATAGGAGGGTATAAGATGAACATCAACAAAAGCAAAACAAGGATAATGGAATGTAGTCAAATTAAGTCAAGTGATCCTGAGGGAATTAGATTAGGAAATGAGACACTTAAAGTAGTAAAGGAGTTTTGCTATTTGGGGAGCACAATAACTGATGATGGTCAAAGTAGACAGGATATAAAATGTAGACTGGCAGTGGCAAGGAAAGCGTTTCTGAAGAAGAGAAATTTGTTAACATCGAGTATAGATTTAAATGTCAGGAAGTAGTTTCTGAAAGTATTTGTATAGAGTGTAGCCATGTATGTAAGTGAAACATGGATGATAAATAGTTTATACAAGAAGAGAATAGAAGCTTTCGAAATGTGGTGCTACAGAAGAATGCTGAAGATTAGACGGGTAGACCACATAACTAATGAGGGGGTATTGAATAGAATTGGGGAGAAGAGGAGCTTGTGGCACAACTCGACTAGAAGAAGGGATCGGTTGGTATGACATGTTCTGAGACATCGAGGGATCACCAATTTAGTATTGGAGGGCAGCGTGGAGGGTAAAAATTGTAAATGGAGATCAAGAGATGAATACACTAAGCAGATTCAGAAGGATGTAGGCCGCAGTGGTACTGGGAGATGAAGAAACTTGCACAGGATAGAGTAGCATGGAGAGCTGCATCAAACCAGTCTCAGGACTGAAGACCACAACAACAACACAACCTTCTCATCAGTTACATATTCAACCTTCCTAATCATCAACATTCCTCTTCACTACCACATCTTGAAAGCTTCTATTCTCTTTTTACCTGAAGGCTATACTCTATACACATATATTCAGAGAAGACTTAATAACACTTAAAACAATATTCAGTGTTAATAAATGTTCCTCTTGAGAAATGCTTTTCTTGAAATTGCCAGTCTACATTTTGTATCCTCTCTACTTTGACCATCATCAGTTACTTTTTCTGCCCAAATAGCAAAACGCATCTCATTTCTTAATCAGATTCCCTTAGCACCACCTTATTTAATTTGACTAAATTCCATTATCCTTGTTTTGTTTTGTTGATGTTCATCTTATACTCTCTTTTCAAGACACTGTCCATTCTATTCAGCTGCTCTTCCAAGTCCTTTGCTTTCTCTGACAGAATTACAATGTCATTGGCAAATATCAAAATTTTTATTTCTTCTTTTCTGAACTTCAGTTCCTACTCCAAATTTTTCTTTGGTCTCCTTTACTCCTTGTTCAATACACAATTTGAATAACATGGGGGATGGGATACAACCCTGTGTCACTCCCACCCCAATCAGTGCTCCCCTTTCATTCACCTTGGCTTGTATAATTGCCGTCTGATTTCTGTACAAGTTGTAAATAGCCCTTCATCTCTTGTATTTTACCCCTGCTATCTTCAGAATTGAAAAGACAGTATTTGTGCCAACATTTTTAAAAGCTTTCTCTAAGTTTACAAATGCTATAAACACAAAACTGTGTCTTTTCTTGACTTAGAGTCAGTATTGGCTTGCATGTTCCTACATTTCTCCAGAATCCAAATTGATATTCCCTGAGCTCAGCTTCTTCCAATTTTTCCATTCTTCTGTAAATAATTTTTGCTAGTATTTTCCAACCATGTCTTATTAACTAGCTTTGTCAAGCATCAGAATTGCTTTGGAAGGCAAGCATGTTTCATTTAGGTATCTTTTGGTCTCTGGAACAAAGTCTTCAGGAAACCACTTCTTAAAAATATTTTTGTTCATCCAAACAGACCTTTGGTTGACATATGTAACAGGCAGTGCAAAAGCAGTGATATTTTTCTTTTTGAACTATCGGTTTAGCAGACTTCTCCCTTGCCAGCAGCTTCAATTTATGGTCTCCACTTGCACAGAATGCAGCAAGAACTGTTAACCTCTCTTTCTGTTTTTTGTAGCCTGGGGCAGCCTTTCCCACTTTTGAGGCTAGAATTTTAGATGGAAGTGTTTTATAATTTAACCCTGTTTCATCACCATTATACAGTTGATCTGGAGTAAGATTACCTTCTTCATTTCTCACAAAACTGTGTAACAGCTTAAGAATCCACAGAAAGTTTTTCACCACAAATTTCAAGATGCGTTTTGCTGCATTGCTTCTTCCACCTGTCCAACCATCCTGAACTTGCTGTAAAAGTTTCCTCACTTTTCTCTAACTCATTTTTAAAAATATAGCTTTTTCTTACAGAATAGGTCCTGAAATTGGAATTCCTTTTTGTGCTTATTGAACAAACCAAAAATACAATGTTGCACTTATTTTTTCATACACAGATTTCTTTATTGACCACCATTGAAATGATGAAACTTCTCAATTTTGTCTCTGATTCTACGCCTGTCTCCAACTGCCACTTAAATGATTCCATACTCAGCAGCAAGTATTTTTTAATGTTCCTCTTTTGTGTAGTCTTTTCAGAGCCTCCAGTCTCCATTCAATGACATAAATATTCTCTTACTCCTACAGCTCATTGTTATCGACAGATTAAAACATTAAGAAACACACAGTTATACATGTACTGTACGCAGTATGTCTGGCTAACTGAAGTACAGATGTTGTAGCAGTTCCACCCACTTTATTTATCTCCTTTGTTGTCCTTGGTGTTGACATACTGCCTTGATACACTGGCTGAAATATGGGTAGTGGATTCTGACATTGACTACTTTAAATAGTGTAGCCAACAGGTGCACAGTTGTGTTTCACAGTACTTTAATTTCACTGTTCAAAACCCCCTATTAATGCACAGTTATAATCCCAGTCCACTATTGTTTAACTTCCAATAAGCCTCATGAATAGTTTGCAGGAAAACCTCCACATACTGCTACAATAGTCTCCTGTTGAACACCTGTGAGCGGTAAAACCTAACAATAAAGTTCCCAGTTCTTGAAAAATAATATGGTACATATGGAGTGGACACTGTCATTGGTTTTACACAAGGCCTAATTGTTTAACGCTTATCCCACAGTTAAGTTGACACATTGTTCTTGTTCTAATTACCACAGGTTTCTTGTCTGAACCTCGGCCTTGGACTGACTGACTCATGGCCAAAAGTTGGGTTCTAATATATCTTCACAATAATAGTTTCTGAAATTACACATTGTTTGATGTTTAATTTACAGAAATAACAATTGAAACTTAACTCATTAAATTAATTGAATACACTGAAAAAATCTGTCTTAAGTTCCTTCTACTAAAAGATTTAGGCCAAATTATTTGTTTAAATGATGAAATTAACATATATAGTTATGTAAACAATACTTTTGACAAAACAATGGAATTAATGAAGGACTGGTTTTTCTACCATGTTTTTGAATAGAGCCAATAGATCTTTTAAGAATGCTATTGTTTTGTCTCCCAAATGTTCACAATTAGTACAGAATCTATATTAGCTTACATGTCAACAATAGAATTTAAGTTATGAAATAATTACTGATTTCACTCTAAGAAGAAAGATACTAACTAGGAATAGAAATAAAATAGAGAATCAATGACATACATAAAACTAAGCACAAAATTTCATCTGGTGTTATATTCCTTTAAAACTGAGGACTAGCCTTTCTCTTTTATGAAAATGCAGATTATATTCACATATGCTAATGGTAAATACATAAAGTAACAAAACGAATTTAAGGAGGCAGATGGCGAAATGAGAAGGGAATTAAAATCATCCCAGGTTGCTTTGTCACAATGTTACTACACAATCAACTCGGTATGTATAAAAATATTAAGTCAGTGTTGTAAATTGTGTTCTGTATAGTTATTTAGGCATACTTCACTGTTGCTGAGTAGACACAACAATAGGGGCAACAGTAAGGATGGTATGCAATGTGCAACTGACTGTCATGTGGTCCCAATTAGTGAAGGCTCGACAAAGAAAGAGCAAGCACACTCCTTGAAACTTAATGGTACAAGTAGATCTGTAATAAAAATGCATTAGCAATCTGAGGCCAAGGTTATTTCAGTGCATTATGAATTAAAACCCTAAGTGGGGCAGTTTTACCTGTATTGTACATGGAAAATTGGAAGGAAGTTCAAAATGTAACACATTCGAAAGTGCATAAAACATACATGTGGACAACGTATGAAAACTGGTTTTTACTCTAGTTTTATGTACAATTATAATTTTCATAGGACCAGCTCAAATTACACAGAACCTTGAAATACTGATACTCGAATTACCAGGGCTCTACTGTACATGGAATCTGAAGCAATACATTGTTTACCAGCATTTAAGTTACCAGTTGTGTATGGTATACATAGTGTGTTCAGCGACAGTGCTCAAAAATTAATGAACGGTGTAGCACTAGCTTCTTACATGATGAAATAATGTGTGAATATAGTGTATGTAATGTTTGCAGTGATCAGTGTTGAGAAATGAATGAAAGTTCTTTTCAGGAATGTATAGGGAAAACGGTATTGCACACCTGGAATTGTGCTGTATTTGCGAGATCAGCCATGTGGTCAGGAGGATGTGAGTTCTAATCTCCACTGGAATATCCTGATTTGATTTTATGTGGTTTCCCTAAATTACTGCGACAATGTATATCTTTCAACAAGAGACTGCAGTTCTGCAGGAAATTAAAGGGGAACAGTACTTGAGAATGGAGTGAGACAGGATTGTAACCTATCCCTGATATTATTCAATCTGTGTATTGATCAAAGTGTGAAGGAAACGAGGAGAAATTTGGAAAAAGGAATTACAGTTGAGACAAAAGAAATAAAGTCTGATGACATTGTTATCCTGTCAGACATGGTGAAGGGCTTGAAAGAGTGGATGAACTGAGTAAACAGTGCCTAGAAAAGAGCTTGTAAAATGAGTATCAAGGAAAGTAAAATGAGGACAATAGAAGTAGTCAATTTAAGTCAGGTGATGCTTTGGGTATGAGACACTAACAGTTGTACATGAATTTCACAATTTGGGCAACAAAATAACTGATGATGGTAGAAGTAGGGAGGATATAAAATGCATATTGGCAGTAGGCGTGAAAAGCATTTTTGAGTAAGGGAAATAAGCTAGAATAGAATACAAATTTTGATGTTAAGAAGTATTATTTGAAGATATTTATCTCAAGGGCAGTGTTGTATAGCAGCAGTTTAGGCAATAAGAGAATAGAAGCTTTCAAAATGTGGTGCTGCAGTAGAATGCTATAGATTAAATCAGCAAACTAGGTTAACTAATCAGGAAGAACTGAGGTGACTTGTGGGAAAATTGTGGGACAACATGACTAAAATAAGGGATCAGTTTATAGGACATATCTCAAGGCATCAAGGAATAATTGGTTTGGTAATGTGGGAAGTGTGTGTTGGAAGGTGGGGGGAGAGGGTAATAATTGTAGTGGAAACCATGGCTCTATTTTGTATGAAATCTGAAATTGATGTGGGTTGCAGTAATAATACAAAGATGCTTGCATGTGTTACAGTAGTGAAGAGAGCTGCATCACAACAATCTTCAGACTGAAAACCACAATAACAACAACAGAGAAAAACCACAAACCTTTATCACAGTGCATCAATGACATGTACTCAAGAACTGTCTGATATCTGAGACAACTATCAAGAATGTCATTACTGACCTGTGGGCATTAGGCATATCACAGTGTGCACAGAATATAGGGTTAAACCTCAGTTGATTAAAACCTCATGTGGTCGCAATTACTCATTCTAGGCTCATTGCCCAGAAATTTCAGTATTGCCTCTTGTCTTTAGTTTTAAATATGGTAACCACAAATTTCATTTCTTCAGTGAAAAATTTAGGAGTAACATTTGATAAGGGGACATGCAGCAAAACTGGAGATACTATTGGAAATTTGCATTTGTAAAACAAGATGCTGAATTAGCAGGTAAGGTGTTATATGAATGTCTTGGCCGATATTAAGAAAATTCATAAATCAAGCCTGTGTCTACTAAATTCACTCTTTATTATTAATCAGAATTAACTTTAGGGAGTAAATGCTTTGGGATGTTAGTATAACATTTTCAGTGTTAGAATGGACAGTTTTTAGATCTTAGCTGAACTGCTAAAAAAAAAAATGCTGTAGGACAGATTGAATAAAAGTATGCTGTCTGTCCTGTTTGTGGGCCAGTACAGAAACAAAGATTTCTTGGTGCAAAGCAGGCAGTACTGAGGTTTTTAGGTAGTACCAAATTCACACACTCTGAACAAATGTTTCAAAAGTAATTAAACTTCACTGTAGATAATTTAGTCCCGTGTTCTTTCCATTTGGCAATCACTGTCTATTACCTATTTACTACTTGAGACTAAGGTTATTCACACAGGATCAGGTGGTAATTACACACCAATCTGCTTTGACCCTTGACATAACTGTGATGTGTGTAATCTACCCCTCCTTCCTACTTGCAGCTATTGTCAACATTAGTCTGTTATGAAGGTTTAAGAGGAGCAAATATTACAATAAACTTTCTATTTTACTTATCGTTTCACATACAGTTGGCTCCTGTTCTTTTTGCCTAGGGTTCTAACTCTTGAAGCTGAAATTCTCACATTTTATGTCCCCGTAGTTGAACTGACCTAAATAAATTTGAAGATTGTTGTTGCAGAATTCTTATTGTTATGTTAATATATTTTGTTACATTTTAGTATCTCATCCAGTCTTTTGATTTCTCACATTAACAAAGACAAAATTACATTCTTCACACAAAATACAAAAATATGTAGGATCACACCAGAGGCATGCTTACTACTGTCCCACTCAGCAGAAATAACAATGTTCTAAAGGGTTTAAGATTTTTCATGACAAATGAATTTCTATTAGTTTTGATTATTATTTTTATAAATGAATCCAGAAACAAACATGGTAAACATTACTAGATTGTATAATTAACAAAAGAAATTTCAGGCATACAAAATAATTTGTAATTTCAAATGTTTTAAAAAAAAGGGCATACTATTTTAACTCTACATTCAGAAGCAGTATTTATTGATTATAACATCCAAAATAAAGTAATCGCTTTTCAGAAATTTTAGCTTGAAATAAAACATACTGTGTATAAAATTATATGAATCTTTTCTGAAAAGCAGCTGAGATAATACTGATCTGTCCAAAGTAATACTGGTATCAATAACTACTGTTGAGGAAAACAAGTTCCAGAGGTGAATGTCCCATTACATGTGTTGTGTAATGACATGGTGAGGCTTCATATTTTTGAGCCTGTTTGGTTTGTAGATGATGTGTTGTAGTATTTGGTGGTGCTCTCTTGTGCTGGATATTTGTTAGTGAGCTGTTTCATACGAATTGCATATTTCTGGTTCATATTGGAAGATTCCATGCTGGTTTACTGGTGAGGTACTTTAAGTTAGTAAATTGTGGCTGAAGGATTTATTTTTATATTTGAAACTATTTGTGCCATGATTTCCTAATGGTCCGAGATTTAATATTATTTATCTTTTCTCTTCAGTTGTGAATAACATACAGATATGTATGAATAGGTCATAGATTGTTGCAATGGGCAATGATATGGTGGCTGTGGTAAAGTTCCTACAGTTAGTTGGACTGGTGGTGGATGATTTTCTTTTTTTTTTTTTTTACATTTTTGTGTGTATCCAGGGGAATTGGGGGATGTTGAGCACTTTTGTGTGATATTCTATGTGCGATATGATTTTGTTGTTTATAGTTGTTTGTGTATATTGAAACTGGGGATGTATACCGTAATTGGTGATGAATTTTGGGGTCTTCCTTCTTTATGTTTGGTAATTGTGTTGGATTGTGATTGGTAGGTGTTCTGGGTATTGATCTACGATTGCTGGTAACAATACATTTCTGATATTAGTCACGTGAGCTCAGTGATGTTTGTTGTACTGTGGACATCAGTTTAGAGAGAGTAAGTGGAAGTGTGGATAATGGATTTTAGAGTTTGATTGTGTTGGTTTTAGTACTGTGAGCTTCATTTTTTGGTGCCATATAGGTCAAATGAAATTTGTCATCTGATTTTGGAGTAGTGTGAATGTTCATAATATCTAGTGCTTCGCTTGAGGTATATGGACAAAGTGAAATTTGCAACATCATGTCTTAGAGTTGTATGTTGGTTCTGGTATCAAGGGCTTTGTAGGAACTAGGTAGGTCAGCGGAAAATTGTGGTGTTGGGTTACTGGTATTGTATTCTTCATTTGAGATGTATAGGTCATGCAACATTTACAACACCAATCGTTTTCAGTTTTGCAATTTTTTTGTGTTAAATTCTCAGAATTTTGTAAGCTAGATTTTTAGATGGATATTTGCTCTGGAGTGATTTCATTATTCTTACTGTCATGTATTTAGTTTGTCCCCACCCAAAACCCCCTTCTTCTTTGGTTATCTTTTTCGTTTCATTCTGTTGCTGGAGTTAAATCATGTGGGTGAAGTCACAAATTTCTGTTATGCTAATGTACCTTTTATAATAGTTTGTTCTTCTGATATAGTTTGTGTGATTTGATTAGTTCACTGATCTAGTTTTATCAAGATTACATTGGTTTTACACTGTGTCGTCCACCCCCGGTAGCTGTGTGGTCAGCGCGAAAGAATGTCAATCCAAAGGGCCCGGGTTCGATTCCCGGCTGGTTGTTTAACACTTATTCCACAGTTAAGTTGACACATTGTTTCTGTTCTAATTACCACACGTTTCTTTTCTGAACCTCGGCCTTGGACTGACTGACTCATGGCCAAAAGTTGGGTTCTAATATATCTTCACAATAATAGTTTCTGATATTACACATTGTTTGATGTTTAATTTACAGAAATAACAATTGATACTTAACTCATTAAATTAATTGAATACACTGAAAAAATCTGTCTTAAGTTCCTTCTACTAAAAGATTTAGGCCAAATTATTTGTTTAAATGATGAAATTAACATATATAGTTATGTAAACAATACTTTTGACAAAACAATGGAATTAATGAAGGACTGGTTTTTCTACCATGTTTTTGAATAGAGCCAATAGATCTTTTAAGAATGCTATTGTTTTGTCTCCCAAACGTTCACAATTAGTACAGAATCTATATTGGCTTACATGTCAACAATAGAATTTAAGTTATGAAATATTTACTGATTTCACTCTATGAAGAAGGATACTAACTAGGAATAGAAATAAAATAGAAAATCAATGACATACATAAAACTAAGCACAAAATTTCATCTGGTGTTATATTCTTTTAAAACTGAGGACTAGCCTTTCTCTTTTATGAAAATGCAGATTATATTCACATATGCTAATGGTAAATACATAAAGTAACAAAACGAATTTAAGGAGGCAGATGGCGAAATGAGAAGGGAATTAAAATCATCCCAGGTTGCTTTGTCACAATGTTACTACACAATCAACTCGGTATGTATAAAAATATTAAGTCAGTGTTGTAAATTGTGTTCTGTATAGTTATTTAGGCATACTTCACTGTTGCTGAGTAGACACAACAATAGGGGCAACAGTAAGGATGGTATGCAATGTGCAACTGACTGTCAAGTGGTCCCAATTAGTGAAGGCTCGACAAAGAAAGAGCAAGCACACTCCTTGAAACTTAATGGTACAAGTAGATCTGTAATAAAAATGCATTAGCAATCTGAGGCCAAGGTTATTTCAGTGCATTATGAATTAATACCCTAAGTGGGGCAGTTTTACCTGTATTGTACATGGAAAATTGGAAGGAAGTTCAAAATGTAACACATTCGAAAGTGCATAAAACATACATGTGGACAACGTATGAAAACTGGTTTTTACTCTAGTTTTATGTACAATCATAATTTTCATAGGACCAGCTCAAATTACACAGAACCTTGAAATACTGATACTCGAATTACCAGGGCTCTACTGTACATGGAATCTGAAGCAATACATTGTTTACCAGCATTTAAGTTACCAGTTGTGTATGGTATACATAGTGTGTTCAGCGACAGTGCTCAAAAATTAATGAACGGTGTAGCACTAGCTTCTTACATGATGAAATAATGTGAATATAGTGTATGTAATGTTTGCAGTGATCAGTGTTGAGAAATGAATGAAAGTTCTTTTCAGGAATGTATAGGGAAAACGGTATTGCACACCTGGAATTGTGCTGTATTTGCGAGATCAGCCATGTGGTCAGGAGGATGTGAGTTCTAATCTCCACTGGAATATCCTGATTTGATTTTATGTGGTTTCCCTAAATTACTGCGACAATGTATATCTTTCAACAAGAGACTGCAGTTCTGCAGGAAATTAAAGGGGAACAGTACTTGAGAATGGAGTGAGACAGGATTGTAACCTATCCCTGATATTATTCAATCTGTGTATTGATCAAAGTGTGAAGGAAACGAGGAGATATTTGGAAAAAGGAATTACAGTTGAGACAAAAGAAATAAAGTCTGATGACATTGTTATCCTGTCAGACATGGTGAAGGGCTTGAAAGAGTGGATGAACTGAGTAAACAGTGCCTAGAAAAGAGCTTGTAAAATGAGTATCAAGGAAAGTAAAATGAGGACAATAGAAGTAGTCAATTTAAGTCAGGTGATGCTTTGGGTATGAGACACTAACAGTTGTACATGAATTTCACAATTTGGGCAACAAAATAACTGATGATGGTAGAAGTAGGGAGGATATAAAATGCATATTGGCAGTAGGCGTGAAAAGCATTTTTGTGTAAGGGAAATAAGCTAGAATAGAATACAAATTTTGATGTTAAGAAGTATTATTTGAAGATATTTATCTCAAGGGCAGTGTTGTATAGCAGCAGTTTAGGCAATAAGAGAATAGAAGCTTTCAAAATGTGGTGCTGCAGTAGAATGCTATAGATTAAATCAGCAAACTAGGTTAACTAATCAGGAAGAACTGAGGTGACTTGTGGGAAAATTGTGGGACAACATGACTAAAATAAGGGATCAGTTTATAGGACATATCTCGAGGCATCAAGGAATAATTGGTTTGGTAATGTGGGAAGTGTGTGTTGGAAGGTGGGGGGAGAGGGTAATAACTGTAGTGGAAACCATGGCTCTATTTTGTATGAAATCTGAAATTGATGTGGGTTGCAGTAATAATACAAAGATGCTTGCATGTGTTACAGTAGTGAAGAGAGCTGCATCACAACAATCTTCAGACTGAAAACCACAATAACAACAACAGAGAAAAACCACAAACCTTTATCACAGTGCATCAATGACATGTACTCAAGAACTGTCTGATATCTGAGACAACTATCAAGAATGTCATTACTGACCTGTGGGCATTAGGCATATCACAGTGTGCACAGAATATAGGGTTAAACCTCAGTTGATTAAAACCTCATGTGGTCGCAATTACTCATTCTAGGCTCATTGCCCAGAAATTTCAGTATTGCCTCTTGTCTTTAGTTTTAAATATGGTAACCACAAATTTCATTTCTTCAGTGAAAAATTTAGGAGTAACATTTGATAAGGAGACATGCAGCAAAACTGGAGATACTATTGGAAATTTGCATTTGTAAAACAAGATGCTGAATTAGCAGGTAAGGTGTTATATGAATATCTTGGCCGATATTAAGAAAATTCATAAATCAAGCCTGTGTCTACTAAATTCACTCTTTATTATTAATCAGAATTAACTTTAGGGAGTAAATGCTTTGGGATGTTAGTATAACATTTTCAGTGTTAGAATGGACAGTTTTTAGATCTTAGCTGAACTGCTTACAAAGAAAATGCTGTAGGACAGATTGAATAAAAGTATGCTGTCTGTCCTGTTTGTGGGCCAGTACAGAAACAAAGATTTCTTGGTGCAAAGCAGGCAGTACTGAGGTTTTTAGGTAGTACCAAATTCACACACTCTGAACAAATGTTTCAAAAGTAATTAAACTTCACTGTAGATAATTTAGTCCCGTGTTCTTTCCATTTGGCAATCACTGTCTATTACCTATTTACTACTTGAGACTAAGGTTATTCACACAGGATCAGGTGGTAATTACACACCAATCTGCTTTGACCCTTGACATAACTGTGATGTGTGTAATCTACCCCTCCTTCCTACTTGCAGCTATTGTCAACATTAGTCTGTTATGAAGGTTTAAGAGGAGCAAATATTACAATAAACTTTCTATTTTACTTATCGTTTCACATACAGTTGGCTCCTGTTCTTTTTGCCTAGGGTTCTAACTCTTGAAGCTGAAATTCTCACATTTTATGTCCCCGTAGTTGAACTGACCTAAATAAATTTGAAGATTGTTGTTGCAGAATTCTTATTGTTATGTTAATATATTTTGTTACATTTTAGTATCTCATCCAGTCTTTTGATTTCTCACATTAACAAAGACAAAATTACATTCTTCACACAAAATACAAAAATATGTAGGATCACACCAGAGGCATGCTTACTACTGTCCCACTCAGCAGAAATAACAATGTTCTAAAGGGTTTAAGATTTTTCATGACAAATGAATTTCTATTAGTTTTGATTATTATTTTTATAAATGAATCCAGAAACAAACATGGTAAACATTACTAGATTGTATAATTAACAAAAGAAATTTCAGGCATACAAAATAATTTGTAATTTCAAATGTTTTAAAAAAAAGGGCATACTATTTTAACTCTACATTCAGAAGCAGTATTTATTGATTATAACATCCAAAATAAAGTAATCGCTTTTCAGAAATTTTAGCTTGAAATAAAACATACTGTGTATAAAATTATATGAATCTTTTCTGAAAAGCAGCTGAGATAATACTGATCTGTCCAAAGTAATACTGGTATCAATAACTACTGTTGAGGAAAACAAGTTCCAGAGGTGAATGTCCCATTACATGTGTTGTGTAATGACATGGTGAGGCTTCATATTTTTGAGCCTGTTTGGTTTGTAGATGATGTGTTGTAGTATTTGGTGGTGCTCTCTTGTGCTGGATATTTGTTAGTGAGCTGTTTCATACGAATTGCATATTTCTGGTTCATATTGGAAGATTCCATGCTGGTTTACTGGTGAGGTACTTTAAGTTAGTAAATTGTGGCTGAAGGATTTATTTTTATATTTGAAACTATTTGTGCCATGATTTCCTAATGGTCCGAGATTTAATATTATTTATCTTTTCTCTTCAGTTGTGAATAACATACAGATATGTATGAATAGGTCATAGATTGTTGCAATGGGCAATGATATGGTGGCTGTGGTAAAGTTCCTACAGTTAGTTGGACTGGTGGTGGATGATTTTCTTTTTTTTTTTTTTTACATTTTTGTGTGTATCCAGGGGAATTGGGGGATGTTGAGCACTTTTGTGTGATATTCTATGTGTGATATGATTTTGTTGTTTATAGTTGTTTGTGTATATTGAAACTGGGGATGTATACCGTAATTGGTGATGAATTTTGGGGTCTTCCTTCTTTATGTTTGGTAATTGTGTTGGATTGTGATTGGTAGGTGTTCTGGGTATTGATCTACGATTGCTGGTAACAATACATTTCTGATATTAGTCACGTGAGCTCAGTGATGTTTGTTGTACTGTGGACATCAGTTTAGAGAGAGTAAGTGGAAGTGTGGATAATGGATTTTAGAGTTTGATTGTGTTGGTTTTAGTACTGTGAGCTTCATTTTTTGGTGCCATATAGGTCAAATGAAATTTGTCATCTGATTTTGGAGTAGTGTGAATGTTCATAATATCTAGTGCTTCGCTTGAGGTATATGGACAAAGTGAAATTTGCAACATCATGTCTTAGAGTTGTATGTTGGTTCTGGTATCAAGGGCTTTGTAGGAACTAGGTAGGTCAGCGGAAAATTGTGGTGTTGGGTTACTGGTATTGTATTCTTCATTTGAGATGTATAGGTCATGCAACATTTACAACACCAATCGTTTTCAGTTTTGCAATTTTTTTGTGTTAAATTCTCAGAATTTTGTAAGCTTGATTTTTAGATGGATATTTGCTCTGGAGTGATTTCATTATTCTTACTGTCATGTATTTAGTTTGTCCCCACCCAAAACCCCCTTCTTCTTTGGTTATCTTTTTCGTTTCATTCTGTTGCTGGAGTTAAATCATGTGGGTGAAGTCACAAATTTCTGTTATGCTAATGTACCTTTTATAATAGTTTGTTCTTCTGATATAGTTTGTGTGATTTGATTAGTTCACTGATCTAGTTTTATCAAGATTACATTGGTTTTACACTGTGTCGTCCACCCCCGGTAGCTGTGTGGTCAGCGCGAAAGAATGTCAATCCAAAGGGCCCGGGTTCGATTCCCGGCTGGTTGTTTAACACTTATTCCACAGTTAAGTTGACACATTGTTTCTGTTCTAATTACCACACGTTTCTTTTCTGAACCTCGGCCTTGGACTGACTGACTCATGGCCAAAAGTTGGGTTCTAATATATCTTCACAATAATAGTTTCTGATATTACACATTGTTTGATGTTTAATTTACAGAAATAACAATTGATACTTAACTCATTAAATTAATTGAATACACTGAAAAAATCTGTCTTAAGTTCCTTCTACTAAAAGATTTAGGCCAAATTATTTGTTTAAATGATGAAATTAACATATATAGTTATGTAAACAATACTTTTGACAAAACAATGGAATTAATGAAGGACTGGTTTTTCTACCATGTTTTTGAATAGAGCCAATAGATCTTTTAAGAATGCTATTGTTTTGTCTCCCAAACGTTCACAATTAGTACAGAATCTATATTGGCTTACATGTCAACAATAGAATTTAAGTTATGAAATATTTACTGATTTCACTCTATGAAGAAGGATACTAACTAGGAATAGAAATAAAATAGAAAATCAATGACATACATAAAACTAAGCACAAAATTTCATCTGGTGTTATATTCTTTTAAAACTGAGGACTAGCCTTTCTCTTTTATGAAAATGCAGATTATATTCACATATGCTAATGGTAAATACATAAAGTAACAAAACGAATTTAAGGAGGCAGATGGCGAAATGAGAAGGGAATTAAAATCATCCCAGGTTGCTTTGTCACAATGTTACTACACAATCAACTCGGTATGTATAAAAATATTAAGTCAGTGTTGTAAATTGTGTTCTGTATAGTTATTTAGGCATACTTCACTGTTGCTGAGTAGACACAACAATAGGGGCAACAGTAAGGATGGTATGCAATGTGCAACTGACTGTCAAGTGGTCCCAATTAGTGAAGGCTCGACAAAGAAAGAGCAAGCACACTCCTTGAAACTTAATGGTACAAGTAGATCTGTAATAAAAATGCATTAGCAATCTGAGGCCAAGGTTATTTCAGTGCATTATGAATTAATACCCTAAGTGGGGCAGTTTTACCTGTATTGTACATGGAAAATTGGAAGGAAGTTCAAAATGTAACACATTCGAAAGTGCATAAAACATACATGTGGACAACGTATGAAAACTGGTTTTTACTCTAGTTTTATGTACAATCATAATTTTCATAGGACCAGCTCAAATTACACAGAACCTTGAAATACTGATACTCGAATTACCAGGGCTCTACTGTACATGGAATCTGAAGCAATACATTGTTTACCAGCATTTAAGTTACCAGTTGTGTATGGTATACATAGTGTGTTCAGCGACAGTGCTCAAAAATTAATGAACGGTGTAGCACTAGCTTCTTACATGATGAAATAATGTGAATATAGTGTATGTAATGTTTGCAGTGATCAGTGTTGAGAAATGAATGAAAGTTCTTTTCAGGAATGTATAGGGAAAACGGTATTGCACACCTGGAATTGTGCTGTATTTGCGAGATCAGCCATGTGGTCAGGAGGATGTGAGTTCTAATCTCCACTGGAATATCCTGATTTGATTTTATGTGGTTTCCCTAAATTACTGCGACAATGTATATCTTTCAACAAGAGACTGCAGTTCTGCAGGAAATTAAAGGGGAACAGTACTTGAGAATGGAGTGAGACAGGATTGTAACCTATCCCTGATATTATTCAATCTGTGTATTGATCAAAGTGTGAAGGAAACGAGGAGAAATTTGGAAAAAGGAATTACAGTTGAGACAAAAGAAATAAAGTCTGATGACATTGTTATCCTGTCAGACATGGTGAAGGGCTTGAAAGAGTGGATGAACTGAGTAAACAGTGCCTAGAAAAGAGCTTGTAAAATGAGTATCAGGGAAAGTAAAATGAGGACAATAGAAGTAGTCAATTTAAGTCAGGTGATGCTTTGGGTATGAGACACTAACAGTTGTACATGAATTTCACAATTTGGGCAACAAAATAACTGATGATGGTAGAAGTAGGGAGGATATAAAATGCATATTGGCAGTAGGCGTGAAAAGCATTTTTGTGTAAGGGAAATAAGCTAGAATAGAATACAAATTTTGATGTTAAGAAGTATTATTTGAAGATATTTATCTCAAGGGCAGTGTTGTATAGCAGCAGTTTAGGCAATAAGAGAATAGAAGCTTTCAAAATGTGGTGCTGCAGTAGAATGCTATAGATTAAATCAGCAAACTAGGTTAACTAATCAGGAAGAACTGAGGTGACTTGTGGGAAAATTGTGGGACAACATGACTAAAATAAGGGATCAGTTTATAGGACATATCTCGAGGCATCAAGGAATAATTGGTTTGGTAATGTGGGAAGTGTGTGTTGGAAGGTGGGGGGAGAGGGTAATAACTGTAGTGGAAACCATGGCTCTATTTTGTATGAAATCTGAAATTGATGTGGGTTGCAGTAATAATACAAAGATGCTTGCATGTGTTACAGTAGTGAAGAGAGCTGCATCACAACAATCTTCAGACTGAAAACCACAATAACAACAACAGAGAAAAACCACAAACCTTTATCACAGTGCATCAATGACATGTACTCAAGAACTGTCTGATATCTGAGACAACTATCAAGAATGTCATTACTGACCTGTGGGCATTAGGCATATCACAGTGTGCACAGAATATAGGGTTAAACCTCAGTTGATTAAAACCTCATGTGGTCGCAATTACTCATTCTAGGCTCATTGCCCAGAAATTTCAGTATTGCCTCTTGTCTTTAGTTTTAAATATGGTAACCACAAATTTCATTTCTTCAGTGAAAAATTTAGGAGTAACATTTGATAAGGAGACATGCAGCAAAACTGGAGATACTATTGGAAATTTGCATTTGTAAAACAAGATGCTGAATTAGCAGGTAAGGTGTTATATGAATGTCTTGGCCGATATTAAGAAAATTCATAAATCAAGCCTGTGTCTACTAAATTCACTCTTTATTATTAATCAGAATTAACTTTAGGGAGTAAATGCTTTGGGATGTTAGTATAACATTTTCAGTGTTAGAATGGACAGTTTTTAGATCTTAGCTGAACTGCTTACAAAGAAAATGCTGTAGGACAGATTGAATAAAAGTATGCTGTCTGTCCTGTTTGTGGGCCAGTACAGAAACAAAGATTTCTTGGTGCAAAGCAGGCAGTACTGAGGTTTTTAGGTAGTACCAAATTCACACACTCTGAACAAATGTTTCAAAAGTAATTAAACTTCACTGTAGATAATTTAGTCCCGTGTTCTTTCCATTTGGCAATCACTGTCTATTACCTATTTACTACTTGAGACTAAGGTTATTCACACAGGATCAGGTGGTAATTACACACCAATCTGCTTTGACCCTTGACATAACTGTGATGTGTGTAATCTACCCCTCCTTCCTACTTGCAGCTATTGTCAACATTAGTCTGTTATGAAGGTTTAAGAGGAGCAAATATTACAATAAACTTTCTATTTTACTTATCGTTTCACATACAGTTGGCTCCTGTTCTTTTTGCCTAGGGTTCTAACTCTTGAAGCTGAAATTCTCACATTTTATGTCCCCGTAGTTGAACTGACCTAAATAAATTTGAAGATTGTTGTTGCAGAATTCTTATTGTTATGTTAATATATTTTGTTACATTTTAGTATCTCATCCAGTCTTTTGATTTCTCACATTAACAAAGACAAAATTACATTCTTCACACAAAATACAAAAATATGTAGGATCACACCAGAGGCATGCTTACTACTGTCCCACTCAGCAGAAATAACAATGTTCTAAAGGGTTTAAGATTTTTCATGACAAATGAATTTCTATTAGTTTTGATTATTATTTTTATAAATGAATCCAGAAACAAACATGGTAAACATTACTAGATTGTATAATTAACAAAAGAAATTTCAGGCATACAAAATAATTTGTAATTTCAAATGTTTTAAAAAAAAGGGCATACTATTTTAACTCTACATTCAGAAGCAGTATTTATTGATTATAACATCCAAAATAAAGTAATCGCTTTTCAGAAATTTTAGCTTGAAATAAAACATACTGTGTATAAAATTATATGAATCTTTTCTGAAAAGCAGCTGAGATAATACTGATCTGTCCAAAGTAATACTGGTATCAATAACTACTGTTGAGGAAAACAAGTTCCAGAGGTGAATGTCCCATTACATGTGTTGTGTAATGACATGGTGAGGCTTCATATTTTTGAGCCTGTTTGGTTTGTAGATGATGTGTTGTAGTATTTGGTGGTGCTCTCTTGTGCTGGATATTTGTTAGTGAGCTGTTTCATACGAATTGCATATTTCTGGTTCATATTGGAAGATTCCATGCTGGTTTACTGGTGAGGTACTTTAAGTTAGTAAATTGTGGCTGAAGGATTTATTTTTATATTTGAAACTATTTGTGCCATGATTTCCTAATGGTCCGAGATTTAATATTATTTATCTTTTCTCTTCAGTTGTGAATAACATACAGATATGTATGAATAGGTCATAGATTGTTGCAATGGGCAATGATATGGTGGCTGTGGTAAAGTTCCTACAGTTAGTTGGACTGGTGGTGGATGATTTTCTTTTTTTTTTTTTTTTTTGCATTTTTGTGTGTATCCAGGGGAATTGGGGGATGTTGAGCACTTTTGTGTGATATTCTATGTGCGATATGATTTTGTTGTTTATAGTTGTTTGTGTATATTGAAACTGGGGATGTATACCGTAATTGGTGATGAATTTTGGGGTCTTCCTTCTTTATGTTTGGTAATTGTGTTGGATTGTGATTGGTAGGTGTTCTGGGTATTGATCTACGATTGCTGGTAACAATACATTTCTGATATTAGTCACGTGAGCTCAGTGATGTTTGTTGTACTGTGGACATCAGTTTAGAGAGAGTAAGTGGAAGTGTGGATAATGGATTTTAGAGTTTGATTGTGTTGGTTTTAGTACTGTGAGCTTCATTTTTTGGTGCCATATAGGTCAAATGAAATTTGTCATCTGATTTTGGAGTAGTGTGAATGTTCATAATATCTAGTGCTTCGCTTGAGGTATATGGACAAAGTGAAATTTGCAACATCATGTCTTAGAGTTGTATGTTGGTTCTGGTATCAAGGGCTTTGTAGGAACTAGGTAGGTCAGCGGAAAATTGTGGTGTTGGGTTACTGGTATTGTATTCTTCGTTTGAGATGTATAGGTCATGCAACATTTACAACACCAATCGTTTTCAGTTTTGCAATTTTTTTGTGTTAAATTCTCAGAATTTTGTAAGCTTGATTTTTAGATGGATATTTGCTCTGGAGTGATTTCATTATTCTTACTGTCATATATTTAGTTTGTCCCCACCCAAAACCCTCTTCTTCTTTGGTTATCTTTTTCGTTTCATTCTGTTGCTGGAGTTAAATCATGTGGGTGGAGTCACAAATTTCTGTTATGCTAATGTACCTTTTATAATAGTTTGTTCTTCTGATATAGTTTGTGTGATTTGATTAGTTCACTGATCTAGTTTTATCAAGATTACATTGGTTTTACACTGTGTCGTCCACCCCCGGTAGCTGTGTGGTCAGCGCAAAAGAATGTCAATCCAAAGGGCCCGGGTTCGATTCCCGGCTGGGTTGGAGATTTCCTCCGCTCAGGGACTGGGTGTTGTGTTGTCCTAATCATCAACATTTCCTCCCCATCGACACACAAGTCACCGAAGTGGCATCAAATCGAATGACTGGCAGCAGGCCAATGGTCTACCAGACGGGAGCCGATCGTCACACGATATATATATACTCTTTGCCTTTACAAATGTCTGCTTGTGTCTGTGTATGTGCGGATGGATATGTGTGTGTGTGCGAGTGTATACCTGTCCTTTTTCCCCCCTAAGGTAAGTCTTTCTGCTCACGGGCTTGGAATGACTCCTTACCCTCTCCCTTAAAACCCACATCCTTTCATCTTTCCCTCTCCTTCCCTCTTTCCTGACGAAGCAACCATTGGTTGCGAAAGCTTGAAATTTGTGTGTATGTATGTGTTTGTTTGTGTATCTATTGACCTGCCAGCGCTTTCGTATGGTAAGTCACATCATCTTTGTTTTTAAATATATTTTTCCCACATGGAATGTTTCCCTCTATTATAGATATATTATAGAGGGAAACATTCCACGTAGGAAAAATATATGTAAAAACAAAGATGATGTGACTTACTAATGAAAGTGCTGGCAGGAAAGGCACACACACAAAATCACATCATCTTGTGTGTGTATATATATATAATGGAGGGAAACATTCCACGTGGGAAAAATATATCTAAAAACAAAGATGATGTGATTTACCGAACGATAGCGCTGGCAGGTTGATAGACACACAAACAAACACAAACACACACACGAAATTCAAGCTTTCGCAACAAACTGTTGCCTCATCAGGAAAGAGGGAAGGAGAGGGAAAGACGAAAGGATGTGGGTTTTAAGGGAGAGGGTAAGGACATAGCCCAGCTGTAACCAACACCTTCTCGCCTTTTTTCACACCAGATCTCCAGTTACTTTCCAGTTCACCTTTATCTCTCCCCACATTTATTTATTTTCATTTTCATTTCAGCCTCATGTTACACTTTTCACCTTCTAATACCATGTCACCCTCACAACACCCCCACAACGACCCCATTAAGTTTTATCTACATTCCCTCCGCAAACATGCTTTCGACCTAGCCAGATTACGCTCCCATATTCTATTTGCTCAGGCTTGTTTGACATTTGGCATTACCCCCACAGGCCTCACACTTAAAGTTCCCATCTCTGGCTGCAACCCTTCTTTCCATCAGTCCCTGTACCAGTTCCAAACTGAACAATCCATTGCCCTCACCCACCTAATCCTTCACCTACACATCAACTCAGCCAATGAACACACCCGTCAACTCCTATCCTTAATAAAAGTCCTTAATCTTTCCTCTCCCACATCCACACCGGCTGCTCAGAGCATCCTCCTACAGGCCAACCGTAAATTAGAACAGCATGCCACCCTCCACCTCAAAAAACTATCCAATCTCCTGGTTTCCCACCTCCGGAAAGGCAACTCACTCACCCTTCACAACCTTTCCAGCAAACCTCAACCTCCTCTCATTGCACACAAACCCAGTCTCTCCCATCTACTCAATCTCCCACTTCCAGCTCCACTTCCTCCAAAACCTCAAAATTCCAATCAACACAATCTGGAACCACAACACCCTAATTCAGTAGTTAACTTTTCCTCCAAACCTCTCTCCTAATCCGAAACCTCTGTCCTATCCAAAGGCCTCACCTTCAGCCCCACTCCCAGATTCAACCAAACAGCCCTCGTCAAAGATTTACTGTCCTACACTCGTACTCTCTGCTGGAAATATCACTTTTCCACGAAGAAAAATGATCCTAATCCTACTCCTAATGATCCAACTCCCAAAGACACCATCCAAATTGAACCTGCCTGGAACAGTTCCATCCTCCGTCGCAGCGGACCCACCTCCTCTTCCTCAAAATCACCCTCTCCAAACCTTCCAGGAATTTCTGACTTCCAGCCTTGCATCTCAATCCTTCTTAAAAAACCTTAATCCTACTCCCAACATCACCACTGCTGAAACCCAGGCTATCCATGATCTGAAGACTGACCGATCCATCGTCATTCTTCCGGCGGACAAGGGTTCCACGACCGTGGTACTCGATCGTCGGGAGTAGGTGGCTGAGGGACTGCGACAGCTTTCAGACAACACCACATACAAAATTTGCAAAGGTAACCCCATTCCCGATGTCCTTCAAGGAATCCTCAGAACCTTAGGCCCCCTGCAAAACATTTCACCTGACTCCATCAACCTCCTGACCCCACTGACACCCTGCACCCCTACCTTCTACCTTCTTCCTAAAATCCACAAACACAATCATCCCGGCAGCCCCATTGTAGCTGGTTACCAAGCGCCCTCAGAACGTATCTCTGCCTACGTATAGCACGGCCAGCACATCTTGGCACATTGTTACACCGTCCGGGTTATCTGGATACTTCCCACCAACACCAACCTATCCGAACTCCGGAGATGGGCACTTGCTCTTCAATATATCCTCTCTTCCCGTTACCCACCAGGCCTCAATCTCCGCTAATTTCAAGTTGCCGCCACTCATACCTCACCTGTCATTCAACATCATCTTTGCCTCTTCACTTGCGCCTCGACTGACATCTCTGCCCAATCTCTTTGTCTTTAAATATGTCTGCTTGTGGGCTGGCCGCGGTGGTCTCGCGGTTCTAGGCACGCAGTCCGGACCGTGCGACTGCTACGGTCGCAGGTTCGAATCCTGCCTCGGGCATGGCTGTGTGTGATGTCCTTAGGTTAGTTAGGTTTCAGTAGTTCTAAGTTCTAGGGGACTGATGACCACAGCAGTTGAGTCCCATAGTGCTCAGAGCCATTTGAACCATTTTTTTTGTCTGCTTGTGTCTGTATATGTGTGGATGGATATGTGTGTGTGTGCGAGTGTATACCTGTCCTTTTTCCCCCTAAGGAAGGCCTTCCACTCCCGGGATTTGAATGACTCCTTACCCTCTCCCTTAAAACCCACATCCTTTCGTCTTTCCCTCTCCTTCCCCTCTTTCCGATGAGGCAATAGTTTCTTGCGAAAGCTTGAATTTTGTGTGTGTGTTTGTGTTTGTTTGTGTGTCTATCGACCTGCCAGCACTTTCGTTCGGTAAGTCACATCATCTTTGTGAAACATTCCACATGGGAAAGGTATATTTCAAAACAAAGATGATGTGGCTTACTATACGAAAGCGCTGGCAGGTCGATAGAAACACAAATAAACACATACATACACACAAAATTCTAGCTTTTGCAACCAATGTTTGCTTCGTCAGGAAAGAAGGAAGGAGAGGGAAAGACGAAAGGATGTGGGTTTTAAGGGAGAGGGTAAGGAGTCATTCCAATCCCGGGAGCGGAAAGACTTACCTTAGGGGGAAAAAAGGACAGGTATACACTCGCACACACACACATATCCATCCGCACATACACAGACACAAGCAGACATTTGTAAAGGCAAAGAGTTTGGGCTTTTTTTTCTCATCAGTCTTATATTTTTATATTATACATATATATATAATTTTCAAATATTTAAAACACTAATAAAAAACATTTAATACACTGTATTAAAATACTTTTAACTTCACAACAAGAGAAACTGCGTAGGATGACCATATGTTTTATACAGTACAACTGTAATAACAGTTACTTATTCATCAAGGAAATTTCCTACCAGCTTGTTGAAAACTTCTGCATATCGCAAGTGTACATTATGTTTCCCATCCTTGAAAACATATTTCCTGCTCATGTTGCATGCATACCATTGCATCCACCCATGCAGCCCATAAGTCAGCAAATCCTTTTACCCCATACAGATCTTCCATGGGTTTCCGATAGCGTTCTGACATTGCCATAACATCACGGATACCTATGTAAATTTCAGCATCTTCAGCACTCATGAAAGCATTTGCACCCCAAACAATTAATTTGTTGACATTTTGGGGATATTTGCCGGCCATTATTAGTGCTGTGATACCTCCATCACTCCATCCCAGAAGTGAGTATTTGTTGATAATCAGTACTTCCATGAGCTTCGCTGCACAAGTTGCATCCCTGAAGAAGAAATCTGGTGGGAAGTCACGTGTAGGAGGTTGGCTATGCCCATAGCCTGGAGGATCTCATGCTATAATGGTGTATTTTGACTGTCTTAAGCCACCTTCTACTTGCGACTTAAAATCAGTCCAAATGGAACCTAGGGCCCCCAGTAGAAGCAATAAATGATGCTGTCCCATACCGACCTTCAAATAGTTAATAACTTGTTCTCCAACATTAACTTTTTGTTCCTTGGTAACCGTGCTATAGCAGTTTAAGATAAATTTATTACTGTTACCATACTTTTGTTTCAGTCCTGTGTGACAACCGCAAAGTGCTTTTGTCAATATGTGTCTAAAGAACGTGTTGACCTTTGTTTTATTTACTATTTGCCAAGTAACAGGCGATTTTCCAGAACCCGCGGAGACTCAGAAAATTACTACGACCTACTGTTAAAAGCTGTTCATATCAAGCTGTGATAATCAAAGACCTATGAAAGTTCATTCTGTTTGTTTGCCTTTACAAATGTCTGCTTGTGTCTGTGTATGTGCAGCTGGATATGTGTGTGTGTGTGAGTGTATACCTGTCCTTTTCCCCCCTAAGGTAAGTCTTTCTGCTCCCAGGATTGGAATGACTCCTTACCCTCTCCCTTAAAACCCACATCCTTTCGTCTTTCCCTCTCCTTCGCTCTTTCCTGATGAAGCTTGAATTTTGTGTGTGTGTTTGTGTTTATTTGTGTGTCTATCAACATACCAACACTTTCGTTTGGTAAGTTACATCATCTTTGTTTTTATACACACACACACACACACACACACACACACACACACACACACACAGTGTCTCTTCATTGTATTTATGGCTAGCCGTTAATAGATTACCAGCTAGCTCACTGGCTGAAAAGTAATAATAATGAACATACTGGTCTCTGTCATTGGTAATGTTACTGTTAAGGAACACTTACATATATTTCTTAATAGCACAAGCAATCATTTTAGTCTTTTATGCTACAAGGTTTTTGTTAAATATCTATCTTCTTAGCCGGAGTTGCCAGGAAAAGCAATTTCAGGTCACATTTAAAATTGACAAGCAATTTATCAGCAGATTGCATATCTGGAGCATTCTGAAGGTCATGTAGCTACAGCAAGATGTGAGAATGAAACATATGTGCACTGATTGTGGTGAGAAGTACAGTTCACGTCTGGGCACAGCTGCACAGCTCCAACAATGCTGCGAACACGTAATAAATATGTACCATCTGATGATAGTGATTCAAAACTGGTCATGGTAAATAAAGATTGAAAACTTGTACAAAATGTGGTTGATTGCAGTAAATTCTGCAAACTTTTATTAATCACAGTCAATTTACCACATCTATAATGGAAAGACTTTAAAGGCCGAAATTGTTTTGGTACCTGTCAAATTATATTAGTGGGAATATAGTAGAAAACTTTTGTGGCTATTATTGAATGTTTTTGTGAGCATTTGGCAGATTTAGTGATAAACAGTTAGTATATTTTTTTCAAAACTTTTTTTTTTTATTTTCAGTAAAATAAATTTTTGGCTTGTGAACAGTCATGGTGAAGTGGTGGAGCAGGATTGTTGGTTGTATACAACATTGCACACACTTAAAATGAGGAATAACTGCACATGGGATGCAAAAGGAGCAAAACATACATCGAGATTATTTTTATTGTTGTCATTGTCAGTGGCAGTTGGATGTACATCAATGGGGGGTGGTGGTTAGGGCAACATTTGGTTCTCCCCTTCCTGTACATCCTATAGTGCCTGAGAAAGTTGTGTGGTGCCTGAAATATCCGTTATTATAGTGGACACATAGATGCCAAGGAAGAATTGGAGTTGGCTGACACCTAGCCACTGCCACAATCACAGAGTTATATTAGTCAAGGCTTAGTGTGGCTGTGAAAACTCAGTTCATGATGATCTGTGATCTGCATTATCAATAAGGACAGAAATATAACTTTTGTGTAAAATTTGCAACCTTACCTCTGATTTACAAGGTAGTTATGTACTATGCTGTGAAGATATTTGACAAACTCCCATCTAACATGCAGCAAGTAATTGGTTATCCATACAAAAGATAATTTAAAACATACCTCATTAGCGACTACTTCCACTGATTGGATTCTGCTTAAGCTGGATGGCAAGTAGCTCGTTGTAAACTGTAATGACATATTTAGGTTACTGTTTTCTATGATAAATGCCTGATTAATCAAATAAATATTGAGTTCCTGATAAGATGGCCTGCAGCTACCTAATATAACTGAAGTAGCAGCATCTTTCTTTATAATTTACTAGACCATATTTAACTGACATAAACAGGACTAGTATTAAGTAGTATTGTGACAGTTTACTATTAAAGTAGCATATGACTTAACCTATGTTTGGTTGTCTTTTATTAATGTTTATCTTTACTTGTTCTATAGCCCTGTAAGTTTACCTTCTTGGAACAATATACAGAATATGTTGAGTGAGTGGCAGAAGTCACTATTATTTTGAAATTGTAAGGGTTTATTTATGTCAATTCTCATTAGTAAATGTATATATTATGGAGGTGCAGTTACAATGCTTAATGCCTTGAAGATGCACCGAAAAAATGACTGTTGGTAAACTATCTCCAACTCACCACTTACAATGTGAATGGAATATATGATCAGATTAGCTGATCATATGCTCACCATTTGACAACTTAATAATTGCTCAAATTCAGGGGTTTCTACTCCTGGGTACTTCATTGGAGATTTTATTTGCAACTCATTGGTGACAGAGTGGTGTACGCTACATACAAAATTCATGTTACTAATCAGCATTTATTTAATTAATTTCTGATTTGACATATAGTGATGTTGTTCTACTTATGTTTGTTCTTTCCATTACTGCCATTTTCAGTCAAAAAATATTCACTAATACATTCAATGTACCTTTGATTTATTTTTAGAAATACATTGCATATCCAGTACCATACTAGAATGACTACTGGTTTGCACAACGGAACTTTCTCTGCCATCACTCTAATTTTCTGGGATGGCTACTAAGGATAGGTCATGGCCATTACCCAAGATCATTATTTTATATTTTACCATCTGTGCCAAATTAAAGCGTCTGGTAATATATTAATGTTATGGCAAACCAAACTGAACATATCTACAAGAAACTGTTGTAAATATGCATTCATTTTGCCTTGGCAGCCAGAGACTGTGTTCATGTGTATGTGAGTTGCTTGCAACTCACAAGCACATTTAAGTGCATGTGAGTTGCTCGCAACTCACAAGCACATGACGACAGCCTCTGGCTGTCAAGGCAAGACTGTGTGTGTGTGTGTGTGTGTGTGTGTGTGTGTGTGTGTGTAAGGCCTGTTTGGCTGAAACCTTTGTTTGACAATTTTTTTGTATGTATCTGTGTCTCAGCATCTCCACTGTGTGGTGAGTAGCAACTATCATTTTCATAGTGCTGTCATTATTCCAGGCTGTATTTTCCATTGTTTGAAGATTAGTGTTAAACATGCTATTGACCAAAGTAGTAAAGACAGACTATCAGGCTAGTAGTGAGAGACATGACATACAATGGATGTCTTGCCAAGAGTATAGTTCACCTCTTACTATGTGGTGCCCATCAAGATAGACAGTCTTGCTTAAGGCTTTTCACATCAGATCTGTGGCTGAGCAGCCACCAACTGTATGTTGCCTCAAGCTGAATAACAGATTAGTAAAGACATAAACTGAGAGAAAACTTTTTCAGGGTATAAACTTGAAACTGATATTAAATTGTCAGATTCTTTGAGCAAAAGTTGGCTTACACATCACCAAGTGCTCTCATAGTACAAGTTTTCTTCTTAACTGAAGCTAATGACTATTTCTATTCATCAGTGTGTTTGAGAATTATTCCCAAACAAAAAATTCAAAATGCAAAAATTTATAGCCCCAGCATTTGAGTCTGACTGCCAGAATGGTTCTATTGCTGCCAGTGTACATTTAGTATAAGGAGCATGAAGGTAAGATTACAGAAATAATGTCTTGTACAGAGGCACACAAACAGTCATTTTTACCATGCTCTATTTGTGAGTGGAAGAGGAAAGGAAATGTCTAGTGGTGGTATGGGGTACCCTCCACCACACACCATATGGTGGCTTGAGCAGTATCTATGTAGATGTAGATGTAGAAGTATTCCTTTAGTAGTTGGGACAGCTTGGGAAATCAGCTCCCAGGAACACATTGCATAGCCAGCAGTTGAACTGCCATATGTTGCAGAGGAGGCTGTGGTGTAGGTGGCTGTTCTGTAAAATCTTGATTGATGGCATCGTATGAAGTGGGATGAAGATGTGATACATCACCCAAGATTGCTGTATGGGGAGGGGGTGGGGGGGATAGTGAGGTGCTGCTCATATGTGTTGCATGACACAGCAGGCATGGATGAAAAAACTACCTGCAAACATGGATGGAACAATTGTGGTTATTGAAGGATGAGTTGGTAGGTCTGAATGCCTATCAGTACCTTGCAGCTTGAGTCTGGAATAATTGTCCTGCTTCTACTGTGGGTAGGATGTGGACATACATGGTAGATGCATTGAGATGAAAGATTGTGGTATGAATTCCTGCATCAACTGGTGTAGGCCGTAATCTGGGGTGGCATACGTTGGCAGCCAACATATGCTGCTATTTGGAATGGAGCTGTCATATATGAATCCTACCATTGTGGTGCAGATGATGTTAAGTTTGTTGCATGAAGACTGGCATGGCTTGTAGTTCCACAATCAAGTGAAGCTGGCCTTTCAATGTCTAGATTGCCTTTGCTTCAAAATCAAAGTCTGATAAGTAGGTATAAAAAGCAGGATCCAAGGCGCTAGACATTAGGTGATCCATTGCCTGTTGGTCAATAATGAGTAAGGAGCAGGGTGTTTTCCCCGATAGACTGAAATATGCCATTGTAAAACCATTGCATAAAAAGGGGGATACGTCAGATGTCAACAACTATTGCCCAATCTCTCTTCTGACAGCTCTATCAAAATTTTTTGAGACAGTAATGTATTCAATAGTAGCCTCACATATTTCTAAAAATAAAGTACTACCAAAATGTCAGTTTGGTTTTCAGAAAGGCTTTTCAACAGAAAATGTTATATATGCTTTCACTGATCAAATATTATATGCTCTGAATAACCGGACATCAACCATTGGTATTTTTTGTGATCTCTCAAAGGCCTTTGATTGTGTAAATCATGGAATTCTTTTAGATAAGCTAAATCATTATGGTTTGAGGGGGGCAGTGCACAAATGGTTTAATTCATACTTAACTGGAAGAATGCAGAAAGTTGAAATAAGTGGTTCATGTAATGTTAAAACAACAGCTGATTCCTCAAACTGGGGGGCTATCAAGTACGGGGTCCCACAGGGTTCGGTCTTACGTCCTTTACTGTTCTTGATATACATTAATGACTTACCATTCCACATTGATGAAGATGCAAAGTTAGTTCTTTTTGCTGATGATACAAGTATAGTAATAACATCCAAAAACCAAGAACTAAGTTATGTAATTGTAAATGATGTTTTTCACAAAAGTATTAAGTGGTTCTCAGCATACGGACTCTCTTTAAATTTTGATAAAACACAGTATATACAGTTCCGTACAGTAAATGGCACAACTCCAGTAATAAATATAGACTTTGAACAGAAGTCTGTAGCTAATGTAGAATTTTCAAAAATTTTTAGGTGTGTCCATTGATGAGAGGTTAAACTGTAAGCAACACATTGATGGTCTGCTGAAACGTCTGAGTTCAGCTATGTATGCTATTAGGGTTATTGCAAATTTTGGTAATAAGAATCTCAGTAAATTAGCTTACTGTGCCTACTTTCATTCCTTGCTTTCATATGGCATCATATTCTGGGGTAATTCATCGTTGAGTAGGAAAGTATTCATTGCTCAAAAACGTGCAATCAGAATAATTGCTGGAGCCCACCCACGGTCATCCTGCAGACATCTATTTAAGGATCTAGGAATTCTCACAGTAACCTCACAGTATATGTGTTCACTTATGAAATTTGTTGTTAATAATCCAACCCAGTTCAAAAGTAATAGCAGTGTGCATAGCTATAATACCAGGAGAAAGGATCATCTTCACTATGCAGGGTTAAATCTGACTTTGGCACAGAAAGGGGTAAATTATGCTGCCATAAAAGTCTTTGGTCACCTACCAAACAGCATCAAAAGCCGGACAGATAGCCAACCAACATTTAAAAATAAATTAAAAGAATTTCTAGATGACAACTCCTTCTACTCATTGGCTGAATTTTTAGATATAAATTAAGGGAGGGAAAAGAAAAAACTTAAACATTAGTGTCATGCAATATTTTGTGTACTGTAATATCTTGTACAGACATCTTTTATTAACCTGACACGTTCCACATCATTACGAAGTGTCGTATTCATGATCTATGGAACAAGTATTAATCTAATCTAATCTAATCTACTCTAATAGTGGTATGAAATATGAAATTAATAATTCATGAAAAAATAAACAGATTCAATAGTGACATGAGCTGGCACTACTGTGGATACAAAATTCATTTTATTGTTGAAGAAACACAATATGTAAACAGAAGCATATGTGAAAGTTAACACACAACCTTAGAGACTAGAGTCAAGATCATAGTTTGCCATAGGAGTAGTTTCTTTGGTTATTGGTAGTTGCCAAGACCTCATGTATTGAAGTTACTGTTGTGATTATAATAGAGGGAAACATTCACGTAGGAAAAATACATCCAAAAACAAAGATGATGTGACTTATCATATGAAAGTGCTGGCAGGTCGACAGACACACAAACAAACACAAACATACACACAAAATTCAAGCTTTCGCAACAAACTGTTGCCTCATCAGGAAAGAGGGAAGGAGAGGGAAAGATGCTTTCGTCTTTCCCTCTCCTTCCCTCTATCCTGATGAGGCAACAGTTTGTTGTGAAAGCTTGAATTTTGTGTGTATGTTTGTGTTTGTTTGTGTGTCTGTCGACCTGCCAGCACTTTCATTTGGTAAGTCACATCATCTTTGTTTTTGAAGTTACTGTTGTAATAGATGTGACTTTCACTTAGGTTTTGTGTGCTTGATCAGCACACACTTCTCAGTGTGGTGGTTGACAGAGTAATAATTTATTCATCAGAATGTACATTTTTTAATGTAACACGATAGTACAGCTGTAGTAAACTAAATTTGCTTATTGCAACAATAATGTATGGAGTTGTTGTAATGTCCAGTTTTATATGTCTTTTGTCACTTATGTCCTTGCTCCCCGCCACCACCAAAAGAAACTGATAAAAAAATTGGTTTCACAAATTGCTGCGTGTTGGAGGTGGGGTGGGGGGAGGGGCTGTATGCTGGGCTAAAGATTTACCTAAATTTGGTAGGTTTTCATACTCCAGCTGGCTTATCTGCAATGCTTAAGCGATCAACAGTAACTTCATAAACACTGATTTAAATGCATCATTTTGGACTTGAGAACTGTGGACTTACTTTTTCAAGGTAGAGCAGGAGAAGACATAGATCTACTGTATAGATGAGGAACTTGAAACTTAGCAACATCATTTGCTATAACTCTTCTCCTTAGATAACCCTTTTCTTTCTCTTTTTTTTATGTTATGCTGGCAGTAGATGTACCACTTTTACATAAAGCACTAAAGTTTCAGTAAAATTCATTATTCATCGTTTTTTTTTTCGTTCTACTAATGCCATCAATATAGTTAGTTTTTCAGTATACACATTGTTTTAAGAGAAACCTGTAATTTACTTTATTCAGAAGCCATATGCTCAGAAACAGATCATGAGGTAACAATTGTTTATTTCTAGAATGACATAAATTCTTCGAAAGCCCTCATTTCACTCTTTCAGTAAACATTTTATAATTCATGAAAAGTCATTAACTAAAAAGTTATTCATAATTAAAATGTCAACAATGCAGAAAATAATATTATTAATTGGACCTTTAAGTATGTTTATACCATAATAACTGAATTTATAATTTTCTTGGCCTAATTTTTCTGAACTAGAATGTACCTTCTATTATCAGAGTAATTTCGTAATTAAAAATGAAGACTACTATCATGTGAAATTTACAAGAGGCTCGGTAAAATCCCACAGCTGTGCACATGGTATGAATAAGATAATCCACCCAACTTTATTTATTTCCCAGTCATCTACCACACAGCTAAACAAAATTATTACCTGCTTCCCCATAATGTCATTGCCACTAATTTCAATACTGTTTTGTTTATATAGCAATATGAAATTACTGCTAGTAAATGTTACAGTGACTTCTCCATGGTAGAGTGGTTCAAATGGCTCTGAGCACTATGGGACTCAACTGCTGTGGTCATAAGTCCCCTAGAACTTAGAACTACTTAAACCTAACTAACCTAAGGACAGCACACAACACCCAGCCATCACGAGGCAGAGAAAATCCCTGACCCCACCGGGAATCGAACCCGGGAACCCAGGCGTGGGAAGCGAGAACGCTACCGCACGACCACGAGATGCGGGCCATGGTAGAGTGATGATTAGCTATTTTCATCTTAATATTTCAATGTAAAAATTCATAGAGTGCACTCATCCATTCCTAATTTCAACATCAAAGCCATTAATATGAACAGATCTAACTGTTACAGTCACTCAGTGTGATCACTTCATGAACTTCTTTGGAAAATTTGGCTGTATTCATCACAATAACTTCTCTGCGTTAAAGTGTTAGTAAAGCTTCAGTGAGTGAGTTCTTTGAAATGTTATTTTGTGAAGATTTATTTTTTACTGACTTGAATTAGGACTTCAACATCGAAAGAACCTGACACTCTTTAGAGTTCATCCAGTGCAGTAGCTGACTTAGTGTATTTAAACTATAAACTATAAAAAAGTTAATCTTCATCACTACATGTTTTGGCTCTAAGAAATGTGAAGTAATCTTCAATTTAAATCAGTGGTGTCTTGTCCATCATTGAAATATTAGACTACATCTCCAACCAATTTCAGAGAATAAGACTTCAACAGTTTAGCATTGTCAAAGAATACCAGCAATATAACTAGGTCAGTAACATTACACAGTGTGTTTGGCTTTTCATTGGGCAACTGAAGTGCCACTAATGATGAAGAAAAGCTTCCTAATTATGCACTAAACATAAAATGTGGCTACCCATACAAGTAAGTATGAGAGAACCAGTGGCCCTTGTGGGGCTGCTGCATGCCCCCCCCCCCCCCCCCCCCCCACACACACACACACACACCTTCAGTGCCCCTGCCAGTCAGCCCGCATGCTATTTGTTCATTTCTTTCATCAGTCAACTAGGCTGAATGAAGTTATCAAGTAGTTGCACTTTCCTATGTAGTATGCCTGTCTCTGTCATCGTATTTTATATGTTTCTGAATGGCACATAGATAGCTACTACATATCTATGAGAAAAGTCACGGCCATTCTAGTGATCTTGATGCATCATTCTGTCTGGCATTTGTTTGAGAAAAGTCACAAATGTCCTACTGTTTTCTAGTACAGAGGACCTTCAATTCGTAGCATTGTAGATATAGACTATTCACCAAATAGGTAGCTAGTTTACATTCAGAAGCAGAAGTATTAAGACTGAAGAATGAATAAATAAAATGTCCTAGTTGTAGCTAGTACAAGTGTGAAGACTAGTCAAGAGTGAGAGTGATCAGTTGTTTATGAAGTATTAATAATAGTAATTGATAGTAATATCAGTAAAAATATTGTTATGAGAGTCGTAACAATAATTTTGCTAATAATGTAACAATAGTTTCCCATAACTAACGCATAATATGGGCAACTATTGATGCATATAGCTCCAATAACAGTGACTTCCGAGAAGATCCACAGATTTCTTGAGATAGCTCAAGATATCTTTAGTGCCCCCTCGTTGGGGTTTTTCTGTACGCCACTGGGGAGGACTGTACATGAAAAAGAAAAAAGCATTTTGTAAGCTACTTCCTTTCCAACTGGAAAACAGCTTCCCCAAAACTGCAGTACTAAATGATACACTGTATGGTTTGCTCATTGGCACTTGAAGGGTTTGTTACTGTTTCATGAAGTGAACAGATCATATGAGGAATTAGTTATTTTTTTAAATTTTCTATTCTTCATATATGAGATGTGCTTGTAAGTGTTATTGTTAAGTCAATTAAAAGTTCATCAGGCAAATTCAGGAAAATTAATATTATGAGTGTGGGTTAAATACCTATACACAGTATTAATATGTACATCCTACAAAGAAATTGTGGAGTAATCTACAAACTAATGCTATGAGTTTGATGACTGAATAGAAGGCCAAATAGAATAAATAAAAAAATACAGGATACAATTCAGTGCATTTACATAACTCTCTGGATTAAAATTATCTTTCACAGATGAATAATATTGAATTCAGTTCCTGTTAAATGCCACATTTTTAACTAGTTCAGGGATCAGCATTATACCTCTTGGATCAAACATAATTCCCTCCTTTTGACAAAATGCTAGCATGTTCTAATAATAGTATTTCTCTGGGTTAGTACACACAGTAACAGAACACTCTTGTTGTAAAAGCGAAGAGTAAAATATGCGTCAGATCTACATCCATGAAGGTACTATCCAATATAAATATTTCACTATATGTACCTCAGACAAAGAGCTACAAAAAAGAATTATGGGTTAAGTAGGTATAAGTTGTGTAGAAAGGACATCATGTCAGGATGTGGTACAAGAAAACACACAAAAAAAGATATTTGCTTTCACAGTTAAATTTTATTTTCTGTATACTACCAAGATTAGTGAAATATTTGTAATAAGATACCATTACTACCAACAAACAAAAATTTGTAAATAGACACTAGTGGTACAATAGGGTGCCAAAATGTTTTAAGTGTGGTAACCAAAATTGGTTTTACCTTACAACACACAGGTAGTGAATAAGCAACATGAATTATGAACCTCTCAGTACTGTATGGCATAGTCCAAAATAAAAGAAATGCAATTTTACAATTGAGAGATAGCACAATCCAAAAAAAGAGTCCTACAAATGGCAACAATTCTGCACCTATCGCAGTAAACTATACATTAAATCATGATTTCAGTTTCAGATATAACTATGAGAGATTGATGCTTACAATGAAAAACAAATTATGTGCATTTTTGTACTTACGTAGAACTGACAAAAATTGCTTGTGTAAACAGTTTGAAATCCCACTTGTGAAATGTGAACAACAGGAGGCAAAATTGGGGTTATGGGGGGAATGGAGAAAAGTAGAGAAAGGAAAAGGATTCTGCAAATTCACCAGTGGGGTAGAAGAGTGTGTAGGGCTTGAGTGGGAGTAGGGTAGGCGATAGGGAAGCTTGGGGTCAGCAGGATGGTGTGGGTGGAAAGAATCCAGTCAGTGAAACAGTCATTGAATTCAAGCATATCATGTTGGGTAACATGCTCGGCAACAGGGTGATCCAGCTGTCTCTTGGCAGTTAGGCAATGGCCATGCAGAGGTGCACCAATGTTTCACTACCGTAAGCAGGTTCAAATGGATGGATGTTGTGCACTACAACAAAGCTGTGCCTTATAAAGAAGCATATATGAGTTTCCCGAGTAAATTAATTACAGTTACAGCCAATGCTTGTAACAGTGTGATATCGCCATGCATTTGTGCAGCAGTACAAATTGTCAGGTTTGCTTCTAAAGGGTATGAAATATATGTCTGTGTCTTTATTATCTTCAGTTATCTATTATGTTCCAATACTTACTATCAACACATTTTGATGTAATATTATATGTAGAACCATTTATAACATGGTTCCAGCATGTTCAAGAAAATGTTAAAAAAAAAAAAAAAAACAAGCAAACAAACACCATCTGAAAAGGCCTTGAAGGCCCAACGGTACTGACCAACTGCTGTGTTATCCTCAGCCCGTAGGCATAACCGAGTGCAAATACGGAGGAACCTGTAGTCAGCACACCACAATCCCAGCCATTCTCAGCTTTTGTGACTGATATTGCTACTTGTCAGCCAAGGAGTCAGCAGCACTCGGCACACCAGGACAATAGCTAATAGTGCCAGCCGACCCCAACATCTCTTAACTTTGGTGATCTGATGGGAATTGCCGTTACCATTGCAGCAAGGTCACAGCCAAGTAAATATTGGTTTCATTTTAATTTTTTCTGACCAAAGGAAATTAGGGTGTAACTGTCTTGTACATGTTCCTTAGTGCATTACATAGTTCACAGAACTCAGCATATTTATACAAGAAACATTAAATACATAATAATTTTAATCTTTATGGGCTCCAATATTTAGGTTTTCTATGTAATATTATCACTCCTAGCAGATGTGTATGTTTGCAATATTTTTTATTTCAATGTCACAAAATCACTTATTAAAAAATTGGCTATTTAGAAATTGCTTTCCCACAAATAAAGACTATTACATGCATATTTAAAGACTGAAAGCAATCTGTACAGTGTAATCCCTCAAGGCCAAATTCACATTCTTTGGCAGCACTTTGTCAATGGTGTTGCCAATGTGGTATGCCTTATGCCCTTGGTCCCTGCAAACCAAGTTCAACCTGGAATATAAGACAATGAATGCCAGAGTAATAAAATCTCATTCCGTACTGTAATGTTTAATACAATTACAATTCCAAAATTTGCTCACCTTTACTCTCGGTGGATTTCCTTTGCCACAACTGGGTAATAAATCTGCAAAAATGCAACTGTAAAGATCATAGTACAGTTTGTAGATGTACTATCAATACTGTACCTCAGTGTTTAAAAACACACTTCTATGCAGGACTTCAGTGGGTAGTGATACCTTACTTATGGAAACTTGAAAAAATCAACAGAGGCCAATTACTATCGATATAATCAGCTCTGTATTTCAGTTAACAGAATGTAATAGGATAAATGTAAGAAAAGAAACAAGCACATTCATTATTTATTTTGTTTATTAACAAAGCTTGGTTTTCCACAACACTGTAAGAGGTATCAAGCCAGATAAGTTACTAATTTTTTTACATGGTGAATGTCCCAAGGCCTGTAGGCCCAAATCTCTCATGCTGTAGAGGGGGAGGTGTGTGTGTGTGTGTGTGTGTGTGTGTGTGTGTGTGTGTGTGTGTGTGTGTAAAACACTATTTGTATCTGAAATGTGACACCAGGTGGGGACAATTACTCCTGGGTAGCCAAAATGAAATTATCATGAGACAGGCATTTAGTGAAGCAGTTTAATGATTTTCAGATAAACTGTGGCAATTTGTAGCATATTCTGTTCATTAATTTGGTCAATGAATTTAACTTCAGTCTTAAGTATTTTCCAGTCGAGTTTTAATTTGGCCATCCTCTGTCATCTCGTATGTTATGAAGAAAATAGTGCTTTGCAAACATTTTACTAGCCATTTGTAAGCCAGTACTGAAGAGACACGTCAGAAAGGTTACCAAAATGCTCACAGATTTATTTTCAACTTGTGATTTCATCAAACTTAAACATTTCCATTAGAATTTTGTAAGTAACTGTAGTTAATGGTGTAATTTTGGATATTCAAACATATTTGTATGTGAAACTTCCTGGCAGATTAAAACTGTGTGCCCGACCGAGACTCGAACTCAGGACCTTTGCCTTTCGCGGGCAAGTGCTCTACCAACTGAGCTACCGAAGCACGACTCACGCCCGGTACTCACAGCTTTAGTTCTGCCAGTACCTCGTCTCCTACCTTCCAAACTTTACAGAAGCTCTCCTGCGAACCTTGCAGAACTAGCACTCCTGAAAGAAAGGATATTGCGGAGACATGGCTTAGCCACAGCCTGGGGGATGTTTCCAGAATGAGATTTTCACTCTGCAGCGGAGTGTGCGCTGATATGAAACTTCCTGGCAGATTAAAACTGTGTGCCCGACCGAGACTCGAACTCGGGACCTTTGCCTTTCGCGGGCAAGTGCTCTACCAACTGAGCTACCGAAGCACGACTCACTCCCGGTACTCACAGCTTTAGTTCTGCCAGTACCTCGTCTCCTACCTTCCAAACTTTACAGAAGCTCTCCTGCGAACCTTGCAGAACTAGCACTCCTGAAAGAAAGGATATTGCGGAGACATGGCTTAGCCACAGCCTGGGGGATGTTTCCAGAATGAGATTTTCACTCTGCAGCGGAGTGTGCGCTGATATGAAACTTCCTGGCAGATTAAAACTGTGTGCCCGACCGAGACTCGAACTCGGGACCTTTGCCTTTCGCGGGCAAGAGAGCACTTGCCCGCGAAAGGCAAAGGTCCCGAGTTCGAGTCTCGGTCGGGCGCACAGTTTTAATCTGCCAGGAAGTTTCATATCAGCGCACACTCCGCTGCAGAGTGAAAATCTCATTCTGGAAACATCCCCCAGGCTGTGGCTAAGCCATGTCTCCGCAATATCCTTTCTTTCAGGAGTGCTAGTTCTGCAAGGTTCGCAGGAGAGCTTCTGTAAAGTTTGGAAGGTAGGAGACGAGGTACTGGCAGAACTAAAGCTGTGAGTACCGGACGTGAGTCGTGCTTCGGTAGCTCAGTTGGTAGAGCACTTGCCCGCGAAAGGCAAAGGTCCCGAGTTCGAGTCTCGGTCGGGCACACAGTTTTAATCTGCCAGGAAGTTTCATATCAGCGCACACTCCGCTGCAGAGTGAAAATCTCATTCTGGTATTTGTATGTGTTTCTAACAGAACATATTTGGGCCATACTAAATTTAGAAATTTAGCTAACAAGAATAAACGCTTCACGAACCATTGTTGATTACTATGTTTATGACTTTATTGTAGAATAGAATCTAATTGTTCAGAGAATAGGGCATTAATAGAAAGAAAAATCTTTATAAACACCTTAAAATAAGATTTTAAAACTGCATGAGAATAATGGCCGCAAAGGATGAAACTCAATAAATGTACCAAGAACTGTTGTTCACCTGTTGGTAGGAATAATAATATTACCTTAAATGTGCACATCATAAACTATTTACTTTACAGTGTTACTTACCATCTGACAACTGCTATATAGTGATTTTTTATAGCACTCTGCAATGTACCCTTCCTGCCCATGTACTCTCCAATAAGCCAAAAAGCTGTAGTCATCCTTGAAGGACTTAATTATATCTTCTGCTGTACTTTATGCACATTCCTCAAGCAAGCATACAAATTCTCACTGTTAACTCATCATTCCAGACAATTCTCACAGTAAAATTCACAATTATAAATACTGTATTCAGTCCTTGCAAAACCAAGCAGCATTGTAAATAGGCTCGGTTATTATATAACATCACAAACATTAGCCAATTAGCATCAGTAGTTGGGCATAGACAATAAGCAGTACTTGAGCTAGATGTGGTAATGTCTGTGAACTATGCTACTTCCCACATTCTGGTGCGGAAACAATCTTGTGTTTATTTCGTAAAGTTCTGTCGAATAATAGATAAAATAAGATGCATCTATAATCAACATATTTCTAGTTTGTTAATGAAGTTACTGTAAGGGAACACGGATTCAGCCTATTTATGATGAGAATTGTCACACTCATTGATGTACTTCATTGGGAATGCTATATAATTTTGTTGCGAGGAGCATACAATCTGCTGAGTTGGAAACAGTCTGTTCCCTACTGAAGGAGGCCTACTACCTACTAAGCAGCCTGCCACCAGCGACCATAAACACAATCACAATCAATGCACATCAGCGCATGAATTGGTGGCATGAAGGCCTTCCAAATTAAATATTACTCTCAACAACATCGAGAGATGCAGACACTCCAGTCTGTTCCCTACTGAAGGAGGCCTACTACCTACTAAGCAGCCTGCCACCAGCGACCATAAACACAATCACAATCAATGCACATCAGCGCATGAATTGGTGGCATGAAGGCCTTCCAAATTAAATATTACTCTCAACAACATCGAGAGATGCAGACACTCCAGTTGGACAAGCACAAAAGTCACTCTGAGATGAAAATCTAAAAGATGATGTTGCGCAACATAAACAACAGAGGCTAACTGAGAGGGCAGAGTCCGATCAACTCGAACAGTGGAGACTGACCAAATGATTAATGAACACGGTTTTCAATAGGTCTGAGTATTATTTTGTAAGAAATTGTGAGTCGCTGCATCCACCAATTTCCTTTTGCTAAACACAAATGACCTCTCTCCCTTTGCTTCCAACACCTTGCTTATATCTTGGGTATGCTCTTTGTTGTGTCCAATATTGCAGCACAGTTGGCTTCTGCATACCTTTGCCTACAGCAAGCACACTACGATTTCTGTCCTTCTGTGTACATCACAAACCGCGCTTATTTTACTAAGTTCTGCTACTGATTCGTTAATAGTGCAAGTTCTGGTCAGATGGATCACCATGTATGGTAGTTTTTCAATGCTTTGGGGGATCGTTGGATGAGGTTTCTGGACATTGTTTCCTATAAAAAATATTTCTTTTTTTCTTCTTTTTTTGCTCTCCCTGTTTACTACAATGAATTGAACTCTGTAAGTGTAACTGTGAAACATTCTAGATATGTAGGGTCTATCTAGGGGTTGTAGAGAGTACTTGCTACATACAGTTCTTCTAAGGAATCCATGTGCGGAAATGTACTTTTTGGGTGTAAAATGAGTTTGAAGTCAGGTAACTTTTAAATCGTTTGCTTCACGGCACGCACACAGCAGAGACAGTGAACTCCCACCTGTGTGTTCTACAGCATAGGAACCTCGGCGTGGGCTATGTTTGGAGTACTCGTCGTCTAGTTGTCTTCTGCGGTATGAAGGACATTCTAGTCAAAGTCGAAAGTGCGCCATGGCCACGCCTCCTAATTTCTCACGGTCGTTCTTATATTCGTACGACAATGGAATGTGGTTTCACAATTACAACAGGGACTGATCGGCGCCCTGTTCTCATTCAGTGTGCGTATCGCAAAGAGAAAGATTTCAGAGTGATCCGATCTTCACGCTTATTTTACATCCTAACGCTACATTTGCGGACTTGGGTTTCACATAAGAACTGCACACCTCTAATTCCCTCCTCAACCCCCAGAAGCAGGTAACAGGAACTGTCAAACATTCTGAATACCCGTAACATGATCGTACGTAGGCAGCTGTTCATCCCATGCAATCACAATCGCCACGTTTTTATAATCATTTACATGTCACATCCTTTATTTCATTTTCATATCATTTCCAACATCACATCACAGCGCTGCTGTTTTCCCATACTTAAATGTATGACTGCAGGTGTTTTATTAGTGCAGCATAATATAAAGGAAAGAATCAAGTGGTTTAGACCAAAATCGCAAAGGTACAAGGGTAATCCCAAAAATAAGGTTTCCTGACCTGTTTATTTCTAAAATGGTTTACATCAGTTTACACCTTGAACATTTAGCTATTTTTCGACATAATCACCATTTATGTCGATGCATTTTTGTAGATGCTGTGGTAGCTTTTGCATGCCACGTCATACCAGCTCGCCGCCATGCTGTTCAGAAAGTTATGAACCTCTTCTCTCACCTCGTCGTCGGAGCTGAATCGCTTTCCGGCCAAATGTTCTTTTAACCTAGGGAACAGGTGATAGTCACTGGGTGCTAAGTCAGGACTGTAGTGTGGGTGGGTGATTGTGTTCCTCTGAAACTGTTGCAGGTGAGCAACGATATGCCGAGCGATGAGTGGGCGAGTGTTGTCATGTAGAATGTGTACGCCCTTGCTCAACATTCCTCTTCTCCGGTTCTGGATTGCCCGTTTGAGTTTTTTCAGAGCCTCACAGCACCTGTCAGTGTTAATTGTGGTCCCAGCGATTCAGCTCCGACGACGAGCTGAAAGAAGAGGTTCATAACTTTCTGAACAACATGGCGGCGAGCTGGTATGACATGGACATACAAAAACTGCCACAGCGTCTACAAAAATGTATCGACAGAAATGCTGATTATGTCGAAAAATAGCCAAATGTTCAAGCTATAAACTGATGTAAACCATTGTAGAAATAAACAGGTCTATGTACTTATAAAAAAATTGGAGACCTTGCTTTTGAGATTTCCCTCGTACTTATGCAGCAAGAGACGTATCAGGTATGAAGAAGAAAAGAAATCCTCAAAACAGGAAGACCAGTACTGAACAGGAGTGCTGTTTCAAAGAAGCAATAAGAGACGAACTGAAGAAAAAAATTCGATGATATTCAAGAGGATGTGAGAAGTGATGATGAAAATTTGTTAAGAGAAACAACAGAAAGAATATAAATATGAAGAGAACAAAACAGAAACTTATCTTAGGTAGACATCACGCTCTGCAAAGCTGAGATGGCAGATATCACAGTAATTAACAACAGAGAGAACATTACTCAGTCTTCCAAGGTTTCGTTAAATGTTACATAATTCAAGAGATCAGTGATAATGGAGGGGATTAATAATGAAATCTAGGAAATTACGGAATTATACAAAGGAATTATGTAAAGCTATGTATAAAGCTATTTGGGGTATGAAGGAAGGAAAGGCGACAGGAGATGGCGGTATCTGCACAGAAATAGTTAAAGCAGCAGGCAAGATAATGAAAAGTAACTTGCAGGATTATTTACAGAGTCTGTGCAGAGGAAGTCAGTTTATGAAATGTAGAATAAAACTAGTAAAAAAGATTCTCGATCACATAGTCATGTATTAAAAATATGAGCAGTTCTGGCCTACTACTAGAGGCCGAAACCGATAATTTTTTTTAAATTAATGGTTATGAGATCGAGACTCTCTTTTGGTGATTTCACTAAATTGTCACATCACTGTTTTACAATAATGTTATCTAAAGGCGGAACAATTTTTCATTTCTTCTACTTCACCAGAAAGGAAACCAACAAGAGATAAAAAACCCATAGAATTATCTTACTGCCGTCTACAATAAGCAGTATGTGTATAAAATGCCTCATTCGCCACAGAATGGTTCCTGGATTTAAATGAAGCAAAGAAAGGAGCTGTCATTAGTTCGGATAATCATACTGAACAACACATGACTAATTTCCACCTAAATTGTCATTAACAGTCCACGACACTAGTTTAGCATATATTAATGTAATGACCATGAAATAAAGCATCAGTTTTTGTTCATCAAACTCTGTGAAATCTATAACTGAAAGGATAGTCGGTAAGCATATTACCTTTTCAAAAATGGTTCAAATGGCTCTGAGCACTATGCGACTTAACTTCTAAGGTCATCAGTCGCCTAGAACTTAGAACTAATTAAACCTAACTAACCTAAGGACATCACACACATCCATGCCCGAGGCAGGATCCGAACCTTCGACCGTAGCGGTCACTCGGTTCCAGACTGTAGCGCCTAGAACCGCACGGCCACTCCGGCCGGCTTACCTTTTCACTAAGACTGTTTTGAGCAATCTCTGTGGAAGTTTACAGGTCTTTAAAGGGAGAAAACTAAAAATACTGCGTCAGTAGAACGCAAAAGAACCACTTTTTTCTGTTCCTGCTGAACCTTTGTAGCTGGCACAATGACAATATTATGAAAAGCATAGATTGTTACTCACCTTAAAGACATTCTAAGTAACAGACGGGTCTTCCAGACCGCACATGACTCTTTCGGTTGTGCCTATCTGCAACTCATCACCTTTACAGTGAGCATCAATCTATCCTTTTCATAATATTGTTCACCAACATCTTTGTCAGGTAGGTAACACTGGTTTGCACCCGATCACTTAGGTTAAGCAATGCTGGGTCCGGCTACTTCTTGGAAGCGTGACTGTGGGGGAAAAACCGTGGGGGAAAAACAGGGTGCCGTTGGAATTAAGGGCACTCAGATAGCCAAAGTGACGTCCAAATGAAAGAATTGCGCCAGCTGTGATGCCACACAACCTTAACTAAGTGAAAATATTGTTGATATTCCAAGCTGTACTTTCTATTACAGGTAAAGTTGAACAATAGACGGATAGAGGATTTTAAAATCTGTTTTCGAACTCATACTACAATACTGACATAAAATAAATAAAAGTAAGAGGAAAATTTTGTCCCACATGTTTCTGGTAAACTAGAAGCACAGATTACATTGTGTCTTAAATGGCCGGCCACAGTCGCCGTGCGGTTCTAAGCGCTTCAGTCCGGAACCGCACGACTGATACGGTCGTAGGTTCGAATCCTGCCTCGGACATGGATGTGTGTGATGTCCTTAGGTTGGTTAGGTTAGGTTTAAATAGTTCTAAGTTCTAGGGGACTGATGATGACCTCAGATGTTAAGTCCCATAGTGCTCAGAGCCTTTTTTTTTTTTTTTTTGTCTTAAATGGAAAGTTTACGATTAATCTGCATTACCAGTTTTCACTGACAGTAGTGAGACAAATTAATGGGCACTTTGTGTGGAAAAGTATTACAGGTATTCTATGTCAAGTAAAATTAAGTTTTGCTGTCGACATGGTTGCACGTTCTGGCCGTCCGGAAACACCTCCACGAAAGTCAATATTATGCGATCGATAGGTAGGTCATGTTGGTCACCGTGCTAAGTTCAAGGCCTCCAGCATAGCGTGCCTGTAGATTTCTTTGTAGATACGGAGAGGGCACACAGCTTCTAAGGCGACTCGTAAATTTCAAGAAACAAATGCGTCTGCAGTTTAAACGTTGCTAATTTTACTAAAGGAAAACATGAGTCCGTTTTATAGAGCCATACTTGTAAAGGTCAAGGGAAATGGGAAGCTTATTAAGACAGTGAAATTTTTGAAATCTTAATTCAGCCTCTTAATAAGATGTGCATGGCTCTGAATGATTTTTTCGTGTTTCATTTATAATATTTTCTTGTTGCTTAAGAGTCAGACATGTATAGCTCGAGTGTCTTGATAACTGCGTAGTTCCAGACTGAATTTTTTTTTCCACAGCCGAATGTGCTCTGATATGAAAGACTGTATGCCAGAATGGGACTCGAGCTCGGGACCCTTGCTGGGCGAAGCCGTGTCTCCGCAATATCCCTTCTTCCAAGGACTGCATGTCACGTAAGTTTCGGAGGAGAACTTCTGTGAAGTTTGCAATGAAGGAGACGAGGTACCGGCGGAAGTAGAGCTGTGAGAACGGTTCGTGAGTCGTGCTTACCTAGCTCAGCTGGTAGGGCATTTGAATGCGAAATGCAGAGGTCTCGAGTCCTAGTTTTCGTCTGACACAAAATTTTAATCTGCCACGACGTTTCAACTGAATATTTTTTTGAAGCCCTGACAGAATTAACAGGTTACTGGTTTTCCTGAAACACGCTGCATAAAGAATAACGTGGCACTGCCTGTCTGTGAGTTAATACGGCTGGAGACTTCATGCGTAAGACGGCAGAATTAAGACACGTTTTTAACACTTTCCCAGTCTCTGTGTCTACTATCCATCTTCTCCTTGATCGGTTTCTGTTTCCTTTCAGTTTCTAAGTCCTGTTTTAAATACGAATGTCAACCGTATCTTTTTTCCTTGAGCTTTGTATACTTTTTCTTGCAGAGAAAAACTGATCATCTCTGGATGGCTTAACATATGGTCCCTTAACGGTCAGCTATTCTAGCATTGACTTCCACTCACTAACGTGTCTGTTATTCTTGTATTTACTCCAACCCTCGATCTTTTCTTTACACTGTAGTTTTATTCTATATTTAATAAATTTCCTCTGTAACATCACATTTCAAATGTTTCCAGCTTTATTCTCCAATGCTGACGTTAACTGCTTTCGAGACACATACACTGCAATGTTTCAGACGTATAGTTTCTGAAATTGATTTCTTAGTTTTAAGCCGGTATCCAATAACTGTAGGCTAATTTTGGCGAAGAAATCTTTCACTGACTGTGCTAAACTGCATCGATAGACCTTCTTAGCTCCTGCTGTCTTGTTCAATGTTAGAAATAGGAGAATTTGAACATCTTCTTTGTTCTTTTCCACTTTTGAAACATTTATGGTCATACTCTTTACCACATCCGTCTTTCTCTCGATCTCTTTTGTTTCTTAAGTAAGGCCATAAAATAACCAATGACTGTCGGAGCAGGGAGGACATCAAAAGCAGACTAGCAGCAACAAAAAGGGCATTCCTGGCCAAAAGAAGCCACTAATATCAAATATTGTCCTTAATTTGAGGAAGAGGTTTCTGATAATGTACATCTGGAGCACAGCATTGTATGGTAGTGAAACATGGACCGTGGGAAAACCGGAACAGAAGAGAATCGAAGCATTTGAGAAGTGGTGCTACAGACGAATGTTGAAAATTATGTGGACTGATAAGGTAAGGAATGAGGAGGTTCTGCGCAGAATCAGAGAGGAAAGGAATATGTGGAAAGCAGTGATAAGGAGAAAGGGCAGGATTATAGGACCCCCTAACACATGAGGGAATGACTTCCATGGTACTAGAGGGAGCAGTAGAGGGCAAAAACTGTAGAGGAAGTAGAGGAAGACTGAGATTGGAATACAACCAGCAAATAATTGAGGACGTAGGTTGCCAGTGCTACTCTGAGATGAAGAGGGTAGCACAGGAGTGGAATTCCGGCGGGCTGCAACAAACCAGTCAGAAGACTGATGCCAAAAGAAAAGTACGAGGGGTAGACATAAAGGTTTAACCATCATCTCGGAGGAAAAGAACGTAAACAACTTTTTCTTAGTTTGCAGCTACACAACTGCAGCCTTTGGTACACACCGATATCCGCGGGCGACAGTACCGTAGAGGACCTAAAACAAGAAGGCGAAGCCCTCTGATAAAGTGGAGAATTTTTTGGTAATTGGTTTTCTGCATTAGAAGACAAGCAACGCTGAGACAGTTCATACTGATTTGGTGGGTAAGGCAACTAAGGTCCATCATAATAGTACGGAAGTTCGTGAGGCTCAGACGCGTGAAGCGTTGTCAAAAAAATCTAAATGACGAAGAACGAAGCGGAAGACCACCTCTCTTTAAAGCAACGGGAACCGCAACAGAAGCAGAGGGCCTATTATTCGGAGACCGCCGTCTCATAATCGAGTCGATGGTGGAAAAAATATAAATAAGTCATATCTCAGAGCTCAACATCTTAGACGACATTTTGGTCAGGACAGCAATGACCGCTCGCTGTCTTCCATTACTCTCACATCGATTCGAAAAACCTGCCGAACCGCGACAGCAGGGGACAACTGTGTCAGACCAAACCACATGACTGCAGTAGCAGCCTAGTTACCATGGTAAAGCTCCCAGGTACACACATCAAAAAAAGTATTGCATTACATCGGTTCCGGAACCTGTAGAGAAAATTTGAATCGAGATCAACATGAACATCATTTCCGCCCTTTTTATGGCTCATGAAAACCACACATTTCATGTTGTACCGCCATACAGCGAGACCTTCAGATGTGGTGGTCCAGATTGCTGTACACACCGGTACCTCTGATACCCAGTAACACGTCCTCTTGCATTGATGCATGCCTGTACTCATCGTGGCATACTATCCACAAGTTCATCAAGACACTGTTGGTCCAGATTGTCCCACTCCTCGACGGTGATTCGGCGTAGACCCCTCAAAGTGGTTGGTGGGTCATGTCGTTAATTAACAGGCCTTTTCAATCTATCCCAGGTATGTTCGATAGGGTTCAGGTCTAGTCGTGCGCTGTCGTTATCCTGAAGGAAATCATTCACAAGATGTGCAAGATGAGGGCGGGAATTGTCGTCTATGAAAACGAATGCCTCGCCAATATGCTGTCGATATACACTCCTGGAAATTGAAATAAGAACACGGTGAATTCATTGTCCCAGGAAGGGGAAACTTTATTGACACATTCCTGGGGTCAGATACATCACATGATCACACTGACAGAACCACAGGCACATAGACACAGGCCACAGAGCATGCACAATGTCGGCACTAGTACGGTGTATATCCACCTTTCGCAGCAATGCAGGCTGCTATTCTCCCATGGAGACGATCGTAGAGATGCTGGATGTAGTCCTGTGGAACGGCTTGCCATGCCATTTCCACCTGGCGCCTCAGTTGGACCAGCGTTCGTGCTGGACGTGCAGACCGCGTGAGATGACGCTTCATCCAGTCCCAAACATGCTCAATGGGGGACAGATCCGGAGATCTTGCTGGCCAGGGTAGTTGACTTACACCTTCTAGAGCACGTTGGGTGGCACGGGATACATGCGGACGTGCATTGTCCTGTTGGAACAGCAAGTTCCCTTGCCGGTCTAGGAATGGTAGAACGATGGGTTCGATGACGGTTTGGAGGTACCGTGCACTATTCAGTGTCCCCTCGACGATCACCAGTGGTCTACGGCCAGTGTAGGAGATCGCTCCCCACACCATGATGCCGGGTGTTGGCCCTGTGTGCCTCGGTCATATGCAGTCCTGATTGTGGCGCTCACCTGCACGGCGCCAAACACGCATACGACCATCATTGGCACCAAAGGAGAAGCGACTCTCATCGCTGAAGACGAGACGTCTCCATTCGTCCCTCCATTCACGCCTGTCGCGACACCACTGGAGGCGGGCTGCACGATGTTGGGGCGTGAGCGGAAGACGGCCTAACGGTGTGCGGGACCGTAGCCCAGCTTCATGGAGACGGTTGCGAATGGTCCTCGCCGATACCCCAGGAGCAACAGTGTCCCTAATTTGCTTGGAAGTGGCGGTGCGGTCCCCTACGGCACTGCGTAGGATCCTACGGTCTTGGCGTGCATCCGTGCGTCGCTGCGGTCCGGTCCCAGGTCGACGGGCACGTGCACCTTCCGCCGACCACTGGCGACAACATCGATGTACTGTGGAGACCTCACGCCCCACGTGTTGAGCAATTCGGCGGTACGTCCAGCCGGCCTCCCGCATGCCCACTATACGCCCTCGCTCAAAGTCCGTCAACTGCACATACGGTTCACGTCCACGCTGTCGCGGCATGCTACCAGTGTTAAAGACTGCGATGGAGCTCCGTATGCCACGGCAAACTGGCTGACACTGACGGCGGCGGTGCACAAATGCTGCGCAGCTAGCGCCATTCGACGGCCAACACCGCGGTTCCTGGTGTGTCCGCTGTGCCGTGCGTGTGATCATTGCTTGTACAGCCCTCTCGCAGTGTCCGGAGCAAGTATGGTGGGTCTGACACACCGGTGTCAATGTGTTCTTTTTTCCATTTCCAGGAGTGTAGTTGCGCTATCGGTCGGAGGATGGCATTTACGAATACACTCCAGGAAATGGAAAAAAGAACACATTGACACCGGTATGTCAGACCCACCATACTTGCTCTGGACACTTCGAGAGGGCTGTACAAGCAATGATCACACGCACGGCACAGCGGACACACCAGGAACCGCGGTGTTGACCGTCGAATGGCGCTAGCTGCGCAGCATTTGTGCACCGCCGCCGTCAGTGTCAGCCAGTTTGCCGTGGCATACGGAGCTCCATCGCAGTCTTTAACACTGGTAGCATGCCGCGACAGCGTGGACGTGAACCGTATGTGCAGTTGACGGACTTTGAGCGAGGGTGTATAGTGGGCATGCGGGAGGCCGGGTGGACGTACCGCCGAATTGCTCAACACGTGGGGCGTGAGGTCTCCACAATACATCGATGTTGTCGCCAGTGGTCGGCGGAAGGTGCACGTGCCCGTCGACCTGGGGCCAGACCGCAGCGACGCACGGTTGCACGCCAAGACCGTAGGATCCTACGCAGTGCCGTAGGGGACCGCACCGCCACGTCCCAGCAAATTAGGGACACTGTTGCTCCTGGGGTATCGGCGAGGACCATTCGCAACCGTCTCCATGAAGCTGGGCTACGGTCCCGCACACCGTTAGGCCGTCTTCCGCTCACGCCCCAACATCGTGCAACCCGCCTCCAGTGGTGTCGCGAAGGCGTGAATGGAGGGACGAATGGAGACGTGTCGTCTTCAGCGATGAGAATCGCTTCTGCCTTGGTGCCAATGATGGTCGTATGCGTGTTTGGCGCCGTGCAGGTGAGCGCCACAATCAGGACTACATACGACCGAGGCACACAGGGCCAACACCCGGCATCATGGTGTGGGGAGCGATCTCCTACACTGGCCGTACACCACTGGTGATCGTCGAGGGGACACTGAATAGTGCACGGTACATCCAAACCGTCATCGAACCCATCGTTCTACCATTCCTAGACCGGCAAGGGAACTTGCTGTTCCAACAGGACAATGCACGTCCGCATGTATCCCGTGCCACCCAACGTGCTCTAGAAGGTGTAAGTCAACTACCCTGGCCAGCAAGATCTCCGGATCTGTCCCCCATTGAGCATGTTTGGGACTGGATGAAGCGTCGTCTCACGCGGTCTGCACGCCCAGCACTAACGCTGGTCCAACTGAGGCGCCAGGTGGAAATGGCATGGCAAGCCGTGCCACAGGACTACATCCAGCATCTCTACGATCGTCTCCATGGGAGAATAGCAGCCTGCATTGCTGTGAAACGTGGATATACACTGTACTAGTGCCGACATTGTGCATGCTCTGTTGCCTGTGTCTATGTGCCTGTGGTTCTGTCAGTGTGATCATGTGATGTATTTGACCCCAGGAATGTGTCAATAAAGTTTCCCCTTCCTGGGACAATGAATTCACGGTGTTCTTATTTCAATTTCCAGGAGTGTATTACAGCGTTTATGGTGCCTTCCATGAGCAACAGTGGCTTAAGTCGTCCTACATAATGCCACCCCAAAACAGCAGGGAACCTCCTCATTGCTGCACTCGCTCCACAGTGTGTAAGACGTTCAGTCTGAACGGGTTGTCTCCAAACACGTCTCCGACGATTGTTTGGTTGAGGATATATGCAACACTCATCGGTGGAGACAACGTGATGCCTATCCTGAGCTGTCCATTCGGCATGTTGTTGGGCCCCTGTGTATCGCGTTGCATGGTATCGTGGTTGCAAAGATGGACGCCACCATGTATGTCGAGAGTGAAGTTGCGCATCATGCAGCTTATTGAGCACAGCTTGAGTCATAACGCGACGTCCTGTGGCTGCAATAAGAGCACTGTTCAACATGGTGGTGTTGCTGTCAGGGTTCTTCCTAACCAGAATACGTAGGTAGCGATCATCTATTGCAGTGGTAGCACTTGGCCTGAGCGAGTCATGTGATCGACAGTCCCTGTCTCTCTGTATCTCCTCCATGACCGAACAACATAGCTTTGATTCACTCCGAGACGCCTGGACACATCCATTGTTGAGAGCCCCTCCTGGCACAAAGTAACAATTCGGGCGCGGTCGAACAGCGGTATTGATCGTCTGGGCATGGTTGAACTACAGACAACACGGGCCGTGTACCTCCTTCCTGGGGGAATGACTGGAACTGATCGGCTGTCGGACCCCCTCCGACTAATAGGAGCTGCTCATGCATGCTTGTTAAATCTTTGAGAGGGTTTAGTGACATCTGTGAACAGTAACGGACTGTGTCTGTGATACAATATCCAGAGTCAACGTCTATCTTCAGGAGTTCTGGGAACCAGAGTGATGCAAAACTTTCTTTGATGTGTATATACCACTATGACCCCATGTCAAAGGAGCAAACCAAGTAGTGGGTGGAAACATGTGGATTCAACGCTACAATAGGCGATGACCAAACTCAAATAGGCAAAGTGATGCTGAATACTTCTTGGGACAGCCATGGTGTGGTGCTAACACATAATGCAAACGATCACAGGAGCGCACTACCAAGATCTTGTATTGCGGGATGCCATTAAGACGAAGCGCCGCCGGAAGTTATCCAAGGGAGTGTTTCTGCTCAACGACAACGTCCCAGCTCATACTCCACAGGATACTGATCACAGCACACAGTACGCGGATGAAGAAACCACTGCGAGGCAGGTATTTCAAGAATGACGCCGAGGTGATTTTCTAGGTGGAACGTTTCATAACATTTTTGGTGGCCTCTACCATCAAGGCCTCCGCCAACTGAGCAGCTTTGAGAGAGGGTGTTGTGTTGAATCGCGACTCTGCTGAAGTGACTAACATAACCACAAAATGTTATGACCGTAGCTTCTTTTTTCAAAATGATAATTAAAACTTTGAGACTGTCCCTTGTATGCCGATATACAGGTCATCTCCATTTAGATAAAATATTTTTTACCCTTCTACTCACGAACTAAGTCAGCTGTGAACCTTAGTATCGGCGACTGTTCTTCTTGAACTTTCATTTATGGTTTGAAGTTACTTCCACGTTATTTATTGACATTTGACTACCAAATGAAAAACACACTGATGAAACTCCGGTTTTCTCCCGTCTTAGCTACATGTACTATATTACTTTTATTACATTCCTTAGGCTTTTGTGTAAGTTTTTGATTTTCATCTGTATCTGTACATTATCTCCGTTAGTTTCAGTGTTCCACCAGATTATTCCAAATTTCTCTGTGTTTCCAAAGACCACGAGGACTCCTAATTCTATACTGTTTCTTTCATTAATAAGCAGGAGGTCAAGACTACTTACCTAGTACCCTTAAATTTACGAATGCTAAACCCCTTATTAATATAGTACGTTCACATTTTTTTATTGTAGTGGTCAACGTTTAAAGCATATCATCGACTCCTGCTGACGCTTTTCAGCTCAGATAATTCAGACTGGCTGCATTTCTCGTCATCTGGTTCTCCACGACTGCTCCTCTCTTTTGGTGTGCTTTGGGGCTTCTAAGATATTGTTCTGAGATATGAAGACTTAAAATATGTCTCTCTCGGCTTCCCGCTCATTTTGCCTCAAGTAATAGTGTCTTGCCAGTGTATTTTAAGTTTCACACTTTTATTTTTAACCAGTCCAAAATTATATTTCAGCTTCACGCACGTGATATCATATTATCCGTTGACCCAGTCGTCTTCATTTCGAAACACTTCAGTCTCATTCATACAGTGTACGGGATGAAATCAACAGATGTGAAGGTAATTTTGGAAACAGCCAGTATTGCTTAACATGTTCCAAAATTTTTCCGGAACCCAAACTGATCTCCCAGGAAGTGGACTTCTGCCATTTTTTCCATTCTTCGGTAAATAAACCGTGTCAGTATTTTTCAGTTCATAATTCGGTAACATAAATCTCATGTCAGCTCCTACCTTCCTTGAATTTAAAATTACTGCAGTCTTGTTGAAGTCTGAGGGTATTTCAACTGTCGCATATATCTTATGCACCAGATGGAGAAGTTTGTCATTGCTGCCTATCCCCAGTATCTCAATAATTCTGAAGGAATTTCGATTAGTCCACGGGCCTTTTTCAATGTACGTCTTTGAGTGCTCTGTAAAAATTCTTCTCGCAATGACCACCCTTATTAATTTCATTTGTTTCTGTAACATCGTCTTCTCATTTATGTAGCCATTCTATATATTCCTTCCATGTTTCAGCTTTCCGTCTTTGCTTAGTACCGGTTTGCCATCTTAGGCCTCGATATTCATACAGGTGCCTCTCTTTTTTATCATTTTTTCAATTTCTTCATCACCTGCTATGCAAGTTCGCATAAAAACTCGTGCTGCTGTGTTGGATATTGGCTTTTTCTCTATCTTGGCTATAATTATGCATTCACTACGCTTTTCATGGAAGTTTACCCGCGTTCTTCATTTCTTACTCAGTACTGGACGTACGCCAATAATACCCGTATTTGATTTTGCTATCATTCACTTGAGAAGAAATCCTGTTCTTCTGATATCACATTTCTCTAATTCCCACTTAATTAACTTCACCCTACCCCTTTCCTCTTATAAATCCAGTAACTTGTAAATAATAGATTTCAGATATCAAATGGTTCAAATGGCTCAGAGCACTATGGGACTTAACTTCTGAGGTCATGAGTACCCTAGAACTTAGAACTACTTAAACATAACTAACCTAAGGACAAAACACACATCAATGCCCGAGGCAGGATTCGAACCTGCGACCGTAGCGGTCTCGCGGCTCCAGACTGTAGCGCCGAGAACCGCTCGGCCATTCCGGCCGGCTTTCAGCTATCAGTCAACTTTTTAAAATTTTACTGGCAGATCTAGATTTCAGCTAGAAACTAGCCATTCTCAATGGACTATCATTTTTGGTCAATGCTTGTAATGCCTGTTGGTCGGGCTTGGATGAAGCGTCCAGAGGACACCTGCTCGACAACAGCCGCAGATCTCGGTGGACGGCGCCGCCCACACGTCGCCCTTCCGGAAGCAACTGCGAGCACAGCCTCTGGTTGCACTCCGCTTCTGCCGCCACACAGTGGGCCGTCACCAGCGTCAGTGACATGGCAGTCACCTGGACGAGCACCGAGAACTACTTGTGCCATCGGATCGTAGCGCTCGGTACGGCCAGTATGTTCGCACCACTACCAGTGAAGTAAGTCGCTTGCACTGTATTTACATCCACAGTTACTAAGGAAGTCAAGGAACGACTCGTGAGCAGACGTAACTATTCCCGTCATTTCCCTCAGGGCCTCGTACAGTGACCCGAGAGCCCACACACACTGGCTGGTGGTTCGAGTGCTGAAAAAGATTGCGAGGTATTTCCTGGAACATTAAGCTTCTGTCTGTAATTGTCTTTACGGAAAACACATGGAACGCGTCTGTCAGCATGTTAAGTAAGCAAACATTAAAGGCTGAATGTCTTTGCTTTATCAGCAGTTGATTTTGTCAACATAATTGGCACAAACAGTTCATAATTCAAACGCCACACAATACAAAGTGGTAGCTAGATTTTAAGCTGAACACCAAAATGTACTGCACATAAAAAAGGCAAAGCAATAGTAACAACTGTATATGCACAACCTTACGAACGGACACAACATGTTGCCATTTGTTGAACAACAAAATTTTGTCACTCAATGAAAGCAACCTGAGCAATCCTTCGTATTATCTTGCAATATGAAACTGATCCGGAACTATTGAAACCACATATAATAATTGGACACTGCATAAAGCTTAAACCCAAACCATTTTATTTTCAAGAAAATTGTGGCCTTATACGATTACAGAAACAGAGTGCAGCAAAGGCAGACGCCTCGTGCACAGCGCCACCGATGCTGGCGATAACAGTACCTGTAACAGACTCTTCCGAATTGCTACGCGTGCATTCACAGTAAACGGTATCACGCCGGACAGCTTGTATACCAACAGCAGGACTTGGTGGCCAAAAGGATTTGCACAGCAGTTTCTGGAGTTGACCTATCTTATTCATTTGTCAGTGCAATCTGAAACATTAAATACACCAATTCTGAAATTTGACTTCGTACAGTGACCATTAACTGATATTTTTCGCAATTTTAATTTTCATAGCTCACAAAAAAAAAAGAACCAAGTGTAAGCTCCTGCATAATCAAAGCAACTTTCAGAATAAGATTCTATAATCAAGATAACAACAAATCTAAATGATAAAAAAGAAATGTTGATAATGAGACGTTAATAGCAATTCAAGCTATTTATTTAGTGGTCTCAATAAATAATGCGGAGTACTGAAATTCCATGACATTACGAGAAATATTAAAAGAGCTATTCTTGCAACAATGTTAATTATCCCTTATTAATTTATAGTTTATCACCCCAGTGTTCGTAAATGAACGTGAAATATACGATAACCGGTAGAAATTCAAATAATACTGTTAAGTGATCAGGAGTATTGGGGGAGTCCAGATTTGAAGTTACGTGTAAACTATTTCACATATGATTATGACTCTCTCAAACAAAGTAAGCTTCGTAAAATTTCAGAAATCAATCAACTTTAATTTTTTTTGTATTTTTTGTTAGAAAATTCGTAAGCTGTACGAATGCTTACGACTACAGAACAGATTTTTCTGGAATTAAATATTTTTCCTTCGCTCCTACGCACATGCAAAGCGTGAATGTTCAGGAATAACGTTGCCATCTTTGATATGTTTAATTTTATCGCTACATATTTTTTAATTTCTTAACTTCATAATACACAAAATACGTATTATTGCTTCTTTACCATTTTCATATTACTCCACACCTTCAGCAAGTCGTTCTATTAGAAAAATATCTGAATCTGACCAATCTTAAAAGTTGGAGACAGACAAAATCATATTCTAGTGCAATAAAACGTGGTTAACTGCGCTTTTAGTTGGGTTATGAAGGACGTTCTTCTGATTAATATTACCAGATATGAAAATTCATTTCTCAAAAGCAAAGCAGATAGCGTAAGAAAACTATGTATAGTATTGTAGTAGGCATTATCACGTGTAGTAAATGGCTTTGTGCGCTGTGGAGATTATTAGTAGAACAAACGAAGGGCTGTTGGCCCTGTTTCTTCCGACTACTAGCGACTTCCTCTAGTTAGGAACTGGGGAGAGTGCAGATCAAGGGAAGTTTGTAAATCAGCTCTTCTTAGAAAATCTCAACACTATGTGTTCATGATGCCTCATGTTGCATCAAAGTTATCATTTAAATTAAGATATTGGGTTACGATGAATGATACTTCTACAACTGACAGGAAGATCGTCCTACATCGTGCACAATAAACAGATCAGGTGCTCTACGAAGTTCAAACTTCAGAAACATACACTCCTGGAAATTGAAATAAGAACACCGTGAATTCATTGTCCCAGGAAGGGGAAACTTTATTGACACATTCCTGGGGTCAGATACATCACATGATCACACTGACAGAACCACAGGCACATAGACACAGGCAACAGAGCATGCACAATGTCGGCACTAGTACAGTGTATATCCACCTTTCGCAGCAATGCAGGCTGCTATTCTCCCATGGAGACGATCGTAGAGATGCTGGATGTAGTCCTGTGGAACGGCTTGCCATGCCATTTCCACCTGGCGCCTCAGTTGGACCAGCGTTCGTGCTGGACGTGCAGACCGCGTGAGACGACGCTTCATCCAGTCCCAAACATGCTCAAGGGGGGACAGATCCGGAGATCTTGCTGGCCAGGGTAGTTGACTTACACCTTCTAGAGCACGTTGGGTGGCACGGGATACATGCGGACGTGCATTGTCCTGTTGGAACAGCAAGTTCCCTTGCCGGTCTAGGAATGGTAGAACGATGGGTTCGATGACGGTTTGGATGTACCGTGCACTATTCAGTGTCCCCTCGACGATCACCAGTGGTGTACGGCCAGTGTAGGAGATCGCTCCCCACACCATGATGCCGGGTGTTGGCCCTGTGTACCTCGGTCGTATGCAGTCCTGATTGTGGCGCTCACCTGCACGGCGCCAAACACGCATACGACCATCATTGGCACCAAGGCAGAAGCGACTCTCATCGCTGAAGACGACACGTCTCCATTCGTCCCTCCATTCACGTCTGTCGCGACACCACTGGAGGCGGGCTGCACGATGTTGGGGCGTGAGCGGAAGACGGCCTAACGGTGTGCGGGACCGTAGCCCAGCTTCATGGAGACGGTTGCGAATGGTCCTCGCCGATACCCCAAGAGCAACAGTGTCCCTAATTTGCTGGGACGTGGCGGTGCGGTCCACTACGGCACTGCGTAGGATCCTACGGTCTTGGCGTGCATCCGTGCGTCGCTGCGGTCCGGTCCCAGGTCGACGGGCACGTGCACCTTCCGCCGACCACTGGCGACAACATCGATGTACTGTGGAGACCTCATGCCCCACGTGTTGAGCAATTCGGCGGTACGTCCACCCGGCCTCCCGCATGCCCACTATACGCCCTCGCTCAAAGTCCGTCAACTGCACATACGGTTCACGTCCACGCTGTCGCGGCATGCTACCAGTGTTAAAGACTGCGATGGAGCTCCGTATGCCACGGCAAACTGGCTGACACTGACGGCGGCGGTGCACAAATGCTGCGCAGCTAGCGCCATTCGACGGCCAACACCGCGGTTCCTGGTGTGTCCGCTGTGCCGTGCGTGTGATCATTGCTTGTACAGCCCTTTTGCAGTGTCCGGAGCAAGTATGGCGGGTCTGACACACCGGTGTCAATGTGTTCTTTTTTCCATTTCCAGGAGTGTATGTATAGTGATGTGCATAAAAGAACAAAGCAGTGCAATCGTCAAAGAAGCAGATGTCATTGACACAGATACATAAGGCTCTGAGCTCCACAAATAATTTTGTTTGTTTTTTTGTTTGTTGCTATCTCCTCCACTGTGATTGCTGCTAACATTCCATGGTTTAAACTTCAAGTGCCCGAATATCACCCATTTCTAGAGAAGTCTGTAGGTAACAGATTCTTGTGCAATTAACAAGAAAAAAAAAACCATTTAGATTTTTATTACCAGAGGTTCTAAAACGTGTATGGCTCTATATAAGTAACCACCACATATAGATACCCGTAGAAGAAACAACAGACGTATGTGCACGTTTAATTGGCAATATTATTGTTGCCAGGTTCGTTTTCTTGGAAAGTCAAATCATTCATCAGTAGCAGGATTTATGAACGACAGGCATCAAGTTCTAGAGCTTGATAGAATTCAAGATGAAAACGTTCTTGATACGTTTCCGGATGTTGCAGTGTACATTCTGAAGACGATAACTACCTAATACCTGTATGGGCCTTTAATCGGCTTCATCGGTTGCCCGTACAGTGCAACGTGTCGTATTAGAACATCAGTGCCGGCCGATGTGGCCGAGCGTTTCTAGGCGCTTCAGTCTGGAACCGTGTGACCGCTACGGTCGCAGGTTCGAATCCTGCCTCGGGCATGGATGTGTGTGATGTCCTTAGGTTAGTTAGGTTTAAGTAGTTATAAGTTCTAGGGGACTGATGACCTCAAATGTTAAGTCCCATAGTGCTCAGAGCCACTTGAGCCATTTTAGAATATCACTTGGAGATACCCAGAACAAAATAAAACAATTTCTTCATACACGAAGAAATTGTTTCTCACAGCCCAGTATCTTGTGTTGTTCTATATCGAACTGCTTCCGAAGCGTTGCCGTCCGAGCCTGATGAGGTGTGATGCATGGTTTAAATCTGTTGGCTTTTGTAACGAATATTTTCAAGTTGTGGTAAGTGTGACTGATTTATTTCGAGGGAATCTTTAGTTTCAGTATGAGAAGCACAAAATGCTAAAATCGAAAATGGTCTGCGGTAAACCAACAGAAACATTGACTTCCTTGCTAGCAGCATTAATAAATTAGACTCTATTGCGTTACCTTTGCAGAAATCGTTGGAAATTGTTGAGAATGTCAAAGGCAAGCGGGCTGACACAAGAAGTGATATTAGGCGGAGGGTAGTGAATAAGTTTCTCGCTGTTTTGGCAAGAAGTCTTGTTTACTTAATTTTTACTGCTATCTGCAGCATCCTCAGCATGGGGGAAGGTACTGCAGCAGCCATCTCTCCAGGAATATTTCACCTCCTAAAATGTGCACGTCCTGCGATTTTCCTCCTATAAAGACATTCTTCCTAAAACGCTATATTTGTGACTGCAGAGAATGTAGAGAAGTACTTGGTCGTTCACTACACTTCAGAATGAAAGGTTATGTAGGGCACCTTCGTAATTCCAATAAAATGGGCGTTTTATAAATACGAGTAGATGTGACAGAAAATAACTTTCGTATATCAACGCAGTATAAAGTTCCCAAATAAAAAATTAATTAACTTCAGATGTGCTTTTTTAATGTTCTTCTCGTATTTCTGGTACGTTTAACTTCATGTTAAGATAATACACACTGAGGTGCTATAGAAACTGGTATAGGCATGTGTATTCAAATACAGAGATATGTAAACAGGCAGAATACGGCGCTGCCGTCGGCAGTGCCTATATAAGACAAGAAGTGTCTGACGCAGTTAGCTCGGTTACTTCTGCTACAATGGCAGGTTATCAAGATTTAAGTGAGTTTGAACGATCTGAAACAGTCGGAACACGAGGGATGGGACAAAGAATCTCAGAGGCACTGATTGAGTGGTGATTTTTCCGTGCGGCCCTTCCACAAGTGTACCGTGAATATCAGGTATCCAGTGAAACATCAAATCTCCGACATTGCTGTGACTGGGAAAAGATTTTGCAAGAACGAGACCAACGACGACTGAAGAGAATCGTTCAACGTGACAGAAGTGCAACCGTTCCGAAAACTGCAGATTTCAATGCTCGGCCGCCAACAAGGATCAGCGTGCGAAACATTCAACGAAACATCATCCATATGGGGTTTCGGAGCAGAAATCCCAATCGTGTACCCTTCATAACTGCACGACACCAAGCTTTACGCCTCGCCTGATCCCGTCAGCATCGACATTGGACTGATGATGACTGGAAACATGTTTCCTGGTCGGGCGAGTCTCGTTTCAGATTGCATTTAGCGGATGGATGTGTGCGGGTATGGAGAAAACCTCATGGCTCCATGGATACTGCTTGTCAGCAGGGGACTGTTCAAGCTGTGGACGCTCTGTAATAGATTGGGGAGTGTGCAGTTGGAGTGATATGGGACCCCTGATACGTCTAGATACGACTCTGACAGATGACAGTACTTAAGCATCCTGTCTGATCACCTGCATCCCTTCATGTCCATTGCGCGTTCCGCGGACTTCGGTAATTCCAGCAGAACAATGTGACACCCCACACTTCCATAATTGCTACAGAGTGGCTCCAGAAACCCTCTTCTGAGATTAAACACTTCTGCTGTCCACCAAACTCGCCAGACATGAACACTATTGCGCTTATCTGGCATGCCTTGTAACGTGCTGTTCAGAAGAGATCTACATCTCCTCGTACTCTTATGGATTTGTGGACAGCCCTGCAGGATTCATGGTGTCATTTCCCTCCAGCACTACTTCAGACATTACTCGAGTCCATGCCACGTCGTGTTGCGGCACGTCTACGTGCTCGCGGAGGTCCTACACGATATTAGACAGTTGTACCAGTTTTCGAATTACTGTTTTATGTCAAATACTTCATAAAGTATTTTCGAGATATTAGACAGTTTCTTATGTATTTTAGCCATTTTCATTAGATAAATATGTACACTTTTGCGTGTTGATATTACATAAAAATCTGTGCTCCAACTATGACCATCGAACGAATTACTAATTTGTAGATTAAACAGAACCATTATGAAAACATGATTTATAATTATATATAATTATGCAGTCTTTTTAAGTTCTTGAATATATAACAATAAGAAAAATGGTCATATTCAGAAAGTTAATTCTGTTCTGTATATATTATTTACGTTTCTGGCGCTATGTTTGGCAGCCGAATGGTTTGCGAAGTAGTAGTTGTCTGTGAGACCTCATTGAGAGAAAATTCCTTGAGACAAGTCACGGAGAGCAGGTCTCGAATTTACTGTACAATGTACAGAACAGTTATAATTAAACCTCCGCTACTTAATAATGCCCCCAGGAAATACGAGTTATCACAGGACAATGAAACTTGTGGAAACAATTGTAAGTACATGGGAAAGAAAAATAATGAATAAACCAGAATAAGCTCAATTTCCACGTATGTTGATTCCGTACAATGTTTACGTTCCAGGTTACAAACGTTGCTCAAAATGCTGACCATCTGCGTCCATTATTGCCAGCAACGGTAATAGAGACACTATTTCATAATTGTTTACAGCACTTTTCTAATGGTGAGCCATGGAATGTTCAGTTGTCTTGTCATAGCTCGTGCCCTGCTTGAAGGTCGCACTTTGCGTCCAGCATTCTCATCCAAGGCAACAGAAACATCTTCAACAATTTATGGTGCAACTGGCTGTCGACCTCTTCCAGGAGCAATTCCAAAGTTGCCAATTTATTCTAACTTCCAAATCACGTTCTTCAACCCCGGTGTGGAAAGAAGACCTCTCTGTGTTCCTGTAATAGGTCAATACTCGCACTACTGCTGCTGTTTTTAAAAATAGTTTTATAAGAAAAGTCCTGTCCACATTGTTCAGGCCCTTGTTGACTGTTGGCAACTGTAATGCACACTTGCATTTGTGTTTAACACTATGTCGTTGTACCAGCACCGAAGCCTAACGACAATTCATGCCAATAACAATACAGACAACCTAAATCCTGCCGTGCACAATCAGAATATCACTCCTATGAATCTGGGTACCCAATGGGTAAATAGTTTTCCGTGTATACTGCCTCAACTATAGTGCGCGTCATTTACGACGGCGGCCAAGTTCAGATTCGTTCTGCGCATCTGATGTCACAAAACACAGTCAGCCAATGAACAGCGAACGACGTTGCCAGAGCTCGACTGCAGTGCAGAGCACGGACAAGTGTCTTCAGTTTTAGAAACGTTCAGTCATAAATAAAGTAATTGAACCAAAGCAATGTCCTGATAACGGACTTTCTTTTATAGAAAGTTTGGAAAATGCATTTTTCATACCAATTGCTTCATATTCTATTAATTAATTAAACCAACCAAGCAATAAGCCTCCCAATTCAGGCGAAAGCAAGGAAAGGTGTTTGTATCATTCTCATGAACTGCTTTTTCGCAATAAAGAACAGCGGTAATTGTTTATTTCCTATTGTACTTCGACAAAATGTGAGTAATTTATAGTCATACCAACAGTGTTTGTCGGTGTTTTGCATGACGTTTTATAGTCCTCCAGTTTCATCTTGAATGACGAGCTGTGTTAGTGTAATGGTTAAGGTGGTTGGCTGCTAAGCGAAAAGTTCTGAGTTCAAACCTCATGGGGTGCTCAATATTTCTTTACTTAAAACAATGTCGAAGTATCTTACTTCATGAATTTTATGAGTTTGAATTTAATTTTTTGAAATTTCTTGTGCTTTGTCTCTTCATTATAATCATAATAAGTTTTCGGTTTTTCTAATTTTGTCCTCCAATATTTCTTCTCACAGCAATTAAAAACAATGAAAAGGCACACATACAATATTCAAGTTATCTGTATTGTTTGTGGCGGCCAGAGTGGCCGAGAGGTTCTAGAAGCTTCAGTCTGGAACCGCGCGACCGCTACGTCGCAGGTTCGAATCCTGCCTCGCGCATGGATGTGTGTGATGTCCTTAGATTAGTTAGGTTTAAGTATTTCTAAGTTCTAGGGGACTGATGACCTCAAAAAGTTCAATAGTGCTCAGAGCCATTTGAACCATTTTTTGTTTGTATATCTTCTCATCCGCAGCCGCTGTTTTACTATTCATATTGAGATATATTCTTTTTCGACAGTATTAAAAGTATTATTTAGAGCAGAGTTTCGGTTCCTACATTGCCGAGCTACTTGATTGTCTGACGCAATTCCTTGCTTCGCTGCTTTGGCAACATCGTATTCAATGTTTTCGTCGACTGATCTATGTTTTGGCAAGTATTTGCTGTCTGTTGTGACAAACACAAATTGCTTGCGCACTGGCCTCACTGACAATATATTTTAGTTTCTATGTTTTATTACTTCCACAATTCAGTTTTGTGTACTTCGCCAACTTTGTTTTAATCAGAACGTTTTAGAAAAAAGCGAAATGACTCTGATATAAATAAAAGTTTTATTACAGTCGCTAAAGATGGAATATTTACCAATTTATAAACACTGTTTATATTATAAAGGGAGTTCATTTTAACTGGGAACATTGAAATCTCTTGAAAACAACACACAGAGCAAAAAGAAACCCTAATGACAATTAGTTCCTCTCGGAAGGGACAAATTTGACCACAAATTCGTCAGATTTTGTATCATTGGATGTCCCCCTCTGAGACAAACCAATTTTAGTTATAAATTTGTTTGATCCGACGTGTAGATTTTCAGATATTTGAATGTCTCCAAATAAAATGAACACTCCGTACAGTTGGAACCGTACAGTTGGAACCATTAACGACTGCGGTCGATTTAAAGCTTGTTCTACGCACCTGACGTCACGCATCCGCTGACAGCCAATGAGTGTTCAGCAGTTTTCTGAGCGGTCTGCTGTGAATGTCTTCGCGAGTGCGAGTGTTAAATGTGATTGTAGTTATTATTTGGTGAATTTTTATCGCATTTGTTGCAAGTTGTCATGGCTGCTGATGGTGGTAAGCGACAAACTCTCCATAAACAGGCGAGGGACATAATTTAGAGGATACATGCTTTTTTCAAACGCGAAGCAGGAAACGGTGGACCTACCACAGACGTCGCCAGATCTCAGGAACGCACTGCAGAAGCGACAGGCGTTAGCTTGAGAACCGTTCAGCGGATTGCCAATGAAAGAAAATTATCTACAGAGACCTGTGGAAGCCCACTTTTCAGATCGCCAGAGAAATATCGCACTCGTGAGAGGACTGTAACCAATTTAGATAATTTAGACAAAGATGTTCTAAGACGAGAAGTGCTCAACATGTACAACACAGGCGAATTTGCCGCTGAAAAAAAAAAAAAACTGTGAAAATGCGTGAAGCCAAAAATTTTAAAGGTAGCATGACTTCAATGAATAGAATACTTAAAAACATTGGATTCAAATATGTACATACAAATGACGGAAGAAAGTTTTTAATGGAACGTAGTGACATCGCTGCTTCAAGGTCACAGCTTTAAGACGTATTACTGAAGTAAGAAAATTCGGGAATAAGAACATTTTTTCCTCAGACGAAACATGGGCAAACCAAAGTCACACAAGGAAAGCGTGTTGGAAAATGACTGATGGTTCGGGTGGGTTTAAAGTACCTGTTGGTAAAGGTGGGCGAATAATTGTGCTTCACGTTGGTTCTGCTTCCGGATTCATTCCAGAAAGGAAATTAGTGTTCCGCCCAAATAAGAGCAATATAGGGGATTATCATTCTGAAATGAATTCAGAGACATTAAATTGTGGTTTAGGAATCAGTTTCTCCCTTACTTGCCTGGAAACTCGATGACTGTAATGGACAATGCGAGTTATCACTCCGTTGTTGTTGACAAGAGACCCACAACAAGTACAAAAAAAGCCGATATCATGTTGTGGCTTGCAAGTAAAAATATACCACATACTGCCAACCAACTCGTGCTGAAATGTTGAATCTTGTAGCGTTCCATAAGCCTCGCACAAAAGTTTATGAAATCGATTGTACTGCACAGGAACATGGACACATAGTTTTGCGTTTGCCACCGTATCTTCGTCAATAAAATCCGATAGAGTTAATTTGGGCACAAGCGGAAGGGTACGTAGCAGAATGAAACGTGACACTTAAAACTGCCGATACAGAAAGGCTTTTGCACGAAGCACTTGACAGAATTACTCCTTCAGCATGGGCTGAATGTGTTCGGCATGCACAAAGGCTACAGGAGGACATGGACAGGGAAATAGTAATTGACAATCTGCTTGAACCCATCGTCATCACACTAAGACCTGATGATTCGGACTGCGACACTGACTCCAGCGATGCAGATGACAATCGCAGCGACTGACAATGAAAGGTAACGCACATACACAATAATACTCACGTTCTCTTTCTTGTATTTGTTCCACAGACGCAGTTTTACCAATGGTATTGAAATATATTCCTCTTCTGTAACTGTAATAAGCGTATTATTTAGACCAGACGCGTTTTCTCTTTTGAAGCATCTTCAGTGGGCAGTATTTTGTCTCCTCGATTGCCAAGTCACCTTTCGTAGTTTTGTGCTGCGGTAACACAATATTCAACGTTTATATCGGCTGATCAGTGTTTTAGCAAAATAAATGCTGTTTTGTGTGCGCCACACACAAAAATTGTATTTGACATAGCTCAGAGCACTTCATTGATACACAGTATATTCAAATCCTAATGTTTTTGTAAGTCCACACTTTTGTTTAATGTATTTTGTCTAGGTGCTTCACTCTGGAACCGCGCGACCGCTACGGTCGCAGGTTCGAATCTTGCCTCGGGCGTGGATGTGTGTGATGTCCTTAGGTTAGTTAGGTTTAAGTAGTTCTAAGTTCTAGGGGACTGATGACCTCAGATGTTAAGTCCCATAGTGCTCAGAGCCATTTTTTGTATTTTGTCTACTTCATTTTGATTGATTGAAGTGCTTTAAAATAAAGCCCAATGCGCCCGGTGTAATCAAAACTTTTATAAAGTCGCGAAAGACGGAATATGTCTCAATATTACATACGATACCTATCTGGTACTTAATTTAAATGAGATATTGTTATACAGTAAATTTTATATGAAATTTAGGTATCTTGTCCACATTTCATTCTCAACATTGTGGCAACTAAAATCGACCATACGGAAAGTATAACTCTTCAAAATTCCGTGCAATGGTTTACTATATTTAATGATGCACAATAACCACGTTGAACATCGAAACAAAATTGAGTCATTTATGGGGGGAAGGTATCAGTCAACAAGCTGTGTAAAAATCAAATTTTTGGGCCAAACAGTATTTATGATACCGAATGATAAGTGTGTCAAAGCAGTCGGAACACCATGTGTCAGCGCAGGCGAACAGTGCAGTGATGGCAAAATCTCGCACAGCGTGGAATGCGGGGAGCACGTCTCTGTAGCAGCAAAAGGGCTAATGCGGCCGTGGTGGCTTTACTTCGTAAATTGCGTGCTCTCCTTAAACGTTGAGTTTGCGAACTATAGTATACTACGGCACTGCTTCTCTTGGCGCGTGCGTCGTTTGCAACTGGCAACGTAGCAATCTCCCGCGTCTGGGCGGGCATGCGAGAGCCGCCAAGATAAAAGAATTGAACTATAGCATAAGTTTAATTAAAAACCACTCTGTATATGAAGTTCAACATTGATAAATAAGGAGGAGGTTATTGTGAAAAACGCATTTGAAGACTGTTATTTGGAAAACACTTATTATTGGGAGAAAAGGCTCTGAAAAAGTTTGCAGTGGAATGCAAACAATGAAGATCGTTCTGATGAATACGAATTTTCAGGAACTTCATCATCATTCAGCTTTTAGTTGTTCTTCAGTTTTCCACATTTCATTTCTTTTATGTAATGAGCACCGTTACTGTTTTGGATAACAAATTTTTTTGTTTATCGAGTTGTGAGTTGAAAAAGTCGAAAGGTACAATATCTAATCATTCAAGACAGATCCACTCCAAGCAACCTAGCTGTTGGAGCGGTCATATGAGGAGGTTATTAGAATGAGTTACAGCACGAGTTGAACAAAATAATCTGAACACTGGTCTAAAAAACTCATCTTTACAGCTTATTTTCTGATTTATCTGTAACATTCTGACACTTTTTGATTTCCACTTGTAAAACAATAGAAGCATTTATAGTTGCCAGTATATCAGTGATCACTCTGGAGTCGCTGTATTATGCGGTCATATCTCTTTTTACATTATCCCAAAAACAGTGCACTGACAGAATATTTAATTTTTATAATTTGTTTTCAATTAATTTCAACGTTCATACCATGCAGCCAATACTTTATCAACCAAGCACTACAACTGTTGTTTAAAAATAAAGTGCCAGGAAGACTGGTTTGGGACATCTCTCCACGCTAGTCAGTCCTGGACAAGCTCGTTCGTCTCTGAATAGCCACAAAAGTTCTTTTTTCCCCAAGCTGATAGCAGACCTCTTTATTAGTTACTCGATCTAGCCGTGTAATCTTTAGCATTTCTCTGGATTACCACATGTCAAAAGTTTCTATTTTCTAATTGTCTGAACTGCTTAGCATCCACATTTCACTTCGCTGCAAGGCTACACCCCAGAAAAAACCATTCAGAGAAGCCTTCCTAAAACTTATCAGTTAATGTTGGTTTTCCCATCAGACAAACTTATCATGAAAGCAAACAAACTTAAATTTGTATTCGATACTAACATATTTCTCTTTTTGAGACTTGCTTTCCTTGGTAATGCCAGTCTGCATTTTATATTCTCGCTACTTTTACCTTCATCAACTATTTTTAATGTCTCATTTCCTAATCTAATTCTCTCAGCATTGAATGACTATATTTGACTACATTTGTCTATTTTAGTTTTACTTATGTTGCTGTTCAGCCCATAAACTCTTTTGAAGACACCACCCTCTATGCTCAACAACTCTTCTTAGTATTTTGCTGTCTCTGACAGAATTATATTGTCACTGGCAAATTTCCTAGATTTTATTTCTTCTCCCTCATCTTTAATTACCTTTCCAAATTCATCCATTGTTCCATTTACTAGTTGCTCTAAGTACAGATTAAATAGGACCAGGGAAAGGCTACAACTCTGTCTTGCCCCATATTCAACTACTTTTCTTCCCCTTCATATTCTATTCTCATAACTGCATTGTGGTTTCTGTGCAAGTTGTACACCTCCTATCGCTCCCTGTGTTTTATCCTTGCTGCATTCAGAATTTCAAAGAATGTATTTCAGTCAAGTTTATTAAAAAGCTTCTCCAAAGATACAAATGGTTTTAAACAACTTTGCTTTTCTTTAACCTATCTTCTAAAATGAGCTGTAAAGTCATTATTGCCTTGCGTTTTCCTACATTTTTCTGTATTAAATAATTAGTATCGGTGTTCTGCAACCATTAATTACTAGCAGTATTCACACCTATCGGCGCTGACGTCGTTTGAAATTCGAATTTTTACATTATATTTAAGGAATGAGGGAATTTCGCCTGTCTCATAAATTTTGCACATGAGGTGGAAAAGTTTTGTTGTGACTGGTTCTTCCACATATCTATATAATTCTGATGGAATTTCATCTACTCCAGGTTCCTTGATTCGACTTAGGTCTTTCAATTTACTGCTCTTCAGTTTCTGTAATACTGTCTTTGGCACATTTCCACTGTACAGTCCCTCTATATATTCCTTCCACTTTTCAGTTTTCCTTTCTTTGCTTAATATTGGTTCACCCATTGAGCTCTTGATATTCATTCTGGTGTTTCTCTCTTCTCCAAAATTCTCTTTAATTTTTGTATGGGTAACATCTGTCTTTTCCTTACTTATGCAGGTAGCTTGCACTTACCCTCTAGCCATTCTTGCTGAAACAGTTTGGTATGTCCATCAATATAATTTTTTAGACATTTGTGTTCTCTTTCGCTACTTCACATGCAGCATTTTCCTCTTTTGAGATTTTTAAATTTCTTGATGTGAGACCACAATAATACACCATGTTAACTGGAAAAAATATATATTAAACTGTTGGGGGGGGGGGGAGGTAATGAATAGTGCAAATCAACTACTCTGTTCTGAAATGAAGTTGCTGGTTAGTAACCTGGTTACACAATGACCTCCATAAGGAAAATCCAAAGCTATACATATATTTAGCAGTAGCTCCTGACAGTCGATGGGATGATGTGGAAGGTCTAAGAGGAAATACAGTCAGTTATTATGGTGTTTAACACAAAGTGATGTTCTCTGTAGATCCTAAATTAATAGGTGAAAATAATATTTATGAAGTTGGGTAAATGTAAGAAACGTTATTCTCTCATTAAATTTCGATGAATTTCTGTTCTCGCGTCAGTTTATGAGAAGTCGCTTCAGTCACTGGTAACAGCCATAGATCTGTGTGGCGAACAGTACACGGCCACAAGTTTCACCTGTGCCGCCTATCAGTGCCACAGTAGCTGCATGGGAAGTTCTTGTATTTCAGTCAGAGAGTTGCTTTCTGCGAATGGATGTATGACAAGAAGTTATGTTCTCTGATGGATCCATATTCACAAATTATAGTGCAGTGTACCGTCATAACTTGCCTTATGGGCCACAGGAAATCATAGATATGTATGTCATATATATATTTTCAACAGAGGTTGTTTCTTAGCGCCTAGTATGGAATCCTTCGAGATAAAATTGTTGCTCCACACGATTTCGCGGATATACTGACCGAGAGACGTATCGAGCTTTTGTCATTGAAAGTTTGGGTGCGCTCTCTGAAAATGTTAGTCTGTATATTGGACGTCGTATGAAAATGCAGAATGGTGGTCACCCAGTCCATTCTGCATGTCATCTTGTGCAGGGACTGAACAAGAGGGATAATGGGAGATGAGGCTCTCAGGTCTGCACAGTCGCCCATTTTAGCACCAGTTCATTTATTTTTGTGGGGATATCGTGCTTATGTAACCAAACTCACATCACTTGACGACCTCAAACAGCGCATAGAGGAAGCTTGTCATTCCGTGACACCAACGACTTCACATTTGCTCGGCAGATCGTTTAATAAAAGGTGCCTTCAGTTTGTTTTAGGGAAATGGGCACTCATATGGACACTTCACATAAGTGGAAATTCCGCCAGCAGAAAATCGTCTGGACACAGCAAGTTATGTACAGTATGCTTGGTCTACCCCTAAAAGTTTGAACGTTTCTAACTTGAAATGTAGCCGTCTTGCCATCACTATTTTCAAGAAGTTTTGACTATAAATGCAAATGAAGTTGTGAATTTGATAAATTTACTCCACCTCTGTCGTATCGACATCACCACATTCTTTGTAAGTCTGCTTTTGAGACCGCAAATGTCGGTCGGGGAGATTACTTCTTTTGAAGAGATTAGCAGTCAGTGTGTGTTGGACAGTCTGGTGGTGTACTTGATTTTAAAAGGATGGAGGTTTGCCTTTCGTGTAGTGGAGGCAGTATTATTAAAAAAAGGATTTTGCAATATGACGTTTTTGAGGAATATTGAAGATATTGACCAAATATTTATAGAAGAATTACAAACGCAAGTGTTAAGGCAATTTAGTTTTCTCATATTTGCCACTGTGTATTCTCTTATCGTTAGGACATTGCGTTTGGCTGAAGTTTGCAGCAGAAATTTTATAAGGTGACGTACGGCTCTGTCTTATAGTTGAAACAAGTGTTAAAGGAAGCTATGTCTACACAGGAGGGTTATTAAGAAATATTTTGCAAACTTGCTCAGTTATGAGAACTTTGTGAAAAGATATATCGTTATTATGCTTAATGATGCACATTTATACTTGGAATCCTTGTTCTCATTTATCAGTCATTAAGTTTAGTTCCCCATTTTTCATTCATTACGTTTATGATTGTGTTTTCATAGTCGCATTGCACATAGCGAGTTGTGTACCGGAGAAGTATTTTTATGAAAAGGGATAAATACTGTATTGCATTGCTCATAGCAAATACAGTAAATAAAATTTGCCTTTTGACACTCGCATCATTATCTTAGTAGTAACAGGTTGCAGAACAGATGAGCGTTCCGTGCGCAAAGGCATGCGAAAATTTAATTATCTATAAAGTTCATGTACATTGTAAGGTACAGCGATTGTAAAAATGTATTTGTGAAAATATCACATGATTTCAGAGGTTTAAAATCAGTAAAATGTTTCAGAAAAATGCTATCTCGTTAATTATCAAGTAGATTTTCATGAAGTCAGATGCGTTACTTTATATGTTCATTTACTGTGAAATGACATAAACAGTTTTGACACATTGATTGTTAGTAAGACTAAAGATGTTGTTGTTGTTGTGTTCAGCCCTGAGAATGGATTGATGCAGCTCTCCGTGCTACTCTATCCTGTGCGAGCTACTTCATCTCCCAGTACGTACTGCAGCCTACATCCTTCTGAATCTGCTTAGTGTATTCATCTCTTGGTCTCCCTGTACGATTTTTTCCCTCCACGCTGCCCTCCGGCACTAAATTGGTGATCCCTTCATGCTTCAGAACAAATCCTAACAACCGATCCCTTCTTCTAGTCAAGTTGTGCCACAAACTCCTCTTCTCCCCAATTCTACTCAATACCTCCTCATTAGTTATGTGATCTACCCATCTAAACTTCAGCATTCATCTGTAGCACCACATTTCGAAAGCTTCTATTCTCTTCTTGTCCAAACTATTTATCGTCCATGATTCACTTCCATACATGGCTACACTCCATACAAATACTTTCAGAAACGACTTCCTGACACTTAAATTCATACTCGACGTTAACAAATTTCTGTTCTTCACAAACGCTTTCCTTGCCAGTCTACATTTTACATGCTCTCTACTTCGACCATCATCAGTTAATTTGCTCCCAAATAGCAAAATTCCTTTACTATTTTAAGTGTCTCATTTCCCAATCTAATTCCCTCGGCATCACCTGAGTTAACTCGACTACATTCCATTATCCTCGTTTTGCATTTGTTGATGTTCATCATATATCCTCCTTTCAAGACACTGTCCATTGCGTTCAACTGCTCTTCCAAATCCTTTGCTGTCTCTGACAGAATTACAATGTCATCGGCGAACCTTAAAGTTTTTATTTATTCTGCATCGATTTCAATACCTACTCCGAAATTTTCTTTTGTTTACTTTACTGCTTGCTGAATATGCAGACTGAATAACATCTGGGTTAGACTACAACTATGTCTCACTCCCTTCCCAAACACTGCTTCCCTCTCATGCCCTCGACTCTTATAACTGCCATCTGGTTTCTGTACAAATTGTAAATAGCCTTTTGCTCCCTTTATTTTACCCCTGCCATCTTCTGAATTTGAAAGACAGTATTCCAGTCAACATTGTCAAAAGCTTTCTCTAAGTCTACAATTGCTATAAATGTAGGTTCACTTTTTTTTAATGTAACTTCTAAGATAAGTCGTCGAGTCAGTATTGCCTCACGTGTTCCAATATTTCTACGGAATCCAAACTGATCTTCCCCGAGGTCAGCTTCTACCAGTTTTTCCATTCGTCTGTAAAGAATTCGCGTTAGTATTTTGCAGCCGTGATATTAAACTGATAGTTCGGTAATTTTCACATCTGTCAACACTTGCTTTCTTTGGGACTGGAATTATTATATTCTTCTTGAAGTCCGAGGGTATTTCGCCTGTCCCATACATTTTTCTCACCAGATGGTAGAGTTTTGTCAGGACTGGCTCTCTCAAGGATGTCTACTCCCGGGACTTTGTTTCGACTTACGTCTTTCAGTGCTCTGTCAGACTCTTCACACAGTATCATATCTCCCATTTCATCTTCATCTACATCCTCTTCCATTTCCATAATATTGCCCTCAAGTACATCGCCCTTGTATCGACCCTCTATAAACTCCTCTAAAGATAACGATTAGCAATATTCAGTGCCGACATTTAAATCTGTATAATATGGTTTTGCAGTCAAATAGAATATGTAAATCTCACGTACTTCCGTTCAAAATGTAATTTTAATAAAGTTCTGTTGCCCTGCATGGAGATTTACACGTTTCAGTGTCAAATTAAGTTTCTACCAGTTTATCAGACACCAACCAGACACATACAAACACGAGTTTCAACCAATAGAAATACGAATTTAGTGTTAAGCTTTGAAGCCCTGTGAATAAACTGAGAAAACTAGAACCGCTCGGCCACTCTGGCAAGCCCATATCGCTATCCCATGACTTTTGTCGCTTAAGTGTCTATTGTAAAATGTAATAATTCTATAGCACATAACGTACGCAAAAGTTTACTGTTTACAGAGGATGCTCAAAACGTCGACCTCCATGATTACTGTGCAGTCTATAGCGATGTATTACACGCTCAAAACTCCCAGCAGTTTGGCGTGCTGTTTGCGCGCCTGCGACAGTTGAGGCCACCATGTCCATGTGGCGTGTCGACTGGAGCCGTATAAAACTAGGCCCTTCACACGCCCCCTGAAGAACGAGTCCACTGGTGCCAAGTCCGCCGATCCAGCTGTCTGTGGAACTGGATTGACGCGAGAAATTCGTTAGTTGTCGCAACGAAATGCAGTATCTCTGTAACGAGCAACAGATCATGGCGAGTCCCGTATACCGAAATACTCAGAAAGTATCACTGAACAACGTCCACAATTACCCGAGGAGTTCTCTTTCATCCTGTACATCTTCTGAAAGTTTAAATACGTCTGCGCTACAGATTATAGCAAACTATAGTAATGGAAATGTCCAGCAATTATTTATTTTCTTTGTTCTTATTCGTCAAAGGCTAAAGAATTGTTAGTTATCAAACATGTTGTAGAAACTACAAGGCGTCGCAGGAGGAATGATGAAGTTTCAGGGATATGACAGAAACGACCATTCGAAGTAAAAACACTAGTAAACATGGGCTCTGAATTGCATAACATAAGAGCTATGAGCACTAGTTCATCTTCTCTATGGTGAACTTGCCGTATGAGGGTACAACAGCGCCATCACAAATCTAAGGCGACTCACGTCAGCAGTTATCAATAGGAGAATTAATTATCAATTGACGCGGTAGCATTAATTGTGTTCCTATGGCTTTTGGACGTTTTGAGTTTGTTTTGCAATGTGATTCCAGTAACAGACAGAATAATTTAGGAAAAAATAAGACATCATTACAAGAACTGCCAAGAACACAAAACGATTCGAACGAGTAGTGTTGGATGTTGTTTGACCGTTATGTAAGACCATGGATGGAAATAAATAAGTATTGATCATGTTAAATAATTTTTTCAGATGTCTTCTCATGATCAGAGTGTCGACAACATTGCCAAAATTCATTATGTAAAAGGGTGGCTTCTGAACTTTGGATCAGTGTTAAGCATAATCAGTAATCAATAAACGAATTTTATGAATGTACTGCTTCAATAGATTTGTAAGCTGAAGCAAAGAACGCAGCTAAGAATTACACCAGTACACCCTGATGGAAACGGACACTGTGGAGGTGCCTATTACAAAAAAATGCGTATGTCATCTTGTTTAAGCCCCTATGAATGTGTGTATGGAAGGATGATACATTTAATCTTGGACTTTGCCCAGTCGACCACTGGAATCAGGAATGAACACATACAGCAATTATTGCCCAAACTTAAATATGTAGGCACCAAAGCGAAACAGTGGAAATGTCAATCCTTTCTTCTGAAAGCAAAACAAATTATTACAAAGCACTTTGGCTGCAGTATCAGGCTGAAGATCTTGTCTACTTCAGAAACATAATGTTAAAGAAGGGTCAAGTCAGAAAGTTAAAAAAGTTCTGGGAAGCTCCATACCCAATCTTGGATGTGTTGTCACCAGTCACACTTAAGCTCCAAATGCCTTTTCGTTCTCGCTTCCCACGCCCGGGTTCCCGGGTTCGATTCCCGGCGGGCTCAGGGATTTTCTCTGCCTCGTGATGGCTGGGTGTTGTGTGATGTCCTTAGGTTAGTTAGGTTTAAGTAGTTCTAAGTTCTAGGGGACTGATGACAATAGATGTTAAGTCCCATGGTGCTCAGAGCCATTTGAACTTTTTCGTTCGGTTATCTTTTATCCCAATCACATAAAGCCATTTCCGGGTAGATTTCCTGTAGCATCGCAAGACGAGAACAATGATCTGCCTAGAGGCAGACCAGCTGTTCCTAAATCCAGAAACCAAATATTGAGAAGTGCCAGTCCAGACTTCAAGGCTGAGACGTCACCACCCACTGTACGAACCAGCTCCAGACTTATCCACAGTCTCTGTTGTAGTGTATAATGTGAGTGTTGCCAGGCATGTGTTTATTTTCAGACACATGTGTATGTGAATGTGTTGCGAAAATGTAGACTTCCAGTTATTACAAAATGTGGTAAGTATAGCAAACTTATTTCACATGTTAACACAAAAAACGCATTTGTATTTTATCACTGTTTAGTTATAGTTGAGCCGTATGTGGCTCATGTTCATGCCATCTATTATGTAACATCTTGTTTTACCGTACGGCCGCCTCGTCATTTTAAATTTCAATTACTGGTCTCACTGAACTACTGTCTTGCCTGCCCGTGCGTGGCAGCAGCAGCGAGTATCGATATTTGCCTTGCCGTATTATCTTTGTTGGACGGCCATTACTTCCCGGTCGTCGTCTGTCGTGAAGTGAGATCGGATCTGGAGTAGTTGGAGTTGGAACACGACACAAGTGCAGTCGGGACGGAGCGCTAGGGAGGCACGGACAGCCGGTACCGCCGACCCCTCGCGACACAGGATGAACTGTCCGACGGACGGAGATGACAGCAGTATCGACCATTGGTCGGTCGTTCAGTAGGTCCCCTCTTTGGACGACGTGTGTTTGGTCTTCTGGCCGTTTCTGGGCCACGTCACTGGGCCATCTTGCTGGACGTGGCTTGGTTCCTTCTTGTGCGGAGACGTCATGGCCAACGGCAAGAGTTACCTCTGCATGATTGGGTCGGAGCCAGTATGCCCGGATCGCTGTATCTCCCAGTTCCCGTCGGACAGTGGACACAAATGGTTTGAGTGCCAACGAGCTTCGTTGGTTGTTGGTCGCTCGTCTGGTCAGACGACGTGTGTTTCGTCACCGACCGTCCTTCGCGTTGTGTGTGTGTGTCCACCGGTGATTTGTTCTAGTTGTTCATCAGTTATTCGTTTTACTAGTGTTCGAGTCTCTTGTGGCAGTGTTTCGTGCAACACTGTCTACCCTGTTTCAGTTCGATTGAGCAATGCTTTAAATGCTGTAAAGCTGTCTGCGTACTGCAGCAGCCACTTGCTCGGTTGCGACAGAGCAGCGAGTGAATGTTTCCTTGCCGTGTTGATGCTGTCCTCCACGGCGTGTAGTTCCACAGCCGTTGCGATGTTCATGTTTGTCAGTAGCTATTGTACCTTGGCTTATTAACAAACCCATATTTGAGTACGAGTGTTACTGGTCTCTTCGCCTCGCTGGCATTTTGGTTGTTGTGTTTTTGGTCTGCTGATCGAAGCCAGGTAGTTGGTTGGTTCGTCGGTTGTCTGTCGGTTGGGTTGCATTCCGATTAAGAGATTGGTGGTCAGCCTGCTTGTCTCGCCAATAAGGGCGATAGTGTTACAGTTACAGGCCGAGCCTTGGAAACTTCCGGGTGTGTTACATAGTAACTTCCCTGTTTGAGTTTTAGTTAATTGGTTGATGTGTGGGCTTCAGCCGACCTTTAATATATCCTGAATTAATGTTCCTGTCTTGCCCTTAAGGCATGAAATTGTTATTCTTTATTTTGTATGAAATGTTTTATGGGACAACCTTCTGCCTTTAAAACTGAAACTTTTCTTCTAGGGCTTAAGCCGTTAAATTATTTGCTGATGTGCAGCCTTCAGCCGAGTGTAGACATCTCTTAAATTAATGTTCTGTCTTGCCCTTAAGGCATTCGATTGTGATGTTTTAGTATGAGACCTTCAGCCGTATTTGCTTCAATTGTTTTGAGATAACGCCTTCTGCCGTTTGACTGAAACAAATCTTATTGCTTAATATGCGGCCTCCAGCCAAGTTCCATTAAAATTAAATTGCTAAAGCCTTCACTCTTTTTAGATTGAAGATTTAGAAAATATAAAAGGGTGAAACCTCCAGAAGAACCTTGTATTTCAATTTCTTGCTGAGACCTTGCGTCTTGGATTTTGAGTATGGCCTTCAGCCGATCTAAGGTTAATCGAGGAGGTCGATTAAAGTTTTGAGTGTTTTCCATTCTTGTTGTAATATTGTGTGTTGATATAAAATGTTTGTATGTTGAGTGCAACTGACAGGAAATCATTTTGGCCTCTTTCCACAACCTCACCCGCTCTGGCCTGCTAGCGTAGGCATTTCAATAGTGTTTCGAACCAATTAACTGTAATTCTAATTTTTGCTATAATGGTGTGTTCCTTTAATGCTGCGGTAATTGTACTAGAGAAATCAGGTATGTTGTTTGAACAACGATCAAAAATCTTAATTTCAACACTAATGCTAAACTTGTGCTGAAGTAATTTAGTTCTTAATTCGAAATAACTTGTCCTCAACTATGTTACCTATGTCACATATTGGTGACTTACGAAAATTTGTGCCAGGCCAGAAGTCGAACACAGATTTCCCAACTACCGCGAGAAGATGTGTTAACCAGGTCCCAGGACCGATCAAAATCATTCAAATGGCCCTGAGCACTATGGGACTTAACAGTTGAGGTCATCAGTCCCCTAAAACGTAGAGCTATTTAAACCTAACCAAACTAAGGATATCACACACATCCATGCCCGAGGTAGGATTCGAAACTGCGATCGTAGCGGTTGCGTGGTTCCAGACTGAAGCCCAGGACCGATCCAAACTTTCGATGTCACACTGCCTAAATCTTTATACCATATTCTCCTACATTCATCACTAAATGCTCGCAGTTTTACTCTGCATTGCTGCGCCAGTGAGAATGAGACTCGCGATGTTATCGTCTTTTGCCCCCTTTGGCAAGTAACATTTATTTTCATGTCTGGATAAACAGACACTGACGGTGATATACAGCCAACTGAAATTAATTCAAAACAAATTTTCTGAATGCGAATAACATCTCGTATATTTAACACAGCTGAGGCCAGCCCGCATCTCGTGGTCATGCGGTAGCGTTCTCGCTTCTCACGCCCGGGTTCCCGGGTTCGATTCCCGGCGGGCTCAGGGATTTTCTCTGCCTTGAGATGGCTGGGTGTTGTGTGATGTCCTTAGGTTAGTTAGGTTTAAGTAGTTCTAAGTTCTAGGGGACTGATGACCATAGATGTTAAGTCCCATAGTGCTCAGAGCCATTTGAACCATTTTTGAACAGCGGAGGCCAAGTTATTCGCGTTCAGCGAATTCATTTCGAATTACTTTCAGATTGCTGTATAATGTCATCAGTGTCTGCTCATACAGACTTGCAGTAGATATTGCGTGCTAGCGTGGGAAAAAGACGATAACATGATAGGTGTCGATTCATAAAAGTCTTCGTGACATATGGAAGTTTCGATCGGTCCAGGAGGTGCGCACGGGTAGCCTAATAGTTAAGGTGGCTGCTGGCGATAAGTGGGGAATCCGGGTTCGAGTACCGATCCGACCAAAATTTTCATATGAACCAGTATGTATAACGCTGCTGAGGCGAAGTTATTCATGTTAAGAGAAATATTTCAAATTGATTTCAGAGAGCTGTGTTTCATCATCATTGTCTGTTAATCCCGACGTTAATCCTGAAATTCAAATGAAAAATTCATTTCTGTTAAAATGAAACTGATCTAATTCGTTCTATTAAGGAATCCGATACGATTTCGGAAATGGCAACATCTTGGTATATCAACTGGATCACCGAAATGCAGGTCTTACATAACGGTCCAATAACATCCAACACTACTCATTCGAATGGTTTGGTGTTCTGTGGCAGTTCTTGTAATGATGTCTTATTTTTCCCAAATTATTCTGTCTGTTACTGGAATCACATTGCAAAACAAACTCAAAACATCCAAAAGCCATAGGAACACAATTAATGCTACCTCATCCATTGATTATTAATTTTCCTACAACTGCTGACGTGAGTAGCCTTCGATTTGTGATGGCGCTGTTGAACCTTCATACGGCAAGTTCACCATTGAGAAGGTGAACTAGTGCTCATAGCTCCCATGTTTACTAGTGTTTTTTTCTTCGAATGGTCGTTTCTGTCATATCCCTGAAACTTAATCATTCCCCCTGCGATACCCTGTACTTTCTACAACATGTCTGATAACTAACAATTCATTATCCTTTGACGATTGAAAACAGAGAAAATAAAAAACAGCTCAACATTTTCATTACTATAGTTTGCTATAAGCTGTAGCGCACACGTATTTAAACTTTCAGAAGATGTACAAGATGAACAAGAACTCCTCGGGAAGTTATTAACGTTGTTCAGTGATACTTTCTGAATACTGGGTGTAGGGGACTCGCCGTATTCTGTGGCTCGTTACAGAGCTACTGCATTTCGTTGCGACAACTTGTGGGGCGGTGGGTGGAATTAACTGTTATATAATTTCATAATGTTTATCCTGTTGTTTTGCCGTTCTCAACACTGGCTCTCTAACCACAATTTTGGCAACCAGAAAGTGATTAGCAAAACGTGAAGCCTGTAATTAGAATTGCTAGTGCACAATTCATCTGAGAAATACTCTTATAACTACAGCTTAAAGCTCTGAGGAGTTAGGAGATTGTCTGGGATTCATAATCAAAAACGATCGTGGAAAAAACGTTCTCTATATTCTGAAAGTCACAGATGAAAAAAAAAAAAAAAAAGAATCCACCCAATCTGACTAACAGAGCAGTTCAGAGTCTAATGCGCTGATGCAACTATAACTGTCCAAATTAAATGTTTAAGTGAGTGCTCGCCATAATTTGATGATAATGTTCATCAAACGCCAAGCTAAATAATGGTAGAATGTCTGTCCCGCGACGGCACGTGAAAACACGAAATACGCAAACTGAAGATAGAACATTAAAGTCATCCCAGAATTAACACTTCACTCGAAAATGATTTCATGGTTACGCGTATCCCGAGTAACTTAATACGGCATCCGAGGTGGTTTATAGCAATGATACCGACGCGACGCGACTCCCGACACAGATGGTGTGCTATTCAGCGTCTGGAGAGGACTGGGGCCTTTCTTCCTCGCGCAGCGTTCTTATATATAAAGCCGCGGTGCGGACGGCTAAGGGAACATCTGATGAAATCGGCTCTCCCGACTAGCCGCTGGGCTAGTAAAGCACCACTTTAAGTTACCGAACAAATCATAGCTTCTTTTGCTGATGGCCGATGAAGCTCTCAATCTAAATGTGCAATCAGCACACAGGTAAGTAATCATAATAACAATCTGACGTGGCTAAGTAAAATATTTTGGGTGAGAGAATTAATTTAATTACACTACACGCAGTAGACGAGCTCTGAACTTGCCCTTTGGACGTACTCCATCGCTATAGTTTTATAGTCATTCAGTTGAAATTTCTCACATCCTTATGATTTAGCGAATCTCCCTTCTATTTAAATTTAAACATTCTAGCCTAATTTATTAGCCTACTTAATCTATCTTGCTTCCTTAATTTTTAAGACAAAAATCAGAGAATCATGAATTTCCACTAAATTTCCACAAAAATCTTAATTTGTGAGATCCAGAAGACTGTTTCTATTAAATTATTATGAAAAAGGAATATAAATATAAATTTTTAAGTCTCTAGCTCTTTTCTGTTGCGCCAATGATTTTTACAGAAAAACGTCCAAATTTCGAAAATGGTTAAAGTTATCGAACTGGTATTCAACACATATTAATTTAGTATTACTCCTGACATGCTAGCACAGTTTCAGGTTATTTACTTGATTTTTAAAGTATTGCGCAACATTTATGATGTCAGAGCTAGTTACAGCGGACTGGCTGGCACACAATGGAAAGACTAATGTGAATTTATTACGACGTGAGTAGGCTGCTTCCCTACATCACCCTCTACTTAAATTTTTTTTGAATGTTAATGAATGAAAAAAAATTTAATTACAAAAACGGAAGCAAGAGTAAAGCTTAACTCCCTATGAAAAATTAAAATTGAAATGTAAACATATAGAAATATTAAAAGAAACCTGATTACCTACTTCAAATATTTAAATTACTGGCACGTTCACTGCGTCTTAAGCAATATTATCCCTCAAAATTTAAGCAAAATCAATGAAACACTTTGGCATACATATTGCCTTGGACAAACAAACACATAAAAATATGAAAATCTTAAATCCATTAAATATATTTTTACATACACAAATTCAAAGAAAATAACACAGTTATTCATGATACATAAACACATGATTATATCTTAGCAGTTTTTTCTAAACCTGAAAGAAAATTTTATAATCATGACAATTTCATTTTTACACACGTGTTTGTAGCCGCTTTGGCTGGCGTTCTACAATTCCATTCACAAGGGTAGAGGAGGGGAAGTTGCTATGGTGTGCATCCTTCACGTTCACTCTAAATTACATGGGAAAAGGGGATGGGTCACTGAAAGTTGTGTCCAAGTCACTCCACGCTTTCACGTAGCTACCAGGCTGCCATTATCTGGTTTGCCCTGTAGAACAAACAAAAAGAGTGCCTCAGACTCTGTTCACTTAATATCTAAGGGTGGGTCACAATGATATGGGGATATATACATTTTATCTTTCAATATTTTGCTGGAACAAAGTTAACAGAACTCTTTCAATTTTACTCTCGTGGTTACTTAACTGTCATAAAATTGGTAAACAAATGGCTCAAAACGCCGTTAGTCACGTACCAGAGAAAATTTATGCTCAAGGCATACAATCATGAATCCTATTTAATTTCAATTTATTATTTCTGGGCCGGAACACAGAACCAATGCTCGGTACATTCCTGACAAATCTGTATTTTATTTACTTAGCTTCTTTGAGATAGTATGAGTATATTTGATTAGTAGTTGTATTCTCAGCTTCTTTGTACATGTGCGTAACTTGTGGTAATAGTACAGTTCTGAGTGTTCAAAACACACTACGTTTAGTTGACTATTAACTCCACTTATTGGTCCTCCGCTGCTGTCAGTTCCACATCTGCAATTATGTACTTACTTCAGCGAAGTGTATTTATGCTGAGCTATAAATAATGCTTCACGTCTTCCATTATGATTTTCAATTATGTTGCTTGTGTATGTACTTATTTAACACTCACTCTATTAAAATTTAAAGCATAGGATAGCACATTTATTTCATATCTATAGTGTATTGCAGCTGATCAGTTTGCTCACGTGGCAATCCATTTCCACTCGATCGGACGCTGAAACCACAGCTAGTCTCTCTCGACCTACCACTAAAGTGCATGAAGTAATTATGGACGAGCCTAATGCTAAATTCCTTAAACCTATAGGACACCATGAGCTGCTCTGTCTCATCTAACATAAGGGTACCTATGGTCGCATTCACGCTTCCAACTCATAACCTCAACACGTGTAGGTGTGTCCCGTCACACACTACACCAAATAACTACCAGCCCCAACCTTATAAATATTTCAAAGACGTGTCCTTCACGTCTCAACCACAAACACTGTTCAATTCTATTACACTGCCATTTTTCATAACACTAAACAATCTCTTAGCTCTACAGCAAACAGTAGGTTTTACTGCCACTTCAGATCCTGCTTGTACACGAATTTGTATATCTTTTTAAAATATTATTGTGGGACCATTTCCAAAAAAACAACTACTTTGTACTTATAATATTACCAGGGTTCTATGCATACTTGTTACTCAAATACATTGTATCTTAATTACATCATACTTCTCTGTTGCTTATGTCACGGTTAGGTTTGTCACATTAGGTATTTTCTTCACTAATCGGTGGATAGAATGGTTACAGAACTCATGGCTTAATAGCCATGACGGAAAATTTAATGTGTTGGAAAGAAGAGGTCGAAATTTTTGTGGATAGGAAAGATGATAGAATGAGTGAGACCTGAAATGGGAAGAAGATCTCACACAGCTGGGACTGCACAGCTGCCACACTGTGTAGAGGTTACAGAACAACCTCCTCCCTACAGAATTCATTCACTACCTATGAACTTCTTTAGGTCGATCACGTTCCTGAGACCTAATAGCTTTTTACTCTTAGGGTACTCTAGCCTATATGCATTGGCAAGTGGTTTTCCTATGATCCTGAAAGGTCCTTGGTATACGAACATGAATTTCTTTGTTTCTGCATTTATTTTCTTTGATTTTCCCTTGGTTTTGACAAGGACTAACTGACCTCTTTCAAAACTAGTGGGTACAGCTTTTGTGTCATGAGGCTCCTTTTTTTCCAATGCTCTTTTTCTTATATTTGCCCTAGCCTTTAACTTCTTCTCGTCTGTGGATATTTGCGTTAGAATAGGGAATTCTACCGTATCTGCAATCACATTGTGCGGTTCTTGGCCAAACATCAATTCGCAAGGCGCAAAACCAGTTGCATCATGCCTTAAGTTGTTAATTACATTCTCAAAATACTTAATGTGCTCTGCCCAACTTGAGTGTTTCCGAGCACAATAAGTCCTGCAAAGCCTATTCAATTCTCTCATAATACGTTCACTCATATTTCCTTGGGGGAAATACGCAGATATTTTCAGATGTTTCACTCCGGCCTTATCTAGACATTCCTTAAATGTATCAGAAGTAAATTGAGGCCCATTGTCTGACAGCAAATTCTTCGGAACGCCAACGTTCACGAAGAAATCTTTTTCCAACTTATCTACCAACGTTTTTGAATTTGCCCTTTTAATTGGGTATAACTTAACAAATTTACTAAATCCATCCACAACAACAAAAACATGGGTGCAACCACCTCTCGAAGCAGGAAGAGGGCCAAACAAATCACAAGCCAGTAATTCTAGGGTTTCAGTTGGCTCTACTGAATGCATATCCCCTTGTATTCTGGTGTTAGCAGCACGGACTTTCTGGCACACTACACAAGATGCTAGACGCTTGGCAACACGGCGGTACATGTTGTCAAACACAACCTTCTCTTTTAATTTGGCAATGCACTTCTTTGCAACGTAGTGCCCATACCTCAGGTGTACATAGCCGATTAGTAAGTCTACATGTTGTGAGGGAAAGCACAGCTTCCACTTAGAAACACCTACCTTTTTCCTCCTAAACATAATACCTTTATGCAGACAATAGTATTGCGAAACCTTAGGATAGTTCGCATTTCCTAAATAGCTCTTTATTAATTTCAGCTGGTCATCTGCATTCTGCTCACATCTCAAGTTCTTAATCACCCTCTTTAATGCACTTTCTTCTTTTACTTCGTGCAACGCAAACATTCGTACTTCATTTAGGTCTGTTGCTGTAATTCCCGGGTCGTCACAGAGCTCCGCACTTGTAGATAACCCATCAGCTACCAGATTGTCTTTCCCTTGAATATATCTAACCTCAAGGTCAAACTGCTGGAGATACAATGACCATCTTACCAAACGAGCATTCCTCAATTTACAGGTCTTCAAAAAGGTCAACGCCTTATGGTCACTGTAAACAATTATCTTGTGACCCAATAGATACTGCTCAAACTTCTGTACCCCAAATACAATTGCCAATGCTTCCAGTTCTGAGATGCCATAATTTCTCTCTGCTGCCTGTAAAGACCGACTTGCAAAAGCTATAGTCTTGTGGACTTCATGTTCGTTCTCTATTTCTACTTGGAAAATCTCCACAGCTATACCATAGCCACTAGCATCAACAGACATACAGAATGGTTTTTCAAAATCAGGATGATGTAAAATAGGACTATTAATTAAAGATTGTTTCAGTACCTCGAACGCCTGTTGACATTCTGCTGTCCAAACCCAAGGGGTATTCTTTTTCAGCAGCAGGTGAGGACAGGGCGCATTAAAAGCCTGATCACTAACAAAACGCCTATAGAAGCCGAAAAGACCGAACATCGATCTCAACTGCTTCTTGTTTCTGGGAGCCTCAAATTTTTCAATGACTGCTAGCTTGCCTGGGTCAGGCAGAATACCTTTTCCACTTATCATATATCCCAAGAAACTTATTTCCTCTTTAACGCACTCTGTCTTTTCAATCTTTAGTTTCATACCACCTCTCTCAATAGCCTCTAACACTTCCTCTAATAAACCTATGTGTTCTTCCCAGGTAGGAGTTGCTATTAACAGATCATCTACGTAGACTGTTATTTTATTACTTAAGGCTGGTCCTAAAACATGGCACATCACACGTACGAAGGCACAAACAGAAATATTAAGTCCGAAAGGTACCACACGATATTGGTAACAAACTCCTTCGTACAAGAAAGCTGTGTACTTCCTTGAACTTTCCGCCAGTGGCAAATTCCAATATCCACACGTGATGTCCATAGAAGTTAAGAATTTTACTCCCCGGAACTTTTTCAATAACTCGTCCATGTTCTGCGGTCTATCACTTTCCCTAACCACTATTTCATTGAACCAACGAGCGTCCAAGACCAATCTGACACTCCCATCTCTTTTTGGTACAACGACCAGAGGACTATTGTACTCACTGACCGCTTTTTCAATCACACCCCACTCTAGCATTCTCTGTATCTCCTTTCGAACCGCCTCCTTCCTAGCTACATGTATTTGCTATGGCTTCCTGAAAAACACTTGGCCAGGTTTCACCTTTAATTGACATTCATAACCTTTGACCACGCCAAGTCTAATTGAAAATACCTTATGATGCCTTTTTAAAACATGTCTCAGTTCGTCCTTCTGATTAGCTGAAATTTTATCGATTTCCTGCAATTTAGCTTCTATTTTGTCCAAACTAATTGCTTCTTCTTCTTCTGTGTTTAGCTTACTTGTACTAAGATTAAAACCTTCGTCCCAATATCTCCTATTTTTCAGAACTCGTATAGGCAGCTCTCAAGTTTCATCATTAGTTACTACATGTTTATCACTAAAAGGTACTGTAATCACTCCGGTTATTGGCAAGACCATTTTTAACTGGCTTCTTTCAAAGTCAACAACACTCTGATATTTCGACAAGAAATCTATGCCAATTAAAACCTCAATACTGAGATTGTTTACAATTAAACATTGATGATCAATTAAATTACCATTAATGTTAAAGGGCAGCAAAGCTTCTTGCTTTACCGTTTTTGACACCTTGCCAGTAGCAACAATTATTCTTAGTCCTGATACCCTCATTACTGTAAGCTTGTCTTTACCAGGTAACGCATCAAAGAAGGACTGAGATATCGCACTCACCTCACTTCCACTGTCTAAGAGACAACGTACATTGATACCCAACATATTCACTATTATTATAGGGTGGCTTATTATAGTTTGTACAGGTGGTTCCTCAAATTCATCCAATAGTTCCTTTTGGATTTGTCTCCAACTAAAGTGATGGACATCGGTCTTCATTACATTTAGGACAAGGTGTGTAGTGGTTTCCTGAATTACATTTTCAGCTGCTTTTTCCAGTCGGTCTATCAATTTTAAATCGAAACACCACACGACCTCATTACATTTAGTTTGCTGAACATGACCCAGATTACTGTAGTCTGAGTGATTCTGCGTCTCCAGACCGGGCATAACACTAGTTACAGCTAAACCACTTATATTATTATCGTCGGGTTCCTTCTCCAGTGACAACTGGTCACAGCTCTTGGGTTCATCGACCCCTAACAGGCTACCCTCTACATTCTCACTTACCTCCTTTCCTAAATCTATTAGTACGGTATCAACATCCTGCACAGGCACTTTAGATAAGAGCACATCATCCTCATCGTAAATATAAGCATGAATTTCTTCTGCTTCTTCACCTGACAATTCAGTATTTCGTAGCTCCTCCCTATCGTTACACTGCTGCACCTTCTCTTTCTCTTCCCACTTAGAAAGCGTCTCTAACAAGGTATCTATCAAATACTGTGAGTGATCTAATATTTCTGCTGTATCCTTAGATGCTACCGACCCTTCATCCACATGTTCCATTTGAGTATTCTGATCTGTCTTACCAATTACTGTAATTACTGGCTTAGGAAAAGTAACCGCCTGGTGAGCGCCAGTGTTCTCATAGACGGTAACTAGTTTTCCTGCCTCGGCCTACTACTGTTTCCTTTATTTCCATTACAGTTAACTGGCACAGCATTGCTTTCCGTACTGTTGTTTACCTGCATAATTTTGTTTGGAACAAAATTACTATCATTTGGATGCCATTGTTGGTTCTGATAATTATTTATCCAATTCCTATCTCTCTTAGGATGGCAAACACCTACTGTTCTGACGTTTACATTGCCATTCTGCTCGTTCTTAAAATTACTACTAGTGTTATTAGCATTTCTGTTATTACGTGCTTGCTCCTCATTGGCAGCAACACGTTCTACACCTTCCAAATATTCAATGAAACGATCAAGATTGTCTCTAGGGGCAGATATAATTCTAGTTTGCCAATACCGTGGCAGTTTGGCTTCAAGACCTAATATTATCATTTCCGGTTTTAGCTTTTTGGCCAAATGTGACAAACGTGAAATCCATGACCTGGCAAACTCTTCAGTAGATTCCTTGCCTACAATGAAGCGTTTTCCACTCCAAAATTCTCTCAACACTTCATTTTGCTTATTGCTAGACCAATGCTCATTAATGAAAGCTGTTTTAAATTCTGCTAATGTTTTACATTTCAACATAACATCAGCTGACCAACGCATGGGGTCACCTGCTAAATGGCTTCTAATAAATGAGATTTTCTCTCGTTCAGACCAAGTTGGTGGAATCACATCTTCAAAATCGTTCCAGAAATCTAGCGGGTGGATATTTTTATGTGGATCGAACGGCAAGAACTGCCGACACCCGATAAAAGCGGCGTTTGCAGCTACAATTTGTTGCATACTACCATTACCAGAAGTTACTGAAGCTACTTTACTCTCAATGTTAGTACTAATATTTTCTACTCTCATTTGAACATTATCTACTCTTTGCACAATATGAGTAGTATCAGTTTTGATTGCATCTACTTCTGCTTGACATATGTTTACTTTTATATTAACATCTTTAAACCTATCTGAGCACATTTCAGACTCCGCCTCTATCTTTTCTGTTAACTTGTGCTCCAGCTTCACATCTTCCATTTGGATGTCTCTGCGAACCTCAGCAACTGCGGATTTAACTGTTTTATACATTTCTGAAAATTGTTGAGCAACCTTTTTCTTAATATCCTCATGATTGTAATCAATTTTATAATTCAAACTGCCCAGATCCTCTTTCAACTTATTGCAACCAGCCTTGAAGGTATTGTCCATTACCTCCAATCGTTTATTAAAATTAGTTTGGCTGGCCACAATCTCATACTTTAATTCAGCATTACTGCTTTTGACCTCAGTTATTTCGGACTTTAATTCAGCATTGCTGGTAGCTATTGCTTGCAATATAACATTTAAATCAATAGCCCCAGTATCTTTGGGTTGCTCACTAGCTGGCTTTTTATCACACTCAGGTGACGAAAAACTAGCTCCAACACCAGAATCATCAAAGCTAAATGAAACTTCTGATTGATCAGTCATATCTAACTTCTCCTTCTTAAGCTCTACCAACTCTGATGACTGTTTCGTTTTTAACTCATCAGATAAACTATCATCCAATAAATTAACAATTTCTGATTTTTGTTTTACTACGGGGGTCTCTATTATTGAGTGATTGCCCCTCTTCACACTACTGTCAGGAGACAATACTTCATATTTCACTTTAACATTACTACTTTCATGGATATTTACACTTGAAGCGTTGCCTGGTTTTACAGTTCCCTCAACAGACATAGGTTCTGATTTAAGTTTAACCTCAGTTTCTTCTGGCGGTTCCATCGCCGACAGTCTTTTAGTGCAGGTTAGTAAAATTTTTAACAGCTTTCCACTTAACTTAGTTCCTTCTGCATGACGTATGGCGTTTCCGGCGCGGTGTACCAGGTATACTGATGCAACACAGTGCGTTGAACTGCAGACGGCACTCTGACGGCTGTTGTGTGTTCGCGTAGCCCGCAACTGCAGGCGCGGCTCCGGTTGCTCCGACGGATGACTGCGGTGAGGCGAAACTGGCGTCTCGCGATGCTGGCAGTGCCGCAAGACTCAGTGCCAGCTCCGTCAATCCAGATGCGTTGTTAATCCAATTGTGTCGTCCACATGCACACGTAACACTTTCACTGTTCTATTACTCAGTTGCGTGTCGCATTTCACTCGTGAATCCGAATATTTAAAAATCACTTTCACTCTTACTCAGTTTGTTTCCTGGCCGATGCACCAATTGTGGGGCGGTGGGTGGAATTAATTGTTATATAATTTCATAATGTTTATGCTGTTGTTTTGCCGTTCTCAACACTGGCTCTCTAACCACAATTTTGGCAAACAGAAAGTGATTAGCAAAACGTGAAGCCTGTAATTAGAATTCCTAGTGCCCACTTCATCTGAGAAATACTCTTATAGCTACAGCTTAAAGCTCTGAGGAGTTAGGAGATTGTCCGGGATTCATAATCAAAAACGATCATGGAAAAAACGTTCTCTATATTCTGAAAGTCACAGACGGAAAAAAAAAATCCACCCAATCTGACTAACAGAGCAGTTCAGAGTCTAATGCGCTGATGCAACTATAACTGACCAAATTAAATGTTTAAGTGAATTTTCGCCATAATTTGACGATAATATTCATCAAACGCCACACTAAATAATGGTAGCATGTCTGTCCCGCGACGGCACGTGAAAATACGACATAAGCAAACTGAAGATAGATCATTAAAGTCATCCCAGAATTAACACTTCACTCGGAAATCATTTCATGGTTACGCGTATCCCGAGTAACTTAATACGGCATCCGAGGCTGTTTATAGCAATGATACCGACGCGACGCGACCCCCGACACAGATGGTGTGCTATTCAGCGTCTGGAGAGAACTGGGGCCTTTCTTCCTCGCACAGCGTTCTTGTATATAAAGCCGCGGTGCGGACGGCTAAGAGAACGCCTGATCAAATCGGCTCTCCCGACTAGCTGCTGGGCTAGTAAAGCACCACTTTAAGTTACTGGACAAATCATAGCTTCTTTTGCTGATGGCCGATGAAGCTCTCAATTTAAATGTGCAATCAGCACTCAGGTACGTAATCATAATAACAATCTGACGTGGCTAAGTAAAATATTTCGGGCGAGAGAATTAATTTAATTACCCTACATGCAGTAGACGAGCTCTGAACTTGCCCTTTGGAGATACGCTATCGCTATAGTTTTATAGTCATTCAGTTCAAACTTCTCACATCTTTATGATTTAGCGAATCTCCCTTCTATTTAAATTTAAACATTCTAGCCTAATTTATTAGCCTACTTAATCTATCTTGCTTCCTTAATTTTTAAGACAAAAACCATAGAATCATGAATTTCCACTAAAATCTTAATTTACAGAAAAACGTCCAAATTTCGAAAATGGTTAAAGTTATCGAACTAGTATTCAACACATATTAATTTATTATTACTCCTGACATGCTAGCACCGTTTCAGGTTATTTACTTGATTTTTAAAGAATTGCGCAACATTAATGTCGTCAGAGGTAGTTACAGCGGACTGGCTGGCACACAATGGAAAGACTAATGTGAATTTATTACGGCGTGAGTAGGCTGCTTCCCTACAAACTACGAATTCATCACGGCAATCCAGTTCCATAGACAGCTGGATCGGCGGGCATTGCACCAGTGGATTCGTTCTTCAGGGGGATGTGAAGGGCCTAGTTTTATGCGGCTCCAGTCGACACGCCACATGGTATGATGTATCAGGCAGCGTAACTTGCTGTGACAGTGCGATAGAGACAGAGAGAGAGAGAGAGAGAGAGAGAGAGAGAGAGAGAGAGAGATATTGCTTATTACTCTGTGGCGGTCAGCGCTCACATAATTATTCTTGGCATATAGAGCTTTTGTTCTTGTTAGGAGTAAATTTTACAAGAAGAGAGTCATTCTTGTGATGTAAAAGTCGACGCCATTGTGAGTTTTTGATTCACATTGTAAAATATATGTGTATATGGAAGGAAATCAGTTAATAGAACAATAAAATATTGTTCATTTCTAGAAGGTACGTGTTATTCTACACCCAGCGTATACTTCTATTGTTATTTAATAATAAATACCAGCTTGAGAACAGTTCCGACGGGAGCGTTCACTTCTAGTGAAATAGTTCGATGTTTTCTTCGGAAAAGAAGTCACTTCATGGATCATTCAAATCCAGAATAGTACCTGGACATTTCTCAGAACTGAAAGCAATCTGATTGCTATGCAACAGAGCCCCGCAGAACATTTCTCCGTACTTTGGTTACCACTTTCAGCTAAACACGGTATCTGCAGCATCTGTAGCAGATTTACACAACAGCGGAAGCGTGTAATCGCTATCAGTTTCACACATCGCCCTGTGTACGCTGTAAGTATTTATCCACAGCAGTGAACATACTCACACACATAGAAAGACAATACAAGGTGGTGTGGGAAACATTTCAGTATAAAGGTCCTGTAGAGCTAAACAGTAATTAGCCTAGTAGTAGTAGTAGTAAACAATTTTTTTTTTCAAAGGAGCCTTTATAACGGACATGTTGGCCTGAACTGTCGCAGGCGCGAAGGCAGCACGCCAAACTGCTGGTAGTTTTGAGCGTGTAAGACATCACTATAGACAGTACAGTTATCATGGAGGTCGACGTTTTGATCATCTTCTCTAAACAGAAAATTTTTGCTTATGTTATGTGCTATAGAATTATTACATAGCACAATATACACTGAAGCGACAAAAGTCATGGGATAGCGATATGAGCCGGCCGGAGTGACCGAGCGGTTGTAGGCGCTTCAGTCTGGAACCGCGCGGCCGCTACGATTGCAGGTTCGAATCCTGCCTCGAGCATGGATGTGTGTGATGTCCTTAGGTTACTTAGTTTCAAGTAGTTCTAAGTTCTAGGGGACTGATGACCTCAGATGTTAAGTCCCATAGTGCTCAGAGCCATTTGAACCAGTTTTTGATAGCGATATGCACAAATACAGATGGCAATAGTATGGCGTATAGGAGATGTAAAAGAGCAGTGCATTGGCGGCGCTGTCATTTGTAGTCAGGTGATTCATGTGAAAACGTTTCCGATGTGGCTATGGCCACACGTCGTGAGTTAACAGACTTTGAATGCAAGTTGGTAGTTGGAGCCAGACATTCCATTTCGGAAATCGTCAGGGAATTGAATACTCTGGCGAGCCACAGTGTCAAGAGTATACCGAAAATATCAAATTCCAGGCATTACCTCTCGCCACGGACAACTCAGTCGCCGACGGCCTTCACATAATATTTGAGAGCAGCTACGTTTGCGTAGAGTTGTGAGTGCCAATAGACAAGCGACACTGCGTGAAATAACGGCAGAAATAAATGTGAGACATACTACGAACGTATTTGTTAGGGCGTGCGGCGGAATTCGGCGTTAACGGACTATCGCTGCAGACGACCGACGTGATTGCTTCCGCTCTCACCACGGCATCACTTGGAGCTCCTCTGTTGGCCTGGTTCAGAAATGGTTCAAATGGCTCTGAGCACTATGGGACTTAACTGCTGTGGTCATCAGTCCCCTAGAACTTAGAACTACTTAAACCTAACTAACCTAAGGACATCACACACATCCATGCCCGAGGCAGGATTCGAACCTGCGAACGTAGTGGTCACGCGGCTCCAGACTGTAGAGCCTACAACCGCACGGCCACTCCGGCCGGCCTGTGGACCCTAGACGATTGGAAAACCGTGACCTGATCAGATGATTCCTCATTTCAGTTGGTAAGAGCTGATGCCAATGTTCGAGCTTTGGTGGAGACCCCAAGCCATAGAGACAGATTGTCAACAAGGCACTGTGGAAGCTAGAGGAGGCTCCGTAATGGTATGAGTACGTTTACATTGACTGGAAGTGGTTAGGTTTAGCTACTTGAGGACCGTTTGCAGCAATTCAGGGACTTCTGTTTCCAAAGAATGATGGAATTTTTATGGATGACAATGCACCATGTCACCGATCCACAAATGTTCGCCACTGGTTTGAAGTACATTCTGTAGAATTCGAAAGAATGATTTTGCCACTCTAATCGCCCGACATGAATGGGAACACCTTCGTAGTTGTGGACGGCTGTAGATGCAGCAAAGCCCAGAATTTCTTCAGGGGCTTCCAATGGCTTATTGAGTTCATGACACTTCGAGTTACTGTGCGAAAAGAGGTTCGACACGTTATTAAGTGGTATCCCTCGACTTTTGTGGCCTCACAGTAGAGAAATGACTCAGAGGTAACATCTGAAGGTTCTTCGCGGATAATGCTGTTGTATACAGACAAGAAGGAATGCTAGAAAACTGTGGCGAAATACGGGAAGATAAGCAGTGGCTGGACGGTTGGTGGGGAGTTTGGCAGTTGACCCCCAAAGCAAAACAGTGGAATGTACTGTAAGAAATAAAGAAAACTGCCATTACTGTATGATTACACTAATGCTGAACAATCAGTGGAAGCAATCACGTTCAAAAAACATCCAGGCTTATGCGCACGGAGTGATTTTAAGGTGCAACGACGAGATAAAACTAATCACAGGCAAGGCAGACGACACACAGAATCAATGAAAGAGTTGCCAGGATGAGCAGTTCAGTAATGAAGGAGGTAGCTTACAAAAAACTCGTCAGATCGATACCTAGAATTGCTCGTCAGTTTTAAGATCGCGTGCGGATTATAGAAGTACTACTTTACAATGCTAAAACAGATTGAGCACACTGTGCCAGACGTGTACACTTTACGTCTGAGGGTTGCTGCATTACTCTCCCACTTTGTGTTTTACGTTGTGGTGATAGAATAATGGGGCCTGTTTCACTGCTGTAAGATATTTTCACAGAAACAAACGGAACTTGGATAAAAAACCAAATAAATAATCAGCGTGTGATGTATGTAACATGATTATTATTACTATTAGTACTATTATTATTTCTTTACTTTCTCAGACGTTAAGTCTGGTTGAGAATGGAAAGTGACGCGGACCTTGATCAAGCGTCACTTCCTATTAACTGTACGGTATGTGTTATATTGCATTTAGGAACTTTCGGGTAATTGAACATGTATCAATAAATACGGATTTCTGTAGTTGTATATATATGTTTGGATGTAGCTGTATTGCATTGATGTACTGGTGGATATTGTGTGGTATGACTCCTGTAGTTGATAGTATAATTGGTATGATGTCAACTTTATCCTGATGCCACATGTCTTTGACTTCCTCAGCCAGTTGGATGTATTTTTCAATTTTTTCTCCTGTTTTCTTTTGTATATTTGTTGTATTGGGTATGGATATTTCGATTAGTTGTGTTAATTTCTTCTTTTTATTGGTGAGTATGATGTCAGGTTTGTTATGTGGCGTTGTTTTATCTGTTATAATGGTTCTATTCCAGTATAATTTGTATTCATCATTCTCCAGTACATTTTGTGGTGCATACTTGTATGTAGGAACTTGTTGTTTTAAAAGTTTATGTTGAAACGCAAGCTGTTGATGTATTATTTTTGCGACATTGTCATGCCTTCTGGGGTATTCTGTATTTGCTGGTATTATACATCCGCTTGTGATGTGGTCTAGTGTTTCTATTTGTTGTTTACAAAGTCTGCATTTATCTGTTGTGGTATTGGGATCTTTAATAATATGCTTGCTGTAATACCTGGTGTTTATTGTTTGATCCTGTATTGCAATCATGAATCCTTCTGTCTCACTGTACATATTGCCTTTTCTTAGCCATGTGTTGGATGCGTCTTGATCGATGTGTGGCTGTGTTAGATGATACGGGTGCTTGCCATGAAGTGTTTTCTTTTTCCAATTTACTTTCTTCGTATCTGTTGATGTTATGTGGTCTAAAGGGTTGTAGAGGTGGTTATGAAATTGTAGTGGTGTAGCCGATGTATTTATATGAGTGATTGCTTTGTGTATTTTGCTAGTTTCTGCTCGTTCTATAAAGAATTTTCTTAAATTGTCTACCTGTCCATAGTGTAGGTTTTTTATATCGATAAATCCCCTTCCTCCTTCCTTTCTGCTTAATGTGAATCTTTCTGTTGCTGAATGTATGTGATGTATTCTATATTTGTGGCATTGTGATCGTGTAAGTGTATTGAGTGCTTCTAGGTCTGTGTTACTCCATTTCACTACTCCAAATGAGTAGGTCAATATTGGTATGGCATAAGTATTTATAGCTTTTGTCTTGTTTCTTGCTGTCAATTCTGTTTTCAGTATTTTTGTTAGTCTTTGTCTATATTTTTCTTTTAGTTCTTCTTTAATATTTGTATTATCTATTCCTATTTTTTGTCTGTATCCTAGATATTTATAGGCATCCGTTTTTTCCATCGCTTCTATGCAGTCGCTGTGGTTATCCAATATGTAATCTTCTTGTTTAGTGTGTTTTCCCTTGACTATGCTATTTTTCTTACATTTGTCTGTTCCAAAAGCCATACTTATATCATTGCTTAATACTTCTGTTATCTTTAGTAATTGGTTGAGTTGTTGATTTGTTGCTGCCAGTAGTTTTAGATCATCCATGTATAGCAAATGTGTGATTTTGTGTGGGTATGTTCCAGTAATATTGTACCCATAATTTGTATTATTTAGCATGTTGGATAGTGGGTTCAGAGCAAGGCAGAACCAGAAAGGACTTAATGAGTCTCCTTGGTATATTCCACGCTTAATCTGTATTGGCTGTGATGTGATATTATTTGAATTTGTTTGGATATTAAGTGTGGTTTTCCAATTTTTCATTACTATGTTTAGGAACTGTATCAATTTAGGATCTATTTTGTATATTTCCAATATTTGTAGTAACCATGAGTGGGGTACACTATCAAAAGCTTTTTGGTAATCAATGTATGCGTAGTGTAGCGACCTTTGTTTAGTTTTAGCTTGATATGTCACCTCTGCATCTATTATCAGTTGCTCTTTACATCCTCGTGCTCCTTTGCAACAGCCTTTTTGCTCTTCATTTATAATTTTGTTCTGTGTTGTGTGTGTAATTAATTTCTGTTTAATGATTGAAGTTAATATGTTGTATATTGTTGGTAGGCATGTTATGGGGCGATATTTAGCTGGGTTCGCTGTGTCTGCTTGATCTTTAGGTTTCAGATAAGTTATTCCATGTGTAAGTGTATCAGGGAATGTGTATGGTTCTGCAATGTAACTGTTAAATAATTTAGTTAGATGTGAATGTGTTGAGGTGAACTTCTTTAACCAGAAATTTGCTATTTTATCGTTTCCAGGGGCTTTCCAATTGTGAGTAGTATTAATTGCTTGGGTGACTTCATGTTGCAAAATTATCACTTCAGGCATTTGTGGTATCATCTTGTATGTGTCTGTTTCTGCTTGTATCCATCGTGCATGCCTGTTATGTTGTACCGGGTTTGACCATATGTTGCTCCAGAAGTGTTCCATGTCTGTTATGTTTGGTGGATTGTTTATTTTAATGTGTGTGTTATCTATTGTCTGGTAAAATTTCTTTTGGTTTGTGTTGAATGTTTGGTTTTGTTTCCTTCTATTTTCACTTTTTTTGTATCTTCTGAGTCGTTTGGCTAATGCTTGTAATTTCTGCTTCTTTTCGTCTAATTGCTCTGTCGCTTCTTGTTGTGAGATTTTACCTAACCTTTTTCGTTTTTTTTCCGAGATTTCATTTCTTATAAATTGTGTTAGCTGTCCGATGTCTTTTCTCAGTTTTTCTGTTCTGATCTGTAGCCTGTGTTGCCATGCTGGTTTTGTGGGTTTCTTCTGTGTGTTGGTTGGTTCTGATCTCTGTCTAGTGTGTATATTTAGTGTAGTGAGTGCTCCTATATAAACCAGTAGTTGTAACTCTTCCATAGTTGTGTTTTCATTTATTTTGTTGTGTATGATTGTGTTGATAGTTTTTATTGTTGTTTCGTCTTGTGGATTATTTGGTGGTCTATGCAAGAATGGTCTAATGTCTGTATTTGTGTCTTTGTATTCTATATATGTTAGCTGAAATTTTTCTTCTATATCTAGCATCTGTGTCACTTCGTGTTCTATTTGTGCTTGTTCTGGTGGTTGTCTTAAGATTTCGTTTTCCTCTGATTGTTTAATTGGTGCGTGTTGTTCTTTGTTTGTTTGCTCTGGGATGTTTGAGTCAATTACTGTATTTTCTTCTTCTTCTGATTGCACATTATTTTGTTCCAGTATTTGTTGTACTTGTTGTTTGATGTTTTCTAATTCTGACTGGGGTATCCTGTTATTTTTGATTATTACACGGATCTGATCAGCTAGTCGTTGTTCTGTTAAAAATTTTAATTCTGGGTATCTGGTAATAAATGTTGTGTATACTTGTGATCTGTATCCAGTTGTGTTGGTTCCTAGGTTTGTTGCTTGGTAATAACAGAACATGAGGTGTCGATTAACTTCATCTGACCATCTCATCCTCTGTCTTTGTTTTCCTTCTAGGGTGGTTGCAAGAAGCATATCCTGCAAAACACCTCTATTTGGATTTAAATCATTTTCCAGTTGGCTAGCAGTGTCGTTACCATTGTGGGCGGGCATAGGGTTCAAGCGTCGTCCCCGACCATGACGGCGCTTGTCCGAGGCTTCTTTAGTTCTGTCCTGAACCAACTAATCACACTAAAAGGGGGGTTAGCCCTATTAGTGGTTTGTTCTTTTCGTCGCCTTTTACGACTGGCAGAACATACCGGAGGCCTATTCTTTTCCCGGGCCTCCACGGGGACTATTATTATTATTATTATTATTATTACTAGCGGCTATGCGAGGAGAGTCGGAGTACATCAAGGTACTTCCTGCTCCGAGAAAACAGCTAATTCTAACTGGATTATTTCCCAGCAGAGACAGAGATTGTGTTGGAAGCTTATGTCCAACAGAGCTTTCCGCCTGCCTCCTGTCGCCTAGCATGTTTGCGTCTTATCTCCATATGCGTGCTGCACATCCCTCGAATCGCTTCTAAGACAGACATGTGAGAGACGGCTTTACGTAAATCTTCATGCCGCAGAGCTGGGTTGCATATACCTTCTTTAATTATCATTATTATTATTATAATTATTATTATTATAGGTACATATTGAAACACTCCTCCCACCTACTTTGGTAGGGGTTTAGCTGCTAGAAGCTGAAAGTTATACTTATGGCAAAATTTTTTATAGACAATGCGTAATGGTGGGTCAATTCACTACTCCATTAGGGAATTTAATTACGTTACTGCATCAATTATTAGCAATTCCCTACCAGTATTGCTGCTGTACTTGCATTATTTCATGTCTGTTTCTGTGTATTATTACGTCGAAATTACCGTCTCTCTGCAAACCAGTAATTTCATGATGTCACACGAACATTGCAGTGTTGAAGTACCTTACCTCGTAATATTTACAATCATTTTTTAAAACATTGCTTCTCTCGTAGGTGGCTGTCTCGTATTGATGGTGTGTGCTAATAATAACGCAAAACTCGTCTCCATTTTAGGAGCCACAGGGAATCTATTTTTTCTCTAAAGTGATTTTCAATATTCTTTCGCAGTTAGAGCGTCATTCCCATGTAGGTAAAAGGACTCGTTTCTTACCTGTATGACGTTATTGCATTATCGTGTCAGAGGATCTTATTCTGCTCCTTACTACTGCGCAGAGGCCCCGAATGGGGATCAACAGTGCATGGTTGATAAATGCTAAAGTTACTTTGAGCACTAAATTACTTATGGACGGCCGGCCGCTGTGGCCGAGCGGTTCTAGCCGCTTCAGTCCGGAACCGCGCTGTTGCTACGGTCGCAGGTTCGAATCCTGCCTCTGGGATGGATGTGTGTGATGTCCTTTCTGATGACCTCAGATGTTAAGTCCCATAGTTAGAGCCATTTGAACCATTTCGGACGTGGATGAGACGTTACGCCGATCTGCGTGAGATGTCCTCATATCGTTTGGGTATATTTTATGGGCAAAATAAAATTAATTTGTTGTTACAACAAGTACCCGAGCAATGAGCTAGAATGGAGACCATATTGCTCGATGTAGATCAGGCAGTCCCAGTTGCGGTGGAATTATCAACAGCCTGTTTACTTTTTTTCCGGCTTTGAGGTCACACCAAACAGCTGATATCAGCAATTTCCAATTTTGGTGCCATTCGACTATTCCGATTTCTCTATTTTTTTTTTTTTTTTTTACAGGCTATTCTCTGACGTCATTATTTCATACTGACTAAGTACCTTAGTCTGGATCTCACTGCACAGCAGGGACCTCGAATGGAGAGCAACAGCACATGGCTGATAAATACTACAGGGAACTTTTGAGCACTAAATTACTTATGGATGTTGTTCTTATGTTACACAGGAGTGTGTGCGACGTCATAAGATCAAATTTAAATGGCTCTGAGCACTATGGGACTTAACTTCTGAGGTCATCAATCCCCTAGAACTTAGAACTACTTAAATCTAACCAACCTAAGGCCATCACTCACATCCATGCCCGAGGCAGGATTCGAACCTGTGGCCGCAGCGGTCACGCGGTTCCAGACTGTAGCGCCTAGAGCCGCTAGGCCACCGCGGCCGGCATAATAAGATCCTTCAAATACTTTTAGGCGATAGTAAATCAATTTGTTGTTATAACAAGCATCTGAGCACTGTGCTAGAATGGAGAGCATATTGTTCGAAAAGCGATGGGGACTCCTTACGTTGCCCACCATAGGCGATGGTGTCGGCTGGCGGGCAGACAGGGCATGGGAGCGGGCGTGTGGTGTCTGGCTTCCCGGAACGGTAATAAAGCGCTGATGTTGATGTTGACAAAATATCTTACGTACGCGAACTTCAATCGATTTTCGCTCTCTAGAACGTGTGAACACAGCGCTGCAGCTCTCGCCGGGCAGCATAAGACACCATGCGTACAAATTGTACGCCACTGGCTGCCAAATGTGGGCGTGTCAAGGTGGAATGGGTGTTTCGTGCCGACAACACGCACGCCGTTGACTGCCGGGTGTCCTGTAAAAGGCACACACTGAAACTGGCAGCCAGTAGAATCTGCACCCTGGAAAGGTGGAGGAAGGATGCACTGTTCCCCCCACCCCCCTCCCAAATTCACGACTAGCCCGGCAGGTAGAAGAGTTCAGGCCCCTTACATGGTGAGCTGATGAAGAGAACTTTACATGCTCGAACAAGAATTGAAACACCTAAATTTTAACTCGGAAAGGATTATAATTCTCGTAATTTCACTCAGACCTAATAATATTTTTACTTGCATCCAGATCGGCAGGAACTATCGAGGATAACATTAAAACAGAATTACAAACACGGATTTTAAAAATCTTGTGTCTTCTACTCGACAAAGAATACTTTAAAATAAAATATGGCCGATACTCGTGGAACAACATACAGTACAGGAAATGTACTCAAGATGAGTTACCATTCTACGCAGATGGTCTATGAAAGTAATTCGGAGGTTTTCCCGGGACATTTTCCGAGTATTTTCGTTTATTGTACCCTTGGTTCCGGTAACTCGTTACAGCGTAATTACGTTTCGTTTGATTTCTCATCTCTTATATCGGAATCGTCTTGAAAATATCTTCACATCAGTGAAAATGTCGACTATATGCGCTGTGTGTGTTGTTAGAAAACAAACCTGTTCCCTTTAGTCACGGTACTTGCTATTAACAACATTAATGCTTATTTTCTCTTCGCCCCGAGGCTTGCATTCTCTACCGCTCGGTCCAGTGGTTAGTTTTTCCAACAGTGCCACCTGTACGTCACCAGTGATACACAAGGGTATGGATGGGTTAATTGACGACGAATGGGTCAATATGCATTTCCTCTTTCGGTTCACTCAATGCAACGGAAAAGCTGTACAATGATGATGTATCTTCAGCAATTTCCGCAGCGACGGCAACCAAAACAGCAGTTTTGCATCTGTGCATAGGTGCCCACGAAAAACTGGATCCTTTGGCGCTATTACGTTTTGCTGATTCAGAATTATCGTATTTTTCACGGTTGCAGTAGCATTTTCACATAAAAAGAGACAATACTCAGAAAAATCCCTGAACAATCTCATAAATTTTGTAAGTGGAGTTCTGATTCGCCCTGTATGGACGACGCAAGTTGTACTTAGCTTCTTCCCCCCTCTCCGAGCTTCCTATATATGCTACTTAAAAACTTGAAAACAATTTTTTTTATAACAATAATTCCACATCTACATATACGTCAGTACTGTGCAAACCGGTGTGATGTGTGGCAGAGGGTACTTCTCATTGTTCCTGTTATTAAGCTTTCTTAACGTTCCATTGACGTATGGAGTGCTGGTCATCGCGGTCCCAACGTACCGATACGTGGGGGTTGTACTGTGTTCCTAGATTCATCATTGAAAGCTGGTTCTTGAAATTTACTAACTAGGCTTCCTCGGGACAGTTTGCTTCGATCGTCAAACATCTGCCAGTTCTATTTCATAAACATCTCCGTGACACTCTTCCACTGGTCAACAAACCTGTGAACGTTAGTGGTGCGTTTTTCTATTTCGTTGAACATCCCCTGTTAGATCTATTTGATGCGGGTCGCACACACTTGAGCAGTATTCCAGGACGGGTCGCCCGACTCTTTTGTATGCACTCTCCTCTGTATACCGATTACATTTCTCACGTATCATACCATTGACCTGAAGTCTGTCTGCTGCTGTATCTAAGACTGATCCTAAGTCATCGATTACATTCTTATCGCTACAAATCGTTACGCCCAGGTATTTGTATAAACTGATCGATACCAATTTGTGGCTCGTTGATATGGTAATCGTAGGGTATCACGTTATTTTCATTTTTTGAAGTGAACGATTTCACATTTCTGTACATTTAAAACAAGTTTCTCATGTTTGCACCACTTTGAAATCTTATCAAGATCTAACCGAATACACCAAGCGGGGAAACGCAGTGGTTAGCACAATAGACTCGCATTATTGAGAACGACGGTTCAAACCCACATCCAGCCATCCTAATTTAGGTTCTCCGTGATTTCCCTTAATCGCTTAAGGCAAAGACCGGAATGGTTCCTTTAAAAGGGCTTGGTCGCTTCCCTTCTCCATCCTTCATCAATCTGAGCTTGTGCTCCTTCTCTGATGACCTTGTTGTCGATACGACGTTTAACACTAGTCTCCTTCGCCCCCATCCAACCGAATATTTGTGCAGCTGTTTTTCACTTACTATCACATAGTGGATAACTACATCAGCTGTGTAAAATCGAACGTTTTTAAAATATTGTCAACAAAGTCATAACTATAAAACATTAACAACAGGGGTCCCAACACACTTCTCTGGAGCATATTCGAAGTTACATCCACTTCTGTTGATGACACTCCATGCAAGATAAATTGCTCTGTTCTTCCTACTAAAGATCCTCAGTCCAGTCACAAATTTCGCTTCGTATCCCATACGATCGTAGTTTTGACAGTAAGTGCAGATTAGGTGGTGAAGCAAATGCTTTTCCTAACTTGAGAGAAAGTGCATCTACCTGAGTGCCTAGGTCCATGGCTTTCAGTCTGTCATGGGTGAAGACTGGCAGTTGGCTTTCAGATGACCGAAATTTTCGGAATTCATGCTGTGTGGCATGGAGGAGATACCTCATTACTTTTGAGTTCAGAATGTAGTCTAAAATTCTACAAAAAATGTATCTAAAGGATAATGGATATTATTTTTGTGATTTACTTCTGATACGCTTCTTGTAGATTGGTGCTTTCTTCCAACCAATGGACACCGATTTCGGTTCGAAGGATCTATGGTTAAAAGTGCGGCTAACTCAGATGGAAATATGGTATAAAATCTGGTAGGAATTCTATCGGTTACTGAAGCTTTGTTAAATTTCAACGATATCAGGTTTCCATACACCACAGACACCAGTGGTGCGAGAATTATATAAGAGCTATATTCCTAGGTAATTCAGCTTGTAACTGTCGTTATTGCGAAGTGTGAGATACAAGAACATTATTAAGTTGTGTATTAAGTGAGATACACTTTAGAAGATTGTAGTATTCATCACAACTGAAATAACATCATAACTTACGTAACAAAAAGATAAAGTATTTTTTTAAGGTGATAAAGCATAACGATTTCTCGTATTTGGAAAGAATAAGCGTGGTAATGTTACCGCCACAAAGTTGCGTTATTACGGTTTTCCGAAATTCCTCCACCGAAACACTCGAAGTAAATATTCCAGAATTCGACTCATGAACTGCTGCCAACATGAATGGCACAGAAGTAACTATCATCAGTGTGGCGAAGCACCGTAAGTAACTTAATGAAGGCAAGTCCTCCGGTCTAGACTGAATAAAAATTAGATTTCTTTCAGAGTATGCTGATATATTAGCTCCTTCTTTAGCAAACTTATACAACCCCTCGCTCGACCAAGGATCCGTACTTAAGACTGGGAAAGTTGTAAACGTCACACTAGTGCTGAAGAAAGGAAACAGAACTAAGCTGCTGAATTGCAGATTTGTATCACTGAGGTCGGTTTGAAGTAAGATTATGGAACATATACTGTGTTCGAGCAGTATGAATTACCTTCAAGGAAACGATCTATTACACCGAGTCAGCACGGATTCAGAATAATCGTTTTCGCAAAACACAGCTACCTCTTTATTCTCATGAAACTGTGAGTGATATAGAAAGGTGTTCTCAAATTCATTCCATATTTCTAAATTATCAGATGAACTTTTATACTGCTCCTCATAAGAGACTTGTAATCTGACTGTGAGCCAATAGGGCGTCGTCTCAGTTGCGCAGTTGGATTCTTGAGTCCCTGTCAGAAAGGCCACTGTTCGTAGTAGTCGACGGAGAGTCATTGACAAAAAAAAAAAAACTGATATTGGTAGTTCCCCAAAGAAGTGTTGCAGGCTCTCTACGATCCCTGCTCCTCATAAATAATTAGGGAAAGAATTTGAGCACGCATGTTAGAGTGTTTGCAGATGATGCTGACATTTCCCGTTGTCAAAACAATTTGCAAAATGATTTAAACAAAATATCTGTATGGCGCAAAGAATGGGAATTGACTCTAAATAATGGAAAATGTATGTCATCCTTATGATTACCGAACGGAAGTCGTAAATTTCGGTTACACTATAAATCACACAAATGTACACGCTGTCAATTAAAGGAAATATCTAATGTGTGTGAAATCTTATCGGACTTAACTACTAAGGTCATCGGTCCCTAAGCTTACACAATACTTAACCTAAATCACCCTAAGGTCAAACAGACACACCCATGCCCGAGGGAGGTCTCGAACTTCCGCCGGGACAAACCGCACAGTCCATGACTGCAGCCCCTTAGAGCGCTCGGGAAATATCTAAGGGTAAGAGTTGCAGACAACTTAAATTGGCGTTCCAATAGATAACGTCACCCGGAAGCGAACTAAATATTGCGTTTTATTGGCTGAATACTTAAAGATGCAACAAATTCACCAAAGAGACTGCGTTCATTGCAGTTATCCGTCTTCTGCTAGAGTATTGCTGTGCGGTACGGGATACTCACCAGATAGAATTTGCGGAGGACATCGAAAAAGTTCAAAGAAGAGCAGCACGTTTTATATTATCGTGAAATAGGTATGAGAGTACCGCGGGTAAGATGGTGTGGAATGCCTTTTTTTTTTTTTTAAAAAAAAAAAAAAGAGGTGTTTCTTGTTGCGGCGGGATTTTTGCACGAAATTTTAATCTCCAAGTTTCTACCTTGAGAGCTAAAATATTTTGCTGACGTATACCTGCATAGCGAGAAATGAAAATCGTGATAAAACAGAAGAAATCGGAGTTCGTACGGAAAGGTTTAGATGTTCACGTTTCCTGCGCGCTACTCAAGGTAGTACCAGTAGAGAATTATTGTGAAAGTAACTCGATGAACCCTTTGCCAGGCACTTAAGTTTGAGTTGCAGAGTAGTAGATGTATATGTAAATATGCATCGTAAAAGGAGGAAGTGTAGGATACAATCGAAAAAAAAGAGTAGAATCAGTGCCATATGCGTACTTAAGCAGTAACATCGTAGAACATTATGCAGGCAATTGGTGGTACTCTTGTTCTTCTTCTCACTGTAGCATATTTTGTTTGCGTTGGTCATTTGCAAGGCGGCGTCGACGCGACTCGAGCAGGGCCAGCACTCCACAGTAGGAGCAGGGAGCGGGCGGGCGACGACTAGGTATGCAGGTAGGCCGTATCGTACTGAGCACGTAGTTTCCATGTTAGTGGGTGAAAATTTCACAGCTTTCAGGTTGGATGCATATTTGACTGGCTGCAGTTTTATGTATCCGGCTGCCGAGCGCAGTGTGCACGGGGGTGCCCCCTTAAAGGCCTTGGCCCGTGCCCAGATGTGATGATGGTGATGTAATGATTCCTCGAATGGCACTGAAGATAAGGAATTTCTGATGCTGATGTGACATGCACAGTTGTCTCAGTTGTAATACGACACCGCTAATGAAAAGGTGCTGGCAGTTGCTGAATCAGCGTTTTGGGCTCGTATGTCAGCGCCCCACTACTGACGATGTTCTTACAGATGGAGCGCGGATTGGACAAGAATGCGACTGGAAGCTTATCATGGGCTTTCGAAAAGAGTCGTCTCATCAGGCGCCTCAACTGAATTACAGGAATCATTGTCAGTCTGGATGGCCAGCCGTTATTTCTAACCCCCAGTTCTGCAGAATGCGAATTAACCATCGAGCCATATCGTTTGGTCGAAACATCATGTACATTTTCTTGAAACACAAAAATATGGCAACGAATAGGAGACATACAGTCAAGAAAAATGTATTTTTTTAGGGAGTTAGTACAAATAAACGACAGAAAAACAAAATACGTTATATGCACAGCGTACAGCTTGAGATCGACACAGACCTCTACTTGGTGGAAAAATGAACACTGATTGTGACGGTAAGAACTCTAAAGTGACTCACAGAGTTCAAGTACAATGATGATGGATTCAACAGTGATGTCAAGTGCAGAGGCAGTGCGCATCGTATACGTTTAGCTCGTACATCGCGCGACTTGATTAATTGATGTTGTACTTGTTTGTTTATTTTAGTTCGCCGTCAAGGGGTGACATGACAGATTCATTTGCAGCACCCTTTGGCCTTTTTAATCCTAATGTGAACATATACAATATTATAAGAAGCTGAAGTAAAGTATCAGAACACACTGCACTACTTGATCTTGCGTTGCTGAGACTGACAGAACTAAACAACTAAGCCCATGGTAACCGAGCTGGTAGGAGTGGGAGAATACATGGTTACGAGGGAAGTGTTTATGTTCTGGTGCGACTTGCTCGTAGAGTTAGCTCTTGGTAGCAGGCCCTGTTTTCCGACGATGGGGCGGCTGATGTCGTCACCAGAGGGAACCACGCCGGGAAGCGGCAGTATGAAGACATTCGCGAAGTAGGCAAGACAGCTAGCGATTATCTAAGAATGCAGCTGGCGGAAAGACGGGGACCAGAAGTTGATGCAACAAAGCAGTGGAGGCAGCCGCACAAGTCTGGGACTGGGCTTGTGTTGGCCTGCTATCTACACGGGGCATCAGTTCCCACCTGATCGAGTGGACTGTGCTTGGCTTTGTGGACGCAAGGAACGTGGTGCCGCCAGGCTGCAAGTTGTTATTAGTTGTTGTGTTTTCTTGCCTACGATAATTAAAGCAGGTAGTGAAGGTTCTATGCAGCAATGGCGCCCGTACCGGGAGCAAGGGGGACCGCTCCCCTCCCCAACCACTAGCTCTCTAAAAAGGAAAAAATATAATGTAGTCAGGTGTTTGTTTTCAAGAAAATTGTTTCGAAGTTGGTACTGTGCAGGTTTATAACAGGGTCGGAAGTGGAACTTTTATCTGGCTGCCGTTCATCTTCCAAAATATTAAAGGTACTCCATCCCCCCACGTCTAGACCCCTCCCCCTCTTAGAAACTATTGTATGGGTGCCCTTGGTAACCAGTGCAGACCTTAGTCACGCAGTTGACTGTGTTTTTGGCTACACTGCTGAAGGAAATAGAGTGTTAAAACCTGAGAATCCGTATTTTTTTTTTTTTTTTTTTTTACTTATTGACGATTTAAGAAGGGGAGAGTAAAGATGGGCTGAAGAGTGAATTGGAGTTTGTGTTTGGGAGGGTGTTTGATTATGGTAGTCCGTGCAGCTGTGCTAGCCACAACGTAGTGGATTGCATACCTACCTAGTAAGTCGGAGACCTGCATTCGAGTCCTGGTCTTGGCACAAATTTTGTTTCATTTCTTCATTTTCTGCCCTTATTGTTTATCGTGTTTTGGTAGTTTTACTTCTGCTGATGAGTCAATTACTCTCTCATTTTTTCTGGGTTGTGGTCAGCAGTGGGTACCGGGTTGCTGTGATTTATTATTTACGCTCTGTTTTCTTGTTCATTAATTATTTTAGTTTATTGTGTCGGCTTTTGGTGAAGTGTATTATGGATTTTTGTAGTCAAGGTTCAGATATGATTATTGTGGTTGTTCTTGTCATCCTTTTCCGATGCTCTGTTATTTATGGTATATTCATTTGTGCCCTCTTATTGTAAAACTGAAGACACTTAGAGAGCAGCGGATTTCATCGTGTGGTACATTGTGCTAGATAGTACGGTGGTATTTTGTGAACTGAGGTCTGGATTATTTTCATAAGATCATCTTGAGCGCGTGCTGTCGTTTGTTTAGTTTTATTAATATACGTATTAAAAACTTGTTAAGGTTTTCCACCAACGCAATCCACAACCCTACTGTTTCCTGCTCCACACAGTGTACGGCCAATTTCCCAGAATGCCGAAGGCGAGGTGCTCCTGATGTGACACTCTTTGCTGCAAGACCTCAGGCCAGACAGTTTGATATCTGCTGCGATATTCCACAAGACTAATTTTGTGCTAAAGCAATTACTTACACACTGCCAGTGGGCACGTGGCTGAGTTCCAGTTAATTACTGCAGAATTCAAGCAACACGTGCCCCATGGATGTGCTACCTCGCATTTTTTGTGTAGAGTGAGAGTTGTCCAACAGCAACAGCAGGGCGGTCACCACTTAGTAATGACATGAACTAAAAAAATCCACTAAAAGTCCAGCTGGCTGTGTTCCACTTGTCTCCACGTAACTAAATCCCTTGAAAGTGCCCCTGTCATAATGATTAATACAATGGGCATATTATTGTGTCCGTTTTTAAATTATGATTTGTGATGGAAGTGCATTAAATGTGTGAGTATAAGGTTTGTAAATGATAAAGAAAATAAATCTCACTTTGCTCCGAAATAAATGTGCTGTATTGTATTCCTACAGTTGTAGCATTTATTTCATTTGTGATTAACAGGTATTGTAAACATTCATTACATTTACAATGTGGAACTACAAACGAAACCTTTAATACCAAATAATATTCTCACGATTATGCGTAAGTTAATATCCAATTAAGCTTTAAGTCATTGTTAATGTATATACCAATTCTTTATACTGAAGAAATATTTTATGAGTGAAAAAAATGTTTTCACTTTAATTATTACAACTGTAATGAAATACTATTAGAGATCACAAAGAAATCTTCCAAAAGTGCAAATAGTGAGAGTCATTTGAAAGATACTTACGTTCTAAAATGAAGTATACATTACATAGAATCTGAAACAACAATATTGCTCACTTTGTACAAATCGTCAGTTAAATATACCACACTTATTTTCTTACATCAAGATATCGAGGACCACACAGAAAATATCACGACCATAGTTTGTGCAATATGGCCAAATGAAATGCGCTAATCAGTTAACCATGGAGAATGATCCATCTGAGAGAAACAGTGCCTCAGAGTTACTAACACAACATACGGTATTTTAGTCACGTGGGTCACCTTTAAGGAGTTCAGTCTTCTCGAACAATTTGCAGAAGAGGTCTGCCGTATAATTAGTGCATTGTTTTTCATTTAGCTTAAGCAAAAATTATATTGCATACGAATTTATTTGTCTTGATCGGTGTTTAGCTATCGCAGCCGGTTATCTAACTGCTAATTTGTATAGCGATCAAGACAAATAAATTTATAGTAAACTATTACAGATCGCTTGTGTTCATAACTTAGTGTCAGGACATGCAAACAAATTGTATTGCTTACATCAGTTCGTGAAATAATTATCGCCACTTACTGTGTATAAATTAACAACAAATGAATTATAATCTATGACTAATTACCACTCGTCTCAAATTTGTATGTATAAATTGTCACTATGTTCTTTGCTGATTCACTAATGATACCTAAGGTATATGCATTATGACGAAGAAATCAGAATGGAACCATCGTGAAATTTTAGACATTTAAGGGAAATGGAATAGTATTGCAGCATTTTGTTGACTGAAGGCTGATTGAAAGACGGGATGACATATGTTGGTTTTTGCTGGTGAAATCTGATGGCAAAACATCGTGTTTTGAATAAAAACCAGTGTGCTGTTAATAGCACTGTCTCACACCACCGCAAGATCTGCAGGATCTGCAAGGAAGAAACACCGCACTTGAGTTTACTGATGTGATACTCTTATGTTACTCCAAATTAATTTATTAATTTATTTATAATGTAAGTAAATCACTTTATCCTGTGTCAGTTCTCGGCATGCAATAATTCAACAAGCTAACACAATATTATATAAAATGGACATGTTCCTGTAACATAAGCACTTCGTGCCGCCTGTATAGTATTTTTGTTTAAATTATCCTTTCTCTTTCAACAGCCTGATTTTCTTTATTGTGATTATATAGGTTATAAGCTTAAATGGCAGTAAATGTGCTAAAGGAAGTGTTAATGGTAAATTAAAGTGTCTCTCTCAGTGTAGGAAGGAATTTTCGATTTCAGTTTATAAATATCGATAGTGGAGAACTTTGAGAGAGTTAGACTGTTGCCCGACGATAATAGTGAGATACTGGACCACATCTTCCTCCGCATCTGGCCGCTCTTTAGACACTTCAGGTGGAAGTTTGCTAACTCACCACAAGTAGGTGAGTACAGGAAAAGGTACTCTTTTTGTGAGCCAGTGCTTCCGTGTTTCATTGCAAACAATAAATTAAAAATGAAGAGTAAATTTTTGAAGAACTGATTTATTCAAATCGTAACCTATCATTGTCGACAGTACACTATCTGATGAAAAACATCTGGACACAGTACGGGGTGTGTCCACCCTTCACCTTTGTGGCAGCTTCGTCCCTTCTGGGTGCACTGTCAGTGAGGAGTCTGAGTATCTCCGAAGACCATTCATTTTCAAGAGCAAAAATCACAGATGGTAGCTTTGTTGGACGCTGGGGTCTCGAGTGAAGCCGACGTTCTAAGCCATCCGTAATGTGTTCCATTGGGTTCAGGTCGGGACTCTGGACAGGCCTGTCCATTACAGAAATGTTTTTATCCACAAACCATTGCCACTCAGATGCTGCTTTATGTCAGGGTGCATTGTTATGCTGACACAGAGATTCATCGTCTCCAGACCTGTTCTCTACTGTATGCCACACACAATGCTGTAAATCTGTTGCTATTGTTCCACTTTTAGAGCTTTTTAAGCTCAATAAAGAGACCTTACCCTAGCCACGAAAAACACCCACATACCAAAACACGGTCTCCTCTATGCTTCACCGTGGGCACTACCCTTTCGTCAAACCACTCTCGTCGGATTAGGGTGGGTTATAATGTGATTCATCATATCAAATCACTCGTTTCCAGTCGCTCACGATGCAGTGGATGGCATCACTCTTTACATCACCTGATGCGTTCCTTAGCAGTTACTTTCAAAATCCCCGCGCACACTCTTGGTGATAGCTGGACTGGTTGTAGCACTTTGGAGCTCTCCAGTGATTCCTTTCTCTTATTTCGTGCGATTTCTTACAGCAACCATTGCAATGTCCGATGGTCGTTGTCCGTCAGCGCCTGAGCGATGCCTGATCTATTTTTAGCTAGTATGGAGGTGCGCCTCGTCTTAGTTTCCGCAACACAGTCGCATCACCAACAATCGACTCGGGCAGCTTTAGAAGGCTTGAAATGTCCCTGATGGATCTGTTACTCAGACGGTACTTGTCTCAATACGCTGAACTATTCTGACCGATCCACTCTGACAACACAATGCTCCCCACCTCATTTTATACTGGTGGGTCGGCTTCTCGTGACATCTAGTAGTAATTTCCCTGTTACATGGGAGAGCCTGGATGGTTTCGATCAGATTTGTACTTATCAGGTTTGGCACTTCATGTGCTTTCAATTGAATTTTAAAATAAATACCGCTAAACGCTCTAATATCTTTGTTTCAACAAAATTCTTGAAAACTGAAACTTACGTGCAAGTACTGAAGTTGAAAATACCTGTAGAATTCATTTTGCTTTTTAGTGTGCGTTAACAGACAACAGTTTAGATATAAAACAAGCAGAAATATATTTAGATTATAGAACGTAAGTCTAAATCTTATGAAAGGGTGCTGCGCTGAAATGAAGATCTGCAGAATTTGATTAAACAGTATGAAGAAATTCACATGTAACCCTGAATTTTCAGCACTATGCTTCATACAACCGATGAATCTGAGTTAGCGTTAGTATGTTATTTGTCTGCTTCCACAGCCTGTGTCACGGTGTAGAACCAATCCTTGTTCTAAATTAACAATCCAGAATGAATCAAACCGACGTTTTCACCACATCTGCAGTAGCATTCCCCTGGATCTACTGCCTTCCACGCCATACTGTAAAATAACTGTCTCTGGGGAAAACAATCGGCGTTACATCAACGATAGCAGTGACTGAAACGTCCGTTTTATTTATCAAGGGATAATTGTTTTACAATATGATGCTGCTCCATAGCCAGAAAACTTCTATATTAACAACTTTTATATTAATAATGTTGTTACAGGTATTATTCATGTGTCTGGATTATAGTAGATGTATATGGATGAGTTACCTTCGTTGGTAATGTCTATGGCGATGTGAAGACTCGCGTCATCGTCTTCAAATGTGTATTGGTTAATGGCCAGAATTTTGTACGAATGTTACTTCTTACTTCGTTATTTTCAAGGCGTATCAGATATGTTTATTAGAGTAGGAGTCCTGGTTACCTTGTTCATGTTTCAGTGAGTACAATATATATAGCAACATTTCACTGTACTTCTTTTGGAATAGGTTTGTATTACGTTGCCATTACCGCGCTTAATGTTATATCCTAGCCAGTAATGCCAACCGAGCCCGCTGCCAAAAAGGTTGGCAGCATCAAAGTCCGGACGCCGTCCGCATAAGCAGCGCCAGCGATACAGGAAATCGCCGCAAGTCTGCGCGCGCCACCGCTGGCTTCTGGCTTCTTAAGCGCTGGAGTCGCGAGCGCTAGGACAGTTCTGGATTCGCCGCTCAGTTGTATACTCGCCACCGAATTGTGTACCTGCTAGTCATTTGTGTGTTCATCGCAGCAGAGTTGTTGTTTGTCGTCAGCTGACGCTGACCAAGCCGCTCCGACTCGAACTAGACAGATTTCTGTAGACCATGTTCACCACTGTGTTCTGTATCGTCGTTAATAAAGATAAGTACCGACTTTCATTTAATCCGAGTGTTTGGATTTTCATCTTTCTGTTCACTGTTACAGCGGACCGGTCGGCCCGCTATTAAAAGTGTGGCGGTGACTTCGTAGGCCGTTTCTACAGCGAAGTGTTGTCGCTACGAAGGCCGTCACAAAACTTAATACTTCTACTGTCCGTGTGGTGTGAACCAGTGTTTAAATTATACTGGCTACCTCCGAATTTTTCGTCGATAAATTCCTGTTTCGGCATTTTCTTAGGTTTTCCGCTCTTGCTCTCATAAAGTGTACCTATGTGTTACGTCGGTTGTTATCGCGATGGGTTTGAACGCAAAGTGATAATTGGAGATATGATAAACAGCGTTCCATGGTCAAGAAATAAGTCAATTCGAGACATTGCATTCCCAACGATTACTTTCAACCTGATACCTCTTAAACCCTCTCTCACAATATCGATTTTCTATAAAAGAAACGTTTTGTTTTGATTACAACCTGTCAGTTACCAAGTGGAAATGGTGTGTTTTCAGGTGTTATTGATTCCACTTTTCTGCAGGATATTTTGATGAACAACTAAGTTGCCCTATTCAGGTGCTGCGAGCTGTGTTGTTGCATTCGTGATTGAAGCTGTCTGTTTGTCCACGTTTGTTTCATAATATATAATTATGGAAGTCTTGTTCTGCTTTGAGCAAACACAAATTCTTCTTGTCGAACACCCAGACACTTTTCGGTGAAGTCTTTTAATAAAGAGGAGCATATTCGTCTTTATTAACATACAGTATTTATTACTATCCTATGTGATAATATTGACTTCTATCAGAAAATGCTAGTCTTATCCTCAACACATTGTAGTCATGCATAAGCAAAACATCCGTCACTGTAGTAAGCCTAAACTTCAGACAAAATTTTACCTTGTTGTAAATTAACTATCCAGAATGAATAAAACCGACGTTTTCACCACAACTGAAGTAGCATTCCCCTGGATCTACTGATTTTGCTTTCCCAAAAGTTTTGGCATGCGAACATACGTGCAATCTTTTCAAAATGCAACACACCGACTAGCCCATCGTTGTAAATATCTCATACCCAACCACTTCCAAGTGTCCATTTCCACTAACTCATTCAGCCTAACTCATTGCCTTTATCTGCTTGTGTCTCTCTGCCACCGTCTCGTATCTCACACCCACTGTCTCATTTGTTCTGTCCTATTAATACTGTCTCCTCCCACTTTCACTCTCTTACTACTTCTATCTCATTCATTCCTTTCCACTGCTTCTGTCTCTTCTGTCACCATCCCTCTCTTCCTCATTGTCATTGTCATAGATTCTGTCTCTCATTATCAATGGCTCTCAGCCACATCCGCTTTCTCCTTCTTTTTATTCGTCTCCCATTGCCACTGTCTCCTTCACTCTTCCTTTTACTCTTCTGTTACTGTCAACTATAACTGCCACTGTGTCCCTCCCTTTCTCCAACCATGCCATTGCCTCCTTCGCTCTTTCTGTGCCATAACCCCTGTGAGTTATCTTCCAGTATTCGCTACCTTTCTGTCTCTTTCCTTCTACCACTGGCTCCCTCTCTCTCAGCATAGAAAGCACAATTATGTCCACAATCCAAAATTTTAGGGAAAAATTTTAAAGGTGCTAAGGAAGGTACAATGAGATAGCTTTCAATAAATAATAGCGTATTCGCCTTTTTTCTGCTTTGATAGGAATCTTTTTCCGCTGTTTCCCTTCTTTTCCCTGCTACTGTAGGGCATGTCATTCATATCAAAAGAATTTTGCGTATCAATAAATTTTTTATAGTTTACGTATGGGGAATTGGAACAACGCAGAACTACATGCTTTCATACCTCAGGCCGGATTTTGGGTGCACAAAAATTCTGCATGTTCTTCCCAGAATTCTCCTCACCGTACGGGAGACACTTTCAGCATATCTCTCCCTGTTACGTTGCTTTATAAACTACGTTTTCGCCTTACATTGGATTTTACATGCGTATTTTATGTGTAAGAAAGGGTAATTTTTAACCTCCGTATCTCGAAAATCAGGTAAAGAAATCAAGAAAATTTTCAGGGTGGTTTGAAGTTGGGATTTTAGGAATATATCTTAAAAATTACAGCAATATTGCCGTCTTGAAAACCGTGGCTCAGATTTTGTACCCAGAAAACATGTTTCTTGAGTTTTCTTATGAACCGCCCATGAACCAAATGGTATCCCCATAAGCCTCTCTAGGTGCACCGTAGAACACATCTAACGAAAGAAGACCAAACCGATTTGCTTCATTTGGTTAAGCTGGAGTAAGACGATACTTCTCTTGGGTACTAATGGACCATAGCTCAAGGACTATCCAAAACACTTGCGCCAATCTTTCTATCGCCAAAGAGCCCCGAGGTATGAGAGAGGCAAACATCCTATTCTTGGAACATATTGGGTAGCGTACGCTGTCGCATGTTTACCGATTATGAAGACAAGAAGTTTCCCACATACGAGGTATGGTTACTAGTAGATGGTTTAAATGGAAGAAAGGAATAGCGGTAAATCTAGTAAAAGGCTAATTACTGCTGTACCACTACCTGCTGCGGGATACCACTGTGAAAACTTGTATAACACAAATTTCCCCTTAGAGGGGGTTTTGATTGGTATCCGCCATTGCAAATGCAGCTTGGCGTTACCAACGTGGCCGTCAACTGTTTGACGACGCAAAAACTGAGATGACTCTGATAAATTGCTTAGTTTGCACTTGGCAGTTATTTCAGTAATTTGTGTTATGTGGTTTTCACTGAGGTGGAAAAAGTGCATTATTATTCAGTAATTCGCTTTTTGAGGTTTGTTTGGGAAACACATGACAAGGGAAAAAAGAAAATTTCTGTATAATTGAAGTCATCAATGGTGATGGTTAGATACTGGATGAAAGTGATCGAAAATCGGTTTGTAGGAGTCTGTAAGTATGTTGATGGGAACGACAAATAATGTTTCACACGATAAATTTATGATAAACTGCTGGGGACTCTACGGTTGCCGCGATTTCTGGCAAGAACCGGGTATGCATTTCGACTCCAAAGGAATTGGGAGCAATGTAACGAGATCCGAAGAACTTCTTGTGTCGTGTTGTCACCATCGATGAGATCATAATTAAAACCCTGGAAATCAAACTGTAATAGAAAAATCCGGTTGTCTCAACTGAATTTCCTCCCAAGAAAGGTGCCAGAAATTCGTGGCAACAATTTTTTTGTGATGCAAAGTGTGTCACACTCATACATTTCTTACAAACAGTAAAAACAATCGCTGTAAACTACTACAGTCAGATATCTGAACGAAATGTGGCCCATTTGGCGAAGGATAAAGTTAAGTTCTGTTTCAGTACGACACTGCACCAACACATTCATATCGATCTGTCACTGTAAAACTACGTGAAATGCATTATAGGTTGCTGCCGTATCGGCGTATTCACCAAATATGACTTCTGAGATTCCTTCTTGTTCTCAAAATGAAATGGCTTCAGGTAACGAATTCTGCCCAAATGAGGAAGTCATCGTCCTGTTAGAGGAGTGTTTCGGAGAAATTGACAATTGCTATTTTACGGGAGAAGTGTGTATCTCTAAAAAGTGAGATTGCTTTTGTTAGTGCACTTAATTTACAACTCCAAGGAAATTTATTTATTTCATCCACTGAAAATAAAACTTCAAATTTTGGAACAAATGTGAGGCACGTACTTGGTCGACTCTTGAGATAGAGGACGGACCAAAGTTTTTCGTAACATATCAGACATTGGCCCGACGTGTGTTGGTAAGTGGGATAGCGTCGTTACGATCACTGTATTGGCACATTCAAAGCTGTCTTTTTTTAAAACACTTCTTTCTTTGAAACACTGCACTAAGAGTTTTATACCTGTCTGTTGACTTTCTTGTCTGTTTTCCAAAACCTTCGCAGCGTGCTAACACTTTTTACTATATCCAAGTACAGACGTATCAGTTTCTCATACACTTGAACATGCAAAAACACATACAATCTTTATGACTTCAATAACAGTCTTGTGGCTGCATTTCTAGGTATACTCGTACGTGGCCTATAGATACATCAGATTGTAGATAATGCAGCCTTATCATAGTGTTTGACCTTTCTTTAAGAATTTCATCCCACGAGATTTGGTGGAGTTCGGCCGTGGGAAAATCTCTTGCGAGTAAAGCAGCGCGAAAATTTTTTTTGTCTTTTTTGTACCTGATGCAGGCCTCTGATGTGGGTCCTGGCCGCATTACAGTACTGCCGCGCATTTTAGCTACTGTGGTGCTGTGCTCCTCAAGGTCTTCTGCGCCATATTGTTGAATAAGTACCTCCATCCAATGTTAGGATGGCTTGTCTACAGTACACTCAATTGTAGCCGGAATTCCACATGAAAACTTGCTCGACACACAGCTACACAAATTTTGTACTCCAGACTTTCCATCGGTAGACCAAGTGCACCTCGAATTTTACGCCGACTATGAGACGCTTTACTCACTTATTATAGACGTGGTACACCTGTGTCGCTGCCTCCAGCCGGAGTGTGACATTCCGAAATTTTAGACGGCAGACAGAGCATCTGTAACTTAAAGCAGCAAAATACAGGTGGTCAGTACGTGTTGGCGATGGCTACCAGTCGACATCCAACCGATGACTCCTGTTTGCTGGACGAAATTGTCGTTATATCTCGGAGTGGAGATGGCCAGGCGTCCGACTCAGCGTTCACATCTCTGGAACCCGTCGTCCACGAACTGCAGTGACCAGTACTGCAGTAGGTGGCAGTGGTGTGAAGTAATGCCACCTCCAGCCACTTTCAGCGAATCCTGTAAGTAGGCTGTTTAGGTATTTGTTTATTGGTAACGCCACGTAGCGCTCTGTATGAAAATCACTGGCTGTGCTGTGAGCAGTCTGTGGCTGGTTGGCATTGTTGTAATATTCGCTATTGTTATGTTGGGCAGTTGGCTGTGAACAGCGCGTAGCGTTGCGCATTTGGAGGTGAGCTGCCAGCAGTGGTGGATGTGGGGAGAGAGATGGCGGAGTTTTGAGAGCGGGTGATCTGGACGTGTGTCCATCAGAGACAGTAAATTTGTAGGACTGGATGTCATGAACTGATATATATATATATATATATATATATATATATATATATATATATATATATATATATATATATATATATATATATATAGGGTGTTTCAAAAATGACCTGTATATTTGAAACGGCAATAAAAACTAAACGAGCAGCGATAGAAATACACCGTTTGTTGCAATATGCTTGGGACAACAGTACACTTTCAGGCGGACAAACTTTCGAACACTATTAATAGGTTATTGTTAGTCAGGGCCATTCTTTTGTAGGGATTATAGAAAGTCAGATTGCATTGCGCTAAAAATATTGTGTGTCAGTTCAGTGTTGATTAGAATAAGTAAAGAGCGAAATGTCTGAGTACGTTCAGTTCTGCTCAGCTGTTTAAAAATCAAATAGTGTAAAAGGTTTATCAGCACAATCATTCACAAATTTTTCTAAGGGGTCGTTTCAATCCTTGACGTTCAAAACTGCACGCTGAATGTCAAGGCCCGTCCTCACACAGCCTTAGCCAGCAAGGCGCTCATGAACCCATTTGTTTGGAATGTTTCGAATCCCCCTCCCAACTCACCCCCACCCCTACTCCCTGACTTGGCGCTTCCATATTATCATCTTTTCACCTTCCTGAAGGCAAATATGAGAGGAATTAAAGTTTAAACCGACGAGCAGGTGCAGATGAAGGTTCTGAAGTGGGGGTAGGAGGTGGCGGGAGAGTTCTTCGAGGAGAGCATAAAGAAGCCAGTGTCCCGCCACGAGCATTTCCAAACAGCATGCGTTGAAACAGGTAGATCTACCCTGCATTATGTTCCTGTACCGGTTCCATTTTCATATCCATTACGGTAATTTCACCCCATAGATCTAAGATCACTGACCTTTAGCCTCACAATGTACTGTGCTGTTTTCGCTGAACTACGGCGAATAATGTAGACAATTTTTTAACAATGCTTTAACGTTTATAATTGTCAAATTATCACACTGACTTTTTGTAAAGGAATTTATACACCTTTTTCCTGAAGCAAGGGTCTGCGAAGAGGACTTTAGAGACATAACATGCACGGAACTTCAACACGCAGTAAGAAGACAACAGAACCGCATACCATCCGCCTTCAGGAATACAGGTCCTACAGACATCTCCCTACTGTTTCAAATGAAACCAACTATTTAACTCAGGTTCACTTTGTTTATTTACCTGTGCATTTGAAACCCACCAGTCTTTTCTCCGCTCTTGAGGGTACTCAGACTTTTCAACGGGTACAACAGCTGAAGAAGTGGATGTGGTTTTTGTTTATGGCGAGTGTCACCAAACTTTTAAATGGGTTGTGAAGGTGTAAGCGAGAATGTGTTCTGCTCCTGCCAAGCCCTTACAACCTGCCTTTGCAAATTCTATCAAAAAATTAAAGAAACTGAGTCTGTGGAATATAAAATACACCCACAAAAAGGGACAGCAGCTGATGAAAGAAATGCAGCTAAATTTGTAGTGGAAGTATCACAAAATCTACACCTCATTTAGAAGGTACCTGAAAGTGTGAGTGAGATAAGCGACTGGAGTGTCCTGCAAATATTATAATTCAACGCATTTCGTTCTTTTCATACTTCGCTTCACTTACAGCTTCCTGTAACAGACTTTCAGAATCAGTTACAGATCTGCAGAGACTGTAGGTGAGTTGATTTTTGCGCGCAAAATTTTGTTTACAGATGAAGCATCTTCTACAAACCATGCACATCAATTTTCGCGGTATGCACTACTAGCCACTTACAAATCCACGCTGATAGAAAACAACATTCATCTGTCCATGTGCGGGACGTGCTTTCCAAGAATCACATCAATGATTCCTGTTTTAAGTAAGGGACTCCAAGTATTCACGACTATCTACGGATACATAGATATCTGCTTCTGTAATTGGCTCAAATGGCTCTGAGCACTATGGGACTCAACTGCTGAGGTCATTAGTCCCCTAGAACTTAGAACTAGTTAAACCTAACTAACCTAAGGACATCACAAACAACCATGCCCGAGGCAGGATTCGAACCTGCGACCGTAGAGGTCTTGCGGTTCCAGACTGCAGCGCCTTTAACCGCACGGCCACTTCGGCCGGCTCTTTTGTAATTATTGGAAGACCGCCTACTGGTCATAATGTAGCCTACGCGCTATCATCTAGACTGATGTTCCTATTAATCAGCATAGATAATGACAGCCGTTGTTAGTAAAACGTTTGGAGGTCGTTGGATCAGTCATTTGCGAAACACAAAATGACCTGCTCTCTCACCAGACCAAATAGCTCTGGACTATTATGTGGAGAGAAAATTAAAACTGGCGCTTCTGAAATACCCGTGATTAAATTGTTTATTATTAGTGATTGAATAATGTAGGAGCCTAACCTTTAATTTTAATGACTGTTACCTAATGCATAAGAGCTGATCAGTTTTAACTGATAGGGGAGCTGTTTCAGTCGGATTTTGGCTGGTCAGTAATATTGTATTGAAGGAATAGAGGTTTTCTGTAACCAAGTTTGCACTAAATAAGGCAATATATTACCATCAAACAAAATAGTAGACAGTCACCATCTTCATCATACATGCCTATTAATGTCTAAGCACAGGTCAGATTCACCGAAATACTGACACACACTGTTATAATGGTTCAAATGGCTCTAAGCACTATGGGACTTATCTGAGGTCATCAGTCCCCTACACTTAGAATTACTTAAACTTAACTAAGCTAAGGACATCACACACATCCGAGGCAGGATTCGAACCAGCGATCGTAGCAGCAGCGCGGTTCCGGCCTGAAGCGCCTAGAATCGCTCGGCCACGGCGGCCGGCACTTTTATAATCTGCAAACATGATACACACTGCAATCCACTGGTCGATGTGGTTGATGAGAATGCGTAACGTCAGCACTCCATCTTTACAATCACTTTTTGTGATTTGTACTTCATCGTTAGTCAGTGTAATTCTTACATGTTACTTAGTGTCAGTCCATGGCGATGGGCAGTGGGGAGAGAGAGAGAGAGAGAGAGACGTTCAGCAATACGATAAACAGATAGACAGAGAGAGAGAGAGAGGCGCTCAGCAATACGATAAGCCTCATCTTGCTACGCCATTACACTACTCCTCAGTTGACTGATGACTGCGGATCCCTTACAGTCTACAAGTAAACATAGACAACTCCTGAAGGCATTAAATTCTGTATAACACGCACCTGTGCTGTGCTACACCAAACTGAAATTCAGCGTGCAGCATTGTCCGACCGAAACCGCTTTATCGCTTGTACCAATGCTCAGCCTCAAGATTCTGAGCACTTTATATGACAGTCTTTACAACGAACACAAGAACCGAACCTGAGTTATGTGTCCACATACATTTGGTGCAGTATGGCACACGTTTCTGCAACTTCCTCCAGTCGATGAGACAGGAGTTAGTGCCGCTTTTAGCTTATTACTGTTCTATCAAGTACCATGCTTGTTGGACCATCGAAGTCCTCTCATAAGGCTCTGTCTATGATACAGAAGAAATGCATAGTTCCATGAAAAAAGTCGGCGTTATAATTTGGCAACTATAAACATTAAAAGTTACATTAATATATGAGAAAATTTGCCACATTGGTACCTGCCGCACCCAATACTTCTCCAAAAATTTCGAATTTAATTTGGGGTTGAATATGATAGCGTAATGTTGTGTACATAGTTATGTGTAGTCAGTGCGTACACAAATTTCCCACTAGAGCGCGCCCCACTAAGCACAACAGCACAGTCGCAGCGCTCGTCCGTCTCTGCACTAGGAGATGGCGCTGCCATAGAGACGGACCAAATTCTGCTTCCGCCGATCTGCATATTAATATGTAACGCAGCCAATGAGATTGCTGCTAACGTAGAACCTTTTCTCCCCGCAGATCACACTCGCGCAGTGATACATGAACGCGCGAGGTATTATAACGAGTGTACAAACCTCCGATTAGTCAGCCTGCATTTGTCTGCACTAGTCTGTACCAGTCTGCATTTGTCTGCAACAGTCTGTACGAGTTCTACATTTGTCTGTACCAGTCTATAGTCAAGTTTCAGTCAGCACCTAATAAGATTACCATATTCCTGTACATAGCCATGAAGATAAATGTAGAGACACTTTTGTCAAGTATCAGATATATATGTGAGAATAAGATTAACGTACCAATACCAAAGGAACTTCAGATTGTCAATTGTAAATAGCATCCAGAACCAAGTTAAGTAATTTTTATGCTTGTTATTATTTTAATAAACGTGTGTGAAAATTAGTCAAGTTCTGTTTAAAGTTGGTCACTGTCAATCTGTTACTCTAAGCGTGCAAGTGGCATTTCTATCGTCTGACCTAACGCCAGAAGATAAACACGCCACGATAAGACCACGACACATATTGCTGACACTCGCCTACTTCGTTAGAGCGACAAGTCAAATAATCTGATGGTGTGTAGTGAAGGTCTTACAGTACGCACACCACACGTAAATATGCATGACAAATCGAAAGCTGCGTGTTACTGACACACTCTCTAAAGAAACTGATGAATCGATGACAGGGCAGAAAGATACGATTAGATTACCTGAAGGCATGAACGTGAGGAACAGGGTGCTGTAGGTGGTCACGATGGAGACGAAAGCCGCGACGAGCCGCAGGTCCAGCGTGAGCACGCCCAGCAGGTTGACCACGGGGCGTCCAGAGGACACCTGCCGTGCCAGCAGCCGCAGCTCGCGGTGGGCGGCGCCTCCCTCACGCCGCCCTCCCAGCAGCAGCTGCGAGCACAGCCGGAGGGTGACGCTGGCTTCGGTCGCTGTCCAGTGGCCAGGCAGCAGCAGCAGGGCTAGCGTGCTCACTTTGAATATCAGTCCAATCCCCGACTCCTTAAAGATTTCCTCGAATGCCGTGCCTGGCGATGACAATTTACGAAGAATGAAATAAATCTTTACTACAGTTGTCAGCGCGAGCATTGCAAAGTTTAACACTAACACGCTGGTATGGATGGAGGTAACCAACAGTGACAATTCACAGAGTGCTGCATAGGCCCGCCTGAGCGATCGCAAGTAGGACGCTTTGCAACATGCGCTTTGGCTGTTTACTTGTGACGCCCGTCTTGTTACCGAGCCTTTCTTGCAAGGTGTCCCACAAACCTCGTCTCTCATGTTGAGGAGGCAAATGTTTAGGAGCGAAACTCTTTGCCTGATAATGAGCTGCAAGTCCATGTATTTCAAAATAACTAGTATACCAGCTCCCAAGCTGTTCAGACTAAATATTGCCCCTACAACAGCACCCCAACCGACACGAGTACGAAAAGGTCGAGTGAGCAATAGACAAAACCAGAGAAACAATAAAAACAGTTGCAGTTGGACGAACCGTTTCTGGTTTGTCTTTTCCGACCTAACATGGACCATCAGAACTCTGTCACATAACGTTAGTAACCGTAATATTTCCATGTATTTGTGTGTATTGCATAAAATATCTGTAACTATTGCAGTAAAAGATAAGATTGGGTATTGTGAAGCACCTATAACTACAACATAATTTACTGCAGAGAATGTGTCTATCATGCCACAAAAAAAATTTAAAAATATGAAAGCAGATATCAGCTGCAGAATAATAGCGAGTATTAGGATGGCAATATCCGATCTGGACTGCTTGATCGATGTGGTCCTCACATCTATAGTGAATGGGGTAAGCCCAAACAACTTGCACGCGCAGTGGAATGGTTTGCACGCCAGCAGTAAGTTCTTAGTGAGCTGTGTTGCTTGAAACTCGAGTCCATTTGTTGTCGTCATCTGAAAAAGGACCAGACACAGTTATCAAATTACTTAATACTGATTTTGGGTAGATATTTCAATACGAAGAATTAGCGTTTTCAGAAATTTTTGTTTTGGTATTTTTTCACATATGTCGTTAACATTAGCAGCCATTTTTCCTCCCTTGCTACTACAGTTATGCTAAAGACATGCTGACAGCTGCGAACCACCTGCATCCCCTTAGTGCTTGATGTCTTCCCCGAAGGCCATGTCATCTTTCAGCAGTATAACTGTCCATGTCTCGGAGCCAGAACCGTGCCACAGTAGTTTGAGGAGCGTTGAACTGAACGCACGTTGAAATCTCGGGGACGAAACACGGCTGATGTAAATACTAAGGGACACATCTGGGCCGCTATCTGGCGCCATCACCACATATGCAAATCAGCGGCCTGTTACTTATGTGTTGTACATGATACGTGAATAGACATCTAAAGCCACATAGCGCTGGGTAGCCGCGCGGCCTAGGCGCCTTGCCACTGTTCGTGCGGTTCCTCCTGGCGGAGGTTCGAGTCCTCGCTCACGCATGCGTGTGCTTGTTGTCCTTAGTTTAAGTTATATTAATTAGTGTGTAAGCCCAGGGACCAATGAACTCAGCAGATTGGTCCCATAGGAACACACCAACACCACATAACTCCACATGCCTGGCAACAACATGGATAAACAAGCTATTAGCAGGTGGTCATAATATTTTGGCACATCAGTGCCCAAATGTAACGTATTTTTAAGCTTACATGTATTTTTATGACCTATTTCTGTGTGTACAAGATGACGGACTTATTACAGGCTGCACATCCCCTCTCAATCTGTAATCACTCTTCTCTCACCCCTCTACAGCTCCCGCTATTCTTCAGTCAGCCCTACATCACTCGAGCAAGTCCATGTGCAGCGTACTACAGTATAGTTTTTGTCCAGCGAAATGTTTAATTATAGCCTGTACTTTGTGCATCTGATACTTACAGAGGAACACATGGATACATGAAACGGATATTAACATACTGCTGCGCCACGAATAAGTGCAGTCTTGGATTTGGGGAATTCTTGTAAATTTCGAACAGCAATTGCTGGAAGGCAGTAGGTAAGGGACAGAGTGGTACTTTGGATGGCAAGCGCAGGGAATGTTGATATTTTGCAAACGATTCTGAAAGACAGGTTCTCAACACTGCTGTCAGGCACTGTGTACAAATGTGAAGTAATCAGGGCACCACAGGCTCAAATGGCTCACATGGCTCTGAGCACTATGGGACTTAACTTCAGAGGTCATCAGTCCCATAGAACTTAGAACTACTTAAACCTAACTAGCCAAAGGATTCGAACTTGCGACCGTAGCGATCGTGCGGTTCCACACCGTAGCGCCTAGAACCGCTCGGCCACCTCGGCCGGCGGCACCACAGGGCATTGACGTGCTGTGGAGAACCCATAACGTAGCAGTTAACACAGTGCTTAGTGACCCGTGTGTAAGTGCTGAAGTGGGCTAACGTTGAATTATCAAAGAGCACTCCAGTTGTCCCCTTCACAGGAAATAGAGGCGTAGGGAAACACGTATAAATAAACAAGCCCGGAGGCTCAAAGCAGGCAGTCGTGTCGCCAATTTGTGCGCGTCTAGAACCGGATACAATGACGATTGTTTAAGTTGCAGGTTAACCACGACGACCTTGTGGTGTGTTTCCGTAAGGCTGGTGTCTATCGTATTCCTTGCAGTTGTGGCAGGTCATATATTGGTCAGACAGTCAGGACTGTGGAAGACCGGTGTATTGAACATAAGCGTCACACACGCTTACAACAGCCGAGCAAATCCGCTATTGCAGAACATTTCCTTGACACCGGTCACCCTATGAAATACAACACTGAGATTCTGGCTTGCACGTCAAGCTATTGGGATAGTGTTACTAAGGAAGCTGTTGAAATCAAACTATCAAGCAACCTAATAAACAGGGATGGTAGATTTTGTTTAAATGCTGCTTGGAATCCGGCTCTGTCTCTCATCAAAAATCAGAGGGACAGAATTAGTGCTACCTCACCTGTTGATTAATAGTCACTATCGATATTTCTGATGTTGGGTATCTTTGGTTGTGTATTGACTCTGCGGTTACTTCTTCTGTGTTTGGTATCTTCCTTGTTTCTCCTCTGTGAACCGAGGTATTAAATTCCCTTGCAGATTGCTTCCTCCTTGCAGTTGTGCCTTTAGAATGGCAGGGTGTGCTCCTGTCAAAATATCGGCGGTGGTCGACGACGTCTCCCGGCAGGAAACCCGTAAGTTATTTGAACATTCAATTCGCCGGGAAAAGTTAAGGTCTCAAATTGAAGAACGCCTTGTAAACGAACTTCTCCTCCTCCACGACAATACAAGGCCGCTCACAATTCTGCGCATCCGAGGGGAGCTGACGAATCTTCATTGGACTTTCCCTTCTCATCCAACCTACAGCCCATGTTTGGCCTAATGAAGGAAGCACTGCGCAGGAAGCAGAACATGAATAATCTGGAGGTGATTGATGGCGCAAGACGCTAGCTCCGACGTGGACCAATAGAGTGGCATAATGTGGGCGTTCAGGCACTCCGTGTAAGGAGGCGTAAAACCGTCGCATGGAACGGAGATTACGTTGAAAAATAACGTTTTGCATCCACAAAAGTGGAGAACAATACGTACTGGAATCCTAAATAAAAGCACGTGCTTTCAGGAAAAAAAAAATATTTGCGTTACTTTTTGAACGCCCCTCGTATAAAATAAGCTAGCCATTATGGAAAATTTTATGTAAGACAAACCAGGAGGAGGTTCACTACAAATTTCAGAGAACATTCCTACTATGGGATTGGTAGCGTACTGACGACGCTCTTGAAAATGTGGAAGTAAATCTTAGGCCGGATGAATGTAATCAAGGAAATGTTGGACAGGACTGTTCAACGACATGTCTTAGACATATGGAGGACCTTGAAATTTTTACCCATAACAAGAAATAACCACAAACAATTCTAGGTGAATAGAAGAAATTCACTCCTAAGTGTTTAATGGTTTATGAAATTTTTTGGAAATTGCTGCAGTGGAATGTGCTGACTGTGCAATGTTCTCCAGCTGTTCACTGGACCACAACTCACCTCACGTCTGCTGTGTCTGCGGAGTTCCCAACGGCTTCCCAACAAGTCACCTACCTCTGGTAGCAAGTAATAGGTCCTAAGGCAGGATCGAAATGCTTCCAAACTGCGTTAATCACATTCCAATATGATGGACGTAGAGGAATTACGGACAAAGTGTATACGGACTGTAAATCGTGTCAGGAGAAGTGTGTGACGAGTAAGTGGATTAAGGATGGAAAGAAACGTGCATGGTTAATAACAAAGTTTGGAAAAAGCTTATGAAGTACAGACTTGCAAACTCAGTTCAAAAAAGAACTGACAAATGGCGATAGGCCAAAGTTAATAGAAATTCAAGCGTCTCTAGGATGATCGATGCCCGAAGCTACAGCTATGATGGTACTACCATAGCAAAATATATTCCCGAAAACCCCACAAAATTTTGGTACTATGTAAAATCGTTAAATGAGTCGAAGGCTTCTATCCTGTCACTCGTTGATCAGTCTGAAGAGGCAATAGAAGAAAGCAAATTAAAGATGGAGTTTTAGATTTCGCGTTTAGGAAATTATTCATACAGCGGCATCATACAACCATACCATCATTTGACCGTTCCATACTCTCCCGTAAAAAGAACGTAGAACAGTTACCCCGCCGTAGCGGAGCAACTGAAAGAGTTGAAAACAAACAAGCCTCCGAGTCCAGATGGAGTCCCTGTTCGGTTTTACATAGAAGCCTCTACGACATTGTCGTCTTGCATAGCTAGCATTAATCGTGAATCTCTCTCCCAGCGCAAAGTCCCAAGAGACTGGATAAAAGCCCAGGTGACTCCTGTAAATGAGAAGGGTAAAATAACTGACCAACAAAATCACAGACCAACATCCTTAACATGACTTTGCGTATGAGCTCTTGAAGATATTCTGTGCTCGCATATAAGAAATTTCCTTGAGACAAAAAAGCTTTTGTTCACAAACCCGCACAGATTTAGAAAGCATCGCTCGTGTGAAACTCAGCTTACCCTTTCCTCATCCGATATCTTGCGAACCATGGGTAAAGGGCAACATGTAGGTTCCATTTTCTTAGATTTCCGGAAAGCGTTTTACACGGTGCTGCACTGCAGACTGTTAACGAAGGTAGGGGCATACGGAAAAGGTTCGGAGATATCTGAGTGACCCGAAGAAGTGATGGAAACCAGTACGCTGCCCCTGACGGAGAGTGTTCATCACAGACAAAGATATCGTCAGGAGTGCCCGGGGAAGTGCGGTAGGGCAGTCCTTTCTCTCTATGTACAAAGATGATCTGACAGACGGGATTAGCAGCAGTCTGGGGCTGTTTGCTGACGACGCTGTGAAACATGGGAAGGTGTTCTCGCTGAGTGACTGTAGGACGAGACAAAACGACTTAAACCAGCTTTCTAGACGGTGTGATGAATGGCAGCAGCTTTCTCTAAATGTAGAGAAGTTTAAGTTAATGCAGATGAGTGGGAAAAAGAATCCCGTAATGGTGCAATATAGCATTGTGCTGCTTGACACGTCTTGACATATCTATAGTTCAGTCTTATAGTTGATCTCTGACTGTTGCAGTGTAGTGAGGAAGGTAGATTTCTGCCCTACCTTAAACAATAAAGTATCCCGATTTTGTAAACGTCTCTATGGCGACGCCTCAGTGTTGTCACAGCTCTGTAGACGGCTTCTGTTTATAGGCCTGCACTGTTAGCGTTTCACAGTTGAAATCTGGCAGCAGGGCTACGAGCCGTCAGGGACCTTGTTAGAACGTCTCGACTGTTGGTAAAACGATGCAAAACGACATGGGATCGAACGAGCATGTGAGAACTGTAGCAGGGATGGAAAACTGCCGATTTCGGGAAGTGTATTCATCTCTAAAGTAGATCAGGAGATCGTATATAGAATACTGATGCGACCAATTCTTGAGTAATGCTCAACTGTTCGGGTTCCCCACCACGTCGGAATAAGGGAAGACATCGAAGCAATCCAGACGCGTGCTGCTATATCTTTTACTAGTAGGTTCGATCAACGTGCGATTATTATGGAGATATTGTATTATTACGGAGATACTTCGTGAACTTCCCTGGAGGGTAGACGAAGTCTTTTTGTGAAACGCTATTGGGAAAATTTAGAAAACCGGCATTTGATGTTTACTGCAGAACGATTCTACCGCTGTCAACGTAAATTTCGCTTAAGGACCACAAAGGTAGGACTCGTATGAGGGCATACTGACGGTCATTTCTCCCTCGCTCTATTGGTGAGTGGAACAGGAAAGGAAATTACTAGTATTGGTACAAGGTACCCTCTGCCATGTATCATACGGTAGCCTGATAGAGTATGTATATAAATGAAGTAGGTGCAGATGTTTTATTCTTTGTAAACATTTTATATGTCTACAGATTTTGGTACAGTGGTATCCAAATTTCAGGTCATTGGACAGTTTTTTTATGTATGAGGCACTAGTAACTATAAGAGCAAATACAACACTTATAATCACACTAACATGTTAAGACAGATTATATTTAATACTGAGTAATACTGAGGTTTTTATGTTACTGTCCCATCTGGGGACTGGGACCTCCACAGCAAATGATAAGCATTCCCCCCAAAACTTCATCCTTTCCCAGGCACACTCAAAATTCCTCAAATATGTCACAGTAGAACTTAAAAAAGTACCTCTCAAACCACCAAATACAGTGCGGGTAAAGGCGCTGCAGTCTGGAACCGCAAGACCGCTACGGTCGCAGGTTCGAATCCTGCCTCGGGCATGGATGTTTGTGATGTCTTTAGGTTAGTTAGGTTTAACTAGTTCTAAGTTCTAGGGGACTAATGACCTCAGCAGTTGAGTCCCATTGTGCTCAGAGCCATTTGAACCATTTTGAACCACCAAATACAACAAATCATTCCAAGGAATTGCTCTGTCCTAACAGAACCCCGAATTTCATCTTTTGTAATAATCTCCTCTCCAAAATCCTCTCGCATTAGTATAGATCCAAAGCCTGCTTAGTACGTCTCCGTACCACCACCCAAACTAAACAGTCCCAACCTACTGCTGTGATGACGACCTCAAGATGAAATATAAAGGACTAGAATATGAATTCGACTTCCATCTTGATACAGAAATCCGAAAAGCCCTCTACATAAGCAATCCCCTTGGTCCCAAATACCTATATCCTTTTATTAGGGAATATACTTACACATCAGATCATCTCCTTAAAGGGAAAGCCCTGGTATACCACTGCTGCCAGAAAGTTGAACCTTCCAGATCTCAGCCTTGCCACTGCCAAAAATGTATCTTTTACGACGATCACCTCATAGCCGACGGCAAAAGCTCACTCACATGGCGACACTGTACTGCTACTCATTTCCTTAAATAATTCCCTATCCGCACTTCCCTTTCCCACATTAGACACATGCAGCGGCTCTCATCCCACCTATATTGCGAAGTACATTGCCCCCCCCCCCCAAATAAAAATCAGTATTTATGCATACATTGTCTAAGGATAAAGTCCGCACCTTCATTTTAAATGAGACTTTCACCAAACCCTATTATGCCATCCAAACCTCTCCCTATTCCTAATTGCACAGGCAACACCAACACCTTTCCCCTGGCTACAGGCGGAGCTGCAATCAGCCACCAAAAGAACATACCTATTTATCGATAATTCGCATAAGAAAAAATCAATTGGGCTCATATCTAGACTGTGTGGGGGCCACTTTATGCTCCCCTCCTCGAAATCGGTTTGCCAGGGAAAATTTCACGAACTCGCGGTATAGACGCATTGGAAGTGTGTGCTGTTGCTCAGTCTTGCTGAATCGTCTTCTTTGGTTATAACTAGGAAGGTTTTGCAATTCAGGCACCAAAAAGTCATTTAATATCGTCACATAATGTTCCGTATTCACTATAACAGCACTACCGTTCATGTCCTCTAAAAAGTACGGGCCAGCTATTCCGCTAGCCGACATCGCAGGCCACAAAGTAACTTTTGGTGAATTAAGGGGTTTCTCAGGCTTCTGTATAGAAATCGTTGCACCACAGTAGACGCAATTTTGCTTATTTGACCTGACCGGTCAGGTGAAATTGAGCCTCGTCAAAATGATTCTGAGCACTATGAGACTTAACATCTGTGGTCATCAGTCCCCTAGAACTTAGAACTACTTAAACCTAACTAACCTAAAGACATCACACAACACCCAGTCATCACGAGGCAGAGAATGAGCCTCGCCAAAAATATGTTAAATGAATTTCTCTCAGTCACATCATTAACGAACTGCAGCCTATGTCTGGCATCCTGATGCTTAATTCTTGTATGAATTGGATTTTGTAAGGGTGCAGTTTAAGGTCGTTTTATAGAATTCGGCGCTGTGACGTTCTACGTATACTTAAAGATATTGCACGCTTACGAATAGAGAGGTTAGGATCGTCACGAACAGGCTGTTTTACACCCTCCGTTTCTGTAATTATGGATGATTTATTTCAAGAATTAAATAACACTTTAATGTATATGATTTACTAAGTAGTTAATTGGTTTACAGACACAATTTAGTATACCCATCCAATAGCAAGTTATTTAGCATTAACGTCTGCTTAGTCTATACATGTACTCTGCGCTTCACCAGTTCCACGGTTTCCAAACTGGTTTTTACAGCATAATTGTTCACATATTCACGTTGTAAATGTTAAATCATCTTCATGTCTTTGTTGCTTCCGTGTTTACGGATTGTCAAAGGTAATTCGCAATTGAAATATGAACTTCGTGTACTAATGCTCTTTAGCTATATTATTTCAAGTGTGCCTTTTATGTGTTCGTGTCTGATTATATGTGTTGATTAGCGTATGGGATGTGAACTGATCGTAGTGATCTGATTCCGAACCAAAGGCTTTGATGATTCTGTGAAAAGCGAGGTCGTGAATTTCTACACTAGGGCCAAAGGACTAGAAAATGTAAGGTCACCGTAAACGGTTCATGTCTACACTATACATCAGAGAGTTCCACTCAGTTAGCTGATTGCATAAGGGGTGAACACAAGGCTTTTTAGGTTAGGCGACTCTCCATCCAGTATAGATACTGATAGGTGCTACAGACCCCAATATGTGAGTGAAGGATCCGTGACAGTGCCCCTGTCGACGGGAATATTAAATCTCCAGTGATCAAATGCTGAAGCATTCGTAAAAGAGTGCCAGAATTTTACGCACATATAAAAATCAGTGGACATCACATAATGCATAGTGTCCGTAAACGTTTAACCTGATTTCAAGACTAAATATTAATTATATGTTTAATGGTATCGTTTCTTTTGTGTTACAGGTCTACTAGGGAACGGACGAAGTTTCTGTACAGCCGTGTTTCATTCACAACTTTCAGCACAAGGAGCACTGTGTGAGCTATATTGTAAAATGGCTTCCCCCCTGGAGAAAGCTCCACGTGCTGTGTGGTCAGCAGAAACCAAATCAACGATTTTTGTGTAGCGAAAGTTTCTGTCCTTTTATGGACAGTAAGCACCTGATGTGAAGTAAATCGGAATATGGAAACTTCTTTAGCAACGTGGTCTGTTCGGAAACGGACAGGCAGTGGCAGACCATCTGTTTCAAAGGAGACTGTGCAAGGTAGTTCAAACAGCATTCACGAGGTCACCACAGAAAACGATTAGACAAGCTACACATATGCTTCAGGAGCCAAAGAGTGCAGTGCATAAAGTGGTCGGTAAACGTCTTAAATTGAATGTGTACAAACTCAAAACTGCTCGATCGTTACAAATAGGCGATCGCGCAAAACATGAAAAATTTGCAAATGGACATACTGAACTGTTTGTATGAGATCAATGACTTCTTGCAGCGTTTATAATTTTCCAATTGTGCTACATTTCATGATTGTTGCTCAGTTAACTGTCATAATGTCCAGATCTGGTGATCAGAAAGTCGTCATGTGGTACGAGATCTTATTCGGGACAGCCCAAAGGTTTATGTGTGATCGAGTGATTGGCCCATTTTCCTTCCTTGAAAGCAATGTAAGTGGATATGCTTATAATTCATCAATATGTCGAGGTAAAAATATCCACTGATGCCGAGCTACAGGTTATGGAAGACATTATCATCTTTTAGCAAGATAGCGCTCCTACTCAAGGGGCGCTACTAGTCCGCGATATTCCTAATGAAAGCTTCCCTACTCAGTGGATTGGTAGAGACTGTCCAATTCCATAGCCCTCGAGATCACCTAACATTACCGACATAGATTTCTTTCTCTGGGCTTATGAGAAAGATATGGAGATCAAAGCAGCAGTTCCTACTACTGTGACATTGCAATAAGACATCAGAGTTGCCATTGGCACAATCACATCAGACATGTTGCTTGATGTGTGGCAAGAGGTTGAATACCGTCTCGAAATTATACATTCTACCAAGGGTTTACATGTTGAAGTGAATTAAATGTCAACGTTATTACCGGTATTAAATGTTTATGTTAGATTCAAAAGTTAATAAATACACTCCTGGATATTGAAATAAGAACACCGTGAATTCATTGTCCCAGGAAGGGGAAACTTTATTGACACATTCCTGGGGTCAGATACATCACATGATCACACTGACAGAACCACAGGCACATAGACACAGGCAACAGAGCATGCACAATGTCGGCACTAGTACAGTGTATATCCACCTTTCGCAGCAGTGCAGGCTGCTATTCTCCCATGGAGACGATCGTAGAGATGCTGGATGTAGTCCTGTGGAACGGCTTGCCATGCCATTTCCACCTGGCGCCTCAGTTGGACCAGCGTTCGTGCTGGACGTGCAGACCACGTGAGACGACGCTTCATCCAGTTCCAAACATGCTCAATGGGGGACAGATCCGGAGATCTTGCTGGCCAGGGTAGTTGACTTACACCTTCTAGAGCACGTTGGGTGGCACGGGATACATGCGGACGTGCATTGTCCTGTTGGAACAGCAAGTTCCCTTGCCGGTCTAGGAATGGTAGAACGATGGGTTCGATGACGGTTTGGATGTACCGTGCACTATTCAGTGTCCCCTCGACGTTCACCAGTGGTGTACGGCCAGTGTAGGAGATCGCTCCCCACACCATGATGCCGGGTGTTGGCCCTGTGTGCCTCGGTCGTATGCAGTCCTGATTGTGGCGCTCACCTGCACGGCGCCAAACACGCATACGACCATCATTGGCACCAAGGCAGAAGCGACTCTCATCGCTGAAGACGACACGTCTCCATTCGTCCCTCCATTCACGCCTGTCGCGACACCATTGGAGGCAGGCTGCACGATGTTGGGGCGTGAGCGGAAGACGGCCTAACGGTGTGCGGGACCGTAGCCCAGCTTCATGGAGACGGTTGCGAATGGTCCTCGCCGATACCCCAGGAGCAACAGTGTCCCTAATTTGCTGGGAAGTGGCGGTGCGGTCCCCTACGGCACTGCGTAGGATCCTACGGTCTAGGCGTGCATCCGTGCGTCGCTGCGGTCCGGTCCCAGGTCGACGGGCACGTGCACCTTCCGCCGACCACTGGCGACAACATCGATATACTGTGGAGACCTCACGCCCCACGTGTTGAGCAATTCGGCGGTCGTCCACCCGGCCTCCCGCATGTCCACTATACGCCCTCGCTCAAAGTCCGTCAACTGCACATACGGTTCACGTCCACGCTGTCGCGGCATGCTACCAGTGTTAAAGACTGCGATGGAGCTCCGTATGCCACGGCAAACTGGCTGACACTGACGGCGGCGGTGCACAAATGCTGCGCAGCTAGCGCCATTCGACGGCCAACACCGCGGTTCCTGGTGTGTCCGCTGTGCCGTGCGTGTGATCATTGCTTGTACAGCCCTCTCGCAGTGTCCGGAGCAAGTATGGTGGGTCTGACACACCGGTGTCAATGTGTTCTTTTTTCCATTTCAAGGAGTGTAGATGCATATATGGTATAACGCAAGTTTCATTTACATTGTTTTGCTATCAGGGTAAACATTTACAGCCACTCTGCAGTAAGGACAGAAACGTAGCTATAAACAGACAGCTGTGAGATTTTGGGCGAATCTAATTGTTTGTCAAAACGATACACGAACGTAAAATGGCGACTGAGTACGTATCACAACAGGAAAGAAACTCGCATCCACCTAGACAGAAATTGGAGCTCCATGCGAGTATATGGGCAAGACTCAGTATCAAGGGTTGGCATAAAATAAATGGATCTTTCTATCGAATCATCCCCAGATATAGTGGTAAGAATTAGAACGATCACATAAGTTCAGCCTCAGTATCAAGCGTGAGCATAAAAATAATTGGATCTCTCTATCGACTCATTTCTGGATACAGTGATATGACATGGAACGATTACATAGATTCAGTCGTAGATAAAAATGCATGCAGATGAGAAAGGAGTGTGATTTCAGAACATTCGTGCAACCCATCCAGAATACGGCTGATGTGTGTAGGACGTGTACCTAATAGGAGTAACTGGGGGTAACCAAATTAGACACAAAAGGTCAGCACGATTGATCACAGGTTTGTCAGACTCATGACGGAGTGTTAAGAGTTCTTCACGGTAAATGATAACACGCAAACAGTTGCGAGTTAAAGATTTATTGAAATCCTTGACCACGGTTTCGGTACATCTAAATATACCTTCGTCAGAAGCAGAAATACACCTCAACAGGAAGACACCTCCATTAGCAAAAATCTTAGCAACATAACTGAGATAGAAGAAAAAAAACAAAGTTATTGCTTTAAGTAACCATGAAAATTACCAAAATATCACAAGCACAAAAACTTGCAGTCGCTTACTAAAATCACATCCTGCAGTGGAGATGCATAAAACAATCGTGCCAAAGGCTATGTGAATCAATGTGTACAATGTACAAGGTACCTGTAACTCTCGTGTTACCGTAAGATACTTCCATTAATGCATTGTTTTTTTTTATAAATTGTGAGTGGATCATGTTTACAACAAGGTCATTGTCGTCATCGCCCTTGTAATAAAGTAAACGGCAACCACAATTAATCCATGACATCGTGGAGAGTATTAGTCGCTCTGGGCACCCACGTGTTGTTGTTGGTTTTGAAGTCACGCGGTGCATTACGCAATTGTGTGACTCTTTGACAGAGATAAAGTTAAATGTAAAATTATGGCATTGATTAATAATTATTACATACTGTTTAGAGGCATATAGAGACAGCATTTTTCCTCTCTTTATAGTAGACCAAACACTGCGAATAAACGCTATTTGGTAATACATGCTTGGGCTTCGTAATTTCATCAAAGTAAGCTATTCTCGATACTAATAGTTAATCTCTACTACATGAGGCGTGCATCGGATGTAAACAGCGTTCTCGCCATACATTGTGGCAGCAATGACAAGAATGTTATTTGGCCAGCACAAAGCTGATGACAGAAAAACCTGGACATTCTTCAGGAGCTGACGATCACAAGATGACTTGATTCGTAGAGTGAGCAGCTAAAGCACAGCCCTATATTTTTTGAATTTCATATCAACATAAGATTTAGCAAGGACTTCCCAGAAAACGATTGTGAAAATGCTCTTCAGTAGATTATTACTATCGTGACACTCAGCGTTAACAATAACAGATCTGAGACAAAGGCACTTACTATCAAATGATATGAATAAATGAATGCAAATTTAAACAGAAACAAAAAATCATCAGCATGAAGCTATAATCTAATGGAACAGTCGAGAAACTGGAAGAAATAAAAAGAGCAGATGCACAAAGTAGGAGCAAAATTTTGAACCAAAGAAACTGGTATGGTGAATAAAATAATTCAGTGTTTTCTCTGAGGATTTCACCAGGAACTCTCGGCGATTGGTAGGTAGCTGGAGAGTATCTGAAAAGAATTTGGGGCAGAAAAGAACATACAAGAATTGAACAGAATTAAATTTTGAGGTTACAAGTTAACTAGCAGGAGTGCAACATTGTATCTATGAGAAGTAGGTGTCAACCTGCCAAAAGAGACATATTTAAAGTTGTGGGAGGCTTATAACAGCAATGTAAAAGTCTACAAAGCCAAGTAATGGAAAAACTGCGAGTAGCAGTCCAACAGAAAAATTCATAAAATAGCTGAGTGACGGAAACGTACACAAGGTCTTGGACATCTGTTAATGTCACATGTGATAATTAGTTGAGTATCTATCAATTTCAGTCTTTCAAATACATCTGCAACACTTTTCATACGCAATATCAATGTATTGGGGCAAAAAGAAAAAGATTAGATTCTGTACAGGATAGAGGCAGGAAGAAATGCATGTGTAGTGCAGCAAACTGATTGCCATATGCGAATATTATCGCTAGTTTGAATTCATGTTCCTGTACACGTGTTGGCGTATTTGGTATCGCCACCCTCTACCAGCCAGAAAGATTTTCCAATTTAAAAGTACATTAAGAAAATGTTTACGATCCCATGTATGAGGTAGAATTGATAGAAATGCTACTTCAGTAGATGCTGATTATAATTTTTAAGAAGCTGTTGCTGGCACAGTGCAATAAATATCGAAAGTTTTTAGTTGCTATCGGGCTGAATAGAATCTTCTGAAGAGGAATCTCAGTGGCAAGAAAATCGTTACTTTAATTATTAGACTCGAGGCTTCAAAGAGCGTTATCCTGCGGATGTAAATAACCATAATGTCTAATGTTTCATAGAAGTGGAGGGATTGAAAAGAAAGGTCATACCAGAGAAGAGAAGAGGAAAATTGAATGGGACAAATTGAGTACTATGAAATACTCTCGCAAAGAAGACATAGGGATAACTTGACACAGGAAGAAGAACGTGTACGTCATGATAACAATATTGAAAGCTGAAATGTATAGGATGAAAGTCAATATTTCAATGGAAAGAACTCACGAAAATTAAGCAACAGTTGTAAGCAGTGAAGCTTGCAGAAGAGTTTAGGGTTAATCGGACAGCCTTTTCAAAGAATCCAAAGCAGCTAAATGGATGTGCGTGTCATTTCGAAGAGTGTGAACGTGAGCCGTTTCACCGCAAGTCATATACACTATGTGATCAAAAGTATCCGGACACCTGGTAATGCTGCAGTTCAATATAATCTTGGCCCACCTTTAGCCTTAATAACAGATTCCACTTTCGCAGGCATCCTTTCAGTCAGGTGCTGGGAGGTTTTCTGGGGAATGGCAACTCATTCTTCATGGAGTGCTACACTGAGGAGAGGTATCGATGTCAGTCGGTGAGGCCTGGCACTAAGTCGGCGTTCCAAAACGTCCCAAACATGTTCTATAGATGCAGGCCAGTCCGTTACAGGATGTTATAGACGTTTAACGACTCCGCCACAGGCCGTACATTATGCTCGATCGTGTTAAAAGATGCAATCGCCATCCCCTAATTGCCTTTCAACAGTGGGAAGCAAGAAGATGTTAAAAACATCAATGTAGGGCTGAGCTGTGATAGTGTCACGCAAAATAACAAGGGCAGCGAGCTCCCTCCATGAAAAACACGACCACACCATAACACCACCGCCTCCGAATTTTACTGTTAACACTACACACCGGTAGCGTTCTCGCTTCCCACGCCCGGGTTCCCGGGTTCGATTCCCGGCGGGGTCAGGGATTTTCTCTGCCTCGTGATGGCTGGGTGTTGTGTGCTGTCCTTAGGTTAGTTAGGTTTAAGTAGTTCTAAGTTCTAGGGGACTTATGACCACAGCAGTTGAGTCCCATAGTGCTCAGAGCCATTTGAACCATTTGAACCACTACACACGTTGGCAGACGACGTTCACTGGGATTCGCCATACGCCACACCTGCATTCGGATCGCCACATTGTGTACCGTGATTTGTCACTCCACACAACGTTTTTCCACAATTCAGTCAACAGACGAGGTCGGCCTGTACGCTTTTGTGCTGTACGTCTCCCTTCACGTTTCCACTTCAGAATCGCATTGGAAACAGTGGACCTAGGGATGTTCAGGAGTGTAGGAATATCGCGTACAGATGTATGACACAAGTGACACCCAATCAGCTGACCACATTCGAAGTCCGTGAGTTCTGCGTGACTACTGTGGACGCTGATATGGAGTACCTGGCAGTAGGAGGCAGCACAATGCACCTAACATGAGAAAAGTATCTTTTTCGGGGTTTCCAGTACTTTTGATCAAGTAGTGCATCATACCCCCCCTGAAGCGTTTGGCATGGAAACTGAAATACAACGTACAGTACAGTAAAATATTACTGAGCAATATAACCCACGTGTGAATATGAACCGTTTTCCAATAAGTAATTACTCAAGATTTGCCATGGAATCTGAAATACAGTGCACGCTACCGAAAGATCTCATTGAGGAATAGGCTGTAGCTTTTTACGTGTAGTTCCGAAGAGAGATGGATCAATGATAGGAGTCATAAATGTAAGAACGATTAATCGTATACTTTTGCCCCTGTTATCTCGATCATGAAGTCAGGAAAAGTTACTGTAACGTGTTAAAGATCTGAGATATTTCACTAGTTGACACAGTACTTGTAGTTACTGGCAACTGACATCAGAAGCCAGAATGTGGAATGTTTTTGTCTATATTTAAATGAGCTATATATTTAGACTAACGCGTCTTGTTTTGCTTCTGTCAGCAGCCGCTTTGCTGCATTCATTGAATCAGGTGCTACGTAATGAGATTTTAAAGATGGTTGCCTTCAACGTAGATGGTGTTCCAGTTGTCAGTGAGACCTGGGAGAAATACTTGAATATCTTGTCTGAAGTCTCACAAATAATTTACAATGGTCGTATTACAGTAAGTGTTGAAAATTCAAACAAGAGATTAAATTATTGATACATTTTATTTTGGATGGAGCACTGAAACTCACTTCGAAAAAAACAGAGCCAGAAGCCATATGCTTGAATATTTCTAGTATCTCAACTGCAGATGTTTCAGCTCTCATTTAACTTTAGGACTGTGTATCCCAAAATGAACAAAAATGGACTTGTAGGACTACTAAAATAAGCCCTTCATTTCATGTTATGTTTTGGTAGCGCATCATGTTTTCTGATACAGAGTAATTTTTCATTACATTTATGCTCCTTTTGTACCTGTAGGTCCCATTAGCTACTCTTAGTATTTTCACCTTTTACTGATCTTATGAGATCTCTACGAGAGACGTGTGCCACGATTTTTATACAACGATTACCCTTCCTGTTAGGTGTTCTGTACGACGACAATGCGGTACGCAGTACATACACTCCTGGAAATGGAAAAAAGAACACATTGACACCGGTGTGTCAGACCCACCATACTTGCTCCGGACACTGCGAGAGGGCTGTACAAGCAATGATCACACGTACGGCACAGCGGACACACCAGGAACCGCGGTGTTGGCCGTCGAATGGCGCTAGCTGCGCAGCATTTGTGCACCGCCGCCGTCAGTGTCAGCCAGTTTGCCGTGGCATACGGAGCTCCATCGCAGTCTTTAACACTGGTAGCATGCCGCGACAGCGTGGACGTGAACCGTATGTGCAGTTGACGGACTTTGAGCGAGAACGTATAGTGGGCATGCGGGAGGCCGGGTGGACGTACCGCCGAATTGCTCAACACGTGGGGCGTGAGGTCTCCACAGTACATCGATGTTGTCGCCAGTGGTCGGCGGAAGGTGCACGTGCCCGTCGACCTGGGACCGGACCGCAGCGACGCACGGATGCACGCCAAGACCGTAGGATCCTACGCAGTGCCGTAGGGGACCGCACCGCCACTTCCCAGCAAATTAGGGACACTGTTGCTCCTGGGACCATTCGCACCGTCTCCATGAAGCTGGGCTACGGTCCCGCACACCGTTAGGCCGTCTTCCGCTCACGCCCCAACATCGTGCAGCCCGCCTCCAGTGGTGTCGCGACAGGCGTGAATGGAGGGACGAATGGAGACGTGTCGTCTTCAGCGATGAGAGTCGCTTCTGCCTTGGTGCCAATGATGGTCGTATGCGTGTTTGGCGCCGTGCAGGTGAGCGCCACAATCAGGACTGCATACGACCGAGGCACACAGGGCCAACACCCGGCATCATGGTGTGGGGAGCAATCTCCTACACTGGCCGTACACCACTGGTGATCGTCGAGGGGACACTGAATAGTGCACGGTACATCCTAACCGTCATCGTACCCATTGTTCTACCATTCCTAGACCGGCAAGGGAACTTGCTGTTCCAACAGTACAATGCACGTCCGCATGTATCCCGTGCCACCCAACGTGCTCTAGAAGGTGTAAGTCAACTACCCTGGCCAGCAAGATCTCCGGATCTGTCCCCCATTGAGCATGTTTGGGACTGGATGAAGCGTCGTCTCACGCGGTCTGCACGTCCAGCACGAACGCTGGTCCAACTGAGGCGCCAGGTGGAAATGGCATGGCAAGCCGTTCCACAGGACTACATCCAGCATCTCTACGATCGTCTCCATGGGAGAATAGCAGCCTGCATTGCTGCGAAAGGTGGATATACACTGTACTAGTGCCGACATTGTGCATGCTCTGTTGGCTGTGTCTATGTGCCTGTGGTTCTGTCAGTGTGATCATGTGATGTATCTGACCCCAGGAATGTGTCAATAAAGTTTCCCCTTCCTGGGACAATGAATTCACGGTGTTCTTATTTCAATTTCCAGGAGTGTACATGTTACTGATATGTCGAAGGTTATTGGTCTTTAAAGAGATGCAATGTGTGTGATTAATCAAGTGCTGAGGCTGGTGTTAACAACACATGACTGAATACTTTCAGGGAAAGACATTTAATCCAAGAAACTGAAGTGCATATACCACTTTCTATGCGTAATTCTTACTTTCATTTTTTGTATAATGAATTTTCTTAGTAAAAATATTTAGAAAGGAACAAATTTCACATGGCTGCATTAGTGTCTCACTGCTGTGACAGCTACACATACTCAGTGGGTAGCCTCTACTCTTCACGTTACTTTGTTATGTGCGTATGGACAATTTGGTGGATCTACACAGTACTATTTTAAGAGTCTCACGTAATGTCTCATATTTTATTCGCTTTCTTGGTACATCTGCAGTGCCAATGGAAGTCAGTGGTTAAAAGAAAAGTAGTGGTTTACCTTATACTTAGGGAAGCCACAGAACTGTTGCTTTAACAAAGAGTAATCAAGTTCAAATGGCTCTGAGCACTATGGGACTCAACTGCTGAGGTCATTAGTCCCCTAGAACTTAGAACTAATTAAACCTAACTAACCTAAGGACATCACCAACATCCATGCCCGAGGCAGGATTTTAACCAGCGACCGTAGCGGTCTTGCGGTTCCAGACTGCAGCGCCTTTAACCGCACGGCCACTTCGGCCGGCAGTAATCAAGTATTATTGTGTTTGTTACTAATGAAGTCTTATATTGTTGTTGTTGTGGTCTTCATTCCTGAGACTGGTTTGATGCAGCTCTACATGCTACTCTATCCTGTGCAACCTTCTTCATCTCCCAGTACCTACTGCAGCCTACATCCTTCTCAATCAGCTTAGTGTATTCATCTCTTGGTCTCCCTCTACGATTTTTACCTTCCACGCTGCTCTCCAATGCTAAATTTGTGATCTCCGGATGTCTCAGAACATGCCCTACCAACCGATCCCTTCTTCTAGTCAAGTTGTGCCACAAACTCCTCTTCTCCCCAGTTCTATTCAATACCTCCTCATTAGTTATGTGATCTACCCATCTAATCTCCATTATTCTTCCTAAGCACCACATTTCGAAAGCTTTATCTCTCCTTGTCCAAACTATTTATCATCCATGTTTCACTTCCATACATGGCTACGCTCCATACAAATACTTTCAGAAACGACTTCCTGACACTTAAATCTGTACTCGATGTTAACAAATTTCTCTTCTTCAGAAACGCTTCCTTTGCCATTAACAGTCTGCATTTTATATCCTCTCTACTTCGACCATCATCAGTTATTTTGCTGCCCAAATAGCAAAACTCCTTTACTACCTTAAGTGTCTCATTTCCTAATCTAGTTCCGTCAGCATCACCCGACTAAATTCGACTACATTCCATTATCCTCGTTTTGCTTTTGTTGATGTTCGTTTTATATCCTCCTTTCAAGACACTGTTCATTCCGTTCAACTGCTCTTCCAAGTCCTGTGCTGTCTGACAGAATTACAATGTCATCGGCGAACCTCTATTTCTTTTCTATGGATTTTAATACCTACACCAAATTTTTCTTTTGTTTCCTTTACTGCTTGCTCAATATACAGATTGAATAACATCGGGGAGAGGCTACAACCCTGTCTCACTCCCTTCCCAACTAATGCTTCCCTTTCGTGCCCCTCGACTCTTATAACTGCCATCTTTTTTCTGTGCAAATTATAAATAGCCTTTCGCTCCCTATATTTTACCCTTGTCTTATACGGAGACTATAAGATGATTTAAAGTAACGCTATTCACCTGACTGCTCTGCAATATTTTTGACATTTTCTCTGACGCCGAAAGCAGATAAAAATTAATTTTGTGGCTATCGCTGTGGGATCGCTATAAATCCTGCATTGCCATACCACACTTTTAATAATGCTGAGATCTGAGAAATTTTGAATGAACTGTGCTTGAAGCAGGACATTGTCATGGGCGCCTTTATATCAGTTTTCATGGCAACTACAGTAATGTTTGTCTGAAATAGTGTTTCAACGCTCAAAGTCGCATGCGCTCTGGATGTGAATGGGTTAGCATTGATTTTGAAGTGGTGTGGTGTACCATGTTTTAGGTGGCAATTTCGTGTAGAAAATGTTAAATGGAGAATGCGGCGAAAGCGATTAATAATTATTTCATTGAAGTGCAGTAGCGTATATGAACTACGTTTCCCTTATGTTTGCTATAGACCTAACATTGTGAATAAACATCAGTGGTTCATTTATGTCTGAACTTCATGAATTCAGAACTTTGTAACCTTGTTAAACTAAAACCTTAGTTTATCAAGTAATGGCTAGAAAATACTAACACAAGTTATTTAAAGGAGGAAGGAGGTCGAGATAAGGAAAGTTCTGTTTGGGTTCCGAAGAAATGTGGGGACACGAAAGGCAGTATAGATCCGACGCCGTATCTCACAAGCCAGGTTGAAAGAATGCAACTCTACGTTTACAGCATCTGTATATTTAGGGAAAGCTTTTGACAATGTCGACTGGAGTAGCCTCTTTGAAATTCTGAAGATAGCAGAGAAGAAATATAGGGAGCAATGGGCTATCTTAAAATTATACAGAACAAAACTGCAGTTATGTCAAAGGGCATGACAGGGAGTAGCTGAGGACGGAATGAGAATGGTTTGTAGTCTACCGTCGATATTATTTAGCCTATATATTTAGCAAGTTTTTACAGAAACCAATAACGTATTTGGAAAGCGAATTGAAGTTCAGGGATAAAAAAATAAAAACTTTAACATTTGCTGATGATATTGTAATTCTGTCAATGACAGCACAGGACTGAAAGAGCCGTTGACCAGAACGGGCAGTGTCTCGAAAAGAGTCTACGAAACGAATAACAACTTGAGTAAAATAAGGGTAATGCAGTGTAGTTGAATTAAATCAGGCGATTCTGAAGGAATTAGACTAGGAAATGTGACACTAGAAGTAGTAGGTGAGTTTTGCTGTTTAGGCTGCAAAGCAACAGATGGTTAAAGTAGAGAGGGTGTCAACTGCCGGTTGTCAGTGTCAAGAAAAACACTTCGATGAAAAGGAACTTCATTAAATTATGGACAAATTTTTGCGTTAGGGAGTCTTTTTATGAAGATATTTATATGAAAGTGAAACGTTGATGGTAGACTGTTCAGAAAAGTAGATAACAGAAGTTTTTGAAATGCTGTGCTACAGAATAACACTGAAGATTAGAAAAGTGGATCGAATAACAAACTAGGAGGTCCTGAATCGTATTTGGAATAAAATTTACAGCACAACTTAATTAAATGACGGAATCGGTAGATAGGACCCATCAAAGAATCACCAATATGGCGGTGGAGGGATGTGTGAAGTTCAGGGTCGTAGATGGAGACCAATCTTATAATACTGTTGTACTGTACGACTGAACAGAGAAACAGGTATACGAAATGCGTCCGAGAGCCTTACCTCCACCGTCATACGAACCGCAATACTAGAACGCTCCAGCTTAATGCACCGTGTCCCACCATACGAGCTCTCCTATATAGCTGAGTTACACCACCATCAGGTGACTACAGTATCAGTAAAACGATCGATGCTCTTTTATCTGTTACTTCCATTAACAAAATGAAGACCGTAAATTCAGTTTCCCACGTAATCGCATGCCATTAATCATTGGGACTTACAGGTACAGTTATCGAAAATTCACTCCTGCCAAATTCTCGAAGGCAGTTTTCTAATTAAAGTAAAACTTCTTTTGTGTAGAATTTTCAACATAAAAATTGTAAATCCATTAAAATAAAGCCGTCTGAGTTGCTACTCTCATACCGGGCGCCTCCCCAGGTGGCGGATAGGGGAACGCTCATCAGATATGATGGGCACTGAGGAAATAAAATACTCAGGGCGGACCAAAAGTAGCAAAACAAGTCCAGGAGCGACAGTTCCCAGAATGGGCGACTTCCAGGACAGCCAAAATCCACCAAGCGACTGCCTTGGATCAAGCGGCTTGGCGGTCAGCGTCTGTTCACAGATTGTGCGGCTGAATCACCTTCCTCTACAAATCACATTTGTAGTTGTAATCTCGGAGACTTGTCTCCACACAGGAAAGATACATCCTTGAAAGTTCAAAACATGGAAAGTTCTTTTAGTCAAAATTCCCCGCCTGCCAAAATAAGACAGGAAAGATTGCCATCGGATCCGGGGGGCAATCAACCAAAGGAACTTACGGATGAATCGGAGCATCTGAATACACCGAAGCAAACACTGAGAACCAACACCTTTACAAACTTCGCCACGATAAACATAAACTCACTAGCTAAGGTTGGAAAACTCAAAACTCTACTGGACACTGCCATAGAGCAAAGGATAACAATACTCGCCATACAGGAGATGAGAAACACAATGCGGGAACCATACGAATCACAGGGATTCAGAATCTACCAAGGAATCCCTGGAAAGAGAGTAATGAAAAATGTACCACAATTCGGAACAGGTTTCATAGTGAAAAACACAATAATAAATTCTGTCAAGGAGTTCAAGGCCTACACGGATAGAATAGCAACTCTGACCATCAGGTCCGCAAACAAGACGTACACGTTAGTCAACGTGCACGCACCCACAAACGAGAAGAATAGAACTGACCCGAAACATGTAGAGGGATTCTGGAATCTGCTAGACCAAGTCCTCACTAATGTTCCATCAAACCACACTAAAATCGTAATGGGAGACTTCAATGCGCAGATAGGAAGAGAGAAAAGGTTCAGGAACATTGTTGGGGACTGGCCGGCACAAAAGAAAACTAGCACGAATGGCAGAAGATTGATAGAAATTTGCAGAGAACACAGAATGGTGATTAAATCGACCAGATTCAAAAGAAGACCACACAAGAAGAAAACGTGGAAACACACTGATTGGAAAAAGGGCGAATACCAACTTGACCATGTCTGTATGGACAAAGACCATCACAGAGAAATCTACAACGTTAAAGTTCTGAGGGGAAAGGACCTGGGCTCTGATCACTACCTGTCCAAAATAAAAATCAAGATAACACCGGCTGGAAAAAAGAAAAAAAGAACCAACCGGTTGAGACGAACCCACGACCAAGCAAAAATACAAAACAACACACAATACGCAATGAAAACAAACACAGTCCAATCAGACACGGAACTGGAAGAACTGACAGAGAAGTTGAAAACAATAGCCGCAGAAATAGCACAACCCGAAAAGAGAAAAAAACACCAGTGGTGGGACAGAGTGTGTGAGGAGGCAGTCGACAAGAGACATGAAGCGTGGAAGAAATTCCAAAATAACAAAACTGACGAAAATTTTGCAACGCTGACCCAACAGAGGAAAATAACTCAAAGAACGTTAAGAAATAGCAAAAGAAAGTATCATCACGGACTGCTGGACCAAATAGAAGATAGCTTTGCCAAAAACAACTCACGGCAATACTATAGAACATTTAGGGAAAAAACCAAAACCTTTACACCACCAACCCTCATGCTCAAAAACAAAGAAGGAGTAACGGCACACAACGATGAAGAAAATGCCAATATTATGGCGGAAAGCTTCCGAAATCTTCTGAACTGCGAAGACCCGATCAATATACTCGACATAAATACTAACACAGAAGTCAGGACACCGGAAGAGAACATACAAGCACCATCAATATCAGAAGTGGAAATAGCAATTAAACAATTAAAAAACAACAAAGCTAGCGGAGAAGACCAACTAACGGCAGAGCTATGGAAGTACGCCGGAGAAAACGCAGTGGCCAGCCTCCACAAGAACATTCAAAAGATCTGGAAAGAGGAGAAATTACCGACAAGATGGACAACAGCGATAATATGTCCCATCCACAAAAAAGGGAGTAAGACAGACCCAGGCAATTATAGAGGGATCTCCCTACTGGACTGTACGTACAAGATTCTCTCCAAAATAATTTATAACAGGGTCAGAGACCAACTAGAAAAAGAACTGGGAGAGTATCAGGCGGGATTTAGACCGGGAAGAAGCTGCCCAGAACAAATATTAAACCTAAAGCTAATCATCGACTACTACAAATCAAGAAACAAACAACTAGTGATCTCTTTCATCGATTTCCAAAAAGCCTACGACAGCATACATAGAGAATCTTTGAAGAAGATACTGAGAAATTTAGGCTTACACCCCAAACTGATCAAAATGATTGGGCTTACACTGGAGAACACAACCTCTAAAGTCAAATTCAGAGGAGCAACCTCAGACGCGTTCGAAATTAAAACAGGATTAAGACAGGGGGACGGGCTGTCCCCAATTCTGTTTTACTGTGCACTGGAATATCTGATGAGAGAATGGAGGAAGATTAATCCAGAACTAATAAAAGTAGGAACAAAAATCAAAGTAAACTGTTTAGGTTTTGCGGACGACTTAGCGCTATTAGCAAACAACATAAAAGAGGCAAGAACGCAAATTGAGACACTAGAAGAGATAGCTGGGAAAATTGGACTAAAAATCTCGTTCCAAAAGACCAAAATCATGGTCAGGGATCCTCTCTGCGTTGATCACATATCAATTTTCAACACTAAAGTAGAACTGGTGAAAAAATTCAAGTATCTAGGGGAAACAATAACACACAACAATAACGAGAAAATAAACTGGAAAGAAAGAACTGACAAACTGAAGAAGTCTCTATTCACAACTCAGAACATATACAATAAGAGATGCCTATCAACAAAAACCAAAATCAGACATTACCAGACGGTGATTCTCCCGGAAATACAATACGCATGCGAGACAATCTCCGGACCGTATAAAATAGGAGAGATAGAAGCAATAGAAAAAATAGAAAGAAGGATAGTAAGAAAGTGTATAAACAAGAAGAACCTAGTGGAAGGCCAATGGAGAATAATCCCAAACGAAACCGTCTACAAAACAATCACTCCACTAACAGAATTCTTCAGAAGGAAAAGGATATCATTCCTGGGACACATACTGAGAACGGAAGACACTAGACTAGCTAAACGACTGATCGACTTTTATTGGAATAAAAAAATCAAGTCAAACTGGGTGAGAGAAGTGCAGAAGGACATGGAAGAACTAGGAATCTCGAAGGAGGATCTTGTAACAAAATCACAGAAATACAGCGAATGGGTAAAAACAAACACAATAACACTCACGCACAAACCAAGGCAGAGACGAAATGTGGTGTATTCAGAGGAGGAAAGAAAACGAAGATCGGAACGGCTCAAAAAAATATGGGCTAAAAAGAAAGAAGAAACAGCCAAACAAATGAAACGGCTAAGGACGACTACAAGATTTGAACTAAAGTGATCCAATAGGGTCGTAAAAGCAATAAATAAATAAATAAAGCCGTCGATCTCCTGGCAGAAATAAAGCTGAATTTGCAGTTGATCTTATCATAATTCCATATCTTTACAAGAAGGCTGTAAACATTCACGAACGCAAAGGAGCAAAACATGTTGTCACACATCACTACGTTACCATCTTCAAACTGAATTTAAATTTCAAAAAATCCATCAAATAGGCCTCATAAATCTCTAAATCTGATGCTGGTAAAATCCAACCACAACTATTAGCAAGCGAACTCGAGAAAATTGAAGATGAAGACTGGAAACAGCTGAAATGCGAGTTTATCAAAACGTACCAAAGCCAAATTCCTTTACGAAAACAGAAAGAACACCCTTGACGGAACGAAGATTTTAAACACACAGTAAAATTGAAACACAAAGCATTCAAAACACGAAACATTAACATATAAAAACTGTGCATGACATTCATGAAATATAGAAAAGAAGCTGAAAAATTAATCAGACAAACAAAACGATAATATGAGATATCAGTTATGTGAAACTGAAGAAAGCATCCAAGAAAACCAAACCACAGCTTCTTTGTATAACATTTAATACTAAGCTAAATGGGTACCAGATCATCTTCAAGAAGAAGAATTGACGATCGGCATTTAACAACCAAAAAAACTGTAAAATTCTCTGCAGTTTCAAAAATTTTGATTTGCTTCGAGCCTACAGAACGATCACCATCAGAAATGCCTCTGAATAGAAATCCTCTTGCACAAGCCGAGATTGGAATCAAATTTCTATCAAATTAAAAGTGTAAGGAATAAGAAGCATTTATTGAAGACTGAATTTCTGCAGAACTCCTGAAATCAGCTGCCCAAAAACTTTAAGAGAAACTAAACTGATGATGGAAAACTTAAGTCTACCTGGAAAAATTCCGAATGACTGGATAACTGCAGTTCAGTATGTGGGAGGGAGGCAGAAATTGTTAGTGATAACGCAGGAATTTCATTACGTCTTATCTCAGATGAAATTCTATCTCAATATCTCCTTTGCGGAAGACAGCAACAACCCGAATGTAAACTTGGCTAATACTAATCAGGTTTCAGATAAAACTTTTCCGGCCCAGAACAAATTTTCGTCCTTAAAGTAATTCTCACCCTGAAAAATTTTATAATAAGAAAATAGTTTAAACCTTTCCAGGCTATGATTGAGAGGACCATCAGTCTCTCTCTTGAAAATTCTGAAAGAAGAAGATCTGAACCTCAAAACCGCTGGTATTACTAGTGACAGACTAAATAGTACAAAATATAAGGTAAAATTTAGGACAAATATCCCAAAAAAATTTGAAATTAAATCAGGAGTGACGCGAGGTATTGGAATCTCTCCATAACGTTTCATTTGTTTCCTAGGAAAAGTAGTCTAAGAGTGGCGAAACAGAAATCGGAGCTTAAAAAAGACGAACAAATCAAAATAGGAAAAACCAGTATTGGGATAGACGAGATAACTCTTGTAGACAATGTGGTGATTTTGTCAGAACATCTAATTACCACAAAAATAAATAGAAAATCTTGAAGCGACAAAAGTCATGTTACAGCGACACGCACCCATACAGATGGCGGTAGTGTCGCGACACAAAACACAGAACGGCAGTGCGTTGGCGGGGCTGTTGTTAGTGGTCAGGTGATCCATGTGGAAAGGTTTCCGTCGTGTTTACGTCCGCACGACGGGAATTTTAACGGATTTGCGGAATGATAGTTGCTGCTTGGCGCATGGGACATTGCATTTCGGAAATCGTTAGGGAATTAGATATTCCAAGATCCACAGTGTCAAGAGTTTGCCGAGAATACCAAATTTCAGGCATTACCTGTCTCCACGGACAATGCAGTGGCCGACGACCTACACTAAACGCATTTGCGTAGTGTAGTCAGTGCTAACAGACAAGCTACACTGCGTGAAATGACCGCAGAAATCAGTATGAGAAGCATATCGGTGGAACCTTAGATCACTGGAAAACCTGTCCTGGTCAGATGTGTCCCGATGTTTCAGTTCATACGATCTGATGGTAGGGTTCGAGTGTGCCACAGACATAATTCGTCAACATGCTGGTGTTGGCTCCATAATTATGTGGATTGAGTTTACATGGAACGGACTGGGAGTCTCGTCCAACTGAACCGATTACATTAGTCAACAGTCATTTTGCATCTGGGATGTGATACATCAACTAGTATGTATTTAGTTGTGTAGAATCCGAATATACCTTTCAAAATGTTCTAGAAGGTACCATTTTTGAGTTTTTATAAGGTCATTTCTTTTTCGTGTTCAGTATTTCGTTTTTTGCTGTTATTGTGTTTTGATGCTTAATTGTTTGTTTTTGATTTGCAGAGGAGAGCTAGATGATCTACAAATGGTCAGAAAATTGTTGGTGTGGTACTCAAGTGGTGTGAAATAAATTCTCAGTGAGTTTCTCCTGTGAAAGACAGTTCAAACATTTTTGTGTTTAAAACTTACACTAAGAAATATGGCAACTAGTAAATCTCGTTGCTGTCCAAACCACCCCGACAGCTTTTGTTACGTGTTTGGGAAATTCACTCCAAAAGCACAAAGAAAGCCAGTCACTGATTTGGTTAAGAAGGCATAGAAATTGTATTTTGATTGTCCTGTTAGCGATCAAGATAAAACTTTCTCCACCTCATATTGCCTGCATATCCCGTACCACAACCTTTACCGAGTGGTTTAAAGGAAAACGTCGAGCCATTCCATTCGCTGTTCCGATGGTGTGGCGTGAGCTTAAAGACCATAATTGAGACTGTTACTTCTGTCTTACAAATATTTCGGAACATTCAAGCTAAACTAGACATAAAATAAAGTATCCAAATGAATCTTCAGTGCCTTTGCCTGTGCTCCATGAAGAGGGGTTGCCTATTCCTGTCTGTAGCTTGAAAGCCGCTGAAGCAGACACCATGTCAAGTGAATCAGAAAGTATTGAACATATAGATGAGTACTGCCCTCAAAATCATGACACTTCGCCGCAGCTCTTTAATCAAAAGGAACTGAACGATTTGGTTCGCGATTTAAAACTTTCGAAACAGCAGGCTCAACTCTTGGGGTCGAGACTGCAACAACGGAATCCTCTAGCTCCAGGGACAAAAAATTCCTGTTTCAGTTCAAGAGGTGCCTCCTACGCTCAGTATTTCGATGTGCAGAATTCAATATGTGTATATAGAGAAGTCAATGGTCTGGTGATACAGCTAGGTTTACAACATAATCCACAGGAGTGCCGACTATAAGACTCCAGCAAAGCCAGCTTGAAAGCAATAATACTACATAATGGCAATTTATTTACATCGATAACTTTGGCTTACGCAGTAGACATGAAAGAAACAGATGAAACCATGAGTTTGCTGCTAGAGGCAATCAAATATAAGAATCAGGAATGGCAGATTTGCTGTGATTTAAAAGTTGTTGCACTCTTTACAGGTTTACAGGCTCGATTCACGAAATACTGCTGTATTTTGTGCCTTTGGGACCGCCGTGACACCAAGAATCACTATACAGTCAAGGAATGGCCTATAACCAAGTCATATTTTCCTGGAACCGTAAATGTGAACAATACCCCATTAGTTGAGCCCGATAAAATCATTTTGCCTCCCTTTCATATCAAGTTGGGCCTTACCAAGAACTTTGTAAAAGCTCTGGATAAAGAAGGTGAGGCCTTCAATCACTTAAAAGTTTTTCCAAATTGAGGCAAAGCTGAAAGAGGGTATATTTGTTGCACCACAAATAAGAAATTTGCTGAAAGATCTAACCTTTTATGCCAGACTCACAGATATCCAATTAGCTGCTTGGTCTTCTTTTAAAGCAGTTGTGAAGCCCTTTTTGGGTAACGCAAAAGACAAAATCTATCATTGTGAATGATCTGTTGGACAACTATAATAACATGGGGTGTAGAATGTCACTTAAAATTAACTTTTTACATTTTCACCTTGATTTCTTCCCGGAAAAAAATTGTTCAAATGGCTCTGAGCACTATGGGACTTAACTGCTGTGGTCATCAGTCCCCTAGAACTTAGAACTACTTAAACCTAACTAACCTAAGGACATTACACACATCCATGCCCGAGGCAGGATTCGAACCTGCGACCGTAGCGGTCACGCGGTTCCAGACTGTAGCGCCTAGAACCGCACGGCCACTCCGACCGGCCTTCCCGGAAAATTTGGGAGACGTAAGCGATGAGCGAGGTGAACGCTTTCACCAAGATATTCTTACCATGGAACAGCGTTACCAAGGCCATTGGAACCCTTCGATGATAGTGAGTACTGCTGAGGTCTTATTGGGAGAGTGATGAAACAGCAAACAAAAGAAGAGCCCCCCGTCGCATTTTTCAAAAACCAAAGACAATTAAAGGTGAAAATACTTTCTGAACTAATTTGGACCTTTTATTGGCATGAAGCCCACATATACATACAAAACAGTATTGATTTCAAACGTTCTGAATGTGTATTTTTGTTTGACTTAATTGTGCCAATTTTCGCTTTTACCATTTTTTATTCTGCTCTATATCTAGGAAATGTGACATCATAGAGAAAAACTGATTTCACCAGTTTATTCAGCACCGCAAAATTAGGTGAATCCACCCATTTACAAACCAGACGCAGAAAAAAAGTTTAAATTTTTTGACTAGGTTTATTGACTGGAAATCGCTACGTTCGGCTACTTGAAGAATGTTATGCAGCCATTCATGTTCCCAAACAACGACGGAATTTTTGTGGATGACAGTACGCCATATCTCTGGGCCGCAGTTGTTCACGACTGGTTTGAAGAAAATTCTAGATAGTTCGAGCGAATGGTTTGGCCACCTATCTAATAATTATGGGACATAATCAAGAAGTCAGTTCATTCACATAATCCTGCACCGGCGGCAATTTCGCAGTTATGGACGGCTATAGAGGTAATCATGGCTCAAGGGAACTGTAGGGAACTTGCAACGATTTGTTGAGCACCTATTCCTTCGATATGCTGCACCACGGAGGGCGGAAGGAGGTCCGACACGATGTTACGAGGTATTCCATGACTTTTATCACGTCAGTGTATGCTCTACAACACGTTCAAATTTCAGCCTTCAATACGGATATCTGTAAGAAATTTTACATTATTTCTTTGCTGACGCAGTTGCAGAATTCACATTACAGTGAAAGTATTTTCATTAGGTTTACATACTGAAATCTGTAGAGTATTCGCGTACATATTCCTGCATTTTCGATAACGACTTCCTTGCCCTTGTTCATCCCATAATCACGCCAGTTCAAATATTGTATGTATTGTGTTCTCCATGATCCATACTGTTACATGTTTCCATTCAGGTATCGTGACGTTAGGATATGCATATCGCCCACGCCAGTTCTGTTAACCAGACGAACAGTGTCCAGTGCCGTGACCCATATCAGGCCAAATGTTATTCGACTGTGTCCTCTGAATTACAGTTTTCACATGCAGCCGACATTTCCAACTGGGTAGGGAAATTTTTGTGTTGGTGATATTGCCGGCTGTTTTGGCCGAGCGGTTCTAGGCGCTTCAGTCTGGAACCACTCGACCGCTACGGTCCCAAGTTCGGATCCTGCCTTCGGCATGGACGTGTGTGATGTCCTTAGGTTAGTTAGGTTTAAGTAGTTCTACGTTGTAGGGGGCTGATGACCTCAGATGTTAAGTCCCATAGTGCTCAGAGCCATTTGAGCCATTTGTTTGTGCTATTGTCCGGTTTACCACTTTGTACCGAGTCGATCTGGCACCTTCTGGAATTATTTTCATGCCTAAATTTTCCCACACGATTATGAACTTGTCCTGTGGTAATCGCAGTTACCATTTACTAGAAACTGGAAATCATTTGAGAGCTACGGCCATTTTACGAACTTTTTCTTTTTCTAGTACATCTGCTGTTGTATCATTTTTACTGAGATAATGATTTTGGACGAAATTTAATCAGCGTATACTACTGACATTATTAACCGGTCCTAGCACCGATGTCGGGCAAGATTTGTGATACAGCACAGCAGTTGGCGAATGTAATCCCTTTTCTATTACACCCTTAGTTCTGCTGACGAGTAATGCCACACATTCTGTTTGCAAGTTTACAAGTCGCAGATCACATTCATTTAAACTGAGGTTACAGGCCTGCCGAGAAACCTTAAAAATTTCACCCTTCCGTGTAGAGTAAAGTATCGCTTGCACTGCATAGCCCTCCCTGTCTTTTAGGCACCGGGAGCAACCGAGCTAAATATCACTATTTTGGAAGTATTTGCATACTGGTTAGATTGACATGTTCTGTCACAGCTAAATTTGTGTCAGCGTGGATTTTTATGGCCGCTTTTATTTTACGTAGCGTCAGGCGCCAGGGTGAGAGCCTACATGCTTTGCGTGTGATTAGTAATATTAACGCCTAACATTTGGTGTTGATCTTTGGGAGTGAACCAGTTCCTCTGCATATCCATTTATTATTTTCAGTTGGCAGCAATACAATCTTTTTGGGATTAACAGTTGCATCTGTAGCTTTTTCATACCGTTGTAGGATGTTATGTAAGATATCAACATCTCTCAAATTCTCTATGGAAACACTTAAGTCGTCTACATAATCTCTATCTATCAGCCATTCATTTCTCATTGAAATTTCTTGCATCCTACAACATATGGAACAGAGGAGAGGATCTGAACCTAATGCATACAGGGTGTTCGGAAATTCCCGATACAAATTTCTAACATTTGTAAAGGAGAGTGACTACATAATATTTTGAATAGGGGCATGTCCGGAAATGTATCGTTTCCGTGCTACAGCCGTTTGGATTCTAAACAGCGTTCGTGAACATGTTGCCAAAGCTCATTTTAGTCATGGCTTTTTCACATATTTATGATTAACCCCTTCGAATGCATTTGGAAAGTCTACTGACAAAATCGCTGCTTCATTACGGTTTTTGCGTACGAAGCACCATCTGTGTACGCTAGTAAGGCGTCATATATGTTTCTCTCCGGAACGGCGTACATATGATTCCGACTAATCACTGTTTTCATTATTTGCTTTAACCACCCAGAAAATCACCGAGCTGTTAGCTGATAGTCACTGTTGAGTAATGTGACTGGACGTATTTTCTGTAACTTTGGTGTTTGTTTACCGATATTGGTGATGCAAGCTCTTAAAACTTTTTCTGGTATGTTGACATCATTACGGATTTCATCAGGAATACCCAGTAAAACTTCCCCTAGAATACTTAAGTGTTTTACACAAAATTCAACAGGAATCCCAGCAAATCGTAAACGTTTTGATTGCTTCTTCAATGTCGTTGTCCGATCCCTTCTCATAAGCAGCTGAGGTGTTACCTGAAGAAACTGCTTATTGCGGAGATAATCTACATCTATATACAGTCAGTTCAACAAGAAAGCGTACGCCATAATTTTAAAAATAGCATTTGCAACATCTCTGGTCGTGGTCGCGAATGTGCAATTAATAAGCTTTTGTACAGTGTATAGATAAACAGTGTGAGAGTTGAACGTTTTTGCTTTTCAAAATGAGTGCAAAATATCTTAAGCTTCACGGGGAAGTATTCCTTGTAAATCATTCTAAACGACCAAAGCTTTCATATAGAGCTGCTGTTAAAATTCTTTGAAAGTCTAAGACATTATTTGCGAAGTGGGTCAAACGTTATTTAGAGGGTGGATGATTTACCGGAGAGAGGACTAAGGTGCCAAGTTTTAATTGATAATCGCGGCGATTAGATTAACTATTAGGTAGTTGTGCAATTAGTAATAATGTGTATTTTCATGTAAAAATATTTGTAGTAGTGCCTTTCATTTCAAACTGATAATGGCGTACACTTTCTTGTGGAACTGATTGTATAAAAGGCGTGTGTGTATACGTACTGACAGACTTTTCTCCATGACCACTCACTGCCACCGACTCGTTGTGGTGATAGATAGCCCTTGGCCTCATACTGCTAGTAGCAAAGTCAAAGTGGGTGGCGGTGGGTGTGTGGAGCGAGAAAAAATTCGCGAGATATGGAGTAATAAATACTTTTAGGAAAAGCTATATACTTTGAGAGTTACAGCCTTTCTCGTACATGTGAAAATGCTTTTATTGTTTCATTCGTCCACCATAATACGTTGTCTGCGCGGTTTCGCCATTCATACTTTAATAATGGCTTGTAATATCAAGTATCAGTTTTAACTTCTCAGCACGTTTTCGTCAGTCTCGCTTTGCCGACGATCAACAGTTCTCCCCAGTCACTTAGGTTATTCCTCTTTTGCGTTATTCTTCGTGAATATTATCCTTAATATACTTCTATTAGTTACTGATGACGATTTAATATTACTAATTACATAATTTCGTTTGCAAAGAAGATGCCGAAGCGTAAAACTATGTTAACACACTCTTATGTTAATTCGCAGCGAAGAAAACTAGCATGAAGAAACGAAATGGGAGAGGAAATAGGAGCGACACTTAACGAGAACAGCTGCTTCTAAGAGAACTAACTGTTCCATTCGCATTATACTGAGATATCTGCCAACCACAATAAAAACGCTTTCACATATACTGAAAAGTTCCTAACCATCTATTAGTTAGCTTTATCCAAGAGTACTTATTGCTCCATCTTTGTCGAATTTTGGCCCACCACACTCACCCACTGCGACTCACCGCGACCAGACTATCATACTAGAGGATAACTGCCTTCACAATATCCTTAGTGAGATATCCATCTGTACGCATCTCATATCTAGAATGATACTCACGCTTTCCCCCATGCCACATATTCTGACCCGGACAACGCTGGGTTCCTCAGCTATTAGCACATATAGTGGGACACGAACTTGCTTCCTTCCACTCTGTAATTCACGTCTTTACCCAGTACACTACGCCAAAGACATGCGATTTTGATTTTTGTGTCTTAGTATCTCTTCAAGGATTATACGGTTGATGCACAATTAACTTATATTTAATTATAAGGGTGACACGTTTGCGATAAATCTTCAGGGTGCCGTTGCCTTCAAATGGTATATTGCAGGTTGTAATAGAAGAGAGCTGAATACGTCAAAATCAAAATGGCGTCTGCCGCATAGAGTGATACGTCATTAAGACGTCACTTTTGAGTGTGTTTAGTCTCTTGTCTAAATGGAAGTGCTACACTCCTGCCATTATCAGATACTGTCGTATTTGCCGCAGACACAGCGCTATGACAACAATGAACAAAACAGGAAACGGAACTCGGAGTGTCATCTGCTTGGTTGTTGCTATGGTAGCTCTTTTATGAGCATCTAGGTTTGTTATTCTGATCCTGCTAAAGGGCACCTTACCGCATTCTAAAAATGTGCCACTGTGATTCCAAACTCTCCAGGCGTAATGGAATTCATTAAATCAAAATAATTTCGGTACTTAAAGCAAAGGAAGCCAAGGGGAGAGGAAATAACCTAGAAAATTGAATTTGTTAATGAATCTTTTGTTTTTGTTATTAATTTTATGTAATGATGTGAGGGCTGGTAGAAGATACTAAATAGCTAGTGACGATACATAGCTATAGAGGGATTTTGGGATTTTTCTATCAGTTTTGCAGGTCGTTATTCCATATTCCATTTAAAAAAATTCTTTATTCTGCTCTTTTTTTTTGTTTTTGTTTTTTTGAGTCCCCACGAATTCTTCTGCTGTGCTAAGCTAACCTCTTCATCTCAGAGTAGCTCTTACAGCCTATGTCCTCAACTATTTACTATTTGCTGCATCTATTCCAATCTGTGTCTTCCTCTACAGTTTTTGCCCTCTGCAGCTCCCTCTAGTACCATGTAAGTCTTTCCCTGGTGTCTTAACAGGTGTTCTGTCTTCCTGTCCCTTCTCCTTGTCAGAGTTTTCCATATTTTCCTTTCCCCTCCGATTCTGCACAGAGCCTCTTCGTTCCTTACCTTCTCAGTCCATCTAAATTTCAACATTCGTATGTAGCACCACATCTCTGTCCGTCGTGGGTTATTTTACTGCGTAGAAAGGAGAATTTCTTTACTTGCTCTACTTCGTAATCACCAATTTATCGGTATTCTCATGTCTTCGATACCCTAAGTCCATGTTCTATATCTTCTATACACATTAGGTTGTTCATTCCATTCAAAAAATTCTGTAGTTCTTTTTCACTTTAACTGGGGATAGCAAGGCGAATATTATCATTGGTATCCTTTCACCATGAATTTTAATCCCACTTTTGAACCTCTCTTTTATTTCCGACATTGAGCCTTACACCCTTTGTAATCCGAGCACTTCATTCTTGGCTCCCTGCTCTTATGGTTCCCTCTTGGTTCTTATGTATATGGTACCGTCTTGCTATATCGTTTATCCGTATTTTTTAATGATTTCGAACATCTTGTCCCGTTTGGCACTGTGGAACGATTTTACCAGGTCGACATATCCTATGAACGTGTCTTCATTTTTTTCACCCTTTCTTCCATTATCAACTGCGGCCTCAGAAGTGCCTCTCTGGTGCTTTTACCATCGCTAAAGCCAAACTGATTGTCATCTAATACGTCCCCAATTTTGTTTTTACGTTCTTCCATATATCAGTGTTACCAGCAATTTGGTTGCAAGAGCCGTTGCGCTAATTGTGCGGTAAGTGTTGCACTTAACGGCTCTTGTTATCTTCGGAACTGTGCGGATCATGGTTTTCCGAAAGTCTGATGATATATCGCGAGTGTCATACGTACTACACATCAACGGTAATAATCTTTTTTTCGATTTTCCCCAATGATTTTAGAAATTTCGATGAAATGTTATCGATTAGTTCTGCCTTACTTGATCTAAAGTCTTCGGAAGCTCTTTTAAATCTTAATATTTGATTCCCTGTCTCTTCTCTATCGACTCCTGTTGTTTCTTCTGTCACGTCATCTGACAAGCCCTCCTCGTCACAGAGACCCATCCGCTCTCTCCGCTGCATTAAACAGAGGAATTCCCACTGAACTCTCTGTATTACTGCCCTCGCTTTTAATTTCACGGAAGGTTGTTTTGAGTTTTCTATTTGGTAAGTCACGCGTTCCGACAATGTACACTAGTAAAGATTAAAGAATATAAGGGTGTTTTTTTAGTATGAGTGCCAAACAACAGGATTTTTAGAACCCCAAAACAAACAACACTGTGATCGTCATCATACATTTAAAAAAATGAGCGGTTTTATTGACTGCATAAATATTACAGGAAAACAACATTGATTAAGTGAATGATTACAATAATACCTTGACAGAGGTCCTGTAAAATCGCTACAAAATTGGCTACCTTTCTCGGGGGAATCATATGCATTTTAGTAGATTTGGCCTGCTACGGCAACCGAGCGGGCTGCAGCAGTAGCTCGTTCCAGCGTCGACTAGGTTGGCTCAGCAAGACTGTGACTTGCTTCAATCCATCTCTGGGACCAGAGCAGTTTTAGAGATGTAGTGCCGGTCGGGGTGGCCGTGCGGTTCTAGGCGCTATGGTCTGGAACCACGCTACCACTACGGTCGCAGGTTCGAATCCTGCCTCGGGCATGGATGTGTGTGATGTCCTTAGGTTATTTAGGTTTTATTAGTTCTAAGTTCTAGGCGACTGATGGCCTCAGACGCTAAGTCGCATAGTGCTCAGAGCCATTTGCACCATTTGAGCCCATTGTTGATAACGGTCTGTGTGCATAGGCATTCGGTAAACTGTGTGGCCCAAGCTACCATATTCTATCTTAAAAACTAACACACCAAGAAAATTTAATCTTCCACCTGCCTCCTCCTCCTTCGTAAACTGAATCTTTGGATTGATCCCGTTCAGATGTTTGTGAAAACGATCCAGTTCCTCCCTGCCATGTCGCCACAAAACAAACGTGTCACCCAAGTAACGGAACCAGATTTTCGGTTTCTTGTTCTCAGTTTCCAATGCCTTGTCTTCGAATTTTTCCATAAAGAATTTCGCTATAACCGAGCTTAAGGTGCTCCCCAGAGCGACATCACCCGTCTGTTCATAGAACTCTTCGTTCCATTTGAAATATGTGGTTGTGGGGCAATATTTAAACAATTCCGCAGCGTCGGGAGGAAAAGTCCGATTCAGCTGTTGAAATACTTTATTGAGAGGAACCATTGCAAATAGCGACACCACATCCAAGCTAACTAATATGTCCTCCGGCTGTACGACTATTCCATTTAATTAACTGATAAAATGTGCCGAATTCTTGATATCCGAATCCGATCGGCTCATGTACGTTCGCAATAATGTTGTCAAGAACTTGGAAATCGAATAGATGGGCGAACCAATACCACTCACTATAGAACTTAGAGGAACATGTTCTTAGTGCACCTTCGGCAATCCATAAATTATTGATGCGAGCGCAACTGAAATGAACAGACTTCCTAATGCTCTGTTCGACAGAGGACTTCTTTATCAATCGCGTAGCAGTTCTAAGAACTTTGTCAGTGTGGTCTTAACTTAGTTTCCTTTATATATGTGGATCCAATAAATCGTTAATCTCACTATGATAGTAGGTCGCTTTGAAAACAACCGTTTCATTTCCCTTGTCAGTGGTGAGAATGATACCACTATCGTCCTCATTCAGACGTTTTAAGGCATTCCTCTCACCAACAGTTTCTGGAGGCCTTGCACGAGACAGTACTCTCACAGCCTCTATGCGGATTTCTTCGGCCGTATCCGTGTCATGTTTTGAAGTGAAATCCTTTAGACCACGGCAAAATAGCGCGGAATATTTTATTAATTGTAGCCGTGTGTTGGTTATAAGGAGGCCAGATGAAGGCCTGCAAGACAAACTGCTCCTACACCTGGAATTATGGTTTACGGTGCTATTTCGTATGATAGCAGGAGCACTAACGTGGTTATCCCACGCACCCTGAGTGCAAATTTGTTCGTCAGTCAGGTGATTCGACGTGTTGTGCCGCCATTCATGAACAGCATTCCACTGGGTGTTTTCCAGCAGGATAACGGTAGCCCATAAACCACTGTTGTAACCCAGGATATTCTGCAGTGTCGAGTGTTGCCCTTGCCTGCTCGGGAATATGATCTGTCTCCAATCCTGCACATAATAGACATCATCGGACAACAAATCCAGTGTCATCCAAAACTAACATTAACCGGCCCTGTATTGCCTGAAAAAGTGGAACAGGCATGGACCTCCAACCCACAAACTGACATACGGCAACTGTACAACACATTGTATGCATGTCTGCGTGCTTACATTCAATGTTCCGGTGATTACGAAGGTTATTGGTATACCAACATTTCACATTTTCAATGGCTTATCTCGCGCTTTCATTAACCTGTTGCCTTGCATTGTTAATCACTTGAATATGTCACCCACTAAAATGTAACTGCAAAATTTCATTCGCTACATTAAATTTGTTGTTGCGATATTTACGTAACTACGATGCAAACAAGGTCAAGTAGTCAGATTCTTGAACGTTTGTGGGCTTGCTTCAGAACTGAACTGGAAAGGTCACTTTAAATAACAAGCTGTCTTGTTTTAGTCTCGCTGGATTTTTTTTCACTGACTGTATTTAAATGTCTTGCAACACCACAATGCATGCATTATGTCTGCATTTACTCTGGATGGCGTCGTCATCGTGTATACATTATTCATCTAAAACTGATTATGCCAGTTGTACTCCACTGCTTGTTTAAAAACGGCTTCTTCATGTTGTACCATTTATAATATAATCTACTGCTTTTTAATATTCGAAACACCCATTGCAGGTTGACAATATGATTCCATCTGAACCCTAAGAGAACTCAAAGTCTTCAATATTTTATTTAGAAAAGCTTTATTGTCTTTATTATATTTCTGCTGACGAAAATGATCTTTCTGACAGTTAAAACACACACGTATTTCACCTTATCCACTCTCAAATGGCTCAAAACACCACAAGAGATAAGGCACACATGCTCTTACGTTTCTGCCTGAGGGTAATGGTACCAGAGAGTTTTGTGTCGTGACCGGTGACATAGTTGCATAAGTGATGATTCCCAGTCAATTACTATCATAATATGAAGTGCTAATTGCTCCTTTATGGACACAGTATTTCATCAAATAAATGAATAGTAGCACCCATTTAGTCTTCGGAAAGACATATGTTTGGCTGCTGTGCGTGTATAGTTTTCTTCTTACAGATCGACTACTCTGAACACATTTGAGTCCAATATACTGCTAAAGAAAGTACTTAGCTATCTAAGAAAACAGCCGACAGGCGTTGTTCGTCTTGAGAGGGGTTTCGTTGTCTGATGAGTGGGTATACTATAAATTTTGTGCACCTATGTTAAATGGGAGCTCCCGTAATTCAAGGCTCTTACGTTGAGGAAAAGGGAGGTCGAAGGAGTTAACGATTGTAATCGGGTGGATACAAGTAATTAGTTAATGGAAGTTTCTCAGTTAAACCTAACGCTCATCAGTTATCGTTGGCATCATCTCAAGTGCATTTCAGCAGCTTTACTGGCATTAAAACGCACTAATACGGAAGAAGCGCTCTGAGGAAGTAATGAGTTCATGGAAACCAAACGGGGATATTACGATTAACTCGCCTACCAAGACGAAAACACGTAGCTACATCACAAAAGAGCGTCTTGCATGGTAAGTTCACCAAATGTTATGTAAGTTATATAAATATATTATCACACCATGACTTAATTTAGAATTTTTGAATATATTCTGCCAATAGAGGAGCTATGCATTCTTTCCTTTATTTGTACTGTTGGAAACTTAGATACAGTGTTTACATACTAAAATAACAATATTCTGCTATGCAGTAAACTTATAACTCGTTTATTAGCATGAACGACACATGTTCTATACATTCCATTGCCATCAGAATGGAAGATACAGAGCCTGTGGAGAGAATCTGAATAGTATGGAGAAATGATTGTTGAATTTAAATAACCAATGACAATTTCGTGAATTATAATTTTATTTCACTTAGAAGGTTCCATTCTATACACTCTCTGTTGCATGACAGTAAAATCTTAACGTACTTCTCTGAATAAATAGGTTTTTTCAAACTATTTCTGATTATACTTTATTGGTGATTGCAATATGTACATTACTAAAAATCTATCCTATCTTAAGAAATTTGAGCAGGCAAAATAAGTGTAACTTTCGCATGCACTTTTAGTGGTAAATAATTTTTGCATGTGAAACATTATTTTCTCGAAAGGAGTGCTACAATTCATAATGGAAAAATTACTTACCTTTTGCTCAGGCTTCAGTGTATGTGGGCTACTTTTATAAGTATCCTTTTTGGTAATAATAGACATCTGGGTTTTAAGAAGTTGACTGACATACTCAAACGATTCTTCTTTCTCAACTTTTATTATGACGATTTCACTTATTAGAACTGTTTACAAAAATCTTGGTTCACGAAAACACTATATACAAAATACTTGATTAAAGTAGTCACTTGGTAAGAAACAACTGGAACACACTTATCAACTTGCAGACAAGTATAGAAGTTGCGTATTTCAAAGCTGTGAATCAACTGATACAAATATTACACGCCTAACATTTACTAATGAAACTAACTGCTGATAGCTGATGTTCCGTCTAAAGTAACATAGAACTTGATGTCTGAAGTTTCTGGAACAGGAACATCAGGAAAGTTTATCAAAACACGAACTTTTTTCCAGTAATAAGAAATTTACAGTAAATTTAGATATATTATGAACTGTGAACTTAAGGGGAGCCAAAATAAAGTTTTTATTCTTTAAATTGAACTATAATTTAAAACAGAATTTTCTCGAAATAAGAGCTCTGTTTACGATATTAATTAGAAAGCATTTCTTTAAACACTTTGTTTTTAGCCATTTTTTCCTATTTTGTTCCAATCAGCAATTTAAACGTAAGGTAATGGACAATAAATTATAACTGAAAGCTTTCTCAATTATTATTAGTCAAAAGTCAAGGAAAGAGAGACCATCGTTAATTACTGTAAACAGATAAGAAAGGTACTACTGTCAAAGAGGCTCAAGTGTATGGTCGTAAGATGTACCGGGTGATCAAAAAGTCAGTATAAATTTGAAAACTTAATAAACCACGGAATAATGTAGATAGAGAGGTAAAAATTGACACACATGCTTGGAATGACATGGGGTTTTATTTGAACAAAAAAAAAGTATTGCTAGATGCGTGAAACATCTCTTGCACACGTCGTTTGCTGATGATCGTGTGCTCAACCGCCACTTTCGTCATTCTTGTCCTCCCAGGTCCCCAGACCTCAGTCCGTGCGATTATTGGCTTTAGGGTTACCTAAAGTCCCAAGTGTATCGTGACCGACATCTCTAGGGATGCTGAAAGACAACATCCGACGCCAATGCCTCACCATAACGCTGGACAAGCTTTACAGTGCTGTTCACAACATTATTCCTCGACTACAGCTATTGTTGAGGAATGATGGTGGATACATTGAGCATTTCCTGTAAAGAACATCATCTTTGCATTGTGCTTTGTCTTACTTTGTTATGCTAATTATTGCTATTCTGATCAGATGAAGCGCCACCTGTCGGACATTTTTTGAACGTTTGTATTTTTTTGGTTCTAATAAAACCCCATGTCGTTCCAAGCGTGTGTGTCAATTTGTACCTCTCTATCTACATTATTCCGTGATTTATTCAGTTTTCAAATGTATACTGACTTTTTGATCACTCGGTATATATATTCTATTCCTTGGTACTAAAATACCCGGTCCCCCAGAAATCCGTGTGCAAAATATGTGTCGAGTTGTGTTAAAATGAGCAATATATTATTTCCCAAGAGTTGGTCATTCCCTACTGCATCCAAAAAATTTTCCAAAGCGAAAAATTTTTCTGCTGTTGTGGGCATTGCAATGTAACAAGACCTTTTACTCAAGAGAAAAGGCTAGTTCGTGTAGTGGGAGTAAAAAATCGCCAGGTGAATGTTGGTTTCAAAGGAAACAACAGGACGACATGCAACTATCAGCCAGAAAACTATGATCACCAACGGAATAGACATGCCATATGTGACATGGAAAACAGCGGCGATGCATCGTGGCATGGAAGCAATGAGGCCTTGATAGGTTGCCGAAGGGAGCTTGCACCACATCTGCACACACAAATCACATAATTCCAGTAAATTCCGGGGAGGTGGGAGATGAGCTGTGACACCACACTCAATCACATCCCTGAGGTATTCGATCGGGTACAGATCTTGCGAGCTGGGGGCCAGCACATGAATTGGAACTCGCCACTGTGTGCCTTGTACGCTCCATCACACTTCTCGCCTTGTGACATGCCGCTTTGTTATGTTGATGAATGCGGGTAGCGTGAGATAAAATCCCTCTCATATGGTCTGCAACCAGTGTTTGATAAATCCCTGGCCATCATGGTACCATAGACGAACAGCACTGGACCCATGGATGCCCACACGAATTTTCCCCAGACATTGGCACATGCATGGGTTGTCGGCTGCAGAGGGCCATAGTTACGAGTGTTTGGTGCGCTGTGTGTTGAGACTCACTTGTACTGTGCCCATCTCTGATGTTAGTTCCGCCATGCACTGTGCGTGTCTCTGACTAGCAGTCATTCCTCACTACATCTCGCTGCTAGCGCGTCGGCGGATTTATATCGATAGTATTTCGGTGGTCATAATATCCTGCCTGATCAGTGTATTTTCTACCTCCCAATGCTTATTCTCCCATGTTCGTCGGTCATTTACAAGTTCTAATTTCTGTGGCACTGTTTCTTAGTGTGCTTTAGCCTGTTCACATAACTTCATTTGGTCTGCTTCCATTGTTTCAATACTGTCCTACACCCTTGAAAACAACGCCTGTCGTTCAGTCGTGACTTCTTCCCGCATCTGAATTCTAAGTGTGTGGAACGACTTTTCCACTCTAATTTCCTCAGTTTTGTTGGTAAGCTATTCAGCCATTTCACGACATTACCTGATGCACTTTTCTTGATATGCAGTAAGCTCGTTCAACTTTTTGCCATGGCCCTTGCCTTGATCCTTATTGACTTTCATTTCTCCCAAAAACACACAAAACTCTGAATGCTCGTTTCTAGCCCTATAGATCCACCACCTTCCCTTTCGTTTCTAGAGATCTGCGTATGAATGGACTCTGAACTTTGTGTACCATCTTGTGTAGTACGAAACCCCTCCGTTAACCAAACGCTAGGAGTTTCAACTTCTCCATTAACTGTCACAGTATCTTGCCTAATGGACGATAAACTGCTTCCTGCTTACAGTTGCTATTTTCGAAGCCAATAAGCACATCCTGTAATGCCTCCAAGTTGTAATCACATACTCCTTGTGCTAATAATTCCCTTAGTTCTTCAGCCAGATCACACTTCACTCGCTGCGAACGATTCAGTGAGCGTAGTTCTGAGGACTTCCCCGGCGATCTGTTAAGATCTTGAGGGGTCGGGTATTCTGCCAGATATCAACATCATTCATACATTACACTTCGACCATGTGACTCATTATCTTCATCTGGTGCAACCTGAGTCTGCTCGTCCAGTCACAGGTCACTTTAATGCCAGGAATTCCCTCAACCTCAGATGGTGGTTCATATGCTTCAAATGGCTCTGAGCGCTATGGGACTTAGCTTCTGAGGTCATCAGTCCCCTAGAACGTAGAACTACTTAAACCTGAGCTAAGGACATCACACACATCCATGTCCGAGGCAGTATTCGAACCTTCGACTGTAGCGATCGCGCGGTTCCAGACTGTAGCGCCTAAAACCGCTCGGCCACCTCGGCCAGCTCAGATGGTGCACTTGTGTGCTGTTCCTAGGAATCCTGTGGGTGTTGCTACTTGTGGCCTCTCTGGTTGAGTTGGCTTTTGTTGATCTGAAATCATAGTAAAAACGAAACAAGTGGCGATGAGCAGCTGCCTGGAAGGTTCGTCCATTGTGGTGTTCGCCTCTTCCTGATGGATGGCGTTGCGGTGAATCATCTACTGTATTCGGAGAGTCTCCTCCGCAACGGCAAAGATGTGTTGTCACTCCGCCGGGATGAAGAGGGCCTTGGCGTCGATCAGCATGACGGATTCAATGGAGAGGAATCCAAGCAGCGTCTCTTGCTGCTCAGAGATAGAAGGCTTGGGATGGTGGGGAAACGGGAGCGTAGGTTTATTTGGGATAGGTGACAAGGTAGAGATTGAGGAGATGAAGATAGGCGCTGTCCTGAAGGAACGAGGCTAGCTTGTTGATCAGCGGTCCCACACTACCGATGTCCAGATAGTCTCAGCTCCGCCTGCAGCTGCTGCAGCTGGATGAGAACTGCTTCCACTTATCCCTTCAGTTCAGCTTTTTCTACTGTCATGGCGGCTTTGAGGGCGGTTATTGCGTCATCGATAAAAGTAGACGGCATAGGGCGTAAAACACACTTGTCGACGACCATATCTTCGCAGCGGCACTGCCCACCACCCCTTCTCGCGGGGTGGTGGGAGGGTGGCGTTGGGATGGGCGGTTGCCAGTTCCTCGAGCTTAGTGGCACTGGGAGCCGCCACATTTTCACTGGAAGACTTGCTGTCGGGTCTTCTTCTCCACTTTTCTTCTTTCCGCTGCTCCATCTCATAATGTAGCTGCAACCGCGAAATTTCGCCTTGTGTGAGCCTCCGCAGTTGACACAGATCGGCGCGGCGTCACGTGTCTTCCTTCTCGTTCGTGTGTTGTGCACTTGCACGCACATCATACACGCCACGTCTTCCTTGCAGCACTTGGCGACGTTGCCCGGTTTCTAGCAGCGGTACGGTTGCTCCTCCCTCTTCTCCTTGTCACGGTTTGCGGACTCAGCCAATTCGAGCACCTCGACTACCGGGCACTCCACGATGACTGCGAGCAAGCGAGACTTCGGCTTCCCTCTATCTCCGTGTTTAGATTGGAATGCATTACTGGTGTAAGGTTACCTGGAAGTGTAAGGAACAGGACAAATAAAGGTTGAACACCATTCGCATCAAGAGTTTTGTTAACACTTGCCAGTAAAATAATTTTATTCATTAGGCCAACAGCGCTTTGCCATGCTAAGACGAAACTGTTATTTAAACAAAAATACTTAAAACTATTTTTGATAAACGATTGACAATGCATAAAATGTTTCAGTGAGATCAAACAACAAAATCTTATAATTTTAACTCGAATACTTGCTTTCAGCTCTTCATAAGTCACTCATGGGAAGACGAAGTGCGAAATTTAAATTTACAACAAATATTTCTCTCTTTCCAAAAATTATAAAAATTTTTTGTGCCACTGATTACTATTGTTGAAATATTTACAATAGAGACGAGAAGAAAAGCAAGATAATATTTCAGAAATTAAAGTTACACAACAATTTCTTCAAAGACTCTGAGAAAACGGTCTTCAAGTTGGTAGTACACAACATTTCTTTATTGTGTTTGAACAAATAATAATTAATGAACTTTACCTAAAAAAGGGTTCATTAAAAGGGAAAAAACAATTAGATCTCCTTGCTATGAAACTACCACACGTCAGGCAATGTGATCCAGACGACTCGATCCGAAATTTCTCAGCGCAGGTTGATACGTTGCTCACCACACTCCTGTTCTAAGCAATTAGTGGGAAAACGCCACACGTCGCAAACATATCAAATGTACAATGATATCCTGATGAACAGAGAACTATTTATTAAGTAAAACAAGTAAAATCACAAGTAATCAGATTACACACTGGCACTGCAGACAAAATAGGTGTGAAAAGTTGCTAAAGGTTAATAAGGTAAATGGCTAAGGCAACCACCTCCCACTTACTCCTGATACCTGATAGTGAAGCAGACTCTTAGCTTCATATCACGCCACGAGGCGTAAGCCGTAAAAACTTAACTGTCACATGAGACGCAAACATAGATGGATGGCAGACACCAACTGTTAGCTCTCCTATGTAAACGCAGATTCGGCTTTGAATTACAACCCTTGAAAATACATGCAGCAAGATTTGTCCCGGTCCTGGTAAGACGCATAAGCTTGCGGGCTTCGTACAACTAAAGAAAGTAGTTTGGCGATTTAGTGCACAACGTACCAGACAAAATATATATACACTCCTGGAAATGGAAAAAAAAACACATTGACACCGGTGTGTCAGACCCACCATACTTGCTCCGGACACTGCGAGAGGGCTGTACAAGCAATGATCACACGCACGGCACAGCGGACACACCAGGAACCGCGGTGTTGGCCGTCGAATGGCGCTAGCTGCGCAGCATTTGTGCACCGCCGCCGTCAGTGTCAGCCAGTTTGCCGTGGCATACGGAGCTCCATCGCAGTCTTTAACACTGGTAGCATGCCGCGACAGCGTGGACGTGAACCGTATGTGCAGTTGACGGACTTTGAGCGAGGGCGTATAGTGGGCATGCGGGAGGCCGGGTGGACGTACCGCCGAATTGCTCAACACGTGGGGCGTGAGGTCTCCACAGTACATCGATGTTGTCGCCAGTGGTCGGCGGAAGGTGCACGTGCCCGTCGACCTGGGACCGGACCGCAGCGACGCACGGATGCACGCCAAGACCGTAGGATCCTACGCAGTGCCGTAGGGGACCGCACCGCCACTTCCCAGCAAATTAGGGACACTGTTGCTCCTGGGGTATCGGCGAGGACCATTCGCAACCGTCTCCATGAAGCTGGGCTACGGTCCCGCACACCGTTAGGCCGTCTTCCGCTCACGCCCCAACATCGTGCAGCCCGCCTCCAGTGGAATGGAGGGACGAATGGAGACGTGTCGTCTTCAGCGATGAGAGTCGCTTCTGCCTTGGTGCCAATGATGGTCGTATGCGTGTTTGGCGCCGTGCAGGTGAGCGCCACAATCAGGACTGCATATGACCGAGGCACACAGGGCCAACACCCGGCATCATGGTGTGGGGAGCGATCTCCTACACTGGCCGTACACCACTGGTGATCGTCGAGGGGACACTGAATAGTGCACGGTACATCCAAACCGTCATCGAACCCATCGTTCTACCATTCCTAGACCGGCAAGGGAACTTGCTGTTCCAACAGGACAATGCACGTCCGCATGTATCCCGTGCCACCCAACGTGCTCTAGAAGGTGTAAGTCAACTACCCTGGCCAGCAAGATCTCCGGATCTGTCCCCCATTGAGCATGTTTGGGACTGGATGAAGCGTCGTCTCACGCAGTCTGCACGTCGAGCACGAACGCTGGTCCAACTGAGGCGCCAGGTGGAAATGGCATGGCAAGCCGTTCCATAGGACTACATCCAGCATCTCTACGATCGTCTCCATGGGAGAATAGCAGCCTGCATTGCTGCGAAAGGTGGATATACACTGTACTAGTGCCGACATTGTGCATGCTCTGTTGCCTGTGTCTATGTGCCTGTGGTTCTGTCAGTGTGATCATGTGATGTATCTGACCCCAGGAATGTGTCAATAAAGTTTCCCCTTCCTGGGACAATGAATTCACGGTGTTCTTATTTCAATTTCCAGGAGTATATATATATATATATATATATATATATATATATATATATATATATATATATATATACCTCAAAAATCCTAAATAATGACAAATGAAACATTAAAGCAGTTAACAAAACCCCAAAATTTAAAGCACTCCATCAATTACCAACTTTGTCACTATTACCGAGTAGAAGGCTCCTCAAATTACATGGCCAGACACAGGAATAGAGAACAACAACAACACAAGGCTGAACCGAATCCGATATAGGAGCAGCAGGGCGCAAACACGCGCAGGAAGCAAACCAGTCATAATTATCACCCTCATAGCGGAGAGCAAGGTCAGTCTTTAGGAATTCCACAATTCCGCGTAGTCTCGGCACCGAAGCAACGATCTAAAAGTAGCAATGATTCCGTACCTCACTTGGACCCACCTGCGATCCAAAGCTTTCATTTACTTTAAAGCAGCTAAATAGATGACAATGCCGATATTGACGCTCTCCTCCCAAGCAGCTCTCCAAGACTGCAGTACTGCAGTACCGAAACAAAGTTTAGACCACTCACAAAACGGATATACGCGCCGCAAACGCGCACCTTTCTAGAAATCTTGTGATCACTTCATACACCAAACTTGCGTAATTCTTCGTCCCAATCCGAAGTCAGAATCAAGAAATCACTTCTCAGCCCTTGAATGACCACACGATGACCGCCATCCGGACGACACCGGCCCTCCACACTAGGATCTTCGAGTCCACAGCGTTCCGTCCCCAACCGACTGCTTCCGCGGGCACACCGACCAAGCAGCCTTGCCCACCGACACCGACGTCGTCGCTCCTCACGCACCGTCCAAAGGTAACTTCCAGCCACCCCCTTCCATTCTCTCACCTCGCGGCGCGAGGGGAAGCCAACTCGCCAAAGATATGCTGCGACCGGAGGCTCCAGTCCGATCTTGATATTGACATAGCGGCGACTTCTGAGAAGGCGGGTGATTTCAACAACAAAAAAATATTTAAATAGCGAGTCTTACCAGCTTACTCAGGTCGGTCATCATGAAATCCAGCAAGACAATGCATTTTGTGGGGGATTTCTACAAATTTAAGTGTATGACTACAATGCATCAAATCCACTAGCACAACTATTGGGATAATTTTGAAATCCGACCAGATTTTGAATTTCCCACCATTTCATATATAGATCAATTGGCCTATGTCAGATAAATGGGAGAGGGGCAAGAGACACATTCCACATCATTACAAAGTGTTGCATTCATGATCTTTGGAACAAGTATTTATCTAATCTAATACAAGCAATACCATTTGCTCCAAAAGTGCAAACCTAAGGGGAATGGGTGACCTTGTATGACAATACCCTTTGTTCCAGAACAAAAGAGGAGGTTAGAACATGAAAAAGCACTTAAGAGAACAATAGGGACACTAGAGAAGAATAGGGGTTTTATGTATCGTATAATAACTTACAGGCCAACATATATAGTTCTTACAGCTTATAGGAAGAGGTATATAACATGAAGTTTAATAGAAAACAGAGTATTTATTTAACCCTCAACATCCTCCCCAACCTGGTGGATCGCCAGTGAGATGACCAGTATCACCGGCCAAGTAATATTTCTTCCATCGAATAATCGAAGAGTTAAGATCCACACCATTCCATCTCTCCCTACTCTCGCTTCCACGTATATCTTGGTTGCTTATCATCTTGTAAGAGCAAAATGTCTCCCACTATGCGTTTAACCAGTTTCTCAAATCTATTCTTAAAATCATGTTGCTATTTTTCTCATAGCTTTGCTTCTCTTCTCAGATCCTTCTGCAGACTAAGTCTAGGACGTGTGTGCATAGTAGTCAACTGGTCTCTTGCTAAGAAATGGCTTCGTTTCAGTGCATCTGTTTCCCCACAAGCGATTGGTCGTGAGCTGATAGCGGTTTCTATTTCTGCTAATAAAGTCTAAAATGTTTCTTCGTCTACTTACAGTAAATACTTTGAAGGCTATCAAAAATTTATCTGTGCTGTTATCTTAAACGAGTTCGAAGTGAGCCACGCAGAGTGGCCGCGCGGTTTGAGGCGCCATGTCACGGACTGTGCGGCCCTCCCGCCGCAGGTTCGAGTCCTCCGTCGGGCGTGGGTGTGTGTGTTGTTCTTAGCATAAGTTAGTTTAAGTAGTGTATAAGTCAAGGAACCGAAGACCTAAGCAGTTTTAGGGACCGATGACCGTAGCAGTGTGGTCCCTTTAATCCCACAACCAACCAACCAACCTAAGCAGTTTGGTCACTTAGGAATTCACAAACATTTGAATATGTTGAAGTTCGAAGTGCAGAGCTCTTGTATTAGTACATGTAAATAGTAACATGTAACATTTTCGTAACAAATTGCCGACGAAAAGCGTTCCTGCGAAAACTGAGCCTGTTCCTGCAAATGGCTTAGTGAATATAATACGGTCAGGTGGTAGAGGAGGTTCTCTCTCGCATCCTCGGGCACTTCTGTCTGTCTTACAAGTGAGACAAGTGTGTATGACTACTTTTACTGTTTGTCTTCACCTTAAAATTCAATACTCATCCCGTAATTCAGCTACTACTATAGCAGTTCCTGTGTGGTGTAAGCGTGTGTGATTTTCTCGAATGAGAACCGTGTAAATGGATGAGAACCTTGTAAGAGTAGTGGATGCTTTTCCAGTATATTCAAGCCCCCAAAGTGAAGTGGCCGTCCAAGTCGTATGAGTCCATCCTGAGGAAACAGGCAGTAACATTGTATCTTTCACTTCGCTGGAAACTCGATCTTGTTTTTAAGCGCATGGCATTCCGCTTGAAAGCTTTTCTGCTGGGCCATCCCCATCCAACTCCGTTTTTCTGATTCTAGTTCACAGACAGTGAATTTACCCTTTATATTTTCTGGATGTGTTACATTTTGAAAGAAAGGGAAAATCCTTACCATTATGTGAAACAGTTTTCAATAAGAACTGTATTTCGTTGCGTCAGTGGGACACACTCATTTATTAATAGCTAAGACTTGTTTGTATAGCTTTCGTGTCGCTCGTAATGTGTCACAAGAGATATGTACTTGAGGCTAAGATTCAGGTTTCTGAGTTACCCATGGAAGCCCATGCCATTATAACATGGAAGATCGTAATCTATTCAAGTTTCACATGATAGCAAATCTGCCGCATTGTCTATGGTAGGGCAGTCTCTCTACTGCCATGGCGTTAAAATTTCATGGACGTCACTTACTGCACTAGCAACAAACGTCTGCCAGTGATTTGGATCTCTTCGTATCCAGGCAAGTGCCGCTATGTAATCGTTCCACATTATTGTGTTTGCGATGTCAAATCCGGAAGCCTGACAGAAATATCGCAGAAGACGTGAACTCAGTAGAGCAGCTAGTAGTTCAAGCCGCGGAAGCGTTACCCTTCCGACAGAAGAAATAGTTTTTACTCCCAACCAAGGGGACAATTTTTTTTAGTGTCGGATGTTCAAATTTACCCTTTCTGAGGCATCAAAATAAAAACGTAAATTTGCGAAAATTTGTGATTTTTGGTAGTACAAGTCTATCTGTCTGGGTAAGTTGTGATGTCGAAAACTTCCATCGAGGAGATACGTCGGGAGGCAAGGTCTCATTCCAATGTATGCCTTTACACCATGTATCTTGAAATAAGGTTGTTCCTATTATGGATATCAGTGGAAGATGCCAAGGTCATAAAACACATATAGGTGCGAATCCATCTTGTAATTTATTGATAGTGAAACGGCAATCGAAGAGGTTTGAATCTGATTCCGTATCCCAGTCGATGCCTAACATTGTAGTATGTTCTTTAACTGACTGCTCTTCGTTTTCCAGTGTAGAATTTGTAGCTCATTTGGTCATTGAAAATTTTACTTGTTGGAACATACGTGACTACTGATACTATACAGATGTGCAACATTGACTTTCTCGTAGCTGGCAGCTAAGTGGTTAATGGAAATGCTTTTATCTATAATTATTGTTGCAATACAATAAATGCTTTTAAACCTTATAGCCAGTTCACGCAACTTTGCAAATGGGAGAAATGGACTACATGTGAGACCAAATGGTAAACGTGTAAATCTGTAAATGACGACATCATTTGGTGTTTAGCAAATTGCATCTTCTCCCTTCTAGACATAAAACCAGGAAAATCGCGTTAAATCTCTGTCCTTTTCATTCAGTGACTGTTGTAAGACTGCTTGACTTCCATTTCCAACAATAGCCTTTTGGTACACCCTGGAACGAATTGAAATTGATACTATTTCAGGCAACAAATTCTGTCCCGAATCTAGTGCGTCATTAAATGGCGTTGAATTATTTCCCCATGTTGAAGCAACAAATACAATTCCTTATTTTTCAATTTCCAGTCTTTGCCTTTTCACTGCGTAGTGAGGAAGGTAGAATACATCATTCGAGGAATCCTGCATGCTGAAGCTTCCAGTGTGTTCACTCTGAATATAAAGCAAAATATGAAGGTAACGCGTGTGACGAAAATGAAGATTACTAGAAAATTTTGTTTTTAACTTCGTAAAAGGTCTTTCTGAGTTGCAAAAAATTGAAGAAAGGATCAGATCGGCCTTTCATAGCTATGAAACTAGCCTTCCTACCTTCTGCCATTGGGAACGCATTATGAAAGATCTGGAAGACGGCGGCATGTTTCGGTGAGAGTGATCATTCTTGTTCTTCTTTTATCCCTAGAAGCGACGCATGTCCTTGTCTACGGACGTCGAAACTTCGTTAAGGTGCACGTTGCTAACACTAACATTCCTAACAGTAATGCCCAGCACTCACTGAAAGTCCATCCAAATCTATACGGAAGAAGAAATGTCGAATCAGTAAGGCGTATTGGTGGGTCTTCTCTTCTCATTTTCCAGTATCTGTTCTTTTCCTCCTTCGAATCAGCAAATTGCAGCTTATGGATGTTAATATCTTGAGGAATACTGGTTCCCACTTTCAAAGAAGGAAAAAATGGAGGTATTTTTGGCATAAACTCCTCTCAGCTTGAAATGAACAAGCCTGTGATTTGCTGACGTGATACATGGACACTCAAGTCCTAAAACAGCTATTGGCTGTCGGTGATGACTCATATTACAAGCTGTTGAACAGATTCGTGTTAATGAAGCTTCATTGGCTCCCAGCGTCCAGTAAACAGCGTGTACGTTTTTTTTTCAATTGAGTCGGACCTGTGATCTAAACAGTGGTAGTTTGAAGATACGTGAAGGGAGGTAGTTCAACATTAATCTTTCCCACTGAGACTCGCGTTTCTTCATTGCCCATAGTGTGGTGTCACCGCCAGACACCACACTTGCTAGGTGGTAGCTTTAACTCGGCCGCGGTCCATTAGTACATGTCGGACCCGCGTGTCGCCACTGTCAGTGATCGCAGACCGAGCGCCACCACATGGCAGGTCTCGAGAGACTTACGAGCACTCGCTCCCAGTTGTACGGACGACGTAGCTAGCGATGCACACTGTCGAAGCCTCGCTCATTTGCAGAGCAGATAGTTAGAATAGCCTTCAGCTAAGTCCATGGCTACGACCTAGCAAGGCGCCATTAGCCTTACATAGCTTGTATCTAAAGAGTCTCACTTGTATCGTCAAGAACCATGTACCACAAGGATGGATTAAAGTTAAGTATTCCAGGAGCTACGTACTTTTCTTTATAGCATTCATTACGTATCCTGTTTCAGACCTATCTACTAGCCTGCGTCAGTAATGCGTGCCTTTCAGCTACTTCCGAGTGGCGTGGCTGCCTTGTTACGCCACAACAGTTGGCGACGAGGCTTAAAAGAGTATTTCGCGTTCGTATTGCTCTAATTTGTCATGGCTTCCCCACAATCTCCAGATGTACTGTCCGAATTTTATCGCTTGCAGAATCAGCAGACGCAGGCGTTATTGGATGCCCTTGGACAGCTTGTTCAGGGTCAACGTGCAATGCAACATGATGCGGCAGCCGCCGCTTCACCGCTACCATAGCCACAACATGCTGTTGCACCCCCGTACCGGCCATTTGACCCAGCCATTGAAACCTGGACGGAGTGGTCACGCCAAATTGGATTTCATCTCGCCGCCCACAGAATTCAAGGTAATGAGCGGCAGCCTCACTTATTGTCGTGTGTAGGTGTGCAGACGTACCGTGTGATGGTGAAATTGTTTCCCCGACGCGACGTAGCAACTCTGTCCTACGACGAAATTTTGTCGGCATTAGATGCCTATTTCAAAGACACATTCAATGTCGTTGCAAAAAGGTATACGTTCTTTCGTACAAAACGTACAGCCAGTCAGACTAATAGGGAGTGGGTTGCAACATTGCAAGGCCTTACTAGGGATTGTGCTTTTGAGTGTGAATGTGGACTCCCTTATTCAGATACAATGGTACGTGATGCAATTGCACAGAACGTTTCTGATGTTCGTATACGGGAACAGATTTTGAAACTAGTTAATCCCTCCCTTCAACAAGTGATAGACATATTGGGTAGGCAAGACACACTTGACTTTGCTCAGGAGTCATTTGAAACTTCGCCAGCCGTGTGTCACATTAACCGGCTCGCCGGGCGCGCTGCACGGAACGATAAACAGCCCTCGCGCTCGTCCGCGCAGCTGCCGCCTAGCTCTCCACGTGTGCCGCGTAAGCGAGCAAATGCAGTGAAGTCATGCCCGCGGTGTGCCACTGGACATTCGCGTGACACTTGCCCGTCACGCCAAGCTATTTGCTTTTACTGTAATAAGAAAGGACATGTTCAAAGTGTTTGCCAGAAAAAGCTCAGACCAGACAATCACAACCATTACAGGCCCTTTGCTTCACGCCGGAATCGAACCATGGACACTCGGGCTGGTGGACCTTCGCCCATGGACATTCATGTAGTTAATTTCCCTCCGTCCAGTGCTGTTTTCTCTAACAGTGATTGTGTTCGTCCTACAAATAGTGTGCGTCGACGTCGCCGGAAATCTCGTCAGGTCGCAAGTGCTTCTGTACCTGTATCAGTTCAAATTGCGCGAGAAAGTCGCTCTTGTCGTCAGCAGGACAATAAACTTTTTGTAGACTTGGACATTTATGGCAACGTGATCCCATTCCAGCTCGATACGGGAGCTGCAGTTTCATTGATCAATCACGACACGTACAAACAACTGGGCAAACCTCCGTTGCGTGCCGCAAATGTTCAGTAACATAGTTATTCACGACAGCATATCCCTGTGTTAGGACAGTGCACTTTTCTTGCAACATTCAAGGGACAAACAAAACTTGTGTCATTTTACTTTCTTCGTTCTTCTTCTGCTGTGAACTTGTTTGGTTTAGATTTATTTCAGTTGTTTAACTTGTCAATAGTCAATCAGGTCCTATCAGTGAACCGGACTGTGCCTTCCGCCAGTGTTTCTCGTCTATGTGAAGAATTTTCAGACGTGTTGGCACCGAGCCTTGGTTGCGCTAAGAACTATGAAGCACATTTGGAACTGAAAGTCAACGCGCAACCGAAATCTTTCAGAGCGCGCAATGTTCCCCATGCATTGCGTGATGAGGTCACAAGAACATAACACGATTTAGAATCACAAGGTGTAATTGAACGTGTGCAGGCTTCTCTCTGGGCCTCAACATTAGTAATTTTGCCAAAACCTTCCAGAAAACTGAGACTTTGTGTGGACTTCAAGGCCACTGTGAATCCACAACTAGTGATTGCAACTTTTCCTTTACCCCGCCCGGAAGATCTTTTTGATAAACTGTGCCCGGGTAAATACTTTTCGAAGTTGGACCTAGCAGATGCGTACTTGCAAATACCAGTGGACGAAGAATCCCAGCGCGTCTTGGTGGTTAACACGCATCTTGGTTTGTACCGATTCAAAAGTTTGCCATTCGGGTGTGCATCCGCCCCTGCATTGGTTCAGCAATATTTACAAACTGTTTGTGCGTCGGTCCCTACTGCAGCAAACTATCTGGACGATATTGTGCTCTCCGGAAAGACTGCAGACGAACATTTAGCAAACCTCCGAACATTATTTCAGGTCTTGCGACAAAATGGTCTTCGCTTGCGGAAGGACAAATGTGTGTTTTTTTGCTCGTGATTTACCATTTTTGGGACATGTAATCAATGCCCAAGGCATACACCCCAGTCCAGAGCACCTCCGTGCCATATAGGACTTGCCTTCGCCGCAGAATTTGAAGCAGCTACAGAGTGTGCTGGGAAAAATCAACTATTATCATCGCTTTCTGCGCCATGCCTCTTCCATTTCAGCTCCGCTTCATCGCTTACGCCGTAAAGGTGTTCCGTTCGTCTGGACGACGGAATGCGAACGCGCCTTTCGTCAGTTGAAATCGGCGTTGCTTTCTAATACTTGCCTTACGCCATTCGATCCCCAGAAACCCCTTTTGTTGATGGTAGATGCATCGGATTTCGGGATCGGTGCTGTGCTTGCGCACAAAGATGGATCGCAGGATCGCCCTATTGCATTTGCGTCAAAATTGCTCTCATCTGCGCAACGAAATTATTCACAGATCGAGAAAGAAGTTTTGGCTCTCGTGTTTGGTGTTACAAAGTTTCATGATTTCTTGTATGGTCGTCACTTTACCATCATCACCGACCACAAACCTTTGACGTCACTTTTTCATCCGCACAAGCCTGTCCCTCCACGTACAGTGCAGAAATTCATTCGCTGGTCTATTTTCCTCTCGCAGTACCGCTACGATGTCTTGTATCGGTCCACTGTTAAGCACGGAAACGCTGATGCGTTGTCCCGTTTGCCTGTTGCTGAGGATAAAGCATTCGATTCTTCCGAACTTGCTTGCATGTTCATTGATTCGGAAACCGATGACGTGGTCGAATCGTTCCGATTGATTTTCGCCGTGTCGCTACAGCCACAGCTGCTGACCCTGTCCTTGCTACCGTTTTGCGTTTTGTTGCTACGCATTGGCCCTTGTCAAAATCACGGATCGAGGATCCGTTGGTTCGCCGATTTTTTGCTCACAAGGAGAGACTTTTTGTACGATGTGGTGTTTTGTTATTGCGTTCTGATAATGATCAGTTCCGAGTCGTGGTCCCACGTTCGTTACAGTCCTCTGTCTTACGGCTTCTCCACCAAGGACATTGGGGTATAGTGCGAACGAAACAACTTGCTCGTCAGCACTGTACTTGGTTCGGAATCGATGCTGCGATTACGGATATGTGCTCTTCTTGCATGGCGTGTGCCGAACAACAATCCGCACCGCCGCGGAAGTTCTTTGCATGGCCGAAAGCCACTTCCCCTTGGCAACGCTTGCACATCGATTTTGCTGGTCCGTTCTTGATTGCTCGATGTTTGGTTGTGGTCGATTCTTTCAGTAATTTTCCTTTTGTTGTCCGGATGTCTTCCACGACGTCATCTGCCACCATCCAAGCGTTATCCGCTATATTTTGCATTGAAGGTCTTCCACAGACTATGGTTTCCGACAATGGCCCACAATTCAAGTCCGCAGAATTTCAGTCATTCTGCAAGGCCAATGGTATTCAACATCTGACATCCACGCCGTTTTCGCCTCAGTCGAACGGTGCCGCTGAACGATTGGTCCGGACTTTCAAGTCACAGATGTTGAAGCTGGAAGAGTCGCATTCTCGGGAGGACGCGTTATTGCTCTTTCTGTCTTCGTATCGCTCTCAGCCCCGCGATGGTCGCTCGCCGGCTGAGTTGCTCCACGGTCGTCCTCATCAAACCTTGATGTCTTTGCTGCATCCACCGCATCAGGTTCCTGTGCAGCGGCAGCCACCTGCTTTTGCTCCAGGCGACGTTGTATTCTATCGCAACTATCGAGGTTCACGGCGTTGGCTCGCAGGGCGCCTTCTTCGCTGCCTCGGCCGCGCGATGTACTTGGTTTTGGGGGCCTCTGGTGAGGTGCGTCGGCATCTCAATCAGCTGCCCCTCTGTCGTCGCACCGGTTCTGCCGCTCCCCGTCTGCTTTCAGCGACGGTGCCGTCCGGTCAGCGCCCTGGGGACCCATCTACTGGCTCGCCTCATCCCCAGGTATTACCGAAGCTGCCTTCCAATTTGCCTCATGGTGACGCGCCGCCGCCGCCGCCGCCGCCGCCTGTTCTCCCGCCGCCGCCGCCGGCGATGCACACTGTCGAAGCCTCGCTCATTTGCAGAGCAGATAGTTAGAATAGCCTTCAGCTAAGGCCATGGCTACGACCTAGCAAGGCGCCATTAGCCTTACATAGCTTGTATCTAAAGAGTCTCACTTGTATCGTCAAGAGCCATGTACCACAAGGATGGATTAAAGTTAAGTATTCCAGGAGCTACGTACTTTTCTTTATTGCATTCATTACGTATCCTGTTTCAGACCTATCTCTAGCCTGTGTCAGTAACGCGTGCCTTTCGGCTACTTCCGAGTGGCGTGGCTGTCTTGTTACGCCACAACACATAGATATATGATTATTCTTGCTGCATTCTTTTATGTTAAGTCCCCTCTTTGGAGAGAAGAAACGCCGATGTGAGGTTTTAAATTTGTCGAACCTATCCTTGATGCTCGATGTGAACATACACTCTTGTGCCCATTGAAGATGTGAATCGCAAAACGTGCAGTACTTCGACTGCTCTCATTTCGTCTTTCTACCTGGCTTCTCCCCTGTTGTATTCACCTGCAGAGTCGCAGCTGTGGATGTGAATATATCTGAAACGCTACAACTCAGATTCCATTGGTTTCATGATGTGGCTTTCAGCAATTAACTCTCTGCTAGCTTGAGTAACCCACCGACAGATTATATTTTCCGAAAACGCAAGCAGAATTTTGGGTGCTAACATGCAGCCATAATCATCTACATTTTCCCTGACGGCTCGTAAGGCTTGTATGAGTTTGTTACACTCGATAAACGTTGCGTTTAGTGTACCTGTTGACGTATGTGACATAGGTTCCGTAGTTTCAAGGTAATCGAGATGACCCCGAATTATAAGGTTTCATCTCCGTAGCGAGATACTAATAGAGTTTCATTTCCTCATACTAATCCACAGTGTTGGAAATGCTTTCAACCAATTTCTTTGGCTCATCTTCTAAATATCACCGGCGGAAGACGTGCTTGCCTATAGTAGAAATCGTAGGACTGCTGTCGATGCATGACTGAAACTGTCTCCAAAATCGATACCGCTTCTCCACTTCGCCTGAAAATAACACTGATATGATGGACGGAAGTTTGACATTATGTGTCACGGTCGTCAGAGTTACTGTCGCGGCTGAAGCTGGTGTCGGATATGTAATTGATGATGACAAACTAACCTTAGTCTTTCTAGATGCCCTCAAAACTGCCTACATATTCCTCGCACGTATTGACATCGGCGTCATTGTATCGGAAAGCAGATCACTAACTGCATCGTCAAGCACTCTCAAATGATCAAACATCTCTTGCAGTCGACTCCGAAAGTGCTCAAAATCTGTATCTTCTCGTGTATCTCTCTCATCAGTTGCCGTTCTGAACCGTGTTACAAGTGCTCTTTCAGTCTTTTCTGAAAGTATTTGTATGGAGAGTAGCCTTGTATGGAAGTGTAACACCGACGATAAACAGTTTAGACAAGAAGATAATAAAAGCTTCCGAAATGTGGTGCAACAGAAAATGCTGAAGATTATATGGGTAAATCACGTAACTAATGAGGAAGTACTGAAAAGAATTGGGGAGAAGGGAAATTTGTGGCACAACTTGACTAGAAGAAGGTATCGGTTGGTATGACACTTTCTGAGCAATGAAGGGTGTCACCTATTTAGTATTGGAGGGCACCGTGGAAGGTAAAAATCGTAGAAATGAATACACTAAGCAGATTCAGATGGGTGTAGGTTGCAGTAGATATTTGGAGATAAAGAAGCTTGCACAGAATAGTGTAGTATGGAGAGCTGCATCAAACTAGTCTCTGGACTGAAGACCACAGCAAAAACAACAACATAATAATGGACAGGACAACAAATATCATTCTCACAGCTTTTTTTACATTACTAGTCAGAGATATGTAAAACAAACATTAATACACTGTAAAGTATGTATTTATACCCTAAAAGGGGGATTCGAGAACCACAGGGGGATTACAGAACAAGAGCAGTTCGTTCTGAAACAATAGTTGGGGAGGGAAGGTGGCTCCTTCCTTGACCCAGAACTGACATTACATGACTGCTTATATCTACATAACATAAACGACGTACGTGGCGTAAAATAAAGCAACAGCTTGCCAGAAATGAATTTGTGGTAGAGAGTAATGCAGAGAAAAGATGTAGCCAGAGAGTGAAATTGGTGCACAGGAAAGGAAAAAGGCATTGCAATACCTTGGACTCGATGCTGACTACGTAGGTAATCACATGAGAAATGTGAACTCTCTGGAGGACAGAGCTATGTACAAAGCCACGCAAAGAGTATGCTGATGTGCCTTCACGAGTTCTTAAATACAGGGACAGAAGAAGCGGAATACGCTGTAGGAGCATTAGAACTGCAGAATATATACGTATGGATTGTGTGTTACGAGAAGAAAACATTGTGGGAAATGTCTTTAGGAAAAGTAGCGTGAAGCTCGAGAATAATGCCCAGCAGCAAAAGTTTCCATTTAAGATAAAAGAAAATAAAACAATGACGCTGAAGGATTCATTGCACGTATGTAGCCAGAAATGACTACAGCCAGTAATGCCATTTTTTGTTAGAATCAAAGGTGACGCAGAAGTGCATGAATGTGATGCTGAACTACATTATACCTTTTCGGGTTGAGCTCGGTGTGTTGGATAGCCTTAATTTTTGATTAAAAGAAACCTTCCAGCTGTCTTAGTATATGATGTGGTGACTTCTACTGCAGCGCTCGCATCGTCTCCTGTTTCGAATATTGGCAGTTTCCGGTAACATTTGAAAATGCATTTACTGAAAAATTTTCAGAACGTACACGTTACTTCATCTATCATGGATGACTAGGAAATGAGTAACTACCGTAAGAGGCTCATAAATTAGGAAAACCATACAAAAACTTTAATTTTTTTATCAAAACGATATTTTACTACCATTGAGATGGAAACTGTAATTTTTATCGTGAAAGATGTTGAGGATGTAGTGTTCTAGACAGCATAGGACGAGATTTGAGCAGACAATATCTTTCTTTGCAGATGGTGTCACCTACGGGAACGTCTTTTCCAATGCAAGAAAACACGAGACATCTTCTGGTGGCCAGCAAACTGTTCATCGCGACATGCAAAATGTTTGGTCTAATGCCATTCACAGTGGATACGACAATGGCATCGCTGAAGACATCTAAGAGCGACTTAGTCATCTCTGTTGTTGCCTGCACGTGTCAGCTAATTTCTGCTTGTGGATTACCGTATTTCCTTCTCCGTATTACGGAGCGACCATCTTCGATAGATATTTTTAACTTTTCAGTCACTTTAAATTTCTCTGCCTTATCTGCAGTATCTGTACTTACTGACCACTTATTAAATCGATGCAAATATGAAAAAATGCTTAAACTGATCGTGTCATGTGATAAGATTATGAATACGTACTTGGACAGCAAACCTCAGAATGGAATGGTTGGGAAGATCGTAAAAATGCAGTTATTCGTATTGCTTTTCCCCTATCTATGGGTTTTTATGCGCCTGTTCGCTGTGATTACTAGTGCCCACCGGGTGTTATGTAGTTTACTTACCATAAATACTTTTGCGGTTGGGGTTCTGACGATTTTCAGGTTTTCAAACCTGCAGCTTATTGTAAAGAACAGAACTTCCGTTTTCAACATTTGTCTGCTTGGCGTGAGAGACGTAATTCGAGGTACACTATGCAGACGAATACCAGTTTCGGAAAGATATGCATTATACGACAAGGGTCACATTAATACCGCAGGTTATAGCTACCTGCCATTCCACATCAGATCCCTGAGGAGAGTACATACAATGCTTTGTGAGCTGTCTCTCGTAGTGACTTCGGTTCACGAAAACTTTCTGGTGCTCTACCTGGTCACGCAGATACTTTCGGTTGTCTCGCAGCTGTACCTGATTTTCAGACACGATCTGTTCTTCGGCAGCAGAGCACCCTCAGGGGAGAAGTGCTTCTGGCTGGCGTACAACTTGAGTCTACTGTGCGTGCTGCTGGTTTCCGCCCACCTCACCAAGACGGAGGCGCGGCGGTCGGCTAGACTGAGCTCCCAGTTGCTGCTCGAGAGCTCCCGGTCGCCACCTGGCGCGGTGGGCCGCGAGCTGCGGCTGCTAGTTCGCCAGGCGACCGCCAGGCGCCCAGTGGCGCTGCTGCTGGGGACGCTCGCCATGGACATGCGGTTTGTCATCACCTTCGTCTCCGCCGTCACCACCTTCCTGCCGCCAGGTGCGCTGCACGTCATTCCTACATTTGTCTTCATTAACGATGCATACTGAGGTGCGAAAAGTCATGGGATACCTCCTCATACACACTACTGGCCATTAAAATTGCAACACCAAGAAGAAATGCAGATGATAAATGAGTATTCATTGGACAAATATATTATACTAGAACTGACATGTGATTACATTTTCACTCATTTTGGGTGCATAGATCCTGAGAAATCAGTACCCAGAACAACCACCTCTCGCCATAATGATACGTCTGGGCATTGAGTCAAACAGAGCTTGGATGGCGTGTACAGGCACAGCTGCCCATGCAGCTTCAGTATGATACGACAGTTCATAAAGAGTAGTGACACGTATTGTGACGAGCCAGTTGTTCGGCCACCACTGACCAGACGTTTTCAGTTGGTGAGATATCTGGAGAATGTGCTGGCCAGGGCAGCAGTCGAACATTTTCTGTATTCAGGAAGGCCCGTACAGGACCTGCAACATGTGGTCGTGCATTATCCTGCTGAAATGTAGGGTTTCATAGGGATCGAATGAAGGGTAGAGCCACGGGTCGTAACAAATCTGAAATGTAAAGTCGACTGTTCAAAGTGCCGTCAATGCGAACAAGAGGTGACCGAGACGTGTAACCAATGGCACCCCATACCATCACGTCCGGTGATACGCCAATATGGTGATGACGAATACACGCTTCCAGTGTGCGTTGACCGCGATGTCGCCAAACACGGATGCGACCATCATGATGCTATAAACAGACCTGGATTCATCCGAAAAAAAGACGTTTTGCCATTCGTGAACCCAGGTTCGTCGTCGAGTAGGCCTACACCATCGCAGGTGCTCCTTTCTGTAATGCAGCGTCAAGGATAACCGCAGCCATGGTCTCCGAGCTGATAGTCGATGCTGCTGCAAACGTCGTCGAACTGTTCGTGCAGATGGTGTTTGTCTTGCAAACGTCTTCACCTGTTGACTCAGGGATCGAGACGTGGCTGCACGATCCGTTACAGCCATGCGGATAAGGTGCCTGTCATCTCGACTGATAGTGATACGAGGCCGTTGGGATCCAGCAAGGCGTTCCGTATTACCCTCCTGAACGCACCGATTCCATATTCTGCTAACAGTCATTGGATCTCGACCAACGCGAGCAGCAATGTCGCGATACGATAAACCGCAATCCCGATAGGCTACAATCCGACCTTTATCAAGGTCGGAAACGTGATGGTACGCATTTCTCCTCCTTACACGAGGCATCAAAACAACGTTTCACCAGGCAACTCCGGTCAACTGCTATTTATGTATGAGAAATCGGTTCGAAACTTTCCTCATGTCAGCAAGTTGTAGGTGTCGCAACCGGCGCCAACCTTGTGTGAATGCTCTGAAAAGCACTCATTTGCATTTCACAGTGTCTTCTTCCTGTCGGTTAAATTTCGCGTCTGTAGCACGTCATCTTCGTGGTGTAGCAATTTGAATGGCCAGTAGTGTACACGCCATTCAAAACAGATTCTAGTCGTCACAGACTTCATAAACACAGGTCATTACGGTGTTTAAGGGCGTCTTACACTATTCTTCCTGCAAAATAGTTGCAAGTTCAGGTAAAGAAGATGTAGATCTATAGAGATCACGCACCCCAAAGGTTAAATAATATTGAGATCTGGTATCTGTTGTGGCCAGCAGAGACACGATTATTCATCCTCGTGCTCACAAAACCAGTCCCGCACAATGCGATCTGTGTGACAAGGGGCCTTGTCTTGGAACACAGTATCATCATTGGAGAGCAAACTTTTACGATGAACTGGATAAGATACCCAAAATGATCAAATAACCCCTGGCAGTAATGCGGCCTTGAGGAGTAACCACGGGGCCAATGGGATACCACGATATGTCTGCCCATATCATCAGCGAACCACCGCCAATTTTAACTGTTGAGACATAAACTTGACCTGAATTGGAAACAGTGTGAAATAGGACTCATCGCATGAAATGACTTTGTTCCACTGCTTCACAGACAAAGTTTTATGGCCTCGGTACCACGTTTTCCTGTCACAGGCATTTCCATGGGTCATGAGTGGTTTTGGAATTCCAGCATGCCCTGCAGTTCATCGCTTACGGAGCTCGCGTCACTCTGGTTTGGTGCTGACAGGATCTGCGAGTGCGACATTCAGTTCTACAGTGATTTTTGCTGGTGTCGTCCACATATTTTTCCTCGTAATCCTCTTCAATGATTGTCTGTCAGAATCACAGAAGACCACTTTAGTCCGTGTTATGACTTAGCGGGACGTTTTTCCTCTTTTGTGTATACGGTATAAATCTTCCATATACCGAGCGAGGTGGCGCGGTGGTTAGCACACTGGACTCGCATTCGGGAGGACGACGGTTCAATCCAGCGTCCGGCCATCCTGATTTAGGTTTTCCGTGATTTCCCTAAATCGCTTCAGGCAAATGCCGGAATGGTTCCTTTGAAAGGGCACGGCCGATTTCCTTCCCCGTGCTTCCCTAATCCGATGAGACCGATGACCTCGCAGTTTGGTCTCTTCCCCCAAAACAACCCAACGCAAATCTTCGATACGGTGCCTTTTGAAACACCAAACTCGTCGGCTACCTTGTTTACAGGATCACCCAGCATATGAACACCAACAATGTGCCCACATTCGCATTCACTAAGCTTCGACATAATGCACTCACAACTACACGGAACAGTGTTCTGGGAACGCCTAACACTTGTAACTGAATTGAGGACATTCCAGATGTGCCGTTACTGGTCAAATAAAACAGCGCAACAATACAACAATGAGACCTGCTTGCTTGCCTAGGATCTGATTTATGATCAGACATGAATTTCTCGCCGTGTTCCCAATTTTTTTCCCAACCCTTGTACGAAGAGGCATGCCATGCAGCTGATTAAAAGTTATTTTAAAACACGTAAATGTTTCGATTTATCATTTCCAGGGTGCTCTATGTGGTCGTCCTGTTCGCTTTTGTGGTTGCTGGAATTGATAGCATTTATCTGGGACGCGGGGTTTTTGAGCCTGCAGATAATGGGTCAGTCTTCCTGTAACTTACCTAAATGAATTGTGGCCGAGACCTACGTGACTTGCTTAAGGCCCTGTGGGTTTACCATGGCTGCTGATGGTTTCCAATGTCCTCTGAAAGAAATTGTTTTAAAGGGCGTGGAAGGCAGCAGCATTATACGGAACAGTGCCGTTAATGGTAGCAAGAAACGGCCAATTAAATAGTCTGTATTCAGCCCGTGGGGCGGACTGGCATAAAGGCCCAGATGTATAGCTATTTTCTGGAGTGTTTGGGAATCCTTGTGAGACTAGAACGCAAGTACTCCCTGGGGCGACGGTGGCGTCTTCAAGTGCAAATCAGGAGCTATTGGGCAGCCATTAAGGGTGAAGGCAGGGAATCGCGGCCCATTTGGGGGGGGGGGGGGGTGAACTTCAGTGGTCAGTAAACTTATTCCTCCTGCCCAGAAAGTTTTGAGCAGTTTCGCAGTGCGTCACCGGGAGCGTGGAATTCAGAGATTTGCCGGTTTCTTGGTGACTAGTACAGTCTTGTGAGCGTCCACGTACTCGTTAGGTAGACAGGGTGGATTGTGGAGCCGTTTGTTAGTTGTGGATGGTCTTTAATGGATGAGGCAGACTTGACATGTTTCAATAAAAGACATTAAATTCTATCAATTAATGAATTTAAATTAGACGTACTAAGTTGTTCGAACCCTGCTAGTGGACTATTTTCACTGCTAGCTTTTGGTCATCAAGGGAAGGAGAGGTGATGGTGTAAGGTTCCTGATTACCACTGTTTGTTCCAATGACTCATCTCAATTCAGAATCACTCGGCAGTGTCTGATAAAGTGAGGGTATGTGACGCCGTCGATGATGATCCGCCCGTCGAAGGGAACGTTAAGGTCACCGGTCTCCCAGCTGCTGTTCGGCACACGCTTTAACCGTCTCTTCTTTTCGCCACCACAACACAAAACCCGACGCTACACTGTGCTAGCAGCAATCACAGTCGTCCGCACGACGAAGATACACGCTTGTTACAACATAATAGGTCGTAGGAATGCAATAGTGAGCGACCTCCAGTATAACCTCGGAATAAGCGGCTACCCTACACTCACTCCCTGAGTATAGAAGAGCTTTAAATTTTCTCTGTAGGCTGTCAACAATTACCAGCTTTTCATTTAAAATTATGAAGTCGTTCTGTCATGAATCAGTTAACATTTTTCCAGGGGAAACTTGTGGCAAGGTGTCTACGTGTGTGTCCTCCTTTTTGAGATTAGGTTGCTTTCCTGTTTTTCTGAAGGAGGACATTGTCGGTAGCTGTTCAGCACGGTGTAGCGTGTTTTTTGCGTTGCTCGTTTTCCAGTGTCATGGCCTGATTTGGGATTATTTTGAATGCAATTGAGTTGCTGCAGGACACAAATTTTCTGATATATGAGTAGTAACGTTTTTAGCTTCTGTCTCGCGGATCAAAGTGAGGCTGGCGACCCTACTTTAGTCATCTACATACTCATCTACATCATATTCCCCATGCCACCACCATTGGAAGAGTGATTGTCGTAAGCCTCTGTATTTGCTCTAATATCTTGAATTTTCACGTCGCGAGATGTTGGTATGGTGGTGGGCGGGGGGCGGAGGGGGGGGGGGGTTAGTAATATGTTGACCGACTCTTCCCCGAAAATGTTTTCGCAAAATTTCAGTGGTAAGCCTCTCTGTGATGCACAACGTTAAAGTCTGCCACTGGAGTTTGTTTAGCACATCTGTAACTATACGATCCAGTGTTGAAATGCGCCGCTCTTCTTTGGATCTCCTCTATCAGTCCTATCTAGTAAGAATCCCAAGTTGATGAACAATAATGAAGAATCGCTAGAGCAAGCTAACACGTAAAACTACCGACGTTTCGATCACTGTTACAAGTGACCTTCTTCAGGGTCCCTTTCAGTTTTACATATTGACAATGCGGTCACAAATCTAGAAAAATTTTATTGACTGTGACAACGACCAAGGAAGCCTACTTTTATACGTATTCAACCAACCTGCATGGCCAGGAAGTCTACGAAACATCAGGCAGTTGGAAACGCTGCGGCTAAGAAGATGTAAACTGCTGAATGATACTGCCTTTTTGAAGAGGTGCACGGACACTGGTGTAGTGTCAGAATTCTTACGGTTGACGTCCCATATAAAACCGAACAAGACGAAGAATACCTGTGTACAAGCCAGCAAAGCTTTGTTACAGGTGAGGATCCGCCACATTCGAGGAAGTGTTGACACAAACAACAGGAAACTTTGTAAAATACACCTTTTCCTTGGTGGAAGTCTGGACGTGGATGACTGGGAGACGATCGGTATGTTAACCTTTCAACAGGCTACAAGATCGAGCGATAGTAGCGACACCCATCAAATGAGGAAGCTCGACAAACTACAGCAGGAAACCAGCGAGGAAGGGCTGATGCTGAGCACCCGACGGACGGTGGTTAACCTTTCCAGCCACATCTTAAGCGACGCAGTCACACAAATTCTGGATAAAGGGATGACCTTCGCAGTGGCACAAAACGAGTTCCGAAAGAAGTCATCAAAGAATCTGTCGAGGCTCCGATTCGTCATTTACCACAAGCTAGGGCGGAGAAGGTTAGACAATAAACGGTACGGGTCCTGACTCATGCATTACAAATACGTGCCCCACTCATACAGTTATAATTGGTGGAGACTTCAATCTACCCTCGATTTGTTGGCGAAAATACATGTTCAAAGCCGGTGATAGACAGAAAACATCTTCCGAAATTGTACTAAATGCGTTCTCTGTGATTATTTTGCGTTTATTATTAGTACTTTGGTTTGTGTGGTTTTGAGCCTCGCTACAATGACCTTGTGTTCACTAATCCCTGTATCCGTCATGACGCTCTCTATTCGATCAGGGTTATTTCTGGCTAAGAGGTCAAGTGTGTATTCGCAACCGTTTATAATTCGTGTGGGCTCATGAACTAATTGTTCAAAGTAAAACAGCAGATAAAAATTCGCTTGATGCCTTCCTAAGAGAGAGTCTCCATTCCTTCCGAGCTAACTATGTAAGTGTAGACCAGATATGGTTCAAATTCAAAGATACAGTATCGACAGCAATAGATAGATTCATACCGCATAAGTTAATAAGAGACGGGACGGATCCACCATGCTACACAAAACACGTCAGAACACTGTTGCAGCGGCAACGAAAAATGCAAGCCAAATTCAGAAGAACGCCAAATCCCAAAGCCTGGCTATGTTTCACGGAAACTCGAAATTTAGTGCGGACGTCAATGCGAGATGCTTTTAATAGTTCCCGCAATGAAACATTGTCTGAAAATATGGTAGAAAACCCAAAGAGATTCTGGTTGCATGTAAAGTACAGCAGTGGCAAAAGACAGTCCATAGCGATAGCGATGAAAATTTTACCCATGATGGTGCCACTAAATCTAAGTTACTAAATACAGTTTTCCGTAGTTCCTTCACGAAAGAAGACGAAGTAAATATTCCAGAATTCGAAACCAGAACAGCTGTTAGCATGAGTGACCTAAAATTAGATAGGTGTTACGAAAAAACTCAAATCACTTAAGAAAGGCAAGTCTTCCGGTGCAGATGGTATACCAATCAGGTTCTTTTCAGACACAATAGCGCCTTTCTTAGCAATCATATACAACCGCTCACTTGACGAAAAGTCTGTTCCTAAAGACTGGAAAGTAGCACAGGTCACACCAATATTCAAGAAAGGAAATAGAAGTGATCCATTGAATTACAGACCCATATCACCGACCTCAATTTGCAGTAGGATTTTGAAGCATATACTGTACTCGAACATTATGAAACACCTTGAAGAAAATGACTTATTGATACGTAAACAACACGGATTCAAAAAATATCATGGAACACAGCAAGCTCTTTATTCCCATGAAATAATGAGTGCTGTCGACAAGGGATCTCAGATCGATTCCATGTTCCTAGATTTCTAGAAGGCATTTGATACCGTTCCTCGCAAGCGACTGCTAGTCAAATTGCGTGCATATGGAGTATCGTCTGAGTTGTGTGGCTGGATTCGTAATTTTCTCTCAGAGAGGTCACAGTTCGTAGTGATAGGTAGTAAATCATCGAGTAGAACAGAAGTGATATCTGGCGTTCCGTAAGGTGGTGTCATAGGACCTCTGCTGTTCCTGATTAACATAAATGACCTAGGTGATAATCTGAGCAGTCTCCTTAGATTGTTTGCAGATGACGCTGTAATTTACCGTCTAGTAAAATCGTCAGATAATCAATTCCAATTACAAAATGATCTAGAGAGAATTTCTATATGGTGCGAAAAGTGGCAAATGGCACTAAACAAAGAAAAGTGTGTTAAAAGAAATCTGATAAATTTTGGGTATACAGTAAATCACACAAATCTAAGGGCTGTCAATTCGACTAAATACCTAGGAATTACAATTACGAGCAACTTAAATTGGAAAGACCACATAGATAATATTGTGGGGAAGGCGAAACAAAGACTACGCTTTGTTGGCAGAACACTTAGAAGATATGACAAACCCACTAAAGAGACAGCCTACATTACACCTGTCCGTCCTCTGCTGGAATATTGCTGTGCAATGTGGGATCTTTACCAGGTAGGATTGACGGAAGACATAAAAAAACTTCAAAGAAGGGCAGTTCATTTCGTGTTATCGCACAACAGGGGTGAGAGTGTCACTGATATGATACGCGAGTTTCCTTTTTCCCACGCGCCATTTGAGAGTAGAATGGTAGAGAAGTAGTATGAAAATGGTTCGATGAACCCCCTGCCAGGCACTTAACTGTGAATTGCAGAGTAACCATGTAGCTGTAGATGTAGCACAAAATATCAGCATGGAGGTACGTCATGATATCGCGGAACTGAAGACCAGCTCTCATTTAGCAATAACACGAGCACACAAGGGAAATGCGACCGTTGTGTTGAAACGGAAGATCATAAAAAACGAAAAAATGGAGGATCTCCTGAGTAAACCCAATTATTATAAACTTAAGGGAGATCCGACAGCCAAGATAATCATATCGACGCAAGCACTGCTAAAGCAAACTAGAACGGATTTTGACAAGGCCAGAAGACTCATTCCACAAGTTCCACAGGCACCAAGGATATATGGTGTGCCGAAGGTCCATAAAAAGGCCTTTGCTTTATGACAGATTGGGAGTGCCATTAATTCACCGACGTACAGTCTAGCAAAGGGACTGGCTCCAAATATCCGACATTTGGCGACCCACACAAATTCGTACTTTAACAACTCCACCCATTTTGTAGAACTGTTAAAAGAAAAATGTACCCCGGCCACCGAACTGATGGTTAGCTTCGACGTGAAGCTTTTATTCACGAATGTACCGGTACAAGACACAATGAACATCTCAGAGGAACTCGTAGCACCCGATATCTGCGAGCTAGTGCGCCACTGTTTAACGACCACGTACTTCAGGTGGAAAGGGAATTTCTACGAACAGACAGATGGTGTAGCTATGGACTCCCCTCTCGCGCCTATTGCAGCAGACATCTTCATGAAAGCATTTGAAGAAACAGTACTCCAGTCCGCACCATTACGCCTAGAATGTTGGCTCTGATATGTTGATGATACCTTCATTCTCTGGCCACATGGCGAGAAAGAACTAAGAAATTTCCACCAGCATCTCAACCAGCAGCACAGCAGAATCCTATTCACTATGGAGACCGGAAAGAATGAGGTGGTGTCTTCCCTCGACTTGGAAGTTTAGAGAAAGCTTGATGGTATACTTGGTCATAGAGTATATAGGAAGCCAACAAGTACTGACAGATACCTACGTGCCTCCTCTCATCATCCGTCATGCACACTTTAACGGAGGGGGCTCGCAGCATCAGCGATAAGGAACATCTAAGGGAAGAACTACTAACCCTCGAGTTTTGGTGCCAGTGGTTATGGGATGAAACCAGTAGATAAAACTATGGCGACAAAGAATGAAGGCAACAGAGGAGAGCAGAAGGAGGCACAGAATATCGCTCTATTGCCATACGTTCCAGGGTGGGCAAAATTCTCCACCGAGCAGGCGTCAAGCCGATTATCCGAAGCAGCAACAGAATAAAAGATGTTCTTCGTACGACGAAAGATGCAGCTGAGAAACTACATGCTGCTGCAATTTACGAAATCAGGTGCGAATGTGGATTAGGGTATGTAGGCGAGACGAGGCGACCCATCAGCACACGTATAACTGAATACGAAAGGTATATCCAGCTAAAACAACAACCAAGTCAGCAGTGGCGAAACACTAGGATGAGTGCGGCAAACATTGAGTTTGGTGAAGCTCGCGTAATGGCGAAACAACCTCTTACTTTCAGGAGGAAGATTAGAGAGGCAATAGAAATAGGCAAGCGAACCGCCAATATGAACAGAGAAGGTGGGTACCAACTTCCGACATCTTGACTGCCGGCAATAGCAGCGTCATGGAACGACAACTCACGTGAAGCAATACACCCAGGAGCGGGGCAGACTGCAGCGGCCTCAAGTACGAGTACGTAGAGTATTGGCGCGCCTCAGATGGCGCTAGAAAGCAGGAAAACAACGCCACGTCAGAAATGCCGCCTGGTTCTTTATTCACCGATTTCCACCAGTCACAACCAGTAACGCAAACACCAATCAAAACGTCAGATTTACACTAACGAAAAGAAATAATAAAAACACCAGTAAAGGACTTCTAACATCCCTGTCTTTCATCCTTAACAGCCTATCAGAATTAGATAACAACCACGTCTGCAGGTATATAAGAAACTATTTTGTCATTCAGCACTCTTCCCCCAACATTCGTGGTTGTATCGCTGGGGACGTCCTCCACCCCGTTGGTAGCAGTGAACTCCCAGTCCTTCTCACCAACTCCTTCGCCCATTGGCCCCCTCCTGCCCCCCACCCTCCGGCCCATCCGAAGTTCGTCCATGACTACACCCGCGCCGACTTGGATGCCTACCGGAAACCCTTTGCCTCACAGGTCGAAATCCAGCTAGTAAGCTTTCAACATCCCACAGACACCTCCTTCGTCCTTCCTAAAGAAGACCATCCCTTATGCCGTGGAGGCCCACATTCCTGAAATGTATCCACTCTCACCGCCCTACTCTTCCTCCACAGGCCGTGCTTCTTTGTGAATCTCACAGGTTCTACTGCTCCTTTGTCAGTATCCGTGACCGGGATACAGTCCTCCGCCAACGGCAATTACAACGACACATCCGAAACCTCTTAACAGCAAAGAAACGCCATACTGGCGCCAGACATGTACACCCCTCAACTCCGCCCTCCCTGTCAACTCTTCAAAGTACTGGTCTACTTTCCACTGCCTCACTGGTAGCCATTCGACCCTGCATTATCCCCCTCCCCACGACAACAGCCCCTTCACTGACGACCTCAGTAATTGTAACCATTTTGCTTTCCACCTCTCCAAGATCTTCTCCATTACTGATGATCCTCACTTTGATTACTCTCTTTTCCCCATGGTCCTTGAACGATCCAACATATGTGTCCCGCCACTTGCCCCCAGTTTCCAGTACTTGGTTCAGTTACCCCCCTCAGACTGCCCATGACATCAAGTTCATACTCGATTCCCAATGCAGCACTACCCCTTGTCATGATGGTGTCACCGACTGCTACTGCAAGGAATTTCCCCCCTCCTTCCTGACTGTCCTTAGTATCCTAATAACATTCTCATTTCCACTGGCTTTCACCCTGTCTGTGGAAAACTTCCTATGTCTTGCTGTTCCCTAAAACCAACAAGCCCCCCTGTGACACCTCTTCCTATTGTCCCATCTACCGCAACTCCGTGTTCAGTAAGGTCTTTGAGTTCCTCCTCTCCTGCCACATTCACCATCACCATAACCAGCACCACTTCCTTCCCCTTACCCTCCTCTTCAGCTGACGAACACCTCCTTAACCTTACCAATCTTCTTTCCCTCCAACTCGTGTCGCACTAATTTTTTTTTTTATTTTCCTTGACTTTCAGAACACTTACGACCATGTCTGGCATCCCAGGCTCCTCTTTAAACTCCAGATCTACATTCTTCCCATCAATTTCGTCCATCTAAATGCTTCCTTCCTCTCCCATCACACCTCCTATGTCACTATCCACAATACCCACTCCCGTACTTCCTCTCTCACTGGCATTGTGCCCCAAGGTTCTGTCCTTTCCCCTCTCCTCTGTCTCCTGTATACTTTCAATTTGCCCAAACCTCCCTTGCCAGTACATATCCTCCAATTTGCTGATGACACCGGCTTCCTGTCCCTTTATCTTACCTTTCAATGGTCCCAACGAACCCTTCAAACCCTCTTCGAGCAGTTCACCACCTGGAACAACTAGTGGCTCCTTCACATCAACCCTTCCAAGACCCAGTCAGATATTGTAGCACCCACTCCTTCCGAATCCACGATTTTTACCTCACAATTTATGATCGTCCTATCCTCTTCACTCCTTCCATGAAATACCTGTCTCACCCTCGACTGTCACCTCACCTGGACTCCCCATCTCCATACAATCCAACACAAATCCCACAATAGATTCTGCCTCCTGAAACCCCTGTCTGGCCGGACATGGGGACTGCATCCCTCCACCATCCTTCACAAATCGTTGATCCACCCCATCCCCTGTTATGCTAGCATTCCACTCCACCCAGATTCTACAAAGCCTTCCAAATCCTTGAACATCATGCATCTCGCCTTCTGTATCTCGTCCTCTGTATCCACCTCATGTCGCACACAGATCCTCTATTACATCATCGCCTTCCAACATCTTCTCCGTCTCCTCAAACACATCCGCACCCTGTACATCATCCGCCGTCCCAATCCCCTGGTGTCTTCTGCCCCTCTAACCCCAGCCCCTTCTGCCCCTTTTATCATGGTGTCCTGCCCTCTCTCCATCTCCACACCCTCCATCCCCTTACCCAACAAAACTTCCAGCCCCTACCCCTCCTGGATGATTAGTTTTGCCTTGACAGCTACCCCTCCAATCAACTCTAACATCCCCCTAGCTCTCTTCAGGGCTCCCTCTCCTCTCTTTTCACCTTCCCCTGGGAGGTGTTTTCCTCCCTCCTCCACCCCCTCTCCTTCCAGTGCACCATTTCTGAATCTCTGCGCTCCCTCCTGACTTGCCTTCCCTATCCATCTCTCAACCTGACCGGCTCCTGCCCCTTGGTGCACCTCTCGACCCCCTTTCTTTTCATCCCACGGCTACACTCCTGCCAGTTTTTTCTATTCGTCATGTGTGCTCCGTCTCGTGCAACGGTTTTTAAAGTGTCGTCGTTCTGGTGTTTTGAACTGTGACCAACTTTTAACTTGTGCATGTGAATTCAGTGTATGTTTGTGCTATGCACATCACCAACTGTATTTTTATGTTTATGTGGTACAGTAAACATCGCCCAGTAAGTGTATATTTTAACTCCCATTATCTCCCCTTATTTCTGTTCTTATGTCCCCATTTTTATCGCCTTTTATGTATATCACTCGATCTTTTTATTTGTACTGTAACTCGGCTGAAGAGCAGAACGGTGGACTGTGCCACTGACAGCCCTCCCCTGCCTATATGTCACCAGGGAATGAAATTACAAGAAAGGAAAGAAATCATTTACCAGTAAACGAAAACACGCTGAAGAAACGTCGGTAGTTTTACATATTGACAATGCAGTCACAAACCCAGAAATAATTTACTGGCTGCGACGATGGCTGCGGAAGCCTACTCACCTGCCATCCTACACATACACACCCACACACACCCACACACACCCACACACACCCACACACCCACACCCACCCACACACACACACACACACACAAGCGCGCGTGCGACTGACATTATTTATTCCAACGATAGTGCTGTACCAATACAATGCATCGAATAGAACACAGTCATTTGAGATATGTACTTTCTCAAAACAATAAGTTATCAGAAATACTAAATACGATATCAAGGCTATTGCAGAAATTACTTAAAAATAAACCTGTTAAGATAAGTTGCATCAGTGCATTAATGATGTGACTAAAATTGTTAATATAGGTTTCATCAGTACATAAAATGATTTGCATCATTCTTTAGTTACAGGTACTGAGAACGTACAACAAATACGAGTATAAGAGAGTGCCGACGGCTCAACTCGGTGATGTCTGGGCGTTGTCTTCAGGAGCCCAATCCAGGAATTGCACCTTCATAAATTGTTAAGTAAACTGTCTCAGCGATCAATATAGCGGCTGCGAGACTATACTTTTGTTTACAACATTTGGTCTTGTTCCAGTTTTTATTGGCAAGTAATGTTTCATATCTCTTGGTACATATGTAGTCTTTTATCAAACTGCAGTGATTCATCAATTATTTCACATACGTTGTGACGCAACTTCTATGATTAACCACCAGTGATTCAAGAAATATATCAACTGATACAGAAAACGTAAATAACGTACACAATTTTCTATGAATCGAATGTAAATTGACGAGTATACATAAATTCTCTGTTCATTATTCATATCTGTAAAGTAATACCTTTAGCTACAGAATCAATAATAAAGCTGCAAGTGATAGCTGTGAAGCCTTGTTCGTTAATACACAACTTATAACACGGTGTCGAAAGCCAGAATCCTGTGTTACGGTGGCGTGGGACTGCAGCTGCAAGACGGAAAACTAGTGCCGAGTGCGACACGTAGTCAGACAGAGGTAAGGGCGGAGACGGCTATAGCAGAGCAGCCTGCAGTTACATTACATTGGCACAGATGTTAAATAGGGCGCTTTAGTGTTCTGGCAAATGCATACTGAATGAACTTCGCAATTCAAACTGTTCAAATGTATGTGAATTCCTAAGTGACCAGACTGCTGAGGTCATCGGTCCCTAGGATTACACACTGCTTAAACTAACTTATGCTAAGAACAACACACACACCCATGCCCGAGGGAGGACTCGAACATCCGACTGGAGGGGCCGCGCAATCCGTGACATGGCGCCTATAATAGCGCGGCCACCCCGCGCGGCGATCTTCACAATTACTGTGAAGTTCATACTTAGGCAAAGCCCACTGTGCCATTCTTACTGTGGAATCTACATCTACATCTACGTATGTACTGCGCAAGCCACCGTACGGTACTTAGCGGAGGGTAACCTGTACCACTACTAATGATTTCCTTTCCTGTTCAACTCGCAAAAATAGTGAGGGAAAAACTGCTACCTATATACCTCCGTACCAGCCCCCATTTTTCAGTCTTCTTGGTCCTGACGCAAAATGTACGTTGGAGGCAGTAGAATCGTTCTGCAGTCCTCTTCCAGTGCCGTTCTCTAAATTTTCTCAGTGGTGTTCCTAGAAGAGAACGTCATCGGGATCTAGGTAAAAGCGCCAAGGGCTTAACGTGGTACTGTTCAAAAAATGGTTCAAATGGCTCTGAGCACTATGGGACTCAACTGCTGAGGTCATTAGTCCCCTAGAACTTAGAACTAGTTAAACCTAACTAACCTAAGGACATCACAAACATCCATGCCCGAGGCAGGATTCGAACCTGCGACCGTAGCGGTCTTGCGGTTCCAGACTGCAGCGCCTTTAACCGCACGGCCACTTCGGCCGGCTAACGTGGTACTGTCTGGGCATTGTTTTCGGGAGACAAACACAGGATAATATCGATAACAGAAGCAGCGAGGGTTTAAACAATGAACCATGTGCCAAGCCGTGCAATACTTGTCTAGTTATACAGTCTTTGAATAGTTTCTGAGAAGCAGGTACATGTATTACTGTTTACAAATAATATTTTTAAATTAAAAAAAATGTTAAATATATACAGGATGAGTCACCTAACGTTACCGCTGGATATATTTCGTAGACCACATCAAATACTGACGAACCGATTCCTCAGACCGAACGTGAGGAGAGGGGCTAGTGTAATTGGTTAATACAAACCATTCAAAAATGCGCGGAAGTTTGATTTTTACCACAAACCTACGTTTTTTTAAATGGAACCACGTTAGTTTTGTTAGCACATCTGAACATATAAACAAATACGTAATCAGTGCCGTTTGTTGCATCGTAAAATGTTCATTACATCCGGAGATATTGGAACCTAAAGTTGACACTTGAAACCTCCGACGTTCAGTTGCGTGTTGTAACAAACAGCGGCCACGGTCGGCGAGCAGCATCTGCAGGGACATGTTTACGATGACGACCGTGTTTACGAGTGTGGCTGTAGTGCACTGTTGTGGTTTGGTCTAGCTGTCGCAGTGTCCGCATGTAGCGCTTGCTGCTATTGTTATTCTGCATTCGTCTCCGCACGCAGACCAGCTGTAGTACACCGTGTTACCAGACGTCTGTGATAGTGTATTCTTGTAGGAACTGTGACCATGGTGTATTCGAACTCTGAAAAGGCGGATATGATACTCATCTATGGCGAGTGTCGACGAAATGCAGCTGAAGCCTGCAGGGTGTATGCAGAACGGTACCCGGACAGAGAGCATCCAACGTGCCGCACATTGCAAAACATCTACCGCCAACTGTATGCGACAGGTATGGTCGTAGCACGCAAACGGGACCGTAACAGGCCCGTAACAGGAGAAGCGGGTGCAGTTGGTGTGTTAGCTGCCGTTGCCATGAACCCACACATGAGTACACGGGACATAGCGAGAGCCGGTGGACTGAGTCAAAGTAGTGTCATGCGCATACTGCATCGTCACCACTTTCACCTGTTTCATGTACCGCTACATCAGCAATTACATGGTGATGACTTTAATCATCGAGTGCAATTCTGTCAATCGGCATTAACAGAGAATGCGTTGCAGTTCTACCTGTTTACCGATGAAGCGGGTTTCACAAACCACGGGGCAGTGAATCTACGGAACATGCATTATTGGTCCGTGGACAATCCTCGCTGGCTCAGACAGGTAGAGCGACAGCGACCGTGGACTGTAAATGTATGGTGCGGAATCATTGGCGACCACATCATTGGTCCTCACTTCATTTCAGGGGCCCAAACAGCTGCAACATACATCGCGTTTCTACAGAATGATCTGCCAACGTTGCTCGAAAATGTCCCACTGGAAACGCGTCGACATATGTGGTATCAGCAGGATGGTGCACCTGTACATTCCGCAATTAACACTAGGCTGACCCTTGACAGGATATTCGACGCGCGTTTCATAGGACGTGGAGGACTCATATAAATTGGCCAGCCCGTTCTCCTGATCTTACACCTCTGGACGTCTTTCTGCGGGGTACGTTAAAGGAGAATGTGTACCGTGATGTGCTTAAAACCCCAGAGGATATGAAACAATGTATTGTGGCAGCCTGCGGCGACATTACACCAGATGTACTGCGGCGTGTACGATATTCATTACGCCAGAGATTGCAATTGTGTACAGCAAATGATGGTCACAACATTGAACATCTATTGGCCTGACATGTCGGGACACACTCTATTCCACGCCGTAATTGAAAACGGAAACCACGTGTGAACGTGTACCTCACCCATCATGGTAATGTACATGTGCGTCAGTGAAGAGACCAATAAAAAGGTGTTAGCATTTGGACGTAATGTGCTGTTCCAGTCTCTTCTGTACCTAAGGACCATCACCGTTCCCTTTGGATCCGTACGTAATTCGGTGCTCTCCGATACACACTATCGAACAGCGGAGGAGTGGTACTCAAGCGTCAACTTTAGGTTACAATATCTCCGGATGTAATCAACATTTAACAATGCAACAAACGGCACTGATTACGTATTTGTTTATACGTTCAGATGTGCTAACAAAACTAACTGGATTCCATTTAAAAAAAACGTAGATTTGTGTTAAAAAACATACTTCCGTGCATTTTTTTAATGGTTTGTATTAACCAATTACACTAGCCCCTCTCCTCACGTTCGGTCTGTGGAATCGATTCGTCAGTATTTGATGTGGTTTACTAAATATATCCAGCGGTAAGGTTGGGTGACTCACCCTGTATATATATATATATATATATATATATATATATATATATATATATATATATATATATGTGTGTGTGTGTGTGTGTGTGTGTGTGTGTGTGTGTGTGTGACCCATAACCCGATGTCAGGTGTCTTGATGGAAGAGTAGCATTATTATATAACTTAAACGTTTAGATTGAATTAGTACCTAAAGCATAGTTGTCGTCACTCAAATTAAGTGAGAAAATGATTTTTCAACATCAAAATGGTGTGTAATACTTTCTATAAGAGTGCGAAACACATGTGCCGAAAACAATAAGCTGAGTAACTAAAACTGTGACATTTAATTTGGGGATGCATTGTGTCTTGTACCAAGTGACCCGGTCCATTGCACCACATGGGGTACAAATATCGAAATGTAGTAGCCTAGAACTCTTTGTGTGTGTGTGTGTGTGTATATGTGTGTGTGTGTGTATATATGTGTGTGTGTGTGTGTGTGTGTGTGTGTGTGTGTGTGTGTGTTTTCTGCAGACAAAGCTGTGCATGTTTTATGCGAATATTAGCAAGATGGCAGCTCTGTGGTACATGATGATTGGCTGTTTTGCTTTAATGGGTGATAAAATACTGGGCAGTGACGGGGAAAACTCAATTTGTGTGTGTTGTCTTTTATTCTCTCTGGTTCGGCAATTTAGACGTATGCGGTGTGACTTAAGAAAGAGAAGACTATGTTTTGTATTCCTCTAGAACAAATCTTTAATGTTTTGATAAAAAATACAGACAATTTAAAGTGCTGTATGACATGAGTACAATGGTACCTTGATACAGTCACGTAATGGAGCCAAATAGGGTTCACAAAGAATATGATGGCACTGGAAAAGATACTGATTGGTTGTTTCGTTAGATGGTAAAATACTAGACTGTGACTAGCTGTTTCATTTGAATGGCAGGAAGAATTCTGGGCTATGATTAGACGGTAAGTATTGTGGAAGCCGATGATGTCATGCGTTTAACGTCAAGCCAACAGTTGAAGGTCACTTATTATATAATGCATTAAGGGTCAAACCGACGGTTTAAAGGCCGAATTGTATCCAGAATTCCCATTGCCATCCTCCTCACAGATTCACAGCTAATAGATGAAGCAGAACATCGAAAGTGTCTTAGTTACAAGAACCATTTACACTCCTGGAAATTGAAATAAGAACACCGTGAATTCATTGTCCCAGGAAGCGGAAACTTTATTGACACATTCCTGGGGTCAGATACATCACATGATCACACTGACAGAACCACAGGCACATAGACACAGGCAACAGAGCATGCACAATGTCGGCACTAGTACAGTGTATATCCACCTTTCGCAGCAATGCAGGCTGCTATTCTCCCATGGAGACGATCGTAGAGATGCTGGATGTAGTCCTGTGGAACGGCTTGCCATGCCATTTCCACCTGGCGCCTCAGTTGGACCAGCGTTCGTGCTGGACGTGCAGACCGCGTGAGACGACGCTTCATCCAGTCCCAAACATGCTCAATGGGGGACAGATCCGGAGATCTTGCTGGCCAGGGTAGTTACACCTTCTAGAGCACGTTGGGTGGCACGGGATACATGCGGACGTGCATTGTCCTGTTGGAACAGCAAGTTCCCTTGCCGGTCTAGGAATGGCAGAACGATAGGTTCGATGACGGTTTGGATGTACCGTGCACTATTCAGTGTCCCCTCGACGATCACCAGTGGTGTACAGCCAGTGTAGGAGATCGCTCCCCACACCATGATGCCGGGTGTTGGCCCTGTGTGCCTCGGTCGTGTGGAGTCCTGATTGTGGCGCTCACCTGCACGGCGCCAAACACGCATACGACCATCATTGGCACCAAGGCAGAAGCGACTCTCATCGCTGAAGACGACACGTCTCCATTCGTCCCTCCATTCACGCCTGTCGCGACACCACTGGAGGCGGGCTGCACGATGTTGGGGCGTGAGCGGAAGACGGCCTAACGGTGTGCGGGACCGTAGCCCAGCTTCATGGAGACGGTTGCGAATGGTCCTCGCCGATACCCCAGGAGCAACAGTGTCCCTAATTTGCTGGGAAGTGGCGGTGCGGTCCCCTACGGCACTGCGTAGGATCCTACGGTCTTGGCGTGCATCCGTGCGTCGCTGCGGTCCGGTCCCAGGTCGACGGGCACGTGCACCTTCCGCCGACCACTGGCGACAACATCGATGTACTGTGGAGATCTCACTCCCCACGTGTTGAGCAATTCGGCGGTACGTCCACCCGGCCTCCCGCATGCCCATTATACGCCCTCGCTCAAAGTCCGTCAACTGCACATACGGTTCACGTCCACGCTGTCGCGGCATGCTACCAGTGTTAAAGACTGCGATGGAGCTCCGTATGCCACGGCAAACTGGCTGACACTGACGGCGGCGGTGCACAAATGCTGCGCAACTAGCGCCATTCGACGGCCAACACCGCGGTTCCTGGTGTGTCCGCTGTGCCGTGCGTGTGATCATTGCTTGTACAGCCCTCTCGCAGTGTCCGGAGCAAGTATGGTGGGTCTGACACACCGGTGTCAATGTGTTCTTTTTTCCATTTCCAGGAGTGTATTTCTAAGTTGAGATTTAATTTTTTCTGTTGGCGATTGGAATACTGAAAGCTCACACTTGTTCAGGTGTCATGCGATATCAAACGATCAAGTCTGATTAATTCTTGAAGTTACACATTCGGCCAACAATGAATCACAGTTAAAATAGTCCCAACATGTGAAATGCTAACCTGTCACACATCCAGCACCCTCATCTTCATCTGCGACTCTCGGAAGCTCTTTGTCTCTATCCAAGGCGCAGGTATCTGAGCAATAGCTTTCCCTCTCTCTGATAAAAGTACCCATTCCAACTATCAACCATAGTCCAAGCATTCGCTTGACATAGAGCATAGAGCCGTGATGTCACAACATACTAACATTCAATAACACTGACCTTAAAACTGGCGAACGTTTCGTAGGAAGTTATATTCAGGCCACAGCTATATGACAGGGAGAATGGGGAACACCGAAATGAAACATTTGTATTACGAAGACCACTGGAGATCATATACACTGAACGAGTAAGAAGCAAAGGACTCCCGCAAGGGCTCAACGAACGGAGTCTAAAATGAAATAAATATCAATAAAGTATCTGAGCCTCCCATACCGTGCCTAATGTATATCATCCACGGTTTGAGATGATGAAACGGAGTGGTATCTGAAACCCAACAGGAATGGATAAATGCTTCAACAAACGTCAGCAATGATGACCGAAACAATAACAGGCGATATCTAGATTGCTACTTGTGTAGCTATATGATTGAACGTTATTGTTAATATGAATGTACCTCGTTAATTTTATTACGTGTATGTCTTGTTTGGTCCAGTAAATCAAATCTGAATGTAACCTGCACCACACCCCGAATTCCGGACTAAGAGCAAAATTTATATATATTATGTTTTCTAATAAGCTGGTTGTATTCGCATATATGTTTACCAACATACATCAGACGTCAGTACAACAATGTTTTTCTTACCTGGCCATTGAAAAACACATTTTCACTGATTTTGTCTAATTGCAGCGGGAGAACGTTGAAAATATTCCATGAAGAAAACCAAGCTAAGGTTCATGATATCTTTATCAGCTACTCACAATTTGCAGAACTCATGCCGATCACCTCTAAGGAAGCAATGAAGTTTCACGTTACATGGGAACAGAATGAGAAAATATACACACCTGTGATACGTGACAACTCTAATAAGTTTTCAGGATACCACTGTAATACTTTGTTTATGTCATGACAAAGAACAATGAATTTCCTAGACATTAAATTTTTTGTATGTAATTTTTAAACGTTTACATTTTGTATAGTCATCTCGTTAAGGTGTTGGTAGCTCTCTAAGGTTCTTATCGCACGAGTGGAGGTCATTTGACTAATGGTGGAAGTCTTTATTCATAACATTAACTGGAGAATGGAGAAAGCTTCTATTGACAATGTATCACCAGCACGGCCGTGCAAGTGCCATCAGTATTGATCCTGTTAGTAGCATCGTGCATACGCCAGGACACTGGGAAATAACAAATTAAGCATTCACACTGAGTTCCTTAAGGTAACAGTTATCCATTGGAGCAGCAAGTATCATATTCTACTTGTGCTAATGCTTTGTGGCAAGTGTATTTAATAATTTATAGTTCATGAAAGTAGTGTGTAACTACGACAGACTCGTACGCTTCATTCACTGTCTAATAGTATCAAAACTACTAACTGCTGAAATTAGAGCACAATCACAATTAACTTTCTTATGACACTGAATCTCGAATTATATTCCCTAAATATAGAACATAAATTGCAGAAGTATTACATTGTTCACGACGTTTAACATCTCTTCCATATAGTCTCGTTCACAATGGTGTAGCAGTTGCCAGACACAGCACAAAGAAATGGCACTTCAGGAGAATGACGTCTTCATTGCTGCTGTATTAGCAGTGCCTGATTTCGAAGTACCTGTTTAACCATATCTTTCTGTGTCTTCAAGTCTTTTACAGGTATACCTCGTCCTATTGTGAATTTTGAACAGTGTATTCCCTATTACTAGCTGAAATTTACTGCAGAGCTCAATTATATGTTTTCCACTCTCATTCCAAATACCGATACCATAGCTTCACATAACTTTGTCTACTATTCCTTCCAGTAGCACACATTTTCATTCGTCCTTAGTTATCGGATTAGCACCTCGCTTTACATACTGCGATAACCATTCAGTGTCGTGATACACTCTCTGTAGCTCATCTGCTGCTTGTGACATCGGTATATATACCTGAAATATTGTTTGTTAGCGTCGATTTGTTGTCGTTTCTGGTAATACTAATCGCATCAATGAACTGTAACAAAATCTTCGCCATAGCTTCCTATTCATAAATAATCGTGTTCCAGTTATACCTTTTTCTGCTTCTGTTGATATTACTCGAAATTAATCTGACCAGAAACAATACCTTCTTTCCATTTCACTTCGCTGACCAAAAACTGAATGGACTGAGTATTTACTTTTCCTTTTCCAGATTCTGTAGCACCGTGCATACGTCATGACACTGGAAGCTAAGAAATTAAGCATTTACATTGAGTTCCTTATGGTTCCAGTTATCAGTTGAAGCTTCTGTATTACATCGAGACTTCTGACATTTCACGCTGCAACTCGTAGCACGTTACCATTACATTTTTTTCCGAAGTCGTGATCCATTTGGCAGTACTCTACTAAAGTTTCGAATGGGAGACTAATTAAGAATCTTTTGTCAATGCAGAGATCATAGTGATAGTTTTTTCAGTAACTGGCCACATGTTCTGTTCATACACATTATGTACTTTTAATACAGTGGTTTCCGTTACAATCCGTATTCTCATGCCTTTGATCAACACTCATTAACTGGCCTTTAAGTGAAAGTTTTCCAACACTACCCTTCTGTCCTTACTTTCATAAGATCGTTGGCAGAACGCGGATGACTTCATATGCCGGTAGTCGAAGCCGTCAATCTCGATGATATTTTTACTTAAAATTTAATTCCTGACTCGGATTAAAGCATAGACAAAATATAATTTTGCTTTGCACCCAACGACAATATTCCTAGATAACAGAAAACCGTTGCATCCCGCTCAGGTACAAGTTTCAATTTGTATTTGTAAATAATAAATTTGATAAATCGGAATTACGTGGATTCCAAAAGCTTCATTAATAATGTGAAGAATTGTGATCCAGATGAAGCGCTAAGATGCTAGCGAAATGAATTCGACATCTCTGGATATTAGATAGCCTGTAAGTCGTATGGCGTGTACGGTGGCCTACAACCAAGCTATGAGGTTAATGAAAAACTCGGTGAAAGGACCTCAGGAGTTTCAAAGCTGGGAGAGGGGACGACGCGGGGGGGGGGGGGGGGGGAGCGGAGATTGTTAGCGATCAATCAACCTTTATGTTTCCGAACTGACTGAGAGCAGGGCGACGTTGGACATCTCGGAGATTTCCCCCCCGACCCCACTCCCCCACACGTAGTTGTGCAGTAGTATGATTGTTTACCAAGTGACATGTAGCTCTGTAAGTTAACACACACTTGCTGTCTAAACACATATGTATGATTTTAATGTGAAAACTACAACAACATGGTTTCCTGCAGGGAAAAGAGAAAATTGAAACGCCGTTTTATAGACAATGTAATGCAAATTAGCCAATTAGGAATTGAAATTCAAATAAACACATGCTGGGCACTAAAACTTAATAAATTCAAAATGATAAATGAAGAAATAATTAACATTTCTTGTAATGTGTCACATGCCTTCAGTACGAAAACAGAAAGAGGAATCATCTGACTACGCATGGATACGACTCATAACTGTGCATGTATGGGGGGGGGGGGGCATTCTTCCGCCTTTAGGGGCAGTTTCCTTCCTCCTCCCCCCCCCCTCTTCCGTAAAGATAAGGGAGTGCTCTGAGCCTCTGTCGACTCCTGCGCCCTATTTGACAAGGCCGTAGGTAGAACGATGGTGACTTCTCATGTCGTAAATCTTCGACCACCCACTGCTAACGGCTTTATTCAAAACGTATTCATTGCAACTAAAAGACGATACAACTAGACCACAAGTGACATTCGGCAGCAATCAATGGCATGAGGATGATGACAGCAATGTAAACCACTGCATTAAAGAGACATAATATGTATCCACAAGGCATTTGGCGTGTAACTGAAAAGAGTCGTGATGATCTCTTCATTGAGAAAAGATTCAGGATTACTGCCTCATTCGGATCTTCGGGAGAGACGGCCAAGGGGGTGAAGTGACCATGAGAAATAGACTGAATAACCAACGAAAGGATAACGTTTTACAAGATGGGGTGGGGAATTTCGGATGTTTGGACGTTGTAGAGGAATTGGAATATCTGAAAACAGAAATGCAAAGGCTCAGTCTAGGCGTACGGGGGTCAGTAAACTGAAATGGAAAGAAGTCCAGGCGTTCTGGTCAGATGAGTATAGGGTAATATCAGCAGCTGCAGAAAGTGGTATCATGGTAACCGGGTTTGTATGAATAGGAAAGTAGGGCAGAAATAGAGTTACGGTGAACAATTCAGTAACAGAGTTGTTCTCATCAGAACCGACACCAAACCAGAACCTACAACGATAGTTCAGGTATCCATGCCAACGTATCAAGCCGAAGATGAAGGGATGGAGAAAGTACATGAGGATATTCAAAGGGTAATTCAGGACATAAAGAGAGATGAAAATCTAATAGCTATGGGAGATTGTAGAGGGGGTAGAATAAAAGGTTACAGGAGAATGTGGGCTTGGTACTAGGAAGGACAGAAGAGAAAGTCTAATTGAGCTCTGCAACAAATTTCAGTTACTAATAGCGAATACTCTGTTCAAGAATCAGAATATGTGGAGGAATACTTGAAAAAGGCCGGGAGATGCGGGAAGATTTAAGTTAGATTACATCGTGGTGAGGCAGGTTTTCCGAACTCCGATACTGAATTGCATGAGTTGCGTTGGAGGAAATATATACTCAGATCACAATTTACTCGTAATACAGAGTTGGTTGAAATTCAATAAAATGGTCAGAAAGAATCAGTGCGCAAAGAAGTGGGATAAGGAAATACTAAGGAATGAAGGGATATTCTTCAAGTTCGCTGAGGCTGTAGATACTGCCATAAGGAGTGGATCACTATGCAGTTCGGTTGAAGAGGTGTGGACACCTGTAAAAAAGGACAGCTGAAGAAGTGGGACAGAAGAACATTGGCAGAGAGAAGGCAACTGGGAAGAAACCATGCGTAACAGAAGAACTACTTCAACTGATCGACGAAAGTAGGAAGGATAAAGATGTTCAGTAAAATCCAGGAAGACGGAATTACAAGCCACTTAGGAATAAAATAAATAGGCGAAACGCCTCCATGTAAAATGTGAAGAAGTAGAAAAAGATATGACTGGAAGGACTGGCTCAGCATACAGTGACAAACCAATGGGAATTCCCGTGTTAAATGCAGAGGAGAAACCGGATAGGTAAAAAGAGTACATTGAAGGGCCCTACGGGGAGAAGGCTTGTCTGAAGATAGCTGTGATAGAAGAATAAACGGAAGTCGACAGGGAAAGGATAGATGATCGTGTATTTTAATCATAATTTAAAATATCAAATAAGGCAGAAGGGATAGATGACATTTCATTGGAATTTTGAAAGCAATTCTGGGAAGTGGCAACAAAACGTTGGTATGAAGAACGTAAGAGACTGCCGACATACCATCTGCCTTTCGTGAAAACATCATCCACACAATTCCGAAGATAGGAAAAGGTGACAGGTTCGGGAATTATCGCACAATCGGATTAACAGCTCATGCATCCAAGTTGATGTCAAGAATAACGTACAGACGAATGGAAAAGAAAATTAAGGATCAGTTAGATGAAGATCAGTTTTCTTTAGGAAAAGTAAATCTATTAGAAAGACAATTCTGACATTGTGACTGATAATGGAAGCAAAGGTAAACAAGAACCCATATACGTTCATACGATTTGTAGACCTGCAAAAAGCCTTCGATGATGTCAAATGGCACAAAATGTTGAAAATTCTGAGAAAAATAGTTGTAAGCTATAGGGAAAGACTGGTGATGTATAATCTGTGCAGGAACCAAGAAGGAATAATAGGGGTTGAAGATCAAGGCCAAATTGCTCGGATTAAAAAGGGTGTAAAACAAGAATCTAGACTTTCGCCCCTTCTGTTTAGTCTGCATATTGATGAAGCAATGTCAAGATAAACGAAAGGTTCCGGATATTGGAATTAAAATGCAAGGAGAAAGGGTATCAAAGATAATATGATACTGCTGTCATCAGTGAAAGTGAAGAAGAGTTAAAGGATGTGTGGAATGGAATGAACAGTGTAAAAAGTGCAAAATATGAATTGAGAATTAATCGGAGAAAGACCAAAGTAATGAGAAGTGGCAAAAATGAGAGCAGCTAGAAACTTAATACCAGGATTGATGATCAAGAAGTAGGTGAAGTTTAATAATTCTTCTACTTAGGCAGTAAATTAACCCATGTCGGACGGAGCAGGAGGACATCAAAAGCAGACCTGTACTGGCAAAAATGCCATTCCTGGCCAAGAGAAGTCTACTAGTATCAAACATTTGAGGAAGAAATTTCTGAGAATGTGCGTTTTGAGCACCGTATACACTGTGGAAAAACCAGAACCGAAAAGAATTGAAGAATTTGATAGCTGTGGTTAGAGAAGATCTTTGAAAATCAGGTACACTGATAAAGTAAGGAATGAGGAGGTTCTAAGCAGAATCGGCGAGGAAAGGAATATATCGAAAACACTGTCAAGAATTAGGGACAGCATTGTAGGAGATCAAGTAAAGAAATGGGGGAATCGGCCTCTTTACCCGACCACATGATGGAGTTGGATGACGTAGGCTACATACGTGGCTTGATGGTGTGATGTTTGAGTGACGTGTCGACTTCCTGCAGAATCTCTTTCGACGTCACCAGTACATTGTTTGACAGCTGGGAGCTCTGACCTTCATGTTTTGTAGACGACAGTCTCAGCAGCTTAACTTGTTCCTCGTTGCAAACTAACGGCCTAAGCGCTCTCCGCATAAAATGTTTGTCATCTGCCGATGTGGTTCTATTGTTCTTCCCTGGGCTCAGATACACGGGGACTTTCAGCATTTTTGCTGCATCTGATTTGAGCAGTAATTGGTCCTCAGAGGCGTTGTCAATTTTGCATTCGGAAGTGGAGGTTAGACGAGGGGAACACAGAAATGTTTGTCATCTGGCACAGAACGGAAGTTGCGGATGTCGCAGAGCGACAACAGACATCGGAATGAGTGCATGGATCAAACTCAAAGTCCGAATATAAGTTTGGGTGATGTGCCTCTAGAACGCCAATGCTGAACACTTTTTGTGATACAGCATATGAATTCTCTCACACCTTTCAGTAAACCCTGACTCAACGATTCCTCATCCAAAGAATCACCGAACTAATCTGTCTAAACAGATCATGAGGCTGCCCTACTCGTCAGTTCTGTTCATTTTCCTCAGCTAATCAGTGCGCAAAATTTCCGGTCAGATAGTTATTGTCATCGGTGGGCTCAATTTAACATGTCAGCCAATGAACGATCGATGCTGGGAAATCACCCCGTCGGTCGTCTTATATGGTGCCAAACTTTCCGATCTCGCTTCGAAAAGTTCCTGAGCGGCGGCTACCGTATTACATGAGCATTCCGGCGTTGCTCTCACGTCGTGTCCCATTTGGATACCTGCCGCCAATCGCCCCTGGTTCATTTAGCAGCCGAAGCGTCGAATTTTCTTGCGAAAACAGAAAGAATTCCTTCAGGTGTTGTGTTCCTGGGGCGTCGTGAAGCCTGCAGCTTATTAACAATGGCCGCATGGGGGAGCCGTACGGTCTCAGGCGCCTTTTCACGGTTCGCGCTGCTCATCCCCCCCACCCCCACCGACCACCCACCTCTGAGGTTCGAGTCCTCCCTCGGGCATGGGTGTGTGTGTTATCCTCAGCGTAAGTTAGTTTAAGTTAGATTACGTATTGTGTAAGCCTAGGGACGGATGACCTCAGCTGTTTGGTCCCATAGTCGTTAACACAAATTTCCAATTTTTTTTTCTATTAACTGTCCTGTCGGTTTGTAACGCTGATGTATTACGCGCTAGGAATTGAATGGCCTCGCTCAGCGCTCAGCTGTTACGCAGTCCTTAAATGTCGGTTATCAGTGGCTTTCGGGAAAGTGACGCTATTTCCTGGTGTCACCGTTTCGCCTCGAACGCTGATCTGCGAAGTATTACAGCATGTTATTTATTTTAAAGTTACAATTAATATTCTTGTTTGAGCAGTATATTATAGAGGTAAAAATATTACTGCTCAACTAAAGCAGATATAATAATCAGCAAGGCATAATAAGATGGCACTTGCAAATCGCTCTCCGTTTACAGAACAATAATGTAGACAAACAGTGATTTACTCATCATCGTTAACGCACCATATCAGCAATCACTGAGCAATATTAAATGAAATGAAAATAACGCACGACACTCTGCAGTTATGGCATACTTTTTGCTCCATTCTTTTTCTTTCAGTACTTATGTTTACGTGCAGTTAGGCTTGTGTTCCCTCTTACGATCTAAAACGGTGATTAGGCAGCAAACAGTGAAAAATAATCATGTTTTTCCAGTATCACTCGAAATGCTATGAATAACAAATGATAAATGACCTACTCATAGATTTGTAGTATGATTTTTGTGCAAGTAATGAGCGTTAACCCAATCTGTGCAACATTGTATTTTTTTATTTAATGAATAATAGTTGAACTGTGTCATGTTTTACCTTAAAGCACGCAATAAATTAGCACACGACTAATGAATTTTGAAATTTTAACTCTGGCTATTGGTTCTAAACCTGTAAATTTCGTGTAATTTGTAGTGACTGAAGGGAAGCAGTGGAAGCTACAACCAACGAGAAGCGAGTATGCTTAGCCGTTATGGGTATTGAAACTTGCGTCCTGGAGGAAAGCCCCGTTTGTGATATAACGCTAACTTGCCACGTGAAACAAGCTAACGCTACGCTCTGAGAGGATTTCGAATTTTGACTGCGGGTGTATCTAATGGACAAAGGTATCGGACTATAATTTTGAATATGATTGAACTGACAGTTTTCTAACGGACTTTAACCTTGGGAGTTAATGAAAGTGGTACAAATCACATGTGAATTAAAAAAACGAACGGCCGCCAGCCCAATTAGGCACATTAATTGGGAAATACATGTTTCGGAAAATTGAACATTGGTTATTAAAGTTACTCTCGTTGATATTTCCCTCTGAACATCGCACAGGATACAAACTGACACAGGACACTCCCAGCATTGTGTAGAAGCAGTTATCAATAACCCACACGCCAGATATTATGGAAAGCAAATTCGCACCAAGCTCACACCAATAAAAGCTACACTCAAGATCATTACTTAAACCAATACAGAAATGTTACTGCATGAAGTGCAGAACTAAATTTTGACAGGAGGGGCTTCTGTCTTAACAGATTTGAAAAAAAAGACACAAATAAAGATAAATAATATCATAAATACACTATTTATACTCCTCTACATATAGCAGTTCTCCTTAGCAGCAGAAACAGTTCAATTTTCTTTCTAATATGTAGATAATATCATGGGGACCCATGAACTAGTATAGTGTCACTAGTCAAGCTCTACGATTATTTCAGTAGAAAAGACTAATTCAAACAAAGTTAATCCTTCACTTCACTTGTAGTAGTTCATAATTTACTTTGTAAGACAAAATTTCAACACAGAGCTCAATTTACTTCGAAAAAATGAGCTTAACTTATTTGTCCTTTTTATCATCTGTGAAGCAGGTATTTTACAGAACAACATTTACACAATCTGTCACTGTACTCCAGCAAAACTGTACTTTGCAATAAACTAAGAAAACTCTAGCAAAATTCTGTCTAAATTCACTTTTGTGGTTTTATCTTTAACTTTTACTACACATTTTACATTTGACAAAAAAAATCACTTTTAAACACCTGAATGCAAGAATTGTTCATTTAAAATGGGATACTTGGTTTTAGTAGCACTTACGTGAGGACCCTGCTTAGTTTCGTGATATGTTTACGGACACAGATTTATAACATTTGGATTATTATTAAAACCACACACAATTAACTGGTTCATGCCCACACACATAGCTGCATGTATGGAGTTAATAAAGCAGTGGCGAAGTTTGGGTGGCAAGCGACGTGACGGCTAATTGTACTCACAGTTCTTGATGTTCGAATGCTCTACAAAATATCTTCTTGGCGTCGGATTTTCAACATATTACATCCATTCCTTTTTGCCGAGAATAGCAGGCCGGCCGGGGTGACCGATCGGTTCTAGGCGCTACAGTCTAGAACCGCGCGACCGATACGGTCGCAGGTTCGAATCGTGCCTCGGGCATGGACGTGTGTGATATCCTTAGGTTAGTTAGGTTTAAGTAGTTCTAAGTTCTAAGTGACTGATGAGCTCTGAAGTTAAGTCCCATAGTGCTCAGAGCTATTTTGAGAATAGCAAATAATAACCAGATCCACATCCGAAGCAGAAATCCTTTGCAAAGCAGCTTCCAATTGCCTCTCTTACCACCGCCGAAGTGTACCGTGCTATTTCACGTCGCTCCCTGCTACTTCCGTTGTGGGGGGACTTCCACATATCTTTTTTATACTACAATTACACGTGCCCTGAGCATGAACCACTTTTCAATAAATATTGTCTTTTTTTATAAACATACACATATATTAAAAATTTATTATTTTAACAAATCATTTTGCTTTTTTCATATATATATATATATATATATATATATATATATATATATATATATATATATATATATATATTACACAATTCTAAATTTCCTGTCACAAATTAACTAACTAGCACAGAATACACACTCCATAATTGCAAATATACAGTTACATAATAGAAACCCACTTCTAATCGATATAACTGTTACAGTGGGTCATTGTGAAGGATATTTCACATCCAAGACACATTAAAGTGACGAGGTGCTGGTCTTAGTATTCTTGGCGTCATACAATCGTATGAGTCCACAGCTGCCGTATTCAGAAGTTCTGGCAGTGAAACTGAGTGATGGATGTACTGAATGTTATTACTATAATGAAGGATTATTAAGCATCTTAGCAATAAACTTTAATTTCAAATTGTAATAATACAGCATTTGAGACTTACTGTTTACAACTACAGCCTGCTGAAACGAGTTATTTAATTTCTGGTAAGTATGTGTTTGATTAACAAATGACTGAGTTCGCTGTTAACCTCTACTTGTCGTGCAATAGTCGGTGACGTTCCGTGCAACTGTAATTTAATAATTTTAAGCAGACAATACTCAGCATTGAATTATATGAACCATATTTTGTACTGCAACTATTTTACACTAAAGTACGGTCGTACCTGGGCTAACAGGCAGGCGTCCCAAAGATATATAAAAATTTGTCATGTCTTCAGTTCCACACACGCACAAGATCGAAAGCAAACAATGATTTCGTACACAGAAGATGTGTGGGGCGCAACGGACAAAAGCAGTGGTTCTACCCTGGGCATAATTAGTCAATGAAAGGTGAAATTAAATTTTGTGAGAAGAAAAGCGTAAAGAGTTTATTTAACACGTAGTGGTAGTGGTAGTAGCAGTAGTAGTAGTAGTAATACTACATTAATTCAGATTGATATCTCTCTTATCGTTCCTGTGTACTGACAGCGATATCGATAGATTAAAGTCATTACAGCCACAGATTTCACCCCGCACCACGAAATGATATGAGAGGACAATCACATGGGTGTGGCTGGTGACGTTCCTGGCTGTAATTTAGGACTCTCTTGGACTCTGCCGCGTCCACAGACTTTCTTGGAGGATCCTTAGGTTGGGTGTGAAATGAATAGCTTTAGTTATACCGAAACCAGTTGTTAAAGTTTCACCCTAATTTTTATCAGATCATCAATATCATGACCATTACAATCATCTGTGCCAGCCGCTGTGGCCGAGCTGTTCTAGGCGCTACAGTCTGGAACCGCGCGACCGCTACCGTCGCAGGTTCGAATCCTGCCTCGGGCATGGATGTGTGTGATGTCCTTAGGTTAGTTAGGTTTAAGCAGTTCTAAGTTCTAGGGGACTGATGACCTTAGAAGTAAAGTCCCATAGTGCTCAGAGCCATTTGAACCATTTTGAACAATCATCTGCCATTTAACATCCCCTTTTGGATAAATGCCATTTATTGACTTTTCAAAGAGAATTGTGAACCTAAGTGATCCTCATGCATGTTGCTCTCGCGTATCTACTAATGTGAACTATTAGCTATCCTTGGGTCCTCGTTCGAGTCTTTGCTTACCACTCCGAATGTTTTAAAAAATTTCAGTCCTCCAGATATCCACACACCTGACTATATGTCCCGACGAGCTATGTATTAATTTGTTGTGCTGGTGAATTAGGTCTCATATTTACTGATCTCATATTTACTGGTCTTTAGCTCTCAAATAGTAAGTCGCATATAAATCCATTTCTCGCTGAGCCATCCTCAGTTTTGAGTGCCTCCCACAAGTTTGATCCATGTATCATTGACGTAAGTCGAAACTAGTGAGAATGAACGATTTCAGTCACATTGGAAGCTTCGTTTTGGGAGCTCAATTTGGTTTACGAAAAGCATTCTAAGCTAATTCTACTGTTTTGTTTATAAATTTCCCTGACATCGAAGTAATAATAAGTTCTAATAGCAACTGTTTTGCTGTTTTGATAAGTCGACAAGTGAACGTCAGAGTTTTAGGACATTTTCACTGACTGCCTTCGACCAATGTCCAGTTTCATGGACACCCCGAAGACAAAAACAGGAATGGATGGCTTCGAGTGCCTGTCATAATCGGTAAAACTGTTAAGATATTATTAACTTTATTTGCTATCTGAGCAGCCTGGTCGATGAGACATGGTTCGTTTTCCCCCACTTTTTCCGATCGTCCGTGGCTTCTAAACAAAACATCCTGAATCATTTGTTGTATATATTTTAATCTCAGTCTATCTCTATAATTTTTGTGCTCTAGTAATATGGAAGATGTTATCTGATGCCTTAAAACGTAGTGTTCCTTATAATTCTTTGTCGTTTCTGCAGGGGACCAGCAGATATAATTTTCAGCATCATTCAGTACACCACATGCGAGATGCTTCCATTTCCTTCTTTTCCGTTTGTCCCACAGTCCTGATTGATTACTATACAATACTCCGCTCCGAAATACATTTCAGAAATTTTTTCCCGAAATTAAAACATATGTCTGATGCGAACAGACATGGTTTAGAGAGTAATGACTCCTATCACTGTTAGTCTGCTTTTTATATGCTTTTCTCGCTCGTCGTGTAATTTTGCTTCTGAGGTAGCAAAGTTTCTTCACTTTCCCCGTTTCGTAGTCCCCAATTTTGATGTTAGATTCGTCACTAATCGCATTTCTGCTACTGTTTAATACTATAGTCTTTCTTTGCGTTGGTGTCAGTTCACAATGTGTGCTCAACAGATTGTTCATCGGATTCAAGAGGTGCTTTAACTCTTACTCATTGTTACAGACGGCAGCAGTGTCGTCTACACATCATAACATTGACATGTTTTTATTCTGAAATTTAATCCCACTTCTGAATCTTCCTTTAAATTCTTTCGTTTACTCTTTAACTCATGAATGATAGGTGGGATGACTAGGGGAAGCTGCGTTTATATGGCCGCAACTGTGCGTTCTTCGAATACTCTGTGGGAAATACTCAAAGCAAAACACCTGAAATATGAGTAAACTTTTTTACATAAATTCGTAAAATATATACTTAACTTTGTCACATTTCTTTGCTAATGGATAACGTACAACGGTCATGGACTAATAAAGCATCACTTGATGCACTAATTAACAAACTGTTTTTTTGAGGTACAGTGTTCAGTACTAAGAACACGGTAAGTTCATCTGGAACTGTAATTATTCGTTGGTAGAAGACGATGATGACTACTGTAGCTGAGGGTTCGAATTGGAGCGGAGCTGTTGCTAGCTGGAAGCTATATCGACCTCACCATGAGCGCGCTACTATGCTGAGAGGGGAGACGATGTCTTCAGGTGCGCCTCCCATATTTCGTTGTGGGCAGCAGCGAGCCCTCGCTTATGTCTGTGGTATCGATTCCGTTCCCAACTAACGGTGTGGCAATGCAGTCTTTGTATCATACCACAATATCTCCTGGTATCCAACTATCCTTGTATGTTACCCATCATTCCCTGCAGATTATACCAGTTCTTTTCAGAATTTCTGTACTGCGTAGCGCTTTACGTTGTCGAAGGTTTTCATCCATTATGTATTAGATCTTCAATCGTCCAAGCCTTCCAATTCAATATATATATATATATATATATATATATATATATATATATATATATATATATATATTGTTCTACTATGCCAATAGATACGTTCCTTTGTTTGTAGAGTTCGTTACTATGGCTACTCCTTACGCCTACAGGCTCATTTCCTTTGCTGTTAACACTGGAGATACTTCTACGTTGTTAATTATAATGGTATTGGTTTTAAGTTCATGGGAACTTATTTTGAGTTTTGTACTCGTAGAAGCTGATACTCTCCTTATGACGACTGTTTCCTTTCTTATTTCTTAATCTATTTCTGCAGCAATTTCGCATGCACTTCTTTGTATTTCCCATTTAATACATATCTAAGTGAGTAATATTATTCAGTCCCTTTCCTTTGCTGGACACATTTGTATTTCCTAATGTCGTCAATCACCTGGGGTATTTCCTATATTCTTGTACCTCTATTCGTCTGTCAAGCTCGTATGATTAGCAATTTTAGAGGTGTTCTTCCTCAACTGAACTACCTTCTGTGGTATTCAGTGTCGCAGTACCTGTAGTTCTAGACAACATCGAACACTTCAATTTCTCACTGTTATTCAACGTCACAACACCTGCAGTTTCAAACAACACTGAACATACATCAATGATCCTTAAAACCTCAGTTTCTCCCTTCCTTGCCTGTTTATCCTTACTGACGATTAATTTCGGCCTAATGTTCTGTTAGGTTAACTTACACATATGGATTATGGAGCGGTAGGAAATATGAGAGCTACGTAAGCCCTGCAGTAATTTCAGTAAAGTGTAGACAACTTGATTTACTTCAAGGGGAAATATTCTGAAAAAATTGTGACCTTTGGAGCGCCTCAGAACTAATTGACAACTGATCTTATATGCTGCGAGAGAAAAAGTGAATCCACATACAGTAAAATTCAACGAGTACATCACTACAGCAATATATCCTCACTCGTAGAGACGAAACTAAGAAAATGAAAAACTGTTCGCTAAATTAATACTCCTGTGAATTTTAAATATCTTTTTAATAGGAATTTATAGGTACACACTTAGAGGCTAAAGTAAAAAATAACGTTAGTAGAATTGTTGTTACATATACAGGGTGGTCCATTGATCGCGACTGGGCCAAATATCTCACGAAATAAGCGTCAAACGAAAAAAACTACAAAGAACTAAACTTCTCTAGCTTGAAGGGGGACACCAGATGGCGCTATGGTTGGCCCGCTAGATGGCGCTGCCATAGGTCAAACGGATATCAACTGCGTTTTTTAGAAAGGAACCCTTATTTTTTATTACATATTCGTGTAGTACGTAAAGAAATATGAATGTTTTAGTTGGACCACTTTTTTCGCTTTGTGATAAATGCCGCTGTAATAGTCACAAACATATGGCTCACAATTCTAGACGAATAGTAGGTTCTTCTTTATTCTAGACGAATAGTAGGTTTTTTAAATTAAAATACAAAACGTAGGTACGGTTGAACATTTTATTTCGGTTGTTCCAATGTGATACATGTACCTTTGTGAACTTAGCATTTCTGAGAACACATGCTGTTACAGTGTGATTACCTGTAAATACACATTATTGCAATAAATGCTCAAAATGATGTCCGTCAACCTCAATGCATTTTGCAATACGTCTAACGACATTCCTCTCACCAGCGAGTAGTTCGCCTTCCGTAATGTTCGCACATGCATTGACAATGCGCTGACGCATGTTGTCAGGCGTTGTCGGTGGATCACGATAGCAAATATCCTTCAACTTTCCCCACAGAAAGAAATCCGGGGACGTCAGATCCGGTGAACGTGCGGGCCATGCTTCGACGACCAATCCACCCGTCATGAAATATGCCATTCAATACCGCTTCAACCGTACGCGAGCTATGTGCCGGACATCCATCATGTTGGAAGAATATCACCATTCTGTCATGCATTGAAACATCTTGTAGTAACATCGGTAGAACATTACGTAGGAGATCAGCATACATTGCACCATTTAGACTGCCATCGACAAAATGGGGGCCAATTATCCTTCCTACCATAATTCCGCACCATACATTAACCCGCCAAGGTCGCTGAAGTTCCACTTGTCGCAGCCGTCGTGGATTTTCCGTTGCCCAGTAGTGCATATTATGCCGATTTACGTTACCGCTGTTTTGTGAATGACGCTTCGTCGCTAAATAGAACGCGTGCAAAAAGTCTGTCATCGTCCCGTAATTTCTGTTGTGCCCAGTGGCAGAACTGTACACGACGTTCAAAGTCGTCGCCATGCAATTCCTGGTGCATAGAAATATTGTATGGGTACGATCGATGTTGATGTAGCATTCTCAACACCGACGTTTTTGAGATTCCCAATTCTCGCGCAATTTGTCTGCTACTGATGTGCGGATTAGCCGCGACAGCAGCTAAAACACCTACTTGGGCATCATCATTTGTTGCAGGTCGTGGTTGACGTTTCACATGTGGCTGATCACTTCCTGCTTCCTTAAATAACGTAATTATCCGGCGAATGGTCCGGACACTTGGATGATGTCGTCCAGGATACGCAGCAGCATACATAGCACACGCCCGTTTGGCATTTTGATCACAATAGTCATACATCAACACGATATCGACCTTTTCCGTAATTGGTAAACGGTCCATTTTAACACGGGTAATGTATCGCGAAGCAAATACCGACCGTACTGGCGGAGTATTACGTGACACCACGTACTTATACGTTTCTATTACAGCGCCATCTATCACAAAGCGAAGAAAGTGGTCCACCTAAAACATTTATATTTCTTTACGTACTACACGAATATGTAATAAAAATGGGGGTTCCTATTTTGAAAAAGACAGATGATATCCGTTTGACCTACGGCAGCCCCATCTGTCAGGCGAACCATAGCGTCATCTGGTTTCCCCCTTCAAGCTAGACAAGTTCTTTGCATTTTTTTCGTTTGATGCTTATTTCGTGAGATATTTGGCCCGGTCACTATCAACTGACCACCCTGTATACCACTGTGCATTATAAATTAGGAGGGGAATGAACAGCATGGATGTATTTAGCAGCCATGACTGAAAGTATGAATTCTTGCCCCCTTTTGCAGGTGATATCATCCAATGAGTCCGCCCACGTGGTGCCAGAAACTACAAAAAAACTTTTATTGGGCATAAAGCCGTTCCATTTCACATGCAAGTTGTTTGGACTGATTGCATTCACAGTTGATATTAATTCGGGATCAGTGAAGAGATTAAGATCGAATTTGGTTACTGCGACCCTCGCCAGCGAATCACATCTGATTTCTGGGTGTATTTTGGTGAACTTCTATTTTAGATCATTGCATCCATTCTCTACAATAAACGTTATCTCAGTTTGCAATGTAATGAGTTTGTCAGCACTCACTTTCGTTTCGATGACATCAGATTTGTTCTACAATACAGAAAAATATGTGAAAATTCTTAAGCTGATAGCGGTATGTGACAAAGTTCTGAGGACCCATATTGGTCCTGTAACTGCATCTGAGGGAAAGACAGTGAAGATACAATTTGTTATACTTCTTTCTTATGTCTGTTCAATATATGCATCCTTTTTTAAGATTCCAGGACAGGACGGCAAGCTTCTAGCATTTACTGTGAGCAGCTTTATTGTAACCTCTTCATCTCTTTTGAGGTTTGCGAATTTACAGTTAGTGATAAAGCACAGAGTTTCCCTTCTAAATGTTTGTGTCCACGATGTAAGAAACGATGTGCTATCTACATGCTATGGTAAAGTTTATGGAATGAAGCGATCTCTGCACGGAGGGAATCTACAGCCACACGTATGTGCCATCTATCACACTAGTGCATGCAGAGGTCTGTGAATTGTCAGATTTGGTTGCCACTGCTCATGAGGGTTTTCTAGCGTTATACTTCATCGGTATTTTACTGACTGCCACACTTGAGATTTACCTCCTCGCAACGAAATAATCGTTCCTAGGTTCGAGTAACGTCAACACCTGGGAAGGAAAACTGAGTATTTTTCTCACCCTATGTCAACTTACGCTTCTCGTCGTGCCTGCTCACGGCGTGGAGACAGAAGCGAGACGAACTTTGAGACTGTGCTCGCTGCTGCTGCTGGAAGGGCGGCGTGTGGGCGGCACCGCCACCGCGAGATGCTTCTACTGGCGCGGCCGGTGTCCTCTGGACGCCCTGTGGCCAGCCTGCTGGGCATTCTCACCGTACGACTGAGCCTCGTCGCTACTTTCATCTCCATGGTGACCACCTACAGCGCCCTGTTGGTCACCTTTTGGCTCTCAGAACTTTCTATCACTGGAACGTAATTAAGGTACCTTACTCGTATCTGTTACCCGGTAACTGAAGACCCGGTAAGGATTACAACACTGTCGTCTTTACTCCAGGTAAGCAGGATGGGTAGGCAGCATTATTGTCACAACTACTGCACTTTGGACACTTCATGTGCCTATGCGTCACTAAATGAAGGGTCTATTATACCAAAGAACAGAAAGAGGTAGTGCCGTGGCGACACGAACAGCAGGAGCGAACAACATATACGACGGTGTGGTGGCAGTACCACGGCTGTACGTCGACAGGCTAGAGGCGGCAGCAACTCAAACTGTTTTGGTTGGCAGGAGAGCCAACACCGGGTTAGTAGAGGAGGCCGAAAGGCACGCGTTTTAGCTCACGCAGGCTGGCGTGAGGTCTGGAACAGGACAAGGAAATTAGAATTCAGAAAAACGGACGTAGCTGGTGGAATACTTAACTTTAATCCATTAATGGTGAACGTCGGTCTGGACGGTACATGATTCACAATATCAATAGTAACTGATAATGGCGCCTTGCTAGGTCGTAGCAAATCACGTAGCTGAATGCTATGCTACACTATCGTCTCGGCAAATGAGAGCGTATTTTGCCAGTGAACCATCGCTAGTAAAGTCTGTTGTCCAACTGGGGCGAGTGGCTAGGAAGTCTCTCTAGACCTGCCGTGTGGCGGCGCTCGGTCTGCAATCACTGATAGTGGCGACACGCGGGTCCGACGTATACTAACGGACCGCGGCCGATTTAAAAGCAACCACCTAGCAAGTGTGGTGTCTGGCGGTGACACCACACAAACCATACAGCCTCAGCGCCAGGCCAACAGACAGCGGCACCCACAACCAGGTCAGCAAACCAATACACTCGCACAACTACGATCTGCCCAACTATTTCCGACGCCCTAACAGTTTCCGACTTCCACAGAAATCGATTGGAACCAGTCATGACCGCGGGGTATAGGCTCGCCCGCACTCCCATCTACAGACGTCCGTTCCAGGGCAGCGAGCAGCCCCAGAAACACTTCGCCACGACATCACCTACTTCAATGCGGACGCCTCTTCACTTTGCACGTCACCAGCGCGGGACTTCGTCAATGTAATGGTGGCGTGCAAGAAGCCCTTGGTATATTCTGCTTTGCTACTTCACCGATTTGACAATGTGGGAGATAGTGGTGGCAGGATTTATACAAACGTAGACAATTCCTCTGGTTCTCTCGCTGGGACTTCATTAGCGAAGTAGAAACCAAGCAATTTCAAGTGTTGTGATCCTGTTACATCTTTTGTGCTTCAAGATGTGCCTAAGCCACCAGACTACAACTTTCGGTTTGTATTTAAGAACTTAACTTGCTAAAGTAGTTGCAAATTTTTCGCTACATTTCAGACTTTAATTTGGTCAAACTTACGAACTTTAACATTTTCGTGCTCTGAAGTTGTTTTCATTCTTGATCATTCACTTCAAGAAGATCCAAGTTTGTTTCTGTGGACGTCACTGATTGTGTTACGATAGAGACAGTGGCATTATCAGTGTGACATATACTTAGTTTACAATACAACATTTTAACGGTGTGTCAGATGTATTTTATTGCGTTATCGCACAGTTTATTGCCTTTTAAAATTAATTTTATTTGTAGGTTACTTGTTCTTTCTTCTAGTCACGTAAGGATTTTGTACAACTATCATAAAATCATAACACTGGAGCATGACTTTTACCATGTAGACAATAGAAACCCCGCAACGTGATAAAGTACTCATGAATATATAAACAAGGACGTAAGCTTTTCTTATTACAGTTGATTAGTTAGTATTTAAGTTTCAAACAGTGGTAGGTTTGCAACATTAAAGTGCTGGATGCCATTCTTCATTATTATTTACAATGATATTTGACCAGTAATATACAAGAAAATGTGAGTTATAGTGATGTATATCAGCCTCATTTGAAGCACTGACGGGATAACAGTACTAATTTCCGACTATCATGTTTGTGCTGTTACGGATGTCATAAGTGGATGACTAATGAGTGTCTTAGTTAAGTAAGGAAGTTCTCAGGAACAAATTTACTGTTAATATTACTCTCAAGATCTTATTTTGGAAAACCTCAAGTTCGTTAATAAACGCAGATGCAACACATCTTCATATGGTTATACATCATTACGGGTCATATTATTGATTTGTAATATCGATATAAACTTATTTGTCTATATCGCTAGCTTAAAAAACGATACAACCGATTTCGACTGTGCCAGCAATTATCTTGAGATCTATCTAAAATAAAGAGAAAATACTTTGTTCTTAAAATTTGCACTACTTACAATATATACAATATAAACAGAAAAGAAAGTGACAGAGATGATTTTGTAGGGGCCTGGATTGAGACATCTGCCGTTGTCGAGGTGCAAGGGCACTGAGTGCAGTGGAGCAGGTCATTTCATGCACCGGGTGCTAATGATACGACACTGGCGGAAGAAGACTTTACTCACTAAAGTTTACAATCACATATTCTCCTCGGTGTCGGCGTCCAGTCCGGGAGCGGTGCGGCACGCCACGTCGGACGTTGTTGACGCTGTCTCACCAAACTGCGGCTGACGACCCCCTCACAGTCTGGCTTACGTAAACAGGGTGTCGAATGGGTTTCAGACCCCATGGGCGAACGGTGTTGCTTGTACGACGGGAGTGACTCCCAGGATGGAGACTGCGAATAACCAGAGCCCTCTCATTGAAGTCGGACTGGGCGTGTTTGGGTAATCTGCATGTTATGTAGATGAACAATAGCGTAGTTCTTTCCCTATGGAAGGCTGGGGATATCGATGACGGCTTACAGGTGCTAGTCGGCGGCAGCAGCATTTGCCGTGTCTCCTAAAACTGCGACAGGTGGACAGTATGCCAAGCACCATAATTTCAGCTCAGCAAGCTGTAGACAGAAGTGTCCAAGTCGTCTCATCAGTGACTGCGAGGTCGGCAGCTCACAGCGGTCAGGTCTGGTAGATCAAACAGTAGGCAGTCTCAGAGACGACAGTAATTTTGACGACGGGTCGCGGTGTCACAGGTGTAGCTTGCGTACTGAAACGTAAAGATTGCCACAAATGGCCGGAAGTCTCAGTATTTATTACTACTGGTCTGAGACAGTAACATTACGTCAGCCTGTTGACGACTGAATGGGGTCTACATTTCCAGGCCCATGAGTGGACTTCACCATCCCTCTATTTCGTAACAATGGCTTTCAGGTCTTCAGCTTGTGGCTTTTCAGCTATATCAGCAGGCTGATATGTTTTCTTGTGAAACTTGTATTCTCCCTTATGAAATCAATCTGTGCTATTACAGTGACGTCGTGTCTTCTCCTCGTTTATTTCACATTGTTCACGCGAGGTGTGGCAATTTCTTGTGGATTTGTTCGGATTTCCCCATTATTGGCTTTCTACCAGTTTATCGTTTTCACTGCGACATATGTCACCGGCCTGGCTTCCGCTGGTGTGCTGTTGGCTAGAGCGGATTATGAAAAAAATTTATATTTTTGCATTATGCATTTCTGATGTGTAACATTCCAATCTTCTTTAAATGAAATCGTCTCGAAGTTTTCTTAGCTGCCTCTGAAACACTCTCATGGAATTATGTGTTGCGTAGGTAACTGCACACTGTACAACTACGTATGTTAGTTAAGCGTTTGATAACCGTATTCACAAGAGTTTTTGATCAGTTCTTAAGGGGGGACTTCATGAGAAACAGACACTCCTGTGAACGAGAACGCGTTATGCAGATCTTGGTGCCTCACGCGTCCATCTAGAAAAGATGCCTAAATAAGGCGAAACGCGTCGCTGAAAAAAAAAAAAAAAAAACTGAAATTGAAACCGAGACTGTTTTTAACCAATATTGTTAAGCACTTGTTTGCTGTATGCCACATATGGATTGGAAGATGTATATATCATAGCCTTGTAGAAATGTCTCCTGCTAGTTTGCTTGAAAATAATCCACGGAATCGTTGTTCGCCGAACTAATATTGAAGTGTTGCTTCAAAAAGTGCGAGTGGCAAGAAGGTCACGTCGAATTATTTTTCAGGCACTTTGCATGTGATTTCGTCTTTGAATCTTATTGTCCGTGAGTCCTAAGAATAAATAAAAAATAAATTGAAAATTGAAATTTTCGTTCAATTGGTCTACTGAGAGTGATATGGGAGAGGTACATGGAGAAGAAAAGGAAGGAGTATGTTGTGTTCATTGATGTTGAGAAGGCTTTTGACTGTGTCAGATGGGACAAACTAATGGAAATCCTAAGGAAACATGGAGTCGACTCGAGGGATAGACGGCTAATTAGAAATTTATATTTGAACCTGAGAGCAAGAGTAAGAATAGGAGGTGTGATGAGTGAAGAAATTGAACTGGGAAGAGATTAAGACAAGGTTGTTATTTATCACCAACACTGTTCAATATATATCTGGAGGAAATTATTAGCGAAAGTTTTGATGGAAGGAGAGGAGTTTGTATAGGGTGTCGGAGAGTGGAGTGTATAAGATTTGCAGACGACATGGCTGTGATGGCAGAAAGTGCAAGAGAGATGGAACAAATGTTAGATGATCTAAACAGAAAATTAGAAGAATATCGAATGAAGATTAACAAGAAGAAAACGAAAAACATGGTAACTGAAGGAAAGAAGAGAAAATGCCGTATGAAAATAGGGGGAGAGGAAATAGAGTACGTGAATGACTTCAATTACTTGGGAAGTGTAACACTGCATTATATGTATTGCTCAACAGAAGTTAAGGAAAGAATTGCAATGGCAAAAGAAGGATTCAAGAGGAAACAGAAATGACTTTGTAGACCACTAAAGAAAGATCTTAGGAAAGGACTTGCCAATTGTTACATCTGGAGACTTGCACTATATGGTGCGGAAACCTGGACGTTGAAGAAGGAAGATTGGAGGCACTAGAGATGTAGATATGGAGAAGAATGAAAAAAGTGAAATGGGAAGACCGAGTAAGGAATGAAAAAGTATTAAGAAGAGTTGGAGAAAAAAGAAACATGCTGAAAGTCATCAGAAAGAGAAAACGGAAATGGATTGGACATTGTCTGAGGTTGGACTGTTTATTAAAGGAAGGACTAGAAAGACTGGTGGAGGGAAAAAGGGGAACAGCAAAAAGAAGGTATCAAATGCTGGACGGTATCAAACGAGGCAAATGTTCAGAAATGAAAAGACTGGCTATCGACAGACAAAAGTGGAACAGGCTTAACCCACGACAAGACCTGCCGTAAGGCACAACACCATACTACTACTACTACTCATGAACGCCCCATCTTAATCATATGTTGTTTCTGAAGACTCCTAATGGTCTAACACAAATTTACTATCTTAAGCTACTTTTTACCTTTGAGAAATCTTTTTTGCTACTATTTAGAGACATGAGAGGTATTTCGTGGATTGGCGATACAGGTGGATGAATGGTTTTACGCTAAAAACAAAGTCAGAACGCAGAAACTGATAGCAGAATCATGGCAGCACTGGTAGTGGAAATGCTTGTGGTAGAGGTGTCACGAAATATCGTTATAGAGAGTAACTATTCATGTGTTGTGCACTCAGATACTGAGAGATTAAAATTACTGTGTGCTCTGTGACGCTGCTACTTAAGGTAAGGACAAACATACATCTGCTAGAGAGCACCACTGTATGTGCAATTACATAACTAAACTTTTCTTATCAATACAAAATTCAACGAAATGGATCAGAAAAATAGAATGTTGGCAGATTAACTTAGGCTAGTAAAAGAGCTCAACAACTGCAAATAATAAAATATGGAAAGATTATATGAGAAGATAAAATAGTTATTCCAATACAGAGGTACTAACTGATAATGGAAGGTGCACCTCAGTACACTACGAAATAATTTAACAAACAGAATGACGACAGGTTGGGCACGCTTGAAGCACCGATATGTTCATTACAGCTGGCAGTGGTCGCTTCCTTCATACACCCTCTGTCTTGTTGCAGCCAGTCGTCGATGCACCACGGACGTGATGATGTCAGGCCATATGGAAGAATAAAAGAAAACTGATTTAACTATTTAGAGGTGACCTGTATACACAAAGCATCCAACAGAGTGTTTGCTTCATTTCCTATGACTGCTACACAATCCTTGAAAGTAAGGCGTTTGTCCAAGTGAATTACAAGACATTTAGCGGATTCAATATCATTGAATAGCTGTAACGGAGTTCTTGAAAGTCATCCACGTTTAATGGGACCCACCATTCCGTAAACCATTTTTCAACCTGTAGTACCGCTCGATGGAGTTAGTCGTGAAGTTCGTTACGTTGCTAATATTATAATACACTACTGGCCATTAAAATTGCTACACCAAGAAGAAATGCAGATGATAAACGGGTATTCATTGGACAAATATATTATACTACAACTGACATGTGATTACATTATCACGCAATTTGGGTGCACAGATCCTGAGAAATCAGTACCCAGAACAACCAACTCTGGCCGTAATAACGGCCTTGATACGCCTGGGCATGGAGTCAAACAGAGCATGGATGGCGTGTACAGGTACAGCTGCCCATGCAGCTTCAACACGATACCACAGTTCATCAAGAGTAGTGACTGGCGTATTGTGACGAGCCAGTTGCTCGGCCACCTTGACCAGACGTTTTCAGTTCGTGAGAGACCTGGAGAATGTGCTGGACAGGGCAGCAGACGAGCATTTTCTGTATACAGAAACGCCCGTACAGGATCTGCCACATGCGGTCGTTCATTATCCTGCTGAAATGTAGCGTTTCGCTGGGATCGAATGAAAGGTAGAGCCACGGGTCGTAACACATCTGAAATATAACGTCGACTGTTCAAAGTGCCGCCAATGCGGAGATGACCGAGGCGTGTAACCAATGGCATTCCATACCATCACGCCGGGTGATTCGCCAGTATGCCGATGACGAATGCACGCTTCCAATGAGCGTTCACCGCGATGTCGCCAAACACGGATGCGATCATGATGATGCTGTAAACAGAATCTGGTTCCATCCGTAAAAAGGACGTTTTGCCATTCGTGCACCCAGGTTCGTCGTTGAGGACACCATCACCGGCGCTTCTGTTTGTGGTGCAGCGTCAAGGGTAACCGCAGCGATGGTCTCCGAGCTGATAGTCCATGCTGCTGCAAACGTGGTCGAACTGTTCGTGCAGATGGTTGTTGTCTTGCAAACGCCCCGATCTGTTGACTCAGAGATCGAGACGTGGCTGCACGATCCGTTACAGCCATGCGGATAAGATGCCTGTCATCTCGACTGCTAGTGATACGAGGTCTGTGGGATCCAGCACGGCGTTCCGTATTACTCTCCTGAACCCACCGATTCCATATTCTGCTAACAGTCATTGGATCTCGACCAACGCGAGCAGCAGTGTCGCGATACGATAAACCGCAATCACGATAGGCTACAATCCGACCTTTATCAAAGTCGGAAACGTGATGGTGCGCATTTCTCCTCCTTACACGAGGCATCACAACAACGTTTCACCAGGCAATGCCTGTCAACCGTTTGTGTATGAGAAATCGGTAGGAAACTTTCCTCATGTCAGCACCTTGTAGGAGGCACTACCGGCGCCAACCTTGTTTGAATGCTCTGAAAAGCTAATCATTTGCATATCAGTGCATCTTCTTCCTGTCGGTTAAATTTCGCGTCTGTAGCTGGTCATCTTCGTTGTGTAGCAATTTTAATGGCCAGTAGTGTATATCACTGCATCATCAGATAAGGAATTTATGATAACGGGGTGCATGACTGGTGCATCAGATTAATATATTTTAAACAGTCTCTGTTCTAAAAGGGAACCATCTAATACCCAGGGGCTTATAGGGTAGAAATCAGAAGCAGTATCACCAATACAAAATGGCTCTGAGCACAATGGGACTAAACATCTGTGGTCATCAGTCCCTTAGAACTTAGAACTAATTAAACCTAACTAACCTAAGGATATCATGCACATCCATGCCCGAGGCAGGATTCGAACCTGCGACCGGAGCGGTCACGTGGTTCCAGACTGAAGCGCCTAGACCGCACGGCCACACCGGCCGGCTCACCAATACATATACACAAAAAAATACGGTCTTCATTATGCGAACCAATTAATTCTACAACATACAACAGAAAATTTTATTTTATTTATTTGTACAATAAATCATTATGCGACTCTGTCGAAGGCTTCATCAGTACTGAGCCATATGAATGCGATGAATTTTCCATCATGATAGATACCTATGATTGCTTCAGCTAGCCGCAACAGCTCCAGTGGGCATGAGTGATTCGAACGAAAGCCGAACTAAGTGTTGGGTACAATTGATTTATCACTGCTTGTTTTGTCGATTCAAAGAATAATCCGTAAAACAACTTTTGAAACTGATGATAAGGGGATGATTCGCCTGTAATTACTCGGATGCTTGTGGTCTCTCATGGTTTCGGCATAGTAAAGGTCTGTGGAATTATACCAAAGGTGTTACGAGTACTGCAGTGAGGGCTGTGCACATCGCAGGACGCCGAAACATCGTAGTTATGTTTGTTAATCGCTGCGGTCGTGGAGAATATTATAAAACTAATCGTTTCACTATCAGCTACCCGGTGAAAACATGTCCGTGTAAGCAGTGACACCAGAGATCTAGTGGTGGCGTATTTGTATAGTAACCGAAACATCTCTGGCCGTAGGTTAGAACCTCTTCACTGCTTGAATTTTGAAATCACCAGAAATGATAATCGATGACGTCCATCACAAGAAGTGAACTTCCTTCTGCCAATGGCTTTGTCAAAGAAGGCGAAGGAGCGGGCAGAGGTACAGGTCCCTCTCTTGCCTTTCGACTGGTAAAGTCTCCTTAAAAGTAGGAAGAAAAGCAATCACAAACGGGATAAGGATGCAGAGGGTAATGGAAACCACTGAGTTAAAGACACGCAGTGTGTATCAACTGGACATGTGCCCTGTAACTAAAAAAGTGTCATGCTGATCTCACTATTAACGAAAGATTCCAGACTAGTCTCCCATTGGTACATCGAGTATAGGCTAATATCAACAGCAGTAGAAAACGGTACATCGGGAGTAAGATTCGTTGTGAATACGAAGGTAAGGTAGAGTGTTATTGTGGACACTTTAATGACAGGGCTGCTCTCATAAGAATCGATAGCAAAATAACACTGACAACAATAGTTCAGGTATACATGCCAACGTCGCAGGCAGAGGTTGAAAGCTAGAGAACGTATACGAGGATACTGAATGGGTAAATTAAATGGTTACGAAAATCTAATAGTCATTGAGGATTAGAATGCGACCGTAAGAATGGAGTAGAAGAAAGGTTTACAGAAGAATACGTCTTGGTAGTGGGAACGAGGGAGGAGAAAGATTAATTGAACTGTACAATAAATATCAGTTAGTGATAGTGAATACTCTGTTCAATAATCATAAGAAGAGGAGATATATTTGGAAAAGGCTGGGAGATACATGAAGAGTTGAGGTAGATTATATCAGGGACAAACAAGGATTAGGAAAGCAGGTATTCGACTGCAAGGTTTACACAGGAGCATATACAGACTCATATCACAATTTAGTAGTGGAAAAGAGTAGGCTGAAGTTTAAGAGATAGTCAGGAAGAACCAATATGCAATGAAGTGGGATACGGAAGTACAAAGGAATGACGGGAGATGCTTGAAGTTATCTAAGGCTGCAGATGCAGCTATAAGGAGTAGCTCAGTAGGCAGTACAGTTAAAGGGGAATGGACCTCTCTAAAAAGGGCTATCACGGAAGTTGGAAAGATAACCGTAGGTACAAATAAAATAACTGAGAAAGAAGGAAGTACAAAATTTCTCTGGGAAACGAAGGAACACAGAAATACGAATCGCTACTTAACTAAATAAATAGGAAGCGAAGGGAAGTTAGGGTAAAATGGCAACATGAAAAACGTGAAGCAATCGAAAAAGAAATGAGTATCAGAAGGATGGTCACAGCATATAGAAAGGTCAAAATAACCGTTGGTGAAATTAAAAGCAAGTTTGATAACATGAAGGGGCAATGGAAATTAGACTTAAATGCAGAGGAGGAGGAGGTGGACAGGTGGAACGACGGGACGACGTGTGTGATGACATTATAGAGGAAACAGGAGTAGCCAAGGATCAGATAGAGTATTAGAATCAAAATTCAGAAGAGCTTTGGGGGAGTTAACATCAAATAAAGCAGAAGGGATGGATAGCATTCCATCGGAATTTCTAGAATTATTGGGGAAACGGCAACAGAACAACTATTCACGTCGATGTGTAGAATGTATGAAACTGGCAACACACCCGATACCTCATAACAAGGGTTTGCATTATTTTAAGGAAAGACACATATTTCGTCATTTCTCATTTCATAGAATACACTTTATTCCTTAACAACAATTACCATGATTAAAAATTAAAAACCTTGTAAAAATATGAATAACAATGCCTACAATAATTGAAGGAACTGAAAAATATCAGTACACTAATAAAAAAATTATCAATTTATATAATTAAAACCAGGAGTATACATGAGTTCCCACATACAATTAAAAATCGTACCAACTGGGTGTGATACCAAGCTGGTTCAACAAACTTAGTTTTAGCACTAAAATGGATTACAAATAACAGTTTCCGAGATTGGATAAAACTTTAAACAAATAGGCAACGCCCACGTACAAAAAGGTTAACAAGTCACACCACTGAGTGTGGCTGTTGGAAAGCACCTAACAACTTATAAACCTTTATAAAAATCCTTTAATCAACAAATGCGCAGTCCCCCAAAATACTAGAAAAGCTTGGAAGGTATGCAATTTAAATGTGATTCCCAACTGGTACACACGAGCAAAAACAATAGTAACAATCTTTAAATAAATATACATTCCCTCAGAACCCAAGAAATGTGTCAAATTACAGCAACGATGCAGGTTTGACAATGAATGGAGTTAGCTGGTGACTGCAGGTAAAAAACTCAACGTTCATACTCTTAAGTGAAAGCCTTTAAGATTTAACACGCTCTGGAACAAACAGGTTGAAATCAGTAACACTGACAGGTCACCATCCACACAATCACTCAAAAGCGTAATGGACATGACAAGTGCAGTTCTACAGATGCAGGCTTACGATAACAGGTACCAATAAAATATCAATACCTTCGCATTCAGGTGCGAAGAAGCCATGACTCCCAGGGTTTCTAGCAGATGATCTGCAGGTGCCGCAATGTTTAAGCCTCCAGAGTTGGTCCGGTGCTTGCTGACCTGATTGCACGCTACATTAGCTGTCCTTCCCGCAACTATCTGCTATCGTTACTAAATTAAGTCGGGGAACTTTGACCGTGACCAACCTAACAACTTTCTGCTTCACGAACTACACGCCAGGGCAGCAGGAGTGCCGCAAAAACCAACTCGCCAGCCACGTGGCCTGCAGCTAACTGCCAGTACCACGGGCCGCCAAACCCAACAACACACTTCTCAACCCAAGACTCTGATCTTGGCGTATGACCAGGCCCGATATCGGCTGTACAAGTAGCTAGTGTCGCTAATGGAGTGACATACCCGCCAAAATTAAATCCGCCACGGCTCAACACCGCCATATTTTCGAGGAAACATCATCCACACAATTCTCAAGACTGTAAGTGCCGACAAGTGCGACATTATCATACAGTCAGGTCAAGAGATCTTGCATCCAAGTTGCAGACAAGAATAATACACAGAAAAGTGAAAAAGAAAATTGAGGATCTGTTATTTGATGATTAGCTTCGCTTTACGAAAGGTAAAGGCAACAGAGAGGCTGTCCTGACTTTGCAGATGATAATGGAAGCAAGGCTGAAGGAAAGTTGAGACACGTTAATTGGATTCGTCAAGCCGGGGAAATCGTTAAACAATGTAAAACTGTGCAAGATATTCGGAATTCTGAGAAAAATAGAGGTAAGCTATTGGGATAAACGAGTAATGTAAAATATGTACAAAAAGAAAGAGGGTACTAGATCACTGTAAGACGTAGAACAAAGTGCTCGTACAGGGATGTATTCTTTAGCCGCTACTGTTCAATCTACACACAGAAGAAACAAAGAGGGAACTAAAGAAATGTTTAAGAGTGGGATTAAAATTCAGGGTGAAAGGATGTCAATTGTAAGATTCGCTGATGACATTGCTGTCCTCACTGAAACCGAAGAAGAATTACAGGATGTATTGAATGGAATAAACAATCTGAGTGCAGAACTTGGAATGAGAGGAAATCGAAGGAAGGCGAAAGTAATGGTTCAAATGGCTCTGAGCACTATGGGACTTAACTTCTGAGGTCATCAGTCCCATAGAACTGAGAACTACTTAAACCTAACTAACCTAAGGACATCACACACGTCCATGCCCGAGGCAGGATTCGAACCTGCGACCGTAGCGGTGGTGAGGTTCCAGACTGAAGCGCCTAGAACAGCTCGGCCACTCCGGCCGGCTATGTGGATGATGTTTTTTCGAAAATCTGGTGGTGTTCAGCAGTGGCGGCTTTCATTCTGGCGGGCATATCACTCCATTGCCGACACTAGCAACTTGTACAGCCGATATCAGAGTCTTTGGTTGAGGAGTGTGTTGTTGGGTTTGGCAGTTAGCTGCAGGCCACGTGGCTGGCGAGTTGGTTTCTGCGGCACTCCTGCTGCCCTGGCGTGTAGTTCGTGAAGCAGAAAGTTGTTAAGTTGGTCACAGTCAAAGTTCCCCGACTTAATTTAGTAACGATAGCAGATAGTTGCGGGAAGGACAGCTAATGTAGCGTGCAATCAGGTCAGCAAGCACCGGGCCAACTCTGGAGGCTTAAACACTGTGGCACCTGAAGATCATCTGCTATAAATCCTGGATGTTATGGTTCCGGCCACACAGCCCACACAGCAGTAGTCGAAACAAGGCCAGTACATCTCACTATATACGTTAATTTTGTCGTCTGCTGCTCCAGTTGACGATAACAGCGACACTTTGTTCGAATAAAATGGCGCTGAGCACTGACTTAACATCTGTGGTCATCAGTCCCCTATAAGTTAGAACTACTTAAACCTAACTAACCTAAGAACATCACACACATCCATGCCCGAGACGGGATTCGAACCTGCGACCGTAGCAGTCGCGCGGTTCCGGACTGAGCGCCTAGAACCGCGAGACCACCGCGGCCGGCTTTGTTCGAATATTCTCCTACTATTGTGTCATATTGTAAGTAGGCTGTTTAGGTTTTTATGTTAGTAACGCCACGTAGCGCTCTGTATGAAAATCACTAGCTGTGATGTGTGCAGTCTGTGGCTGGTTGGCATTGTTGGAATATTCGCTATTGTAGTGTTGGGCAGATGGATGTGAACAGCGCGTAGCGTTGGGCAGTTGGAGGCGAGCTGCCAACAGTGGTGGATGTGGGGAGAGAGATGGCGGAATTTTGAGAGCGGACGATCTGGACGTGTGTCCATCAGAAAGAGTAAATTTGTAATATTGGATAACATGAACTGATGTATGTATTATGACTTTTGAACACTATTAAGGTAAACACATTGTTTGTTCTCTATCAAAATCTTTCATTTGATAACTATGCCTATCAGTAGTTAGTGCCTTCAGTAGTTAGAATCCTTTATTTAGCTGGCAGTATTGGCGCTCGCTGTATTGCAGTAGTTCGAGTAACGAAGATTTTTGTGAGATAAGTGATTCATGAAAGGTATAAGTTACTGTTAGTCAGGGCCATTCTTTTGTAGGGATTATTGAAAGGTAGATTGCGTTGCGCTAAAAAAATATTGTGTGTCAATTTAGTGATGATCAGAATAAGTAAAGAGACAACTGTCTGAGTACGTTCAGTTTTGCTCAGCTGTTTGAAAATCAAATAACGTAAGAGGTTCATCAGCACAGTAATTCATAAATTTTTCTAAGGGAATGTTTCAATATTACCATGTTCTCTGGCTGGCAAAGTATATCTCCCCTAAGAGTATTCACCATGCGGCTTTTCTACAGGGTTCAAGATAAGCATAAGCCCACTGCTCTCATAGAGGAGTGGTTAATTTTTTTCTAATGACGGGGAGATAAAGAGTTCGATCCCTGATACTCATCTCAGATTTTCTGAGGACGTCTCCCAATCAGTCTCATCATACCATATGAGAAGTTCTTGAATATAGAAATAACGAAACTAACGCACAAGTTACCGACGTAGTGACGTATCGAAAGGCTCAAGCCGGAGTCGGAAGTGTCATTTATTTATTACAGCAAAAGTGCCAATCATCAGTTTTTCAGCTTCGAACGTGATGCTGGCGACTACGATTACGGTTCGTAGCATTTGCAGGAGTGCACACCAGTTCTAAAGGAGTTAGACGTATATTATATAGTGGCAGCAGGAAGGGGCCAATTTTCTTGAAAAATTGTGTCAACAAAATAAACAAAAAGTGGGTGGTCCTTAATTAACGCCAAAAGTTCGGCTTTCTTGGTCTGCAGGTATTTTTAAATTATTTTTCTACTCGTAAGTTTTGCTGTGATAGCCAAACAGGAAAATGCGAACGCGAAACGAAACGTTAGATGGCACCTCTCTGCAAAAATTTAATGTAGTGAAGGTGTGCAATTTCTGCAAGTATATCATCTCGTCTGCAAAAAGTGACTCGTTTTGAAACTGTATCTCATAGGCGGAACAGATTTTTTGAGAGTTTCTTTGCCGTTCTGGAAGTACATATCTTCACGACAAAAACTGTGAAGTACCTGCAGATTTGGTATCTCCTTGCATTTTCCCTTATTTCGCAGAAATTGTTGCCTGCCAAGACTTTTATCCGTATCAGCAATGAAAAATTTATTGTACGTATTTCGCCTCTTCTGTTTTGGTTACATACAGGGATGTTCTGACACACTCAATGACATAAAGGCGTGACATGCAAGAACATAGTTCTCATAGCTCTAGGCGCAAATGCATGTGGTGGTAGAAATTATCCACTATTCCATACACCAAGTGTGCACGCATTAGATAGCTGATGAAACAGCGGCAGATATGGTAAACAGTAAAGTTAAAATCTCGTGGAGATGATTCACATGAGCGGCAAAGATAGAAAGGTACAAGCGTTATGAGACTTAGAATGCAAAGATACTACTATATAGAGTTGATATGTTGGTAAAATCGGTGTGCAAAAAGGAAGAATGTGACAGAAATATGAGTTAAATAAAAGTAGAATCAAATAATGATACAGAGAGTGTTACCTGAAAATAAGTAAAGAGATGAAGTGATTGTCACGTAACAATGAAACAATATCCATAAAACACAATTATTAATAGAGGATCTACAATCTCAGGTAGAGATGGAAGCAGTGATCCATACATGCAAAAGAACGCAAGTACAAGGAGTGTGATAAAATGTAAGTTATTTACAAATATAAGAAAGAAACAAGTTTTATTTATTTATTTATTCATATGGCTCACATGCAGATTAAAAATACAGTTACATACCATTAGCATATGGATATTACAAGAATACAGAAAGACAAAACTACAAACAAAAATAGATGTGTGTGAATATGTAAGTTTGTAATCCATGTAAGAGCTGTATCGTTAACTTTCATGAGGTTCCATAAACTCTCCTTATAAGAGCGAAAGGGTTATTCATTTCTAATGTGCTTGACTGTTTGTTTCGGAGCCCCGCAGTCACAAACTGGAGACTCTGTAGCACCCTATTTTCAATAAGTTGACAGTTCTTATCCCATAGGTCTCTCACAGGTGCTAGTTATAAATCGGCGTATCATAGCCCAAATTTTTGCCAGGATGAACACAACTAAAGCCAACCATACCAGAAAACATCACGTTATAAGATGTGCCTGAAGCAGTATTTGAATCTCCTAAGGTCGGTCTGTTCAATCAAAATGTATTCTGGCAGGTCTCTAAATGCCCTATAAATTTCGATCTTTCCTAATTAATGAAGGTGTCTTCCTTTTCCGACGTATGGAAAGTTTCGAAAGGGTTTTAGATAGTCCCAAACTTGTCTTTACTCGTTCGAGAATGGTTAACAAACGACAATCTACAATTACCACTGGGGTCACTGTGTACGCAAAAATTAATAATCTTAAAACTTCTACCAGTTTGTCCTTTATAAAAGTTCTTGCATTCTTCACAATCAATTTTATAAACCCCTGACAGTGTGTAAGGTTTATTGTGATGCGCCCTACGGCGTATGGGCAAGGCCTACCGCGTTGTTAGTGTCTAGTCTTACTTTGGTGTTACGAAATTGTTTAGCTGTTCTTACATAAATAGATCCACTATGATGCCAACCCCCCCCCCCCCCCCCCCCCCACACTAAACCATGGGCATTGCGAATGGTGGGGAGGCCTGCGTGCCTCAGCGATACAGATAACTATACCGTAGATATAACCACAACGGAGGGGTATCTGTTGAGTCAGACACACGTGTGGGTCCTGAAAAGAGCAGCAGCCTTTCCAGTAGCTACAGGGGCTACAGTCTTGATTATAGACTGATCTGGCCTTGTAACATCAACCTAAACGGCCTTCCTGTGCTAGTACTCAAACATCTGAAAGCAAGGGGAAACTACAGCAGTAATTTTTCCTGAGCTCTACTGTATGGTTGCATGACGATGGGTAAAATATTCCGGAGGTAAAATAGCCCCCCATTCGTATTTCCGGGCGGAGACTACTCAGAAGGACGTCATCAGGAGCAACAAAACTGGTGTTCTACAGATCGGGGCGTGGAATGTCAGATTCCTTAATGGGCCAGGTGGGTTAGAAAATTTAAAAAGGGAAATGGATAGGTTAAAGTTAGATATAATGTTAATTAGTGAAGTTCAGTGGCACGAACAGGACTCCTGGTCAGGTACATGCAGTGTTATAAACATAAAATCAGATAGGGGTAATGCAGGAGTAGGTTTAATAATGAGGAAGAAAATTAGAACGTGGATAAGCTGCTATGTACAGCATCGTGAACGCACTATTGTAACCAAGATTGACACGAAAGCGACACTTACCAGGGCAGTAAAAGTTTATATGCCAAATAGTTCCGCAGATGAGAAGGAGATTGAGGAAATGTATGATGAGATAGAAGAAATTATTCAAATAGTTAAAGGAGTCATGGGGACTGGATTTCGTTAGTAGGAGAAGGAAGAGTGGTAGGCGAATGTGGAATTGGGGAAAAGAATGAAAGAGAAAGCCATCTGGTAAAACATTGCGTTATTTAATCATTTAAGAAGCATCGTTTCAGAAGCATGAGAGAAGGTTGTATATGTGGATGAGACTTGGAGGTACCAGAGGGTTTCATATATAATGGTTAGACAGAGATTTAGCAACCAGATTTTAAATTCTAAGAAATTTCCAGGGGAAGATGCGGACTCTGACCCAAAATTTTTTGGTTAGGAACTGAAAAAACTGCAAAAAGGCTGGAATTTAAGGAGATGGAACCTAGATAAACATAAAGAGCCACAGGTTGTAGAGGGTTTCAGAGGGAGCATTATGGAGCGATTTACAAGAAAAGAGGAAAGAAATATTGAAGAAGAATTGGTAGTTTTGAGAGATGAAATATTGAGGGCAGCAGAGGATAAAGTAGGTAAACAGACGAGGGCTAGCAGAAACCCTTGGATAACACAAGAGTTAGATTTTAATCGTTAAAAGGAGAAAATATAAAAATGCAATAAGAGAAGCAGGCGAAAAGGTATACAGGCCTCTAAAAAAATGAGGTTAACAGGAAGTGCAAAATAGCTAAGCAGGAGTGGCTAGAGGACAAATGTAAGGCTGTAGAAGCATATATCACTAGGGGTAAGATAGATACTGCCTACAGGAAAATTAAAGAGACAGTTTGGAGAAAAGAGAAGCACATGCATGAATGTCAAGAGCTCAGATGGAAAACCAGTCTTAAGCAAAGAAGGGAAAGCAGAAAGGTGAAAGTACTATATAGGGGTCTATACAAGAGAGATGCACTTGAGGGCAATATATTGAAAATGGAAGAGTACGTAGGGAAAGATGAGAAGGGAGATACGATACTGCGTGATGTTTTTGACAAAGTACTGAAAGACCTAAGTTGAAAAAAGGACCCGGGAGTAGACAATATTGCGTTAGAGCTACGATAGCCTTGGGAGAACCAGCCATGCCAGAACCCTTCCATGTGGTGAGCAAGATGTACGAGGCAGGCGAACTACCGTCAGACTTCAAGAAGAATATAATAATTGCAGTTCCAAATAAAACAGTTACTGACAGGTGCGAAAATTACAGAACTATCAGTTCAATAAGTCACGGCTGACAATTCTAACACGAATCATTCACACAAGAATGGAGAAATTCGTAGAAGTCGACTTCGGGGAAGATCAGTTTGGATTCCGGAGAAGTGCAGGAACACGTGGGGCAACACTAACCCTACGACGTCTCATAGAAGGTAGATTGAGGAAAGGCAAACCTACATTTACATCGTTTGTAGACTTAGAGAAAGCTTTTGACAATGTTGACTGGAATACTCTCTTTTAAATTCTAAGGGCGTCAGTGGTAAAATACCAGGAGTGAGAAAGCCTGTTTACAACTTGTACAGAAAGCAGAGGGCAGTTGTAAGTGTCGAGGGACATGAAAGGGAAGCTCTGGTAGGGAAGAGAGTGAAACGGGTCTGTATCTCATCCCCGATGTTATTCAATCTATATATTGAGCAAACAGTAAAAGAAACAAAAGAGAAATCTGGAGTAGGAATTAAAGTCCAGGGAGAAGAAATAAAAACTCTGAGGTTTTTCGATGACACTGCAATTTTGGCAGAGACGGTAAAGGACTTGGAAGAGCAATTGAATGGATATGAACATCAACAAAAGCAAAACGAGGATCATGGAATGTAGTAGAATTAAATCAGGTGATGCTGAAGGAATTACATTAGGAAATGGGACACTTAAAGTAGTAAACTAGTTTTGCTATTTAGGAAGCAAAATAACTGATGATTGCCGACGTAGGAAGGATATAAAGTGCAGAATGGAAACGTTAAGAAAAGCGTTTCTGAAGAAAAATTTGTTTACATCGAGTACAGATTTAAGAGTCAGGAAGTCCTTTATGAAAGTATTTGTATAAAGTATAGCCATCTACGGAAGTGAAACATGGACGATAAATAGTTAAAACAAGAAGAAAATAGAGGCTTTTAAATGTGGTCCTACAGATGAATGCTGAAGATTAGATGGGTAGATCATATAATTAATGAGAAGGTGCTGAATATAACTGGGGAGAGAGAAATTTATGATACAAACTGAAAGAAGGGATCGGTTGGTAGGACACATTCTCACACATCAAGGGATCACGAATATAGCACTGGAGGGAAGCGTTTAGTGTAAAAATCGTACAGGGAGACGAAGAAATGAATACGGTAAGCATACTCAGAGGGATGTACGTAGGCTGCAGTAGTTACTCGGAGATGAAGAGTCTTGCACAGGATAGAGTAGCCTGGAGAGCTGCGTCGAACCAGTCTTAGGACTGAAGACCACAACAACAGCATATGGTGTGGGCAAATATTTAAGTTTAGCTTCCGCTGCTTTCTGCAGTGTGATCTCATCAGTAATATTGCTACTGAATAATTCTGCAGCAATTATTTTATCGATCATTTATGCAATGAAGCAGTTGTTCAATGTTACATGTCTGATCCCTATTTTTTTGTCAGTTTCCGTTTGCTTCATGGGAAGACTGACACTGTCTATGAATCGTAAAATGGAAAAATGTCTTCTTGGGAGGGGAGCAAGCATGAATTATTGTGGATAACATTGTCAGGGGTAGTGGGCTTACTATAGGTATCTCGGTCGCTCAAGAAAACCCCCTATATTTTAGTGGGTATGCCTGCCTGATTTAAAATTCTAGTATTTTTTTCCTGTACGTTACTATTCTGTAAAAAAACATAGTTTTCATCGTACCCAACCGGCACTAGAAAGGTTTGCTTCTTGACCGTAACTAAAATCGACTCAATGTTACTTATAAAGCGTCTTGAGTGCAAAAATGTTTATTCACATGACCGGTTTCGATTCCTCTAGAGCCTTCTTCAGATCTATAACGATAGAGTTACTAATTTACTATTTCACAAACGCAAACCTTTTTCATCCTATCCGATCAACCTCAAATGTACCAGAACGTACCTGCAATTTCGGTTACAGGAGTAACCCGTCCACATACAGCAACCTTCACATGCTGCGTCAGATACAATTGTTTGGCAGAATGCACGTCATTTATATTAATTATAAAACTATTACCGACAGATGGCGACTGGTACATTTGTTATATTACAAATGCACATACTGTATTAAGCAGATTTTTGTAATTTACTTTTATCTCTACAATTACTTAATTAAAATCTGTAGATGTCAAAGTTAAAATCCGTACTTGTCAAAATTAAAATACACAGTAAAATTATCATTTTTGTACGATCTAAAACAAAGGACCATTTATATATGCTTTGCACTGGTGTAGACTTGCTTGCCTCCATGGTCTGCTTCCGTGGTTCCCGCTATTTCCGTGTTGTGCCGCGAGCCGTTCAGACGTCTGATGTCCATCGCCTTGGGTAAGAGGACCGTGCAGGAGATGGGAAGCATGAATTTAGCATATTCAGAAAACAAACATGTACAGATGTAGTTATTAATGAGCGCTCTTGTTACCCACCGCGATACAAAAGGGCATATTTTGCTTCGATGGTATGCAGGCTACTAAGATTGCCACTAAGCCAACAGGAAGTAGAAAAAGAACTAAGTATTTTAATAAAGTGGCGGCAGCGAACGGATATATGTGTAAGGAGGTGATGAATATTTATAACAAGATAAAGAAGAGGCAAGTGAAACCAATAGAAGGAAGTCAGGTCGCAGTTAAGACGAACAACAAGGAAGGCTGGATTGAGTTAGGGCAAGAACCGGCTGCAGTTTGTGTGGCCAGTATAAGTAAATAAGTAAGTAGGTAGGTGAATTTATAGGCACTCTTTATAGTCTTCTCTTCGGTTTCACATATTATGAAGGCAAGCATTGTAAAATGATTCAGGTAGATCTGACGTGAACACCAGTGAACGTATTTGACCCACTGCAGTCCTCATTCCTTATAAACAAGCGCAGGGAAAAACCTTGTCTCATGCAGGATGGCACAAGATGTGTTATATATTTTGTGACGTGTCTCACAGAATAGTGTTCTGTCTGAGAAATTAGTAGCCAGTAACTATTTTCCAGCTTCCGTGAAGCCTAAGAGACAATATATTGTGATGATCCACTCCAACAAGTATGAGTTTATTTTGCAGCTACGATATCCAGCGTAAATAATTTCACCACTGACTGGAAATTCACCTCTTTGCGGTGTTATGAGACGAAGGCCGTTAAAATTCAGACTCATAATACCACGAACGATGAAATTCGAAAAATGTAGCCTTTTTTTAAACAACTATAAAATTTTGCAGGGAATATTTTTTTCCTTTACTCACGATGCTGTCATAGACATTACTGAAGAAAAAACCTGCAGTCAGCCAAACTTTTTTCACAATAGTTTATTTCGCCGTAATAAATTTCGTTCCTGAGCTCATCATCAGACGTCAGCCGGGGTTTCTTGTAGAAATTTTACATTCCTGTCCTATAACAGAAACGAATGTACATGATTTTCTTGTTTACAGAAGTTTTACATTATATATACTGTTTCCATTTTTTAGTTGCTGCAGAAAACATTTGTCTCTATACCTTGGAGCATAGCGGGTCTGCGTCATCTGTAAGAATCACGTCGAACGTGAACGTGACTAAAGACAAGATGGCGTACTTGTGCGTCAACATGTAATTTCGTTGGTTGTATTAGACAACAAGATCATGCAATGGCAAAAACATGGTGTATTTTTTCTTTACGATATTATTTTTTTTAATAAATGTGAAGGTTAGCATTAGTAAAAGTTATGGGACACAGGTGAAGCAGAAAATAAATTCAAAAGGTTAATAACTACACACAATAAAAAGAGAGTAGATTTTGATGCAATATGTCCGTTCTAAAAACTGCCACAAAACCATTTCTGGATTCAGTGACATAACAGCTCAACGGCTTACCCGTGCAGATCGGGACAGTGAATATCCTTACACGGGTCAAAATGATCTCAAAATTTACACAGCTCCCAATAACGATGTTACAACACGTTCTTAGGATGTACTTACACCGCGAAAGAGCGCAAAAGGAGAAAGTATTTGCGCTAACACTTTATCAAGAGACACACGGGAAACACTAACTCACTACATAAAATATGTGAAAAGAAAAATTCTCAATGTGTGAAGTTTGAGACCTATGAAATTACAGTTAGTAAATTCGTGGCCCTGTCGTCTAACGACACGGGCATTTTTATCAGATGTAGACATTTTTATCAGACGCAGTGCTATTACGGAATGAATAAAGTGCCTATCGAATACATGAATTAGAGGCAGTTAGAGGCGCGGATCGACAACGTACTGCGCGGACGCTGCCGCATGTACTCTGAACCACTTTTCTTTATTATAGCAGATCTGTCCACATCTGTTTCACTGTGTTGATCGTCGTGCTATACAAACGAAGGATATGAATCATAGTTAAGGCCTGAGAAGTTACCGCAAATATCCGACGGTGAGCTTTTTAATGTATTACTGCAGATTTATATAATAATTTTATGTTCTATAACAACTAGCAGCACTGTTAAATATACCTGTAGAAATATCTAGATCCACTGTGTTTAAAACGTTACTCAACAGTAAAAATATTTTGTGCATCAAGTTTTTGTGTTAAATCTTATTTTTTCAGATGTATCATTTTAACTATTAATAGAATTCATCCACACTACACTGTACGACCAAAAAACATTTTATACTTGTCTTTTGTCTTTTCACAATGTCTGTAGTCCAGAAGGACAATCTCGCCACTTTATGTGTCATGTGATTCAATAACTGCCTTTTATACTCCAGAATACATTCCATAGGCTGGGTATCTTCAATTTAGCGCATAATGTGAAATCTTTATCGGTAGGAAACTCATGGGTCGTGAAGTCTACTGATGCAAGATAGGTAGAGGAGTATTACATTGGACGCTCAAGAGTCGTGACCTAACAAACAGTTTCATCTCTGTCTTATGGGGATGTCTGTTAGGCACCTCCCTCTTAACATAGGTACTGTCCTCTGCCCCAGTTCCTGGCCGCTATTTGCTGATAACCGAGCAGCTGTTATTTAAGTATTACCCTCACAGCGAAGGAAAATTAGACTTGCTTCTTGACAGACATCTCCACATTCAATCCACAGCTTCTCTTGTTGAAATTTTGCTATGGATCTTAGTAATACAAATACGCTACACGGATAGTGGAAAGCAGCCTACTCAGGTAGTGTGTTTGCAAGCGCCACTAAACACGAAATGCCATCAACTTCTGTAACAAGGAGCGATTACATATAAATAACAGAATGTGGACCCTTTGTGAAAAATTTTTGGAAATTTGTGGTAAATTCCTATGGGAGAAAATTGCTGAGCTCATGGGTCCCTAGGCTTACACATTACTCAATCTAACTTAATGTAACTTACACAGAGGACGACAACACACACACCCATGCCAGAGGGAGGACTCGATCCTCCGACGGGGGGAGCCGTGGCAAACCACCTGAGACCGCGCGGCTACCCAGCGCTGCTACCCTTTGTGAACTCCTACTACTGTTTTGTCATTCTTTCCTCGTGGTCGCTCATGCAACATTTAATGTACTGGGTGAGTCACTAACTCATACGAAGAGATACTCGGTGGAATGTTTTGTGTATCGCATAACAAACATAAGTATTAAATACGAACATCAGTAGACAGGGTGAGTCACTAACTATTGCCACGTAGAATAACTCCGAAAGTATGATAGGAACTGAAACGTTTATGGGACAAATGTTGCATGGGGCTACGGGGGCCATAGTATGACGTTGGTTTTTTGTTGATAGATGGGGTCGCTTCAGAAATATGAAGGTGAACTTCGTTTTTTTTTTTGTTTTTTTTTAATGGGATGCTATAGTTTGGTACTTATTTTGTTATAAGCGGCTATCGAGACGAATCCAATGATGCGTAACATTAAGATCTTTGGAGGTCAACGAAGGTCAAAAGGTCGCATGAACGTCCATTTACAGAAGGTGTTCGAAGTGATGACCATTGGTATCAATGCAGTGCTGCAATCTTCTTATCATGTACTGAGTGGTTTCACATCAGCACTTATCGAAGCACATGCTCTGACGATTCCATCTCTTATATATTCAGCTGTAGTTGGAACATCTTTACAAACAATGTCTTTTACGAATCCCCACAAGAAAAAATTCAGCCCAACGATTTGGGAATTGTATCTGTAACTCATTTCGATCCATTAGCTACAAATTTGCCGGACACCCATCGTGTTGATACAACATTCTGTTCCTTGTTCCTAAAGATAATTTTTCCAATAACCGACCTAATGATTCTTGCAGGAAAGTGGTGTACTTTTTTACCATTAAGATTTCTGTCGATGAAGCAGGGGACTATAATTCTGTACTCCTGAATCCCACACCATACATTAACCGACCACGGTTTTTGGTGTGCAACATGCCGCAGCCAACATGGATTTTCAAAAAATGGCTGTGAGCACTATGGGACTTAACATCTATGGTCATCAGTCCCCTAGAACTTAGAACTACTTAAAACTAACTAACCTAAGGACATCACACACAACACCCAGCCATCACGAGGCAGAGAAAATCCCTGACCCCGCCGGGAATCGAACCCGGGAACCCGGGCGTGGGAAGCGAAAACGCTACCGCACGACCACGAGATGCGGGCGGGATTTTAATTTGCCCATTAATGTATGTTATGCAAATTTACATTTCCATGGTTCGTGAATGTAGCTTGGTCAGTAGATAAAATCAAGTTAATAAATTGGTCATCCCTCTGAATCCGAGGTTGAGCCCGTTGGCAGAATTCAATCCGACACATACAATCCGTACCAGTTAATTCTTGGTGGAGACAGATATGGTAAGGATGATATTTTTGGCTATGCAGAACACGAACAACACTACTTTGGTTCATGCCAGATTCCCTTGCAATCTGCCGTGAACTAACACAAGAATCTCGAACCACAGTGGCAAGAGTACCAATTTCCGTATCCTAGTAACTTTCATTTGCCGGATATGTTTCCGATGCGTTACAGTTATACACGTACTCAAATTATCATAGAATTATTTAATTGTACGACGTGTAGGGTGAGTACGTTGAGAATATCTTTCAGTGTATGTCTGTAACTCTCACTGAATTTCGTTGGCGTCCTCCGTAAATGAGAAGCATATAGACTTGTTCTTTGAAGGAACACATTATTCACATTCGCTTCATTCGACGATAATAGTCTTACCGTTTCTATTAGTGTTGTATTGAGAAACAGTCGAATCGTGTTTACATGCCAATGGCACGTTAGACGGACACGCCGTTTTCGGCAAATATTTACTATTTGCACGATATACGAGAGAGGATTGTCAGAGCATGTGCTTCAATAAGTGACGAAATGATATTGAATATCACTCAATCTATGATCAGAAGATTACAGCACTGCATTGATACCAATAGTCATCACTTCGAACACCTTCTGTAAATGGACGTTAATGCCAACTTTTTGATCTTCGTTGACATTCAAGGACTTAACTGTTAGACATCATTGGATTCGTCTCGATAGACTATCACAGAGCTTAACAACTGGCCGGTTTTGTGCGCGAGTACTAACGTCTGCTCAGGCATGTGCTCGCGAGCAGGTGCAAGGTCGCGCAGTAGGGAGAGAGGGGTGGGAGGGCAAATGCGCGCGCACGTTTGAATAAGGCCGCTGCGTGCCTATTGAATTCGCGCCGACTGTGTAACGTTTAAAGTACTACGATCAGCTCTTAACAGTCACTTCGCTAGTTAAGAATCATGTGATGTCGCCGTTGTGTAACCCCTTAAAATTGCCTTCGCTTAGCGAAATAATCGTCGCTTATTCATTATTCTCTTGGACATTGGCTCAAATGGTTCAAATGGCTCTGAGCACTGTGGGACTTAAATCTATGGTCATCAGTCCCCAAGAACTTAGAACTACTTAAACCTAACTAACATAAGGACATCACACACATCCATGACCGAGGCAGGATTCGAACCTGCGACCGTAGCGGTCAAGTGGTTCCAGACTGAAGCGCCTAGAACCGCACGGCCACACCGGCCGGCTCGTGGACATTCCCATACTAAAAAGATTTATTCGTAAGTCAACCATATTGGAGGTTGATGGCCAAATCATCGACACTGCAGGTGGTACTGGCGAGGTTCAGAACCAGACAGTTTGCACACACAAAAGTGGAGTTTATTTCTCCAAACCTATATCCTAAGGTGCACAGACGTGTTGCAATCTACGATCGCAAAGGAACATGGCAGCCAAACTGAGGGGCACGTTGCCCGAAAAAGTGCGGAAGCTGGGTATGAAGTCCTGTCACAAGCAAAGCTGGTAGGCAAGGGAGCGACCCAGAAGTACCTGGCTGCCCTAGTCAGTTCACTCTACGTCCCCAGGGGCCATTTCCGGCCCTTGCATTGGCTGATGGAGGGGCATCCTGCGCGTCACTGGCAGTACTCGCATAATAACGCCCTGTGATCAAAAATGTTTGCCGTATGAACGCTGCCCTCGTGAACCGAGTGTGGGTAGCCGAGTTCCTGGCAACATCCGTACAGCACTGTCCGAGGCTCAGCCACAGTTGTAATACAACAAGTGGTTCCAGATGAATCAAATGCAAATTAGCCAAATTCGGAGAAAAACCTCAATCCTTTCGTTAATCACTCAGTCTGACTGCTCACAATGCAGACTATCACACGAGCAAAGACGGAACAGCTACTGTGTTGTGTCACTGTTGGTAATAGTGGTTATTCACATTGTTTCGCTTTCGTCGTTCGCAAATATAATTAGACTCAATATCACAGTAGAAATTGATCTTTCGTTGCACATACTCGTAAAATTAAAATTTGGCCATCATTTTGTCTATAATCAGAAACAGAACAATGTTTTTTTTCTGACATTGTGCGTGAAACGGTGCACATCATGAGGAGTTTCTTTGTGGATCCAGGCAATCTTTACATCACAAAGGAAATGGAAAATACCTTCGAGAGCGGCATTCTGATAGTGGAGCTAAGTACTGTGGAATCCTTGGTCCTTTCTGTGGGATAATCACAAGTTGAATAGGGAGAGTCACAACGGCTGTAGCTTTAGAGTAGACATCTAGTTCTCTTGTTTGCTATGAAGTAGAGATGAATCTCTACGAAAAGCAGCACAATAGGGGATTTGGAGATCTGAAACCATTTTATTTAATCTCCTTTTATATCCGGAACACTATGTTTTCTCATCATCACATACACAAGAGAATAGAATTTGTCAGCCTGATGTTTAAAGAATTCCAAACTTTGGGATTTTTGTGTTGATTCTGGGATTTACAACTGTCTACCACGTGCGAGGTTCAAATGGTTCAAATGGCTCTGAGCACTATGGGACTTAACTTCTGAGGTCATCAGTCCCCTAGAACTTAGAACTACTTAAAGCTAACCAACCTAAGGACAACACACACATCCATGCCCGAGGCAGGATTCGAACCTGCGACCGGAGCGGTCGCGCGATTCCAGATTTTAGTGCCTAGAACCGCTCGGCCATTCTGGCCGGCCCGCGTGCGAGGAATGTCGATAATCATTATTCTGTACGGAGAGGACAAATTATTTTAAGTTCCATCTGTAGTAAAGTTGGAGTCTTCTTGCAAAACTTCCCACCATACGCTACCTGATGTTCTGTGTAACGCAGAATTGACCGCTAGATGTCAAGAGTGGCGGAACTGCCAGTAAAAAAGAAGGCAGGTAGTACTGTTGCGTCAGTAGCGAAGCAGCAACAGTAGAATAGCGCAGTCAGGAGTGGTCAGTGACACCTAACGTGGACTAGTCATTCAGTTATCATCTCAGTAGAAAATCCATCAGGGATATTTGTACCCTTCTAACGATACCCAAGTAGACGGCGATGAGATTGTGGAGTGTAAAAACGAGTTGACAACGACGACGTAACGACTATAGCTAAACCAAGACTAGGTAGATCTCTTGTAATGACGTACAGATACTGTCTACCATTGCGGATGGGGGTTATAAATAATCGAAATCAATTGGAGGGGTCACTGACCATCTAGCACGATTACTGTGAGTAGGGAGATAAAAAGAATGGGGTAGAATGGTTAAGCTGCCCATCATAGGCGTCAGCTGGAATGTAAATAATGGCAACACTGCTGTGGAGACACTATGGCCGGCCTCTGTGGCCGCTTCAGTCCGGAACCGCGCTGCTGCTACGGTCGCAGGTTCGAATCCTACCTCGGGCATCGATATGTGTGACGTGCTTAGGTTAGTTAGGTTTAAGTAGTTCGAAGTCTAGGGGACTGACGACCTCAGATGTTAAGTCCCATAGTGCTTAGTGCCATATGAACCATTTTTGAGACACTATGCAATGGTATCTACCATTGGCGCTGATTGCACACGTTGTTATTATACCTACCTTATCTCCGAGAAAATGGACTTGCCCGAATCACGTCATCGGCGTGCGCGCAATCGAGGGAAACACAGTCACTTTTGAGCGAGCGGTCTAACGTAACGGTGTCACTATGTTTTCGAAACAGGAACAACCGAGTTGGATCAAGACTGAATGTGCCAGAGGTCGTAAAGTACGACAGTATCATCAAAGTCTTCAAGAGGCATGCGGGGAATCGGTTATGCCGTGCAGAGCAATGGTGCGTTGGGTAAAAGCCTTCAACGAAGGTCGGCAAACTGTGGCAGACATGCATCGGCAGGTCCTCCTAGCGTCCGTGTTGCCGCGTTAGTGGACAGAGATCGATGCCACACGATTCGCGAGCTCGCACATGAAATCGGATTAGCGCATACGACAGTGCTTCACATCCTGAATGAACGCCTGGCAATGCGAAAAACTGCATCACCATGGTTGCCGCATGACTTGACGGAAATGCAGAAATGGATGCGTTACGACGCTGCTCAGACTCACTTGGAGCGCTATGACCGCGAAGAAGAGGCTTTCTTATGCCGTATCGTAACACTGGATGAGAAATGTGCCACATCTTACGCGCAAATCCTACGAATCCTACGAATGGCGTCATTATGGGTCGCCGCGAAAGTCGAAAGTGCGTCAGAGCCCAAGTATGGTGAAAGTTACGGTGATTCTCGAGTACGACTGTGATGGTGTTATCCTAATGCATTACGTTCCTCCACGGCAGACCGTCAACACTGTTACTGTTCGTTTTTGGAGCATCACATGCGACCCAGTTTTGCGAAAGAAGCGGTGACACTTTCTGCGCAACCCACCAATCATTTTGCACGACAGCGCGTGGGCGCATACAGTGCAAGCTCTGGCTGCCCTGCTCGGTCGATGGGACTGGGAAGTACTGTACCACCCACCATACTCCCCTAACTTAAGTACTTGTGACTTTGATTTGATTCCGAAGATGAAGGAACTACTTCGTGGCTTTCGCTTCAGAACAGTTAGATTCAACAGACAATAGACTGCTGCATTCGCACCATCAACAGAACAGACTCTGCTAACGGTATACTACGCCTTCCACATAGCTGGCAACAGGTTCTACACAACGCTGGTGACTACTTTGAAGGACAGCACAGGTGCAAACATGTAACTCTTTTGTATCGGTTGTGAATAAATAATTGCCACTACTTAAATTCCAACCCCTGTATATGTAGTCGGTGCTCGGTGATGCTTGAAGCGATGTAATGCATGATGCCATTGAACAGTGGATGTCTGGAAACGAGTGTTTTGTAGTTATGAATCACACCATAACATGTGGCAATGTGTGTGGCGGATGCCGGGAGAATGTACGATAAAAAATGGAACACCACTGGGATGAGTTAGAAGGTCGACTTCGCTCCAGACCCTAGTATTCAACATGACTACTTTCCCTGATTTCAGCTCCTGAGGAAGAATATTCTTCCACTCCTTGACACACATTCACACACTTGATCAAAAGCATCCCCAGCAATTCCATCTGCTATAAAAAACGAGGTATTGATGCATCTCATGTTAATGTCCACTGATACGAGTATAGATACTTCTGACCAGATAGCGTAAATAAATCAACTTTAGACGAACTTAAGATGCATTCGAGGTTCGTCTCTGTGAAGCGCGATGTTGTCTTACATCTGAACCGTTTCAAGACAGGCGATTTATAAACATAAGTCAACCGTTATTTCCTATCACAGAATAAAATTATGTATTTCATCAGTATTTATTGGAAGACTGTGGATTTCATGGCCACAATTCATTCGAATAACAGGAACAAAAACGGAGACAATTCTACCAAATTATAGAACTTCATTGGAAGTACTAAAATAGATAAAGTGTAGCAACGTGTAACAATTCAACGATATTACTACATACAAATGAATTAAGTGGTAAATGAACTTGATGAAAACATTTTTAGCTGCAGTGGATACATTTTGAATGTTTACCATTCTTGTTATACTTTATGTAAGGCTTATTTTCACTAACTGAAATGAAAACAACAGAGCAGTACAATAATTACCAAGTGAAGAGAAATATGGAACAATGTATAATCAAAATAATCAAGTAGAATCCTGACAATGTGATCATCTACGGTACTTTGTGTCTCACTTTCTGGCCCTCGGGTAATAGGCTCGTCATTTTCTAGCATTGGAAATGAGTTAATGAGCTCGTAAAATATCAGTGGTACAGATATCCAACAGACCTTTCATTTCTTACTATATCTTATGGAGATCCGTAATATTTTACGTTATTCACGTAACGCTGGTGTAGTTTGCAGCCGAATGACGGAGAAGGTCAGGTAGTTTCGAACTTACAGGCGTTCTTGACATTACAAGGTTTTTCTAGAGGTTGTATTGGTGACTAACGACACTTTTCTCTGAATTTCCAGGTGATGCCAGGAAACGAAGTCTCCCCTAAAGTAGCAGAATTTACTGAGTAGCTGCTGCTGTCCAGTAAACCATTTCACTGGATATGCTATCTGTTTGGCCTGATGCCATTCACAGTTGATGTGAAGACTGTTTCACTGAAGCGATGAAAATCTGATGTGGTCATACTGACGTTCACCGGCATGGCGCAGCTTGTTTCTGCTTGCGTTTTACTGTTCTTTGGTTTCAGCATGATTCAGACCTTTTCTACAATAACCATTATTGTAATTGCCAGAATTTGGCGCTATCCACTATTTGTCTTCGTTTCCTTAACTTATGATGCCTTTTACAATACAAAAAATTACGAGTAAATACTGCTGCTGCCAGCGTTATGTGATAGTATAGTGATGACCCATATGGGGTCAGTCAGTGTTCCTTCAGACAGGATTGTGAAGTTGGAGTTAATATTTTTATTTTGTTATTTTTGTTTGTCATGCTCTCTTCATTTTTCTGTTGATGGTACTCGGAATCAGTTGCTGTATGCAGCATTTAGTTTGTATGATTAGGGGCAACTCTACTAACACTTTTAAAATTTGCCAATTTTCAGTTGTTAACAAGGCATAGGATCTCACTCGTTAATACTTGTGTACTTGCTATGAGAAAAAATATGTTTGCCACACGTCCTGCGAACGATTCTTCAAGAAAACGTCTTGTGCCAGGTGGTAATCTGCAAGTAAACCCTGGAGGGGTACGTCGGTTCCCATTCTATATAAGATCCCTTAGGCGAGCATATGCAGCTGTTAATGAATTAGCAGCAGTGGTGACCTCTGCTCACAAATATTTCCTGCTGTTATATTTGACAATACTGTCGCTGTTAACTGTAGTGCCGATTTACTTCAATGGAAAAAAATCGTTATTCCCTGGTTCGACCAGTTATGGTGGCTGGCGATCGTGGTTGGGTACAACAGTGAGTGTATGTACACTAGCAGTTGTGGTACTCCCTGCTCACTGGGTGGAGATGGAAGCCTGCCGCTCTCAGAAGCTGTGCACGCAGCTGCTGCCGGAAGGGCGGCGTGTGGGCGGCGCCGCCCACCGCGAGCTGCGGCTGCTGGAGCGGCAGGTGTCCTCTGGACGCCCCGTGGTCAGCCTGCTGGACGTGCTCACCGTGAGGCTGAGCCTCGTCAGTGCATTCATCTCCATAGTGACCACATACACCGCCATGTTGCTCACGTTCTGGCCGTCAGGTAACGTTGTCGTAAGCTTCTGATACTGAAAACGAGGTAGTTATCTCGTAAACTATAATTTACAATCCTGCGATGAAAAAATTGTTTAAAATTTTTATAGTGATTGTAATGGTATTTGTTGCACTCAATACAGAAAAATAGGTAAAAAATTCCATCACCCTTTGTTTACCCACAAACGACATATTGAATTTTTACTTATAAGGCGTTTTTAACATATTACAGACTACAACCTTTCTGTAAAATTTACATAATATCTTTAAAATGTAACATTTATAGCCTAATAAGTTAACTTGCAACTGTAATGAGTCTAAATCTAGGTTGCCATCGTCACGTGATAAAGCTGATAGAATCCGCTTCACACTAGATTTGCTCCCAGTATGGTGTGTCTGTCAGTACAAGTTCCACTCTGCCTCCTTCCCCCTCCGCATACTATCTGCTCTGCACTGCAAGGCCAAGCTATTGTAATTGTGGGTGTAATCCCTCCACTGAGCGCACTTCCATTGTTTCTTAGTTGAAGTGAAATTTAGTTATGTGTTTATAAAGGCTCCTAGAGGTTATGTGAACTACCCTGATTGTTTCTGCTAGATTTGTCGACTTATACTCTTAAAAAGCAACAGAGAATCATTTCTCATTTTGTTAAAATGGTAAACTTTGCCTACTTTGATTCGAAAGTGGCCGATCAATGTAAATCAGTGGCTTCTCACAAAGTCTATCCTGTGCATGTAGAAAATCTGAGACAATGGTTCGAAGGTAAAAAATGTCATTTCGTTTTGCAATACCTATGATTTCAAGATAAGCGAAAAGTCACAGTGATGTCTGTTATTTTTGCTGTTGCAGTGTGCAAGGTTTTAATTTGAAAATTAAAAAGGAGATTTTGTATCAGAACATTCCCTAGGTTGTGCGTCCTGTACCTTGTACTCCACCTACACTAGAAATCATTTTAGATGATGTTCATCAGTTGTCCCAAGGAACTGATGACAACGCAGATGAAGGTAATTAAGAGCGCCACTCCCCCAGCAATGACCAAAACATTTCACAAATTAGGAAGTTACTGCTTTGGTGAGCGAGATAGGCGATTAGGCGATTTCAAAGGATATAGCCAAGGTTTTATGGTCGAGGTTGCAAGAAAAAGTGTTGTTGTCTACTTGAATATCTTTTTCTTGGTACAGCAGTAGAGAAGAAGAGTTTGTGCCTTTTTTGTCTCGAGTGGGTGACCTCATTTTTTGTACTAATGTTCCTGGGTTAATGGAGACATTCACTATCAAATACGAAGCTGATGAATGGAGACTTTTTGTTGATTCCTCTAAAAGAAGCCTAAAAGCAATTATTCTGCAAAGTGGCAAACAATATGCATCTGTATCAGTAACAAACTCAATTAATTTTAAAGAATGTTATGATAACCTTGAATTGGTCCTTATCAAGCCCTGTATTTTGATTATTTGTGGGGATGTGAAAGTGATCTCTATTTTTCTAGGCCAAGAGAATGGCTACACTAAGTTCCTCGCTACCTCTATGAATGGGATAGCCATGATCAAAAAAAAATTTTGTTAAAACAGAATGGACACTAAAAAAATTTGGCTCCTGGTGTCCAGAACGTTGAGAAGGCGAGTTTAGTGAATCTTAAAAAGATTTTCCTTCCACTACATTACTTCAGTTTGGGACTGATGAAACAATTCGTCAGAGCACTGGCTAAATAAGGAGAGTGTTTTAGATATGTTTGTGAGCAACTCCCTCTCCTCTCTAAGGAAGAACCTAAAGAATGGTATGAAAACTTCGAGCTGAAAATGTCAAACCAGGAAAGGAAAGCATGGAAGTCGTTTAAACAAGTGGTAACTGGCTTTCTAGGAAATAAAAAAGACCCGAACTATAAAAATGTAGCCGATAATCTGTTAATTTCCTTCATTCTCATCTGGACTATTTTCCAGAAAGTTTAGGAGCTGTCAGTAAAGAGAAAGGTGAACGATTCTATCAAGACATAAAACATATGGAACAAACCTATCAATGACTCTGGGACGTGAGAATGATGGCTGACTACTGTTGGATGTTAAAAAGAGAAAATCCCTAACTCCACAGCAGGAGAAGTACAAAAAAGAAGTTTAGAAGGAAAAATCTAACCTTACTACAGAGATTTTTAATAGTGTTGTAATGAAGCGTGATCAACTTTTCTTACTCTACATTTACGATTAATCTATCTTTAATGTAGTTTAATAACATTGTACGTAAATGATAGTGTTATAAAACAGTATTCTCAGGATTTTTCTGAGACGTTTTAGCTCTTTTTGTAGACAAAACTTGTATGAGCGCAAAAAACCAACATCATTTCTGAAAACAGCGCCAAACACTACATAAAAATCACCTATCAAAGTTAACACAATTTTATTTATTTATTTATTTATTTGCAGAGCAGTGATACACACTAATGGAAAAAATTGCAGCACCAAAAAAATAAATAGAATAATGAAATTTCGGGAATACATTTGTCTAAGTAACATGTTTCAGTTACCTCTTCTTTCTAACTGTATAGTGTTAAGATCGATAACATCTGATGTTATCCATGTATGGCTGCTGTTGTTTTCACGCAAATCTCAAAGAAGTTTAGGTAGTATCGAACACATAGACGGTTTTCAGATAATAATATTTCTGCTAGAGGCTGTTTTGGAAAATTTTTCACATTAATCAAAAGTTTCCATCATTACCTGATAACGATATGAGGGTGAATGTAATAAAGAACAATATCATTGATTTGTTTATACTTTTAAAAAGCCATTACATTCTGATTGATTAAATCTTTGAAGGTTCGTAGTTGACACGAATTTTAATGTGTAAAAAATTATTTTTGTGGCATTAATTATTTAATTTGCCCAGTTGAGTTGGTTAAACTGCTAAGCATACCTGTCACAAAAAAGTTGTCTCAGATAATCAAGAAATCTTAATAAAGCTATTACGTTAAAGTTTTTATCAGAAACGCCAAAATAAAAATATTGGTTGCACATTTGGTGAAATACTTTTCACACCCATAGGCGAAGTGTTCATCTCTGTCTAGAAACAACTGACATGGACGCAATGTGGCCATGAATGAAGTCTTCTTTGTGATGCAAAAACAGACAGCCAAAGTTGCCTCTAAAATAGATGTTTATTCAGTTAGTGACCGTTTTTGGGCTATGTCCATTCTCGAAAACCGGCTAAATAAACATTCTCTTTTCAGATCACAATCTAAGATGTGTTACTGTCCCACAATACCCAAACCACTGGAGTTATGAATGTATAACATATCTTTCCTTGTTGAAAGATAATTGAGAGATAAATATTTAATTTACTGTGAAATTTCCTCTACATGATCAGAAGTTTGCCTCTCTAAAGACACATTACAATTGGGGTGGCACAATGTGGTTAATTACTTAATACACATCATTATATATTTAATCTTTTCAGAATACTCAATTACTTTCAGTTTTAATTCCATGCCATTTGTGGCTATATGCCAACGATGTATCAGGCCCTGGTGGCTGTTGTGCATCAACGTTGTCTGTCCTCTCACTGATCATAAAATGTGGTAATGAATACTCGACTGGTCTTCGTTAACACAGATCTGCAATTTGAACAAGTGGACAATAAGGTACGTACATGACAGGCACGATGAGCAGTGGGTCGCTTTGCCTTCAAAACATTGAGCACAATTTCCCTATACATCCATCTGCAGAAGTAAGTCACAACAGAAGGAAGTCTCCACTGTCTTAATTTTTTTTTTATTTAAGAAAAGGGAATGTGCTTTTTCCATAGAGATCTGTTTAACCTTTTTATACATTGTCTCGGAATTTCGATAACAAGTGTTAATTACGCATTTCCATTTGTAAAATAATAATGTAAGTTGAAAGTTCTTTGTATCAAGTAAGACACTGGACTCGCATTCGGGAGGACGACGGTTCAATCCCGCGTCCGGCCATCCTGATTTAGGTTTTCCGTGATTTCCCTAAATCACTCCAGGCAAATGCCGGGATGGTTCCTCTGAAAGGGCACGGCCGACTTCCTTCCCCATCCTTCCCTACTCCGATGAGACCGATGACCACGCTGTCTGGTCTCCTTCCCCAAACCAACCAACCAACCTTTGTATAAAAAGGTTTTTTACAGTGTAAGTTTTTTATGAAGATTTCATTCATCTTAGAGTATTGTTCCCTCTTCATCACAGAATGCTCTGTGGGTACAAAAACAGTAATGTAGTCACCTTTTTGTTTTCCCATAAACTTTAAATCTGTTACCAAATATGCTTCTACAAATGTAATTTTTCTTGCCCACTTTTCTATCAAGAAGTCTTATTCTATGACTTGTTTCATACCATTTTATTTCAACTTATCTCATGATAATTTATGAGTATATTTGCTTGTTGAAGAAAAATACACTAAAAATTAAGTTAATTTGATATCTGTTTTCTCCAGTATAGCATGAAACTGTTTAATCAGTTGTAATTCGAATTTACTGCTGGGGTAGTTCAACACACCCATTGTTATTACATTGGCTAGACATTGTGACAACTCAAAATATAAAGAACACTATCAGTTTTACCTAAAGATACAGGAAATATGTAATAATATGTAATATTACTTTCTTACAAACAAAACATAAAAACCGAAAGTTAAGTTCATGAATATTGTGAGCGGCCTTATCCCTCCTTAGTTTCCACTGCACTGACACGTTACGTGCTTAAGTTCGTTCTAGACCTTAGAAACAGTTCTTTCCCAGTAGAGTCCATGGTCCTGATCTTTGTCTATGTTATGAGCAAATGAATTAATAAGTACTTCCTGGCTTTGTGTACTGTCAGACCAATCAATTCCTATGGCTGATGACACTAATTCTTTGTAATATAGGCATTATGAGGATCAGAGCCGTTCTGACTTATTACATCAGCTAACCACAGCCAACAGCAGAGGCTGTAGTAAGTTCTGAGGCCCACACCTTCCCGTCATCAAAAATTTGAGGTTGCTGGATTACTGTAAGTCATGAATATTCCTGGAGACTCAAGTACAGATTCGATGTTCCATAAAAGGTTTCGTTACCTGCATGTACTCTTTTGCACAAGCAAATTCGTACGATACTTGTTTGTATTCTACCAATTCGTCTAGTGGGGCTGAATCGCTGACGAATAACGACTCACCTTGTACCAAACAGAGAACGTAATATAGGTTAATGTGTGAGTTATACATTTCAAAGAACTGTTCTAACATTGAATCTCATTTCTTCTCTGCATCCTGTAAATCAGAACATTGTTTCATAGAATCGGAGATCTTTATGTAACGGTCTGTTTCTAAAAACAGACGAAAACAATTTCAAGAGACGAAAACAATGAAATATTCTGCATGAGGATGACACATATTCACACAACGGATAAAGTAATTAAATTTGTTGCTTTCAGTAAATTGTTTACTCACCAATACCAATATGCAGGCCATTGGTTCATGGGTGAGAAAATGCTTCCTGAACTTTAGTTTTTAGTATCGTCTTATGTTAATATTTTTTACTTTGTTTTTGATCTCTAACCCTCGGCTACAACATTCAGATCCCACTTTACATGGTGCATGGAACCAGCATAGCCTTTTGAACTACAGGAAATTTAGGCGGTAGGGAACATGGAAAAGTTCAGCACACATCCCTGCCATATTTTAACATCAGCGCTGTTAGTTATACTGATCACTTAAAATTTGGACGATATTAAAGAAAAAAAGGGAAGCTGACCCCTAAAATTGAAAGTGGTGAAAGAACCGATTACTGACAGAAGAAAAAACAAATCAGTGATCACTGACTGGTGTTCTACTCGAGATCCTTGCGTTTTATAAAGGGTGCTGTACAGATAGTCCACCAGATCCGCTCTTTTATATATTTCATCTATTGCTTCCAGTTTCGAGCATCAATCAATTTCAGACAGTATCTGTTTATGATCAAGCTGTTGTCAATGCTTATTTCTATATGTTAGGGACTCTCAACAATTAAAGAGACAAACTGATGTAGAAATGAAGTTTGTAGGAGAAGTTTTGAAGCTTCAAGACTTTAGGTTGGCATCACTGGTATGCGTTAAGAACAGTTGACGGAAACAACATGGTTTCATAGAATCAGAGATCTTTATGTAACCATCTGATTCTAAAAACAGTATTTGCAGCAGACGAAAACAATGAAATATTTAGCATAATGATGACAGATATTCACACAACTAATAAATATAATTTCAATATTGCATTTAACGATGGCGTGTCCGCTTGAAGTTTCCACATCAGTAGACCAACATTCAGTGACCATTTTCTTAATTTCTAAAGGTCAAAAATGGCTAAAATCTTTTCTCGAAAGATTTTTCAGTATAGCGAAAGTTTATGAAGCGCAGAAATTTTTATCAGTTGGTGCAACAGTTCAAAAACCGTCAAACCTTATTGACTGACGATCAACGTCCTGGACGACCACTTGAAGAGTCAAGAACTTCACTTAAAACCCAAATTGACGACCTTATTTGGGAAGGCAGATGGATTACAGTTGAGCATATAACAAAAACAGTCGCGCTAAGAGCACAATTCATGACTATATCAGGAACAAGCTCTAGTACAGCAGAACAAGTGCGAAGTGTCTCAAAAGAGTTTACTCATCAACACAAGGAAACAAGACTAGAAATGCGTAAAGACTTGAAAGAACATTATGAAAGGAAAAGTGAACAAGATTTCAACGGGTGGTGGGACTTAGGTTCACCTTTTTGAACCAGAGCCCAAAATAGAAAGCAAGGGATGGAAGCAGATCAACTCTCCCTTCCGAAGAAAATTTGGAATGGAAGCATAAGCATGAAAATTCATGTTGAATATCTTTTGAGATGCGCAAGGTCTCATCATTGTTGATTGCTTGGACTATCAGAGTACAATAAACAGTGCCTCTACTCAGACACGCTGATAAATGAAGCCAGCAATGAGAGAAAAACCTCATCGATAAAAAAAAGTGGGATGGTACTGCTACACGACATAGTTCGCACTTACATCGCCCACCTTACCCAAGAAACTGTTGGAAAAAAATGGATTGGGCAACACTACCTTATCCTCCCTACAGATCTAGCTCTTTCGGGTTTTCGTTAGCTTGATCCACTCAAGGAGGTTTTACATTAAAGGAAATGCAGCAAGACTGGGGAGGTCAAAGGATGTGTGGGAAAGTGGCTCAAGAAACAAGACAAAGCCGTCTTTGGATTAGGTTTCAAAGAACTGTTTCGCGTTTGGGAGAAATGTATTTATATTAGTGGGTAATACTGTATACTGAAAAGTAGTAACATTTTCTTTTTATAAAGATAAACAGCTTTCTTCTGTATCAGTTTGTCTCTTTACTGAACGTCCTTCGTATTTACTCACTCACACACACACACACACACACACACACACACACACACACACACACACACACACACACACAAATATGTAATACTTGTTTGTATTGTAACTTTTTACTTACACAATAAGACTGTAAATGCTGTATTCTTTTCTCAGGAATAATTTCCAGTGAAATTTTTTATCTTGGATCAAAATCAAATTATATTATACAAAAATAAGATTGAGTTGTTTTGCGTTTATCTGTCCGTAATAAAAGTATTGTTCAAGTTCTTAATATATACTTTTTATTTCTCATTTCAGATAGATCATTGACGATGTTATTTGAATTTCTTGCTAAATTCGTGTAAATTTCTATTTTTACTAAGATGCTTATCTAGCTGCATTCCTCTCCCATGTGAAGAACGGGAAGATTGCACCACTGTTGGTCTAGGAAGAGGGTGTTTGATTAGTAATCGAAAGGTCCTCGGTACCAATTTCGAAACCCGCCATTGCATGATCTTTGATCAATAACCAGCACTGGTTGCAGAAGACTTCTGGCATAAGAAGTGACCCCCTTTCTGCCAAGGGCCTTGTCCAAGAGGACGGAGGAGAGGACAGATGCTTAGGGCACTCTCTCGTTCTAGGGGTGGAAAACTGTCTCTAAAGGTGGAAGAATCAGCAATGAACAACTGCTTGAGGACGCAGAAGGCAACGGAAACCACTGCATTAAGGACGCATTACATGTATCAACAGAACATGTGGCCTGTAATTAAAAAGGTGTCATGATAATCTCTCCAGTGGCAAAAATTCCGTAGGAGGGTGAGACTGCCAAGGTGAAGGTGACTATGAGAAAGAGACTGAATAATCAACGAAAGCATAACGTTCTACGAGTCGCAGCGTGGAATGTCAGATAATTGATGGAAAGTAGAAATCTGGAAAGGTAAATTCAGAGGCCCAATCTAGAGTCAGTAAGGGTCAGTGAAGTGAAATGGAAAGAAGATAAAAATTTCTGGTCAGTCGAGTTTAGGGTAATATCAACAGCAGCAGAAAATCGTATAACAGGAGTAGGATATGTTATGAATACAAATGTAGGGCAAAGAGTTTGCCACTGATAACAGTTCAAGGATAGGGTTGTTGATATCAGAATCGACAGAAAACCGACGCATACAACGACAGTTCAAGTACACATGCCGACGTCGCAAGCTGAAGATAAAGAGACAGAGAAAGTATGTGAGGATATTGAAAGGGTAACACAGTACGTAAAGAGAGATGAAAATCTAATAGTCATTGGGGACTGGAATGCAGTTTTAGGGGAAGGAGTCGAAGAATAGGTTACAGGAGAATATGGGCTTGGACAAGGAATGAGAGAGGAGAAAGACTAATTGAGTTCTGTAATAAATTTCAGCTAGAATAGCGAATACTGTGTTCAAGAAACACAAGAGGAAAACGTATACATGGAAAAGGCAGGGTAATAGGGCAAGATTTCAGCTAGCGCACGTCATGGTCAGAGAAAGATTCAGAAATCAGATACTGGATTGTAAGACGTACCCAGGAGCTGGTATTGAACCAGATCACAGTGTAATATTGACGAAGAGCAGGCTGAAGTTTATGACATTAGTCATGAAGAATCAATACGCAAAGAAGCGGGATACCGAAGTACTAAGGAATGACGAGATACACTTGAACTTCTGTAAGGCTATAGATACAGTAATAAGGAATAGCTCACTAGCCAGTACAGTTTAAGGGCAATGGACATCTATAAAAAGGGCCATCATAGTAGTTGGAAAGAAAAACGTAGGTACAAAGAAGGTAACTGTGAATAAACAATGGGTAACAGAAAAAAATACTTCAGTGATAAATCAAAGGAAGAAGTACAAAAATGATCGAAGAAACTCAAATATAGAGATATACAAGTAGCTGAGAAGTGAAATAAATAGGCAGTGCAGAGAACCAAAAACGAAATGGCTGAATAAAAAAAAACTGAATCAATCCGAAAAGAGATGAATGTCGGGTAGACTGACTCAGTCCACAGGCAACTCAAAACAACTTTCGCTGACATTAAAATCGAGGGTGGCAACATTAAGAGCTCAGCGGGAATCCTACTGCTAAATGCGGAGAAGAGAGCGGATAGGCGGAAAGAATACACTAAAGACCTCTATGAGGGGGAAAATTTTTCTCATGTGATAGAAGACGAAACAAGAGTCAATTTAGGAGAGGTACAGGATCCAGTATTAGAATCTTAATTTAAAGAAGCTTAGAAGGACTTAAGATCAAATAAGGCACAAGGGATAGATAATATTCCATCAGAATTTCTAAAATCATTTGGGGAAGTGGCAACGAAACGACTATGTGTAGAATCAATAAGTCTGCCAACATACCATCTGACTTCCGGGAAAGTATCATCATCACAATTTCGGAGACTGGAAGAGTAGACAAGTGCGAGAATTATCGCACAAACAGCTTAACAGTTCATACATTCAAGATGCTGTGAAGAATAATATACAGAAGAATGTAAAAGAAAATTATGGATGTGTTAGATGACCATCAGTTGGGCTTTAGGAAAGGTAAAGGTATCAGCGACGCAATTCTGACATTGTAGTTGATAATGAAAGCAAAACTAAAGAAAAATCAAAAGGGTTCGACAATTTAAAATGGTGCAAGATGTTCGAAAATCTGGGAAAAACAGCGGTAAGCTATAGGGAGAGACGGGTAATATAGAACATGTAAAAGAGCCAAGAGGGAATAATAAGAGTGGACGACAAAGAACGAAGTGCTCAGATTAAAAAAGGTGTAAAACACCGGTGTAATCTTTTACCCCTATTGATTAATCTGTACATCGAAGAAGCAATGATGGAAATAAAAGAAACGTTGAGGAAGGGATTAAAATTCAAGCTAAAGGGATATCAGCGATACTATTACCTGATAACACTGCTATCCTAAGTGAATGGGAAGGAGAATTTCATGATCTGCTGGATGGAATGAACAGTCTAATGAATATAGAATATGGATTGCATGATTCACATTTTGACTTGCCGTTTCGAACTATCTGTTCACTCTGAAAATGCAGCTTATCTAATCAACATCACGGTTCGAAGTCTATACAGTGTGGTTCATTGATAGTGACGGGGCCAAATATGTCACGAAATAAGCATCAAACGAAAAAACTACAAAGAACGAAACTCGTCTAGCTTGAAGAGGGAAACAGACGGCGCTATGGTTGGCCCGCTAGGTGGCGCTGCCATAGGTCAAACGGATAACAACTGCGTTTTTTTTTTAAATAGGAACCCTCATTTTTTATTACATATTCGTGTAGTACTCAAAGAAATACGAATGTTTTAGTTGGACCACTTTTTTCGCTTTGTGACAGATCACGCTGTAATAGTCACAAACGTGGTATCACGTAACATTCCCCCAGTGCGGACGGTATTTGCTTCTACATTACCCGTGTTAAAATGGACCGTTCAGCAATTTCGGTAAGGGTCGATGTCGTGTTGATGTATGGCTATTGTGATCAAAATACCCAACGTGCGTGTGCTATGTATGCTGCTCGGTATCCTGGACGACATCAGCTAAGTGTCCTGACCGTTCGCCGGATAGTTACGTTATTTAAGGAAACAGGAAGTGTTCAGCCACATGTGAAACGTCAACCACGACCTGCAACAAATGATGATCCCAAGCAGGTGTTTTAGCTGCTGTCGCGGCTAATCCGCACATCAGTAGCAGACAAATTGCGCGAGAATCGGGAATCGCAAAAACGTCGGTGTTGAGAATGCTACATCAACATAGATTACACCCGTACCATGTTTCTACGCACCAGGAACTGCATGGCTACGACTCTGAACGTCGTGTACAGTTCTTCCACTGAAAACAAGAGAAATTGCGGGACAATGACACTTTTTTGCGCGCGTTCTATTTAGCGACGAAGCGTCATTCGCCAACAGCGGTAACGTAAACCTGCATAATATGCACTATTGGGCAACGGAAAATCCACGATGGCTGCGACAGGTGGAACATCAGCGACCTTGGCGGGTTAATGTATGGTGCGGCATTATGGGAGGAAGGATAATTGGCCCCCATTTTATCGATGGCAATCAAAATCGTGTAATGTTGGCTGATTTCCTGCGTAATGTTCTACCGATGTTACTACAAGATGTTTCACTGCATGACAGAATGGCCATGTACTTCCAACATGATGGATGTCTGGCACATAGCTCGCGTGCGTTTGGAGCGATATTGAATGGCATATTTCATGACAGATGGATTGGTCGTCTAAGCCCCATACCAAGGCCCGCACGATCGCCGGATCTGACATCCCCGGATTTCTTTCTGTGGAGAAAGTTGAAGGATATTTGCTATCGTGATCCACCGACAACGCCTGACAACATGTGTCAGCGCATTGTCAATGCATGTGCGAACAATCCGGAAGGCGAACTACTCGCTGTTGAGAGGAATGTCGTTACACGTATTGCCAAATGCATTGAGTTTGACAGATGTCATTTTGAGCATTTATTGTTTAATGTGGTATTTACAGGTAATCACGCTGTAACAGCAGGCGTTCTCAGACATGATAAGTTCGCAAAGGTACGGTACATTCATCACATTGGAACAACCGAAATAAAATGTTCAAACGTGCCTACGTTCTGTATTTTAATGTAAAAAACCTACCTGTTACCAACTGTTCGTCTAAATTTGTGAGCCATATGTTTGTGACTATTACAGCGCCATCTATCACAAAACGAAAAATGTGGTCCAAATAAAACATTCATATTTCTTTACGTACTACACGAATATGTAATAAAAAATGGGGGTTTTATTTTAAAAAAAACTCAGTTGATATCCGTTTGACCTATGACAGCTCCATCTAGTGGACCAACCATAGCGCCATCTGGTTTCCCCCATCAAGCTAGCAGTTTTTTGCTTTTCACGCTTATCTCGTGATAATATTTGGCCCGGTCACGATTAATGGACCACCCTGTAGATTTTGGTGTCCAACGTGGCTTGAAAAATCGATGCACCGCTCAATATAGCAGATTCATTCTCCATACATTGCTACTGACGATCGAACTCTGGATCAGAAGGTTCTTTCAGGGTACGGTGTCCTTGTCACCAGTCTCCAAGTCACCTGATGATGGTTTAATAAAAGTGCAATGTTTCTCCGCTTCAGCGACAAGTATTTAGTTATGTGCTGTCTTATGTTGATAATTTTGGGAAGAGGACTTTTAGAAGGAGATAAGTTAAGTTTGGTACGATACATTCTTCTTCCATCAGGCACGGCGGAGACAGCTATGAATCAAGTGAACGATTTTCTCTTTCTTCATCGAGAATTGAACCAGGGAAAAATCACTGCCTATTTGCCTCTATACACGTTCTAATCTCTCTTATTTTACGTATTATCCTTACCTCCACTTGAGAATACCAGCACCAGTCTGATGTGATCCCTTGTATAAAGTGACTTAGCCATCCAAGTCCTCTACACGAAAATACCAGCTCTAGTTTCTATTGCTTGCTATCTGACTAAGAGTGGCAACTTTACACGTGCATTTTGACTTACTCGTTCTATGATTTCGACGTGTACCTTTCATATATAAGATTTTTACACTGTGGTCAGCTGTAGGCTAGCCACTCATCCACAAGATATTTTTTGACTACAGTTGGTGACCTATCAGGTCCTTTAAACACCCGTTGTCGTCGGTCCTACCACCTGAAACACAAGCAAGACCCATCATTGGACACTGCAGAAACTCAAGGACTATCACAGCTGACTGCCCCTGCGCTATCAGGGTCTCTGTAGTATGGTGCAGGGGTAAACGACGCTTGCAAATTCGAGATCTCAGCCCAGCTTCTAGTAACGTTGTTACGGACGGCTCGTGGTGCGCTTCTGCCTATATCCTCTGCCCACATTCCAACTTTAGTTATCCGTGTACTCGTGAAAGCCAGTTGACCAATCCTACTGTCTCGTGATGTAGTTCCTCTGGAGGAACCATCTTGCCACTCTATTTTCTGGAGTCCATCTCATCACCACCTGTTATTACACCGCAGTCAACCGTGTGAGCGATCTGCCGGTTCACTGTACCTGATGTAATGATGCGTCCTTTCTCAAACTCTGAAAGCTTGTAATAAGCTGGACGTACACGTCCTCTAAGCACGCGATGTTGTTGTCTCCTATAGAGATCCTGTTACGTTAGATGTACCCGAGAGCCATCATTTAGTGGCAGCATTAATCATCTATAGCAAAGACTTTTCTCTGTACTGAGAGTACTGAAAATAAACTGGCGTAAGAATAAAATTTTAATCAAAATACCCTATAGGCATGGACATACTGAATGCCAGTTTGGTAGCATTTGGTCAAGGTAACAGTGCCGTGACACTTTCTAGTCCGTCAGTGTTTGGTGTATAGAAATGACAAAAGATGTTGCGAACAGAGTAGATGGATGTTCATATAACTTACGGGAATGCAACCGGGTGAGCCATCCGTTTCCATGGGTGAATGGACCCACGGGCAGGTTGTGCTCCTGTTGAAATATCGGCGGTTGTCAACGATGTCAGCCGGCTACATTATGTGAACGTCATATATATCTGGAGAAACTAAGGTCTCACAGTGCAGACGGAACTGTTGTATAAATAGAAACTAAACTTACGCGTTCACCTTACATAAAGTAAATTGCCTACATTCTTCTTTGGTAGAAGTGTGGCACAGAATGAAACTTACCGTAGTAACTAGTCTTCTCTTAAAAGCAAAGAAAGTTTTTTATGTAGTCCAAATATAAAACAAACTGCCCTTGTGTGGAAGAGATGTTGTTTAAATTTGGCACTTCCTTTGTTACAGGTACTACTGATGGTCCTGAGTCGTAGACGTCTAGAAGACAGTCTGCTTTATTAGCATGACATTTGCCAGAGCATTCTGCTATACAGATTTAGGAATACGTTATTTCTCAGCACTGATATAATAAGTCCAAGTTTTCTTAATGTGTATATGCTTCTTGAAAGATGTTCCGTTCTCAAAGTCCTCTGAGAAACATAAAAGCTTTTGCAAATCCATCATAAATTAGTTCGAAGATCTTTGACTGTATCAAACTGTGCAAATAAAACTGATTACTAAGCTGGTTTTCTTCTTCTCTATTATTCAAATACCTTCATCCGGCCAAGTGGTGCTAATTACGTATAACATATGGCGCTGTATGTAAACTTGTATTTACAACCTATTGAAATGATACGTAAAATCTGCATGTAACACTTCGATTATTAAATGATTTCATGTAAAGGAAATATGTTAAACTTATTAATCGAGCTTGTGAAAGAAAAAGAACAGCTATTGTAACGCATTCTTTACAGCTAAAGGTATATGATACAATCAACTTGCCGATGCGCATGCATATGTTAGGGATTAGAAATATGGTGATACAGCATAACTGTGTGTGGGCAAGGACTGGATAGGAAATTCTTACTTGCTGTTGAAATGTTCTTGTTAACTGTACTGTCATGTAACACCACAAGACTTTACAAAAACCTTCTCTCTACCAGTACATCTATCTATAACTGGCTTTAGGTGTGGGCATATCGTATTGTTTGCAAGTTTAGGTAAGAATTTTGCTATCGTAAAGATGTAAACATCTAATGCAAAACATGAGGGAATGAAGATTAAAATACTGAGTCCCGTTGACGACGAGATCATGAAGCACGAACCTCTTACTTGGAGTCGTGGATGAAATCGACCATGATGTTTTGAGAGGAACCACTTTGACGATAGGTTATAGTTACACAGGGACTATACTGAAACGCAAAACCCGGATGTCTTTGCATCACCCACTTCCTTCTGTGGCAAGACGCCTCCAGATGGATTAGAAAAAACAGCGTACCGAAGGTATATATATATATATATATATATATATATATATATATATATATATATATATATATATATATATATATCATTCGTTGGAATTGTACAGTGACTGGTTATTTCAGTATGTCTAATAAAGTAATAAATGGTCATAAACGGTTATTCCATAAAATTCCATGGACCCAGAAAGACCATTCATGGAAACACGATAAGGAAGTCGTAGGAGCAACCTGATGTTGACGAGATTAGTTACATTTTCATGGGAATACAAAGGATTAAGTTTTGCTCAGAGAACACTAAAGAACACAAAGACAAAAAGTAGTCACCCCTAAAAAACACCACACTGATACTGCTTAATATCGCTTGTAGTCTTGATAAAGGTTTCAATTCGTTGAGGTACATGATTTGCAAGAACAATGAAGCAGCCATCCTGGTTCGTTTTTGTGGTGACCTGGACAAGTGGACTCCACGTACGGTGACGCTAAACGTAAATGAACCACATACAGCTTGAACAACATCCTCTCCAACATTCCGGTTTAAATCATTCACTGAACTGTCGGTGATGTTGACGCCTTACATCATTTGGAACGAGCGAGAATCGTGATTCGTCGGACTATATTAAATGCCTACAGTGAGGTGCTGTCGAGTTACTGCGTTCCTTGGTCCACTGAACAATTGCAGATTTTTGTGCGGTTACCTTCGAGATGTGTGCTCGTGAACTGTTTGGCCCGCATTTACTAACTGCAGCAGTTCCTAAGGAGTTTCCAACGGATGGTTAATGATAAGTCGTGACACTAGGCTCTGGTCTCTGTTGGTTAGGATCTTCTTATGACCACAGTTTTTATGTCGCATTGAGAGGCAGCGAATAGAATGGAAGATCAAGATAGAAGTTCTCAATTTAGGAAGTGTTTAAGACAGGAATGAAGTCTTTCGTCCCTATTGTTCAGTTTATACATCGAACAATTAAAGATGGAAATGAAGCAATGGTTCAGGATAACGAATAAAATTCTGAGTGAAAGCATGTCAGAAGAGACGAAAAATTCCAGGGTCTGTTAAAAACAAAGAACAGCCTAATGTGCACAACAAATGAATTCAGAGTAAACTGAGGAAAGGGGAAATAAATGAGGACTAGCAGAAGTGAGATTCGCGTTAACATCGAAACTGGGAGACAAGAAATAGGTAAGGAAAAGTACTCAGCTAACTTGGCACACACGAAACAATGAGGACATAAAAGTCAGAGCATCACGGGCAAAAGGGTGTTCCTGGCCATAAGAAGTCTGCTAGTACCAAACAGTAATCTTAATTTGAAGAAGAAACGTCTGAAGATTTACCTTTGGAACACAGTACGGAAAAGATAGGTGGGCTTTTGGAAAGCTGAAGAGGAAAAGAATCGAAGCGTTTGGGATATTATGTTACAGAGAAATGTTGAAAATTAAGTTTTCTGGTAAGGTAATACGAAGCAGATGCTTCAGGTTTCATGCCATTCGCTGTAGGTACGTTCTACAGTCCACATTCATAAACCGACGAAATATGGCAACTTTATTCCTGACGTGGTCACGCACACGTCCAGATAAAATATTTCATTTCTTCCTTTCAGTCAGTATTCGCGTAGATCAATCTTAGTGCGCTGTTTCATGCAATCGGTTGTCACATACACTCTACTTCACTGTTATGACTTGCGTCAGCATTGAAGGGTCACAAGGTTGCGTTGCCAGTAGCCTACCTTTGGGCAATCTTATTCCCTTCGTTTATGATCTGCAACACCATGAACGCCGGTCAGTGCGCTATTACTTCATAAGCCACACAGCCTTGATACAACGCCGCCATCCTGCCAGCACAACCATCGTCCACTTTCAGTGACGTCACAATCATTCCAATACGGGATCATCATACCACGCTTCTTGTGTTGGAAATATACCAGTCAACAGGTTTTTGAGTCAAAATATCCACATTTAGATCTCTTCATCACAGCTCCAATACTTTACCATCAGTTAAAATTAATCAGTATGTAGCTACAATGTTCGCAAGTACCCAAACAATCTTAATTTTGCATCATGTTCAAAAGTATCCCAATGACCTGTTTTATTAATTAAAGTACAGAAGATTCATCTAAATTTTATAAATTGGCATTATGTTCAAAAGCATGTGAACCATAATTTTGTGAAAATTGGCTCCCATGTTGCAAAGCTTAGTTCGATTATTGCACCACACTTATGAAAGGTAAAGCCCTCAAATATTTCCACATCAAAACTGACTATTATTTTCAGAACCACATTAGGCAGAATCCTGTCAAGCGTTGAATTTAATGTGTTGACGTCTAGCCACTGATTTAGTGTTTAGAGCTTCTGATGAGCATGTTATTCAGTTTATTTCCGGTTCTGTAATTAATTTTTCACTGTATCAGTTTAGTGTATGCAGTTCAGATATGCTCTTGACAGTCTTCTGCAAATTTACTTTTATTATTGTTTGTATGACATTTTAAAAGATATATCAAACTAGTGCACTTCAATAAGATTATTCATGCTGCAAATATTCAGATAGTTTTGGTTTTCCTTAAATATAATAATGTAGACCTGGTGCAACTTCGTAATATGAGATTGAGCAACTGCTGCGAATGTACTTCCGGAATTTGTGAGAGTAACACATGCTGCAGGCTGCTTTGCTGGGATGTGTAAGTAGTAGCACAGGTGATGTCATGTTATTCTATTCTTATACGAATTTGAAATAAGTAATGCGAAGGTTTTCGTGTGATTTTGGGAAATATGTTGAAAAGTTTCATTGAAAATTCTCTATGCAATATTTTACTCAGCGAAATAAAGTGACAGATTTAAACACATATTTTCTAACTGCCAGAATAATATAGCTCTTAAAACTGATATACTGTTGTTCCACTATAAATTGGTGAATGATGGACTGACGGTCACTGTTCTGAACAGAAACTCGAATGACTCCATCTTCACTGACTTCTGTCCTATAGTAATGAATCACAATTGAACAAAGTTCTACTCTGAACTAATATGTGGTCAAGTCCCACTGCTAGTAAATCGTGGATCTAAGGTCTCACGCATGCACACTCGAGCACTCATACACAAACAAATAAAATAAATAACTGTAGAATCACGTTTATATATTTAGATAGGTAAATCTGATTACATCCCGATTCAGCCAGAACTACTGCGCATTGATAACATTAGCGCCAATTTTCCTATGCACATTTACTAGTGTTTGACATGTTGTAAACCTATTCATACTTTGTTAAATAGTCTGCGAGTAATTAATTGTGACTGTGCTGAAGGTTAGTGAGAAACAGCTATAACGAAGTTTCTAATGCTGTATACAAAGTCACACATGAAAAAATGCTGTCCTTCATTAATTTGTCATCATAGTGCCACAACTGAGTTAATATTTAAACAAAACTGTATTATCAAGGAGACTGAAACAAGTAATTAGTGATTTAAAATTTCTGTCCCATGTAAACGAGGTTTTTCTATTTGTCTTTTGTACGATAATGCAAAATTATTGACTGCAGGCCAGAATCCAGTTTTTCCCCAGTATACGAAAAGTACTTAATTAACGTGTTTAATTTTATTATTACTTTTCAGAATAGCTGACACTGTTCTCAAGTCGTTTGCTGTTGTTAATACCTAGTACTGTCTGTAACATGTCATTCAGTTCACATAAAAACATTAGCCTGTCTGTTGTGAACATGGTTGCCCAAAGATGCAGAAAAATTTCTCTCACCTGAGATATAATTGCTGCAGCAGTAGATGATCGATGGATCTGTAGTGTAGCAGATGGACCATTGAACAAAAGGAAAACCTCAATGACACTATGATTTCATTTGTAAACGAATAAATTATCTGAAAGGTGTTAATGACTTAAACTGCTACTTCTTTGCAAAGAACTAACAATAAAGGTTCTTGAAGTGCTCCTAATGCAATATTTAAACGAGTTCCACTTGGTTTAATTCATAAGTATTAACTGTTTTTGTGCAGAAAAATGGACAAAGTCACAATAATTTACGTCTACATCTACATTTATACTCCGCAAGCCACCCAACGGTGTGTGGCTGAGGGCACCTTAAGTACCACTGTCATTACCTCCCTTTTCTGTTCCAGTCGCGTATGGTTTACTTTCGAATTCACTTCACGCGTAGCCCTCCTTACGCTAACCTTGACATCGTTTAGCTTCTGTTTGTCTGAGAGGTTTTGGCTGCGTTCAAACTTGGAGTGAAGCTCTCTTTGCTTTCGCAGGAGTTTCCTAACTTTGTTGTTGAACCACTGTGGATTTTTCCCGTTCCTCACAGTTCTACTCGGCACGTACCTGTGTAAAACGCATTTTACGATTGCCTTGAGCTTTTTCCATAAACACTCAACATTGTTAGTGTCGGAACAGAAATTTTCGTTTTGATCTGTTAGGTAGTCTGAAATCTGCCTTCTATTATTCTTGCTAAGCAGATAAACCTTCCTCCCTTTTTTTATATTCCTATTAACTTCCATATTCAGGGATGCTGCAACGGCCTTATGATCACTGATTCCCTGTTCTGCACTTACAGAGTCGAAGAGTTCGGGTCTGTTTGTTATCAGTAGGTCCAAGATGTTATCTCCACGAGTCGGTTCTCTGTTTAGTTGCTCGAAGTAATTTTCGGATAGTGCACTCAGTATATTGTCACTCGTTGCTTTGTCCCTACCACCCGTCCTAAGCATCTGAGTGTCCCAGTCTATATCTGGTAAATTGAAATCTCCACCTAAGACTATAACATGCTGAGAAAATTTATGTGAAATGTATTCCAAATTTTCTCTGAGTAGTTCTGCCACTAATGCAGCTGAGTCGGGAGGTCGGTAAAAGGAGCCAACTAATAACCTAGCTCGGTTATTGAGTGTAACCTCCACCCATAATAATTCACAGAAACTATCCACTTCTACTTCACTACAGGATAAACTACTACTAACAGCGACAAACACTTATCTCGACCAGAGACAGTCACTGCTATCGTTCCGAATACTCACACTTCTTTGACGGTAAACCTTGCCAGTTCTTGTTCTTCTAACGTCTTGTTTTAATTTAACTTAGTTATCTGAACACGCAACCATCAGTGGCTCATTACAACAATGAATCTGTCACGAAGCTTCAGCAAGACCTTCATTTTGCTCATCGCTTTCCACTCCCTCAGTTATTCGACTCTCCACTCAACATCTTACTAACTGATATTGGTCAACAGCTTCCACCCATAAAAAAATGGAGACAATTTCTCTCTCTCCATCTTACCATTTAAGACCCCTAATGCTGTCTCTTCCTCCACGATAAAATTACATTGATAATTTTTAACCTGTTAGGCCATAGCACTTTGTGCTTACAGTTGGTATTAAACCTTGAAATACCAATGGGGGTGGTGTACTTAATGGCCACCTTTTGAAAATATTTTATTCTAATAAATATATACTTTAACATTTTGAAAAAAAAAAACATTTATTGTTTTAGTGATTTCTTATACCAGATCACGCAATGGTTTTGAACTTTTCAGTAAAACGTAACCTAATGATGTTAATCTTAGTAGTAAATGTTACTTCCGACAGCAAATGTCATGTTAATACTTTCAAGTTCGGGATTCTTTCTACACATCAGTATATATTTCAGAAAAGTGTTGTGAATAAAAGTCAACGACAGTTAACTAAATTATATTTTTAAAATTATTTGTTGGGGTCGCAGAGCAGTGCCCCATTCTCTATTTGCACAAGTCTGTTAAAAGATATTTTCAGGGTCAGGAGCCTGCTATTTAAAAGGATGTTGTTAATAAAAGTTAACAGCAACTAATCAAATTAGGTTTTGTTTGTATTTGTTTGCGGCAGGCCTAAAGTATCGCCCTCTCCTGGGTATTGCTACACTTAAATAAAATTTTACATTATTTTGAACACAACAAAACACATGGTTATAAATTAAATTGGATTCGTTTATAAATACATTTGTGCTGTAATTTAGCATTTTCTTTCTTTTGAATGGAAACGCACATTACACTTTAGTCTGCATTAAAACTATATAGCATAGATAAAGGTATCACACAACTTATGGAGGAGAAAATTCTCTGTCAATTTATTTGCAGAGTGTAAGAAAAGGCTTATGATAAACGTTTCTTTTGACAGGAGAACTTTTATTAAGTATATGATGATTATATTACTTGAGTTGTTGTGATGATACGAATATGATTATATTACTTTAAAGACATATTTTATTCTTTTAAAAGTGCCAGAGAAACTTTTAGATTCAGTGACCTCTAACCAAATACCTCAGTGATTCATTACGATGTAGATGGCATCACCATGCGTTTTGAGGACTTGTTGTTGGTGGTTATGTGGAGATCTTCTTCTACAAGTGTTACTGCTGCTTTCACAGGATTAATAAGTATTTGGTATGCTTAAAAACTGTAGGGGTAGATTAATACTTCTGTCTATGATATGTGCACGCAGTTTGAGACTACTGTGGGAATCACTGAATGTCAGCTTTGGGTTTCAATGGGGTAGATCCTCCTTACTTCTGCACAAGTTATATGATTTGAAACTTCGGAGGAGGATGGATTACCACAACTCTTGGTTTCAGTATCTATGACCTGAGTGACTAAAATTTTCTTTTGGGACGTTGCTCTGTGAATTTCAAGTGGTCATACGTTCATGATTATCTGTAGTTGCTTAGGATGTTTTAAATGAGTTATAATGTGCATCTCCTTCTGATCTTGCATTTACATATTTGCTACTCTACTCTCTACTGTTTGATTAATGGAATCATATTGAGAGAAGAATTTTACCTATGCAAGACAGTATGAGGGCTATGTACAATCCTAGACCAACTATTGTCCTGTCTTTTCTGAATGATATGGTATGCTACAGGAATAGTGAATAATCAGTGTAACGATTCAGTTTACTTTAGGTTTCATATTGGGTGTAGTGTGGTGAAACTCCAGTTCTTAGTATGTTGGTATGTTAACACAAGATGTACGCCAAATTTCCAGCGTTAAGACCATGTCAGTCGTGAAATTGTATTGGAAATAGCTTTCTTATGTGCCTTTCCTATTTTCTTAATTAGATTAGTATAATTTAGTAGTTTTCTTTTGTTTTTACTTTAGAGGATGGAGAATTAATATTACGTACATTTATGATAAAGTAATTTTGCACTACTATTGAGGGTTCATAGTGTATGTGGATGTTGTTTTGCGTAGGTGAACTGCTAAGGAGGTTAAGCAACTTGATGAATTTATTAGGATTTAGCACTGATAACGTTCTATAACGACTGGAATTTGAGTTTTGTGAGGCGTTTACTTTATTCGAAGATTCAGTTGATGTGTGATATTTTACACTTTTGCGAAGTGGATGTGAAGTGAATTTCCGTCTAATTTGTTTTTTGTGATCATGACGTGTAATTTTCATTACAGAATTTTTTTGATGGAACTGTGGTACAGGAATACAATATGGATATTGAAATCCATAACTTGTCTTCTGCATCGAATGTAAAGCATATAGTTGTGCGAGATTCGTGTTTGAGAATTTTGTTATTATGTAACAGCAACTGTGCGAATGCTTTGACTATTCATGTGGTTACACAGTGTATCTGTTCTCAACTTCTAATTTGATTCTCTTTGAAGAAATACAGTTTTATAATTCAAGTGGCTTTGTGAAACAAACTATATGGTAACTAATGATGGAGCGAGATCAGTTACGCAGTTATGACTGGAAGTGGAGAAAATCTGGAAGTTTCTGGAGTGTACTGAAAATGGCCAACCTCCCATACCGTTTGTTCGTGAAGAATGAGAGAATTCTTCTGTGTTGTAGGGTACGAACCTGTCTAAACCTCTTGAGGGTGCTACATACGTTGGGATTAATGGTTATCGTGATTTTGTTTCCTTTATTAGTGCTTGAACGAATATACTGGATCTGAAAATGTTTTTGTGATCTGAGAAGACATGCTGTGCTCTTGCATCATGACCGTTTACGTTTTTTTATGTCTAATTCCATTGGGAATGGCAGCATCAGTCGTAAATATTGATATCCTTTATTTTGCAGACCGATTTTATTCTCTGTATGACCATATTCAGTGTAAACTATTTGGAACTTGTAGGCCCATATCATAACAACGTAACATTTTCTATGAGTTGTAACATGTACTGTGATGATTACTTCCAACAGATATCTTCACTTTTACTACGCAGAATAATTTTGTAATTGCAGAAGAGCCTATCTTAAGTTCTGGATACCTTCCCCTACTAGCAATGACGATTTACTGTTTGCGATTAATATCAGCATTTTGGTGATTTGTTTTTAAATACTTCGTGTATCTGTGAGAAACTTTGATTTTGAATACTTGCCTCAGTTCTTTTTAGGTCCTCGATCATACTATTGGTTGTTGAGGAACAATATTTGATACTATAATTTTACATTTCAGCAATTGTGGTGGCCTACAGAGGTTCTGGTGTCAGCGTAGTACATCGTTTCCTTATTGATAGTTGCTTCATTCATAGTCACTACATCTCCACACTGCTGGAAAGAAAACTTGGTACATCTGGGTACACGACGTCGACTGTGGCCCGATGACGGCATAAGCAACCCAACCTGGGAGCAGGAAATATAGTGATAACGGTTTCAATGTAGTCCGCCAACAGATAGCGTAGTGGCATAGCTACCAGAGTGGCATCTGTTTCCACCTTTTAATAGGGAATGCTAACTGCCAGGAGGCTTAGTGTGGTGCAAACGCGTGAAGCAAGCAGGAAACCATGACACGGGGACGCAATCGTGCTTTCTGCTGCCAACTGAGCGAGTCTTAAAGGAATCAGATCGTGGCCTTCCGAGTGGAGGGATGCTATTTCGGATAACTACCACAGAAGTTCGACGTGCTGCGTCAGTTGTGCAACGACATCGCTATCGGTGATCACCTTAACATTATCACACACCTAGACGAGATTCTGGACTTCCACATAGAACAGACACTCACCAGGATCGTCGTATTGTACAGGCCATAGTGGTAGGTCGTACAGTTACCACAGAACGGATACGAGGGTATGTGTGCACAGACGTATAAACACAAACTATTGCAAACCTATTATTAGCAGTGGGACTATAGGTCCACACACATTTAGCCCGTCTTCCACTCACGCCACAGCATCGACGTGTGTGGCTCGAGTGGTGCTGTCAGAGACCACTTGGAAGATGGAATGGAGCGCCGTGGTCCTCAACGATGGAATCCGATTCTGACTATGCAAGTGATGGTCATTGCTCGTAAGACGTAGACGTGGTGATCGCTGTCTCATAGAGTGCATTCGTTCAAGACACACTGGCCCCACATGAGGCCTTTTGGTCTGGGGTGCGATAAGCTGCAACTCTCGTTCATCTTTGGTTCTTGTTAAGGGGACGATAACCTGCACTCAGTGCGTGCACAGTACTGTTAAAGCTGTTCTTTTGCTGTTCGTGCAACAGCAAGGTGATGAGTTGTTTCAACAGGGTAATGCTCACCCGCACACTGAACTTGAAACCCAACGTACCTTGCAACACCTATAGTAACTATCCCTGCCAGCACAATTTCCGCACTTGTCTCTAATACTGTGGTGGCGCAGTGGTTAGACACTGGACTCGCATTCGGGAGGACGACGGTTCAATCCCGCGTCCGGCCATCCTGATTTAGGTTCTCCGTGATTTCCCTAAATCACTCCAGGCAAATGCCGGGATGGTTCCTCTGAAAGGGCACGGCCGACTTCCTTCCCCGTCCTTCCCTAATCCGATGAGACCGATGACCTCGCTGTCTGGTCTCCTACCCCGAAAACCACCACCACCACCACCACCAATACTGCACGTGTGGAAAATGATGGGACGAGAAGTGACTCATGCGACTCGTCAACCAATAACTCTTACAGAACTATGTGAACAGATCGAGCAGGCGTGGGATAACGTATCCCAGGACAGTAGTCGCCATCTGTACGATCGACTGGGTGCAAGAGCCAGAGCATGCATTGCTGCCTGTGAAGAGTACAGCACGTACTAATATGGGTGTTTCAGCATAGATCGATGCCTCAAAACCGCTTGTGCTACTGCCATGTAAATACAATCCATTCATATACTCCATATGTACTGATGCAGCATTACATTTTGACAGAATCGGACCCTCTAAAAACGTGTAATTTTTTTTTCCAGCTGTGTATATGGTGCAATGAGGTTGTCATTCTGAAGCGCGTTCATTAATTTGTTGTCTCCTCACTTTTTGCAATATGGTCAGAATTACTGGCAACCAGAGAGAGACTAGAGTAGCATAATGGGTAGAACTATTGCCAGGAATGAAAACCCTAGTGCTGTGTAAAAACCAAGCACAAGTGTCACTCTGTTTATAGTGGTTCTTGTAGGTGTTGAATAATCAAGTGGAAAGTGTTGACGTTAGTAGTGCTACTGTTTTAATTCAGGAAACAAGTTTTGTTACTGTGACTGGAGTCTCAAGTGGGTCTGAAGTAACTGATCAATTTGAATCCACTGTAACATGTGAAACTTTGGCCAGATAACTCTGCACCCACTTTTATCTTCAATATTCGAGTTCAACAGCAGAATATCACTTCATCCCCTCAATTTTGATCAGATGAGGGAAGTTTACTGTTGGAGACAATGAAAGACTTCAAGGAACCAAGTCCGATGTAAAAGAACAAAGTGAGAAATTAGATGCACAATTAGAGACTAGTACACAAAAATTAAAGGAACAAATCGAGAACTCGAGAGGTAGATTTGGATGTACTGGGGAGGACATTTAGAGTAGGTTTAGTGAACTCACTAATCAGATGAGGGGAGATTTAGTCTGAATATGATGGGAGAAATACTACTGTTTGACAACAAACTTGTTGCAATCAAAGGAACTTGGGTGAAGTTAAGGGAAGCTTTGGAAGACTAGAATCAATCACTACAAGGGGATTTAATTGCCACAGAAGAGGAACATGCAAGAGATAAGACAGAAGTTGGAAACAGGTTAGGTGCTGTTGGAAGTCAGGAAGTTGTGCGTCAGATTAAGGAGCAAGTAGCTGGTTATTCAATTCTTTTACAAATCTTTAGGCAGAGCGCAGAAGCATAAGGGGCAACATCGAAAAATAAACTTCAGAAAATAATGAGAAGTACATTGGACCATCGTAAAGGTAAAAACTTACAGCTGCGTTAGCCCACCTGACTGTTAATGTCAAGCTGAAGTCATATGTCACAGCGTAACCTGGCGTTAGTGTTTCAGATGCTTTCAGTTCACTTATAAGCTTTATATTGGACAGATGTACATTAATAAGAGAAGACGAAAGTTCATAAAACTGAAATAAAGCTTCCGACTGGGCGGGCCGCTTTCTCAGTATCCTTTAAACAATCTGACCACCTACCTAGATAGGCTTCAGGTTGTCTTCCCCTTCAATCTGCCTTGCTATATACTGGTTTAGACGACAAAATTCTACTACATACCTACTACCCAAAGGCTACATAACTCCGGTCCATGGGCAGCATCTGAAATTTAGTTAGACTATCGAACATTGAAGATTATTGCATGACTCGTTTGAAAAATGTCTAAAATTTTCTCTAAGCTAGTTCATTGTCTTCAGAGCACAGGAAATGGCTATCAAGTCCTTATTTAATATCCCGACACTAATTATGCAATGCTACTGACTAACACTGTGACAAGTTCACGCCAAAAAACAGCCAGAAGATATTTAGTCCGACCCGATAATTTAAATGTGGTAAACGGTCACTGACCCACGACTACTTGCGAATTAACACAGTCACTCGTTCAGTAGTCATATTATGCGGACGTGCTCGCTATAATGTCTCGTAATCTGCTCGAAGCACGCCACTCGGAGTTAATACACAACATGGAAGGTTCACACGCCAATATCTCATAAAATAAACCACTCTCAACGCTCAAACATTCACAAAATGCTCAATATTGTAGCTGATCTTCTTCAAAAATGCGAGAACCGTTCAAACGCACGATTTTCTTCGTTTTGGGACAAATTTGATCTGCGCGATTTAACATACGCGTTTACCAGAAGACGGCTTTTGAGCGACTATATTGACGCATAGATCTGATGCACAAAGCTCTTCATAAACGCGAGGGAAATGCTGAACTCCTATTGGCTAGTATGATGAGCAGCGAATCAGATTATCTCGAGCACTTCTCTACTCTCGGTATTTCTAGTGTAAGTCAATCAGCTTGCCACACGAAATTTAGACTAGAAATCTCGTAATCCCGAAACTAGATAAAATGTAACCAAAACGAAATATGATACCTTTCCACAAATTAAATTACTAATAAATTTGATACCAGCGCCCCTTCTGGATGCCTTTTACTAAATCAGTGTCACTCAGACGTACGCCATAAATTACCCATTACAAAGCAACTTTCTCACGCTTACATTTACATAGCTTTAATAAAATTTCATATTCTACGTGTGTGCTCCAGTCATTCTCTCAGTCTCTCCAAAACACTCACACAATCAAAACACAATTAAATAATAATTTTCAGTGTACTGGTAATTACGTCAGGGATCTTCGGCAATGAAACTGAAGAAAATTACAGAAAATTGGATTGTATGAACCTATCCTCTTGGTTGTAGTTTCAGTTGATACTATATATGAATACACTACAGTCTAACTCGGTTTCACAGTGCCAGCACGGTTACTATGTGTTTTAGTTAATAATTTATCTCCAAAAGTACTGAAGTTTTTGCTTTGAAATTTTAGCTGTATGGTTCTGTTATACATCAAATTTGGTACAAAAACTATGAAAAAGATTCATAGAGAGTATGTGTAACATACTGCACGCAGGCACCGTATGCAAGTACAACGGCCCAGTGGCCGACGTCGGCGTGAGAACCAAAATCCGCTCTCCTCCTGGCCACACGCCAAGCTAAGCTTACAATTCAAGATGACAATGCGTAATATTTGCTACAAGCTGGTTGGGAGTGTTGTCAGGTATTACAGATTCAGCAGAAGTCAGTTGTCAGATGAAGAGTTTGACTGAGATGATGAAGGTAAACCGAACCTAAACCTGATTATGAGAGGTGCTGGACTCCTCGAAGCTGGAAACAATTGAACTGCGAAACCGTGAACAGAGGGGGAATGCCAGGATTTAATTACAAACATTTCCTGTTAGTATACAAATTTGAAGTATTTGCTATTACGTAAAATCACAGTAATTTCTATTATTGGTTAGAACAGTTCCATTTTTTTCTTCGTATAACATTTGTTCCCAATACTGGATTCCTTTTTGGGTATTCATAGGCCTATGTATGTGCGGACTTGAAATTGCAAGTCATGTCAAAAACGTCTTCACTTATTGTTGTCTGCGTACTGATCTGAAGAAGCTCGAGCGAGAGTAAAAGATGAAATATTGATGACACAAAATCTAAATGAATCTAATTTTATAAATCAGCACTGTTCTTCGGTAGCACACTTTTGAAATAACCGTTTCCATATAATTCATGCAATCCAAGTGAACTGCTTCACACCTACTTAATGAAATTAACTTCACATTTATGGCAATTCCTTGTAGCTGGAAACTGCAAAGATGACCTCAAAGGATTTTGAATTTACTGTAGCAGCTCGAGTGTGAGAGCTTGGTGGGAATCCCATCAGTTTCATTATTCGGATCTCGGGACAGAGTGGATTCATTGGTATGATTGTGAGTGATCTGATTAGTATGATTGTCAGTTTTCTGACGTAACCACAAGCGCCGGAACGAAGACGAAGATGCGGAACGCAAGAGCAGAGAAGGCGGTGAGGAAATGGCGGCCAATGGTGCGTGAAATTGGACCGCACCAAGCCAAGAGCGATACCTGGAAGAAGGGAATTCAAGCGACAGTCCTTCTAGCCTCGGCCGCGCAGATAGGCACCGGGTCATGGAAGTTAGTTATGAGCGACGTGAGTCAACTAGCCTGAACCGTTCATATATCAAGGACTCTAAATTATATTGCTTATCGCCCCTCGGTTGTGACAACTATTTGTAAATCATCAAAGTGAAGTATTGTCAATTGTTTTATAGAAATAAAAAAAATGGCTCTGAGCACTATGGGACTCAACTGCTGTGGTCATAAGTCCCCTAGAACTTAGAACTACTTAAACCTAACTAACCTAAGGACAGCACACAACACCCAGCCATCACGAGGCAGAGAAAATCCCTGACCCCGCCGGGAATCGAACCCGGGAACCCGGGCGTGGGAAGCGAGAACGCTACCGCACGACCACGAGATGCGGGCTAGAAATAAAACTAATACTATTTGTTTCAATAGTTTCATAGCATTCGGAGAACGCTGCATTATTTAGGCACCCAACTAGCGACGAGTGGGCAAGACCCCACATTGTTTCCACGGTCATGATATATACTTAACTTCAATATCCAGGCACCGTCATTACCTATTTTGGTGATGCCGATTAGAAAGGCTAGTACCACTTTCCGAAACAGGCGTCAGTTTATTTAGAAAACGTTTGGCAACCACACAAATGTTAGATTACGTGTTCCATAATAATATTACAGAACGAGAGGTCTAAAAAGCGTACATGATATTAGATGAAATATCCGACAGATGAGAACTGTGTTTTGTGCTGGGACTCGATCCCAAGCTATTACGTTCGTACGACTGGACAGCTCAACAATAGAACATTTGACAAGAAATGCAAAGGTCCAGGCTAAAGCCTTGTTTCGCAATGTTTTTCCAGTATTCTGCCATGCCATTGAATAAGAGATCATTTGCAGAATAAAATGTTCATGGGATGATATGTCCTGAGTTGCAGTAACCCATAACGTGTTATTAGCTGAGTATACGACAGCTACATTGAGGAACTGTTTGACAGAAAGGCTGCCCTCGCCTTGGCATCAACTGATAATATCAGCTGGTTAATCAATACCTTTCCCATTTGCATTCTGTTCAATAAGTACCAGGTACATTATTCATTACAGGCAGAATTCTTTCTGCTGTTTTGTTAGGACTGGTCTATAAGAACGAAACCTCAACAGTTTTTGTAAATACAAGATATGAATACAAAGCATTAGGTTATTTATACCGTTATGATTAACTACCAACGATAAAATTACGTCCTCAAATGATTTTCGTTGTTTTCTTGTTCATTCTCTTTTCAAAATCAGTGCTGCCCATTGCCTTTGAATAACTGTGTAGTCATGTGGCTTGTAGCGTTGCTCTGGGGGGACGAAAAGAAAAAGAATTGTTATTTTATTTTATTTTATTTTTTTTTTTTTTTGAAAAATGTCGTAAAAGTGAATATTTTGGTGGGCCACTTGGCAACAGAATCAGGGATTGATTACACTATTATAATAGCATACGTTGACCATCAAATACCTGAATAAGAGCAGCATATTGATATATATATATGTTTGAGATCGCTCGGAAGAAACATTATCATTTCTGTGCATTTTTATAGTCGCGATGTAGTCATACCCGGATCAACACTAAGGGACCAGAAGATTTATAGACTTTAAAAGAAATGCAACACTACACAATTAAAAAAGAGTTGGTTCAGAAATAATAGGAAAACGATAATGTTCCTTCTGCCTCATGCTGCGTTCGGCCCATCAGCGTGATCGTAATTTCTGGTGATGAAGTAACACAAAATGATTAATATTCAACTTAATAAGGAGATGGAATTATCAAGGTTAATTTACGAAAATAAGCACACTTATCTTTAACACACGTTTTTTAATGCTACGTACCTTTTCATATTAAATTACAATAGATGACCATTGTGGTTAAATACTTTATACATAACAGTTAAAATGTCCTCTTGATGCTGTCTGTTCGTAATCAGTTACAAGAAACTACATGTTTTCTGATTGGAAAAAAATGACAATTAGCATATTCACTCGATATTTTCACATAGAATATAAAATACAGTTGCGGAACGCAGCAAGTCCGTGTCCGCCTCTCATGGAATACAAACAGTAAAAGGTGAGGCACCAAAAGCCTCATTTGTCTTGAAACAACAGAATTCTTTTTTATACCATTAATCGATACATTTACATAGATTTACTGGCACCGCGAAAGAACGGCACAGATAAAGAATAATAGATTCTGTCGCTGCTATGCGATGGTTCATTTCTGTTACTTTACAATTGTTCGATAACTTTAGGCCATCAGGCGTTTACTATTGTGCGTATATTAATGTTTGTGAGGCGAAAATTACTAATATTACACTGCCTCCCATGAGGAGGGAAGGAATACCGAAGGTATTACTTTCATCCTCATGCCCATTGGAATATTTGTAATTTTCGGGTGTAACATACAGGTTATTAAAAATTTCATTTCACATTCATTCCATAATAAAAGAATTAACGTTTCAATTTGTAATTACTGACGGTGGATCATTGTGAATTTGTTCTGTGTTTCTGTCAGTTTGTATGGATTCAGTCTTTCTTGATGATTCTTAAAATTAAGGCTATAAGTACACATATTTACAAAATTTATAAGGAAATAGAGTCACACTTCAATTTTCATCGTTGCAAAAGTAATTTGACTATCACAACTGGTACACAACTTTCTGTTTTGACTGTATTCATTATATTGTCATCATCTTGTCGATTGATTGCCTTGTCCGTTGTCGCACTTAATTATACATTTATTTTCGCCGCACATACACTATTTATGATAGACTTGGATTGTAGAGCGGCCACTGGTGATGGCTTCGACAAGGAAGTCCATATATTTCACTTTCAGGGCTCGAGTGTGGCTCTCCGAATTATTTCACATATGAAACAGATAAAATATCTTATATTAGAATAGCTTTTTATACATGTGGGATGGGATTTAGGAAGGATCGGATCCTTTGACGTATTTTCGTGTGCTTTTTTTCATTCATATCGTGACCTCTCGTTAAAGTTTACATTTCAACAGTGTTCAGAGGTGACCTTGTGACTTGTCTCTGTGTACAATCAGTCATTATAATAATTACGTTAACTTCTCTATCTTAGAGTCTCTCGGAAGGTTTATGATACATACAAAATGTTTTCAGTACTGGGTGTGAATGTTTTTGCTACAGAATGTAGCACACAGGAACCGTGTTGGCGGTTGAACGTTTACATTATTTCGTCACGTGGTGGCTGTCAGCCTCCACTGTTGCGAGCAGTCTTGAAATTCAGTCTGTGCGCGCGCACGTGACCGGAGCTTTCTTGCAGAGCGTTGATTTCGCGCTTGAGGTGCCGTGCGTCGCTTTTGTTCGGCGGATCGTGGCTTTGTGGTTTTTTAGATTGCTGGAGGGAGCTTCTGCCACCGAAACTGCCTCACATCACTTCCCGTCCACTATCCAGTTACGGATTCACAGGTAAGTGGTAGCTACCGCTGCAGCTGCATGTGTGGAATGACACTGATTATTACACACTGCACACATCAATGAATTTTTCACACATATGGTGCAGTAGAATACTGCCACTGAAAATCGTCGAACTTTAAAACTTCACTTGCACTGTGGTGAGCGTCTGCGTGAACGATGTATTAAAAGAAATTCTCGCTTCATAACATCACACGGTGTTTACAATTTGATTTACATACTAATATTTACAAGAGTTCATTTAAATCGAGAAATAATCTAATTGACCACTTTGAATAAAAACAATTGTTTCTTAATTAGTCTTTTTTTTTATTTATTTATGCCTACGGTCACAGGTAGGCTATTATAAGTCCTTTTTCTTTGACCAAATTCATTCCAATCTCCTTTACAAAATAATTTCATTCATACTAATCTTTATCACGCTTGCTTATTCATTTTGTAGGCCCAATAAATTAGTGCTCATCTTATTTAGTGACTTGTGAGGGGAGCTTCATTTATGTCAAAGTTTTTTTCTCGTATGTGCTTGTCTTTAAAGAAAGTTCGAGGACAGATTTGAAAATAGCAATTCCGCCTTGGGATTTCGTGTAGGAATACAAACAGTCGAAAAAGAAAAATGGGCAAAGCGGGCCTACTCGCGGATCGTCGACAGAATTTAAATTACTCCTCAACCAGGTCGAAAATTTAATTTACATTGCGCATTACAAAAGCAATATGCGCGTCGCGAACCTACTCATTTTTATACGTAGTGCCTCACTTCCTAAGCACACGTGCATCTTTACAAGTTGATCCTGAGGAGCGGATAGGATCAAGGATCTTAAAGGATTTGCACTTAGGAAAGGGATTCAATAATCACAGAGAAAACCATAAATATTGCAGTGCGCACTTAAAATTAAATCTATCACTTCTAGCATTTATATCTAATATGTATCTTGCTGCAGCTTGCTTACTACTCTTTGCTCATTTCTTAGACTAAGTCAAGTTTATGCATTTCGTATTTGGGTATTAATTATCATTTGTATATGTAAGCCTCTCACTAGAGTGTTGTTGTTTGCTGCTGTCGCGACCTGTGAAGCTTAGGCGAGATACTTATTCTATTTGCTGCTAGCTTGTGAATTTGCAGTATCGCTAATGCTCAATAGTACCGTGAAGTTGGCATAATAAACCATGTTACTCATATGTTCTTTTACTCAGCTTGTTTATAGTCTGCACTCATCTCACTTTGCGTTATATAATAAACTTCCTTTTTATTCCATCACGCTTTTACTTAAGGTTAACGTCAGGCCTTTTTAGAACAATTGCACTGCGTTATCAATCTGTTCATGCTTAATCGTAGGTATCTGTTTACTTCAAAGAGATGTTATTTCATCGCTGGCACAGCACTGTGCTGGAAGTTACAAGTTAAATCTACCGACTGTTTTGCGCTAACAGGTGGTGCCTTATTTACGTCACATTTGAAAATAGGGAATAACCTCATGGAATCGAATCTTTTCTCACAACTTTCCTCTTTTGTCTGGACGTTTAAGTATTTCCTTTTAAAACAGGTCATTAACTTGTCCTCGATTAAATTTCACTTACTAATACTAAGCACATATAATCATCATTTTCATATTACTATTTAGTGAGAGAAGTGCATTATTCGCTCCTTCCTGCTCATCCTCAAATTACTATTTAGCGAGAGAAGTGCATTATTCGCTCCTTCCTCTTTCCTCATTTTAGTACCTCAGGGCTAATTAATACCTCTCGAGTACATCATTTTTCTTACATACTAATTTATAACTAAAATTGAAAATCGCTTCTAGGACATGTCCTCCTGTTTGCATAAAGATTATTCATGTAAATACTTGTCTACAACTTATTCTGTATTTTATTTTCCAGACGCGTTGTTTTAATACATAGGTTCCCTTTTAGCACCGTTTAACGTCAGTAGTCAGTTCAGTTCCGTTCTTGTTACTCATTGGTTAATCCTGATCTCCAATACCTTAGAATTTTCTTACAGCTTAAATTAACTTAATTCCTGGCGTTATAAAATTTTCTTAAATCATGATGGTGGAACAATCCTTTGATTTTATTCGTGGCAGGGCCAGATAACAAATAGCTACCAATGTGTGGTTTCCTCATTATCACAAAGGGACCTTCATAAATGTGTTACCACTTGCGATTCTTCTTTAACAACAGGGATGGTTTAAAGTGAGTCCTGACTAATACCTTTTCTCCTTCTTTGAAATCTATAACTCTGTTTACCTTCATATCAAATGCCTTTTTTCGGAGGTTAGCATACGTTGTCAATGATATGAGAGCTTGCCTGATTTTTGCGTCTAGGTCCAATTCGTTGTCTTGTAACTTAGGAAGGGGGTCTATCCATTCAAACCTGCAGCATCCTCTAGGAGGCTCAAAGGTGCTGCTTTTAATTTTCCGCTCGACGCTTACTTTCCTGCTGATTTATATTTCTTAAAGTTTCTTCCGTCTGGAACTGGTGTTGGTTTTGTGGTACGAACTCGGTTGGAAATGGATCTTGTCCTGGCGTATTCGCTTGCGCATAATAAATTTGCGTATTATGCGGGCGTTTAGGCTTCAGACATCCCGAAGGTCCGTTCGCTTGTTGCGTGAAGTGTATATTTTGTGGCTGAAAGGTATTTTGCTGTGGCTTGTGTTGATTGTAACCGTTACTGAAAGGTGTACATTGGTCTCCACCTTGATTATGCCATTTATTTCTTTTCCACTGACGATTTGAATCGTAAGACTGATCGTTTTGATAATTACCGTTGATCGGTTGCGTGTTTCCATATTGCTGGTGCTGTGTATTATAAAGTGCATTTCCGTACTGAGGTGGTGACGAATTATATATTGGATTGTATCTCTGGCCGTTATTGTACTTATTTTTGTATTTGCTGTTGGAGTACGTATTGTGTTTATTTTTGAAACCGTTGTGGGGTTGGTACTGGCTGTCGCTGTGACGCGCTTTCGCTCGGCCACCATTGTTGCCTGCATTTTCTGTATTGTGCTGGCCGCCTGCACTGAAGTGAGCGTTGCCAACATCAACTCTAGCGTCCTCGTAAATCAGATCTAACGAGTCTAACACATATAGGAAAGTGTCCGTATCGTCCTCAGACACGTTTACTAACTTTTCTCTGATCGCAATCGGTAGCTTAGTTTTTAGAATCATAATAACGTCTTTGGCGGTGATCGGCGAATCCCAGAACTTGATTTTCCCTAAATACTTTTCAAAATATCTTCTCAAACTACCGCGCTTACTGTTAAACACTTCGGCGTTGTAAACCTCTTTTCTCAGGCGCTGCTGCACACCAGAACTCCAGAATTTAGCTAAAATCATCTGTTCAAACTCTTTGTAACTTTTACAAGAGTCGACCATTTCGGTTCCCCATAAGGCAGCCTCGCCTACGATAAATCCTCTAACGAATTGAATTCGCTGGCGGTCACTCCAGCTACTCGGGAAAATTCCTGAAAAATTTCGGAGGAACACTATAGGATGAATTTTTCTTTTCTGTGGGTGAAAGGTCGGGAAAATACGATGTTTGATCACGCTTTCCTCCTGCATCAAACTGACAAAAGTGGGTGGGCTGGTACTCTGGTTAAATTGTGCTTCTATAGAACTATGAGTTTGAGCGTTATCAAATGGTGAACGGTAATGTACCTGCTGTTGTTCATTACTTCGTGGTGAATTATTCCAGTCTCCTGACACGGGAGGTGGGGAATTTTCAACTTGACCTTTTAGTGTACGAACTTCATCAACTATCTGTTGACGGCATTCAGGTAAATCTTGAGCTAACGTTCGTCTTATCTGGCCGAATTCTGACATGACCGTGTCTCCTGTTTTTCCAGGGGCTGCCTATATTTCAAAGGTCACGTTTTTGACCGTTTCCCTGAGTTCGTTCTTGACCTTGTTTTCTACGAATCCGTCTTTGTTTTTAATCCACTCTTGGTAGTGGTCGGACAATGCTTCACCATGTGCCTTAACAGTATTCTTTATTTGATCCTCTACATTAAGAGTCTCAATCTGTTTGGAAAGATCATCAACAACATTCTCGATCGTGTCAACTGCGGTTTTAACTCCTTTGACCTCATCAGAGATTGCAGTATAATCTTCTTTTAAGGTCGCAGCTTGTTTTCGATATTCCATCACTTTTGAATTTATTTCTCCTTTGGCTGCTTCGATTTTTTCATCTAACCGTTTTGAAATATCCTGCATGGGCCCTTCGTAAATAGGTCCAGAGCTCGAGGCAGGATTTAGGTCCCTCGTGAAAGAGATAAGCGACCGCCCACCCTTTGAACCAAGTAATAGCATGACATTTGGGAAAATGTTTGTCATCTCGGTATAGAAACATTCGAGGTTCGATTGTATCTGGTGGCCCTCGGAAATGGCAGGCAATGATTTGCTGCACGAAGCGCCAGACTTGTTGCGAAGAGGCGCATGTCAGACGGTGCTCATCAGTGTCCAGTTGCTGGCAAAAGAGACAAAGAGGGGAATCTGACAAGCCAATGTAGTGCAGTCGCTGTTTCGTAGCAAATTTCCTGTTGACTGTGTGATACCACAGTGCCCGGACGTCCGTAGGGAGGAAGGACTGGTGGACGGTACTCCACACTACGGGCAACTACATGGAGGGATGTTTGGTCTCCATTACATTCCGGGGATCACGGCGCAATTGCAGGCTGTAAAAATCCTCAGTCCTGGGTGGGCACATATCTGGGAGACTGGTATGTATGTAAGTGTAGTCGGCGAAAAAGGTCGAAACGTGAGACAAATGAGGCACGCTATGGCCGACAGACACTGTTGGTGAGGTGGAAGCAGGCAGGAGGACCTCAAGCAAGCTGCGTGTTAGAGAAGTGCCCCGGCCTGTCCACTGTCTTCTCATTGTACTCATATACAAGACTGCAGCTCGCATACGGACAATGACGAGCCCGAGGCCACCGCACCGTGGGAGCAGGGTAAGTGTCTCATAACGGACTTTAAACATGGAACCGATAGCATAAAGCTGCCTGAAGATTGCGCCCAATCGCAGTCGGCAGAGGGAGAACTTGCGCGATGTGGACCAATTTTGATGCTACATAAAGATTAAGAAACTCAACGCTCTGAAGTGTGTCCTGGTGGCTCAGGAGGTTCTGACGGACGTCGTTGCGGATGACGTGTAACAGGAGACGGAAATTCGTTGCCGCTGTGGGTGAAACCGTGGGGGTAAGGGTACCGGAAAGTCCGCACAAGCGGCAGGGGTGGTACTTCACCTTCGTGGAGGCCTCTCCCAATGTGCACTGCAGAAGATTTGGCTACATTCATGACACTGCCAACGGCTGCCCCATAAGAGGCAATCAGTTCGAGGACTGCTCGAATCTCAGAGCCGAAGCCAACGAGAACGAGGAGGTCATTTGAATTTGTTAAATATCGGTAAAACCGTCGTAAACAACGTTGGCAAATAGCTGTGTTTTTCCTTATTCCTGATAAGAGTGTTATCATTACATGTATTGTAAATTTCGATCAGAAATTTGAGTGCAGTATGAATAGGCCTTTGTCACAGCACCGAAATACTATTTCATACATACGTTACCATTTATATATAACAGAAGAATAAATACGTAGTAACTACCAAATGCAAATTGTAGCACTAGAAGGTCGTTTCTACGTATTTTTCCCGCGTCCTAAACACGGTCCACGGAACAGCAAGACTGTAATTGCCTGAGAAGTACTCACGAGTGCATTTAAGGCGTAGAAGACAGGCTGGAGGAGGGCAAACTTACTTTTGTAATATTTGTAAATTTAGAGACAACTCCTGACAATGTTGGCAATATTCTGCTATAGGGCGTCACGGAGGCTGGCTGCCAGCCGGAGAGAATGGATTTACATCACCGCTAGGCGCTACCGTCCAGGGCCATTCTTACACGGTGAGAGCTTCATTGTTTCGCCCCGTGAATACTGCGGCCAATAACGTTCCACGTGGTCGTATAGGTTGACAATAGCATTCCACGTGGGTATTTAGGCGGCCGCCCAGCAAGCCGGTCAGTTCATTGCTCACTCTTGATATTATGGGATTTATTTTCGCTGCAATAGGACTGTTTGATTACTACGTTGCTTGTCATCCGGTTGCTCTCACTGATCGTGTCTTGGATTTGCCTCTCCTCGGCAAACGCTTCGATTAGCGACTCGTTGTCGTCTAAGTTGTTTCTACTTGTCGTGTCCTGTTGTTTTGTCTGCAGTCTGTCGGTTGCTCGCCTGCCATTAGTCTGAGGTCCTGTTTCGCAGGTGGCTCTCCCACAGGGTGCCCTCCTCCATTTCTCCATATCTCCTCCATCTCCGATGCTGTTTGAAATTCTGAGTGTAGCTAGCAGCAAATACATGAAATGTAAAGGTGGTCTAGAACATGTCCAGAAACGAGATTTGAGTCGAATTATATGAAACAGAGAAAAACTCTAAATTGACCCGCCAGGGCAGCAGAGAGCGCTAACGCCCTGCTCCCTGGACTCGGGTAGGCGCGCTGGCCCCGGATCGAATCCGCCCGGTGGATTAACGACGAGGGCCGATGTGCCGGCCAGCCTGGATGTGGTTTTTAGGCGGTTTTCCACATCCCGCTAGATGAATGCCGGGCTGGTCCCCATCTTCCGCCTCAGTTCCACTATTCCATGGATTACACTCGACACAGACAGTTCGGGTACACTAATTCCGTCCTGGGGGGTACGGGGTGGCGGCAGGATGGGCATCCAGCCACTGCTTCACAGGCGCCAGGTTGAGATTCATAGGAAGAATTCTAAGAAAATGTGACTCATCGACGAAAGAAGTAGCTTACAAAACGCTTGTTCGTCCGATTCTTGAGTATTGTTCATCAGTATGGGACCCTTACCAGGTTGGATTAATAGAAGAGATAGACATGATCCAGCGAAAAGCAGCGCGATTCGTCATGGGGACATTTAGTCAGCGCGAGAGCGTTACGGAGATGCTGAACAAGCTCCAGTGGCGGACACTTCAAGAAAGGCGTTACGCAATACGGAGAGGTTTATTATCGAAATTACGAGAGAGCACATTCCGGGAAGAGATGGGCAACATATTACTACCGCCCACATATATCTCGCGTAATGATCACAACGAAAAGATCCGAGAAATTAGAGCAAATACGGAGACTTACAAGCAGTCGTTCTTCCCACGCACAATTCGTGAATGGAACAGGGAAGGGGGGATCAGATAGTGGTACAATAAGTACCCTCCGCCACACACCGTAAGGTGGCTCGCGGAGTATAGATGTAGATGTAGATGTAGATGTATTAACATACCAAGTCCGATTAACAATGGTTGACCCTGCGTAACTGTGGGACAAGGCTAAAGTTATAGAATAGACGTGCTCTAAATTCCATGCCGTTTGCCAAATTAAATCGTAACATTAATATAATGAGAATGTAACGTTAAATCACAAAAAATATCAAGTACAGCTGCCAACATTAACCCATAGGTGTAGCGTCGGGATCGTGGATCAGTTCAATCGCTGTCACGGGTTGAATGATTGTGGAGAAATCGCCCAGCTGATATTCTACAATTAGGAGTAACAAGAGGCACGTCGTGTAAGAATTATGTTACTCTGTGCTCGTAAGATACAAGTGGCTTAACATCATAAACAATGAATTAGATAAGAAAACCGTTAAGTTATAAGTTTAATGTTTGGAAAACAAGCATAATTATCAAGAAATATCATCACCTGGAAAGAAACTTTATTTCAAAATGATTCAGCTGCAAGTGAATGTGACCTATTTAGAGAACAGTACGTTACCAGCGAGTAATTTTTGAAGAGGATATGTAATGTACAACACGTCACTGTTCAAGTTAAGAGACTAAAATACCATGGGTTATTCCATTTCAATTGTGCCAGCTAACTGAGAAGAGAATGTTAACCGAGTATGTTAACCAAATACTTGTTACTTTATTTTGTTTATACAGCTTCTCCCAACTTTTAGCCTAATACAAAAAGATACAAAGTGACATATAGTTAGTAAAAGAGTTGTGACTTCAGTTTTATCACAGGATGCTTTCTCGTATCAGTGACATTCACCATAAATATGATATGATTTGTGATTGATTTGCCCGCGGAGTTTTGACATTTTATGAGTATCCTGGCACTCCAAAATCAGGGTCCTAGTTTAACCACACCAACACAAACGTATTTCCCATAACCCTCATTACGAGGGGCGCTGTTTCATAACCACCTTAAAAAAATGGGCGGAAGCAAAATTCGTTAATTGTTCAAGAAGTTTTAACAAAACTTTTTAATGAGATACTGATGTGTAAGTAGAGTCCTGAACCTGAAAATATTGAACATGACATTCACTGGGAACGTGACATCTTCTACTAAGAAATAAATTTCTAGGTTACGTTTGACTAAAAAATTAAAACATTTATGAAATCTGGTAGGGTAACTAATTAAAAATAATACATGTTTCATCAAAGATTTAAATATAAAGTAATAGACTAGGTTACAATATTATCGTACCAGGGGCATAAAGTACCCCTCCCACCCCATCCATCCCCTATCCCAGTTAGTACTGCTTTGATTAATGCCTGAAGTGCCACATGCCATGACATGAGTGAATGTGGACAACGAAGTGGTGAATTCATTAGGGAGGGTGACCTATGTGGTAACCACATCCGTGAACTGTAAAGTCGCTTACGTTCAGGGAGACAAGGTGTGAGGGCACAAGTGTGACATTCAGTTCCAAAATTTATGGTATTTATGAGGCGCTCTGAACTCGGTGCGCGCTGCCAAATGGATTCGATTTCTTCCTTATGCCGACCCCAATTAAGTGCAGCCTGTAATATTAGTAATTTTCGCCTCACAAACATTAATATACGCACAATAGTAAACGCCTGATGGCCTAAAGTTATCGAACAATTGTAAAGTAAAAGAAATGAACCATCGCATAGCAGCGACAGAATCTATTATTCTTTATCTGTGCCGTTCTTTCGCGGTGCCAGTAAATCTATGTACATGTATCGATTAATGGTATAAAAAAGAATTCTGTTGTTTCAAGACAAATGAGGCTTTTGGCGCCTCACCTTTTACTGTTTGTATTCCATGAGAGGCGGACGCGGACTTGCTGCGTTCCGCAACTGTATTTTATATTCTATGTGAAAATATCGAGTGAATATGCTAGTTGTCATTTTTTTCCAATCAGAATACATGTAGTTTCTTGTAACTGATTACGAACAGACAGCATCAAGAGGACATTTTAACTGTTATGTATAAAGTATTTAACCACAATGGTCATCTATTGTAATTTAATATGAAAAGGTACGTAGCATTAAAAAACGTGAGTTAAAGATAGGTGTGCTTATTTTCGTAAATTAACCTTGATAATTCCATCTCCTTATTAAGTTGAATATTAATCATTTTGTGTTACTTCATCACCAGAAATTACGATCACGCTGATGGGCCGAACGCAGCATGAGGCAGAAGGAACATTATCGTTTTCCTATTATTTCTGAACCAACTCTTTTTTAATTGTGTAGTGTTGCATTTCTTTTAAAGTCTATAAATCTTCTGGTCCCTTAGTGTTGATCCGGGTATGACTACATCGCTACCATAAAAATGCACAGAAATGATAATGTTTCTTCCGAGCGATCTCAAATATATATATATCAATATGCTGCTCTTATTCAGGTATTTAATGGTCAACGTATGCTATTATAATAGTGTAATCAATCCCTGATTCTGTTGCCAAGTGGCCCACCAAAATATTCACTTTTACGACATTTTTCAAAAAAAAAAATAAAATAACAATTCTTTTTCTTTTCGTCCCCCAAGAGCAACGCTACACTTGGCGCCCGAACAGGGACTCGATCAAAAATCATTTCATGTATGTGTTTAAAAAAAATTCAGTGCTTGTTCTAGTAATTATTTCATTTTTTCATGTTGATGCAATTCAACCGAGAAAGAGAAGTGGGAAAACCTTTTAATTAATTCAGAAGAACGACTGATGAAATTACCAAAAAACGCGAGTATCCAGCCGTATCATCATCAAGACAGCCATAGTAAGTCAAATTTTTATACGCAGTAGCCAAGCTTTCGTAGTGACGTCGCATCTTTCGAGTTGATCAGAACGTAAACCTGTCTTTCCTTGCCTTGAAACAGCTTTATTTCAATTTGTTCATAGTCCATTCTTATGTAGTTAAATTCAGTGAAAGTGTAACATTGTTGTCAGTGCATAAAAAAAATTTACGATATGGCGGATAACTACGCTCAAAACTGGTAAAACGTGTGATATTTCATTTGTTTGTAATTATTAGGAACCATCTTGTCTTCTTGGCGTAAATGAACGTCAGTTGTTACCCAGAGTTTAAATTTCATCTTAGGTCCCAGTAAACCATAGCACTACGTCACAGACAAACGACTGACGGCAGTGACAAACAATATATGTAGCATTTTGACGTTTGACAAATAATTCATGAACATGGCTGACGGTAAACAGCGGACACAAACAAAACCAGACGACAGCGGTGATGCGAATGGACCTCATTATCCATTACGATCACGCGCGATAGGTACACGAGCGGAGGCAGAAACAGCCTCGACCGAAGTTTTAGAAGCCGGTCCTAGTGTACAAACTATTCCCGCTTTTGAAAAAAATGACTTGGCCGCAATGATCGAAGCAATAATGGAACGCAAGTTAGAAAGTCAAAGACAGAGAGAAGCGCAAAGACAGGAACGTGAAAAGCAGGAAAAATTAGATGAAAAGGCCCGCGAAGAAAAAGAGAAGGTCGAAAGACGGCATAATAAAAATCAGGTCCTTACAAATCTGTGCAACTCAGTAAAAGCAGACATAAATTCAGTAAAAACAGAAATAAATTCAGTAAAAACATATCTGCAAACGGAGATAAATGACCTAAATACACGGTTAAATTCGGTAAAGGCCGAACTAAAGGCAGACATAACAGCTGATTTAAATACCCTGGTCGGTAATGTCCAAAGCCAAATCAGTAGTCAGATCACGACCATGAGGCTAGAAATAGAGCTCTCTAAAACACACCATGTTACAGAACATTCTCCCTCTGACATCCACGGATGAAAGAGCGCGTCGTAGACTGCGCGGATATTATTTCCTTTTTCTTTTCCTTTTTCTTTTTATGTACGCAGTAATTGTATTTTTTCTCTGTCGCCAATGTGTTCCACATAATTTCATGATAATAGTTCGAAATGGTTCAAATGGCTCTGAGCACTATGGGACTTAACATCTGAGGTCATCAGTCCGCTGGAACTTAGAACTACTTAAACCTAACCAACCTAAGGACATCACACACATCCATGCCCGAGGCAGGATTCGAACCTGCGACCGTAGCGGTCACGCGGTTCCAGACTGAAGCGCCTAGAACCGCAAGGCCACACCGGCCGGCCATGATAATAGTGAACATTACAAAAACACAGTGCAAATAAAAAACTACAACAACGCCTTCCACTTTTGTTGATAACCAGGCCTCGGGTTTCGGCCCATGCCCACTTTGCCCCCCGAGCCCTCACCGGGCCACTATTCCTTTAAAAAAGAAAAAGTAGTTCGTAGTGCACTTGCTCGCGAAAGGCTAAGGTGACGAGTTCGAGATTCGGTTCAGCACTCAGTTTTAATTTGCCCGGGAGTTTCGTAGTTCCTTGTTGTTTATTCCGGTTCTGATAGTTTCAAATGTGAACCAATAATACCAACATTTCATCATTTAATTACTTAATCATTTAGAATTAATTAATGCTATCTAAAATCATCTCTGTTGTGTTACAATTCTCCTAATACAAACATCTGACTGAAAACGATCTGGAGCAGCCGCCTGGTTTTCTTTTAGCTATTAAAGCATCCAGAAAGTGGGGCTCTGTTGCGATTGAAATGTTAAGATATCTTCTTCCAGTGTAGCCAAGCTATTTTATGTTCCACGTCGCCAGCTGAAAACTAGAGATCTAGGGGAAAACTAGAGATGCAGTTGGTGGTAAGAACATTATGAGATGCTCTTGGAGTGTGTTCAGTAAAGACTGAGAACAAAATAGCTTTCGGCATGCTTTTGAAATAGGAAAACGATTTTATGGATTAACAGTTGACCATCTATACAGCTTAGCAATCCAGTTGGCAGGGTGGAACAAAACATCACATCTTATAAACAAGCCGTCGGAGATAGCTGGCAATAACAGCATCCCAATATCAGTACTAGGAAGCCTACCCCAATGGCTAGAGGAAGAGCTTTTAACAAGTTCGACGTAGACAAATTTTTGGATATTCTTATAACAGTGCCAGAAAAAAGATTTCATTCTTCTCGTCATATGAATAATATGGATGAAATCGTTAACAGTTTCATCCAAGAACAGTAAAGTGATTACACTTAAAGGAAGACGACAAACCCATGGCGGCACTTCGGTCGAAAGAGGATTGCTATCCACTTTGAGTATGTGTGCCCACACTGGGGACTTTACCTCATAACGTTTGGGAAAGTGGCCACTACGTAAGAATTCAGAAAGGTTTGCACACGTGCTGCCCATTATATATCTATTTACTTGTTCAGCGTGATACCTTACCAATTGTAGATTCAAAATATAAGAGCGACAAGCCTGTATCAATAATCATGCTTTGATGAAAATTCATTTTCCCTTAGAGTGTCGACTTTACTACACATTACCCCACATATTAATCAAATAAGTATACAGAATCTACAGATGAAACATTTACACCATGCCGCAGCTGCAGCCCACAAGACTGAGAACAGAAATACATTTCTGATTTTCGCGGTTCTGTGGCCTGGTTTGCGCTACATTATTGTTGTACATATTCGATGATATCAAGCTGTTATTGTTTATACTCTATTTTCTGATTATGACACTTTGGCTTAATCACATCAGGATAATATAAGGGTTCATCCGTTTTCGTCAAGTATGTTTCCTAATATGTTTTATCAAATTTTTGAGCTCATTTTTTTAGATGTGTGAAATTTGTACCTTCCAATTATTTTGCAACTTATAATTTACAGAATGTAGATTGTCTGTCATTTGTATTCGGCTGAACTTCACTTGATAGATCTGAAAACAGTCATCATGGATCTAAATCGACTGTTTGAGAACAATTTATTTGGAACTAATAGGAGGAAACCCAAGACAGAATGAATGTTCGAGGCGAGCCTCGAAGGATGTACAAACATCCTAAAACTAAATCTGACTACACATGAAAGTTGTCAGTTCTTGAATACCCGCCACCTCTCGTGGTTCCATGACAGAATAAATGTTCGAGGAGAGTCTCGAAGGATGTACAAACATCCTAAAACTAAATCTGACTACACATGAAAGTTGTCAGAATGAATGTTCGAGGAGAGTCTCGAAGGATGTACAAACATCCTAAAACTAAATCTGACTACACATGAAAGTTGTCAGTTCTTGAATACCCGCCACCTCTCGTGGTTCCATGGGTTTTAGGCCTAGTGCTCCTTAGCCATTGTCAGGAGGTTTCTCACAATTAAGCAGTTCCTGACCTCGTCCTTACATGGGCGTGGCAATGGCTGTAACGTCACTGGCACTACGTCCGTCACCATATGAAGTGATTTTTCGTCCTGTGTAGGCTAAGAGTGTCCACCAACTTGTACACGGTTTTCACGTTTCGCAGCTTATATAAAAAGGGAATGAACAGGGTGGCTGAAACTTCGCTGTCTAATTCCTGTCTCTTTATGTCTCTATTATGCATTGATGCGTCATTAATCGATTCTTAGTAATAATATTTAAAGAGTGTTTTAGATAGTTTTTCGTTTCTCTCACGTTTTTGAGAATAACTGCAGCATTCCGCAGCTCCGGAAGCAGCACAACATGGATTCAGTGTGCACTTTATTTGACAATAATCCGAAACCCGTGCCTTAGTGAGTATTATTAAACGTCCAGTTTTAATGAAATGGTCAGAGACTATTTTGCGGCACAGAATGGGGAGACGCGTTGATTTAATCTATAAACTGAATTAAGCAAAAAGTGTAAAAATAGATTATGAAAACCAGCTTGTTTTTACTACCTATTCAGGCTACCACGTGAAGTGTTTAAAAATGATGGATGAATTTTTTCCTGTGTTTTAGTACAACAAACCAAATCCATAAACGACCGAAACTGCATACTTCCGTGCTACACAACTGTAAATACGAAAACCAACATATACGATATGGTAACACCGTAAACAAATCAACATGGCGAAGGTCGATATGCTTCCCTCGGCCAATCACAGAACAGGAACTTTGAATTTACAGAAACGTCATTGATCTGTGTGGTGAACTCATGAAAGCCAAGTATAGGATAAAAACACATAATACTGAATGTCTCAAGTTTAGGTTTGAAAACACAAACCATATAACATGTAGTGTAACAAACGTACACTTCTTTAAAGATATTTCGGCAAAACGCGTCTTTTAGTACGATTTGTTGCTATAAAGTGTCAGGAAATGTGATATCAGCAGATAAATATGGTATGTATACGTATAGACCTTCACATGGAGTTGGCTTTTCGTGGTATTTAGTATTTAATTATAAAACGCAAACGAGGTGCTGTAAATTTTTTGACTAGAGCGTTACATTTCCCGACGCCTTCTCCCCCCCCCCCCCCCACCCTTCGTCGTTGTCACTGACTGATCTGTAAAGTACCCCGACATCTAAATGTCACAACCTACCCAACATGGAAACCACGATCCGTACCTGAGCCCCGCTATGGTATGGTTCCACACTGTACTCAGTTGCAAACAACGATCTTTGCTGTCCTCCTTTGACCTGTGTACCTTCTTTTACTCTCCATCCCAGAAACCATTAGATTTCATAATGACATAAATTTCGTTGAATGCAAATGTGTTTCCATTTTCCAGAACATTTTCATCTGTCTCGGAAGAGGTGGACACTTCACCTTTGGCATAATACAGATATCTGTCACTTTAAAACTGTAACTCGTTACTGCGGCAAAGAATAAAATTATAGATGAAGTAAAGTTATATTGTAATGTACCAAGAATGAAATATTATAGTAAACATCCTTTCATTACTGTCAAATGAATTTAAAAATTGCTTCAAGATTTTATAAATTTTTTAATGAAAATAGGATTAAATTTCGATTACCTCAATTTCAGGTAATAATTTTCAAACATGAGGCTAAATTATGTGCGCAGAAACACATCATGGAAACATGTTTAATGATAAGTGAATTAAACGAATGAAAAGTAACCATCTACTTAATTAAAAATATTGAGTAAATTTAATGAGTACTGACATTCAAATAAATGGTAATAGGTATATTTCATTAACAAATGATACAATAAGCGTTATTTATACAGCGATACAGACTGTTGCATGAGCAACTCAGATACGTGCATGAAGCTTTTGTTAGTATCAAAATCAAACAAAGAGACAAGTTTAAGTTTTTTTATAATAAATGCACTGATAAATGTTGCCTGAAGGCTTTCCTCAGAACACTTTTATAAATTAATTTAAAGCACTGTATCAAAGTACCAGAATGCCTTCAGAACAAAATATTAAAAACGTTTGTGTATAGAGTTAAAGGAGGATTGAAGCATCAGCTGAAATGAACCATTGTAGTCAGTGGAAACTTTTGATGCAGATCTAAAGATGGATGCATCTGGTGTTACAAGATGAGTTTTGGTCAACTATATAAGAACAAAGACAAAGTTGCTAACATAGAAACAAAATATTCTACCTACAAGCCACACCAGTTTTCATGGTATACTTTCACTTTATAACAGGAACAGCGATGCAAGAACTGAAAACAAGTTACACCTCAAATTATTTTTTTCCATATGTTGGAGATCCATCTGCAGAAGTTTAACTCACAGTAGAAATTGTGTGGTGATAGCAGGTGTGGGCAGTTGCCAGTAGTTCTTCATCAAATCTGTAACAACAGGTTAAGTGGCATTTCCTTGTGAAGCGAAAGATACACCTCCATACGAATCTTGGAAGAAGAGGTAGTCAGCAGCAGCACTTAATTCTATGACAGTGGCATTAATTGAGCTGTGAAAATACAATCACTTATATGAGTATAATTTGTACTTTCTAGTGTAGTATGTTTAGAAACCTCAGTGCTTGTAGAACTTTCCTATAACTTGAAAATGTGCTTCCACCAGATCAATATGAACCTTCTGGTCATTTTTTACTTACATAAAATCTTTAATTATGTTAGGCACCTCCATCTGTTGGAATCCATAATACAGATATTACTAAATTATACAGTTTTACAAAATCAGTAGAAGAATCTCCTAATGCTGGGTGTTACCATTTCTTATTACCAATGCCGAATGTGAGTCATCTAAAGATAAAATTCTGAGTGTTACAATTTCTTATTACCACTCGTGAATTTGAGTCAGCTGAAGATACAACAAGGACATTTAAATTCAAATAAATTCAATATAACTACTCATCTATCATTGTAGAATTGTAAACTTGGTTCACTGCTTAGATAAAAAGCACCAGGTCCTTAGAATCATTTAAAGTTAGGCAAACTGAATGACATCGGACTGATGAATGAATCTGTAGGGCAATGTACATGTCGCCAAGCATGTCCTTCAGTTCTGTCTTTTTGATTTCAGTGAAGAGATTCTCACAACTGAATTTAGCTGAAGTTTGTTACTTCAATAGGAAACTGATGTTCTCTTCCTAAATGCTGTTAACCGTCGCAACTGCTGCATTCAGTGTTGTTCAGTAGTTTCTGTAACAGATTTAAAACCCAGTTTTATAAGCACTTTATCCTTGATAATACACTGTACTACAAGGAATACACTATCTAAGTTGTAAAATCAGTACACATTTCTTATTGGTACCGAACGAGACATGATGAATGATTTATGTTATGTGTAATCACGCATAAGTAGCAATGGTCTACCAATACCAAATTTTGACGGTAACCGCTCACCAATTTGTACCACAACTATAAAGATAGTTCTATAGACTCAAGATATAGTGAAGCATGACCCAATGAGAAAACAGATGTCTAATTACACCAACATACAATCTCACATCAAGAAATTGTGTGAAATTAATAGCTACATTGAGTGAAGATCGCCAAGAAAATCAAGCCATTATATTTGAATAATTGTGTAAGAATCGCCTTATCTTCCAATTGCGAACTGTTGCCAGAGTGCGAGGACTAATGTCTTGTACAAGACATTTCCACAAACACCAGTCTTCATGGTTTCTTTGGCCCAGATTAGTGGATATATTTTAAATCAGCAAAGAAAAAGCGTGGAACATCACCCCACCTCTAACATTGTCGCTAACACGTACAGAAACTTGACATACAGAATCAAGTGATTCTGCCACTGTGAGTGCATCCCTGGCTAAGAATGTAGTCCACCGAAAAGGTCAGCTGAAGTCAGCCGAGTAGGTATCACTAATCTACAGGCTCAACATGGTTGCTTGACAGATGGATTTCAATGAAATTCAAACTGGCGGCTAATTACTGTTAGTGCCTGTTTGCGTATGGTATACAGTTATCTGCAATGGTTACCATTAAAATTTCATCACTGTGGACGGGAAATAAAGAAATTTTGCTTGTGTGAACGCAGCATAGTAGGAAGATAATGTAATTACATTTTTCTGTAAATTTGTGGGCGTATAGTGTGTGAATTTTAGAACACAGCTCTTGTACTCAAGGATAAACACATTCGGAATGATGTGCATCAGACTGTAAACGCTTTCACTAGCTCTCGCTCATACCTTTGTAACAATGCGTAGCTGTTGCTTGCTCACTTTTCAACGTAGTGCCGCTAATTTTCCGTTCTGTTGTGGAAACCCAGTTGGTCCTAGACTTTTATACGGTGGAACAAATCGTAACATAAGCAACACCGGGGTATAAATATTCAGTTATTTCGTTTTGTTGTGTTTACTGCCACATGAAGAAGCACCTACACGGCTATTCAGTAAAACTTCAAGACGATGAAGCCATAGTGCAATAATCATCAATCTGATACATCGTATTTCAGATTCTAGATTTTGCAAATAATTACAATTTTAGTGTAACCACACGATGGAGGTGGAAGAAAAGCCATCTACATTCTGTCTACAAGGAAAGAATACCACTAAGTATCTCACTCAGAAACAACTTAAGAATATTTTTTGTTTGTGAGCAGACAGTATTTGTTAAGAAGGAGAAGCGTTTACTAGAATGTGTTGAAATTCGAGATGAGAAGTGTCGTGGTCTATCTAGAGTGGTTTATCGTTCCGCAAATATCAGACTACTATCACACAGACAGGGGCTCTGTGGAGGTTCAGGCAGCTAACACTCGACGAAAATTCAAGATATATGCCTCCTGAGACCGTTGTCACTGGGCTGTAGAGGATTCTGCAGAGACACCATTTCCCATGAGTCACCATATGGGTTCATTTGCAGCTAAGTAAGTTTCATGCAAACAGCGCGACGTCGTCCGGATCAAAACGCACTGCCAGCATGGGGAGCATCACTGCGGTTTCCCTTGTCGTGGTAGCAGAGGCAGGCGTGCCGACGTGGCTGTGTTCAACTACATCACAGCACTCTGGAACGTTGGCACGTCGCGTTTTCTGACCAGTTTCATTTCTGTGTACTGCATTATAATGGACATGTCCATGTGTCGAGTCTCCTAGGAAAACAAACAAACCCACAAAAAGAGACTTGTCCGTTCTCTGATAGGCTATTCCTCTGCAATATGGCATCCTTACCAAACATGGTTTACCGTGGACGTCGAAGAGGCACAGTGAAGGCTGTCAATGGCGGTGACAGTGGGAACTTACAGTTCTTTTACATCCAGCTGCTGCTACTGCTATATACGCAATAGGTACACCGATGCTGCTGTGGTGGTGACTCAGAGCTAGATAATGAATCAGGTGGTGGAAACCTTAACTGTAATAAATCAGGTGCTTTTGAAACTCATTTTGCTCCCACAAATCTGACTACATCACGCCAAGAGTCCACAGTACAGTGGAAGAAAAAACAATAACAACTTAAAATTACATGCAATTATAAAGAGCAAAGAGAAGGAGAGAGACGGAGGGAGAGAGAGAGAGAGAGAGAGAGAGAGAGAGAGAGAGAGATGGAAGGGTTGACACATTCGAAGGAGACAGTCTTCTCCTGTTTACTTTCCCTGAGGACTTCGGCTTATCTCTGCTGCTTCAGCTTCTTGGCGTTGATCGACTGAAATATGCAAGGAAATACTAAGTCACCTATGATGCTGGGTACTCCAAAGACTGGTGGTTTGGAAAACTGGCGGTGAGTGACTAATAACAAAAAACTACAGTAGTAGGGGCAAGGGCAATCATTTTTGATTATAAATTATGGTAATTAAGATTAGACTAACAGCATTTTTGTCCTAAATGAGACTTGCATAAACACAAAATACAAGTAGACTATTTGGTGGCCATCATGGATTATAAATGATAGTAATTACATAACACTTATGGGCCATTAATTAGATCCTAAATAAAGAACTAAGAACAAGGTGTTAACGGTTTATTAACGGTGTGGTTATAAATTAATGGTTTGTTTCCATATAGATCATTAAACTGTACCACATCTAGTAGTCAGTTTGTTTGTATAAGCATAACAAAGGACCATTTGAGCCAGGTCTGTCATACATACCCTGCTTGATAGAGAATCAGTCTGTCAGCGACCCACGACAAGGTGAATTTAGTGGATGCAGATCTGGACGATGTACTAGCCATTTCAACAATCAGACATTTTCTAGCTTTATCTCGTTGAAAAACATCAAAGAGAGATCGAAGTTGGGGCGTGACCACTATCCTTACATCTGAGAAATGTAATGCCGGGTGCCAAATTAATGGCTATGTAAACCATCACGTCGTGTATCCAATGACAAGCCACATCATTATGCCATGTGCAGTGAAGAATGCAGTTTCGCAATCTGCATATACTTCTAAATCTTCATGGCAACTGTGCCATTCACACTTAAGTGCCTACGCAGTTGGGTGTCAAGAAACTATTTTCGATTTGGAAGGGAAAGTTGGAGATCTTAACTCCGTGAAAAGGTCTCAAAAATGGTTCAAATGGCTCTGAGCACTATGGGACTCAACTGCTGTGGTCATAAGTCCCCTAGAACTTAGAACTACTTAAACCTAACTAACCTAAGGACATCACACACACATCCATGCCCGAGGCAGGATTCGAACCTGCGACCGTAGTGGTCGTGCGGTTCCAGACTGTAGCGCCTTTAACCGCTCGGCCACTCCGGCCGGCGAAAAGGTCTCGTTGCAACAAAAAATACCATTGTTTTAATGAATGTCACCCCAGCTATCGTAACATATTTGCGACATTCTCTCTCCCGTTTTCGAGCTAATATATAAGGAACTACCCTTCTTTATACCTCTTCTCGGTCCATGCTTTTTGTGAAGGATCCCACATAACCTAAGCTGAGGACGAACAAGTGTAGTGTAAGAAGTCTCTTTACTTGATTGTTATCCTAGGAATCTTGACACATGGATACATTCATTGTAATGCTGCAAACGGAATCAAAACTAAAAATACGATGTGCTGCCTCTACTGGGAATTTATGTCACTGAACACACCACTGTTGGCGCGCCTCTCTCTGCTACCATGACTAGAAGAGCCACAGCTATGATCGTCGTTCGGGCAGTGTGTGTCGATGCAGGAGGCATCACACAGTCTGTGTGGATTCTGCCTTGCTGCAAAAGAGCCCATTCCTTGACTCGTGACTTCACTGCAAAATCCTGTACAGCTGAAAGACAATGACCTTGGTAAGGTGAAATCTTGTTATTATTACCCCATAGATTCATTATTATGTAGATTCATTACATGTAAGGATAAACTGATACTGCCTCTCTCACACATCGAAATGTGCCGCTCCTGTATTAAAGTGTTGCTATTCTTAGTAACATACAATCTGAATGAGAGTGAGAGTAAACATGTGGCTATGGTGCTGCAAATGACTGTCCTGGGAGGTGGGAGTACGTGTACACATTTTGTGGAAATGTGTGGTATGCTTTTACAAAGCTCACTCATGAGTTCTTAGTGGAGGACGTTTTCGCTACTCATTTCGATATATGTTGTAATTCTGAATGCAAATCATGTAATCTACAGTGTCACCATCAATTAAAAATAATAAATGGTTTGTTTTACCTTTAGAACTTCATTTTTAAATTCAAGTAGGTAAAGAGGCACACCCATTGCAGTTCAATCAGTAGGGTACTTGCACTAAAAAGGAACGCAGTGCATTCATTGCTGTCGGATCCCTCTTTACTGGCAAAAATATGATGGCTGTGCATTTATGGCTTCACTGGGACTGTGAATGTGTAAATGGTTTTCGTAAATATGAAGATCAATAGGGCTTTATTTGATAACAAATTTATTTCTGTTTTATTCAGTGTATACATAGTCTGAACAGTTCTTGAAGGCCCAAGGATACTGAGTGACCACAATGTCATCATCAGACCACAGGCGTCGTTGGGTGCAGGTACAGAGGGGCATATGGTCAACACATCACTTTCCTGGTCATTGTTAGCTTTCATGACTGGAGCTGCAACATATCAGTGAAGTAGCTTCTCACATCATGTGGCTTCTTACATCACATGCCAGCCAAGCCTGACAGCGCTTGACTTCTGTGATGTAATGGGAACCGGTGTTACCATGCTGCAAGACCGTTTGCATGATCACCATATATACACATAATATTGTTTTTCTGTCTTACACAGAAACTTTAATATCACTGAGTAGAAAGGACAGAAATAAGAGAGACTAGATACTGTTTGCACTAATACTGTTCTTTAATAACAGCTAGAAATTTTTTTACATTAAAAAGGTATTTCTACAATAAGCTTCCAATGGTAGTCTTTTTTAGTACAAAAAGATGCAATTCTTTGGTCTATGTATTTCAACAATGACTTTTTATTACAATCTTTAATGCTGTTGATACAATATTAGAGATTTATCATTCTTCGAAAATAGAGGTGCTTTTTACACTGGATATGAATAAAATATATATATCACTAATAATTCTGGGTTGATTAGCTGCAAGTAAAGGAAACTATGTACAATACACACACAGCATCCTAAGATGTCTACACAGTACACATTTCTTTCCTACACGGTGGTTCAAATGGCTCTGAGCACTATGGGACTCAACTGCTGAGGTCATTAGTCCCCTAGAAGTCAGAACTAGTTAAACCTAACAAAACCTAAGGACATCACAAACATCCATGCCCGATGCAGGATTCGAACCTGCGACCGTAGCGGTCTTGCGGTTCCAGACTGCAGCGCCTTTAACCGCACGGCCACTTTGGCTGGCTCCTACACAGTGTATTCAGTTTACTAGCATACATGGTGTGTAATCAATCCATTGAACATGCATATATACACACACCTATTTACGCTATTACAACTCATCAACACTAATCCACATACCGTTTCACACACAAACACACATATATACGTACACATAAGCACATGCGGTATTGCTAAGTGAATATAGTGAGTGCAGCAGAGTTTTGATACTGTTCTCACAAACATATGTTTCTTGCCATGATATGACAGGCAAAAATTCTATAGTGATGCAATGTTTACATCATGGTTTTGTGATAGAATGCATACTTCATGCACCATGTGGTGGAGAAGAGGCATCAAATTCCCTGCACAAGCACTACTTGTAGTGAAAATTCGTGAGAGCAGTTGAGGTCCCACAGTTGTGACACATGAGCATTCAACTTGGTATGTGACCAGATATGGTACACGCCACTGGGTGAACGTTGTTTGGGGGGGGGGGGGGCAGTGGCATCGCACTTACAGCATGATACAGGAGCTAGGAGGAACTAAAAATCAGTTTATACTCAGAAGGGTTGGTGTTCTTGAAATATTTAAGAACTTATTTTCCTCAGTGAGCATTCAGGTAGATATCAGTTCCGGACTAGTGCAATCCGTGAAATTGTTTTCTGAATGTTCAGTCTTAGTAAATGAGTTGAAGTATCTAGAACAAAAATGCTGTTCATTGATGTGTTCATTTATTTTGCAGGAAAGAATTTAGGATATATTTTTGACAAATATACTGAAAAGTAAGAAATCTGCGTTTCTCTCACATGGACCAGCTGCTTTGGGAAAGTAGAGGAGTCTGACAACTTTATACTTAACATCTGTTTCCTGCATGTCACCAGTTTTCTTTTCTTCTCCTAGCTTGCTTTCATTTCTTTTTTTTTTTTTTTTTTCAAACCATGAATATGAATTGAAGTATTTAGTTGTGACTCTCAAATGTGGGAGTGTTCTGTAGTTTAAAGTTGAAATCGATGCTTCAGAGTTATAAAACCTACAAAATCCACCCGTTTTGTATGTGATCGAACACTCTGCACTTTTTGTGTAATTTTTTGGCAATTCGGTATTGTTCTAGATTTAGGACATTGATAAATCTTCTTTTAGCAGATATGTCCTTTAGGTCAGGGATGTAGATTTCTCTTACATTTAATGAGAGTACATGTCTGAGTGTCTTACCTGACCAATTTACCGCATTTTCGAGAATTGGCCTAGTGCCTGTATGACACTGAAGATATAGTAACGGAATCACTTCGCATATGAAACGCCCTGTGATATCATGCAATTCCCCAACTAACAGTTATTGTGATCGCTTCTCAGTTTCGGTTATTGATAACTTGATGCCAGTTTAATTTGTACAACACTGAAGATGATCACTACGTGATCGAAAATCGATTCTGCTGTCAATAAAACTCCAATATTACGGCCAATGCTGACCTTCCTTTTAATTTAACATATATGGTAGTTGCGCCCACAGCACTCCTTGGAGTCGCCAATCAACATCACCAATGTGTTATGTGGGAAGCTCACCTCCAGATGGTCACAAAATTTCAGCAAGGAATAATAATAATAAGAAGAAGAAGAAGAGGAAACAAAATTGGTAAGTATCATGTGCAGAAAGGTTTGAAAAACAAGAACAACACACAAATGTCAATAATAATTCTTGTTACTTAAGTAGAAATTTATCTGGGTCTACATTGCTTAATATAGATCTCATACTATCGACATCTGGTGTAATGCTTCTTAGCAGCATATGCAGATCAACGTCCGCCTCCTGCATTGAAATATTGCTGTCCAGTGCACCACAGAAAATAAACAACCATCTCAGTAGCATTGCATGCTGGTTTTAAACTATTGTAGAAGAAGAAAAACAAATCACTTAAAATCTGCCTGGCTATGATGGTGGTTCATTGCTGTGAACTTATAGAGGAAAAAGGATGTGTCATTCCACTGAACAGCTGAAGGTGCAGTATTGATCCACACCCCCCGGACTATCGTTATTGATAGTGGCTAGAGACAAAAGTAACTCCTGAGCAATGCATGTGAGGATGAATTATCTTCATAAAGAAGAAATATCAATTTGCTTCCACATATGGTTGCACTCATCTATGATGGTGGCCCATCCCTGTGAGCTATTGGATGGAATAGGCGTTATATCCCATAATGGGTAGTTCTCTATATCAACAGCATCTAGAAACAAGGCTAACTCATAAGCAATGCATTGATAAATAATAGCTGTAGAAGAAAATGAAGGAATATGTATCACTACCAACACATGTGTTCGTATACAATCTGAGTTCAGGTCTGGGAGACAAACATTGAAAATGGCATCATGCCTTGCACAACATAATCTACCCATCCCATGAAAAACCTGAGCAGTCCTCAGTATTTCTTTAAAAAACAAGTGGTGTTATATAGGCATCAAGCAGGAAAATATACACTTATACATAGAAGGCTGATATTAGCAAACTCAGCAGACTGGATGTGTCCCAGGTGGCAACTTGTGAAGCGAACTTGTCCTGGGAGTGTACAGTCAGAGGACTGAGCTCATCTGGGTTCATACTCATCTTTTCAACATCTCAGAAAATTTCTACAGTGTACAACAAAAGAAGAATTACGTCAGATGTCAGATGACAACAGTACTCACACGCTCGTGCACACACACACACACACACACACACACAAATACTTACAACTACAGTAATTCTTCATTAATGGTGCTGGTTCTGTGAGTCTGAACTATTTGCTGCCCTCCCCCCCCCCCCCTCTTGAGAGCCATAGATAAGAAAATCTACTGTATTGCACTCCATTCATAGCAATGGGTACTACCACTTTCAACAAAAATATCGTTAGAGTGTGCATATGTAATGAATAAGTACATAGATGTATAGTCAGTGGCACATACTGGCATCAAAGTGGGAAATCTTGCCTGTCTCTCCATCAGGCAATGAGAACACAGACACATAAAATCTACCACTGCTTCTATTAGTTGTATGCACTGAACTGAACTGCAGCCCTGCCGCATGCCTTATTAATCGTCCATTGGTGAGGAGATAACTTCCATGATGAGAACAAATCTGACCAATTTGTTACTTCAATACCATATTTTCGACCAATCAGAGCAAAGGACTCCATAACTGTGGCAAGTACAAACATGATGCTGCTGATGAATCTGCTTCAAAGAGTAAGTATCGATGCAGGTGTATGTAGAGCACTTTGGTATTAAAGCACAGTCACAGAGTAAACAATGAAGTTTCTGTCCCCTTCACTAATGTGCACACTGTGTGGAGCCATTATGTTTATACGTGTTTAGTGGATTAATATATTTCTGTGCATGATTTCATAAATGGTACCAGAGTGTTAACGAATAGACTCTGTGGACGAGTTATATTTATGTTTCATTCAGCAAAGGGCAATAAATTGCATGTAATTTATATATGCAACACAAACACATACATTTCTATTCGAACCACTATTTCTATAATTTAATTTACTGCTTCAGTGCAGAACAAAGTGTGATCACGCTGCTAGATTGCAATGGAGCATTTTTCTGCATCTATAAACGTTTCAACAGTGCATGCACAACAGACCAGTGTACTGACTGTTTATAGTTTACTATGCACTAATATTAAATGTATGAAAGCTTTTAAGTCAATTGATAGACTGTAAAAATTCTATACTTTACTGTGCCAGTTGCAATGTCGAGACCACAGCCCTACTATATGCATCACTGATAAATATGGTAACTTTGGTATCTCGCCCCTTTTAAAAAGACAGTGTATATGACCGCCATGATGACTCACAAGTATAAACTTAGAATGGACTAGGCTGAGCTGGGCATGCTCCAGTCTGTTTTCTTGGTGTGTGCACTGCCAATATAAAAATACTTTGGAAGTTCCAAGGAATGTATGGTTTGCAGATGATGATGATGAAAGCAAATCAGTTCATCGAATGATTGCATGAGGGTTAACAGATCAGGTTGCATGTGTCAGGGCATGTCAGATAGGTGGACACAACAATGCTGCAGCAACAGATGAATTGGACAAGTGTGTAAAATTTTATGCTCCATAACAAATCTGTAGCATACACTATGTGTATGAACAAAAGCAAATAGTTACTTGCATACACGCTGATACTCGTTGATGGAGTAGGATGAACTGAAGAAATATAAATACAGAGCTTTTTCTTTTTACAAAAGAAACAAAGAACATCATTCACTTTTCATCGACTTAGAAGTAACTTTTACATTTTCTGAAGGGTGCATGAAACTATTTTGTTTTTCTTTCCCGTATATCTGATTGAGTTGCTGCATAGGAGGGCAGTTTTACGATTCCTGATTCTGAATAGAAGCATTATTGTAAATCTCACACAACCAGGAGGTCTTCCCACTGTCTTTGATGTCAACAATACAGTCTGTGTGACGAAGAAGTGAAGTAACATCAGGCTATCATATCAATCCAGTCTGGGATCAGCCCAGAGGTTCCAGTGAAAAACTGCGTTAAAGTTTATACAAATTTTTGAGTCTTGGCACATTTTACGTTTCCGTACGGTTTTCATGACGTCACATTTACGGAGAATGTTGTTGCCCGACGACAGTTTCACACTTGTGAATTTGTAAAGGTGATATCCAAAATAAGAATTGCCTGCATTCATTGCAGAAGCCTTGACTGAATATAATGATAATTGCTGTCTCAGGTGTCATTACAAAGTGTCATTGATGTGGCCCAATTTTTGTCCATTTATGCAACTCGCTGCACAATTCCAGTGAGTTGAAAGTACTTGATTACAAGGTTATGTAGCAATGACGCGTATGCAGAAATTTCTGTAGGTAAGTTTTCCAGTGAATCACATTCTGTTTGTATTTCTACAGGCCCAGCCTTCACAGTCTCATTTTGACTTAAACAACCTATTCCTATGATGGACACTACAGCTTGAAATTTCTGTAGAATGAGCATGCGCCCAAGTTGGCCACCTCCCTCATAGTGGGAAGGAGGAAGCCTCATCTTCATGCTATATCGTATTCTGTACATGTTATTACACCAGATCAGCTGTATCATATGATGAGGATAGGGTTCAAGTATACATTAGCATTGGTTACAACTAGAACTGGTTACATCTGCCGAATACACCCAAATACTTTCTAAAGTAGCCTCTCCTCTCGATTTGCAATTTCATTATAATTAATCCAAGTGTTGCTACTGGAACTGACGTTTTAGTGGTCCATGTCTGACTGGATGTAATTGGTACAAATGGATATTCATATTGTTCTCATGAATGAAAAGTTAATGGCAGTTAAACACCGGAATCAAGTACTCCCAAAAACTTCAAATGTTCCTTGTCTGCTAGAGTAACAAGCGGAACTTTCCTTGCTAATTTCTCCACATATTGTTAACTGTTCTTTGAATTAGACTCACCCGGAACATGTGATGTGTCTTCTGCTGCACTTTGCTTCAGAATCATTTCTTGTTTATGATTCAAGATGATGTCTTGCATGCCTTCAGAGTATTCTGTAAGCAATTTAAGTAGAACATACACACTAAAGTAGTAGTATCAACTTAAGGATCCACCTAAGAACCATCCTGCATTTTGTAAGGCATTCGAAAAAGAAACTGACATGGAAAGGCATGTTTTGATCGTTGAAGTGATTCCAACATTTCTTCAGTAGTTGATCTCGATGATATTATTTACTTCATATCTTATTTCTGAAAGAAGAACACATTACATATAAATTGGGATGTCTCAGTAGTGTCCCCACGCTTCTTTAGAAATTTTCCTTCTAGGTATATGCTCGGAAATTGTAATGTATGTAGGAGCTAAATCAGAATCCTAATCTCATTATTATTAAACATCGCTGTGTCGAGTAATATTACTGGTGGATGATTTACTTGTCATATTGAATTGGAGCTGTTGTTTCAAGTTATATCATGGTCTAGTTTCAAGCCTGTCGATTTAAGGAACTTGTAATTCTCCCATGTTATCATATTGTGCTTCCTCTGTGGTGTGCGGATGACGTTGTGTATCAGCTTTATACTTTCACCCTTGCTCTGCTCCTTCAGTTGGAGGCATAGCGCAGTCAATTCAGCACAAAAATAAACTAGACTCCCATCGTGGTCGACAGTATTTACCTTAAGATGGTCTAATGTCTGAACAATCACTGTGGGTTTCTTGATACCTCAACAGTCTTATATTCTGGGCCTACTTTAGAGAAGAACCTACAGACTGTAAGAATCAATCTGTCATTGAGATACAAATTCGTTACAATATTACATTCAACACAAAACATGATAACTGGTAGTAGATCCAGAAATTGTGCTGACTCGCATAATTTGTCAGGTTTCTTTTCCATTACTTTACTCTTGTAGAAAGCAAGTAGTGGTCCCATTTATCCTTCCCAGCAAATGCCTATTATCTTTTCTGTCGCTTTTATCTCAATTTTGAACGTCTTAACTTTTGTGCATAACTGAAACCGTATGTATACAACTTTACCGTTTCCTAGATGTACTTTGTATTCTATCGAGCGACATGGAATATTAATGCATTTTCACAAACCAAAGTATCAACATTCCATTCCCGATTATTTCGATTGACTTAAAGTTAAAATGTATGACATTAGATCTATACTTCAACTTATGTATTGAAGTATATGCTGCTTGTTTTATGCAGTCATCAGGAACAACACAGGGCAGAAATGGCCACAGATATACGTATCCAAATTTTGGTAGTGTCGAAAATCGTAGGATACATGGTTGTTGGTGCTATTGCTATTGTTGGTAAGGTAACGAGAGAGTTCTTGTGGTAGACTTAAATGCCATATCAGTCAAAGTTGTGCACATTATTCCTGCTTTTCTTAACTTATGCATACCACCAAGTTCCAGGTGCTACTGCAACATTCATGTTTAAAATTCTGCGGTCCTTACATTTTCACATTCGCCTGGGCAGTGTGCATAAACACTCCACAAAATTTTGGCCTGTAGGACACTTTGACGAATTTAAGCTGATCAGTATTTGTAAGTGACATAACTGGTAGTGCAGCTATGAGCTTCCTTTATGAACAGCTGGAGTATTTTGTGTTTTAAACAAAGTCATTTCCTGACAGTGACAGATTTCATCATACTCTTAGGTCTTTCCAACTCCTGATTTTGCTTTTATGCACTTTATGCAGTCTTCACTGTACAAGTGACAACTGCCACCCCTCCAGCTAAAGAGTCAATAGCTGATATGCCAGCCAGGGCTAGAATTTGGAATCAGATAATTCCGCCTAACCGGTCTAGTACTGGTAGAACACTAGTTCATCTAAGATGGCATCAACTGATTCTAAATCTGTTTGAGAGAAAAGGAAAAAATTTGCTGTGGTTTCTGGAATGCGCTATGTCGACATTACAGTTCCTCATTGTTAAATAAGTGTTGTGAGAAGAGATATAAACAGACTTATCTGTACGTCTGTGTGAATCCCATTCATTTTCTCTCCCTAGCAGTATCAAATCTCACTATAACATTCAGGGGTTCCTCATCCACCTTTTCCCATGAGCAGTTGCTGATTTCCTGAATTAGCCCATTTATTTCAAATTCAACTTAGATACCTTCCAACTCAAAACCAGGTCCATCTCTACGGATTTTTGTGCTGCGTGCAGAATTTTCAAGTGCTACCACTCCCTACACACATTCTTTTGCATATTCGGACATGGTCAATGTTTTTCACGATGTCATTCATTTATGAGGTCTTATTTTTCACATATCATACTTAATCAGACATTTTTTGATGAGAATGCTTTTTTTTTTTTGGACCAGAACTAGGTGTGGGGAACCAGTCAGCGAAACATAAGTGAAACGCTTGCAGTATACCCAAAATGAATCATCAAGCCAAAGTTATATTACTCGCAAACTATATAACTAATGCTCCATTAAGTTTCGGGAATGCAGCCGCATGAATTCTGCTTCTTCTTCTAATATTTCGGCTGTATACCTTTCAGCCATCTTCAGAGAGAGCCGTACGACTGACGCTCCAGCGCTCGCTCCATCCTTTTAAACTCGCGGACCGCGCCAATGCGCATGCGGCCACAGATAAACAAGGCGCCAGTGATGTTGATCGGCGGCAAAGACGTAACATAAGCATGAGTTACGTCTGTGGCTGCGCATTCGATCCATGCTGGGAGGTCGATGTATTACTGGGAGCTGAACTGTAGCGACGTCTTTGTAAGTTCAATACTGAAAGTGCCGGATTCCATGATTTATCTAATGTGAAACCGCTGTCTCTATTAATTAAATTCTTCGTCAAGCGGATTTCAATGGCCTCTTTTACTACGGAGTCCCAGAAAGATGAAACAGAAGTCAGAATTTCGACATTTTCATATACCATGGAGTGACCAGAGTGAATGCAATGCTCTGCCACAGCCGATTTACTGGGTTGTAAGAGCCGAGTGTACCTGCGATGTTCCGTACACCTCTCTTGGACTGTACGATTCGTTTGTCCGATATATGAAAGGCCACATTCACATGGCATCTTGTAAACTCCAGGCTTGCGGAGTAATAAGTCATCTTTAACAGAACCCAGGAGTGCAGCCGTCTTCGCCGGTGGACGAAAAACCACTTTTACTTTATGTTTAGTGAGGATTCGTCCTATTTTGGATGAAAGGCTTCCCACATATGGCAGGACAGCCATGGATTTAAATGTTTCCTCGTCATCTTCTGCATTCCTTACGGACACCTTAGGTTTTATTTGTAGTGCCTTACGTATCTGTTGTGGAGAATACCCGTTGTCCTCAAAAACTCTCTTCAGATGTAAAAGTTCGTCTTTTAAACTACTTTCATCAGATATGTCGTGTGCTCGGTGTACCAAAGTTCTTAGAACACTACTCGTCTGCGAAGGATGGTGACAGCTATTTGCATGTAAATATAAGTCCGTATGGGTCGGTTTCCGATATACTGCATGACCCAGAGTGCCATCTTCTTTGCGATGAACCAAGACATCCAAAAATGGAAGACATCCCTCCTTTTCCACTTCCATTGTAAACTGAATTTGTCCATGGATGGAATTCAGATGGTTTAAGAAGTCCTGCAATTTGTCCTCGCCATGGGGCCACACTACAAAGGTGTCGTCAACGTACCTCCAAAAAACTGTAGGCTTCAAACTAGCAGACTCCAGGGCCTTCTCCTCGAAGTTCTCCATAAATAAATTGGCCACCAAGGGTGACAAAGGACTACCCATGGCAACACCGACAGTCTGTTCAAAAAAGTCGTTAGTAAATAAAAAGTATGTGGAGGTCATCACATGGTGAAACAAAGCTAAAATCTCCTTATCAAAACTTTTTCCAATAAGATCTAAAGATTCAGAGAGAGGTACCTTTGTAAATAGCGACACTACATCAAAGCTGACTAATAGATCAGAGGTGTTCAGTTTCAAAGATTTTAATTTGCCAATGAAATCTGCAGAGTTCCTTATATGATGATCACATTTTCCCACAAGCGGCCTCAATAGTGACGCCAGGTGCTTGGCACAATCATAGTTGGGAGAACCAATATTGCTCACGATAAGACGTAGAGGAACGTCTTTCTTATGGATCTTTGGGAGTCCATAAAGCCTTGGAGGCACTGCACCACATGGTTTCAGTCTTCGTATGACTTCCGGTGGAAATGGGGAGGCATTCAAAAGCGATGCCGTCTTCCTTACCACCTTGTTGGTGGGGTCCTTACTGATCTTCCGGTACTTACTATCATTCAGTAAGCTGTATATCTTATCATGGTAGTCGTCACGTGACATTAAAACAGTTGCATTACCTTTATCAACAGGGAGAACCACCGTTTCGGTATCATCGCGGAGCATACGTAGTACAGTCCTCTCTGCCACAGATATATTGCTTCTTGGTGGGCGAGCCTTCATACCTGTGGCAGAGAGGACTGCACTACGTATGCTCCGCGATGATACCGAAACGGTGGTTCTCCCTGCTGATAAAGGTAATGCCACTGTTTTAATGTCACGTGACGACTACCATGATAAGATATACAGCTTACTGAATGATAGTAAGTACCGGAAGATCAGTAAGGACCCCACCAACAAGGTGGTAAGGAAGACGGCGTCGCTTTTGAATGCCTCCCCATTTCCACCGGAAGTCATACGAAGACTGAAACCATGTGGTGCAGTGCCTCCAAGGCTAGGCTTTATGGACTCCCAAAGATCCATAAGAAAGACGTTCCTCTACGTCCTATCGTGAGCAATGTTGGGTCTCCCAACTATGATTGTGCCAAGCACCTGGCGTCACTATTGAGGCCGCTTGTGGGAAAATGTGATCATCATATAAGGAACTCTGCAGATTTCATTGGCAAATTAAAATCTTTGAAACTGAACATCTCTGATCTATTAGTCAGCTTTGATGTAGTGTCGCTATTTACAAAGGTACCTCTCTCTGAATCTTTAGATCTTATTGGAAAAAGTTTTGATAAGGAGATTTTAGCTTTGTTTCACCATGTGATGACCTCCACATACTTTTTATTTACTAACGACTTTTTTGAACAGACTGTCGGTGTTGCCATGGGTAGTCCTTTGTCACCCTTGGTGGCCAATTTATTTATGGAGAACTTCGAGGAGAAGGCCCTGGAGTCTGCTAGTTTGAAGCCTACAGTTTTTTGGAGGTACGTTGACGACACCTTTGTAGTGTGGCCCCATGGCGAGGACAAATTGCAGGACTTCTTAAACCATCTGAATTCCATCCATGGACAAATTCAGTTTACAATGGAAGTGGAAAAGGAGGGATGTCTTCCATTTTTGGATGTCTTGGTTCGGCGCAAAGAAGATGGCACTCTGGGTCATGCAGTATATCGGAAACCGACCCATACGGACTTATATTTACATGCAAATAGCTGTCACCATCCTTCGCAGACGAGTAGTGTTCTAAGAACTTTGGTACACCGAGCACACGACATATCTGATGAAAGTAGTTTAAAAGACGAACTTTTACATCTGAAGAGAGTTTTTGAGGACAACCGGTATTCTCCACAACAGATACGTAAGGCACTACAAATAAAACCTAAGGTGTCCGTAAGGAATGCAGAAGATGACGAGGAAACATTTAAATCCATGGCTGTCCTGCCATATGTGGGAAGCCTTTCATCCAAAATAGGACGAATCCTTACTAAACATAAAGTAAAAGTGGTTTTTCGTCCACCGGCGAAGACGGCTGCACTCCTGGGTTCTGTTAAAGATGACTTATTACTCCGCAAGCCTGGAGTTTACAAGATGCCATGTGAATGTGGCCTTTCATATATCGGACAAACGAATCGTACAGTCCAAGAGAGGTGTACGGAACATCGCAGGTACACTCGGCTCTTACAACCCAGTAAATCAGCTGTGGCAGAGCATTGCATTCACTCTGGTCACTCCATGGTATATGAAAATGTCGAAATTCTGACTTCTGTTTCATCTTTCTGGGACTCCGTAGTAAAAGAGGCCATTGAAATCCGCTTGACGAAGAATTTAATTAATAGAGACAGCGGTTTCACATTAGATAAATCATGGAATCCGGCACTTTCAGTATTGAACTTACAAAGACGTCGCTACAGTTCAGCTCCCAGTAATACATCGACCTCCCAGCATGGATCGAATGCGCAGCCACAGACGTAACTCATGCTTATGTTACGTCTTTGCCGCCGATCAACATCACTGGCGCCTTGTTTATCTGTGGCCGCGTGCGCATTGGCGCGGTCCGCGAGTTTAAAAGGATGGAGCGAGCGCTGGAGCGTCAGTCGTACGGCTCTCTCTGAAGATGGCTGAAAGGTATACAGCCAAAATATTAGAAGAAGAAGCAGAATTCATGCGGCTGCATTCCCGAAACTTAATGGAGCAGTCTTTGCGCCGCGAAAACCTGAAGATATATAACTAATATTTGTCCACTTTTTCTCATTCCTGAGCAGAAGGCGGTAGTGGCGGTATTGATGGTTGTCGTATGTGTGGGGTGCTCAACATGAAGGCCATCATCTCTCATACTCAATTAACAGAAGTCAAACGTGGTTTGAGTTGTTAGAAGCTTGTAACAAAATGTAATTCGCAGGCATTCTCAAACGCTCTCACTCACACTGTCACATGAAATAGCAAAAGAGAAATGTCTCAAGCCAGTTTTTGGGTAGAATACACAAACCATAACTACAGAACATCGAAAATAGTTTAGCAAAGAAATGAGCCTAGACGACTAATTGAAAGTAAAAGATGAAACAACGACCCTAGAAACACTTTACAACCTTCTATCTAAGACACTGTTGAGAATACCAGACATCACACAGAACATTAACAGATGAATTACATTCGATACATCACCACCTAAAATAGCGGGCAAGTCAAATGGGACGTGGGTGGCAGCCCTTGTGGCTTGGTATAAAACGCTTTAGTTACAATGTGGCGTACAGAAACCTGTGCACCCAAGCACTGCCTACCTGTAGATCCTTCCGCGAAAGGAAAAATCCTTTTGTCAGAGTGCAGTGCACTGTTTGGAAGAGTATTAAATGTTACTTGCTTCTGCCTCAGTGACCGGAAGGAGAAAGTACAAGGTCGTGTCGTTGGTTTCAGATGTCTCAGCTTGTTAATCTCCAACCAGAACAACCCCTCCTCCCTCAGACACATGATGTTTCGTCCAGACAGCGAAGTAACCGCACGAGCAGCGGCAGCACATTCAGAGGTTCCAGCTTCCAAACAGACATCATTAGCTACTGCATCAGCTGTTTCATTATCCTGAATGCCAAAGTACCCTTATACCCAACAGAATGACACATCCTTTCTCTGCCTCTGTATGTGGGAAATGATGTCGTAAGTCAGCTGAAGATACTTTACAGCTGGGTAAATGTGATCTATAGCGAGAGGGGCACCATGTCCTCTCCACAGCCAACAAGACCGCAAGTAAGTCAGTGTCATACAGTGTGAATGTACGAGGTAAGTGAATCTTGATGACTCAGTCTGGAATCAAGACAGTCTTCCCAATGGAATTAATCTACTTAGACCTGTCAGTGTAAACGACCACACAGTTCAGAGCGTAGATAAAATTCTATAAACCATTGATACAAAATCAGAGACCACAGTAAAAACCTTCTTGCACACTCAGAAATTTAAAATAAGCCCGGGTTTCCGTGTTAGTCAGGACGGTGAACGACTCTAGCCTCGACGAAACACAGAAATAACTTCTTCTGCAAGAACAATTATGTCCTTTAACACTTGAATATCGAATGTCTTCATTACTTGTGACCTATCGCTAAACAGTCGTTCCATTGGTGGGCGAGCAACAGTATATAATGTAAGTGACTGTGGCGTGGAGAGTAACCTGCACACATGCTGCACCATCACAAGTGGCGATTTACGAGCCTCAACACAGAGGCTAGGAATTGGAGTCTCCCTATACGCTATTTCTGGAAACCAAGCCCTTCCTAATGAACATAAGATGGTCGTGCTGAGCCACAAACTATGAAACCATAGTCAAGGCTGGATCGCACAAACGCCTAGTAAAACTGAAGCAGACATGTTCTACCTGCTCTCATGACTGTGGCTGAGGCATTTTAAAGTAATCAATGGCTGTAAAGCCTTGACAGTTATAGCTTTCGGATGTAACAACATGAGGCGTTCATCAAAAGCGAGGCTCTAAAATTCATTGAACTTTTGAGAACAGTGACCCTCATTATAAGAAGAGGCAGGTTAAAAGGGCGACAATGACGATTAAAAATAAGACAAACACATTTCTCCGAGGAAAATTTAAAACCTGTACTACCTGCTGACTCCTCCAATCGCCGTATCGTAGTTTACAACTGAAAAATGGATGTTACAAGGTTGGAGGAGGCGCAGAAGAAGGCAAAGTCGATCACAAACAATGTACATCGAGCACATGTTAACTGTGGACGTAATACCATTGATGGAGATAGCAAACAGAGTTACTCATTTAAAACAGATCTTTGAGGGACCATATTTTCTTGCAGCTGTCACTTGGGTAGTGCATTACCGGCTAGATAGCGAAAAAATCGTCTGGAAAAGAAAATTAGTAATCGTCTTCTGAAGCCCCATTGGTGAAGCTGTCCCAGGACGTGACACCTCCTGGTAGTGTCATAGCCCTCTCAGGATCGAAGTGGGCACCTATGACGTGCTATCTACGTAGGAAAGGTTGTTGTATTTCCAGCTCCAACAGGATGAGGTCATCAAGCGTCGAACGATGCCTCCAAAACCTACAATGGGAGCGACTACTTAGGTCCTGTGATTCCAGGAACCAGATGGTGGTTAACCATGCATTCTAGTGTCTTTCATAAGCAGCTAGTCAGGCCTGTGCTATGGTAATTACTGGGCAACAAGCAGTCCTTCCCACGTTTCAGAAGGTGCATTAAAATCGCCTCGGTGAGTCAGGAAAATTCACCGTTCAACGAAACTGCATTAAAAGAGGGGACAATAATATTTACTTGGCATTCTGGTGAATGTACTGTAACGTACTGTAGGGGATTCTACCCTTATCCCTCCGACAGGCGCGCCTGCTGTTGTCACACGAGCAGGCGCGCGCTGTAAAATTTACAAAATAGTAATTTGTGAGTAAATACAAACTTCTCTTAAACAAACTATTATATTTACTGAAAAAGCAGTTCATATTCACTATCTTCAACATTTATAACAAAAACTCTTTCTCTTTTAATTCTTTAAATAACAATTTAGCCAGTTTTCCTGACATATGTTCACTTTCGTAACACCTTTCACAGACAATTTGTTTGCAAAGTAATTACGGCAATGTTCAGAAAAATTAAAGAGTAGCCAATGGCCATCTTCTCGCAATTCTTGAAATTGAGTATCAGGCACACATTTTAGCTACAACGTCAACTCCACATTTTGTCATGTTGTACTCAATTATGTTTTGAAGTTTATGTGTTTCTTCATCCAATGTCGCCATGTCATGCAAAGCTGGCAAAAGCGTGATAGTACAGTTTTTACAAGGAACACATGAAACTAAAGTCTTATCCTACTGAAATCGAGACATTGCACTTCCAATGCCTTTTGTTTTGTTTGGGAGAAATTCTGGAAGAATCTCACATCTGTTCTTCGTCATTGTACCAATGCAAGTGATAGCCTTCTAGAGCAAATATCAAGAAAGGAGGTAGCTATTGTACCAATTGTCAGTCGTAAGTTTCCTGTTAGAAGTTATTGTCTGCACCACATATCTTTTTACTGTGTCCTCAGGAGCATTAGATATCCGATATTGTCCTTTGGTTGCATGCTGCAATAAACATCCAGATTATTCCAATATAATGTTTTTGCATCACACAGAGAAAACATTTTTGTCCCATATTTAGCCAGTTGGCTGGGTATGTGCTAAATCCATCTACAACGGTCTCTGTAGGGGCTGTTGGTTTTTGATGTTTTAGCACACTCGCTTTTACACCAACGGGAAACTTTGTCTTTTCAATAAAGGACCCTCGTACATTTGCTGTCTCTCTGGGAACATCACCATCCTCACCTTCAAGTTCGGATTCACGGCCAAGGTCCTATTCAGTGTTTTCATCACTCAAAGCTACTTTATTTTCCACCAAGTCTGGAAAGCCTGGAAAGACTTTATCATCACCCCCTTCGAACAGTTTGCGAATTTCTTCGTCTGATACATCCTTTGAATTGGAACAAAACATCAAAGAACTGAAATGAATAAATACATTCAGATATCGGTGTAACCAAAGTAACGTTTAACGTGCATCTATAAAAACTAAAGAAACAACGAGCAAGTATACTTAACTTTTTAGTACACTTTTCTCTGGACATTGACTGCTGGATCAAAGCTTCCAACTGTCACATCAGCAGGCGCGCGTTGTACTTTTCACAACATTCGACACGTCGTTACATACAATTCAGGAAACAAACTGAGAAAGCTAACCAAATGAACTGAAGGCACTTTAACATTGTCGAGAAAACATCGACAATGGAATACATGGCGGCAATGGCGCATTAACTCAAGGTTAAGGCATCGATCAGTCATAAAAACTGCTGCTGTTGTACTTTATACAACAGTTCGCAAGCTCGAGGGTTACCTGGCGCAGTCTCCTAGGCCCAGAACAAGGCACATGGAAAATGGGGTGGTTGTAGTCCTTGGTGTTGGTAGGAATAAAATTCCTATCATCCCTCTCCACCAATGCTGATGGCGGTGGAAAGCTGGATCTTCATTTGCAATTACAGTGGACATACCAAAGTAATATGCCAGCACATTCGCTGTGTCCACAGGGGTAGATCATAGACGCCCTTGCCACCGTACAGTAGTTATAGGTCGTGTGGCACGTTACCAGGTATCCTACCTATGGATTCTCATATCATATAAGACCTAGTGGAACCACAGATCGAGTCCAGAAACACTTGCCAAGACCTCTTCTGGTCCTCTCTGAGTGTCCGTCGTGCCTTTGCCCCCGCAATTCGAAAGACTGTAGAGATCTGGAAAAGGTTTGGTATTTAAACCATCACAAAGCACTGCATTTCTCTATTATGGTGGAGCGACACTCATCGTTCCACCATGGGACACGCCGCCTCCGATGTCAGTCTGAGAGACAGTCGCTTCAGCAGCATGATGTATCATATCAGTAATGTGATCCACCCAGTCCTGGACACTATCTCGACGTTTAAAAACCGCTAATTGGCTATGCAGTGTCCAGTTCGCTCTGCAAAGTATCCATTGTGGCGGTGAACTTTCAGGAACAGATCTATCTGCAAGGTGGATCGGATAGGTAACTGGTCACTGTTATTTAAGTCATCGGCCACTTACCAGTGGGCGGAATCGACAACGGCAGTAAAACACAAAGCAAGGTCTGTGGCTGAGAATGACCTCATGCCAGTGCCAAAGTGTGCGCTACCACCAGTGTTAAGAAGATAAAACTTCTCTGACACAAGAAGGCTTTCGACAACACAAACCCATGGGCATGTTGATGGAGAGCATCACAGTGCTATGAGACAATTGTGTGCATTAAAGGCTCAAAGATGTATAAAGAGTGGAGTGAGCAGCGAAAGCAGACCAGCAAGACAACTTTATGTAAGCTTTCGTTGGGCGGCTGATACACACGATACATGGTAACAGCCAATGGAATATGCACTGTGACAGTAGTTGCCTGAGTAGCTGTTCTGAGGGAGCAGAAGTGAAGTGGTAAGTGTCATTCACAAAGACACCATCTATTGCCCTGTTCAAACTTAGCTCATCTATCCAATGAGGGTTGTATCCCGTGAGCACAGATGTACCACTGTGTTTAAAATGCGTTTCCTGTAGACACAGACAGTTTCAGCTCCTCCATGTCTTCTGTACGAGCTTACGTTCCATTGAAGTAAATGAGTCATTTATCTGGAAGGTTTATATTTTCCCCTTGTCCCTCTGCGTGTAGCATAGCCGACTTCAGAAGGAGGGGAACTGCGTGGACCCAAGGGTTCATCGAAGTAGAGTTCTAGGTCCATGGCCGAGTCCTCATCCTCTGAATGCTCCTCTTTCTGACAAGCCAACTGCTTCGATTCTGGATTCTTGATAATACGCTTAACCTTAATCTTCTCCTTCAGATTCGATAATATCGAGGTAGGCTGTGCCAACGCAGTGAGCAGCAGTTGCCTTACCAAGGCAGCAGCATCAACGTCAGGAATGGAAACAGTCGTTACTGCTGGAGTTTGTGTGGAGACAGCAACTGCAGCACCAGAAGCTGTGGTATCTGTAGGAGTCTACATGGAGACAGCAACAGTTCCATCAGAGGCGCAGGTGGTTCTGTGACCGTGTAGGCTGCAGATCCCTTGACTTGCGCCATCGAGTGATGGGTTTCCGGGTTCCCCTTAGTAGGTCAGGGGTCCATTACAAAAAAAATGGTTCAAATGGTTCTGAGCTCTATGAGACTTAACTTCTGAGGTCATCATTCACCTAGAACTCAGAACTAATTAAACCTAAGTAACCTAAGGACATCACACACATCCATGCCCGAGGCAGGATTCGAACCTGCGACCGTAGTGGTTGCGCGGTTACAGACTTAAGCGCCTAGAACCGCTCGGCCACACCGGCCGGCAGTCTATAACACACAGGAAGCGTCTACACAGGTAGGGGGGGGGGGATGTTGGAAGGAACTGGTCGTTTTTTTTAGATTAGAGGGTCTCAGGAAACCACAGAAAGAGCGTCCGTCTAAAAGGAGCAGGTAAAACACAGTAAAGTGGTTGTAGAAACGATGGGTATTGTAAATTGTCGTAGCTGTGTTGGGAAAGAACCAGAGGTCCAAGCCCTAATAGAAAGCACTGAAGCTCAAATAGTAATAGGTACGGAAAGCTGACTAAGGTCGGAATTAAGTTCAACCGAATTTTTTTCAAACGACCTAACAATGTTCAGAAAGGATAGATTAAATATAGTTGGTGGTGGAGTATTTATTGCTGTCAGAAGTAGTTTACCCTGTAGTGAAATTGAATTAGATAGTTCCTGCAAAATAATAAGGGGAGAGGCTATACTTGACAATCGGACTAAACTATTAATTGGGTTGTTTTACTGACTCCCCGACTCAGAAGAAATAGTTGCTGAACAATTCAAAGAAAACTTGAGTCTCATATCAAGTAGGTACCCCACACATACAATTATAGTCGGTGGCGACTTCAATCTACCCTCGATATGCTGGAAAAATTATGCGTTTAAAGCTGGCGGCAGGCATAACACGTCATCCGAAATTGTTTTGAAAGCTTTCTCAGAAAATTATTTTGAACAATTAGTTCATGAGTCCACTCCAAGCGTAAATGGTTGCGAAAGCACACGGGACGTCTTAGCAACAAATAATCATGGACAAATAAGAAGTATCATGACGAATACAGGGACATCGACCACAAGGAAGTTGCTGCTAGGCTGAATACCGTAACACCCACAACCATCAAAAAGAAACGCAAAGTACATCTATTTAAAAAAGCTGATGAAAGTGCTCTTAATATCTTTTTAAGAAACAGTCTCCACTGCTTCCGATCTGATCACGTAAGCATAGAGAAGATGTGGAATGATTTCATGGAGATAGTGTCGACGGCAATTGAGAGATATATACCATATAAACTAATAAGCGATCCTCCATGGTACACAAAACGGGTCAGATAGGAGTTGCAGAAGTAACGAAAAAACCTTGCCAAATTTAAAACAACGCAAAATCAAGATAGGCAAAGTTCAGCATAAGTTCCAAGTATAACGCGTGCTTCAATGCCAGATGCTTTTCATAATTTCTACAATGAAACTCTATCTCGGAATCTGGGAGAAAAGGCCGAAGATATTCTGGTTATATATAAAGCACACCAGTGACAAGACGCAACCAATGCATTCACTGCGCGATAAGTATGGTGAAGGTACTGATGACAGTGCCACTAAAGCAGAGTTATTAAAGACGGTTTTCCGAAACTCCTTCACCAAAGAAGAAGAAGTAAATTTTCCTGCATTCCAATCAAGAACAACTTCCAAGATGAGAAACATAGAAGTAGATATTCTCGGAGTAGCAAAGCAGTTTAAATCACTTAATAAAGGCAAGGCCTTCGGTCCAGATTGTATACCAGTCACGTTCCTCTCAGAGTATGCTGATACAATAGCTCCATATTTATCAGTTGTACAGGACCGCTCACTCAAAGAAAGATCCGACCTAAAGACTGAAAAATTGCTCAAGTCACACCAATACCCAAAAGGGGAAGTAAGAGTAATCCACTGAATTACAGTCCTATATCAATGACGTCGATTTGCATTAGGTGAAAATGATTCAAATGGCTCTGAGCACCATGGGACTTAACATCTGAGGTCAACAGTCCCCTACAACTTAGAACTACTTAAATCTAACTAACCTAAGAACATCACACACATCCATGCCCGAGGCAGGATTCGAACCTGCGACTGTAGCGGTCGCGTGGTTCCATACTGAAGCACCTCAACCGCTCGGCGACACCGGCCGGTGATTTGCAGTAGGGTTTTGGAACATATACTGTATTCGAACATTATGAAGTACCTCGAAGAAAACGATTTATTGACACATAGCTAGCACAGATTCAGAAAATATCGTTCTTGCGAAAAACAACTAGGTCTTTATACTCATGAAGTAATGAGTGCAATCGACAGGGGATGTCAAATTGATTCCATAGTTTTAGTTTTTCAGGAGGCTTCCGAAACCATTCCCCACAAGCGTCTACTAACCTAACTGCTTGCCTATGGACTATCACCTGAACTGTCCGACTGGATTCGTGATTTCCTTTCAGAAAGGTCACAGTTCGTAGTAATAGACGGAACGTCATCGAATAAAACAGAAGTAATATCAGACATTTCCCAAGGAAGTGTTATAGGCCCTCTATTGTTCCTATTCTATTTTAACGACATAGGAGACAATCTGAATAGCCCTCTTATATTATTTCCAGATGATGCTGTCATTTATCGTAAAGTCATCTGATGACCAAAACGAATTGCAAAATTTAGACAAGATATCGGTATGGTGCGAAAAGGGGCAATTGACCCAGAATAAAGAAAATTGTGAAGTTATTTACTTGAGTACTAAAAGAAATCCTCTATATTTCGATTACGCGAGAAGTAACACAAGTATGAAGGCTGTAAATTCAACTAAATACTTAGTGATTACAATTACAAATAACCTAAATTGGAACGATCACATAAATAACGTTGTGGGTAGAGCAAACCAAAGACTGCGATTCATAGGCAGAACACTTAGGAGTTGCAACATATTTACTAAAGAGGCTGCTTTACACTACACTGTCTGCCCTATTCTGGTGTACTGCTGTGCGGTGTGGGGTCCGCATCAGGTGGGACTGACGGATGACATCGAAAAAGTACAAAGAAGGGCAGCTCAGTATTGTAGCGAAATAGGCGAGATAGTGTCACAGACATGATACGTGAATTGGAGTGGCAATCATTGAAACAAAGGCGTTTTTCATTGCGACTTGATCTTCTCATGAAATTTCAATCGCCAGTTTTCTCCTCCGATTGCGAAAACATTCTGTTGGCACCTACCTACATAGGGAGCAATGATCACCACGATAAAATAGAGAAATCAGGGCTCGCACAGAAAAATTTAAGTGGACGTTTTTCCCGCGCGCCGTTCGAGAGTGGAACGCAAGAGAGACAGCTTGAAGGTGGTTAATTGAACCCTCTGCCATGCACTTAATTGTGAATAGCAGAGTAATCACGTAGATGTAGATGTAGATGTGAAGTGTCGCTGCCAGAGCATTTCTTGGTATCTAGGTCCAAAGGTGACATCTGAGTGGAAACACAATCGCAGGTGTCTTCGTGAGTACTATAGCAAAGGAAGTGGAAAAGGTTATTGGTTGTAGGGATTTATACAGCTTCTTCTCTTGAGCGTCACATTTAACTCTTGAATTTTCTTTTATTTTTCGTACACTATACAGTCTCTGCTCCATGCTGGATGTGAACCTGAACAACGGACTCAGAGACAAGGTGAAGAACACATCATTGCGTCAGAGTGAGAGGCCATATCACACTTACCACACACATAGCTCGTCCATCACACGTGAGAGTAGCACGTCTGAACTTCTGGAGCATGAAACACCTCATAAGTTCGGGAAAGTATCGTCTGATTTTCAGTCTTAAAAATCCAGCTTCAATATATTCTGGCAAAGTTGGCGCATCAAACGTCAGTATAAATGTTGTGTCGATTCCCTAAGGTCTCGACACAATGAGTGGCTAGGTGCACGCGAAACTAACGCAGACGGGCGTAAATTCTGAAACAGGAGACTGGATGAAAAACTATAAAGAAAAGAAGAGAGATTGTCATCTACTTAACTTTTAATGATGTTCTTCTTGTTGAAATACATCTCTTGCATAGTAGTAAGCAATTAGCAATGATACACATGGCGCCTTGCTAGGTAGTAGCGATGGACTAGCTGAAGGCTATTTAATCTGTCTCTCGGCAAATGAGAGGAATACTTGGTAGGTCTAGTCGCAAGCTATGTCGTCCGTACAACTGGGGCGAGGTCAAGTCCGTGTCTTGTGACCTGCCATGTGGTGGCGCTAGGTTTGCGATTACATAGTGGCGACACGCGGGTCCGACATGTACTACAGGACCGCGGCCGATTTAAGTTACCACCTAGCAAGTGTGGTGTCTAGCGGTGACACCACATTCCTCCCCCGCAAATCGGCGAACGGTCGTGAGATAAGGCTTCCTCCCGCCGTGGGGAGGACCCCATGTTGACGTATGCGATGAGGTGGGGAGCCTAACAACAGGCGAGGCTGTGCCACCCGCACCCGGCCATTCGGTCCGAGGGGAGCTAGGAAACGCCTGCAAACCTAGTCCAGGGTGCACGTCAACATGAGGTGTATGCGCACGTAATGAGACAGAAGGGTCGACCTCCATGTGGTCGGAGCACCCGACGGGCGAAGACGACATCTGGTCCGGAGCGGGCAAGAGGTCCATGGCGGAGGACGGCTGGTCACGGGAAGCAAGCGGCGGCGCGTGACCCAGGGAGGCGCGAGGCGGCTGCAGCGAAGCGTCCGCTGCAGGCGGCGCCGGCGGCGGCTGCGGCGGCGCGACGCCATGAGGCAAAAGGGAAGGCAGCGTCGGGAACACCTGGGGATGAGGCGAGCCAGTAGATGGGTCCCCAGGGCGCTGACCTGACGGCTCCGTCGCTGAAAGCAGACGGGGAGCGGCAGAACCCAGGCGACGACAGAGGCGCAGCTGATTGAGATGCCGACGCACCTCACCAGAGGCCCCCAAAACCAAATACATCGCGCGGCCGAGGCAGCGAAGAATGCGCCCTGCGAGCCAACGCTGTGAACCGCGATAGTTGCGATAATAGACAACGTCGCCAGGAGCAAAAGCAGGAGTCTGCCGCTGCACAGGAACCTGATGTGGCGGATGCAACAAAGACATCAGAGTTCGATGAGGACGACCATGGAGCAATTCAGCCGGCGAGCGACCATCGCGAGGCTGAGAGCGATATGAGGACAAAAAGAGCAACAAAGCGTCCTCCCGAGAATGCGACTCTTTCAACTTCAACATCTGCGACTTGAAAGTCCGGACCAATCGTTCCGCGGCACCGTTTGACTGAGGCGAAAACGGCGCGGATGTCAGATGTTGAATACCATTGGCCTTGCAGAACGACTGAAATTCTGCGGACATGAATTGTGGGCCATTGTCGGAAACAATAGTCTGCGGAAGACCTTCAATGCAAAAGATAGCAGACAAGGCTTGGATTGTGGCAGAAGACGTCGTGGAAGACATCCTGACAACAAAAGGAAAATTACTGAAAGCATCGACCACAACCAACCATCGAGCATTCCAGAATGGACCAGCAAAATCGATGTGCAAGCGTTGCCAAGGGGAAGTGGCTTTCGGCCATGCAAAGAATTTCCGCGGCGGTGCGGATTGGTGTTCGGCACACGCCACGCAAGAGGAGCACATATTCGTAATCGCAGCATCGATTCCGAACCAAGTACAGTGCTGACGAGCAAGTTGTTTCGTACGCACTATACCCCAATGTCCTTGGTGGAGAAGCTTTAAGACAGAGGACTGTAACGAACGTGGGACCACGACTCTGGACTGATCATTATCGGAACGCAACAACAAAACACCACGTCGTACAAAAAGTCTCTCCTTGTGAGCAAAAAAACGGCGAACCAAAGGATCCTCGATCCGTGACTTTGACAAGGGCCATTGCGTAGCAACAAAACGCAAAACAGTAGCAAGGACAGGATCAGCAGCTGTGGCTGTAGCTACACGACGAAAATCAATCGGAAACGATGCGACCACGTCATCGGCTTCCGAATCAATGAACATGCAAGCAAGTTCGGAAGAATCGAATGCTTTATCCTCAGCAACAGGCAAACGGGACAACGCATCAGCGTTGCCGTGCTTAGCAGTGGACCGATACAAGATATCGTAGCGGTACCGCGAGAGAAAAAGTGACCAGCGAATGAATTTCTGCGCTGTACGCGGAGGTACAGGCTTGTTCGGATGAAAAAGCGATGTCAAAGGTTTGTGGTCGGTGATGATGGTAAAGTGACGACCATACAAGAAGTCATGGAACTTGGTAACACCAAACACGAGAGCTAAAGCTTCTTTCTCTATCTGTGAATAATTTCTGTGCGCAGATGAGAGCAATTTGGACGCAAAGGCAATAGGGCGATCATGCGAGCCATCTTTGTGCGCAAGCACAGCACCGATCCCGAAATCCGATGCATCTACCATCAACAAAAGGGGTTTCTGGGGATCGAATGGCGTAAGGCAAGTATTTGAAAGTAACGCCGATTTCAACTGGCGAAAGGCGCGTTCGCATTCCGTCGTCCAGACGAACGGAACACCTTTACGGCGTAAGCGATGAAGCGGAGCTGAAATGGAAGAAGCGCGCGGCACAAACCTGTTTGGAAATATTGCTAAAACAATGCAGGTGCGGATGCACACCCGCATGGCAGTCTTTTGAAGCGATACAAGCCAAGATGCGTGTTTACCACCAAGACGCGCTGGGATTCTTCGTCCACAGGTATCTGCAAGTACGCATCTGCTATGTCCAATTTGGAAAATATTTTCCCGGGCACAGTTTGTCAAAAAGATCTTCCGGGCGGGGCAAAGGAAAAGTAGCAGTCACAAGTTGAGGATTCACAGTTGCCTTGAAGTCCACACAAAGTCTCAATTTTCCGGAAGGTTTTGGCAAAATTACTAAGGGTGAGGCCCATAGAGAAGCCTGCACACGTTCAATTACACCTTGAGATTCTAAATCGTGTAATGTTCTTGCGACCTCATCACGCAATGCGTGGGGAACATTGCGCGCTCTGAAAAATTTCGGTTGCGCGTTGTCGTTCAGTTCCAAATGTGCAGCATAGTTCTTAGCGCAACCAAGGCCCGGTGCAAAAATGTCTGCAAATTCTTCACAAAGACTAGAAACACTGGCGGAAGGCACAGTCTGATTCACTGAGAGGACCTGATTGACTATAGACATATGAAATAATTGAAACAAATCTAAACCAAACAAGTTCACTGCACTAGAAGAACGAAGAACGTAAAATGATACAAGTTTTGTTTGTCCCTTGTATGTTGCAAGAAGGCTGCACTGTCCTAACACAGGTATATGCTGTCCTGAGTAACTAGTTAACTGAACATTTGCGGCACGCAATGGCGGTTGGCCCAGTTGTTTGTACGTGTCGTGATTGAGCAAGGAAACTGCAGCTCCGGTATCGAGCTGGAATGGTATCACTTGTCCTGCAAAGTCTAAGTCCACAAAAAGTTTATTGTCTTGTTGACGACAAGAGCGACTGTCTCGTGCAATTTGAACTGATACAGGTCCAGAAGCACTTGCAACTTTACGGGATTTCCGGCGACGTCGACGCACACTTTGGGTGGGACGAACACAGTCACTGTTAGCTAAAGTGTCACTGGACGGGTGGGAATGAACGACATGAATGTCCATGGGCGAAGGTCCACGAGCCTGATTGTCCTGGGTGCGATTCCGGCGCGAAGCAAAGGGCCTGGAATTTGTGTGATTGTCTGATCTTAACTTTTTCTGGCAAACACTTTGTACATGTCCTTTCTTTTGGCAGTAAAAGCAAATAGCTTGGCGTGACGGGCAATTTGCACGCGAATGTCTAGTGGCACACCGCGGGCAAGATTTCACTGCATTTGCTTGCTTACGCGGCGCACGTGGTTGCAAGCTAGGCTGCCGCTGCGAAGTCGGGCGCGAGGGCCGCTTAGCGTCCCGTGCAGCGGGCCCGGCGGGCCGATTAATGTGACACACTGCTGGCGAAGTTTCAAATGATGCCTGAGCAAAGTCAAGTGTGTCTTGCCTGTCCAATATGTCTATCACTTGTTGCAGGGAGGGATTAACTAGTTTCAAAATCTGTTCCCTTATGCGAACATCAGAAACGTTCTGTGCAATTGCATCACGCACCATAGTATCTGAATATGGGAGGCCACATTCACAGGCAAACGCGCAGTCTCTAGTAAGGCCTTGCAAAGTTGCTACCCACTCCCTGTTAGTCTGACCGGCGGTACGTTTTGTACGAAAAAACGTATACCGTTTTGCAACAACATTAACTGTTTCTTTGAAATAGGCATCTAAAGCCGACAAAATTTCCTCGTAGGTCAGAGTTGCTACGTCGCTTCGGGGAAACAATTTCACTATCACACGGTAGGTAGACACACCGACACAAGAAAGCAAAAACGGCTGCCGCTCTTTACCTGGAATTCCATAAGCTGTGAGGTGGAACCGGAACTGATCGGCCCACTCAGTCCAGCTTTCGGTTGTGGCCTCAAAGGGCCTAAATGGCGGTGCGACAGCGTTGTGTGGCTGCGGTAGCGATGAAGCGGCGAGTGCCGCATCGGTTTGCAGCGCACGTTGACCCTGGACGAGCTGTCCAAGGGCTTCCAATAACGCCTGCGTCTGCTGATTCTGCAAGCGAAAAAATTCGGACAGTACATCTGGAGAATGCGGCGAAGCCATGACACAAACAAATTAGAGCAAGTATAACACAAAGACCGCAACGTGGGCGCGGCACCACTCCTCGGCGCCAAAATATTGTTGTGTCGATTCCCTAAGGTCTCGACACAATGAGTGGCTAGGTGCACGCGAAACTAACGCAGACGGGCGTAAATTCTGAAACAGGAGACTGGATGAAAAACTATAAAGAAAAGAAGAGAGATTGTCATCTACTTAACTTTTAATGATGTTCTTCTTGTTGAAATACATCTCTTGCATAGTAGTAAGCAATTAGCAATGATACACATGGCGCCTTGCTAGGTAGTAGCGATGGACTAGCTGAAGGCTATTTAATCTGTCTCTCGGCAAATGAGAGGAATACTTGGTAGGTCTAGTCGCAAGCTATGTCGTCCGTACAACTGGGGCGAGGTCAAGTCCGTGTCTTGTGACCTGCCATGTGGTGGCGCTAGGTTTGCGATTACATAGTGGCGACACGCGGGTCCGACATGTACTACAGGACCGCGGCCGATTTAAGTTACCACCTAGCAAGTGTGGTGTCTAGCGGTGACACCACAATAAATGTGTCTGATTTTTCCAACTATGCATCCATATGACGCATTACATGTTTCACGTCAATGACCCATTCGTCAGCCCATTTTTCCTGTAGCTCTCAAGTGTCCACGTGCATGATAACATAGCGTGTGTCCTCTCCTGAACTGTTGAGGTTACAGTTCTTCCCAACTGCAGTAGGACTCTCACACAAAAAAATTGGGCTTCAGAATGTTAATTTGCTGTTATCTCGCTGTTTCGACCAGCAGTATGCCATTGGAAACCCTTTAAGAGGCCTGAGGATACAGCCAAACAATCAAAGGCCTTGTGGATATATAAGGGCGACACCTTTTCAAATGAACCATCTCTGATCTCAAGAAACACATTTTGACACGCTGGGCACCCTCTTAAACGGTGCAATGCCTGAACTTTAGAGGAAGGTTGATCAGGAATGCTACCTCCCGTGCTCGCTTAGTAGGATGGGTGTCAGTACTACCCAACGGATGAACTCAGCTAAACGAATGCGACAGTATGCGATATTAGGTAATTTATAACACTTAATACACTTTATAATGGCACTCTGAAGCCGAAATAATGATTGTGTAAGTGTAACTGAAACACTGTAAATAAACAACAATCTAAAAGTGCATGAAGTTGTGACTGGCTAAGTGATCCCACGGGCAGCTAGACAAACAAATAGTCAAATAGTCCACCCAGACGTTGCCCGCCTGCCTGAGTGTCTTACATAACTGACGTCCGGTAGGTTCAGCAGGGGTTGCCTGCTAACTTCTGTTCTGCCTCTACAGCCATGCATCTCATCAGCGCGTAGCACACTTTGAGGTTTTTTTTTTGTAGAGGTAGAGGTTTTTACCATCCTCGTGATCTGGGCGGTCAAGCAAAGGTCCTCGTTCCATGTGACACGCAACGTTCCACCGCCAAGCCGCATAGTGGTCGCTGAAGGATGCGAGCTTATAGTGACAGGGGTCTGACTGCGCTTACCATTCCCCAGCGGAGGAACCCCGGGATCGCGAAGCCTGTACCCAACAAACAAAACTTGGACAACTGAGGGCTCCTGAGCAGAAGGGAACGTGCAGTGCGGGATCTGTTGCAACCAGCACAGGCAAGTACTATACTGTCGACGGTACTATCGTCACTTCTGCTGTACAAAGTTATGTGCTACAGGATAGGGAATAACTTAGATGTAAGTGCCTTTATTGCTGAGAAAAAGTGTCTAAATCGCCAGTGCTTACTTAGTGTATCCGTAGTACATAAATAAAAAAAGAGCTACCGTCGAATATCGAGAATACATGTTCCCGAAATACCACTATCTTGATTAATGGGTCAAAACAAACAGTTCTGAAAGCAAGTTCACTTACTGTAGCGAAAAGTAACATTTATCTGCTAAATAAAGTTGCTGCGTCGGAAACAGTGTGAAATACGACGAAAGTAGATAAACAGTTCATAGAATGCGTTTTAGTTACTTCAGATCAAAAATAAGGTTTTACTGTAACATTTTCAATATTAGTATCTATTTATTATGATTTCAACACAGAGAATGTGGGAATGTCAGAAAACTTGAAGTAGCCTAACAGACAAAGCACAGAATATTAACTGAGAGTACCGTGTCGAGAAGAAGAGCAATGTGAAATTTATTAATGGCAGATCAAATGGAGAGGGAATGGTGCGGGAAGGATGCAATTCTTTGTTTCCCGTATAAACGGTCACAACGTCTGGCTTCAAGGAATATGTCATGTGATGGACAGCACATATTTTCCTTTTCCTTTTCATCTATATTACAAAATACTTTTCTCAGTGAAACTCTTATAGGTATTTAAGGAACTGTTATTCCATTATGTGCAGTAATTTATCTTTATTTCTTTATTATAAAGTATTTCGCTTCTTTGAGGCTTTCAAACTGACGGAGGTACATTTCAAGTTTTGTGTAGATGCACACTTGAAATACTATTGCCAACACTACCACTGGCAGTCTTTGTTATTTTAAAACACACAGCCAATGTGGTAAGCTCTAGCACTTCCTCTGCCATCTGTCCCACAATATTCTAGAAAATTGCCAGTAACGCACTAGATTTTAGGAATTATTCATATTTTTGACTTATTCTCACACTTCTTCATTTATACAAAGCTTCGGTTTTCTTTAATTCGGCCTTTTGTTACCATATTAAATTTTTACGCTCCCACCCTCCCTGAAAACCTGTCGCCCAGCTTGTTAGCACAGTCCACACTCCCCCCCTCCCCCCCTCAACCTCTCCCCCCTCCCCACCCACCGGTCTCACAGTCACCCGTGACCTAAAACCAGGGGTTTATTGGTGTCTCTGATCTATTAGGGCAGAGAATTCCATCGTCTGAGAGTCCTGCAAGTGACCGTAGAACACCAGTCTCTGTTTTGAATATTGTTTACTTTGGGATGTTAAATAAGCCAAGAATCAAATATCACACTTTTACAACTTGACCTATGAATTCCACATGAACGTGTATTTCATGTAACCAGCATAGTCGCCATGACTAATGTATTTAAATGAAGTGTAGAGAAGCGAAAACGCTTTCGCAGCTGAATAATTTGTTTTATTTACTTCTGTCAATTTGACAACTCGTACGTTCCAGTGTATACTCCCCTAACGTCTACAGGCAAAGTGGTAACGTACAATATTACCAATATGCTACGTGAAGCACTGCGTGTGACGTTGTTGGTCCCAGAGACATACGAAGAAATTCGATAGTGAAGTATCATGTATGATACCTGGGAACTGCAGACAGCGTACAATATACCACAGTTACGTTTAGATATAATACTCACAGCACATAAAATTTGATTTCAAAAATACTTTGCATTCTCTTATTAGATTTAACTGTCTGTAAGATACTGACGTCTCACACCTTGGACTCTAACTAGAAGATAGCAACTGCCGGAGCACCAGAGTACATCCGTTACGGTAGAACTATGACTTATCTCTGCATGAGGATACCTGCTATAGTTAACTGCTACAGGAGCGATGTAAAGGCGCTACAGCTCACCGTACTCATGTGTGATACCAGCAATCCCTGCATATGGCTATAAGTGTTATGTCACATTGTACAGGAGCTTGATAAATGTGCTTCATATTCATATCGTCATGTCCGAAAGCGATGGTAAAGTTTGCATGTCGAGTCACTTTCTTGAGAAATGTGCATTATATTCTGATTGTCCTGTCCGAAAGCGTTAGTAAAATTTGCATTATCCCCCATACAGTAACTGATTCAGAGTACTGTAATATGATTGGCTGAAATAAAAGATATCAACCCTCGTATGGCGATCGAAACAGAAGTATTTCTGTATTTTATCCTGGTTTTCCACAGGTTCAAAAATGACTCTGAGCACTATGCAGCTTAACTTCTGAGGTCATCAGTCCCCTAGAACTTAGAACTACTTAAACCTAACTAACCTAAGGACAACACACACATCCATGCCCGAGGCAGGATTCGAACCTGTGACCATAGCGGTCGCGTGGTTCCAGACTGTAACGCCTAGAACCGCTCGGCCACTTTGGCCAGCTTTTCCACAGGAATGTCACAAATATACCCTGTTGGGCTTTACTTTTTCTGCTGGCGTGATACCTCTGCTCTCAATGTATGACGTCTAATGAATATCGTGCAATATCTCTTGAAGCTGCTGGTGCTGGGTTGATATCATATTTTTGAAAATACGTTGAAGAGCCAATGAAACTGGTACTCCTGCCTAAAATCGTGTAGGGCCTACATGAGCAATCAGAAGTGCCGTAACACGACGTGGCATTGACTCGACTAATGTCTGAAGTAGTTGAATCCTGCAGGGCTGTCCATTAATCCATAAGATTACGGGGGAGGTGGGGGGGGGGGGAGAAGATCTGTTCTGAAAAGCACGTTGCCTAAGCCCATCTGAATGCACAATGGACATGAAGGAGATGAAATAGGATGCTTACGTACGTGTCACCTGAATGAGTCGGATCTAGACGTATCAGAGTTCACATATTACCAGCTTGAACAGTATCCTGCTAACATGCAGCGTCAATGGATTCATGAGGTTGTCTCCATACCCGTACACGTCCACCCGCTCGATACAATTTCAAATGAGACTAGTCCTGCCAGGCAACATGTTTCCAATCATCAATACTCCAATGTAGGTGCTGACGGGTCCAGGCGAGGTGTAAAACTTAGTCTCGTGAAGTAATCAAGAGTACACAAGTGGGCCTTCGGCTCGGAAAGTCCATATCGTGAATGGTTCGCAGGCTGACACTTGTTGATGGCCCAGAATGGAGATCTGCTGCAATTTGCTGAAGGGTTGCACTTCCGTCACGATGAACGATTCTCTTCTGTAGTCGTTGGTCATGTTCTTGCCGGATCTTTTTCCAGCAGCGGCGATGTCGGAGATTCGATGTTTTACCGAATTCCTGATATTCACGGTACACACGTGAAATGGTCGTACGGGCAAGTCCCCCTTCATCACTTCCTCGGAGATGCTGTGTCCCTTCGCTCGTAAGCCGGCTATAACACCACGTTCACACTCTGATAACCTGTGATTGTAGCAGCAGTAACCGATCTAACAACAGCACTAGACACTTGTTTGTTTAAATAGGCGTTGCCGACCGCAGCACCGTATTCTGCCTGTTTGAGTCCCGTCAGGAGGTGTTAGCGATGACAAAGTAACATTTGTCGTGCCGCTGTGTGTCGGCGCAAAAGCTGTAGCTCATATGTCATCGTGATTTAATATTTTTCTGGTGTTCAGTGTCACTGCACGACCAGTGAGGTACTACAAAGTCCTTATGACAAGAGTATCTCGTCCGTTCAGCCATGGTGGTAACCACAGGTTTACATTAATGGTCAAGGGGTTTTACAGAGAAAGAAAACACATGTAGCTCTTGCACTTTTATTGTTTTACAACTTCTTAGATACGCCTTGAAATGTGTACATACTTAAGTAAGACCCCTGTTCATTATCAACATCTTTGAAAGCCTCACTAGGTATAACTGACGGTCCGAGATCATTAACACAATTACGCTTTTACTATCACTGCAGTTTCTAGTTGCAGGTTGATTTATACTATATTATTTTCTCGTCAGGTGTTTGTGATGGCTTCACCTAAGCTGCAGCAAAGAAAGGGAGATCAGACCACATCCCTCTTCTTCTACTAGCCACACCACCGTCAATAGTTATGTGCCACCTAGAAAAAGAGCGACTGCACAGCTTGTTTCAGCGTATTCACCCTTCGAGAGTTCTTACTCGATCTTAGTCGACTAGTTTAGCGCTTTTTCTGCCACCGTATTTAACTTTTGCAGTAGAGTATGCAGCTTTAAAGCCTGGAAAAATAAATGTGTCACCTTTGTTTTGAGGTATATAAGGAAGAAGCACTCATGATGCTCCATAATCAACCCATGATTATTGTTTGCATAGATACTGTTAGAAAACATGGGTAAGGGGATGATACTAAACGCTAAATGTGACAAGAAAAGGTGACAGTATTAGTTGTTAATTTAAGCAAACGTAACGAGTGTGTAATTCAAGTTCAACGGAGCATCATTCGACTCCGTGAAGTCTTCCATACAGCCGGTGGAAAGGGAGAGTTTTGACGGCTAGATTTTGGTGTTTTCAGGGAACCTACTAAGCCCGTTGTCCTAAACATTCTGGAACAAATTTCGACAGAATACGTCACGATGCTGAAACTGGAAGACTTACGATTTTACGTCAAGGATAGTGTTGATGCAGATTGCATGGTCATTTAGCTTAAATGTAGACATGTTTATAAGATGATTCTCGAAATTTATAAATATGTTATGAAAGAGTGCTAAATTTCGAATGCAATTGATTTTCGATTCCTAAACAACTGATGCCTGATTTACGTATCTTAAACATATATTGGGCAAGTTACCATCAGTGTTTCAGAGTGATGAGTTTATTCCAAGAATGACTAAGTTGATAAGCATTTTCAGTTAGATGGAGAATGTCAGCTGGACGGATCTCCTCCTGTTAAACTGCACTGTGAAGGCTGTGAAAGGCGACAAATAAATTACTTATATGCGATCCAATTTTCCATGTCGTATATAAACTGACGATGGTTATAGCCCAACAATTTGGTAATGGGGTCATTATATTTTTCATTTTAGTGCAAATACTTTTCCGACTGAGTTGCTGTGACGACGCATTTTTATCTACTGTGGAAAATGTAGTTGTGCAGGAACCAGCGGCTGTGGCAGAGACGCAAACCTGTGTGAGTATCTGTTCACGCAAGCACTGAGGTGTTGAAGTGGGTCGTCCACAGGGATCCTGGGGTGGCCGCCTGAGTCAGTCATAAAGGCAGTAGTGGTGTGGGTGGATAGAGCTGCCCCCATCCTGGCCCAGTGAAGAGCTGGTGCAGGCCATGGAAGACAGTTGTATTTAATAAAGTACATTACTATCCTGTCACGGTGTAAGAATGTTCTCACTGTTATGTGCAATAACCTTACAGTGTCCTGGTAGCAAATGTTTGTTTAACACAATAATAGTTGCAAAAGGAGCAAGAACATATATATTGCAATGTGATATTGGTTTGTACTGTGGTGGTAATTGTAAGAATTTATGCATGTTTTTGTAATACCAAGAGAAAACTCTAAACATCAATTTGATTCACACACTTCGTGAAGTTGACTGATGTACAGAGCGTGAATGCGAAGACCACCTAATGATGCTGAGTATGCTGAAGAGGCTGCTCATAGAGCACCAACAGGAAAGTACTAGATCAGTGGGGAAAGGGACCTCCAATTTGGATAATAAGTTATGTTAGTTAAGATAGAACAAAAAGTATTTGTTGTAAATCAGACTTGCACAAACACAAAAGCACAAGTGGACTTAGTGGTGGCCATCTTGGATCATCAATTGCGGTAATTATTTTGACACTTATGGACCATTAATTGGGTTCCAGTAAACAAAGCTAAGAGCACTAGTGAGCACATTGTATACAGTATGGTCATAATTTATATGGTTTGTTTGGATAAGGCTGATTACATTAGGCTAGGCCAAGAGGCCATAACGAGAACAACGTACCATTTAAGTCGGGTATCTCATACATACACTACTTGGTGGCGTATCAATCTGTAGCCAACCCACGACCAGATGTATTCAATGTATAGGAGATCTGGAGGACATGCTATGTTTCGCAACAGACAACTGCTAGCATTACTTCGTTGAAATGTATCATGCAGAGATCGAAGATTTGGAATGACTACTAACCCTATCATGTGGGAAATGTAATGGCTGCCGTTAAATTAACAGCTATCTAAAGCATAATATTGTGTGCCTATTGGCACCCCACACCATGGCGCCACTTGACGATGAACAACGAAATTCGGCCGTCTGCGTCTACTCCTACTGTGCCGTGCGCCCGCATACAATTTCGCGTAATTCCTGTGGATTTAGAATCTCTCTGGCCGCAAGAGCGCATGGAGCATTACTGTTGCCAGTAGAGGGCAGGTCGGAGGAGAGGGTAGTTAAGGGCTGCGGCGAGCTGGAGAAACGGAAAGTGTGGCACGGGCGGCGAAGAGCGCTAGTGAGGCGGCGTCTTGTTGTGGCCTGTTGGCAACAGTGGTGCCTTAGCTCACTGCGGATTTGGTAGGGCCGAGTGTTAGTCGCAGCCGTGAACATTGTTCGTTGAAAGCTACTTCGGCAGAACGCACAGTATCCGTTGTGACCTCTGCTGTTGAATTTGCAAGCAGTTTGTGTTCATTGAGGTGCCGGGATGGAGTCCGGTGTGACCTTTGCAAGTACCGGACGCTGTAGCGTCTGCTGGATGACACCCGTGGGTTTCCGACTATGAGTAATCTTCGTTACATCCTTCTCTCGGCGCTCTCAAAGCAAGCGTTTGTCAGTGGCCGCTGGTGGCTATTTTGACTCCGTATCGTGGTTAGCCGTTGTTTTATATTTATGAAGGTTTTGCCTGGTACTGCTTGAGTTCAGTTCTGTCAATGTGTGTGGGCTTGTGGCCGTCACTATTCCAAACTGATTTTAGAATATAAGGGTACAAAATGCGAATGTAATTTTTCTGATTTACGAATTGTACTTTATAGTCAGTGAAAATTGTTTAATCTAGTTACCGTATTTCTGAAGCATGCCTGTAGTTAACTATTGGCTCGTATCACAAGCTCCAGCTATATTTATTAAATTGTTTGTATCTACTATGAAAAAACTAAAGAAAAATATTATGCCTCAGTAGTCAAGTCAAAGTTTCCTGCATAACGTTCATACTTTTGTGCATTTGTTGTATGTTTAATTTTTACTAAATAATAACAAGTTGTATCTGTGTTACAGGATAGGGTTTGTATCTCTAGTTAACTGTGGTCTAGATAATGTTGCCTCTGTACCACGACTGAAATCTTTATGAAGGTTTCTACAACTGTGGTAGCGGCAACCGCAATTGTATGTCAGTAGAGAGGGAGGAATTATTGCTACTGGCGTTGCCTCTACCACCGTCTCTGTCATCATAAACTTGAACACATTCGTCAGTCATTTTGGCTACTTTGAAGGAAACGGCGTTTTGATAATTACTGGCAATAGCCGATGGTTGATATTTGTGACATATTCATTTGAGCATATGTTTTGCTGTTTGTAATGTAAAGGTATTTTTACTACATTTAATATTCTTTACTAAAAGCAAGTGATTTTATACTGTTGCCGTTTTGAGGTGTTTGCTATCAGTTGTGTTACTGAAATTTAGTCTTTTCAGTTCTGGATGCAATTTGTTAATGTAATACTTCTATTTTTGTTTTTTAAACATAAATTAATTACTGTTTTTAGAAACGTAAATAAACTCATTGTAGGTCAGTACCTTTCCATTCAACACGATTTCTCTTGTTTTATCACAATGGCTATTTCTCACTATGAAGGTGGGCTTCAAATAAGTGTTTCCGCATTACGAGGAGAAGGCAGAGATTGAAATTTTGTTGAAAGCTCTTGCCGCAAAGGTATTTAATGATTGCCACCCCAACCATTGTATCATATTGGTGACTTTCTCTCCCCTGTTTCAGAACCTCTTAGGTGTCCTCCGTCAACCATATATACCGCCGAGCAGTACTCTAGCAGAGGATGGACAAGCCTAGTGTAGGCAGTCTCTTCAGAGGATCTTTCTCTCGCGTAGGAGTCTCTGGGTACGTTTATTGCGACGCCGTACGCAGAACCGTAACCGGTCTGAACAGACGATGTGCTGACACTGTGTAGTGTAACGACGTAAGTTTTGTATAAATGATTTTCTTTTGACATATGACAATGTGCAGACTTCGTCACCTACGTCAGTTACAAAACACTTCAAATAATTTAATTTCTTTTTAAAGTTGTCTCTGAATGGTTCTTGAACGAAACTGTAATTAAAAAATTAATTAAAACATCATCATTTGAGTCGTATGAGCAGAATTACGTCACTCAGTCCAATTGGTTTGCGCAAACTTTTTTCAGTTTAGATGTCGTTTGTTTCTTCTCAGAAATTGTATTAATGCAAGTTATCTGCTTTAATAAATATTAAAACCATATTGAATAAACTTTCAAGACTCAAACTCGCGATGAACGTTGTAAAAAATTTATAATCTTGTCAAATAAATCGGTAATACTTCTTCCTTAATATAATTCTTCATAAATAAATTCTCGGAAAACGTATTTAAACTTTTGTAGTATACACAAGTTTTTTATCTTCATATATACTACACATAGACGTGAACATAAGCCTTGACAAGATAGGACTGAACATTTACAACATGATTAAACTTTCTACTGACATCATTGTTGTAGAAACATTACAAATTCTTATTTTTTCAGTTTTTAGAAGCACGACGCAACAACTTGGTTTAAGGATCTTCTGTTGCTCTTTGGCTGTCGACCCACGACGTATAGTGGCCAGCAATTTTCTCTCTGGTCCCGGCAGTGAAGATGCTGTCGCCGTTCGTTGCGCCGCCCTCTCCGTACATGAAACATAAAAATAAATACAAAACTTTATATAATTCACAAACATTAGAAATATTACAAAATACATAAAGAAAACACTAAATTAAACTTATAGTCACCTGCAAACTGGGCTGACACTCGTGGATGGGAGACGCTTCAATTTCGCGTCCCACTACAACTGCTGCGTGCAATGAGGTCACTGAACGGACACACGTCGGCGGCCCTCTCTCTGCAACCGCGCCGCGGGAGCCCACAGGGACGATCGCCGTGCCGGCAGTCCGTGCTGATCCAGACGACGTCACACTGTGAGTGTGGGATCTTGCCTTCCGGCAAACGAGCCGATTCTCCGACTCATGGGACGTGGCGTCACTGCAGAATCTTGAACAGCTGAGTGTCGATGATACAGGGTGATAGAGAACATGATCGTCGTTGAGTATTACATATATGCACTCCACAGATTCCGTATTCATACGGTAGTCGTGTGATACCTCTGATCGTGGCCAAAAATGCTTGCGGAACGATAAACCATAACTGACAGACCATGACGCTGTCACTTCCGAATTTCCACACATGCTGGTAGATGTTTCTCTCTCTTTTCGCTTTCTTCTCACAGAAAAACAACATTTTTACTTTATTCCTGGGTGAGATACCTGGTGTTTATTCGTTCATTGTAAACAGAATGTAGATTGCACTACCTCTACCTGCTTTGAGAAGCTGCACTGAAATGCTAATTATTTGCAAATTCACCCACGTGGTACACGTCATATCGGTTTGACGACTACTGCATTTCGACTTAATGGTTTTGAACGTTTATTCACCAGGCATTTAGGTGCCTGTTCAATTGATTGTAACCGTAACAATACAGAATAACCAAATTCTTCCATCCCAGTGTTTATTACGATAGACTGTGTTTCTCCGTCTTACAGAGAAGCAAGAACCGGGAAAGACGCGGCACCACTTTGAATAGCGACTACTCAACAGGTTTACATGCTGACCGAGGTGGGAGGAAGTAATGTTCAAAACGTTTAAACCTGTTATACAATATTGCAAAAGCATCTATTTTTATGAAATAATATGTACTACATAGTCACTTGTCACTAATATTTTATTAGCATAACGCGTTTCGGCAGCATGTTGCAATCATCAGGTGCATTAACGGTTCGTTTTACATTGTAATTAATTTGAAGTGTGGCTATAATATAAAAGTATCTATAAATACAACTGATGGTGGCAACGCGCCACCGAAATGTGTCTCGCTAATAAGATATGAGTAACAAGTGACTGCTGCAGTATATGTTATTTCACAAAATCTTACAGTGCTGTCAAATAACATCTATGTAACATGGATAAATTCAAATACATTTCTCTGTGAGTGAGTGTACTAGTCTTAAGGGCTACTGTCGTCAGCTACCACCACTTCATCTGCATAGGTTGCATCATGCAGCAGAAAGATATGACTATCCAAAACAAAAATGATCCGCGAGCCACTGTCCCCTTAAAATTTTCATCGACGTTTGTAATATATGTGAAGATATAATGTGCGGTTAGCTTTTTATAGGTGAGTCATGTTGCAGCTCGCGTTGGTGCCGTTGGTAGGTTGGTATCGTGTAATAGGGATAGTGGCGTCTCGTTTTCTTCTTATGTTTACTTGCGCCACTACGTTTGCTAGCATATCTGTCTGCAACTGGCAACAGCAGCGGTTATTAATATCTAGTATGGTGGCACTATCTTTGGACGGACGTCAAGTGTTTTCTGGGTTGGAGGGTGTCAGAGAGTTCGGTTGGGATAGAGCCACATTGAGGTCCGGCAGCATAAGGACAAGGCTCAAATGGCTCTGAGCACTATGGGACTTAACTTCTTTGGTCATCAGTCTTCTAGAGCTTATAACCACTTAAACCTAACTAACCTAAGGACATCACACACATCCATGCCCGAGGCTGAATTCGAACCTGCGACCGTAGCAGTCGCGCGGTTCCAGACTGTAGCGCCTAGAACTGCCCGGCCACTCCGGCCGGCCCACAAGAACATGCCGGGACTGCTGGTGGCACAGAAGCAGTGCCAGATCGAGGAGCTGCAGTTGCGAGGGCCACAACCTCGTTGTCCACTGGACCCAGGAAGTTTTGAGTTGAGTGAACACTAATCCAGTAGTGAAACCTCCACTATTTTCAGATCACAGAATTGTTCGCGCATGGATTCTTGCAGGGTCGCTGATAAGAAGAGCAACGAGTGGAGTGTTTGGAGTTGGCGAAATTAATTAGCCGTCCTCCACTTCTTATTATTAATCATTGAGTTGCTTGTGTTATTATTGGTGTTCATCCAGCGGCATTTTTCAGCCTAGTGGCCGCTAACGCCCCAGTTACCTGTCCTGGAGGTTAGCGTATTTTCGCGGCAGTGTACTTGTACTCGTCTTGCCATAGCTGTCTGGTAAGGTGTGTAGTTCGACAGTCTCCTTGATTGTGGTTCGGATATTTTGTTTCAAAAATGGTTCAAAAGGCTCTGAGCACTATGGGACTTAACAGCTGAGGTCATCAGTCTCCTAGAACTTAGAACTACTTAAACCTAACTTACCTAAGGACATCACAAACATCCATGCCCGAGGCAGGATTCGAACCTGCGACCATAGAGGTCGCGCGTTTCCAGACTGAAGCGCCTAGAACCGCTCGGCAACTCTGGCCGGCTACTTTGTTTGTTTTAGACTACTTTGGTCCTAGTGGTTCCTTCTGCTACTGGATATTCTAAACACCGGATTCTGAAGACGCAGCGCTGTCCGCCGGTTCCGCCTTGTCTCGGTTATTCCATCGTTGTGTTGGTTATCAGACGTTAAGTAGTTAATGAAATTATCTCTGGTTTCTAGCCGCGTCAGGTGACTGGAGAGAGCTCGATCGAAAGCTCGTGGGATTTTAACCACCTGACGTGGCTAGAAGCCTGAGAAAATTTTATTAAGTCATATCGCCGCGAAACCATGCATTCATACAGACGTTAGGTAGATTTTGCAAGAGTGTTGGCCTGCGTTTAAACTTTCACTAGTTGAGTTGCCATCCGGTTAAGTGAATACAACTCTTGGCTGCCTGTCTCATCGTTTACGAAGTTGAGCGACTTTCCCAGGTCGATCCTTGGAGCACTGTCTGAGGCCTACTTCTCTCTTGATTTGCTCAGATTGTGATGATATTTTTTTAAATTAAATTTTGAATTAATACTGTTTGGGCCTTCACTAACAAAGAGTTTGAATAGGCCTTCAGCCATGAGTGTAACTTGTCTTAAGAAAATTTCATTGGACAAAATATCTTAACACTGATTGTTCATTAAATATTTCTCGAAGAAGTTTAATTGCTTCTCAAAAATTTGCTCTAGAGGCCTTCAGCCGTCCAACTGTTTTTCTGAGTCATTACTATTGGTTCCTTCAGCCAACAAATAATTTGAATTCCTTCTCAATAAGGCCTTCAGCCATGAACGCAATTGGTCTTAAGAAATTTTAGTTAGATATTGTCTCTTAATAGTGAAACTTTGATGACTGCCTTTTTTTAAATATTTTAGTATCTCTTGGAAAAGTTTAATTGGTTCTTAAGAATTTGCTATCCCGGCCCTACGCAGTCACATTTTTTTGATTTATTACTATTGGGGCCTTCAGCCGACAAAAATTTGAATTTCTGGTCAATAAGGTTTTCATCCGTGAGTGCAACTTGCTTAAGAATTTTTTAAATTAGACATTGCGTCTTAACAGTCAAATTTGATAATTGTTCCTTATTGTCAACTTTATTTGCAATTGTTTCCAAATAAAGTGTACGTGATTTTTTTAAAAAAATGAGCAACCAACGGTAACTGATTACTTCGCCGTCGACACCAAATCCTGCTTTTCCCTAAGTACCAAGTTTGAATAACATTCAATGGTATCTAAGGGCAGTTGCTGTTGCATTTTGTACAAGAGCTTACACCTTATAAGTGTAAGGATAATTTCTGGACTTTAAACGTATTTCTCAGAAAGACACTGCAAAATCATTGAACAAGGGTTGAAACGAAAGTTATGACACAGAAAAGCAACTTGTCTTTTACATTAAATGGTATTATGACAATTATATTTTATAAGGTACGCATATATTGGTTTAACTTAGGGGTTTGTCAGTTGTCTTAATGTAATCTGCACTTCAACAGCGTTATGAAAAGAATCTGAGTTGTTACGCTGCTGCCGTTCGTCTATAGCGTTCTGAAAAATATCGAAGTTGCTATGCTGCTGTCTTAAACGTTACTGACCTGTTCTGTGAATGAAGGTTTACCTAAGATCTAGAAAACGTGACATTAGTGGGCTCCACAAGACTAAAGTGCAAACAGCTTGGATATTCTGTGGAGTACGGTCACCTCTCTGTCACAGCGTCGCGTCCTTCAAAATTTGTAATCCACGTTTTTATCGCGTGTGTCGAAGGAACCAGACTATGAAGTCCTAGGTTGCAAATACGATTGAATTCCCCCTGCGCACTTTCCAGGCTACCAATGTTTTTGAAAACCATTTGCTGACCGTTCCGGTGATCCATGTTTGCTAAATCACGAACTACTTTACAGCTCAAGGCAAGACTGGCCACTTTATATGGTTGTCACTGCGCAGTTCTAAATTCCTGCTTTACTGTGTCATCCTGTACTTGTCGGGAATTCAGTTGCACTCTTCAGAAACTCCATTTTCGTTTCTCTAAGCACCCAAAATTCACACAGTTATTAAGTAGTATAGACATTGCCATTACAGGTTAAGCTTTAGTGCACTTTCTTGTTTTGTTAGTAAGCGCTCTATTTACAGTGCCACACATTAGCTGACTTGAATTGTTTCTCAGGTCTTCATCTTGATCAGAGGAAATCACAAACCTTAAACAATTAAATTTCATAACATATTCGATTATGCTACTGTCAGTTACAAGTTTTGAACTGACTGGATATTTCCTCATAAATGCCATTACTTCAGATTTGTTGAAGGATGTTTTTAGGCTGCAATTTACAACGAAGAGCTGATGTGTGGCCAATTGCAGGTCTGTCAGTAGCCCTGATTTCTTTCTTTCCCAATCTTTTTGTGAGATACGTCATAATCCAGGCTTTAGTAAAATAGGCTTTTGTCTTACCTTTGGACTAGGGTACCATTCATGGCTGCTAACCCAAAGGTAATAGGCCTCGATTTGGATCCCATCTATTCTTTAGATTTGGAATAAAATGATCAGCAAGAGGTCAGAAGTCGTTTTCATTATTCCTAACTCATTGACAAAAGAGAAGAACGGAGTGGAGAAGGGTTCAGTGTATACTTCTGTTCCGTAGGTGGGCAGCTGCATCCAAACTCGAAAGGATCAGCGATAATAATGGCTTGAGGATGATTAAGACAAGGTAAAATATTGCACTGTAGACACATTAAGCGTTCCCACAGAGCACACGGCCCCTAAATGAATTTTCTCATCACGTCTTCGTTGGCAAATCATTCGGTATTAGTGACACATATAGATCACTTGGTGGTAGCTGGTATATGGAGTAATATTAATAGCATCAGAAAATGATATAACGGAAGAAAGATTCCTTATGATCTCCAGGAGAACTGTGACATGGAAAGAGAAATCAGAGAAGAAATGACTGAGTTATGTACTGCTAGAAATACCACGTACACTGTTCCAGTTTCGCAGAGGAGTAGGTATACTTGCAAAAGTTCAAAAGACACAGGAAGGTAGCAGGTGAAGTATACCATGGTTAGACAGAGATTCCGAAATCAGATACTGCATTATAAGGCATACTCTGGAGGTAATGTGAATTGAGTTCACAATTTAACAATCATCGAGAGCAGGGTAGAATTTCAGAAAGTCGTCAGGAAAAATCAGGGAGTGGAATGATGAATATTGATGAATCATGATATGCATCTTAAGTTCTCTCAAGTTGTAGATTTATAATTTACGTCAAAGTTGGTAGTTTAGTCGATCAGGAATGAGCTTCCTTGAAACGAGAAATCTCAGAAGTTTGAAGCAAAAAGAGAAAGGTAACAGCAAAGAAACTGTGGGTAGCTGAAGAATGCTTCAATTAATCAACAGCAGGAAAATAGAGGAATACAGTAATCTAAGTTACTTAAGACGTACAAGGGAGCGATCGTGAGTTGGTGGCTGGAAACTTATAAAGAAATTAAAATGGAAATGGTAGTCGAAAGGACAGATTAATCATACAGAAAAGTTAAAATATCAGGGTAAGACAATTATTATCCGCAGTTTAGTTCTACTTTTGTTTATTTTGGTAGTATTGTCGTTTTACGTTGATGATGCCTGATTTCTTTATTTTTTGTTATGTCTTTGCAATTATCAAGCTGTTTGGTTAGTTTCGTTATCGCTGCCGTGCTGTTATCATTGCTGCTCCGCTGTTTATTTGCACCAAAGAAGAGCAACGTTCAGTGATCCGTTTTTTGTGGCCGGAAGGCCAATCAGCTACCGAAATTCATCGAAGACTTTCGGTACAGTATGGGAACAGCGTTTCGCCACAATTGAGTGCATACGAATGGATTGAAAAATTCCTAAAAGGTCGCACATGTGTTATGCACGATAAACGAGCTGGACGACCGTTTACCGCTACAAATGAAGAAACCATTGAGCGTTCACGTGAAATGATTCTCTTAGCCAGGCGATTAACTGTTGACGAAGTTGCGCATCGTCTGCAAGTTAGTCACGGTTCTGCCTACGAAATCATCCACAACAGTCTTGGGTTTCATAAAGTTTGCTAAAGATGGGTCCCAAAATAACTCACACAGTTGCATAAAGAAACGTGCTTGAACATCAGCAAAAAACATTTGGATCGCTGTGGTAACGAATGGGACAACTTTTTAGGCAGGGTTATTACTGGTGAGGGAACATGGATCCATCATTACGAGCCGGTGAGTAAAAGGCAGAATATGGAATTGGAAATATCCAAATTCACCGTGCAAGAAAAGGTTCAAGATCCAACCGTCCGGAGGAAAACTGATGCTTACGGTTTTTTGGGACGCACAATGTCCAGTACTGGAAGATTATTGAGGAAAGGGGCACAACAATAAACAGTGTACGTTACAGTGAGATGCTTAACTAACTAACTAACTTACAGCCACGCTAAAGCCTGCAATTCGAAGCAAACGCCGAGGATAGCTGTCAAAAGGTGTTGTGTTGTTGCACGACAATGCCCGTCCGCATACTGCTGCCCACACTGTTGAAACGATCCAGAAACTCAAATTTGAAGTACAGGATCATCCTCCATATAGTCTTGATGTTGCCCCTTCTGACTATCACTTGTCTGGTCCATTCAAACAGGCATTAAGGGGACGTCGATTTGCCTCGGACGAAGCAGTGAAAGATGTGGTGCATTCCTGGCTCGCAGCTCAACAGAGAACCTTCTTTTCTGAGGGCATCAGGAAGCTTGTACAACGATGGAGCAAGTGCGTTAAAACGCAAGGAGGCTGTGTCTAAAAATAATGTTCTTATATGTTTCCTATTTGATTCCAATAAGATTTTATAACTACTTTTGGGATAATAATTGACTTACCTCGTTATTTATGGAGGAAGTGAAAGCAAAGACATCAACTATAAGAGTGGAAACACCCTCCACACATTGAACGCAGAGGCGAGAACCACGCGTTCATGGCAACTGCGAGGGGAAAAAAAATGGTTCAAATGGCTCTGAGCACTATGGGACTCAACTGCTGAGGTCATTAGTCCCCTAGAACTTAGAACTAGTTAAACCTAACTAACCTAAGGACATCACACACATCCATGCCCGAGGCAGGATTCGAACCTGCGACCGTAGCGGTCTCGCGGTTCCAGACTGCAGCGCCAGAACCGCGCGGCCACTTCGGCCGGCGCGAGGGGAAAAAATTGCCTACTAGACTAATGGGCGAGGAAGACGTGAGTGTCGATTTGGAAGACTTAGGCGACACTGTATTACAGGTAGAGCTGGACAGCGCTTGATATCGAAGAGAGCAAAAGTGGTTGATAGTATTCCTTCCCAAATTTTAATATCCGTGGAGCCAGGGTAAAGCTAAGAACTTCACGCACCCAATCTGATAATGTGAATAATATCTAGAATAATCAACGTAAACGTAAACGTAAACACCACTCACGGATTAAGTCTTAGGCCTATTCCCATCGGGCGACCGCTGCCTACAAAGCAGTTGGAGAGGGATCTATGATCGTGGGACATGTGATGAGCGTGTCACCAGTCATTGCCACGAGATTAATCCTGACGATTCCGCTGCAGCTTTTTTCAAATCGCTCCTCATCTAGAGTCACAAGTGGTCCCCATATCAGACCTCCGTACTCCAGAGGAATTTGAAGATATACCGGGAGTCGAATCTAGGTACTTCCATATGAAAGGCAACGATGCTAACCCATCTAGATTGAAGGAAAAGAAAATCCCGTATGTGCTAGATGATGAATATTTTTGCAACAGGAAAGGTAAGTATACATTTCCAGCAGTACGATATTTCTGTGATGGCACTTGATATCTGAAGCAAAAATTAAGAAAAAGATGGACGGCTAAAATAGTGAAAAATGAAATCCTACAAGAAAGGTATACGGTATAGTGAAAGACAATGTACAGCATAAAGACAACCCAAAAAGAAACAAAATGGAACAGGTGAATGAAACCTAATGGTCAAGGAATGCAGGATTCTGTTACGATTGTGGACGGGGACTTAATCAGTTACTGTTGGTTCCCTTTTGCAATTGCACTCATTTATTTTAAAACGATAATTCCAGACTCAGCAATAAATAAAGATATCACACGTTATTAATGAAGGAATAAATAACATGTGTAATTAATAGTGCTTTCAGTGTGCTACAATTTAGCAAATGAGCATAAAATACAGACACAGCAAATATTGTTTTTAAAACAAGCCAATGTGATCTCAATTAGAATTTTAAGGCAAGTAACCACAGTCACGGCTGACGGCCTTTAACGCTAAGAACGGCAATTATTAAAAAATTTAACAAACATTCCGTAAAACAGCAATGCAATAGCAAAGGTTAATTTAAAATGACAGGCAACTGATCACCAAACAGGTGAGCCAAAATTGTGGTAAATTTGGTAGCACAATCATTTAAACCTGCTGTAACGCCAAGAATGACAATTATATTTTAAAAAATTTAGAAACATACAATAAAACAGCAAATACAATAATAAAACACAAGGGGCAGTCACAGACGGTGCACCAGGAATCGACATCTGGTTAGGTCCGGCAAAAAATACTTTTCAAGTGATGTTATAGCCAGCCTAGTGTTGCATTCACTTCACAAGATAGTAACTCAGACTAGTAGCAAGTTAACGAATGGCTAATGTTAATCTTGATGAGGCTACTTGATGACCAATAAACCAAATGCAAATACTTAAAAATACGCCAAAGCCGGAACCGGTGGTCTGGACTCTGCTCGCAGAATACTGTGCTTAGAGCACCCAGAATGAGAAAGGAATCACTACCACCAGAGTAGAAGAATCGCCAACCAACCTACAATCAAGAAAGCTGTCTAAACTACACGTCTCACCGGACAGCAGCGGCAAGGCGAAGTATGTACACTGCCATTACATACACTAACCCCAAGGGAAGGTAACTGGGGCGTTAGAGGCCACGAAGCAAGTAAAATACCGCTGGTTGAACATAACAAATAGTAACAAACTGAATGCAATAAATAGTAAATAGAAGTCGACGAAAGCTAATCAGATATACCTCCCAAAAGCACTCCATTGACTGCTCTTCATCTCGGCAACACTAGGAGCAGCAACACGAACCCAAGTCACTGGAGAATCGCAAGATCTCACAGTGGTGGAGGTTCGTCTACTTGGATCGAAATGCACTCAAAACCTGCAGTATCCGGTTTACGACGAGGTCCTACACCCTCGTGACCACAGGCCTTCGATCCGGCAGTCCATGCGCCCCGCCAGCGGTCCTGGTGTGTTTCCAATTTGCGCGGACCTGGCTCCTCCTGGGTCCCCAACCGAACTGCCCACTGACACGACCCGGAAGAAGCACAGTGTCGCCCCAAAGATAGAGCCATTGTTACTACATATCGATGACCGCCACTGCTGCCAATAGCAGACAGTCAATGCTTGCGAAACCAAGTGGCGCCAATGAACACGAGAAGAAAACAAACAACCGCAACCATGTCAACTAAACGATTCCTCCAAGAGAGGACAGAAGCCTTCAAACAGCACCAATGCGAGCCGCAGTACAGCTCAGAGAACTGGTCGTAATAAATAGGACTTGAAGATGGGATGAAGTCTTTCTCTTACATTATTCAGCGTCTAAATCGAAGAAGTAAAGAAGGAAATAAAAGAAACGGGATTAATATTCAGAAGGAATGGATGTCAATGAAATATGATTTCATGGTGACATCGTTATTTCCAGCGAAAGTGAGAAAGAAGTAAGTGTCCTATGAATGGAATTAATCATCTAATAAGTACTGATCATGCACCGCCCCCGGTAGCTGAGTGGTCAGTGCGACAGACTGTCAATCCTAAGGGCCCAGGTTCGATTCCCGGCTGGGTCGGAGATTTTCTCCGCTCAGGGACTGGGTGTTGTGTTGTCCTAAACATCATCATTTCTTCCCCATCGACGCGCAAGTCGCCGAAATGGCGTCAAATCGAAAGACTTGCACCAGGCGAGCGGTCTACCCGACGGGAGGACCTCGTCACACGCCGTTCTTCATGGACTGACAATAAATTAAAGAAAAAGTGTTGAGGTGTAGAAGAAATGTGGTTAGCAACAGTCTTAATATCAAAGTTGGGGACCATGTAGCAACGAAGTGAAGGATTTCTGTTAGATTGGATGTAATTTAACACATGACAAACGAAATGAGAACGATATAAACAGCATGGTAGCATAGGTAAAGAGGATATTGATCAGCAAAGAAATAATATCAAACCAAGGACTTAGTGTAAGAAGAAAATTTCTTAGTGAGTCGGAATCACAGAATTGTGCAGAAGGGAATAATGGACTGAGGGAATGTGAAGAAAAAAAAGAAACACCTTCGAAACAGTTGTGGTAGGAAGATAAAGAAAGGGTGCTGACCGATAAGTAGACCGATAAGGAATTAGAAGATTCTATTAAGAATCTGCATCCGAAGGAATACATTGACAACACTATCTGGAGTAAAGTAAATTACAATGTAACATTTAGTAAGAAATCAGTGAATAACTCCCATGATAGTACAGAGAACTGTAGAGCAAAAGAATAGTTCACATGGTTCAAATGACTCTGAGTACTATGGGACTTAACATCTGAGGTTATCAGTCCCCTAGAACTTAGAACTACGTAAACCTAACCAACCTAAGGACATTACACACATCCATGCCCGAGGCAGGATTGGAACCTGCGACCGTAGTGGTTGCGCGGTTCTAGACTGAAGCGCCTAGAACCGCAAATATGAGAGGTCCTACGTCATCGGAGGGGTACAAAACGGCTTACCTCGAACCAAAAGAGAGAGTGCTTAGTCTCGGAGTTGATTGCGGTCTCTGGCATTGTTAGACATTGATAGCATGATCTCGGAGACTGGAGCAGGGTTACAAACGGGAGAAGGTTATAGCCTATGAACTTAGGCAGGTTACGGAGCGTGCATGATCTCTTACTATGACAATTAAGGGAAACTCTCGTCCACTGGTGGGCATCAATTGTTACTCCGAAACGTTGAAGTATGCTGACTACAATGCTATTAGAAATGATTCAGTCATTTACAGAGTTCTCTATTTTCCAAAGCGTTACATGTATAAATATGACTGATGCATGAACAGAACTGTAAACTCACCACGTTTGCATTGTACTCATCAGTTGGCGTTATATGTGCAGTGCATCAGAAAAATGGTGACAAAGCGTAGGAATAGCTTGGATGTTTACCTTTCACAATAGTGCAGCGTGCATTTGGAAGGGATTAAGGAATAGTGGGGAGCACTGATAATCCTCATGACATTGTGCTGCATGTGCGATATTCGCCATTAGTTAATGTTGTCTGTGCAGTGCGACCGACGAGGTTGTGTGGCCCATTTTTTACTTAAGTCTGTATTTGTCATCTTCATATGTTGTGGTTGTGATTGTTTCTGCAATTGACTGCTGATTCAGATATTTCGTCTTGAACCCATTGATGATTGTCGCAAACTAAACAACGAACTTCAGCATCACTGGATTGGGCGCAGAAGTGAAGATGTTTTGGCTCCCTTGGTCTTCCCAAGTACCCTGACCTAACGCCTCGTAACTTTTTACTTTGAGGGTACATTGAGAATGGACTATGTTTACGTATTCCCTGTGCCAAGGCCCTGGAGTGGCTAAGAGAATTTATCAGCACTGCTGTGATGATAATTGACAGGATGTTGCTTCGTACGGTATGGAACGAGCTCGACTGCCGCTTAATCAGGTGTCGGGTGACCAGAAGGCACGTATAGCCATTGGTAGAGTGGAAAATGCTAATGTGGTGAATACAGATCCATACTGATGCAGCAGGCCGCGGTGATCTCGCGGTTCTAGGCGCTCAGTCCGGACCCGCGCGACTGCTACGGTCGCAGGTTCGAATCCTGCCTCGGGCATGGATGTGTGTGATGTCCTTAGGTTAGTTCGGTTTAAGTAGTTCTAAGTTCTAGGGGACTGATGACCACAGATGTTAAGTCCCATAGTGCTCAGAGCCATTTGAACCATTTGAACCATACTGATGCATCAGTCATATTTATAGAGCTTTGAAACCGAATGAATAATTTGTAGTAACATTGTATATACTAACTGAGTTTGTATGCTGTATGCTGTAGGGATTCATGATGTGCACAATGAATCCTGTAATTTTTCGTATGGTAGCCAGAGCAAACAGCAAATAAACGCATTTGTTTTTGAACATTATAATGGACGATAAACGCTTCTCCCTCCCCCCAGCTATCATTACATATCTATAGATAATTAATTAATATGCATTAAACTGATATCAGAATTCCGAGCAAGCGTTCTACCCTTCTACTAATACCCGTCTTCGTCAGATATCCGACAGCGCATACAATCTCCTTCTCTTCCGTGTGCCTAAAGTTAATATTGAAGTTTATCGATGGTCGTGCCCTAGTCATAGGACATGTGTAAAACGAATGGCACCTTCTAGGCCTTTATCAAAATCTGATGAAATTTCGTTTGCGATAAACCATGGAAACGAGCGTACGGCATTGTGGGCCGGGAGTCCCCCATTCGGGGAAGTTCGGCCTCATAGGGCAAGTAATTATTGCATTCGGCGCCACGTTGCGCGACTTTCGCGTCGGAGATGGGGATGAAATGATGATAAGGAAAAAAATCTCCGGCCCCAACCACGAATCGAACCTGTGCCCCTTGGCGTGGCATTCCGCCGATCTGACCTCTTAGCTAATAGGGGCGGAGCGATAAACCATGCAAAATATTCATAAGACATCATCACAAGCGATTTTTCTCAATTTGAACGAACCGCACGTTACACGGCTACTTTGGAAATCGTACAAAAAAAAATAAATTACATAGATCCGAGTAATACACGTCTTTCAGTATTCTGCAATAATTTTTAAAAAATTTAATTTAAATCGATGCCCTCTTAAACATATGCTACAAGTAATAAGAACTCAGTCTGACATAATTGTTACCAATGTACCTGCAGGCCAGAAGGTGAGCAACAGGGTGCTGTAGGTGGTCACTACGGAGATGAAAGTGGCGACGAGGCTCAGTCTAACGGTGATCACGCCCAGTAGGTTGGCCACGGGGCGTCCAGAGGACACCTGCCGCGCCAGCAGCCGCAGCTCGCGGTGGGCGGCGTCGCCCACACGCCACCTTTCCAGCAGCAGTTGCGAGCACAGCCTTTGCGTGCGCCTCGCTTCATTCTCCGTTAACTGAACAGCAACGGCCGGTAACGCTAGAGAAGCCGCGATGAGAACATCACCTGACCAAAACCACCACTGGCCTCCAAGGAATCTCCCTCTCGTTACACGGTGATGAATCACCAACACAGTTACCAGTGATAACGATATGAAGTATAACAGAAGGAAAATTTCGTGTGCAGAGGTAACTACAGTTGACAGCTCACAGAGCATTGCATACGCTCCTCTGAGTGATCGCAAGCATGATGGCACATAGTGAAAACGTCCTCTATTCTCTTGCAAGTTTCCTATCGGTACATATTCTTGATTTGTGGGCATTTGTCCACGACGTATCTTTTGTCGTACATCAACTATGCAACCGTTCAGGAGTGAAATTCTGTGCCATACCAGCAACTGTAGGTTCGCAAATCTAAACAGCGTTAAATTAACTGTTGTAAAACTGTATATGCTAAAAAGTAAACCTACAGTGTGATGTGTCTCTTTAATAGTACTAAAAGTGACAATGTAAATCGTGCTAATATAGCAAAATACTAATATCGTCTGAAGTTTTGCAAATTTTACTTGAAATGTATTCACATGACCAACATGTGTAACCGGTACTCGGTCACATGACACTATCAGCTGAAGCATTTTCTCGTATCTTCCTGCGTTGCAGAAGACATCACAAACTATAGACAATATCGCTAATGCAGGTACACGTATAATTGCCAAAAACGATACCAGGTAAAGGACACAAAACGTATACAAGAATCTGGAATAAATGTATATTAAAGCACAGGCAGAAATCAATTGTAATATGCCAGCAAGGCTGACTGCAACCAAGTGTGATGTTGATTTCCTAAGTGATGCAGTGCTCATGTCAATCGTGAATGGCGTTAGACCACATAGTTTGCAAACAAAATGGAACGATCTACTGGCCATCAGTAGTTGCCTAGTGAAATCTGGCACTGTTGTAGTGGAGCCGTCTGCTGACGCCATCTGAAAAATGCAAACATAACACATAGTTAGAGCCACAATACTCCGATTAAATGTACTTTTACTTTCATAATGATAGTAAAAGCGCCTTATGTCAGTTCGCGCACCAGCACTAATAATTACCAGTGCGTTTTACTTGAGTCACTACTTGAAATTGTCAAGTTGTGATATCATTGGAGCTACGAACTATCATTCCTTTTTACTGTGATATTCTGACATACTGGATCTAAATAACGCATTGTATAGCATCGTTTCCTTCCTCTGAACTTTTTGTACTCATCAGTCTTGTGACTTATTCGATGCAGCCCCCCCTCCCCCCCCCCCCCCACGAATTTCTTTTCCATGCCAAGCTCTTCATCTAAGAATAGCACTTGTACTCTACATCAGCAGTTATTTGATGGACGTGTACCAATCCCAGTGTTATCTACAGTTCTTAACTTGTACAGCTCCCTCCAGTACCAAGGAAGTTACTCTCTGATATTTCACCAAATATCATCCTGTCCCTTCTTCTTGTCAGAGTTTGCAAAGTTTTCCTTTCTTCGACGATTCTGAAGATCTCATTCTTTGTCAGTCAACCTAAATTTTCGACATTCTTCTGTCGCACCACATCTCAAACGTTCCGACTACCTTTTATTCCGCTTCCTCTACAGCCCATGATACACTACCATTCAATGGTACGCTCCAAACGTACATTCTTAATAATTTATTCCTGAAATGAAGGCGAAGATTTGATTGTAGTAGATCTCTTGACCAGGAGTGCCCTCTTTGCCTATACTAGCTGTTTTTTATGTCTTCCTTGCTACGATTTTCATGGCATATTTTGCTACCAAGGTAGCAAAATTCCTTAGCATCGCCTATTTTGTCATTAACAAATTTGAAGTTATTTTTTTCACTGTTCTCATTTGTGCTACTTTTACCAACTTTTATATTTTTCCGGTTTACTGTTAATCCATGTTATGTACTCACTGGACAGTTTATTTCACTCAACAGATCTTGTAATTCTCCTTCACCTTCACTGAGGACAGCAATGTCATCAGCGCATCTTATCAGTAATAACCTTTCACCCTGAATTATAATCCCATCTCTTCCTTTCTTTTATTTCCATCATTGCTACTTCGATGTTTAGATTGAAAAGTAGAGGTGAAAGACTACATCCATATCTTACACGCTTTTCAATTCAACCACTTAGTTCTAGGTACCTCTGTCTCATTATTTCCTCTTTGTTCTTGTCGGTTTTGTGTATTATCCGTCTTTTTCTTCAGTTCACCCGTATTGTTGCCAGAATGTCGAACATCTTACAGCATTTTCATTGTCTAAAGTTTTTTTCCAGTTTTACATATCCTGTGAACGTGTCTTGATTTTTCTTCAGTCTTGCTACGAGCATCAACCGCAACGTGCGGGCTGCCTCTCCGGGGCCTTTACTTCTAGTGAAGCCAGCCTTATTGTCATCTAAGAGTTCCTCATTTTCTTCCCATTCTTTACTACACTACTTTTATCATCGTCTTGGCATGAGCTATTAAAGTGATTATACGACAATTGTCACACTTATATGTTCTTGCTGCCTTTAGAACTGAATGGATGATATTTTCCCGATACTCTGAAGGTATATCGCCAGTCTCATAGCTTCTCCGCACCAACATGAACAGTCCTTTGATTTCTTCGCGTCCTAATTGTATTAGAAATTCTAGTGGAATATCGTCTATAACTTCTACCTTATTTAATAGTAACACTTCGAAATACCTCTTAAATACACACTCTAATACTGAATCCCCCACCCCTTCCGCATGGGCTCCAGTTTCTTCTTCTTTCGCGACATAAAATAATACCTCCCATTCATAGAAGCCTTCTGCTGAGGAAACAAAAGCTAAGTGTCAGAAAAGGGAAATGAAAAGGCTCAGTCTAGATATAGTAGGGGTCAGTGAAGTGAAATGGAAAGAGGACAAGAATTTCTGATCAGATGAGTATAGTGTGAGATCAACAGCAGCAGAAAATGGTATAGCGGGAGTAGGATTCGTTATGAATAGGAAGGTGGGCCAGAGAGTGTGTTACTGTGAACAGTTCAGTGATAGGATTGTTCTTATCAGAATCTACAGCAAACCAACACCGACAAAGATAGTTCAGGTATTGGTGCCAACGTCGCAAGCTGAAGATTAAGAGATAAAAAAAGTATGTGTGGGTACTGAAAGGGTAATACAGTACGTAAAGGAAGAAGAAAAACTAATAGTCATGGAGACTGGAATGCAGTTTAAGGGGGGGGGGGGAGGAGTAGAAGAAAAGGTTAAAGGAGAATATGGGCTTGGGACAAGGAATAAGAGAGTAGAAAGGCTAATTGAGTTATGAATAAATTTCAGCCGGTAATAGCGAATAATCTGTTCAAGAATGACAAGAGGAGGGCGTACACTTCATCACTCGCCTGATGACTGCGGGAGACATTCGCATAGCATATGTGTGTGTGTGTGTGTGTGTGTGTGTGTGTGTGTGTGTGTGTGTGTTGGAATAGGTATACTTAAAAAGAAAGGAACATAACACCATTTTAATGTTCGGCTAAAGAATTATGAAGATTATAGTTAGTCATTGAATCCTAATTCCACATATTAATTCGATGTCTTTAAATGAATGGAATGTAATACGTTATAACAATTTGTTACGTTATTTTGTAAATTTAATTGCATGCAAGTTTTGTTTAATTTATAGGTTAAAACTCTTTGGTCCGGTAGGAAATATCATCACTGACTGACAAATAAAAACAAAAGTCTAAGTTGGGACTCAGAAGTGTAAATATGGACAGAAGAGGCATGTCTGTCAGTGGAGAAATCTGTTAGATTCTGTAAAACGGAGGTGTGGTTATGGACGGACGGAGTAATGAGGAGAAGAGAACACAAAGTTTTTAGATGTAGTTAGTCTGTGCTTTGTCACAGTTGCGCGAAGACGGGCGGGCGCTAACCTGGTGATAATTAGTAGGCAACTGGGAATTTTGCAGACGGTTAAGCGGTTTTCGTCGCTGTGGAAGGTGGAAGGTTTTGAGATGAAAGGAGAAGTCTCATGTTGAGAGAGAGGATGCATGTGAACTTGTAGAGATGAGTGGAATATAAAAATTTCTAGTGAGATTTTGCACAGACGTTTTTGCGGTAGGGCACTAAAATTTCGAGAAGATGTCCGTTTGCGAATTCGACAAACAAGAGAAATCGTAGGAGGCAAAGAATTAGAAGGGAGAAGAAAGACGTGGAACTAGAGTATAAAAACAGAGGATTTCTGACGATTCAGCGCGGAAAACAACATGAGGTCATGACTAAGTATACACGGAGAAGCGGCGAACCAGAAGTAATCTCATCAAGAAAAGACGACTATGTTGTGGTTCCGCTGTGGCTGTTTAAGGGACAGATTTCTACTAGTTTGGTTTAGACTGAGGAGAGACTGTGAATTACGCCAATTCTAAGGATTGTGGTAGGAAAAAGACAGTTAGCGTTTATACTGTGTGTGGAACACTGTAACGTTTTGCTAAAATTAATCAAATAAGTTCTCACTGAGCCTACTACACTTCTGAGTGAAACGTTAATAAAGTGATGATATGCAGAGTGAATATATTGTTCAGTGATCGTCCATAGATTTTTTTTCTTTTTTTCTTTCGGGACGTGCCATCGAAGTAGAGGAATGCCAGTTATGATCATACGAACGTAAGGACCAGGACAATACCCTGTTCCCGAGGGGAGAAAATCTCCGACCCAACCGGGAATAAGAACACAACCCTCTTTGACTCGCAGTCCACTATGCTAATAGCACCGCTAGCGAGGCAAATGTCGTCTGTAGCTAAATATTGTCCTGGCACAATCCAGTGCCACCTACTACTTAAATGTTTCTAATACTTTTAATGTTGTGATTCTCAGATCAAGCTGGAGTAGCGGGGCTACTATAGCAAATTATCATACACTTTTTGCCTATTTTCTTACTGACGTGATAGCACCAACAACTCGTCCTGGTACACCCTGTCGTCAAACATCTGCTACATAACAACACTAGAGATCATCTGAATCAGCGGCGGCACCAGATGTAACAAGTACGTCTTTCACTTATTTACTTGTAAATAATAGATTTCAGCTATCAGTCGTCCTTTTTAAATTTTATTGGAGGATCTAGATTTCAGGTAGAAACTAGCCATTCTCTATGCACTATCATTTTTGATCAATGCATGTGATGCCTGTTGGTCGGGATTCATCCACAGTTCACTGAATACTCAGTTATTTGTCCAGAGCACTAGGCAGTGATTTGCATCGTCCGAAAACAGCGTCATAGTGGACTATGAAATACATCTTTAAAAAATTCAAACAACAGTTAAGTCGAATTCATTATCTGAGAGATATGATTAATTTGTTAAATTTTACTTGACTGTTAACTTTAAACTTTCTATAGTTGTTAGTGAGAAAATTACTGAGTGTTGTAATTACGCAATACAAACATTGGTCTGCTGAAAGCTGCATTTGACACTGTCATTACAGAACAGCTTAATCTTCTAAATACATTCACGTGTAATTAAAACAGGCCCACTTATTCACAGTAAGACTACGATTAAAACTACGTAATACGTCTGCACAACTCAGTGGTAGCAAAATAGGTCTTTAGCGTAGCAGTTTCATTTTGAGCTTCAAAGATTTTGCGGAAGTGATTTTACAAATTTATACCACGTTTGTCTCCTTAGACTTCAGTGTCTTAGCTCTTGTAATTCCACACGCAACCAGTATTTCAGAAGAAAATTCTTATTATTGTTTTTTTTCAGATCATCTCACTATGTACCGAACAATCAGTATTCATTAATAATTCACATTAGCTTACATTCTCATAGCACCGCTCCATTTTTGTTTTGAGTCATCAGTCTTCTGATTGGTCTGATGCGACCCGCGACGAATTCTTCTCCTGTGCCAACTTCATCTCAGAGTAGGACTTGCAACCTACGTCCTCAGTTATTTGCTGGATGTATTCCACGCTCTGTCTTCCTCTATAGATTTGCCGTTTGAAGCTACCTCTAGTACCAACGAAGTCATTCCCTGATGTCTTAACAGATGTCCTATGATCCTATCCCTTCTTTATGTCGGTGTTTTCCACATATTCCTTTACTCTCTGATTCTGCGCAGCACCTCCTAATTCCTTACCTTATGAGGTAGCTGTTCGCCTGTAACACCGCGTCTCAAACGCTGCGATTCACTGCTGCTCCGATTTTCACACAGTCTATCATTCACTACCATAAAATGCTGAGCTCAAAACGTACGGTCTCAAAAATTTCTTAATCAAATTAAGGCCTATGTTTGATATTAGTACCAATCTCTTACCAGGAATGTCATTTTGAAGTCCTCCTTGCTCCAGAAGTCATTGGTTATTTAGCGACTTCCTTAATTTACTTCGTGACCATCAATCCTGATGTTAAGTTTCTCGCAGTTCTCATTTCTGATACTTGTAATTACATTTGTCTTTCTTCGACGTACTCTCAGTCCATATTCTGTACTCATTAGACTGTCCATTTCATTCATCTTCAATTTCACTCACGATAGCTACATCAGCGAATCATTTTATTTATATCCTTTCACCTTGATTGTAATTCCACTCCTGAACCTTTCTTTTATTTCCATCATTGCTCCTTCGATGTAAAGATTGAACAGTAGGGGTGAGAGACTACATTCCTGTCTTACACGAGGACTTCGTTCTTAGTCATCCACTCTTATTACTCCCTCTTGGCTGTTGTATATATTGTTTATTACCCGTCTCTCCCCATAGCTTATTCCTATTTTTCTCAGAAGTTCGAACACCATTCACCATTTTACATTATCAGACGGTTTATTCCACCTTGATAAATACGATGAACATGTCATGATTTTTCTTTAGTCTTGCACCATTACCAACCGCAACGTCAGGATAGCCTCTCTGGTGCCTTCACCTTCCCTAAAGCCAAACTAATTGTCATCTAACACATCCTCTAACATCTTATCTATACTTGTCAGCAGCTTAAATGCGTGAACTGTTAAGATGAGTGTCCGATAATTCTCGCGTTTTTTAGCTCCTTCAGTCTTCGGAATTGTGTGGATGATATTTTTCCGAAAGTCAGATGGTATGTCGCCAGACTCATACATTCTACACACCAATGTGAATAGTCGTTTTCTTGCCACTTCCCTCAATGATCTTAGAAATTATGATGGACTGCTATCTATCCCTTCTGCCCTATTTGATCTTAAGTCCTCCAAAGCTCACTTAAATTATGAGTCTTATACTGGACCCCTACCCATTCTAAATCGACTCTTCTTTCTTATTCTATCGCATGAGACAAATGTTCCACGTCATAGACGCCTTCAATGCACTCATTTCATCTATACGATTTCTCCTATTTAACAGCGGAACTGCCGTTGAACTCTTAATGTTACCACCCTTCCTTTTAATTCCATAGGAGGTTGTTTTGACTTACCTATATGCTCGGTCAGTCCTTCCTGCAACCATTTAGTTTTCGATTTCTTCTCATTTTTCATGCAGCCATTTCGTCATGGCTTCCCTGCACTTATAATTATTTTGTTCTTCAGCGATTTGTGCTTGTGTATTCCTGAATTTCCCTGGATATTTTTGTACTTCCTTCTTACATCGATCAACTGAAGTTTTTCTTCTGTTATGAATGGTTTCTCGGCAGGTACCTTCTTTGTACCTATGTCTTTCTTTCCAACTTCTGTAATTGTCCTTTTTACAGATGTCCATTCTTCTTCAAGTGTACTGCCTACTGAGCTACTCCTTATTACTGTATGTACTTCCGTATTCCACTTCTGTGCGTATTGATTCTTCCTGACTAATCTCTTAAACTTCAGCCTACTGTTCATCATTGTTACATTGTGATATGAGTCTATATCTGCTGTTGAGTAGGCCTTGTAATCCAGTATCTGATTTCGGAATATCTGTCGGTCCATGATAGAATCTAATTGAAATCATATCCCCGGCCTTGGTGAAGTATAACTCCTGTTGTCAGTCGTGAGCACATTATTCACTATTACCAGCTGAAATTTTTTTCCGAACTCAATTACTCTTCCTTCTCTCTCATTCCTTTCCCATGTCCATACTCTCCCTTAACCTTTGCTTGTACTCCTTTTCCTAAACTGCGTTCCAGTCCCGAATGACTATTACATTTTCATTTACCTCAAGTACTGTTTACCCTTTCAATATCCGCGTATACTTTCTCTATCCCTCCATCTTCAGCTTGCGACGTCGGCGTGCACTCCTGAACTATTATCGTCGGTGTTGGTTTCCTGTCGATTCTGATAAGAGCAACTCATGACTAACTTTTCACAGTAACACAATCTCTGCTCTACCTTCTTATTCGTAACGTGTCGTACTTCCGCTATACCATCATCTGCTGCTGTTGATATTACGCTATACTTATTTGACCTGAAGTCCTTGTCTTCTTTCCAATTTCACTTCAATTACCCCTGTTATATCTAGTTTGAGCCTTATCATTTCCTTTTTCAGGTTTGCTGCGTCCCTACCAAGTTCAAGGTTCTGACATTCCACGCCCCGATTCGGAGAACGTTATACCCCACCTGCCCACCTGCCCCCCCCCCCCCCACCCCCTTTCGCAGTCACCACCTGGAGTTCCGAATGGGAAGCTACTTCGGAACCTTTTGCTAACGGAAAGATCCTCATGACACTTTTCCAATTACGTGCAACTGCGCTGTGGATACACGATATGTTTCTCTAATGCAGTGATTTCCATTGCCATCTGTATCCTAATGGAGTTGATCATAACTGATTCTTCCGCCTTTAGGGGCAGTTTCCCACCGCAAGGACAAGAGTGCCCTGAAACTCTGCCCGCCCCTCCGCTCTCTTTGACAAGGCCGTTGGCAGAGTGAGGTTGACTTCTTATGCCGAAGTCTTCTGCGACGAGGGCTAATTCTTAATGAGAATTTAAACGGTTGCTGTTTCGAATCCGAAACCGACGACGTTTTGGTTACTAATCAAAGACGCTACCTCTAGACCATACAATAAGCTCTAAAGACATTTATCCACAATAACGCTTTTAAGAGAAAACAGTAGATCTCTGCGTATCGGAAAATACGCTTGCGCTAGTGAACTAGGGGTAGCGTCCTTGACTAAAAATCAAAACATTCTTGGTGTCGATTTCGAATATTGCCACTGCATAAATCTTGAATCAAAATCAACAGCAGTGACTGCCAAAGACGTCCTCAGTGTACAAACGCCATGGTCAGAGGGGATGGAGGAGCGACCAGAGGTTCAGGGCACGCTCTTGCCCTTGGGATTGGCTGAAGAATCGGCAATGATCAAGGGCATGAAAATACAAAGGGTAATTCCTACCATTGCTGTGAATACTTGTAATTGGTATCCATGCGTCATCACTGGAAAAGTGTCAGTACCACCTCTCCATTGGCAGATTATTGCGTATAGCCCCCATTCGGATCTCCGGAGGAGAAGTACCAATGGCGAGGCGACCATGAAAAAAGATTGAATAACCAACGCAAGGATGACGTCCTACTGGTCGGGACGTGGAATGTCAGACGTTTAAACGTGGTGGGGAAGCCAGAAAATCTCTAACGGGAAATACTATGGCTCAATGTAGACATAGTGGGAATGAAAAGAAAAAGATTTGAGGTCAGACGAGTGCAGATTAATATTAGCTGTAGCAGAAAATAGTATAACCGGTTTAGGATTTATTATGAATAGTTAGTTAGTCAGAAAGTGAGTTCAATGATAGGGCGGTTCTCATTAGATTCGACAGCATCCCAACACCGACAAAAGATCGGGTAAACATTCCGACATAGCAAGCAGAAGCTTAACAGATACAAAAGTGCATGAAGTTACTTAACCGGTAATTCAGTACTTGACTCGTATTCAAAATCTATAATGGGGGATTGGAATGCGTTAAAGCGTAGAAGAAAGTGTTATGGATGGATATGGGAGTGGTAGTAGGTATGAGAGAGGACGCAGAATGAATGAGTTTGGCAATAGCTTTTATCTAGTAATAGCGAATACTGTGTTCAAGAATCACAAGAGCACGAGGAACACTTAGATGAGGCCGGTAATTATTGAAAGATTTAAGTTACTCTACATCACGGACAGACACAGGTTGCGAAATTGTTTGTAAGTCTACCAAATAGCAGGTACACACTACATCCAAAAGTTAATTGTGATGGACAGTAGGCTGAGGTTTATAAGACTTGTCAGGAAGAAGTAGTACGCAGTCAAGTGGGATACGGAAATACTAAGGAATGAAGAGATACGCTTGAAGTTCTCTGAGGCTATAGATACTAGAATAATGAATTGGTCAACAGGCAGTTCGGTTGAAGAGGAATGTACATTTCTAAAAAAGGCAATCGAAGAAACTGGAAAGCATAGCATGGGCACCAAGACTGTCACTGCGAAGAAACCGGGGTAACAGAAGAAATACTACAGTTGATCAACGAAAGAAGGAAGTACAAAAATGTTCAGTGATATTCAGGAATATAGCTTTACAGATCACTTAGTAAGCTAAGCAAAAACGGATGCATAAAAAATATGAAGAAATAACCATGAATGAAATTAAAACAAGGCCGGTAACATTAACAGTGTGCGGTTTTAAATGCATGAGACTGGCAATATACCGTCAGATTTTCGGAAAACATCATCCACACGATACTGAAGATGCAAGAGCCGACAATTGCAGGAATTACTGCATCAACACGTATTCAAGTTTCTGACGAGAATGATATAGAAACAATGAATAAAGAGAATTGGAGATCTGTTACGTGACGTTCAGTTTGGCTTTAGGATAGGTAAAGACATCAGAGAGTTCGCTGTGTCTTCGGTTTGTAATCTAAGCAAACTAGGAAAAAAAACCAAAACACGTCAATAGGATTTGCTGACTGGCAGAAAAGCGTTCGGACAATGTAATGTGGTGCAAGATGTTGGAAATTCTAGGATATATAAAGGTAAGCTATTTGGAAGGACGACTAATACACTGCTGGCCATTAAAATTGCTACTCCACGAAGATGACGTGTTACAGACGCAAAATTTAACCGAAAGAAAGAAGATGCTGTGATATGCAAATGATTAACTTTTCAGATCATTCACACAAGGTTGGCGCCGGTGGCGACACCTACAACGTGCTGACATGAGGAAAGTTTCCAACCGATTTCTCATCCACAAACAGCAGTTGACCAGCGTTGCGTGGTGGAACGTTGTTGTGATATCTCGTGGAAGGAGGAGAAATGCGTACCATCACGTTTCCGACTTTGATAAAGGTCGGAGGGTAGCCTATCGCGATTGCGGTTTATCGTATCGCGACATTGCTGCTCGCATTGGTCGAGATCCAATGACTGTTAGCACAATATGGAATCGGTGGGTTCAGGGGGGTAATACGGAACGCCGTGCTGGATCTCAACGGCCTCGTATCACTAGCAGTCGAGATGACTGGCATCTTATCCGCATGGATGTAACGGATCGTGCAGCCACGTCTCGATCCCTGAGTCAACAGATGGGGATGTTTGCAAGACAACAACCATCTGCACGAACAGTTTGACGACGTTTGCAGCAGCATGGTCTATCAGATCGGACACCATGGGTGCGGTTACCCTTAACGCTGCATCATAGACAGGAGCGCCTGCGATGATGTACTCGACGACGAATCTGGGTGCACGAATGGCAAAACGTCATTTTTTCGGATGAATCCAGGTTCTGCCTACTGCATCATGATGGTAGCATCCGGTGAACGCACATTGGAAGCGTGTATTCGTCATCACCATACTGGCGTATCAGCCGGCGTGATGGTATGGGGTGCCATTGGCTACACGTCTCGGTCCGCTCTTGTTCGCACTGACGGCACTTTGAACAGTGGACGTTACATTTCAGATGTGTTACTATCCGTGGCTCTACCCTTCATTATATCCCTGCGAAACCCTACATTTCAGCAGGATAATGCACGACCGCATGTTGGACGGGCCTTTCTGGATACAGAAAATGTTCGAATGCTGCCCTGGCCAGCACGTTCTCCAGATCTCTCACCAATTGAAAATATCTGGTCAATGGTGGCCGAGCAACTGGCACGTCACAATACGCCAGTCACTACTGTTGATGAACTGTGGTATCGTGTTGAAGCTGCGTGGCAGTTGTACCTGTACACGCCATCCAAGCTCTGTTTGACTCAATGCCCAGGCGTATCAAGGCCGTTATTAGGGCCAGAGGTGGTTGTTCTGGGTACTGATTTCTCAGGATCTATGCATCCAAATTGCGTGAAAATGCAATCACATGTAAGTTCTAGTATAATATATTTGTCCAATGAATACCCGTTTATCATCTGCATTTCTTCTTGGTGTAGCAATTTTAATGGCCAGTAGTGAATATTACGTGTACAAGGACCAATAGCAAATAGTAAGACTTGAAGACCAAGAACGGAGTTCTCCGATTAAAAGCGCTGTAAGATCACCAAACTATACATTGGAGGAGCAGTGACGAAAATAGAGAGAAGTTTGGAGTGGGATTAAAGTTCAAGATGAAAGGATATCGATAAGATTCGGTGATGAAATGGCTACTGTCAGTGGAAGTGAAGAAGATTTTCATGATGTACTGAATGGAATGAACGTTGAGATGCGTATAGAAATGGACTGAGGGTAAACCGAAGAAAGACGAAAGTAACATCGCAACTGGGCACCAAGAAGTAGACGTAATTAAGGAATTTTGCTACCTAAGCATCAAAAAAAACCTTGGTGGAGGGAGCAATAAGGACGTAAAAAGCACGCTAGCCCTGGAAAAAAGTGCATTGTTCACTAAGTGAAGTCTTCTAGTATTAAAAGTAAGCCTTAAATTGAGGAACAACTTTTTGAGAATTTTTGTCTTGTACACAGCATTGTATGGTAGTGAAACATTCGCTCTGTGAGAACTAGAACAGATGAGAATCTACAAATTTGAGATATTGTGCTACATAAGACTGTTTGAAATTAGGTGGACTGATAAGATAAGGAAATCAGAGGTTCTCCGATGAACTGGTGATGGAAGGAGGGAGAGGATGATATCTCATAAAATTTTCTCACGTCCAGTGGTTCAAAATCCACCATCTTTCGGCCTATCCCTCCCCGGCCACCGGCAACTGGTGACTGCTGAATGTCTGCCGCTGCCGTCCTTATATAGCTGCGATGTCCTCAGTGACATCAGTGGTGCTCGTTCCACGCCATGTACGGTAATGTCTTCATTGCGCGCTTGCCGCGCAAGCTTCAGCTTTCCGATGGACGGGTTCCAAGCTGTGCTTAGCTGCGGGCAGCCCTCTTTATTGAGGGTGTTGTCGGAAATTTTTAACTCGACCGCTTCTTTCATAACACTGTCCCAAAAACTAGTAGTCCGCGTAGTAACAGACTTCTCGGCAAATGCAATAGGTGCCCGTTTTCTAAAGCGTGTTCCGCCACCGCTGATTTGTCTGGATACCGTGGGCGGAAACATCTCTCGTGTTCCACACGGCGCTGTTCAACAGTGTAGTCTGTCCGATATAGATCTGTCCACACCCACACGATATTTTATATACTCCTGGCGCTCTGAGTCCAATATCATCTTTCAGGGGCCTCATTAGCTGTCGAGTTTTAGCCCGTGCCCTAAAGCCGTATCGACGTTATGCTTCTTTAGAGGCCGGCTAAGCTTTCCTGTTATTGGGCCACAGAACGGCAAGAATGCAAGCTTCTTCGTGCCCTCCTCGTACGTCTTTTGCTTATGTTTCCTCGGCAAGGTGACCTGCGAAATCTGGCGGTTGTTTTAGCCGAGTTCTTTGAAGTCTTTCCGCAAGTGGCTCCGTTCCTACGGAAGGCTTTCAGCGTCTGAAACGGCTTCCTCTCGATGCACAGATGTCCTCAAAAGAGAACCTTTCTGCGAAGGGTGATGACAGCTCGTAGCATGCAGATGTGGGCGGGTTTCCGATAACCACTGTAGCTGAGACACCTTTTTTCTTTTCGGCAGAGAAGGACGTCTAGGAAAGGCAAGGCACCATCTGTCTCTCCTTCCATCTTATATCTGATGTTATCATAGATGCTGTTAATGTGGTTGAAAATTCCTCCCAGCCTTTCGCGCCCATGAGGCCAGACAACGAATGGTCTTCAGCTAAGCACAGCTTGGAACCCGGCCATCGGAAAGTTGAAGCGGGTAATGGAAACATTACCATATGTGGCGAGGGAGCGAGCACCACTGACGTCACTGAGGACAGAGCGGCTATATAAGGACGGCAACAGCAATCATTCGACAATCACCACTTGAGAATGACCGAGGAGAGCTCAGCTGGAAGCACGTGGATTTCAAACCACTGGACGCGGATGGAAGCCCTAGAAAATGTCATCAGTATATATCGCCACGAAACTATACGCTCGTAATATTACATGTGTTACCACATCAGGGAATAACATTCATATTACTAGAAGGAGCTATACAGGGTAAAACCGTAGAGGAAGACAGGCAGCAACACAACCAGCAAATATTTGAGGACGTATGTTGCAGTTGCCACCTCTGAGATGAAGACGTTGGCACAGGAGAGGCATAGGAGAGATCGACGAGAAGAATGATGAAATAAAAACTGTATCCCTATTTAATCTAGAGTCGGCGAGGTGAAACACTAACACATACGCACTTACATTCAGGGATTTAGAGAGAGACGAGTAGCGAGAATAAGATTCAGGAGCTTGCAACTAGCATCGAATTATTATGGTGAGTCTGAATCAAGTTAAAGGTGTGTCACTTTGATATAAGCTACGATTCGGTGTGTGCAACCGTATTTCTTCTGCACACTTGCATATGAACTATTAGTAACAGCTCTTTACATTTTAAATTTGTTTAATAGAAACAGAGAAGAAGTGGCATTACGCATAATTGTCAGAGACTACAGATCGCGCTGTGGAGTGCATCAAAGGTCTACAAGCACATACGAACATCAGTGCAAGGTGCACAAGTAAACGAATGTGGATGGCAGTATTGTCACTTAGCAGACGAGAAAAGAATTAAATAATTACAAAAACAAGGAAGGAAAAGTCTATTTTATATGTTAACAGTGGCAGGATAGCTGGTACCATTAACCCAATAAAGCCCGTTTAGACAGTTCGTCATTTTTCCAAAAGTAGTTTCCGATCAATAGGTAAATGTTATCAGTAACTAGTAATAGAACTATACAAGACAGAAGCAGAATAAGTCACCAACATAAAAGGATATGGCACGAATTTTGCAAATATTAATGTAAGACTGAAAAATTTAACTATTTGTAATTTAGAGTAGGACTCTCTACACATCCAGTTCATGTTGTGCAAGGATTAAGAAAGAATATACCAACACAATGGAGAGAACAAAATAAGATATACGCAGATTATTATTTAATCTAATGGTACAGTTTTCGGGATTTACTGTAAAGTCTTAAACACTTGAAGAATTTATTGAAAACTCTATCCTTGAGGTTTGATCAAAGAACGTTAAAACTGTTGAATGATGAACGCAATTTTGTATAGTCCACAGTGTACGTTAGGCAATGTTACAGCTCACAGTCAGAAGATACTCCAAAAATTACGTTACATGGGCATGGCGCTGTATAATTCTGTACTCAAATAAATGTGGAGTAAATTGCCGACAGAATTTTATGGCGGGAGTGTAATGTGAGAACGTTGAGAGTCTTATGAAAAAAGTGAAAGGGGCAGAAACCAAATATTTACCAACCATTCAACAGAAACAAGTAAGAACCAACGGGAAGACAAGAAAGAATGATAAGAGAAAACTTTCTTTTATGAAGATTACTCAAGGTATTGTGAGAACTCACGTGTAGTTAGACGTGAAGAGACGAATGAGATATTGATGTCACGAATCTCGAGGAAGTACACGTAAAAAACTGGAAAGAGCGTACTGAGTGCAACGGAGCACGCAGAATGATGTGCCGAAACAGCAAAGGGAGAACACTGACGAAGATGAGAGTGAGGTCACGGGCTGCTGGTTGCAACCCACAAGGGGGTGGTCTGACATGTAGGTCACCCATTTTGATCAAATTTTGCAAGGCGGATGTACATTGAGAATAAAGAAACACGTGTTTCAGTTTTTCGCTAGAAACTCCATAGTTTTTTTTTTTTAAGTCGAGGACAAAATAGACGACGTAAGTCGTATTTTGAATGCTATACATCGAAAGATTTTTGTGTTTTCGTACTGTAGCGTAGGTGCCCGACATTCATCATGTCCAGCAGAGCGAGTTTCGCGCTGGTCTGCACGGCAGCTCAGCGTGTTCGGTCAGAGGTCTGGCTGACCTCTGTAACAAAAAACTTGAGTGAAGTATTTAACGATGAAGTTGACGAGGTGTCACGCAACGCCCGCCCGGACCAAGTGACGGTCGAGGCATTAGGCTACCAAATCCCTGGTCCGTGTTTGTTTCTTGGTGGTGGCTTTCATCTATCGACAACTACTTTTCAGTGCATCTGAGAAATTTCTGATAAGGAAAATAATTTTCATTCACTTTCTTTGAAGTAAAACATCGCGACGAGTGATTAACAATCAAATAAATATATATAACGTTGTGACAGCTATTTTCATCGTGGTACATGGCGCGGTGGGTAAGACTTTCGTACGTCATGATACTCACCCGACATGCACTGTGAAAGTGATATCACCGAAATATACCTCTCTTTGTTAAACACGTGACACAGTCTCCAAGATGTAAAGAATTTCATTGCGGACTTCTAAATCATGCGTCTGCACAATATAGCAGAAAATTCCTAGATAGGACAGATGCCATCAAATTTCATACATCGGTCCATATTCAATTATCCACGCCTGCCTTTCGAGACATCCTTCTATGCGCTTGATATGTATCCAGAATCTACAGTATATCTGATAGATCTGTTTTCTTTTTTTCAGATAGGTTTTCCACGAGCAACGTAGCGGGAAAGACATATCCATGCAGCGAGATATCTTTTGTGTGTTGCACATGATGCGAAAAATACTTATGTTTTGACTGCTACTACAATACGTTAAAACCCCACTGATAGCGAGAATGCATACGAATAGAGGATCAGCTAGGCTTACAGAATAATATGCCTTAGGTGTATTTTTGTACTATGTACCACTATGAAAATAACTATCAGTATATTATATACACTTATTTATTAATAATGCCTCCCGATGTTTGCCGGCCGTGGTGGTCTAGCGGTTCTGGCGCTGCAGTCCGGAACCGCGGGACTGATACGGTCGCAGGTTCGAATCCTGCCTCGGGCAAGGGTGTGTGTGATGTCTTTAGGTTAGTTAGGTTTAAGTAGTTAAAAGTTCTTGGGGACTTATGACCTAAGATGTTGAGTCCCATAGTGCTCAGAGCCATTTGAACCATTTTTGAACCTCCCGATGTTTTACTTTTTAAAAAAGGCAAAGAAAAGCATTCCCATTCTCAAAATACTATAAGATACAACGAAAAAAATATCGAATGAAAAAAAGGCATGAACAAGAATCGAACACGGGCAAGCAGTTTCGGAAGTTAACGCTTTGGCAGCTCGACTTCCGATTACGCTCTGCTGGGCGCATTGAATGGCGGATACCCAAGATACAGCATGAAAACACAAAAATGTTAATAATTCGAACATAATTAACTTTGAGCCCCGTATTATATTAATAAAAATATTTGATTTTAGAAGATTTTTCGATGTATAACATTGAATACAACTTTCACCGCAACTTTTTCAAAAACTAGGGAGTGTCTAACAAAAGACCTAAATAACTGTTTATTTTCAGTACAGAATGTCCTTCCAAAACTTGATAAATATCGGTGAACCACATGCCAGACCGTCCTCTTGTGAGAATCGTGAACTCGAAAAGAAACGACAGCACGACGAATGAATAAAGTCGTAATGAATTTAATCACTCTGACAATACCAGTATACATCAACGAGACAACGAGTCGTGGAACATCACAACCGTAGAAGATACAGCTGTGTAAAAGGCAAAAGAGAAGACGACATGGAGTTAGTATTTAAGGACGGTGAAAATAAACTCGGCGTCATTGTCACAGTGACAGGGAATTAGAAGAAAAGGTTCAAATGGCTCTGAGCACTATGGGACTTAACTGCTAATGTCATCAGTCCCCTAGAACTTAGAACTACTTAAAAAGGACACCACACACGTCCATGCCCGAGGCAGGATTCGAACCTGCGACCGTAGCGGTCGCGCGGCTCCGGACTGTAGCGCCTAGAACCGCTCGGACACTCCGGTCGGCAGGAGAAAAGGAAGACAAAAGTAATGGATAGTAGAAAGAAGATGAGAAACGTCGGTGTACACTAATAAGGGAAGAAGGAATACTGGGAGAAACAAATACTATTTTATATGCATCGTATCGTCCAAAACTGCAATGCATGTGGCCTTATTCAGGGGAAAGAATAGCGAAGTTGAGGTGGGATAGGAGAAGAGTGGAGGAACGTGTCAAGAAAAGAGAAAAAAATATTGTTGTAGAAGGTGAAAAGAGAGAGGATAATGGTGATGATGATCATCTTGACTGAACAAACAAGGACCCACAACTGACAGTGGTCAAGTGTGTTGCAAGGAACCACGACAAAAAGAGAGGTTAGGACGAGATCCAGAAGAAGAGACAAATATTCATTACAGATGTCAAATAGGAGAATGAAGGGAATGAAGATGTAAGCAAAGACCCTGCGGAACAAGAATGGAGGTATACAGATAAAGGAAAGATGAAGACGAGAAGGATGGAAACAAAAGACTCTGCATTGGAGAAACTAGTAAGCAGGGTGTTTGTTTATCGAAACAGCACTCTTGAAGGAACAGGATCTGGTAGAAATGCTATACGATGGGAGGCAGTGTGAACATAGACAACATAGAATGAAAAGCAGAAGAAAATGTAGTCAGTGAGCATGGACATACGAAGGAACAAGGCTTTGTGCAAACGGAGTATGATGGGTGGCAGAGTGACGCAAAAGAAGTTATAGCGAAGACACTGATTCCAGTGTAAATATGTAACAAAAATTATTTACAATGAAAGAAAAGACTAGACATCGCTGATGTATATTTCGAATAAACCTAATTGTTTTTAAGGATGGAATGTCAGTAGCAAGTACCGGGATTCTTTTGTTATCTCATCTGGAAGAAGTAGGAAAGGAAGGGGCAGTAGACAGTATCCACAGACAAAGCAAATATCATTAGATGTGCTGAAACCAACAATTAAGTGACAACCATATAAACGGGTAGAAATGCCAAGCATAAGTTGTCTATTAAGAAGGCCTATTTCTGACGAAAATAAGATTTATTAAAGGAATTTGTCTCAGACAAAGAGTCCTACAACGTTATTTTATCGTTATGTTCTGTGTGTGCCGCAGTGAGGCAGTGCAGAAAGATTTCCGTGAGACAGTAAATGAAATCCAGTGCGATTCTGCCGTTACCCATGTGTTCATGTAGGGAGGCGACTATCTCCTCTTCACGTTGAAACCTTAGGTGAAGGACAATCGTTGAGCTATTTAAGCTCTGTCTGCCCATAAAGACGTGACAGAGGTAGGTCAGCGCAGCGTTTGTAGACGTGGAAACACGGTTCCCAGGTTTTAAAACTGCCTTACACATTGTGCTCCATCTCACTCGTTTCGCCACGTTTGCCTGATTAGTTTCTCATTCATTTACCGTGGGTGTTTCGCGCTGTGTCAACGTGGACATTGGCGCATCAGCCTCCCGCCACTAAAGAGAAAAGCGTGCTCTGGCCTCCACTATCTTGAAATCAGACTGACAAAGCCAGGCTTGTCGTTAGCTCCGTCGCCTGAGGAGGATATGCAACGGCAGATATCGGAGTAGAGGCTACAACTTGCTGCCCACCCAAGTGATGACGAAAAGTTTGTAATCACTACGATCTACGTTGCCCCTTGAAATGAATCTCTAGGACTCTCATGGATAATCAACAACTTATAACTCCCAATCTCTCTCTGTATACTTCTCTTCCGAGTGCACTTGAACCGTCTTTTTTTTTAATTTCTTGTCCAGGCCTGATAGTTACTGCCACACTGTCATTCCGTTTGGGGCTGGAGTAAGCGAAACTGTCTAGCTTTTTAATCCTTTATCCAGTTCACATAGTTTCAACTGTGTAATAGGGGTACTTCCACTAATAATCCTGCAGTGTTTATCAGTGTCTCCCATAATGGAAAAACTGTCCCTATTCTCATTTGTGTGGAACAATATAGCTCATTTACGTTAAATTTGTACTGACTGTTTCTTGTATGTAACAGCCCCAACTGTCCCAGAATATTCATACAGCAACATTACAAAAAAATATGTATAGTAGGACTAGAAATCTGACGCTGCCATGGCCAACGTGACGAGAGAATTTCGCTGAAAAAAAAGCTTCACACATCCAGTCCATAACATTACGGAAAAGTTTTAAAGTCTCAGATTGAGTATTAATAAATAATTCGCAAACCTTTACTCACAAGGCAACAAACCCTACATTAATTAAGCGTAACTCTCACCCGATTCTATCAGCCTCGACCTACTGCTTCCGTACAGCTCCCATAGGGACAGGACAGTCACTATTAGGTGGTGGTAAGTTCCTATGGGACCAAATTGCTAAGGTCATTTGTCCCTAGGCTTACATACAATTTAATATAACATAAAATAACTTACGATAACAACAACACACACATCCGTGCCCGAGGGAGGACAAGAAACTCCTACGGGGGGAGTCGCGTAAACCGTGGCAAGGCGCCCAAGACCGCTCGGCTACCCCACGCGGCCCACTATTAGGTCTTCTGTCTTTTCACACTACACAAGTAAGTACCTTGCATTATATCATTTAACCTATACAATCTACTTTATACCTACACACATCAAACAGATTGCGCTGAAGTGTCACCCAAAACTTTACTAACAAAATAGTACTTATTACAGTATGATTATCTAGGCGCTCTCACTTCAAGTGATTTTTGAACTGTAAAAAACCTCACTTAAAATAAACAACAGACTTGCATACAATATAACATTCGGGCTATTGTGCTATTGTCTTTCTTGTGCTGCGCTCAGAATTTACAGATGTGGCATCGTTTGCCCGAATTTAAAATTATTTTAATTAGGAGACAGCAATTACATCCAAAACATGTCAATATGTAAACATATAACCAAATACTATATTGACGTTACTATAAATTAGTTACTATAAATTAGGTCCTAGAACTATAGATCTCTTCACACAGTTCGATTACAGCTGAGAAGCGTCATTCATTGATGCACAAATTTTTGTTTGGATGATGTTAATTCTGTAGTGCGTTTTCTTACTACACATTTTAAAACAAGTAGGGCTTCTAAAGTTTTCATTAGTTCGATAAAATTTTCTCCGCGTGAAACTACCTTTCCATTGTTCCAGTTGATTTCATCGCTGTTCAGCTGGTACTCATCATAATTATTCGTATAAATTCAGGAAGTTTCCGATTTTCTGCCAATCTCTGTGTTCAAAATAAACCTCGATCAGTATGCCCATGCCTATTATTCGGCTGAGACATTTTTGTGGTTGACGACGTGGCCACTTTTTTTTACCTGTTCAGTCAAGAACATTTCCTGTTTCCTGTAGATCCTATAGTCCCTGTTCGAACGACAAGTGACACGTTTACACATAGAAGTTAGCTTACAAATGATGGCCAGAGCACTTACGTGCTCGTCACGAAGTATCATGTCACGACTCATTACAACCCCTATTTAAGCGGCTTCCGTCTTTAGATATTTTACAACGGCTGAGGTCGACATCTACTTTTATGCATCATATTTACGGAGTACTTTTTCTCACATACTTGTAACCTGTTGCACTGTGTACCATTTGACCTCCATATTTCATTCTCCCCTTTTCTTACCTACCTTCTGTATCAAAATAAGTATATCTAGCAGTTGTTTGTTTCCTTATAAAAGTCCAAAACAGAACGAGATCAAAAAATTCTTTTTGCACCTTGTTATCTACGCTATGTTGATGTCCACGTTATTTTAACGTATTCCTTCTGAGTTTTGAGCAGAACTAGACACAGTCACCTTTCATTAAAATAGCCTACAGCAACAGTGGAAACAGGATATCGAAAATAATTTTACAGAACCGCTAAATGTAAGGGCTGGACCTCTCACCGTATGAGATAAAATCATGGAAAACCTTTTCTTTATTAAAATAGGGGGGCGAACTTACGAATCTGGTATGCTACCTGCTATGGTAACTCTGCTGATGAATTTAGTGCTAAGAAATTTACGAGCAGCAATCAACCCTTACATCGTTGCATTTAAAGTCCCGCCAATTTACGTATTGAATCACGGTTCTGCAGAAGCCAACATTCTTTACTTGTGAATATCGTTCCTCACGTTTCCATGGAGGTGAATGAGCACACCCGTAAACGCATTACACCAGGGATCACAATGGAAAAATTTGTATGTGAGTTGTTGTACAATACGGAAGTTATGTTGTTTCACAGTGAACGTGGAAAACCGAAAATAGTAAAACTAAATATTTCAATGGTAATGACCAAGGCAGAAGTATTGTTGATGTGTTTCATGTATGCCTATTAAAAAAATTTTAATGCATACAGCAATAAACTTGCAACCACATTGGTAAATGTGTTAACGTGAACCTTATGCTGAAAACGTTTTAATAAATCTGTATACTTACTGTGATGATGTTATAGACAGATATGTGCTCGCTTTTATGTAACTGATTATCGAAATAATATATAACGTTTTAAATCGTTGCCAAGGCACACAACCTTCTGTCAATGAAAGAAACTCAAGCTGTTGTGTCAGAAGCGTGCACAGAAAGTACTGTATATAGGCCTCACAACAGTCTCAAATGGTCTCCATTTTTCATTACTATAATTCACGTGGTCGATAACTGTTTTCTCCATTGGTGAACTGACCTCATATCTGATCAAGATCCGCAAACGCTGAGTAATGGAATAACAAATTCACTGTTCGTATCAAATTTCTGTGTGTAAATGGAAAAGTTTGGCGTTCGACCATGGTCGTTTCTTGAAGCTATCTGACATTTCAAATGCCCTTCATGTGTGACAACGCTTTGTGTATATTTAAACAGATATGTCGATATTGTTGGTGGTGGAGTCTTGCTGCCCATATATGACTGGATGATATAGGCATGGCTGCCACTTGAAATAAGATCATATGGGTTAACTCTTTGTGTATGTGTATGTTCACTGCATTTATCCACAATTTCACCGTGGTAAATAACATAGTTCGTAATTCCATTACCTTATTTTGTTCTGAGACGACCTTTGTTTCCTGTTTTCTACTAAAGTTGTACAGAAACTTGGCTATGTGTTTCCTGTAACCACTTACACTTAAAATCCGCTGTTGCAATATACCAGCTGGTGTAATTGTTTGTAATACGCCATTGATTACGATGGTTTAAAGCACGCAGAATTCCGAGATTCTTTGTCATACATATTGTCAAAACGCTTGACAGATCATTTAATAAGCATACGAGACACTGACTTATAATCTGTGCAACAACTGGAATTTGCTTTCTGTGCAGATGTGCTAGCCATTACGCCAACCTCGCATTGTTACTATCGCCCCATCTATCTTTGTTGTCTTCTGTTAATTAAAGTCATGAATATTAATGTTCTCATTATTCACATCTTAGAGAAGTAGGTTTTCGGAGCTCTTCCCGCAGTGCGGCGATTACGTGTGCAGTTCAGCTGCAGAGCAGCGTGCAGAAGCCTGCATCCAGTAACAGGCGTCTTGTTCATATACCATACTATCTTTCAGCAAGGCGTCCGTATACAGTAGTTCCATACGTGAACACAGAATGTGATTCTACTGGCATACCAAATTATATTTCATGCAAACAATCTTCTTAAAAACAAATTTTCACTCGTTTGTAACTTGGAAGTCTTGGTACCTTAATGGGTACCTGCTGATCCAAAGGTCTCAAGTCAACATTCAGTCGTCTAATGACTTTTCTATCATTTACCATTGCTTTCTCCTTTGAATACCATTTTATATGTGAAAAATGCCGCAGATTATCACGATTCGGAGTCTATCATAAATTGTAGGATAAAGATAAGTGTGTACCATCTACGAATGGATCAGATTCAATATTGCACTACTGCTCAAGACAACCTTCAGATTGAAGAGAGCTTTACCTTTAAGTGATCATCAGGTGCTGTGTAACTGTCATTGTTCATAAAACTTGCTTGATGGCAATTTCTGTGGTAATGTGATAAGGATTTTTAGTTGAAATAACGACGTAGTTATAAAAACATTCTCGAAAAAATTGATCGGTATGCTACTGCCATGTCTTAAACTCTTCTTGTGCTGATAGTATAATTTATGTTGATGAACGACCACAATACTAATTAATGTTTCTTGTTTTACAGATACGTGAGATGACTGTAATGCTATGCCGCTGAAAAGGGGTGTATTAGCACACATGTGTGAAAAAAAAGACAAAAAATCTTAAACCTCCAAAATCTAAACCACTAAAAATCCGTGTAAAAACTCAGTCACTTACTGCCAATTTACTCTACCCAAATGAAAACGACTTTTCCCTTGTTCACAAAACATAAAACTCTGTATGAAAACATATGACTCTCTGTGCTACCTTTGCGTTTACCTGTCAGTTCCAAGGATTTGTTATTTAACAGTACATTTGAAATTGAATTTCTGTTCAATGAAATTTATGTATTTCTTGTTCTTATTTAACACTGCTGTATACAATTTCCGTATGGTTTATGGAATCTCCTATGAAACTTCCTAACAACAAATAGGTTACTATTTCTACAAAAACAACTTTGAGAAGAAATTAAGTAACTACATACGGCTGAACACACATGTAGCGTCAAAATTTTATGGGGTCTGAAGTATGGAATGAAAACTGTGTTTTGTAACATTGTTATATGTGTCAATATAATTATTAATCGAATTCACATAAATATTAGTGTGACTTTGAAAATTTCTTACTTTACTTGCGTCACTTAACTTTACGCGATCACGCGCTGCTATAAGGTTCCACCTCGACTGGGTTCTGTTTTGTGCCTCCTGGCTCCAATCATTCTCTATTCCAGTCGGCAGTAAGTCCTCATGGATTTCTCCCCTCCATCTCTTCTTTGGTCTTCCTACTGGGCGTCTTCCGTAGGGAGTATAATCCATTGCTTTCAGAGGCCATCGGATTTATCCATCCGACTGAAATGTCCTGCCCATACAAGGCGCTTGTTTCTCATCAACCCTACAATGTTTCATCTACTGTACTTTTCGTCTAGCTCACAATTATGTCTGATCCTCCATTCTCCAATGATCCCATTTGGAACCGGATCAGAGATCTTCCTTAGTAATTTTCGCTCAAAAACAAGAACATTGTTCAAGTCTCTTTTCCGGGAACTCCAAGTTTTACAATCATACAGTACTACGGTTTGAATCATTGTTTATACAGCTGGGGTTTGAAATTCCTGGACAGACCACACGATGCAAGAAGTTGACTGAGACCAAAGTAAGATCGGATGGCGGCTGTGACCCTCGGTTTGATTTCTGCTTCACATGCTGCGTCTTCTGTAAAGATTACCCCCAGATATTTAAATTCACGAACCCTTTTGTATCATCGCTTTCCGACTATCTAAGGGGTCTCTTGAATAAGCATGGGTCCTGCTCATCACCAGATGTTCTGTCTTTGAAACATTCACGAGGAGTCCAATTTTGCTCGCTTCTGCCTCCACGGTTTCACTCATCCGCATTAGTTCCTCCTGAGATCTGGATAACAGGGCCACATCATCAGCAAATGCGAGATGTGTGATTTTCTCGCCCGCTACCTCTATACCCTCGAAGCTTCTACGAGAGACTTCTCTCAATATCTTCTCGAGTGTCAGGTTGAACAATACTGGTGACAGACCATCTCCTTGTCTCAACCCTGTCTTTATGTTAAAGCTCTCCGTCAGTTGGTTCCCGAGTTTCACTTTGGCTTTTGAATCAGTGAGACAAATTCCAACTAGGCTGACGAGTTTCTTAGGTATTCCAAACTCTGTTAGGCAGTTCCTCAGTCTCTCCCGGTGGATGCAGTCATACGTCTTCTTAAAATCTATGAAGAACACATGAAGTTCTTCGCCATACTCCCATAACTTTTGGGTGAGTTGTCGCAACATAAAGGTGTTGTCGACAGTTGAACGGCCCTTTCTGAATCCCCCTCCCCCCCACCACCTGATATTCATCAATCACTTCTTCTGTAAATGGCTGTATTCTCTCCACTATACAGCTGGACAAGATCCCGTAGCAGACATTCAGTAGGGCGATTCCTCTGTAGTTAGTGTAGTTGATTTAGTCACCTTTCTTGTGCATGTGGCATATGACAGCTGTCTTTCAGTCTTCTTTCTAAGTCTTTAAATCGAAAGCACTTTTTCATCAGTTTCCAGACACAGTTCGCCAGGAATTTCTGTCCTGTGCCGACCTTCTCATGTCAGAGTAGCATCTGCAACCTGTGTCCTCAATTATTTGCTGTATGTATTCCAGTCACTGTCTTCCTCTACAGTTTTCACCTCTACAGCTCTCTCTGGCACCATGAAAATTGTTCTCTGATGTCTCAACGCATTTCCTGTCATCCTGTCACTTCTGTTCGTCAATGTTTTCCAAATATTCCTTTCCTTGCCGATTTCTGCACAGAACTTCCTCATCTCTTACTTTATTAGACCACCTTAATGTCATCATTCTCCCGCAGCACTACAAGTAAAATTCTTCGATTCATATCTTTTCCTGCTTTCCCGCAGTCAGTGATTCCCGACCTTACAATACTGTGCTCCAAACCTATGTCCTCAGAAATTTCTCCCTCAGTCTAACGCCTATGTCTGATGTACAATCTTTTTATTCACCAGGAACGACCTTCCTGCCTGTGGTAGTCTACTTTTTTATGTCTTCCTTGCTCCGTTCTTTGTGATTTATTTAATTATCCCGTTGCCAGAGTTCCTTAACTCCCCCTACGTTGTCATCCGTAGTTCTGATGTTACGTCTCTTACTTTTCTCATTTCTGCTGCTTCTAATTACTTCCATCTTTTTTGGATCCCCTCTCAGTCCATATTCTGTACTTATTTGACTGTTAATTTCATTTAGAAGATCCTGTAAGTCTTTTTCACTTTCACTGAGCAATGTCACGAGTGAATCTTTTCGTTTACATCCCTCACCTTGAATTTTAATCTCACGCTTGAATCTTTCTTTTACTTCCGTCATTGCCTTTGCGATGTACAGATTGAACTGTAAGGGTGAGTGATAACGTCCTTGTCTTACACATTTTTTTTCCGACGTCTTCGTTCTTGCTCTTCTATTCGTATTGCTCCCAACTCGGTTCTTGTGCATACTTTATACTAACCATATTTCTCTATAGCTTACCACTATTTTTTCTCAGAATTTCGAATATCTTCCACCATTTTACGTATTCGAACGTTTCTTCCACGTCGACAAATCCCATGAACGTCTGTCGATTTTTTCTTAAGTTTTGCTTTTGTTATCAACCTCACTGTCAGAACTGTCTCTCTAGTGCCTCTACCTTCCCCAAAACCAAACTGGTCGTCATGTAACACATCCTATATTTTCTTTTCCATTTTTCTGTTTGTCGTTCTTGCCATCATCTTGGATGCATGAGCTGTTAAACGGATTATAATGTAATTGGTGTACTTCTCTCACGTTTCATATCTTACACTCTTCGAAATTGTATGGATGATGTATTTCCGATAGGCTGGTGATACATCGCCAGTCTCATACATTCTACACAACGAGGTGAATAATTGTTTTGTTGCCACTTCCCCATGATTTTAGAAATTCTGATGGAATGTTTTATCTATTCTTCCTGCCTTATTTGATCTTAGGTTTCCCGAAGCTCATTTCAATTAATATTCTAATACTGAATCCCCTTTCTCCTGGACGGCCGGAGTGGCCGAGCGGTTCTAGGCCCTACAGTCTGGAACCGCGCGACCGCTACGGTGGCAGGTTCGAATCCTGCCTCGGGCATGGATGTGTGTGATGTCCTTAGGTTGGGTAGGTTTAAGTAGTTCTAAGTTCTAGGGACTGATGACCTCAGAAGTCCCATAGTGCTCAGAGCCATTAGAACCATTTTTAAACCCTTTCTCCTCGCTTTCGACTGCAGTTTCTTCGTCTATCACGTCGTCAGATAACTACTCCAAGTCCTTCAATGAACTCTTTCCACGATCCTCTTGCATTTAATAGTGGTTTTCCGATTCCACTCTTAATGTTACCGCCCTTGCTTTTACTTTCACCGAAAGTTGGTTTGACATTTTTATATGCTGAATCTGTCTTTCCGACAATATATTCGGTTTAGAATTCTTCACAATCTTCATGCATCAATTTCTCCTTAGCTTCTTCACATCTTCAGTTTATTTCTGTCCTAACTAATTTATATTTATGTATACCTGAACTGCCTTGAACACTTCTGTATTTCCTCCTTCGTCGATCAACTGCAGTGATCAGCCAGAAAATAATGACCACCGACCTACTATCGATATAAATCCGTCCAGCGGTAGCATCGTCACCTGGCGAGGAATTACTGCCAGACACATGCACAGTGCATGTAGTATAGCCGAGCGTGCTGGCCATGTATAGAATGGAGAAGGCACGCGATATATCTGAATTTGACCAAGGGCACAAGGTGCATTCTAGTTCTAAGGCCTCCGATTTTTTTTCTCTGGACTGGAAAGAGATAGAAACATGCGCATTGTTTTAAAATGAGGCCACTTTCATTGGCAATACGTCCCAGAGATGGCAGCACCGTACGGCAGATGGAATTTTACCGCCAGCGGCGAGAATGAGAACTGTTTTAAATACTTAAAATGGCGACGTTTTCCTTACTTAAACAGCGTGCAATCATTCGTTTTCTGAATTTGCGCGGTGTGAAACCAATTGAAATTCATCGACAGTTGAAGGAGACATGTGGTGATGGAGTTATGGATGTGTCGAAAGTGCGTTCGTGGGTGCGACAGTTTAATGAAGGCAGAACATCGTGTGACAACAAACCGAAACATCCTCGGGCTCGCACAAGCCGGTCTGATTACATTATCGAGAAAGTGGAGAGAATTGTTTTGGGGGATCGCCGAATGACTGTTGAACAGATCGCCTCCAGAGTTGGCATTTCTGTGGGTTCTGTGCACACAATCCTGCATGACGACCTGAAAATGCGAAAAGTGTCATCCAGGTGGATGCCACGAATGCTGACGGACGACCACATGGCTGCCCATGTGGCATGTTGCCAAGCAATGTTGACGCGCATCGACAGCACGAATGGGACTTTCTTTTCGTCGGTTGTGACAATGGATGAGACGTGGATGCCATTTTCCATCCAGAAACAAAGCGCCAGTGAGCTCAATGGAAGCACACAGATTCACCGAAACCAAAAAAATTTCGGGTAACCACCAGTGCTGAAAAAATGATGGTGTCCATGTTCTGGGACAGCGAGGGCGTAATCCTTACCCATTGCGTTCCAAAGGGCACTACGGTAACAGGTGCATCCTACGAAAATGTTTTGAAGAACAAATTCCTTCCTGTACTGCAACAAAAACGTCCGGGAAGGGCTGCGCGTGTGCTGTTTCACCAAGACAACGCACCCGCACATCGAGCTAACGTTACGCAACAGTTTCTCCGTGATAACAACTTGGAAGTGATTACTCATGCTCCCTACTCACCTGACCTGGCTCCTAGGGGCTTTTTCCAACAATGAAAGACTCCGTGGCCGCACATTCACCAGCCGTGCTGCTATTGCCTCAGCGATTTTCCAGTGGTCAAAACAGACTCCTAAAGAGGCCTTCGCCGCTGCCATGGAATCATGGCGTCAGCGTTGTGAAAAATATGTACGTCTGCAGGGCGATTACGTCGAGAAGTAACGCCAGTTTCATCGATTTCGGGTGAGTAGTTAATTAGAAAAAAAATCGGAGGCCTTAGAACTTGAATGCACCTCGTAGATTGTGATGGGCCAGAGACTCGACACGAGCATTTTGAAAACTGCACTTCTTGTCAGGTGTTCGAGGGGTGCTGTGGTGAGCGTCTTACACACGTGGTGAAAGCTGGGTGGAACCACTTCCAGACGTCAGGGGGCTGTTGAGCATCGTAGGCTAGGCAGACTGGTGAAACAGGACATCCGGCGAACTCTTGCGGTACTCATATCGGACTCCAGTGTTGGGCAGAGAACAAGTACGTCTGAATACACAGCGCACCAAATACTCTTAACGATGGCCCTCCGCAGCCAACGACCCGTGCATATGTCAATGTTAACCGCACGACATCGACAACTACGACTTAAATGGGCACGTGATCCCCGGCACTGTACGTTGGTGCAGTGGCAGAGCGTCGCATGGTCTGATGAATAGTGATACCTTCTTCATCAAAGTGATTGCAGCGAGTGAATCTGTCGTCTTCCAGGCGAACAGCTCCTTGTAACCTGTACTGGCGGTGGCTCCGTTATGCTCTAGGAAATACTCACGTGAGCATCCGTGGGTCCAGTGGAGCTGGCGCGAGGCACCATGACGGCCAAGGAATATCACACACTGTTTGCAGACCACATAAGTTCCTTCATGACGTTCGTGTTTCCTGAGGGTGAAGGCATTTTTCAACAAGATATTGCGCGGTGTCACAAGGCCAGCAGTGTGATGCAGTGGATCGAGGAACATAACGATGAGTTACAATTGATGTGCTGGCCCCCCAACTCCTCAGACCTGAATACATCTGGTATGTAATTGAAGCGTCAGCGCTCATCGTCCCCTTCCCTTGAATTTATGCAATTAGGTGACTTGTGAGTGCAGATGTGGCGCAAGCTCCCTCCAGCGGCCGGTACTGTTGTCCTTGCCGAAGGTGGACATAGTGACCCTCGGGTAGATGGTCGTAATGTTCTGGCCGTTCAGTATACTTCTTCTGTTATCCCAGATTTCTTCACAATTATCTTCCTTGTATCTACGCTTTTCTTTGTAACTTGCGTGATAGTCCATTTTAAAGACGTGTATTCCTCTTCAACTAAACTGCCTACGTAACTATTCTTTATCGCAGCATCTATAGTCTCAGAGTTCTTCAAGTGTATTTCCTCATAGCTTACTACTTCCGTATTCCACTTCTTTGATCCTTCCGGAATAGTTTCTTATACTTTTTCTTACTCTTCATCATTACGAAATTGTGATAAGAGTCTGTATGTGCTCCTGGGTACGCATTATAATCCAGTATCTGATCTAGGAATCTCCACCTGACCATAATGTAGTCTAACGAAAATCTTCCAACATCCGATGGCCTTTTCCGAGTATACCTCGTCCTCTTGTGATTCAGCAGAAATAATCACCATTACTAGATGGAGTGCATTGCTGAATTTAGTTAGCCTTATTCCTGTCTCATTCCTACTTCCAAACCCATATCCGTCCCCTACAACGGCATCAAATCCCTTTACAGTCTAAATTGCACTTCTTCCTGACATAATATGGTCCAAACAGCGATCTTTCATTATCACAAAACGACACTTTTCCAAACTAAGTATTAGTCAGGGCACTTACAACGCACTAAAGACGTCATGTAACTGTAGAACATTTTGTTGGTTGTCTTTAGAAAAGACTATAATATCATCCCGATGTATCAGCCATTCTTTTTATTTCAAACCATGCAGCATCCTGCTCATTAGTCACTGAAATATCGCGGCCATGTTTCTCAATCCGAATGTCAATGCTGGTACTGAAGAAACCGTAAACTGTGTTTGGATCATTCCTCCCATGCTGCCTCAAAATGATGGTATCCACTTTGCCAATTCATGGTCATAATGTGACGGCTTAGTTCCCAGTTATCTAAGGCCTGTGGGGTGTTAGGCACTGGCAGACATTTATGACTTCCTTTGATTTAAACACTTGAAGTCACAATGAAATCAAGAGGCGATACTTCATTTGGGTCCTTTTTGGTACTGTTACTATCTGTGAGCCAGAAGGTTTGATACTTTCCTCTTCAATCACAGATCGGCTGGTTAAGAAATCTATTCACAACTGGTTGTAGATGAAGTGAAATTCAATACTGTTTTTCTGTACTAGTGGGAGTCCTATGCTGCATCAGCTGGCAGTGGTTTAGGGCCTGAAAAATTCCGCTTATTGTTCTAATAAGCTTTCCAACTCTTACCTGTCACTTGCAAATGGTATACCATCCCCCAAAGAGCAGTTAAATCAGTAGACTGCTCCAGATTTGAATATTAAAAAAAAATGGTTCTGAGCACTATGGGACTTAACGTCTGTGGTCATCAGTCCCCCAGAACTTAGAACTACTTAATCCTAACTAACCTAAGGACATCACACACATCCATGCCCGAGGCAGGATTCGAACCTGCGACCGTAGCAGTCGCGCGGTTCCGGACTGAGCGCCTAGAACCGCTAGACCACCGCGGCCGGCTTTGAATATTCATACCTGAAGTTACTATTTAGGACTTTCTACTTTTAAGTTATTTGTTTGTGCTCCTTTTGATAGGTCTACTTTTTCTGAAATAGAACTACCAGTGCTAATAGGCAATACTTGGTTTGCATAAAACTCTCCTACACAGGATAAACTGTGGTGAATAAAATATTTTGCCTTACCACATTTTTCCAATTCCATCAAGGTTTCAGCCACACATAAAGTTTTAACTGGCATGTCTGCCCCTAAGTCCACCCAGAATACCTTCCCTGTACGTTTCGGTATTATATCCCATGAGTCGAGTCTAAAATACCTAGACGCAACTTAGTCGGTTTCCCTCACTTCTGCACTGATCCTTCTGTCAATTAGTTTCTCTCAGCAGCGAATTAAGGTGGATTAATGTTCCATCCAGCTCCACTATGCGCTGATCCTGCAAAGGTGTGTCTCACGCTGCCATTGATTGGGAGAGCTGCAAAGTGACTGCAACTTTCCCTGCTTTGTTTAAAATTGGGTTACGAACTCCATGCTACAACCCTTTGCCAGCATTTCCATTTGGAGTGTCCAGCCTGTTTACACTTTTAACACTGTCACTTTCCACAATATCGTGGGATGTATTCCAGCTGACCACATCTCTAACGCATAATCTCAGTACTAACTACTACTTCCTTCTCTGTAGGCTTGGTCACTATGTCGATTTCAACCAAAGTTGTCGTGACTATTACAATCGCTTTTCAACGTTCTGAAAACTCTGCAAATACTTCGCGATCTCAGCAGGTAAATCCCACAAAAATGCATCTAACACCCTATGCTCAGCCTGCTGCAAACTGACGATGTTGGTGCTATCGTCATATATTGATGTTTATATGTTAATACTTATCTTTGTCATGCGTACGCAGAACTTTCTACCGATTCTCCTTTGTTTGTGTTATCCAATTAAGGTGTTCCTTATAGTAACTCGACGTGTACTTTCTTGTATATCACTCCACTAACCTTTCCTGCGAGTACCGGAAAGTTTGAACATTTCACAGCTTTTTGTTATGCATTACAAATGCCCTAGGATCAGGTGCTAATAATTTCTCGTCATGTATGTTAAATACCCTCCAAAGACTAACACCAAAATGGAATTTCTGTTGAGGTGGGCAGCTGTCTAGGACTGCTGAGGACAAGTTGGGAATTGACTGTTACCTTCTTTCTACCAGTAGGCATATGCATACCACATTATCAACCTGTATTTATGCTAGATTATCCAGGAAGTGCTGAATTGCTTCGTGAGTAAGAACTGTGCCACTTGCAGCTGTTTTGCTCATGTCTTACTACTAGAAACATATAGCTTATCACAGAAAAAAATAAAGGAGAAACGGTAAAAAATTACAGAGGCACACATAGAAAAATATCTTAAATAGGACACTTACCTGGACATTTCAGTTGAACACCACTGCTGAACTGCCACTGTCATCGCCAACTTTGCATCATCCAGCAGTTCTTCCGACATCACTGGTAACACTGTAGAAGATATTACAGTCATTTATAGCAAAAACTTTATCGACTTTCTAGTTAGACACTGCCTTAACGCAGCACTGTCCACACAGACGAGAGGTTTTGAGTGATTCGAACAAGTAGAGGACTGTACCGGAGGTAGTGTTGTTGTTAGCAGGATCCCCCATACTGGGCAAGCCTTTTGCAGAGGAGCCAGGCAAAGAGTCTCACAATGTTCCATCTTTTCCTTCATCTGATCCCGAGTTTTCCTTTCTTGAGATGTCAACATCCCTGAGGGGTCTCGCATATAGGAACTGTATGGAAGGCAACCACATAGGTTCTTATCTAGGGCTGTCATTACTTCCATTTACTTGTGTTAGGCTTCTGCTGCATATTCTCCCCTCAGCCTCCCTTGGCTAAGTATTAGGTTTCGTGGTCTCAACGTGCCTTACCTTCCTTTTCTCTAAAGAGACAGTGAAAGATCGATAGCTTAGTTGAGGCAACTACTCTAGGGTGAAACTTCAATTAAAAGTGTGGAGGCGGAAAGGTGGGATCCCCATCATCAGACTGTGATTACATGCTGCCTGTTACTATATCAAGCAAGGGTTTCTTAATAAGCTGGTTGAACAACCGCTACAACGAGTAGTCATAAAAAAGAATGAAGACTTTGGACTATGGGACAAACTACTCTTCAGACCATGGAATGTTCGCTGTTTAGCTAACGAGGAAACAGAACTTATTAAAGAGTTGGAACAAAGAAAATGTAATATAGGACTTTCAACAGAAACGAAAAAGAAACCCACAGGAAATCAATACTTAATCGGCTACACCTTAATTTGTAGTGAAATATGGCTAAAATTTAAATGTAAGAGATCAAAGAAGTCTTTCTTTGTCATGAATAATAAATTTCCAACATAAAAATATTATAAACTGCCAAATTTTGAAAATCGGTGAAATGGGACACACGTATCTCATGAACCTAACTAGATCCGTATTTTCATGTGAACCAAGCACTTTTAGAGCTAAATTTTTAATTTTGTAACGATTTTATCTGGATGGTAATTCTGATTTATATATTTAACGAATCAGTAGTACATATTAAACGAATCAGTAGCAAACACATTTATTCTCCTGACGGTGAAGAACATGAAATACCACCTAGAAGTTTTAAAAATAACATTTGAAGGTGAGTTATACACATCACACACACCAATGATTTCTGCAGTTTATGAAGTTTTCTGAAACATATACATAACAATACATACGACGTATGTACAAACGAGAATTACTGAGGTGCATAGTGATGTTTCTAAGCAATGCCTATGCTGTATAACAGAACACAATTAACTACTTTAGACATTGTTGGAATGGAGAATGTGGTGATTTGATGGGGTTTTCGCGAAATTATAAATACACGCCGCCCCATTTGATCACTCACAGGCTTCTATATATCCACCGCATGGTCAGTAGTATTTTTCTCCGAGTTCCGAAAGCATGGCGCTATATGTTAGCATTACACAGATATGAGATACAGGTGTCCCAACGCCCAAAATTGCGTGTAACTTTAGTGGCACAGACGTATCTCATCAACTACGAAAGTGTTAAACAGCAATGAGGTGGTAATCAGTTGCATTAATATTATCGATAAGAAGTAAGTTAATCCAAACACAAAATTTCCATTGGAAATGGAGTAGGACGGAAAGTTGTTTGTCTTAGATGTATTCGTGGAACGGAAAGCATATCGCAATTCGGCCATTCTATGTATCGAAAACGGATGCATACAGACGTCTGTCTCAACAGACGGGACTTACTTCACCCACCTAACAACAGTGTTTCACAGAACACCATTACTCACAGAGCCAGGACTATTTTGGACACAGAGCATCTCGGCTCTGAGATGAATCGTCTGAGAATGGTACTCAGAAGCAACGGATATTCAGGCCATGATATTAGGTGAACGCTGTCGAGAAGCCAAGATGCTATTTCCCTTCAACAAAACAATGGGGTTCAACACGTAGCGCTGTTTCTACTCTGCGGTGCAACAACTAGTAATATAGGTAGAGCAAGACAGGCAAGGAATCAGACTAGTGTTTCACCTATCCACGAAGACTAAGGACATGCAGCAACCTGTTAACGATGTGCCAGATATTCATAATATCCGTTGCAGGTATAGCAGCAGTTACGTGGTAGTGTTTACACAGACTGTTGCTGATCGCTGTTTTGAACATCAGTGGCATCTGAAGTACAGGAATTTTGACAATTCAGCAATGGCTCAACGCAGCCTATTAATGTTTTCTTTGAGCAAGAGAATTGTCGCTCACACTTTGAGCCACTGCGACTCTGTGATTAGGAAAGCAATGGAAATTAGACTCTGTGATAAAACTCCAATAGAGAAGCCGGTTATGCTTCGAATTGTGCACTCGTTAAAGAGAAAGTATAGAAGAAGGCTTCTCGTAGTTTACCGCCCGATACGAGTGACTGCACAATTGACAATAGTGTAGAAAGTGCAACATCAGTATTAATGAGCAGAGAGGGCACCACCTAAGTATGCGCTATTATGATGTAATCCAACCTACCACATGCGGGCACTTGGGTGTAAATGTGTCGGACCCGCCAGTTTTTCGACATCTGAGGTTCAGAATCCCACATCCTCAACAGCCGTTGGAGCAAACCGGCTAGGGCATTCCCGAGTGCTACTGTGCATGGGCAGAGAAGGGGGAGAAGTTGTTGGATTCTGCTTAGGCGAAAATATACAGAAGGTTGACTGGTCAGGACCTGCAAGTGGACATACAGGGCTGCCGTTAAATGACAGATCAGGAAATAAGATAAAATAAGCTAATATATTTCATTGTACGGTATACAAGCGGCGCGCCTTGGGTCGGAAGACAACAGGTTTAGGCCAGTCTAGGAGGTCGAATAACTAATTGAAGTTATCAGACAATGTTAAAGATTTATAATTGAAGTTGGCAACGGAAGGGGATGCGGTACATGTTGACTTATGTCGGTGGCCGGTCCTGGAATGCAGAGCCAGAGTCTCTGCCTCCCACGAAGTCTGTTCTGCTCGGGTCTGGATCACAAGAGAGCGAGGCAACTGCGTTCTGGACTGCAGAATCCTCCAGCGCCCACACACGTGACCTGCATCCCACGCACGCTATTGGGTAAAGACGATGACGTGAATTCACTAGCAGTTTCAGCAGAGAACTCAAGGCGTCTCTTGTCAGCAGCTTTAACAAGACAGAACAGCCTCTGTTCCGAAAGGCAGGCAACTTGTGTGTGTGTTCGGGGAGAAACTTGTAATGATTTGGCTGTGCCTTTGTAAGAAATTTTTTAAACAAATTCCCCAAAATATTCATTGACTGCCTGAACCTGTACAGTACATTAATACGTAGTTGGTCTTCACCACCTTCCTGTTTTTATAGAGTCTTACTAGAACTCACATATATACTATATCAGTATCTCTCTCTCTCTCTCTCTCTCTGTGTGTGTGTGTGTGTGTGTGTGTGTGTGTGTGTGTGTGCGCGCGCGCGCGCACGCGGGTACCTATGCACTCATCATCCTCCTTATGTCGCCGTTTGCATCGTCGTCAATGTCCATCACAGCCCTTCCGTCACTTCCATCTTGCCATTGCCGAAGTAGTCTCACCACCTCCATCTTCGCTTTCGCCGCTGCAGTCAACTCATTGCCGCCATCTTCATCGCTGTTGTAATCATCCTATTCTGTCATCGTGATCATATCCCCCTGGATGTCAGCAGTAATCACCATTTATTAATCTCGTATTTTAAGCTATAATGAACGCTTCTGCTACTTCCATCATTTATAACATCACCTCACTCACTCCAGCTAAGTGGGTAACTTCCTCATCACTCTAGATCTGCCATCCACTGCTCACTTTCATGTCCCCACCCGCAGTCACATCTTTCACTTACCTCACCCTTCTCACGACCTGTTCTCCACCTTCTAGCACTTACTTTGCCTATCCACCATACTCAACAACGGCCAGTTCTGCAAAACCAACAAAAGCTCTGTGCTACGCCAGAAGACACACTTCTTAAAATCAAATCAAGAAAAACCGCACAAAATCAGTCCAGAAAGAAGGACCTTCTACAATTCCCAAAATCCCACTCCATCCTATTACTCTGAAGAAACGGCAGAAGCCCCTAATGCAGATCTCACTGCCAGCACTATGACCAGAACACCCAAATTCACCCCAGTCCCTCACCTGCACCTTCTTCTACGGCCTTTCACACCTTCATCCCATCCCACACTGACCGCATACACTTAATGCCAAATCTGTCACTCTCGAAATTAGATTGCACATTCCTTGCAGCTGAGCAGGGTAGCTACACAGCCTCAGGTACCTTGCCACAGTTCGGGCGGCACCCCCCATCGGATTTTCGAGTCCTCCCTCAGGCATGGGTGTGTGAATTTGTCCTTAGCGTAAGTGAGTTTAAATTAGATTACGTAGTGTGTAAGCCTAGGGACCGATGGCCTCAGAACTCTGGTCCCGTAGGAATTTACCACCACCTACCATCCTTCCAATTCCTACGCCACAAGAATTTGGTCCTTATTAAATCCACAAATCCCATCTTCTACTCAGATATTTTCCTCAAAAACCCATGCATCACCTTTGGCCGCAGAAAGAGTCCTGATACGCAGCTGCCATCATAAAATCAAACCCCCCAAATCCCTCTCAAGTTCTTACTGTTGACAAAGTTCCCCCTTTATAGTGACCATCGCACAACCAGTTGTAAAAATCGACCCATCTTTCCTCACTGTATGACCATCCCACATCCTTAAACAATATCGAAGCCTCACCTCCGCTCCAGCTTGCAACACCTGCGATGATATCCTCATGACCTACTCTGCCAAATGCAAAGCCATGTCCCCACACGCAAAAACCAGAAATAACTGTAGCCATCCATTATTGGCAATACTGACCTCACGACTTATGTTAGAAGAAAGATTAAGGAAAGGCAAACCTACGTTTCTAGCATTTGTAGACTTAGAGAAAGCTTTTGACAATGTTGACTGGAATACTCTCTTTCAAATTCTGAAGGTGGCACGGGTAAAATACAGGGAGCGAAAGGCTATTTACAATTTATACAGAAACCAGATGGCAGTTATAAGAGTCGAGGGACATGAAAGGGAAGCAGTGGTTGGGAAGGGAGTGAGACAGGGTTGCAGCCTCTCCCCGATGCTATTCAGTCTGTATATTCAGCAAGCAGTAAAGGAAACAAAAGAAAAGTTTGGAGTAGGTATTAAAATCCATGGAGTAGAAATAAAAACTCTGAGGTTTGCCGATGACATTGTAATTCTGTCAGAGACAGCAAAGAACTTGGAAGAGCAGTTGAATGGAATGGACAGTGTCTTTAAAGGAGGGTATAAGATGAATATCAACAAAACCAAAACGAGGATAATGGAATGCAGTCGAATTACATCAGGTGATGCTGAGGGAATTAGATTATGAAATGAGACATTTAAAGTAGTAAAGGAGTTTTGCTATTTGGGGAGCAAAATAATTGATGATGGTCGAAGTAGAGAGGATATAAAATGTAGACTGGCAATGGCAAGGAAAGTGTTTCTGAAGAAGAGAAATTTGTTAACATCGAGTATAGATTTAAGTGTCAGGAAGTCGTTTCTGAAAGCATTTGTATGGAGTCTAGTCATGTATGGAAGTGAAACATGGACGATAAATAGTTTATAGAAGAATAGAATAGAAGCTTTCGAAATGTGGTGCTACAGAAGAATGCTGAAGATTAGATGGATGGATCACATAACTAATGAGGGGGTATTGAATAGAATTGGGGAAAAGTGGAGTTTGTGGCACAACTTGACTAGAAGAAGTGATCGGTTGGTAGGACATGTTCTGAGGCATCAAGGGATCACCAATTTGGTTCTGGAGGGCAGCGTGGAGGGTAAAAATCGTAGAGGGAGACCAAGAGATGAATCCACTAAGCAGATTCAGAAGGATGTAGGCTGCAGTAGGTACTCGGAGATGAAGAAGCTTGCACAGGATAGAGTAGCATGGAGAGCTGCATCAAACCAGTCTCAGGACTGAAGACCACAACAACAACAACAACCATTATTTAGCTCATCCTGTCCGTTGTAATAACTGTTGGCACTCATCCCCCATTGCCAAAGACTCCTTCAGATTCCTGATCATCGTCCTTCAAAACATCCACCCCTTCCAACGACCACGTACACTATAACTAATTTATCTTTCTTATCATAACACGCTAAATGTCAGTACCCAAACCATCCACTTCTGAAATTTTCACTTTGTTTCCACTCGTGTCAGCACTGTTGCTTAAACGTCTCACCCACACAACCCCGTCTCTAGACTCTCGTCATGGTGTGGCTGTACCACAACCACCTCCCTCTACCTACTGACGAGACTTTTTTAAGAATACTTGTCCTTGCACAATGTCCAAACGTTTATCCTAAATGAATAGTTCCTCCAACCCTATCTCACAATCTGCAACATATCCCTGTATCTTCTTCCACTGTAGAGATAACCTCCTTCCCCTGATCAGAGGTGGAGCTTCAATCAGCCTCATAAGAATATCCCTGCTGGTAAACCTTTTGGGGTATAAGGTTGTGGTCCAGGAAACGCTTCTGTTATTGCAAGACTCAATGGAGAAGTAACGCTTCTGAAGATGTCCAGCGCTGTTCTGGACAAAATGTTAGGAACAGAAGAGTCTCATGGACCACAAACTTATACCCCTAAATGTACACCAGAAGCAATGTCATCTGTTTGTTCAATCATGAGAATATCCCCGTTTGGGCAGTAATCGTATCACACTTTCCCACTGAACGCAGAATATATAGCCTCATCTTTAAAACCCCAATAATCCTATCCGTCATTAATTCATGGCCCACATTGACCACAAGTTTCCACCTATATTGTCGCTGTTGACCCCAAAATCCTTCGAAGATCACCTGCAGATCTCCGGCTGTGGCATCATTTTCGAGACTCCCAGCAAGGTGACATTGTTCCCATACCACAGCACACACATTCCTGAGAGCAACATCACTCCAGGTGTCGTCCTCGCATATCTCAACCTTCTTGGATGCCTCACTGCAAAGGACTCAATATGGTTGGAAATGACCAACCACCTGTTCTCCTGACCACCTTCTACACACAAACTCATCCATCATCTGTATGACACCATTCCAGACCCTGTCCAAAATTAGTTCTACTTCTATCCTAATTGTAATTCCTACCAAGAATTTATAGATACACCGATTTCAGGAACCCGACGACTTCTACCCCTCCTCCCCCCAGCCAAGCCTTCCTGCAGCATACCCTGTCGGCCACTATATCTGACAACATCCCTGCCAAGCTACATATTCTGATCACTCACTCTTCCCAGAAAGCCATACACCTTCCAAGAGAATCCCGACACTTAAGCCAGTCCTTCCTGTGGACTGATGACTGGGATAGAATCACACACACTACCGGCAAGTACAGAGACGCCGGAATTCGTGCGAAGCATGCACCAGGTTCAACGCTACTTTCCCCACAAACTCTTCCAACTCCTGAAAAGCATTCTACTGACTCAACAGTAGTTATCCCCTCCATCTTTACCTGCTTCTCCACAACAACCATCCATTACCAATAACCTGGGGAAAGCTGATCACTTTGCATCCTATGTTTCTGACATCTTCTCAACCCTAATTCCGAATTCAAATTCCACTTTCCCACCCCTGGTTCCATGTTCCAGTACTTTCACAGTATATCACAAGTAGATTTAAGTACACCAATTACAGCACATGAATATTTGTGTAGGACTTCGAACACAACAGTAAGGGGAGATGGCTACAGAATGATGCGGCAACTGTCGTCTTAGGAAAGATGGAGAGGAGCGGAAATAATAATTGGCGAACAAGCTGAAACCGTGAACAAGAGATTTGATTAACTCGTGTTTCTCCAAAAGTATGAAGACTCAATACAAATGATATAGCAATAATAAGGCCCCTGCTATTTCAGTGTCCACAAGGATAGAGCTCTCTGTGCTGAAATATGAACGATGGCAATGGAGCCTTGACTAGGGGGCGTCTGCGCAGTGTCACGTGGTGAAAGGGCTTCGAACGCAAGTGCGGAAGAGCGGCTGCCGCCGGCGATCCAGAACTGCGGCTGCAGAGGGCGCTCATAGTCCAGTCACTGGCTGTGTGGCTCAGCGGATGCACATCTTTTGGTCCATCCCTGCCCGGCCGCTATCTACGTCACACGGAAACTTGCAATTCCATAGCCGGCTGTGAGAGCCATGAGGTGGTATAGAGTCGTGATACCACAGATATAAAAAAAGTACTTTCAAGAAAACGTAGCAAGTCCACAGGTCAGTCCTGTATTGCCCGGTGAAATCGCAAAGAATGCACTCTCTCTCCTATACAGTTACCTTTTAGCTCTTTATACCTCTATCCAGACAAAAGATTATTAACCTGAAATGCGGAAAACTTCCCTAATTCTACTTTTCCTCAACCTACATAAAACCACTATTGATGCGTTATCCTACCGCCCCACCTTCGAATCCATCCACCATTTATGAAAAGCTGAACCAGCACCATTTCCTTCCCATTACTTCCCATTAACGACTGTGATTTCCATGCCACAGTCTCCTCCGATGACTAGCTCTTGCACCTCAACCTATCGCATTAGCTCAACACCAGTAAACGCACTGTTTTTGTTCACTACGACCTAGCGAAAGATTACGATCTTGTGTGGCCTTCGGGTCTCCTTTCCAGACTCCAGACTTATGCATCTACAACTTCATCATACTCCGCAATCCACCTAACGATGTGTAGCGACGGGTACTTTTGGTGTCACTATCAGATGCCCCTTTCCTGTTCCATTCGCCAATGAACGTGGGAAGAATGATTGATGGTAAGGCTCTGTACTAGCTGTAATTTCCCGAATTTTCACGTCTTGGTCTCTTCGCAAGTTGTATGTGGGATGAAGTAACATGTTGTCCGAGCCTTCTCCGAAAGTGTCCTCTCGACATTTCAGTAGAAAACCTCTCGGTAAAGCACAACGCCTCTCTTGTAGCGTCTGCCACTGCAGTTTGTGGTGCTTCTCCCTAACGCTCTAGCGCTGTCGAAACAATTTTGACGAAACGCTCCGCTCGACGTTGGATTTTCTCGATTTCTTTTATCAGTCCTACTTGGTAAGATTCACAGATTGATCAACAGCACTCAAGAATCGGTCGAACAAGCATATTGTAAGCCGTAAGCCACATCCTTCGAGAATGAGTTAAATTTCCCTAAGATTCTCCCTACGAATTTCAGTCTTGCATCTGATTTTTCTACTGTTAATGTGTTATATGCTCATTTCAATTAATGGCGCTGCGGATAGTTACTCCTAAATATACGGGGATTACCCGGGAACTAAGGTTACAAGACATGGAATATCTGTGGGGAAAGTTGGTACCACTGCCGTATAGGGGAAAGCCAGAGAAAGGAACGAGCATTCCCGGCGACCAGTAGCTCCACGACAGACTGTGACTGTTAGAAACGACCGTTTTCACTCCGGCTACCACCAAGTGCGTAGAGCGCGCCATATTTCGCTACCGAAATGCTGAGGGCATGAACGCCGCTGCGATTCATCATGAAGTTGTTTCAAATATGGAGAGGACGTAATGTCAAGACAGCACGTGATGAAATGAGTAGAGAATTTAAATTTTGGAAAGACAGAAATGTACGATGAAGTCAGAAGCGGAAGGCTGTCTGTTGTGACTGGTGATGTGCAGAAAATGGAAGAACATCTCTTATCGCCGTTCGACAATTGACGACCGCATGCAGTTTGCCCAAACATTTCACGAAATGTTGTTCATGAAATTGTAACTGATCGACTAAATTATGGTAAGCCGTGTGCGCGCTGGGTGCCAAAGATACTTACCGAAGCCACACAAAATGAACAGTAAATGACGCTCTCGAATTTCTTGACTGTTTTGAGACTGAAGGTGAGGCTTCTCTCAACTCTGTAATGACAGGAGATGAAACTTGGGCTTATCACCATACTCCTGATAGCAAACGGTAGTCAATCCAGTGGCACCATACTCATTCTCCTTCAGGAAAAAAATTCAAAACTCGGCCAACAGCAAGGGAAATTACGGTGTCAGTGTTTTGGAACACAAAAGGGGTTCTGCTCGTTTATCTTTGGGAAAGAGGTGAAACAAGAAATGCTGTAAGATGTAGTGAGACCATGAAGATACCTCGCAGAGACATACAAACCAAACTTTGTGGATGCTGGCAACGGGAGTCTGTCCTCTTCATGACAACGCGCGTCCGCACACGGCTCATGCAACACATGAATTGTTGATTTCGTTTGGCTGGGATGTTCTAAGCCACCCCTCTGAAGCCCCGATCTCGCACCTAGTGAATATCATCTATTCACTAAATTTAAGGAACACCTCCGTGGAATATACTTTTTCGACGACTAAGAGGTGAAAATGTAACTGAAAACTGTCTGAAAAAGGTGGCGGGAGAGTTCTATGAGAAATGAATCAAAAAACTCGTCCCAAGCTTGACAAAATCTGTCGAGGTAAATGGCGACTATGTCGAGAAATAATGCAGGACGAACACAACAATGCTTGTAAATTTATTAAAGTGAAATCATTTTTTGTACTTGAAAAATTACACAGTTTGAGTTGACGGTTAATTGATTTCATGGTTCAGAGTAGTTTCAGGGGTAAGACAAGGCTGCAACCTGTTTCCACTGTTGTTCATATTATTTATGGATCATATGTTGAAAACAATAGACTGGCTGGGTGAGATTAAGATACGTGAACACAAAATAAGCAGTCTCGCATATGCGGATGACTTAGTTGTGATGGCAGATTCGATTGAAAGTTTGCAAAGTAATATTTCAGAGCTAGATCAGAAATGTAAGGACTATGGTATGAAGATTAGAATCTCCAAAACGAAAGTAATGTCAGTGGGAAAGAAATATAAACGGATCGAGTACCAAATAGGAGGAACAAAGTTAGAACAGGTGGACGGTTTCAAGTACTTAGGATGCGTATTCTCACAGGATGGCAACATAGTGAAAGAACTGGAAGCGAGGTGTAGCAAAGCTAATGCAGTGAGCGCTCAGCTACGATCTACTCTTTTCTGCAAGAAGGAAGTCAGTACCAAGACTAAGTTATCTGTGCACCATTCAATCTTTCGACCAACTTTGTTGTATGGGAGTGAAAGCTGGGTGGATCCAGGTTACCTTATCAATAAGGTTGAGGTCACGGATATGAAAGTAGCTAGGATGATTGCAGGTACTAGTAGATGGGAACAACGGCAGGAGGGTCTCCACAATGAGGAAATCAAAGAAAAACTGGGGATTATACATGTAGCAGTCAGGACGAACAGGCTTAGATGGTGGGGTCATGTTACACACATGGGAGAAGCAAGGTTACCCAAGAGACTCATGGGTTCAGCAGTAGAGGGTAGGAGGAGTTGGGGTAGACCAAGGAGAAGGTATCTGGATTCGGTTAAGAATGATTTTGAAGTAATAGGCTTAACATCAGAAGAGGCACCAATGTTAGCACTGAATAGGGGATCATTCAGGAATTTTATAAGGGGGACTATTCTCCAGACTGAACGCTGAAAGGCATAATCAGTCTTAAATGATGATGATGAAAGATTCTTGTAACCTTACTTTCCGGAATAGCTTCGTAATACGGAAGATACAGTTTTCATCAATTTGTGGTCAACAGTGTAATTGTATAACATTGGATTTCTTTTCTTGTGTACGCGCAATATGTTACGTTTACTGACTATCGTTGTCAACTGTCTGAGACTGCAACATTCATAAATATTCTGCGGGTCATTCTAGTCATCCATGTTGTTTAATGACGTTGCTTCTTTGTTATAGGCAACTGTATATTATGCTAACAGTCTTAAAGAGATTCCGAGGCTTTTTGCTAGGTCATTTATATAGATTATATTTAGTAACAGTAGTATTACAGTTCCCTGGGGTACAACGGAACTATATCTGTCGACTTCTTTTCCGTTAAGAGCGACGTTTTGAGTTCTGTCTGTAAGGAAGTCTTGTGCCCAGCCGCAAATCTGCTACGATATTCAGTAAGGTCGTACATTTTCACCAAGTGGCAGTGAGGGGCGGTGTCAAATGTCTTCTTGAAGTCGAGGAAATCGGTATCAACCTGAGCGCCGTTGTGGATTTTATGCAGAAACAAAGCGAGCTGAGTTTCCCAAGATCTCTGTTTGCGGTATCGATGTTGATTTTTATGACGGTGATTTTAGTTCTCCATAAACATTATTATGTGTGAATTCAAAGCATGTTCCATAATTTTACGACAAATTAACGTCAACGATATAAGTCTTTAATTATGTGCGTCTGTCCTATAACCCTTCTTCAAAACGAGAAAGGTTCCGCGTTTTTCCCCCAGTAACTAGGTACCGTTCGTTGCTCCAGCGATTTATTATAAACTGCTGCTAGAAGGGGAGCAAGTTCTTTCAAATAATCTCTGTAGAATTTTCTAGATATCTCATCTGGTCGTAATACGTCTCCACAACTAAGGGATTACAGCTGTTTTCTGTTCTGTGAAGAGTTATCCTACTATCTGGCGTTTCAACGTTCCTACGAGGATTGCAAGAGGGGATTGGCTCTTTTCCCGCCCAGCATGCTATTTCCCTGAGGGGAGTCGTTACCTGCCCAATGTTGGAGCTGCCAAAGACTCGAATTCGTGCCTCGTCCGGATTAGGCATCACTTGTGGGCATCAATTATGTACTTTGTCACTATTCACAACATCGATTCCGTAGCTTCCATCCCACTCCAGGTGCGCCTCAAGGCTGTGTCCTCTCTCCTCTCCTTTATCTCCTCTACACTGCCAATATGCCCAAACTTCCACCCACCAGTCCACCTCCTACTGTATACTGATGAAATCTTTTCCATCGCCGTCTATTCTACGCTCCAGAACACCAACAATAAATTAAAAACCACTTCAATCATTTTATCTACCAGTGCAACCACCAAGTGAGGTGGCGCAGTGGTTAGCACACTGGATTCGCATTCGGCAGGACTATGGTTCAAACCCGCGTCCGACCATGAGTTAGATTTTCCATGATTTCCCCCCATCGCTTCAGGCAAATGCCAGGATGGTTGCTTTGAAAGGTCATTGCTGATCTCCTTGCCAATCCTTCCCTAATTCGATGGGACTGATGACCTCTGTGTTTGGTCCCCTCCCATGAATCAATCAACCAACCAAGTAATGCAACCAATGGCTACTGAAGGTCGACCCCTCTCTAACGAAGGCAGTAATTACAGGATGAACCATACGCACCTTGTGCTTCCATGTCTTCTGCCTTACGGTCTATGATTGTGCTATCCAGTTGACTAAGAGACTAAAATATCTTGCATTAATCATCGACCAGCATCTAAAATGGAAACCACACCTAATAGCTGTGCAGTCCTAAACTATCGATTGCACACCGAACAGCGCATCAACAAGGCAGTGTGATCGGCGCGCCAGTGAAAGGAGCAGGCTGGGCCATATCTCCAGGAAGACAGAGTTCAGCGCACCCCATCAACGCTGACCGAACTAGCCGGCCATCGCCGGTCGGGCTCAGTTCGGTCACAGACTTCGACGGCGTCGGTACCGTGTAACAAAGAGGCGATACTGAGCCTGCGTTTTGCGAGTAGTAGTACAGAAATGTAATTTCATGGAGGAGGCATAGGAAGTACATCAAGCCACTTCATAACGAAATGTTAAGCTATGTTTCCTTCCTTTTTAGAAATAAAGTGTTATATTAATTTGGAAGTCCTTGTACAGATCATTTTGAATTCTCTCCTACCTTGGTTGTGTCGGTCCTCGTTGCCACAGCAGCCGACACGACACTAACCATCCGACCAAAGGGGAGGTTTCTTCTCTGGGCAGGGCAGTCGTTGTAGAAACCCTACAAACAGAGCCCCACAGACAGAGACACAGGGTCGCGAGTCGAGCTTGGGTAGCTCAGCTAGTGAGAACTGGCCCGCGAAAGGCAAAAGTCCCGAGTTCGAGTCTCGGTCCGGCATACAGTTTTAAACTGCCACGAAGTTTCATACCTGTGCACACTCCGCTGCAGAGTGAAAATTTTATTCTAGAGCCCCATATATATCTCCATTAGCTTTGTTAAAATTAATCCATAGGAGAGCAGGCCACCGTCGAACAGGAGATTACATTTCCTAAAATAGTGTACACCACATACTAACACGTCACAATTCCCATGTTTATCACTTACAGCAAGAATTGCATTCAAATGATCAGCAGAACAGTCTACTTTTAAGTCAGTGGGCACATCAGCAAATTCTCGCCAAACAGAACTTCTACCCAGATACTGTTTTTACCGATGAATACTCTTAAATAAGGTAAAGGTAAATACAATGTACATGCATTATTGGTCCAGCAAAAACGCAAGATGTAGACAACTGAAGGAACAGTGTGAACGTAGACGGTAACCTACACATATAAATGTGTGTCTGCTCCAACGGATGAATTATGAATTCTATACCACACCATGGTCTGTTTGTCAGACAGTAGACCAATCCCGTATCTACGTACTGTTTAACCTAACCTTGTGGATGCCACCGTGTACGGGAAAGATATTATCGTAGCATCACCCCGAAAGAAGTTAAAATATTTGTTATCATTATTTATCATTTTTCCCGTCATTATAATATGAAAGAATGGTTTCACTAGCCCGATACCACAATATTTTATTATTATCTGTTATCTGTCACTATGTGTTCTGTATGTACAATGGACGATTAATTTGCACAGTACCTACATACCGCGTTGCTCCATACTGGCTGAATTCTCGGGTCTACTAATACTGTAAACGTTTCAGCGACGGGATATCAAAGCTGACACAACACTAGCACCCAGCTGTCTGACTAAATAACGGTGCTTTCAACTCCCGAGATCACGATTTCTTCGAGGTTAGTACTCCTTGTCATGACACGCTGACGGAACATGTCAACTGTATCGGAAATATGTATCAACAGGGGATAGGCAAAATAATGTGCACACCTGTACTTACTTTAAAATGGTTTATTAGTAAAGGATTGGACCCCCATTTTCCCGTAACACAGCTGCGAGTCTTCTTGAAATACTGACATAAAACGTTTCTGTAGTCTCCAGTGGAATGTTAGGCCACTTTTCGATCAGAACCTCTTCTAACGTCTGCTCCTGAACCTGCGCTCCAATACGACGAAAAGGGTTCGACAATGTTAAATTCTGGAGGCTGTGCTGGCCAGGGAAGACGCTGCAGTTTAGTTGCATGCTCCTCGTACCACGACTGTACTGTCCTGGTTATATGGATGGGTGCATTATCGTCCTGAAACATGACATCACTTTTGGGGACAGACATTTAAATCATGTTGTGCACCTGATCACCTAAAATGCTCTCATCATTGTTGGCTGTAAGATGGCTTTTGAGGGTACCGGTGGGACCAGCAGAATACCTTTATATTGCTGCTCACACCATCAGACTTCCACCTCCATGCTTGAACTTTGGAATCAAGCGATCAGGATTGTAGGCTTCTTTTGGCGTTCTGCAGACGTAAACCCGGCCCGATGCTGGAAATGACGAAATCGTTGACTCGTCGGGCCATATGACGTGTTTCCACTGGTCAGCCATCCAGGATTTATGCTCCTGGTACCTGTTTTACGATTCTTTGCGTTGGTTGTCGTCAATAATGGTCTCGATTTAGCAGCTCGTCTATGAATATTTGCATTATGGAGTTCTCGGCGGACAGTGTCGATAGATACGGGATCTCGAAGATGAATATTGATCTCTACAGTTACTTTAGCAGCTGTAGTTTTGTGTTGTTTTTACACAATTCGTATTAGCGTACGACGATCTCTGTTATTTAGTTTTGATTTGCGCCCTCTATTACGTTTACACGATGACATCTTTTCATGTTTTGTGTGGGTTGTCATGAATGTTGTAACGGTTGCTCTTGAAACATTCGATGAGTTCGCTGTCTTGGTTACTGATGTTCCAGCTAATCGGGCCCACAAAGTATTCCCTCTTTGGAACAATGTTGGGTCTTTCGTTGCTCGTCGACCTTGGTCTCTGAATGCAAATACGAAGTGTGCAGTGCTCTAAGAAACCTTGACTTATGCCTCCTCCGTACTGAACACGCGCAGTCCAGAGCGACACGTGCCTTACCTGCGTTGTTGGCCATCAAACACAACCATCCCATTACTACCACTTTTCACATTGTTTTGGCTATCTCATACACTTTTGCATATCCTTCAGCTGAAGGCTATTTCCCACATTTATTCTCGTTAAAATATGACTGGAATATGTTCCATGCATATAACTCACGCAGAATCATTCACGAGATAGATCACTAGGTCTGTCGCTGCTTATTGACTCTGCTGTGTTGCCAGGGGCATCATTGTCTTCATCGACCTACTGGTTTGTATTACCAAACTGCTTCAGCTTTCCTACACCCAGGCATGAGTTGCAGGGGCTTTAGCTACTTGTTTCTCTTCTACATTACTTTTTATTATTGTATCAGTGAGTAGGGTGATGTTAATAACATCAGAAAATTTCTTAACGAGACAACGATTCGTTATTACGAAGGCAGGACGTGTGTGAGCTACCATGAACAGCCTAGTGACACGCTCAGAATCAACGGCAAACCAGCACCAACAGATAGTTCAAGTATACACGACGATTTCACAAGGAGAAGATGAAAAACTAATTTACACGATAACAATGAACCGGAATCTCAGTACTTAAATGGATATGAAAAAATAATAACCATGGAGGACTGAAACGTTGTAGTAGGGAAACTGAGTAAAAGAGGAGAAATACTAAGTACTGCAACAAATTTTCGCTAGTGAACGAATAAACTATTTAAGAATACAAGTTGGAGTACCCATAGAACGCCCTGAGACACGAGAAACATCCTGTGGGGTTACATCTTCGTCGAACGCAGACTGCGAAATCAGATACTGTATTTTAAGGCATCCTCAGGGGCGGATAGAGGCGCAGACCGCAATTTAGTAATAGTAGCACTAGTAGCCGGAGCTTGAGAAGAGTTCGGAAGGTCTAGTGTGGAAACAAGTGGAATGGTGAAGTGATAAGAACTCATGATTTCTGAGGTTGTAAGTACTTTGAATAAATACAACTAGTTCAGTTGAAGAGGAACTGAATATCTAAGAAGGACAAACATAGAAACTGGAGGGACAAATGTAGCAACATGAATGGCTACGCATGAGAAACTTGGGGAACAGAAAAGGTGTTTCCGTGAGGAAGTCGAAAGGAATACACAGATTCAGCTTATAGAACAGTCAAAAGTTAAAGCAGTTTTCACATCGAGCTTGATAGTGGAAGCAAGAAATACGAGGAATGAAAACATATTCAAAGGATGTTTCGGCCTCGAAACAGTGTTGGAATATGAAGCATTTTCGAAATAGAAGCAAGCCAAAAGGACACACGCGTAATACATAAGATTTACAATAACTGAAGTGGAAAAATAAGACTGGAACACCAAACAAAAATATCTGGTATTAAAAAAATGTAACACAATGATACAGTTTTCACCCTACTGCTTAATCTGTACGTCAGGGTAGCAATAACGAATAATGATACAGGAGTGAGATAAAAATTTAGGGTAAAAGAATATCAACGATAAGATACGCTGATGGCGTTGATATACTCAGTGAAAGTAAGAGATAACTGCAAGATCTATTGAATGGAATGAGTAATCTAACGAGCAAGAAATATTGACTAAGAGGAAACAAAGAATGCGAACCAAACAAGGAGAAAGAGAAATAAGATTAACGGTAAACCAAATATGAAAGTTGGCTGCCACGAAATAGAGGAACGAAGTGAGAGGGTTATGACAAGCAAGCATGCACAGCAAAAACAGGTCATTTTTCTGCTAGTATCAAAACTAAGCCTTAACTTGAGGTCGGGGGACTGATGACCTCAGATGTTGAGTCCCATAGCGCTCAGAGCCATTTTGAACTTGAAATCGAAATTTCTCAGAACGTGTTTGTGGGGTACAGATTTGCCTGATAGTGACATAAGCTGTAGGAAAACAGCAAAAGAAGAGAACTGAAAGGTCTGAGTCGTGTTGCTGTAGAAGGATGTTTCTGTGTCGCCTGTTAGATTTCCATTGTATTTTTATTTTGCATGATGCGACGTTTCGGTTGTGTAGCTACTTTTACACAAAATGTTTAACCTTCCTAGTACCACTGGGGTCAATATGACCCCACAAGCACTTTTGAAATATATATCTCTCTTGTTTTCAAAACTGTTATTTTCAAAAATTATGACTTTGTCTTTCTGAGTTGCTTGTATGCAATGACATATTTTTCAGTTTTACATTTACAACATATTAAAATTTATTCATGCACTGAGTACCACTGGGGCAGCATGACCCCGATCTAAACTTTTGTTTTGTTTCTTGAATGTAACATTATGGAAAAAGAATGACGAATGTTACATTGAACAGATTTATACGAAACATTAGCAACAATTAAACTAACACTTCCTGCTCATTATTTATACCCATTGTTTCAGTTTCTTGCCTCAGCTGTTGTTGTGTAGTGCCTCTGTTGTTGCTAGTGTTTTGCCTCAGCATCTGCATGAACTACATTATTACTAGAAAACGTTTGACTAGTGCTGAAATACAAGCAATTTTGAATGAAGAAGAGTAATTAGGAGATATACGGTCTAATGGCGATGAAGAGATTGATGCTATTATTTATTTTATCCTACTCAAGATTCTGATGAAAATGTTGGAGATTTGGAAACTCTTCTTCCTGAAGTTGCTGACATCTCAAATCAGAATGTTTTCAAGTAATCTACAGTATGTTTGCAAAAACTTTAATGATAGTACTAATAATAATAATATGTAAGTATATATGTAAAGTAGTATTCCCATTTTCTTCAGGTCGAGAAATGGAAATGAAACATGGGGAGAACATCCTGTTAGATAACATGGGGGACAGCCAGTACGAAATATATGGGAGACAGCTCCAGGTCCCACGAGGCATACTGTAAGGAACGGAAATACTGTGCAGTCAGCATTTGAATTATTTATGAAGTCCACCTTTTTCGAGATTATTTTGAAGTGTATCAACGAAGAAGGTAACATTACTTTCAGTAACAAATTGACAGATCTTGACAGATAAGAATTTGAATGCTTTCTTGGCCTGCTTATTTCTGCGGGAGTGTACAAAGGTCACAATGAGGGCTTAAAGAATTTATGGAATGAAGTGCATGGCCTATATAATTTCAATAGTTCTAAGGCAAGGGACCCCTTTACAGAATTATCACGTTGTGTTCGGTTTGGTGACGCTCAGCACCGGCAACAGAATCGTAGCCCTGATAAATTGGCTCCTTTAAGGGATTTATCTAAAGAGTGGGTAAGCTCATTACATGATGCATACGAATCACACGAGAATATTACAGTTGATGAACAACTGGTAACTTTTAGTAGTAGGTGTTCATTTCCCCAGTACATCCGCTCAGAACCTGGAAAGTACGCGATATAGATATGGGCTGCATATGACATCAATAATTACTATGTCACACATCCGCAGGTGTACACAGGAAAGGGTGAAGGCCAGCCTAGGGAAATCAATGAGGGAAAAAGAGTAGTTTTAGAATATTTATCAGGGAGCGATAGAAATATCACAACAGATAATTTCTTTGCAAGTTTGGAGTTGGCGTGAACTAGCTGCAGAATTTATCGAAGCAGCTTCATGTCTCTTTGCATTCTAGTAATCAGCTACAACAGCCTCCTGTTGCCCAAAAAAGGGTAGGATAGTGACATTGCTCAGTACTATGCATTTCAGAGAGGAAATAGGTGACGGCGAAGCAGAAAAACTATTATAATTCTAGACTATAATGCAACTAAATCAGGTGATCAGGTGTAGACACAATGGGCAAGTTAGTCAGAACCTACACCAGAAAACGTATGACAAGAAGATGGACCATGGTTATATTTCATAATATTTTATAAATGAATGCCCTATTTGCTTTTCATTTGGCTGGACTTAAATCCTGACTGGAATAAAAAAAGATCCACTACAAAAGAAGAGAATTTCTTGTGGGACTGTGAACAAGTCTAGTACAGAAAAAGAAAAGTCGGCGCAGGAAAGCTTCTCTTCCTCGCCCTCCTTCTTCAGCAGAAGTTCATACGGGGGCAAAACGTGAACGGTGCTCCCTATGTGAACGTTCAGTGGATAGAAAACATTCAGAAATGTGCAGAAGATGCTTTTCTTTTGTCTGTCTTTGTTTTAAATGTAAGGAGTTCCTTTGTTTTAAATGTGACCATCTATAAGATCAAGGATTAAGACAAGATCTGTATGTGTTTGTTTACATACATTACCTGGTTTCAATAATTAATGTATGCTTTGACTTCAGTTCATTAATATAAAGAAAATACTGCCAATATATCCAGTGTTAATTACTTGGGGTCATATTGACTCCAGCGGTACTCAGTGTAACGAAAATATTCTGCTAGTAGGAGAGTTAACTTGGTAATTACGCATATTGCAGGTGAAATGTTTAACCCGTTAATTACATATAATTCTTACTTGAGAATGGCTGCACAGTCTAAATGTCATAGACTGCAAAACAATGAAAAAATTTAAGCAAACAATAGGTGATGCAAGAAATTTACTTTTTTTAACACGTTTATCACCTCTGCAGACCGTGTTGCTGCTACATTTTGTTGAAATTACGTGGAGTGATAAGAAAATTGGAGGTTCTCTGCAGAATCGGTGAGTAGAGGATTTGGAAGACATTGACGAGACATCGAGGAATAACATTTCCATGGTACTAGAATGATAATCGCCGATTGTAGAAACTGTAGGAATATATCCAACAAATACGTACTACACCGAGACGTCAAAAGTCGTAGCATACCTCTCAATAACGCGTCGCACTTCATTTAACAAAGCGTATAGCAGCAACTCGACGTGACAGGGATTCAATAAGTCGTTGGAAGCCTCCTTCAGAAATATGGAGCCATGCTGCCTCTACAGCCGTCCATGATTGCGAGACTCTGCTGGTACAGGATTTTGAGCACGAACTGACATCTCGATTATGTCCCATAAATTTCGATGGGATACATGTTGGGCGATCAGGGTGGTCAAACCATTCGCTCGAAGCCAAATCATTAGCACGAAATCTCCAGAAATTTTCTTCAAACCAACTGGGAAGAATTGTGGCCCGGTGAGATGGTGCATTGTCATTCATAAGACTTCCGTTGTTGTTAGGGAACATAAAGTCCATGAACGGCTGCAAATCGTCTCCAAGCATCCGAACATAACAAAGGAACCAGTCGACTCAATGTAAACACAGCTCACACTATTATACAGCGACCACTAGCTTGAACAGTGCCTCACGGACAACAACACTGCTCCATGGATTCGTAGGGTCAGAGCCACATTCCAGTTCCACCACCCACACTTACCAACTGAAATCCCGACTCATTCGATAAGATCGCGGTTTTCCAGTCACCTATGGTCCAACTTAGACGGTCACGAGCCCAGAAGAGGCACAGCAGGCGACGTCGTGCTGCTAGCAAAGGGATTCGCGTCGGTCGTCTGCTGCCGTAGCCCATTAACGCCCAGTTTCTCCATACTGTCCTAACGGATACGTTCGTCGTACGTCCCACATTGATTTCTGTGGTTATTTCACGCAGTGTTGCTTGTCTGTTAGCACTGACAAGTCTCCGTAAACGCCGCTGCTCGCTATCGTTATTTGAAAGCCGTAGGCTGCTGTGTTGTCCATGGTGAGAGGTAATGCTTGAAATTTCGTATTCTCGGCACAGTCTTGGCACTCTAGATTCCCTAATGATTTCCGAAATGCAATATTCGATGCGTTTGGCACCTACTACCATTGCGCGTTTAAAGTTAATTAAGCCCCGTCTTGCTGTCATAATCACTTCGAGAACTTATTCCATGAATCACATGAGTACAAATGATAGCTCCGCCGATGCATTACCCTTCTATACCTTGAGTATGCCATATCTGTATATGTGTCTATCTCTATCCCATGACTGTTATCACCTCAGCGTATTACACAAGGATACATAGCTTGTTTCCTTACTCTGTTGTCCAGAGTTCCACGAAATATAAAAATCTGCTAGATTTGGTGTAGGGATTGTGTGACACGCTATCTGAAAGCACAAATATATAAACTTCATGACTTTCTCAATGACGTTGTTGGCTATAATTCAAATAGTGCGCCCGTGATAAATATTTCCATAAGTATTATTAGCCTCTTATTAAGTATTGCAGCAACTATGTTCTATGAATAGTACAGTAAGTTGACATTCCTGAAGTTTGAAAATTATTTTACTTTACTTATCTTACAAACTGCACATATAATAGTTTCATTTCAGTTATCAGTATTTTGGCAATTAGAATATTGCATATCCAGATTCTTTGGTGATGCCCATGCTTATAAAATCATTTCCGTGTATTTCTCTGTTCATAGATTCATTAATTATTTAGTGACTGATCAATACTGTTCGTTGCTGGAGGCATTAGCGGAGATTTCTCTTCACAGATCACACGAAACTTTAAAAAGAAAAAAAAAACTATCCATTATATTTCTTCATATGGATGAATTTGCTCATCTTCAAGATAATGCGGCGTCTTTATAGTATCATAGTAGAAGAATTTGTTCTACGAAGCACAGCGGTGTCGTGATGAGATGGCGTTCTTCTCACATAGGAAGCGTACTTCTCAGGCTTTTACGTTTTAGCTTGGGCTGCTGTACCTGCAACAGAAATGGAAACGTAATGCTCAGTCGTGCAAACATGAACTGCTTCATAACTGAACCGAAAGGAAATGAACACATTTATTTTTATGTAAGACAAAGTAAGTTCCTGAGGAATATTCTATTTTACTTTGGTGTTACACCTAGCAAGGGCCAAACGTTCTCTTTATGTATTGCTAGATGCAAGAATGTGACCCCTCATAAATTAACATCATGGTCCATGTAATAGAGCATAGCTTGAAAACTTCTAAGGATCGGTTTCTATAGACTCTCACTCGTTGCAGCTGCTTTCTCGCGAAGACACTGTTGCCATTCCTTAAGCGACGTCACGGAAGAGAATGGTTGGTAAATTTCTTTGCAGAACCAACCACAATGCTACTTACGAGGGTTCAGTTACGACATTCACATGTTTATCAGATCAGCTTCAGATACATCCAGCAACTTTAGAGGGACATTATCCTTTGGATGCCAACGGCATTGCCGCAGTTGTAACACCGGTTCCCCAAGTTAAGCTCTGTCGGACTGGGCTAGCACTTGAGTGGGTGACTATCCGGTTTGCGGAGCGCTGTTGGCAAGCGTGGTATATTCAGCCCTTGTGAGGCTAACTTAGGAGGTACATGAATGAGAAGTAGCGTCTCTAGTCTTGTAAACCGACATACGGCCGGGAGAGCATGCTGCTGACCACATGCCCTACCATACCCGCATCCAGTGACGCCTGTGGGCTGAGGGTGACACGGCGGCCTGTCAGTACCATTGGGTCTTCATGGCCTATTCGAGGGGGGTTTAGTTTAATTTATTATCCTTTGGATGGTTATATTTTACGCACTATTCGCTGAAACAATCACCTAAACGGTTCTGCATGCTTTGGCTGTACTCTTTCATTCCATTACGGCCATGACTCAAACTGTAAAGGATGATAGCCATACCATAAGATAATCGGATGGGTGTGTCTGGAGGTATGCAAGTAAAGGAATCCATGATTTATCCCATTTTGTGTCTAAAATCTCAATCTCCTTTTTAGTCTTGAGAAGTGAGAATTTGTAGGAAACCGAGGTCAGTCTCAAGAGATCTAATACCTCAAACAATATTACCACAATAATCAATATGCGTGGTAAGAAAGTCAATGAATATTGCGAGTTACAGAGCTACAAATAGCTATAAAGTCTACATAACCAGTTAAATGGGTAAGAGGGTGGTTCTCCCGCTTGTAAGAAAGAAGCTGCAGTAAAGCAATATGTGTACTGAACCTATAGATCTAATAATGATTAATTCCAAACTGATAACTCACTAAGCTCTAATAATATAAATATGTCCAAGGAGAAAATAGCACCTTTTAGTAGGAAAAGGTACATCTGTAAGCCTAAAGTTGTTGTAACACTAGGGATGATTTACTGGTAATGGATCTATTCCAGGCTTTGCCGTCCTCTGACCTTTGGATTGTCTTCCCCGGGATATTATAGGGGCCCGTACCTAACAAGAGAACCTCCCCATCGCACCCCCCTCAGATTTAGTTATAAGTTGGCCCAATAGATAGGCCTTGAAAAACTGAACACAGATCAATCGAGAAAACAGGAAGAAATTGTGTGGAACTATGAAAAAAATAAACAAAATATACAAATTGTGTAGTCCACGTGCAAGATATGCAACATCAAGGATAATGTGCGTACAGTAGCGCCTGCTCCCGTGGTTGGCGCGAGGAACTGCGGAACAAGAGGTCCTTGGTTCAAGTCCTTCCTGGAGTGAAAAGTTTAATTTTTTATTTTCAGACAATTATTAATGTTCAGGCACTCACACATAATCAACTTCGCTCTCCAAAATTCCAGGACATGTTCAGATTTGCTTGGACGTATGCAAGACTTGACGGTCTACACACGGAAAAATTTGAAAACGTTAAAAACATATGTTTTGACAGAGCACAGGGAAAACTGTGCAACTGTGAAACTGTTGCATTCATTTGTTCCAGTTTATGTGACAAACTCTTATGTTTTCATCACTTTTTTGGGAGTGATTGTCACATCCACAAGAAAACCTAAATCAGGCAAGGCAGAAGAATCGTTTTACCCATTCGGCAGGTGTACAAGTTAGGTGGGTCGACAACATATTCCTGTCATGTGACGCACATGCCGTCACCAGTGTGGTACAGAATATATCAGGCGTGTTTCCCTGTGGCGGAATCGGTTGATCTACGACCTTGCGATGAAATGTTCTCGGTTCCCATTGGAGAGGCACGTCCTTTCGTCCACTAATTGCACGGTTTTGCGGTGCGGTCGCAAAACACAGACCCTAAAGTTATTACAGTGAACAGAGACGTCAATGAACGAAAGGACAGATCATAAGTTTGCGAAAATAAGAAAAGTAAACTTTTCACTCGAGGGCAGACTTGAACCAAGGACCTCTAGCTCCGCAGCTGCTCACGCTAAGGACGGGACCACAGCGCTCCTAGGTTTACATTATCATTAATGTTGCATATCTTGAGCATGAACTACTCAGTTTGTATATTTTGCTTATTTTTTTCGTAGTTCCACACAATTTCTTCCTGTTTTCTCGATTGATTTGTGTTCAGTTTTTCAAGGCCTATCCACTGTGCCAACTTATAACTAAATCTGAGGGGGGTGCGATGGGGAGGTTCCCTTCTAAGAAAAGTCTCAGGTGCACTGTTCATAACGAAGTACCAAGAGCAAAGTTACCTTCCATATGGACACTGACATGGGTTTGGAAAATATGGATCATCTCAAATCCAACCATTGATCTACACGAACGATATGTTACTTTCCACATTTTAAGGTCATTAGGTGGAAATCGTGCATCTAGATTTTAGAAAACCTGTTGATTCAATACCACTAGTGTGCATGCTCTAGGAAATATATTCGTGTGGAGCATTTCACGATTCCGGGGACCAGATGGAAAATTTAGTAACAGTATAAGTGGAAACCGTAAACCTAAATGTAGACTACAGAAGTAATATCAGGTGTTACCCAGTAAATGCAACGAGATCATCGTTATTCAAACTTGACGACAGAGATTTATTTGTATTATTTGCAATCTGAGACCATTCACATATTGTTATCTATGGACTTCCGTCTGACAGTATTTATGCTGCCATCTGATAATCTTGGAAAATGTCTATGTGGTATGAAAACTGGAAAGTTGCCCATAATGTACATGACTAAAGTGCTGTACTTCACGAAAAGTAAATTTATAGCAGCCGCTAACTACACTCCTGGAAATGGAAAAAAGAACACATTGACACCGGTGTGTCAGACCCACCATACTTGCTCCTGACACTGCGAGAGGGCTGTACAAGCAATATTCACACGCACGGCACAGCGGACACACCAGGAACCGCGGTGTTGGCCGTCGAATGGCGCTAGCTGCGCAGCATTTGTGCACCGCCGCCGTCAGTGTCAGCCAGTTTGCCGTGGCATACGGAGCTCCATCGCAGTCTTTAACACTGGTAGCATGCCGCGACAGCGTGGACGTGAACCGTATGTGCAGTTGACGGACTTTGAGCGAGGGCGTATAGTGGGCATGCGGGAGGCCGGGTGGACGTACCGCCGAATTGCTCAACACGTGGGGCGTGAGGTCTCCACAGTACATCGATGTTGTCGCCAGTGGTCGGCGGAAGGTGCACGTGCCCGTCGACCTGGGACCGGACCGCAGCGACGCACGGATGCACGCCAAGACCGTAGGATCCTACGCAGTGCCGTAGGGGACCGCACCGCCACTTCCCAGCAAATTAGGGACACTGTTGCTCCTGGGGTATCGGCGAGGACCATTCGCAACCGTCTCCGTGAAGCTAGGCTACGGTCCCGCACACCGTTAGGCCGTCTTCCGCTCACGCCCCAACATCGTGCAGCCCGCCTCCAGTGGTGTCGCGACAGGCGTGAATGGAGGGACGAATGGAGACGTGTCGTCTTCAGCGATGAGAGTCGCTTCTGCCTTGGTGCCAATGATGGTCGTATGCGTGTTTGGCGCCGTGCAGGTGGGCGCCACAATCAGGACTGCATACGACCGAGGCACACAGGGCCAACACCCGGCATCATGGTGTGGGGAGCGATCTCCTACACTGGCCGTACACCACTGGTGATCGTCGAGGGGACACTGAATAGTGCACGGTACATCCAAACCGTCATCGAACCCATCGTTCTACCATTCCTAGACCGGCAAGGGAACTTGCTGTTCCAACAGGACAATGCACGTCCGCATGTATCCCGTGCCACCCAACGTGCTCTAGAAGGTGTAAGTCAACTACCCTGGCCAGCAAGATCTCCGGATCTGTCCCCCATTGAGCATGTTTGGGACTGGATGAAGCGTCGTCTCACGCGGTCTGCACGTCCAGCACGAACGCTGGTCCAACTGAGGCGCCAGGCGGAAATGGCATGGCAAGCCGTTCCACAGGACTACATCCAGCATCTCTACGATCGTCTCCATGGGAGAATAGCAGCCTGCATTGCTGCGAAAGGTGGATATACACTGTACTAGTGCCGACATTTTGCATGCTCTGTTGCCTGTGTCTATGTGCCTGTGGTTCTGTCAGTGTGATCATGTGATGTATCTGACCCCAGGAATGTGTCAATAAAGTTTCCCCTTCCTGGGACAATGAATTCACGGTGTTCTTATTTCAATTTCCAGGAGTGTAGATAGTTAATCACAATGTCTGCGATTTACAAAGCATAGTAATACGAAATGTAACGATCAGGCAACTGTTTCCGGTAGAACACATAGAGATCTACGACATTTAAAGAAAAACTGAGTTCTTTTCTTAGAAACAAATAGTTTAAAAACAATGGCATGACCCTTATTTGAATACTAATGAAATGCTAGGCTCGATTTCAGGTCGGAACACCAAGTGGATAAAGGCATGTACAAAGGAGGGCGCGAATAATTACAGCGTTAGTGCAGCAGAATATTGTGCGGAAAATTCTCGAAGATAGACGCCGTATTTCGCTAGAAAAGTGCATTGAAATCGTCAAAATATGGGTGCCAGATTGAACATTACGAACATTCTTAGGCCCACTTATGAAAATATCACATACCGATAAAACTGGAGTAATAGTTGTTTGTACTGAGGAGTCGTCCTTTTCAAACTCCAGCCGTGAGTGGAACAGGAAGAAGTCTTCATATATATGACTCAGTACAGGTACCGACTACGATACAATGAGCAATGACAGCAAAGAACAGACCCAGATATACACACATAAGAAGTTTTGCATCATCTCGGTTCCGAGAGTTCCAGAAGCTGTACAAATTAGAGAAGGCTAGGGGGAGGCTAAAAACCCGTTCCCCTTCCTTTATAGCTGAGGCATCTGTTTCACGTCTTTCGACTCTGACAGTGCTATTTAAATAACCTTTAGGACCCCGTTTTCTGTCCCTGTTGCCTTTAAAATTTCAAAGAGTTGGTGGAGTATAGTCGACATTGTCTAAGGCTTGCTCTGAATCTACAAATGCTATAAACGTGTGTTTGTCACCATTCAAACTGTCATTTAAGAGAAGTCATTTAAGAGAAGTCGTGGGTCAGTATCGTCTTGTGTGTTCCAGTATTTCTCCAGAACCCAACGTGATGCCCCACAATGTCGCCCTCTACAGGTTCGTCCATTTTTATGTACATAGTTTGTGTCAGTATTTTGAAAACATGACTTACTAAACTGAGGATTGGCAGGACTTGTAAATGTGAGCACCCCCTATTTGTGAAACTGAAATAACTACATTCTTTCTGAAGATTGTGGGCTTTACACCTATCACCTACATCTTGCATATCTGGTGCAGTAATTTTTCCATCGCTGGGTCTCCGAAGAATCTCAGTATTTCTGAGGGAATGACGGCTATTCCAAGGGTCTTGTTCTCACTTACGCTTTCGATTGCTCTGTGAGATTCCTCTAGAAGTATTATATCTCTCATCTCATTCTACAAAATTTCCTCTAGTTGGTTCCCCTTATATAGCCCCTTTTATATATTACTTCTGCCTTTAGCTTTCCCTTATTTGCCTGTCATCTCAGCTCTTGATATTCATAACACTACTTTTCTCCAGAGGTCTATTTAATAATTCTTTAGGTGGATATGTCTTTTCCACACTTATGTATACTTCTACAACATCGTATTTAGCCTTTTTAGCCATTGCCGCTTAGCCATTTTGCACTATCTCTCTGTTTCATTTTTGAGATCTGTGTTCCTTCTTGCGTGTTTCATTTTCACAATTTTTATATTGTCTCATTTCGTATCTCCTTCGTTACCTAGGGATTTCTACGAGGACTTTATTTTTTACCTAGGTGCTCCTGTGGTGCCTAAGCTATCTCACCTCGCATTATTATTCTGTTGTATATTATTTCTCTGCTGAAGTCCAACGTGGCCTAATGTCGACTCTGAAACTCTCAACAACGACTGCTGATTCCAATTCACCCATGTTCCACCTCACTAACACAGCAATGTACTAACTTGGTCCCCAGTTCAAGCAGCAAGCAGTAATCGAAAGCTAATATGGCGGTGGGGAGAAATTCAAAACCATTCACAAACTATTTAAGAAAAAGCCCTCCGAGATGGTGAATTCAGCCCAGTTGTATTAAGTAAATAGGACAGGAAATTTTTAAAAGTCCAAGATGGTGCAACTAGCTCATTTTTGCTAGTGGCAGTTATGATATCCTGTTGAAAAGTATTGCAACAATCTAGAATTTGCACAGTGCGCAAAATTATTGTAGCGACCTGTATTTTAATCGAAAATTCGTAAAGTTATTGACGATTCTGATATAAGTTACAGTATTTCTGTGGGGAAGATTTCTGTGTTATTTATTTAAATTACGTCTGATACTCACTGATACAACTGTCAGCTGCGTTCCTCAACAAACAAAGTTATGCCACACTCGTTGTAAGGTGCAATATACATTAAAATGAAATACTTACAGATCTAAAAGGTCTGCATTATTTATCGAAATTTTACATTCTGCTTCTGCTAGTTTTTTACAACTGCAGAGAATTCGTCTTAGATACCATAATATAGTTATTAACATAATTGAATTTGCAACTGATGACTAAATTTTATCCTCAAAAAGTTATACGATTGTCAGGTGTTATAATTTTATTTTCATATCTAAAATAAAATTTCTGCCAAAAATACATAAGTATACTGCTGTATGTACAGTATATATGTATATATTGATGTAGCTCACAGTATTCACATGTCTGTATTATTGATCAGTTAAATATAATTACACACAAAATGATAATTATATGAAAACATTGAAGTTATCTGTGTTTCTATAAAACATATCTTCAGCTACAAAGAGAGAAGAATGTTATGTAACTTGCACTTGACGCCTTACCGTGTCTTTGGACCCCCAAATTAAGCGCCTCAATGGTATTTCCGTACCAAAATTATCTGTATTGTTGATGTTGAAACATTTATTAGTTATAATAATGCTTCAACTACTAGAAGAGAGCATTTATTGTTTAAATAACACTTACACCTGAAACATGACTGTGGATTAAGAGCCTCCAATGCCATTTAAATGTCAAATTATTATATGACATTACGAAACTCATGTGGCTACAATACATTCTGCAGTAACAGTTGACACTTTATCTTCGTCTTAAATCTTCTATAAAACCCATATTAGCTAAAAAATAAGATGACAGCTACTATAAGAGTGAACTTATTGTATAACTTACACTTAAAGACTAGTACATAATTATCACTCTCAAATGAAGTGTGTAGTGGTATTTTCAAATCTGAACTATTGTATAATAGCACAGACAACATGTAGCTATACATAAAGTAGTGTAGTAATATGTAGCTGACAGTGCATCAAAAGCCAAAACGAAGCTAAGAACAAAAGTGAACATGGCAAAGCATCTTCTCACAGATGAAGACGATAATGCACGAAGAAAACGTACTTAAGATTATTAATCGGAAATATACTTTTGTTTTTATTAATGGCGGAAGTGCACATATATTTATCAGTTAATATGATTATTTTCTTAGTATGAAAGTACAGCAGTAATATATTCCAAGCAAGTGTGGCAATACTGAAGTAGCTTAATTGTTATATAAGATTTTTAAGAACTATGCATGGCACATACATTGACAGCACTGATATAACTTTCAGATTAAGCTGTAGCTACTAACGAGTTTAGCGAGATAATTGTATCACAGTTTAAAACTAATAATTGTTTGTTATACTTCTCAAAACACTTGCTTAACTTTGGTTAAACTGATATCACAACACTCAGCCTGACGTTCTAGTGACACACGTGGTAGAGCATTACCTTCATCTTTCAGTACAACATGTTGACCATATTTTGCTTATAATGCTAACTTCTCCTACATCTCAGCATTACTGAAAACTTGTAAAAATGATAGGTAACACCATTTACTTCAATGAACCACCAATTTCATATCATCAGATTTAAATGACAACGTTCTGTGTATTTTAGATGTGAAGAAACCATTTCAAAACTAGACAAGCATCATAGAACAATTTGGATGAGAAAACATTAAATTTGAGGCTTCATTGTGCCTTATACCATAACTAGAGCTAAGAAATGGAATCAATTACATTCTTTCACTAACTTTCAGTAATTCAGAAGGCCTATTTCTTTGTGTGCTTGCGTGATGAGATTAGTATTTGAGCCAGGATGTGGTATCTGCAGTTATAAGTTTTGAAAGACTAGTCTCACTATGTTACCTAAATTAGGCTGTGCATTAAGTTTATCAGCCTGATTACAATGTTATTTTTAAACGAAATGTGTTTATAAATGAAAATAGATTTGGGACACTCGTTTCATTTCAGCCTTCAGAATCATTTCCTAGGAATAAGTTCTGAATGATATGTGTTTGTGTGTGTGTGTGTGTGTGTGTGTGTGTGTGTGTGTGTGTATGTGTGTTTTGTTGACGTATTTTAGATGCAGAAATTCTGCCATTTATGTATTTTGTGAACTTTTTTGGCTAAATAGTCATGAACGTGAAGTAAGAAATTCATATCGTTCAGATAGTTTTGACAACAACGAGGATGGGTGCTCTGGGGTTATATTGTGATTTCACTTTAACACTTGCCTGTAATTGACTATTTTACTTTGCCAGTATACTGCCATTGTTGGGGAGGGGATGGGATGGGATACAATGGCGTTTCACATAATGATGATGTCATTGACAGAGGTCATATGTCACTGGTAACAGTGAAGGCATCACTGATACAGATGGGGAGGACTGTGATGTTACATGTGGGACAATGACTTGCTCACATGACATGTGAAGGGCAAACAAAGTTGTCTGCATTCCGTATACATATAGTTATAAATGTTCGTTACACGATGATGTATGATTAAATTGCTCTATCAGCAGGGAAGGAAACCATGTCATCGGGAAGTAAGTTAGAGAACTACATTTAACATTGTCGATCGAAGAACAGAAACTAGTGACAATCCATGCGACTTTCTGGCGTTTATAGATTATACGTAAGACGCAATTAAGAGATTAACTACACAATCATTAAGATATAAACTAACTGATCGTACATTATACGACAGATACTTTAATTTTGTTAAATTATAATTTGTTATTCCATGTTTGACGAAGTCGAAGATCCACAGTAAGCTGATCGTTCTGCAAATTTGGGTTATGTACAGTTTCTCTTTGCGTTGCGTACAGTAGTATATCTCTGTACGTTACTCAGTTTTGTCGATTTTTTTATGTCGAGTAGTTGTCTCCTGTTCGAATTGTGGACAATAATGCAGACACTTTATTCGAATGCATACTGACTAATTTCCTTTTATTTCTGGGACCATAAAAGTATGACTCCCCAAGGTGTCGTCGTCCACTTCTTATTTCTTTGCAAGCAACTTAGTCTTTTGAAATTTTTGGGATACTTATTATTTCAGTTTTCTTCGAATGCATTACTGTATCTGTATCCTTATCCATTCAACTCTGCCAGCTCTTCATCTGCTGCTCACACAGCAGATTTGGTTCAAATGGATGCTAACTGACTTAGTTGTTTCCTTGTCTATGGAAGTATGGCTCCTCCTTATCCACTTTTCATTTGGCTTGATTTGCAGCTTTTCCATATAATTCTAGCATAAGCATTATCGGACTGCCATTGATATCTAGCTATTAGAGTTTTTTTTTCTACTGATGCAAGTATGAAGAGTTCAATGCGTGACAATAGCCTCATCATTTCTAACGACATGGATGTAGAAGTACACTTGACAGCAAAAAAAGGGGGCCACTCCTGTATTTCAATGTGTAGGCCGCACCTGACTGTATGCAACCAACGTATTCGTAGCATTTTTTTCTCAAATTTGTCATTATTTCGCAGCTTCAAACATGGCTGCATTCAATACACTGGAGGTACGAATTAAAATTAATGACAATGAATGAAAAACGCCCTCAGTCACTACACCCATTAGAACTAAAAGCTGCTGAAGAGTATGCTGAAAGTATTGTAAACAAAATTTAAACTGAAATCATACACAGGCACCAAGAGAAATTAGAAGCCATGCTACTAAAACTGCATCAGCAACAGGACAGCTAAACATCCAACAAAACACAGTTTTATGAAAGTGTCATTAACTATACTGACATCACCTTCAGTGGAAAAGAACAACATCTACTCAGGAAAGGGCTAAAACACAATGCAAAACCCGGATTAAGTAACAATTAACTAAAAATCCTCATCATACACACTAAAAAAAGCAGCTGATTTACTTTACCTAAATAACACTGAGCAGACTGTCCTAGCACTCAACATAAATAAAACTGTACAGAAGATCATAAGTAACAATTATGGGACGCCCAAAGCCGTCTATCGAGATAGAAAGCTAGTAAACAGCACAAATATGAAACTCAATACTAACAGCCCCAAGGAACTGAAAGCTGACAAAAGCAGTTGTATAATAATTATGATCAAAGATGAATACATCACTAAAACACTGACTTTCTTTTCTGAAACCAACATTACAGAGCTGAAACAAGATCCAACTATAAAATTACAAAAAAGAAACAGAAAAATGGTTAATAAATGAAATTTACTCTTCACAGAAAAACAAGCAAAAACATGCATATTAATGAATCCCACAGCTCCAAGACTGAGACCTCTACCCAAGACCCATAAACCCCAAGTCCCATTGAGGCCTATTGTTAATTCTAAAAATACACCTTCCTCCAAAGTCCCCCAATTACAGAACGAAATTCTGATGCAGTTTTATATGTTTGAGAAATGGTACTCGGTTAAGAATGCAAATGAATTGGCAACTAAAATTAAAGATATAAATATTCCTTCAGGTGCCAGGTTTACCTCTTTTGATGAAACTATCCTATTTACAAATGTACCAACTGAAGAAATAATGTACATAATCTTTGAAAACTTAATAAAAGACAAAACATTGTCAATTGGAGAAACATCAGAAGTCTAGAACGTGTTGCAGCTAATACTGTCTCACAATTACTTTACATTTAATGGGGAAGTTTACAGATAGAATGAAGGTCTTGCCGTGGGTAGTAGCGTATATAGTTTTCTGGCAGACATATTTCTTAGTCATCTGGAAAGTAAGTTCTTTAATGAAGACAACAGCCTCAAAACCAAGATAATATATTACTGGAGACATGTTGATGATACCTTGCCGCTATTCCACGGAATAAGAGGTGAGATCGAAGAACTACTTGCAGTATTCAGTTCTTTCCACAAAAACGTAAAATTCACAATATAACATGAGGACAACAAAAGCACAAGTTTCATAGATTAAAATCACCAACCATCAACAAAAAATAAGTTCAGCATACACAGAAACGCACATATACAAACAGTGGACAACTGGTCATGCCATTCCACCACACTGAGAAATTCTGTATTTAGGACCATGCTACACAGAGTACACTTCCTTGACTTGGAAGAAAACACACTCAAGAAAGAAACAGATACAACAAAGAGCAAGCAATGTGTACCCAGACAAAACAAAAGACAGACAAATACACAAGGGTAAGACAAAGAAATGCCACACTGTGAAAGAAGAACAAATATTAGTCAGTATCCCATACCTGTGTCCCATACCACAAAAAATTGCGAACCTTTTCTTTAAAAAAAATAAGTGTAACAGTTTCATTGTCAACTAATAATAAGCTAGGGCACTTACTCGTAACATGAAATCAAATACGCAAAATACAACAACAGTAGAATGTACAAAATATCATGCCCCAGCTGTCCTGCCTACTACGTAGGGAAAACAGGCAGAAAACTCAAAACCCATTTTCAAGAACACGCAAATGCTTTCAGGCTCAGTCATTGCACAACATTTGTTGGAGACGAAACATGTCATCAACAATCTAGAAAACAATTTGGTAGTGTTACATGATGAAGCCTGTTTGAACAACTAGAATATAACTCCACAAAATAAAAAGAAACAGAATATATGGTAAATGAAATAACAGATTTCGCAACCCACAGCTATTTCAATAATTTTAAAGAACTATTCTAATGTTATTTCCTTCCTATGTCAATTGTTTCCTGCACATGTCAGTTGTTTAATAGTTACATCTTCATCATTACAAGTAAATTGATTTTTGACTACACCATGTACAAAAACATCTGTAAAAGTTATGCCTGAAGGCGTCTTTCAGTTCATACCTCCAACATAGCATAGCACTATCGCAGATCATCTAAACGTCAAAACCCTATGCAGTACGGTCGTCGGACAATATAAAAACAGTGGGTTCCATAAGAGACTGCAAGAAAATTCTGCTCTGAATGGCCAATGTAAACAAATACCATCGTGAAACAAATAGTAGGGAACACGTTATTGGAGATGAGACAGTCCTTAACGTTTATAAATTTATATTACAATACGTGATACTGCGAAGAGGCGTAAAATACTGAAGTTTTAACCAGTGGCAGTTTACTGTGATGAATGTCCGAACCGGGCAATAGATGAGGATACTCTATTACTGCACCAGGAACGCCATAAAGCTTATATTGCCCCTGAGAAGTAACCACGAAAGGTATGTAATAATCTGCAAGACACACGTGTGAAACGCCATGAAGTAAAGTTGTGGTGACGGCTGGGGAGTAGAACACAGAAAAAAAATATCAAATATGTTCACCAATAGCGTGATATTGGAACTGGAAATGACGTTATGAATGATTTTATCCTGGCAAGAATTGGACCACAGCACTTTTCACTGTTGTCTTACATCTACAAATGGACATGAAATATGTATTTTATCTTCACCAGTAGCGAGATGTGCACTTGTATGGCTAGAGGTAATGCAACAAATAGTTCTGTGCTGTCTGGGACTGAGATACCACGCATTTCGTTATTGTTAACCCACAGGAAGAGGCGTCAACTATCAAATTCCCTTTCACTAGTAGTTACAATGGCGCCATTCGTAGGGACGTGGAGGAGTTTGGCATTGAGAGCAAAGATTGAAATGATGGGACAGTATCTTCTCGAATGGTTCAAAACCAGATAAAAGTTGGAATCTGAGCTCGAATCCCATTACAGTGTCAACATTTTCAACATCTCAAGCTCACTTACAATAAGAAATGAACGTTGTATGACCTTACATGACGATTGGTTTGTGAACTGAAATAACATTATTAGTGCAAGAAATCTTACTAGAGACATAGTCTCTGCAAGCAGCAACTTCCACCTCTGTGAGCCAAAATTAATCCAAGTCTGTTCCTGTCAGTAGCGAATGAACTTGTCTAAGTTAGTTAGTTACGTGTTCCACTGATCAGTCTCACGGTAGCCATCATGAGGTGGAATGTGTGAAGTGCATAAGAAATGCACACATGTATCAAGGCTTTTTTAAGCTTAAAATTGTTATTACCTACCCCATTGCCTTAAATGGCACAGAATGCATATATTATACCTATCGATCTATTCATTCATATTCAGGAATTCATCTATGCTATAGAAGGAGTTGCCAAGGAGATATAATTTCAGTTTATTTTTGAAAATATTACTGTTGTCTGTCAGGCATTTTATTTCATCTGGTAATATATCGAAAAGTTTTACTGCTGCTTAATTTACCCCTTACTGTGCCGAAGATAGGTTAAGTAAAGTATAGTGAAAATCTTTCTTTCTTCTGGTATTATTATCATGAATATCACTGTTGTTTTTTAACTGGTCCATGTTGCAGAGAAGAAATGTATTACTGAGTAAATGTGTTGTCAGGCTGTTGTAAGAATTCCTACCCCTTTAAACAGATGCCTACAAGACGTGCAACTATGAGCCCCACACATTACACTATCCATTATCTTTTGAGCAGTGATTACTTTTTGCCTTAATGCTGGGTAACCTAAAAATATTATTTCGTATGACATCAGATACGAAAGTATGCAAAGAATGTTTGCTTACTAATTTTTATTTTCTCAAAATTGGCAATTATTTTGACTGCAAAAGTTGCTGAACTTAGTCACATTAAGAAATATGAAATATTCATTTTACATTTAAGATTCTTATCTCTACATATACCCAAAAACTTATTATGCTCCAACTCTTCTGTGTATCGCTTAGCTATTTCCTTTGAACTAGTCTCACCAATTTTTTCGCCTACACTTAAGGAATGGTTGTTAAATACATTAGCTACTTGTGTACTGTTGATTAAGATGGTCTCATTCTAATTGTAATACTACCTACCCCAGTGGTTATTTATCCTGTTTCCCCTCAAACAACATTCCATACTGTTAATTTCATCTGTAACACACATATTTCTTGATTTCCTGACTACTTTTCTCAATATGTTACAATAATTTTCATAGTGTAAAAATACTTCTAGGTCTTTACTAATTCTTGCTGTCCCATACAGATTTCTTTTTCTTTCTGAAGACAGTTTAACACCTATAGTAATCCAAAATTTCTTTGTAAACTCTTTGGTGTTATATTTAGTTTCTTTTTTGGAAACAATTTTCAAAAACTGTTATAAATTTATCAAGAAATATGTTGCATGTATTATTAACCTTTGGCTCACTGTATATATCTCAGCAGTTAATATTTCTTAAGTTTTCTCTTAAATGCTGTATAGATGCTGGGTTGAGGAACCTTACACTTTTACTTAAGCTTTCTGAACTGTACATGCTGCTTTGTTTTTTAGGTTTGTTAATTGTGCATTGAGGTCTGATAATCCATTTATCGCAGCAAAAGCGTGTGTTAGTATTACATCCTCTTGCTGAACAAATACATTATTTATTGGAATGCTACTGTCTTGAGCTATACTTGTAGGGAAATTGATTACTTATTCTAAGTTATATGTCATTAATAACATGTCTGGTTCACTTTTCCCGTCAGAATTGCTTAGAAAATTTACATTGAAATCACTACAGATTAATAATTTCTTCTTGTGTCTTAAGACAGGATAATACGGAATAAAATTTTTTTATGAATTTCTCCCAAACTCCTAATGGGGACCTGTACACTGTTGCTAATATAAAAACTACAACATATAGCTGCAGTTCACATGCACAAACTTCAAAGTGCTAATGGACAGAACATTTCCTTACGTCTATAGTTTTGTATTTATGCCCCTGTTTTGTGTAAATGTTAACTCCTCCTTTACCGTGTTCGATATGCAAGGGTAATATGCTAAATTATACTAATTTATAGTGACACTTTTCACACAGTTACATGGTGTTTAGACAGATGAATTATATCAGTCTCATTATTAATTTTGACATCATCGAAACACACTAAACGCTCATATATTTTTTCCCTTGATATTTTGATGAAGTAAATTGATACTACCCAAGGCTTTATCACTATTTACTGTACATGAAGCTTGTTTTATTTTTTTTTCTTGATTGTTGTCTGTCTGGACTTTGGCTTTAACCTAAACTCCAGACAGACAGCAATCAAGATAAGTGTTGTAATGTTGATTTGGAACTACGCCACAGCCCTAAGCTCTTTGGTGCAAATGGCTCTGAGCACTATGGGACTCAACTGCTGTGGTCATAAGTCCCCTAGAACTTAGAACTACTTAAACCTAACTAACCTAAGGACATCACACACATCCATGCTCGAGGCAGGATTCGAACCTGCGATCGTAGCAGTCGCACGGTTCCGGACTGCGCGCCTAGAACCGCGAGACCACCGCGGCCGGCCCTAAGCTCTTTCCCTGGCGTTACTGGAGGTGAAGAGTGTATGTTTGTGGCTGTTAAATACTAGTAACTTCGGCGGGATTCGTACCCACACCTCAGATATGAGAAGCTAGCCTGAGTCCTATCAGACACAGAATTTCAGATGGCTTAGTGTCATGTTTTTGTCATAATGGAATACGCAGCACATGGTACGAGAAGAATTCACTTCCCCTTGAGCTTTTGTTGTCAATAACTTATTCGTGGTCTGGTAGTCAAGGTCATGCAGGGTGAATGCAGAACCATGATATCTGACCAATCGTTTTCCTTTCTTTTTAAGCTGTATTCGGTCTGTCCGCCAAGAGCATTAGCCTGGCGGAAGGTCAGTGAGAGTTCCATTCATTTTCTAAGCAGCCAGTAATAGAAAAATCTTGCGGAAACACGTTTGTGAAAGGTCTCTTAGTTGTTTGTCATGATAAGACACATTTCAGCGCCATCAGCCAGTGGTCGCTTGATACAGACCAGCGTCCACCCGACTTATCGCGACGCATTGGGCATAGAGCCTGTTATCTCGAGCGGACTTTTCTGCACTCGAATTAGTGAGTATGACATTATTGCCTCATGTGATGAAATGCTATGTTTCAGCTTGCTTCATGGCGATTTTGTATGGCATGTTGCTTTAAGCGAGTTTAACTATGGTCTTCTGTTCAAGTTTGTAGTATAGATTGTGCTATGATAAGTAGGATGCGCCCTGTACGGAGTGAGCGGTTTCGACGAACTCAAGTTGTATCGTTTGAACTTTTTGAGCTAAGTTGATCACCATTCAGGAAAGAAATTTCTGAGATTTACTACTATGATCAATGACAATGTATCCGATATTAGGCAGGTTTGACGACCAATTAACCTTGGGTGATACTTGCCATCTGTAGGCACATTGAGGTTAAAAGAAAGGAAGGATACGGTACATCATCTCGTCAAAAACGAGATTAGACGCGAAGCAGTAATCGAGCTGGGAAGGACGGGAAGAAAGTTGGCTGTGCCCTGTCGAACGATTGCTCCTTAGATTTGTTGAAATAGATATAAGGAGGTCATTGTAAACTTAAATCAGTGCGGCCTGATGGCGATTTGAAGTACCATATGGTAATTTCGTGAGGATAATATACTGGGTAAACCACAACAAACATTATCTCAAATGATTATATGTATACGTCCGTAAAATGAATTGTTCTTATACATCTGGTGGCACAGCTAAGATGTTTTGTGCTATGAACTAAGTTAAAGATGAAGTCTTTTGTTATAGTCCAATAGCATTTTTGGACAACAACGCAAATACTTCAATGTAGGGTAGTTGCTGAATGAAACACAGTTAACACAGTTTTCAGTGATACTGTTTCATCAACATATTCGTGTGTTTTCAGTTGCAGTTCCTCACTATTTTCTGTATCTTATCTCTATAACTACTGTTTACTGAAAGCAGCAAGACGCCTTATCATGACACCATTTCTAAAGATGTTTTTCTCGGGTATAGCCGTTTGTAGCTCGTCTACAACACACTTTCCTGTCCTCTTTATGCGTATTCCTGCGTGGCATCGGGTCCCTACAACGTAGAACAGACCGAAGACATAGAAAAAGTTCACAGAAGGGCACATTGTTTTGTATCATCAGGGAACAGGGGAGATTGTGTCACGGATGTAGTAAACGAATGAAAGTCACTGAAACGTAGGCGTTTCACATTGAGGCGAGGTGTTTTCACTAAATCCAATGGCCAACCTCCTCCGCTGAAAGCCACGATAATTTCATTACCACGACACACAAAGGAGACCTCACCGCTGTGATAAGAGACGTCAGTGCTTGCACTGTAGGGTTCAGTTGTTCATTATTCGCATGCACTTTTTGAGGGCAGAATGGTAGGGAAATAATGTTATATTGTTTCAGAGACCTCCTGCGAAACACTTAACTGTGAATTGCAGAGTATTCATGCTGATGCAGTCAAGCAAGGGTAACAGGAAGGAGGGAGGGGACTAGCAATGCGGAGGAGTACAGAAGAGCAATATAAAAGTGTGTACAGTTTTCAAAGTATTCGTTACTCAGAGGTATGCAAAAGCTCGTTTTACCTTAGGACAGAGAGAAACGGAATGAATGTTGGCAGAACGAAGAATGTATTATACTTAAGAGGACATTGGTTGTGAGGGGACTGGTAGAGGACAGTAAAGAAAAAAGAAATGAAACGAAAATGTTTACTTACAATGGAAACCATTACATTTGTTCATAATGTGTTTGGAGAATGGGATAGAACGGCAACTATGGTGATGATGTAAGAGAGGAAAGAGAGAGTGAGAGACAGAATGGAGCAGAAATTAACAATGAATAAATGTAAGACGAAATCGTTTGCATAATTTTTGGAGGATGGAAGGAAAGAGAGACATATATTTGAAATAACACAAAATATTTTTCAAAACTTCATTTAAACTGATTACTTTGCTATAAATGAAATAAAAAGATAATATTTAACAAAACATATGTTCAAAAGAAACTCATTTCAATTAAAAATGCAACTCAAAGAAAAAACTAGCCCAAATTTTATTTTATATGTGCTAAGTGACCTTTCACCTCCCCCCATGAACCATGCACCTTGCCGTTGGTGGGGAGGCTTGCGTGCCTCAGCGATACTGATGGCCGTACCGTAGGTGCAACCACAACGGAGGGGTATCTGTTGAGAGGCCAGACAAACATGTGGTTCCTGAAGAGGGGCAGCAGCCTTTTCAGTAGTTGCAGGGGCAACAGTCTGGATGATTGACTGATCTGGCCTTGTAACATTAACCAAAACGGCCTTGCTGTGCTGGTACTGCGAACGGCTGAAAGCAAGGGGAACCTACAGCCGTAATTTTTCCCGAGGACATGCAGCTTCACTGTATGATTAAATGATGATGGCGTCCTCTTGGGTAAAATAATCCGGAGGTAAAATAGTATCCCATTCGGATCTCCGGGCGGGGACTACTCAAGAGGACGTCGTTATCAGGAGAAAGAAAACTGGCGTTCTACGGATCGGAGCGTGGAATGTCAGATCCCTTAATCGGGCAGGTAGGTTAGAAAATTTAAAAAAGGAAATGGATAGGTTTAAGTTAGATATAGTGGGGATTAGTGAAGTTCGGTGGCAGGAGGAACAAGACTTTTGGTCAGGTGATTACAAGGTTATAAATACAAAATCAAATAGGGGTAATGCAGGAGTAGGTGTGATAATGAATAAAAAAAAAATAGGAGTAGGGGTTAGCTACTACAAACAGCATAGTGAACACATTATTGTGGCCAAGATACACACAAAGCCCATGCCTACTACAGTAGTACAAGTTTATATGCCAACTAGCTCTGCAGATGATGAAGAAATAGATGAAATGTATGACGAGATAAAAGAAATTATTCAGGTAGTGAAGGGAGACGAAAATTTAATAGTCATGGGTGACTGGAATTCGTCAGTAGGAAAAGGGAGAGAAGGAAACATAGTAGGTGAATATGGATTGGGGGGAAGAAATGAAAGAGGAAGCCGCCTTGTAGAATTTTGCACAGAGCATAACTTAATCATAGCTAACACTTGGTTCAAGAATCATAAAAGAAAGTTGTATACCTGGAAGAATCCTGGAGATACTAATAGGTATCAGATAGATTATATAATGGTAAGACAGAGATTTAGGAACCAGGTTTTAAATTGTAAGACATTTCCAGGGACAGATGTGGATTCTGACCACATCTATTGGTTATGAACTGCAAATTGAAACTGAAGAAACTGCAAAAAGGTGGAAATTTAAGGAGATGGGATCTGGATAAACTGAAAGAACCAGAGGTTGTAGAGTGTTTCAGGGAGAGCATTAGGGAAAAATTGACAGGAATGGGGGAACGAAATACAGTAGAAGAAGAATGGGTAGCTCTGAGGGTTGAAGTAGTGAAGGCAGCAGACGATCAAGTAGGTAAAAAGACGAGGGCTAATAGAAATCCTTGGGTAACAGAAGAAATATTGAATTTAATTGATGAAAGGAGAAAATATAAAAATGCAGTAAATGAAGCAGGCAAAAAGGAATACAAGCGTCTCAAAAATGAGATCGACAGGAAGTGCAAAAATGGCTAAGCAGGGATGGCCAGAGGACAAATGTAAGGATGTAGAGGCTTGTCTCACTAGGGGTAAGATAGATACTGCCTACAGGAAAATTGAAGAGACCTTTGGAGAGAAGAGAACCACTTGTATGAATATCAAGAACTCAGATGGCAACCCAGTTCTAAGCAAAGAAGGGAAGGCAGAAAGGTGGAAGGAGTATATAGAGGGTTTATACAAGGGTGATGTACTTGAGGACAATATTAATGAAATGGAAGAGGATGTAGATGAAGCTGAAATGGGGGATATGATACTGCGTGAAGAGTTTGACAGAGCACTGAAAGACCTGAGTCGAAACAAGGCTCCAGGAGTAGACAACATTCCATTAGAACTACTGATGGCCTTGGGAGAGCCAGTCATGACAAAACTCTACCATCTGGTGAGTAAGATGTATGAGACAGGCGAAATACCCTCAGACTTCAAGAAGAATATAATAATTCCAATCCCAAAGAAAGCAGGTGTTGACAGATGTGAAAATTACCGAACTATCAGTTTAATAAGTCACAGCTGCAAATTACTAACGCGAATTCTTTACAGACGAATGGAAAAACTGGTAGAAGCGGACCTCGGGGAAGATCAGTTTGGATTCCGTAGAAATGTTGGAACACGTGAGGCAATACTAACCTTACGACTTATCTTAGAATAAAGATTAAGAAAAGGCAAACCTACGTTTCTAGCATTTGTAGACTTAGAGAAAGCTTTTGACAATGTTGACTGGAATACTCTCTTTCAAATTCTGAAGGTGGCAGGGGTAAAATACAGGGAGCGAAAGGCTATTTACAATTTGTACAGAAACCAGATGGCTGTTATAAGAGTCGAGGGGCATCAAAGGGAAGCAGTGGTTGGGAAGGGAGTGAGACAGGGTTGAAGCCTATCCCCGATGTTATTCAACCTGTATATTGAGCAAGCAGTAAAGGAAACAAAAGAAAAATTCGGAGTAGGTATTAAAATTCATGGAGAAGAAGTAAAAACTTGAGGTTCGCCGATGACATTGTAATTATGTTAGAGACAGCAAATGACTTGGAAGAGCAGTTGAACGGAATGGACAGTGTCTTGAAAGGAGGATATAAGATGAACATCAACAAAAGCAAAACGAGGATAATGGAATGTAGTCAAATTAAATCGGGTGATGCTGAGGGAATTAGATTAGGAAATGAGACACCTAAAGTAGTAAAGGAGTTTTGCTATTTAGGGAGTAAAATAACTGATGATGGTCGAACTAGAGAGGATATAAAATGTAGAATGGCAATGGCAAGGAAATCGTTTCTGAAGAAGAGAAATTTGTTAACGTCGAGTATAGATTTAAGTGTGAGGAAGTCGTTTCTGAAAGTATTTGTATGGTGTGTAGCCATGTATGGAAGTGAAACATGGACGATAACTAGTTTGGACAAGAAGAGAATAGAAACTTTCGAAATGTGGTGCTACAGAAGAATGCTGAAGATAAGGTGGGTAGATCACGTAACTAATGAGGAGGTATTGAATAGGATTGGGGAGAAGAGAAGTTTGTGGCACAACGTGACTAGAAGAAGGGATCGGTTGGTAGGACATGTTTCGAGGCATCAAGGGATCACAAATTTAGCATTGGAGGGCAGCATGGAGGGTAAAAATCGTAGAGGGAGACCAAGAGATGAATACACTAAGCAGATTCAGAAGGATGTAGGTTGCAGTAGGTACTGGGAGATGAAGAAGCTTGCACAGGATAGAGCAGCATGGAGAGCTGCATCAAACCAGTCTCAGGACTGAAGACCACTACAACAACAAGTGACCTTTCACTGGCTCTCAGTGAGGAAAATAGAAGAAAGAGACGGCATAAAAAAGTTTTAAAGTCTCTAATGTATTGTCCAGAATAGCGCCTTATTTTGTACTTCCGTCGTGCGTCTTGACATAAAATCTATAAAAGCACTCCGTCTTCAGGCCACAAGTGGCCCATCGGGAGCATCCGACCGCCGTGTCATCCTGAGTTGAGGATGCAGATAGCAGAGTCGTGTGGTCAGCACGCCGCTCTCCCGGTCGTTACGATGGTTTTCTTTGACCGGAGCCGCTACTATTCGGTCGAGTAGCTCCTCAATTGGCGTCACGAGTCTGAGTGCACCCCTAAATATGGCAACAGCGCATGGCGGCCTGGATGGTCACCCATCCCAGTGCCGGCCACACCCGACAGTGCTTAACTTCCATGATCTCACGTGAACCGGTGTATCCACTGCGGCAAGGCCGTTGCCCATAGAATTTATAATCTGTTCGACATAACACACTGAAGCAACAACTTCCTCCGAGGCTTCAAGAAAGCAGCCCCAAAGAGTGTTAACTGTAGTTGGTTGATGTCGTGGCCAGTTCTCTGTTAACGCACCCGCGATCTAAGCGCACATATTTTCCACAGGGTACATGTGGCGGCCAGTCTATGACGTTATACCAATATGCAGAGCTGCTATTGAACAAAAGGCAGACTTGTGAATGAGAGAAGCCGGCCGACGTGGCCGTGCGGTTAAAGGCGCTGCAGTCTGGAACCGCAAGACCGCTACGGTCGCAGGTTCGAATCCTGCCTCGGGCATGGATGTTTGTGATGTCCTTAGGTTAGTTAGGTTTAACTAGTTCTAAGTTCTAGGGGACTAATGACCTCAGCAGTTGAGTCCCATAGTACTCAGAGCCATTTGAACCATTTTGAATGAGAGAATGGTTCCCTTGCACTACGAACTTCTCTTCTGCGTACAGCTTTCGCACTGACGAAGCATCACATTTTCTATTTTTGGGCATACTTATCCCTGTCGAGAGTTCCTTCTATCGTTGAGGGCGAGTCCCTTGCGGCTGTAAACAACACTTGGACGGTCGTTATTCGTGCGAAACACATTCAAGTCAGTGAAAATGACGTTTACCCACGAAACACACGTTGAGCTCTTGTTTTACAGTGGATCGTCATGCACGCAACCCTGAGAATCGTGCCGCCACTGTCAGGGAAATGGGTCTCTCGCTGCAACTGCGATACATTCAGAAAGGGATTTTCTCTGCTCTTAGACACTAGCTAACTCTCTTGCTGTGAGCTCACTGCCGCCCGCAGTGGCCGAGCGGTTCTGGCGCTTCAGTCTGGAACCACGCGACGGTTACGGTTGAGGTTCGAATCCTGCCTCGGGCACGGATGTGTATGATGTCCTTAGATTAGTTAGGTTTAAGTAAATTCTAGGGGACTGATGACCACAGATGTTGTCCTATAGTGCTCAGAGCCATGTGTGCTCACTCTCTTCCTGAATGGGCCAGGAGCTCTGTCTGTAGTGCCTCTGTCAAGGTAGCTGCTCCGCCACTTTGTTTCAATGGTATGCGGCACTCAAAACATTCTGCCAGCTTCTCTGATGGAGCATTCAACTTCTTCAATAAGAGCGATGACTCTATCTCAAGTTGATCTCTCCCAGTGGGCCATTGCAACAGGGAGCCTCATCTATATTTGTGCTTGCCCTCTTATACTCATGCCAGGAGAGGAAGTAGACATATTTACGTAGAAACGAGCGGTAGAGCTTCCTGTCCTATTAGTCTGTCCCATGCGGGAGCAATCTTGGCCCACCAGCGCTGGCTCTTACCCCAGTCTCGCCTCGGCCCCAGGCTAGCCAGGCTATCACTGTTCCAGCCTGGCTGGCCCGTAGCCACGACTTGCAGCCAGCACAGTGCCAGGCCAGAAAGCCATGCTCTCCCCTTGAAGGATCAAACGTGTCGTCTACCCTGCTCAAATCTGTAGTATACCCTAACGCAATTGGAGCTATTTTGTTATAACATGAACAGGCAAATCTAGCTTTTACAGTTCATTCAAGTATTAAACAGAATATAAATAATACACATATGATAAACGTAACAACCACAAAATATTGCAACTATATACCAATAACACGACGCAGGAAACTATTATTCCTTATAAACGCTCTGTATTTGATCTCGACTTAAGAATATATGACTTCCACCAAAATAAGAAAGCGGATTTTAGAAATAATCAGTTCTGGTGTCAACTTCGCCAAATACACACCGGTTCCAAGAACTCCTGAAGATAGACGTTGACTGTGGATATTGTGTCAGAGGCATAGTCCCTTTGACTGTTCAGAGATATCATTAAACCCGCTCAAACATGTAAACAGTCATGCATCGGCAGCGCCTATAGATGGAAGGAGTCCGACAGCCGATCGGTTGTAGTCATTCCATCAGGAAGGAGGTACATGGCTTGTGTTGTCCGAGGTTCAACCATGCCTCGACGGTCAATAACGCGGCTCGATCGCATCCGCATTTTTACTTTGTGCCAGGAAGAGTTCTCAACAAGGGAAGTGTCCTGGCGTCTTGGAGTGAGATAAAGGGATTTGTTCAGACATCGAGGAGACACAGGAACCGCCGATGACGTGCCTCGCTCAGTCCGCCCAAGGGCTACTACTGCTGTGGATGACCGCTACCTATGGCTTATGGCTCGGAGGAAGCCTGACACCAACGCTAATGTTGAATAATGCTTTACGTGCAGTCACAGGACGTCGTGTTACGACTCTAACTGTGCCCAATAGGCTACATGATGCACAACTTCACTCCCGACGTCCTTGGCGAGGTCCATCTTTGCAACCACGACACCATGCAGCACGGTACAGATGTGTCCAACAACATGCCGAATGGACCGCAAAGGATTGGCATCACGTTCTCTTCACCGATAAGTTTCGCATATGCCTTCAACCAGACAATCGTCGGAGACGTGTTTGGAGGCAACCCAGTTAGGCTGAACGGTTTATATTCACTATCCAACGAGTGCAATAAGGTGGAGGTTCCTGCTGTTTTGGACTGGCATTACGTTGAGCCGACGTACGCCGCTGGTGGTCATGAAAGGCGCCGCAACGGCTGTACGATACGTGAATGCCGTCCTCCTACCGATAATGCAACCATACAAGCAGCATATTGGCGAGGAACTCGTCTTCATGGATGACAATTCACGTCCTCAACGTGCACATCTTGTGAATGATATCCTCCAGGATAACGACATCGCTCGACTAGAGCGGCCAGCATGCTCTCCAGACATGAACCCTTTCAAACATGCCTGGGCTAGATTGAAGAGTGCTGTTTACGGACGACGTGACCCATCAAGCGCTCTGAGGGATCTACACCGAATCGCCGCAGTGCAGTGGGACAATCTGGACCAACAGTGCCTTGATGAAGTTGTGACAGTATGCCAAGGCGAATACTGGCGTGCATCAATGCAAGAGGACGTGCTACTGGGTATGAGAGGCACCGGTGAATACAGCAATCTGGACCATCACCTCCGAAGGTCTCACCGTATGGTGGTACGACATGCAATGTGTGATTTTTCATGAGCAATAAAAGGGGTGGAAATGATGTTTACGTTGATCTCTATTCCAATTTTTTGTACAGGTTCCGGAAACCTTGGAACCGAGGCGATGCAAAACTTTTTTTGATGTGTGTAATTGTGTAGGAATAGCATATAATTCGTATTTTGAACACTTATAAAGTAGACTCAGTGTGTCTAAAACAATAAGTTTGCTCAACAGAAATTCTGGTCTGCAGAAGCACTTCATTCACAATGCAATGATACGCAATTACACTGTCATTCACAGTTAACTTATTAGTAAAGGGTTCACAAAATCGCTACTATTCCTCGAGCATTCCACTAACGTAGGAAGCTCGAGGAAAACGAACAACAAAATCTTTATGCGCGATTTCTAATTTCTCTTATGTTATTACAGTTGCAATATCATACTTTCTACACCGGTGGCAACAAAAAATTTTCATTAGAAAGTGGAAGATGGTGGCTGAAATGTCACGGAAATAACGTGGCAAAGGAGTAATTGCTTGTTTTCGTATTGTACACCCAAGTAGCCCCCTGCCCTCTCCACCGTCTAGTCTCAAGGAAAAGTAAACATCCATGACACTTTCTCCTCTAATTAGCTATACTACAAAATCAGCTGCCTTCTTTCAACGCATTCGATGTTCTCCCTCAATCCTGTCAGGTAATGAGTGCACAGTGCTCTGAAATACTCCTGAATCGTTCGAAAAACCATGGTGCTGACTGTCTCCTTAATAGACTTCTTGGATCTTCTAAAGGTTGTGCCAATAACCCAACACTTGTTTCACCGTCACCTCAACATGTGATGTTTCCCACTGACGTTGTTTCATTTGTATCTTCTAGGACTTTTTTACGTCTGTAATCCTCAAATTTGTTTAATTTATCGTTTTCTCGAAGCCTGCCGAATCTCATTACGTGCCACAAATCTAAGAGGGAAGTTATGATCCTACGCATAATGGGATTTGCTAATTCTGAGTTAAGCCATCTTTAAAGCGCAATCGTCAAATCAATACCAACGAAAGGAAACAAAAATTTACTTCCTTGGTGTTAGATCTATGAGGCGAGAAAGGTAAACGCACGTGGGTGCCAGATTAGAAGACGTGGTAGGCGTGTTTACCAACCAAGCTCCTAGGCCCTGTCTTAGAGGTACATTTATTAATCTGTGATTGCAAGGCATCTCATTTGTTGGCTACAAATGTCAAATGTGAAGGGCACATCCCTGTGAAGCAGTTCCTAACACGAAACACCCAGATGTGTATCAATGAGAATACATTATGCGGACGGAAGCAGACTATCGTTTGAGACAATGTTTGTTATGGCTCACCCACTATATCGTCTTTGGCTCTAAGCACTATGGGACTTAACAATTGAGGTCATCGGTGACCTAGACTTAGAACTACGTAACCTAACCTAAGGACATCACACACATCCATGCCCGAGGCAGGATTCGAACCTGCGACCGTGGCATCATCGTCGTACCGGATTGAAGCACCTAGAACCGCTCGGTCACACAGGCTGGCATAACCTCCTTATGAGGTTAGCATATGGTATTTCAATACGCAATCAGGCCTGTTATGGTAAATGCCAGGACAGACCCTTTGAAAGGACACAGTTTGAGCTTCTGCCTCGCGTCTAATCTTATTTTCGGCGAGACGCTGTACCATAGCCCTCCTTCGTTTCTTTTAACCTCAATATGACTACTGATGGGAAATATTGCATGAAAATTAACTGCTGGACACAGCTGCCAGTTATCGAATACACTGTCATTGACCGTAGTAGTAAATCGCACAACGCCTGTTTATCTTCCTGAATGTGGTGATTAATTAATCTGAAAACGATTGTCCTGGAAATGATACAACTTGGGTTTCGCGACAGCACAAACACCATACGGGCCACAGGTGTTTCGAATTGCCCTCCACTGCTCTCATCCTTTTGTTAAACACAAGCAGAGCACGCTGTCACAAATGTAAGACCTTACACTGCTTTAGAGTCTGTTTTCTAATGTATGAAAGACGCTCCCCATTACGTTAAAATGGGAAATATCCTAGTTATCACCGCACGATCTATACTACAAAGTTAAACAAGCTAAAACCATAGTTAAACACGCTTAAAGCACTATGCCATACAAAATCGCCATGAACCATGCTGAAACATAATATTATATCATATTCGACGATAATGGTATACTTGCTAATTCGAGTGCAGAAAATTCCGGTGGACTTCACAGGCTCTATGCCCAAAGATTCGCGATAACTCGGGTGGACGCTGGTCTGTACCAAGCGGCCGCTGACTGATGGCACTGAAATTGGTCTTACCATGACGGGCAACAAACAGACTTTTCACAAACGTGTTTCTGCAAGATTTTTATGTTACTGGCTGCTTAGAAAACGAATTCAACTGTCCCTGACCGTCTGTCAGTCTGATGCTCTTACCAGACAGACGGTATACAGCTTAAAACGAAAGGTAAAGGATGGGTCCTATAATACTGCTTTGTGTTCGCCCTGCAAGACATTGACTACTAGACCACAAATAATATATTCACTACGAAAGCTCAGTTGGAAGTCAACACTTCTGTTACTATGTGCCTCTTTCTCCATTACGAGAGAAACGTAATCACATCCTCTAACTTCTTTTCCATTCTTCTATAAATCGTTTTTGTCAGCAACTTGGATGCATGAGCTGTTAAGCTCAATGTGCTTTAATACTCGTGCATATCATCTCTTCCAGTCTTCGGAAGGTGTGGAAGATATTTTTCCTTAAGTCAGATGATATGTCACCGAACTCACTCATTCTACACACTAATGTGAGTAGCAGTTTGGTTGTCACTTCCGAGTGATTTCATAATTATTTGATCTTAAGTCCTCCAAAGCTCTCTTCTAAATCGACTTCTGTTTCTTCTTCTATCACATCAGACAAATCTTTCCCCTCATTGAGGCCTTCAGTGTACTCTTTCCACCTATCCGCTCCCTCCTCTGCACTTAGCAGTGGCATTCCCGTTGCACTAATAATGTTACCTCCCTTGCTTTTAATTTCACCGAAGGTTGTTTTGTGCAGCTATTCCGTCTTAGACATGCACTTCCTAATTATTTCGTTCCTCAGCGACTTGTATTTCTGTATTCCTGAATTAACCTGAATAGTTTTGTTCTTTTTGTTCTTCCTTCTTTCATCAATTAACTGAAATATATCTTACGTTACCCGTGGTATTTTTGTAGTTACCTTCTTTGAAAGTATGTTTTACTTTCCAACTTCTGTGATGGCCCTATTTAGAGATGTCCACTCCTTTTCAACTGTACTGCTATTCCTTATTGCTGACATCTTTCGCACGATACGTATAACTTACCTAAATCATTTTGCAATTGACTTTACTAGACGATAAAGGACAGCTTCATCTGCTAACTAAGACGGCTGTTCAGATTGTATCCTAGATAGTTTATATAGATAAGGAACAACAGAGCGCCTATAACACTATCCTAGGGAACGTCAGAAACCACTTCTGTTTTACTCGATGACTTTCTTTTAATTATGATGATCTGTGACCTCTCTGACAAGAAACCACGAATCTAGTCACATAACTGAGTGGATATTCCATAAGCACGCAATTAGAATACAAACCGCTTGTGAAGTACGATGTCAAACGCCTTTAGGATGTCTAGAAAAAGGGAATCAATTAGAATTCCTTTGTCCATAGCACTCAACACTTCGCGTGAGCAAAGAGCTAGTTGTGTCTCACAAGAATAACGTAATTTATTGGATTACTCCTACTACTTTTCTTGAATATTGGTGTGACCTGTGCAACTTTCCTCTTTCGGTACGGATGTTTCGTTGAGCGAGCGGTTATATGTGATGTTTAAGTACGGAACTGCATCAGTGAAAGGAACCTAATTGATATATCATCTGGACTGGAAGACTTGCTTTTATTAAGTGAATTAAGTTGCTTTTCTACTCCGAAGATATCCACTGCTAAGTTCCTCACGTTGGCAGCTGTTCTTGATTCGAATTCTGGAATATTCACTTCATCTTCTTTTGTGAAGGAATTTCAGAAACCAGTGTTTAGCAACTGGCATCGTTAGTATTTCCATTGCCATTACATAAATAAGGCATGACTGTGTCTTGCCGCTAGTACACTTTAACTACGACCAAAATTTCTTTGGATTTTCTGTCAGATTTCGAGGCAAAGTTTCTTTGTGGAAATTACTGTAAGCATCTCGCGTTGAAGTACGCGCTAACTTCGAGTTTCTGTAAGAGATCGCCAATCTTGGGGGTTTTTGCGTTCGTTTGAATTTGGCAGGTTTTTACGTTGCTTCTGCAGTAGTGTACAGACATTTTTGTGTGCCATGGGGGATCAGCTCCGTCGTTTCCTCATTCGAACTTTTCTCGCTCTCCGCGCAGTTCAAGGATTGAAAAACTAAGATTTGTCACATGTTATCGCCCCTCCCCCCCACCCCATGAACCATCGACCTTGCCATTGGTGGGGAGGCTTGCGTGCCTCAACGATACAGATAGGCGTACCGTAGGTGCAACCACAATGGAGGGGTATCTGTTGAGAGGCCAGACAATCGTGTGGTTCCTGAAGAGGGGCAGCAGCCTTTTCAATAGTTGCAGGGGCAACAGACTGGATGATTGACTGATCTGGCCTTGTAACACCAACCAAAACGGCCTTTTTGTTGTGGTACTGCGAACGGCTGAAAGCAAGGGGAAACTACAGCCGTAATTTTTCCCGAGGCCATGCAGCTTTCGTGTATGATTAAATGATGATGGCGTTCTTTTGGGGAAAATATTCCTGAGGTAAAATCCCCCATTCGGATCTACGGAAGGGGACTACTCAGGAGGATGTCGTTATCAGGAGAAAGAAAACTGGCATCCTACGGATCGGAGCGTGGAATGTCAGATCCCTTAATCGGGCAGGTAGCTTAGAAAATTTAAAAAGGGAAATGGATAGGTTAAAGTTAGATATAGTGGGAATTAGTGAAGTACAGTGGCACGAGGAACAAGACTTTTGGTCAGGTGAATACAGGGATATAAATACAAAATCAAGTAGGGGTAATGCAGGAGTAGACAACGTTCCATTGGAACTACTGACGGTCTTGGGATAGCCCGTCCCCCAAAACTCTACCATCTGGTGAGCAAGATGTATGAAACAGGCGAAATACCGTCAAACTTCAAGAAGAATATAATAATTCCAATCCCAAAGAACGCAGGCGTTGACAGATGTGAAAATTACCGAACTATTAGTTTAATAAGTCACAGCTGCAAAATATTAACGCGCATTCTTTACAGACGAATGGAAAAACTAGTAGGAGCCGACCTCGTGGAAGATCAGTTTGGATTCCATAGATATGTTGGAGCACGTGAGGCAATACTGACCCTACGACTTATCTTAGAAGCTAGATTAAGGAAGGGCAAACCTACGTTTCTAGCATTTGTAGACTTAGAGAAAGCTTTTGACAATGTTGACTGGAATACTCTCTTTCAAATTCTGAAGGTGGCAGGGGTAAAATACTGGAGCAAAAGGCTATTTACAATTTCTACAGAAACCAGATGGCAGTTATAAGGGTCGAGGGACATGGAAGGGAAGCAGTGGTTGGGAAGGGAGTGAGACAGGGTAGTAGTCTCTCCTCGATGTTATTCAATCTGTATATTGAGCAAGCAATGAAGGATACAAAAGAAAAATTCGGAGTAGGTATTAAAATCCATGGAGAAGAAATAAAAACTTCGATGTTCTCGATGACATCGTAATTCTGTCCGAGACAGCAACGGACTTGGAAGAGCAGTTGAACGGAATGGACAGTGTCTTGAAAGGAGGATATAAGATGAACATCAACAAAAGCAAAACGAGGATAATGGAATGTAGTCGAATTAACTCGGGTGATGCTGAGGGAATTAGATTAGGAAATGAGACACTTAAAGTAGTAAAGAAGTTTTGCTATTTGGGGAGCAAAATAACTGATGAGGGTCGAAGTAAAGAGGATATAAAATGGAGACTAGCAATGGCAAGGAAATCGTTTCTGTAGAAGAGAAATTTGTTAACGTCGAGTATAGATTTAAGTGTGAGGAAGTCATTTCTGAAAGTATTTGTATGGAGTGTAGCCATGTGTGGAAGTGAAACATGGACGATAAATAGTTTGGACAAGAAGAGAATAGAAGCTTTCGAAATGTGGTGCTACAGAAGAATGCTGAAGATTAGATGGGTAGATCACATAACTAATGAGGAAGTATTGAATAGGATTGGGGAGAAGAGACGTTTGTGGCGCAACTTGACCAGAAGAAGGGATCGGTTGGTAGGACATGTTCTGAGGCATCAAGGGATCACCAATTTAGTATTGGAGGGCAGTGTGGAGGTTAAAAATCGTAGAGGGAGACCAAGAGATGAATACACTAAGCAGATTCAGAAGGAAGTAGGTTGCAGTAGGTAATGGGAAATGAAGAAGCTTGAACAGGATAGAGAAGCATGGAGAGCTGCATCAACCCAGTCTCAGGACCGAAAAAAACAACAAGAACTGTTTTTCATTTTCGTAATATAAAATTCAGAAAATATCAGTATTTATTTAATGTGTTGTTGTGTGAGTAAATGAGAATGATTGAGGTGTGTATGTGGGACATACGAAAAAATTCGATATTATCTCAGGTTAAGCATTACATAAGTGTATCATGGGAAAGTGTTAAGCAAGCAAGTTGCAATGAGAAATGTAATTTCCGGACCTTTCTAATGCTGTATATCTAAGGGTACTTGCTTTTGCAAGGAGGCAGCCACAATAGCCGTTTACAGAGAAATAGTTTTATAAAGTTATTTCAAGATTAGTTTTCTTTCCGTTTGGTTTTGTTAAACATTTTATTAATATTTGCATGATAAAGTGACGTAAATGCATCTGTGAATGTTGATTTACGTAAGACAGGTTTAGCGCGAGAAAGAACTCAGAGGATTGCTTTGATTGCCTGGTCATTTTGAACAACCAATAAGCGTTAAGCATTTCGCGCGCATTGAAGTAGCTATAGGCGGTGGAAGGAACGGCAATGAGGCAGTCGCCGGCAAGCTATCGGACGTGCAGGTCATGTTGGATGTGTCCGCCTACATTATGAGTAAAATGAAGAATTTAGTGGTTACTCGACTCCGGATAGTACTGCCGTGAAAGCAGTTGCATTTGCGGACAGGTTGTGAAAATCTGAGCTTTGTGATCTGTTAGAAAGATAAAAGCGTGTGAACTTTCCGCCTTGGTAGAATTCCACGTGACATGCTTCATACCCGTTTAAGGAGTAGTTGGCGTGCAATTTCTGTTATTAGAAATCCACTGAAAATGACCAAAAGTTAAACTCATATACTGTAGCATAGTATTGACCGTAGATCGCATAACAATTCGGGTTGGACTTAAATACGAGGGCAGTTCAATAAGTAATGCAACACATTTTTTTTCTGAAACAGGGGTTGTTTTATTCAGCATTGAAATACACCAGGTTATTCCCCAATCTTTTAGCTACACAACACTATTTTTCAACGTAATCTCCATTCAATGCTACGGCCTTACGCCACCTTGAAATGAGGGCCTTTATGCCTGCACGGTACCATTCCACTGGTCGATGTCGGAGCCAACGTCGTACTGCATCAATAACTTCTTCATCATCCACGTAGTGCCTCCCACGGATTGCGTCCTTCATTGGGCCAAACATATGGAAATCCGACGGTGCGAGATCGGGGCTGTAGGGTGCATGAGGAAGAACAGTCCACTGAAGTTTTGTGAGCTCCTCTCGGGTACGAAGACTTGTGTGAGGTCTTGCGTTGTCATAAAGAAGGAGAAGTTCGTTCAGATTTTTGTGCCTACGAACACGCTGAAGTCGTTTCTTCAATTTCTGAAGAGTAGCACAATACACTTCAGAGTTGATCGTTTGACCATGGGGAAGGACATCTAACGGAATAACCCCTTCAGCGTCCCAGAAGACTGTAACCATGACTTTACAGGCTGAGGGTATGGCTTTAAACTTTTTCTTGGTAGGGGAGTGGGTGTGGCGCCACTCCATTGATTGCCGTTTTGTTTCAGGTTCGAAGTGATGAACCCATGTTTCATCGCCTGTAACAATCTTTGACAAGAAATAGTCACCCTCAGCCACATGACGAGCAAGCAATTCCGCACAGATGGTTCTCCTTTGCTCTTTATGGTGTTCGGTTAGACAACGAGGGACCCAGCGGGAACAAACCTTTGAATATCCCAACTGGTGAACAATTGTGACAGCACTACCAACAGAGATGTCAAGTTGAGCACTGAGTTGTTTGATGGTGATCGTCGATCATCTCGAACGAGTGTGTTCGCACGCTCCGCCATTGCAGGAGTCACAGCTGTGCACGGCCGGCCCGCACGCGGGAGATCAGTCAGTCTTGCTTCACCTTGCGGCGATGATGACACACGCTTTGCCCAACAACTCACCGTGCTTTTGTCCACTGCCAGATCACCGTAGACATTCTGCAAGCGCCTATGAATATCTGAGATGCCCTGGTTTTCCGCCAAAAGAAACTCGATCACTGCCCGTTGTTTGCAACGCACATCCGTTACAGACGCCACTTTAACAGCTCCGTACAGCGCTGCCACCTGTCGGAAGTCAATGAAACTATACGAGACGAAGCGAGAATGTTTGAAAATATTCCACAAGAAATTTCCGGTTTTTTCAACCAAAATTGGCCGAGAAAAAAAAATGTGTTGCATTACTTATTGAACTGCCCTCGTACATTTCTTGCTGCGTAGCGTGTGTACTCGGTTGCAGAACTGTGAGCTGAGGAAAGTGATTTTATTTGTTAATTAAACTCGGGCTGATGTCAAGTGTTTCATTTTGAACCTAAAGAAATAAAAGAACCCACTACAGAGTTTTGCCATTTTTCGAAAGAGATGAAGCAATCGCCCTCCACCCGAAAGTTGTGTTATAAGATATTACAGGATAGCTTGGCGCCAGAGTTTATGCGGACTTTGCAAACGTAAGTATTGACGGTGTTTCTCTTCAACGCTGCTTTTAACATCATCTGAGCAGTATCTATGTATGCAGAGAAACGGGACGGTGATCTGACGCCGTACTGAGGTCGGTGGAACTTTTGTAGTGAACAGTAGGACGAGAGGACAGTGAACAAACACAGACGACGCATTTTCTAACCCGCCCCGCTGCACACTGCCTATGTTCGACGTTAACGTGGAATAAACACTCACTGTCGGCTGTGGAGAATATATAAAATGTTTCACGGAGGGGCAGGCCAGTGTTGGGGGAGAGGGATGAGGGTGGTACACGGGAAACAATGTAGTTGTCGTCGTAATGCGGAGAGGGAGTGGTTTACCTGACACACAAGAAGGCATGATGATTGTCTTCAGGCCAAAGATGGAAACATTTCCAGAATGGCTATATGTGTGCCGCTGTAGTGAATGAGTACGAGGCATGGCAAAATGGCACTATCCAAAGAAGGCACCAAGGCAACTGTGGTTCACTACATGCCGTAAATAGCAGGGATGAACGACAGCTGCAGAAACGTGTATGGGCAAGTACACGCGCAGCTGCTCAGCAATTAACCGCCCAGATGAACCAACCGTTTTCCCTTAGCAGTCTTTCAGTGAAGTTGTTGTGAATAGTACTCTGCAACTGCTGCCTGATTAGTGCACCCATGCTGATAGCTGTTCGCTGACGACCAACGCTGGAATTTCAACGCCATCTCCGCAGCTGCACGTCCGCTGAATTGCAAAATGTTGCCTTTTCCAATGAATCGCGTTTTATGCATCATCGGACAAATGGCCGTTGGCATATATAGTGCTTCAACTATCTTCGGAATGGTCCAGGAGGGAGGAGGGAGTGGTATGTTCTGGTGAATGTTTCTGAGGCATTCCCTGATTGATCTGCTCATTCTGGAAGTCACATTGGATCAATACAAGTATGCATGGACACAGTGTGCACCCTTACACGCTGCTTATTTTTCCTTAGCATGACGGTATCTATCAGCATGATGGATGAAAACACAGCTCAGACTGTAGATGCCTGGCTTGAAGAGCACCAGTATCGGTTTACCATACTCCCATGGCCATCTGACCAGCAGGATTTAAATCCAGTTGAGAATCTGTAGGACCACACCTGTCAGACTGTCTGCACAATGAATCCTCAGCCGAGAAACCTAGTGCATCTGGCCACGAGACTGGAGTTAGGATGGCTCGTTGTGCCTGTCGTACCTCCCAGAAACTCAGTAACTCTCTTTCTGCACGTCTGCGCTGCAAATGGTGGTTATTCAGGCTTTTGACAAGTGGTCATATTAATGTGACTGGACTGTGTAAGAGGAACGTTCAGTATTATATTTGAAATCAGAGGTGAAAGATATGGTGATGGAACAGTCATCCTATGTGAAGGTAAGGAAGAACGACAGGACCAGTTAAACTGAATAACAGACAACAGGTAATATAGTGTGGATTGCGAGTAAACTTACTGATGTATTGATGAGCAGCGGAAATTAAAACAGCAGAACCTTTACACAAAAGCTGGGGAGCACAAAGTAGCTTAACTGAAGAAGTTTTGTTGCTTTGGAAGCAAAATAACGCATAACGGACGTAGAGAAGAGCATATAAGAAGCAGACTACCACCGGCAAAGAGAACATTCTTCGCCAAATGGACCCTAGTAACATGGACGTGAAAACGAACTTTCTCAGAATGAACGTGTCTAATGTAGTACTGCACGGAAGGAAATCGTGAAGAAAGAGGGGAACTGAAGTGTTAGTACGAAATAATGCTGAAAATTAAGTAGACAAATGAGATAGAAAATGAGAATGTTCTCTGTCGGATTCGACTAGGGAAGAAGTATTTACAATGCACAAACAGAGGAAGAGTGATAGGACATTTGTTAAAAAGCCCTCTGTCTTCAGGCCACGGGTGGCCTACCCGGACCATCCGACCGTCGTGTCATCCTCAGTGGAGAATGCGGATAGGAGGGGCGTGGAGTCAGCACACCGCTCTCCCGGTCGTTATGATGATATTCTTGACCGAAGCCGCTACTATTCGGTGGAGTAGCTCCTCAATTGGCATCACGAGGCTGAGTACACCCCGAAAAATGGCAACAGCGCATGGCGGCCTTAATGGTCACCCATCCAAGTGCCGACCACGCCCGACAGCACTTAACTTCGGTGAACTCACGGGAACCGGTGTATCCACTGCGGATAGGCCGTTGCCGATATTTGTTAAGACATTAGGGAATTACTTCTATGGTGACAGAGGCTGCTGTAAAGGGGAAAAACTGTAGGGAGAGTATACAAGGTAGCAAATAATTGAGGACGTTATGAGCCATTTATACTCTGCGATGAAACAATTAGCGTGCGAGATGAAGGCGTGGCAGTCCATATCAAAGCAATTAGGGGAAAGAGAACACAGTTTGAGAGAGCCGTCAAGTGAAATTCTTATGCAAGTTCTTAAAATGAACCGGCGTGATCTTTCAACGACTTCCATCGAAGGTTTAGTACGCTTATCAAGGACTTCCTTACAATGGTAGGGCAACTAAGGTGGTGTGTAACACATAACACGGAGGGTGACCAAATACTAACAAAGGAAATTCTGACTGGTAAGCCGAGTTTCGAGTGCTCCCTCGTGCATGGGTATGTGTGTTGTTCGTAGCATAAGTTAGTTTAAGTAGTGTAGTCTAGAGACTGGTGATCCCCGCAGTTCAGTCCCTTAGGCATCCACACACATTTGAACATTTCTCATGTTTGGTGGCCGGTATCCTATAATACTGACTGCACGCGCTTATTAACATTTATTCATGAGAACAAGAAGTTACTTAAGATAGTCCAGGTGTTGTTGTTCGAGGTCGTCCGTAGTAGTCGACGTTAGCTTCACTGCTGGTGAAGTCCGTTATGTACACTACCCTGGTCGCTAGGTACTGACTGACTTTGAGTTAGAGGCTAACTGCAACTGCGACTCCCATTGAGCTGTATTGATGTCCCAGTGACTCACTGGATGGCGGAGTGGAACTCATTGGAGCCCTCTGATTCCCGGCGGCGGTCTGAATACTTGCGGCCGAAGGGCGTTGGCGGCTTTCCTTGCTAGTGTGGCCTCTATCGATCTTCTTGGAACCTCTTTGCCACATGGTATGCTGGCGCCAGCTTACGCCAGCACATTCCTCCCCCCCCTCCCCCCACGCCCTACCTCCTAAATCCCTCACCGTCGTCAAGTAGTGAGGCTGTGAATGACAATGGGGAGGGAGGCAGGATTCTGAACGTAGAGATGAGGCGGGAGCCGTATTTGTGGAGTACAGCGTACTCTGACCGTACCCACCATCTGGATTGTGAGGCAACAGGAACATGCTCCAGGAAACTGCAGCCAGGGCACACGTCCAGGCCTAAGGTCCTTCGCTTGGGCGATGACGCGACGGCGACGGTGGTTCCAGGTCCATAGGGTAAGTGAGTGGGGTCGGCGGGGGCGAAGGCGCTTCGTCCATCCGCTCCTCGTGGGGTGTCCTGGTGGTACCAGCGGGCGGCTGTGAATGTCGCGTCTTCATGTAAGGTCGTGAATCTGTGGGAAGAAAAGAATCAGAATCACAGGGCAAATGATGTATGGTAATGTGGTTCTGGTGGCGGCGCTGAGAACCATCGGGACCTGCAATTAAGTACATATAAGAGCCAATGCGTTCCTGGATCACAGCTCTTTCCCATAGAGCGTGCGGCCCCAAGCTATACTTGCGCACTCTTGGCGGCGCCGGATGCTGCGGTGGGTGTAGCAAGTGTAGCAGCGTCCAATAGCGGCGGCCATGCAGAAGTTCCGTTGGTGATGGTCCGTTTCGTGGGTGGGAGCGATAGGAGGCAAGAAGGAGATGCAGTGCCTGTTCCTGTCTGTGGATGGTGCGAAACTTGGCCATCTGTTGTCTAAAGATTGTGCAAAGTCAATGTGCACTTGTTGCCATGGCGACTGCAGTAGGGGGACAACCTATGTGCCAGCGCACGTTGCATTGTTGCCAAATTTATTCAAGATAGCGGCATGTAGACTTGGCAACATCGCATGACATCATCCAAGATGGCGGCTTTTGGCGGGAGAATAGGCCAATTGTGCTATGTCCACTAACCTAACCTCAAGAAAAAAGGTAGGAATTTTGAATTTTGGCGGGAAAATAGGCCAATTGTGCTACATCCACTAACCTAAGCCACCAGAAGAAAAAATGGCGAGAAGTTTGATTTCCACCAGAATAATGCATGGAAAGACCGAACTTGTTTTTCATTATTATTGATTATCATTCACTAACATTCATTATTATTTATTATTATTTATTATCATTTATTATTATTTATTATTACTGACCTGCCTCCACTAGAAAATTCCCTCCAAAATCAAATTCCAACACGATAATGGCTGCAAAACCTTACTTTTGTTTATTATTATTCATTATTATTGATTATCATTTGTTACCATTCATTATCATTTATTATTATAGGCCTACCTCCACTAGAAAATTCCCCCAAATTCAAATTCCGACACGATATTGTCTCGAAAACTGTACTTCTGTTTATTATTACCGTTTATTATTTATTCAAGATGTCCGATTTTCTCGGTGAGAAAGCCATTTTCTTTACATCCATAACAAAAACCTATCAAGTTCAAATCCCAACACCATAATTGATCACATGTACGAGCTTTCTCCGTCACTTATCATTTTTCACTGGTAGCCTATCATAATCGTGTCAAATAATAAACTGCACTTATAGTAACGTAAGTCACGTCCTTTGATTTTGCAGGGGGTAAGGGACTGAAGACTTTATTTCAAGCAGTACGGTCATCACTTGTTCTCCAACACAGTCAGGCACACACATCTTTGATATCGCAGTGCAGTCACCACAACGTCTGGGCTCCAACTGAATTAGTTCACATCCACCCCCTGGCCTACACCTGTCACGTGAGGCGGCCTGCCACTAGCGTGGGGGGCCAGCCCAGCGATCGCTCCCATGTCATAAGCATGTTTTTGCTGGACATGCTGGTACTTGCCGAGTTTGACGTCACAGCGGCCCCTTGTCCGCTCACCACTTGTATTCGTCGCCTCCGCACGTTTCCCGCCAAAATCGTCTGCCTCGGAGCCGAATCGCACAACGGTCGACCGTTCGCTGCCACACTTTTGGCGCCAAAGTTGTTTTTCTGGGCATGTTCAAATCTGTCGATGCCGACCGCTCACCATCCACCACGTGTCCCTGTGCGAGAGAGAACGCAGTGCTACACTTTTGGCGGCAAAGTTTGCTCAATAGTGGAATCCGCCATGACTATGTAACAGCACGTTTGGACCACACTAGAACGCCCGCCAATTGACTCGCTCTCGCGCGCGCGTAATAACTGTACAATCGCTGCGCCGCCGCCCCGCTTACGTCACACACTCTCCATACACGCGACGGACGTAGCCTTCTGTAAATACCTGGAAAATAACTCTTTATTTCAAACATTACGGTCATGCAGGTGTGCCCCAACTGACTTCTCCATGCTCACACAGCGAAACTCCAGAGCGCAGCTGACTTACGCTCAGCCTGCTGAGCCCGCTCCATTGGCAGCACCCTGGCCGGCTGACGCCAAGCGACCAGTGGTGCCTGCACACCCCCACGGCCAGCGCGCCATGTAGGCAAGGAGTGGCGCCTCAGGGTCCATCCACAAACGGTCAGCCGCGCCTGCCTCAGAGTCCGACTACGTAAACATCTTTCCACGCTCGTGAGCACTTAACGCTGGACAGGATGGAACCTGTCGACCGCGTGCCAGACAAAGGATATGTTTGGCGCCAGAGTTTGACTGACAGAGGAATCCACCACGACCGTATAACAGCGCGTTTGCTCTTCACGAGAATGCTCGCTAATTCACTCTCATCACCCTGCTATATTGAATAATTGAATTTACAATTTCATATACGTGTGCAAACGTATTCAACTCCCTAATTTCAATTACTTTTCGAGGACCAGACCGCCACCTCCTCCTCCTAGGAACCAGCGCCAAGTTTGACATCTGCCAGTAAACAAAGCTTACTTGCGCTTCCGCCACCAACCTAAGAAAATTGTTTCACACTAAGCCACCAGCACTCAACCTCTTCCTACACGTTTCTGGAAAATGGACTCACCCTGCACTAGGTCCATGGATGGAGGAACGAATTTACTTTATTTAGGAATGGAGTATATGTATCACACTGACATGTCCCACATCATACAGACCTGCAAAACACTCCTACATAACTCATTTATAATATTCTAGACACACGCTTGCTAATTGCAAACAGTTAAAAATAACTCATAGCACAGCCTACAGACATGCGAACCGCTCGTAAATAATGCAAAACATTTACCTCCAAATAGCCAAACAACTACTAATTTTCGGAAATAATTTCAGTGCATAGGCTGATGGAAGGAGGAACGAGTGTACTTTATTTATTTGCGACATATCTTTTTGAAACTTTTACTTCTCATAGGTTTCCATATGCAAGGCTGACATAAGGCAGTTTCTGAACTCCAGTAGAGCACTACACTTGGCAACTCAACCACACCCATCAAGATATTCATTCCAATCCAGACCTGTAACTCCTCTACAGATAAGTTTGTCCAGTTTATTGTCTACTCACTCACAATCTGACCAGATTGCCGTTATTGCGCAAAAACAGCTCAGACTGCGCTGTGCTGCTCGGGGAAGTAAGGAAGGGCTGCACTCTATTTATTTGGAGCCCTTTTATTTAGTCGTGGAGTATATTTGTCACAAAAAACCCGCACTGATCCCACTGTGGTCATCTGACACAGGCCACAAACACGTAAACAACTCCTAATTTCACCACACAATAGCAAACAGCTCTTAAATAATGCAGTACACAATATCAGCAGACGAGCTCTGTACTCTTAAACTCTCCAAATAAAGCACCACACAGTGCACAGACATGCTCGCAAAATAGTGCAACAGACGCGCCCAAACACCACCAGCTGCCAAACCGACCAAAAGTCTCTGCTCGGCCTCCCCCAAACATGACCTCAACACAGTCGCATTCGCACCTATTACCGGAGAAATTGATATCGCCTATGCGCCTTAGATTACGCTCCAAGGCAGACCGCGCACGCGTGCAGTCGGCGGGGAAGGGGGGTTCCAGGGTCTCCAGCCAAGTTCAGCTTCCGAGCGCTCGTGACAGCCGACACAAGTGAAAGCTGCATTGCTCTTCTCACGTATACCGCGGGCGTCTCAGAGCTGGACCTGCCTTCACGTCTCATAGCTCGTTGGCACACACGATTAACGCGGCCGGGAAAACATTTACTACTCGCATACAGCCGAGATGGTGACGGAAAACCAATCACTCTGATCTGCGCTGCAGGCGCGTGTAATCATTGAGAACACTCAATTAATTTTTTTCGAACAACTTATTTAATCATACAGTATATCTATCACGCTACCACAAAACACCAATCCCAGTGTGCCCTGGGCCATGTTGCACAGCCCAAAGACACGCACCCAATCATAATTTCAGTACACACTATAGCAAACTGCTACTAAATAATACATCACACAGATGTGTAGATACGCTCAGTACTCGTAAACTATCCTAATAACGCGTAGCAGAGCCTGCAGATCCGCTCGCAAAATAACTCATCAGACGTGCGCAGGTACCCCCACGTAGCATAATTCCAAAGCGCAGCCTCCATAAGCTAGACACATCATAGCAGCACATGTCCTTACCTCTTATGACACTGTAGCACACTGTGCATTGCTCCTCACACGTTATTACACGGTCCTTTAACTAAACATAACTACACATCCCTAGTCTCGCCTCTTCGCGTGACCAGCCATCTAGAAACCTTCTCAATATTATTCTTACTTTACAACATTTAAAAAAAAAGTTATAATTTACACCTCCTACCGCACGTAACCTCACACCTGTCCCACCATCAACATACGCAAACGTCCTCAACCCTATCTTGACACTCATATATCACCCCACAAACCATGGCCATCAATCAATTGACCATTCTCATCCCCTGTTTTCGTATTACAAACGTAGCCTCTTTCTAAACACCAATCAACTCATCTTTCTCGCACTTTCAACAGTAAAATTAATTTTACACACACCCAGAAATACCAAACGCAATTAAAGAGTCAAACTTTTATACAGAGCATCAAGCACATACAACACTCACACCAATATTCAAAGCCTGGTGCATATTTACCACCTCCACCTTCAATTAAATATTATTACCATTGCCACAACATTCTGCCAGCGCTCGATTTGTACCTATTTTTCCGCTCTTAACTGTTGTCATTAGCGGACGAATATCACTATCTATAGATTGCATAAATTTCCATATTAAAAAAAATCTCGCCTCGCCGTTTAGAGACTCCTATATCCGAACACATAGCATCATTCAACTATAACTTGCTCTTATCTAATAACTCATCCAACAGGTCTGGGGGGCAAGGTCATCCCTTTCTTTCTTTCTTTCAGCAGCAGACAGCTATTTTTTTTTTTTTTACAATGGTAGCTAAACTGCACCATCAGCTTAACATCACCATTCGCGAAACATATCTTCAAATACGTAAACACACTTACTCAATTACACAGCGGTCCCGCTGAGGACATGACCTTCAATATTACAGTTCTTAATCCAATAACCACCGAAACAAGTACTAAATGCTCAAACTAATCCCATAGCGCCTTACAAAGCGAGTGTCCGAGAGGCGGCGGCGGCATGTCAAAGCTACATAGCTGTCCATCTAAACAGCCGTCCACTCAGCCCCAGGACCAGAATGCTGAAGAGGGCTCTCCCTATACCTGCTCTCCAGCTATTGTCTAACGACATACAGTGCACAAATGGATTTCTGAACAGCGCAAATCTCTATCTCCTCCTTGCATCTCCAACAGGACATGTAAACAGTGTCTCCACCAGCCAGCGAACCCGATGTCATTCACCCTTCTCTGACAATTTCCACTCGCATATATAAAACCATACTCACTCCTGCCACAACTCACTTAATAATAAAAAAGCGTTCTCCCTTTCTAAGCATAGATGAGTATCCATTTATCTTCACCCATCTCATCTCTGCAATTTAAGTCGGAGAAAGACATATCTATTACCTTCTGCAACCTCTCTATAAACAGAAAGATCTCAGTTACTACAACAGGACCCTGTTTTGACCAATCGCCGGAAATGCGCGCAATGTTGTACGCCTCAAACTAGGTACAAGTACAACAGATCCTCAACACCCTATCATCTTTATCCTCTACCATCAAACAGTGAAAAAGGCACGAACGCACCAATGCGATCCATCTCCAGTGTGGACAAACGGAATTCACAATACTCCCCCCGAATAACTCATAGTGCAACCATCCAAGAATTTGTAACAGCTCGCCAAATTCAACACCTTAAACTACAGGTGCCTATATGAACAAGATCACATTAAATATACACACACACACTGCAGAGACCCCTTTAAAGTTTGATCACCCATACTCTAAGCGAATGAGAAGCTGCCTCTGGCCCTTGTTCAAACAGTGTTTTGTAACACGCTTTTGCACACTGCCGAGCATTTCGTCTTTCTGTCGCGACTTCGAAGTCATTGTCTCATTCTAAACAGACGTTAACACGGACTGATGCACGGCCTCTCACAGGAAACTATACCTTGCACCTTATAAATCATATTCTTACAGTCGATAGCATAACACTGAATAATTTTAAATAAAGGAGAGCCACAACACCAGGAAAATAGAAGAGCCTGCTGGCGTTGTAGCGACTTCCCTCGAAAGTGATTGACCACCTCTACATTTAAACTCATAAGTCGCAGTGACCGAATAGTTTATAACTCTGCATTCCATTTCTAGTGATTGGTCATTTATGCACACAAGTACAGGATCACCGTTTTCGGTGCTAGCAACCCTGGAAGTTGCGGTCCATCAACCAAAATTTCTCCCGTAACTCAAGCAAGCGTGGTCAGTCAATCATTATGTCATACCCAATGCACAGATGCGATGGATAAGACACCACCGATCTACTGTAATATTATCCATCACAGCTGACATCGCGAAAAATTTTACAGTAAGTCCAACACTGGCCAATCATGTGACAGCTAGTTTTCTTAATTTCAGTATCATAGCTAAACCATACGTCCTCTACTTTGCAAGTATCACTGCGACCATTCATAGATGACTGCTCAGCACGTCCATTCACACTTAATTCTCGGACACATAAAGACGATCAAATTATACCAGACAACGCCATACATATTTCTAAGACCTCGCGCATAGTACTCGATCATTCTCTCTGCGTATGGCGGTCATAGAGCTATCTAGTCCTCTTACGTTGAAAGACCATCCTCACCTCGGCATTGACCTACCTACCCAATTATTCCTCAACCGAGCAGACGAATACAGCTACACTTCACCTCTCTTGACTGAATAGAGCTTTCCTAGTCCTAACCCATCCAAGCGCACCACATTTCTCGAAATGTAACCAAGACTTGGACCTTAGCACACCATATCGATCTATAGTAACAGATCTCAAAGTGCCTTAATTTTATAGCATACAGTTTAGAAGAACAAGAACGGAGCGATATTTATACACAGCGCAGTTCGATAGATTTTTAAGCAAATCATCCAATCTATCATGTGTAATGTATTGTTCTAGAGTCAATGATCGGTGCATCGAAGGTTCCAGTAGGGGAGAGAGAAAGAGAGAGAGAGAGAGAGAGAGAGAGAGAGAGAACATGAACACACACACACACACTCCTAAGACTAGAACGTTCAGCACTTAAAAACGGGCAATAACTTTAGATCGCGTACTTTTCCGTCCTGTCTGACATACATCCTTCTCCCCGGTCACCTTACGCTGAGCTATCTCTACCCCAATCGTAAAACTTTTCCTTTCTATGATAGGAGCCCAATGTAGCCCTGCGGACACGTCTAGTGCCCAATGATCACACCACATCACGAGTCAGAAATAATACTATTACTCCATCAAGTCTACATAAAAAATGATAGTTATTAGCAGCCGGTACATCCTACAAGCAAACAGATACGTACAACAGCAGCGTCCAACATGTGAAAATTACAAGTCATCCCGTCACCGACTCTGTAAACACCCGTCTGTCGGGTAAGTGTGTACACAATGATTACAGCCCTCACAAATGCCCACAGCTAACTTAGTTATGACGCTGAAGTCTCGATTTTACACCAAGCATGCGGCAGGGTGGGGATCGCGTAAATCAAAGTGCGTTTAGAGGAATGTGTCAACTTCCATCACACATGAGATGGAAGTCCTCTGATGACCGACGGGTTCACCGTTAACGATCGCAAGTAGACAGCGCTTTAAACCACATACCGAACACGTAGCCGCATACGACTAGAACGCTGGCTATATCACGTGACTAACGCGTTCAAATAGAATACTCGAAAGAAAAAAATCTACCTTCAGCAACTTGTCCTTCTCTAGATTAAATGAGTCAACGTTTGAATCGTACCTAGTTGCAGCTCTGTCTCAATCGATCATCCCGTACACCCTCTATTATCATTCAATATAGATGTGAGTAAGTTTAGACGTGAATGACTCTCTGTCCTCCTGAAAACCATCAAATACAGTATTCAACTCACGTGTATCACTGCTACGTCAGTATACATACACTATAATACGGACAACGAGAAAAAATTGACTGCCTTCCTTATTCGGCTCGCTTCGACGTCATCGTTTTCCTGCATTCCTCTTGTTGCCGCATACTTCACTCCATGTACAAATTCCCCCTGCGAACCAGAAGACAAGCAAGTAGGTTCTCATTTTCACCGCATTTCGGTGTATATTAGGTTAGTTTATATCTTTGCGCTAATCAGTTTCCGCATTTCTTTCGATTTTATGTCAGATCCATCCATGCGACCACGACATAAGTTATCGTTCGGTGTTGTAAAATTGTCTCTAAATGTAACCAAGGCGTATCCAGTCACCTCCACATTCGGAGAGCACTTGCTCTGTTTTCTGTATTTCCATGTACATGCACGCCTCGCGAACGGCTCCCAGGACCGGCGGTAGATTAGGGTTAACGTTCGAATGTGGATCCGCCGCGAGTTATATGGAGAGATAGACATACCAGCTATGCTCTGAGTACGTGAAGACGCGCAGAGAACTACTGTGGCCTTCCGTCGGGCGAGAGAGAGAGAGACAGAGACATAGAATTGCGCCATGGAAGTCTGACACAGGAACAGACGAGAGTGGCAGCTGTGGCTCGGCCACACGATCACGGAATACGATCTGCTCCCACGCCCTACTGGTTGGACCTCCAGAGGGCTTGCCAGACGTTGATGGCCACAAATCCCCATCGGTCTCTAGTCAGTAGCTGACGTCACAGCTCACAGAGACCAAGTCCCTCTAGACAGGACTTGCTTCTACTCCGTAGAAGACTGAAAGCAATGAGACGACCAGAACATCGACCGTCAGTGGCCACCATTCTGGAAAAGATTTGATTAGATTAGATTTACTTTCATTCCAATTGATCCGTAGTGAGGAGGTCCTCCAGGATGTAGAACATGTCAGAAAAACAATAACACATGACAATTATTTACAACTCAAACAAATAGCCTAATGTACCAGTCAACAGGTCCCACGTGGAATGTTCGTCTTTTTTTAATGAACACTATACGAAAAAATCATTTTACAAACACTAATAAACTGAATTAAAAATATTTTATTTATTTATAAGATAATAAACATGTAATAGAACTACTATAATAGAGGTAGGGGTACAAATATGGAAGCGTGTGGGTAATGTGGAAACGTCTAATATCTGGCCTGCTGAGTTCTGCACTGTAGTTGGTCAGCCAGAAATTATTGCACTAGTTCCTGTTTATCACGGTAGAAGGTTAGAAGTCAGTTGAGCAACAGACGCCATGACAGTGATGAAATTTACGTTCGCGCATTTTCTAAACCTTTTTCGAGGTAAGTTGTGCAATTATATTTATCTGTATACTTTGTAGTTATCTTTATTTACGTATGATAGCTTATAAATGGAGGTACATAGAAGGTTTTAGCAATCTTTTGCCAACCCGAAATGGATAGTTGCTTAATGTAATCTACCGAAATTTAAAATTCCCATTGTGTAGGTAATGTGGAAGCATACATACGATGGCATTGTGGAAACGTTTCCACAATACCAACCACAAATACATTACTTCTAATACGTTTTGCGTCTGTTCCTAGATGCCACGAAAGCTAACTGGTCGGAAACCAAGAGCTATTGTGAAGAAGTGGGATGCTGAAAACGTGATTAAGGCTATAATAGCCTCAAGGGAAAGCTGGTGGGGTTAAGAAGAGCAGTAAAATCTTTCAGTGTACCTCAGACGACACTTCAAATGTTTGCGCATAGTGATATGTCAACAGAAGAATGTGTTTCTTTGAGACTTTGACGTAAGCTTGTACTACCTCATGCTATTGAGAAACAGTTGGTACAGTATCTCATGGAAATGGATAAAACAGAAGGTCAACATCGTTGTCAAATACCTCATCAAATACGTGTGTGTCTCCAAAAGATATCATGCCAGTCCCTCCTCTAAAGACTACGGTTTCCAACAGGGGTCGTAAGCTAGGTTCGTCAGCTGTTTTGACATCTTCGCCTTATAAAACACGCCTTGAAGACTCCTTACTCAATGGTAAACAGAAGCTTCCTAAGGCACCTGCAAACAGCAAGAAAAAACGTGAAGCTCCTCCTAGAAAACCGTGCAAGAAACGGCTTAAGTTATGAGAGGTTTCAGATGAAGAGTCCGATGCACCAAGTCACATTTGGATCTCGCAGATGGGGAAGAAAAACCTAACTGAAGAAGGTGCAGTTTGTATTTTTTGTGAAGGCGCATTTTCGAAAGACATTCGGGGAGAATTGTGGATTAAGTGTGTAGTGTGTGAGGAGTGGAGTCACTCTTTGTGTGCCGGGAATGGAAGGAGATATTTACATATGCGATTTTTGCAAGTGAACTTCGCTTATGAAGCATTTTTCTAATACAGTTGCGCTTAAAAAATTTTTTGTATAATTTAAAATTTAATGTAAAATAAAATAGTTTGTACCATTTTCAATGGTTTTCGTTTGAAGAAGTAAGTTTCCCACAATTTTAAGGCGTTTTCACATTACCCGTACTTCTTGAGTTGTTGTGCAAGCAGAAAATGTTTTTTAATTTTTAGCATATTTGGTTTTTGTGTTTCGTAATATTACATTCATTGCTAAAACATTATGAATTAGCTTTCGCTAAAATTTGAAGCTGAAAGAGAAGTAAACATTTCTTTTATACAGCAAAAACAAATTTGGTTTCCACATTTACACCCCTACCTCTACTTATTTACAACGAACACGACCGGCCGGTGTGGTCGAGCGGTTCTGGGCGCTACAGTCTGGAACCGTGCGACCACTACAGTCGCAGGTTCGAGTCCTGCCTCGGGCATGGATATATTTTTAATGACAAATTTCATTAAGGAATAAATATATTAGGAAATAGTAGTTTGTATCCTTAGTTCCCTAGACAGGCTTCTGCAGGATGCTCTTGAGTTCACACCACAAATAACTCTTACAGCACGTTTTTGTGCCGTGAAAACTTTAACTTGGCTTGATGAATTACCCCAAACAATAGTCCCATATTACATTATGGAATGAAAGTATGCATAGTATGAGTGCTTTTTCATTTATATTTCCCCTATGTCTGACACAATTCGCATTGCAAATAGAAATCTGTTAAACCGCTTCAGCAGTTCGGTGGTGTGCTCCTCCCAGTTGAAATGAAGACGTTACTTTTTCTAAAATTTTTAGAATGCTGGCAAAAGTGGAACTGGATGGAAATTTGATGCAATTTCTTTATCTCCCTTCTGAAACAGTGGCTTAACTTCAGGGTATTTCAACCATTCAGGAAATATTCCACTGATAAACGACTGGTTACACAGATAGCGTAATACGTTACTTAACTCAGAATAACATTCTTTAATTAACTTTGTTGATATTTCATCATACCCACAAGATGTTGTTGATTTTAAAGACTTCATGATGGACATTATTTCTGCTGGGGTAGTAAGGGTCAAATTCATATTATGGAAGTTACTTGAAATGTCTGGTCTACATTCCAAGAGCCAATGACCGACGTTAAGAAGATTCTTCGAGGAGCTTCTCAACGTGACAGAAGAGGCAATGACCGTAAAGTCGTTCACCTCCAGTAAATTGAAGTGAATAAATGCGCGAGACGCAGTGGGCCAGACAGATGAAGACGGGGACGGAGACGGAGACGGAGAGGAGAGACGAAGAAGACGAAGAAGTTTTCAGTCAGTTTCTGTGCTGAAGACCGTCATGCAAGAAGAGACTGCATCATGCACAGACGCACCAAGTCCGCCGCTGTAATGGAATAGCAAGCAGCAGCCACGGCGCCAGAAGACAGAAGTTAAAAGGTATTTGAAGTCTGGTTTTTACATACCCGGGTGACTCGTGGGGACGGGAAGGAGACGGCCTCACATCAGTAGTCACCTGTGAGCTGGGATGAAGACCTGACAGCCGAAGACTGGCAAGCGGGAGTCCGTAGTTCGAGTCCGCCACACTGGCCTTCCCCCGCCGCGCCGCTCCGCTGGCCGACGCAGAACACACGCAGCCGCTTAGAGAAGAGAAACACTGGGACGCCACACCCAAGGTATCATCCGATGCACGATTTCGCTCGCAATAATTAAACGGGCCACCTCGCGCTGCGCATCTCCAGTCAACTGGGCGAGACGGCGACACGAGATACACTCCGCTACGCGTAATCAGACGCCGCCGCCGCCGCCACCGCTGCCGCAGCAGAAGACTTCACAAACGACACGGCTGCCGCTCTCCGAACCAGAACATCCCGTAAGATACAGTTGTACAAATCTTCAATAAAAGTTATCTTATGTAAAAATGATGTTTCATTCGACCTCGTTCCCGAGCCAAGGAAGAACCCACCCTGCCCACATGTAGTTAAGAGAGAAAAGTTAATTTATTTAATATTTTCACCCTGACAGAATGCTTTAGAATGCTCATCCTGACAATTGACAGCATCAAAAGAGAAAACCCAGTTACATTTAGTGGCAGAAGTGTCACATTTAGTAACACAATTGTTACAAGTTGAATGATAGTGTTACTAACTCAAATAAGTTATTATTGGGAGAGTCTTTAAGGAAAACTACATTGAAATCAGCAGCAACAAATATTTCTTTGCTTTTGGTTGTTAAATGGGCCAGTACAGCTTCAAGGTGGTTTATGAACAGATTAAAGTTACCTGCAGGTGCTCAATATACACTTAATATTATGAAGGATTTTCTGTGAAATTCTGCTTCTGTTGCACATCATTCCGTATGCTGTTCTGGGCAAAATTTATGAATGTCTATGTTTTTAAATTTATGACAGTTCCTGATGAATGTGACAACTCCTCCCTTCTCCATTCTGCTCTCCAAAAGAAACATGCTAACCTAAACCCTGTAACACTTAAAAGTTCTATACCAGTGGTCACATGATGTTCAGAGAGGCAGATTAGGTCAGCTGGGCTTGAAGACTCTAATTCATCTATGCAGGTAACTAATTCGTTAATTTTATTTCTCAGTCCTCGAATATTTTGACGAAATAATGATGACTGACATTTAACATTGACTTAATTAAAATTGGGTATAGTAGAAATATCTGCTGACCGTTGAAAATTCTTAACCAATATCTGTTTATGCTGATGTAATAAGCTAGAATTATGTTTTTTTGTTTCTTTCTCAAACTGCAGGTTTGTGTCAGTCCCAACCTCTCTTAAACTTTGGTTTCTTTCTTTCTTCCCTACCCTAAAGAAGGATCTTTTCTGAACCCTATAACCACTGGTATTTTATCGCTCATGACAGTGTCTCCCTCCTTTAACTTTCCTGCTATTTTCCCAGCCAGTATACTCTTCCCTTTCCTGTTGAGGCGAAGGTCGTGCTTAGAATAATCCCACCTATTGAGAGAATCAACAGGAACCACCCCACTGTGTAACCCTGCACCCGACATAAGCAGCCGTTCCAACTCCAAATTAACTCTCTTGACAGAAGAGTTCAAATGAGGTCGGTCATGGCGCCCAAGAACAGATACAAACTCAACACTAGAGTGCTTCGATGCTGATGCAATCTTTGCCAGGTCACACTCTACGCTGTACCCAGGATCTCTGTCAATTCTATTACCTGCCCCATCCACTACAACCACAGCGTCTTCCTTACTGAAATCTTTGCAAAGTGATAATAAATCCTCAGTGCTCCAGACCAGCACTAGGTTTTAAAAAATTGGTGACCTGGTATTCTGATCCTAATAATCCTGCAAAAGTTGGTCAACACCTCTTGCATGGGAACTACCTAACTACAACACTTCCTTTATCTTTACTGAATTCCCTACATTCTTACTTTTCAATTTGCTGCTGAAAGTTTGTTGAGCCCTGTCTATACCTGCGACTGCTTGAGGCTCACCAGCTTCTAACTGAAGCAACAGCTCAAATCTATTTTCCACATTCACCAAGAAGCTGTCAGACAAAATTCTAGGCCCGTTGCTCCTGTTATCTGTTGCCACTTCCCACCTCCCTTTACCCTTCTCCTTCCTTGTTTAACTCAGCCTGAAGGGCGGCAGTTTTCCCCTCCTGTTCTCGTATTTTCCTATCTCTACTACAAATCCTACAGAACAACTAACGAGTCTCATTTACTTCCCCTATTCCCACGCCACTACAATCACACACATGGTAAAAGCTACAGCACCCGTCACACCAAAGCCTCGACCTAACAATTCTACGGGAAGTCAAGCACTTTTTACTCATGATTAACGTAACAATTTATTAAGAATAAGTTAAATTTCTGATAAACACGAAAATATGGTTCCACAAATTGGGCCTATACGTAACTGTGTGTAAACAAAAACAACAGAGTAGAGTTTCTGAAACAACAATTTAAACTTTACTCTGCTTTCCGGAAAAGTGAGTTAAATAATGAAGAGATACGCTACAATTAAATTGCTGGAGAGAGCAAAGAACAACTAAACGAAATTCTATAGGTCTGCTGCGGCAAAACGTAAACACAAAATACTACTGTACGATCTTTTCGCGTTTTCTGCTATATTACGTGAAGAAAAATGAAACCCTTAATAGTACGCTTAAAAGGCACACTAATAAACCCATTTACCACGCGATCAGTACTAAACTGTATGTTTTAATAATCTAAAATGACTTATCTTTACGAGAACACCAAAACTCGCGCTAGTCGCCTGGGTGTTAGGAGGCCAACTGTCGCCCTGGTTTTGTCCGCTTGCAAGAGCTTTTGGTTGCTTCAGGATTTCACACCTTCACCTTTCGGACACTCATTTCTTCTGTGTGAGTAAGTCGAATAGTTACTGTTCCGTCCGACTTAACTTTTGTGTGACACTTTGCACAGGATTAACCTACATCGTTATCCGCATTCCACAAACCAGCCTACAGTGTGTGGGGGAGGGCACCCTGTGTCAGTACTAATCCTGTACTTTCTGTTCGACTCGCAGATACAGCGAGCTAAAATTGATGGTCTGTATGCCCCCGCATGAGCACTGATTTCTAGTATCTTATTTTCGTGGTCCTAACGTGTGACATGAGTTAGGACAGTGGGATCGTTTTCCATTCAGCTTCAAACCCCGCTTCTCAAGATGTTTTCAGTAATGTTCCTCGAAAATAGCATCAGCATCCCTCCAGAGATTCCCCGTTTGGTTCCCCAAGCATCTCGCTCACTTGCGTGCTGTTCGAACCCACCGGTAACAAATTTAGCAGCCGTCTTCTCAGTTGCTTCTATGTCTTCCTTTAATCCGACCTGGTGAGGATCCCGAACTGTAGTCAAGAATAAGTCGCAGTAGAGTCCTATATGCGGTCTCCTGTACAGATGAATCACACTTTCCAAATATTCTCCCCATAAACCAAAGTCGAGCATTCGCCTCTCCTACCACATCCTCCATTTCATATCGCTTTACAACGCAACGCCCACATACTTAAGCGACGTGGCTGTGTCAAGCAGGACGGCAACCGAACATTAGTTTTTCCTACTCATCCACATTAACTTGCGTATTCCTACGTTTAGAGCCAGCTGCCAATCATCACACTAACCAGACGGTTTGCGTAAGTCGTCTTATCCTTCAGCCACTCATCTTAGATGCCATGCCGTACACCGCAGCAGTATCAGCAGAAAACCTTAGGTTGTGAGACCTTAGCTTTTCCCGGCGGATACAATTTTCAAACACGGGATTGCAGCCAAGTGACATCGTCGACAACCCTATATATTTCGACATGAGCGCACTCAGCCGTTTTCAAGGCAAAACTGCAGCACGTAAGCACTGTACAAGTGAATTTAAAACCTCGATTTTCACGGAAACTCCGTAATGATAAGACACACGCACACACTCTGTAAATACATGCGGCATCAGAAACGAAAGATCACCGACGTCAGAAATTATCGATAGAGCAATTAATAACCAACGGGTGAGACAGCGTCAACTCTGTTTTTTGACAACTCAGACAGCAGGATTCAATGCAGAATTTTTTTTTAAAACAAAAACACCATCTCTATTTATAAGGTTACTCGCTAAATTAATTTCAACAGCTTCCTTAGGAACACTGTCCCCGTGGGTGGAAGTGCGTGAAAGAATCTCCGTGTTGTTATATGCTATAGGATGACCGATGCCAAAACAGTGTTCTGCAATAGCGGATTTGCTTGGGTGCTGTAAGAGTGTGTGCCACTTATACTCAGAACACCGGTCCTCCACCGGCCGAAGTGGCCGAGCAGTTCTAGGGGTTTCAGTCTGGAACCGCGCGACCGATACGGTCGCAGGTTCGAATCCTGCCTCTGGCATGGATGTGTGTGATGTCCTTAGGTTCGTTAGGTTTAAGTAGTTCTATGATCCAGGAGACTGATGAGCTCAGATGTTAAGTGCCATAGTGCTCAGAGCCATTTGAACCATTTTTGAACCGGGCCTCCACAGACCTGACACTCTGACCAATATATGACATGCCACAACTGCAGTGAATACGGTAGACAGCCGCCTTACGCAAACAAAGATGATTCTCTGAGCATCCTAAAAGGACCGTGATCTTATATGGTGGTCGAAAAACACGCATAACCTGATATTTCCGCAAAATTCGACCAATCCTCTTCAAAATGCTCCCTGTGTAAGTCAGAAAGTCCACAGACTGGTGCCTCCTCGGTATTATCATCGCTCACCCGGTGCGGAGTTGCTCGATAACGCAGCGTCTAATCTGTCGACGACGTCACCCGGCTGCATTCCCCTAAGTAATTTGAACATTTTATATGCCAGGGGAAACTAAGGTGTCACAATGCTTACTTATATTGGTAAGAAATTATCGTTGCCTGCGGAGTGTAGTATATCTGTTTCGATAGCTTAAATAAACTCGATAACCTAACCATTCGGGCTCATAAAAGCCATATAATTTGTGTAGCAATTCTTAGATCGTCGCTGAGCAGCGACCACCTGATATTTCAAACAATATCTTACGCGCCACGGCACAGAATACGAATTGTTCATAAATTGTATCGATAGTGATATTTTGTGTTTCTCATTTTTTGACAGCTGAAGAATTGTAATCTTCTTCTGTTACCATAGTTCTGATATATTTTTTAAAGACGGCGGACGCGTATGTGGTGTGGTCCGCAATCACTAATTAGTTATTACAAAATATTACTATTGTTCAGTGCTATGTAAGAATTTGTGTGTGCAGCTAAGATGAAATGTCGAAAATGTTAAAAGACTTTATTGCAAGAAACACCCAGCAAGGTATAAAATTTAAATGTTACGGAGCCTATTGTTAGCAATACTGACTAAGGTAATTAAATTGGTTATTGTGCTCTCAAATGCTGTAGTGCCTCTTTATTGCTTGAAGTATTTATGTGGTATCCATCTCCTATTAATGGCAACAGAAATAACGGTGTTTTTAAAGTTTTCATACAGCTCCCAGGGACCGACTGCATGTCGGCAAACATCGTAGTTAAGGCAGAAGGTGCATTGCCAGACACCTTATTTGTGATTTAAATCCAATTTCTTTTTACGTGTGGTATAGTACAGCAAAGAAAATTTCCAGCTCTGTCTGACCCTTAGGCTTCTCTGTTCGTAGTTGCTATGTCTCATATCCGGTCGTGGTCGAACAAGACCACGATACAAATAAATTAAGCGGCAGTGCGAACTCTGTTCTCGATCTTGAGAACGCTACGCCTTCTGCAAACGATTTCAGGTGACATGTAAACTATTACATACAGTAGTTGGGTTTTTTGAAAAGTCTTTGTTCTTCCCGCCAAGAAGTGGTGCAAAACTCAAAACAGATTTCTGAATCTTCACAAGAGAATAATAATTTAATCAAAATATAATTTTTTTAAAAGAAAAAACACCACACTTAGCGCCCGAACAGGGACGCGACTGAAATCACGAAAATCAGTCCTCTTGTGTTTGCTACTAATATAGATGTATCTAACAATACACTTATTTTTCATGTGCACGCTGCGCACTTCAAAAATTGTGGACGAAAATTTCAAAGAGGAAAGACGAGCCGACAGCGGAAAACGGAGAAATCTTATATCCAGTTGCCGACTTTCCAGACAAACGTAAGTTACGAAAAAATTTTCATATGCGGTTGTTATGTTTCAGTAGTACAGTTGTCTTTCGAGCTACATTACCATTCTTCCTTTAAATTTCCACCTGCACATTTAAAAAATCAGCTTAAAATTATTTTTTTACTCAAAATTTAGTAGGATTTGCAACGTAGTGTCTAAATACCATTGTTGAGTTTTGATTTCAATGTGTAAATATGGCGTCGTGTAACATGTAGAATGCTAGCGCTGTGTGCTAATTCTGTTGGTTAGTGTGCCCGTCTTCCATCTTGTCTTTTCCGCCTCAGTTCACAGTCGTTTGTGAAGCGAGTGCAACTCCCATTCTTGACAGACAGCACGCGACCTGACGTCACACGCAAAGGACAGACGAACTGCGTTCCAGACCACGTATAGCTGACGTGATACTGTTGACAAACAGACCCGCGAGATGGCGGAGGGTAAACTGGAATTAATCCCTACAGCAGGTGACAGTCATGATATGAACAGCAACGAATATCGTTGCGCTCACGTACAATTAGCATGCGAGTGGAGGCGGAGGCTAACGCCGGTTATATGATTTACAAAGACCAAACAATTCAAACGATTCCCGCGGGTAGAAACTCAACTGTAGATACGAATGCAACGCTCCTTCAAATCCAAAATTGGATGGCAAATAATGGTACGGAAAAGGAACAATTGCGGTTAGAAAAGGAACGAAAAGCAAGAGAGAGAGCTGAACGAGAGGAGGAAAACAAAAAAGGACTAATGCGACCTTTTACCGATTTCAATAAACAGTTTGATGCGGTAAATGAAGAATTTGAAGTTGTAGATGGAAAATTTGAGACAGTAAAAACTGAAATAACTACAGACTTGAAAACTGATCTGAATACCCAAGTCGGAAATAAGTGGGCAAATTGAAGCAGTAAAAACTGAGATCCGTAAACAGGTTGAGGCTGAGATCAGTCAGGTATCTAGCAAATTTGATGCAGCACTAGGAGCTCCCAAGGGTGACATTAATGCCACGGTAGAAGCATACCATAGCGAAGCTGTAGCATTAAAGGGTAATTGTTATACCAGGACAAAGGAGGTCAGCGCCGTGAAACTGGTTGTCACCAATATGGGAAAGGAGATAGATGATCAGACGAGATAAGTAGAATCACTTGACATACAGGAGCAGGTAAAAATTACGGTAAAGTCTCACGCCGAAGCGTTATCCGACCAGTACACAGAGTGGATAAAAACCAAAGACCATCTGATAGAAAAAAAGACAGAACTGACGGAAGTAGTAAGGGAAGTTACTTATGATCTTTTGACGGAACCAGGAAAATCGAGAGACACCGTGTTGTCTAAACTAGGACAGATAAGGCGATCTTTGGCACAAGACCTTCCTCAATAGAAGCAGCAGGTCATTGAAGAGGTGCAGACACTAAAGAACACAGTGGAAAGTCCCTCACATCCGATGCAAAAACGTGCCATACGTCCGATCGTATTTTTTCGAAACTTCTCAGGAATAATTCCGAATTGTTGGACAGACAAGCAAAGCATACAGTTTGTAACAGGGTATATAACAGGAGATGCCGCCTTATGGGAAATAGAAATGACAGGCAAGTGCAGGATCTATAATGAATTCGAGCGGATGTTTCTGAACAAATTTTGGGGTGATGATGTTCAGCAGCGCTTATGAAAAAAAGAGTTCAATGCCAAAATGTTCAATTAGAAACACGGCAGTTTCAGAAGATATTTCGAAAAATATTTAACAAAATTTATATTCTGGGACTCGCCAATTACAAATAAAGACGCGATCATGATTTAAAAAAAAACTAAATTGCCCATCCCTACAAGGGAGAAATTAGTTAATGCTTCCGAGGACGATAATGAAGCATTTCTTTCCATATTGGACTCATAGGATTTGATTCGCGAAGACGCGGTAGCAAATGTTAGCAGCACTCCGAATTACGTGAGCAGGCGAAACAGTGGAGGTTACGCGGTCAACAATGGCAATGAGGGACGAACGCGCGGTAGCGACGCTTACTACCAACCGTCCGGCGGCTACAAAAATGAGCCGGCCACAGTGGACAAGCGGCTCTAGGCGCTGCAGTCTGGAACCGCGCGACCGATACGATCGCAGGTTCGAATCCTGCCTCGAGTATGGATGTGTGTGATGTCCTTAGGTTACGTTTAAGTAGTTCTAAGTTCTAGGGGACTGATGACCTCAGAAGTTGTCTCATAGTGCTCAGAGCCATTTTACAAAAATCAACAGGTGTGGTACGGAAATGGACAGTTTCGACCGAAGGCTACTAATAAACAGCGGTGCAATCCAATGGATAGTACACAACGGTCACAGTACGGAAACTCAACACACAATTATCCACAAAATCAGTACGGCAACAAACCACCACAGCAAGGAAATTATCAGAGCGGACGAGCCTTTAACAGGACGCGTGAGTGGAAATCACATAAATGGCATGGGACCAGTGTAGGACAACCACATTTTGATAATAATGACAACACAATAAACTACATGGCCCAGAATGCATTCCGACCTCCGACGAATATAAATTTTTCCGGTCACTCAAATGATTATGCAGGAAATCCGAAGCCGAATCAGCAAAAGACTATACAAATCTACTATACTATACCCCTGTCCACCACCCTTCGTGCCACAGTCACAACACCAACACGAAACGGAGGAGACATTAAGAGCGATATCTATAACTGCTGTAACATAATATTTGCGGCAGTTCTCAAAAGACGTTGCTTGACGATATTTAGTCTAATTTTAAATCACCAGAAACACACGCCACTTGGCCTGCTTAAGACTTCTTTATTGACTTTTTACTTAGCAGCTATCGCAGAATCATCACATCTTTGCTACCAAAGAATAAACAAAAAAAATTTTAAAGATATTACATCATGTTTTCAGTAATGAACTATAACAATTAACGGTCTTAGCGACTTCATAAAATATAAAAACTCCATTTCGATTTCAGCACTGTCGCCTTTACACTACTTCGCCACCAGTGACATGGTTACGAATTAATACATGGTGATGAAGGAATTTTCTTAAAAAAATCAGCACAACATTAACATAAAACAATAAAAAAATATTCGAATGACAAAAGATATGATACAAAACAATTACAAAAACTTTTTACAATGTCTGGTATGATATTTGATTAATTCTCCACAGAATCAACTGCTCTAAGAATCGAGGTGGTAACCTTATAATCCGTCCTGACTTCGATGCTCTGATATTTGGAGATGGTTCCTCTGTGGGATGTTGTGGTTCAGTGTCCTTGGAAAAGTTTGGAAGTTCCTTCTCCGATTCCCATTTTTCTTGCAGGACATAAGCTGGTTTAAATCTGCCCACTGACACATTTATGTGTTGAACATCCTTTTAATAGCGAAATATTTTTCATGTCTTGAAATGACAGGAAAGGGACCATCATATGTAGGTTCTAATGGTTTTCTAACCCTGTCACATCTCAGGAAGACATGGGAACAGGTTTGCAGATCAGATTCAGAAAGTGATTCCTAAATACTGTATACATGTATGACTTATCAGTAACAGAAAGTTTTTGTAATATGTACTGACTTAAAGTGTTCGGCCTTCTGCTGCTGAACAGACAATTACTTCACTACCGACCATATGGTTTTCATTGTATTCTGTGAAATAGCTATTGTATTTGTATACCACATACTCTTTGCCTTCCTAATAACATTTTAAGCTCCTTACAGTATTGTTTGTAATGGGCTACTGTGCCTCAGTTGTGACTGCTTCTACCGTTTTGATTCCCACTTTGTTCTACATGATACCCTTATAAGATTAGTCAGCCACCCAGGCTGCCTTTTACAGCTAATACAATCTTTTTAACGTTCTAATGGAAAGCAAGCTTGTTGGTCACTTTTGGTCATGCTCTATGCATATCAACAGTAGCCCTTGTTTTTGTTGCAGTTTTATGTTCTGTGTTTGACCTTTTTATTGTCATGCTTTTCATCACGTTGACTTTTAGGCATTTGGTTCAAATGGCTCTGAGCACTATGGGACTTAACATCTGAGGTCACGAGTCCCCTAGAACTTAGAACTACTTAAACCTAACTAACCTAGCGACATCACACACATCCATGCCCGAGGCAGGATTCGAACCTGCGACCGTAGCGGTCGCGCGATTTGAGACTGTAGCGCCTAGAACCGCTCGACCACCTGGGCCAGTGGGATTTTCATCGTGACATGTCTACGTGGGGAATGATTTTTATGCTTTGACTTCATGTATGATAACATTGCAGTCTTATAGCAAGTTACAGAAGGTGCGTGGTATTTCTGTATTTTTTATGAACTGTATGCACTGTAATCTCTCTCCGCCCCCCCCCCCCCCTCTCTCTTTTCCATTAGATCAGATGATGACAGCATAAGAATGTTGAAACCGGTCATCTGGAGCAATAAATGTTTCTCCACCGCGACTGTGATCGCGGCTTATAAAGTGTGTTCATTGTCAACCATACCCTGCATCAAAGCTTGGGTACCTTTCAAAATGTAACGCTTCACGTCACTGCAGGTGAGCTGGACCAGCTGCTTGGACAGTGCTGTTCACGTTATATGAGCCGCTACAGCTGTTGTCCCGTATTATCGCTGATTCTATGTGCGCGTAACGTAAGGCAAAAACGTATTCATAACATCGTATTTATCGTATTTACAGAATAAAAATCGATTTCAGTTGCGAGTAATTTTCATATTTCACGACCGGTTTCGAAGCGTAAAGCTTCTTAATCTCTAGATGCCACCAACTGCGAACTAGAGGAAGGGCCACTAACCTACAAGCACTACGAGGCTGACACAGTCAAATGAAACCCATAGTTGTCGAAAGTGGTGCACTCACATAATCATGAGAACATAAATGTGTGACAGTCGGGCCAACCACAGAAAACGCACAGAGCATGGAACGAAAACGGTGACTTTTGGGAGTGTTCCCTACAAGAATAAATTCAATAATAAATAAATAAGCATCTCGACCTACGCCTAGCACCGCCAAGCTCAGCGTCTTCCTAGACACGACGAGCGGAGTCCACTGGTCCGTCCGCTTACCAAGTGTGGTTCACAAGACCGACACTCACTGCAGCTACAGATGTACGAATGAAAAGTAATACAAACTTTGCATAATCGGCAAAAACTCCTGAAAGACGACGTGACAGTATATCAGAATAAAGACATACAAGACAAAAACACAACTGAAACGTAGGTACCGATGACTTATAAACATATATCTAAACATTAAGCAATGAGGCAATTATAGGTGAGGTGTGGTAGGAGAATGTTGCAAACTGCTAGTATCGGAACCCATGTATAGACTCTTCTTTACAGAGCAAAACATTTTAATATAAAAACCTTAGTTAGGCTTAAAATGACAAACGCAACAGGAATAAGAATTAACACATATAAGACAGCTTTTTGCACACACACAGTATCAGAGGTAATAAAAATAAGCGTGGAATAAAAGGGCTGTACACTCGGTCTAGGGAAAGCAAGTAAAGATAGTGCGTAGGTCAGTGCGAGATGCTTATAATAATTTCCGCAACAAAACTCTGTCTCCGAATCTGGCAGAAAACCCAAAGATATTCTGGTCGTACATAAAGCAAGACGCAATCAATACCTTGACTGCGCGATAACAACCGTGAAGTCACTGATGACAGTGCCACTCAAGCGGAGTTATTAAACACGGTTTTCCGAAACTCCTTTATCAAAGAAGACGTAGTAAATATTCCTGAATTGCAATCAAGAACAACTGCCAAGATGAGAAACATGGAAGTAGATATCCTTGGTGTAGCAAAGCAGCTTAAATCACTTAATAAAGGCAAGGCTTCCGGTCCAGATTGCATACCAGTCAGGTTTCTCTCAGAGTATGCTGATACAATAGCTCCATAATTAGCGATTTTGTACAACCTCTCGCTCACAGAAAGATCCGTAGCTAAAAAGTGGAAAATTGCTGAAGTCACACCAATACCCAGTAAGGGAAGTAGGAATATTCCGTTGAATTACAGGCCCATATCACTAACGTCGATTTGCAGTGGGGTTTTGGAGCATATTCTGCATTCGAACATTATGAAGTACATCGAAGAAAACGATTTATTGATACATAGTCAGCACGGATTCAGAAAATATCGTTCTTATGAAACTCAACTAGCTCTCTATGCTCATGAAGTAATGAGTGCTATCGACAAGGGATGTAAAATTGACTCCATAACTTTAGTTTTCCAGAAGGTTTTCGACACCGTTCCTCACAAGCGTCTTCTAACTAAACTGCGTGCATATGGAATATCGTCTTAGTTGAGCGAACTGTTTTCGTGATTTCCTATCAGAAAAGTCACAGTTCATAGTAATAGACGGAAAGTCATCGAGTAAAACAGATGTAGTATCCGGCGTTCCCCAAGGAAGTGTTATAAGCCTTTTATTGTTCCTGATCTATTTCAACGACATATGAGACAATCTGAGTAACCCTATTAGATTGTTTGCAGATGACGCTGTCATTTACCGCCTTGTAAAGTCCTCAGACGACCAAAATGAATTGCAAAATGATTTAGATAAAATATCTTTTTTGTGCGAAATGTGGCAATTGACGATGAAGAAAGAGAAGTATGAAGTTATTCGCAGAAGTACTAAAAGGAATCTGCTACATGTCGATTATTTGATAAGTCACACAAATCTTAAGGCTGTAAATTTAGCTAAATACTTAGGGATTACAATTTCAAATAACCTAAACTGGAACGCTCACATACATAATGTTGTGGGTAGAGCAAACCGAAGACCGTGATTCATTGGCAGAACACATAAACGGTCCACCTTTGTCCGCCCTATTCTGGTGTACTGCTGTGAGGTGTGGGATTCGCATCAGGTGGGACTGACGGATGATATCGAAAAAGTTCAAAGAATAGCAGCTCGTTTTGTATTATCGTGAAATAGGTGAGATAGTGCCACAAACATTATGCGTGAACTGGAGTGGCAATCATTAAAATAAAGGTGTTTTTCGTTAAGACGGGATCTCATGAAATTTCTGTTAGCAGTTTTCTCCTCCGATTCCGAAAACATTCTTTTGGCACCCACCTACATAGGGAGAAAAGATCATCACGATAAAATAAATGCAATCAGGGTTCGCACAGAAAAATTTAAGTGCTGGTTTTTCCCGCGTGCCTTTTGAGAGTGGAACGGTAGAGAGACGAAGGTGGTTCACTGAGCCCAGTGCCATGCACTTTATTGTCAATAACAGAGAAATCACGTAGATTTAGATGTAGATAGAAGGAGGTGTCAACGAAACTAGGTTTACAAGTGGTGGATAATATATTAAAATTCAGTTTTAGTAGGATCTGTGTCACAACAGACTTATTAAAATAAAGTAGCTCATACTATGGTTACATTAATGGAAATTTAAATGATAAAACAATTATCTTTTAATGTCCTTATCCATCGCCTGTAGACATAGTTTCGTTACTCGCATACCTTAGTTCTAGTGTAAGGCCTTCTTTGCCTCCGCCTTTTTTCTTCTTTTAATGGTTGGTCCCATGTGAGGCACGGTTGTGTTTTATATGTCTGTATTGATCTTCCTGTTGTCTGTATCAGTTTTACCCTCGCTAAGCTATTCACATTACGACCTAGTTTATGGCTTATCCAGACGAGGCCATAAAAGATTACCGATCTCAGCGGTTGTCGCCCTTTTCTGGCCGCCTTTTATCTGTTATCATTTTGGATATACTTTACATAAACAATCCTTACGGACTGTTTTTGCTGCAGTTTTAAGTTTTACATTTTTCTTTTTATTGTCATGTGTTCCGTCACGTTGGCGATTAGGCATTTCCCCCTACACTTATGATTATGTACTACTACATTTTGTTTCTTAAGAGTGGTGCTTCTATGTACCTAAGTTAGTATACATTATTTCATTTCTCGACACCGTTGCCTTAATCCCATTATACGGCAACTACTTGGATCCCATCCAATACATGTAAGCTTAATTTATTTACTCGTTTCCCGTCGTCCTAGTGAAACTTCTCCTAGTTGAACTATTCGCTTATTTTTATTACTTGTGGTACTGAGTGGGTGCAAAGTGCTGTCTTATATGTGAACATTGTTATTCGTGTTGCCATTTTTTATATCATCCGCACTCAAAATTTTCGTTGTTTTTTTATCTCATATCTGTTTCATTGTGATGTATTCTGTCATGTTTGTTTTTAAGCATACTTGTCGATCCGCCACGTTTGTATGATAATTTTTGTATTTGTAGCTCTCATCTGCATGTAAGCTGACGAGACCGTCAGTCGCCGTTTCCCACTCTCTTGTGCCGATTTACTTCGGATCCCCACCTCTTTGGCTCCTGCGTCAGTTGCTTCCGCCGCCGCGGTCTCTTCCGTGTCGTGTTGTCCAGGCAGACGCTGTGGTTGCTGATCCTATGCGTGAGCTAGGTCATTTATTTGCAATACCATTGTGTTCTTTTCTGTCCTGAGCCCTCCAAAAAGTTAGCGTTTTTAAGTCTCGTGTGTGTGATTGTGTGTTTGTGTGTGTGTGTGTCAGTGTGTGTGTGTGTGTGTGTGTGTGTGTGTGTGTGAGAGAGAGAGATGTGTGTGTGCCGGCCGCTGTGGCCGACTGGTTCTAGGCGCTTCAGTCTGGAACCTCGCTGCTCCTACGGTCGCAGGTTCGAATCCTGCTTCGGGCATGCATGTGTGTTCTGTCTTTAGGCTAGTTAGGTTTAAGGAGTTCTAAGTCTATGGGACTGATGACCTCAGATGTGAAGTCCCATAGTGTTTAGAGCCATTTGAACCATTTGTGTGTGTGTGTGTGTGTGTGTGTGTGTGTGTGTGTGTGTGTGTGATCCCCCATGAGTGACTGGCGCCACAGCCACACTTCTATGTTCTCATAATTGTGTGAGTACACCACTTTCCGCTACTGCAGCTTTCAGTTTAGTATGCAATCCCTCCTCTTGTTCGTAGTTGATGCCACCTCAACATGAACGTTTAAGCTTCTAAACTGTTCGTGGAATAAATTAAGAAAATTGTTGGCAGCTGAAGCGGATTTTTATTCTGTGAATAAGTTGCTCAGGTGCGGATGTTCACCTGATCAAATATCTTACTATCGTACTTTGTACTCGAGACAGCTTGGCGTCCACACCACGTGAAATGAAGCCCAGTGAGATTCTAGAAGATGCGGAAGGATACAGGTCGTAATGTTTATATTAGGTTTGTTCGTATGTCAAATACGGTATACCTGTATGAGATACTGAAACAGATTTCACAGTTTATTTACAGCTGTTTGGGCGTGTTTAGAAGGTAATGTGTTTCAGAACGATCACAGGTTTCTACAATCGTAGTCGAGTCCGTTGAGGTTGTGCTCAGCGATAAGACGAAACTTAGATGTGTACACCATGTAACAATTAGCATTTAATCAGTTTCACAACTTATATATAATAAAAGCTCTTCGCTTATTTTTTTATTCGACACAGTTGATCGCATGATGTGCTGTAATTTGTCAGTTACCGTGTGGCAGTTACTGAATTACATGAAATAAACTCGTCATAACTTCTGAACGGTTTGCGTTAGAACGTTCAAACTGCGCGGTTGGCTGCGGGGCTTCATTGGAAATAGTAATCGCAGGCATGATTTGGTTTAGCGACGAAGCCCACTTTCATTTGTATCTGTTCATCAGTAAGCAAAATTGGCGAATTTGGGGGTATGAGAGTCCGAATTTCGCGATTGACAAGTCTCTTCACCCTCATTGGGTGACTTTGTGGTGTGCAGTGCACAGTCACGGAATAATCGGCGCGATATGCCTTGATGGAACGATGACTACCGAACCTAAGGTGAAGGTTTTGGAAGATGATTCCAGCCCCATCTTCCTAAGTAACCCTTATTTCGGAAAGACGTTCACGCAAGACGGAGCTGGACCCCATCGCAGCATGAGTGTGTTTGATGTCCTGGAGGAGCACTTTTGAGACTGCATCCTGGCTCTGGGGTACCCACTGGCGTGGGCCTCGATTGGCCGACATCTTTTCCAGATATGAATACATACGACTCCTTTTTTTGCGGCTATACTGAAAACAAAGCGTTCAGCAATAGCCCCAAAACCATTGCTGAACTGAGAAGAGCCTTCAGGAGGTCCCGACAACATTGATGTTCCGACACCAGCGCTATTCGTCTGCGCCACATCATAGCCAATAACAGCAGGCATATCGAACAAGTCATAACCTAAATCCGAATATCTGTCGTGACGTTTTTATGAGTAAAGTATGTGCACTCCGTAGTCTGTTACTAATTTGCGTTTTTTCATATAGTTCAATAATTATCACGATGTAGATGGAATGAAGATGCAAAACAAACAATATTATTTCTATTCTACTAATATTCAGTAGGAAAGACTGGGTTCCTATTTTGAACGCACTATCGTACTCCACATCATAACATATCACACAATGAAGCAGTTGGCTTACGACGGTCTACACCGTCATGCAACAAGTGAAGAGGAAACATGTTTATTTCACTGACCGAATCAATATTTTCGCAGTATTCTGATTAAAACGAGACGCGAAAGCATTTCGATCTGTTAGCTGATAGAATCACACTCTCTTACAGAAAATTAACTAATGAGGAAGCTCACTCTCTTCAGCTGTTCCATACTCAGGTCGTCACTGAACGTCGTTATAACTCTCCATGATGTACGTAAGACTTTCAATGCTATCTGCAGCCGGCATATTGATGAAACTGTATATATTTTTTTCGGTGCAATTGAAGGAAACAGTTTATTCCTAACCGTAGTGTTAGTACCAGCCAAAACTAAAGCAAAGAACTTTAGTGGTAAAATAAATGTTGGTCGGATGTAGAGTAGCTAAATTATTTGAATAATAATAGCAGAAAAACTGTTAAGCACTTTATAAGTGGCACATTACACTTTACACCAAACAGCGATGATATCTAGCTTTACTTTTAAGGTTTCTTCCTCTCCGTCGCGGTAGATACACCTTCTGTAGCTTTCTGTAAATCAGTGCGGTAGTTGCTAGCATTATCCAGAGACTGCGTCTTACTAAACTAGATGAAGTGATGACACCGCTTAGTGCCAGTTCACTCATACCTATTTATTTCATCACTCCTCTTTTAGCAGTTCTCTTTATGCAGCCCAACATATATCCATGTCCGGTATAATCCGTAGGGATACGCTGCCGTCACTGAACATGAGTATTCTGCGTTCCTTGTTGATATTTCGTTTTTAAATATTTAGTATTAGGTTTGTACACATTTATGTAACAGGTAATCATTGAAATGAAGTTGTACCACAAACATTTTTAAGTATTCTACTCTATACAGTTTCATAGTTTCTGTTTATGTACAGAATGCGTTTTCTATGTGTTCGCCTTTCATCAATAAATGCGTGCTGTAAGACTTTGGTAACGTACACATATTTTATCTCTGTAATCATTGTTGTTGGATCGATCACATAGATAATGTTGTGGGTACAGCAAATCAAAGGCTACGATTCATTAGCAGAACACTTAGAAAGTGCAGCAGATCTACTAAAGAGACTGCTTACACTACACTTGTCCGCCCTATGCAGGAGTATTGCTGGGCGATGTGGGATTCGTATGAGGTGGGACATACGGATGATATTGAAAATGTTGAAAGGAAGGCGGCTCGTTTTGTACTATCACGAGATAGTGGAGATAGTACCACAGACATGGTACGTGAACTGGAGTCGCAATCATTAAAACAAAGGCGCTTTTCGTTGCGACGGGATCATCTCGCCGGTAGGGTGGCCGAGCGGTTCTAGGCGCTACAGTCTGGAACAGCGCGACCGCTCCAGTCGCAGGTTCGAATCCTGCCTCGGGCATGGATGTGTGTGATGTCCTTAAGTTAGTTAGGTTTAATTAGTTCTAAGCTCTAGGGGACTGAAGACCTTTCTACATCTTTCTGATGACCTTAGAAGTTAAGTCCCATAGTGCTCAGAGCCATTTGAACCATTTGATCCTCTTATGAAATTTCAATCAACAGTTTTTTCCTCCAGTGCTGCTGCAGCTGCAGCTGTCCTAAGGGCAGGTGTCCCTCCACATCCAAGGAAGATTTGCACCATTGGCCAAAACTCAATCACTTCGTAGCAGTGAGCGCACCTGATATAACAAAAGTAAAGTCCCTCTCAATATATGGCAACAGCGGGCCTCAGTGGGTCTTTCAGCAGGGTACTACTTATCAAAGGGGTGGGGGGAGGGGGATTTGCTGTTGACAACGCGACATTAAGTCGATTCTTTACATTCCATTTTGTACTATGGCAGTAATCCGCTTATCCCTTCTACATCAAACACAGTCTAAGATAAAGACGTGCACAGCAAAGAACTGGCCGGCCGAAGTGGCCGTGCGGTTAAAGGCGCTGCAGTCTGGAACCGCAGGACCGCTACGGTCGCAGGTTCGAATCCTGCCTCGGGCATGGATGTTTCTGATGTCCTTAGGTTAGTTAGGTTTAACTAGTTCTAACTTCTAGGGGACTAATGACCTCAGCAGTTGAGTCCCATAGTGCTCAGAGCCATTTTGAGCCAGCAAAGAACTTCTGTGGACACCATAAGTAGGTCTCACAATCTAATAACTGTATTGTTTTCAGGAATGAGACATTAATGTTAGTAATGCATCACCATAACATACATACTATGCCTAGGAAGGTTTCTCTTTCATATTACGAAAAATAATTGTGAAGCAGAATGTTACGTGGTGAATGAATAGAGTGATCCCAAATTAGTTTAGTGTGGTATTCATTTAGTCAATGTGTATTACTTCAGGCATTAATTCATGGTGAATAAATTGTTCGATTGCATGCAGGAAATGTTGTGGTGTATGTTAAAGAATAAGCTTGATTGTCTTTTTGATGCTAGGTGTCACACCCAAGAGAATAATACATCCAAAACAGGCAACTGTGTTCTCAGGTAAGGGTGTTAACGTGTCTCATTCCAAAGTACAAATATTAACAGAGATATCAGAATGTGGAGAGTGGGCAGCACTACAGAAATATAAAAATGGTTGAAAGGGCTCTAAACACTATGGGACTTAACTGCTGAGGTCATCAGTCACCTAGAACTTAGAACTACTTAAACATAACTAACCTAAGGACACCAAACACATGCATGCCCGAGGCAGGATTCGAACCTGCGACGTAGCGGTTGCGCGGTTCCAGACTGTAGTGCCTAGAACAGCTTGGCCACCCCGGCCGCTACAGAAATATAAATAGCGATTGCCACACAAGCTTAGTTATTAACGCTCCACATGAATAATCTACCCCAGTCAACTAAGTACTTAATGAGATCAGAAGCATAACGTAGATTTATGTCATTCCGTGAACAGTATATCCTCATGTCAGTGATGTATCATGCAGGATCTTACGTTAGTTACAATTATGCAGTGCTTAGTATAGTATCTGCATGATACCAGATTTCAACAAAGGTGTATACCTCATTCCGCATGGACACTGCACAAATGCGGACTTGTCTCCCATTACCTGCATGATAATACGCTTCGTGACCTGCATTATGTGTATGTTAGCTGACCAAAATTACCTAGAAACCTTCTAGTGAATGTTAGTATTGTCTGTGTCTTCCAGTCGAAATACAGACCATATTTTCAGAAGAAAACCTTAACTGATAATGTTTTCACACGTGCACAGGGTTTGTGACCATTCAATTGGTAGACACAGGTCGATCCAAAAGATGTTTTGACATCCACACTACAATTTCCAGGTCTAGTTTCTCATCTCTCCATTATAAATGCTAATATACACTTTTCCTAACATACTTGGCGATTCTGATCCTGCTGCAGTAGTACCATTTCATCATTTAACCCAAATCCTCTGCCTCTTGCCACTGGTGTCACTCCTACCCATCTCAGATGGGCAACATGCATGCTTGTGCTGGTAGGTCTATCTAGAATACTCATCCATTGTGCAGTTGCTACACCTCGAAAGAAAGTGGAACGGAAGGGTTACGTATGTAACTCAAGTGTAACTGATGACACACAGCCATTTCAGAATTCTTATAACACGTAATTTGCAGCAAATAAGAGCTAAACAAACCTATAAATCATAGCTGTCTACACCAGACTGACGAGAAATACAAAAAAAATTATCGAATAAGGACTTCGTATCCCATCGGATGGAATACGGATCTGATGGAATACAGTTCGTTTACTCCAAATGAATATGAGGCCGACTTATACTTTTGTAGTCATTCCACTTTATGCCGCTCCAGATGCTTAACCCTAGGCGTTGTATTTGGTTGTTACTCCTTCCACAAATAGTGTAATCATACAGCACAGGACCCCTTTTCCTCTCTATGACCAGTATGTCACACATATTTGCACGCAGTCCCTGTAGCAGTAGTCGACCCTCTGCAATTCAATACCGTGTTTTGGCACAGTTATCTTCTTGTCCACGAACAGCCTAGATCTGCGTGTAAACACGTACTTCATAAGCTACTATACAGTGCCTATACAGCGTACATCATAATCTGCTCAGCCTCCCACTAAAATCCTTAACCCGAGGGACGATAACTACATAAAAATTCCTGCAACCCTCTCAAGCACACTTTTTAATGAGAACCATTCTTTTGTATTTGTCCCTTCTGGAATAGATTTAATGGAATTCCATATAGGCACATGTCCTTCATTAGGAAGAATTTCCTCTGAACATTTAGTACGTGAAGGATGTGGTTTGGTGCTACATAGTACAGAGACAGCAAACAGGTTGTTTCGTGTGCACAAACCAGCAGGCGGCCGTCAGTTGAGGTGACCACCCCTTTGGGACTGAGGAATCAGGACAAGAATGTGCTTCTGTGAAGGGCCAAGCTATCTTGCATGGGTCTTGCTGTCGAAGTTACTTTTAGATCTGAAGATATCGATACTGGACAAGAGACAGGTTGAGTTCTAGTTGTAAATTCCAGGAAGTCCTGAATTCAGTAAAAAAAAATAGACCAATACGCAATAAACTCATATTATTTCAACAGTGCGTAAGTGTATCAGTTTCCTCATGGAAGTCAAACAATATTGCATCCCACTTGACAACGTTATTTATTGCCCTCTGTTTACAAGAATGAACACAGTGTTACTCAAATGGCTCTGAGCACTATGGGACTTAACATCTGAGGTCATCAGTCCCCTAGAGCTTAGAACTACGTAATCCTCACTAACCTAATGACATCACACACATCCATGCCCGAGACAGGATTCTAACCTGCGACCGTAGTTGTCACGCGGTTCCATACTGAGAACACAGTGTATTGAGTTTAATAATCTCTGCGTTCGGTAGACATAATGATTCTAAAATATGATATACTAGTCCCCAAGAAGGTCATAAGACGTGGCCATAAGATGTTTTTCAGAAACCGACAATAGTATTATATCTGACATACAGGCTCATAATGACATACATTTGTCAGACGATCCCTCTTGAAAACCCGAATCATCTGCCTAATTTTCCAATAGTTTGGTACCCCTCGTTCTTCCTGTGATCTATGCTGTTCCTGTTCCTTTGTTCTTGCGGATGTAGTTGCCTTTTCCCTTGGTGATGGGTTTTAGATGATTTTATATTCTGTGGTCATGATTATCATTGTCTACCATTAATCTGTTCATTTTACTCAGACTGCTACTCATTTGTGCACTAAAATCGGTAACACAGGAATTATAACTCCGGTTTCGAACATAGGAATGATATTTAACTATTTTACAAACACAGTTAGTAGTGCTAGATTTTCATATATGAAATAATTAGTGAAAAGTTTGTCGCAGAGGACAACGTTAAAAAGAGCGTATCACATACGAAACTATAAACTTTTCGCAGTGCAATGGTTGCTTTATAATAGTCACCTTACTGTAGGCAATTGGGCTAATTGGGCTCTGTTGTTCAGTAACATAAGTTTTTTAATTAATTTTTATACACAGTAAAGTGACTATTGTAAAACAACGTTGTCCTCGAAGACCAACATTTCACTAATTATTTCATATATGATAATCTACCACTACTAATTGTGTTTATGAAATAGTTAAATATCATTCGCAGGTTCGAAACCTGAATTATAATTCCTATGTTAACATTAATGCTGAACCAGGTCAGTACCATCTTCGTATGTTAATCTGCTTTGTTTTCAGATGAAGCCAGTAACGGAAGTAACCGAGCAGCTCCTGTTGGCTGGGAAACCGTTCTACTTTGTATGCAAGTTATTTGGCCTGATGCCGTTTACGGTAGACGCCCACACAGCAACCCTGAGGAAGTTGCAGTCAGATATTACGTGGGCTAACGTCGCCAGTTCACTGCAGTTCCTTTGTGCCTGCGCTTCATTATACTTTGCGTTACACATGACTACGACGTGTTCTACAATGGAAGTTCTTATAATAATAGGAATGCTTCAGTACTCATTCGTGTCGTTTGGTGTGATAATTGCTGACAGATTCTGGCACAGAAGTAAATATGGGAAATTGCTTTCCTTGTTAGTGGAGTGTGATAAATGTCTGGTTCTGAACACAGGACGAATAAAAACATCACCTAAAAGATTTGTGAAGGTGCAGTTATCTATAACAGTTCTCGTTTGTTGCTTGATTTTTAGTGAACTGTTGACTGCAGATGTTACTCTGGATGAGAAACTGAGTACAGTATTCGGTATGAGCAATTCAATAACGGCTGTACTAACACTCATACGATTCGCCAATCTACAGTTGGTTGTCAAGAACAGACTGTCATTACTAAACGATTGTCTTATGAACTTGATACACATATCTGCAGATAAGCAAAAGTACTCATACAAGTGTTCGGTAAGGGGCAGAGCCGAGCTGTGCACACCATTCTCTGTGCGAACACTTAGTCGAGTGTATGTGGCACTGTGTGAGATGTCGGTTGTGGTGACGTCCGTTCACCAGACTTTTTTGGTACTTTACCTCGCAGCACTAGCGTCAGTAGTTGTGGAAATGATTTACTACATTGCAACACAGCCAGTGTTCTTCGGCATGAAAGATATTAACGGCTTATGGCAGACGTGGTTCTTCTTGATTTACAACACAAGCACAATGGCAATATTCATAGTACCTGCTCAGCTTGTGTCTTCAGAGGCAGACCGCACAGTGAGGCTGTGCTCGCAGCTGCTGCTGGGAAGGAGGGGTGCGGCGGACGACACACAGAGGGAGCTGCGGCTGCTGGCGCTGCAGGTGTCCGCTGCTCGACCCACGACCAGGCTGCTGGGGGTGCTCACTCTCGATCTGGGGGTCGTCTCAGGCTTCATTTCTGTCGTGACGACCTACACCGCTCTGCTTCTCACATTTTTTCCTTCAGGTATGACGACAGTGTGCGTAATTTGGGTCTTGATTTTGAAATTCGTTTCCACTAAAGTACGAATTCACTGTGTTCCCGCGAAATTCGTTGTGTATCTGCGTTTGTCATTCATGTGACATATTTATTTGCTCTGCTCGAGGCTACTACTGTAGCTCGTCAAGACAGCGTGTAAAATTAGCACCAGACCAATAAAATTTTAACATCCGCACCTCGTATACCTCATCCCATTTCTATGAATCCATATAAGTAATAAATCTGTTGAGGCAGCATACAGATTAGATTAGTACTAGTTCCATAGATTATGAATACGACACTTCGTAAAGATGTGGAACGTGTCAGGTTAATAAAAGATGTCTATACAAGATATTAAATTACACAAAATATCACTTGACGCTTAATATTTTTAATTTTCTTGTGGGGGTTGGGGAAATTACCCACTTACTTCTTTTAATTTCCTTTTAAATGCTATATGGCTATCTGTCAGACTTTTGATGCTATTAGGTAAGAATTTTCTGGCAGCATAATTTACCCCCATCCGAGCCAAAGTTAGATTTAACCTTGAGTAGTGAAGATCATCCTTTCTCCTAGTGCTGTAGCCATGTACACTGCTATTACTTTTGAATTTGTTCCGACTGTTAATAACAAATTTCATAAGTGAATATATATATAGTTATTTAAGGCTACAGTGAAGATCTCTGGCTCTTTAAATAAATGTCTGCAGGATGATCTTGGATGAGCTCCAGCAATTATTCTGATTACACGCTTTTCTCCAAAGAACACTCTTTTACTCAATGATGAGTTCCCCTGAATTTGATGCCATACGAAAGCAGAGAATGAAAATAGGCGTGGTAAGCTAATTTACTGAGATGTATATCGCCAAAATTTTCAATAACCCTAATAGCGTAAGTAGCTGACCTCAAACGTTTCAGCAGATCCTCAGTGTGTTTTTTCCAGTCCAACCCCTCATCAATGCATACACCTAGATATTTTGAATAGTCTGTCTTAGCTACCGATTTTTGATCGAAGTCTACATTTATTAATGGTGTCATTCCATTAACTGTATGGAACTGTATATACTGTGTTTTGTCCAAGTTTAATGAGAGCCCATTTGCAGAGAACCACGTAATGATTTTCTGAAAAACATCGTTACAGTTTCACTAGTTAATTCTTGTCTGTTGGGTGTGATAGCTATACTTGTATCATCGGCAAAAAGTACCAGTTTTGGATATTTGTGAATGCAGAATAGCAACTCATTAATACATATCAAGAAAAGCAGAGGACCCAAGACCGAACATTGCGGCATCCTATTCTTGATTGTTACCCAGTTTCAGAAATCACCAGTTTTTGCATATTATGTGAACTGCTTATTTAAACTTTCTTATCTCTTCCTGTTAGGTACAATTTAAACCATTTGAGCACTGTCCCGTTCATACCATAGTACTTGAGCTTATCTAGAAGTATTCCATGATTTACACAATCAAAAGCCTTTGAGAGATCACAAAAAATCCCAATGGGTCACTTCTGGTTACTCAGAGCATTTAATATTTCATTAGTGAAAGGATATATAGTACTTTCCGTTGAAAAACCCTTCTGGAAACCAAACTGACATTTTGTTAAAACTTTATTTTTACAAAGGTGTGAAGCTACTCTACAATACACTACTTTTTCAAGAATTTTGGATAAGGCAGTCAGAACAGAGATTGGGCGGTAGTTGTTGACATGAGACATATCCCTTTCTCTATGCAGTGGTTCAACAATGGCATACTTCAGTCTGTCTCGGAAAATACCCTGCTTCAGAGAACTATTACATATGTGGCTAAGAATCCCATTTAATTCGTGGGAACAAGCTTTTATTATCGTACTGGTAATGCCATCAATTCCGTGTGAGCTTTTATTCTTGAAAGAGTATATTATCTTCCTAAGTTCAGAAGGAGAGGCGGGTGGAATTTCAATTCTATCAAATGGTGTGGGTAAGGCCTCTTCCATTAACTGCCTTTCTTCCTCTAATGAACATTTAGATCCTAATTTCTCTACAACATTTAAAGAAGTGTTATTCAAAATGTTTTCGACTTCCGGCTTGTTGTGTGTCAAATTTCAATTCGCTTTGATGGTACTACCATCATCCTATACTCTTGGTTGCCCTGTCTCCCTTGTAATAATATTCCAAATTGTTTTGATTTTGTTATCAGAGGTATTAATCTCAGACATGATGCACATGCTTCTGGACTTTTAATCACATTTCTTAATGCTGCACAGTAGTTTTTATAATATTTGGCTGTTACTGGGCCATTACTCTTTCTTGTTGTTATAACAGTTCCATTTTGTGGTTACAAGATATTTTAATTCCTTTAGTAAGCCAAGGTTTTTTTGCATGGTTTCTTATAACTAGATTTAACTACTTTCTTGGGGAAACAGTTTTGAAATTCTCTTACAAGTGTATCATGAAATAAGTTATATTTTAAAGGAGCATCAGGTTCCTTGTACACCTCATCCCAGTCTAACTGCTGAAGATTTTATCTGAAATTTCTAATTGTTGAGTCATTAATTGAATGCACAACTTTGGAGGGAAGTTTTGAATTACTGAATGGAACTATGTCATATACTGTAACTAGCTGAGCGCCATGATCAGAAAGGCCATTCTCAACAAGACAAGAAATTATGGTCTGAAACCTATCTTGGTCCATAAAAGTGTTATCTATCAATGTGCTGCTGTCCTTTACTACCCAAGTAGGAAAATTAATGACAGATGTCAGATTGAAAGAACTGAGCTAGACTTCCAGGTCATTCTTCCTATTACATTGTTGCAGTGAATCAACATTGAAGTCCCCTTAAATAATAATTTGCTTTCCCCTATCTGACAGATAGCACAACGAGACATCCGAGTTTACCAGGAGTAAATGAAAGTTTCCTGAAGGGGACCTATATAGTGTTATAATTATAAAAGAGCCCTCCTTCAGTTTAAGTTGACAGGCACATACTCTAGACAAAACTTTTTTGTATCTAAGCTTTTTACTCAGTGATAACATTTGACATATATGGCAACTCCTCCTCTCACCTTATTCTCTCTAGTCATATGAGCAGCTAGTTGATAACCACTGATATTTACCATTTCCAGATGCTCAGACAGGCATAGTATATCTATTACATTATCAGATTCAATGTCATCTAAACAAACCTGGAGCTCACCTACTTTATTGTTCAATCCTGGAATATTTTGGTGAAAAATGGTAACATTATTTTTTACTTTACACTTGTGAGAATCTACTTTTTTCTTTAATCCGCCAATATTTTGGATGAATATGGTAACATTATTATTTACTTTACTACTGTGAGAATCTTGTGAGTTTTGGACCTCTTTAGCAACTGCCTGTATGAACTTCTCATTGGACGCCGATATTAGTCTAAAAAAGAGGTACATCAATGAGTCTTAGTGTCCCCCCTTATGTATTTCGCTAACATCCCTGCCAGTTTACCCTTCCCTTTCTTATTGAGGAGTAGGCCATGCCTTGTGAAATCCACCCTAACAATAGCCTTGACAGGAACCAATCCCATGTCTGAAAGAGTTGCCTCTTTATGCAAGTGATCCAACTACAAATTTACCCTCCTAACAGAGCGGTTCATCTGGGGCTTATCATGCCTCACGAAAGCAGGCACTAGCCCAACATTGGTATGGCTCGTTGCCAAGGCTATTTTCACCAGGTCACACTCAATACTGTAGCCCTTATCCCTATCAATACTGTTTCTCCCTCCACCCACTATCATCACATGATCCTGCTCTGTGAAGCTCTTGCACAAGGAACCTATATCCTCTACCACCTCGCTATGACATGCACTTGGCTTGAAAAAGTTTGTGACCTGGTACCTGTCACCTAATTGTTCCTGCAAAATCTGGCCCATACCTCTTCCATGGTTGCTACCTAGCAACAGAACTTTCTTCTTACTTTGTACTTTTTTTTTTGAAACTGTTGGTTTCCTATTGAGATTCTGTTGCATCATAACTACATCTACTTCTACTGGAGCCTCTTCCTTACTTAACTGTAGTAGCAAGGCAAATCTATTGGTTTTTCCAATTGGGAAATTGTCAGATGCTGTCCTCTTTCTGTGGCCCCTGTTCCCAGCTACCACCTTGCACCGCTGTTTACCCTCCTCCTCCCTTAACCTCTTCAGTTCCTCCCTCGCTCTGTCCAAATCAGCCTGAAGGGCTCTAATTTTCTCCTCCTGTTCACCTATAATCCTATCTCTTGAGCAAGTCCTGCAAAAGAATGGAAGACTCTCGTTTGCTTCCCCAATTCCCACGCCGCTACATTTTCCCCAATGGAACCACCTGTCACAACAGCTGCACAAAACTCCTGAACTAACTTTCCTACTGCAGCTCACACACTAAGTACCTATGGTAGTTTGGAAATTAGTTAAGAGATATATTAAGTGATAACGATAATGTATTAAACACAGATGTAAAAGGACACTAAATATGTTTTCGAAAGTAACATGTAAGTAAACTATTACCAAATGCACTTAATGCAGTGGTATAACGCTAAATATGCAAGATCAAAAATTAGGCCTAAACAGCCAAATGTAACCAAATCGAACTTTTTGTGATTATTGAAACAATACGCAAATAAAAGAAAAACTTTTAATGGTGAGCTTGAAAAGCACCCTAATTAGCGTATTTAATCAGTTAAACTACAGAAAATGCACTTAAAATTGCGGTATAACGCTAAATATGCACACTCAAAAAATTAGTCCTAAACAGCAGCAGTAAGTAAAGAGACGAACTTTTCGCGAATACTAGAACACAACGAAAATAAAACAAAAACTTTTAATGGTGAGCTTGGTAGTACACTAAAGAACGTATTTAATTAGTTAAAACTGTTCTACTACAATTAATTACAACACAAGTCACTTATCTTTCATGAGAGCTCTGTTTACACACGTGCGGCCTTGTGCAGGGTTACCAACTGCTTCGTCATTCGACATGTCACGCCTACACATGCGTCGCATCTACAGATGGCGTCGCACGCTTTACAACACCGTTTTAGATTTTGAGACGGAGTATAACATAAACGTTGAAGCTGCTAAGTTTATTGATGTTTTGCAAGGGCTAACAGTTTTTCGTGGGGGAAGTTTTGACTGGTGTTCTAGTTGTTCTAGGACATGTTTTGTTAACTAATGGGCTTGGCTGTGTTGATTGAGCACTACAATCTAGTGCTACACGACAGGTAAGCTTCCTTTCTCATGACTGCATGATCATCTGTATTACAAGCATGGATCAGCAAACGATCACCGTTTCAGCACTATCACACAAAGAGGTATAGTCTGTCGGTAAACTGAAGAGCGAGCGAGCGAGTCCCCACTCTGCCTACCCAGCTACGTCACAAGGCGCTTCTACGGGTTGTTTCACAACGTAGTGCCGACCCTGCCACGGCGCGCACTTTAAATCTGTGGCGATGCCGTGTACAGATACGTTCCGGCAGCGTTTATTTTTAGACAAATGCGTTAGGACTATAAGGATTACAAAAGACGATAGATTCTTCCGAAACACAACATTATAGAGTAAATAATATTAACAAAGAATGGAAGTCAGAATTCTATTACAAACATAGAACCGAATGCCTATTCATGTCAATGTATGTTCCTCTATTGCTATTCGTAAAGCGAATCCCATATGGTGCAGTCAATCTGTAGAATTTAAAGTTTGTTCCTACTTTGTGTTTCTACTAAATCTTACGAGTTTCCTTTGAAGGGCTGCATTGAAACTTAACAATTCTTGCAATACGAAGAGTGTTTAAAAAGTAACCAGCAATTTATAATTTCATGTGTTGTATAACTCTTTTTGCCTGTCCTCATGAACAAGTCTGAAAAGTATCTGTACAATGTTATGCATATTGGGTACTTACTCTGTTTTCAGTTGTCAAAAATGTTTCTGTGTTTTGGTAGCAGCATCGATAATTTGTTTTGCATAAAAATTGATTAGAGATTCTGTATTAAATTTTGTTATAAGAGTGGAATAAAGTGTATCAAATTTTTAGAAATGTTCAATATTGCTTTTGGCGAGTCTGAGTATACCAAGGGCATGCAAGTGGTATAAACATTTCAAAGCACGCCTTAAAGGACAGTGTTTTTACAAGCATGGATGAGATTCAAAATGCATAGTTAAGAGACCTATAAATTATACCGAGGAGACAGTTCCTAAAGTGTTTTGGGAATTGGAAAAAGCACTGTCGTATGTGTATGGTTTGTAGTGGGGAATATTTTGAAGAGGATAACATTGCTGTAGATTAACAAATAAAGTTCTTACCAAAAGTAGAAAGTAATATGTGAACGCATCTCCGAGACTTTGTGACAGAATACATTGAAATGCTACTGTTCCATAAGCATCAAAGGTTATAATTATTGAATCACATTCTACTAGCGAAGAATTAATTAAATTTACTATGAAGTTCTTATATTATTACTGATTTTTTACAACTAGTGATAAAGGTATTTATTGCATTGGACCACATTTGGGTGTATTTATCTTGGAAAACTGTTTAACACTTTTACTACCATGTAGTACGTTTCTACCAATAGAAAATTTATAGCGTATGAGCATAGTCACCCTTGAAAGGACACACAATGTATTTTTTAAGAAATTATTCATTGCCTGTTTACTACATCGTATTTTAGAGGTCATCTTCAACAGTGTCACTGTCATCGTCGTCGTCGTCGTCGTTACTTTCTAAATTAATAACTATGGCTTCTAGTATATCCCCAATAGCCCATCCTTAACCCAGTGCTGTCTTTCAAGTTTCTCCAGGTGGAGGCAGTATGCACTCCAGTCATCTTGAGTTATCGTTTCAAAACCTGTAACAATCGGGAAAATGTTTGTGTATGCTGTTTTTCGGTTATTGTAAAATTTAGCTTCGAATAAAAAATAGGAGCTCATAAAATGGCTACATACCTTCTTTCACCAACTGTAGCAACTTCGTCATGTAAATATCTCCAAAAATATTTCTTCCTCTGTCGAAATTTTTGAGTTTTGCCCTCGCCATTTCAATTGGATTCAAGTCTCAGTTGTATGGTGCAAGTCGCAGCACAATGTGGCCATGAGCTTCAAGTATTTTATTAATTTCAAATTCTTTTTACTCCAGCTTATGTTGTTTAATTAAATAAATAATTTTGTTTTTTCCACTGAAGAATCAGCTTCCACTTTATTTAATAACCAATAAATCATCTCTCTCTTATTTGAAGAGGTAATTGGAGCTTTATTATGCTCCTTGTTGTAATGTGAAGCGTTCTCCAATAAAAAGCACAGTTCGGTGGCAGATTCGGAATTACTTTAGTCGATATCTAATCTGAAAAATTTTCGTCCTTCATTTGCCCATGGTAGTATCCCGTTGCACATCCTGGTTTATAAATCAACTGTGCATTGGGTAATAACCCATCTTTTGATCCAATATTGACCATTATGATCCTGTTGCTTCCGCTAACAGTGTCCATAATGCCATATTCGCCAGGGCCCTGCCAACATTTTCTGTAAGTAATGTTGATTTCCATCCAAGTTTCATCAATATAAAAGAATTTTCTGCCTAGCTCCCTTAATTTCCTCACTTGGATCAGGTACTTACATCTCTTTACCAGAATCTTTCGCAGATCTTTTCCAGGGAAATACCATTTCACCCAGTGTCTTTTGTAAATATCTTTCTGCCAAGCAAAATCAATTTTTTGTTTCACGACGGTAAGCAATTTCCGTAATGTTGGCACTAGGTTTTGGTTTATGTAAAAATCCTCAATCGTTTGTCGTATGACCGACTTTGTGAAACTGTCTATAACGATGGGTTTCCTCCCCAAATTATTTGTTTTCTTTCGTGGCGATTCCAGTAAACCATGCAGCTTATTTTCTCATTCCATATGTGTCCTGTTGTGGCGAGACTGACGTTTGCCTAAATTGCACCTCTTTGATTGGGACTGGTAAAATTAGCAAACAGTTCTTTTTGTGTCGCCTCCTTAACACATGCTGTTATAACATTAGAGACGACTGAACGCTCGTTACTCCACAAATACCTCCTCTTCGTATTCTGCACATTTTCTTGCAATGCAGGACGATTATCCATCACTTCCGGATACCTAAGTATATCAGTGAGTATACGAAGTTAATTAACTGACACTGGAAACTACGATCTCCGAACAGAAACAACGTATATCACTGTACGCCGATCTACACCGCTGCACAGGTAACGGGCCACACATTTTGGGTGCCCCTGTAGGCCGGTGACAGCGTTCTTCCAGGAAGGGCCACTTCCCCCATCAAAAGCGCTGCTCGCTCTTGAGTTTACAGACAGACTATAGGAAGGCTGCCATGTAAAATTCTGCATTAAATCGTTTTTGCGTTCAGAAATCGAATTCGAATTTTAGTTGTTTGTGAGGCGCAATGGCTCACGTAATTAGGGGTAACAGTTACCGGCACTGTCAGGAACTCAGGATCGTGGCTTACCGAGATGAAAGATTATTTTTGTGTGATACTGCTGCACACTTTGGTTGAGCATCCTACGAATGCCATGTGAATATGGAATGTAAGGATTGAGCAGGATCGTACTTAATGGCATGTAGGGTATCAGCATCCCTATACGACTAGCACCTACGAGGAGAGACTTGCAAAATAAATAATATAATTCCACGTTGTGATAATGTAAATGGCAGAAACATCTCTATGGTAGCACAAAGAACGACATCGTTTGCAGAAAGATTTGATTAGAAAAGGAAATCACAACGGTTTCTACCAAGAAATTCATGATTATCAAAATGTAATATGATGATCATCTTGAGTTACCTGCATTTGTTAAGTGTCCAAGGGTGATGATCAACATTATACAGAAAACAGAATACAGCAAGAACCATGCCATGTGCATAGAACAAACAGAAACTAAAAATTAAAACCATAAAGAAAAATACAAAGTATACCACACTTATCATCACAAATTCCATCAAAAACCTATAAAACTTACGGATAAGAATTAACAGAGGCAGAAAGATATCTATTATAAAAAGAGTTCAAACACAACATTGGTACATAGACAGACAAACAATAAAGAAAAAATCTCATTGTAGTAACAGAAATAATGCTAATAGATAATGCAAAACGAGAAAATAACACTGTAAATTGTGGACTAACATGAGAACTAGTGAACAAAGAAACAAACAGTGTAATTGACATATCAAGAATGAGCAAAGTGGGAAATTTCAAACATAAAACAACAGCACTAAGAAATCAGAAAGACTGCACTCAAATAATATCTAGTTCACAATAGCTGACAAAGTGATTGGCACAGTACTGATCGATAAAAAACTTTATACAAGAAAACCAAATATTTCTTCTCCTTTAGCAATATCATAAAACTGAAATATGATTCAGCAGCACATTTCGAAAACCACATACTAAAGAACCTGCAAGACACAAAACAAAACCACTAATAGACAAAAACAACACATCACACTGAATATCCTAAAAGCACCAGTAATCAAGAGCCAAGCCAAAGTTCACAAACCACTTATTCCAGTAAGGCCAGTAATTAATTTCAAGAATGCACCATTATACGAACTGGCAAAACAGATGAACAAAGTCATAATGCAACATTATGAAATGAAAAACAGTAACAAATCACATACAAATATCAATTCACACATACACAACACAAGCAAGAGACGAAAGATTAACTCACGGTTGCAGTTACCACATTACCCACTCTGAACACACACACTCGTTCAACAGAAAATGAAAAATGCATGTAAAGTGCCGTAATAAATGTGGAATTGGTCCTCTAGAGTGTGGTGAACCAATAAACCCATCTCCAGAACCACACAGATGAACAATGAAATTGTAAATAACACCAAATAATAGGTTAACCTCACGAAACGTGTGCTGAAAAAGTAGTTTCTTAGCCAAAAGGAAGAGAATAGTATAAGAAAAGATAACATAGTAACATACTTGCAAGTACTACATAATATATATAAAAAACTGGTATAGGCATGCGTATTCGAATACAGAGATACGTATGTAAACAGGCACAATACTGCGCAGCGGTCGGCAACGCCTATTAAAAAAAAGGCATAGCAGATACATTACTTCATTATGAGACATATATTTCGAAAAAGAGATACTACCGCTATAGCAGTAATGGACGTATTAGTAAGTAACATTTCTTTCTGTTGTATATGGCACATACTAAATCTGTGTGACAGTGAATAAGATACAGTGAAGCACCTAACAAACTGGTGTAGGCGCGGACATTCAAATAAACAGATATGTAAACAGGCAGAACACGGCGCTGCGGTAGGTAACGCCTAATAAGAAAACAAGTGTCTATCGGATTTTTTAGATTGGTTACTGCTGCTACAGTGGCAGGTTATGAAGATTGAAGTGAGTTTGAATGTGGTGTTATAATCGGCGCACGAGCGATGGGATACAGCATCTCCGAGGTAGTGATGAAGTGGGGATCTTCCCGTACGACCATTTCTAAGTGTACCGTGAACATCAGGAATCCGGTAAAATATCAGATCTCCGACATCGCTGCGGACGGAAGAAGATCCTGCAAGAACGGGACCAACGTCGACTGAAGAGAATATGTTTAACTGCAGGGTATGGTTGAATACACAAAAAAAAAGAAATAAAAAAAATAGAAGAGACGGAGACTTCCGCAGTTCTGACAGGAAATTGAAAATCACTTGCTGGCGTACCGTGAGCGCACGTGTTTACCTTTCGTCGGCGACGACAGTGGCGGCTGTCGACGCGAGCTGTGAACCTGAGAATCTATTCTAAAGTTCTCTCGACTGTTAATACCCAGGCCTGCGCAGTGGCTCTGGCATCTCACTGCGTCTGCCAGATGTCCCGCTCTGTGGGTTTCGGCCGAACATTGGGACTGGCATTGCCATCATAAAATTTTCCTTCCCTCAGAACTGCGTCTGATAGCTGAGGTGTGGGAAATTACTTGTGTGGAATTACTAATGTGAGTGTTAATGGTTTATATTCATGAAGTTCTGGCTTGTTTGTTCACTTTGTCTACGAATAATTTGTACATTTTTAAGTAACTATGCCATGTGACATATCAATATAAACAGAATTGTTACAGGAATTCAATGTAATGTGTGTTACTTGTTTGACACATTACACAGTATACAAATCTTACTAAACATTTCAGAGGTTGCCCTTCAGTATAACGGTGCGGTATTTTCGAACCTACATAACATATCAAAACTTCGAAGTCTCACAATTACCCAAAGCTATTGACGAGATGGAGGCAGTGCTAAAAAATGATAGATACCTGGGAGTACCATTAGTGCATGACTCCTATAAGTTTCCCATGTCACTGTCAGCTAACACACAACGTTGCTGTAAAGCAAGATCCGGTTTTCAGTGAAAATTAAATATAATGTGACCAGTACGGTTCATTCAATGATATTTGTAAACCAACCTGCAGTACCCACATTAAAATTTACCATAATTTACTACGTGGCATTTCCGAGACTACAGTTAAGTTCGTCTGTACTAATTCAGAATAAGTACTCACTAAAACAAAGCTCCGTCCGAATCAGCCTCGAATACCTCAACTGGATCGACTGACCGCCATATCGTCATTATTGAACTAGTGTCATGGGGTGGGGATTTGGAGAGATGTCGGGTCTTCACACCGCAGTACTGTCCATTGTCAGTTTTATTTTTGTGTGTCCATCATCTGTTTCGGATGGAGAGTGGGACAATGTCAAATGTGCAAATTAGAGGTTTTATCTTCAGCCATGTGTTTAAATCTTTTTAATCAAATTCCAAAACCGGTCACATGGCTAGAAGTGTTACCATTAATTACCAGGTGTGAGGTTCGTGACCTGGAGCCATTACTAGTCGCTAATGTATCTCCTCAATTGGCATCACGAAGCTGAGTGCACTCTGGCAGACCAACAGTGAATCGAGGTCTGGATGGTCACCCATCCAAGTGCCCATCTCCCACAATGGTGCTTAAATTCTATGATGACAGTTACATGTGTGTGTATGGCGGCATTGCCACTGACATCCACTGACATTAATATAACCTGTTGCACACTAAAATTGCAACTCCAGAAAAATAGCAAACAGCAACATGTTTCTTACTGTAGATAGACAATGTTCTATGAAGAATACGTGATTACATACTTAGGTGATGTGGGAGTGTACAGGGTACGAAACTTAGTACACAGAGATGACACCACTGGCACAAATAGCGACCATAACCCGTTAGGCATCAAGCTGAACTAAGCTTTGAAGAAAGATATGGGACCGTCCTTCCATTTTTCTTCAGCTCTGTACCAGTGTTCATGCATCCTAGCGGCCTTTGAGGGTTTCCCGTGACAGTCGCTCAGCAACCAATGACCAAGATCTCTTGAACGTGTTTCTGATAAACAGAACTTGCTGAGTAGTGCAACTTTGGAATATTCACTGTTTCAAGATGGAACTACTAGAGCATCATGTAGTCTTGTGTTATGTTATTGGAAGGCAAAGTAACATGTACCTTTAAGCTATGTTACAGTTGACGGGCTTAATAAGTCAGAAAGCAATAGTTGCTTTCGAAATCAACTGCTGTGCAAACCAGAGTCGATCGTGAGTGTAGCTAATGGCACCCAATAGAATTACGCCGTTTACTGGGCCTGTATGACACTGGTGGATGGTATCTGGCAATGCTCTTCCTCCTCGGTGTTCGTACTCTTTGGTACCTTTACACTGCGAGCATGCACGTTGCAGGAATATAAACCACAATCTCGACAGGCCACCATCCTGTCACTCTCAACACGTTGGCAGACATTCCTCGTTCTCACATGAGACATAAGACGATTTCCTACATTTCTCTGACTTTTGAATGAGAAACACATAGTGTAATAATTCCATGTGCCGGATGTCTCAAACATTCTGGGTCAAATTGAAATAGGTGATAGTGGGTAGGGGAATCAATCGTCGAAACCGCATGTTTATTGTCTTATAGACATAAAAAAGGTCCAACATATTACAACAACATAGCTCGTAGTTATTATGAATGTGATGACCGCCATTCTCAATACATGCATGGCAGCGGCGCATGAAGGTCTGCTGCACTCTCTAAAGGATGCCTGGTGTCTGTTGTAGCAGGAGACAGGCAGCTTGGACCTCAGCAAGCAGGTCTTCATCCGTTCCTACGGTGGTTCCCTGCATCAACGTCTTGACGTAACCCCAGGAGAAAAAGTCCATAGATGTGAGAAACAGCGTTCGCATAGGACCTCCCCTTCCAATCATCCATCGATGAGAGTATATGTTAAGTAAGTGCTCGTGGACATTATCATCGAAGTGGGCTGGGGAGACTTCTTGATGAAACCACGTCGTTTCGCAGTAAACAATGGTTACAGTCTCCAGGAACTGTGGCAGCACACCTTGCAGAAACACCAAGTAACGAGAACCACTCAAAAGTGGAGGCAGCAAATAATGTCCTGTTAGCTAATGTGGGAGGATACCCGACCATACATTGACAGAAAATCGTTGCTGGTGGCCACCGATGTGGGTGGGGCTAGAGATTGTCTTTATTCCAGACGTAACCTTGTGACTGTTGAACACACCATCACAGGTGAATGAGGCAACCATCAATAACATAAACTGTACAAAGTTCAGCTCCCCATCACCGTGGTAGACAATCAATTGACAGAAGTGAACGCATGGTTCAACATGCGTTGGCAACAGTGCTTGTACACGTTCATAACGATAGTGGAGAAATACCTGTTTTATCACCACTCTCCACACTGTACCCTCCGAAGTGTGCATTCCACAGCAAATTGATGGGTGCCTGTTGCTGGGCGGACGGCCACACGATCCAACAATACTTCCTCGAAGTCCGGTGTTCGAACATGTCTTTGGTGGAGAACCTTATCCGGTTGTCTGTGGCATGAACGGCTCCTTCTCAGGTAAGGTGGTATTCACTGAGATAAACTTCCAGTTAGGATGAAGCACTTTGGGATCACTTGACTTGCGGTTGACATGACACATGAGCTCAGTGCGTCTTTGTTATGCACAGTATATCTGTTTGGTGGTCAGGGGTGTACACTGTTTATGAACCATTGCCTGTTCCAGTGTACAACTGACATCCTGGATCTTTGCGAGAGCGGTAGAACTGCATGCGCAGTTGCAAGACATGCATTGGGATTGGTGGTCTTCGCTTCGAACTATTACTATGAGCTACATTGTTAGTGCAGTGTACTCTATGTATGCCAATAACACAATAAAATGTATTCCGACGACTGGTTCCCTATCTCAGTGTAATCCGTTGTGGTTCCACTATCATCTATTTCAATATGACCCAAAATGTTTGAGACATTCTGTACGCCAAATGGGGACGAAGTTATTGATTTTCTGGTTTTTCTGATATACAGATCACTTGCATATCCAACCATGTAGTACATTTCTGTCAGTAAGTACGTTACATGCCACTTTCATACTGATATAACTTCGGTTGTGAATGAAGATAATTCTAGGGAGTTGTATTAACACAGAAAATAAGTAAGGCCAAAGGGCGACTAAAATACGTGTTATGGATACTTGGCAGAAGAAATCTGTGAATCTGTAAAGGCAGTTAAGCACAAAACAATACTGTAAACTGTCCTGCTATATTGCCCAATGTTTGGAGTCCCAAGCAGACCCTGAAAGAATTCAGAGACACGCGGCAAGGTTCTTAACTAATTGTACAACTCACAGGAAAGTATAAACGGTATACCCATGGAGCTTAGCAAGTATCGGGTTTGCTTTGTCCCTGCGAAATCCTGTTGGGTAAATTTACATATCCAGTGTTACTCGAAGTCTGTGAGAAGATTCTGCAGCCCTTCCTGTAGGGGAGAACATTGTATCCCTGTGAGACTGATTTTAAAACTACTGAAGTCACTGAACTACAGAATTGTTCTTGAATTAACAGAATGACTGCAATTGTGAGAAAAGATGAGAGATAAAGCTAATATGGTCATGTTTGCCAAGAATGAAAGCAATTTCAAGTCTCTCAGTTCACAGACCATTTTTTAAGTATATTGTGGAACACTCTTTGTTCATTTACCTGCCACGCACGAAGCAATGAACCACAGGGCCCATAACTCGTCATCATGTCCCTATATTTTAGAGACTTTAATTAAAAGAACTTACCATGGGTCTCTGTCATCTCATGCTCCTGGGGTATACAGAAGAGTAGAATAATAATAACTGCTACCCAAACGGCTAGCACAGTTATTTCCGCATTTCTATGGATGCGTTCTCCTCTGTTAATCTCGCGAGGTGATTCCCAGCGTCTCTGACACTGGTCTTCGAACGTTCTACGACTTGCATACGTTTGGGTCGTTGAACAAACGAAGTTGATGAAACAAACACTTGTCGATGTTAAGTGTGCGCGGTAAAGCCAAGTGGCTGCTCGAACGTCAGACAGGATCCCAAGAGTGTCTTGATTTCATTACAAACGTGATTCACCTTTTCACTATTTGCAAGCCTCCAGGACAGTTCAAAGACCGCTTCTTGGGGTGAATAATGTCATTTTCCAATAAGGGGAAGTCATGTGCCTCTTTGCTGATTCTAATGCCGATGTGTTCCTGAGAATCTCATAGACATGGGATAGCGAGTACAAAATGTTTACGAATTAATGAGGAGATTTCTTTTCTTTCTTTCTTTCTTTCTATTGCTATCCCGCATTGTGCGCAGGGTCGGCAGGGTTAAGTACAGATTTGTCATGGTTAATTTTAAGCGATGGCCGGATGCCCTTCCTGCCTCCACCCCATACCATCCCCCCCCCCCCCCCCCCCCGGGACGGTATTAGTGTACCCCAGCTGTCTGCGTCTAGTGCAAATCGTGATTTCAAATGTCTGCGAGTCGTGTAACTGAGACGGGACGAGGGGACCAGTCCGGTATTCACCGAGTAGGATGTGGAAAACCGCCTAAAAACTACACCCAGGCTGGCCGGCACACCGGCTGTCGTCGTTAATCCGTCGGGCGGATTCGATCCAGGGCCGGCGCGCCTACCCGAGTCCAGGAAGCAACGCGTTAGAGCTCTCGGCTATCCTGGCGGGTGAATTAATGAGGAGATGATTAGAATTAAAATACTAAACATGATTAACTGTTCCACAAAGACATGTAAGTATGGAAGGCTTCCACGAGACTTTCTGTGGGAGGTGGACATTGCCCAAATACAGCGCGACGTTCAGTCTCTTTACCAGCCAGGGAAGCATAGCACAGCCACTGCTAGTGGTAACCATAATTAATGGTTCTTTGATCCCAGATATATTCCTGAGAAGAGCAAAGAGGTAATTTGCTTCAGCTGAGATGAAACATATAGCTGCTACCACCTTGATATGATGGTAGAGGAGGTGGAGTGGGAAGGGGGTGGGGCTGTAGCGTCTGTGGCTTTTGACAACACCTTATCAGAACAAAATGAATAATGGGATCCTACAGCTCTTCCCATGCGGATCTAAGGTAATCTACATAAACATTTTCCAATGTAATGGAGAGATAACTTATACTAAGTTTACATTGTTGTGCTTCAAAGTACTGTCGGGAAAGTGCATGTTAGTATAATCATGAAAAGTAATATTAGAAATACCTAGTTCCTTAAAGTAGCGCTCGTACCGTTGTAATAATGTAATCTCTAAATTTGCAGATAATGTAGCAGCAGCCACACAAAGGAATATGACTGAGCTCAACAGTCTTTCACAACTGTGACACATCGTGTTATGAAATTTCATCTTAAAGATCATCCTGACGTCACACATCGTGATCCACGAGGCCAACATCGCTGGAGTGACATGAGAACAACTCGTAGGAGCCTAAGTTATTGTTATGCTAGAATTTTTAGTAATTTGGTGATACATTATGACCTCGTCGAATTTATACTCATATGATACTGCTTTGTGATAAACAGACAAAGTGTTTCACCCGAAGAAAAAAGAAAGGGAGAGAAAGAGAAATCAGACATCAATTTTGAGTTATGGAACATACGAGGCCTGTTCAGAAAGTAAGCTCCGATTGATTGCCAAATTGAAACCACAGTGAACATCAGAAATGTTTTACTTGTAACAATTAGCTACACCTTTCAGCTACTTCTCTACGTAGTCGCCGTTCTGACTTAGACTTTTGTCATAGCGTTGTACCAACTTTTCAATAGCCTCATCATAGAAGGCAGCCGCCAGTGCTTTCCGCCAATTCTCCACGCTGGCCTACACCTCGTTGTCTGTGTCAAAATGTTGTCTTCAATGACAGCGGTTCATGTGACCAGAGATGAAACTCAGGGGGAGACAATTGCGGACTGTATTGTGGGTAATCTAACATTTCCATTTGAAAACGATGCAGGAGCATCTTCATTGCCCATGCAGAATGCGGCTGAGAATTGTCTTGAAGAAGAAACAGCACGACAGTTATGTAATGTTAGCTGCATAGCTTCAGGCGAAATTTCTCACCAGGCCCTCGTACTTGGCGGCAGACACTATTTTCTAGACATCTTTACGCACTCACTGCGAGCTCAGAAATGAGAAGAGCGACGTGATGCTAACTGGGGTTATACTAGAGACACTACCCAACACATCTGTGCAAAGCTTTATCGAATTTTCATAGTCGTTTCCATTTCGCGACCGATCGGAGCTTACTTTCTGAACGCCCCTCGTATAATCAACATGTGGAGTAGTTGTTGAAATGCTCTTACAATAAAAGATAACAGTGACAGGCAGCTAGTCTTGACTTCAACTTGAATAACAGAAAAATAACTATCTGTCCATGTTCTGTTTTTCACAGCCCTGCACCACCTCTTCTCCCTCGTCCCCTCTCAGTTCCAGAGACGCCTTTATCCAGAGCCCGAGGGCTAGAAATCCGACTTTCTGCAGGCATCTCAGAGATCTCATTTATTTTATCAAGTTATTAATTCTGTTTGAGTTCAGTAGGTGTATGAGAGCACCGCAGGCTGCCAGAAACATTTGCGCCTTGTATGGGGATAATGGCATTGGACAGAGCACCGCAAGAAAATGTTTCCTCATTTTTAGAAGGATCTTTTTGACATTAGTGAGTCTCCGCTTTTAGGAAGACGTCGGCCTATGATGAAAATGGTTTAAATGCCTTACTCTACAGTCATCCATATCAGTGTGCTCGAGAAGCAGATGTGAAATATCTGTGGTCATTCCACCATCTTGCGACATTTACATGCAACGGTGAAAGTATTTTAATACCGGATGTATTCAGCACTCCGTGCTCTAAGCCAAAATCACAAAAATCTGCCGGTGACCAAATGTACTATCATGCGCAAAAGAATTCGAACGACCTGAATTGTTATCCGCCTGTTTTGCATGAAACCAACATAACATAGCTGTCTAGCGGGTCCTCTAATCGCTTTGCGGTACAGTCGTTCGACTATACAAAATGGATACCACGAGAGACCACTAGACAACACTGTTCTTTAAGACAATCAGTGCGATGTAACATCACACCATGATACTGCGAAGACTAGAAAAACACGTAATTAGAGATGAGTTAGTCTGTAACGCTTGTGCAATGTGGTTCAAATGGCTATGAGCACTATGGGACAGCCGGCCGAAGTGGCCGTGCGGTTAAAGGCGCTGCAGTCTGGAACCGCAAGACCGCTACGGTCGCAGGTTCGAATCCTGCCTCGGGCATGGATGTTTGTGATGTCCTTAGGTTAGTTAGGTTTAACTAGTTCTAAGTTCTAGGGGACTAATGACCTCAGCAGTTGAGTCCCATAGTGCTCAGAGCCATTTGAACCATTTGAACTATGGGACATAACGTCTGAGGTCATCAGTCCCCTAGAACTTAGAACTACTTAAACAAAACTAACCTAAGGACATCACACACATCCATGCTCGAGGCAGGATTCGAACCTGCGACCGTAGTGGTCGCGTGGTTCCAAACTGTAGCGCTTAAAACCGCTCTGACACCCCGGCCGGCAACGCTTGTACAGGTTACAATGATTTTCAAAAGCGTTACCATCTCATTACAATCTGAAACAACTAACTATGGCACATAAACTAAGTAGCAATCCTTAAACAAAGTAAATGTTTGCATGAACAAGATATTCTGAGACAATGTCTGGACTAATAAAGGTCTATGGCAGTTCGAAGTATTTTTCCTCTGTATAAAGTTTTCCCACACCTGCTAAATGTCCCAGTGACGATTGGTTTTTGAATAAACTGTTCGTTAAAGGAACTAGTTAAAGAAAACGCGATAAGCTGCGGTAAACGCTCTATAGAAACCACAATATTAATGGAGTATAATCAGTAACGTCGCTGTACTAATTATTCATGAATAATTATTTGCCCACATGTTTGAACTGTAAATGACATGACGAAATATTTTGTTCTCGAAATGAACAGAAACCAAGCTGACGTAGCCACTACTAACTAAAATACACTTTCACACCTGTCCGGGACTTGATCAAGACAACGATCACCAATGCTGACTAGCCGTTAAGAGACGTGAAATATAAAGGTTTTCACCAGTATTAGTCAACACATCTGAACTAGAAACGAATTGACGAAATTATTTATACTACGTCAAAACCCTTATCACCCTGTTAACTAACCACGTAAGACGTTTAATAAACTCTCCTTCACAAGTAACTAAGTATCCATGTGCTGAAAATTGGAATACTATGATTTAAAATGCTGGGACTGGATTTTCTACCCAGCGCGTTATCAGATTGTTAAATATGTAAAATGAGTTCTTAGAAATCGAATTTATTTACCAGTAGCGAGATGTATCAATATGAGATGATGGTACAATTTGTTTAGCTTGCCCGGGAATCGAACCCTGCGCGTACTGTCGCAGTTTCCCATCCATAAATAGACGTTAAGTATCAACTGCTTGTTCACCAGTAGTGAGATGCTCGAATGTTTCCTAGAAATAACGGTAACTATTGTTATTGTTGACTATTCAGGAACAGACATAAAATATGCAAATTATTTTTCAGTGGTAGGTCAGTGTGCACATGCAAGGGCTTAAAATGGAATTATGAATATGTTTGTGCTGTACCAGAATTGCAACCCAGATACGTTCCCCTCTTAGAGTTTTATGTTCGAATTCCAGTCGAGGACCAAAAACTGCAACGTCTCAAGTTCAAATTAAATATGAACACTGTGAACGAAACAACTATTCCTAAATTAAATGAAATAAACTTTTTTAGTGCTACTATACTGCCAACAGAGTTTGTGTCTGTAATATCAATGGAATTTGTAGACAGGACTTTCAGTATGACGTCAGCTAGGTTTTCGGTCTTGTGTCCCGGGTTTGTTAAAAACAGAACGGAACGTTCAACACGTTCCCCAATCTCGTTCACATATCTTAACATCAAAGATAATTCATCAATACGTGAAATGTACACAGTAGAATCTACTATAATAGAGAATAATTGGCCTCTTTTATTTCACGTATGATAATTCTTTTTATTCATTCAGAAGGAAGCTCTATTGTTTCATCAAAGATGGTTGAAGAAAGATAACTTGTATGTTCCTGCCGTCAATTTCCATATCGTTCAATGTGCTCTGCGAGAAAAGGATCACTTTTCAACACATTGCGCCAGTACATTTTTCTCTGTCTCAACATATGACTCAAAATGGTTATGTATTATTCCAAGTGATCATTATCTTGTTGAAAGTGATAACTCAGAAATTTTGTGTTCAAGTGAATTCTCATGATGTAATAAAATATTACAAATAATTTTCCAGTCTGCAATACCGTTAGGTGCAATCGCACACTCATCTTCGAACAATTTACATGGGGCACAAAAAACAGCACCGGTGCTACAGGAGTGTACTAGAAAATCAGGCAAAATTGATTCTCCATTAAACAGTTTACAGTAAAATGCATTTTTGTTCAAATATCTGGTTTTATCACCTATTGATCTTCTTGAATTAAAAAAATCACCGTTACAATTTCTAATAAGGCCACTTTGTAAGTGAATGTCGATTGTTGATTCATTGACACACCATTCTGCAGGATCATCACTAACGAGGTTATCTCTTTTTGTAATGTCTGACTTGACACTTAGTATTTCGTGTAACTTGATATTGGGAACAATTTGATTTTCTTCATTTTTAACTTTTGTTTCGTCTGTATTTACTTCTTTTAAAACAGCTGCAGTGCCAGATATTTCACCCGTACTTCCTGAAGTCGAACGAGCAACATTTTTTGCAAAAATAGGCTTATCGTTCTAACCTTTCCTCCGATAATTCCCGAAATGCCACCCTACTTAATTTTGCACGTTTTCGTTTTTCACTGTTATTTATGTTAAGGCACTTACAAGATTGTCAACCAACAATCAAAACAAAAGAAGAAAAGTTATAATATGGAAGAAAGACATTACTACACTGCACATGAGCACAAAGCTTTTTACTTTAAAAATGGCACACGAGCACAAAGTCATTTTTTTTTTTTTTTAGATACAGAGCGATGAACAGATCAATTCGGATTACGTGACGTAACTGTGCTATGAAAGTATGAAAGTAGGACAGTGCAGAATAATTTAATTTATTTAATTCATTGTCGCCTGTTTGTCTATTGTCAGTGAACAGTAGAAGCACATTTTCCGGTTGGAATTCGTCTCGTAAAGGAAACGGACAGTCCCCATTTTGGCGTCTGTTTCCCGCGTCACCGGAATTTTAGCTGGAACGCAAATATGTTCTGAATATTCTTGACACTGTCTTTCTGATTTAAAAAGCAAATAATTTTTGCAGTTTCTTGCAGTGAGGTGTGCTGGATCTTCTCTTATCCCACTCATTCTTATAACATTTTATCGCTTTCTGTGGGCAGAGCAGACAGACTACAAAGTTTAAGTAGTCTTGTTGACAGTTGATGTGGTGTGTTGTCACTTAACACTGCTGTTATTTCTGCACGCAAATGCACCTCTCGTTCCAACATAAAATAAAATTAACCGTTTCTCGAAGAAGAAAATGTTAGATAAAAAGTTTGATATAAAATTGACAATGCCACGTACTATTCCATTGCGCAGAGTGGGAGCTTTGATATTGTGCAGGCTGCAGCACAATAAACCTTTGACGCCAAAAAAAGGAAATAAATACATAAATAAAATTTTTAGATTGTTGTGAAGTGTATTTCATACATTATTAGATATTCTGTTTATGGTCTTTTCGTATAAACTTGTGTTTAAAAATAAAAAAAAAACTATTCCCAGTATTAACAGGTTTGTTCAACGTGTATCATTAAATCAAAGCTCAGATACTGAAGACCAAGAAGCTTTCACATTAATTACAACAGTGGAGGGTTGACTTGATACTTCTACAAGAAATTTAAGTAGAGTCGGGTTTTACATACCGAGGCCAATACATGTTACAGTGTTTAGAAACCGCTGATTATTTTATCACTGCTTTTCAGGGGTCCCGGTATTTTCACGGGGAAAATTTGATAGGGTAAAATAGAAGCCCACAACCTTCTCGGAATAATAATATTATAAACATTGTATTATAGGTTGACGTTCTGACAGTTTACTTCAAAATATTTTGAACAATCATGAAGATGATACAAGACAGAAACCCAATGTTAAATTTCCATTCAGTCATCAAATAAGCGATGTATATTTCCAAGCTTCTACTGTCGAATTACGTTCTTAAGGCTTATTCAAACTAGTAAGTTGTTTAATAAAATTAAAATGTTTTGTCGTTTGCAAACGCAGTTTATTTAAAACGTAAAAAGTTAAAATGAGTACAGAGGAAAAAATGCCGCCTTCTTTAAGATGCCGCCCCTAGGCCCGTGCCTATCGGGCCTATGTGTACATCCGCCACTGATTACACTGAAGAGCCAAAGAAACTGGTACACTGGCCTAACATCACGTAGGGCCCCCACGAGTACCTAGAAGTGCTGCAACACGACATGGCATGCACGTGACTAATTTCTAGTGTAGTGCAGGGAAGGGATTGACGCCATGAGTCCTGCAGGACCGTCCATAAATCCGTAAGACCACGAGATACTGGAGATCTCTTCTGAACAGCAAGTTGAAAGGCGTCCCAGATACACTCAATAATGTTCATATCAAGGGAGTTTAACTCAGAAGAGGGCACCTAAAGCACCCCTATAGCAATTCTGAACGTGTGAGGCATCGCATTATCCTGCTGGATTTTCCCAACTCCGTCAGAATGCACACTGGACATGAATGGATGCAGGTGTGCTTATTTACTATCACGCACAGATGATCCGAACGACATGAATTGTGATCGGCCTGATTTTCATGCAACCAACATAACGTAGCTGTCTAGCGGGTCCTTTCATTGCTTTGAGGTACAGTCGTTCGACTATACAAAATGGATACCACGAGAGACCACTAGACAACACTGTTCTTTAAGGCAACCAATGCGAAGTAATATCACACCATGATACTTCAAAAACTAGAAAAACATGTAATTAGAGATGAGTTAGTCAATAGCGCTTGAACAGGTTACAATGATTTTCAAAAGCATTAGCATCTCTATACAACCTGAAACAACTAACTATGGTACATAAACTACATAGCAATACTTAAACAAAGTAAATGTTTGCATGATCGGTATATTCTGAGACAATGTCTAGACTAATAAAGGTCTATGACAGTTGGAATATTTTTCCTCTGTATAAGGATTTCCTTCACCTGCAAAATTTCCCAGTGACGATTGGTTTTTGCATAAACAGGTCGTTCAAGGAACTAAATATAGAAAACGCGGTTACCAGCGGTAAACGCTCTATAGAAGCCGTAATATTAATGGAGTATAACCAAAAACGTGACTGTACTGATTATTCATAAAGTATTATTTGCCCAAATGTTTGAACTATAAATGACATGACGAAATTTTTTCTTCTGGATCTGGACAAAAACCGAGCTGACGTAGCCACTACTAACTAATAGACACTTTCGCACCTGCCCAGGACTCGATCAACTCAACGATCATCAGTGGTAACTAACCGTACAGAGACGTGAAATATGAAGGTTTTCACCAGTATTAGTTAACACATCTGAACTTGAAACGAATTGACGAAATTATTTCTACTACACCAAAACCAATATCGCCCTGTTAACTAACAACGAAAGACGCTTAATAAACTCTCCTTCACAAATAACCTAGTATCCACAGGCTGAAAATTGGAATGCTGTGATTTAAAATATTGTGACGGGATTTCCTACCCAGCACGTTATCGGATTGTTAACTAAGTAAAATCATGTGTTAGAAATCGAATTTATTTACCAGCAGCCAGCTTTATGAATGTGAGACGAGGGTAGAATTGGTTTTGCTTGTCTGGAAATCGAACCCGGCGCGTACTGTCGCTGTTTCCCATCCATAAATAGACGTTAAGTATCAACTGCTTGCTCACCGGTAGTGAGATGTTCGCATGTTTCACTAGAAATAACGGTAACTATAGTTATTGTTGACTAATCATGAACAGACATTAAAAATGCAAATTATTTCTCGGTGGTAGGTCAGTGTGCACATACTAGGGCGAAAAATTAAATTATCAATGTGTTTGTGCTGGACTAGGATTGCAACTCAGATACGTTCCATTCCTAGAGATCCGAATACGAACTGAAGTCGAGGGCCAAAGTTGTAACATCTCAAGTTCAAATAAAATATGAACACTGTGAACGAAATACCCATTCCTAAATTAAATGAAATAACCTTTTTAATGCTAGTTTACTGGCGACAAAGTTTGTGACTTCGGCTTCTGCCTCCTTTGTTATTGTGTCATTTAAAGAGGCTCTGACGCTGTTGGTAATGAAGGGATATTGTGTTTAATGCGGATTCTGAACCACTGTGCGACCTAGAAACGATGCTTGTAAAATGCGAAATCTGGAGGTAAAACACTATTCAAAATGCAGGGATGTTAATGTCTGCCGTTAAATGTCAAGTGTATGCTTTACAGATGACTTGGTCAGACTGTTGTCACTCATATGGGAGTTACATTCCTGCTGATTAATATCTCCCTTACATTTGTGTATCGTGTTTAATAAACTACCGAAAAGAGCGTATGCAGTATGCAATATAGTATATTTAAAAAACCCACATTAAGGTGTGTGGTACAGGGGTCTATATATATCAATGTCATTTCCCCATTTGTTTAGCCAGACACGGTGGCCGAGCGGTTCTAGGCGCTACAGTCTGGAACCGCGCGACCGCTACGGTCGCAGGTTCGAATCCTGCCTCGGGCCCGGATGTGTGTGATGTCCTTAGGTTAGTTACGTTTAATTAGTTCTAAGCTCTAGGGGACTGATGACTTCAGAGGTTAAGTCCCATAGTGCTCAGAGCCATTTGAATTTTTGAAAATTTGTTTACTTATTGATCAGCTCTCTTCCTTCCTGCCACCGAAATGTGACAAAATGTGGCCTGTAATAAATCCACAGCCCAGTATTTTAATGTTGTTGTAGGTGAAGGCCTTTAGTTAGTCTTAAGAAACAACGTTCTCTGATTTCACAATAATGAAATGCTCATTGTCGAGGCAGGGAGAGTTTTAAATCAAAGTCCCCAAAGTCTGGGGCAGGTATATCTCTTCGTCTGACGGCACTGCGTAAGTACTTATCCTAAGAGCATCACGAGTTGTGTTTGTACAGCTGTAGAAATTATTAGTTGAAGCAGCGTTTAGCACCTGTAGGTATAGTACTGCTAGAAATACAGAAGTATTGTACAGGGTGGTCCATTGATCTCGACGGGCCAAATATCTCACGAAATAAACGTCAAACGAAAAAACTACAAAGAACGAAAGTTGTCTAGCTTGAAGGGGGAAACCAGATGGTGCTATGGGTGGCCCGCTAGATGACGCTGCCATGGGTCAAACGGATATCAACTGCGTTTTTTAAAAATCGGAACAGCCATTTTTATTACACATTCGTGTAGTATAAGGAAATATGAATGTTTTAGTTGGACCACTTTTTTCGCTAAAACATTCATATTTCTTTAAGTACTACACGAATGTGTAATAAAAATGGGGGTGCTATTTAAAAAAAAACGCAGCTGATATCCGTTTGACCTATGGCAGCGCCATCTAGCGGGCCAAACATAGCGCCATCTGGTTTCCCCCTTCAAGCTAGACGAGCTTATTTCGTGAGATATTTGGCCCTGTATACTGAAGGCTGAGTTCATCTTGAAACTGAGGCGTATTTGTAATGCGGAAGCTACTGGAGATTAAATGTTCTTGATTTCCTCCACAGAACATTCGAAGGCGTATTGTTGTGTACATAGCTCCGCGTAGTCATCGCGTACACAACATTCCAGCGTATTAATATGTAACGCAGCCAATGAGATTGCTGCTGACGTAGAACCTTTTCTCCTCGCGGATCACACTCGCGCAGTGATACCTGAACGCTCGAAGTATTATAACGAGTGTACAGACCTCCGATTAGTCAGTCTGCATTAGTCTGCATTAGTCTGCATTTGTCTGTAGTCAAGTTTCAGTCTGCGCCTAATAAGATTATCATATTCCTGTACATAGCCATGAAGAGAAATGTATAGACACTTTGTCAGGTATCAGAGATATTTGAGAATAAGATTAACGTATCAAGACCAAAGGAACTTCAGATTGTCAATTGTAAACAGCATCCAGAATCAAGTTACGTAATATCGATGACTTTTATTATTTTAATAAATATGTGTGAAAATTAATCAAGTTCTGTTTAGAGTTGGTCAGCGTCAATCTGCTACTCTAAGTGTGCAAGTGGCATTTCTATCGTCTGACATAACGGCAGAAGATAAACACGCCACGATAAGACCACGAGACATATTGCTGACACTCGCCTACTTCGTTAGAGCGACAAGTCAAATAATCTGATGGTGTGTGTACCGAAGGTCTTATAGTACGCACACCACACGTATACACACAATACTACAAATAATGTAAACGATAAAAGTAGCATTTTCCATCTAAACTAATAGCTCGTTGTTTACATGAAATTAAAAACTAATTGTAACGGCAGGATTCGTACATAGTTCTAAGATTTTTCAAACCTAGCGCTTTAACCACTACCCTAACCCGCCATTGGCTGAATGTGTTGTTGCAGACGTATATTGCGTGCTTTAGCGAGAGAACCATGATCTGAATCACTGCATGAATCTAAATGTTGCTTTAAATCTCTGAATACCATTTCATTATTACTATGTATTGTAGCACTCCACCCGTCACTTATCTGGTTTTAGTGTGTGTTCATTGACTAACAGATCAACAGAGAGTGCAAAACTGCCGCAATGTCAGATAACGCAAAGAATGTAATAAGGCCTTGTGACTCCTGATTGAACTGCGATGGCAGTGTTGACATTAATTGATTCAGAATTGATCCCTTTTAATTAAAAAGGGGTGCACATTGATGTTATATTCAGCTATTGAACACCAGATGCATATGTTGAACATAAAATTAGTTAAAAAAGTGGCTTGGGATATTAACTACTTGATTGAAAACAGATGCAGTCGATTAGCACAGATTTATTTTACCTCACGACCTTCAAGCATCACATTACATGACTCTCCTAACAGGCAGTGGTAATAAATTGCGTTTGCGTGGAGTAAAGCGGATAAATCAAAAGTAATTCCTATCGACTGACCCAGGCCAAATGGGAAGTGCGAAAAGAATTCTACAGTACATTGCCCATGAAACCCTTGTGGGAACTTTGCTTAATCAGTGGCCGGAGCGGGCGCAATATTACCAAATTCAGCGTGGCGGGGCGACGTCATTATGCCGACTTCACCCAACCTCATCGTGCTGCAAGGCTGCGCTCGTATATTCACTTCTAGCTATCTTGCTCAGTACATAGCTGAACGAAATCTATCTCCAAGCTCAATCTCTCTTAGGCAAGCTGAGTAAAGAACGCCATATCCGCACTCTAGGCAAGCTGGGAACGGAAGATCATTATGGGGCTTCTCCCAGTCTGCTCTTCGCCTCAGTCTCCCCTCCAGCAAATCGCTTACGCCAATTGCAGTGCAAGTCGCGTTAATTATGCGTCGCTTCCCAGTGCCGATCAATACCTGCTCTGGGAAGTGAACAAATTCCCACAAAATTTCCCTTCCTCTCAAGTTCTGCTATTTCGCTCCTCCCAGGCCACCCATCAAGGTTAGCATCAGCACAAAACACCAATTTCTCCGGAATTCTGACTCCCAGGAGAGTACTTCAAATTCCTTGGTCCTACGTTCCCATCAAAGGCCGGCGTATTTCATTCTGTCGCTCTTCACCTGATGTACTTCAGACTCTGCGGACTGTAAATTCAGCGTGAAGTTGCTATAGTCACAAAAAGGCATATTTTGGCCTCTGTTGACCGCTCCACCATAGCTTTGCGTGACTTTGTCGCATGTTTCACTGAAAACGGGACACGGACATTTATCAACAGGCGTACAAGTTCTCCATCTGCTTCCCGCTACACCAGCATGGAGTCAACTACCCGCTCACTGTCACTCATCTTAAGGCAGCTGGAGGCCGCGCTCGATACTGCTTTCGCAGAGTTTGAACCATCCCAAGCTGCCTATTGTCGCTTCCATTCGCCACTCCCCAGCCTGGTCACAGTCAACTCTGATTACTTCCTTGGGATAAACTAGCCTCCAGTAAATCGACGCGTTTCCACAAAGTTTTCATGTCGTGTGAATTACTTTAAAACCATCACCCAACATTAATTATTCTAATACGTCCATACTATACCCTCTACAAGATGCATTGTGCCTTGTCAGTCACTTTTGTTCAGCCCTACTGTTCGCTCAACATGAGTTAGATGATCTTTAATGACTTCATGTAAGGGACATAGTTCTTGCCATCTTACAGTATGAAGGTTAGAGACAAAAAGTTGCCATGGTAATCAAAATAATACTTAAGAGGAACTTATTTATGAATTATTTTTCGTAGCATGTAGACGGGAATGAACGTGACTTCTGAGGTGAAGAAAGTGCTGTCCCGCTTGTATGGCACTACGTTTCCTCTCACCTTGTCACTAGGATCTTACCGGCTATGTCTCAGCTCAAGTAATTCGATAAAGGTCACATTCTTGCGTATTATGAAGAGGGATACTGTATCAGCGCCTTTCCTGTGCCCTAGGATACAGCAAATCTACGATTCATCTCTGGGTAAAGAGGATGGCGGATGAAGGCCAAGTCAACAGCCGTCGTCACCCCATGCATCCACGGACTACCACGGAGTATCAAGACAATAGTATACTCCAATGCAGTAATGATGAGCCATTCAGGACCATCACAGAAATAAGGAAAGGGCTGCCAGGTTAAACTTCCCTCTGGAGTACGGGAATAAGTCACTTTCATACTGGGAGCAAGTTATATTTACGAACGACAAGGTCTTTTCTACTGCGCCAAATAGTTCTACCCCTGTATATCATCCACGTGAAGCAAGATTTGACAGAAACTACGTTCATTAGAGGCAAAGGTGTGGACGAACGTCTGTCACAGTATGGGAATGGATGCCAGCAAATGGTTGTGGCGTTTTGTGGGAACTGGACCGTCCACTTGCTAGTCATTACTACTGCCAGATACTGGAGAACATAATGCTTCCTTCTGTTCGTCTGAGGTTTTCGGGAGGCAGTATAATATTCCAACATGACCGTTCCCCAGTCCAAACAGCGAATGGTGTAAAACAATGGTTACAAATGAATGGAGACATCGATCTCCCAGACTGGCCTCCAAAAGGTGCTGACCTCAACCCTGTAGAGCACTTTTGGGAAAAGATGGGGAAAATTATTAGGTGTAGAAGACCTGCACCAACAACCAAGACATCGCTATTCGATGCAGTTCATAATTCATGGGAAAAGCTGTCGCAGAATAACAGGTTCATCCGGAAACTTGTTGCCTCTGTTCCCCGGCGGCTAAATGCTGTTGTAGAGGAGGATGGAAACTGGACACGATACTGAATCCACTGTGTCGTTAGGGAGGAAACTTTGACAAAAGAACGTTTTGTTTACCGTTCGATTACTCTTATTGAGCATTTACGTTACTGGGAACGAACAGAAAATGTGTTTGCCTTACATCTTTTTCAAATGGTGTAATATAACTAAATCGAAACGGTTGTTCATCACCAGCTAAGACATTTAATTCAAAGAAGAAGACCATAATATACACATAACTCAATTAGCCTATTTCACTAATTTTCGATCATTCAAAGGACTATTGATTTTAAATTATTTTGTGATCATTGATCAAGAAGATCAAGATGACTATGGGAAAATAATTTTAATTTTTTTTTCACACGGCAAATGAATTGAAATCCGATGAGGCCATCAAAGTGAAATAATTAATTTTGTTGGACGACAACGCGAAGGTATATTACTTTGAGTTATTCGTGCAGGCAGGACTCCAGTACCGACTTGAGCAAAAGAGAGAGATTATTTTTGTTTAATACTGAGTGGAAAACACAATACCAGAAGCCAATTTAGAAAAGTGTGAGTATGACTCGCACTATATGAGTTCTGTATAAACACAATTACGTTCTCAAATAACAGTAATTCCTTTGGCTTAATGCCCTTGTGCAATTTTTTGTATTGGCCACCACTTCGGTGACTTGTGTGTCCCTAAACTACTCCACTCATCCAAGTGGGGAGAAGCCAAGTACAGTTAAATGGGTAAACCGAAACACGCGATGTTTTTGGCCAATCGTTACATCATTGCGAAGTGAACACTAGGTTAAAACGAAGACTGAAAAATACATGGTATAAACGAGATTCCATTCTGAGACTTTTCTAATTGCTGGCGCGCACTTTACCGCTAAACCAGCAGCCCCAGTACTTCCAACCAATATTCGTCTGTAGCTTTTATTAATTACGTTTGCGAGTATCAGAACGTTCGACATACCAGGCTGTATCTTCCGAGAGAAGTGACTTCGGAGCATAAATTTATTTTCACAGCCACGGGACCGTAGACCGTACCACGTGGTGCAAATTTCTACTTCATATCTTTACATGTAGTGAGAACAAGAGGTCTTACAGACGAAAAGGCAGGCAGATGTATAACAAATGGTAAAGAAAAAGTATTTTTCCGTGCCGTATCTTTACAAATTAACAATTTGCGGATTTATTCCTTTACTTGTACGTTATTACTTTATGTATCTGCACACACTGAAAAATTCCAAACTTGTGTGGTAGTTCTGTGACGCTCCTGTATGATTGTGGAGTGAACATAAACAAAGAGCATTTCGCGGCCTAATTTAAATAATCTTGATAATCCTTAACGACTTGGGTTACTTTGAATTAATCAGACAGACGTTATTTGTACCTTTATTGTGATAAGTTGTATTTCATTTTTCTGAGTATAGTATACTAAATATGGGCTTTAGTTACTTCTGTAAACTAAACATCGTCCCCCCTATAAATCGTGGCATGAACGACAAAATAGATATAGAACTACGTGACGACGGGATGGTAAAGCGACAGAAATCACTCATCAGAAGAATGGGCACTGCACCTGCAAGTATACCAACTGGATTATACACAAAGTACGAGGAAGAACATGCTCCTTTCCTTACATCATTTTACCGTATATGTCCTTATGAGCCATCCTTATGATTGGAAAATAGCATAGGTTATACACATTTTCAGGAAGGCTCGTCGGAAAGATGCACAAAACTATAGGTCCACATTTTTGACGTCGGTCTGTTGTAGAACTTCATAATATGTTTCATGCTCGCACATTAAACAAGTTTCGGAGTTTCAAAATCTACTCTCTAAGAATCAACACGATGTCCGTAAACAACGATCGTGTGCAACTCAGAACGCTCTGTTCGCCCAAGAGATTCCAGAAAACAGCAGACACAGGTGACCAGGTAGATGCTATGTTCCTTGACTTCTTACGATTTTGACTTCTTACAATCGTTTGACCAATACTTAATTACTGCTCATCGTTCTGAGATCCGTACCAGTAGGATAGCCAAACAGAGATGAGTCAAGTAACCCTGTTGTTACTGGATTATTTACTAAGCACGAAAGCGTAAGAGAGTTGCTCACTGAATTCCAGGCGATGACGCTGCAAAAGAGGCAGCTTCCACGGCGGTAAGGTCTACTGTTTAATACCTCGACCGTAGATAACTTGAATAGTCGGGCAATAAATTGCTTCTTCCTACTTTTATCTCAGAGAAAGACCGTGAAGATAAAATTAGAGAGATTAGAATGCACATGGATGCTTACCACGAATGGTCTTTGCCACGAAATAAAACAATGTGTTATTTGCTCTTTATGAAACGTCTTTTTTGAGGTTCGGGTTTTGTAATAAGGGTCATGTTGTGGTTTCCTCTGTTTTATTATGGGTCAGCAGTAGTGCCAAAGAAATCCTACGTAATAAATATTATTTTCACGTATTTAATCGCAAAAGGAATATTATTTACTCATTCCGTTAACGGCGTTAGGTGATACTACAGAACCTAATCGCTGCTGGAGAATGTTTTTTGTTTGTAGTTCTTATAAGACATAATAACAATTACTCTGCGACAGCTACTTAAAAGGTTGGCCCCTTAAATAATTCCCCTGATATTTATATCAGATATTAAAGTTGCAATCGGTAGCTAATTGGCCTTTACGTTTGTTAATTCAGGTCCCCGTCAAATCGGTAGCAACCGGCGCCAGCGCCAACGCCGGCCCTGCCACGTCTGTGTTGCGCGAGCTTGTCCCACGGTTACAAGCTGAAGAGACTTTTGACGTTAGCAGGCGTCTTCTGCCTGTCAACAGTCTAATGGAGAACTGGAAACATTACCGCGTAAATTTGGCAGCAATGTGGCCTTCGAAATACTTCCTGGACTGGTGAAAATGTTTTCTTCTCAATTCACTCACTAATATCTTATCATTCTCCTGAATGATTCTCCCTTAGAGGATGACATAGGAGGTATCAAATGAATAATATTGATTCCAGGAAGCTCTTTTCAACAGAAACTGCAGCTTGTTCCGCTGTTTACATCGCAGTTTAGCTGACGAATCTACGGTTGAGGCGACAAGGACGCCAAGATTGTTGCAGATGGCTGCGAGCACAGGGGTTAAGGGTTTGGACAAGAAATTTCAAACTGTACCTGTTGTCGGTCCAAATACTAGTAGTGACAATACTTTTTCCTCCTCTGTAAAATAGAATCTCGAAGGCAGATCAACAATCAGTAAAGACATCGAATGAAAACCTCTCTGCCATTATATCGCTACCTTTAGTCTCTAGTCCGTGACATAACGTTTACAGAATAGCACACATCTTAATCCCTTTTTTCTGCTTCTGTCAATAATATTGACTTAGGTGAGGCACTGAATGATTTTTAAACTTTATCTTGCTAATTCGTAATGATTTGGGGTATTTTACCTTAAGTATGCATACTTTTTAGTACCGTTATCATGATAGGTTGTAATCAATTTTTATTACTATATTGCATACTGCATACGGTCTTTTCGGTAGTTTATTACACACGACACTCAAATATAAGGGAGATATTAATCAGAAGAAATGTAACTCCCATATGACTCACAACCGTCTGACCAAGTCATCTGTAAAGCACACACTTCACATTTAACGGCAGACATTAAATTCCCTGCATTTTGAATAGTGTTTTACCTCCAGATTTCGCATTTTACAAGCATTGTTGCTAAGCGCAAATAAATAAAGAAAAGCAACACGTTTTCTGGTCTCAAATAAAGGATTCAGAAGTTAACTTAATTTTAATGTGATTTACGAAGAACTGGAGGCTTCCGACATTATATCGAAATGTATTCCCTATACATGGAAGGAACTATATAATTACTATATTTGGGCAGATGGTTCTAAAAATGATCAAAGAGCACATACCATTCCTTCAGACATATATTTAATGGCAGCATAATGAAGATAATAATAGCAATCATGAATGTAAACATCGATTTATCTGTTATCCTCACACGCTGCAATTGTATTTCTCGAATTAAAACATTGCTTGTCACAGAAAAGAATTACACATTGGCATTGTATCGGAGCTATGATGGCTAGAATGGTCTCTTTTATCATGCAGTCATGAGATTAGAATAATACCCGCTTTAGAAACTAGCACGTAATTAACCAGTTAATCGGGAGAGCCGGAGTTTTTCACAGCTTCTAGGCGCATCGTCAGGCTCAACAACACAATCAGGAATTTGCCAGCTGTGAGTTGCAGTGATTTGTTGGGTTGATCGTAGTTTGATAATTTTGGGGTATGTTTTAGATTCTCACTTACGGTGTGCATTTTTAACATTCACGAAAAGATCTAATTCATCTATAGTTACGCCAAGTCCACAATGTTAGGACGCACAGTGGTTTAGAATCTGCATCAAACACAATACCCCTTCATTACCAACAGCGTCAAAGCCCGTTAAAATGGCGCCATAACATAGGTGGCAGCCACCGAAGGCACAAACTCTCTCACCAGTAAACTAGCTCTAAAAAGTTTATTTCGTTTAATGTAGGAATGATTATTTCGTTCACAGTGTTCATATTCAATTTGAACTTGAGACGCTGCAATTTTTGGTCATCGACTGGAATTCGAATTCGGATGTCTAGGAATGGAACGTATCTGGGTTGCAATCCTAGTCCAGCACAAACACATTCATAATTTCATTTTTCGCCCTAGTTGGTTGGTTGGTTGTTTGGGGAAGGAGACCAGACAGCGTGGTCATCGGTCTCATCGGATTAGGGAAGCAAGTCGGCCGTGCCCTTTCAGAGGAACCATCCCGGCATTTGCCTGGAATGATTTAGGGAAATCACGGAAAACCTAAATCAGGATGGCCGGACGCGGGATGGAACCGTCGTCCTCCCGAATGCGAGTCCAGTGTCTAACCACTGCGCCACCTCGCTCGGTTTTCGCCCTAGTATGTGCACACTGACCTACCACCGAAAAATAATTTGCATATTTGACGTCTGTTCATGATTAGTCAACAATAACGATAGGTACCGTTATTTATAGTGACACATCCGATCATCTCACTACTGATGAGCAAGTAGTTGATACTTAACGTCTATTTATGGATGGGAAACAGCGACAGTACGCGCCGGGTTCGATTTACAGGCAAGCAAAACAAATTGTACCCTCATCTCATATTGATACAGCTCACTGCTGGTAAATAAATTCGACTTCTAACATCTGATTTAACAATCCTATAACGTGCTGGGTAGAAAATCCCGTCACAACATTTTTAGTCATAGAATTCCAATTTTCAGCACATGCATACTTGGTTACTTGTGAAGGAGAACGTATTAAACGTCTTTCGTGGTTATGTACAGTCAAGTCATATTGATACTGTAGTATATTACAACTCATGCGCGTTCTTGGCGGCTGCTGAAATGTTTAGTTATCGCGGAAATATACGTTATCGGAGAGTGCGCTCAGATGACAAAGTGTTAATAAATAACGTAGTTCAGTTCACTCCATAAATACGTAAAAGCTTTGCTAATAGCCTTAGAAAGAGCTATGTTGAGAGCAGTAGCTGCAGTACAAAACGGCCCTTACATTAATTAAAGATATTGTGTACACTTATTATGTAGCATCTAGCTACGAAGACCCTAATGCTCTACACGTTAACTGTTAGATTATAGAACAAATTTAATTTTTCCACACCAGTATGTAAAATTATATAATAGCAAATCCAGTTCTGTGTTTGTTTCTTCTGTATTTAGTTATTATTTGGTGTAGCGAACTCTCTATTTCATTTTCATTCCTTACACTTTCCCATAAGTTCACGTATTAATACCGAACGTGTTTTTTATCTACTACATATTCAAGTTGTTAGATTATAAAACGACAGTTTAATATTAATTTGGAACGCGCCTCTGTAATAGAAAGTATTAATTTCTAATATACGACACCTTCACTTCAATTTTTAGATCGTAACACAACTTTTCATTTTCATTTTCAACGGTTTCGTGTAAAAGAACATATTACAAGTGAATGTATGACAAAAATCCGTTGTCTCCTACACACTCCGTGAATTTCTAGGCTATAAAAGAAAAGTTATTTTCCTTGTGTTCATTTCTGTTGCTTTTCGACGGAAGAATGGGTTAACAGAATGCAGTTTTAAGTTTGTCTTATCCGCTGCCGTACACCAAATACGGATCAGGAACCATATTACATTTTGATTGAGAGCTACTAGACCGCTGACACGTCCTTCATAACAACGAATAGGAGAGTATGGAAACAGTTCAGAGTGCAATTGTGAAGTGATCATGTAACAGTTATTATTTATAACTTTTTTTTTTTGGGAGGGGGGGGCACATATAATATGGCGTGCTATGGGGAGCAAAATTTAAATCTGCCACTGAGCGTAATGAGAGTGAAACTTTTGTACTTCAGATCTTGAATGCTTTTTTGCGGGAACACAAAGGGAATACATGTGTGGAAATTGACACGTTTCGAATTTTTCTAACAGATCGTACAGATACTCCAGCGTAATAGGGAGCAGGTATAACACGCACACAGTCAACATGGGTGCGACAGGGCTCAAGCACCCACAAAATTTATGGTTTCATAAAAACAGCCGGCCGAATTCCAGTCACCCATAACTATTAAATTTTCGTCTCCCTTCACTACCTGAATAATTTCTTTTATCTCATCACACATTTCTTCAATTTCTTCGTCATCTGCAGAGCTAGTTGGCTTATAAACTTGTACTACTGTAGTAGGCATGGGCTTAGTGTCTATCTTGGCCACTATAATACGTTCACTATGCTGTTTGTAGTAGCTTACCCGCACTCCTATTTTTTATTCATTATTATACTCCTGCATTGCCTCTATTTGATTATGTATTTATAACCCTGTATTCACCTGACCAGAAGTCTTGTTCCTCCTGCCACCGAACTTCACTAATTCCCACTATATCTAACTTTAACCTATCCATTTCCCTTTTTAAATTTTCTAATCTACCTGCCCGATTAAGGGATCTGACATTCCACGCTCCGATCCGTAGAATGCCAGTTTTCTTTCTCCTGATAACGACATCCTCTTGAGTAGTCCCCGCCCGGAGTTCCGAATGGGGGACTATTTTACCTCCGGAATATTTTACCCAAGAGGACGGCATCATCATTTGACCATAGAGTAAAGCTGCACGTCCTCTGCAAAAAATTACGGCTGTAGTTTCTCCTTGCTTTCAGCCGTTCGCAGTACCAGCACAGCAAGGCCGTTTTGGTTAGTGTTGCAAGGCCAGATCAGTCAATCATCCAGACTGTTGCCCCTGCAACTACTGAAAATGCTGCTGCCGCTCTTCAGGAACCACACGTTTGTCTGGCCTCTCAACAGATACCCCTCCGTTGTGGTTGCACCTACGGTACGGCTATCTCTATCGCTGAGGCACGCAAGCCTCCCACCAACGGCAAGGTCTATGGTTCATGAGGGGAGGAAAATACTGATATGAAAGTTAAAATTTCTGACCTCTAAAACATCTGTTTGTCTCAGATGTATTTGTGCAAAGGCAACCATCCAACACACACCCCTACCCCTTGCCTTTCTCTGGCCCTCACCAGAATAACAGTCGCCCTGTAGTGTGAATGAAATCGCATGTTTTCCGGTTGCTTTCACGTTTACTTACAAGTGACCCACTACAATACACCCACTCCATTCGTGAACAACTGTTTTAAAATATCTGCTTGGCAATATTTAGCATTAATAAAGAATAATCCGAGATACGACGAAGTCGGTTATTACCGACTACCACAATAGTTCCTTTTTTAAAACATAACAGCAGTGTGGTTTAAGATTCCAGTAAATCTGTTTTCACGTAATCGGGATTGTTATTGTTTAGTTTTTTGACAATGGCTTTGTACGGCGCGAGAGCTTATATTGTAGACTGTAGGGGTATTACCACAATATAGTACAAAGAAGACCACCACTGAAGGGGAGCATGGAGCCAAAGCTCTTCGCCGACGAAAAATTTACGCAGTTTTCAAATGTTGAGCGGTTACTGGATTTGTGCGGAACGCTGAAACACAGTCTGAGAATTGCTTCTATACATATTTTCGAATTTCGAGTCGCTATGGATAATTTCATATATTCGTCATACGTTTGTCGTCATCGTCACAGGTGGATATTGCTGACACGGACTGAAAATAGTGAAAAGCATGTTCAGCCAAAAAATAAGGAACCCGAGAGTGTGTCTTCAGCCATTTCCTGTAGTACATCAGCTAGAAGTGTCACGAAACCGTCAGTCAGGTCATACAATGAAAGATGGAAAAATATATTTCTTTGGACAAATAATTGGACAAAGTTTTCTGTAGAGTTCCAGATTAATGCACAAAATTTTACCTTTTTTTTAACTATTCCTGTTGCTGTTTCTTTGGTAGAACTCATGCGCTTGAAGCTCATACTTGTAAAGAGCTGTCTGTGTACTTCTGTGTGCCAAGGCCTTCCATCACAGAAAGTACGCTGCATGGTCCAGTTTTACTAGACATCACGGTGAGTACAGTGAGGTTTTATAAGTACAAAACATTAAACAACAGATAGAACTGTAGGTCTGTGCTTATTGATACTGACTGTAAACGTTATGATATGTTTAATTTTTAATAACATTTACTGGTATTACTAATTTTTGATTAATCCTTGAGTATAGTAAACGAATGATCTCTTTGTTCATAGTAAATGGGATTTTACAACAAACCACATTAAATTTCTACTCCTACCTGCTCTAATGAAAGTTACGTAGTTAATGATAGGTTATACATTTTATGTTAGCGGTCAGGATTTTTATTTTTGCAGGCGGGTCCGTAGCGGTTACGTTACTCTTCTGGGCCTGTGGGCTTCTCCAGGTAGGGGACAGTTGGGCTACGTGTTCCGATTGTCATTTCTTTTCATTACAATGTGGAAGCTGCTGGCTGAAATGTCACGGAAATAAAGTGGCGAAGGAGAAAGCGCTTGTTTTAATATTGTACCCCCAAGTAGCCCCCTGCCCCCTCCACCGTCTAGCCTCAAGGAGAAGAAAACATCCATGACACTTTCTCCTCTAATTCGCTATACTACAAAATCAGCTGCCTTCTTTCAACGCATTCGATGTTCTCCGTAAATGCTGTCAGGTAATGAGTGCACAGTGCTCTGAAATATTCCAGAATCGGTCGAAAAGCCATGGTGCTGGCAGTCTCCTTAATAGACTTCTTGGGTCTTCTATAGGTTGTACCAATAACCCAACACTTGTTTCACCGTCACCTGAACATCTCATGTTTCACACTGACATTGTTTTAATTTATCGATATCTCGAAGCCTGCGAAAACCTGCTTAGTAAGCATGTGGAGAACCTCACACATTTTATTCTTTGGAGTCAATTGTCTACGTTTTGCACCGTGAAGACATATTCTCAACTTAATTTTGTAATTCGCTTTTGTTTTTTGTGAGACGTTCACTAGAGGGCACCATTAGGTGCCATAAATCTAAGAGGAAAGCTATGATCCTACGCATAAAGCGATATACTAATTTTGAGTAAAGCATCTTTAAAGTGCAATCGACAAAACAATACCAGCGCAAGAAAACAAAAATTTATTTCCTTGGAGGTTATCTAAAAGAGGCGAGAAAGGCAAACGAACGCGGGTGCCAGATTAGACGTGGTAGGCTTGTTTACCAACCAAGCTCCTAGGCCCTGTCGTCGAGGTTGCATTTATAAATCTGCGATTTCAAAGGCATGTCATGTGTTGGCTACAAATGTCAGATGTGAAGGGTTCATTCCTGTGAAGCAGTTCCGAACACGGAACACCCTCTTCGTGCTGCCAGATGTGTATCAATGACAATACATTATGAGGATGGAAGCAGACTACCGTTTGAGATAATGTTTGTTATGGCTCAGCCACTATATCTTCCTTTTTTCTAAGCACTATGGGACTTCTGAAGTCATCGGTCCCCTAGAACTACTTAGACCTAACCTAAGGGCATCAAACACATACCTGCCCGAGTTAGGATTCGAACCTGCGACCGTAGCAGCAGCGCGATACCGGACTGAAGCGCCTAGAACCGTTCGAACATAGCGGCCGACGTTTCGTCCTTATGTGGTTATCATATTGTATTTTAATATGCAATCAGACCGCACTGAGTTAGGTTTACGGTGACCTCGTTAAACCTGTTATGGTAAATGCCAGGACAGACCCTTTGAAAGGGCAGAGATTGTTTCCTTCCACATCTTTCCCAGTTTGAGAAACTGCCTCACGTCTAATCTCATTTTCGGCGAGACACTGTACCATAGTTCTCCTTCCTTTCTTTTAACCTCAATATGACTACTGATGTATCGCATGAAAATTAAATGCTAGAGACAGCTGCCAGTTATCGGATATACTGTTATTGACAGTAGTAGTAAATCGCACAACTGTCATCCATCGACGCCTGTTTATGTTCCTGAATGTGGTGATTAAATTAATCTGAAAACGATTGCACTTGAAATGATACAACTTGGGTTTCGCGACAGCACACACTCCATACGGATCACAGGTGTCTCGAATTCCATCCACTGCTTTCATCCTTTTGTTAAACACAAGGAGTACACGCTGTCACAAATGTTAGACCTTACTCTGCTTTAGAGTCTGTTTTCCAATGTATGAAAGATGCTCCTCATAACGTTAAAAATGGAAAATATTCTATTTATCATCGCACGATCTGTGCTACACACGCGAACAAGGTAAGACCGTAGTTAAACATGCTTCAAACAACATGCCGTACAAAATCTCCATTGAGAATACTAATACATAGCACTATATCATATTCGACGATAATGTTATACTTGCTAATTCGAGTGCAGAAAATTCCGGTGGACATCACAGGTTCTATGCCCAAAGTTTCGCGACAACTCAGGTGGACGATGGTCTGTACCAAGCGGCCGCTGACTGATGGAGCTGAATTTGGTCTTGCAATGGCGGACAATAAAGAGACCTTTCACAAACGTGTTTCTGGAAGGTTTTTATATTACTGGCTGCTTAGAAAATGAATTCAACTGAATCTGACCTTCTGCCAGACTGATGCTTTTACCAGACAGACGGTATACAGCTTAAAAAGAAATGAAAAGGATGGGTCCTATAATACTGCTTTGTGTTCGCCCTGCAAGACATTGACTACTAGACCACAAATAGTATATTCACTACGATAGCTCAATTGGAAATCAACGCTTCTGTTACTATGTGCCTCTTTTCCCATTACGAGAGAAACGGGATGTTAACACATGTAGAATTTGGTGGTTGGCTGAACTGAGACTAGCGTGTAATGCTTAAGGTGCGGATACGACTCCTCTGGTGACCAGTTTTTAACAGCCACAAACATATCCTCTTCACCTCCAGTATCACCAAGCAAAGAACTTAGGACTCTGTCGTGGTTCCAAATCAACATTAAAGATGTCCATTCGCTGCTGACTGGAACGGAGTTGGGCTAGTTTTTGATTTCAGAGACAGAAGCCGCTGCCTGCCGGAAACCTGTCTCTAGTAAGCTTCCTTTCACTAGTGATGTTATTTTAGATCACGACCCAGTCGTCTGGTAAGGTAGCAGGCATTTGATTTCTTATTTTAAGTGACCTTCATATTTTGAAAATATTGACACTGACCTGGGATTCGAGTTCTCATTCCAATTTTTATCTGAATTTCAACCCTTCGAGAAGATTCTATCCCATCATTTCACTGTTTCCTCACGATGCCATACTCCTCGAGGTCTCTGCGAATGAGGCGATCCTAACTACTAGTGAAAGGGAAATTGATAGTAGACATCTCTTCGTGTGAGTTTAACAACTAGGAAAAGCGTGATGTTTGAGACTCAGGAAGCACAGAACTATTCGTTGCAGTACCTCTAGCCAAACAGGTGCACAACTCGCTACTGGTGAAGATACAATACAGACACTCAAACTTTATGTGGTTAACAATGGGTTTAAATTCAGATCATGAACAAAAACTCGTCATGTGACTTAATGAGTGTGATAAGACTTCTGAAGTGCCCTTATTATAATGAAATTTAACTTACAGGCGTTAGCGTTGACTCATCTCTAATAACGTGTTTTCCAATGTTTGTTGTATACGGCTACTAGTTTACATCTGGACTGCCATAATGAGCAGTGTTCTCTAGTGGTCTCTTATGGTAACCAGGGTTTATACTCAAACGACTGTACCCAACAGAAATTCCGCGTTTAGAGGACCTGCGACGCAGCTATGATGTTGCGTGCAGATATGGCCTACTTTATTTGCTGTCAAGGGTACATTTAGTCCACTCAGCCTAGACGGACCAAATAAGGAACAGCTGGAAAATAAAACAAGTGAATTCGAAGCTCAAGTCACCGAAGTGGAGTCACGTCTAAAGCCTGGCTCCAGGCTGGGTAACTCATGAAACTTATTTATTAGCAGCAAAAACAGCAGCCACTATTTATTCTAATTCAGAAGCGACGTGCTTGATGATTAAGAGTTAGAGATCTTAATTTTTGCGAGAGTCCAGACCAGTTTTATTTGATTTACGTTTTTGATCACTTTGGAAACATTTTCTTGGAAATTTTTGTCACCGAAATATACAAGATTACTGGAGATCTTCGATTATCGCCTAAATAGAACTTCCTCTGCTTCGAAGTATTTTAGAAGTATATGCATACCTATTCGTTCGTTTACGATTGTTCAAAGTTTGCCTATGAACCACATTTCCTCTACATGAAGTAAAGGCATCTTTAACACTGGTGGTTCTTTCTTTCGAAAAAATACATAGTAATGATATGTCCTTCATTGCAAGTGTAACCTGTGATTTGAAAATAACGACTCGTTTTTTTTCTGGTACCTTTCCGCCTATATATCATTGACGGAACAGATTTTCTCAGAGAGTCCTTGTTTGCCTCTAAGTACAGATCAGCGTGACGAAAGCTATGCAAATTTGGTACCTCCTTCCGATATTCATAGCTTTGTAGAGATTGCAGCCTTTCAAAACATTATCCACATCTACGATGAAGTACTTATTGTGAATATCTCGCTTATTCCGCTTTCGGCAGACACTAGAATCATTCTCCGTCTTGCAGTATGTCCGTCGTTCGGTACTTCCTTAACATTTTTCTTACACGTTCCGCCAGCTTCTTCGTCAACTTATCACACCTCCCTCTCGCTTATCGTCAGTTGAATAAATGATACCGACAGCAATCCACTTTGCCGGACCGCGGTATTTCTAGCGATCGGTTTTCGTGCTTGAATTCCGAAACAACAATAGCACTGCTGTAAACTGACCAAATTAATTCCGAATATGGAAAAAGTAGGATGCAGTGCAGTTAATTTGGGTGCGAGATGACGAAGTAAATTAGTATGGCATATTTCGATAATTACAGTCTCCTATTTTACAAAGCGATAGTAAAACCAATAATATTATATACATCCCATACACGAGGACATACCGAATCTAAGCATATTGACAAAATTTTAAAAAAAGATACTGCAAGTAATATTGAATGGTCGTTGGTTCATTAGTTCTTAGAAATTCAAAAATCCACAATTACTTAAAATTAAAACTATTTCTTATATCTATTTTAGAACAGATCTGTTCCATACCTGAAAAAGTTTGCAGCTAACTGCCGTACTCAGCCAGTACACTAATTTATTAATTATGCACTTATGCATTTACAGCATCCATGAACAGGACAAAAATGAACAGTCTAAGTTGGCGGATTTTTTTTTTTTTGAGTCATCTGTCTTCCGACGGGTTTGATGCGGTCCGCTACGAATTCCTCTCCCTGAGTCAGTCTGCTCATCTCAGAGTAGCACTTGCCACCTTCGTCCTCTATTATTTGCCGAATGTATTCGAATCTGTCTTCTTCTACAGATTTGCCACTACGGCTCCCTCTAGTACCATGGAAGTCCTTGTGGTCTTAACAGACGTCCTACCATCCTGTCCTTTCTCCTTATCAGTGTTTTTCATACATTCCTTTCCTCTCCGATTCTGCGTAGAACCTGCTCATTCCACCTTACTTTCTAAATTAATCTGTAGCATCACATCTAAAATACTTCGATTCTCTTCTGTTCCGGTTTTCCAACAGTCCTTGTATCACTACCATAAAACTCTGTGCTCCAAACGTACATTTTCAGAGCTTTCTTCCTCAAATTAAAGCCTATGTTTGATAGTGGTAGACTTCTGTTGGCAAGTAATGCTATTTTTGCCAGTGCTGGTCTGCTTTTGATATCCTCCTTGCTCCGTCCGTCATTGGTTATTTTGATGCCTAGGTAGCAGAATTCCTGAAATTCATCTGCTTCGTGACCACCAATCCTGATGTTACATTTCTCGCTGTTCTCATATCCGCTGCTTTTCATTTCTATCGTCTGTCTTCGATTTACTCTCAATCAGTATTCTCTACTTACCAGATTATTCATTCCATTCAGAAAAACACGCATTTATTCTTCACTTTCACTCATTATTGTTATAGCAAATGCCATCAGTGAACTATATCATTGAAATGCTCTCACACTGAATTTTAATTCCACTCTTGAACCATTCCTTCATTTCTGTCGCTTTTTCGATGCACAGACTGAAAAGTAGGGGCGATAGATTACGTCCCTGCCTTACCACCGTTTTAATCCGAGAACTTCGTTCTTCATTGTACACTCTTATTATTCCCTTTTGGCTCCCGTACACATTGTATATGAACCGTCTCTCCCTATAGCTTATCTCTATTTTTCTCAGAATTTTGAACATGTTGCTCTGTGTCACGTTGTCGGACGTTTCTTCAAGTTCGACAAACCTTATCAACGTCGACTGATTTTTCTTTAATCTCGCTTCCATTATCAACCGAAACGTCAGAATTGCCTCTCTGGTACCTTTAAGATTCCAGGGGACAAAATAATGGTCATTTAACACATCCTCTAACTTCTTTTCTGATCTCCTATAAATCGTTTTAGTCAGCAATTTGGATGCATGAGCTGTCAAGCTGGTTGTGCTCTAATTCTCGTGTTTATAATCTCTTCCAGTCTTCGAAAGTGTGTGAAAAATATTTTTCTTTAAGTCAGATGGTATGTCACCAAACTCACACATTCCACACACTAACGTGAGTAGTCGTTTTGTTGCCACTTCTGAGTGATTTCACAAATATTTGATCTAAAGTCCTCCCAAACTCTCTTGAATTTTGATCGTACTACTGGATCCCTCATCTCTTATAAATCGACTTCTGTTTCTCCTTCTATCACATCAGACAAATCTTTCCTCTCAGAGGGGCCTTCAATGTACTTTTTCTACCTATCCGCTCCCTCCTCAGCATTTAGCAGCGGCATTCTCGTTGCACAAATACCACCCTTGCTTTTAATTTCAACGAAGGTTGTTTTGACTTTCATGTAAGCTGAGTCAGTCCTGTCGACAACGACCTCAATTTCTTCAGACATTTTATGCAGATATTCCGCCTTAGACAAGCACTTCCTAATTATTTCATTCCTCAGCGACTTGTATTTCTGTGTTCCTGAAGTTCCCTGAAAATTTTTGTTCCTCCTTCTTTCATCAATGCTCTGAAATATATCTTACGTTACCCATGGGACTTAAGTAGTTACCTTCTTTGAAAGTATGTTTTCCTTTCCAACTTCTGTGATGGCCCTATTTAGATATGTCCATTCCTCTTCAACTGTACTGCTATTCCTTATTGCTGTATGTATAGCCTTAGAGAATTTTAAGCATGTCTCGTCATTCCTTACTACTTCCATAACGCACTTCTTAGCATATTCATCCTTCCTGGCTACTCTCTTAAACTTCACCCTTCGTTTCATCATTACCATATTATGTCCTGAGTCTACATCTGCTCCTGGATAAGCCTGACAATGCAATATCTGATTTCAGAATCTCTGTCTAACATTGCTGTAACTGAAATCTTACCGTATCTCCCGGTATTTTCCTAATATACCTCCTTCTCTTCTGATTCTTGAACAGAGTATTAGCTGTTGCTAGCTGAAATTTATTACAAATGCATTTACTCTTTGAGCCAACGGCCTTGCCGCAGTGGTAAGGCCGGTTCCCGTAAGATCACCGATGTTAAGAGCAGTCGGACTGTGCTAGCTCTTGGATGGGTGACCATCCGATCTGCCTAGCGCTGTTGACAAGTGGGGTGCACTCAGCCCTTGTGAGACAAACTAAGGAGCTACTTGATTGAGAAGTAGCGGCTCCGGTCCCGGAAACTGACATATCGGCGGGAGAGCGGTGGGGTGAACACATGCCCCTCCATATCCGCATCCAGTGATGCCTGTGCGGGAGGAGTTTAGTTTTTGATTAGTATTTCTCCTCTCTCATTCCTTGTATTAAGCCCATATTCCCCAGTATCCTGTTCTTCTATTCCTTCCCCTATAACTGTATTCCAGTTCCTGATGACTATTTAATTTTCTTCTCACTTTACGTACTCTACTAATCTTTCAGTACCCTTATATACTTTCTCTACCTGATCATCTTCAGCTTGCACCCTCAGCATATAGTACACTTGAAGTATCGTTGTCGGTGTCGGTTTGCTCTCGATTCTGATAAGAACAACCTTATGACTGAACTGTTCACAGTGACACACTCTGTGCCCTATCTTCTAATTCAAGCCAAATTCCTACTTCCGTTGTACTATTTTCTGCTGCTGTTGATATTATCTTATACTCACCTGATCAGAAATTTTTGTCTTCTTTCCATTCCGCTTCACCGAACCCTCCTACATCTAGATTGAGTCTTTGCATTTCCATTTTCCGGTTTTCAATCTTCACTACCACGTACAACCTTCTGACATTCCACTCCCCGACTCCTAGAGCGTTATCTTTTCGCTGATTATTCTGTATTTTTCTCGTGATCACCTCCCCCTTGGCAGCCTCTCCCAGAGATACGAATGGGGGACTATTCCGGAATCTTTTGCCTATGGAAAGATCATCAAGACACTTTTTCAATTACAGGCCACATATCCTGTGAATACACGTTATTTTTCTCTAATGCAGTAATCTCTATTGCCTTTTCCATCCTCATGCCGTTAATCATTATTAATTCTTCCGCCTTTGACTTTCGTTCCGCATCATGAGCGTTATAATGAAATATTTACGTGTGTTACCCCCTGGAATCACTGAAAGTAGTAATTTGTTATTTTTTGTGATTACGAAGCTCCTTGTTCATTTCATAAGTCCAAGGATATGTCTGAATTTATCATTCCTTAAAACTTTTTTATAATTTAGAGAACTGTAGCAGAAAAAGTTGCATCTACGTTTATACACTCACCTGTCTTTTGTTATTCGTGCTGATTTTATTGTCTAAATGGTGACTTTTGCATCAATATTACGATACTACGTTAGTTTACAAAATGTTACATACTTGAGTGCAATGACCATAGCGTCAAAACTCTGCAAGAAAATGTAAACAGGAGGAAAGCTAGACATAATGGATGCCCTCCTTCTGTTCTTGTGCAAAAGGGACATTTTACGTAGTGATGTGTAGCGTGTGACAGAGCTTTAGTTCTAAGAATACTGGAGTCTACTGTATTTTTAACTTTCAATCCTGCTTTTTAGGCAGAAAAGTCGACGGTGCTGCCATCAGTTTCGGCTGCCTGGTAATAAGTACGAAACACTAACGAATTTCTGGCAGCAGAGTGTCACGACCATTGTTCCTGAGGGCCAGAAGGTGAGGAACAGGGTGCTGTAGGGGTCACGATGGAAATGAAAGCAGCGACGAGGCTCAGCCGCACGGTGAGCACGCCCAGTAGGTTGCCCACAGGACCTCCAGAGGACACCTGCCGCGCCAGCAGCCGCAGCTCCTGGTGGGCGGCGCCGCCCACACGCCGCCCTTCCAGCAGCAGCGGCGAGCACAGCCTCTGCGTGTGCCTCGCTTCTGTCTCCTAGCAGTGGGCGGGCACGACAAGTAGAGTTAACTGAACTTGGCTGAGGAACACACTCAATTTCCCTTGCCAAGTATTCATATCACTCGAACCGAGTAACGAATATTTCGTAGCAAGGAAGTAAATCTGAAGTGTTGCAAGCAGTGAAATCCCTATGAAGTACAACACTAGAAACGTCTCATGAGCAGATGTGAGCAACCGCGACATTTCACAGTGCTTCGCATGCATTCGTGTGAGAGATCGCACACTGGCTAACGTACGCAAAAGCAGTCTATGGTGTGATTGTAGACTCCCTCTGTGCTAACAGCGCTTCTCTGCGAGTACCTTGCCATAGCCACTAAAGACATCGTTCCTCGAGTCATGAAGACAAACATTTAGAAGTGATACTCTGTACCTTATTACTAATTGTAAGTTCGAAAATCTCAAAATGGATAGAGAGAGTACAAGAAAGCTGCCTAGACTGAATGCTAGACTCAGCGTGTGGTCTCACACTGTACTAATCTTAAAAATCGATGCGTACAATGAAAACACATAACAAAATAGTAAAACCCATTGTGGGTGTACTACCTTCCCCTCACACGTATTCACAGAACCGATACGGGTCATTAGAACATTGTCACAAGAAACTACCAGCTTAAGAATTTTCTCATACGTATTTGTATTGTAGAACACATCTGATGCTATTGAAACGAAGGCCAAACCTGATATACTTAAAATGAAAATTGAGATGGTGTTTATTACAGATGATCTTTGCAACACTTTGTAATATAATGCTGCCGAACTGCTTGAAGAAATAAGATGTGTGATGATGGCAAGGGTCACGATAACCAAATCCGAACTTAGCCTCTTCACTGCTCCAGTTTTTGTATCAATTGTAAATGGCATGAGGCCTACTAACTTGCATATGAAGTGAAACGACTTGATGGCAAAGAAAAGTTTTTTGGTATTTTCTGGTATGAAGGGTGTAGCTTCGTTGGCTGACATCACCTGCAAAATGGAAAACTAGTTTAAACTTTCAGTCATGGCTGGTATCAAAGTGCAAGCTGCACACTTCAGCAACTAATTTATAATTCACTATAATTCAGAATGGAACACATGTAGCAAATATCTTGCTAACGCTTTTCCATGCTAACTTTCCCCACCATACGTGAGGATAAATTCATTTTGAGAAGCAATCTATACTTCACAACATTATTAATTTAACAAAAGAATTGTTAATATTTTTTTACTTTCACCCCAAAGTGTAAAGATAAATTCCAACGCAGGTGTGCATTCATTGTATCAAATCAAATGTGTACCTGGTTTTTACCAAGGCTTTGTATCAAAATGTTGACAAGTGATCCTGGGGCTATCCACATACCAACATCCGTTAGTATATTTCCTCAAATAGTCAATCAATTGTTCTAGAGTGTATTTAAATTCCATTAGGACTTCCCACCAACCCCCTCAACCACAGACTGCCGCCGTATAATCCCCAGTGATGTCTGACACTCACAGAAGAGCAAGCTGAATTGTAAGGGAATTTATAGTAAAACTCAACACACAAGGAAGTGAGACAATGAAATACCTACGAATGATGACGTATGTGAATGATGTTGTTTGAAACTGTAGGTACTGTGATGCTGAATACCACAGTAGGTGATTTATTTGAAGACTAACTAATATCTTATTGGGATAATCGTACAAAGTGAGCAGACAAATAATTGTACAAGGAACATGAAAGCGATGAAAATGTGGGTAAGAGAAGAAATACTAGTGTTGATCAGCGAAAGGAAATATAAAAAATTTATGCAGCGACTCACTTAGATTTGTAGTCAATAGGCAAAATGAAATGTCGAGGAAGCGTAATTAAATGTTGTCCAGTCAAAATGAAATATCATCGAAACTGATGAACTCTCATCACAATAGTTTGCTTTTACAACTGAAATTTCAGAATTGAAAACTGAATAGCAGGGCATTCCTGATGCAATAAGAGAACTAAGATGTAAAAAAAAAATACATAAAAAAATGTTCACAAGCTAATAACAAAAGTAGATCATTTAATTGCTCAACAAGAGCATAAGATAATGGGATAGTTTCACATACAGAAGGAAAATTTCTCACAGGATTTTTCGAAGTGGATTTCCCACAAGGACATCCAGATTAATTAAAAACTAGATTTAGAAGTACCACTTGCAATTCTAGGTGTTCATCTTGTCGTGTTCATAAATTTTTTCAAGAGAGTGTTACTCAGTTCCTGTTCAGATCAACAAAAAATAAATTTCACAGCAATTTTTAGCTAAGGGAAAGCTGCCCTTTAGGCAACTGTTACGACTGAAAGCTTTCAAACATCTGAAAAATTCGAGAACGAATTCTTTAAGAAGTACTAGTCATATTGTACGTGGGAAAGACTCGGCAAAGATGTCTTTAACCAGAGAAACTCCACAGTAAGAAAGGCATTCTTCTAACATATTTCGAAAAGTATTTAAATAGATATTGGGATCAACCTATTTCGCCCAGAGATGTGCTTCGATTCCTAATAGTGAAGTTGCATCTCGACATAAGAGAAATGTTAGTCCATGTTCTGGAGACAAATTTAGAACAGTTCATGTTCTTACTAGACACTGTTTATTTAATACACAAAGATTCTAAGGTAAATGATAACAATAATATTAACAGTTGTATGGGTCAGTGCACTCTACTGCACACACACAGTTCTATAACTACAGAACACCAAAAGACCGTTGCATTCACTTTGTGGCACAGCCAGCAGCGCCTTCACTGCATAATGGTCAGCCTATTGACTGGAGTGTTCCGAATTCTAAGAAAAAGACGAAGAACCGATGATAGGTACTATCCTCGATATTTCATTAGCGTAGTAGGTCAGTGGCAAAGCAACAACAATAATAATCGATGGGATCACTATGTGGGAAACCTCAGTTAGATACATATAAATGTTACTCGCCAGCAAAGTGGTCCAGTATAAAACTATGTTGTTTTGAGGTGACAGAATAAACCCACTCAGCTACGACCAGTTTACCAAACTAGATGTATGAGCATTATGCCCTCTATAAATGATCATTGGATGGAATGGTGCAAAGAACTTAATTCAGTGAACCTGTTGAGGTCTGACGAAGACAAGCGTCAGAGAAGAGTTATGTACTGACTATATATATGCCATGAGCAATTTAAAGATATAGTTCGAGTTACTATTAATTCTATTGTGGGAAAAGTTCCCACTGCAGCTGTCTTTGACACTTGTGCTACATTGAATGTGATGTGTGAGAGATTATTTTAGTAAAATCGTTGAGGTTTCGAGGGTGCCAACTTAACAACTGTAAAACTAGACGGCATTTTGTGGTGAATGGTGTAAAGTCATGCAAAGTCATGAGGTGTGCAAGAGCCGACACAGATTGAGGTGATTTTAGGAAATAGAGCCATACTCTGCCCATTCCTATTTGTATATGGATTAATAGTCGAATGCACTTTTACATATAATTTCTGAGGGATAGAAAAACAAATATAAACTTCACCTAAAGCAGGTACTATATCAGTGCCAATGGCGAAAATATTATTGTAGATGTGATAAAAACGAAAGCCAAACACGGTAAATACTGGCAAGGCATCAGAGTTAAGCTTATTGAGGCAAAATGTGCACAAATCAGTTACCAGCCTCCTCATCGTAATTTAGTGAAGAAAGACAAAACTCTCCAATGAGAAAGTGGTATTATCTTCAACTATTAACGACTAATAGCAGACCAGACTAGAAGATTTGTTACTGAAACACGTAGAAGTATTTAATAAGGAGCTTAGTATCACATTTATCAATACTGCATGGAAAAACTGGCACACAAAGTTTATTGCCATAATTCATACTCTATCCCATGGAGAAAAAGAAGTTCAGCACCAAAGATATACCATAGATGTTAGATTGGAGGATTATAGAACTATCACTGCCACCTTAAAGCAGTTTTTTGTTAGCAGCAGATAAAAGCCCAGTGGTAATGTCTGCCTTGTACTCTTAATAAAATCAATGTTCTGGTTCACACTATATGAACAACTACAAAAATTTTGTGGTGTAAAGTTCGTTACAGGCAGTGGTCAGTGTGTTCCCTGCCGTCGTTGGATAAGCAGCTGCAGCAGCAAGTCGTATACTCCTAGCTCACTCATTTGCTACATAGTTGAATTCTTAATTTCTTTGCGTGTTTTTGGTACTTGCTTTGTCTAATTCATAAATTTCTGGCGTATTATAGTATTTGAGAGTTGTAGCATCGCGTTTTAGTACCTGAATAGTGTAAATTCGCGTAGTCGTCTGTCTTCTGTTTTTGTTTTGAACGGCCAGTGCCGGTTGGTCACAGTCAGTGTGCTCCCTGCCGTCGTTCGATAAGCAGCTGCAGCAGCAAGTCGTGTACTCCTAGCTCATTCATTTGCTACATAGTTTAATTCTTAATTTCTTTGCGTGTTTTTGGTACTTGCATTGTCTAATTCATAAATTTCTGGCGTATTATAGTATTTGAGAGTTGTAGCATCGCGTTTTAGTACCTGAATAGTGTAAAATCGCGTAGTCTCCTTCCGCCGCCGAGCAGTGTGTCAGCATTGCGCAAGTAGCAGCATTACTGCATTTACTAGGCAGTCTCGTATTTTAATAACCGTTTAAATTTTGTGTCGATTTGTTTGCGCTCTCTGTAGATTAGTTCAGACGTTCTTTGCACAACAGTTTTTAGCATGGATAGGGACTGCAACTGCTGTGTTCGGATGAAGGCTGAGTTGGCATCCCTTCGCTCCCAGCTTCAGGCAGTGTTGGCTTCGGTCACACAGCTTGAGGCTGTTGCCAATGGGCATCACTGTGGGGTTCCGGATGGGGGTTTGTCGGGGACAGCCAGCTCGTCCCACGCATCCCCCGATCGGACTACGACTGTGGCTGCCCGGGATACTGCCCGCATTGAGGCTGAACCCTCACCTGTGGTAGAGTGGGAGGTCGTCTCAAGGTGTGGCAGGGGGCGAAAGACATTCCGGAGGGCTGAACGGAAGGCCTCTCCAGTTTGTCTGACGAACCGGTTTCAGGCTCTGTCTCAGGCTGATACTGATCTTCAGCCTGACATGGCTGCTTGTCCTGTTCCAGAGGTTGCCCCTCAGTCTGCAAGATCCGGGCGGTCGCAGAGGGTGGGCTGACTGGTAGTTGGGAGCTCCAACGTCAGGCGCGTAATGGGGCCCCTTAGGGATATGGCAGCAAGAGATGGGAAGAATGCCAATGTGCACTCCGTGTGCATACCGGGGGGAGTCATTCCAGATGTGGAAGGAGTCCTTCCGGATGCCATGAAGGGTACAGGGTGCACCCATCTGCAGGTGGTCGCTCATGTCGGCACCAATGATGTGTGTCGCTATGGATCCGAGGAAATCCTCTCTGGCTTCCGGCGGCTATCTGATTTGGTGAAGACTGCCAGTCTCGCTAGCGGGATGAAAGCAGAGCTCACCATCTGCAGCATCATCGACAGGACTGACTGCGGACCTTTGGTAGAGAGCCGAGTGGAGGGTCTGAATCAGAAGCTGAGACGGTTCTGCGACCGTGTGGGCTGCAAATTCCTCGACTTGTGCCATAGGGTGGTGGGGTTTCGGGTTCCGCTGGATAGGTCAGGAGTCCACTACACGCAACAAGCGGCTGCACGGGTAGCAGGGGTTGTGTGGCGTGGGCTGGGCGGTTTTTTAGGTTAGATGGCCTTGGGCAAGTACAGAAAGGGCAACAGCCTCAACGGGTGCAGGGCAAAGTCAGGACATGCGGGGACCAAGCATCAATCAGTATTGTAATTGTAAACTGTCGAAGCTGTGTTGGTAAAGTACCGGAACTTCAAGCGCTGATAGAAAGCACCGAAGCCGAAATCGTTATAGGTACAGAAAGCTGGTTGAAGCCAGAGATAAATTCTGCCGAAATTTTTACAAAGGTACAGACGGTGTTTAGAAAGGATAGATTGCATGCAACCGGTGGTGGAGTGTTCGTCGCTGTTAGTAGTAGTTTATCCTGTAGTGAAATAGAAGTGGATAGTTCCTGTGAATTATTATGGGTGGAGGTTACACTCAACAACCGAGCTAGGTTAATAATTGGCTCCTTTTACCGACCTCCCGACTAAGCAGCATTAGTGGCAGAACAACTGAGAGAAAATTTGGAATACATTTCACATAAATTTTCTCAGCATGTTATAGTCTTAGGTGGAGATTTCAATTTACCGGACATAGACTGGGACACTCAGATGTTTAGGACGGGTGGTAGGGACAGAGCATCGAGTGACATTATACTGAGTGCACTATCCGAAAATTACCTCGAGCAATTAAACAGAGAACCGACTCGTGGAGATAACATCTTGGACCTACTGATAACAAACAGACCCGAACTTTTCAACTCTGTATGTACAGAACAGGGAATCAGTGATCATAAGGCCGTTGCAGCATCCCTGAATATGGAAGTTAGTAGGAATGTAAAAAAAGGGAGGAAGTTTTATCTGTTTAGCAAGAGTAATAGAAGGCAGATTTCAGACTACCTAACAGATCAAAACGAAAATTTCTGTTCCGACACTGACAATGTTGAGTGTTTATGGAAAAAGTTCAAGGCAATCGTAAAATGCGTTTTAGACAGGTACGTGCCGAGTAAAACTGTGAGGGACGGGAAAAACCCACCGTGGTACAACAACAAAGTTAGGAAACTACTGTGAAAGCAAAGAGAGCTTCACTCTAAGTTTAAACGCAGCCAAAACCTCTCAGACAAACAGAAGCTAAACGATGTCAAAGTTTGCGTAAGGAGGGCTATGCGTGCAGCGTTCAGTGAATTCGAAAGTAAAATTCTATGTACCGACTTGACAGAAAATCCTAGGAAGTTCTCGTCTTACGTTAAATCAGTAAGTGACTCGAAACAGCATATCCAGACACTCCGGGATGATGATGGCATTGAAACAGAGGATGACACGCGTAAAGCTGAAATACTGAACACCTTTTCCCAAATATGTTTCACAGAGGAAGACCGCACTGCAGTTCCTTCTCTAAATCCTCGCACAAACGAAAAAATGGCTGACATCGAAATAAGTGTCCAAGGAATAGAAAAGCAACTGAAATCACTCAACAGAGGAAAGTCCACAGGACCTGACGGGATACCAATTCGATTCTACACAGAGTACGTGAAAGAACTTGCCCCCCTTCTAACAGCCGTGTACCGCAAGTCTCTAGAGGAACGGAAGGTTCCAATTGATTGGAAAAGAGCACAGGTAGTCCCAGTCTTCAAGAAGGGTCGTCGAGCAGATGCGCAAAACTATAGACCTATATCTCTGACGTCGATCTGTTGTAGAATTTTAGAACATGTCTTTTGCCCGAATATCGCGTCGTTTTAGGAAACCCAGATTCTACTATGTAGGAATCAACATGGATTCCGGAAACAGCGATCGTGTGAGACCCAACTCGCTTTATTTGTTCATGAGACACAGAAAATATTAGATACAGGCTATTTTCTTGACTTCCGGAAGGCGTTCGATACAGTTCCGCACTGTCGCCTGACAAACAAAGTAAGAGCCTGCGGAATATCAGACCAGCTGTGTGGCTGGATTGAAGAGTTTTTAGCAAACAGAACACAGCATGTTGTTATCAATGGAGAGACGTCTACAGACGTTAAAGTAACCTCTGGCGTGCCACAGGGAAGTGTTATGGGACCATTGCTTTTCACAATATATATAAATGACCTAGTAGATAGTGTCGGAAGTCCCATGCAGCTTTTCACGGATGATGCTGTAGTATACAGAGAAGTTGCAGCATTAGAAAATTGTAGCGAAATGCAGGAAGATCTGCAGCGGATAGGCACTTGGTGCAGGGAGTGGCAACTGACCCTTAACATAGACAAATGTAATGTATTGCGAATACACAGAAAGAAGGATCCTTTATTGTATGATTATATGATAGCGGAACAAACACTGGTAGCAGTTACTTCTGTAAAATATCTGGGAGTATGCGTGCGGAACGATTTGAAGTGGAATGATCATATAAAATTAATTGTTGGTAAGGCGGGTACCAGGTTGAGATTCATCGGGAGAGTCCTTAGAAAATGTAGTCCATCAACAAAGGAGATGGCTTACAAAACACTCGTTCGACCTATACTTGAGTATTGCTCATGAGTGTGGGATCCGTACCAGATCGGGTTGACGGAGGAGATAGAGAAGATCCAAGGAAGAGCGGCGCGTTTCGTCACAGGGTTATATGGTAACCGTGATAGCGTTACGGAGATGTTTAACAAACTCAAGTGGCAGACTCTGCAAGAGAGGCGCTCTGCATCGCGGTGTAGCTTGCTCGCCAGGTTTCGAGAGGGTGCGTTTCTGGACGAGGTATCGAATATATTGCTTCCCCCTACTTATACCTCCCGAGGAGATCACGAATGTAAAATTAGAGAGATTAGAGCGCGCACGGAGGCTTTCAGACAGTCGTTCTTCCCGCGAACCATACGCGACTGGAACAGGAAAGGGAGGTAATGACAAATGGTTCAAATGGCTCTGAGCACTATGGGACTTAACATCCATGGTCATCAGTCCCCTAGAACTTAGAACTACTTAAACATAACTAACCTAAGGACATCACACAACACCCAGCCATCACGAGGCAGAGAAAATCCCTGACCCCGCCGTGAATCGAACCCGGGAACCCGGGCGCGGGAAGCGAGAACGCTACCGCACGACCACGAGCTACGGGCATAGAGGTAATGACAGTGGCACGTAAAGTGCCCTCCGCCACACACCGTTGGGTGGCTTGCGGAGTATAAATGTAGATGTTGATGTAGATGTAGTACTTCATATTGGTAGGTGAGCCACTCAGAAGAATCTACAAAATACTCAGCATTCATGTTTGCAAGAATAAAATATCACTTAATTGTGTTCCATTTTGGACTGAATGTAGGTTCAGGTGTCTTTATTACTGCTTCAGACACTGTATTAGGTACTGACATACTGGACAGGATAACCTTACATGTAGACAACTTACACATAACTATACCTACCTGGGAAAAGTATATTGATTTATTAGAGAGGACGTCACAAAACTTTTTAAGTGCAGGAGTCACAGCAGATCTCCAGAAATCAATGTCTGGGAGAGACTAAATCAAACTTAATGGCCATGTGACTCCTTCTACAGGATCCATATAAGATAAGTGCAATAACAGTTTTTAAAAATACAAGAACTAGGAAGGAGCTGAAGACATTGCTAATACCTCTTTCTCAGGTTTGGTGGCATATATAACTAAATTTAATTAAGAAAATGGTAAATATGGTGTTCATGTAATAGACTTGGCTATCTATACCCTTTCAAAATGTCAACATGACTATTCTGTAACAGAACTGGGAACTCTGTCCACAGTCTGGGCCTTTAAAACGTTCAATTACTGTATTTTTGGTAAACCTTTTCACGTTTTCTGTGATCAATCACTTTGGTTTTCTTATGATGTATAAAACGCTTCATGCACACAAGGTTATTGGGCATTACTCTTACAGGAATACGGTTTTGAAACAGTACATGCCTGTGGAACCGAGTATGTAGTGGCAGGTGATTTGTCTTGGTCACCTAAGTATGTACTAGAGTTTTCTGAACTTGCAGAAAAAATCTCAGGTTATAGAATGTTACTGAAGGAAGACAGCAATAACAGACAGAACTTCTTGCACATGTGTAGGAACATGGCAGATTTACCGGCTGCTGACCAGAAGAAAAATGTAAAATTCATTACTTCATAGGACCCCCTCCCCTCCTGTACAGTTAACCCACCACTATAAAATACATAATGAAGTAGTTTTCCATAGGCGAAGTGTACAGTCTGACACATGTCGTGTATGTATGTGCATTATTTGTCAGGAGGCTTTGTTTTGGTTTGCACATCATGGATGGAGGCATTATGGCGTAGAAAAGCGTTTCAGAAATATAAATCTTTACTGTTACTTCCCCAACATGTGGAGGCATGTGGAACACCTTGTAAAACTTGTAGGGTTTGTCAGAAAACAGAACCATCAAACAAATATCATATGCAACTACACGCTGAGCTACCAACCAAATAATTGCAAACTATGTCTTCTGATATAGCCAGAGCTCTGTCTTCAGCTAGTGATGGTGTCATGTACCTAATAACATTTTATGACATATTTTTCAAAATATATCAGATTGAATTCCACAAAAGTCTATCACAGCAAGTCTGTTTTCAAAAGAATTCTAATTGCCTACGTACCAAATATTCGCTAGCCTGTTGATGTACATTCCGACAATGCATCAGATTTCTCCATCAGAAAATGGAGAAGATTTGTAAGGTATTCAAAACTAAGTAATTGTTATGTGAGTTTGACAGCTACATGTGCATTTCACAATACATATAACAAACAGGCATGTTGGATAGACTGTTGTGAAATATTCGAGCAAATTATAAACAGTCTGCCACTCTGTACTCTAAAGTAAGTGCAAGCTAAAGTTTTTAGAAGGTAAAGGAAAGGAACAAGTGGACAGATCCTCTTCCATGACTTCCAAAGGGAAGAATGCACTTCGAAAGATAAATTAATACAAGTTTTAGTGACACTTAAAGAACAAGCACATCTGAGGAAAACTTATTATGCTAAAAGGTTAGTTCATGTACATACATGTCCGGTAGAAGATTCTATAATTGTGAAAACACATCGAAAATCTTATCTACTCCACCGTAAGAATCACAAATAGCAATTACTTTACACAGGTCTTTTATAAAATGATTGGGATTACTTAGGAATCGAGCAACTTGTTAGCCGATCCTGGAAACAACAAAGAAAGGGTTTCCGTTCCGATTGTGAAATTAAGAACTATCCACACTCATGATTAATCCTCTTTGAATTTCACAAATGTTTCTGTTTACATAAATATTTAGTTGTATGTTAGTAGTTAACTTAATTAGTGATTCCTGGAGAAAATGTTAGAGCTATGTTTACACAAGGAGTTCATATAAGATGGGAGAAGTCCTCGCCCGTGCTGTTTACAGTTGGACACTTACTTTTTATGGATGACTTAGATGGATGGCTAGTGCATTGCCTAAACAATATTCGCCAGAATATTTGCGCCCATGAGATTGACTGAATACTGCACACTGCTGTGTCTCAAAATGCCTAACTGAAATGTATGTATGTGAATGTTACCTAGCACAGATCCAAATGAAAGATACATTCTTGGTGTTGGTGTATAGCTTGTGTGGAATGTAAACTACGACATAGAGAACTGCCTTCTGTACCATCCCGCAGTGTCTATGTACAGAGTCATGATGTGCACAAGGAATTTCCACTGTCTTTTCCAGTTTAGTAAAATTACTTTGATGTTATCTTATTTAAATATACTGTACTTGCATTCCTAAAAAGTGGATAGATTTGCATAGAAAACTATATCCTTTACTGTATAAACAATTTATTCTAACTCTTTTCATACCCTTAAGATTTCAGTTGCGTAAAGTTTTTGGTTTATCTGTCTTTCCTTGCGCCTAAAATGAGATCAGAGCTTGATCTATGAACGAAATGCTTTACTATTAATCATTTGTTTTATGTAATACAACTGTTTCCATTATATTTAGCTGAACTTTTGAATCTGTATTAATAGCACTTAAAGATATGTGAATGATACCGTTAATAGATATACGTCGGTTTTGAACATTGATTTACAACTCTGAAAATTCTAAGTAAATATTTTGGTCTGATCTGAACTTGTTTACTGTTCCTGTTGTGCTCTGTTATGATTTCACTCTTGGATTTGAGTTTCATGCAAATATGTAAATGCTAATTATATGCTTCACATAAATAAATAATGTTCTACTGCCCTACCTGAACAGTTAGGTACAAACTGATATCAACATTTAATGTGTCAACACAGACTGGTAAAAATTTACGCCATGGTATGAAGTCTACTCTTGATTGTAGAACTTGGGTATGTTTTCCACTGAAATATATACATATTTATCCTGCAAATGTTTCACCATAATACTGACATCCATGCTTGTCGATAAGATGCATTTACTGAAGTGCTACAAGACACTGCTAAATATGTATCGTCCTAGCGTATGTTGAAATGGACAACGAGATTGGAACACCAATAAAAATTAATATTAAGAATTTTGCAGTTACCTGAGCTGAGATCAGCAAAATTTTATCCCTCTAATGGTATTTAGATGAAAAGTGCGATGAGGCAGCTTTATGTGCACTAAGTCTTACTCAAAGAATCTGACGGATACATAATGAACACTGTGTTCCAGCGTGAAGCAACTGACAGTCTCATCTGCTGCCAGCAAAATCGACGTGGTGTACTATGTACACTGTCATTATTGACGTAACTGTACAGTAAGCATACACGAGAAGTCACTCGATAGGGACACTTTCTCAGTGCATGTTGTGGACATTAACTGTTCAGGACTGATCTTGACCTCAACTGCTGGTTCAAAGTAATAATCGTTTAAATCGCGGTATATTGAACCCTTAGCAATGTTTTGAATATGAATTGTGGGAGGTTTACCCACGCTAAACACGGATCCATTTGTGTATTTAAGTTAATCGGCGTTGTTCTTATCTGTGTGAAAGATTACTTGTATGTTAACGAACTTCATATTTTCAGCTAATGTTAAGTAAGCTATTCATTATGGTATTCTGATTCCTCTGCATTCTTACATGAAACTACCCTAAGGCATCGTACCTCCAGTTCCAGTCATCTATTTCACTGTGCAGATCCTATTTATCACAGTGTGTCCATATGCAGCCAACAACCATCACCTACATCCAGTCCTTCAGTCCATTTTACTTTGTCTTCGTGAATCTGATCATTAACATTGTCGAACATCTCCAACTCCTGATTTTCATTGGCGTTAAATAGGAAGTGAGACTATTTTTAAATTGACCTTATACTCATGTTATACACCTGACGACTTATGGACCTGTACTGATTTTATAAAATGAAGCATAGTTAAAACAAAATAAACTGCACATGCAGAGACTTTTAAAACATATACTAAATGCTACTTTCCTAAGGAATATGTTTCGTTAGCTAATGAAAAATGTATCATCTAGAAAACTCAGATGACACAACCCATTGCCTAACACCTTACTAACCAGTGTGTTGTATCTGCGGTGTCCATGAGAATGGACATTGGTTGCTTGTCATCGTCTTAAAATCTTCCTTCGTTCAATGAAAGCTCCACACTTACTTTCTGATTTCCCAAATGTGGAATACAGTTGCTACAAGAAATGATTACTGCTGACAAGACAAGGTGATCAGCACAGTGAGTGACCTGAAGAGCAAAATTTTCCTATTATGCATTTGATAAACTAAACTGAATTTTGAGAACGAAGCTTCCTATGTACCTCAAACCATGAATTTGTATTCCAAGCTCTGGCTTACGACTGTGATACTGGACTTAACCTGCAGACTCCTTTAAAAACTAAGGGTTACTGTGTGAGAAGCGGATATGTACATGCTGATCTGTGAAAGATACATATATGCATGATGCGAATTACTACAAGAGAGAAAAACGAGCAAAAGTGAGGAGCACAGACGTAATTTCCTCAGCACTAAAAATTAAATTAAATGAGTGGGACATACAGCTAGGCGAGTGGATAGCTATTGCACTGCAGGTCTTTTCGGAGTTCGAAGTGGCTGCGACGACGACCTATGAAAAGTAAATAACTTCCATCAGGAAATACGCGCATACAATCTCTGAAGAACATAATGTTCCGTGGGAAGTAAAGCAGTGGCCTTTACCAAACAGTGGATGATAACTGATTAATGGTTGTGGTGTTGATGATGATTTAGTAAACGCTACCCATTAGACAATAGCTTGGAGATTAATCCGTGCTTTGACATCGGAATGTGACAGATATACAGCGGAAGGATCCACCAAGGATTTCTGTATTCGCCTCAGAATTCAAGAGAGTCCTAAATTACAACCATGTAGGACGGACCACAATATTATCTAGTCATTAGCATGGTCTGAAGCGATAGTTTTCAACCTGACAGCATATTGTATTAGCTGTGTGACGTTGGCCTTCAATACGTAGGAACATCTGTAGTCCTTCTTTCACTTGAGATACTTGTAAATACTTTTCACAGTCCGAAACATTATGTAATTAGAAAATATTTTGAAAATGTTTTACCCAAAACTATTTTACTTCATGTGGTGTATGTACTAAATTTTATTATATGTAACAGGTTCACGCCTTTGGAATACAGGATTATACGAAATAGAACAGATGGAGGTCAGTCCCTCTGCTACTGAAAGGTTTAGGCTGGAATGGGAAAGGTGGCACGAATTAACGCGAGAAATCTTTGTGCAGGATGGACGCGCTGGACATCGAAGAGTAAACATCCCGAGAGACTAGTGACGCAGGGGTTTCTAGGTGGATTTAATATCCTTCGGATGTGAATGATTATTACCCATTGTAGCACAGTATTTACTGGACTACTCCGAAATACGCATTTCCGACGCCAAGAAGAAATATACAGTAATAGTGAACTTGATAATACTTCGCAGTTCCTAAATGTGGATTGAAATTGGGTATAAAACCTAATCTTCACCCTCCCCCCAACTTTGTCCATTATCTCCTCCTCCTCTCTTCGTCCACCTCTCCACTTTTTATTTACCAAATCCTCCCCCCTCTCTCAATCCTACTAGTCGTTCCCCCTCTTCATGTCCATTTCTCTTCATCTCTGTCCGTCCCTCTATGAACCTGAACCTTGTGAATTGTTACTGGAAAAGAAAATTCGACTGGAGATTGAAGTACTTATAGGGACGGCTAAATCGCTTGGGACCATTGGCGTTCAGGGTACGAGAGACCACTCCCCCGGCTGGATATGATTGTAGCTTCAAAGACAACATTTTGCAGAGTTTTACTGTGGGACCTGGCAGGATTTCTAAGTTAGCCATATACACAACCTTCCTGTTTCCTGTTACGACCGACGAGAATGAAACAAAACAGCACATTGTTACCTATACAACTTTTATGTAAAAATTATGTAGAAATAGAAAGAATATACATCGGAGAAGCGATTTGTCTAATGGCTGAAATGCTCTTGTATCGCAGTTAAAACTGACAGTGATAAAGAAAATGAAATTGCAAATTTTCGCAGCACAGCATGAATTTACTTTCTCGAAGTCGATATTAACAAAATAACTGTACCTACTCTTGAAAAAAAATAGCCTGTGTCCCTCGCAATATCTGTTAGAGTATCATGTAAAAATCGTGTATTAAATCGGTTAAGAACTTTCTCCATTATACAGGGTGTCCCAAAAAGAATGACCCGATATTAACTTGTAATAATATTGAGACACATGTCAATAGGTAAGTGAAACAGCGCTAGGTGTAGGCCTAATCAGCATGGTCTAGATTACAACTGGTACGAGTTCTTCGAGATACTGACAAAGTGAAGCGAGTGGACTTTAGCAAAGATATTCTAGAGGACATGGAAGATAACACTTTTATGTCACGGTTGATATTCAGCGATGAGGCAACTTTCCATTTTAGCGGTAAGCTTCAGCGTCATAATGTGCTATATGAGGGCTCGAAAATCCTCATGAAACAATTGAACACGAATGTGATTCACCAAAAGTGAGTGTTGCTTGTACTGTTTCGCAAAGCAAGGTTTATGGACCCTACTTTGACTAACAATCGTCCGCCCCCGGTAGCTGAATGGTCAGCGTGACGGAATGTCAATCCTCTGGGCCTGGTTTCGATTCCCGGCTGGGTCGCGGAATTTTCTCCGCCCAGGAACTGGGTGTTGTGCGGTCCTATTGATCATCCTATCATCCTCATCGACTTCAGGCAAGATGGAGCACCACCACACTGGCACAAGAACGTGCGAAGTTTCCTCAACGCCAATGTGCCTCAACGTTGGATAGAACGTACAGGAGCGCGAGACCAGGCTTTACACTCCTGGCCTCCTAGGTCCCCTGACATAACACCGTGTGATTTCTTCCTGTGGGGATACGTTAAACAACGTGTTTACGTTCCTCCCTTACGTCGTGACGCTGATGAACGAAAAGCCAGAATATCTGCTGCCGTAGCTTCAGTGACAGGAGACACCTTACGCTCAGTTTGGGATGAATTCGGCTAGCGGCTAGATGTCGTCCGTGCAGGCAATGGAGGACATATTGAACATTTATGATGGATTTTTATAAATTTCTGCATTTTCTGAGCAATTTTTGTTGGTGTTAAGCCCTTCTTCCTAATAAATAATTCTGTTTAAAATCGGGTCATTCCTTTTGGGACACCACGTGTATTACATGTATGATATACTTAAAAAAAATTTACTGAAATAAACGTATAGCATGTGTACATCTAAATATATATTGGAGCAATGGGGAAAAATATGAAGTAAATCGGTCAAGCAGATTTGAAATTTTTGCTAACAAAGTTTCCCATTTCCATATTACGTATGTAAGGCAACTGATCAGCCATAACACTACGACTACCTACCTAACAGCCAGTATTGTCACTTTTTGTATGGATAACAGTGACGACGTGTTGTGTCACGAAAGCAATGAAGCCTTGGCAGATCGATAGAGGGAGTTGACACCACATCTGCCCACACAATTTCCCGTAAATTCTGGGGAGGAGGGCGATGAACTCTGACGCCACATTCAAACACATTCCAGATATGTTAAATCTGGTTCAAGTCTGGAGAGATCAGGGCCCAGCACATCAACTGAAACTCGCCACTGCGTTCCTCGAACCACCCATCACATTCCTGGCCTTGTGACGTGGAGTATATTGGAAAATGCCACTGAAGTCGGGAAACATGATCGTCATGAAGGGGTGTGTGTAGTCTGCAATCAGTGTACGATACTCCTTGACCGTCACGGTGCGTTGCACGAGTTCCACTGGATCCACGTATGTCCACGAGAATGGTCCCCAACGCACAATGGATCCGCCGCTAGTTTGTCTCCGTAAAGTAGTATTGGTGTCAAACAGCTCTTCCCCTTCAAGACGACGGATTCGGCCATCCCATCGGCATAGTGAAGAAGGTATTGGGATTCATCAGACCATGCGACGCACTGCCACTGTGTAAACGTCTACTGCCGATGGTCGCGTGCCAACTTCTGTCGTAGTTGCCGATGTCGTGGTATTACCAACGTCATATGAATGTGTCTTCGGCTGCGGAGGCCCATCTTTTTGAGTGTTCGGTGGACTATGCGCTCAGACACACTTGTACTCTGGCCAACACGGAAGGCTGATGCTAGTTTCGCCACAGTTTGCTGCCTCTTGTTTTACCAATCTGCCCACTCTACAACGTCCGATATCTGTAATGAGGGTTGGCTGCCCATCACCAACAACAACATGGTTGTGGAGATAGAGCAACGATTAGTATGATTAATCTATTATTAAAAAACAGTCTTAATCGCATTTGTTATTATTATACCGCCAACCGGTTTCAACCCGACGTAGGGGTCATCTTCTTGAAGTTTACACCATTGGGCGACTGCTGGTGGTGTCACTCCTGTCTACATAACGGCAGCCGTTATGTAGACGGGTGTGACACCACCAGCAGTCGGCCCATGGTGTAAACGCCCGGAAGATGACCCCTACGTTGGGTTGAAACCGGTTGGCGGTATAATGCGATCAAGACTGTTTTTGACTAATTGATCAACACCACGAACTCTGAAATTGGTTTCACCTTGAGTTTGCCACGTGTTGAAAGCACTCATCACAGCACACGTCGAACACTCGACGAGTCGTGCAGTTTCCGAAGTGCTCGTGCGAGCCTCTGGGCCGTCACGATCTGCCCTCGGTCGGACTCAGATAGATCTCACGTCTTCCCCGTTCTACACACGGCACTGCATGCACCGTGCATGTGGTTGACTAACAGTAATTCCTCGCCAGGTGACGCTGCTATCGCCTGCACGTGTTTATGTCGATAGTAGGTCGCTGGTCATAATGTTCTCGCTGATTTGTTTGTGTATACGTGACATACTAAAAAATATGTCCGAGGGTTTATTAGGGTATCGTCAAAGTTTGAAGTAAATCGGTCAAGAACTTTTCGAGATTTTTGATAACAACATTTCCCCCTATATAAGAAGTTTTAGAGGTATTTGGTAACTATACGCTCTGCTTCAAGACTACTTGTGTCGCAGTCATATGTTATTCGACACTTTCTTTGAGTTGTCAAGGCTGTACGCCTGGTTGGTTAGGAAGGAGTTGAAGTTTGTGGTGTCTGAAGATGAGTGTAATCCCGAAACGCGTAACATGTTCTAATAAAAGACTCAATTGAAGATCTCATGACTTTATTGCGATTGTACAGCACTGGTTGCCTATTATTAACATAAAAAATGATCGCAGGCCTCAGACGGGATTTTATGTCCTGTATATCGTATTTGGTGACAACATTGAACTACAACCTCATACAATAGTACAGATAAATTACGTGAAAAGCCATGATTGCATCAGAAAGGATTGTTATATCGTAACAGGACGTCCTCTATGCCTCCACCTTAAGGCAATGTAGAGTTTAGCTGTGCACATCATAACATAGATCTGTGTTTTTCGAAGTGTTTAAACTATAGCGATTTATATTAAGTTCTTGTGTCATGACCTTTTATTTAACCTAATCCACTGACCTTCATAGTGTCCAGTTCATTTCCCAAACGGATTAAGAGTTTCGAAAAGAAAGTCAGTACGACATGCTAAATATTTGCAATAACTAAAAGAAGTTTGAATTTTAGTGCAGCAGAAGATTAGATTTAGCAAGTATTCTTGTATGTCTACTCTTCCCCATGATGGTTAAAAATGACAATTTCAATACATGGTGGACAATTGTTCAGGTAAACTTTCAAGAACAATTAAAAAACCATTTATTAGGATACAACATTACTTTACAAACAGTAATTACCAAATCAATATTACGTCATATAGTTTAAAAGACTACAACATTTCTACTTGTATGAAAGGTTTTTTCGTAGTGATTTTGTGTATTTATACCGACGCGTATTGGTTGCTGTTGTTTTATGTTGAAAGCATTGTTCAAAATGCGAGTCAAGAAGCAGAACAGTTTTAGGATCCGCCTATGCTGTAGTCATTCTATCAGTAAAATAACTGAAAGTTTACGTAAAGTTCAGTATATATTTCTGAAACATTTGTACTTTTTACAATTATTAATTGCAGCAACTTGTTTAAGCTGTAAGAAATTTCGAACCCTATGCACTACTCATACCTTGTGTATTACAAATGACTATCAGCAAGCAGTGATCAAGTTCTGTGTTCAAGTTACTGAAAGTAACAGCTTGATAAGTAATTCAAAATAATTGTTTATCAGCAGTGAAGGTTCATGCCCGTGACATATCAAATAGTGTTCTTTACAAACTAAAGCAACCAGTATATATTAGTGTGAAGTGTTTTCTTGCCCCTACACTCAAACTGAAAGCAGCATAGTACGGCTTCTTTAATAGAGCTTTCAAATTGAAATTGAAGTTAAATTCAGTATTTGGTTTCCTTTATTTGCTATTCATTTACATGAAATACCCTTTGCCTAATTATGCTGGTAACGGTATTTGTTTTGCTTAACCACACCTTCTACTTCCCAGTTGCCATATATTTGGTTCTATTCTCATTGCATCAACTTTACTTCCTTGCAATATACAATCTTTGAAATGACGATTTACATTCTGATTAGTTTTCATTAGCATACATGATCACGATAGCTTAAAATCCAGGGAAACGGGTAGCACTGCAGGATGGTTTTTCTTGTGTAGTAATCCTATTGAACGTTATTAAGTGCTCTCCTTGCGGTCGGCGATATCTGTTACAGTGCTGATCTCAGCCTATTGCTCTCTCGTTCTTTCTTTCTTTCCTTCGCTTACGCCATAATTCCACAGCCACCGCAGGGTCGGCTTGGTTACAACGGATTTGGCAATGTTAGTTTTAGGAATGGCCGGATGCCCTTGCTGCCGCCACCCCATACCCCCCAGACGGAATCAGTGGACCCCAACTGTCTGCATCTAGTGTAAATCGTGAAATAGTGCGGATGTGTTTCAAATCTCTGCGACGCGTGGAACTGAGGCGGAACGTGGGGACCAGCCTGGTATTCACCTAGCGGGAAGTGGAAAACCGCCTAAAAACCACATCCAGGCTGGCCGTCACCTCCGTCGTTAGTCCGCCGGGAGGATTCGATCCGGGGCCGGCGCGCCTACCCGAGTCCAGGAAGCAGCGCGTTAGCGCTCTCGGCTACCCAGGCGGGTCTATCGCTCTCTCGTTCGAAAGACAGAAATGATAAGACAGGTTATATTCTGAAATAATTTAAAAAGACGACTACACGAAAAGCATATCCTTTGTGATGCGCGTCTCAGAAAATTTAATTTTGCCCTCATTGACTAAGTTCATCAGATAATACCCAAACTTTATTGTTTAGCAACGTTTACTTCTTAATCACTGTATTATGACAGTAAGAGTAAACACGAACGAAAGTGCACATATTCGCATGTGTATGAATAGGGGCTATGGCAAAAATCAACAGCGCCCCTGATCTGTAATGGGTGAACCCTCTCGATATGTAGGTCAGCCCCCTCCAACGCAGATCTGCTGTGATAAAATGTGTACAACACAAACAATATGAAAAGTAATGGTCCTGACCAGTGAGTCGTTACTAGGTCCTTTATTAAATTAATGGAAGCGAATGGAATAATGAGTTTCACCTATATATTGAAATTGAGGGTGGTTCTACTTTGATCATAGTTTACGAGTATAATAAAAATATTCCACAGGGGACCCAGTACTTAATTAACAAATGTAGTTGTTAACTCTCACAGCAAATGGAGATTAGTGGAAGTCGGAATGTAAAATCTGTATAGTTAACAGAACTGATGAAAAATGAGCTCGCAAATTCCGTGGAGAAGGGAAGGAAATAATCTGCTGACTCGAAAAATAATTCAAATAAATCCAGAAAACTGTTACACATGAGTCAAGATTATTGCGTCGAGCCTCGTGATGACTGGGTGTTGTGTGATGTCCTTAGGTTAGTTAGTTTTAAGTAGTTATAAGTTCTAGGGGACTGATGACCATACATGTTAAGTCCCATAGTGCTCAGAGTCATATTTTTATTGCGTCGATCTTATGAGGTGTAGGAAAATACATGTAAGAACCCCAAGTTCCATAGCAAGTACCCCACGCTGTATCTCAGTGCCTGGTGTTTTGCATTTTTGTACTATCCTTCCTTACACTGGCCATCCTGATCCATATGTGAACCATCTGCCTCGCTTGGTCGCACCTGACGGTCAGCTGTTTCACGTAGTCATACTGAGGGTAGTACAGCTGAAATGTAAGCTGTATACACATTGTTGTTTCGATCTCGCAGTTGTGGAGCAGAAATTGTGTTGTGAATCCCGTGATGTCTTGTTCGCTGTGTTGTATGCGAATGTTACGACAGGCGCTATTGTATCCCAACGCTCCTCACCTCGTCAATGTACGTCATGAGCATCTCTACTAACTTCTTATTAAAGCTTTCTGTGGTTGCTAGGAAGCTGTCGTCCCGTGGGGGACGTCACAACTTGGAAATCGGTCAGTACTACACTACTGGCCATTAAAATTGCTACACCACGAGGATGAAGTGCTACGACGAACCTACAGGAAGAAGATGCTGTCATATGCAAATGATTAGCTTTTCAGAGCATTTAGACAAGGTTCGCGCCGGTGGCGACACCTACAAATTGCTGACATGAGGGAAGTTTCCAACCAATTTCTCATACATAAACAGCTGTTGACCGGCGTTGCCTGATGAAACGTTGTTCCGATGCCTCGTGTAAGGAGGAGAAATGCGTACCATCACGTTCCCGACTTTGATAAACGTCGAATTGTACCCTATCCCGATTGCAGTTAATCGTATAGCGACATTTCTGCTCGCGTTGGTCGAGATCCAATGACTGTTAGCAGAATATGGAACGGTGGGTCCAGGAGGGTAATACGGAACGCCATGCTGGATTCCAACGGCCTCGTATCACTAGCAGTCGAGATAATAGGCATCTTATCCACATGGCTGTGGTGGATCGTGCAGCCACATCTCGGTCCCTGAGTCAACAGATGGGGACGTTTGCAAGACAACACCCATCTGCACGAACAGTTCAACTACGTTTGCAGCAGCATGGACCATCAGCTCGGAGACCTTGGCTACGGTTACCCTTGACGCTGCACCACAGACAGAAGCGCCTGCGATGGTGTACTCAACGACGGACCTGGGTGCACGAATGACAAAACGTCATTTTTTCGGATGAATCCAGGTTCTGTTTACAGCATCATGATAGTCGCATCCGTATTTGGCGACGTCGCGGTGAACGCACATTGGAAGCATTTATTCGTCATCGCCATACTGGCGTATCACCCAGCGTGATGGTATGGTGTGCCATTGGTTACACGTCTCGGTCTCCTCTTGTTCGCATTGACGGCACTTTGAACATTGGACGTTACATTGCAGATGTGTTACGACCCGTGGCTCTACCCTTCATTCGATCCCTGCGAAACCCTACATTTCAGCAGGATAATGCACGACCGCATGTTGCAGGTCCTGTACGGACGTTTCTGGATACAGAAAATCTTCGACTGTTGCCCTGGCCAGCACATTCTCCAGATCTCTCACCAATTGAAAACGTCTGGTCAATGGTGGTCGAGCAATTGGTTCGTCACAATACGCTAGTCACTACTCTTGATGAACTGTGGTATCGTGTTGAAGCTGCATGGGCAGCTGTACCTGTACACGCCATCCAAGCTCTGTTTGACTCAATGCCCAGGCGTATCAAGGCCGCTACTACGGCCAGAGGTGGTTGTCTGGATACTGATTTCTGAGGATCTTTGCACCCAAATTGTGTGAAAATGTAATCACATGTCAGTTCGAGTATAATATATTTGTCCAATGAATACCTGTTCATCATCTGCATTTCCTCTTGGTGTAGCAATTTTAGTGGGCAGTAGTGTAGTCTCGACAGGAGAACTTTTCCTGATCAGAGGTCATCCCATGGGATGCTTCTTGCTTCAGAATATCTTCTAGAACAAACCTCTCAGTTTTCAGAACTTCAGATCTATAACTGCGGAAGAAAACATTGCAGCCTATTACTCATCAATTCCTGTTTGTCATTTTCGTGATCCTCCAAAAGAGGTAGATTCAGGTTTATTTGAGTGGGGGTACTGTTGGGTGGGTTGTTACCAAATGCCCCAGTGTCTCAGATGTGTTCGTGGCATGCGCTTCCGTCGTTTGAATTCCTTACAGTGGGCCACATGATGCCTAACAGGTTGCTGGAAACCTGTCCGTGATACCAGCATCTAGTTCTGTCCACAGTCTTTACAAACGTCAGGGGACGAAAAGTTGGAGCGTCGTGGAAATTCTTGAGGATAGCTGGTTCTAGATGAATTAGAATAACGCGAAACCATTTCTGCCCCACTGGATCATAGATCCTCTGATACAATACCCCGTTAATTAATTGGAAGACTGGTTTGGTCACTTCTTCTTTCTTCAGTGCTCCTGTAGTTTCATCAGTGTTGGGTCTTCCCTCTCTTCAGGAGTAACGCCATATATGGCGATGACTGAGATATTATTCACACTACTCTGATCTCCCAGGGGAGTCCTTAAAAGGCAGGCAGCAGTCTTATGCTTGCGTCAGATGTAGTGTACGTCTGTGGCTTATACGCGTGAACCCTCAGTGCCCATCTCGCCAGTGGAGTCGACAGATCCTTGTTGCGTTAATAGCCAAGGGCCAGTAGCCGCAAGTAGTTGATCCTTACGTTACACACTGAGTTGATGAAAGTCATGGGTACCTCCTAATATCGTTTCAGACCTCCTTTTGCTTGGCTTAGTGCAGCAACTCAACGTCGCATGAACTCAACAAATCATCAGGCGTCCACGGCAAATATATTGAGCCACGATGTCTGTACAGCAGACCATAACTGCGAAAATGTTGTCGGTGCAGGATTTTGTGCACGACCTGACCCCTCGAAAATATCTCATAAATGTTCCATGGGACTCATCTCAGGTGACCTGGTTGGATTAAATTATTGTGTCATGGTTTCTCTATAGCTGTCCAAAATTGCGAAAAAGTTGTCAGTGCAGCATTTTGAGCACGAACTTACTCTTGGACAATATCTCATAAAGGTTCATTGGGATTCAAGTTGGCTCATCTGGGTGGACGAATCATTCACTTGAATTGTCCAGAATGCTCTTAAAATCAATCGCAAACAACTATGAATAGGCCCACTATCATCCATAAAAATTTCGTAGTTTTCTGCAAAAATGAATTTCATGAATGGTTGAAAATGTTCTCCAAGTAGCCACACATAACGATTTCCAGTCAGTGATTGCTTCACATGGACCGAGGAGCCAGTTTATTCCATGTATGCACAGCCCACATCATTATATTGTTGACATCTTGGGTCCATATCTTCGTGAGGTCTGCACCTCACTCGAACCCTATCATCTGCTGTTACCAACTGAAAGCGACACTCATCAGTCGCGCCTTGCAGCGTTGACAACAGCAGCCACCACCACCTGATGATGTCCAGCAGTTGCATCAATGAAATATTGTGCGAGTTACACAATACGATCCGGTGCCAAACCCGAGAAGCGTATTTGCATTTGTGACTCTATTGTAATTTCTATAGTCAATAATTTAAAGACTATTAGTGATTGACTGCGTTAACAGGCTATAGTCACAAGTACACAATATTTTCATGAACTACGTATTATTAACTAAAATTTTTACGAAGGAGCAAATAATTTATCAAGGCATACTTACGGCTCCTGGGCTACTGGGACTTTTAAGAACTTTTTGAAAATACTTTATTTCTTAGTTGGCAGTCTCACGGCGTACCTACTATGCTGCGAAGAGATCGAAACACTTGACACTGGCACAGCCGTACTGGTGACACGTCGTCGATAAACGCTTTCTCCTGTCCCTAATTAATTGCTTTAGTAAGCACTATATCCATTACTTAATTGAGTTCGCCTCTGAAGATAGGAATCACGGAACATCATGCAGTATGATGAGTTGACTACCAGTGTATTCTGACGTGCTTGGGAAGGGCAATACGGACGGTGGTGCAACAAGGTCGGGTAGAGGTCAGAACAAGGCCGATGGCTGACCACCCAAGAGATGTGTGTAGAGTTAGATGCCTGTCTGACGCCCAGGGACGTAATTGAAAGAGTATTACAATATAAAACATTTGTTGCTTCGGCCTTCAGGCAGCAGCGTGGACAAAGTTGGCAGTAGTGTACCGCCGTGGAGTGTTTCGGTCAGCACTTGGTGTGCAGTTGGTGGCGTGTCGGGTGAGTAGCAGTGAAGTCAACCTTCTTGCGTTCGCGCTCCGCCTCATCTGCGTCAACTGAGGCCCTGCCCGGACACCTATGCACCCAGGGTAGGCGTCTACCAGCTATGCTGAGAGTACGAGAAGATGCGCAGAGAAATATTGTGATCTTCCGTCGGAAGAGAGAGAGACAGATAGAGACAGAGAGAGAGAGACAGACAATGGCACCATGGATGTCTGACAAAGAAACAGACGCGTGTGGCAGCAGTGGCTCGGCCACATGATGACGGAATACGATCTGCTCCCAGGCCCTACTGATTAGCCCACCAGAAGGCTTGCCAGACGTTGACGGCCACAAATCCCCATCGGTCTCAACTCAGTAGCTGACGTCACAGCTCAAAGTGACGAAGTCCCACTAGACAGGACTCTCTGCTCCAACTTGCTACGCCACAGAAGACAGAAAGCAATGAGACGATTTGAGCCTCGACCGTCAGAGACCTCCCTGCTGGAGAAGATTAGATTAGATTAGATTCACTTTCATTCCAATTGATCCGTAGTGAGGGGTCCTCCAGGATGTCAGAAAAACAATAATACATGACAAATATTTAAAACTAAAACAAATAAGATAATGTACCAGTCCACAGGTCCTAAGTGGAATGATCGTAATTTTTTTGTAATGAACACTATATGAAAGAATGATTTACTAACCACTAATGCACTGAATTTAAAATAAAAAAGATATTTTTGTTTATAAGGTAATAAACATGTAATGGAACTACTATAATACATATTTACAATTAACACATTGCTGCACTGAAATAGTGCACAAGTTAGATTGTACTTAGACACACACACACACACACACACACACTTATTCACAATAAACACATTACTGCACTGAAATTATGCAGAAGTTATACAGTTGGTACTATTTAAAAATTTATTAATGAAGTAGTAGGAATTGGCCATCAATAAATCCTTTAGTCTTCTCTTAAACTGAATTTCATTGGCTGTTAAGCTTTTTATGGCTGCTGGCAAGTTACTGAAAATGTGTGTTCCTGAACCTTGAACACCTTTTTTTACAAGAGTAAGTGACTTTCAATCTTTGTGAAGATTATTCTTATCTCTAGTATTGATTCGATGAATTGAGCTGTTGGTTTGAAAAAGTTATATATTCTTTATATTCTTAATGACAAATTTCATTAAGGAATAAATATATTGGGAAGCAGTAGTTAGTATCCCCGCTTCCCTAAACAGGCTTCTGCAAGATGTTCTTCAGTTCACATCACACATAACTCTTACTGCACGTTTTTGTGCCCGGAAAACTTTAGTTTGGCTTGAAGAATTACCCCAAAAAATAATCCCATATGATATTATGGAATGAGAGTAAGCATATTATTCCAACTTTTTCATTTTTATATCCCCTGTGGCTGACACAATTCGCATTGCAAATAGAGATTTGTTAAGATGTTTCAGCAGTTCTGTGGTGTTCTCCTCCCAGTTGAATTTATTGTCAACCTGTTATCCCACTGGACTCGCATTCTGGAGGACGACGGTTCAATCCCGCGTCCGGCCATCCTGATTTAAGTTTTCCGAGATTTCCCTAAATCGCTCCAGGCAAATGCTGGGATGGTTCCTTTGAAAGGGCACGGCCGACTTCCTTCCCCGTCCTTCCCTTATCAGATGAGACCGATGACCTTGCTGTCTGGTCTCCTTCCCCAAAACAACCCCCCCCCCCCCCCTGTTATCCCAATAATTTAACACTGTCCACTTCTTCTATCTGCTTGACATCGGATGTTAGGCATATACTCGTGGGACACCCCTTACAAGTTCTGAACTGCATGTAGTGTGTTTTTTCAAAGTTTAGTGATGAAGAATTGGCTAGGAACCGGTGATTGATGTCCACAATTATTTTACTAGCCGATCTTTCTAAGACTGCACTTGATTTGCTATTTATTGCAATGTTTGTATAATCGGCAAAGAAAACTATCTCGTCATCTGGTAACGTTACTGATGAAAGGTCATTGATACACACGAGAAAAAGTAAGGGCCCTAAAATGGAACCTTGTGGACCCCACATGTAATTAGTTCCCAGTTGGATGATTCCTGACAGCATAATACATGTCTCTTTCCTAATAACACCCTTTGTTTCCTGCCAGAGATATAATATTTGAACCATTTTACTGCATTTCCTGTTACACCATAATATTCTAATTTATTTAAAAGGATATTGTGATTTACACAGTCAAATGCCTTTGACAGATCACAAAATATACCAGTTGCCTGCAATTTTTTGTCTAATGAATAAAGCACATTTTCACTAAGTGTAAGCCTTCTCAATACCAGAACCCTTTAGGAATCCGAACTGCGAGTTTGACAGTATGTTACTTGAGATAAGATGGTTATAAAGCCGATTGTACATTACCTTTTCTAAAATTTTTGAGAATGTTGGCAAAAGTGAAATTTGACGGAAATTTGATGCTATTTCCTTATCTCCCTTCTTAAACAGGGCATATCACCATCCAGGAAATATTTCACTGATAAACGACTGGTTACACAGATAGCTAAATATGTTACTAATTTCAGAATCACATTCTTTAATTAATTCATCACACCCACTGGATCTTTCTGATTTTAAAGATTTTATGATGGACATTATTTCTGATGGGGTAGTGATATTCAAATTCATATTATGGAAGTTACTTGAAATGTCTGGTCTGACGTATTCCATAGCAGCATCTACAGAACCTGACAACCTCATCTTTTCAGTAACAGTTATAAAATGTTTGTTAAAAAGTTCTGCAACACTATACACATTCGTCATCAGTGTATCATTTACTCTTAATGCCGTTTGTCCCACTTCATGTTTGATTCTACCAGTCTCCTCCTTCACTATATCCCGTCTTTATTTTGTTATCTGATATGACTATATTTTCCTTGTAATATATTTGCTTTGATGTCTGTATTACAATCTTTAATATTTTGCAATATTTCTTGTAATATGCTATAGCATCAACATCAGAACTGTTTCGGATTGACAGATACAGTTTTCTTTTTGTTTTACAAGATACCCCTATTCCTTGAGTAATCCATGGCTTCCTTGTAGACTTTGCTCTCACCTTGGTTGGATCTGGGGGAAAACAGTGTTCAAATAAGGCAAATACTTGATTAGCAGAAGTGTTATATTTTCCATTCATGCCATGAGCACTATAAACATCAGTCCAGTGAATGTCTCTGAGGAGTGTCCTAAAATAACCAATTTTTGGCTTATTGATTACCCTCTTGAGCTCAGATTTAGCAGATTTTATATCCTCTTCAGTATTAACATTTATCAGAAGGAACTGCATGTCATGGTCTGAGAGGCCATTGACTATTGGTTTTGTAATATAATTTTGTTAATTGGACTTTTCTATAAAGATATTATCAATGGCTGTTTGTGAGCAATTGGCTACCCTAATGCGGAACTTTACAGTGGAAATTAAGTTGAATGATAGTGTTACTATATCAAATAAGTTCTTATTGGGAGAGTCTTTAAGGAAATCTAGATGGAAATCACCAGCAACCACTATTTCTTTTGTTTTTGGTTGTTAAATGGGCCAGTACAGCTTCAAAGTGGTTTATGAACAGATTGAATTTACCTGCAGGTGCCCAATATACACTTAATATTATGAAGGATTTATTGTGAAATTCTACTTCTGTTGCACATGCTTCCATATGCTTTTCTTGGCAAAATTTATGAATGTCTATCTTCTTAAATTTATGTCAGTTCCTGATGAATGTGGCAACTCCTCCTTAATCCATTTCTGCTCTCCAAAAGTGAGATGCTAACGTAACCCTGTAACACTTAAAAGTTCTATACCTGTGGTCACATGAAGTTCAGAGAGGCAGATTATGTCAGCTGGGTTTGAAGACTCTAATTCATCTATTCAGATAATTAATCAATTAATTTTATTTCTCAGTCCCCGAATATTTTGATGCAATGAAGATAGCTGACATTTCATATTGACTGAGTTAAAATTGGGTAGAGTTGACATATCTGCTGACTGTTGAAAACCCTTAACCAATAGCTGTTTATGGTAATGTAATAAGCTAGAGGTATGTTATTTTGGTTTATTTCTCAAACTGAAGGTTTGTCTCAGTCATAACCTTTCTTAAAATTTGGTTTCTTTCTGTCCTCCCTACCGTAAAAAAGGGTGTTTTCTGAACCCTATAACTTGTCTTAAATTATCACTCATGACAGTGCCTCCCCCCTTTAATTTTCCTGCTACTTTCGCATCCAGTTTACCCTTCCATTTCCTGTTGAGGTGACTGCCATGCCTAATATAATCCCACCTATTGAGAGAATCAACAGGAACCACACCAATGTGTGACACTGCACCCGACATAAGCAGCCGTTCGAACCCCAATTAACTCTCTTGACAGAAGAGTTCAAATGAGGTCGATCATGGCGCCCAAGAACAGATACAACCACAGCACTAGTATGCTTCGATGCTAAGGCAATCTTCGCCAGGACACACTCTATAGTGTACCCAGGATCTCTGACAATACTAATACCTGCCCCATCCACTATAACCAGTGTCTTCCTTAGTGAAATCTTTGCAAAGTGATGCTAAATCCCCGTAACCTGCTCCAGACCAGCACTAGGTTTAAAAAAAATTTGTGACCTGGTATTCTGATCCTAGTTCATCCTGCAGAAGTTGGCCAACACCTCTTCCATGGGAGCTACCTAACAACATCACTTACTTTCTCTATTCTGATTTCCCTACATTATTACTTTTCAATTTGCTGCTGAAAGTTTCTTGTGCCCTGTCTACATCTGCAACTGCTTGAGGCTCATCACCTTCTAACTGAAGCAACAGGTCAAATCTATTTTCCACATTCACCACGAAGCTGTCAGACAAAGTTCTAGGCTTGTTCCCCCTGTTGCCTGTTGCCACTTCCCACCTATCTTTACCCTTCTCCCTCCTTAACCTGTCAAGATCCCCCCTGGCCTTGTCTAACGCAGCCTGAAGGGCGGCAATTTTCCCCTCCTGTTCTAGTATCTTCGTATCTCTACTACATATCCTGGTGAGTCTCATTTACTTCCCCTGTTCCCACGCCACTAGTCACCCACACGGAAAAAACTACAGCATCCGTCACACCAAAGCCCCGACCTAAATATTCTACGGCAAGTCTAGCACTTTTCACTCATGATAAATGTAATTGTTACTTAAGAATAAGTCAGTTAAATTACACATAAACGTGAAAATATAATTCCACAAATTTCGCCTATGCCCAACTATGTGCAAACAAAAACAACAGTGCAAAGTTTCTGAAACAACAACTAAAACTTTTCGCTACTTTCCGGAAATGTGAGTTAAATAATGAAGAGGGAGGCCACAGATAAATTGCTGGAGAGAGCAAAGAACAACTAAGCGAAATTCTATAGATTTGCTGCTGCAAAACGTAAACAGAAAATACGAATGTATGATCTTTCCGCGTTTTCTACTATATTACGTAAAGAAAAATGTAACCTTAATGGTACACATAAAAGGCACACTAATACACCTATTTACCAAGCGATCAGTACTAAACTATATGTTTTTGTAATATAAAATGACTTATCTTTACGAGAAACCAAAACTCGCGCTAGTCGCCTGGCTGCAGGATGGCCAACTGTCGTCCTGGTTTTGTCCGTTTGTCAGAGCTTTTGGTTGCTTCAGGATATCACACCTTCACGTTTCGGACACTCATTTCTGCTGTGTGAGTAAGTCGAATAGTTAATCTTCCGCCCAACTTAACTTTCATGTGACACTTTGCACAGGATCATCCACACTCCGCAAGCCAGCCTACCGTGAGTGGCGGATAGGGGGGGGCGGGGTACCCTGTGTCAGTACTAAACCTGTGCTTTACTGTTCCACTCGCAGACATAGCGAGGTAAAATTGACTGTCTATATGCCCCCGCATGAGCACTGATTTCTAGTATCACATTTTCGTGGTCCTAACGTGTAATATATGTTAGGACAGTAGGATCGTTGATCAATCAACTTCAAACCCCGGTATATTATTGGTATGAATAAAGTGTAACCAAAAATGAGCATTAAGTGGATGACAGCTTAAGAGAACTAATAAAAAGACGGTAACCTCTAAGATCGGTAATCATGTATTACCTCGAAACTTCCGGGCAGAGTAAAGATGTGTGCCCGACCGAGACTCGAACTCGGACCTTTGCCTTTCGCGGGCAAGTGCTCCACCATCTGAGCAACCGAAGCACGACTCACACACGGTCCTCACAGTTTTACTTCTGCCAGTATCTCGTCTCCTACCTTCCAAACCTTACAGAAGCTCTTCTGCGAACCTTGCAGAACTAGCACTCCTGAAAGAAAGGATACTGCGGAGACATGGCTTAGTCACAGCCTGGGGGATGTTTCCAGAATGAGATTTTCACTCTGTCAGGAAGTTTCATATCAGTGCACACCCCGCTGCAGAGTGAAAATCTCATTATGTAGTATCTCGTCTGTGAGAGCTATAAAAAATTATTTATATAAGAAACTTAGTCATGATAAAACTGATATTAACAACAGGAAGTTTAGTGTATTCACATAAAACAGAACAGTACATCACACGCACCAGCCTTTAGAAAATAAAATAGGGTAGAGGCTAAAGCGGATCTAAATTAAAACTAACGACAAATAGGTAGTATCATGACGGTTACAGGGATTAGGGACCACAAGGCAGTTGCTGCTGGCTGAATACCGTAACACCTACAACCATCAAAAAGAAACGCAAAGTACATCTATTTACAAAAGCTGATAAAAATTCTCATAACGTCTTGTTAAGAGACAGTCTCCACTCCTTCCATTCTGATCATGTAAGCGTAGAAAAGATATGGAATATTTCAAAGAGATAGTATCGTCGGCAGTTGAGATACATACCACATAAATTAATTAGTGATGGTACTGATCCTCCATGGTACACTAAACGGGTCAGATCGCTGTTGCAGAAGCAACGAAAAAACATCCAAATTTAAAAGAAAGCAAAATCGATGAGATTTTCAAAGTTTTGCGGAAGTTCGAAAAATAGCGCGTAGTTCAGAGCGAGATGCTTATAATAATTTCCGCAACACAACTCTGTCTCCGAAGCTGGCAGAAAACCCAGAGAGATTCAGGTCATACATAAAGCACACCAGTGGCAAGACGCAATCAATACCTTCACTGCGCGATAACAACAGTGAAGTCACTAATGACAGTGTCACTAACGCAGAGTTATTAAACACTGTTTTCCGAAACTCCTTCACCAAAGAAGACGAAGTAAATATTCCTGAATTCCAATCAAGAACAACTGCCAAGATGACAAACTTGGAAGTTGATATCCTTGGTGTAGCAAAGCAGCTTCAGTCACTTAATAAAGGCAAGGCTTCCGGTCCAGATTGCATACCAGTCATGTTCCTCTAAGTGTATGCTGATACAATAGCTCCATATTTAGCAATTTTATACAACCGCTCGCTCACAGAAAGATCCGTACCTAAAGACTGGAAAATTGCTCAAGTCATACCAATACCCAAAAGGGAACTAGGAGTAACCGTTGAATTACAGACTCATATCACTAACGTCGGTTTGCAGTAGGGTTTTGGAACATATTCTGTATTGGAACATTATAAAGTACCTCGAAGAAAACGATTTATTGATGGATTCAGAAAATATTGTTCTTGTGAAACACAGCCGACTCTTTATACTCATGAAGTAATGAGTGCTGTCGACAGGGGATGTCAAATTAACTACATATTTTTAGATCTCCATGAGGTTTTCAACACCATTTCTCACAAACGTCTTCTAGCCAAACTGCGTGCCTATGGAATTTCACCTCAGTTGTGCGAACTGGCTTCGTGATTTCTTGTCAGAGGGGTCACAGTTGATAGTAATAGACGGAAAGTCATCGAGTGAAACAGAAGAAACATCCGCCGTTCCCCAAGGAAGTGTTATAAGCCCTCTATTGTTCCTGATATATATTAACGATATATGAGACAATTTGAGTACTCCTATTAGATTCTCCGCAGATGATGCTGTCATTTACCGTCTTGTAAAGTCCTCAGACGACCAAAACGAATTGCAAAATGATTTAGATAAAATATCTGTTTGGTACGAAAAGTGGCAATTGACCCTCAATAAAGAGAAGTATGAAGTTATTCACATGAGTACTAAAAGGAAACTGCTAAATTTCGATTACGCGATAAGTCACACAAATCTTAAGGCTGTAAATTCAGCTAAATACTCGTGGATTACAATTTCAAATAACCTAAATTGGAACGCTCACATAGATAATGTTGTGGGTAGAGCAAACCGAAGAACGTGATTCATTGGCACAACACTTAAACGGTGCAACAGGTCTACTAAAGAGACTCCTTACACCACCCTTGTCCTCCCTATTCTGGTGTACTGCTGTGCGGTGTGCGATCCGCATCAGGTGGGATTGACGGATGATATCAAAAAAGTTGAAAGAAGGGCAGCTCGTTTTGTATTATCGCGAAATAGGGGAGATAGTGCGACAGACATGATGCGTGAATTGGAGTGGCATTCATCAAAACAACGGCGTTTTTCGTTGCGATCGGATCTTCTCATGAAATTTCCGTTAGCAGTTTTCTCCTCCGATTGCGAAAACATTCTGTTGCCACCCACCTATTTAGGGAGAAATGATCATCACGATAAAATAAGAGCAATCAGGGCTCGCAAAGAAAAATTTAAGTGCTCGTTATTCCCGTGTGCCTTTTGAGAGCGGAACGGTAGAGTGACAACTTGAATGTGGTTCATTGAACCCTGTGCCAGGCACATTATTGTGAATAGCAGAGAAATCACGTAGATGTAGATGTATATAGAAGGCAGGTGGGCAACGAAACTGCGTCTACACATAGTGGATAAAATATTGAAGTTCAGTTTCAGTAGTATCAATGAGACAACAGACTTATTAAAATAAATAGCAGATACTATGGTTAGTTTGTTTATGCTCAAAGAGAAGTGCGACATTCCCGAATTTTACGCTACCTTTCCCCATATCTATTATCGCTCGTCTCTCATTAAAAAAATCTGCACCTATAATCAAATCTACAGTTAGTTTAGGTATAATCACGAAGTTGGCTTCCATCTTTTGACCCTGGCACGAAAGAGTTAACCTTGTTTGTCTCGTAACTTCCGCAGCAAAGTTTCTAATAAGACCTCTTACTTTAATCTTACGTGTTTTCAGAACTGGCAATTCCTCATTGGCATTACACTGCATGAATAAATTTTCTGAGATCGCAGTCATTTCACTTTTGCTATCAATTACAATATTGACTGGGATATGCTTTACCATGGCCTTCACAATTGGTTGAATTTGAAAGGGTTGGTTCTATTCTTCTTCTTCTTCTTCCATCAACGAATCCTCCACTGAATCATACATGAGTCTTTTTACGAATTTCCCTTGTGAATTCGAACTTTCTGTAGGATAAGCTTCGACTGCTACTTCTCTCTCTTTTATTTCCTCTTCTCTATTTATTCCTTCATTTACTCTTTCTTCAACATCCTCTACTTCTTCCTCATCCTCGTCTATCCTCTCCTTCTTCGTCGCTACTTCCACATAATCGCATCTAAATGCTCTAATTATCGCTTCATAACTTCCCTCATTTTATACGTTTGGTTTTGTGCCCACTGGTAACTTATTTTCAACTTCTGTCGACTGCGCATTATCCTCATTGAATTCGCTTTCCCTGGTTTCCATCTCAAATAGCTCTGCAATACTCATTACTGCGTCCTTTCCTCCTACATTCGTTGTGCATGCCTCTGGTAATTCATCTTACTCGTCAGTATTCTCCCAATTAATTTCGTTCCAACACGATATTGTTATTTTCTTGTCTTCGTTTTCATCTGGTCCCTGCGGATTTGTTTCTTCCATCTTCTCTTCTCGTGATAAGATTTTTACTTCTCTGTTCAAGGTGCTGCAATTGTCCTGGGTCGGTGCGTCATTCTCTTTGGCATGGGCGCTTAGCTGTCAATTCGAACGTTTATCGGGGTTTGGTGGTCTTACCTCCACCTCTTCTATCTGTATTCTCTTTTCTTGTTCAGCTTGTTGATAGTGGTTTCTTTGTTGATAATTTGTCGGTCTGTTGGTTCTCCAGTACCCGTTCCGGTTGTCGTTATTCCCTCTGTAATAGTTGTTGCCGTTCCTGGGTGAATCATTGCCATATTCTCTTCTAAATCCATAACCGGTTCTTTGTTGAAATCTATTGTCGTTTCTTGGTGCGAAGTTATCACATGGTGCGTAATTATTGTTTCTTCGTACTGTGTCTTGTGGATTCCACTGCTTTTTGCTTTCGTTTTCACGTGCGCTTCGTCTTTTTCTTGCGTCATCTTCCGAAAATATGAACTCTAGTTCCCTTAGAATACCTTTAAATGCTTCGACGTCATTGCCTCCGCGACCTACTAATGATTGCTGGTATTTCAATGGTAGCTTCATCGCGCATAATTTAATCGACTCTCCGTCACTGTATGGTACATCTAAGCATTGATTTTTCTTTGCCATTAATTCGAAAAATTTCACGGGACTGTTCTCTCCTGAATTTTCAAAATATGGGTTCTGTAACAATTCGTACTTCACTCTGTTCTGTGCTTCGCGGGACCAATATCGTGAGAGAAACTTCTCTGTGAAATCTTCGTCACTGCAACATTCTGCATGGTTTCTGCGACTGTTCCTGACATGTGTGCACATATAAAGTCTAATTTGTGTGCCAGCGTCCAGTGTTCTGGTAATCCTACTCGGAATTGATCAATAAAAGTTAGTGGATGTGTTGTGTGATGTCCCTAGGTTAGATAGGTTTAAGTAGTTCTAAGTTCTAGGGGGCTGATGACCATAGATGTTAAGTCCCATAGTGCTCAGAGCCATTTGAACCATTTGACTACTGCTGCAATTCTTGGCGTTTTCTTTTATTTTCGTTATTGCTCCGACTGTAGGACCCGCCATAGCTTGTGCACCATCTGTGCACACATCTATGCAATTAGACCATGAAACTTCGTTAGTCCTTAAAAAATCATCCAATAGACGGAATATTTCAGCAGCTGTTGTGTTGGCAGATAGTGGTCTGCACAGTAGGAGGTCCTCCTCAAAACATCCAGAATAAAATCGCTGTCCTGCAACATCAGTTGATTCATCTATCTGCAGAGGAAATGAATTGTGTTGGATGCGAGAAACAAGAGTGTCTTTCACATCATTTGACATGTCAACACTGCGTCTCTTGACAGTATTGTTTGATAATGGCACCGAAGATACAAGCTTCACTGCCTTTTCGTCTAGCATGCGAGAAACAAAATCATTAACATACGGCATTATGAGATTTTCTGCAAAGGTATGAGCTGTGCCTGTTGTTTCCACTCGATAACTAACCAAGAAAAAAGCTTTTAATGAATTTCATTAATTGTTTTTCCATGAGTTTTCATGCAATGCTGAGAAGCAGCTAGTTCAGCACTTCTACTTTTGAAAAAAATCTATGTCTTTAGCATGGAAATTAGAGTGAGTACCTTCAAAATGACGGCGCAATTTAACTGGAATCTTTGACCTGTTCGGAAGGACTCGCTTTGCCCTGATTTGTCTCCATGAAGCCCATTTCTAAATAGCTTTCGTTGTATTTACGCTTCTTGGTAATTCCACTTCACCAGGATATTGCAACCAATGGAGTACTTGTAGAGTTTTCAGATAATAAATCGGGCTGTGGAGCTTCTTGTGATTGTTCTTCCTTTGGTCGTCCTCCCTTCTCATTCATTTCAACTGGAAACTTCCCTTGTTGTGAAGGCGATGGAGAAACTGCACCCTTCTTCAATGAACCTGACTTCAGCCACCGATCCATGTCAGAAGTAATAAACTGGCCAAATATCGACTTATGAAATAGGTAGTGCACTGACAAAGCAAGTTTAACATTTAATGATGTCTGGGGCCGCATACGTGTTAGCGAGCACTGTGACTGGTCGACAAAGCTCGCTCCGCGCATGTGTAAAAGGTTTCAGCACACCTAGCGCCGTGAGCCGGCACACAACGATCCCCCTATTGTTGCGAAACAGTCGATCAGAGAAGCCGCATTCTCCGGCACTAAACTGTGTATCCGTTCTCACTTAGGAACCGCAAAGGCTGCTTGGGAATACGACCTGAAGTAAAAGTAGACATGTTTTTCACACAGACAAAAAAATAGTGATGAATTTGATTTTCACATTTTTATTCAATAATTTTACTCATTATTTTACACGATTTGGTGAAAGGTGGCCGCGGACCCCCTAGAAAAAGCCGGCGGACACCTAAGGGGTCATCGGACCACTCGTTGGGAAGCCCTGATTTATGTAATTTCATGAACGAACTCCAGAAGAACTTTCAAGAACTAAATTGAGTGACTGCTCCTTCTCACTATTTACTTTGTGAAATTTGTTTGAAATTATACAATACTTTTTTTTAAAGTAGAGGTTAATTCATAGAATCAACACCCAGAATAGGTTATTTTATTTGGATGATAATGCTTTGTTAACAATGGTTTCAAAAATTTCTCAGCAATTTTAAAAGGTTTCGTGAAAAAGTTGTTAAATGTGACAGTTGTGGCTCTCCTTGCCATATCTATTGTGTGAACAACTCGAGGTAACCGAACATGCCTCTGGGGCGGACTCGAGTAATCAGTGTCACTGATAGGCCCTACTTGTCTTCTGTCAAATGGGTGGTTCAGTATCTGCTGCTGGCATTTGTCAGGAGCACCATTTCTCACTTTGTTACTCAGACATCTACACTGATCAGCCAGAACATTATGACCACCTACGTAACAGCCGGCATGTCCAACTCTGGAACGGAAGTGTCGTGGCATGGAAGCAATGAGGTCCTGGTACCACATCTGCACGAACGTCACCTAATTCCCGTAAATTCTGGGAAGAGGGGCAAGGAGCTCTGACACCTCTTTCAATCACATCCCAGAGGTGTTCGATCAGGTTCAGATCTGGCGAGTTGGGGGGTCAGCACACAATTGGAACTCACCACTGTGTTCCTCTAACCATTCCGTCACATTCCTGGCCTTGTGACATGGCGCAGTATCCTGTTGACAGATGCCACTGCTATTGGGAAACATGCTCGTCATGAAGGGGTGTCTGTGGTCTGCATCCAGTGTCCCGATACTGCCTGGCTGTCATGGTGCTTGCACAAGCTCCAATGGACCCATGGAAGCCCATGTGAATGTTCCCCAGAGCATAATGGAGTTGCCGCCAGCTTGTCTCCATCCTGCAACACAGGTGTCAAGGGGCTGTTCCCCGGAAGACGATGGATACGTGCCCTCCCATAGTCATGGTGAAGAAGGTATAGCATCATCAGACCAAGCAATGCTTTGCCATTGCGCCAACGTCCAGTGCCGATGGTCACGTGCCGATTTCAGTTAAAAAAAAAAAAAAAAAGAGAGAGAGGTTCAAATGGCTCTAAGCACTATGGGACTTAACATATGAGGTCATCAGTCCCCGAGACTTAGAACTACCTAAACCTAACTAACCTAAGGACATCACACACATCCATGTCCAAGGCAGGATTCGGACCTGCGAACGTAGCAGCAGCACGGTTCCGGACTGAAGCGCCTAAAACCGCTCGTCCACAGCGGCCGGCGATTTCAATCGCAGCTGGTGTTAACTTTGGCACGTGCGTGGATCGTCGGCTGTGGAGGCCCATCGTCAGGAGTGTTCAGTCCACTGTGTGTTCAGACATACTTGTACTCTGGCCAGCATTAAAGTCTGATATTACTTTCGCCACAGTTCGTCGCCTATCTTGTTTTACCTGTCTGCTCAGCCTACGACGTCCGATATCTGTAATAAGGTGAAGCCGCCCAACCCCACGACGTCTGGTTGTGCTTTCACCGTGGTTTAGCCACGTGTTGAAGACACTCACGACAGCACTCCTCGCACACCCAACAAGTCATGCAGTTTCCGAAATGCTCGTGCCGAGTCTCCGGGCCAGCACATCGTGGGCTCGGTTAAACTTAGATTGCGCGCCTTCCCCATTCTACACACGGGCAGCATGCCACTGAAGCTACATCTACCGTGCGTGTGTCTGACTAGCAGTCATTCCTTGCCTGGTGACGTTACTATCACCTCGATGGTTTATATCAATAGTAGGTGGGCGGTCATAATATTCTGGCTGACCAGTGTATATGTGATACCAATGAAGCTATCGACTCTCTTTTATATATTTATTTGTTCTGTTAAGAATATAATATCTACTGACGAATGAACTTATTTATTCTTTTTGTCCATTGACCTTTTGTTATAATGTTGACTTCTATCGACTTTTGTTCTTCATATCCTGCGACCTTGGTTTTTTGTGTACTGATAATCTTCAGCAATATTTAGACTGTAAACGTCTTTTTGGTGGTTATTCTCATTACCAGCAATAAAACGTTCATCATAATAAAACAGTGTCGTCATCACAGAATTTCATTCAATTAGATCATGAGCGTAAAAGTCTGACTCCTCATAAACACGGATTTTATTAGAGTCAACTTACATCCTTTCCATAAACGTAAGTTTTACTTTTTTTAACGCGCTTGTATTCAACAGTAGCATCATATGCGTAAAATTCTTGTTCTTGTCGTTTCAGCCATGTCTATTTCAGCTGTTCTTTTCCTTGGCGCGCTTGTATTCAACAGTAGCATCATATGCGTAAAATTCCTGTTCTTGTCGTTTCAGCCATGTCTATTTCAGCTGTTCTTTTCCTTGGCGCTGGACTTATCCGTAGCACATTATTCCCGTATTTCTTTCCAGTTGTGATCCTTAGTCGCTTTAATTCATGTTATGTCAGTTATTAGATTTGGCTTGTCTTCAGCTTCTTCTTGAGCGGAATACGTTTCTGGATGCCCTCCTGTGTTGTCCTCTCTCCCTACAGGTCATTCTTAACAAAGATGAACCTCATTTTATTAATGAAAAACCAGCTGAGGACTCGATTGCTCAACCTTATAGGACGCGCAAGAGCACTGTTGCCGCAGTAAATAATGCTCCTTCTACGAATAGCATTCGTGATCTTACCTACACCCCTGTAGCAAGTCCGTATCACAACGCAGTGGAGAAATAACGCAACTGTTCCCGAATGGAAGGACGCTATTTACAAGATTGAATATGAATACGGGCCTATGGTTTAAAGGGTATGAAGACAACGAAAGGAAACCGAAGAACAAAATAAAAGGATTTTTACTCCGCAACGCGATTCTACTGAGTAATCACGTCTATCTTAAATCAATGTAGTTTCCTAGTTTTCTGTATTAGCTCTCCACCAAAAGACGGGAAGTAATAAATATCTATTCAAGCATGTAGGGTTCCTTTCTTACAAATAGGAGCTAAAATGCGTCAGGTTGTCGATTCAAAATAGTTGCATGAAACTTAGGAAGTAGTAGATGGTGAGATTATTTTATCATTCACTAAGTTTTTCATGTTTGACTCCTGTGTAATATTTCTGGGCGCATACTCTACACCCATCCCTTGCGCATATTTTTCAGTCGTTATTTTTGTGTGGCATACCGTAACCTTTCTTTCCACAATTTTATCATATTTTTTCATCAGTTACCTCGGACTTAAATATCTGTGATCTCCAATATCAAGCAAACCAGCCACTTAATTTTCAAACTTTCCCCTAGGTTTGGGCGCCCTTGGTCCGTAGCGTTCGACGTTGGGTCGTCTTCAAATTTCACCAATTTCTTCGACTGGACCTAGGATTTTTTTCAAAACATGTCTTTCTCTTATTTATAATTTATCCATCACATTTTTTTCTATTCATTGCAAGATACTGTGCAGGACATAGGCCTTGGGTCGTTTTACTATTAGTGATACTTTTCCAATAGAACTCAAACTGCTTTCTTCAACAATAATTTTTTCCCGTTTCTTGTCTGTCAATCATGGTGTACTCCAAGGGTCAGTCTTGGCCCCTTCTCTTCGTGTTGTACATGAATGATCTTCCAAGCAATTTAACAGATGATTTTTCAAAGTCTGTTTATATGCTTCTGTTTGACGTCCATTTCTCTCAACAACACACATGACACTGCCTTACTCAAAACAGGTATACTTTCTGACCGTGCAATACCAATAAACTATCTTTGAATATAGAAAAAAAAACGCAATAATTAAATATTTCCTACAAAAATAGAACCCTAGAGAATGCAGAGTTATCCATTAAGTTCCTTGGTATCGTGTAACAAAATAACCTCAGTTGGCAGACACATATTAATTATTTAATGCCAAAAATTTCTAAGGGTCTTTTTATGATTAGAAAGTTGCAGAAGACAGTAAACGAGAGAACCCTGCTTTCCGTTTACTGTGCCTATATTTATTCCTATCTGACCTATGAAACTGTCTGGTGGGGCTACAACTGTTGCTCCAAATGCGTCTTTAGTGCAAGAAAAGCAGTCAGACTAAACTGCAAAGTCTCACCTAAAAGACTTTCTATAAATTTATTCACCAGGCTTAGTGTTACGACATTACCATGCATGTATATTTATCACTGTCTTTCATATATATGCCAAAAAAGATTATCCAGTATTACTGTAAATTTCGATGTACAAGGCAATGTAAAGATATAACAAAGAATACTGTTTTTATACTAAAACTCAAAACAGATTTAAGATCACATCAGTTAAGCTGTTCAACAAACTACCGCACCCCATTAAGGGATTGGAGCTGAAGAAATTTAGGGACCCTGCCAAATTTGTTAATTCAAAATCATTTTTATATTCTGGAGGAATTCTACGGCCATAAATTCTAAATGTAGTTATTTATGATTTTATCATAATTTAAATTGCCTTTTTTGTATGTATTTATATCCCGACATTGATTACGCAGTCTTTACACATGTGTAATTGTATTGTTCATTGGCAATAAAAATGAAACAAATAAATAAATGAAAATATGTAGTAATGTCATACCGGTATCATTGGCATTAATTGATACTGATTTGTGCAAACACACGTTTTTCTGGTCCTTATTATTGGAGGTGTTGTAAAACAACAACCCTTATAGGTATTCAAATACTTCGATCCGTTTGATTTCCTCTCCTTCTACCCGTAGTAATCCGCGATCTCGCATGATTTAATACATTCCGTTTTCTCGAAGGAAATCTGGAGTCCCGCTTTTATTGCTTGCGTCTTCAGTTCACTGATTTGTTCTGCAAATGTGTCAAGCGAACAAATTCATGTTTCAAAAGCATCTGATATCTCAAAAATTTCGCTTTGGAGGCGGTGTGAATGAGAACACCACCACCTCTTTAGGTGGTGGTGATGAGAACCTATTGGCTAACGCCTTTGTTTTGTTCCCTGTGGTGGCGACATTTTTCACCAAAATATTCCACTGAGATTTCCAGGTTGAAATCCATAGTTCCCTGCGCCGGTTTCTGTTGTGTGTGAGAGAAAGTTGTATTTTGCTAGATTTAACAGAAATTTTTTGAGTTGCCACGTCATTTATTAGTGATTATTTCATGTTCAGCCAGGATTTACCGTTTTATATATAGCTGAAGAACTCAGTGAAAGAAGGGGATAACTCCATTTTTCCGTAAACCAATTTTTTAATGCTGTTAAAAAAAACGCACTTCTTGCTTTTGTGCCTACAGAGTACCCTTCAGATCCTTACTCAACCTGTATAAACGATACCGTCTTTAAATGTTTTAAAGTTACATTTTTGTGACGGCAGAAAAATTTTTATCCCCTCCTTGAGCCGAAGTCTTCGACTGTAAAGTCTTTCCGCACTTACAAATCCCTTCGTTACCGTCGTCCTTCACCATTCCGCCCCATGCAGTGTCATTATGCAAGATTCGAAGATGTGAGAAGCTGTGAGAAGTTCTCGCAGGAACACTTTTCGAACAGTTATCACTGCAAAGTAATATAAAAAAAAAATAGATGGTGGTAGCAACTACGCATTGGTTCAAACCGGACGCTCCTCGCATTATCGACAATGTTGACTTAAAGCGTAATACTGTGACGAAGTCAGAAAAGTTCTGCTTTGCCTTGAAACTAATAACAATTGATCCAGGTCTGCATGTCCACTATTGATGTACAAAACATGCGTGTTGGAATATGGATATCGGAAGTATTTATATTTTTTATAAAATAAAAGAAACACCTTTGCATTTGAACGAATGACCAGTTCACGGCTACGTGACAATGGCGCGCACATTACACTACATCACACTCACTCCCTCTGATGCAATGAAAAACGGACGATAATAAAAAATCCCGAGGCCAGCAAGCAAGTCGGAAGCAGCCGAGATCGAACAACAATCATTACAAAAATTCAGCGCCCTTCACCTTTCCTTAGCGATCTAATCACACCTAAAAATGCGATAGATCTACTAAAGAGTCTGTCTACACTACGCGTGTCCGCCCACTTTTGGAGTACTGCTGCGTAGTGGGATCCTTACCAGACATGATTAATGGAGTACATCGAGTAAGTCCCAAGAAGAGTAGCACGGTTTGTATTATCGCGAATTATAGTAGAGACTGTAACGGGCGTGATACGTGATTTGGTATGGACTCCACTAAAACAAACGCATTTTTCGTTGCGGTGGAATCTTCTCAGGAAATATCTATCTTCAATATTCTCCTCCGAATGCGAAAATATGTTGTTGAACCGACCTTCATAGGGAGAAACGGTATCCATAATAAAATAATAGGCATTCGTTTTTTCCGCGCTGTTCGAGAGTGGAATGATGGAAAATTGTCGTGAAGGTGGTTCAATGAACCCTCTGCCAGGCACTCAGGTGTGATTTGCAGAGTATCGATGCAGATGAGGATGTATATGTAGAAATCACAATCTCAGACTTGCAACATAATGACTGAGAACATTTTTTTCCCATCACCGAACGATTCAATTCCCCCTAGTCTCTCTCAAAACAGTCTTCCAGAATTCCATGTCTCTTCCAGGGAATTCAGTTTTCCTGTGAAATCGTATAGGTATTCCTTTTTTCTTTACGTTGCTGTTGCTGAGACTGGCGAAGAAATCCAGTGGCTGCTTTTCACCAGATTACCTCTTTTTTTCTTCAACAAAAATATAAGGTGATTAAGTATATGAATAAAATAATGTGATCCTTACCAAATCTTTGTACCACTCATAAATTGTAATTATAAATTATGACACAAAGATGTGAGCAGCTCTCTTTTGTATCCACTCTATTCCAGCACTACAAGGAGAAGACAAGATACAGTTGCTTCTCTCTACCGACATTTATTTTTCGACAAATGACAATGAGCCAGCAGCAGAGATGAAAGTCGCTCAAGTGAGCACCTAACAATGGTAGAGAAATACTTCATAGTTGAAAAATAAATACGAAAATGATACCTAAAGCCACAAAGCTAAACAGAAAGGATCTATATGAATGAATGAATGAATGGTTTATTTGTCCACACAATAATAACTTAATGGTCGTGGACATATCCAGTTTACAAACACAAGAACATTACAAATGTTTAGAAGTAATGATAAATTATACACAATAACATTAAAAATCCTTGATGGAGTACAAAAATTTATCAATTCACAGTTGCTTCAATTTTGTCTTAAATATGGTTTCTTTTAACAACTTTTTATTATTTGGCAATCTGTTATAAAAAATGTCTTCCAGCAGAAAATGGACTATGTCTGTTGCTCTTTTATTACTAAATTTTATGTGGTACTCTTCTCTTTTTCTTGAATTATAATTATGGATCTCACTATTGATTACACTATGCTCCATATTTTCTTTTACAAACCGTGTAGTTCTGAGAATATACAATGTATACACTGTTAGTATGTTATACTTAATGAGGTATTCTTTTCAGGACTCATGCTTACTAATATTAGCTATTATCCTAATTGCTCATTTCTGGGCTCTAAAAGCTCTATGCATATATACCTTTGGTGCCACACTCCAAATCTCGATACCATATTGCATGCAGGTGGGAGTGTATAAGTCCCAAATAGATTTGTCTTAAAACAGGTTGCACTATTATGCTAGAAAGGTGTTGTAGCAGTACGTGTTACAGGAGATTTTTTTACACTTTAACTGATGTTCTCCTTCCATGTAAGATGTTTGTCTACTGTAATACCCAGGAATTTATGTTTATCAATTGTTCCAACTGATAGCTCTGGTTCTGTATCCACTTGTCTTGATTTATAATTTAGCAGAAACTCCATCAGAATTGTCTTGTCCTTATTTAGTGTCAATTTGTTTTTGGCGAGATATTCTGTGATGAGGCTAATGTTCTCTGCATTATTTTGCACTGCTACATGTTTTGTAGGGCCCCAACGTATGTAGGAGAAATCACCAGCATAATTTACTAGGTTTGAATTTTGTGGAATTAAAAAGGTGCCAATAACTTTGTTGCGGTAGCGTTCTCGCTTCCCACCCCCGGGTTCCCGGGTTCGATTCCCGGCGGGGTCAGGGATTTTCTCTGCCTCGTGATGGCTGGGTGTTGTGTGCTGTCCTTAGGTTAGTTAGGTTTAAGTAGTTCTAAGTTCTAGGGGACTTATGACCACAGCAGTTGAGTCCCATAGTGCTCAGAGCCATTTGAACCATTTGAATAACTTTGTTTCCATCATCAAGTTTATTCAGTACCACTTGCAAAAATGTAGCTACAGCTGTTATTGTAGACTGGACTTCCTGAAACCATTCTGAAAGTTTTTTAATAGATTGTACTTACAGAAAAATGCTTCGAGTTGATCAAGAAGTAGCCTTTCCAACAGCTTACTAAGTACTGATGTAAATGAAATAGGCTTATAATTTTGTATATCTGTATTTATTCCTTCTTGTGCACTGGTCTTATTTCAGTGACTTTTAACAGGTCAGGGAATGACCCCTGACTGAAAGAGCTGTTTGTTAAATGTTGTAGTGGCTTTACTTTATTATTTCATTATTGTATTCCTTCAAGAATTTCAATGAGATGTCATCCCAGCCACTGGATGTATTTGCTTTTAAGAAGGAAATGGTTTTCAGGATTTCCAATTCTGTAACACACCTCAGGAAGAATGAGTTACTGACATTATTGGGATTTATCACCTGTGATGGGTCAATCTCATCCTCCCTACTCGTCTTTCTAAAGTGGTCTATTAATCTCTCACGTACTTCCTTTGGCTCACTCAGCAATTTTTCATCGTCACTTACTATGTTATTGCACACTGCATTGTCACTTCCTCCAATTTCCTTATTTACTATAGTCAACACTGTTTTGCTAACGTTACTAGATTGCCTCACCTCTTCAGCATACATCTGTGCCTTTAATGTCTTAAGTGCGTCCCTGTATGTTTTTCTACAGGCTTTGTATTTAGATTGGAAGTGCTGCAGTTTGGTGTCTATAAAAAGAATATATAAAGCCTTCATATCTTCCTTTAATTTTATCATGTTGGGGGGATGTTTAATATTCCTGGAACTGTCAGTTTTCTTTAGTGTTTTGCAGACGGAAATAACAAAGGAAAATTTGTACCAAGGCCACGACTCAAACTCAGGTTTCCTGCTCACTAGGCAGATGCACTAACTACACCAACCTGGCAGTTGTGCAAATCCACTGTGCCAATGTGAAGTAGTAGTTGGCACATCTGCCTAGTGGGCAGGTGACCAGAGTCTGAATCCAAACCTTGGTGCAAATTTTCATCTGCCTCTTCAATCTGCATTTATACATCATAGATATCTGAAATTTGGAAATGTCCCTGGAACCACACAATTTCATTTGATTAAACAGAGGTGTGAGATTTACAGAATTCCCAGTTTACCAGTTTTTTGGACAAGTTCCCATCCTTGTTCCAGGATTTTGAGAATGTTTGGTCAATTGAATCATATGCCATTTCGAAATTTAAGAAAGTCACTTCAAATTTCTTATTTCTGTGTTTTGGTTAGAGAAGATACATGTAAGACTGATGATTTGTTCATCAGTTGAATGTATTTTCCTGAACCCTCCTTGATATTCACCCATACTTACTTTGTCTTAGTGCTCTTGATGTTCTGTATCAAAGCATACATATTTATGCAGTTTCCTGTAGCATGGATAGTAATGGGTTGTCACATCCCAAGTGTGGATATTGTAGGAGACTGGATGATAGGGATTCATGCTCAAAGGAAAATAAGTCATTTGGACAAGTGAAAGGAATTCTTGAATTGCTATCCCAAATTCCTGTGAGCAATACACTAGTGAGATATAGGACAACAATGGGGTGGTGACTATGGAGAATAAATATTCAAATAGTAAATCATTATTATTAAATGTATGATATTTTAATAGACAGCTTACAGAAAATGACTATTCTCACAGATGATGTCTACAGCTGGAAATTCTATCTACCAGGTGCTGTGTTCCCACCAGAAATGCTAAATCCAACCACAGAGATATAGACACTCATTTACTTTTCCTTCAGCTTACATAATCTCAGGTACTTCTTCCCAAGACAATGAATGCCAGCAGAACCTTATACAAAGAGGGCGGGGGCAGGGGGGGGGGGGGAGCAAAACCCTTAAGACTGCCATTTTTTATAGATATAAGTTGGTCAGTTTTGAGACATGTCAAGCCATAAGAACTCAATTTTGTAGGTGACACAGAGAATTGCCAATGCCAGAACAATCTATACAACTGACAGCTAATAACCCACTATGACTAATGCACTTGTACATGGTAGTTCAAGTACACGGTGCCCTTTTTTGCTAGAAATATCTCATTCACATTCATTGCAGCCTTAGCAAATCTTTTGCTGGAAACAAGTCAGATCTTACACACTGCTGAAGTCTTGGTCTTTTGCATCTGTATTAAATACCAGTGTTGTCTGCTTGTAGGATGTACAAAGCGGTTGGTATTTTCAAACAAATTTATTTAATGTTCTATGTGTGTGTCTCATTGGTCATTATGTAATTTGATTCATGTCAGACTGGCATACGTACTTAAAATGTATTTCACTGTTGTTGTTGTTGTGGTCTTCAGTCCTGAGACTGGTTTGATGCAGCTCTCCATGCTACTCTATCCTGTGCAAGCTTCTTCATCTCCCAGTACCTACTGCAACCTACATCCTTCTGAATCTGCTTAGTGTATTGATCTCTTGGTCTCCCTCTACGATTTTTACCCTCCACGCTGCCCTCCAATGCTAAATTTGTGATCCCTTGATGCCTCAAAACATGTCCTACCAACCGATCCCTTCTTCTAGTCAAGTTGTGCCACAAACTTCTCTTCTCCCCAATCCTATTCAATAACTCCTCATTCGTTACATGATCTACCCACCTTATCTTCAGCATTCTTCTGTAGCACCACATTTCGAAAGCTTCTACTCTCTTCTTGTCCAAACTGGTTATCGTCCATGTTTCACTTCCATACATGGCTACACTCCATACAAATACTTTCAGAAACGACTTCCTGACACTTAAATCTATACTGGATGTTAACAAATTTCTCTTCTTCAGAAACGATTTCCTTCCCATTACCAGTCTGCATTTTATATCCTCTCTACTTCGACCATCATCAGTTATTTTACTCCCTAAATAGCAAAACTCCTTTACTACTTTAAGTGTCTCATTTCCTAATCTAATCCCCTCAGCATCACCCGATTTTATTTGACTACATTCCATTATCCTCGTTTTGCTTTTGTTGATGTTCATCTTATATCCTCCTTTCAAGACACTGTCCATTCCGTTCAACTGCTCTTCCAAGTCCTTTGCTGTCTCTGACAGAATTACAATGTCATCGGTGAACCTCAAAGTTTTTACTTCTTCTCCATGAATTTTAATACCTACTCCAAATTTTTCTTTTGTTTCCTGTACTGCTTGCTCAATATACAGAATGAATAACATCGGGGAGAGGCTACAACCCTGTCTTACTCCTTTCCCAACCACTGCTTCCCTTTCATGCCCCTCGAATCTTATAACTGCCATCTGGTTTCTGTACAAATTGTAAATAGCCTTTCGCTCCTTGTATTTTACCCCTGCCACCTTCAGAATTTGAAAGAGAGTATTCCAGTTAACGTTGTCAAAAGCTTTCTCTAAGTCTACAAATGCTAGAAACGTAGGTTTGCCTTTTCTTAATCTTTCTTCTAAGATAAGTCGTAAGGTTAGTATTGCCTCACGTGTTCCAACATTTCTACGGAATCCAAACTGATCTTCCCCGAGGTCCGCTTCTACCAGTTTTTCCATTCGTCTGTAAAGAATTCGCGTTAGTATTTTGCAGCTGTGACTTATTAAACTGATAGTTCGGTAATTTTCACATCTGTCAACACCTGCTTTCTTTGGGATTGGAATTATTATATTCTTCTTGAAGTCTGTGGGTATTTCGCCTGTCTCATACATCTTGCTCACCAGATGGTAGAGTTTTGTCATGACTGGCTCTCCCAAGGCCATCAGTAGTTCTAATGGAATGTTGTCTACTCCCGGGGCCTTGTTTCGACTCAGGTCTTTCAGTGCTCTGTCAAACTCTTCACACAGTATCTTATCTCCCATTTCATCTTCATCTACATCCTCTTCCATTTCCATAATATTGTCCTCAAGTACATCGCCCTTGTATAAACCCTCTATATACTCCTTCCACCTTTCTGCCTTCCCTTCTTTGCTTAGAACTGGGTTGCCATCTGAGCTCTTGATATTCATACAAGTGGTTCTCTTCTCTCCAAAGGTCTCTTTAATTTTCCTGTAGGCAGTATCTATCTTACCCCTAGTGAGACAAGCCTCTACATCCTTACATTTGTCCACTAGCCATCCCTGCTTAGCCATTTTGCACTTCCTGTCGATCTCATTTTTGAGACGTTTGTATTCCTTTTTGCCTGCTTCATTTACTTAATTTTTATATTTTCTCCTTTCATCAATTAAATTCAATATTTCTTCTGTTACCCAAGGATTTCTATTAGCCCTCGTCTTTTTACCTACTTGATCCTCTGCTGCCTTCACTACTTCATCCCTTAGAGCTACCCATTCTTCTTCTACTGTATTTCTTTCCCCCATTCCTGTCAATTGTTCCCTTATTCTCTCCCTGAAACTCTCTACAACCTGTGGTTCTTTCAGTTTATCCAGGTCCCATCTCCTTAAATTCCCACCTTTTTGCAGTTTCTTCAGTTTCAATCTGCAGTTCATAACTAATAAATTGTGGTCAGAATCCACATCTGCCTCTGGAAATGTCTTACAATTTAAAACCTGATTCCTAAATCTCTGTCTTACCGTTATATAATCTATCTGATACCTTTTAGTATCTCCAGGATTCTTCCAGGTATACAACCTTCTTTTATGATTCTTGAACCAAGTGTTAGCTATGATTAAGTTATGCTCTGTGCAAAATTCTACAAGGCGGCTTCCTCTTTCATTTTCCCCCCCCCCAATCCATATTCACCTACTATGTTTCCTTCTCTCCCTTTTCCTACTGACGAATTACAGTCACCCATGACTATTAAATTTTCGTTTCCCTTCACTACCTGAATAATTTCTTTTATCTCGTCATACATTTCATCAATTTCTTCATCATCTGCAGAGCTAGTTGGCATATAAACTTGTACTACTGTAGTAGGTATGGGCTTTGTGTCTATCTTGGCCACAATAATGCGTATACTACGCTGTTTGTAGTAGCTAACCCGCACTCCTATTTTTTTTCATTATTAAACCTACTCCTGCATTACCCCTATTTGAATTTGTATTTATAACCCTGTATTCACCTGACCAAAAGTCTTGTTCCTCCTGCCACCGAACTTCACTAATTCCCACTATATCTAACTTTAAGCTATCCATTTCCATTTTTAAATTTTCTAACCTACCTGCCCGATTAAAGGATCTGACATTCCACGCTCCGATCCATAGAATGCCAGTTTTCTTTCTCCTGATAATGACGTCCTCTTGAGTAGTCCCCGCCCGGAGATCTGAATGGGGGACTATTTTACCTCCAGAATATTTTACCCAAGAGGATGCCATCATCATTTAACCATACAGTAAAGCTGCATGCCCTCGGGAAAAATTACGGCTGTAGTTTGTAATGGTCCGCCTATTCGTTGATATCACTAATTGCTGTAATCGCACTATTTCACTCCAATTTACGGAGCTTGTTAGCACTTGATGTTAGGTTGGCGCCATTAAAATGCATTGTATTGTAGTAATCGCTGCTGCTTGCTGGATCGCTGCTGTGTCTCGATGCTGATGCTGGCTCTAAATCTGGTTGTCTAGGGTTAAAAACATGAGGTCCTGTGTTTTTCCATGTGCTTTTGATGATAAAGAACAAGCGAAACCAACACATATGTAAACACCAAATATTTATTACTTTGGTGGCCATATTAATTCCACTGTCCACCAAAGACCATAACACAACACAAAGTAGTACTTCTTTTACATGTTCTTTGCATTGTTTTTCCATCCCAAACAATAGCACAGAAACACACTTCACCAAAGTGACATTCCGACTGCCCCCGACTGCCTTCTCGCTGCTTGTATTTATAACATTGTCAAAGAACTACTAAAAAGAGATATAGTTTATAAGTCACATGTATATCTGTTATCATAATTTGTGCAGAAATGTTATTAATTTGCATCGAGTGACATAATTTAACATGTTATTAAAATGACAGACAGATTTGTTGACTTGACAGAATAATTCTTTGTTACAAAAAGGCCGTGTTTTAGAAGTTTGTCAATTGACTTCTCTAATTTGCATAAATAAGTAAGTAACATGAATTATTAAGAATTACATTGGTTTTCGTCTAAAATAGGATTGATTACGTGAATACTGAGTGAAAACGCTCCTAGTGAACAAATAGGTTTCACTGGGCGATTTTTATTTAAGGAGATCCAAAATACCTAAGTTGGCCACTATTTTTCGTACTTCATATTAATTATTTAAGATGAACTTTAGTGTTTTTTCATGATGACATTTGCTGTATCAGTGATCAAGTGATATTAACTTTTGTGTGGGTCAGTTATTCCTTATAATTTAATGGGTTGACTGTTTATGGAGACGTTATGCAATCATTGTTAACATACACAATAACTTTTCTATAGTCATAAATACTCATTAAACTGGTTGAATTTGAAAGGGATCGCATACTTCATTAAACTAAAGCCTTTAATATGTTCCGTTACAATACCCCCTTCGGGTAATATCATTTACAGAATGTTAATGATATTAGCCGACTAGGACAAATGTGTCAATTACTATGCATAATGTGTATGTATACAACAACCGTTACACCGTTTCAAAATGACTTTTTCCTGCAAATATTTTAGTTGTGTTGTTTCAAATGCACTTTGTGTTATGGCTCTCAGTATGACAGCATAATAAAAATATTTAGTAATATATGAAAGTAAAAAAAAAAACTATTAATCTTTGCTCCCAGTGAGCCACATGGAAAATGATCAAAAACAGACACAAATATATCACATGCGATTTTAAGATGTATAAAAAATATATGTAAATTATTTCAAAGTCAGCTCTCATTGAGTCACAGAATAATCAAGATAATAGAAGGAACATAAATATATTACATAGATGGACAGGTCAGATGTCCATAGGAAAATATTGCAACTGTCTGCTCTTTTTGAGGCACATAAAGGACATGAAAACGAACATAATTATAAGTATGGACATGATATATAAACACAAACACTAGAGAAGTCACATGTATGAATACATTAAAAAAAAAGAAAATATTTAAAAAACTTGTCTCCCATTGAGACACATAGTCAAGATAGTACAAGAACATATTAATACCAAAATTGCACACTTAAATTGGTCACAACATAACACAAACATCAAACTTGGTGAACATTTGATTAGCTGTAGAAAATTGTACACAAATCCTATGCCTAAGAAAAGAATAGTAACAAAATGATGGGTCTTGCACAACAATTTTTTCATTGTCTTTTATATTTGGTGCAAGTATGTCCCATATTCAACAATACAAGCAGAAAGTAATAAATGTTCGTCACCTTCTTGCCCATTGCAAGTAAAGAAGATGTCTCAAAATTTAATATTCAATAGTGACAATAAAAATATAAAAACATTCTCTCAGAGATCTGGAACTTTTCCAGGGTCTATAGGATGAGTGGTAGTTGCTATTTGACACACCCAGTAAAAATCTTTGCTGGTAAAACGCTTTACAGAAAATGGGTAAGTTGTATTCAAACAGGGAAATGTGCTTAATCATGTTTATATGGTTTCAATTCAGTGATGTTTCTTAATCCAAATAACCTTCTTGATCTGGGAAAGATAAGTCTATACGCATTAGGATGTGGGCTTTCTTTTATTTCAAATGGACAAATGTCAATGTTTACTTTACCATATAGACAACCTAGCTCAACATCTTTGTCTACCGTATTTCAGTATTTTCAAACAATAGATAATTTTCAATTTCTTTAGTTCCTAAGTCTAATGTCTCTTTCCTACACTTAGACACATCCCTCTCTGTTTGCAAAGCATTGACATTTAAACATAAACCTTTGTTTTCATCTGTTCCTCTTAACACTGTGTTGCCACTCAACAAACTATTGTTTTCACCCCATTTTTTATAAAGTCCACTACGGATTCTTATCCACCATATAGGATACAAGGTTGCACTTACCTTTGCTAATTCTTTCCAAAAGGCATCTTTGTTTATACAGTTTCCATAGTTGTTCCACAAAACTTCTAAAAACTTTTCCCCTTTTTCTTGAAAACACACATTTACATTCCATCCCTTTATATTTTCTTTAATAATATTATTATTATTACCATTCTCATAGATTAGTGTTTCATAGTTCCCAATAGGCAATAGCTTGTCCTCAGATACACATTCCCTAGTCTGCATTTCACTTAAATTAACCTCATCATTACCCACGTTTGTCAAATCACTTACCTTTACCACATAATCACTTTTCAATTCTACAAATACTTTTATTTCTTCCTCCACACTCTCATCAATAACATCAATTGATTTAGGATCATTATTTAAATGTCCCTCTATTACTTCTTCCTCCTTCTCCACAACAACCCCATCTTCAGTTTCCCCCCTATGTATCTGAATCTCAGCAATTGTGTCTTTGGCTCCATTAAACACATCGCCATCCCCCTTCTTATCAAATAAACCCCCCAAAATAGATTCTACTTGTGGTGTGTCTGACTTGTTATTCACACCAGTATCCTTTTCAGCCCAACTATGGAACTCTGCAATGCCTTCAACTTCTGCACTTTCACTAACTACCTGTGCTTGAACACAGTTTTGACTAACTGTATCACTATTACTCATAGTATCCCAAAATCTTTTATTAAATTCTAATTTATTCATTCTAACAACATCAGTATTTTCATGGTATTTACTCTTTACATTGTATCCTCTCCTTTTCCAGTTTCGGTTATGTGTTGTCCTGTCATAATATTGTCTAGCCCCAAAACTACGGACATCTAGTGGGACTGTCCACCGTTTCCCGGCTGGTTTCCTCGGTCTGTCCGTTTGTAGTTGTCGTTTTGTTCACTAGTTTCAACAAACCCCCTTCTATCTTGTTCTCTTCCCCAATACCTATTTCTATCATTCCTGTTATTTCTCCTCCATCCTCCCTCCTGTGTATTGTTTTTGAAATCATTTTCATATCTCCTATCTCCCCTATTTGGAGCATTATTTCCAGAATTTTCAAAGTCTCTCCTCCCATAATAATAATCTCTATTTACATTCCTGTTCCACCCCCCATACTGGTTGTTGCCAGAGCCAAAACTTTGGTTACTTTCTCTTTCCAAGGCCCTATCTAATCTATCTACAAATTTCAGGAACTCTTCCATTGAATCGTCTGGTCCATGGACCAATTCCCACTGCAGTCTCTCTGGTAATCTTCTTTTTAAAACATCAATTTGTGTCATAATATCAAAAGAGTTATTCAAGTGAGCAAGTTTTTTCAATTGATCTCTACAAAATTTTTGCATTCCCCCTACTTTCCCTCTATACACTGGTCCGTTTAGAAATTCTGACTTTAATCTGGCTTGTATGGATTGTGACCAAAATTTGCAAATAAATTTAGCTTCAAACTCTTCAAAAGTATTCCAAGAATCATTATTCTCATTTGCCCTGGATAGGGCCTCCCCTTCTAGAAACCGTTTAACTAACTTAATTTTTATGTTATCTGACATTCCTACAACAAACATATCTTTACATTGGTGAATAAAGTCAATAGGGTGCAAATTTTCACCAGGAAAGCATTTCATTTGGATGTGTCCATACATTGTATTTTGATTGTAAAACATTTGTTTTGACATCAATGCATCTTCCAATTGTGTATATTTAGTGTGTATATTTTCTACTTTTGTATCTACATTAGTGGTATACAGGTTGTATTCTTGTTAAAGGTTTTCTGATGTTTTGTCTATTCTCTGATCTAATCTTTCAACTTCAGTATCTACTCTGTTGTAGTTGACAGCAATGCTGTCTGTGTTCGCTTGTATGTTTTCATTTAAACTTTCAACTTTAACTTGAAATTCTTTTCTGAAGTGTATCAACTGTTCGCTAGTGTTCTTACTGAGGGTAGTTTTAATTTCCTCACACTTCTCATTGAGATGAGTACTTAATAGATCAAAATCCAAACTTAACTTATCCAGTCTATCTGTGTTTTCTTTAAGTTTCGAACTTACTTGTTCATTTGATTGTTTAAAATCCAAACTTAACTTTTCCAGTCTATCTGTGTTTTCTTCACTTGATTGTTTAAAATCCAAACTTAACTTATCCAGTCTATCTGTGTTTTCTTCACTTAATTGTTTAAGTTGCGAGCTTATTTGATTTGCAAACCCTGCTAGCCACTCTGTTAAGTTTAATTGTTCACCATCCCCTGGTTCAATTTTTACATTTCCTACGATCTCATCACTCTCAGGTAGAGACATGTTCACTATTAATTTTGTAAATGACAACAACAACAAAATACCTTGCTTTATGTAGCTATGCTATGATGTCGTGATCGGTGTTGTTGTTGGCTTTCTTCACGTCTATTCGGTTTTATCGAAGCTGAAGTCTTGATTGACGAATTCCATTGACATAATCCAGACGTTAATCTTCCGAGCGGTGTGATGATAGTTTTTCGTAGTACCACATTCACACGTTTTTTCTTTCTTTTCACTTTGACATATGTTCACTGTTGCCACACTGCGCAAATAAACTTTTTCGGAATGCTAAGCACTTACGAAATTTATCGCTGCACTATTATCATCGATGCAATTAAAGATCCCGGACGAGCCCCCACTTTTGTAATGGTCCGCCTATTCGTTGATATCACTAATTGCTGTAATCGCACTATTTCACTCCAATTTACGGAGCTTGTTAGCACTTGATGTTAGGTTGGCGCCATTAAAATGCATTGTATTGTAGTAATCGCTGCTGCTTGCTGGATCGCTGCTGTGTCTCGATGCTGATGCTGACTCTAAATCTGGTTGTCTAGGGTTAAAAACATGAGGTCCTGTGTTTTTCCATGTGCTTTTGATGATAAAGAACGAGCGAAACCAACACATATGTAAACATCAAATATTTATTACTTTGGTGGCCATATTAATTCCACTGTCCACCAAAGACCATAACACAACACAAAGTAGTACTTCTTTTACATGTTCTTTGCATTGTTTTTCCATCCCAAACAATAGCACAGAAACACACTTCACCAAAGTGACATTCCGACTGCCCCCGACTGCCTTCTCGCTGCTTGTATTTATAACATTGTCAAAGAACTACTAAAAAGAGATATAGTTTATAAGTCACATGTACATCTGTTATCATAATTTGTGCAGAAAAGTTATTAATTTGCATCGAGTGACACAATTTAACATGTTATTAAAATGACAGACAGATTTGTTGACTTGACAGAATAATTCTTTGTTACAAAAAGGCCGTGTTTTAGAAGTTTGTCAATTGACTTCTCTAATTTGCATAAATAAGTAAGTAACATGAATTATTAAGAATTACATTGGTTTTCGTCTACAATAGGATTGATTACGTGAATACTGAGTGAAAACGCTCCTAGTGAACAAATAGGTTTCACTGGGCGATTTTTATTTAAGGAGATCCAAAATACCTAAGTTGGCCACTATTTTTCGTACTTCATATTAATTATTTAAGATGAACTTAAGTGTTTTTTCATGATGACATTTGCTGTATCAGTGATCAAGTGATATTAACTTTTGTGTGGGTCAGTTATTCCTTATATTTGATGGGTTGACTGTTTATGGAGACATGTTATGCAATCATTGTTAAAATACACAATAACTTTTCTATAATCGTAAATACTCATTAAACTGGTTGAATTTGGAAGGGATCGCATACTTCATTAAAGTAAAGCCTTTAATATGTTCCATTACAAGTTTCCCATTGCTTTCAGCCGTTCGCAGTACCAGTACAGCAAGGCCATTTTGGTTAATGTTACAAGGCCAGATCAGTCAATCATCCAGACTGTTACCCCTGGAACTACTGAAAAGGCTGCTGCCCCTCTTCAGGAACCACATGTTTGTCTGGCCTCTCAACAGATACCCCTCCGTTGAGGTTGCACCTACGGTACGGCCATCTGTATCGCTGAGGCACGCAAGCGTCCCCACCAACTGCAAGGTCCATGGTTCATGGGGGAAGTGTATTTCACTATGCAGAATATATTGATGCAGTTTTAATGTGAAAGTGTCTTTGGTGGTTAACTCACTGCAGTAATTTTTGTTTACATCACAAATCAGCTTCGGACAATGTATTTAAAATTTGAACATTTTATGAATAATAGATATCTACAGATGAAACTTATTTGAATGTACAAATATTGTATTGTCCAAATGAAAGATAATTTTTTCCTGCTCTTTAAACAATATACAGAGAAATTTCAGAATCCAGTGTTAAATTATATGGTTTATTGTTTAAATGTGTTCCTTTCTGCAAGTGCAGGGAGACTTTTGTGCTGAATTATGTGGGCAACTTATATTTATAAGAGATGTAAAGATGTTCATAGCTGACATTGTACAAGTTGATTTTTTTCTTTTTGTTCTTTTTTTACCCAAACACCCAAGAATTTGTATGAGCTGATCAACGCTAATTGTGCTTCACTTGACATTGCAGCCAGAGGATATAAACATATTCCATTTTGTGAATGGAAATTGTATCAGATCTGACTGAATATTTCCACAACCTTTTTCAGACAGTAATTAATAATATATAATTGGATCATCTGAAAAGAGTTTGGGGTTATTATTTATGTTATCTGCAAGCTCATTGACATATAGCATGAACAGCAAGAGTCTGAACACACTTCAGTGGGGGCACACCTGAAATTACTTCTACAAATGTTGATGATTCTCCATCTGAGATACATGCTGTGTCCCTCCTGCCAATAAATCCTCAGTTCAACCACAAATTTTTGCTTGACACAACATATGATTGTAGTTTAAATAATGAGCATAGATGTGGTACTGAGCCAAATACTTTTTGGAAGCTTGCACTTTCCTCACATGATGCACTGAAAGCTTTGGAAGTAGTCAGGTAGATGCTTCATTTCTTGATTCCCAAAAAGCATTTGACTCAGTATCACACCTACACCTACTGTCAAAAGTAAAGTCATGTGGGGTATTAAGTGAAATTTGTGAGTGAATTGAGGACTTTTTCATGGGAGGATGCAGCATGTTATTTTGAATGGAGTGTCATCACCAGATATAGAAGTAAACTCAGATGTACCCCATGGAAGTGTTTTGGGACTCTTGCTGTTTTTGTTGTAAAATAATGATCTTGCAGACAATATCAATAGTAACCTCAGACTTTTTGCAGATGTTGCAGTTATCTATAATGAATTACTACCTGAAAGAAGGTGCACAAATATTTAGCCAGATCTCAATAAGATTTCAAAGTGGTGTAAAGATTGGCAACTTACTTTAAATGTTCAGAAATGTAAAATTGTGCACTTCACAAAATGAAAAAAATGTAGTATCTAATGACTATAATATCAATGAGTCACTTTTGAATCAGCCAACTTGTACAAATACGTGGGTCTAACACTTTCCAGGAATATGTCATGGAACAATCACATAGGCTCAGTCATGGCTATAGCAGGTGGTAAACTTCAGTTTATTGGTAGAATACTGGGGAATCTCAATCAGTCTACAAAGGAGATTGCCTACTAATCACTTGTGTGACTGGTTGTAGAATACTGCGTGAGACCCAGACCAAATAGAACTAACAGGACATACTGAATGTGTACAGAGCAGGGCAGCACGAATAGTCGTAGGTTTATTCAATCTATGGGAGAGTGTTGATGAGATACTGAAGGAACTAAACTGGAGGACTCTGAAGATAAATGTAAGCTATCCCTAGAAAGTCTATTAACAAAGTTTCAAGCACTGTCTTTAAATGATGATTCCAGGAAAAGATTACAATCCCCTACATATTGCTCACATAAGATCAGGAGGATAAGACTGGAATAAATACTGCATGCACAAAGGCATTCAAATAATCATTCTCATTGTGCTCCACACATGAATGGAATGGGAAGAAACCCTAATAGCTGATACAGTGGAACGTACCATTTGATGTAGAAGAAATATTCAGTCTTCCTTACTGCCATGATCCGTAAATAACAGTGTATCACCTGAGAAAAGAACCACCTGGGTTTCCCAGGACCAATCTTTTTTCAGCTTCAATGCTGATTGCCATAGTGGAGGACATTCTGTACAAGATACTTCATTATGTTTGAGATCATAATATGTTCTAAGATTTTAGGACAGAGTGATTTCAGTGATATTGGACAGTTATTTTATGTATAACTTCTGCTGCATTTCTTATACATGGGTGTGACTTGTGCTTTCTTCCAACTAGTGGACACAATCCTTTATTTCCTACAGACCTCACTTCCTTGATTGTCTCGTTATTCATTCTTATATTATTTCACAACTTGGATAATTCTTGTGTATCCATAGCAAAGATACAAACTTTCCATCGGAAGCTGTTAGGTGAACATAGAGTCTATGGCACTCTTTAGTGAAAGTCAGTTTCTTGTTGCATATGTCGGTGTGCCTGTACCATAATGTAGGTCATGAGAAGAGGATGCAGTTATGCAGCCAGAGGCTACTTCTAGAGCGGGAGGCCTTAATTCGGAGGGCCATCATCAACAGCTCATTGGAGAGAGGGGTCCGCTGTTCAAGTAAAAAAAAAAAATGACTAGTATTTTGATTCGATCTCAGGGTCAGTAAGTGATGAATTTAGTCACTTACACTTCCGTACGGTGGTGCGTCACAAAGGCAAAATCTGTTACTTGTTTGTCCTGGGCTGCACAATAATGATGGACATGAGGAAGAAGCAGAGGAGCTGGTAAATGAGAAACAAGAAGTCACAGAAGAGTACAAGGAGAAGAAAGATGAAGAACAGAAGGCAGTAATTTGTATGCAGGAGGGGGAAGGTGAAGAGGAAGACAAAAGTGACATGGACTATGAGAATGGTGAATCTGAAACACTAGAGGAAGTAGAATGCAGTGGGGAGGAGGAGGAGGAGGAGAAGAGGAGGCATGGGGAAGATGAATGTGAGAAGCGAATTGAGTTGCACAAGAAGGAAGAAAGTGAAGAGCAAGATGAAAAAGGAACACAAAGCAGTGCCGTGGAAGAGGAAGCTGGAACAGATTGCAGCTCAGTTCCAGCAGACAGAACTGCTGAGCAAGAGGAGGAATCTAGCTGCAAAAATCTGCCACGCTGAAGGGGATGCACCTGGCACTAGACAGGGTATGTATTGTGTTCATTCAAAATTACATCTCAAATGTACTCCGTTTGTATTCTAATCATGGTCACACCAGATCCAGGGCAGGGGTGAGCACTTTTTGTTAAATGTATTTGCATTTTTAAATATTAAAATATTCAGATTTCTCAGCTAACTTTCAGAATATAAAGTAGAATTAAAACAAAAATTCTAAAAAATTACAAGTAATATTTAACATAGGATAGGTTTAAGCTGCTTGACTGGGAACTACCTACTTTGATTGGCTTGTGGCCCAAACAGCTGCTGAAAACATCCATCCACAAAAAGGTGACCATTCACGGGCTGACCAACAACAAAGATGACATGTTTAATGAACCGCAAACTAAAGGAAGTAGAGTAAAGTATGACAATAAAATACCCTCCAATAACAAAAAAATTACAGAAAGTCTGATTTTCCCACACACATATGGAAAGTAAGACCATTTCCCACACTTACATCCTTGTGTACTTACTGTCTGCAGGCCTGCCTTCACAATTGTAGTGATAAGTGAAAAAGGGATAAGGGTGAGAGCACACTTTGATTTTACATAACGCGAAGTGTGATGTCATAGAAAATTGAGAGGTTTTCTTGCTGTTATTCACATGAAACATGTATTACTAAAACTTTTGGATCAACCAATTTCTAATGGAGAACTTCTCTCAACTGTAATTTCTTGGCAGCTATGCTACAGCAATGTACCAAGAACTGACACAAATAAATCTTCTTTATTATTAAATTAAAACATTTTATACATATTATTGCTGGTATCTTCAATAAAATGTAAAGGATTTGTGGCATATCAAAGTTGGGATGAAAACAAATTATATTTGGCAGAAGGAGAAATACAGAAACAAATTGTGACCTCAGCCAGAACAGAACCCTGAATCCGCACCTGTTATAACTGTTCCAGGTTAATCAATTTCTTGATCGATAACCCATTGCAAGAGAATGACCAGGATAGGGTTGCCAACTCTCCAGTATCATACAGGAACTTCTGTATTCTTCTGAATATTTTAGCGTCTCCTGTCTCCCATATTTCAGAAAATTACACATTAAAATTTAAACCTGCCACATATTTTTCAAATCTCATTGCTGGACAATTGTTGCAATATCAATTAATCGATACAGCATAGTATTATCGATACAGTTACTACATTAATATAGGCCTATAGGAAACACAGAACATAACACGGTGTTGCGAGGCATGTTGCAATTATCATGTTTCTTAGTCATTCTGCTCAATCCGAGTTATGCAAAATGGAAGAAACCAAACTCTGCAGAAAAAGAGGAAAGTACTTCTGTATGTATCAGTGGAAAGAAACTCATTTATAGGTTAATCCTGTAAAAGGAAACAGTCCTAAAGCGTATTGCACCCTTTGCAAGTGTGAATTCAACATAGCACATAGTGGTAGTACAGACTGTCAGCAGCATGCCAACACTGAAGCCAACACTGAAGGACACAAAAGCAGAGTTAGGGGAAGTAAGACATCTAAGATACCCAGCTATTTTCAATGCCTAAGTGATAGTCCCACTAGTGATGAATCCGACAAAGTTGCAGTGGGTGAGTTATAGTTTCTGTATCATACAGTGAGGCCCAATCTAAGTTATATTAGCATGGATTGTGCAAATAAACTTGCAATGAATGTATTTATGGATTCAGATGTGACCAAAAAAATACATTGTGGTAGGATGAAAGTAGAACCTATTTTAAAAAATGTATTAGCACCTAGAAGTGTAAGTGATTTCCTAGATGTGCTTAATGATCCAGAGAAGTGTAGCATCTTTTTTTCTGTGGCTTCAGATGAGTTGAATTTCAAGAAGAGGAAAATGTTTCCTGTAGTAGTCAGGTACTCTGAACCTTGTGATGGCATCAGAAATGAACTATCAGATTTGGGGAACAAGCAGATGAGGGTGCTAGTGGTATTCATGCTTTGACAGGAAACAGTCTTGAATCTCATTCATTAAATGTAAATAACATTTTGCCTTATAGTGCTGATAATGCTAGTGTCAATTATGATGAAATTATTGAGTGAGAAAAATAACAAAATATTTAAAGCAAACTGCACAAATCACATAATCCATAATGGTACTAAATTTGCTTCTGATGTCTTAGATGTAGACACAGAAATGATAGTTACTAAGATTTATGGACACTTTTCAGTGTCAGCATAATAAACTAATACTAAACTCCATCTGAACAGGCCATGAAGGCCCAATGGAGCCGACTGGCCGCCGTGTCATCCTCAGCCCGCAGGTATCACTGGATGCAGATATGGAGGGGCATTTGGTCAGCATACCGCTCTCCTGGCCATGTGTCAGTTTATACGAGACCGGAGCCGCTACTTCTCTATCTAGTAGCTCCTCAGTTTGCCTCACAAGGGTTGAGTGAGCCCTGTTTGCCAACAGTGCCCAGCAGACTGAATGGTCAATCATCCAAGTGCAAGCCCAGCCCAACAGCACTTAACTTCAGTGATCTGACGGGAACTGGTGTTACCACTGTGGCAAGGCTGTTGGCTTTCAGCAAAATCCAGGAAAGAATTAAGATCTTTTTTAAATTTTGTTGGTACTGATTGGTGTGCAATTTTAAGGCATGTTCCTACCAGGTGGCTGTACCTCACATCAGTTGTTGAAAGGCTAGTAAAGAACTGGGAGCCAATAATAACTTATTTTCAAAGCACAAATGAAACATCCAACACTTCAAAATTGTATTTCAGTGATGAGGATCCAAGCAAAATGTTAATTCAAATAGCATATCTTCAATTTTTTTTCTTACATTGGAAACATTATTTTGGAAACCTCAAAATATCTAGAGATTTCAGATTTTACTATGGAGTCCTGTCGCATCATTGAAGCTTTGTCAAAGAAAATTTTGCAAGGAAAGATGACTTGATTTTTGGAAGCAATACACACAAGATTTTAAATAGATTAGATCCTGTCAATCAGAAGAGAATTCAAAATAATTTTGTTGAATTTTATGATAACTTTCATACTTACATTGTAAAAAATGTAAACATTTCTGACAATGCTATAATTCAGTCTTTGCTCCCACTGTCCCTAAAGAATTCAGTTAATTTTAATGATTTTAGAACCTGCTTACTCATATTCAGGTAGACATAAATGAGGATAACCTGTACAATGAAATTTTGGTCTTTGAAAAATATAATAAATACAAAAATTGCCACCAGTGGTAGCACAGTTGAAAAGTGGGTATCCATGATGACTGAGCCTGAGGCAAAAGGAATTTTAGCCAAGAAGATAAATACGATTCTTGGGTTTCTTTCTCTGATGAATGGCAAATGGTCTGATGATAGGAACTGTTGCAATATAGATTTAATGAAAGCTGAACAACAAATAAGTGTTAATTTTTGTCACACATGTGATGAATTTGTCCAATTTGCAAGGAATGATCGCAAACTTCAGACTGCTGTCAAAAGTGTAAACAAATGTACTCTTGGTAAAAAAATTCTGTAGACCTTCAGGTTATAATTGTTATGAAGAAGTTTTTTGGTTAGTCAGTGCAACAAAACTGTTTTAAGATTTAAATAAATTGTGTTTGGCATATTAATTTTGTCTGGTCCTAGTCTCCCTTATTTCGACAAAAAAAAGTTGACAGCCCTAGCCCAGGATCTGAAGTAGTGGGAGAAGCACAGGAGGGTGTTAGGGAGAGGGTGGGGGTGGGGGGGAGATACACATGTTAGTTTTGAGGTGAATGCCAAAATAAGTTTGAGGTTCCATGACAAATGGATCTATGGATCTAGTAGGATTCAAAATGGTGGCATGTATACCAGCTGTTGAAAATTGCTCCATAAACTTAGAGTTTTTATCATCAGTGAAGTGTCACTCATTTGGTGAAATAGTGAAAACTGGTGTTACAATGTGTCCAGCAAAACGTATATGGTCTCATTAATGCTGATTTGCAAAAGTAAATTGCAATAATATACTTTCGAGTGACTGTCATCATCTGTATAATGGTTGAGAAGCTGCCACAGAGAAATGTAATGCTGAACCCGAACTAAATGTGAAAAATGAAGTATACAAAGGCCTAAAAGCAGCTAGAAAGTACATTAAAATATTAGAGAACATGATTCAGCTTCTTACTGAACCTGCTAGAGCATCAGTATTTCACCAATAACATCGTATACTGCCAACAGCATGGAAAATGAGGTAGGCTTAAATTTTTACTCTGATAGCCATGGATGCGGTCTACTGGAAATTCTCAATAATCATCGTGACTTAAAAGCCTGCAGTAGTGTTAAACCAGGTGCTCCAATGCAGGAAATTATAATGGACTTCCTAAAAAAAAAAAAAAAAAAAACCACAAATTGTTAGATCTTCTTAACTGGAGGTGCCAGTGACATGTACAGGAATGAGTTATACTGAATGCTGTGCACAACTTAAGCAAATTTCAGGACAATACTAAGAAGCAGAATGTGATTGTCATTAGCATTCCTTATAGACATAATCTCATCCCACTTCATGTGTAAACCAGCTCACAGTTTCAGGAAATATGCAAAATGTATCCAAATACAAACTGTATACATTTTCTTAGAGGGAGTACTTCATGAAACATGGGACACCTCTGAACAAAAAGGGCAAGAAATTTTCGAGTGGGAAAATCAGTGAAATGTTGGAGGGACTCAACAAACATTATGACAGCATGTCATTACCATCAGCTTCAACAGCCCATTCTTCCAAGCATAAACGCTCATCAAATACTCCTTCCATTAAAGACACAAAAGAAGCTGTGCCCGAAACCCTGTGTGAGGAAGGGAAAACTGTGATGAGCACCATACCTCCATTAGTTTTAAAGCAAGCACCGGCAGAATTATTTCCACCAAAAATACTAAAACCATCAGAAACAATTACAGCAGCAACAACAACAACAACAAAAGCAGCAGCATCTTCATCAACAGCAGAGCCACCTCTGATACCAGCAGCAGCATCAATGGTAGCTGGACAAACTCCTGCAGGAGTATCTCCACCAAAAGCAGTAAAAACACCGAGAACAGTTACAGTAACAACAGCAAATGCAGTAACAGCTCCAACAACTGCAGAGCTAGCCCTAACACCAGCAGTAAAATCAACAGCAAGAGCAACAAAACCATCTTTAGCAACAGGAGAACAATCCACAACAGCAGCAGATTCAACTCCAACATTAGCAAAACCAATACTCTCATCTAAAAAACTTCAGGCAGCAGACAGAAGCCAGTACCTCCATCCCATGTAAATGAATTTTTAGTGGAAACCAGAAAGAGAAGGAAGCCCACAAGAGAAACAGAGATACGACCTTATTTAATTTGGAAAAGCAGAGAAATCTGCAACACGCTATTTACGACTTTAAATAAAATAATCCACCAGAATGTACAGGGCCTGAGAAATAAATATCAACAATTAGATGTGTTTGTAAATGAAAGTGTGCCTGATGTGCATGCTATTAGTGAACACTGGTTATCAGATACCAAATTAGAACTTTTTAAACCTCTTAACATGGTACTACATAGTGGCGCATGATAAGTCACCTGACTGAATTTTTATCCTACAAGTATACTATTGGTGCAATACGTTTCAAATTGTGTGCTCAACTTTGTGCACTTCATAGAAATTACTCCAGATGTCACTGTGAGTTCATTGCTTCTGTTGGGAGTCCACCATTTCAGTTTGCCGTGATGGTGGACAAAGAATGGTTGACCGTCACACAAAAGATGAAGATTGTGTTACTGTTCACAGTGATGAACAGTGTTACATTGACACACAGAAGGTTTTGTGCTCATTTCAGCACAGGGCAGGCTCCCAGCCCACAGGCAATATGCAGATTACATCAAAAATTTGATGGTACTGGATCTGTTTTCGACTGTCAGAGGCCACATGCACATACCGTATGTTCAAGAGGTAAGGAGTGGAGACTGCAGATTGCAAGGTGGACAATCAGGCAAGACCAAGAGGCAGTGCTACACAACACATGGTTTTATGATGAAGCTTATTTTTACATGAACGACATTGTGAATGAACAGAGCAGTCGATTGTAAACCTCCACGAATAATCCATGTGGAAGACACCTATGGGGACAAAGTGGGTGTGTGGGTCACGATGTCAAACTATGGAATCATCTGTTTGTTCTTCTTCGATGCTACAGTAACTGGTGAATGCTGTTTTCACATGCTGCAAAACCAGTTCTTTCCTCAACTCATGGCCTCATGTCTTCCATTGCAGACACAACAGTTCATGCAGGATGGAGCATGCCCCCATACTGCCAATGAAGTACTTGATTTCCTACATGAAAGACTTGGCCTTAGGGTATTGTCAAACAGATTTCCAGAATGTTATGTAGGAGGAGGAATGTAGCTGCCCCACAGCCCAGACATTAACCCATGTGACTCCTTCCTCTGGGGGTTCTTTAAAGAGAAAGTGTACCACAGAAAACCCAAAAATGCAGTACAACTTAGGGCCATCATTGTGGAGTTTGCTGCACAATTCCTGAAAATTTGTGTCGGAAAGTTATCAGAAATGCATGTGTGCGACTTGAAGAAGTTGTAAACCAAAATGGCATTCATATAGAACATGTGATTCATTAGGTTGTATTTCCCAGCTGTATTCTTTACTTTTACATTAATAAATTACAAATCTTGTCAACAAAAAATGTATTATTCATGGAATAAATCAGGTGAATTATCATGCGCCACTCTGCAGCTCATAAGTTTTGCAGATCTTCCATCAGAGGTGTGTGTGTGTGTGTCAGTGTATGTAAAAGGCACATTTTATTTTAATCCTGTAAATATAAGTAAATATTCATTAGAAGGGACAATTGAATTATGTGCAGCATGTATAAACACACCAAATAATGAAATTTATGTTATATGTTTATATAGACCACCAGGTGGAAACTTTGAAGTTTTCATAACAAAGTTTTGTGACATGATAGAGAATGTTTTTATCACACACAAGAAAAAGTTAGTAATTATAGGAGATTTCAACATAACTGTATTAGCAGATAAGTTACACACTAGACTATTCAAATGTACTCTGCTTGAATATAATGTAAGATACCTGATCAACACTGCGACCAGAGAGACTGGAACATGCCAGACTGCATTAGATAACATAATCACTGTTATACATCTTTATGATCTTACATCTTGTCTTACTATAAGTGCTTTGTCAGGCCACCACGCAGTAGAACTAGGTGTGAACACGAAAAAGGTTCCTACACACAGTTGCTATAGATGTATTAGGATGAATACAGACCAAAATATAATTAATTTGAATAACATGGTAAGCAATGTAGATTGGACCAGTATTATAATGACACATTGTATTCTTCACGGGTTTGCTGTCGGATCACATTGTGCAAATTCCACAATATTTCCTTGGAGCAACTGTCCGACTTCTTCAGGTGGTTCAACCTTGCTGGTGGCTAGGTATGACTGATGGTATCCACCCATTGATGCCCTGTTTCTAGAACATGCATGCAAAGAATGCACAGGTGTGGAAATCACGCATGCACAATGATTTGCAGTTAGATGGTGCCATATTCAAACTCCCTATGCAGAAAATCACAAAGTGGCTCTCCTGCGTGTGAGCTGTACGCTGCATTTGCCAACAGTGTGGCATACATTACTAACTGATGGCCATACTAGACCAATGTTATGACGAGCCTGTTATCGAAGAATTTTGATTTTCGTGTCGTGATTTAATAGCAGCCACTGTAGGCTTCCAAGCTGAGCTCAGTTGAAATCCTGTATCCATGTTGATGAGATTATTAGCTGTATGGATATATATTGCTTCTTTAATGATGCAATCCCAGAAAGATGATGCCAGGGATAAAACTTCCATCTTTTCATAAATCATCTGATGTCCTGTATTCAGACAGTGTTCCGAAATTGCCAACTTTTCTGGTTGACAAAGGCATATATGACGTTGATGTTCATCACAGCATTTTTGTACTGTGCAGCATGTATGGCCTATACACGCTGGCCCACATTGGCAAGGAATCTTGTACACAACACATTTCCTCAGGCCAAGGTCATCCTTAACCAAACCCAACAGGTTTCTCAGTTTAGCAGATGGTGGAGAGACACACTTAATTCCATATTTCTGATGACTCTTCTGATTCTTGATGACATGGCACCAAAATATGGCAGAAAGGCCAAAGTGTTGGGTGTCTTTGTATCTTTATTCTGCTCCACAGATTGAACTCCTGCGCCTGAATCCATTACGTATTTCTCTCTCAGAATAGCCATTTTGTCAGAACACTGTCTTGAAATGTTGTATTTCACTCAACATGCTTTCAGGATCACTTACCACGTGTGCTCTATGAACTAACGTACATAATGCACTACCGCATTGTGCAGGATGATGGCAGCTTGTGGCTGGCAGATATAGATCAGTATGCATTGGCTTGCGGTAGACACCGTGTCCCAAAGTTCCATCTGCTTTCCTTCATACCAAAATATCAAGAAAAGGTAAAGTACCATCTTTTTCCACTTCCACTGTGAAGTTTATATTCGGATGAAGTGAATTCAGATGCTGAAGAAATGTAGGTAGAGTATCAAGTCCATGTGTCACCATTGGGGCCTCTCATAGGCAAGTGCGACCATCACATTCAAAACTCTGAAGATTTCATAGGTCACCTGAAAACTCTTAGATTGCAATCATTGGATCTCCTAGTAAGTTTTGTTGTTATGTTTTTATTTTCAAAGTGCCATTGCAGGTCTCTTCGGAGCTCATTATTAACAAGTTTGAGGGGTACATAGTAGCATTATATAAACATGTGCTTACTTCAACATACTTCTTATTTCATGACCAAAGTTTTGAACAAGTAGACAGTGTTACCATGGGAAGCCCTCTGTCTCCTTTGGTGGCCAATTATTTTATGGAGGACTTTGATGACAAAGCACTACAGTCAGCCACTCACAAAGCCTCTTGTTTTCTGCAGTATGTGGATGATACATTTTTGGTGTGGCCACATGGACTTGATACTCTACCTACATATCTTCAGCATCTGAATTCACTCCATCCGAATATAAACTTCACAGTGGAAGTGGAAAAAGATGGTACTTTACCTTTTCTTGATGTTTTGGTATGAAGGAAAGCAGATGGAACCTTGGGACACAGTGTCTTCCGCAAGCCATCGCATACTGATCTATATCTGCAGGTCACAAGCTGCCATCATCCTGCACAATGTGGTAGTGTATTACAATTCTGAGGCAAATATATTTTGCACTATTTGAATCTCATCTAAGCTATGGGACAGAGGTATGGGGATTGAGTGATAAAGGTAATATGAATAATGTTCTTATCCTACAAAAGAAGGCACTTAAAATTAAGGGAAAGAAATGTGCCAGGGAGTCCTGCAGAAATTTGTTTAAAGAATTTAAAATACTAACCGTTTATAACCTGTACATACTTAAGATGATCTTTATGGCAGTAAACATTAACAAAACACTTAATAAAGAAACACATGAACACAACACTAAAGGGAGAGAGAGACCGCACAACATCTCTCACAGAACAACACTTTATGAGAAAGGCCCTCACAATGTATACAGGCATAAAACTACTGAATTCCTTCCATCCTAATATCTCCAAATTGCCCATTATAGAACTAAAAAAAATAAATTAAAATTATGGCTACTAAACGATCCTGTGTATTCAATAGATGAGTTTCTAGATTTAGTACACTTGTGTGATGGAAGACATCTACCTAAAAATATATGACTCTCAGATCTAAGACTGTGTTACAAACTGTAAATATTTGAATCCCAGAATTGAAGACTGTGTCACAAACTGTAAATTACTTAATCAATGTATTGCAATAGCAAATTGGTTTTATGTGTAATCCATATATATTAAATTGTTATCTCAACTAAATTTAGAAACAGTGTAGATAATAATGCCAGGCAATAATATGTAACTGTAGTAAGGAAGACTTTGACTTATCCAGGAGACTGGAACAAAGAAAACTTTTTTTTGTAATCAGTTAATGTTGGATCAAAATAAATAATGCTACAAGCCAATACACATTACATATTTAGCTTCAGTCAAATATTTTTATGCCATTGGTGTGGTGGGTTGACCGTTTTGTTATTTTGACTGGGAGTATTTAGAGTGAATATAATATCTTCTGTTTTACTGTCATTTTTCTGCAATACATACGCCTGAAACTAAGTGGTACATCTCTCCAACACTACCACCGTAATGTGGTGTACATTTCAAAGATTGGTGTCAAATGAGATGACTGTTGTGTCACCTCAATAGTTCACATTGCAGAACTGTGGGTACATCATCTGTATCAATACTGTACAACAAAGATCCAAGAACAGACCGCGTGAAATTGGGTGAAATCTGTGCTTGTGGCTGTAACTATACTTGTGAATCTGTTTTCTTACTACTAATGCTTTACAAGGAATCATTTTATAAGTGGAAGACAATCTCAATTTTCATTATTTATTTTCCTGATTACAGAATGAGATTTTCACTCTGCAGCGGAGTGTGCGCTGATATGAAACTTCCTGGCAGATTAAAACTGTGTGCCCGACCGAGACTCAAATTTGGAACCTTTGCCTTTCGCGGGCAAGTGCTCTACCCCTCGAGCTACCAAAGCACGACTCATGCCTGGCCTCACAGCTTTACTTCTGCCAGTATCTCGTCTCCTACCTTCCAAACTTTACAGAAGCTCTCCTGCGAACCTTGCAGAACTAGCACTCCTGTAAGAAAGGATATTGCGGAGACATGGCTTAGCCACAGCCTGGGGGATGTTTCCAGGATGAGATTTTCACTCTGCAGCAGAGTGTGCACTGATATGAAACTTCCTGCGAATGGCAAAGGTCCCCAGTTCGAGTCTCGGTCGGGCACACAGTTTTAATCTGCCAGGAAGTTTCATATTTTCCTGATTGACTAAATTGCATTGGTCATAGTGGATTGTCTTCTACTCCACAGTGGCAAAGTTTTCTGATGAAAATATTGTGGGGCACCATAACAAATGTGTTCCTTAGATCCAACATTGTTGCAAAAATTATTTACTATTATTGGAAACAATTGTGCACCTTAGTTATCATGCTTTCAACTGCTTGGATTGTAGAAAGGCTGGACCAGAACTAATATTATAAGGAGCTAAGTATATCATTAGATTCAAATGTTGGTTTACCTATTCATGCGCACAGTATTCTATTATTTTTGGTACTGCAGGTGTAAGTGATGTAGGTCAATAATTATCTGTAGGCGCTACATCTCCTTTCTTGTGAACTAGTTTAACAACAGATATTTTCAAACATTCTGGAGATGTGCCTTCATTTAAAATCTTATTAATTGTTTTAACAACTATGATTACAATACCTTTGGAGATATTTAGTAACATACTATGAGAGGTCATAATAGTCCTCTTCTCTAGTGTTACTGAGCTTAGCTACTGATCATCTTCTCTGTCATTAGTCCTGTGAAAGTTGACAAGGTGTTACAGTAGTGACTAGTTTCTTTCACAGCAGCTATGGATTCTGTATTTGTCTTTTACTGTCATAGAGAATTAGTACTTGTGGCTGTAACTATGTTTCTGATACTGCAGTGCTAATGTTATTAATGTTTTACAGTCTTGGGTCTTGAATTATAATGGCCAATATTACTCCACACCTCTTTTAAAATTTTAATTTTCTTTGGTGCTAGTTAGAACACACTTCTAAACTGGACTTTTTCCTGTTGTTCTTATCATTTTTGCATAAAAATACTTTAGTTTAAATACTGGTAATTATTTTCAGAAAATGTATTGCAGATTATTCACAGAAATAGAGAAACAGTTAAATTTCCTTAAAGATTCTATATACAGGAACAGAGAGAAATTAAATACATCATTATAAAAATTGCTGTAAATGTATTCCATGTAGACCATAATGAAAGGTTCCTTTAACAAAAAGTCTAGTTTGAGGACACGCAAATTCATGTTTTGATGAAGGTATTTTTCTTTCAGAGGATCTCTCACATTTGTAAGTACTGCATGGAAGTAGAATATCTGATTACATGTACCATTTCTTCAATTTTACTCCTCCAGTAAGTCCTAAAGTCTTTCTTTGCACCACAAAATTCTTTTTATTCAGGCATGTAATGACCTTTAGAGAACAGCATAAAAATGACATAAAAATAAGACCACACACATACAATTTTCCAGACAAGTTTTGTGCCAACAGTTTCCATGAAAATTCATTAATCAGCAGCTCCTTCCAAAAATTTTCAATATTTATATCCAAACTGAGATCATTCTAGAATTAAATATTAATGTTTTGCGCTGTCTTCTGCTCAAGTGTATCTGTCAGAACACTACACTTTTTATATTGTTCTCATTATTTCATTTGTACCAAAGTAAAGGTAATGGTAACTATTCACCATATCATCATGTCATTGAGCAAGTGACACGCACATAAACAAGACTGAAAATATTTCTGGGCTTTCTGGCAGTGTCCTTATTTGGTGATAACTAATATAAAAGAAACAAACAGACACATTCTTGGCTGCATTGTCCTGACACTGGAGTCAGGCCAGTTCAGTTGACTGAGATAATGTAGCTGTGTGTATGTGTGTGTTGTCTGTGATGGGTTGGTTCTGTATACTGCTTGGAAGTTTTTACTAACATGCCTATGAGCATACATCACTCCACACCAAATAGAAGAAGAAATGAACCACAGACCAGTATAAGTGGAATGTTTCTTCTATTTTGCAAATACTGATCTAACCTCATATGGGTATGTATTTCATATTGAATTTTCCATTCGTGTATAAATTTTGTATTACTGATTTATTTGGTAATTCTTAATGTCTTCCAACAGTTATGTTGTTTGCTGTTATAAACTGAAAACAGCTGTGACATTAATGTTTGACTTGAAGTCATCACTAAACAATAGAAATGACAACAGTTACCTCACAGAACTTCAATGACCTATTTGGATAGATAAAAAAAACCTACTCACCAAGCAGTGGCAGAACACACACATAAAAGAAGCTCATAATTAGGAAAGCTTTCAGAGCCAGTGGCACCTTTTTCAGGCATAAGGGTTGAAGGGGAAGGAAGAGGGGTGAAGGAAAAGGACTGGAGAGGTGTAGGTAATGGCTTAGATTTCGGGAAAGTCACCCAGGACCATGGGTTAGGGGAAATTTACTGCATAGTATGAGAAGGAAAGACTGATTGTTGGGGACTGGACTTTCCCAAAACCTATTCCTTTCCCTAGACCTCTCCAGTACTTTTCCTTTATCCCTCTTCCTTCCCCTTCAGCCTGAAGAAGGAGCTACTGGCTCCAAAAGCTTGCCGTATTATAACTTTCTTCTATTTGTGTGTTCTGGCACTGCTTGGTGAGTAGATTTCGCATCTGTCCAGTAAAATTATTTTGTCAAAAATTGATTGTTTTCATATTTAATGACCTGGTTTTCACAATGTTTAGTTAGTCTTCTCTTGTAGGTAAATGACACTGAAGTGTTGTTTGTGCCAGTTGTGGGTCTATTTTGTTACTAGTTTTGATTACATGTTTTGGTAGTATTGTGGTACTTTCTCTCTTTCTAATTTGTAACAGTAGTTTGTTTTATAATGTTTCAGATTTTCGAATAAAATCAACATTATCCATGATGAAAACTCCCATACGATAGATGATGGTAACTGGATGTGGAATGAACTCCATGTGTGAACATGACAACCTTGTTGCCTCAATCTCATCAAGGAGAGCTATCAGAAGTATGGAAAAAATACGTGATGGTCTTCCTAAGGAGGCAAAAATTTATCATAAATGATTTAATTTGAACAATTTCATGATGTTGATGACAATAAGTGTATGTATTACTTTTTTTTGTATGCATGTAAGGAAAGATGTCATTGATACAAAGTCACCTGGTGGGTGATTGTCTATGACTGTCATAGAATGACTTTCGCTTTTTACTGTCTACTTTGTTTCATCATCATTGTCATATGTACTATATAATTTTACTGAATGTAGTACATCCATAAACATGAATGTTTTATTGGTGTGAAAATATCATCTCACTGAAGCCAAATGCTTTTCATATTAATTCTTCCATTTGTTGGTCAAATTTGTTTTCCTTACCTCTATTCTTTCATTTATTGATCATGTTGTTTAAATCAAACATAAAATGATAATTTTCTAAGACACTGATTAGTCAATGAATATGTACCACCATATATTCCTTATTAAAAACTAGATTAATTTATTTATTTGGTTAATCAAATCTTATATGTACAAGATCTATGAAGATTTTGGACAAACTTAAAATTTTTAGAACAGAACTTCACCTTACAATATGTGATACGAATTTTAAGCCATAAATTACACAACAATGATGAACAGATTAGATTATTTGTGACAACACACTAATAGCTGAGCACAGCATAGCTCATCAGACTAGATCACAATTAAGAAAATTAGTCAACTGCACATGAGCAATACTAAATATTAAAAATAAAACACAAAAACATAACAGCACAATCCAGATCAATTATACACCATTACAAAAATTTATGTACATACTATAGTACAAGTACAAGAACATTTAGGTCAAATTCAGTGTAGATATTCATTAACCCCCGAATAAAACGAATGCATAAGTAAGATTTTTTTTTCTTTATTCCTAAATGCATTTATACTGTCTGTAATTGATTTCAGTATTTTATTGTAGAGCACACTACCCATATTTCTAACACCAAGCAAATTTTTGGTCAGTCTTTGACTGTTAAGGTGAATGTCTGCACTAGTAGGAGTATTTTGATCATGAATAGATTTATTGGTCTGAAACAAATGCAAATTCTTACTAACAAAAGTTACAGTTTTTATATATTAATGCAGGGAACAGGCAGTATTTTCAGTTCCCTGATAACAGGGATAGTGGAGGTATGGGGAGATGACATCTGTCTCATTATCTTCAAGAGCCTCTTCTGCATTACAAGAATTTCTCCAAATACTGATCCCCACAATGGGATACCACATGAGAGAACTGAGTGTATTAAACGAAAAAGTGTTTTTAGGATGGAGATATCACATGACTGATAAAGAATAGGGAAAGCATAGCAATTATAATCATTTTTCTTTAGTGGCTATTCTCTGTGAATATTCCACTGTAAGTTATTGGCTATCCACACACCAAGAAATTTGATCTCATTGACTTGCTCTATTGTTTCATTGTCAATTAGTATGGGCTCCATGTAGGCAGGTTAATTTTTGGAGGCACTGAAAAGTATATGAGCTGTTTTACTTTTGTTTAATAGTAGTTTGTTTATGTGTACACAAAAATTTAGTCTGTTGATAGAATCTGTTATTACATTCTTAACAATCTGGAGAGATGGACTATGAAAAAGTAGATTTGTGTCACCTGCAAACAATGTAAATAAGGCATTAGGCAGATTCTGAGCCAAGTCATTGATAAATAGCGGGAAAAGTAAAAGCCCTAGGACTGAACTTTGAGGAACACTACACCTAATCATAGTTTCATTGGATAGAACTCTAAAGCTATCTTTGTCTGAGAATTCAACCACCTGTCTCCTTTTACTGAGGTATGACTGAAACCACATATTAAAAATGTCTCTAATGCCAATAACTTCTACTTCTTAGTGATTGACTAAGTCAAAGGATTTAGTCAGGTCTACATAAAGACCAGAAACAGAATGTTTAACATTAAAAGCACTTAGAGCTTGATCAGTAAAGGAAAATAATGCATCATTTATGGACCTGTTCTTGCAAAAACCAAACTGATGTTCTTTGAGTAGGCAATACTTATCAGAGAATGTAATTACATAGGAACACATTACTTTTCTAGGACCTTTGATATGGCAGAAAGAATGGAGATTGTGAAATTTAAAATATCCCCAACAAATTAAAATTAAATCTTCATTCCATGTTATTTCAGCTGGCCAATTGCCAGTCATTTTCAGATGAGTCATCAGAGACTAAAAATGATGTTCTCTGCTCCACCTTATATATTTATTGATCAATCACTGTTCTGTCTGAAGAGATTTTGGGATTGTAGCTGGTTGTTGTAAACTTCACTCCACGATATTTCGATTGGACCCCTGCCAGTTGTCTTCAGGTGGGCCATCAAAGAGAGACAAACACATTCTATACTCCACCATATATATTTATTGACCAATCTCTATTCTGTTTCAAAAGATTTTGGGATTGCATGCAGCTGTTATAAACTTCACTTCATGATATTTCAACTGTGTGCCTGACAGTCATATTCAGGTGAGCCATCAGAGACGTTGTCTGCTCCTCCTCTTTAACAAAGCAATAACTTTAGCAGTTTTGAAAACAACTGGGAAGGAGCCTGTAATCAGGGAACTGTTAATTAGGGAATTATAATTTCTAGAGCAAGATTTTTTAACAAAAAATCGGATTTGCCATCAATGCAAGATGAATATTAGTCACTAAATAATAATCTCTTGGTCAGTTTCTCCTTGTTTGTAGAGCACTGCTGTCTGTTTGTAAAGTTTTAATACAGGGCATTAAATGTATCATGTCCACATTTAAAATGACCTTAAGTGAATATCTGTTTCAACAGAGACAAAAACTCTGTTTCCTACTTATGCCATTCAGCTGCAATCTGTCTGAAAGTGAATATATCACAGAACTATTAATAATTTACAAAGGAAACTAGTTATCTGTGAAGAAGTTAGTATTACAATTACAGTACCAGCAACTCTTCTCAGACGAAAATGTGACAACATGCTGGCCATTTACTTGTTTTCATTTTATTTTATTTTAATTTTTTTTACCAACATATTTACAGTGATTTATAATTTACACACACACACACACACACACACACACACACACACACACAAAATCACAAAATCATACTATTACACACTTATTAATTCGTTTAAGGAGCAGAAGGAATGATAAACATATATAATTTCAGTTTGTGTTTGAAGTTCATTTTACCATGCATTAAGTTCTTTATATCACTGTGCAGGTGGTCAAGAATTTTTATAGCTGAATACCTTACCCCTATGACAACAAACTTCATAAGGGTATACTTGGACTGTGAGACTGTTGTCAGTGCACCTGACTGTTTAACGAGCTATCTACAAGAGGTCCTAGAGTGCACACCACATCTTATCCTTATGACATAGTTCTGTGTAACAAACACTTTTTGTCTCAATGAGAAGTTACCCAGAATAAGATGCCATATTACATTAATGTATGAAAATAGGAAAAGTAGGTCAATTTTGTGCATTTTTGTCTCCAAAAACTGATATTATCCATAATGCAAAAGTTGCAGAGCTAAGACATTGAGGATGATCTGTAAATCTATAATGTATGATGTCCAGTTAAAATTCTTGTCAGTATAAACAATTTTGAATGCTCTGATTCATTTATTAATTTGTCCTCGAGTATTAATTATAATTGTGTGCTCAGGATTTGTGCTGTACTAAGTTGCATGTATTATCTTTTATCCAAATTCAGTGACAGTCCATTTGGAGAGGCGCAGTTATTACAAGAATGGACAACTTTGTCACTATGAAAATTATTTACTACAGCAGAATAAAGATTTACAAATCTAAAACTGAAGTGTTTAAATTATTGGCAGAATGTATTGTTTCAAAGAAACTTACTTAAAGTATGCTTCATTTTATGGGGATTCTCAATTTCCTGCCATAGGTCCTTAGGCATCACACTGGTGGCTTTTCTGTAAGAATTCACAAACACACTCTTGACCCTAACCAAGAATGAATAGTTTAAATGAAAATTATTTTTATAATTTCTTGCATCCATGTGTATTGCACAGTTAATCTGAAGGCACTATCAAAGAAGATACCTGTGATGATATTCCCTTGGCAGTGAGACAGCATGTGTCTACTCATTTTTTGTGCATACTCTATGAGGATTTTGTAAATAAAATTGTGGCAACTATCGACTAAAAACATTACCCCTACTATTTGACTTCCATTCTCTTTGACCAATGTTGTTTGCTTTACTTCTGTTCATGGGTTTTTGCATACTTGTTCACTGTGCTGTTGTCTCAAGTGTACAAAAGTGCTTTATGATTAATTACATTTGGTGAGTTCTGACTCCCTCATCACATGACCAAGGAACAGAGTTTGCTACAAAGATAAAGACATGGCAGATCAGAGCTTGAAGAATGATACAGGCCTTGGGAAACAGTTTGCTGTTAAGTGCACTACTAGAGAACACCTTCAGGGTGACTTAAGGTTTCAGCTCACCACAGACTGAAACTATTCCTTTCAAACTCCACACCAGCTGTGCACTGACCATGTGTTGTTGTCTTGAGTGTGAAAACTGGTTTGATGCAGATCTCCATGCTAGTCTAACCTGTGCAAGCTTTTTCATCCCTTTATAACTACTGCAGCCTACAGCCAGTTGAACCTGCTAACTGTAATCAAGTCTTGATATCTCTTTACAGCTTTTACCCCAAACACTTCCCTCCATTATCAAATTGATAATTCATTTATGCCTAAAAATGTGTCCTATCAGCTGATGCCTTCTTCTAGTCAAGTTACAATACAAATTTCTTTTTTCTTCAGTTCGATTCAGCAGCTCTCTCTTTTAATCCCACCTGATGAATTGACAGATGAAGGGATATAATTATGCATATGTCCAGCAAGGTTGATAAGCAAGGCCCAGAATGATACATCCTTCAGTGCCAGGTCATGCAGTTCAACAACAGTGGCAGATTTGAGGTCTACCATGGACCATCTTGGCCTCACTTGCCTCAACTCCCTGATGTGTAGTACATGGTCTTCAGTCAACTCTTTTGTGATAGCCTTGCAATACTTGGCTATTTTCTGGACATTGATTTGTACTTTGTTATTCCCTGCTGTTGATATTTAACTTACACAGGCACATTGTTTTCCTAAAGTGGTGCTGTCTCATTCTCTTTTTGAGTACACATCATGCCTTCAGTAAGTGAAGTAATGGAATGTTCAAGCACAGAATGAATGGTTTGTATTTGAGTGTCCCCAGCTGGCTGAACTTAGTGTGTTCTCCAGTAATAATATTTAAGTTATTCAGTAAATGCCCAGAGTACTTAATGATCAAGAGGTATTCACCTCCAGAACGCTTTGTTACTGTTGAGTTCAAGAAAAGTCAGCCCATATAGTACTATGTGATTTATTTATATTTAACTGGTGTTATTGAAGAAGCATACATACAGTAACTGCCTTATTAGGTATTTAATTTACCCATTTAATCCTTAGCATTCATACGTAACACCACATTAAATAAACTTCTATTATCTTGTTGACTGAACTATTTATTGTAGTGTGGGATTTGGGTGGAGTGTCAATTGGGTTAGGGGTTGTACAGATGTAGGCTTAATTTTAGTTTTATTGAACATAAAATATTCTTCTTGACAACTGACAAATAGTTATATAATTGGACTTAGTTTGTAGCCTAATTGTAGTTACTGTACAAGCAATAAATCAGGAAACAGTTTTCTGGCTTAGTCAGGCTTTCTTACATGGTACTCAACTAAATCTAGATCTACTGCCACTCCCAACAACAACTACTCACTTTAGCAATGCTGGTATCAACCCACTAAAATACATCCTAAACAAATTTCATACTCAAAACAGAGCCTGCATCCTTTCTACATCTACATCTACATCCATACTCTGGAAGCCACCTGACGGTGTGTGGTGGAGGGTACTTTGAGTACCTCTATTGGTTCTCCCTTCTATTCCAGTCTTTGCTGTACACTAAATTGTGTAACTCAACTGAGCAAAATACCACTGTTGGTTACTAATGATCCTTTTGTAATCTAGAAGCCTCTGTCTGCATCTCCTGTAGCACTCTGTCCTCCTGCCCAGGAACCTACACCAACCACCCTCCTAGATTGTTTGTGTCCTCACAGTGGCAATGCCCCACGCTGACCTTTAGTGAAGTCTGTAAAAAAATCTACATGGGACAGACAGGAAGAAATTTTAAAACTAGGTTCCAATAACATACCACAGGAATAGCACACAATAAATCGCTATTTGGACAGCACCTAGATGCCGAGAAACACACAGAAATTAATATAGAAGAAAATGTAGGGGTATTGCATGTTGCCCAGAAGGGACCCATGATGGACAACTTGGAAAATTTAGAGATCTTCCTTCACAATAAACAGGATACAATGGCAATTCTTAATGAGCAAATAGAAAGCTGTGATAATAATTATTTTGAAATCTTATTAGTTCATGACTATACTGCATCTCCTTCTCAGCTATATTAATATTGTATGGCTATGTATATTGATACTACTTTTATTATAGTATTTTAATTTTATGATGAAGACCTACAAAGTTTAAAGATTTCCTTATATAAGTCCTAAAATATTAATATATAATTCAGAAACAACTTTGTGGATGAGTACCCATAATACAACAACTTATGTGGATCGATGGCAGCATGATGAAGGGAGGATTGTGGTACACCACACTATGATATCAAATGCCATGCTACAGGAGACGACATGTACGAGGAGGCTACTATGACAATGGAATCCTAGCCAAATAGGCAAAGGGGCACTTGATATACTTCTTCATCTAATCTGTTAATTTTATAATGGAGAATACACTGATTTTGAAGTTTTTTACTAATTACTAGGAACAACTGTTATTAATAGCACCCAAAACACAACACAACAAAGATAACACTGCAGCAGAAGACCACATGGATTGACAACAACACAACGGAAGAATAGTCATGGTACGCCATTACCATAACAACGAACGCCGCGCAAAGATGGTGTTACAGCAGATGACTTATACAAAGCAGCTACCATGATGACAGCGTCCCAACCATACAGGCTAGGGGGTGCTCGATATATACTGTCACCCATGGCAACAGCGTCCCTACCACAAAAGATAGAGGGCTCTGGTCTATCCACAAATGATGTGAAAAATGAATGGGACAACAGTTACCTGAATTTTAAATAATTGTAAATTTCTCGAGGTTTAATTAGTTATATTTATTATTATTATTCATTATGTTTAATTTACAACTGGAACAAACTTGAAAATTTATGATTTCTTGCTTAAGCGTGTAACTACTGTTGGTCACCATGGAGGGTGTTACCATCTGCCTACATGTTGTTGGCCATTATTTAAGTCCATGCAGAGAGCCAACCATGCATAGTTACCAATCGTGCACAGGCAGGGTGATGACTCTAGCGAGTGACCAAATAGGTACAAAAATCTGTTTATTTATGTAACTTAACTAATTACTTGTAGATTATGTACATGATTACTTACTAATATTATAACTTTACAATGTAAATTGCCCTGAAGATGACCCCATCGCCGGTTGAAACAGGCTGGTGGCAAAATAAATAATGTGATTGTGACTGTCATTTTAAATAATTGATTATAAGAAAATTAATCACTGTTTATCTCCATACAACTATATTGTCAAAAGGGAAAAAAAAAACCTTCACTTTGACCACTGGTAGGCTTCCCGACGCCAGCCGTGTGGTCATCACAGGCACTCGCTTTCAGGAGATGTGTACATGGTGGTAACAGAATGACCGACTGACTTCCTTCCACCTTGTACTGCCCCACCCAACCTTAGAGCCGTGCTAGCTGCTACAAATGTCACTGACTGTGCCCCCAAGCCAAGCAGGATCACAAGAGCAGCACTGGTGGAGCTAGCTGGTCTGTGCAGGAAGGAAGACGTGCCATGAATTACAAACTCATGGCACATTATCACCCATATTTCACACCCATAGAAGGCTGTGCTCCAGACAAATAACTTCAAAGAAAGACTTTCTAGTATCTAGCTTTATTTTGATGTTAACAAATTCCTCTTTTCTACAAATATTTTTCTTGGTATTTCCAGTCTGCATTTTATATCCTGTATAGTTTGGCCACCACCAGTCATTTGGCTGTCCAAACAGGAAAACTCACCTACTACTTTTAGTTTTTTTTATTTCTAGTCAAATTCATTCAGCATCACTTGACTTAACCCAACTACACTCCATTGCCCTTGTGTTACTTTTGATTATGTTCATCTTACACCTTCCAAACCACTGAACTGCTCTTCCAAGTTCTTTGCCACCTCTGACAGAATTACAATGTCATCATCAAACCTCAAAGAAATAAAAACTTTGAGTTTTAATTCAGTTTCCAAATTTCTTTTTGATTTCATTTCCTGTGAGCTCTTTTCTTATCTACTGCTTCCCTTTCATCTTATCCAACTTTACAACTGCAATGTGGTTCCTATACAAGTTGTAGATAAACTTTAGCTCTGGTACCTTCAAGCTTTCTCTAAATCTACAAATTCTATTAATGTAGGTTTGCCTTTGTTCAGCATAGCTTCTAAGCTAAGTCATAGGATGTTTAATAACCACAGTGAACATGCAAATGAAAGATATGGATGTATCAATGTGCATAACACTGGCCCTGTCAGGTGGGGAAGCCAACGATGTTGCAGGTCAGTCACATGTCATTCCATGGCATGCCAATATAAGGCTACCCACATGTGGCTCACTGTTACTTTTCCTTCATTAGTGGCAGTTATCAGACTTGACTCCACGAAGTGAATTACAACCACTGCTGCTGTTTACCTGGACTGAACTGGACATGTGCTGGGATATTGTTTACTGTCCTTTAAAATTACTGCATGAATAAAGTAATGTGCCTGTTATCTGCAGGCCAGAAGCTCAAATAACACTGCTGTGTTGTGCTTCTATTTGAAAAGTGTGCAGTTTCCAATACTGTAAGACTTATTTAGAACGGTGTTTAGTATTATAACTGTGAAATGTTTTGTAACATTTTACGGGCTTATGTTCATTTACAAAATCCATGATTATAGCTCAGTGCTGGACTTCTCTTGCATAATCAATATGAAGCACATCTATCTATCTATCTTCTCAGCAATCACAGTCCCTGCAGACCACGCGCTGCATCAATGATCTGCTTCCACCACCTTCTATCTCTTGCAGCCTCCCTCCACCCTGTGGAAATTCCTAATGCTGTGATGTCCTTGTCTATGTCATCTTTCCACCTTGTACGAGGTCGGCCCTATGGTATTGTTGCCTGGAGAGTTCCTTCAAATGCTTTCTTGGTGATCCTGTTGTTTTCCATTCTGGCCACATGCCCAGCCCATTGCAGTCTCCTACTTTTTAATTTCTGGAAGATAGTGGGTTGCTTCATTAATTGATATATTTCATTGTTATTTTGAATTCTCCATGTGCCATTCTCCAACACAGGTCCCCAGATTTTTCTCATTACTTTTCTTTCGAAAACATTCAGTTTTTCTCTTTCATTCTTTGTAAGCTTCCAGCTTTCTGAACTGTATAGTACTATGGGGCAGATAATAGTGTTGCATATCATCATCTTTCTGGTGATTGACAAAGCTTTACTTTTGAGTGGGTTGCTTAGTGAGTACAGACATCTTGACCATGAGGCTATTCTTTTATTCATATCCATTGTTATGATATTTTTACTGTTGAAACATGATCCAAGATATTTAAACTGGAGAACTTTTCTTAAATTAGAATGTTGGTCAATTTCAAAGTATGGATTTGGGTTTATGACTCGACCTATTTCCATATATTCGGTTTTCTTTTGGTTAATCAAAGGCCTGATTTTGCTGGCACTGTGACTGAGTGATCTGTACATGTCATTATGAAGCACATAACAGATAAAATTGGTTTGGTGGCAGTACATTTACAATTAGTAACACTTATCTTTCATTTAGTTCAGACATCGGCAATGAAGATATATAACTTGTGTGTGTGTGTGTGTGTGTGTGTGTGTGTGTGTGTGTGTGTGTGTGTTTGTGTTTGTGTGTACAGTCCACAGCTCTGCAGAAGGATTTGTTCAAAAGCTAATGAAGTTCTCCATCTTGTTTATTTGCCTTTCAAAAGCTCACTACCTCTTTCAGTGAATGAATGACCTTACTCTTTCAATTATTTATGTTGTACCATGACTTCCCACTAGCATATTACAAGAAAAACAGGTAGATATCTATGGGCACAAACTGGATCAGGCTTGTAGTGTGTTTGAGGCATGGGAGTTTTTTTAAACAGGTGTTAGGCTCTTCATTTTATGTCATTACGTTGTACCAACAAGCTGAACACATCATTTTCATTTGCAAAATTCAGACATTTAATTACAGATTTATTTTAGGAGTAAGGATTGCAGGAATAATGATTATGTGTGTGATCCGGTCACAATTTTTTATTTAGCTTTCTAATTACAATATAGATTTAAAGTGTTTGCATGATTATTCTTTAGATATTGTAAGTAAAAGCTTTGATGTTTTATTCATGTATTACCTGTTTGGAGTGTTCATAGTTAGCTGAGCCACCTCAGACCAACTAAGGACACATTTGCATACTTCTTATTCTTCGTGCCATAAACATTAGTTTTTTTTGGTGGTGGTGATTGTGGAACCTAGCATGAGCACAGTTTTTGATACTGCAGACAGTATTGGATGGAATGTGCACTGCCTACTGAGATGGACATACGTTGACTGATGTCGATAACACTCTTAGGGGTTGGTTTACTCACCGTATCAGGCAATCTGTCGCAGCATAAGTCCTGGAGACAGTTACTGTAAATTCCAACTTCAGAAAAGTTAAAATTAAAAATCATCTTGTATTATGTTATTTTAAATACATTTATTATACTTTCAAACCATAGTTAAAGCATTATTACAGAGGCAAACAATACTTACAAAACAAAAGGAGCAGCCACATGCTCACTGCTCAAAATCCAAAACCAGACTGATTCCCCCTGCCAACATGACTGTCACTCATTATATTTTTTTAGAAATCTCAAACAATCCTCTGCATTGTTTAAGATGTACATTTGATTAATTAACAATTAAACTTCATAAAAAATGAAAATACATATCTAAATGTATTTCTGCTTAGAACAGTAAGTAAACCACGATATTAGTACATGTCTATTATTTCTTTCGAGGGTAAACTCTTACATAAGAAATTACAGTAATACATCTATATTCCAGCATTTTGCTGGACAGAGTAAATGACAAATACAATGCTGTATTGGTTAACCAAGTAATAAATGTGAGATCCAACAGCTGACTTATCAGTACCTCTAGTATCTGGGTTTCATCAAACATATTCAATTACCTACACACATAATTTGGAAACCTGTGACATATCTGAGACATATTCGTGAAAATTACTAAAGCGAGGTACAGAATTACTGTGTTCCTCTGAAATCTGTTGCTATTCAAACTTAAATTATTATATAAATATAACAATATAGAGAGAAGGTAGCAAAATGCATTGAATACAGCATATATATTATATATGCTGTATTCAATGCATTTTGCTACCTTATATATATATATATATATATATATATATATATATATATAAAGCACTGGCACGTCGATAGACACACAAACATACACACAAAATTCAAGCTTTCGCAACAAACGGTTGCTTCATCAGGAAAGAGGGAAGAAGAGGGAAAGACGAAAGGATGTGGGTTTTAAGGGAGAGGGTAAGGAGTCATTCCAATCCCAGGAGTGGAAAGACTTACCTTAGGAGGAAAAAGGACAGGTATACACTTGCACACACACACATATCCATCCGCACATACACAGACACAAGTAGACATTTGTAAAGGCAAAGAGTTTGGGCAGAGATGTCAGTAGAGGCGGAAGTAAAGAGGCCAAGATGTTGTTGAAAGACAGGTGAGGTATGAGTGGCGGAAACTTGAAATTAGCGGAGGTTGAGGCCTGGCGGATAACGAGAAGAGAGGATATACTGAAGGGCAAGTTCCCATCTCCAGAGTTCTGACAGTTTGGTGTTAGTGGGAAGTATCCAGATAACCCGGACGGTGTAACACTGTGCCAAGATGTGCTGGCCGTGCACCAAGGCATGTTTAGCCACAGGGTGATCCTTACTTATAAATATGCAGTCATCAGCAGAGCGATAGGATCAATTGTAGCTATAATATTGCTACTAAAAATTGCTGGGGTAGGCTGTATACCACAAGAAAGCAGTTTACCGCAAACACAATAAATTATTGTAAACAATAGAGTTGCATGTGACAGCACATCATAGTATATGTCAATACATCAGTAGTCCAAATTCTGTGCCTGTAAGTTGTAGATTAATTACTGTAAGTGCATTTCTTTTGAAAAGAAAAGAGCATAGATAATAAGTGATTGCTGGGAATGGTATATCATTGTATTAAGTAGAGGCAGAAAATATTACAACCAGCAGTGCATATGAATAAATACTCAAAGTTTGAAATTACATTGACAATACGTAATTGTAAAGGAATATATTGAATGTAACAATTGTGTATCATAGTATTGAGTTTAGATAGACCAGATTAAACAGATGATTATAGTATGCATCGTATCGTATGGGTAGTTGTCAAGAAATTTACAAGAAATAGTAATTGTTAGCCTTTCAGACATCTATTTTCATGGAAAAATTATGTCAGTTTTCATCTGTTGAAATGCACATGGATATAATGACTGTACCACTTGTATGACCAAACGTCCTCATTTCTTAACAACTCAAACTCTGACTTTAGAACAACTGAACTGACATGAACATTTCAGGTCAGGAAACCACAAGGATGGATAAAGGGATTTGCCCACAATAACTGTCAAAGGCACCTTGTTCTCATAGCTTTAATGTTGTCATTCCAAATTTCTTCGGCATCTTCTTGCAGAGACTGAGAGCAAATTAAGTATGAGCACGTTATTTCCAGAACACATACTGCTCAACAACTAGTTGACAGATTTCTAGTTGGTCATAACCACATTAGACATGATATAGCAACATCAGATCAGACAGTAATTAACTTTGGGCACAGATAAGGTAAATTCCAACATAGGCGAAGGGTAAAGCACTAGTAGTTAAATATGAATCTGTTAACACTAGGAGTAAAATGGTTAGTTCAGTCACTCTAAAGGTATGATAAATATACTTATATTTCCTCATCAGCTACATATTGATGAATCAAATAGTCTTCAATTGAAATCAGATGTCTGCAAGAACCATGACTATATCATGAATACTAATCCTCAATCTTTAGTTTTTACTTTGCTACTCATTACACATGAATAATTAGTGGTCATCAGATTATTTTCAAAAAGACATTGGAGATAATTAACCAGTTTTCACTAATAATCAGACAATAAGCTTACATTTGTATGTATTGAAAAGCATGGACTTGCTGTAACTTACAGCCGTATTAAAAAGTTAAGATTTGTGTAGACATTGTGACAAAGAACATCTCATATCTATTCTTAGGAGATAGCATGACTTTTACAGATAGCAGACATATCTTATAGTATTAAGATGGCAAAAGAATAATTAAATAAGACTACCAATGGTTTGATCATTGAAGTGGTACAAACTACATGAAAATAAAACTACATGAATCTTAAATCCTGGAAATCAGAACACTTCTGTCCCAATAACTATTTCCAACACAAAATTCCATTTTCCTTATGCTCCACAGATGAATTACAGAAGCAATACAAACATAATTAATTTTTTTTTCTGATAATTGTTCCTTTTCCAAGTACATATTAAATCTAACACATGTTAACGACAAGATCATGACAAAGTATTTTCATATTTGATAGTAAATCCACGTCTATCCAGTGACTTTCACATAATAGGTGTAGTAACAGTTGAAACTAGATGAGAACACATATATAAGGCTACAAACAGTCTGACCTAATTGTATTCATATCTCAGTTGTAAAGTAATAGTACATTGCTATTACAACACAGATATCTTAAGTAAACTTCACACCAATTCTAAACATTTTCTCTACTTTTCACAAAATCAAATGAGATTATAACTTTATCAGCATAATGAGAATAATTGTATGGACATCATGAGTAAATATTACACCGACAGTCCTCAAAATTCATACTCTGGTTGTATTATTAAACTAAACATTATTAAATCTGCTCAAAGTTTGTACTCGTATCCAGATAACCAGAAAAAGGCAGCCTGCCCAGTATAAAATACATGCACCACTTCCTTTTGCCATCCAGTCTCTAACTACTTGCCCGAATCTGAAAGTGGAGGAGGGTGAGTTTGTACAGATAAGTAAGAGAGGATGTAACTTTAAACAGAAATAGTTACACCAGCTCGGAGCCTTAGGTTTGCCACCCTCAAATTGCAAAAAGAGCTTGCAACCTCCTGAGGAAAGACAATTCTTATGATGTTATATGAGTGATGAAGGCTGTTTGTATAATTTCAGCTGCATAACATTCCTAAGTTAAAATAATCTTTCGGACTTAGGATATACAAGTCTATAAGCATTTGGGTGTGGGTTATCAACGATTTCAAACGGTCCTATATAAATATCAAATAATTCCTGTACTTCTCTATTTAGTGCTTTAGATTTGGTGTAACTTTTTGTCAATACTAGATCCCCAACTTTGAATTCTGTTCTTTTTATCTGTTTGTCATGCCATTTCTTTCTTTTCTCATAATAATCTTTCGTAGATCTTCTAACTGGGAATGCTATAAGTTCTTTGATTAAGTAAGGTGGTTTTTGGTCAAACATGATCTCATAAGGAGAGTATCCTGTGGTAGTATGTTGTAGGCTATTCATAATGCCTTCAAACTCTATAACATAACATAACCAATTTGTGTGTCAGTTGGGCTACATTTAGGTGAATAGGATGATATTAAGATATGTCTGATGTTATGTTCTTCTACAAATTCCTTCCAAAATTTAGAAGTAAACTGGCTCCCATTTTCAGATAAAATAGCTTTAGGTGTACCCACTTTAATAAAATAGTCCTTTATAAATGTAGAAGCTATTTTCTTACTAGTGGCTTTCTTTAAAAGATAAAATTTGACATATTTAGATATCTACAATGATGAAAATATACTGAAAACCCCCTTTAGCTCTTGGAAATCGACCATACAAATCTGTCCCTACCAAGTCCAACTGTTTATTTGGTGCCACATTTCGTAAAATTCCCTTGTTGGTTTTGTTACTAACTTTTGTTCTTTGACATCTGTCACAGCAGATGAGTAAGGTCCTAACTCTCCAGGACATATTATTAAAATATACACACTCTTGTATTTTTTTGTATACATTTCAATGCACCACAGTGTCCAAAGCTTTCATGCGTGTGCTTTATCAAAGTATTTATGTGCGAATCTGGCCAACAAACTTCTAAACATCACTGTGTCTATAAAACAGAATACATTTGAAAACCTGGTAATACATATGCCTTTCTCATGACCTTTCTTTCCTAAATAACTTTTAACAAGCTTCCAATGATCATCACCATTTTGATATCTTCTCAATTGATTACAGATTCTTCTAATTTCACTTTCCTCTTTGACATCTTTAAAATACATTATTTTAAACTCTCCCTCCTGACTATTGTTTCCATTATCATTTTCATTCCCCACTGGCATTCTTGACAAGGCATCGGCATGACATTTTCCTCACCCTTTATAAAATGAACTGTGTATTTAAACTGCTGTAAGAACATTGACCATCTGGTAATTCTCCCATGATACAATTTACACTCTTGTAAATAAGTTAATGCTTTATGATCTGTATAAACTTTGACTTGATGCCCAAACAGATAATTTATAAATTTTTTGAATCCCCATACAATTGCCAAAAGTTCCTTTTCACTAATCACGTAATTTCTCTCATGTTTTTGTAAGGTTCTGCTTGCAAATGCTATACAATGATGTTCAATTCTCCCGTTAATTTCTTTCTCTTGGAATAAATGTACCCCCAGTCCATAATCACAACTGTCTGTCATCATACAAAAGGGTAAACATAAGTCAGGTCTATGGAGGATTTCACTTTCTGACAATTCTTTCTTAATTCTGTCAAAAGCTATCTGGCATTCATCAGACCAATCCCACACTGCATTTTTTCTTAACAGGTTGTTCAAGCATGGTGCATTAAGTGCCTGTGTTTTGACATACTAATCCAAAGTAAGATTTGAAATCTTTTTTATTTCTAGGTTTTGGGAATTTTGCGATGGCCTCAATCTTTTCTCCATCAGGCAAAATCCCTTTTCATTTAAGCAGTGGCCAAGAAATTTTAATTCTTTCATTGCAAACTTACATTTTTCTAATTTGAAAGTCATATCCCCTGTCTCATTTTCTCTTCAATTTCCTTTAAAATCTGAATATGTTCCTCCCAGGTCTTACTTGATACCAAAATGTCATCCACATAAATAATTAACTTTTCTAAGAGTTCTTTACCCAAAACAAAGTTCAATCCCCTAATAAATTCTGCCACAGGTACCTTTAAACCAAATGATACAACACAATATTGAAAACATTTCCCATTAAACAAAAATGCAGTGTATTTTCAAGAGTCTCTTTCTAATTCAATCTGATGAAATCCAGAAGTCAAGTCAAGACTAGTTATATATTTTACATTTTCAAATTTATTTAGTAGTTCATCTATACTTTCAGGGTGGTCAGTTTCTCTCTCCAAATATTTATTCAAGTTTCTAGAGTCGAGCACTAAACGAATACTCCCATCTCGTTTCAAAACTACCACTATGGGTTATTGTAAGAACTACAACTTCTTTCTATTATTTTCCACCTTTCCATTTTCTGAAGTTCTCTTTCTACTTCCTTTCTCTTACAGATAGGGATAGCACACGGTTTTATGAAAAACGGCTCATGAGCTTTCAATTTTAGTCTACATTGATACCCTTTTACTCTCCTTGGTTTTATATCAAATATGTCATTATAATCCTACATAAAATTTTCAAGTTCTCTTCTGTTCTCTGCATTAAGGCTTTCAGTTTCAGATACCTTTTTAGCCACTAGTTCACTGTAATAATTAACACCACCCTCATCAATACCAAATTCTTCCACTTTCTCACAACAACCATCACCATCAGTCTCCTGCATCTCTCTAATCTGACTACTTAGACCATGATCTTTCATTACAATACACATTTCCCCATGAATTCCACTTTTTGGTTCAACAAATGTTATTTTCATGTCACCCCAGATAAAATTTACTTTAGCCTTAACAATCCATTTCATTCTTAGTATCAAGTTTTCATTCAAATCATGAATTACTAAGCATCATTGTATAAATTGTACATGATTAATCTTAAATTCAAGTAAGATTTGTCTGGTAATCAAATTACTGCTTTTTCCTGTTGCCCCTTTTATCCTTACCCCTGCTACCAGAAACTCTGTGAAATTTTTGTTATTTTTGATCCTGTCTCTTAGCTTTCTCGATATTCCTGTAATTGGGCTGCCTGTATCTAGAAGACAGTTTCCTATCCAATCATTAGTCTGTACTACAATATATGGACTTCCAAATTCTTTACCCATTTCATCAACCTATTTTCAAATAACAAATCCTCTTCTATGTCCCAAAAACTCACCCCTTTATCAGAATCACTAGTTTTTCTTACAGATTTTACGCATTTATTAATCATATTACCATCAGGAGACTGTTCCACATTTTTCATGGCAATTTTATCATCTGAGTGCACACTTTGACAAATTTCATTTAAGACCTTACAGTTTTGATCACCATACTGACAATTACTACTATAGTCATTGACTACACTTAATACTCTATCACTAATTGGATCTTCTTTTCCATTTTCACAAACACATTCAGACACAACATCACTGACATCAACCAGTAACATTAATCTATCAGGCACTGCTCTACTGGTTTCTAAATCATTACTCGAACACACACCAGAAATTCCAGAATTGTTCAGCATCAAATCATCAAGTTTAATTTCTACATATACTATCCCATCTAATTCTGTAAGTAACATTTCATCATCAACATCATTATTATCACCATCTCTGAATCATTCTCATTAGAAACATTATCATCACATGTAATATTTTCAACACCAAACTCATTTCTCTCTTCACACACTTCTTCAACAAACTCAACACTGCGACTACTCGGTTCTACCCCATCCTCATTTTCCTGTTTATTATATACTGTAATTTCATCTGGAATTACTCGGTCATTCTCACTTCCATTGCCTAGCACATGAACATCAGCTTCCACACATACGACATCAGTGTCAGAATTTTCACTCATTTCACATTCACTCAACATTCTCAGTAAACCATACTCATCAGACCTTTTCTCATCACTATCAACAGCTACTACTGCATTCCTACAGTTAAAGAAATTTGTCAAAGTGTTTTCTCCTAATTCAGATTTTTTACTTTTTTCTTCATCATTGTTTTCAGATAAAAAAATTTCCCAGAATTCCCTATCAAACTTCATTCTACTTACTTCGGGTGTAAACTGGGTTCAAAATTTTGGTATGTTCTATTTGTTCTGCCCCTTCCCCTTCTGAAATTACTACAGTGTGCCTGATTGTAATTCCCATGTCTATTTGCCCCATTTCACCAGGCTCCTAAAGAGGCAGGTCTTAGTTTACCAGACCATTTCTTCTGTTTTCAAAATTGTAACTATTCTGCCCCCACTGCCTATTTCTTGGTTCGAAATTCCTATTCTCAGGTCTCTGCCTATCATTCCTCTCCCCATTTCTTCTATCATCATTTCTGAATCTGCTATTGAAATGATCATTGAAAGCTCTGTTATTGTTATTCCTGCTATTATCAGGTCTGTCATTACATCTGTCGTTCCTCTCCCATGCTAAATCCAATTTATCTATATATCTAAGGAATTGTTCAGTTGTATCATCAGGTCCGTAGACAAGACTCCACTGAACCCTATTTGGTAACCCACGTTTAAGGGCGTCTATTTGGATCTTTTCATCGAGTGGTTTATCAAGCTGTACTGAAGTTCTTTACTGTTGTTCACAAACAGCTTTCATGCGTCCACTACCCAGTTCGAAAAATTCTGACTTAATTCTAGCTTGTTTAGTTTCTGACCAGAATTTGTTCATGAGAGCTCATTCTACCCCATTAAACAACATTTCAGGATTGATTGCTTGAATCGCCCATGACAAAGCCTCCCCATCTAAGAACTTTTAAAAAATTTAATTTTCAAATGATCACTCATTTTTCACGTAAACAAGTGCCTAAGTGTTCTTATAACTCCGCGAAATTATCATTTGCAATTTTAGTGAAATTTTGTATATTCTGATCCGTTTCTGTGAATTTCTTTACGAAATATTTATTGAGGTTTTTCAATTGTTACACTTCTACAGCAGCATTTTCTTCAAAATTTTCCATGGAGTCTAGCCTCTCTTTGAATTTTTGGTTTTCCTGTTTTAATGTAATGATTCCCCCTTCTATAGCTGACACACTTTTGGTATTCTCATCTACTTTTTCCCAGCACCTGCCTAAACTCTCATTTGCCGCACGAATTTGGTTTCCATGGTTGTCTAACTTTTTACTGATAGAATGTAGCTTCTGATCAAAAAAACTTTTATGTTCATCAAACGATTTTTTAATTGTCTTTTTCTGTTCTTCCATCAATCTTCTCTGTTCTTCCATTGACTGAACTAACCTTTTAAAGCCTGATACATTACATTCAAATCTACAAAAGGGTGAACATTCACTACTGAGGTCACTATCCTCTCCGATTTCACTGTCCTGATTGACTACATTATTAGCAGTAATATCTATGCTGTTTTCCAAGTTTCCATTAACCTCCCATTATCATCAACTTGCCTATTGTTGTTCAATTCTCTATTATCCTCCATAATGACAAAGCAGACGAAAAAGCAGCTTCCAAAAGTAAAATTAAAGTAAAAAGGCAGACGAAGAAAGTTTCCAAAAGTAAAATTAAAGTAAAAAGGCAGACTAAAAAAGTTTCCAAAAGTAAAATTAAAGTAAATTTTGTACTTACAAACACTTGGTTCTCCAAGTTGTAAATTCACATAAGTCTACCTTGTAATGCTACTCACATTATTCTTTGTCCTATTCTTGTAAAAAATGGAATATTATTTCAACAAATGTGCTAACTCTGAAACAAAATTCATGATTAGTTTTCAGATTTACACTGTATCCCAGCTCCATACACCAATTATAACATTCTTAGGGGTTGGTTTACTCAGGCAATCTGTCGCAACATAAGTCCTGGAGACAGTTACTGTAAAATTCCAACTTCAGAAAAGTTGAAATTAAAAATCATCTTGTATTGTGTTATTTTAAATACATTTGTTATACTTTCAAAACATAGTTAAAGCATTATTACAAAGGCAAACAATACTTACAATACAAAAGGAACAGCTACATGCTCACTGCTCAAAACCCAAAACCAGACTCACTCCCTCTGCCAACATGGCAGTCACTCTTTATATTTTGTTAACAATCCCAAACAGTCCTCTGCATTGTTTAAGATGAACATTTGATTAATTAACAAGTAAAATTCATACAAAAAAATGAAAATACATATCTAAATGTATGTCGGCTCAGAACGGTAAGTACACTACGATATTAGTACATGTCAGTTATTTCTTTCAAGAAGTAACTCTTACATAAGATATTACAATAATACATTTATATTTTTCACTAATTACTAGAGACTTCCTTCACGGGAATTATTCCCTTCATTTACAGAGCTTCTATACTTTGAACTGAAATAGATTAAACAGTTATTTTCTCAGTTATAAGTTTTTCTGGATGAGTTACATATTTTGTTTACATGTGCAATCCTGAATTAGACTGGGAAATGTTCATTTCAAATAGGCCTTAATGGGCTGTTACGTTTCATGTCCATGACAGTCACACTGCGATTTCTCTATATCATTTCCTGGATTGCCCGGACATTGTTGTCTGTGGTTGACAGTAATGGCCTTCTTTATCAATCAGTGTCACCCATGTCTGTGTGGGCTTGGTCAAATTGTTGGCACCATGGCTGGACACAACATTGCATTTGGTGTATGTACCACCAGAATTTCATTGTGAATCTATGTAAAATTTAGACATTCTGCCCACAAGAATCATACTGTTCTACATAGTTCAACTTTGGAGTATATTTCCAGCTGTTGTGCCATTTCACTTACGCACAGTGAGCATTCATTATCTGTACCACAGCAGAACTGCATCTCCTGAAAACTTGTAATATTTACTGATACTCTGTTCTGACAATGCACAACTCTTGTAGCACAATTGTCTTAGTGTGGGATGACTGTGTAACTAGCTTTTTGAAGTCCATACATGTTTTTGATTTATTTTGTTGTAATTAGCATGGAGTATGTGAAGTTTTGGTAGAGTAAGCAGAGTGATAAGATGTACACTTTTCAAATGTCACATGCTCAAGAAAATGTGAATAAATAGAAGAATTACTGGATTCAGATGTTGAAATTATGCAGAACAGCAAATATCCAGACGCTTTATGGAATGTCTAAAATCAACAACCATTAAGAGAATTGATCCAAAAAGATAAGAATAATATATGTTTCACTTCCTGCCCTTGAGTAACTGAATGAGACCAGGAGGATTACAGGCTAGATGTAATGATAGTAAACTGAGGGGACATCACCATGTGGGTAAGTAAACCAACAAGCTAAGTTCTGCTTCCTTTGTATTTAGAAATTTCTCGCACTGTGTTCTGATACTGACAGAGTGAATTGGTAGCATATTTTCCCTCCTTACTGCCCCTATTGATATAAACTTATGTGTCAATACAAGTGTGGTCAAGAAGTATTTGTTCTACAGAACTGTGCAGTAAGTAACCATGCATAAAGTTTATAACCCAACATCGTGCAGAAGCCTCTTCACGGACCTAGGGATTCTTACACTTTTGTACCAATATACACAGACCTTGGGATTCTTACACTTTTGTACCAATATACACAGCTGAGTAGCAGAAGAGAAGAAGCAATGGATTTTATTCAAAGCAGCTTTTTTTCTTAGATACATATACACATGTAAAGCAATTTAGAAGTAATTTCCATAATCATCACTATGAGTGGGTCAGCATTGGTCATAATTTATTTGTGGTATCATAAGTTTTTGAGCCTTTGTCCTGCATTGTCACAGGGTCAGTATAGTTATTAATAGATGAGGCATGGTTAATTTAAATGGTAGGCAGATGAGCTTCCTATCACCACTCCACCAGCCTCCAGGATCGAATACGAATATCCCAACTGTCTATGTGTTGTGTTATCTATACGGAAGTGGGGGAAAGTTCTCTAAATTCTTGTGAATCATGAAACTGAGAAGGGACTTGGATACCACTCTGGTAATCACATTGCAGGGTCTGGGAAACTTGACTAAAAATGACATCCGGGCTCATGGGTACATGAAACCTTGTCATTTATCTATTGGGTGGATTCGATCCAGGGTCAGAAGCAGTGCATAACATGCATGGATATCCTAGTAGGTATAATTTATTGTTGTTATACTTTACGGACGTGGCCTGTTGGGGCTACTTTTGTTTGTTTAAGTATATCTCTATGAAAGAAGATCTTGAGGAGGTCCTCAGAACAATGGAAATGATTTTCTGTGGCCAGCATGGTACGAGGATAAACAACAAAAAGAATAAATTGATGGTCTGCAGTACTGAAGAAGAATTGGAAAAGAGGAGTTAGAAATGGTAGAGGAATTTATCTGTTTAGGAATCTGGATTATTAGGGACTGAATAAACCAGGAAGACAATGTGAACACAATGCTACAGGCCAAAATTACATTTAATATAAGAAAGAATTTATGGAGCAGCTAAAACATAAGTCTCAAAATAAGGAAACAGATCATAAAAGAATTTGTTTGATATGCGGCCTTATACATGTGTGAAACTGAGACAATAGGAAAACAAGAGAGAAGACAGCTAGAAGGCCTGGATGATTTGGAGGTACAGAAGGATATTGAAGATAAGCTGAAGATGTGGAGTTACAGGAGGATATTGAAGATTATCTGGAGATTTGATATTACAGAAGGGTATTGAAGATCAGATGGAGAGGTATAGGAAACAATAAAGATGTGCTGAAAACAAATACAGGAAACCAGATCCCTCTGGATCCACATTCAGACAAGAAGGAACAAACTCTTAGGACACATTCTAAGTCACAATAACTCTGCTGGAACAGTAGCAGGAGCTACTGAGCAAAGGAATCACTGGAATGATGAAGGATGTCATGTGTGCAGCAGATTATGAGTGATGAAGGGTGTGCTTGGAACTGCAAAGCTAAGAATGGGTTAGATGACTAGGGTACAGTCATATTTTCTATGCGAGAGGTTTGGAAAATGGTGAAATCTGCTAGCTACAGTCTAGACCTCTTCAACAGCTCCATCACTCTGGATAATGTACACAAAAGGTAAGTGGTAAAGCGATTTACTGTGGGATGCCGAGAAGCAGCCTGCCTAGAAGATACAGCTGGTTTTAGGCACTGCAGTAGTTGGGCATTATGCTCCACAATTATGAACAGAAGAGCAGTTTATCTTAAGGATCAAAACTTAAATGGCAGTATTGAGGGAGAATTAGAGTTGCTGATATCTGCAAGGCTAGGAATAGGATACTGTGGTTAAATTTGCCAGATTGAGCAAGAGGTTTGAGGTATGGTACAATCTACTAATTTTAGTTGAAACATCTTCAAAAACTTTATTATTATAGGTATTATTAACAAAAATGTGAATCAACTCAAAAGAGTTCAGGAACAATCAGACAAGACAGGGGAAAAGATGCAAGTCAAGGTTACTAATTAGCAGAGAACTAAGAAGATCTTGCTGTTAGAGGGTAGTCATGGGAGTGAAGTGTTCAAATTAGTGCAGAATTTTCCAGGTACTGAACACTAGGTCACTGGATTTCTGAGTCAAGTGCAGAACAACTTGTCACTTGTGATTTATATTCACTTGGGACATACTGTAGAAAAAATTAACATGGTTTACAGAAAGATTAAACGTGTGAGTTTTCCCATGGTGGTGAGTAGATGGTTCAAGATGCACATACTAATTCCATGAAATGTGACCACTTTATTAAAGATGAATGATCACATGATATGAGACACATGCATCAGCATGTTGATGTTGTTGTGGTCTTCAGTTCAGAGACTAGTTTGATGCAGCTTTCCTAGCTACTCTATCCTGTGCAAGCTTCGTCATCTCTGAGTAACTACTGCTACCTACATCCTTCTGAATCTGATTATTGTATTCATCTCTTGGCCTCCCTCTACAATTTTTACCCTCCACAAATTCCTCTTCTCCCCAGTTCTATTCAGTACCTTCTCATTAGTTACATGATCTATCCATCTAATCTTCAACATTCTTCTGTCGCACCACATCTCGAAAGCTTCTATTCTCTTCTTGATATCCTCTCTACTTTGACCATCTGCAGTTATTTTGCACCCCAAATAGCAAAACTCATCTACTACTTTAAGTGTCTTGGTTCCTAATCTGATTCCCTCAGCATCACCTGATTTAATTTGACTACATTCCATTACTTTTGTTTTGCTTTTGTTGATGTTCGTTTTATATTCTCCGTTCAAGACACTGTCCATTCTGTTCAACTGCTCTTCCAGGTCCTTTGCTGTCTCTGACAGAATTACAATGTCATTGGCGAACCTCAAAGTTTTTAATTCTTCTCCATGGATTTTAATTCCTAATGAATTTTTCTTTTGTTTCCTTTACTGCTTGCTCAATGTACCGATTGAATAACACTGGGGATAGGCTACAACCCTGTCTCACTCCCTCCTCAACCACTGCTTCCCTTTCGTACCTCCAACTCCTATAACTGTCATCTGGTTTCTGTAAAAATTGTAAATAGCCCTTTGCTCCCTGTATTTGACTCCTGCCACCTTCAGAATTGGAAAGAGACTATTCCAGTCGACACTGTCAAAAGCTTTCTTTAAGTCTACAAATGCTAGATATGTAAGTTTTTTTCTAAATCTTTCTTCTAAGATAAGTCGTAAGGTCAGTATTGCCTTGCATGTTCCAACGTTTCTATGGAATCCAAACTGATCTTCCTTGAGATCAGCTTCTACAAGTTTTTCCATTCATTTGTAAAGAATTTGTGTTAGTATTTTGCAGCCATGACTTCTTAAACTGATAGTTTGGTAGTTTTTACAGTTGTCAACACCTGCTTTCTTCAGGATTGGAATTATTATAGTCTTCTTGAAGTCTAAAGGTATTTCATCTGTCTCATACATCTTGCTTATCAGATGGTAGAGTTTTCTCAGAGATGACTCTGTTAAGACTATCAGTAGTTCTAATGGAATGCTGTCTACTCCCGGGCCCTTGCATCAGCACATGCAGCCCAAAATGAGCTTGTTGACAACCAAGAGTAAAACAAAAGACATTACACATATATAGTGTTCTTAGGGCTAGATTTTGCTTGCTCATATTGACCTTCACAGGTCAACATCACCACATATGTTAATGTTGTAACAATATGAAGTGCTGGTGAAATACCTCTGCATCATTTCATGTCAAATCATTCATGCCATCTCACCCACAATCTCAGTTTGAATGAAACTTTGTTCTCCTTGTGGAGATAACACAGGTCTGCACAAGTAAAAATTATTTTGTCAGCTGCCTGAGATATTGTTACTGAATTATATGTTTTAGAATGCACTGATTTCAGAAGTGGTGTCCATTTTTTCTATCACATAAGGGTTTTTTGCAAATTCAAACATAAAGAATTGGTAAAAGCACTCATTTATTGAAAATTATCAAATATAATATTTTTTTACAACCAATGAAAAATTATTTTGAGACATACAGTAACAATATTATAGTTATTCATGTTTTTATGAAACCCTTTCTCCTTTTCCTTGATACTTTGGTGAGCCCTTTTGCAATTTCCATCTATAGTTTCCCGCTTAAGCATCCAACAGTAGTCAACAAGCATAGTGACATCCCATCTTCCTTGGTACCGTCTCTCGATATCACGGACATCCTGGTGAAACCGCTCCCCCTGTTTTTCACTGTAAGCTGCCAGGTTTACAGTAAAACTGTGGGAGTGCAAAAAATGAACTTTCAAGCTCATCTTGTAGCCTTGAGCTTCATATGCTGCTAACATCCATTGAAAAATACTTTTGTAGTCAGGATCCTTAGTATTTCCCAAAAACTTTTGCATTACATCCTTCAACAATACCCAAGGTTCTTTTTCCTTTTCATTCATACATTCCACAAAGATTATATCAGTTAAAAGTTTGCTTACATCGGGGCCAGTGGAAACTCCCTCATTCAACTTTGTTTCTGACAGCATCGAGAGTTTTGTACATAGATAGTTAAAACAGTCCCCATCCCTTTGCAGTGATTTTACAAATTGTTTCATCAACCCCAATTTGATATGGAGAGGGAGCAAGAAAACCTTTTCTGGTGGTACCAAAGTAGTAGTGATAACATTTTTCTCTCCAGGTTCTAACTTTCTCGGGGTGACCAATCACTTTTAGTCCAGTGCTGTTCTTTGGATCTACTATCCCACAAGCATAAGAAGCATAGGAATTTAGTATAAGCTGCCTGCTGACCTAAAAGCATTATGAGTATTTTGAAGACTAGTTTTGGATGAATCAATGAATATGTGCCATTCAGGTGAGCCATACTGCATATTAAAGCAATGCATGAATCCTTCGACATCATTGCAAAGAACTAAATTTCCTTCTTTTGAGAAAAACTGGGTAAATTCTTTTTCTTGGTGTCTGTACCATGAAAATGAGGTGCCAGATGATAAAAGGTTTATATTTTTTAATCTATAACCTAACAGTTAGGCTGCATCTTTTGAAAGACCTAAATCTCTTACTAGATCATTGAGCTCACTTTGATAAAATAGTTGAGACAATTCATCTTCGTCTGAAGAAAAATCTGAGCTTGATTCACTCTGAGGAGGTAATGTAACTTCGTCCTGCAACTCACTCAGGTATTCATCCAAACTGAAAGGTGGCTGTGGGATAGGTATTTCAGAGCTATGGGACACTGGATGTATAGCTGAGTCAAGGTTAGGATAACTTATGCTTCTTTTGTTTTTTGAATTAAGTCCCTTTACATCAAAGAAGTAGCAATCAATGGTATGGTTTTTCTGCTCATGCTATATCATGGGAATTCCAAATTGAAATGTAGAAATGCATTTTTCTTACGCTTAAACCACAAATGAAGATTTTCTTCGCATCTTCTACACATCTTCTACACACCCACGGTTTATCTTGGTCACCAAATTTGTAAGTAAGGAAAATAAACTTCCCTCACAAAAACACTTATTTTGCTCTGTTTACTTTTTATAGTGTATTCACCCCAGATACAAGAAAAACTGTTTGAAGAAATAACGCAACCTCTTGTAGCCATGACTAGACAGAAACACCAGCACTGTTCACTTTAATAGCATTATGTCTACTGAGAGTTTCTCTTCATTTCATGCGAGATACAAATCGTCATTTGACTTGTCGGAACACGATACAACTGAACAATTAGATTGTTTGCATTTGCTTCTGGCGCCCAGGAGTTCACAGTAAAACCTGCAAGTGGTAACAAACAATAGTTAACATTGCAAATTTTTTTATATTTAAGTTTATTTGATCAATTATGATTGATATAATTTTTAATAATTATTAAATTAAAAGACCACATAGGCTTATTACTAATGAACATAAATACTGCAATATACATAAAAACCTATGTCATAGAATTTTTTGAATATTTTTCCTGTTTTTGGGAGGTCCTAATCTATAACAAAATGTTAAAAAATCCTATGCAGTTATTTAGTTGCAGACCTGTGTAAACGACCATAGACAGTTTTGGAATTATATTTCGCTCCATCTCTCTCTGTTTTTGCTTTAGCTTTTTTCAAAGTTCGAAGTTTTGTTGTTTTTAACACCTGTAATGTCGCCAAATGATACTTGCTAACATTTGGAAAAAAATATCATTTTCTTATTTATCATCCAAACCATGTGAAATCTGCAGGTTATATACCCTAGTACAATGAGTCCAGTGTTGTAACCAAGGCATCATCTCACTTGGTGTATAGTATAAGGACTGTAGAATAAAAAACAATATAGCACAATCAAGAAATTATCAAGACAAGAACCTGTATACTCACATTTTTCTTATTTCATTTTGCAAAAGCTGGGTTCACAATTGTATTAAATATTACATAAAGGGAAATGAATGCCCTCTAAAACTTTTTTTTTTCAAAATAATATTCAAAGGTAGGATTTTCACTTGGGAAAGTAAAATTAATGGTTTTTTTTGTTCCACTATTATGTTTTCTTTTTGTAGTAAACAGTAGTTTTTAATTTTTTTCTTGAGAAGCTAAAATAAACCAATGAAAATTCATAGGTTCTAAATAATATACTCTTAACTTAACCAAAATTTTAAGTGATTAAACATAAAAGAAACAGGCTCAGCCAAGCATATTTAAAAAAGCTGAAGTTATTTCAACTCTTAAACAACCATATAGTAGACATTATTTATGACAGAAAAATCTTTCTTCTGAACAGAGCATATACACTCCTCTGATAATTGATAAGTTCTTCTGAGTAATATCCCAATGTGTTCAACAACAGCAAGCATATTAGAAATGGGCTCTGGGCAAATACCCTCTCTTTTGTGTCAATGGAAGGACAGTGAAAGTCCTGAAGCATGCATAAACTAAACAGTAACATCATATTTTGTTCTATTTAGTTCAATGATTATCTCAAAGTACCACAGACTGGAACATTGTCAATCTACATAGTTTGATAGGATATGGATTTGCTGGATAGTAAGACAAGGAACAATACACGCCAAGACTCAGAGAAGAAACAAATTCAGTTGCTGACTGCCCTTGAGTCACTGAAGAGGTCTCATAAGGGGAAGCCATGATGTTAGCATCACAGATTTACTTCAAACTTCGTACAACTGTAGTAGACCATTAAAACAACTTAATGTGCAAATAGTAAGGTGCATTACTCTTGCAATTCTGAGAAAATGGCAAGAGAAATTTTATGCATCAGTTATGTGGCTCATGTATCTGATTGAATAATGTGACCAGTAATGAAAAAAAATATAGATTACAAAATAAGTGTAAGCAGGATTCAAATTGTTGCTTTGCTTGTGATAGAGAATATGTGGGCAGAGGTAACGAGGTCATTGCCATGTGGACCTACAAATGCAAGCGACCTTTGGACGAATATAGAAAACGTATAGTGGGAAGTAAACCATCACGCTACGCTATCGACGACCTAATGAAATCAATGCCACTACGCCTTCAAGAAATCTTACGTAATGATGTTCGGTGGGTTGGTTACTAAAAGCATACTCGTCCACAAAACCCATGTGGACAATTATCTAATATTCGGTCAAGCTTTGCTTTGTCGCAGCTCTTTAGCATATAAGTCCATTTACTTTCAGTGTCCTCCTTACAATTCTCGCAATGCAAGGTAATTGAAAAATCTCATCCACTCGATGCCAACTCAGGAATTGATTGGTGCATGTGTTGTTCAACACACAGCAGTCGTCATCCTCACTGCAATCAATGACTGTGTGTGTGTGTGTTTTCGTCTTCATGCACAATCTGAATCAATACTATTAACATTAGAGAGACAACCAACAATAAAGATTGCATCAAATGTGACTGTAAAGAATTTTAATGCGATGGAAAGCTACAAATTGAATTTTTACCCAGTCCACGTTCTGCATATTACGTTAAGCAAGTAAAACGTATTAACTCCACAATATCGTTAGTAGAGACAGTGCGCTCTTGTTGTCGCGGCTCGCAAGTGCAATGATTAGCAGTGCCCAATGTCACCGCGATTTGTTTATGTTGGCTGAGCGCGGACACTGCAGCAACGCTTCGCTATAAAACAGAAAGAAACCACCTTGGCTCTGACTGCAATGAGCGGACATCACTGCCCGCATGTTCTTATAGTAACAGACGTGAGACTCTACTCACAGGTGCCATGGAGGAATTGCAACGAGTATCATGTCATTAGTCATCAGAATATTTACCAGTGATGAAATACCCACTCTATTTGAATCCCAAAAAAATGGGAAATTTCTCACAAAGTAATGTGAGATGATACTAAAATTTATCTAAGACGCAAAAATTAACTGCAGAGCTTTCATGCACGCAGAAGTAGCACACAAGGAAATATAATGTCTTGGAAGCGTATATTTCATTTCTTCTTCTCATATCAACGCCCTTGTTTCAGTATGAAGTGAGAAAATAAACGCGAAAAACTAAAGTTCCTGAGAAGCATATAAGTCATTTGCTCTTCTCATATCATAGCTTTTGTTTTAGAATGAAGTAAAAAAAAATAAAAAAAAAATTAACAGTCTAGGGTTCTGAAGCATAATATGACACCAGATTCTTATCGTAGGCGCTATCGGAAGCGCAAAAAGCAGGGAGCTGTTCATTCTTTTGTCCAACAATCTGTTTCCTTTCACGCATTACTACCAGTCGAAGATTCTTATTTAAGGACGTGCGGGTATCAAGTTCTTGAGCAAAATAAGCCTTATGTTATTGTGCTAATTACGGTACGGAAAAAATGCAACAAAGACGAGTTCCCCTAGAGCAGTGAGGATATTTGCACATGTCTGCATTCAGCGGTTACTGCCAGCTGCCACAACACTTCATAGAATCCATACGGCAGGCAACACAACAGTGAGTGCACTTCAGACTTCTTTCAGTAAGTCGTCAGGAGATGGACGGAAACGTCAAATTAACGTCGCTTTCCGACTCTTATTCAATACAGAATGAGGTGTTATTAAGATAGCAGAGCATTCTAGCAATTACACTTTGACAATTCCCATATGAGTATTCCGACAGCCAAAAGAACCCGTTAGTGTGAAACCATCGGGAACAGCATTAATACAAACTGCAAAAACTTGAGGCAATACGTGGAGTCATCTCTTCGCTGGGTAAGCTATTACTGTTATTTAGGATTCTCTCCGACCTATGTGTAATGCAAATGGAACTTGACATTCATGAGGCGCTTTCCGCTATTCTTGACAAACATGAGCAACTTGTAATCACTGCGAGTTACAACTGTGTGATGCTAATGGTACAGGTTTTCAGTGGGTGTGGTGGTGTTATGCTGTCAAACTGCTTACAGTAACGTTAATGATGGCGCTCATAATTTAGCGCTGTCTACCCTACTGAAGTAAAGATGATGTGGTGGCGTCGTCGCTTCTCTTTGTTTGACATCAGCTTGAGTAATCCGATCTAACGAACATAGTGCTCCATTCGCAGGCTGCTAATGACACAGAATGACTACAGAGATCAATGTGCGGGTCTTACATTAACTCTGCAGTGAATTGCTTAACAAATCTTACCCTCAGCTATACAGCTAGAATGACTCATTACATAGGCACTCTATGTTGCACTTTGTTAAGTGATCAATTCGCTGCAATCCTGCTTCTACTGTTCGTAAATACTTCCATACTGACCATTCGTTATTTGACTAAATATGCGCTACAACCTGATTCGCATGTATATGACATGAGTTAGCGCCGGCACAAAGCAATATTAAGGGTTGGATGCCGTTGAATCCCCGTTACATTGATGACAAGACAAATGTTGGCAAATCACCTCCATTGCATAAGAAAAAAAAATTGCATCTTAAATATCGAAGGACCGATGTCCACACTGTCATCGGGCGTTGAAATACAGCAACGACGGCAAATGAAAATTTGTGACGGATCGGGCTTCGAACCTGGACCTCCTGCTTACTAGACAGGCGTGCTGAGCACTGCACTTTTTTTGGGGAGGGGGGGGGGAGGAGACTTTCAGCACCAGGTAGGCGGAGGCAAAGAGGGCAGGGGTCGAAGATCTGAGGCCTGGCCACAATTCCTCCCCCATACCTGTAACTGCATAATTCCCATGTATTCCATGCTTGTTCCCATATATGCCTTACATTGTAGAACAAAATTGAAGTAATGACTAAGCTTCAAATGGCGTGCGTTCCTTGTAGAACATAACTCGTAACAGGCAAAAGAGTGACGGAAAAATACATAAACATTCATTCAGAAACATATTCAAAGTTTAAGTTATTATGCACTGGATGCATATGAGGTCTGTAATGAAGCCGTATAGTTTTCAACAAATGAAAGAAATTTCGGAGCCGGAGGGGTTTTACCAAATTAGAATAGTTCTGATTTTAGAACCAACGTAAAAGAAGATTCAAGGAATAAAAAAAAAAGTGAAAGAATAGTATTCTGCTTCTAATCAATAAAACTGCCCACCTCCTTGTAGCCCACATAAAGCAGTCGGGTTGAAAAGCTTCAGTTATCGTCATATGACTTTCTTCGGTTCTGTTGATAAGTGCTAATTTCTTCTTAGTCCAGTTCCAAATACTGATTCTATTTTCACATAAGAACATGTGCACTACAGCTTCTACAAGCCGACATTTGTCACAGTATGGAGATGGTCTCGATTTTCTCTAACTGTTTCGCTGTGGGTACGGTTTCGTTTACAACGTTGTACCATACAGCACTGATTCTAGTTGGTAAAATTTTATTGTTGATATTTTTCCAGACCTCCATCCAGTTTTTAGTAGGTTAATTTACCTCAATTGGGTTGTGAAGACGATGTCATAATATAATCATAGATGGTTGTAGTGTTGGTTTGTGCTGGTGGAAGTCTTATATAGCTGCAATCGACACAGTACTTTCTGGTGTAATCTAAGCTGGCATATGTGCTACATTAACAGGAGCGTTCCTATCCCCAGGATCTAACGAGATGAACAGAAGTTTCGTGATGCCTGTCTTAGTCACATGTATTAGTTTAAAAGCACGAGTTAGATAAAGTGTGTCACATCTACATTTAACGAATTTAATTCCAATTTCTCCGTTTTGTCTCTGTAAAGTCGCCGTGTGGAAGGATACTTTGCGATATTTTGTTTCCACACATACCAACAGGCTGCAGCTAGTTTTTTATCTGCGGTGACGTGCGGTATCGGTAAGACTGCTGCGACATGATACATTTTGCTAAGTATGTATGTATTTATAAGTCGGTCTAACGATCGCATGTCATTGTCCTTCAACAAGGCTCTGATGACATTAAGTTTCCGCTCCCAATTGTTCGTATCCATGCGCTTGGGATTCGCCCTTAACCACAATCCGAGTTGGAGCCTCTCTTCAGTTACATCTAACCAGTGAGCACCTATTGCACAACTGTAAGAACTGAGATGCAGTATTTTGGATTAAAAATTTTGTAAATTTGTGGTAAGATCTTATGGGACCAAGCTGCTTAGGTCATCGGTCCCTAAGCTTACACACTACTTAATCTAACTTCAACTAACTTACGGTATGGACAACACACACGCCCATGCCGGAGGGAGGATTGGATACCCCGGATGGTGGGCACTATCGGGACACAGCAGCCAACCTCTCTGCAGCACCTATCTACACACGCTCCTCGTCAGACCGCAGACGCGAATTCCCATTTAGCCGCATACCACATGCCCGGTACCCCCCCCCCCCCCCACCCACACCCAACCATTATATTATCCCACTCGCTCGCGGCCACACTGTATCCCCGCCCACGAGGGTTCGGACGATGACGTGCGTCTAGCACTGAAAACTTTCGATGACCCGTCGAGACCTGTGAAGTTACACATGATGTTTCAGGAGGAATAGTGAATATCGTAGGAAATGGTAGTATAGACAAATTGCAGAAAAAATGCCAAATAACATGTGTCCAATTTTTATTGAGTACATATAGCTGGGTTCAATGCATTTTCGTGTCGTATCTCGGTCCTTACAGGACTCCTCCCTTCGGTCCTTGAAAATGAGCTTCCAGCGTTATTGCAAGAGTTTCCTTTGTCTACAAGGATGCTTATGTTCCTCCAGTATGACGGGGCTCCTGCACTTTCTAGTCGTCAGGTGACACATTATCCAAACCTAACATTTCCAAGAATATGGATCAGTAGATATGGGCACTTTTCTTGGCCACCAAGGTCCCCAGAATATATCTCTTTGGATTTTTGCCTGCGGGGATGGTTAAAGGCGAAATCTACAAAGAAAAAGTAACCCAAGAGCCGATTTGGTCGTTCGGATTATGAATAGTGCACCCCTCATAAAAGAACGCAGACGACCTCAGAAGAGCTACACGTGGAGTTATCAAGAGAAGTCAAATGTGCATTGAAGTTGGGGGGGGGGGGGGAATTTTTCAAAATCAACTTTGAACGTCCTCATTTGCCTTCGCTTTGAGTTTGTTAGGGTTAAGTACTAACAACTGTATCTCTGTACTCAATAAAAAGTGGACGCATTTATATGGAATTTTTTTATGCAATTCGTCTGTACTACCACCTGCTAAAATATCTACTATTCCTCCTGAAACACCCCGTATATGAATATATGTGTGGTGTCTATTCTTTCGGACTTGTCCTAAGGAGAAGACACTACGAATCCATGTTCGAACCTGGTCAGGCACAAATTTTCATCTGACGCCGTTGTTCTATTTTAACGCCCATGACAGCCTGGACATCTGTCCTTCAATATTTAAGTGATTAACAAGGCTGTCTATTTCGATTCGTAGTGTCTGTTCTTTCGGAAATATCCGAAAGAAGACACACACACACACACACACACACACACACACACACAACACACACACACACACACACACACACACACACACACATTTTTAAGTGCTCTTCGTAAAATGTTTGGCATCTCTGTGATAGTGCCGGACTGGCGCTGCATCAACCTACTCATTTCACTAGATATAGTTGTAATTTTCTGAACAATTCCTGTTTAATAAGTGACAGCGACAGTGTCTCTCATCGTTTATTTTGTCGGAAACCTGCTTCTTTCTGCCCCAGCCTATACTACAGCAATGAGTGATTACTCACATTCTTGATACCTTACTGGATGTGCTACTGCAACTGTTGCCAAAGATTCCAATCCCACTGGAGACGTATGTTTCAAGACAGATGGTTTTGCTCCTCCCTACTGTCACTGAAACGATCACAACGAAATTAAGTATAGGAATCATATAAAACCCTTGAGTTATACTGCAGTGCTGTGGAGACGAAGAAAGTAGTTTTTCACAATTATCAGATGACAGATGGAATTGGTCAGATTCCACTAATTATGACTGAATTATAATTGTTGGTTCACAGGCGCTTTTCTGCCGTTTATTGTAACTGTGTCTGAAGGTTAGAGCTGGAAGAAGAGAAACATCAGATTTTCGCCATATGGAATATTCGAATTCACCGTAAGTCTTCACGTTTCGAGCAAAAGGCAGAAAAGATGACAACAAGAAGCCAGGCGATGCCTGTCTTCTGGCGGATGTGCCAATGAGAGTGATCTCAATAACAATATTGTACAGCAAAGATACGTTGCCAACTCAACCACTGGAGAAATTCCAAAATTGTGAATCGCTTCTGGTGAATAGGCTTTCAAGGTTTTGGTCTGATTAAGACAGTAAAACACAAATAACTGTCGCAGTTTTATGACATTTAGTTTACACTCAGTGCATCGATGTATTACAAGTAATGACACTCTAGCACCTAAACCTAGTTACAGAAGTGCTAAAAAGACTCATTGACATATAATGAGGATATTGCGGCCCTTGCCACCTGTAACTTTGAGACGAAGCTGTAGTCACTTCCGAGGTCACTCACAGAACACATCAGTTGGCATCCTTCCTGGCAGTATAACTGAAACTTGGCAACAGCACAGAATATGTTTGGCAACTCTGTGACCGACGAGTTACTTCCTTCATGGCAAAGAAGTAGCCTGCTAAATTCATTTGATATTGTCGTGTCATTTCAATAGAAAATGTGAGTGATTTTCTCTTGAGATGTAAGTTCGGTCAGAGTGTTAGCTACTCTCTGTAATAAAAAAAAACTGAGTTAATGGATCAACGACGAACTGAACCGGGTGTCTTGCGACGTCCGCCCCGAGCAGATGAAACGAACGAAAACGAACAAAATGAGAATAAAAAAAAAAAAGAAAAAGAAGGTAAGGTGCTGGCCTGTCAGGTGCACGCTGCCTTTGTTCGCCTTTTGAGACTCGTGGAAAGCCAGATTTTTAATTATTTTGTAGTAGAGCTACAAGCAGGCAGATACAAACTCAATAAGGGAATCGTGAGACAACGCTCGAGCAGAACTCGTCTTGCTACTTTTAGTACCCCTTAGTGCCAGAGAGAAAACTTTACGGTACTGCAAAATCCACAATGCCACTTTTGTTTTCTTCCGACATATTTTTTGAGGTTGTGAATACATCATTTTCTCTATTAACTAAGACATTATCATAATCCTTGCTAATGATACAGGACATGAAGTAAATACAGACATTTTCGAAGTCAAAGCTCGATAATATCCTACTAATTCATGTTAAAATAGGTTCAATCGTATTACAGATACTTAATGCTTTGTTAAGATAGACTGCCGTCGTGATGTTTCTGTAGTAAGCTGAATTTAATTTATATTAGTTCAGTGAATTCTTTAACTGCGTTTTCCACTTTTTACTGAACGTAACAGTAATCATCAAAGAGAAATTAGTCAGCAGCAGGATTTTCTTTCATGATATCTAAAACAATCTGACAATGCTAAAGTACTTTACAAATTCTACACCAATAGAAACCTACTGGTTCTAACGATGTCATTAAACCAGTGTAGTTAGAAGAGTATTTTCGTCTAGAAATGAATTGCCTTGACGGTTGATCGATCAAGAACGGGAAATGTAAATTTTTGCGAGTATATGATTAGAGGGACAAGTGCTTGAGAGAGGACTTCCCTATCGATAAAAGTGCGTGAGAGATGACTTTCCTATCAATCTCCTGGACAGTTTTGTTTCTCAAATGAACAAAGTGCCTTATCATGCAGTAGCACATGTGATGTAGTTTTTTCGGTCGATTTTCTTACACTGCGACCAAGAGGAGTCTCAGTTGTTGGCAACAAATTCCAACTGTGATGCACACAGCCCTTGAGGCAGAATCCGTAGCGCCAACACACTTTTGGAGCTATCAGATGAAAAATATTATGTTCACACTATTCTTTGCTCGAGTTTACGTCTTTTGGTGGGGCTCAGCCTATCATGTTATTTTAGGAAGTTAACGATAAAGACATCATAATTCGTCACCAGAAACAGCACTGCATAGAAACGCTCAATGAGCGACCTGATGACGTTAAATAATAGTCACTCCGTTGATTTTTGTTGTTTCGATTTAGAGCACGCAGTACTCCTACACCAGACTTCTGAACTTTGCCTGTTGAAAATGTCGCATGATGGTTAGATCCATCACATATATTAGTAGTCGAGACTTCGTTAATGTGGAAAATCATTCATGCCAGAACGATCTTTGTTGAAACAAGAATATCTTTTTCTGGCGCATTTTTCCCAAAAGCACTCGCTACACACACAGTTCAAATCTTTCTAGCTGCATCCTCTGCATTCACCCCTCTGTTATGTCAAAAGTAAATATTGGGTTGCAGATGTTACACCTTTTTCCACTTGCGACTCAACTTTACAACTTTTAACCGTAGTTCATGATTTTCAAGTATGCAAAATCCAACGCTTAACTGCAAGATGATAACTAGAACTTCAAATTCGAAAACGACAGTTGATACATACACTGACAGCGTCGTGCCACGTTCATCTGGGCGGCGCCGGATTTCAGGCGGCGGTTGGCGTCTGGTCGGTGGCCGGTAGCCGCTGTAGCGCGAGGAAACGCTCGAGCGTAAGCTGTTCTGATCGCCAAGCAGCCACGAGCTGTCCTGCGGAATTGTTTCTGGAAGTACTTGTTATTGCTGGTGGGTAGAATGTCAAGCTAATTAACTTCGATATTAAATCAGACTCATAACTTTAGACGAGTTCCGAAATATGGTAAAAAACAATATATACAGTTGGATGTGAACACGCGACTATAAGTTTATAATTCGCGACGATTACCACTTTTCTTTTTCTTTTATTTCATCGGGCCACATAACTTTGCGACTGTCTTGCTTCCTTTCTTTCCATGACCCTCCACCGCAGATAATCTCGTAGGCATCTTCTCTGCGCCATACTGCACTGTCTGTGACTGTGTACACAACGATTGTGGATGTGGGGCTACCCGACAAACACTACCTAGCTTCACAGGTGCACTGACGTCGTTGTTGGCATGATTGCCCGTTTCTTTTTCTTTCTTTCTTTTTTTTTTAACACGCGACTGCAAGTCTAGAATTTGCGACGATTACCTTTTTTCTGGCGCTTTATATTTTTTCCTTATTTTACTTTTATTAAACTAATAATAATGCGTCAGAATCTATAACGCGAATGTTAGGAAAAAAAATTTGATGTGGCGAGGCGCGAACCATTGGCATTTCGATTTTTTTTCCACTGCTCGCTCACCCCACAGTACAATACCGCGACCAATATAATTTTTTTTCTTTTTTTTCCCGACACAGGAAAAACACCGAAATTATACAGTCAAATGGCAATGTATTCCTCCAAAAAACGAAAATATTCACTCTTTTTTTCCAAAGTACTTATTGGAGGCAATCAATTAAAATAAAACAAAAGAAGTCACTTCGACAAAAACCAAGGGGTGAAATCAGAAAAACGTATAGGAAGGGATGGGGCGTCAATTTTAACGTACCCACACGTTCTTTCTTCCTTCACTTCTACATGGTGGAACATCTAAATCCACAGAAGTGTCCACAAAAATGAAAAATAAAAATTAAAAAAGAGGGGGGCATGGCAACTCATCCAACGCCTTGTCGATGATAAACAAGATACAACATATTAGAAAAAAATCACGATAACAGGGCATCCTGAGCCACGTCCAATGTGCAGTGGCCATATATTGGGAAAAGGCACACGGATCTGCGTCATATCCACTCACCATCGCGTAGTGGACATAATGACCAACAAGCCACATGATGGTATTGTTCTTCGATCGAGGAAAGAAGGTTTAATTGGGACGCACGAGAATCTCCCCCGAGATAGCCGCCTCCGTCGTCCTGGGGAGAAAAGCCAGTTGTCGGCGAAGCCATCACCAATGGTCATGACCGCAGGAAATCAACCGATGAGATAATGTATCAGTGTCATGGCAACGATTGCAGCGATCCGTTACACTGAGGCCAATACGAAAAAGTCGCAACTTGGTAGGTACAATATCATGAACTACTTGGTACCACGAGGACGCCACTTCCATCGGGAAAATCGGGAGGCTGATGTTAGACCAAACAATCTTCCAGTTCGTTTCTGGCGACAAGTCTGCCACAGAGGGAAGACTATAAGGAACTGGCCAGCGGCTTAATAGCATTTTTAGGGAGAGATTCGCTTGGGAAAGGATATTTCCTTCTAAATAACTGACCTCAAGAAAAAATTCCTTGACATGCCGTAATTTATAACTAATCCTACCAATATCTACTGGAGGTGTTGAACTCGCCGGTCGGATACAGTTATAAAGGCGAGCTGTAAGTGATTTGGAGAGGGAGGGGGGTCACGTTGACACGTTAACACGGTGCGACGGATGGATAAGGCAGATGCCTTAACCCGAATGTCAGGGAGACCCAAACCTCCCTGCAAACGGGGCCGCGCCATGACCACATAAGGCACGCGAAATACAGAGTGGCGCCAGATAAACCTGACAGTTAAACTTTGCAACTTGCGTGGCATCATCGCAGGAAGTGAAAAGAATTGTGCAATAAAATAAGCCTTACTTAACACATACGTTTCCATGGCCCGAACCTTATGAAGAAGTGAGACGGAGCGACGCTCGTGTTCAGTGATTGCACCCTGAATCTTATCCGTGACAGACTTCCAGTTAATCGTAGCCATCTTTAGCGGACAGCTGTCAATTATAACACCCAACGATCGATATCGGGTGACCTTCGAAGCCCATGGAATTTCATCAGCGTCAAATCCTCGCAAATTGAGTGAACGTCATTTCTGGTCATTAACCTGCGCTCCCGTAAGATGACAAAAGGCATCCAAAACTTGCTTCAGCAATGGTATATCATCATAGGTACGGAGAAGAACCATAACGTCATCAGCATATGCACGAACGGTAAACCTTTCTCCCAACAGCGACCAGCCACTCAAACGAGCAGCTATAGTTCGCAATAATGGTTCCAGAAACAGCACGTAGAGCGACATTGATAATGGACTCCCTTGAAGGACGCCCTGACACACCACGATGGGGGAAGTAAGACGGCCATTTACGTCAATGGACGCCCGAATACCAGTGATGAGAGAACTAAACAGCCGTAGTGCAGCATTGTTTAAACCAACAGTCATCAACTCGCATTAGGAACCCATGATTGACGCGGTCGAACGCTTGGTGAAAATCAATGAAAAGCAAAGCGCTTGGCACAGGAATGGTGGAAGCAATCGAAATTAAATCTCGACATTCAGCAACGGGAGTCAGGAGAGTACGACCCGGAAGACAACTTTGATGGCTCGCGATTATGGTAGTCAACAATACCGATAGTCGGCTATTGACCGCTCGCGCCATTATTTTATAATCATAGTTGAAGAGGGTTAACGGGCGGACATGACCCACACGCAAACGTCCCGGCTTTTTGGGAATCAGGACTATTTTAGCAACCTTAAAGCTGGGCGGGAGAAGGCCTCCGTGGAACACTTTATTCACCATGGAAGTTATTGTATCTCCTATTAGGGGCCGAAATCGAATTTAAAATTCTTTGGGAAGGCCATCAGGGCCAGGTCATTTACGGGAGGGAGAACGAGCCACAATATCAAGTATATCATCGTCATGGAATACAGAGAAAAACTCGTCCTGGAGAACTGGTGTAACAACACGATCAAGGAACTAGCTGAAATCAACAGACGGTGGACCGTCTGAATCCACTTCAGCATAAAGCTCGGAATAGTACTGGTAAAGTTCACGCATGATATCAGATTGGGAGGACCACTCACGCCCATCTAGAGAACGAATGGTAGAAAGACACGTCCTTTGAGATCGCCTGTGAAGCTGGAGAAGATGACAGAGAGAGGTCAATTCATCCTGTACAATTGAACGAGGCTGGGAACGTAGTCGGACCCCATCCATTTGCCTACGTTTGAGTTGGAGAAGTTTTGCCTTCACACAGTGGACGTTGACGACCCTCAAGGGGGCATCACGAGCATTATCGTAAAGATCGCGAAGGACTGCATAATAAATTTCTCTAGTGCGCCTTATTTCAGCCGCTTTTTCAGCGCTAAAATGCTTGAGTGTATTTCGAATCCAGGGTTTAGCAAAGGTAACCCACCATTCGAGAAGTGAGGAATAACGCGTCTGGGACTGGGTTGTCCGCCGCCGTACGTCTGCGATGATGTCTTCCAGAGAGGGGTCCGTGAGATGTAGAGTGTTTAGCTTCCATAAAGGTCGTGAAAGATGGACCCCCTGTGGGACGTGGTTAAAAGTCATGGAAACAGCACAGTGATCAGTGAAACTGGCAGGAATTACATCAATCGATAGGAGCTGACTACATATGGTGGCAGATAAATAAAAGTGGTCCAATCGGCTACTTGAAGTAGCTGTAAAAAACGTAAACTGCACGAATGTAGGATGTCTGCAAACCCAAGCATCCTGGAGATGCAAGGACGTCACCATATCATTAAGTTCACGACAAAATGTATAATTGGGGGTCTGATCAACACGGCGTAAAACGCAGTTAAAATCACCCCCTAACAAAACCTTGCGCGGGTTCCGTCAGAGTAAATAAACAAACTTCTTCCTTATAAAACCATGCGCGATCGGATGAACGACTGGATCCAGACGGAGCGTAAAGAAAAATTAAAGTGAGTTCATAAAAACTACAGCCTATACTGCGACCATCATCTAGCGTTTCGAAGTCCGTCAGCGGGATTCCATCTCGATAAAGCAAAGCCATACCGGTAGAATTTTCAGGCGCGACATTGAAAAACATAGAATATCCAGGAAGACAAAACACATCAAATAATACCTCTTGTAAACATACGATATCAGCTTGGGAATCTAAATAAACTCGCGTAACGCAGCAAACTGTAATTGGGAACGTATCCTATTAACATTGAGGGTTAGGATTGTATACGCCAGCATACGTTAACACATGTAAGGTTAATAAAACAACATTAAGGAAAAATCACTATCACGTCCGTCTCTCCCCAACGTCCGGAGGCGGGGAAACAAGGTATAATGCTAGTCCTCCCCACCTGACACCGAGGAATCCTCGCTTTTCTTTTTAAGACGCGCCGCGGCACTGGCAGGTTGAAAACTGTGTTTCACACCACTCCGTGAAAACATACACTCCTGATGTGGAGGGGTTCGGGGCACGTCAAGCTCCGATTTGACCCTTAACATAGACAAATGTAATGTATTGCGAATACATAGAAAGAAGGATCCTTTATTGTATGATTATATGATAGCGGAACAAACACTGGTAGCAATTACTTCTGTAAAATATCTGGGCGTATGCGTGCGGAACGATTTGAAGTGGAATGATCATATAAAATTAATTGTTGGTAAGGCGGGTACCAGGTTGATGGTTCAAATGGCTCTGAGCGCTATGGGACTTAACTTATAAGGTCATCAGTCCCCTAGAACTTAGAACTACTTAAACCTAACTAACGTAAGGACATCACATACATCCATGTCCGAGGCAGGATTCGAACCTGCAACCGTAGCGGTCGCGCGGTTCCAGACTGTAGCGCCTTTAACCGCTTGGCCACCCCGGCCGGCGGTACTAGGTTGAAATTCATTGGGAGAGTCCTTAGAAAATGTAGTCCATCAACAAAGGAGGTGGCTTACAAAACACTCGTTCGACCTATACTTGAGTATTGCTCATCAGTGTGGGATCCGTACCAGGTCGGGTTGACAGAGGAGATAGAGAAGATCCAGGGAAGAGCGGCGCGTTTCGTCACAGGGTTGTTTGGTGACCGTGATGGCGTTACGGAGATGTTTAGCAAGTGGCAGACTCTGCAAGAGAGGCGCTCTGCGCTCGCGGTGTAGCTTGCTCGCCAGGTTTCGAGAAGGTGCGTTTCTGGATGAGGTATCGAATATATTGCTTCCCCCTACTTATACCCCCCGAGGATATCACGAAAAATCATGTAAAATTAGAGAGATTCGAGCGCGCACGGAGCCTTTCAGACAGTCGTTCTTCCCGCGTACCATACGCGATTGGAACAGAAAAGAGAGGTAATGACAGTGGCACGTAAAGTGCCCTCCGCCACACACCGTTGGGTGGCTTGCGGAGTATAAATGTAGATGTAGATGTAGAGGACGCATTATCGCCAGAAGGTGCACCCTGTGTCAACGCCGTGTCAGAAGAACGAGACTGGAGTGGGGCGTCCTCGAAATCTGTTCCGTCCTCAGTCTGCCGCCGTTAGACGTGCGCTGCAGGAGCCGTCGTCCCCTCGTTGACAGATGCCGCACTGTTACGCGTCGGTAACGGTGGAAATTCGCGAGGAGTAGGGGGTAATGTCGCCCCTACATCGCTTAAAGCTGGAGACTGGCAGCTGACTGCGAAGTTACTATGTCTGCTAATGTTAAAGGAAGACGTTTTTGATAAGACGTCAGAACAGTAGTAAGGCGCGGGGGATCAGATCTGATATGACCGCTTTCGTTACAGAGAAAACAAGTTCCTTCTTGCCCTGTATACATAACATGGATTCGGTAACCACAAACAGTTAAGTGGGAACGAATATTCTTATTAACACACATGTCCACAGTCCGGATACCATTATAACGCTGGAAGCGATGTTGTGCTGACCAGCGTTCCCATCGGATATGACGTATTACTGCAAAAGGAAGCAACACTGTTTTAAGAAATGACTCGTCCACTCCAGGAGGGAGGTTATAAATTCTCACTGGAGTATACTCGAGTGCCGCATTTTCAAGGAGGACTTGACTAACGGGATCATCGCGATGTGTAAACAACACTTTAGAACCAACCCGTGAGAGAAGTCTTTCTACTTGAACGGGATCATAAAACAGCACAAAGAATGCATACAAATCAGAATCAAAGTAAGCAGTATCTACCTGATCAGGTGTAACACGGATAACATGAGCCAACTAATCGTGAATTTCTAAGCAGCCAGGTTGGACACGACGTGTACTCATGTCAAAACTGAAACGAATGGTAGCTCGATGAGGAAAAGATTTAGGAGACTCGACAAACACCATGGCGCAGGCAGAAAACACCGCCGCCAAGAGGAAAACCTCAACAAACTCCGCTACGGTACTACGATGTGACTCCGGCCGATACACCAACAAGACTGAGTAGCTTCGACACAAGCGGCACTGTGGCACAGGCGGAAGTTAACGACAACCTGCTCGCTCGACGCGCAAGGCGACGAAAGCTAGACCACGGGCTCACCCAACATAACTGTATCTCGGAAGTAGACAACAATTCCTCCTCACGCTTCCGCATCTAGCAGTGTTGCCAGATCGTGCAGATGATCGGACTTAGCAGGAACGGTCGGTTTTATTGGCCACCGTAAGTGAACGACTCGGACTTAGTCTCTGTGGCGGCCGGCCGGCAGTGAGTTTTTATGTCTAACATTGCACATTCTTAGGAATATCTTTTTCAAGTTAATAGTTTCCTCTCGGCCGGGAAATCCCTGCTTGCCAGTTCTAGTCTGCTTTATATGTCCATGCTCCGTCCATCATGGGTTATTTTGCTGCCTTGTTAGGAGAGTTCCTTAATTTTGTCTACTTCGGATCACCAGTTTATCGGCATTCTAATTACTACTACTTCTTATTACTTTCGTCTTTCTTCCATGTTTTCTGAGTCCATATTCTGTACTCATTAGACTATTCATTCCATTCAAGAGATTCTGTAACTCTTTTTCACTTTCACTGGGGATAGCAACATCATTAGCGAATCTTTTCATTAATATCTTTTCACCTTGAATTTTAATCCCACTCTTGTGTCTCTCTTTAATTTCTGGCATAGGTTCTTCGATGTATAGATTGAACAGTAGTTGTGAAGGACTGCATTTTTGCCTGACACCCTTTTTAACCCGAGCACTTCGTTCTTTGTTTCCCACTCCTATGGTTCCCTCTTGGTTTTTGTGTACATTGTATGTTACCCGTCGGTCCTTATAGCTTACCCCTATTTCTCTTAGGATTTCGAACATCTTGCACCATCTGACATTGTCGAATGCTTTTTCCATGTGGACAGGTCGTGTGAACGTGTCCTGATTTTTCTTCATCCTTGCTACCGTTATCAACCGCAATGTCAGAACTGCCTCTCTAGTGCCTGTATCTTTCCTAAAGCCAAACTGATTGTCATCTAACAGATTTCCAGTTTTTCCATACTTCCTTGTATTAGTCGTGTCAGCAATTTGTTTGCTTGAGCTGTTAAGCTAATTGTGTGGTAATTGTCGCACTTGCCGGCTCTTGCTATCTTCGGAATTGTGTGGATGATGATTTTCCGAAAATCTGATGGTATATCGCCAGTCTCATACATTCTACACACCAATGTGAATAGTCGCTTTTTTCGATTTGCCCCAATGGTTTTAGAAATTTCGATCAAATATTATCGGTAAATTCTCCTGTTTCTTCTTCTATCACATCACCAGGCAAGTTTCCCTCCTGATAGAGACCTATCCGCTCTTTTCTCTGCATTTAACAGTGGGATTCCCAATGCACTCTTAAAGTTACTGGCCCCGCTTTTAATTTCAGTGAATGTTGTTTTTCGTTTTCTATTTGCTAAGTCAGTGCTTCCGACGATGTACACTAGTGAAGACTAAAGAATATATGGGTGTTTCTTAGTATGAGTGCCAAACAACAAGATTTTTAGCCCCTAAAACAAATAACACTGCTATCACCATCACACATTTTTAAAAAATTAGCGGTTTTATTGCCGGCATCAATATTATAGGAAACAAACACTGATTAAGTGACTGATTGCATTTATAGCTTGACGGAGGTCCTATTAAGCTTTTGACAAAATAAGCCACATTTCTCATGAGAATTACTGTTAAACGGTCACACATATTTTTAATTGTTTTTGTGGCCTTCTGCACCGGTGGCTCGTTCCAGCGTTTGCTCGCCTGGCTCAGCAAGACTGCGACTCGCTTCAATACGATTCTGGGACCTGAGAAGGTTTAGAGATGTGCCTTCCCGTGTGGAAGGAGAAGTTGCGATACAGGCAGAACACTCAAAGGTTCTGGGACGCATTCCTGACAGGCCAGCATAGCTGGTTTCCTTTCATTCAAAACACGATTCATTCATACTGTCTGCATACGTTGCTGCGAAGGATTAAGTCATGCATGAAACCAGTTATGATTCCTCGGATCATACCAGCATTACTTACACAATTACAGAAATTCTGAAACGAGCGCTCAGTAACCGAGTCGACACCAGTTCGTCGATATCCATATACACTCAGTGGATACGTCTTCTTTGTTGACTCTCAATACCCCTCGGCTGGACTCACGATCTACATGCAGGTAGCGCATATTTAAAATATCTGCTTCATCAAGAACTGAAAAAATTAGGCGATTACTGAGACGGTTCCTTCAACAAGGGCACGGCCATGTCTTTCCTACAAACGTCACTAAATGAGTTTCTCGCCGCCTGTTATGATCTCGACTCTAACCACCCATCCCTGTTTCGCACACCAAGCAGGAATGAGACTGTAGTTATGAGTGTTCCAGTAAAAAATGAGAAATTTCAAAATGTATCATAATACACTACTGGCAATTAAAATTGCTACACCAAGAAGAAATGCAGATGATAAACAGGTATTCACTGGATAAATATATTGTACTAGAAAAGTGATTACATGTTCACGCAATTTGGGTGCATAGATCCTGAGAAATCAGTACCCTGAGCAACCACCTTTGACCACCTCTGGTCGCAGGTTCGAATCCTGCCTCGGGTATGGATGTGTGTGATTTACTTAGGTTAGTTAGGTTTCAGTAGTTCTAAGTTCTAGGGGACTGATGACTTCAGCAGGTAAGTCCCATAGTGCTCAGAACCATTTGAACCATTTTTTGACATTACCGAGAGGGATGACACTGTGTTCGGCGTATGGCTCTGGCGCATCGTACTGCATCTGCAGTAGCAATTTCATCTGCAGTTTTGATCACAGTGACACAACGAACTGTTACGAATCGCTTACTTCAAGGACCGTTCCGAGCCAGAAGCAGTGTAGCGCGCATTCCACTGACCCCAAACCAGCACAATTTTCGACTTCGTTGGTCTTTGGAGGTCATAGTGGAGGCCTGCTGTGTTGTCTGACGAAAAAGCTGGTTCTGTGTCGGTGCCAGGGATGGCCGTGTGTTGGTTATAACGAGATCAGATGAGGGCCTGCTGGACAAACTGCACCTACACTTGAAATTATGGTTTGGAGTGCGGTTTCGTATGACAGCAAATCTGTTCGTCAATCCGTTGATTCGACCGGTTGTGCTGTCATTCACGAACTGCATTTCAGGTTGTGTCTTCCAACAGGATAACGCTGGCCCACAAGCCGGTGTTGCAATCAAAGGTATTCTGCAGAGTGTTGAGGCGCTTGGCCTGTTCGATCACCAGATCTGTCTCCAATCCAGCATATATCGGACGTCATCGGATAAAACTCCAGTGCCATCCAAAACCAGCATTAACCGTCCCTGTATTGACTGAACAAGTGCAACAGGCATGGAACTTCTACCCACAAACTGATGTACGGCACCTGTGCAATACATTTTATGCATGTTTGCATGCTTGCATCCAGTATTCTTGCGGTTCCACCCGTTATTAATATACCAGTATTTCAAATTTGCAAAGGCTTATCTCGCGCTTACATTAACCCGTGATCTTGTAATGTTAATCACTTAAATATGTTACCTAGAAAAAAGTATTCCCAAAATTTAATTACTCTGCATTAAACATCTTTTCGTGTAGCGATTTTTTTCTGTCAGTATATTTCTTATTACATAATCATGATCCAAACAATGGTCAAGACGTCACTTTCTTGAACGTCTGTGGGCCTGCTGCAGAACTGAACTGAAAAATTCACGGGAGGTAACAGGCTGTCGTGTTTTCGTCTGACTGGATTTTTTTTCACAGACTGTGTTTGAATGTATTGCGACGCCAGCATGGATGCGTTGTGGCTGCTTTTACTGGGATGCGCTGTGGATCTCGTCGTCACCGTGTATACATTCAACTAGAACTAGTAATACCAGTTGTACTCCACTGCTTGTTTAAAGGAGGCTTCTTCATGTTGTACTATCTATAGTATGCTCTCCTCCTATTTTATGTTCAAAAGACCATATACAGATTGATAGTATGATTACATCTGAACACTGAAGGAACTCGAGCTCAACTGCAGTTTATTTCGAAAAACATTATATGAGTTAATATTCTTCTACTGTCGAAAGTGGCCTGTCTGATAGTTAAAACATGCACGTATTTTCTCTCATGCGTATTGAAATGGCACGAAACACCACAAGACATAAAGAACACATGCTCTTACGTATCTGATTGAGAGTAGCGGTACCAGAGAGTTGTGTGTCGTGACTCGTTACATAGCTACATAAGTAATGATCCCATGTCATTCATTAACATAACGTGAACTGCAAATTACTTCTTTATGGACGCAGTGATCTCATAAAATAAATAAAAAGGAACACCGATTTCGTCTTCTGAAAGAGATGTGGTAGCTGCACTGCATATATATCTTCCTTCTTACAGACCGAATACTCTGAACACATTTGGCACCAACATACTGCTAAGGAAATTACTTCTTTATCTAAGAAAACAGCTGACAGAAGTTGTTCGTCGTGAGTGTGGTTTCGTTATCTGATACGTGGTTACACTCCCGTACTTCAAGGCTTTTATGTTGAAGAGCAGGGACGTCGAAGGATTTAGCGATTGTAATCGGGTGGGTAAAAATGATCAGCTAATGGAAGTTTCTCAATTACATGTAATGCTCATCAGTTATCGTTATCATCATCTAAAGTGAATTTCAGCAGCTTTACTGGCATTAAAACGCACAAACACGGAAGAAATGGTCTGTGTAAGAATTGGGTCGTGGAAACAAAACGGGGAAATGGCGATTAACACATCTGCTCAGACCAATACATACAACTAAATGAAAAAAGGGCGTGTCGCACGGTAAGCTAACCAAGAATTATCTAAGTTATACAAACATAACACCATCATTAAACGTAGAATATTTTAATATGCTCCGCCAACAGAGGGGCTCTAAATACTTTCCATTATTTGTCTTATTGTAGTGTTGGAATCTTATTTACAATAAGCACTAAAATAATAATATTCTGCCGTCCAGTAACTATATAACACGGTTATTAGCATGAAGGACAAATGTTTTACATATTACATTGCCATTAGAGTACAAGAAACAGAGCCTGTGGAGACAGTCTGAGTAGTATGGTGAAATATTTGTTGGATGTAAATGAGCAGTGATGATTTCGATAGTTATAATTTAGTTCCATTTAGAAGGTTCCATGCTTTACACTCCCTGTTCCGCGACTGTAAATTTTAACCTGCTTCGTTGCATCAGTTTTGTTTTCAAACTGTCTCTGATTATACTTTATTGGTGACTGCAAGATGTACATTCCTAAAAGGCTATCCCTTATAATACACTTAAGATATTTGAGCAGGCAAAATAGGTATAGCATTTGCATGGAATTTTAGTGGCAAACACTTTTTTTGGATGTGACTCACGATTTTCTCGAAAGGAGTGTTACAGTTTATAATGGAAAGATCGCTTTTCTTTTGCTCAGACTTCATTGTCTGTGATCTAATTTTATAACTATCCTTGTTGCTAATAACAGAAATCTGGGTTTTAAGAAGAAGTTCATTAAGGTACTCAAAAACTCCTCTTTCTCAAGTTCTATTATAGCCATTTCACTTGTCAGAACAGTGTACAAATATCTTGGCTCACCAAAACACTACATACAAAATACTTGACAAAAGAATTCACTATGTAAGAAACAGTAGGAACACACTTATCAACTTGAGATTAGTATAGATGTTCTGCATTTCAAAGCTACGGACCAACTGACATAAATATTGCACTCCTAACATTTTCTGAACAAATGAATGGCTGAAAGAATGCTGTTCGGTCTTAAGTAATATAGCATTTGAGGTATGAAGTTTCTGGAACAGGATCATCAAGAAAGTTTATCAAAACACAATTTTTCAAATCAAAAAAAATTTATAGTAGATTTAGATGTATTACGAACTGTCTACTTAAATCGAGCCAAAATAAAGTTTTTATTCTTTAAATTAAATTGCATCTTACAACAGAATTTTCTCAAAATAAGAGCTCTGTTTACATTATTAATTATAAAACTATTTCTTTTATTTTTAGCGAATTTTCCTACTTTGTCCTAATCAGCAAAGTAAATGTAAGATAATAAACAATAAATTATATTTGTAAACTTTCTAAATTATGATTAGTGAAATGCAAAAATGAGAGAGACCATCGTTAATTAATACAGTTGTGGCCTTTCACTGTGTGTTATAGCTTCTTTAAAACTTTAAGAGAATAGAAAGACAAGGTTTGAGAAATATTTTGGTAATGTGTTCTGATTGCCAAAAGTGATCATGCTAATTATAAACAGAAAGATATTACTGCCACAAAGGCTCAAATGTATGATCAACTTAATGTATCAGGTATTTCGGAATTAAACCAATACCAAAAGCGTCGAAGGTAAAAGTGGAATCGAATAATAGATATGAAAATTTAGCCTACTTCTTGGTATATTAAAATACTCCCTCCCCACGAGAAATCCATGCACAGAACATGTGTGAAGTTCTGTGACACTATGTGAAGAGGAACGCCAGTTCATGCAGCGGGAAGAAACACTCGCCAGAGGCACTTTTGTTGCCAGGTGAAATTTGTTTCCAAAGGAAACAATAGACCACAGACAGTGACCACCTACTTAATAGCCATGCCACCGTTTTCACTGATAACAGCGGCGGAATATCGTGGCAACAGAAGCAACGAGTCCTTGGTAGGTTGCTCAAGGGAGTTGGCACCACATCTGCGCACACAAGTGAAATAGTTCTCGTAAATTCAGGAGAGGGGGAGATGAACTCTGACACCACGTTCACTCACATCCCAGATGTGTCAGATCGGGTTCAAATCGTGAACTGGGGAGCCAGCACATCATTTCGAACTCGCCACTGTGTTCCTCATACCACTCCATCACAGTCCTGGCCTTGTGACATGGTGATTATTTTGCTGAAACAGGCCACTCCCATCGGAAAACACCATTGTTACGAAGGGATGTACGTGGTCTGCAACCAGTGTATGATATTGCTTGGCCGTCGTGATAGCTTGCTTGAGCTGCACTGGATCCATGTATGCCCACGTGAATGTTCCCCAGAGCCTAATGGAGCCGCCGCCACCCTGACTCCGTCTTGCAGTACAGGTGTGAAGGAGCTGTTCCTCTGTAAGACGACGGATTCGCGCTCTCCCATCGACATGATGAAGAAGGCATCGGGGTCCATCAGATCACGAAAAGCACTGCCACTGCGCCAACGCCCAGTGACGTTCTGATTTCAGCCCTATAGTTGCCGATGTCGTGATGTTGATAATTGGTTGGTTGGTTGGTTTTGGGGAAGGAGACCAGACAGCGTGGTCATCGGTCTCATCGGATTAGGGAAGGATGTCGGCCGTGCCCTTTAAGAGGAACCATCCCGGCATTTACCTGGAGTGATTTAGGGAAATCACGGAAAACCTAAATCTGGATGGCCGGACGCGGGATTGAACCGTCGTCCTCCCGAATGCGAGTCCAGTGTCTAACCACTGCGCCACCTCGCTCGGTTGTTGATAATTGCACATGCATGAGTCGGAACTGCGGAGGCCCGTCATTACAACTGTCCGGTGAACTGTGTGTTCAGACACAGCATTAAAGTCTGATGTGTTAGTTCTTCCATGCGCAGTGAGTGTGTGTGACTGGCAGTCATTCCTTGCCAGGTGACGCTGCTACTGTCTGGACGGGTTTCTAACGATAGTAGGTCATAGTCATAATGTTTTAGTTGATAAGTGTTCCTTCTCCCTCCCTATGCCTATTATCCCCTGTTCGTTGATCATGTACGAGTTCTAACCTATGTGGCACTGTTTCTTCGTACCCGTTAACCTCTCGAGATAACTTTATGTGGTCGGCTCGTACGGCTTCGGTATTATCCTAGAACCGAGAAAATATCGCCTCTTGTTCAGTCTTGACTTCTTCCCGTAGCTGAATTCTGTGCTTGGAACCCATTTTCAAAATGGTTCAAATGGCTCTGAGCACTATGGGACTTAACATCTATGGTCATCAGTCCCCTAGAACTTAGAACTACTTAAACCTAAGTAACCTAAGGACAGCACACAACACCCAGTCATCACGAGGAAGAGAAAATCCCTGACCCCGCCGGGAATCGAACCCGGGAACCCGGGCGTGGGAAGCGAGAACGCTACCGCACGACCACGAGCTGCGGACGAACCCATTTTCCACACTATTACGTATTTCCTCGGTAAGTTTTTCAGATATTTCGCGACATTATTTCATGCACTTTTCTTGCTGTTCAGTAAGCTCGTTCAACTCTTTACCATGATTTTTGCCTTGTTCTGTAGGAACTTTCATTCCTCCCAAAAATAGACTCATAAAACTCTCCATACTCGTTTCTTGCCCTATAGATCCACCACCCTGCCTTTCGTTTTCACACAATTGCTTATGAATGGAATCAGAATTTTGTCGAGCTTTTTGTGGTGTACGTAGGTCCTGCGTTAATCAAGCTCTAGGAGTTTCACTTCTCTATTAACAGTCACAATATCTTGCCCGTTGGTTGATGGAACAGTTTCCTGCTGGCTTCTATGGCCGAGCGGTTCTAGGTGCTCCAGTCCGGAACCGCGCTGCTGCTATGGTCGCAGGTTCGAATCCTGCCTCGGGCACGGATGTGTATAATGTCCTAAGGTTAGTTAGGATTAAGTAGGTCTAAGTTCTAGGGGACTGATGACCTCAGATATAAAGTCCCATAATGCTTAGAGCCATTTGAACAATTTGAAACAGTTTCCTGCTCACAGTTTCCATCCTCGAACCCAATATGCACGTTCTGTAATGCCTCTAAGTCGTAATCACACACGTCTTGTGCTTCTAATTCCTTTGATTCTTCACCCAGATCACACTTCACTCGCTTCAAACTACTCAGTGAGCGTAATTGTAAAGACTTTCCAGGCGATCTGTTAATACCTTGAAGTGTCGGGTATTCTGCCGGATATTAACGTCGTTCATACACGACATTTCGACCATGCGACTCATTATCTTCATAAGGTGCCAGCTGATGCTGCTCGTCTAGTCACACGTCACTTTAATGAAAGGTCTGCCCGTAGCCTGAGATGGAGCGCTTGGGTGCTGTTCCTACGAATCACGTTGGTGTCGGTACTTGTGGCCTCTCAGGTTGAGTCAGCATTCGTTGATGTGAAATCAGAGTAAAAACGAAACAAGTGGTGATGAGCAGCTGCTTGGAAGGTTCGTCCGTGAAGGTGGCCTCCTCTCCCTTACGGTTGGCGTTGGGGCCAATCTCCTGCTGTACTCGGAGAGTCTCCTCCGCGACGCCAAAGATGTGTTGCCACATAGCCGGGGTCATTAGCTTGACGGATGCAAGGGCGAAGACCTTGAGCAGCGTATCTTGCTGCTCAGGGCTGAAAGGATACGAACGATGCGGAAAAGGAAGTCGATTTTCGTACGAAAATTTTTGCTAACACTTGCCAGGAACATAATTGTATTAATTAGGCCAACAGGACTTTGACGTATTAAGACAAAACTGTTAATTGAAATAAAATTATTTAAAACAATTACTGAAAATTCATCAAAAACAAAAGGTTATAGTGTCATTTCAAACACTTGCTCTCAACTCTCCAAAAGTCGTTCATGGGAAGATGAAGTATGAAATTTAAATTTAGAACAAATGTTATTCTTTTTCCAAAATTATGCAAATCTTTTGTGCCACTGGTTACCACTGTTAAAATATTTGTAATAAATTTTAAGAAGAGAAGCAAAATAATATTTCAGCAATTGAAGTTACATAACAATCTCTTCCAAGGTTCTATGAAAACAGTCCTCAAATACACTACTGTCTATTAAAATTGCTACACCACGAAGATGACGTGCGCCGCGCGGGATTAGCCGCCGGTCTTAGGCGCTGCATTCATGGACTGTGCGGCTGGTCCCGGCGGGGGTTCGAGTCCTCCCTCGGACATAGGTGTGTGAATTTGTCCTTAGGATAATTTAGGTTAAGTAGTGTGTAAGCTTAGGGACTGGTGACCTCAGCAATTGAGTCCCATAAGATTTCACACACATTCGATTTTGAAGATGTCGTGCTACAGACACGAAATTTAACCGACAGGAAGAAGATGCTGTGATATGCAAATGATTAGCTTTTCTGAGCATTCACACAAGGTTGGCGCCGGTGGCGACACCTACAACGTGCTGACATGAGCAAAGTTTCTATCCGATTTCTCATACACAGCAGTTGACCGGCGTTGCCTGGTGAAACGTTGTTGTGATGCCTCGTATAAGGAGGAGAAATGCGTACCATCAAGTTTCCGACTTTGATAAAGGTCGGATTGTAGCCTATCGTGATTGCGGTTTATCGTATCGCGACATTGCTGCTCGCGTTGGCCGTCGAGATCCAATGACTGTTAGCAGAATATGGAATCGGTGGGTTCAGGAGGGTAATACGGAACGCCGTGCTGGATCCCAACGGCCTCGTATCACTAGCAGTCGAGACGACAGGCATCTTATCCGCATGGGTGTAACGGATCGTGCAGCCACGTCTCGATCCCTGAGTCAACAGATGGGGACGTTTGCAAGACACAACCGTCTGCACGAACAGTTCGACGACGTTTGCAGCAGCATGGACTATTAGCTCGGAGACCATGGCTGCAGTAACTCTTGACGCTGCATCATAGACAGTAGCGCCTATGATGGTGTACTCAACGACGAACCTGGGTGCACGAATGGCAAAATGTCATTTTTTCGGATGAATCCAGGTTCTGTTTACAGCATCATGATGGTCGCATCCGTGTTTGGCGACATCGCGGTGAACGCACATTGGAAGCGTGTATTTGTCATCGCCATACTGGCGTATCACTCGGCGTGATGGCTGGCTCTGAGCACTATGGGACTAAACATCTATGGTCATCAGTCCCCTAGAACTTAGAACTACTTAAACCTAACTAACCTAAGGACATCACACAACACCCAGCCATCACGAGGCAGAGAAAGTCCCTGACCCCGCCGGGAATCGAACCCGGGAACCCGGGCGTGGGAAGCGAGAACGCTACCGCACGACCACGAGATGCGTCGGCGTGATGGTATGGGGTGCAATTGGTTACACGTCTCGGTCGCCTCTTGTTCGCATTGACGGCACTTTGAACAGTGGTCTTTACATTTCAGATGTGTTACGACCCGTGGCTCTACCCTTCATTCGATCCCTGCGAATCTCTACATTTCAGCAGGATAATGTACGACCGCATGTTGCAGGTCCTGTACAGGCCTTTCTGGATACAGAAAATGTTCGACTGCTGCCCTGGCCAGTACATTCTCCAGATCTCTCACCAATTGAAAACGTGTGGTCAATGGTGGCCGAGCAACTGGCTCGTCACAATACGCCAGTCACTACTCTTGATGAGCTGTGATATCGTGTTTAAGCTGCATGGGCAGCTGTAGCTGTACACGCCATCCAAGCTCTGACTCAATGCCCAGGGGTAGTGATTTCTCAGGATCTATGCACCCAAATTGCGTGAAAATGTAATCACATGTCAGTTCTAGTATAATATATTTGTCCAATGATTACCCGTTTATCATCTGCATTGCTTCTTGGTGTAGCAATTTTAATGGCCAGTAGTGTAAGTAGTCCATAACATTTCTCGAATGTGTTTGACTAAAACATAACAAATAACTGAGGTTTACCTAAAAATGGATTCATTAAAAGGGAAGAAAAACGATTAAAGTTTCTTGATACGAAACCACCTTACATCAGGCAATGTGGTCCAGACGACTGGACACTAAACTTCTTAGCGCAGGTTGATACGTTTCTCACCACACTTCTCTTCTAAGCAACGAGTGGAAAAATGCACCAAGTCGCAAACATACAATGATAACTCGATGAAGAGAGAAATAACTATCAAGTAAAACTTGTAAAAACGTAAGGTCCCTCATGTCGGGAAGGTGCTCACCTAGGTCAGCATGGAAGTTATAAAGCCAGTAGAACAAACAGCCGGCCTGTTGCCATACAGAACTGCTTATAAAAAGAAGACGCACAAATATGTGCCACCGAATGGGACACACACAATGTAGTGAATGAAATGATAGACGGTTCTTCACTGAGAAAGACTGCTAGTAAATATGGAATAAATTCCATGACACTACGGTGATTTTATTGAACAATGAAAACTGGTTGTACCAATGACCCTAATCCAGCTGTGTTTAGTATTAACTAAAAATCTCGCCCGGTTTTGCTGAAAACTCTAAGAAACATCCGCAAGAAGTAGCCATTGCTGCAAAAAAGAAATGCTGAAACAAAGTCTGTGTTGGGAAAAGTGTTTAAACCTACTCCTCATCTTCTACAAAGTTTTATTCAAGAAGGGCAGCTAGTCAGAATGGAGAATAACAAGAAGACAGACCAAGTGAGGAAGATGAATAGAAGTATACTAAGGCAAAAAGTAAATTATGTGATTAGGAAAATAGAAAGTGAAGATATCGGAGGACGAGGAGGGGAAGGAGAAGAAGAAGATTGCAATGTTTGATTTAAGAGGGACATCCGTTTAGAAAGGAGAGTAAAAAAAGACAGATCAAGGCAAAGAGAATGAAGATTTCAAGGGCGTGTCATCTGTGGTAAACAATATGTTTCTGAAAGTAGAAGGCAGAAATATTAAAGAAGGTGGATGAAAAGAAAAAAAAAAGATTGCAGCGAGAAAGTTGTTTCTGATGATGATAATAATGGCATGGCTGAAACAGATAAGACTGTGCAATAGAATCCATATACATTGGGTTTGCAGCCGTCAAGTTTAACCAAGTGTGGCAGAGATATTAAAGGAGGAGGATGTGAAGAAGTATTAGTAGCAGTAGTAGAAGAAGAATAAGAAGAATAAGAAGAAAATTACAATGAGGAAGTTGATACCGATGGTGGTGATGATTATGATGATGATTACAATGTTGAAAGACATAGAGCTATCCAGAACAATCAGTGTCTATTTGGTATTCAACCAATAAGTTTAACCAAGCATGTGGTAAAGGTGCAGGATAGAGAACGTGAAAGAATACTAGTTTTACTGAAACTCTCTCTCTCTCTCTCTCTTCTCATCTCAGCGGTCACAGGCCCTGTAGACCACGGTCTGCTTCCACCGCCTTCTATCTCTCGCAGCCTCTCTCCACCCTGCGGAAATTCCTAATGCTGCGATGTCCTTCTCTATGTCATCTTTCCACCTTGTACGAGGTCGGCCCAATGGTCTTGTTGCCTGGAGAGTTCCTTCAAATGCCTTCTTGGTGATTCTGTTGTTTTCCATTCTAGCCACATGTCCAGCCCATTGCAGTCTCTTACTTTTTAATTTCTGGATGATAGTGAGTTGCTTCATTAACTGATAAATTTAATTGTTCTTTCGAATTTTCCATAAGCCATTCTCCAACGGAGGTCCCCAGATTTTTTTCATTACTTTTCTTTCGAAAACATTCAGTTTTTCTCTTTCATTCTTTGTAAGCGTCCAGCTTTCTGAACCATACAGTACTATGGGGCAGATAATAGTGTTGTATATATCCATCTTTCTGGTGATTGACAGAGCTTTACTTTTGAGTGGGTTGCTTAGTTAGTACAGACATCTTGGCCGTGAGGCTATTCTTTTATTTACATCCGTTGTTATGATATTTTTACTGTTGAAACATGATCCAAGATATTTAAACTGGAGAACTTTTCTGAATTTAGAATGTTGGTCAATTTCAAAGTATGGATTTGGGTTTATGACTCGACCTATTTCCATATATTCGGTTTTCTCTTGGTTAATCAAAAGCCCGATTTTGCTGGCACTGTGCCTGAGAGATCTGTACATATCTTTCAGTTCTTCTTCAGTTTCACTCAGCTACACTATATCACCTGCATAAGCCAGGAGTTTTACTTCACTGTGTTCGAATCGGAGACCATTGTATAGATGTAAATTACTCTCCCGAACCACTTTCTCTAATGCAAGGTTGAAGAGGACACATGAAAGATCGTCTCCCTGTCGTAAGGCTGTTTTAGTTGGAAAGGTGGGGGATATGGATCCTCAGAACTTCACTACTGACTGGGAGCCATCCATGCGCAGTTGTATCATCCTAATGATTTTACAGGGTATAGTAAATTCTCGTAATGTGTTGTAGAGGCTACTTGTGTGCATGCTGTAGTAGGCTCGCTGGAAGTCGATGAAGAAACAGTGGATGTTTTTGTTAAATTCCCAGTATTTCTCAAAGATCTGTCGTATAGTAAACAAATAATCAGCTGTGGAACGGTTTGTTCGAAATCCAGCTTGGTAATCTTGAATAATGTTTCCTGCGTAAGGTTTAAGTTTTTCCAGAATGGTCACTGACAGGATTTTGTATGTTATGTTCAGCAAACTAATTCCTCTGTAATTTCCACATTCCATTCTGTTTCCTTTCATGTGTATGGGACAAATTATTGCAGTTTTCCAACCTTCAGGCAGTGTTTCAGTTTTCCAGATCATTGTGATAAGGTTATAAATTTCTTTACTGAACCTAATATTCCTAAAAAGTTCAAAACTGGGTAAGTATTCATTGAACAATGTAGAAAATCAGGGCTAAATTTTATGTATTACAGAAGAAAATAAGAAGGAAAATCGTGTACAAACATGATGCTTCAACATTTCAAAATACAAAAAGGGTTGGGTTGTTTTGAGGGCCGGCCGGGTTGGCCGAGCGGTCCTAGGCGCTACAGTCTGGAAGAGCGTGACCGCTACGGTCGCAGGTTCGAATTCTGCCTCGGGGACTGATGACCTCAGAAGTTAGGTCCCATAGTGCTCAGAGCCATTTGAACCATTTGCTTTGAGGGGGCAAACCAGACAGCGAGGTCATCGGCCTCATCGGATTATGGAAGGACGGGGAAGGAAGTCGACCATGTCCTTTCAAAGGAACTATCCTGGATTTGCCTGGAGCAATTTAGGGAAATCATGGGAAACGTAAATCAGGATGGCCGGATGCGGGATTGAACTTACATCCTCCCAAATGCGAGTCCAATGTGCTAACCACTGTGCCACCTCGCTCGGTCTCAAAATACAAAACATTATTAAACTTGGGGTCCACCTGACATTGGTGTTACTGGCAATCAGGTTAAGAAAATTAACAGCCATCTACACAATACATCTACTATGACGACCCGCAACAAAATACTTGAACGATTACAATTGCTTGTAGCATTGAGCACCAGTGAAAATACATCTCATTGAAACGAAATAATTTCATTCATTTCAGAGCTTCGAGAAAGACTTATTATCCAATAACTGTGGAGACAGTAGTTAATGAGCTTCACAAGCCAGCATCAAGACAAACTAATGTAAGCATGCTTTTTATGTGGTTTAGATAATTTATGGTATGTGGTTTCCCCAGATATGATGCAATATTCATGGAACAATAAGGGTTGAAAATATTTTAATGGTCATTGTGACAATCCTTTCGACCATATCTTTCAACCATTGTAATATTATCACAAAATGATTCTGTAATAAATGTAAGCACATTCAAATTCATGTTGCTAAGGAGTGTGGGAGTTTATACGCGATTTGTGCCACCAGTGTTAGTAACAAGACTGGCTAGGTTCACCTTGTCTGCGTCTGAGGAACTGGAGAAGTATTAAACACTTCAGGACAGAACATGGGGCACTTTGAACTTTCACAGAGTTGTAGGTTTCCCATGGAATAGGTAACCAGAGACTGGCCACACTCACTGCAAGAATAGGTCAGTTCAAAAATGAAAGTGTGGGTAGGAGAACCGTAAAAGCTATCTGCAGGATGGAGGCTAGCCCCTTCTCCCCCCCCCCCCCCCCCCCCCGGGTTCCATGATTATGTAACGTGGTGCAGTATATGGTATACCGTCCAGATGAAAGAGCGTTTGCACATTCTACATGAGATGGAACTTCAGTTTGGAACTTCAACTGTTACAATGTCAAAAAGAGATTTAATAGTTCACATAGTTTTAGTCGTCGTCACTATGTTACAGAAAAACATAGCAGTTCATGCGTTATCTGCTGTTGTTGAACGTAGCAATTCATTATCAGAACAGACGAAATGTGAGTGGAATACAGTAGCTTAACAAATGAAGCATGTACAGGTGAAGCATGCAAGATGGCTGCAGGAGGGAGAGAGAGGGGCGCTCTTGAGAGTTCCACCCTGTTCCACGTAGCACTGGTCACTGTGTGCAGGTATGACAGTGTGTTGCAAAGTTTGGGTATTCTGTACTGCACCAGTCCACTCCTCAATATCACGTGCAGTTATACAAATAATGTGATGTGTTACATATAGCATCATACCTAGAGGAACCACATGCTGTAAGTTGACTAAACCACATATAAAAGCAAACTACTGTTTCTTTAATTATTCGATAATATGTCTTTCTTGAAGAAGTAAAATGACTGAAATTATTTCGTTCCAATGAGATGTATTCCCACTGGTGCTTGTTGCTGAGAGCCATTGTAGTAGTCCAAGTGTTTCGTTCAGGTTGTTGTAGTAGTTGTATAGTTTATGTATTTGTGGATAGCATTATGCATTTCAGCAGTATCATCACCATCATCATCTTCCAAATCATAATCTTCTTCTTCTTCTAGTTCTCTTTCTCCAGTAATATTTCAGCCTTCTATTTTCATAACTACATTGTTTACTTTGGCTTTAACATCTTCGTGTTCTACACCATTTTTGCCTTGATCTGTCTTCTCGTTGTTCTCCTTTCTGAATAGCTGCACTTCTTGATTCAAACTTGGGGAAGGTTTTTCGACTACAGCCTTGGCTTTAGCTTGTCTTCTTTGGAGCGACAGCTGCTTCTTGTGGATAGTTCATTGAGATTTCAAGAAAACCTGATGAGATTTTACGTAAACATGAGATACAACTGGATGAGAGTCATTGGTAGAATCAGTTTTCATTTCATGTTGGATGTATAATGTGTATAATGTAATACGCTTTCAATTTATGTGAGGAATCACCTAAAAACATTTTAAAATGTAATGTTGACCAGACATTAGATCACTTTTTGCTTATAAGAATGGTGATTGGAATTTAATGTTTGTTCTCAATTTTCCATCGCACTAAGGCATAACGACAGCGGAAAACTGTTTTAGTTAAAAAATAACTCTGTGTTCTGTCAAGAAGTGTGTGGCTTTTATTCATTGAGTCTACTGCTACTGTCACACTGTATTCCACATGGGACCTACTGTTTGAATCTATGGGATGAATGTGATATTACTACTACTACTTCTTCTACTATTACTACAACACCCAGCATTCTACCAATTGAACCACAATAACCATATGTATTTTAAGAAACAGAAAGTGCATTTCCCTGCACAATACCCTTTATAATTGATTGTGGTATAAGACTCAATTGTGTTACTGCAGAACAATGCATCCAACACTGTATTCATCAGAAATTATTTAGAAATGCCTAGAAACCATTTGATGTATATGAATACTGAGATGTGGGAGACTCACAGCCTAGTACAACAAACTGTGTTCTATCTTCTGCAGGATGGGTGTCTGTGGTAGGAGGTTTGAATTATGCTACTTCAGTTTGTGGGTGTATATCATTCTCTGTGGTGGTAGTGTAATACATACAGTCGTGTGGTAAACTTTGATACCTGCTGCATTGATAGTGTAGGGCGTTGTAGTTATGCATAGATGAATTGCAGGGAATGCCTGAATGTGAGATGTTGCATGAAATATCTAAAAGAATGTTCTCCATCATATCTGGTAAAATTCACTAACTTGGCCAGAAAAAGTATTGCAACACAAGGGTGTAGTTGAAGGAATCACACCTTCATTCATCAGAAATGATCTGGAAATCCACTGGAATCACGCAGTGTATTGAAAGGCAAGAATCAATCCGTCACCCATGTATTTTGTAATTTGATTTACCAATTTTGACAGAGAATATTTTCGCCGTCGGATTTGGTCATATTTTTCATACACGTATTTGTCATCCCAGGAAGGAAGATTACACGGAGAACCTAGATCGGTGTGTATTTATTCTCGTGTTAACTCCCATTCATAGCACAACATGTGCCGATGACCACCTGTCCCAAATATGGACGATAGCTCATTTTCAATGACTATGAGTGTAATAACAAATGCACGCAACAAGGCGAATTCAGGTGTAATCCCTTGAGTTGTTTGAACAGTAGCTCCAGCATCGACAGGTTGTGACGTCAGTCTGCTTCCCCACAGGACAGTGCTTCCCTAGGAGTGTGGCGACTCATGCATTGGGACACTATCTTCGAAATTTTAGTCGTTGAATGGAATAGGAAATTTTACTTCCTCTTATATCTTATGACATGAAGAAATGCCTGCTCTTTCTATAATAAACACCTTGGTGATTGGTCAGTATTCCCCCATGAAGTTTTGTCACTCGCTGTACACAGAGACAAGGCAATTTAAGTTCGGAGGGAGCTGTCTCTGCCATGGATGAGTCGAGATACAGCATAAGATCAAGTAAGTAGCTACTTTGGATCAAAGTTCGATTTAGCGTCAGGTTTCTTTAAAATGAGTAAATTCAGTCGTTAAGAGGAGCTCAGTGTGTTGTTCAGTTGATGAGGAACGGATATCACAAAAAGGGGCAATACCAGAAGATGCGAAAGAAAACATAAGAACAAGGAAGGTAACTACAAAGAAACCGTGGGTAGCAGAAGAAATACTTCACCTGATTGATGAGAGGAGGAAGTACAAAAATCTTCATGGAAATTCAGAAATACAAAAATAAAAGTCACTTAGGAATGAAATAAATAGGTAGTACAGGGAAGCTAAGGTGAAATGGCTGCATGAAAAATGTGAAGAAATCGAAAAAGAAATGACTGTCTGAGGGACTGTTTCAGCATAGGGAAAATTTAAAACAACCTCCAGTGAAATTAAAAGCAAGAGTGGGAACGTTATGAGTGCAATGGGAATCTCACTGATAAATGCACAAGAGAGAACGGATAAATGGAAAGAGCACAATAAATGCCTCTAAGACGGAAAAGACTCCTCTGATGATGTTATAGATGAAGAAGATATAGAAATAGGTCTTCCAATATTAGAATCAGAGTTTAAAAGAGCTTTGGAAACTTAAGATCGAGTAAGGCAGAAGCGATAGCTCACAAAGAGCTAAACATCTCATCTATCCAGATTAGTGAAAGAGAAAATTGGGGACTTATTAGATGACGATGAGTTTGGCTTTAGCAAGGGCAAAGGCACCACAAAGCCAATGCTGTTGTTGCGGTTCTTAATGAAAGCAAAACTAAAGAAAAATCAAGGCATGTTCATAGGATTTGTCGACCTGGAAAAAGTGTTCGACAATGCCAAATGGTTCATGTTCCAAAAATAGCGGTATGCTATAGGAAAATATGAATGACATACAGTATGTACAAGAGCAAAGAGAGAATGTTAAGAGTGGAAGGCCAAGAACAAATTGCACGGATTAAAAAGGGTGTAAGAGAGGGATGCAGCCGTCTGGAGAGGAAAACCTAGATTGGTATACATCCAGAAAATAGTTGAGGACGTAGGCTGCAAGTAATACACTGAGATGAAGAGGCTGGCATAGGAAAGAAATTCGTGGCAGGCCACATCGAACCAATCAGAGGACTGATGACGCAAAAGAAAGGAGCAGTGCAGAATTATCACGAGTGACGATATCAGTGTCATTTCACTTAAATTCAGATGGTACTGAATTCGTTGTTTAACCTGTTATGATGCAATTCATTTATCGTGTGTCCAGTTCATTGTGATGATACTTTGAGTCATGAACTGCCTTTCATGAGTCATTTGGTTATGGAAAGTGATGTACCTTGCTTTCATACCTTTGTGTGAGTAGTTGTGCTTCCACGTAAAGTTACCTTAATCCAGACAGTCATAATTTGCTTACCATGATCATTAGTACGTTATAGTTTGCTCATATGGAACCATAGTGTTTGTGTTTTATGTGTGTTCCATGCAAATGTAGTTTCACAAATACACAACAATTATTAAATAAATGGTTCATTACGCATCCATTCAGTTTGTTAACCTTTGCTTCAACGTGCAAGCAAGTACGTTTTCCCTCAGCCTGTAATTTTTAACCTCCTGTACCCTGTGAGAGAAAATTACTTAATTCGTTTATTAAAAGTGCAAATCATGGATGGAGGTTCTGGAATTCGGCAATTAAAATTCCACTGTGCATTTCTCTCTAGGATAGCCACTAGAGCTAATAACCAATTAAAATTCTTGGAACTTTAGACGATTTGGCCATCAGGGCCAAGCAGCTAATGTTAAGCACGGTGTTCTTGCACAACTACCGAAAGTCCTCATTACAAGTGAAGTGAACTTTCAGAATATGTCTGACAATTAACTTAATGCACATCTACTGCTACTCTTCTGAATGGATGTACTGCAGTACCATCTATATTAGATCGCAAACCAGTGGTACTTGTCATCAAACTTTTAAAAAGTGACTAGGTATTTGGCTTGTCTCTTTTCATTCAAAATGATAGTTAATTCAAATGGAACATAATGAGAAGGCAGGTTCTAACAATAGTAGCTTTGGAGAGTAAGTGTCACTGCAGTGATTGTATGTACTGACTTCTTGGTGATTTCTTTTCTTAATAAGCGTTTTCACATGTAACCTGGTACAGGGTCTGTTTTTTGTTTTTCTGAGATAATTTGGGAATTGCACACCTTGTGGACTCAGGACAGGCAATCCAGGGTCCAGCAGATAAATACAGGTCCTGGTTTGCAGTTGACTCACAGGTACTCGTGGAGACAGAGCCGGACCACATCACAGCTAGAGGGAGAAGCCTTTTCAGTGCTAAAATTGCGCTGCCAGGCAACTCCCAGGGGGACGACAGGTATTGTTTGTGTTTATGGAATGTTTTCACCCTGCTGGATGACCAGGGAACAATGTGATAGGAGAAAGAGAAGCACACTGGCTTACTGGTCATGTTAAAATAGTGGCTTCAGCTGAAAAGAATCTTCAGCTTTCTAGAAAACATGGAGATGCTACAAAGTTAGCAGCTAGCCTCAGAAACAGTTCTCTAACTTTCCCAGGACCTGAGAAGTGAGTGTAGCTCTGCCAGAATGAGCCCATCTCTTAAGTCCAACATAACCTCCAATCACCATTTAAAGTGTTAGGCCCTACCAAGAATCCCTCCCCTGAATCCATTTCTGTCGTCACACTCATGCCAACCTGCACACCCACCTTCCCAAAATCCACAAACACAACAGTCCTGGATGCCCCCTTATGGCTGGTTATTGTACTTCCACTGAAAGAATTTCGGCCATCATTCACCACCACCACCAACCAGTTGCCCACAATCTAGCCTCTAATATCAAGATACCCAAGACTTGGTTCGCCAGCTCTCCATGAATAGCACCGCTTTACTTTCTTGAGCCTGCTTGTTGCTGTTAATGTCACCTCTCTATCCACCATCATACCTCATGACCATGGTGTCAATGCTCTTGCACACTACCTTTCCCAACGTTCTTCAGACTCCAGACCTACTACTTCATTCCTAATTCATCTTACTATCTTTAACTAACTTACAACAACTTCTGTTTTGAGGGGAAGATATATAAACAATTGTGGAACAGAGCCATGGGAACCTGGATGGCACTCTACTATGCCAACCTGTTTATGGACCGTCTAGACGAGACCCTCCTAGATAAAAAAAAGGCAAATCCCTAGTCTCATTCAGGTTTCATTCATGATATCTTCACCCACTTCAATGGGTCCTCCTCAACCTGGCGTGCCACCCCCTGGACGTTGATCTCCTCCTCTCCAATGGCTTCATCCACACCTCTGTCCACATTAAACCCACCAACCACCAATAATACCTGTATCCCTGTCATCCCTTCCACATCAGAAAACCCCTTTCATACAGCCTGTTCACCCAGGGACAGCTTCTCTGCAGTGACAAGAACTTCCTCACCCAGTGTGCTGAGAGTCTCATGAAGGCCTCCACTGACAGGCTCTAGCCCCCAGATCTAGTACACAAACAGATCCCCCTTGCGATTTCGCCTCACACCTCCAATCCTCCCACCATCCTCAAGAAACATCCACAAAGGAGAACCCCCTTCGTCATCCAGTACTATCCCAGAATAGAACCTTTGTCAGGGCTTTAATTATCTATCATCATGCATTGATGTGAGGAGCATCCTACCTGAGATCAAAAATGACTCAAATGGCTCTGAGCACTATGCGACTTAACTTCTGAGGTCATCAGTCACCTAGAAATTAGAACTAATTAAACCTAACTAACCTAAGGACATTACACACATCCATGCCCGAGGCAGGATTTGAACCGGCGTCCGTAGCGGTTTCTCGATTCCAGACTGCAGTGCCTAGAACTGCACGGCCACTCCAGCCAGCTACCTGAGATCAAAAATGGCTCTGAGCACTATGGGACTCAACTGCTGAGGTCATTAGTCCCCTAGAACTTAGAACTAGTTAAACCTAACTAACCTAAGGACATCACACACATCCATGCCCGAGGCAGGATTCGAACCTGCGACCGTAGTGGTCTCGCGGTTCCAGACTGCAGCGCCAGAACCGCGCGGCCACTTCGGCCGGCTACCTGAGATCCTTCCAACTCATCCTAAAGTAGTGTTATGTCGCCCACTCAACGTCCACAACATCCATTCCATCCCTACACTACCCCTAATTCCAATCCCTAGTCACAAGTGGCATATCCCAGTGGAAGACTGAGATGCAAGACCTGCTCAATCCACCCACCCAGCACATCCTGTTCCAGTCTCGTCACAGGCTTATCTTACTCATTCAGAGGCCAGGCCATGTGTGAAACAAGCTATGTCATATACCAGCTCTAGTGCAATTATTACTCAGCTTTTCGTACTAGTATGAATACCAACCAGCTGTGTACCAGAATGAGAGGCCACCACCAAATTACGTCCAAGAGCTAAGTAGACTACCCTGTGTCACAAGCTGAACATAATACGCTTGATTTGAATGGCTGCTTCATTACCCAAGCCATATAGATCCTCTCCTCCGCTACCAGCTTTTCTGAAGTGCACAAGCCCGCATCTCGTGGTCGTGCGGTAGCGTTCTCGCTTCCCACGCCCGGGTTCCGGGGTTCGATTCCTGGCGGGGTCAGGGATTTTCTCTGCCTTGTGATGGCTGGGTGTTGTGTGCTGTCCTTCGGTTAGTGGAAGACTAGGTTAGTGGAAGACTAGGTTTAAGTAGTTCTAAGTTCTAGGGGACTTATGACCACAGCAGTTGAGTCCCATAGTGCTCAGAGCCATTTTTGAAGTGCACAAATGGAAGTTATTGTTACATTACGTCTCCACTCCCAAAATGATTCCAGCGTTAACTTACACTAACTTACTGTCTCCATACCCCCACCCAATAGTTTCCACCCCCTCTGTCCTATTGCCTCCTTCTTATTCTCGTCTCCCACTCTCTTTGTGTGCCGTCTTCTGCCAATGCACCCACCTATATTTACGTACTCCTTTCCTTTTCCACTCTGCTCCTCCACTCCCTCTGCCTCCCTGCCCCACTCCCTCCCAGCGCTGCGCCTGTTTGCATTCTAGTACCCACACTCTTCGCAAAACAGTGCTCTCCCCCCCCCCCCCCCCCCCCATACCTGTACACAGCTATTCTTTCCCCTCCAGGTTGCTGCAATCTATTTTTTCCTTATTTTGTTGTATTCTAACCTGGTGTTTCCATTTATCATCAAGATGATCAGATGCATTTCCGTATTTGATGTTTGTTTGAACAAAGTAAAGTACTCATTCAAATCTTTTTTGTTACTCGTTAAATGCTTTAATTTTTGATATTAGACAATTCCGTCCTTTAGGATCAACAGCTAGGGCCTTAACATAATTAATTCATTACATACAGAAATTTTGCTTGTGTCTTACGGGTGTGTCCACCTCAAAATTAATTTTTTAATTCAAGTTATTACATTCTACACACACAGCATTTTGCCTAAATTGGCAGACCCTGCCAGTATCTTATCAGCATAGGATATTCTGGGTTGGGTTGTTTTTGGGGAAGATTGACCAGACAGCGAGGTCATAGGTCTCATCGGAATAGCGAAAGACGGGGAAGGAAGTCGGCCGTGCCCTTTGAAAGGAACCATCCCGGCATTTTCCTGGAGCGATTTAGGGAAATCACGGAAAACCTAAATCAGGATGGCCGGACGCGGGATTGAACCGTCGTCCTCCCGAATGCGAGTCCAGTGTCTAACCACTGCGCCACCTCGCTCGGTAGGATATTCTGTGACACAGTCAGTCCTTATATGTTTGTTGTAAATGACTTGGCCATGTTAAGTACCCATTATTGCGATAGCTTACAGTACATTCACTGGTCTGAATAAATAACACATATATATATTATTTTCAATTTCATATCTCTGTTTTCGTGGATTCTGTTTTACATCTGATAAATGATTGGCATTGTTAATTCGGTGTTGGACAGTTTTGAATGGATTATGTGTTATATTTAAGTGATTTGTTATGATGAGGGCAGAATTAGTTTGATGATGTTCAGTTGGTTGGGTTTAACACTGTAGTAAATATGTAATTCATAATGATGACAAGGAGAAAGATGCAACTTGAACTAGAGCGGTCTAAAAGCAAAAGAGAATCGAAGCATTGGAGGTATCATGCTACAAACTAACGTTGATAACTGGGTGGACTGATAAGGTAAGAAATGAGGAGGTACTTCGCAGAATTGGTAAGGAAAGGACTGCATAAGAAACACTAACAAGAAGAAGGTACATGATGATGCGACACCTGTTAGGACATCAGGGAATAACTTCCATGGTACTAGAGGGAGCTGTAGAGGTTGAAAACTGTAGTGGAGGACAGAGATTTGAATACTTCCAGCAAAAAATTGTGGCTGTAGGTTCCAAATGCTACTCAGAGACGAAGAGGCTGGTACAGCAGAGAAATTCGTAGTTGGGACACATCCAAGCAGTCAGAAGACTGATCGACAAAAGAAAAGAAATTTAAAAATGTGAAGAAAGGAGCCAAGGATATGGAACGAAGTTAAGAAAATAAAGGGAGAGATGAGGAGAATTCTGAAACTGGGGGAAATGACTTAGAAAATGGATCAGCATGCAAAGAATGAAGCACACAAAGCTCGGGAAGTAGCGATGGAAGCGAAAGAAGAATGCAGGAAAACAGTAAAGGAAAGTCGTAAGGTGATTTTTAAAAAAATCCAGTAGAGTTGATGGTGGGAAAATGGAGCATATGGCAAATGTGGCTAAACTCCATGTAAGAGGTGCAAGCGGCAGCTATTCCTCTCACTGTTTCTGCTACAGTTCCTCCGAGGTGTCTGCACACGAGCTCTAATTTACGAACCAGTAGCTATGATGGTGACAACAAAAGATCAAATTGCAAAATCCAGCCGGCCGGTGTGGCCGTGCGGTTCTAAGCACGTCAGTTAGGAACCGCGTGACCGCTACGGTCGCAGGTTCGAATCCTGCTTCGGGCATGGATGTGTGTGATGTCCTTAGATTAGTTAGGTTTAAGTAGTTCTAAGTTCTAGGGGACTGATGACCTCAGAAGTTAAGTCCCATAGTGCTCAGAGCCATTTGAACCATTTTTTTGCAAAATCCAAGTGTTGGGATGCAGCGTGATTCCACTGTCTTTCTAATTTTGAAACTTAAAATCAAATGGCTCCAATCCATTTATGCACGCCCTGAATGTCGTTTCCAATGTTCTTCTTATTCCTCCCTGTCTGGATTCGCTGTGACTGTTCTCACTACTTATGTGTCCACAACTGCACCTGCTCCCACCGCGAGCATAGCATCTGCTCAATGGCACACGCATGTGCGTTTCATTAGAGTCTGATTCCTCGACTAATGTAATAATGACTTTCCTTTGCAGATAGCCGTACTTTTTATCTACCTCTTCGTTTCTTTTCCGTTGCTGTCGATTGGTACTTTCTTGTTGGTTCTTGAAAGCGAGAAGTGACTGTACCTCTTACGATTCTGTACCGATATCGCGTTAGTAATAAAAGAGCCAGCACCAGCTTTCAGAATTTCATTTCCTATTATTTCGTGATTCTGATCTCGTAACAGATTTGTTGCTTCTTCTAACTTTTTATCGATACGTTCTTTAACCTTGGTAAAGCGTGTGTGTACGTTTTGTGTCTATTTTTAAGGTTACTTTCCCTGCTTCTTATATAGTTGTGTGCAAGCCTTGCTAAATTATCATACGTATCTGTTGTCGAACTTGTTGATGAATATATCTTTAGGATACCTCTGCATTATTCAAGGGAAGAATATTTTTTTTTTTTTTTGACAACATAGTTGTGTGGAGATAACAGCGTCATTTCGAATAATTTATTCAAAGGACGAATCCTATCAAGATAAGAACCTATATGTTTTGTGCATTACGTATGTTTTTGTATACTCTTTGTTGTAAATAACTGTATAGATACACTTGGTAGGTGCTTCGTATGAGTGGGCCTTCACTCACTGAAAATTGTATCCTGCGATTTAGCGAATGGACAGCGAACCACACTTCTGTGGAGGCCAGAGTAACAAAACCAATTACTATAATTAGTTTTGCAACTCTGACCTTGGTAAAGGGGTGAATGATTATTGACCAACTGGTAATGGAATCCTGGTTTATTTTGTGTACATTCATTGATAGACAAGGATTTGTTTTCAGCATCCACACTAGCTAGCATTAAATGGTAATGTTTCATGGTGGTTTCCTCGTAGTTGTACATGTTTTGCTTCAGCTACTTGAACCTTATTTTCATGTTGTGTTTGGCATAGTTACCTTTCGTTGTTTCCTATTGACAGCCATCGACTCTATCTGTCATATAGATAAGTTTCCGCCAAATAGAGCTCATAGTTGTTTGTAAATTTTGATTATTGCTGTCCCACTATCAGGCTTGAGAGGACCACCACCAGTGCAAAATTTAGATACAAGTGAGGTGATATGAAAAGGGCAAGCCGTTTGGCTTGTGTCTTTTGATTCAGTATGACAATTAATTCAGGTAGAAGATAATGAGGTTCAAAATGGTTCAAATGGCTCTGAGCACTATGGGACTCAACTGCTGTGGTCATCAGTCCCCTAGAACTTAGAACTACTTAAACCTAACTAACCTAAGGACATCACACACATCCATGCCCGAGGCAGGATTCGAACCTGCGACCGTAGCAGTCGCACATTTCCGGACTGCGCGCCTAGAACCGCGAGACCACCGCGGCCGGCTTTGAGATCACACTTTGTGGCTCACGGAGGGCCCGTGCTACGACCTGCTGTGTTTGACCAGCTTCCAGTTACACTAGGATTCTACCCCTCACAAGTCATCAATATGTGTTCTTTGAGCCATTTTCAACACACAGTCGCCATTAGCACGTCTGAAAACGTCTGCACACTTACTCGCTGCGCCGTTCTCTGACATGCACCAACACACCTCTGCGTATGTGGACTGCTGCCATCGCCACCGTACGACGACCGCAGGTCAAATGCATCGCATGGTCATTCCCCGAGGTGATTTAAACACGCAAACCGCCCACCAGAGCGTTGTTTCACTATGTATCAGCATTGTCGTTAATTTACGAGCATGAGTGTAGTTGAAACTCGTTTATTTGTCTTGAATAATATTTTCACAAAATTTGTCACTATATACAGTCCACCAATATGTTACAGACGTTCATACGTTCCTTTCTTTTGACAACAAACCACTTACTAATCGTAAGAATTGATTTTTTTCCTATTAAAACAGTGCAAAATTGGGGAAAGTTCATTTACATCGAGAATGTAAATTTTGCATAGTTTTCTAAAAAGTTGAGAGAGTGCAACTTTGCAACAAGGTTCATTTACATCAGAAACCAAATTTGCATTATGTTACAAAAGCATTACAAAGCAGTTTATTAGCTTCAGGCGTTAAACCTTTTCTTATTAAAACAGTTCAATATACACTCCTGGAAATTGAAATAAGAACACCGTGAATTCATTGTCCCAGGAAGGGGAAACTTTATTGACACATTCCTGGGGTCAGATACATCACATGATCACACTGACAGAACCACAGGCACATAGACACAGGCAACAGAGCATGCACAATGTCGGCACTAGTACAGTGTATATCCACCTTTCGCAGCAATGCAGGCTGCTATTCTCCCATGGAGACGATCGTAGAGATGCTGGATGTAGTCCTGTGGAACGGCTTGCCATGCCATTTCCACCTGGCGCCTCAGTTGGACCAGCGTTCGTGGTGGACGTGCAGACCGCGTGAGACGACGCTTCATCCAGTCCCAAACATGCTCAATGGGGGACAGATCCGGAGATCTTGCTGGCCAGGGTAGTTGACTTACACCTTCTAGAGCACGTTGGGTGGCACGGGATACATGCGGACGTGCATTGTCCTGTTGGAACAGCAAGTTCCCTTGCCGGTCTAGGAATGGTAGAACGATGGGTTCGATGACGGTTTGGATGTACCGTGCACTATTTAGTGTCCCCTCGACGATCACCAGTGGTGTACGGCCAGTGTAGGAGATCGCTTCCCACACCATGATGCCGGGTGTTGGCCCTGTGTGCCTCGGTCGTATGCAGTCCTGATTGTGGCGCTCACCTGCACGGCGCCAAACACGCATACGACCATCATTGGCACCAAGGCAGAAGCGACTCTCATCGCTGAAGACGACACGTCTCCATTCGTCCCTCCATTCACGCCTGTCGCGACACCACTGGAGGCGGGCTGCCCGATGTTGGGGCGTGAGCGGAAGACGGCCTAACGGTGTGCGGGACCGTAGCCCAGCTTCATGGAGACGGTTGCGAATGGTCCTCGCCGATACCCCAGGAGCAACAGTGTCCCTAATTTGCTGGGAAGTGGCGGTGCGGTCCCCTACGGCACTGCGTAGGATCCTACGGTCTTGGCGTGCATCCGTGCGTCGCTGCGGTCCGGTCCCAGGTCGACGGGCACGTGCACCTTCCGCCGACCACTGGCGACAACATCGATGTACTGTGGAGACCTCACGCCCCACGTGTTGAGCAATTCGGCGGTACGTCCACCCGGCCTCCCGCATGCCCACTATACGCCCTCGCTCAAAGTCCGTCAACTGCACATACGGTTCACGTCCACGCTGTCGCGGCATGCTACCAGTGTTAAAGACTGCGATGGAGCTCCGTATGCCACGGCAAACTGGCTAACACTGACGGCGGCGGTGCACGAATGCTGCGCAGCTAGCGCCATTGGACGGCCAACACCGCGGTTCCTGGTATGTCCGCTGTGCCATGCGTGTGATCATTGCTTGTACAGCCCTCTCGCAGTGTCCGGAGCAAGTATGGTGGGTCTGACACACCGGTGTCAATGTGTTCTTTTTTCCATTTCCAGGAGTGTATATACTCCTTGTGCTTCAAAAATTTCTTGCAAAACAATTTACTCAAAGAAGTTCCTTAGACCACAATGAATAAATTATGTGGAACCAGCCCAGTGTGAAATCAGGATGCAAGCCTGCAGACGGCACATTCACTCTGAGTTGGATCTCGACCAGCCGATCCGTGTCGACAAGGCGTGAAGTTAACTCTGGCTCAACTGGAACGTACATGAAACCTCTCTTAAATAAAGCAGGAATAACACAGCATTTCATTGGCCCATGACAAAAGTCACTGTTCTCAAGGTTAGAGCAAAAGCGGGCACGAGAAATTTAACAGCATCAAAACGCAAAATTCGATCTCCAAAAATTTTATGTTAAAGTTAATCAAGCGTACCAAACAATGGCGGCCGCGGTGGTCTAGCGGTTCTGGCGCTGCAGTCCGGAACCGCGGGACTGCTACGGTCGCAGGTTCGAATCCTGCCTCGGGCATGGGTGTGTGTGATGTCCTTAGGTTAGTTAGGTTTAAGTAGTTCTAAGTTCTAGGGGACTTATGACCTAAGATGTTGAGTCCCATAGTGCTCAGAGCCATTTGAACCATTTTAACTACGCCAACAAGTAACAAGCACTTCAGGATGTCCGAAGGATTAACAGGCAACTATTACCTGAAATTTGAGAAGAATTACAAAATACTAATGCTTCCCCTACTATCAAGGTGTGCTTTCTTCTTGATAAAGAAAAGCTGAACAGTTAAACATTATATAGGCTACAAGACGCTGTGAAAGAAATTAAACACCAATAACACTAAAAAGTAAAGTGAGCTCCCTGCAATATTTGCTTTTTAGTTTAAGAGAAATTAGCCTTAACAGAAACTGTAGTTTGCCTACGAGGGAGAGAGTAGAGTACATGTGACGGAAGTTCAGAAATAGACGTTACGAAAACCGAACTTCAAAACGGATGGTGGAGAGTTGAGCACCAAATAATCAATAATCACTAAACCAGTGACACACAAACAAGAGCCTCTGGCCGAAACGGTAGTCGTAGAAATGTCTAAGAGTACTCAGCATTACCGAGCGAGGTGGCGCAGTGGTTAGATACTGGACTCGCATTCGGGAGGACGACGGTTCAATCCCGCGTCCGGCCATCCTGATTTAGGTTTTCCGTGATTTCCCTAAATCGCTCCAGGAAAATGCCGGGATGGTTCCTTTCAAAGGGCACGGCCGACTTCCTTCCCCGTCCTTCCCTAATCCGATGAGACCGATGACCTCGCTGTCTGGTCTCCTTCCCCAAAACAACCAACCAAAGTACTCTGCTTTAAAACAGATAGTGGCATATTCCAAGCTTTTTGACCAATCGTGGCAAGCAATCTGGGCAAATCTCCGGTCTAACTAGGCATCAGACAGTCCGGCGCGAATACGCTAGTAACTGCTGGCACGCGGCAATAACTGCCTCAGAGCTCCGTACCACCAGCGCCTACACTCAGGGTCCGCTGCTCGAACATGGGAACCCAAAGTAAGTCCTCTGCGCCTCGTGCACCGTCTTGTCCAAGGCTCTCCCCACCTTTCGCCTCACTATAGCCTCCACCGTTCCTCTGATAGACACCACTTCCTACCTAGATACCCAAAGATGGTGGTCAAGTTCGCCCGGTACGAGGTATTGACCTTGCCACACGGCTGACTGGAGAGGGACTTTACTTTTCTTTAGGTACAAATTACATTGATTTCGGTACTATATTCGCTGTTTTTCACGGAAAATGCGGTGTTGTTGGTACAGTATTCGTACTATTCTTGGATTTTAGTTTATAATTGGCGTCAAAGTTCAATGATCTGTTGTATAGGTACGCACAAATCAGTCTGTGTGTGTATGAGATACGTTGAAAACTAATTAAAGAATCATTCTGCACCGATCGTTCACAGTCACGAAATCTTCGCCTAACTGGTCAGCAGAGTGCGTACAATCATGGCGCGAGAGTTGGCTGGGATTGTAGACCATCGACCCATTGCGGGACATGGTGTGAGCCGAGAGTTGCTGGAGGCGACTGCACTTCTCCCTTGACGTGTTAGAGAGTGGTATTTGTCCTATTGTCTGTCAATAGATCTATCTAAATATAGGCTGTGCTGTGTCACTGGCAAAAGCGACACCTATCTCCTGTCAGTTGACGCTGTACTCGGTTGCTGACAGAATTGGGTTATTTCGTTATAAAACATCTCGTGAAAACTGGTTACAAACCACGACCCTCATGAAGATGCAGTCTGTTGCCATCACATATATTTGCAGCATTTTCCATGATTATGATTTGACTTGTCACTTCATACAAATGTGCTCCATTCTCATGTTTGACATATGTCTGGTGCACGAATCTGTGGTCGCTGGCTAGGCTGCTGCACTTGTAATAGGTGCCACCCATTAGACACATCAATTTTTTGTACCGAATTCTATAATCACAGTACCTCAACTAACCTCATTTGACTTCATAGCCACTGCACAAGTCTCCACATTCGGAAGGCGAATGTGCATATTTTGATTATTCAATCTCCTTAGAGAAAATGTGCCTGTGTTACAGATTACAGGTGAATTTTGAAACACTGCCCTTTTTCAGCATGAGTTAAGGTACAACTATGCTTCTTACATTTTTCATGTTCCCTAGCATTTTAATACAGGTCAGTGCTACCACAAGCAGCACTCAACTGGCAGAGGTCAGAGTTAATATTCTACACTTCACAATTGATAGGTGAATCGACAGTAGGCGTGACATCTCTGTGCATGGAGCTGTCACTGGCAGATGTTGGCTTGATTCCCAGCTACATGACTGCTGTTGTGCCAGACTCAGATGTCTCCTGAGATCATACGCAGCATGGGGACGCCAGCGGCCAGTGACACGGCAGCTGAGGTCTGATACAGTAAGACTGGGTGGACATTGTAACCCCCATGTCCAGAGACCATGGAAGAGCACCTCTCCTATATGGCGTTTGTTTATAATAAAGATAGACGAAACAGTATCCTTTCCGAGCATAGCACAAGCAGACAGGTCAAACCTTAGGGCAACTGGATTTTCACTTAGGAACATCAGTATGTGCGTGATGTCATGGGTATCTTGAAATGGAGAAGTAACGTGACTGCTAAAAACAGCCATTCAGGTCTGAGAGAATAATAGCTTGATTGGGTGTGTGTGTGGGGGGGGGGGCATGTTAAGTAGGTCAGCAGACTGTGCTGTGTACTACTTTTTACCAACGAGGTCGAATTGGCATGCTTTGGCTAACAGACAGTTTCGGATCTGCAGGGGGAAAAACACTTTTGTCCTGGGATGTGGATAGCAGACAATCGGTTCTGTATGGGGTAAAAATGTCGTTTATATACGGTGAGACAATGTCCTTTGTCCTAGATATACTATGGGATGAAGGCGGTGAACTTGAGAGACAATGTCCTTTGTCCCAGAACCACATGCTCAGACTGGAATCTTATGTATATTAGGTAGGTTTGGACGTGCAGGGAGTACCAACATCCTTTCCCTCAGGTGAGTGATATCAGGGGAAGACTCAGCAAAAACTGTCCACAGTGCAGACTGTGCCAGCACCCAGGTCATCCAGCAACACAGTGCACTATCTGGGATTTCCTGCAAATTTATACTTATGACTACAATGCATCCATAGTCATTTCATGGGACAATCCACTAGCAAAATTAATGGGCTATTTTTGAGATCCCACCAAAGTTTGTATTTTCCAAACATTTTATACATAGGCCAATTGGCCTATGTCAGACAGCTGCGGGAGAGGTTAAACTGATCATTACAAAGTGCCGTGTTCATGATCTATGGAACATCCGCCCCATCCTGGTCGATCTCCAATGAGATGACCAGTTGCACCGGCAAAGTATTAAAAACTTCTATCTTGGGCTCGAAGAGTTAAGGTCTGCACCATTCCATCTCTCCCTGCTCTTGTCTCCACAATGTGGGCTCTTTTCCACGTGTGTTGGCTGCTTATCCTCTTGTAAGAAGACAGTGTCTCCCACTCTACATTTAACCAATTTCTTGTTAGGACGCTGTACTTCATGAAAGTTTCTTAATTCTGACAAATATTCTTTCGTCTATCGTTTTGCAGTTATTCTAGTTACCTTGCTTCTTTTCGCATATACTTCTGTATACTCTTTTCAGGACCTGTTGATATGGTAGTTAACCCTTCTCCTGTCAAGAAATGGCTTGGTGTCATGCATCTGGCTCACCACATGCGATTGATCGTGAGTTGATGACGGCTCGTATTTCTAGTAATAAAGTCCTGGGTGTATAATTCGTCTGCTAGTGATTTTTACAGAATATTCCGGAGGAAATGCTTCGTAGTCTTTACCATGCGTTCCCACCAGCCTCCCCACAAAGCCACTATTGAAACAATAAGTTTCCAAGCCACACCTTGGTGAGTAAAGTGCTAGATGAGCCCTGCGTCTTCAAATAAATGAGCGATGTCTTTCAGTTTTGCGTTTGCCGCTTGAAACGTTTTTGCGTTATCCGAATAAAGAATATATGGTAGTCGTCTTTAAGCAGTAAATCTTCTGAAGGCTATAAAATTTTTATCTGTGCTCATATCAGATGCGAGTTCGAGGTGGAGAGCTCTTGTAGTAGTACATGTAAATAATATTTTCGTTACAAATTACCGAGTCCGACGAAAAGCGGTCATGCGAAACCTAAGCCTGTTAATGCAAATGGCTTAGTAAATTTAATGCAGTAAGGTGACAGAGTAAGTTCTCTCTCACATCCTCGGCTGCTTCTGGCTGTCTTACAATAGAGAAACGTATGTATGACTCCTTTTACTGTTTGTCTTCCCCTTAAAACCAATCTTCATTCCGTGTTTCAGCTAATTCTATAGCAACTCCTAGGTGGTGTAAGCGTATGTGCTTTTGTCGAATAATTAACTTTGTAAATGGATGAAAACCTTGTAAGAGTAGTGGACGCTTATTCAGTATATTCAAGTCCACAAAGTGAATTGACTCTCCACGTCGTACGAGTCCATCCTGAAGAAACGATTTGTAACGTTCTGTCTTTGATTTCGCTGGAAACTCGATCTTGTTTTTAAGCGCTTGGTATTCCGCTGGAAAACTTTCCAGCTGGGTCATTCGTATCCAACTCCGTTTTGCTGATTCTAGTTCATGGGCAGTGAATCTACCCTCTACCTTTCCTGGACGTGTAGCATTACGGGTGAAACGGAGAGTCGACGCCATTATGAGCAACAGTTTCCAATAAGAACCGTGTTTAGATGCGTCAGTGGGACATATCCACGCGTTAATAGCTAATGCTTGTTTGTATATCTTTCGTGTCTCTTGTAATGTGTCACACGAGATTTATTGTTGAGGCTAAGTTTCAGAGTTATGAGTTAGTCATGAAGGCCCATGCCGCCGTAGCATGTTAGATTGTAATCTCCACGTGATAGCAGATCTGCCGGATTGTCTGCGGTAGGGCAGCCTCTCCACCGCAATGGCGTTAAAATTTCGTGGATTTCAGTTACTCTATTAGCAAGAAACGTATTCCAGGGATTTCGATCGCTTCGGATCCAGCCAAGTGCCCCTGTGGAATCGCTCCACATTAATGTGTTTGCGATGTCAAACTCGGGAGCCTGGCAGGAGTATCTCAGAAAGTGTGAACCCTGTAGGGCAGCTAGTAATTCAAGTCGTGGAAGCGTCACCCTTCTGATTGGAGAAACTCCGTTTTTACTCACAACGAAACAGGCAAATGTATGTTTGTTGTCGGATGTTCGAATGTACAGCACTGGCCCGTACGCCCTTTCTGAGGCATCACAAAAAAGTGATTTTGTGAAATTAGCGATTTTTGACTGTGCAAGCCTATACATCTGGGTACTCTGAATGACTGCAGATGAATGAGTTGTGATGTCCAAAACTTCCATCGAGTGGCTAACTCTGGAGGCAATATCTCATCCCAGTGTATGCCTTTACACCACGTCTCTTGAAAGGGGATTTTTCCTGTTACGGATATCGGTGAGAGATATTAAGAGGATGATAAAATGCCTCTGTCATGTTCAGTAACTGGCCTTTAGTTGAAGGTCCATATTGTGATTTATTGGTAGTGAGATAGAGATCGAACAGGACTGAATCTGATTCTGTACACACCTGAGACTATGGTATGATCTTTTACTGATTGTCCTTCCGTTTTCCATACGCCATTTAGTGTGCCATGATTTGTAGCCCATTTTGTCGCTGGAGGCTTTATTTGTTGTAACAGACGTCACGTAATAGTATACAATGAGAGTGTAAAGTCGTTCTCGCAGCTGGTGGCAAAGTCGTCTAAGAAACTACTTTTGTCTATACGTTCTGCTGCAGTAGGATAATGCTTGTAAACCTTGAACCTAATTCACGAAATGTTGCAAATAGGAGAAATGGGTTACATGTGAGGCCAAATGGTAAACGACTAAATCTATAAATGACGACGTCATTCGTGGTTTTCCAACACAAAATCAGAAAATTGGCGTTGAATCTCTATCCTTTTCATTCAGTGACAGTTCTAAGAATGCCATTTTAGTGTTCGTTTTCGTCATTTTTTTGACAGCATGTCGTCTGCAAACTAGCCACGAAGAAAATTATTGCGTATTTGTGGAGAGCTGTTTCGAGGGTACAGGTTATGTACGTTTCTGTACTTACATTTTCTGTCCTGTTTCGTGTCCCTGATTGGTGTCTCAATCAGCTACTTTCACTCAGTTTTTCATAAATTTCCGCTCACTACTTCTCCTCAAATGCGATCTGAGTAGACACTTGTGACAATGCACTTAGTGAGAGGTGTCATGTTATTGTCGTTGCTCACTTGTTTATCGGTGGTCTTGTGTTTGTTATGGCGAAGATTTTGAATGTGTGTGTCTGTACGTGTGTGTGTGTGTGTGTGTGTGTGTGTGTGTGTGTGTGATAGATAGATAGATAGATAGATAGAGAGAGAGAGAGAGAGAGAGAAAGAGAGATGGGAAGAGGGGTGGGGAGAAAACCAAGAAAACAGCAGGTTTTTTTGTAGGGAGTCATCTTTGTATAGTTCATTGAGTGTTCCAAGCAGGATTTTGTTGCACAGTGTAGTATTTTCGTTTAGGACTCTTTTTCCCTGTATTATTGCTCTTTATATATGGTAGCTCTCCTCTATTGTGAGTTTTTGATAGAGACTGTTGCTTTCTCGGAAAATCCTAAGATCAGTCTCCATGTTTTTTGGGTGGTGGTTTTCTTGTATTAGATGGTGTGCAAAAGTGGAGTGTGTACTATCGCTTCTTAGGGCTCTGAGATATTCGAAGTACCTCATTTTGAAATTTGTCTGCAGAGGTGTTCTTGGATCTTAGATCCTTCTTTACTGTGTTATTTGAGCGGAATGATATTTGTAGTCCTTCTTTCTTCAGTATGTTTGCCACCTTGTGTACATTTTTGTTACTGTATGTCAGTGTGTGCCATGCTGTACTCTTTCTAGGGTGTTCCTGGTATCCTGTGTCTGTCTGGAGCTTGTGTTCTCGGTTCCTGTTGTGGCTGGCGATTTGTTGATGGTTTGTTCTCTTTCAATTTGTTTTTTTAATTTGTTGTTCAGTTTGCTTATCTTTTTTGTGTTGTACACATTCTCTCTGGCTATTTGGTGTATTGTTTTTAGCACCTGTGTGTAGGTGAGTTTGTCCAGTGGGGTTTTGTTGAGCCTGTGTAGCATGGGTCTGAAACTTGAGAGTTTGTGTGCTTGTGGGTGGTTGGAGAGGATGTGAATGGTTGTACTTATGGCTGTAGTTTTCCTGAAAATTCCAAAATTACGTTTGTTGTTGATTTTGTGTATGGCAATGTCTAAGAAATTAATTTCATTTCCTCTTCTGCCTCAATGGTGAATTTTGTTTTTTGGGTGAATTGTATTTGTGGCACTGTGTAATTGTTTTATTCCGGTGTGTTCTCCCAAAAATAAAATAATACAAGAAAACCACTACCCAAAAAACATGGAGACTCCTCAGAGAGAGCAACAGTCTCTATCAAAAACAATAGTGGAGAACGAACACATACAAAAAGCAATAATACAGGGAAAGTGAGTCCTGAATGAAAATACAACACTGTGCAACAAAACACTGTTTGGAACACTCAGTGAACTATACAAAGGTGACTCCCGACAAAAAAAAAAAAAAGAAAAAACCCTTCTGTTTTGTTGGTTGTCTCCCCACCCCTCTTTCCATCTCTCTCTCTCTCTCTCACACACACACACACACACACACACACACACGCACACACACACACACACACACACATATATATATATATATATATATATATATATATATATATTCAAAATAAGTGCAATAACAAACACAAGACCAACGATAAACAAGTGAGAAACGACAATAACATGACACCTATCACTGAGTGTATTGTCAGAAGTGCCACATTTTGTGTAAGTGCATGTGAGGTGATGTAGTGAGCGGAAATTTATGAAAAACTGAGTGAAAGCAATGCAGTAAATAGTAGCTGTTGGAGACACCAACCAGGGGCACGAAACAGGACAGAAAATGTAAGTACAGAAACGTACATAGCCTCTACCCTCCAAACAGCTCTCCACAAATACGCAATAATTTTCTTCATGGCTAGTTTGCAGACGACATGCTGTCAAAAAAACGACGAAAACGAGCACTTAAATCGATGAAAAATAATACAGTTCAATTAGTGATGTAATTTTAAAGTGAGTGTCCAAACAAAACGAAGCAAATTGCGAATATTGTATTTCTTAGGCCTGCAGCAGTTAAATTATTAGACGTGTGATATTGTACTTTAGAGAAATAAAAATTTTTACCCACAGAAGATGATACATTGGTATCGAAATATGTCTGGGGAAATATAAAAATAAACTAATTGTGCTTGCATAAGGCTGTTTTCAAAAACAATCCAGTTTTTGAAAATAAAAGAAAATAAAAAATGACGTTGAAGGATTCATTGCATTTATGCAGCCGGAAATGAGAAAGGCTGTGGAGAAAAATAGGAATGAAATAATCACACCTGTTTTGGAACCTTTGTTAGAACTAAATATGACGCAGAAACGCATGAACGAGAAGTTAAACTACAGTAGCAAATAGAGAGAAGTGTATTCCTGAAGATCAATACAACGTTGTGTGAAAGTAACCGTTGTTCTTTTATTTAGTATAACAATTACAATGACTTTGGATTTCCTTACTTGGGGAAAACAAGCAGCATTAATTCGTGGCAGACGAATGTGTACGTTTCTTGAAAAGATAGTGGCTGGGTCAGAGTGCTTTCATATAGTATGTAAATGCATACGTGTAGTTTTTGAGAAGATGGAGCCGTGGCTGATTCATGGCAACGTTTACTTTTTTCAATTTAAGAAGACGTCACTGCCGCATGAATAACGGCAGATCAATGGAACAGCTGGCGGGTTGAAGAAACCTCGTCAAATTTTTCGCACAGTTCTGTAACCCATACACTACATGGGTGCTATTCTGTCTACTGCTGCAAAAGAACAAACTATCGCTAATGTACAAATAAATAAAGAATATTTAGCGATGGGAAACGCGACATAAACTGTGATTTCGGTTAGTTATCGGGATCAGTTTATAACGTTTCGGGTTGAACTTAATGTGTTGGACAGCCTAAAATTTTGATTTTAAAAGAACCCATTCCAGCTGTTTTAGTCTTTGGCGTGGTGACTTTTGTTGAAGCGCACCGTCTCCTATCTTGAAGGTGTGCAGTTTCCGATAGTACACTACTGGCCATTAAAATTGCTACACTAAGAAGAAATGCAGGTGATAAACGGGTATTCATTGGACAAATATGTTATACTAGAACTGACATGTGATTACGTTTTCACGCAATTTGGGTGCATAGATCCTGTGAAATCAGTACCCAGAACAGCCACCTCTGGCCGTAATAACGGCCTTGATGCGCCTGGGCATTGAGTCAAACAGAGCTTGGATGGCGTGTACAGGTACAGCTGCCCACGCAGCTTCAACACGATACCACAGTTCATCAAGACTAGTGACTGGCGTATTGTGACGAGCCAGTTGCGCGACCACCATTGACCAGACGTTTTCAATTGGGGAGAGATGTGGAGAATGTGCTGGCCAGGGCAGCAGTCAAACATTTTCTGTATCCAGAAAGGCCCGTACAGAACCTGCAACATGCGGTCGTGCATTATCCTGCTGAAATGTAGGCTTTCGCAGGGATCGAATGAAGGGCAGAGCCACGGGTCGTAACACATCTGAAATGTAACGTCCACTGTTCCAAGTGCCGTTAGTGCGAACAAGAGGTAACCGAGACGTGTAACCAATGGCACCCCATACTATCACGCCGGGTCATATGTCAGTATGGCGATGACGAATACACGCTTCCAATGTGCGTTCACCGCGATGTCGCCAAACACGAATGCGACCATCATGATGCTGTAAACAGAACCTGGATTCATCCGAAAAAATGACATTTTGCCATTCGTGCACCCAGGTTCGTCGTGGAGTACACCATCGCAGACGCTCCTGTCTGTGATGCAGCGTCGAGGGTAACCGCAGCCATGGTCTCCGAGCTGATAGTCCATGCTGCTGCAAACGTCGTCGAACTGTTCGTGCAGATGGTTGTTGTCTTGCAAACGTCCCCGTCTGTTGACTCAAGAATCGAGACGTGGCTGCACGATCCGTCACAGCTACGCGGATAGGATACCTGTCATCTCGACTGCTAGTGATACCAGGTCGTTGGGATCCAGCACAGCGTCCCGTATTACCCTCTTGAACCCACCGATCCCATATTCTGCTAACAATCATTGGATCTCGACCAACGCGAGCAGCAATGTCACGATACGATAAACTGCAATCGCGATAGGCTACAATCCGGCCTTTATCAAAGTCGGAAACGTGATGGTACACATTTCTCCTCCTTACACTAGGCATCACAACAACGTATCACCAGGCAACGCCGGTCAACTGCTGTTTGTGTATGAGAAATCGGTTGGAAACTGTCCTCATGTCAGCACGTTGTAGGTGTCGCCACCGGCGCCAACCTTGTTTGAGTGCTCTGAAAAGCTAATCATTTGAATATCACAGCATCTTCTTCCTGTGGGTTAAATTTCGCGTGTGTAGCACGTTATCTTCGTAGTGTAGCAATTTTAATGCCCAGTAGTGTATTTTAAAATACAACTACTGAAAAATTTTCAGAACGTACACGTTACTTCATCTATCATGGATGACTAAGATGGGTAGCTAACGTAAAAGACTCAAAAGGTGTGTCATAAATTAAATCACTTAATCGAGGAAAAGCATACGGAAAACTTTCATAATTTTTTCAATAAATCGACGACATTCTACTACCGTTGAGCTAGGATCTGTAAATTTTACACACACTGCGTGTAGCGGAACGCGTAAGACGTGTAAGCCTGAGGAGGGCATCTCTTTCTTTCAGATGGTGTCACCTACGGGAACGTCTTCTCCAGTGCAAGAAAACACGAGATATCTTCTGGTGGCCAGCAAACTGTTCATCGCGACATGCAAAATGTGTGGTCTAATGCCATTCACAGTGGACACGACTACGGCATCCTTGAAGACATCGAAGTGCGACTTGATCATCTCCGTCGTCGCCTGCACGTATCAGCTAATTTCTGCTTGCGCATTCCCGTATTTCTTTGTCCGCGTTACAGGGCGACTATTTTCGATAAATACTGTTAATTTTTCAGTCGCTTTAAATCTGTCTGCCTTATCTGTAGTCTCTATACTTACTGATCAGTTATTAAATCGAAGGAAATACGAAAAAATGCTTAAACTGATCGTGTCATGTGATAGGATTATGAACATGTACTTGTATAGGAGACCCAGGAATGAAATTGTTGGGAAGATCGTAAAAATACAGTTGTTTTTATTACTTAGCCCTTATTTATGGTTTTATATGGGCCTGTTAGATGCAAATACTGGTTCCAATTGGAAGTTGTGTGCTTTATTTAGCGTAAACACTTTTTCTGTTGTGACTCAGACGATTTTCAGGTTTTCAAACCTGCAGCTGATCGTAAAGAACAGAACTTCGGTTTTCAACATTTGTCTGCTTCGCGTGAGAGACGAATTGCGAGGTACTCTATGCATACGAATACCTGTGTCGGAAAGATACGCGTTTTGCGAAGAGGGTCACATTAACATCGTTGATACTAGCTACCTGCCGTTTCACATCAGAACCCTGAGGAGAGCACATGCAAAACTTTGTGAGCTATCTCTCGTAGTGACTTCGACTCACGAAAGCTTTCTAGTGCTCCTCCTGGTCACGATGATAGTAGTGCTAGTCTCGCAGCTGTACCTGATCTTCAGAGACGAGCTGTTCTTGGGTAGGAGGGAACCCATAGGGCAGAAGTGCTGCGCGCTGGCGTACAGCGTGAGCCTACTGTGCGTGCTGCTGGTTTCCGCCCACCTCACCAAGACGGAGGCGCGGCAGTCGGCTAGGCTGAGCTCCCAGTTACTGCTCGAGAGCTCCCGGTCGGCACCTGCCGCGGTGGGCCGCGAGCTGCGGCTGCTAGTTCGACAGGTGACCGCCAGGCGCCCAGCGGCGCTGCTGCTGCGGACGCTCGCCTTGGACCTGCGCCTCGTCATCACCCTCGTCTCCGCCGTCACCACCTACTGCACCGTGCTGTTCACCTTCCTGCCGCCAGGTGCGCTGCACGCCATTCCTACATTTGCCTTCATTAACGACGTATACTGAGGTGCCAAAAGTCATGGGATATCGTGTCAGACCTCATTTTGTCCGCTGTACCGCAACAGCAACTCGATGTGGAGTAGACTCAGCAAGTTGTTGAAAGCCCCCGCAGAAATATTGAGCCGTGCTGCTTCTATAGCCTGCCCTAACTCCGAAAGTGTTGCCGGTGTAGGATTTTGTGATCGAACTTATTTCTCGATTATGTCTCATAAATGTTCGATGGGGTTAATATCGGGCGATCTGGGTGGCCAAATGTTTCACACGAATTGTCCACAGTGTTCTTCAAACCAGTCTGGCCCAATATAACCATTTCTAGTAAATTATAGGATCAGTTAGACCAGAGGACCCAGTTCATTCCATGTAAACACAGCCCACACCATTCTGGAGCCACCATCAGATTGCACAGTGCCTTGTTGACAACTTTGGGCCATGGCTATGTTTGGTCTGTGCCACACTCGAACCCTATCATCAGCTCTTACCAACTAAAATAGGGAGTCATCTGACGAGGTCACATTTTTCCAGTCGTCTAGGGCACAACCGACATAGTCATGAGCCCAGCAGGGAGCAGTGGGAGAAAACAGTTTTACACCGTACAGGGGACATCGTTTGGTTCACCGATGGATCGAAAACATATCAAGGCGTTGGGGCAGGGTTGTATGGGGTTCAGCCAAGACTGCAAGACTGGAGAGCAGCATCTCTCTAGGGAAACTGGCCTCTGTATTCCAAGCCAAAATTACTGCAATCAGGGCATGTGTGGAGGAGAATATGTGTAGGTGTTACAATGATCGTAGCATCTACATCTATTCAGTCAGTCAGGCAGCCCTGAAATCATTGGCAGCTCCTGCAACAAGATCTAAAATTGTTGCAGATTGCCACAGGGCTCTGGTGGAGCTAGGGGGAAGCAGTAGGGTGTACCTAGTGTGGGCCCCTGGCCGCTCAGGGATCTGTGGCAATGAAAAAGCCGATAGATTGGCTAGGATGGGGGCAACAACTCCATTTATTGGACCGGAACCTGTCTTGACAATCACCAAGGCTATGATCAAATTAGAACTACGGAACTGGCTTAGGAAACAGCAAGTAGGATATTGGGCCAAGATCCATAAACAAAAACATGTTAAGGTAATGATGCCCAAGCCATGTTTTAAAAGAAGCTCTGTAATCCTGGTATTGGACAGGAAAGGGATCAAACTCATGACTGGACTGATGACCGGACATGGGAACTTCAAAAAACACATACACACAATGGGTATAATGGAAAAGGACCCTAAATGTAGAATCTGTGATGAGGGTGAAGAAACTGCTTCACACCTAATCTTTGAATGCATGGCATTGGAGAGTAAAAGATACAGAATCTTCGGGACAACTAGATCTGAAGAAATTGTGTCTAACAAAAAATCTGGTAGAGGGACTCCTTGCACTATTCAAGGGCACTGATTTGCTTTACTAGATATACAGGGAGCGATACCGCACAAGAAACCTAGTTTCGGAGCGAGCAGTGGCGGGTTAGACCTAAGCTGTTTTAGCTCTCCTGTTAAAATCAAATCAAATCAAAAGATCAAATCATGAGCCCAGGCTGCCTATTCTGTATCGTTTCGGTACTCAAGAGCACCGAACGGTCTAGTACTCGAATTAGAGTCCCATCATTATTCCGTATGCATTTTGGTAGCGATACCGTTCAGGTCTAGAGAACCGAAGCGCTGTTGTCGGTTCGCGTAGCACAAGCCAATCAAAAGCAAGCGGCTGCAGATCCGCGTATGCGCACTGCACCGCGCACAGCGCCACGAACACAAAGCGGCTAGCAGACGACACAGGCACGCTATTCTTCCAAGTACCGAACTTGCGTTTTCGCCGTACGAAGTGTTGCTAAAATACCAGCGGAAATGTCTGTCGAAAATGAGGTTAGTAGGTTCACAGTTCTGTGACACTGAAAGAGCGTTAAGGATTGCTATTGTGATTGCCGTTTATGGATATTTTATTTGAAACAAAAACAGCAACCCTGGATATGGAGAGGCACTTATTATTGAACTTGGCCAGTATTTGTAGCCTGTGCTAAAATTGTAGCCATTAGGTGAAGACTGAGAGCTATAATTCGAGAATAGAACAGTAGAGAAATGTTCTGAAAGATATTTTATTTCATCTGTAGTTCAGTCTTTCGTTTTAGTATTATTAGACTGAAGTCATGGCATCGAAAACACTCATTACGGACAAAGCACGCTCTTACATGTAAGTAATATAACAGAAAAAATCTTAACTTACACGAATAACAATGTCTCAGAACGGGTTGCATATATGAAGAGGGAAAAAAATTTTAAGCACACATCCGTGCGCGAACCTGTGTCCTTACGTGTAACAATCGCGCACGCTAACCACTCTTGGCTACGCTAGACAACAGCTACGCGATGCTGAATTCTTGTACTATTGTGCAGGAACATAGCCTGACTTCGTTGACAAACGATGCTGCGTAAGTCAGAAATGCTTAATAGTTTGGAAGGTTTCCATTATCAGGCTTCACATTATTGCTTTCCATTGTTACTTGAAAGTCGTTATTACTTTCACACTCATGTAATATACGTAAGCAGAGCCGATGTCTTGCTATTTAATGATATTTAAACTCTTATTTACATTAAAATAACACGTATTTTGAGAGAATATTGACCGAAAACGTTTTCTTTTTGGATGTAATGATTCACAGTAATAACCTAACCATATTTCTAACAAAGGGAAATACTCTACTATGAACTCACTTTCCAATCGGATAGTCCTCTGGTGATTCTTTAGTAACACAATCACTAAATCCAACGCTAAAACCGCTAAATATGTTTAAAATAACAAATTATAGGTGTACATAAACCACAGCTCACCGATCGACAGGGCCACACCGAAATCCAAAACTTCTCGGTACAATTGTCGTAAAATCGATGGGAGGACCGTTTGGTAACAGGTCTCAGAAGCTTACTGAATAGGCTATTCCGATAAAGAACCGAAAATGACGTCACTACCGAAACGAACCGATATGAACGATACAGAATAGGGCCCCAGGAGAGGAACTGCAGCCGATGTCGTACTGTTAGCAAAGCCAGTCGTGTCATTCGCCAGCTGCCGTAGCCCATTAGTGGCAAATTTTGCTGCGCTGTCCTAAGGCATACATTTGTCGTACGTCCCGTATTGATTTCTGCGGTTATTTCACGCAGGGTTGCTTGTCTGTTAACACTGACAATTCTGCATACACGCCTTTGCACTCGGTAGTTAAGTGAAGACCGTCGCTCACTGCTTTGTACGAGCTGAAAGGTAGTGCGTGGAATGTGGTATTCTCGGCACACTCTTTGCCATGGCGCACAAACACAATGGTCGGCTACCGCACAGAGTTAAGCGGCGCCTGCAACTTAGTACCGGCGCGTTCCGCCAGCTGGCGCTAGAGGCGTTCCCGCCAAACATTCAATCAGCCGCGAATTACCCACGCGCACGAGCCTTTTTCTGGCGCGGATGGTCACACTATGATATCACCATCCGCCAATCAGGGATCGCCAACGGCAGCCAATCATCACTCCGGAATCAGCGGGGGAAGACTGGAGCCGCCGGCTTAAATAGCCGGAAGAAAGGAAAGCAGGCGTCTTTCGACTTGCCGCGGACTGCCGCACGGAAGAGATTTCGACGCAGCCGGAACGTCCAGGTGACACGTCTTCGCTACGCCGGACTCTGCTCCCGTCTACTCTCTCGGCATCCGCCGGAAAGCGTCGAGAGAAAACCAAACAAAGGAACGTAAATTCAGTTCAGTTGCTAATATTTCAATTCAATAAGGAGGCCTTTGGCTTGTTATAAAATCTAAGCAGGAGAAGAAACTTTTTGTTTTCGAAGGAAGTTTATCTTTTGTAAAATTAAGCGGTGGCCTTGCTCCACCTAATAAAATTTTTTTGTTCGCATATGTGTGTTAATCTGTGGATATAACACTCTTGGACTGTAAGCCTCTGAGTATTCTACTCCCTAACGATTTTCGAAGTGGAATGTCCCATGCATCTAGCTCCAGCTACCATTCCGCGTTCGAAGTCTGCTAATTCCCGTCGTGCAGCCATAACCACGTCGGACACCTTTTCGCATGAATCAACTGAGCACAGTTAAGAGATCTACCAAAACACTGCCCTTTTATACCTCGTGTACGCGATACTACTGCCATCTGTATAGGTGTGTATCGCTGTCCTATGATTTTGTCATCTCATTGTGCAGGGTATGGACAAAAATGTGGTCACGCCAAACATACAGCAGATTACCATTCATAATGCGGTGTAAGAAGCTACTTATTATTGGAAAAGCTTCCAGTCGTCTCGGAATAGATACATAAAGGTCCTGCGTGATTTTCAAGGACATCTTGTACCATTCTTCCTGCACAATAGTGCGACGTTCAGCTAACGACGCTCTGGGTGAATAGTGATCACGCACGCTTTTCTCCAAACGAGACCGCAAAGTCTCAATAATATTGAGGTCTGGCGACTGTGGTGGCCGCGGAAGATGTGACAACTCATCTTCGTACTGAAAAAACCAGTCGTGGGCAGTGCGAACTGCGTGAGCAGCGGCCTTGTTATCTTGGAACACAGTATCATCGTTGGAGAGCAAACATTGCGCGATCCGGCTAACCTGATAGCCAAAATGTTCACATAGCCCTTGGCATAGTGCGAACTTGACGAGTAACCATGGGGCCCATGGGATACCACGATATGACTGCCCTAATTATCACCGAACCCCCGCCTCACTTCACTGTTGTGACGTTAACTTCGCCTGGAAGGAGGGTGAAAAAGACTCATCCGGCCAAATGACTTCGTTCCATTGTTTCGCACACCAGGTTTTTGTGGCTTCGGCACCACGTTTTCCTGTTGCAGGCATTTTCATCACTGACGAGTGTCTATTGGAATTCCAGGTCGCCATGCAGTTCTTCGCTTATGGAGCTCCATTCATGGTGGCTTGGTGGTGACAGGATTTGCGAGTGCGACATTCACTTATACAGTGATTTTTGCAGCTGTCGTCCTCTTATTCCTCTTCAATGATCGTCTGGCAGGATTGTTGTGTTGGCTGAAGAGCCAACACCGTGTTACTAGTGCAGACCGAAATGCACGCGTTTTAGCTCACGCAGGCTGGCGTGAGGAGGGAAGGACTATACTGACGTGAGGTCTGGAACATGACAAGGAATTAGAATTCAGAAAGCGGACGTAATTAGTTTGATACTTAACTTTAATCCATTAATGATGAACGTCGCTCTTGATGGTACATGATTCACAATATTATCGGTTCAGAATACATTCTTGAAGAATATGGCGCCTTGCTAGGTCGTAGCAAATGACGTAGCTGAAGGCTATGCTAAACTGTCGTCTCCACAAACGAGAGCGTATGTAGACAGTGAACCATCGCTAGCAAAGTCGGCTGTACAACTGGGGCGAGTGCTAGGGAATCTCTCTAGACTAGACCTGCTGTGTGGCGGCGCTCGATCTGCAATTCACTGATAGTGGCGACACGCGGGTCCGACATATACTAGCCGACCGCGGCCGATTTAAAGGCTACCACCTAGCAAGTGTGGTGTCTGGCGGTGACACCACAAGGATCACTGAAGACTTTCTTCCGCATTGTCACTTAGCGGAAAATGCTTTTCGTTTTCCTGTGATACGGCGTCTTTTGAAACATCAAATACTTCGGCTGCCTTGATTACAGAAACACCCAGCATATGAGCAGCAACAATGTGCCCACGTTCGCATTCGCTTAGCTCCGACATAATGCACTGTACAGGATGGGCGTAACTTTTAGATAAAGGCCGTTTATTGGCGAAAGCATGTTGAAAGGGGTTACATAGGCGTAGGGAGGTGAGGGTGAGCCAGAGCGTAGAGTTTAGCGAGACATAGTTCGCGAAAATAACGAAAGTGGTTGTCTGCCACAACTAAGTCCACAGTGCCGCAGCACCAGGAGAAGCAGCAGATGTTCAATGCTACAGTGCGCGCATCCGACTCGCGGGTGAACAAGAATACAAGAGAGCGGGCCCGGCGACTGGCGGCCGGGCATATTCGACGCACCACGCGGCTTCCTCCGCCCTAATTGGTCAGGACCGAGCAAACCGTGCGGGCGGCATGGAACTTTCCAGAGCGTTGCCTGCTAAGCGACGCCTGGGGCGGCGTTACCTCACAGGCACGCGAGAGAGGCGCGTGGCCAAGGTGCCCTTTCTCGGTGCTGTCTTCTTGTTGCTAAACTGTGGGACGAAAGAATTTACAGGCAGCTAACACTGCCAGCCGTGGCTTGACCGCAATGGAAAAATGAAGTTACCGTTTGGAAGCTCATATAATAAAGTAAAATCCCCTATTGTCTGGCTCATCCTTTACAGCACTCACAATTACACAGACCAGTGTTCTGGGAACGCCTAACACTTGTAACTGTACTGCGGACTTTGCGCAGATACCATTATTGGTCAAGCAACAGTACAACAGCGCAGTCATACAATGAAGGCTTTCACGACCGAATGTTTCAGCTGCTGAGAATTCTTCCGGGTTGTATGGCCGAATCGGCAAGACTCACCACAACCAGGAGTACCTCCGAAGATGTCCAACGCAGCCTTGGACGTAACGTCAGGGATAGAAGAGTTCCATGGAGCACGGCCATACAACCCGGAAGAATTCTCAGTAGCTGAGTACAACAGTGAAACTTGCACGCTTCGCTAGCACCTACATTTATGTTTCAACTTACATTTCTCGCAATGTTCCCAAATTTTTTCCGACCTCCATACCAGCAAGTATCCGAGGTGGAGTGACATTCGAATGGCTGCAACTGATTAAAACTTATTTTAAAATACCCAGACGTTGCGACTTACCATTTCCAGGGCGTGTTTGTGTGCCCGTCCCCTTCGCTATTGTGGTTGCTAGAACTGGTTGCCCTTATCTGGGACACGGGGATTTTCCTTCAACTTGCAGATAATGGGCTAGTCTTTCTGTAATCTTCCTAAATGGGTTGTGACCGAGACCTACTCGACTGGATTAAGGCCTTGTGGGTTTACCCTGGCAGTAGGTGTTTTGCAACACCCTTTGGAAAGAAACTGCTTAAAAGAACCTGGAAGGTAGCAGCACTATACGGAAAACTGCTCTTAGTGGGACCAGGAAACGGCCAATTAAGCAGTAAAGGCCTAGATATAAGGCAATTTTGTGGAGTGGTTTGGAGCCCTTGTGAGGTCTAGAAGACAAATGTCCTCTAGGACCAGGGAGGCGTCTTGAAGTGAAAATCAGCAGCTATTGGGCAACCATGAGGGGTGAAGGAAGGGAATCGCGGGCCCAGTGGAAGGGAGTGGATTAACTTGTGTCTAGTAAATCTATTCTTTCTGCCCGGAAAGATGTGAGCTGTTTGTCAGCGCGTCACCGGAAGCCCGGTATTCAGAGATTTGCCGGTTTTTTGGTGAATATTACAGTCTTGTGGGAGTCCACTTACTCGGTAGGGAGTCGCTGCATTGCAGAGTGTACTGCGGAGCCATTTGTTAGTTGTGGGTGCTCTTTAATGGATGCGGCAGACTTGGCGAGATTTAATAAAAGACAATAAAACCCATCCACAATTGATTAACTCCATTTACAATTACTAAGTTGTCCGAATCCTGTCAGTGAAAAATTTTCACTGACAGTTTTTGCCGTCAAGGTGAGGAGAGGTGACGGTGTAAGGTTCCTGGTTACCTGTCTTTGCGCCAATGTCTCCGACTGAATTCCGAACCTCTCGGCAGTGTTTCATGAGAATTTTTTCTGGTTGTATGGCCGTGGTCCATGGAACTCTTCAATCCCTGACGTTTCGTCCAAGACTAAGTTGGACATCTTCGGAGGTGCTCCTGGTTGTGTCGAGTCTTGCCGACTGACGAGTTGGACGTCGAAGAGCGGCCAAAATACCGTGTAAAGTGGGCGTGGTCTGGATTTCATGTGATAGCAGAGATAAACATTGTCAAAGATACAATTTTTTAACTGTCGATTATAGTACGTCAAAGATAAAAACTTCTCATCAGTTTAGCGCCACAGTCCATATATCACTGAGATTCATGGCTTCTTCTTTTCTGTTAAAATTATCCCCATGTTTATATATTTCGATAGCTTCTCTGTATAGCGATGGATAATAGTTCGTCATAGTACATGAAACTTGAGTTTCGGAAAATTTCACTAGGTGATCACCTGATTGAAGAGCATGTTCCGCCACGGCTGATTTGTCTGTTTTCCCTAGTCGGCAAAGACTTATGTTCCTTCAACAGTGTGTTCGCACTTCCCTTTGTAGTTCCAATGTAGACCTTGCCACACGTACACGGAACCTTATATACGCCACTTACAGACAGAGGGGGACGTTTATCCTTAACGGAACGAAGTGCTTGGCCTATCTTCTTAGTTGGTCTGAAAATAGGTTGAACGTCATGTTTTCTTAGAATCTTGCGGATCTGATCCGTCACTTTTTGGTGAAGTATAGAGAAACCGTGTTCTTCCATCGCTGTGTCCTATCGTTGTCCTTAGGCCTCGTGTTATTCGGTCGCTAAACTCTATTTATTTCCTTACTAGAGTACCCATTCTTCTCAAAAGCCTGCTGTAGATGTTTTAACTCAGCGTCCAGGTGTTCCGGCATACAAATCCTTTTAGCTCTGTCCACTAGACATTTAATTACACCTCTTTTCTGTTGTGGATGATGATTGGAATCCTTATGCAAGTGTCTATCGATATGTGTAACCTTCTGAAAGACTTTATGTTTCATGCTGCCATCAGTCTGTCTCATGTCGAAGACATCCAAGAAGGATATTGCATTGTCTTTCTTCGTTTCCATGGTAAATTGGATTTATACTATTTAAATAACAAAATAATTCCTCTAAAGCCTTTTTGCCATGTGACCAAACAACAGTTGTATCATCCACGTATCGATACCATCGACATGGTTTCTTACTCGCTTTTTCCAGAGCTAATTGTTCGAATTTTTACAAGTAAAACAATCGTAGGACTCAATGGGATACCCATGGCCAAAGATAAAAGAGTTTTTATCTTTGACGTACTATAATCGATAGTTAAAAAATTGTATCTTTGACAATGTTTATCTCTGCTATCACGTGAAATCCAGGCCACGCCCACTTCCCATGGTATTTAGGCCGCTCTTCGACGTCCGACTCGTCGATCGGCAAGACAACCAGGAGCACCTCCGAAGATGTCCAACGTAGCCTTGGACGAAACGTCAGGGATTGAAGAGTTCCATGGACCACGGCCATACAACCCGAAGAAAATTCTCAGCAGCTGAAACATCCGGTCGTGAAAGCCTTCATTGTGTGAGTGTCTCATGAAATGAAGGTATGTATTACTGTCGATGGTGATCCGTCCGTCGGAGGGGAACGTTAAGCTCGCCGGCCTCCCAGCTGCTGCTCGGCACTTGGTTTCACCGTCTCTTCTTTTCACCACCACAGCACAAAACCCGACGCTGTGCTGTACTAGCAAACATCACCGTCATCCACACGACAGAGATACACGTTCGACACGCCATATTATATCATAGTAGTACACTCTTAAACATCAGTATAACCTCGGCATATGCGGCGATGTAGAATTCCTGCATCTGCTCCCCTACACTCATTCTCTGAGCGTGGGACAGCTTTAACTTTTCGCACTAGGCTATCCACAGTTCACAGCTTTTCATCTACAATTAAGAAGTCGTTCAAGCAGGAATCAGTTAAAATGATCCCTTCGCTTCATTGGAGACTTGTAGCATGGCGTATGTGTCCTTTTTGAGTTATTGCTTTCTCTGAAGGAGGAGATCATCGGTGGGCAAATAAATACACTTTCATTTACATTAATTTTACGTCTATTACGAGTATACAGGACAAAGGGTGAGGGAGACATATACACTCCTGGAAATTGAAATAAGAACACCGTGAATTCATTGTCCCAGGAAGGGGAAACTTTATTGACACATTCCTGGGGTCAGATACATCACATGATCACACTGACAGAACCACAGGCACATAGACACAGGCAACAGAGCATGCACAATGTCGGCACTAGTACAGTGTATATCCACCTTTCGCAGCAATGCAGGCTGCTATTCTCCCATGGAGACGATCGTAGAGATGCTGGATGTTGTCCTGTGGAACGGCTTGCCATGCCATTTCCACCTGGCGCCTCAGTTGGGCCAGCGTTTGTGCTGGACGTGCAGATCGCGTGAGACGACGCTTCATCCAGTCCCAAACATGCTCAATGGGGGACAGATCCGGAGATCTTGCTGGCCAGGGTAGTTGACTTACACCTTCTAGAGCACGTTGGGTGGCACGGGATACATGCGGACGTGCATTGTCCTGTTGGAACAGCAAGTTCCCTTGCCGGTCTAGGAATGGTAGAACGATGGGTTCGATGACGGTTTGGATGTACCGTGCACTATTCAGTGTCCCCTCGACGATCACCAGTGGTGTAAGGCCAGTGTAGGAGATCGCTCCCCACACCATGATGCCGGGTGTTGGCCCTGTGTGCCTCGGTCGTATGCAGTCCTGATTGTGGCGCTCACCTGCACGGCGCCAAACACGCATACGACCATCATTGGCACCAAGGCAGAAGCGACTCTCATCGCTGAAGACGACACGTCTCCATTCGTCCCTCCATTCACGCCTGTCGCAACACCACTGGAGGCGGGCTGCACGATGTTGGGGCGTGAGCGGAAGACGGCCTAACGGTGTGCGGGACCGTAGCCCAGCTTCATGGAGACGGTTGCGAATGGTCCTCGCCGATACCCCAGGAGCAACAGTGTCCCTAATTTGCTGGGAAGTGGCGGTGCGGTCCCCTACGGCACTGCGTAGGATCCTACGGTCTTGGCGTGCATCCGTGCGTCGCTGCGGTCCGGTCCCAGGTCGACGGGCTCGTGCACTTTCCGCCGACCACTGGCGACAACATCGATGTACTGTGGAGACCTCACGCCCCACGTGTTGAGCAATTCGGCGGTACGTCCACACGGCCTCCCGCATGCCCACTATACGCCCTCGCTCAAAGTCCGTCAACTGCACATACGGTTCACGTCCACGCTGTCGCGGCATGCTGCCAGTGTTAAAGACTGCGATGGAGCTCCGTATGCCACGGCAAACTGGCTGACACTGACGGCGGCGGTGCACAAATGCTGCGCAGCTAGCGCCATTCGACGGCCAACACCGCGGTTCCTGGTGTGTCCGCTGTGCCGTGCGTGTGATCATTGCTTGTACAGCCCTCTCGCAGTGTCCGGAGCAAGTATGGTGGGTCTGACACACCGGTGTCAATGTGTTCTTTTTTCCATTTCCAGGAGTGTATGTTGATTTGCCAAAGTCTTTATTTGCGTTTTCCGTGACATGATATGTTTTATAGGCTATGATGTCTCTGTCCACGAAGCTTTCCAGTCCGGACACGTTTGACACACTTGTACCACCTCGTACAATGGCCACTGTCAGCCATCCATTCCCATGAGTAAATGTATCGTTTATATCAATGCTGAAATTCAGCTTACATCCACAGAACACAGAGGGTCCGTCTAGAAGAGCGTGAGCAGCGACGGATTTTATACTATTCTTCTTCTTGTCTGCCGCTGATGTTGTCATTTCAACATCTTCAATTGTTTTATATACTGTCTGTCTTGGACGACGTCGTTGCCTTCTATATCGCATATCGGCGGCGTTCAATGCAGTTGCCTGTGCCTGTGCACAACAAGGTGGTGCAGTAAGCGGCTCGGCTCTTAAAATTACTAGGGCCATGCCGCTGAGTTTCCCTATGTATTTTAACACGGGCAGCGCCGCGCGTGGGGACCAGTTATCACAGGCGCTGCTGGCTGGTGACGTTATATAAGGCCGGAGACAGCGTTAGCAGTGCAGCCTGCAGTCGTATAACATTGGCGCAGCAATTAAATAGGGCAGTATGCCTCTGTACGAACTGTAATATCTGTTATCTTTGTGGTCATTATGCGAAATGTACGTTGGTGGCGGCAGAATCATTCAGTAGTGTCATAAATTCAGACAACCTTATTTATGGAGTGCAGCGACTTGGTGCTATATTTAGGTTAAAAACAACAGTCGAGATCACAATAATACTTGTTTGTTTACCGGTTTCGGCTTATGTTAAAGCCATCTTCAGAATTTTTGGTCCCCTAGGGCTCATGCTGGTGCCTTCTCGGTTTCCTCGTGGTACCACGATCGCACAATGACAATCGTGATATCACGAGTAAACCGAAGGGCCGCCACCATCAGCCATTGGCGGCCAAGAATTCTGAAGTTGGCTTTAACGTAAGCCGAAACCGTTAAACAAACAAGTTTTATTGTGATCTCGACTTTTGATTTTAACCTAATAGTTCTGCAGTGGCTTCAAATGCCGATACTCTAAATGTTCTCAGTAGTGTTCCTCGAAAAGAACGTCACCTTCCTCCAGGGAAGGGCACCAACAACGGTTTAACTTGGTTAAGTCTGGGTATTCTCTTCAGACGAGTCAAACACAAGATAGTACCGATAACTGGAGCAGTGAGGGTTTAAATACTGAACCATGCGCCACACTATACATTGCCTGTCCAATTAGTACAGTCTTTTAATGTCGTACTTAACGGTAATCCGAGACGGCGCCGCCTATTGACAGTAATTTGGTACTGCATTGTAGATTGTTCGTGTGAGATAGCAGTTCTAGACACCACGACAGAGAAAGATACACAAAAATGGCTGTGAAATTCCAAAAGGAAATGAAAACCTGGAAGGACACTCCTAACACGGTTTAGTGCTACTGACTACATTACCCACCGATCCCGAAGCCACAACATTGGACAACATTTGAAGAGACGCTAGACTTCAAGAGAGGGGAGGAAGAATGTCTTCTCGAACTCAGAAACTAGCGCGAAACCCAGCACCCTACGAGACAACCCGTCAAATGCCGAGTGGTAAATATTATCCTCTTACAGGTAGAAATTTGGAAATCTGTAGTAAGGTCTTGTGGGACCAAACTGCTGAGGTCATCGATCCATAAGCTTACACATGACTTTATCCAAATTAAATTAACTTACGCTAAGGACGACACACACACCCATGCCCGAGGGAGGACTCGAATCTCCGACGGGGGAAGCCGCGAGAACCATGACAAGGCGCCCTAAATCTCTCGGCTACCCCGTGCGGCATTACAGGAAGATATAAAGCCGATGCACATCGGAAAGACAGTCGCTTTATTGAAAGAAGACCAGGAAAAGAGATATTGAGGATGTGAATAAAACTGGAGTCTACTTAGCAGTCCATAAAACTTACATTTAGCGCCGACTATTTGTGGAGAGAATAACTGGAAGCTCAGTGTTGGTAGATGTACCAAGTTCAGTCGGAAAATGCAAGTATATTCTACATCGGCTAGATAAAACATAAGGGTAACTTATTCCGTGTTTGTCTCGACACCCCTACGGTCTCGACCCATTGTTCTGATACCGTATGTCAGCTGCATGTAGAGGAGCGTGACACGCAGGTCAAGCTATTTTAAGGTTCTATAACCGACGTGTCCTCCGGTGAAAGTGGAGATGTAGACAAGACGACAGTTAACGAAGTGCTGTTTGTCAGTTTGATATCTGAGCGCATGTTTGTGTTATAAAAATCCAAAATACCAAAGGCACTGTCAGCAGAGAAGAATGCATGGAATACTGTTGCGCAGAAATACTCTAACGGAATTGGCAAACAGCAGTGTGTTGCACAGTTTAGTAAATTGTGCGGTAATATGAAGAATCAAATAAAAAAGAAAATCGATCTGAAGAAAACATGAAATAAACAGATAAAACTTAAAGATGTGGATAAGGATTTATTGATATTACTCTCCCAGGAAGATAACCCTGTTTTCAGAAAGGTTCCATGAGATATTTTGGTTGGTGTCAAGCACGTATCAAACGCTGCGAAAGAGTTCAGGGGCAAATATCACACGCAAGTACGAGCCCATTGTTGGTCCTATAACAACAAAATCGCTAAAATCAACATACATTTTATCTTGAGTGAAAACCCTTGCAGCAAATGAAACTAAAGAGACAAAAGATTTGTCTTTACCGCAGCTTCAGAGACTTGTATTGTTGAGAAAATTGGAATTACATAACCTTACAATAGAAAAATAAAAGAAAAAGCTAGAAAAATTGCAGAGGACAGACCTACTCAAACGGATTATGAGATGTGAAACATAAATTTTGTACTTTTAAATGCTTCGTGTTATTCTATCCTCTACAATCCTTTCTTTACTGTCTAAAAGAAAGGAATAAAAATACAGTTTGTGCGTTTTTCCTGTTCTCTTGTAATTACCTGACTTTAAATTATAATTACATTGCTCATACGTTGCTTATTAGAACTGAATGGTACACAATTAAACCAAGAAAAAGACACCTAAATAAGACTGAACATTTGCTGCCTCCTCAATTAACCACAGCTTTCCACTTGTCTGTCAGTAGGTTTGTCTTCATCAGGAGTCTCAATTTCGTCAACCTCCTCTTCTTCTTCTTCTTCTTCTTCTCCTTCTTCATCTTTCCAGCCCTCCAAATGATACTGAAAGTGGTCTTTCAGCTTCTTAGAAGTGTTGTGCAGTGTTGCACACTTACTACAGCTCTTCGTATGGCACGGACCAAATTGAATCGCCGCTGCTCAGCATTCCTTACTGACTTAAAGGGAGGATTCCATACCCTGAATCACCAAGTAAGGCAGCATGCGCATCGCACCCTAAAATTATATTTCTAACTGGGCTACGTCCCCTTATTCTAGCATCGAGCACGCTACCACGCCATTCTGCACTTATGCTAGTAAAATTCTCACCAGCATACGGTGGCCTGCATATTAACAGAGACCTTTGCAACTGACGTATTAATCACCTTGGAACGCTGGTTTTCTGATTCCTATTTGGGGGCAGTACAAAGCCCGCATAACAGATGACAGTCAAAATGTTTTCTGCCATTATAACCTAGTCGTATTAATTTCCTGCATTTTATACGGGAATCGAATCCATTCGTGAAGTTTTAAAACTCTCTGGTCCATAACATCGTTCACTGTTTTACATACTGTTGTGCTGTCAACTCCAAAATCCTCGGCCACATCAGTCTGGAATCCAGGACCGCCTACACAACGAAAAACTATTAACATAAATCCAAAAGTTAAAAAGTTCATATTTTAAATTTAAAATCGAACAGTTATTTACATCTACTAACTTCGCTCCGAATCTGATAACGTTTTTCATGTGTGACTGGCAGCAACATAGCAAACTGGATTTTACTCTTTATTTACATCTTATATCCAGCGCATCAGGAAAGGCCAAGATACATTTTGGCACATTAGAATCTACAACGTTTATTCACATACAACTTTCATACATCTCGTTGTTGCCCATCTCACTTAGGAGAGTGGACCTTATTTCTTCAGACAGCTAACGGAAGAAATATTTGTCCGTCTCTATAACTTCTCATTTTGCTTCAGATTGACCAGGTGGAGGGGATGCTATAAACAGATACTCTTTTCAGATCTGTAACGTAATGTCTGTAACTGTAGAAATAATTACAAAGTTTTAAGAAGATACACGTAGTGTCTCGTCCGTTCATCCACGACATATAACAAAACTATATCCATATTCTAATATGACTATTTCGTAGAGTTACTTCCTTACTTTGATATAGGAATACTATGAAGGCTATTCGAAAAGTAAGGTTCCATCGTGCACGAATTGGAAACCACAGTGAAAATCCGATGAAGCTTTGCACAGATGTGTAGGGCAGTGTCTCTAAAGCCCGTTGATTGTGCCACGTCGCTCTTTCCAGTTCCGAGCTCACAGTGAACATGTAAAGATGCCTAGATAAATAATCACCCCCGTAGTATGAGGGCCTGGTGAGAGATTTCGCCTCATGCAATGCAGTCCACATAGCTGCCATGCATTTCCTTCTTCATGACAATAATTCTCGGCCACACTTTCCAGGCCAATGAAGATGGTCCTGCAGAGTTTTCGATTAGAAATGTGCGATCAACCACAATACAGCCAGTAACTGGCTTGCCCAAAGTTTCATCTCTGCTCACATGAACCCTTGGCTATGAAGACGACATTTTGGCACAGACAACGAGTTGCAGATAGGCATATGGAATTGGTGGAAAGCACAGGCGACTGCATTCTGTGACGAGGGTGTTATAAAGTTTGTACAATGCTATGGCAAATGTCTAAGCCGTAGCGGCGTCTAGGTATAGAAATACGTGGAAGGTGTAGCTAACTGACGCAAATGAAACCTTTCTGATTTCACAGTGGTTTCCATGTAGCGACCTATCAGACCATACTTTCCGAGTACCCCTCGTATAACCAGGTAGATGCTATATTTATTTTCCCTTTTTTAATATATTTCAAAATCTCTATGGAACTTTCAAAAATAGCTCAAATGGCTCTAAGGACTATGGGTCTTAACATCTGAGGTCATCAGTCCCCTAGACTTAGAACTACTTAAACCTAACTAACCTAAGGACATCACACACATCCATGCGCGAGGCAGGATTCGAACCTGCGACCGTACTACCAGCGCGGCTCCGGACTGAAGTGGCTAGAAACGCTCAGCCACAGCGGCCGGCAGGAAAATTTCGCCAGTCTCCATTCTAAAAAACTAGTAATTAAGAAAACAAAAGAACTTAATACATCGTGTGGAAGGAAATGTGGGTGACAGAGGAAGTACTGCAAGTAATCGACGAAAAAAGGAAATAGAAAAATGTTCGTCGAGAGCTAGAAATACAGCAAAACATCAGTGGGAAGCGAAATGAACACTTGAAAATTGTGAAGAGGTCGAATAGGAAATTGTCAGCGGATGGTCTCTTTCAGAATACAGACACGTAAAAACAGCTTTCAGAGAATTTAAAAGCAAAGATGGCATTATTAAAATTGCAAATGGAATCCTACTCTTAGACGAAGAGATGGGAGAACAGAATGGAAGAGTAAATCGCAGACGTCTACGAAGGGGAGGAACTGTATGCTAATGCAACAAGAGCAAGAAACCAGAGTCGGATTGGAGAACATAATTGGCCAACTACTGGATCATGAGTTGCGTAGAGCTATGCAAGACTTGCACTCAAACAGGGCAGAGGAAAAAGGTAATACTCATGCAGAATTTCTAAACACATTGGGGTGTCGGTTAGACTGTCAGTGAGAGCGTAATTCGAGTTCCTGCTACTAATAAGGCGAGTGCAACGTTCGCTTGTTACATATTTTTAGGACCTTCAAACAGGAGGGACTTATTTTCAGTTATCTGTGTAGTTACTAGTTTATTTTTGTGATTTCTTACGTGTTCCAGTGCTTACTAGGCACAACCTTTTATTTCAATAACATTGTAGTTTACAGTACCGCCATAGCTATCGACAGTTGTATCGACCCTCGTAACGTACAGGCTATTTTTCGTTTGGTTAGAATAGCTCAGTGTTGATTACACCGTCAGCGACGGCGCACCACGAGTTCCTGCTACTTATAAAGCGAGTACTCCGTTCGCTTGTTACATATTTTTTACGGGCTTCAAACAGGAACGACTTATTTTCAGCTATCTGTATAGTTACTAGTTTATTTTTGTAATTTCTTGCGCGATTGAGCGCTTACTAGGCACAACCCTTTATTTCAATAACAGTATAGTGTACAGTACCGCCGTTTCCATCAACCCTCATATCGTACAGGCTTTTGTTTATTTGGTTAGAACAGCTACGTGTCGCTTAGGCCGGCAGCGTGAGTGCACCGCGAGTTCCCATTGTTAATAAGGCAAGTACACCGTTCGTTTGTTATATATTTTTACGTGGTTCAAACAGGAGCGACTGCAGTAATGGATAGGAACTGTGATTGTTGTGTACAGATGCGAGCTGAGTTGGCGACCCTTCGCTCGCAGCTCCAGGCTGTGTTGGCTTCCGTCACACAGCTTGAGGCTGCTGCCAAGGGACGTCACTGTGGGGGATAGAATGTGGGGATGCAAGGGACATCGAGCGTGTCCCACATGTCCTCCGATTGGTCCACTGCTGTGACTACCCTGGGTACTGCCTGCACTGAGGTTGACCCCTTACCCATGGTCGACTGGGAGATCATTCCAAAGTCTGGCAGGCAGCAAAAATCTTTCCCAGGGGATGATCGTGATTTCCTGTCTGAAAGGTCGCAGTTCATAGTAATAGACGGAAAGTCATTGAGTAAAACAGAAGTAATATCTGGCATTCCTCAAAGAAGTGTTATAGGCCCTCTATTGTTCCTTATCTATATTAACAACATAGCAGACAATCTGAGTAGCTGTCTTATATTGTTTGCAGATGATGCTGTCAATTACCGTCTTGTAAATGACCCTGAGTAAAGAAAAGTGTGAAGTTATTCACATGAGTACTAAAAGAAATCAGCTAAATTTCGATTACGCAATAAGTCACACAAATCTGAAGGCAGTAAATTCAGCTAAATACTTAGGGATTACAATTACAAATAACCTATATTGGAACGATCACATAGATAATATTGTTGGTAGAGCAAACCAAAGAGTGCGATTCATTGGCAGAAGATGCAACAGATCTACTAAAGAGACTGCTTGTCCGCCCTATTCTGGAGTATTCCTGTCCGGTGTGGGATCCGCAACAGGTGGGACTGACAGATGACATTGAAAAAGTACAAAGAAGGGCAACTCGTTTTGTATTATCGCTAAACAGAGAAGATAGTGTCACAGACATGATACGTGAAATGGATTGGCAATCATTAAAACAAAGGCTTTTTCGTTGCGACGGGATCTTCTCGTGAAATTTCACTCACCAGTTTTCTCCTTCTACACCTACATCTACATCTACCTGATTACTCTGCTATTCACAATAAAATCCTGGCAGAGGGTTCAATGATCCACCTTCATGCTGTCTCTCTACCGTTCCACTCTCGAACGGCATGCGGGAAAAAAGAGCACTTAAATTTTTCTGTGCTAGCCCTAATTTCTGTTATTTTATCGTGATGATCATTTCTCCCTATGTAGGTGGGTGCCAACAGAATGTTTTCGCAATCGGAGGAGAAAACTGGTGATTGTAAGTTCATGAGAAGATCCCGTCGCAACGAAAAACGCCTTTGTTTTAATGATTGCCACTCCAATTCAAGTATCATGTCTGTGACACTATCTCCTCTATTTCGCGATAATACAAAACGAGCTGCCCTTCTTTGTACTTTTTCGATGTCATCCATCAGTCCCACCTGATGCGGATCCCACACCGCACAGCAATACTCCAGAATTGGGAGGACAAATGTATTGTAAGCAGTCTCTTTGATAGACCTGTTGTACCTTCTAAGTGTTCTGCCAATGAATCGCACTCTTTGGTTTGCTCTACCAACTATATTATCTGTGTGATCGTTCCAATATAGGTTATTTGTAATTGTCATCCTTAAGTATTTAGTTGAATTTACAGCCTCCAGATTTGTGTGATCTATCGCGTAATCGAAATTTAGCTGATTTCTTTTAGTACTCATGTGAATAACTTCACACTTTTCTTTATTCAGGGTCATTTACAAGACGGTAATTGACAGCATCATCTTCAAACAATCTAAGACGGCTACTCAGATTGTCTCCTATGTCGTTAATATAGATAAGGAACAATAGAGGGCCTATAACACTTCCTTGGGGAACGGCGGATATTACTTCCGTTTTACTCAATGAATTTCCGTCTATTATTACGAACTGCGACCTTTCTGTCAGGAAATCATGAATCCAGTCGCACAACTGAGGCGATACTCCGTAGGTACACAGTTTAGTTAGAAGACGCTTGTGAAGAACGGTGTCGAAAGCCTTCTGGAAATCTAAAATTATGGATTCAATTTGACATTCCTTGTCGATAGCACTTACTACTTCATGAGTATAAAGAGCTAGTTGTGTGTCACAAGAACGATATTTTCTGAATCCGTGCTGACTATAAGTCAATAAATCGTTTTCTTCGAGGTACTTCATAATGTTCGAATACAGTATATGTTCTTAAACCCTACTGCAAATCGACGTTAGTGATATAGGCCTGTAATTCAGCGGATTACTCCTACTTCCCTTTTTGGGTATTGGTGTGACTTGAGCAATTTTCCAGTCTTTAGGTATGGATCTTTCTGTGAGCGAGTCGTTGTATATAACTGCTAAATACGGAACTATTTTATCGGCATACTCTGAGAGGAACCTGACTGGTATACAAACTGGACCGGAGGTCTTGAATTTATTAAGTGATTTAAGCTACATTGTTACACCGAAGATATCTACTTCTATGTTTCTCATCTTGGCAATTGTTCATGATTGGAATTCAGTAATATTTACTTCGTCTTCTTTGGCGAAGGAGTTTCGGAAAACTATGTTAAATAACTCTGCTTTAGTGGCACTGTCATCAGTGACTTCACCGTTGTTATCGCGCAGTGGAGGTATTGATTGCGTCTTGCCACTGGTGTGCTTTATGTATGACCAGAATCTCTTTTGGGTTTCTGCCAGATTTAGAGACAGAATTTCGTTGTGGAAATTATTAAAAGCATCTCGCATTGAAGTACGCGATGTACTTCCAACTTCTGTAAAACTTTGCCAGTCTTTGGGATTTTGCGTTGTTTTAAATTTGACATGCTTTTTTCGTTGCTTCTGCAACAGCGATCTTACCCGTTTTGTGTACCATGGGGGATCATTACCATCACTTATCTCTCAATTGCTGTTTATACTATCTCTTTGAAAACATTACACAACACTTCTACACTTACATGATCAGATCGGAAAGAGTGAAGACTGTCTCTTAAAAAGGCATTAAGAGCATTTTTATCAGCTTTTTTAAGTAGATATACTTTTCGTTTCTTTTTGATGGTTCCAGTGTTACGGTATTCAGCCTACCAGCAACTGCCTTGTGGTCGCTAATCCCTGTATTCGTCACAAAACTCGCTATTGGTCCAGGATTATTTGTTGCTAAAAGGTCAAGTATGCATACGCAACCATTTACGCTTCGATTGGGTTCATAAACTAATTGTTTGAAATAATTTTCTGAGAAAGCATTCAGTACAATTTCGGAATGTGTTTTATGCCTGCCGCCGTCTTTAAACGTATATTTTTTCCAGCATGTCGAGGGTAGATTGATGTCACCACCGACTATAATTGTATGAGCGGGGTACTTATTTGAAATGAGACTCAAATTTTCTTTGAACTGTTCAGCAACTATATCTTCTGTCGGGGGTCGGTAAAACGATCCAAGTAATAGTTTAGTCCGATTGTCAGGTACAACCTCTACCCATACTATTTCACACGAACTATCTGATGTGTCGGCAGCTGGACCAACACCTTGTAGATAGAGGTGGCTTAATGCACGCTAGACTAACGCAGACGGGCGTGAAGTACTGGAACAGGATACGTAATTAATGCTATGAAGAAAAGTACGTAGCTGGTATAATACTTATCTTTACTCAATAATTGTGGTACATCGCACAAAGGAGACTTTAATTACAATCACTGTAAGGCTAATGGCGCCTTGCTAGTTCGTAGCCATTAACTTAGCTGAAGGCTATTCTGTCTCTCGGCTAATGAGAGAGAAAGGCTTCGTACATCTAGTCGCTAGCTAGGTCGTCCGTACAACTGGGCTGAGGTCGAGTCAGTCTCTCGAGACCTGCCTTGTGGTGGCGCTAGGTTTGCGATCACACAGTGGCGACACGCGGGTCCGACATGTACTACAGGACCGCGGCCGATTTAAGCTACCACCTAGCACGTGTGGTGTCTGGCTGTGACACCACACTATCTACTTCAATTTCGCTACAAGGCAAACTACCTCTGACAGCAATAAATATTCCACCACCAACTGTATTTAATCTATCCTTTCTGAACACTGTTAGATCGTTTGAAAAAAAATCCGGCTGAACTTATTTCCGGCTTTAGCGAGCTCTCTGTACCTACAACTATTTGAGCTTCAGTGCTTTCTATTAGGATTTAGAGCTCTGGTTCTTTCCCAACACAGCTACGACAATTTACAACTATAATACTAATCGTTTCTACAACTACCTTACTGTGTTTTAACTGCCCAATTTTAGACGGACGTCCATTCTGTGGTTCCCTGAGACCCTCTAACCTAAAAAAAACACGCAGTCCCTTCCACATAGCCCCCGCTACCCGTGTAGCCTCCTCCTGTGTATAGTGAACTCTTGACCTATTAAGCGGAACCCGGAAACCCACCACCCGACGGTGCAAGTCAAGGAATCTGCAGCCCACACGGTCACAGAACCGCCTGAGCCTCTGATTCAGACCCTCCACTCTGCTCTGCGCCAAAGGACCACAGTCGGTTCTATCGACGGTGCTGCATATGGTGAGCTCCGCCTGAATCTCGGATGCAAGACTGGCAGTCTTTACCATTTCCGCTAACCGCCCGAAACCAGCCAAAATCTGCTCCGATCCAAAGCGACACACGTCATTGGTACCGACATGAGCCATCATCTGCAGTTGGCTGCACCCTGTACTCTTCATGGCATCCGGAAGCACGCTTTCCACATCTGGAGCCCCTCCTTGCAGCCAAGTTCCGAAGGGGTCCCATTACGTTGTAGCTCCAAACTACCAGCAAACCCACCCTCTGTAAATGCCCAGAACTTGCGGGCAGAGAAGCTTCCTCTGGAACAGGGTGGACGGCTGCATCCGGCTCAGAGACATCGACGACGCCCGAAAACTGTTCGTCAAGCGAACTAGGGAGGCCCTACGATCGGCCCCTCGGGAAGTTTTTCGCTGCCTGCCAGACTTCGGAATGATCTCACACTCGACCTCGGGTGACGGGTCAACCTCAGTGAAGGCAGTACCCGGGGACAGCAATGGACCGATCGGAGGACACGTGGGACATGCTCGACGTCCCTCGCATCCCCGCGTCCGATCCCCCACAGTGACACCCCTTAGCAGTAGCCTCAAGCTGTGTGACGGAAGCCAACGCAGCCTGAAGCTGTGAGCGAAGCGTCGCCAGTTCAGCTCGCAGCTGCATACAACAATCACAGTTCCTATCCATTACTGCAGTTGCTCCTGTTTGAAGCTCGTAAAAATATGCAACACGCGAACGGTGTAGCAGGAACTAGCGGTGCGCTCTCACTGAAGGTCTAACTGACGCTCCGATTGCGAAAACATTCTGTTGGCACCCACCTACATAGGGAGAAATGATCATCACGATAAAATAAGAGAAGTCAGGGATCGCACAGAAAAATTTAAGTGCTGGTTTTTCCCGTGCGCCGTTCGGGTGCGGATCGGTAGAGAGAGACAGCTTGAAGGTGGTTCATTGAACCCTCTGCCAGGCATTTTATTGTGAATAGCAGAGTAATCACGTAGACGTAGATGTAGAAAGAAGCAGCCTAACGATTTCACCACATAGATGTAACAGTGTCCATGAGATTGGAGGCGTACAATCAGAATGCCAAACACTCAATGCACAAGATAGGTCGAACAAAAAGATGAAGAAACTACCGCATTAACAACTTGAAAAATCGTGTATCTTAAGTCACTGAGAAGAATAATGTACAGGAGAATGGGAAAAGCTGCGTATCTGTTTGTCTGACTGTTCGAAATGTACAGGCACACAGAGGAGCTTCTGACATCATTTGTAAATCGAAGAAAGAAAGAAAGAACTCAAACAATGGTTGAGAAGTGCGATTAAACTTTGTTAAACTGTGGGTGAATTAGAACTGTTGAATGTACTAAACAGTATAATGTGCACTGAATATGGAACGAGAGTAAACTAAAGAAATACGAAATTATTAAGGAGCAGAAGACTGAAGGTACAGCATTGTGGACCACATAGGAAACAAAGTAACGTAATTCACACACACGCTAGGCGTACTGGCTTAGGGAAACAGGGAAACAGTGACACGTTACTGTACGACGTATCCAAATCATGTGATGATGACTTGGTAATAAACTAAACCGGGTAACTTATATGGCCAAAGACTGAAATATAAAACTTTTTGAAAAATGAAGTGATTCAGCTAGCTTGCAAGAAAAATAAAGCATGACGAGCGAATCAAAGAGGGAATATGAAGCACCATACGACAGGTAAAAAAATACTTCGCTAAAAGAAGTCGACTGATATTAAACACCGACCTTAACTGGTGAAAAAAATTTCAGCGAATGTGCGTCTGGAGCAGCATTGTATGGAAATGAGTCTTCAACTGTGGAAAAGTCTGAAGCTTTTTGAGATGTGGTATTGAAGGAGGCTGTTCAGAATTAAGTGGATGGAATTTCTCTACAGATTTGGCGAGGAAAAGTGTATGTGAAAACACTGATTAGACGAAGCGCCAGAATAACAGGTCATGTATTAAGACATTGGGGAATAACTTCCACTGTGCTATAGGGACCCATAAATGGCAAAACTTGTAGGGGTAGATAGACACTGGAATATACCCAAGAAATAGCTGACTATGTTGGATGTAAGTGCTGCTCTGATGCGGAGGGGTTGACACGGGAGGGGACGTCATGGGGGGTCGCATGGAACTGTCTGGACGTCGATTAAACTCCCCTTCTAGCCCCCTTCCCCCTCTCCATCCAAACAAACAATCTTGTGGCTTGATAAGTGCTGTCGTCATATGAAACTTACAACAAGTCCTTAGTTATTTACTTGTTCCGCTAACAGCAGCGATGGCTTCTGTGTATTAATATAGATACAACAATACTGAGATGTAATCAATACAAATTACGGACACTAAGATGCGTCTAAGTTTCCACAATTTTACAGGCTACATTGCAAACATATTGCAGAGGGCAACTTACACCTGTCACAACGTATGGGGCAACTGAAAATTCAAATAATTTACGGCAATGCCACTGGGTAGCGTCCTAGACAGCCACCAATATTTCGACAGGTGGAAACCCCGCCATTTTCAAGGCAGAAATAAAACAAGAAATCGCTGTCCCTGGCTAGTTAAGCCCTCGGTGTGCAGGGTTACGTCAACCAGCAAGCGAAGGGACTGCATATGCTGAAAGGCAATACACAACGTGAATAACTAGCGCCATCACGCAACAGAATATGACTGACATCAGACGTTATCGATAGCGATATAGTATTCAACAACGGGTCAGCAAGTAGCGCTGACTTTGTCTTCCTCTTGTTTGATGCAGATGATATGAGAAGTCAACTGTGTCACAGCTGTGGATGTCAGAATGATCCGCTTCAGCTGGATTGGCCTGTACTCATCTCGCTTGTCAAGACCTCACATGCCTTAAGAAAATTATGACGCAGTGGATAACTAGTAGAACCGGGATGGCCCTACATAAATGAGACGTGGCAGGTGCATCTCACAGTACATAATAATTAGGGAGATTGTCTAACCATGAAATGAAACACTGGTCCACATTAACCCCTATTTATTATAAATTTGGCTTCTGACATAAACATGAACTAGAAATAATTACAGAATGTATACGATCTTGACAAATGCAGAGAACGCGGAAAATGACAATTACTGAATGGAATAATTTTTGACGTGAAATAATTTTAATTTAACACTTACATGACCTGGCATAGACAGCATAGTTTATGTGAAAAGGAACAAAACTGGGAACTTACCGACAGTGAGGACCTGATAGTGCCAGAGGAATTAAAACTACACGTGAAGATAAAACCACTTATTGAGTCATGAATGAGACTTCAGTCACTGAGGAAATCCTACTCGAGCCTAATAATACACCTAAAGTAACTAGCTAAATCTCATACCCTGGTCGCCTAAACTGCAGTGTCTCACCACATTCTCTATTCAGTATTGTGGAGAGTTGCGAGTGCTGGGATCTGCTGCAGTCTGCAGCACGTCGGCTGGTGACTGTGGGAACACCACTCTAGAGAATCCGCAGCCGAAGCGTTCTCGAAATGGTTCAAAAATGGTTCAAATGGCTCTGAGCACTATGGGGCGTAACTTCTGAGGTCATCAGTCCCCTAGAACGTAGAACTATTTAAACCTAACTAACCTAAGGACATCACACACATCCGTGCCTGAGCAGGATTCGAACCTGCGACCGTAGCAGTCGCGCGATTCCGGACTGAAGCTCCTAGAACCGCTCGGCCACTACGGCCGGCAAAACTTTCTCTCCAGAATCTGCAGACCAAGTGTTTTTTCCCGAAACAGACTTCTCTCTCTCTTTTATACCAGTCTGGGCAATTCTACCACTTAGCAAAATATTATGTCTTTAACCAGCCGCCTAACTCCCACGTAAGTTTTTCACTTCAGCCAGTACGCTAGGCTCCATGACTACATTTCTGGGAACTGATCTCTTGACTATCCTTCTCTACTATTTTTTAAGAGTAACCAATGAGGACCTCTCTTAACAGCCTTCCAGACAAGAGAGTGTTCATCTCATAAAGTGGCGCGAAAAAGACGGACCAACGCTTTTCAGAGACGGAAAAGAATTCCCGAACACAGTGCAGCTGCAGCACTTTACGCGGATCACTGAGATCAGTATCTGTGGTGAACTTAAAATCTGCACAACGTTCCAGGAAGGCGACCTGACTGCGAAAAACAAAATTCTTTTTAAATATGTTTTGACCAGATGGCACAACTTGTACAAACCATAATTCTACACTAGTGCAGGTGCTCGTTATGGAACGTTATACAACTTTTTTGAATAGTGACATCGATACATATTGGTCAGTGTGCAATATGTGAAACACGGCCAGATCAGACTCCAAAGCGCCTAGGCCAAACAGTACCGGGGGTATACTTGCTCCTGATAGACATAATTAAATTTTTATGGTAGCACCCCCCCTCCCCCCGCCACTTTCTGAAACGCCCAGAGGGTCCTGACCAGACAGTGAGTCACTACTCTAGTTCTCTCTGCCCAACCAGAAAAGAGAAGGAATTAATAGAAGAGTAGACAGCTTAATCCTGGCAGTTAATACTTATTCGAAACATTAAATATTTACTATCTGACATACATAGAACGCAGATTGTGCTGAATTTAAGTCAGTTATGAATGAAACACGTGAGATGCCAGTCGACAAATAGATTGAATCATATCAAGAAGTAAGGTTCCAAACAGATTTTAAGCAAAAATATCTGATTATATTTTTAAGATCAGTTAGTTTAATTTCTACAGCTTCCACAACAACACTACCCCAGTAACTGGAAGTGCACATCATAATCTCCGTGTTGTGATACTTCATTGGATTCTCACGATGTTAATGGTCTGGCCTATGTATAACATACCATGCTACATGGTATTTGGCGAACACTTGCCTTACATCTTGTGTTAGGTAAGTTTTTACCATACAGCCTGCAATTGTTTCGTGTTATACATACTTCATAACTTATGTTAACTGTATTTATGTTGATACCATTGCTTTCTATTTGTAAACTGCCTTGCTTGTGGATCAGTTTGTGCTCAATGGTTGATCTTCGTACCATAAAAATTTAATTATGACCATCAGGAGTAAGAAGTGAACAATGATTAACCCAAAATAAACCGTGTATTTTGCCAGAATAGGCACAAAATTTTGCAATAATTTCCAGGACAAATGACGATGTCATATTAAAACTTTTATTAATCTCCTGTTTTCTGACTGGTTTTATGCAGCTCGCCACGTATTACTCTCCTGTGCCAACCTCTTCACCTCACAGTATCATTGCACCGCAGCGTTCTAACTCGTATGTTGAACATATTCCCACTACAGCTTTTAGCCTCTGCATCTACCTCAAGCATCATCGAAACTTTTCCTTTACGACTTAACACGAATCCTTTCATCCTGTCCTTTGCTCTTGTCAGTTCCTTTCTCCGCAGATGTTGTCGATGACCTCGTTTCTTATTTTACCAATTTACTTAATTTTCAGCGTTCTATTACACCACATCACAAATGCTTCGATTCTCTTTTCCGGTTTTCCACAGTCCATATTCATACAACGATGTTTTCCAAAGGTACATTCTCAAAAATTTCTTCTTCACATTTACGCCGTTGTTTGACACTAGTAGTCTACTATGGGCCTCTAATACCCCTTTTAGCTGTGCGAGTCTGAATCCAACGAAGTCGACTGCCTTCACTTCGTCTGCTTCTCGGTCCCCAGTTTATCGCTAATCTTATTTCTGCTGTGCCTCGTTACTTCCTTTTCCTTCCTTTTATTCTCAACCCGCAGTTTGTGCTCCTTAGACTGTTCATTCTATTCAACGGAACCTGCAATTCTTCCTCACTTCCAATGTAGAAAGCGATTTCATCAGCGAATCTTATCACTGATATCTTTTCACTCTAAATTTTCTACCCACTCTAAACTTTTCTTGTATTTCCATCATCGCTTCTTCGATGTATAGATTGAATGGTAAAACATTGCGTGCTTGTTTTATACTATTCCTAATCCTAGAACTTCGTTTTTGGTCTTTCATTGACGTTTTCTCTTTTAGTTATTGTACATATAGTATATTACCCGCCTCTCCTCACAGCTTACATGTACTTTCCTGAGAATTTCGAACTTCTTGCACAACTGTACACTGTCTAACGCTTTTTCTAGGTTGAAATGTAATATGAATGTGTCAAGACTTGAGCCTTGCTTCCACTAGAAGTGCAACGTCGGAACCGACTCTTTGTGCCTTAACCTGTCTTGAAGCCAAACTGATCAAATTTCTCATTGTTCTTTCTAATGTGTAACCAAAAGTTGTAATTACCACTCATACATAACGAAAATCTTTGAATATAAAGGAAGGTAGTTTTCTGTGACATCTTCCCACATTCACAATAGTTCATATTAGAAGACTTCCTAAATGCCTTGAATAACAGTATCAAAAACAATTTTCGAATCTCAGTACTATCATATGAGCAATAATAATATCGTAAAATTCCCAAAGAACTCCAATGTTTTTCCACGAGGGAGCCCTGAAGGCAGACTAAAGTTTCACACCAACCAATAACAATGCAGGTGAGCCTCTCAAACTGTTGAGTTCACTGGCTTCACCTGCTGGACTTCATAAGATTTTCCAGGTAACAGAATACAGTGTTTACAGATTATGATTTTTACTTCAGTGAGTGAAGCTGAAAAGTGTGTTTCTTGTAAACATCAGCAATAGTCATTGATGTTCAACATATAATACAGCACGATCTATGGGTTGTCTTCCCAAAAGCAATACTTAATGTCTAAAGATGTCATTTCAAAATGCACAGTTAATAACTGAGTGCCACATCGGCTACTGCAGCCAATAATGAAATATGCTACAGCATTCCTAAGTAAGTCCATCTGCCAGTGTCCCATTTGTTACAAAGTAATAATTAATATTCAAGACAATGACCCTAAGAAAACTATTGATACAATCATCTGATTGTTTTCTTTTTAATCATACTGTGTAATGCAAAGATGTTATTTATTTGAGAGTAACCTATTTAATAGCAGTGTAAACTGCAATCAGTTGTGCTGTTGTCCAACGTAGATCAGTTTCGTTAAAATAAAAATTATTAGCAATTAGTTTACTTATTTTTATGCTCCTGGGGCATCTTATTCTTTTAACTGATATTAATTGGAACACTTAAAACATTTTTATCATTAATAAAAAGTAAACAATATAATAAATTCATTGACATAAAAGTACCACTACAAACATTAGCTTCTCAAAATGGGACTGACAACAAATCCATCATTTGCGAAAAAGACAGCAAATATCCAGTAACTAGTTAAAAAAAAACAAGAAGCAGATATAATTCCCCAGTTAAATCATTTAATGATTTAATTTATTTGTTTTACTTTCTGACACAATGATGTGGCAACACACGTAAATATGAAGTGGAAATAATCTTATTGGAAATATTATACAATGTACAAAAAAACATATGAATGAACACATGTACTGAAATAATTGTTTTAAAAATGGTTAGTAACTAATGAGGAACCCATGTTGTTACTGGAATATAACTAAAAAGCGATTATATGCAACACACATTGCCTGACTGAAAGAAACAGAATTCCTGGGAAATGAGAGAGTTGTGTGCTACTGGTATTTAGCCACTTCAACTGTAGACCATGTTAACGGGCTTGCCGCAGTGGTAACACTGACTCGTTCCCGTCTGCTCACCGAAGTTAAGCGCTGTCGGGCTTGGCCTACACTTGGATGGGTGACCGACCGTTCCTCGGAAGCGCTATTGGCAGGCACTCATCCCTTTTGAGGTTAAACTATGTTATGTTATTGGCATCCACAGCTGTTGAAAGACAAGACGTTAGAATTCCGCTAACAGCAGGTAAAACTGTTGTTTATTGATATACAACCGGTTTCACGGCCTGAAACTGCATCATCAGGTGCAACATAAATGGTAAAGGGGAAAGTACAGTGTCAATACATTTTGTGGATATTAAAATTAATAAAGGAATGTCTAAAATATACACATACCGTTAAAAGGTCATTGGCATACCCATAGCTCCTAGTCAAAATCTACTGTTCAGTGAATACTATTAATGCTCTGGCGAGCGAAACGTAGCCAAGAAATGCGCCATTGATTTAGAACAAACTGCTGATAAATGAAACTTGCAGTTATAGAGTCATGTTTTAAAATATGCCAGCATCTAAAAGAAAGAGAAATATTGTATGTGAGAGGACGCTAAAATTATTTAAAAGCACCGGATTGACGATAAAAAATTGTTACTGCTAACACGATTAGTCGCGGCACTGTGCAAATTACTGTGTGGAATGTATGAGGTGGTAGTGACCCACCGGTGTGACTAGCTGGTTGGCTGAACTGAAGCTACGTATGAAGACGATGTGACGTCTAAAACTCATGACTAGGAGCGCTGATGGATTGCTATTCATCTACATCTAAATCTACATGGATACTCTGCAAATCACTTTTAAGTGCCTGGCAGGGGGTTCATCGAACCACCTTCACAATTCTCTATTATTCCAATCTCGTATAGCAAGCGGAAATAACGAACATCTATATCTTTCCGTTCGAGCTCTGATTTCTCTTATTTTATCTTGGTGATCGTTCCTCCCTATGTAGATCGGTGTCAACAAAATATTTTCGCATTAGGAGAAGAAAGTTGGTGATTGGAATTTCGTCAGAAGATTCCATCGCAACGAAAAACGCCTTTCTTTTAATGATGTCCAGCCCAAATCCTGTATCATTTCTGTGACACTCTCCCCCATATTTCGGGATAATACAAAACGTGCTGCTTTTATTCGAACTTTTTCGGTGTACTCCGTCGGTCCTATCTGGTATGGATCCCACACCGCGCAGCAGTATTCTAAAAGAGGACGGACAAGTGTAGTGTAGGCAGTCTCCTTAGTAGGTCTGTTACATTTTTTAAGTGTGCTGCCAATAAAACGCAGTCTTTGGTTTGCCTTCCCCACAACATTTGCTATGTCTTCCTTCCAATTTAAGTTGTTCGTAATTGTAATACCTAGGTATTTAGTTGAATTTACGGCTTTTAGATTAGACTGATTTATCGTGTAACCGAAGTTTAACGAGTTCCTTTTAGCACCCATGTGGATAACCTCATACTTTTCGTTATTTAGGATCAATTGCCACTTTTGGCACCATTCAGATATCTTTTCTAAATCGTTTTGCAGTTTGTTTTGGACTTCTGATGACTTCATTAGTCGATAAACGACAGCGTCATCTTCAAACAACCGAAGACGGCTGCTCAGATTGTCTCCAAAATCGATCATATAGACAAGGAACAGCAAAAGGCCTATAACACTACCTTGGGGAACGCCAGAAGTCACTTCTGTTTTACTCGATGACTTTCCGTCAGTTACTACGAACTGTGACCTCTCTGACAGGAAATCGCAAATCCAGTCACATAACTGAGACGATATTCCATAAGCACGCAATGTCACTACGACTGCTTGTGTGGTACAGCGTCGAAAATAATACGGAATTTATTACGTACTGAAACCTAATCGAATAAACCATCAAAATTAGCCAGAATGCTATGATGGTTTAATTCTAATTGATTATTCGATGTGAACTGTGCATTTTATTTTTTTGCATCTCAAAAATTAATTACCAACCACGACTGATCTTGTTGTACATAGCCAGTCATATTACAAAATGTAATATAAATCCGTGGCATTCGGAGCCATGTTAAACAGTATGTACGAAGTACTCCTTACTAGTGAAGCTCAAATGACTGAGTATGAGGTTATACAGTATACATCGTATCGAAACGATTACGCTATAGAATTTGTTAACGCTTTTTATGGAAGCTTATTAAAAAAGAAAAAAATCTTCGATGCCGCAGCGGATCAGAGGCAGAGTTTATACCCAGCTGTAGACCAGCCGAGCAAATAAAGGAACTATCTATTTTTTTTTTTTTTGTGGAATACCTTATCTGGATGCAGTATCCGAAAAAATAGGCAGATGAATGAGACTTAAAAACATTATTCCAGTGTATTTTACTTTTTCGCATCTAGGTACAAAAGTCAGGCACAAAGAAAACGCTGTATTAAATAAATACAATGAGGCGGGTCTGTACTGGATTGCGTGCTGTGATTGTCCTAAGTAATGCGTTGGGCAGACCGGTAGGTCATTGAGAATCAGATTTCAGGAACACCTTAGCTTAAGTTATCCCTGATCTGCTTCAACAGTGCACTTATGCGAAGGGGGTCACAGCACCACAAGCCTTTCAGAAAATTTTAAAAATATTTTATAAAAAGAAAAAAAGCCATTTTAAAAAAATATTAGAGGAGGTAGAAATTTTTACAAGTAAAAAAAATTGAAGCCCCATAGCATTCTGGATACTTTGGATTGTTTATACATTTAGATATATTGTTTATACAATTAGATATTGAAATTTCATAAAATCCTGAATTGTTCTCGCTTCTAAAGGTAGAGACTCAGCACCTCTAGTCATAAGTATATGACGTCACACTGTGCTCAGGCACAGCTTCTGTTCTGCCAGCCAGCCAGTCTCTCTCAGTCACTCGCGAGGGCCGCTGTCACATCGCCCAACAACGGGTCGCCCTGTCGTCATACCTGTAAGACATTGTCAACTGGTAGATTTTACATTGTAATTTGCACAGTGTCGCGACTAACGATGTTAGCAGTGACAATTTTTTATCGCCAATCCTGCGTCCTCTCACTATAAAATATTTCTCTCTTTCCTTTTTAGATGCAGACAACTTTTAAAACATGACCCTGTAACAGCAAGTTCCACCTATCAGCAATCTGTCCTCAATCACTGGAGCATCTCCTCTTTACCTTTCGCTCGTCGTAGTACTATTATTCAACGAATAGTAAATTTTCACCAGGACCGATGGGTATTATCATGACCTATTAACGTCATGCGTATATTTTAGACATGTCGTTATTAATTTTAATACCCAAACATGTGATGACACTGTACTTTGCGCTTTACTACGTAGGTTGCACCTAATGATGCAACTTTAGATGGTGAAACCTGTTGTGTTTCAATAAACGACAATTTTACCATCTATTAGCCGAATTCTTCCTAATGTCTGAGAAAGTTCAGTTTTACTCAGCTGTTTGAAAATCAAATAACGCAAGAGGTTTACCAGGACTGTCATTCCTAATTTTTCTCAGGGGATGTTTCATATGGCGACCCTTAGCCGAGGATACCTCACCGGAATCTTCTGAGTTTTTCTTGTAGTTTGTGAAATTATTGTAGCTATTGTTTATTGCTAGCGCCTGATTGTAGAGAGAATCTTCTTTATAGTTGTAGTTTTTCATTGTTGTACAGTAAAACAGTTGTGGCATGCATGTAGATTCGCACCAAATATTTCGCAGCTGTGCTTGCAATTAATTAGATATTATTTTCAGTGCTATGTTAATGTGGTTTCTTATTTTACTCTTCAAATTGTGCTTTTCTGTGTTATCGTGTGAAATATTGTGACAATTATGCCGTGTGAAAAACGTAATAGTAGGCTCCAAAGTAAACTGAGAAAGAACAGTAAAGACGAGAGTAGTGTGTTAACGCCACCGTGTAATGAATTAATTAATGTTCAACATAGTAATTTGGTAATTGTGCATAGGGGAATCGACCAGGCGCAAATAATGGTGTAGACAGTGAAACAGTTAGTGAACAGGGAAGCACTGTCGATCGATCGGTCGGCAACTGCTCGCCTCAGGATTTATTAGAACCAAAAAAATACAAAAGTTCAAAAAATATCTGACAGATGGTGCTTCATCTGATCAGAATAGCAATAATTAGCATAACAAAGTAAGACAAAGCAAAGATGATGTTCTTTACAGGAAATACTCAATATGTCCACCATCATTCCTCAACAATAGCTGTAGTCACGGAATAATGTAGTGAACAGCACTGTGAAGCATGTCCAGAGTTATGGTGAGGCATTGACCTCGGATGTTTTCTTTCACCATCCCTAGAGATGTCGGTCGATCACGATACACTTGCGACTTCAGGTAACCCCAAAGCCAATAATCGCACGGACTGAGGTCTGGGGACCCAGGAGGCCAAACATGACGAAAGTGGCGGCTGAAACACTATCATAACCAAACGACGCGCGCAAGATATCTTTCACGCGTCTAGCAATATGGGGTGGAGCACCATCCTGCATAAACATCGTATGTTGCAGCAGGTGTTCATCTGCCAGGCTGGGGATGATGCGATTGTGTAACATATCGGCGTACCTCTCACCCGTCAAAGTAGCAGTTACAAAAGCAGAATCACGCATTTCCTCGAAGAAAAAGGCCCGATAACGGTAGATGTGGTAAATCCAACCCACACCGTGACTTTCTCGTCGTGCAATGGAGTTTCCACGACAGTTCTAGGATTTTCGGTAGCCCAAATTCTGCAGTTGTGGGCGTTGACACACCCTCGGAGCGTGAAATGAGCTTCGTCGGTCCACAACACGTTACTCAACCAATCATCATCATCCGCCATCTTTTGAAACGCCCACACCCCAAATGCCCTCCGCTTCACTAAATCGCCAGGTAACAGTTCATGATGCCGATGGATTTTGTATGGATAGCATAGGAGGGTACGCATAACTGCTAACCAAACAGTAGTGTATGTAATGCCGGTGCGACGTGCGACTGCACGAGCGCTGACTTCCCCGTGCATAGACGAACCCACTATAGTCTCCACTTCTTCCTGAACTGTCTCAGCAGCATTACGCCTTGTGCTCGGTCGGCCACTATGGGGTCTATCGTCTAAACAACCAGTGGCTTCGAACTTCAAAATCATTCTCGCCACAGCTGCATTTGTCAACGGACCAAAACCCATTCGAATCCTCTTCCTATGGCGATAGGATCGTAATGCTGAACTAGCACATTCCCCATTCTGATAATACAGCTTCACTAAAAGCGCCTTTTCAGGTAACGTCAACATGCTGCGACTGCTGGCGCATCTGATTGTCTCTCTCATTACAGCTCCTTTTATACACGATTGTCATGCACAGTCACTGACGTTTTGCTATCCAGCGCCATCTCGCAATCTGTCGGACTTTTGTGAACTTTGTTTTTTTTTTTGGTTCTAATAAAACCCCATGTCATTCCAATGTGTGTCAATTTTTATCTCTCTATCTACATTATTCCGTGGTTTATTAAGTTTTCAAATTTATACTGACTTTTTGATCACCCGGTATATGTAAAATACATTTTGATTCTCCTTATACAAGCCAATGGGAATATAATTTTCATTGGCTACTTGCTTAACTAATCATTATTTTCGAAGGCTAGTCAACTAACGAACCGATGCACTGGGAACTCGGCGGGGGGGGGGGGAGGGGGACGGCATTTTCCACCTAATATAGATACAGGTTGCACAAAATAGTGTTAGTACCGTACCACAACCCATCATTACAACACTGCAACGTCCATCGTTACTGTATTGTTGCACGTGCTGGAGCATATGCTCTTCAGTAATACGTCCTTTTTGAAGTCCTATTAGCTCATCCAATGAATAAGATGTTTGGGTTCCAAGGAGTCTATGAGGCGGGTTACATTATGGGCTGGGAATACTTTCATGGTTTATGTAGACAGTACAACAAAGGTTCTGTTACATTCACAATGGTAGTCCTCGATATGGTAGCTGGAAGAAGAAACGTTGGCCCTGAGATGTTACAAACTATGCCATAAATTAACAAAGGACTACCTTTCAGCTACAATCGCATCACACCTGTAGGTAGACCTTGCTCACTGAAATTTGCAACAACCATTTTTCACATAGAAAATATCTCAGGTACTCTTGCTTTTTAAAAGTAAGGTTGTGGTGTGAGGATATCCAAGCGCCCTAATCTGCTCCGCTTTGCCTGGAAATAATTGTACTTCGCAATCCTCTCCATAAGTTTGGACCACTTGTGTTAAGCACAATTGGGTTCATATGCCGACATGATCACCTTCTAGGAAATTTACATTAAATCTTTGGTTTCTATTTGCATGTACTTTCCAAAATCTTCCCATTATACTGGTTAGGAGTGGACTGTAAAACATTCATTCAATATGTTGTTATCCGCTTCCACGAATTGGGCCGGCCGCGGTGGTCTAGCGGTTCTAGGCGCTCAGTCCGGAACCGCGCGACTGCTACGGTCGCAGATTCGAATCCTGCCTCGGGCATGGATGTGTGTGATGTCCTTAGGTTAGTTAGGTTTAAGGAGTTCTAAGTTCTAGGGGACTGATGACCATAGATGTTAAGTCCCATGTTGCTGAGAGCCATTTGAACCATTTTTTGAACCAAAAATTGGACCAAGTTAATGACTGGGCTGCTTGTTTGACAGGTGTGGTGATGAGCTCTAACCCAGCTGTTAATTCCCCTGGGCACTGCACAGGCCAGCCAGGAATTGTTCAGGGGCCAACAGTTTAGGACTTATTGTCCATGAATCACACGTCATATGGTCTGTAACCCTCCTACAAATACTCAAGCACCCCGACTCTTCCAGCTAGCGATTGCAAGATGCTAGCTACAGCAAGCCTGTTCAACAAAACTAACTTGGGCAGTATAATATTCAAACTCTAATTCACCATACTAATGGCCATGTTTACACAGTCCACCAATTCTGCTGTAAACTTACATAGCATTTGTGTCTTGTTAAGTACACTCCATTTCAAGTTTACAGACGTATGTCACTCAGCTGTAGCTTTATTACTATCCACTATTTCTCTCATCCGTTCGAGAGCATAACATAGTTCCCATATATTGCCTGTCGCTGTTACCTCCAGCAGCCAAATTCACTATCTGTTAATTTTAGCATCCAATGATGCCTAGTTAGGATGACATCTTCCTGTTTGGAACACAGTACCCTCCTTTCAGTTGTAAATCCTGCAATGCAACTACTTATTCCTCACTAAAGAGGTGCAGCTATCCCACAGCTGTGATACATGCCATGGTCATCGTTATTGACAACACTACGGAGGGTAAGCTATATAAAGCCATACAAAGACACTGCTAATTGCATAAAAACTCCCATTATGTCATCGTATTTCAATTACAAAAATAAATTCCCAATAGTAATTAGCTAACACAAGAAAGACCAATTCATTAGTTGTCTGCGACACTGGAAAACTTCAGACTGCATGCATTAATCTCGGATCTGTTTTTGCTGTAACCTGGTTTATGATGAGTCTAGTTCACTTTCCTTAAAGCAAAATTATGTTTCTCAATGCTTAACTCTGCAGTGCTTTCCAATAGTGCAAAACTGAATCTGACCTGCATTTTCTCTTCTGTCAGTGAGTGTTTAACATTCGTGATTCCTTATTTGAAATGGCACAACTCCGAACAGTTATCACTAGCTGTGGCCATGTGCACACATTTTTGCAGATATAGAAAGTTACAAAAATATTTTGTAAAAAATATAAGTGATTTTTTTTTTTTTTTAAGTTACAGCTCCCTCAGCTACGTCTGTGCTATGGGGTACAGAAATTATGATCTTCAGTCGTTACTGCTGTTAACAGCATGTCGCCAACAACCGAATTAACATAGGGCAATGTAATGTGCAATGTAACTTTGTACTATTTTATTACTTCAAATCAGCTATGTTACACACTAGCAAGATAAATACAAGTTTTTAAGTTAGTAGGATATTTTAATATTCATCACCATAAAATAAGAAAGGCAAATTAAAGATCCTTATCGTTATGATTTCTTGCTCAAACAGTCCACGGGTGTATTGCCGGTCCATAGTGTTCAACGGGCACAATATTTCGGCGATCAGACATGTCGCCATCGTCAGGTGCGCTGACGAACTGAGCTCCTGAGGGCGGGCGGCCGTCTCAAATCCCCTCCTCCTCCGAGGTGCTCTCTGCGCGGTCCGCGCCCGCGTCGGCGGTCGCTGAGACGCTAGCGTCGGCGTCTGTGGTGGCGTCGGTGTAACTTTCTCGTCCGCCCTGGTCACCTTCGAAGATCGTTGCCGAGAACATCAGAGGTACACTCGACTTAGGTACCCCAACAGAGCACTGTTTGTCCGAAAATCACAAAATGGACTACCAACATACCAGTGTCTTGGCACAGACATCTAAATACTGGGACAGCGTTGTTAGAGAGGCTATCTAAATTCGTACCAGGGACGGACTCATCAACCGAGATTGCGGCTGTAACCTCAGAAAGGCACGGGAACCTGCATTGAGTCTAATTAAAAAGACGCTCAGCAAAAAAAAAAATAAAGAAAAAAACGAACGGTCGACCAGGGCGGACGAGGCAGTTACACCGACGCCACCACAGACGCCGACGCCAGCGTCTCAGCGACCGCCGACGCGCCGACGCGGGCGCTGACCGCGCAGAGAACGCCACGCAGGAGGAGGGGCTTAAGACGGCAGCCTGCCCTCAGGAGCTCAGTTCGTCATCGCACCTGACGATGACGATATGCCTGATCATCGAAATATTGTGTCCGTTGGGCACTATGGCCCGGCAGTACACCCGTAGACTGTTGGATTCTTATCATTATTGACAATAATGATAATGATAATAATAACATAAATACTTCTCATTTCTCCATGTTTTTGTAATTCAGCGACTACAACTACTGTTAAATTCATCAAACCGCATTTTTAAGTTATCTTTTAATCTTGCGTTTTTCCAGAAACCGTGCGAACGTATACACTGAGGTGATAACACTTAAGGTAAGAATGTGCACATACACACTACTGGCCATTAAAATCGCTACACAAAGAAGAAATGCATATGATAAACGGGTATTCATTGCACAAATATATTACACTGGAACTGACATATGATTACATTTTCATGCAATTTGGGTGCATAGATCCTGAGAAATCAGTACCCAGAACAACCACCTCTGGCCGTAATGACGGCCTTGATACGCCTGGGCATTGAGTCAAACAGAGCTTGGATGGCGAGTATAGGTACAGCTGCCCACGCAGCTTCAACACGATATCACAGTTCATCAAGAGTAGTGACTGGCGTATTGTGACGAGTCAGTTGCTCGGCCACCGTTGACCACAAGTTTTCAATTGGTGAGAGATCTGGAGAATGCGCTGGCCAGGGCAACAGTCGAACATTTTCTTGGAAAACAACTTGTGTGAACAATACTTTAAGACCTGTCAATCAAAAGATGGATATCCCCAGGGGTCACAATCCTCTTAGCAGAACGATAGGTTAAGAACGTTTCAACCAAATGGGCACAATACGTTGCCCCTGAACGAGTAATTTCCCCTGATGTTGGCAACCCACACTAACAAAACACCCTCATAGCCATATTGCCCTACTACTCTTGGAGCTATCTTCAGTCATTCTCAGACCTCTTGTTCCCAGACAACAACGGATTTTTATGGATGACAATACGCCATGTCACTGGAACACAATCGTTCGTGATTAGTTTGAAGAACATACTGGGCAATTTGAGTGAATGGTGTGGCCACCCAGAGCGTCTGACACGAATGTCATGCTACAGCCGCCAGTTATCCGCAATTATGGACGGCTATAGGGCAGCTTTCCTCAGTATTGCCACAGGGGACTGTTATGGGACCATTGCTTTTCACAACATATATAAATGACCTAGTAGATAGTGTCGGAAGTTAAATGCGGCTTTTCGCGGATGATGCTGTAGTATACAGAGAAGTTGGACCATTAGAAAATTGCAGCGAAATGCAGGAAGATCTGCGGAGTATAAATGTAGATGTAGATGTATTTCTGCAGGGGACTTCCAACGACTTGTTGAGTCCATGCCACGTTGAGTTTCTGCAATGCGAAACAGTTTAAGAGATTATGATCCGCCGGCCAGAGTGGCCGTGCGGTTCTAGGCCCTGCAGTCTGGAGCCGAGCGATCGCTACGGTCGCAGGTTCGAATCCTGCCTCGGGCATGGATGTGTGTGTTGTCCTTAGGTTAGTTAGGTTTAATTAGTTCTAAGTTCTAGGCGACTGATGACCTCAGAAGTTAAGTCGCATAGTGCTCAGAGCCATATGATTATGATCCGCTGAGGGAAATGCCTTCAAGAAAACAGAAGATAATTTTATCTAATGACGTGGCATCACCACAGAAATAAGTCAAATTAACACATTTGCAGCCGAACAAAGCTTTCGACATATTTTAGAAACATTCAGACGGTAAGTAATTAATGGATGACAGTTTGCATTAGCACCAATTAACTTTTCCAGACCCATTGTCACAAACATTTCTTCGTATAAACATTAAGGCTATTTGCTTTATATAACAGCATAATGTACTGTAGCGAACATCAGGTGGCTGCAGATATACATAATTAATCGATTGATTGCGTTTACAAGAAACTACGATGAAAAAGGTGATGGTGAAATCGTTATCTCGCTCGTAAGTTTCCTCTCCTGTTATTAGACGAGTTTAATTAGTTGATGGGGCAAGCATTGATGGCACACCATATGGCGCATATCCTGTGCATAGTTCTAGTTAGAGCTGCGAAGAACGCCACCGAGATACAGCAGTCTTCACTGTTGTTTCGTAGAGGTGAGGAACACTTACGAGCAATTTCTACCGTGATACTTACGTTGACTATTAAAGGAGCAACTGTCTTGTATTTCTGACTTACACAATATTTAGAAAGCGTATACGTTTGTGTGTTAGAACGAAATCATTGCCTCTTTCTGAAGCTTCCGGTTTGGTTAAGAGGTTAGATAACTTTAATTAATCTAAGGCAGTTTGCGATGGTACCGGTACTGTATACTTCCAAAGAATTTTCACAGATATGTTCACTCAGAGCCTATAGCAAGAGTACAGATGAATTACTCTCGATGCTCGGTATCTCCACTCAAGAAGAGTGTGCTTCATAACGGAACATTAGTATCTTGGCATCAGTTGTACCTTCATTTAAAATTTTCCTTGTAGACTGCAATTAAATGAGAATTAAATGTGGTACTCTTAATTTCACTCTGTTGATGTAAAATAGTTAAAAAAACACTGTCAGCCCTCACTGTAAATCACGTTGCTAGATATATTGGTTAAGGAACAGTTACAGTAAATTGGCACACTTACACCCGTAAGATAGACTGTGATATACGAAGACTTCAGTCAGAGTGAGATGGTATACGACAAATAACAGTCTCTCTCTCTCTCTCTCTCTGTGTGTGTGTGTGTGTGTGTGTGTGTGTGTGTGTGTCTGTGTGTGTGTGTCTGTTTGTGTGTATGTGTGTATTTCTTCGTAGTTCTGTTTGCCTTAACCTACTGAAGGACTTTTGGGGTCTTCCAGTTCCGTCAAAACGTCTCTAGAATTATCCAAAATGTGTCTTACTTAGTAGGTACAAACATTCTGCTCTTTACTGTAAGTACACTGGTGACACCAATATGAGTATGGGGTCAATAACTGAACCTCAGTGGAGGCCATAATTGAAGTTAACGAATAAATTCTTCTGGCATTTGGAGACGGATTGACGCAGTCTTCCGGTGAGCTATCAGGTTTTAGTTTTTAGTTTCATTTTACCACAATATCTCAAACACTAACTTTCGGAGTGCAAATTCTGTTCTTGACTTTAACTTTGGTTACATTCTATTTCTTCCATGACGCTTCCCTCTGTGTCAGCAATATGATGTTCAAATTTGGCGTTATCCTTACAGTGATTCTCTTTCTACAGTGCCCTGAAACGGGAAGTTTAATTATGGCTATCCTGTACACCTAAATATCAGATACCAGGCTCATAAAGTCTTAAGTTCAAAATGTGCCGTAGAAGCTCAACTCTTTCGAGTTATTTTTTTCTCTGAAGAGTCCTGTCTAGAAGCTACTCCCCTGACTAACTGCAATATATCTTCCACATAATTGCTCGAGATATGGGACACTGCTTGGGCAAATATCTTTTAAGTCTCTAATTTGTAAACATGTGGCACACACTCACCATTATGACCAATGCTTATATTTGCTTGTTAATACGCGACACAACTCACTATACAGTAGTGATTCTCCCTAGCATGGATTCCACAAGTGCTTGGTAGTACAAGATTTCTAAACACAGATCACTAAATTCCTGTAAAGTACCATAATTAGAGCCCAATAGTTTCTCACCAGCCTCAAAACAGGCGAATTTGGTGGCAATGTTGACGCAGTCCACAACTGTCATGGTGGCTTTGATTACTGTCGCAGCTCCCATGAAAGACCAGTTGAATGTCTCCAAAACAATAATTCTGCCTCCACCGGCCTGCGTCCATGGTGTAGTGCACGTTTCGAACAGTCATTCTCCTGGATCGGGCATATCCGAACGTGACCATCGACATGGTGTAACAAGAAACACGATGGATGCGACCAGGAGAAACGTTTTTATTCATGATTACCCTTTGTTCAATGAAATCGTAATTGACAATGTCGTTGGTCAACATGGAAAAATGTAAACGTCGTCTACTGCGGAGTCTCATGTTCGACAATGTGCGAAGAACTTTGTACTCCGAAACGTGCCTGTACTAGCATTATATTCTATCGTCATAGCTGCTACAGATAACTGCCAAACCAGCTAAAGCAGAGCGGGAAGGCGTCCGACCTCCTCTCCCTGTGACGACGCTTCGACGTCGAACACTTCAACACAGACTCGTGATATCACTTCCCAGACATCTCACGGCAGTAGCACACCAACATCTGACAAGCTTTGTCGTTTCCTAAATGCTCGTTCCCGGACACCGGGCCACAACAACCTGCCTTCCATCAAAGCCGCTTTCTGCCGTTTGTCAAAGCCGCTTATGTCGCTAAATTTCCCCATTTGATTGCCATTTTTTCTCCTCGCTAAAACGGTTCCCTCTCGTCTCTGCTCATTTTATAAACTTCCATTACAGCGTCACATGCCAACAACCAGGAGGCTTCAATCTTGCCATGGACAGTGGTCATAATCTTGTAACTCATCAGTGTACATGACAGGGATGGCGGAAATATGTGAGAAAACGTTCCTTCATTCGTCAATTGGGCTCTGTTGCTCTTGGAAGTCCCTAAATGAGTTTTTATTACGGCCAACATGGCTCTCATCTTCATTCTGTTACTCATCTGTCTGCCTTGATAGAAAACATTCAGGTACAGCGAAAGTTCATTATATCCAGTCGACAACTGAAAGAGATCTTTTTGCTTTGAACGACTGCAGAGTACATGCTGTGCGCAGAAACATTAGTTGAACTTACGCCAGCCTTAGCAAATAATTACTTTTATCTTCTCCCATTTCTCACTAAATACGATTTAACTTTTCCTCTCTGATAATTCTTTAGCTGTGCTATACGACGGGCATTGAGTACGTAACGCAACATTTTTTCGGCCAGTTTCTGTTAAAAAATGCGGAATTTCCTGTGGCGCATCACGTGAAACTTCTTAATTAAATTTTTACTTACTTGGACAGAAATTACTTAGAAGTTCACACTTCTTAATTTATTTAATTCTGAAACTGCTTTGTGAAACTGAATGCAAGTGAACCTGCTTAAACTGCCGAGTGAAACTGAACATACTCTCACTTAGCTTGTCTTTATCGTTTCATTTCTGACCTACAGAACTATAACTGACAAATACAACTCAAACGCAGTCTGACTACTCAAAAATGATAACCTGACTTCAAATAATTAATACAAAAGAATGGCCCTGAATAAGAAGAAATCCTATACATTTCATAAGTCACTTGCGTCACAGAAAGTCTTCATTACACCAACTAAAGAAATGCTGCAAACACCAATAAAGCCAGCTAAATAAAATATTCTAACTACTGAAGGCTCTAACTACTAATAGGTATGTGGTTATCAAAGGAAAAATGTTGTTGCAGAGCAAACAATGTGTTTATCAGATTTTACCTTAATCAAGTGACAACCTGTTAAAAAAAATTATATCGTCATCAGTAATAAATCTCCATGACGGATACATATTCAGACTGTCCGCTCGCACTAATACTGCAAACCTCCAACACTGCCAATTGTTAACCTCTAACCTACATCACTGCTGACTACTCACTCCCAACTTCCATTACTGCTCCCTGTTCACCACCAACTGCAAGTCCGACCAGTCACAGAGTCTCCTACAGAGTGCGCACAGTACTGTCAGAGTTATTAATGCAGAGCGCTACATAGTGCTACAACATACAAACACACAAACAGGCTACTTACATAGCCCCTCTGAAAAAAAATTTGCAAAAACTAATTTGTTAATTTTTTTATATTAACATTATCAGATAGATCAGATGCACACAATTAGTAATATACTGTTGGTCAATAAATCAAAAAATTCACCTCACACTCCCTAAGGACAGTCCTAATCATTAATCAGAAGAGTAGTCTATGACAGTTTTATGCACAGTCTGAGCAATAAAAGAAAAATACACACGTAAGAAGTGGACCTCCATGCAGTCTTGAAGTAGTAGTTTGTCCTCCCAACGGAAACACTGTTCTGACTCTTGACATGAAGACTGGTAATGGGCCACAACAGAGCAAATCAACAGCAAAGTCAGTCGAAGTCTTGCAGAATAAAGATAGAGTTGGAAGGTCGCCAGAGAACAGACCCACAGTATTTCTTTTAGAGATTATGGTAGTAGTGGGCCACCAAACGTGCAAACCCACTGTAGTCGTTGTAGAGATTATGGTAGTAGTGGGCCACATGTAAACCCACTGTGGACCTTTCAGAGATGGCCAGCAGCCATCTGTTGCGACTGTGCGGGTGCACAATCACAATTGAAGAGTCTTGATGACAATATAGCAAATCCATGAACCACCACTTGTGAATTCACAAAGTTTTTTTTTTTTTTTTTTTTAATATCCTTAGAACCAGCAATGCTGTTAACCAGTCCCTTGCTGAATGCTCAACACATGTGCAAGTACTAAGTCATATAACCTCAGACATTTTATACATGTACTGTGACCAACAGAAGCGTGCAGTACTATACAATTACAATTTTACAGCATAAGAATACAATTACAAAGATATAGAAAACATCATTACAGTAAATAACATGATAATACAGATAAAATTTGTGGTAATTCAAGCTTTACAAAAGAATAGAAAAAAGCATATACATCAGTATTACAGGAAGTGTGACATAAGTAAGTAAATAAATGAAAAATGAGAGTATCCATTGAAACATTAACTTGACACATGAGCATTAAAAGGTAATAGAATAGAATAAATAATGTCTGAACATCTTTCCAAAGTAAAGAATATGTTACAAATCAAAATTAGATTCTAGTATAACAATATTCCTCATCATACTGAATGCAGCTTAGTATTAGAAGAAGAAAAAATTCTACCAAATGTATCTCATCAGGCCACACAGACACATGGAGAACACAAACACACAGCGGAATAACACAGAAGGACAGGACAGGGTCTGTTTTCAGTGTGACTTTGGTGCTACAGTTCTTTTGGTGGGCATTTGATACCTCTTTTTCGTTTTTTTCTTCAATACTTTCCTTCATACTGGTCACTCTATAACTTTCAGCCAAAACTACATTTCCAACTAAAACTTCATTTATCTCTCTTACTTCAACATCTTACCTCATCATTTGTTTCCAAGAAATTGCTACCTAACAAAATCATTGTTCCTCATTATACAATTCTCTTTGGCCAAACTTTTTTCTTATAGCTTCACAATGCATTTCTTCCCAATTCACCACAACTCATTTTCTTACATAGCATACCCCCTCTTAAACTAACTTAAATATACTGAGCTCAGATGTATAAACTAATAGGCAATGCAGCAGCACAAAATAATTAACACAAACAACAATGACAAAAAATGCAAAGTGGAAAAGTAAGCAGCAGTAGAAAAGTAATAGAAAGTAAAATTCAGTAAGACAATGCCTGACAAATAGCAGCAGGAAATGCAATAACTTATACCTAAACATGACAAAGCACAAGCAGAAAAAATATTACAGTAAAGACAGCAGTGCAGATAAGGGAAATGTCTATTCACATCTTAATGTCTGTCACATCTTATCACTACCACAACAACTCATTCTACCAAAAAAATTACCGAGTCCTTGAAAAGAAAATTATGCATGCAGTTCCTGTTATTAGTCCCTTCTCCTTGTTATGCTTCTTTCCTTTCCTAGTGCTCTTTTTTTAAGAATGTGGATCATAGAATTATTATTTAATAGATCTGTTGATAAAAGGTGTATACATTAGCATATGTATTAAATTTTGTTTTTTAAAAACCAATGCTGCAGCCCAACTAGAAACCATATATCAAATAAAATAAGCAAATATGTACAAAGCAAACCATAAAAACATCATTCATGAGCCATATGGCATTTTAGAAGTCAGTAAAATTCTCTCAGCCCTCGTAGATAGACACTTGTCATAATCAGGTGTGTAGATGTAAAAATATTTCTGATCACTTCATAAGCATTTCCGTAAGTACCTCGAATTACGAGCTCCAAAGTGTACTAATAGGTTTCGAAGTATTAATGTGTTGTGTTTTTGGTGTATCCTGCAGAGAAATGTCAATAGCGAGGTCAACAGCCTCTTTTCTGCAGCTATGCGAGCGCTTGCAGGAGTACAGCAAGCTTCAAAGTTGCTGAAGCGGTACAAGGAAAGTTGAAAGTCCACACAACAATAGGCATATTTCAAAGTGGCTATCGCGCAGCTGGGCGCAGCAGAGCATTACGTCAAGGTCACATACACTTTTTGACAACATATTTATGACAGCAATTTTCGCTAAAGTGATAGTTTCATACAAATAAAAAATTTCACAGCTTGAAAATTTACGTTAGAAGTGTGTAGAAACGAAATCTCATGAATGACAGTGTACAAAAATTTCCATCAGCATTGTGGTACTCATATTCGCATATATACTCACCTATCATGACTTAAAATAAGATTGTTAGTTTCCAACATTCTTTTACACAAACAGAGTCCCTAACCCCTACTCAATATTCATTACTCATTACACATACACGTATTTGTCCATACTTCTTCAATACTTCATCATAAACATGTAGCATACTCATTCCGCATATAGTATCATATTATTGATCATCAACAGATCTCAACATCATAGTATACATCGTCGTCGTAATACCATCATAGCAGATCAAATCTCAGAATCGTCGTAGCTTCTTTCAATAATCTCAAAACCTCTAAAAAAGTTCTCTGCTCATTTCAACAGTGTCATCTAATTCAAACGTGCTTAAAAAATCATGATTCCACACAAAGTACATAAATTACAATGGTTCCGAAAATGTATGAGCAGTTCACAAAGTACAAAGTACTATTTCCTAAATGTGAAGCAATCGAACTGTGTAATTACATAGGCATGTGTCACTGACGTAGTAAATGTTCGTTTCTCTCATTAAAATGGCCAGATAGCTGTGTAATTCTGTGTTAGAGAAATATGGTACCAATGTGTAAAACTGTATAAGCAAATACCATATTAGCTAGGGCTCCTTGCGTTTGCCACAAGCATGATAGACAAAGTAGGCATACTCCCAGAAGGGATGATTTCATTATACCCACAGATGTTACAGATTAAAACTGCAGAATTAAATGTATCACCGGAAACCTTCTCTGTATCATTGTAGTTCAAAAATATTTCCTAAAAATGTTCCAAGTACAAAAATTAATCATTCAAATGCGTGTCCTGTAGCGCTTAACTATGGTTCTTGCTGTAAGATAATTTCTGTCATTGGCTAACGGTAAAAATGTACCAACTGTCGTAGTTATCGCCGTTCATAAGCAAAGTTCTCCAAAAATCAGTGTACTTACCTGTGTCATATACAAAAGTAAAGAGCTGTGCGTATAAATGTCGTAGTTATTACGTTAATTGATGTGACCTTGAAAGCACTATAGTGTAACGTGTTGTATTACGAAAAATACCTGTCTCACTGTAGCCATGCCACAAAAGTTATTACCAAAGAATATTTTACTTTCTAGAAGAACGTATAAAACCTGTGCAGACAGAAAACAGATACAGCGCAAAAGCAATAATGAGGATTGTGTCACTCATAAGTAGCGTCGTAGCATGATCATGTAGCCATCAAACAAACCAAACACTGTGTCATCTGTGATCTCCCAGGAAGTACTTTAAATACAAAATGTCTTTTCAAGTAAACAAAAATGTTGCAGTAAAACCTCGTTAGCAGTATATGTTTCAAAAACGTGAGCATTATAGCCATGACGTAATCGTGCAACTAACAAGCAAAATGTACACACCATAAGACTGTGTCGTCTGTTCCCTATAAAAGTGAACTCTTAAAATTACTACCTAATATGTTCAATAGCTTTTTGATTAGATAGTTAACTTCAAAACATCGCTGCATGTTACGTTTCTAAATGAGACAAAGTGTAATAGTAAGATGAAGTGAAAAATTTGATAGCAAAGATTAAGTCAGAAAGCAACTCATTTCTCAATAAACAGTTTTACGTGAGAAATGTAGTGTAATATTTTTTTTTGTAAGACAATTGATAAAGCCAAGCCTGTGGATGTATATCATTACTAGAATTCTGGAATGTTCTGAATTAACACGTTGTGATGAAGAGCTTATAATCAGTCATCATGAAGCTAAGTCGCAAATCCGTCATTCTTACGTCGTGTCGGTGGTTCCGTCCCAAGGTTCGGTGTACCTTGCCAACTCCTTTCAAAATCGCCAAAATACCCTGTGTTACTACTTTGGGACTTTTCCGCAGTTCTAAATCCCACTTCCCGTGTCGGAGCGCGAGTCTCCCCTGAAATATGTAGTTGTTGTATCACCTGTGGCAACTGATCTTGTACTTCCCGCATTTCTCTTTTGTGTTGCGTATTGATTTGTTTCTGACTTTCTTTGAATTTCCTAATTTTTTCGTACTCCTCTGTATCAGTAAAGGCTACCGGTCTTGTATCATTCAGGTCATCATCTACCTTCGTAGATAAATTTAACTGATCCGAAACCAAATTTTAGTGTCCATTTGTGTCGAAATCGTATCTGTGTCATTTAACTTTTCCTGATTTTTTGCAAGTTGCGTAACCGTATCGACAGATGCAACTGAGTCAGTTTTGGCTTGCAAGGTGTCATGATTTTCGTGCACAATGATCTGCAGTTCTTCTATGGCTGCTTCATGATTCTGTAACGCGTTTTAATGACGCGAAAAAATAGGCTGAAAATGCTTAAAAATTTGTGTTTTTACCTCTTTACAAACTTTTTTACATTTAGATTCGATTTTAAGTAACTCAGCAGTTAAATCTTCACGTGTTTGTTCAAGCTAACTTTGGAAGCTGTTGCTGTGTTTGTTTCATTTATTGCATTAATTGCAATAATAATGCATCAGTGCCTGAAACCTGCTCCTTTGTGATTCTCGGCAGTGCATTTGCACCGGCAAATTGAGAAAAGTGAAATTACCCAAAAACTGAATTTACGGTATTTGCAAGATTTTGTTCTGTCATTTCGGATTCCTGAGGCGAACAGTTACCGACCGATCGATCGACAATACTTCCCGGTTCACAAATTATTTCACTATGTACACCGTTATTTACTACCTGGTCATCGACAATACTTCCCGGTTCACAAATTATTTCACTATGTACACCGTTATTTACTACCTGGTCCATTTCCTAAGCACAATTGCGAAACAGTTTTGAATACTTGTCACTTCATTACAAGCTACGCTCATTGTCACTGTCATTTCTGAATTTGATTTGAAGCCTAGTGTTCAGTTTTTCATACACCATGATTGTCACACTGTTTCACCTGATAACACACAAAAAACACACTTTTGAAAAGCAAAAATAAGGAGACACACTAAAATAACACTGAAAATAATAAATATCTAATTAGTTACAAACGTGACTGCGAGATACTTAATGCAAATCCACATGCATGCCACAACTGCTTTGCTCACAACAATATACACTCCTGGAAATTGAAATAAGAACACCGTGAATTCATTGTCCCAGGAAGGGGAAACTTTATTGACACATTCCTGGGGTCAGATACATCACATGATCACACTGACAGAACCACAGGCACATAGACACAGGCAACGGAGCATGCACAATGTCGGCACTAGTACAGTGTATATCCACCTTTCGCAGCAATGCAGGCTGCTATTCTCCCATGGAGACGATCGTAGAGATGCTGGATGTACTCCTGTGGAACGGCTTGCCATGCCATTTCCACCTGGCGCCTCAGTTGGACCAGCGTTCGTGCTGGACGTGTAGACCGCGTGAGACGACGCTTCATCCAGTCCCAAACATGCTCAATGGGGGACAGATCCGGAGATCTTGCTGGCCAGGGTAGTTGACTTACTCCTTCTACAGCACGTTGGGTGGCACGGGATACATGCGGACGTGCATTGTCCTGTTGGAACAGCAAGTTCCCTTGCCGGTCTAGGAATGGTAGAACGATGGGTTCGATGACGGTTTGGATGTACCGTGCACTATTCAGTGTCCCCTCGACGATCACCAGTGGTGTACGGCCAGTGTAGGAGATCGCTCCCCACACCATGATGCCGGGTGTTGGCCCTGTATGCCTCGGTCGTATGCAGTCCTGATTGTGGTGCTCACCTGCACGGCGCCAAACACGCATACGACCATCATTGGCACCAAGGCAGAAGCGACTCTCATCGCTGAAGACGACACGTCTCCATTCGTCCCTCCATTCACGCCTGTCGCGACACCACTGGAGGCGGGCTGCACGATGTTGGGGCGTGAGCGGAAGACGGCCTAACGGTGTGCGGGACCGTAGCCCAGCTTCATGGAGACGGTTGCGAATGGTCCTCGCCGATACCCCAGGAGCAACAGTGTCCCTAAGTTGCTGGGAAGTGGCGGCGCGGTCCCTTACGGCACTGCGTAGGATCCTACGGTCTTGGCGTGCATCCGTGCGTCGCTGCGGTCCGGTCCCAGGTCGACGGGCACGTGCACCTTCCGCCGACCACTGGCGACAACATCGATGTACTGTGGAGACCTCACGCCCCACGTGTTGAGCAATTCGGCGGTACGTCCACCCGGTCTCCCGCATGCCCACTATACGCCCTCGCTCAAAGTCCGTCAACTGCACATACGGTTCACGTCCACGCTGTCGCGGCATGCTACCAGTGTTAAAGACTGCGATGGAGCTCCGTATGCCACGGCAAACTGGCTGACACTGACGGCGGCGGTGCACAAATGCTGCGCAGCTAGCGCCATTCGACGGCCAACACCGCGGTTCCTGGTGTGTCCGATGTGCCGTGCGTGTGATCATTGCTTGTACAGCCCTCTCGCAGTGTCCGGAGCAAGTATGGTGGGTCTGACACACCGGTGTCAATGTGTTCTTTTTTCCATTTCCAGGAGTGTAGTACAACAATAAGAAACTACAGCTACAAAGGAAATTCTCTATTCAATTACGCGCTAGCAGTAAAACAATAACTAATTTCTAACAATGCACTAATCATTCAAACTATAAGAAAAATCAGAAGATTCCAGTGAGGTATCCTCGGCTAAGGGTCGATTGGTGAAACTTCTTAATTAAATTTTTACTTACTTGGACTGAAATACCTGAGAAGGTGAAACTTCTTAATTTATTTAATTCTGAAATTGATGAGTGAAATTGAATGCAAGTGAACCTGCTTAAACTGCTGAGTGAAACTGAACTTACTCTCACTTTGCTTGTCTTTATCATTTCATTTCTGACTTACAGAACTATTCCAGACAATTGCAACTCAAATTCAGTGTGACTGCTCAAAAATGATAACCTGAATTCAAATAATTAATACAAAACAATGGCCCTGAATAAGAAGAAATCCTAACAATAACCTATTCATTTCATAAGTCACTTAGTCACTTACCTCACAGAAAATATTCATTACACCAACTACAGCAATGCAGCAAACACCAATAAAGCCAGCTAAATAAAAGATTCTAGCTACTGACGGCTCTAACTACTAATAGGCATGTGGTTAGCAAAGGAAAGATTTTGTTGCAGAACAAACAATGAGTTTAGCAGAATTTACCTTAATCAAGTGAGAACCTGTTAATATATATATATATATATATATATATATATATATATATATATCATCGGTAATAAATCTCCATGACGGATACGAATTCAGACATTCCGCTCGCCCTAATACTGCAAACCTACAACACTGCTAATTACACTACTGACCATTAAAATTGCCACACCAAGAAGAAATGCAGATGATAAACGGGTATTCATTGGACAAATATATTATACTACAACTGACATGTGATTACATTTTCATGCAATTTGGGTGCATAGATCCTGAGAAATCAGTTCCCAGAACAACCACCTCTGGCCGTAATAACGGCCTTCATACGCCTGGGCATTGAGTCACACAGAGCTTGGATGGCGTGTACAGGTACAGCTGCCCATGCAGCTTCAACACGATACCACAGTTCATCAAGAGTAGTGACTGGCGTGTTATGAGTAGCCAGTTGTTCGGCCACCATTGACCAGTCGTTTTCAATTGGTGAGAGATCTGGAGAATGCGCAGGCCAGGGCCGCAGTCGAACATTTTCTGTATCCAGAAAGGCCCGTACAGAACCTGCAACATGCGGTCGTGCATTATCCTGCTGAAATGTAGGTTTTCGCAGGGATCGAATGAACGGTAGAGCCACGGGTCGTAACACATCTGAAATGTAACGTCCTTTGTTCAAAGTGCCGTCAATGTCAACAAGATGTGACCGAGACGTGTAATCAATGGCTCCCCATACCATCACGCCAGGTGATACGCCAGTATGGCGATGACGAATACACACTTCAAACGTGCGTTCACCGCGATGTTGCCAAAAACGGTTGCGTCCATCATGATGCTATAAACAGAACCTGGATTCATCCGAAAAGATGACGTTTGGCAATTCGTGCACCCAGGTTCGTCGTTGAGTACACCATCGCAGGGGCTCCTGTCTGTGATGCAGCGTCAAGGGTAACCGCAACCATGGTCTCCGAGCTGATAGTCCATGCTGCTGCAAACGTTGTCGAACTGTTCGTGCAGACGGTTGTTGTCGTGCAAACGTCCCCATGTGTTGACTCAGGGATCGAGACGTGGCTGCACGATCCGTTAAAGCCATGCGGATAAGATGCCTGTCATCTCGACTGCTACTGATACGAGGCCGTTGGGATCCAGCACAGCGTTCCGTATTATCCTCCTGAACCCCTGATTCCATATTCTGCTAACAGTCACTGGATGTCGACCAAAGCGAGCCGAAATGTCGCGATACGATAAACCGTGATGGTACGCATTTCTCCTCCTTACACGAGGCATCACAACAACGTTTCACCAGGCAACGCCGGTCAACTGCTGTGTATGAGACATCGGTTGGAAACTTTCCTGATGTCAGCACGTTGTAAGTGTCGCCACCGGCGCCAACCTTGTGTGAATGCTCTGAAAAGCTAATCATGCATATCACAGCATCTTCTTCCTGTCAGTTAAATTTCGCGTCTGTAGCACGTCATCTTCGTGGTGTAGCAATTTTAATGGCCAGTAGCGTATTAAACTCTAACCTCCATCACTGCTGACTATTCTCTCCCAACTTCCATCAACGCTGGATGTTCACCTCCAAATGCGAGTCCGACCAGCCACAGAGTCTCCTACAGGGTGCGGACAGCGCTGTCAGAGTTATTAATGCAGAGCGCTACATAGCACTGCCAACATACAAACACATAAACAGGCTACTTACACGCGGAATATTCCCTGTTCAGCCCCAAAAGAGTAATGAAGTTAAGATTGGTGACGGCGCTATACGCCGGCCGAAGTGGCCGTGCGGTTCTAGGCGCTGCAGTCTGGAACCGCGAGACCGCTACGGTCGCAGGTTCGAATCCTGCCTCGGGCATGGATGTGTGTGATGTCCTTAGGTTAGTTAGGTTTAACTAGTTCTAAGTTCTAGGGGACTAAAGACCTCAGAAGTTGACTCCCATAGTGCTCAGAGCCATTTGAACGGCGCTATACGTCGCCATCATAACGGCATATGTAGCCGAGGTGCGTCCCAAGCAGAGAGCTCTCTTTTGGTTTCTGTTGGCGGGAAACATCTTCGCAGTTATTCACAGGGGCCTGTAGAATGACTATGGAGGCCTGGCACTGAGTTGTTATTAGAGGCGTCTGTCATCATCGCAACAAAGTTGCGCAAATGTGTCCGATCCCCCGGGTGCTGGCCGGGCGTACACAGCTGTGAATTCTGGAATGTTGGGTCGTACGATCACTCTCATTAGAGGTGACAGACGGATCAAAATCAATAAAGGACACACTCCGTGGGATGCAGTACTTGGATGATGAGGAGGTTACTGGAGCAAAAAGTCGTTGGCTCCGACACCAGTACAGCGGTACAAACTGGGCATCAAGCCCTTCCAGCAAGGTGGTGTAAGGCTGCCGCACTGAACGGAGATTATGTTAAAAAAAAGGGTTCTGTAGTCGAAATAGTCGGGAATTATGAGATGTATTGGAATCTTCAATAAAACCAACCTGCGTTCAGAGAAAAATGTGTTGCGATACTTATTGAACCCTCGTTGTACAATTTCTTAACATCGAGTACAGATTTAAGTGTCAGGAAGTTGTTTCTGAAAGTATTTTTATGGAGTGTAGCCATGTATGGAAGTGAAACATGGCTGATAAGTTGTTTGGACAAGAAGAGAATGGAAGCTTTCGAAATGTGGTGCTACAGAAAAATGCTGAAGATTAGATGGGTAGATCACATAATGAGGAGGTACTGAATAGAATTGGGGAGGAGTTTGTGGCACAACTTGGCTAGAAGAAGAGATCAGTTGGTAGGACATGTTCTGAGGCATCAAGGGATCACCAGTTTAGTATTAGAAGGCAGCGTGGAGGATAAAAATCGTGGAGGGAGACCAAGAGATGAATACACTAAGCGGGTTCAGAAGGATGTAGGCTGCAGTAGGTACTAGGAGATGAAGCAGCTTGCACAGGATAGAGTAGCATGAAGAGCTGCATCAGACCAGTCTCAGGACTAAAGACCACAACAACTACAACAACAATGCACATGTAGTTTTTCCTGCTTGGACTAGTTTAAGCTGCTTGCTTTCTCACTTCGGTGGAGCTATATTGCGGAAATAGTCTTCTTCACTGCAGAACTTTTTCTGTCAACAAACGAAACAAACCGTACTTCTTTGAACTGAATTGCAGAGTAGATACGAGGAGCATCTAAACTACAGCATTAATTCTTATTATGATTACTCGTGAGCTGAGACGTAAGTTACTTCACCCTGTGGACATTACCATGTTTTATGATTAGGGAACGAATTCCGTTATTTATTTAAGTATTGTGTGGAACAATATTCTCTTTGATTGTATTCGAGAGTTATTTACGAATGAAGGATAGAATAAATGAAAAAGTTAAATATTTTCGTGATTTGTATATCGAAAAGAGAAAGTACTTTGGCTGTACCTGTAGCCTGTACACATAACAGTACAAAAGTGGCGATTTGAATTGCCAGCTATGTTACGCATGAGCCAATCACATTACGAGATATACAGCACCGCACATGAAAGTAAAGACCATTTCCAACTGTGAGCGTAACTGAAGGGCCATCAGCACGAATCACATATCCTATAAAAACACACTCCATAGTCTGCTCTGTGTTATCCCTAGGTGTTCAGGCGTGGGAAAGGCACCTGAAGTCGAGAGGTGAAGCCAAAGACGTGTTATCAGTAAGAAATACCAAAGTCTCGCAGCACATAGTGCAGTGACTCCGCAGATAAAAATTCGCTTGATGCCTTCCTAAGAGGTAGTCTCCATTCCTTCCAAGCTAATTATTTATGTGTAGACCAGACATAGCTCAAATTCAAAGATACAGTATCGACAGCAATAGATAGATTCATACCGCATAAGTTAATAAGAGACGGGACTGATCCACCGTGGTACACAAAGCACGTCAGAACACTGTTACGAAATCAACGAAAAAAGCATGCCAAATTCAGAAGAAGGCAATATCCCCAAGACTGGTTAAGTTTCACGGGAGCTCGAAATTTAGTGCGTACGTCAACGCGAGATGCTTTTAATAGTTTCCACAATGAAACATTGTCTGAAAATATGGCAGAAAACCCAAAGAGATTCTGGTCGCATGTAAAGTACACCAGTGGCAAAACACAGTCAATAGCGTCACTGCGCGATAGCAACGGAAATGTTACCGATGATGGCGCCACTAAAGCGGAGTTACTAAATACAGTTTTCCGTAATTCCTTCACGAAACAAGACGAAGTAAGTATTCCAGAATTCGAAATCAGAACAGCTGTTAGCATGAGTGACATAAAAGCAGTTGTCTTAGGTGTTGCGAAACAACTCAAATCACTTAAGGAAGGCAAGTCTTGCGGTCCAGATGGTATACCAGTCAGGTTCCTTTCAAAGTATGCAGACACAATAGCGCCTTTCTTAGCAATCATATACAGCCGCTCACTTGACGAAAAGTATGTTCCTAAAGACTGGAAAGTAGCACAGGTCACACCAATATTCAAGAAAGGAAATAGGACTAACCCATTGAATTACGGACCCATGTCGCTGACCTCAATTTGCGGTAGGATTTTGGAGCATATACTGTACTCGAACATTATGAATCACCTTGAAAAAAAATGACTTATTGACGCATAGCCAACACGGATTCAGAAAATATCGTTCATGTGCAACACAGCTAGCTCTTTATTCCTATGAAGTAATGAGTTCTGTTGACAAGGGATCTCAGATCGATTCCATATTCCTAGATTTCCAGAAGGCTTTTGATACCATTCCTCACAAGTGACTATTAATCTAATTGCGTGCATATGGGGTATCGTCTCAGTTGTGTGACTGGATTCGTGATTTCCTTTCAGAGAGGTCACAGTTCGTAGAGATAGACGGTAAGTCAAAGAGTAGAACAGAAGTGATATCTGGCGTTCCGCAAGGCAGTGTCATAGGCCCTCTGCTGTTCCTGATTTACATAAATGATCTAGGTGATAACCTGAGCAGCCTCCTTAGATTGTTTGCAGATGACGCTGTAATTTACCGTCTAGTAAAATCATCAGACGATCAATTCCAATTACAAAATGATCTAGAGAGAATTTCTGTATGGTGCGAAAAGTGGAAATTGGCACTAAGCAAAGAAAAGTGCGAGGTCATCCACATGCGTACGAAAAGAAATCCGATAAATTTAGGGTATACGATAAATCACACAAATCTAAGGACTGTCAATTCGACTCAATACCTAGGAATTACAATTACGAGCAACTTAAATAGAAAAGACCAAATAGATTATATTGTGGGGAAGGCGAAACAGACGGTGCTTTGTTGGCAAAACACTTAGACGATGCGACAAACCCACTAAAGGCACAGCCTAAATTACACTTATCCGCCCTTTGGTGGAATATTGCTGCTCTGTGTGGGATCCTTACCAGGTAGGATTGACGGAGGACATCGAAAAAGTGCAAAGAAGGGCAGCCCGTTTCGTGTTATCGCGCAATAGGGGTGAGAGTGTTACTGATATGATACGCTAGTTGGGGTGTCCGTTACTGAAATAAAGGCGGTTTTCTTTGCGGCGAGATCTATTTACGAAATTTTCATCACCAACTTTCTCTTCCGAATGCGAAAATATTTTGTTCACACCCACCTACGTAGGGAGAAATGATCATAATAATAAAATAAGAGAAATCAGTGCTCGAACGGAAAGATTTCGGGCCACTGCACGACTGCAGGAATCGGATTGTATCCAACTTTTGGTCATTATTTTCTGCGTTACTACGTTAATTTATTTAATCTACAGAAAATATTAAATTAACAAAACGAAAAATTCACGGTAATTAATAAAACCTTTTGCCTTCAAAACGGTGCAACGCTTAGTTCTTTACCAGCTAATATGCTGATCATCTGCGTCTTCCGAGGAAGGGTGTCCGTAAATTCACTAATGCATCTCTCATTTTCAGTCAACTCCTCCTAGGAAGCTAGGGTACTTTCCTGAGGTTATCGCAGGTTCATGGCGGGGGGTTAGCCTGTTTTCTCACATGGTCTATTTCGTCTTCGCTCATATATTTTCAGTGGAACTGGGGTCACGCGCAGACGGAATCCACTCGAGAAAAGTCATTCTGTTCTGCACGCTACTCCAACATAACTGACGTTGGAGACTGGTTCTTTTGGAAGCAGATTAATACCTCAGGTCCATCACATTACCGATATGAGTATACCGAGGAGTATGAAGTCGTCCATATATCCTGTAAATCATACCAAGTCCACGGAAACACATCGAGTCCCCACCACCACAGGCATACAGCCAATGCCAGATGATTCACGGTCATATGTCAGGTCCAAACAGACGCCATGCGGCCACTACTCGTACTGGACCATCATTCGCTGTGGAAAATACTGATCCTTCGGTATACAGTGCGAGTCAGGAGGAAAGGTGCATGTTTTGAGGGGAGATGGTATTAGTGATTCTTTCCGAGGATACTAATGAAAACAATACTGAACAGAAGAAATGCAGCTGATAGCAAATGAAACATTGTACTCCAATGTTTCGTTTGATTGCGTACATTCCCTCACAAAAAATATTCAAAAAGTCCACCGTCAACTGCAAAGCATTTTGCAACTCTTGCAGACAGCTGCTGTGTTGCTGATGTGAGCTAATTCGTACGGTCATTTATTTTAGGAGACGCATGCAAAATACGAACTTGAAGTTGCTCTTGTATTTTCACTCTTCGCTTGTGGATTTCGCTCTTAAACCAACCCCACAAACAACAACCTAAAGCAATAAGATCGCGTGACCTGGTGACGGAGGACGTGCGACTGACACCCGCGATTTTCAAACAGTTGCCTACATGTCGGATACGGTTGAGAAAGGGGCATACATTCATTAGAAGTTCCTTGTTCAGAATTATCAGTACTACTCAAAGCATTTATCTTTCCTCCTGATTCACCATGTTTATTACATTCTGCAAGTCTTACTGTAAATTATAATCGGCAGGTTCGATGATCATCACAGAGGATCCACTTGGCGGGTGCACGTTTGCTTTGTGGCTGAACTTAGCGAAGATTGCGCGGGGAAGCGGCACGTGAGCTGGGAAAAGTCCTCGCCTGTTTCAGTCGGACCGTGTTCAAAAAAGTATTTTACCATTATGTGTCTACAAGTTTCTTACATGTTCCTTGATTTCCATAAGACGTTCGTTACAGTCCCGCATTGCCTCCTAGTGAACAAAATAAGAGCAGACGGAATATCAAAAGCCGGCCGCTGTGGCCGAGCGGTTCTAGGCGCTTCAGTCTGGAACTGAACAACCGCTACTGTCGCAGGTTCGAATCCTGCCTCGGGCATGGATGTGTGTGATGTCGTTAGGTTAGTTAGGTTTAAGTAGTTCTAAGTTCCAGGGGACTGATGATCTCACATGTTAAGTCTCATAGTGCTCAGAGCCATTTGAACCATTTGATAGGCATAAAGAGGCTGAGAGACCGATTATTGTTGATTAAACGCAAAAGCAATCACATCCATAAAATATCTAGAGTAAGCGTATGGAACGATTTAAAACGGTACGGCCACATTAAACTAATCGCAGGTAATGCAGATGCTAGACTGAGATTAATGGGAAGAATCCTCAGGAATGTCAAGTCTCCCCCCAAAGGAGCGCCTTGTTCGATCAGTGCTTGAATATTGCGCATCTGTCTGGGATCCGTACCAGATAGGAGAACATCCAAAGACGAGCAACTCGTATAGCTGGAGGTGTATTTAGTGAGTGCGAAAGTGTCACGGAGATGCTCAGCATCAGTGGCAGACGTCACAAGAGAGGCTTTCTGTATCAATGTGTGGTTTACTGCTAACAATTCCGAGAGCATGCGTTCGTAGGAGAGTCAACCAATATATTGCTTCCGCCTATGTATATCTCGCGAAAAGACCATCAACGTAATATCAGAGAGATTCGAAGTCACGCAGAGGCTTCCCAAGAATCGTTCTTCACGCTAAAAATTTACGACTGGAAGAGGAAAAGGGGTTAGTGACAGTAACCTCCGCCCCACACCGTAAGATTTAAATATTTTGCAATGCAGTGTCGAACTCAATGCGGTACCCCAGCACCCGATTACGTCAGATTCCCTTCCACCATAAGAGCAATGACGCTATCACGAATAGTCTATTGATGATGAGGTATGGCTCATGAATAAAGTGACTGGAGTCAAAGTGAGCTGGTCTTGTATCATCCTCAGTCATTGCATATTGTAGAGGGAATTGTAGGATGACAATCACGTCTAGCCACATTAGATTGTTGCTCAATGCGACATAGCGTAGCGTAGCCCTTAGTAATTATTAATGCAAGGAAAGCTGCTTGCCTGAACCTTTCCGTGTCAACCATGCCAAAACCATAAGTTGTACCAAAAGTGTTTACCTTTGTAAAGTTGCATCTGAAGGGCTACGCCGGATGAACTGAAAGACTAATACTATATGCTTAACTGAAGTCTTCTACAGATCTCCAGATGTCCCATTGGTAATCTTTTCAGTTGGTTGTAGATTCTACCTGACATATAAACAGTTAAATTCAGGATAGTAGTGCAGATCGCTACTTTTATCTTGGATGACCAACTCCATGTCCTTTGATTTAAAAGTGCTGTCTCATTTTTATTGGTATAATGAGAAGACACATATCGCACAGCAACATATTGCCGAAAAGGGAGCCACTATATTCTAGAACGTGACGTCTGTTCACATGTTCACGGTTAGAAGCACCGTAGAAAATAAAAATCACACATTTTCCACGAATTAAATCATTGATAGTTACTCTAATCAATGTCCGAGATAATACTAAACCTAAAAGTTTCACTACAATTGACAGATTTCAAGCAAGACATAATACTGCCAACCGTCTGTGACTAATGGCCGCAGCAAACTCCTTCTGACGTAACATGATGGCTGACTCCTTCAACCTCAAAAGTGCAACAGACGCTTCTGCCAGTTCAAAATATTGTTCGTTAGCACTCGGCTGCTGCAGCTGACTTTCGTCCCAATGTTTTTATGCATCATAGTACCTTCTTAACACGATTATTTTATCAAAAATATTTGAATGATGAAATTCGGGAATCAATATAGATTTCAGCACGGTCAACTTATAATTTCAGTGAGTTAATTATTAATTTTAAAGATTTATCCAACTTCTCACCAATTTTCGCACGTTTTTTTAAAAAGTATATTTTTCGTCACAGGGTCTCAGTCTTCACTCTATGGACTCATTCCAACGATTGTAGTACCACTGGTAATGACGAAAGATGAGTAAAGAAAAGAAAGGTCAAATACATCCTATACGGATGGGCTAATAGCAAATATCGCTACCAATTTTATCACGTTTGGACTACAAGCGATCCTCGTTGATTTGCAGCCTAAAACTCGCACATCTAATGTGAAATATCAACTACATATCAACACAATAATAATGTTGTCCATAAATTACGTGACTCTTCATACAAGGAAAAAAAAGAATGAAAATACTGTTACGACTAGACTTGGAATCGAACCTGTGCTGCCTTTCAAATAAAGCCCATAGGTTTACCATTTAGGTACAGTAAGGACCAGCAAAAGTGCCCTGTTAAGGGTCTATATCGTGTATCTATAGCTAAAAATACGTTACTTTATCTCCAGAAAAGCTTCTGTGTCTTCTTGGAACAGGTATACAATATAGATAGGACATTTCAAGTAATAATTCTTCTTCCAAGTACTGTCAACTAATCCAGAAAAATAGAGTGGCGTAGTTTATTCATATCAGTAATTTGCCAGATTTTAACTACAGCTGCGATTTTCCGCCGCACTATTTTATGCTGACGTGGTCCTACACGAACAGGTGTGTTGCAGTTGTAATCAGGATTTTTTTCTATTTTTGTCAGATTAGCGCCATACAGACGAAGTTTCAATAACACTTAAATAGTCATTTGCTATGTTTTTACTTTCCAGATGCCGTCAGCAATTCGAAGGACGACCTCGGCTACTAGCCAGCTGGTGCTGGCTGCAAAACCGTTCCTCGTTGTGTGTAAGCTCTTTGGCTTGACGCCATTCACAATCAATGCGAAGACGATGTCACTGGAGAAAACAAGGACTGACAAGGCCTTATTAATTTTCGCTGGCATGCTGCAACTTGCTTCTAATTGCATAGTGGTATACGTCTTTACAAGTTTGCTACCAGCGACTTCTCTGAGTAATGTAATTGCTCTTTGTGATGTGATGCAGTACCCATTGTTAGCCTTACTTTCAGTAACCTCTGACGTATTCTGTAACAGAGAAAAATACAAGAACGCCCTCCGTCTTTTGGTGTCATGTGACAGAATCTTGATGGGTAGTGCGAGATCGGAGAAAATATCACCAGAAAAGTGTGTGAAAGGAGAAATGGTTTTAGTACTATCGGCGATTATCTTGGGAGGCTTCGGTGTACTTACTTCTGGCCAAGCTGCATTTCAAAAAGTTGTCTCTATGTTGAGTATGGGATCTTTCATCACAGCGACATTGACGCTCGTGAGATTTACAAATATTCGGCTGATTATTCTGCAGAGGATTTCAGCGCTGAATGCGTGCTTGCAAAAACCGAGGTTCGAAACGGGCTGCAGCCGACAGAGCGGAATGGTACGACACGAAACCTTTTCACCAAAGAGCTTACTCTTTCTCCGAGATCTCCCCTTTCGTGAAGACGCATCCTATGTACGGTTCCTCAGACAAGCGTATGTGATGCTGTGCGAAATGTCGACGCTCGTCAGTGACATTCACGAAAACTTTCTAATTGCGTGCTTACTGGGTCTGTCGGTACGAACAGTGGTAGTAATTTATTACACCTCAGTAGATACGCCGCACTTCGCTTTAAATACGCATAAGAAAGGGCATATGCTGGGAGGGTTGGCAATGAGTCTCGTCATAATGTCGTTAGTAGTGGTGCCCGGCCACTGGTTGGCGCTGGAGAAAGCGCGAACGAGGAAATTACCAGCGCAGCTGCTCGCCCGTGGGCGACGCTGGGGCGGCGCCGCCCTCCGCGAGCTGCGGCTGCTGGCGCAGCAGGTGGACGCTGAGAGTCCGGAGCCCAGACTGTTGGGGTTGCTGCCGCTGGACATGTCGCTGGTGGCGCACTACGTCTCCGTCGTGACGACGTACTCCACCCTGATGATCACCTTCGCGGTCCCAGGTACGTTGTCGTCATCGTCTTCAGTACGAAGACTCATTTGTTGCAGCCCTAGTCTATCCTACTCAAGTCTCTACATTCCTGTGTAACCATAGCAGCGTACATGGGTCTGAATCTGCTCGTTGTTTTCATCCCCTGACCTGCCTCTACATTGTATACCCCCAACACTTCCCTCCGCTATCAAATTAACGATTCGTTTACGCCTCAGGACGTGTGCTGTCGACTTACCCCTTCTTTCATCCAAGTTGTTCCGTTAAGTAACTTCTTCCCAAATTTAATCACTACCTCCTCATTGGTTACTCGACCTACCCGTGTGATCTTCAGCACTCTTCTACAACACGACATCTGAAAAAGTCTGTTCTCTGCAACTTCCTGGTAGATTAAAACTGTGTGCCGGACCGAGACTCGAACTCGGGAAAGGCAAAGGTCTCGAGTTCGAATCTCGGCCCGGCACACAGTTTTAATCTGCCAGGAAGTTTCACATCAGCGCACACTCCGCTGCAGAGTGAAAATCTCGTTCTGGAAACATCCCCCAGGCTGTGGCTAAGCCATGTCTCCGCAATATCCTTTCTTTCAGGAGTGCTAGTTCTACAAGGTTTGCAGAAGAGCTTCTGTAAAGTTTGGAAGGTAGGAGACGAGGTACTGGCGAAAGTGAAGCTGTGAGGACGGCGCGTGAGTCGTGCTTTAGTAGCTCTCACTTGTCCTCGAACGGCAAAGATCCCGAGTTCGAGTCTCGGTCCGGCACACAGTTTTAATCTGCCAGGAAGTTTCATATCAGCGCACACTCCGCTGCTGAGTGAAAATCTCATTCTGGTAAGACTGTTCTCTTCTTGTCAGAAATGCTCACTGTCCAAGTTTCACTTCCATACAAGACTACGATACAGACAAATACCTTCAGAAAAGACTTCCTAACAGTTAAGTTCATATTTGGGATAACGAATTTTACTTTTTCAGAAATGCTTTCCTTGATACTGGCAGTCTGTAGTTTATATAATCTTTATTTCGACCATCATTTACTACTTTTAATGTCCTATTCCCGTCACCATCGCGTGATGTAACTCGACTACTTGCGATTTTTTGTCATCGGCGCTATGACTGGTTTGATGTGGCCCACCATCAGTTTTCTCCAGTGCCGACCTCTTCATCTAAGATTAGCACTTGCAGCCTATGGCCTCAAGTTAGTTGTTGGATGTATTACAATGTCTGTTACCCTCTCCAGCTACCTGTAGTGCTATGAAAGTTATTCCCTGATGTCTTACATATTTCCTATCATTCTGTCACTTCTTCTTGTCAGTATTTCCATGTATTCCTTTCCTCGACGATTCTCTGGAGAATCTCTTCTTCCCTTACCTTATCAGTCTACCTACTTTTCAGTATTCTGCTGCAGCATCAAACCTGAAATGCTTCGATTCTCTTCTCTTCCGGTATTCACATACTGCATATTTCACTACCATACAGTGTTATGCTTTCTGAAATTAAGGCCTACGTTTGATACTCGTAGACTTTTCTTCGCCAGGAATGCCCTTTTTGCGAGTGGTAGTCTGCATTTTACGTCCTCCTTGCTCCGTCCGTTTTGCTGGCTAGGTAGCAGAATTTCTTATCTTGATCTATGTCGTGGTCGCTGGTTGTGATGTTACGTTTTTCGCTGTTCTCATTTCTGCTACTTCTCATTACTTTCGTCTCTCTTTGATTTACTCTCAGTCCATATTCTGTACTCAATAATCCGTTCATTCCATTCAACAGATCCCGTAAATCTTCTTCTCTCACTGAGAATAGCAATGTCTTGAGCGGTTGTTATCATTGATATCCTCTTACCTCCTCAATATTTTACCCAAAATGACGCCATTCTCATTAAGGCAAATAGCAGAACTGCATTCCCCCGGGGAAAAAGAATAACGGCTGTAGTTGCCCTTTGCTTTCAGCCTACTGCAGTACCAACACAGTATCACAGTTTTGGTTAATGTTACAAGGCCAAATCAATCATCTGTTCTCTTGCCCCTGCAACTACTGAAAACGTTGTTGACGCTCTTCAGGAACGATGGGTTAGTCTGGCCTCTCCACACATATCCCTCTATTGTCATTGCACCCACGGTACGGCTGTCTATATCACTGAGGCACGCAAGCCAACCCTTCTTTGCAGGGTCCACGTTTCATGGGGAATATACTTAATATACGTAGGAATATTGGAAATATCTTTACGTATATTTTTTGCAAACGTTCATCAGCAATTTTTTAAACGACATCATACTCGCCGTTATTTGTATCACTATTGAAATTTCAGCCTACGCCCATTTTCAAGTGGTACTGCAAAAGATTGTGACCTCCCCTTCTCTCTTTGCTCCGTTTCTTTCGCTGATCTTTCCTCTTATTTCTTCCTTCTTCGTACCCCAGTTATATCTCAGGGTTTTCAATGCAGAAATGTAGTGAGAAGGGGCCACATGTGTGTGGTGGTTCACGATATCGTAGTGCTGTGAGGAAGCATCACTCGTGCCTCTGGTTAGAGAACACTGACGACTGAAGTACGAACATTTCGGCCGGCCGTGGTGGCGCTACAGTCTGGAACCGCGCGACCGCTAGGGTCGCAGGTTCGAATCCTGCCTCGGGCATGGATGTGTGTGATGTCCTTAGGTTAGTTAGGTTTAATTAGTTCTAAGTTCTAGGCGACTGATGACCTCAGAAGTTAAGTCCCATGGTGCTCAGAGCCATTTGAACCATTTTGAACGAACATTTCTGAAAAGAAAAACAGGTATGTGCTCTCTTTTCTTTTAAAATTATAAAAAGTAGCGTAGCTAGTACTATCTATCGTTCTACTAAACTGATGAAGTTTCAACGTCAAAAGAAGTTTAATTTCAATTAGCTGAAATAAAAAAAAAAAAAAACTCATCCAATCCAGAAGTCACTCACAGTTAGAGTAATTAGTTTCTAATGTGTGTGTAGTGGTCATTAATACTTAAAAGATAGTTTCAATAATTCTATACCTGTCCGTTTATGAGTTGCTAAGCAACGGATCAACAACCTGTCTATGCAATGATTAATATTTGTTGTATCCCGACAGTAAATCGCTTCTCGCTTGCTTTAAGCATTAAGACGATAACTATACCGCTCATACAAGTCTTCGATAGTTATTATCAAGCTAATGCCCGTAAATTGCGGTAAATGTTACTGAATCACACACGCGACGATAACGCCCGACATCCAGCCGCGTATCTTGAACAATTCGCGCGCGATTTGTTTGCACCAAAGTCGGGCCGTGGTTCCCAAGAATAATTTTTAAATCTACTGCGGGTTGTAAATTAACAATTCTATGCCCATTCATGAAAGTTACAGCAGATTCGCACTCGACGACTATTTGATCGCGCATTCGAGCAACACTGAAGTTTTTTTTTTTTTCTTACAAAGAGAAAACATATCATGCATAATGTAACAAGGTTATTTGCTATGTCAAAATATATTTATATCTATCTCATTAAAACTCATTACCTATTAAATGTTGTACATAATTAAATTCCTTTACTCTGTAACTAATAAATAAAATTTAGAAATGAATGACAGATATAAAAAAATCTCAGGTTGATATGACGTCATGGATCACTACTGGTTTCGACTCCCCTACAAACACGTGACGCAAAGTAGATCCGACTACATAGGAGATACTCATGTAATGTTACAAGGTTTCGCTTCAGAACATGTCAGAATTTAAAATCCTCCTACATATATACATGTCACAGTCAAAAATAGGCCTTTTCATAGTGACATCAGGCGAGTGCGAAGCTTTGTACGTCGTAAAATGATGTAAACTGCGTTAAATGTTATCTATTAGTAACATCATTCACGTTAACTCGTTACAAATCGATGTTCTAACACACTGTTTATAGCTGCTTCAGTTTATCTATTGCGTGAACGGAATTTTGATACACAGTTCAGAGTTATTGGTATCTAGGTTTTCGTGGCCAATGTTTTAACATGCAGCGGCCGAGCCATTTTCATCACCCACACACGGCTCTGGCATTCGACATGACGCAGTTCTTCTTCGTCATACCTCCGTAATATCTGACATGTTCTCCCTTACACTGATTCTGATATCTATCCTTGGTGAATCGTCTGGTTTCATCCCCTCTGTGCTTAAGGGACTTGCAGTGGTAAAATGAAGAAGTCATCCTAAAGACCATCTCGACCTCATGGTATCACGGTCCTTTTTAATCTCCTCTGAGCTAGTGTTGCATGATACTAAGGTAAAGAAATCTCAACCGTATGATATGGTGCCACACTAATTTACGCTTCAGTTCGTCAGCACTGTAACACGATTTACAAATGACTCTCAGAAAACAGAATAAGCAGTAGGTACGTGAAGCAAAAACAGAACAAGAAGAGAAAAGCTCCGCACACATCTCAGGCGCTCTGTGGACGTCAAACCAAATACCTGCCTGTGTAGTCCTTTGGAGAACTCCTAAACTTGTAGCTTACCTGACAAAAGTAAATTACGCCTACAGTCATCTAACATTTACACAACCATCTCCTACTTAAACTTGCCTATATTCTCTAACATGCACTTGCCTTCATCCCCAACATATTTTTCACAGAAGGGGAAAACACGGACGGAGGCAAAACCAGGAAACATGGGAACAAGGACTCTAAAAGCAGTTACAATAAATACATGTTGCTACTTACCTGCGTTGCTGGTGACCATAACACCTTCGTCAGTCCCACTCCTGACAGCAGATAGTAGAGGTCTGCAATGTATTGACCTTTATGGTGGGTGTGAGAAGTGTTGTTCTACTTCTCATGATGGCGTTTAGCTCTCCACCCTGCGTGCTGTGGGTCTGATGGGTTGGCGACAGCCATGGGAGTCCGTCACAATTGAAGGTCGCTGCAGGAAGAGAGACGGCGTGCATGAATACCCTTCATTGCTCCAAAAAGCTACAGCAGTCACAGTCTGGTGTCGACCCCAGCGTCCATAAGTCGTGGTGAGATCCGGTGTCCCTCTCTGGTTCACATGAAGTGATACCATGCTTCAGTGCATTGTCTGAATGGTAGTGCAGTGGGCTGGCAGTGCTAATGCACAGAATGCTGAGATGACAGCTTGCAGCCAAGGATCCCACAGTGGTGGTAGGCGCTGACCAGAGTGGTCCGCTGTGCTGAGTAGTGTAGATGTGGGGCGGCTTGGTGCCCAAACTCAGAATGTCCGTGTACAACTGCTATCAACAGGTGCTGGAGAAGCCTGGAATCACAGTGGCTGCTCGTTATGGTCACCGACTTGAACCTGTGCATAGTGACTCGACTGGTGCGTACAAATAACTATTTGTTTGGCTGTCTGCTGGGAAGTAGTGCATAGTGATTGACGAACTGCTGCGTCAATACGTCGTTACAACTACCTTGCCACATGTTAACGTAACGTCTGTCTCTCTCTCTATAGGTCGACTGCGTCGCCAGCCGCGTCTCTACTGGATCGTATTTTGGACACCCTGTCCCGAATTTCCTTGGCGACTCGACATACTGCGGCACAGTGAAATAGTGCCTAGTTCCTGAAGCCATGTGACTCTGGCCTGAATAGCGTCCCTAACAGCAAACGGTAAAGAGCGAGCTCTACAAAATTGTCTTTTCATAGCAAGACATGACTGTCACTGAGTAATTTGAAGCGGAGGCAACTGAGTCGACAATACATACCGCCACTCTTTAATGACACAAGAGCTCCAATGTCCAGCTGGAACTCAACTCACTGGTTGGAAATGACAGCCGCCAGATTCCATGGTATTTGCTAAATATCTTGCCCATTTCACGTGACCGCATGGAGAGGTTCTCCTTCATTGGGCCGTGTTGTTACGCAATGCCGGCGTGCAGCTTGTTGACACACTGCTGTCTGGTGTCCGCTTTTTCCACGAACTCAACAGTCAGCAGCGCTGTGCGGGCAACTGTTTCTTGGGCCCTGTTAGACATAATCTGAACATGACTGGACCTTCATTTACGTCTGTAATGCACACTTCAATGTCGAGGTAGTTGGTCGTTTATGAGCCGTTCATGAGCCTTTACTTCATTATGAGGGAAGATTATTACAAACTGCAGAGCCATGAGCTCTGCTAAGACGCCGGGTGTAATAAGAAGATGAGGAGTCAGAATCATCGTCTGGATGATGCTGGTGAGGGCGACGACTTTTGTACCAGTTCCGTTATGGAAGGTATCCTGAGGTTCAGAATTAACCTCGAGGGATTTGACAACCTCGAAAAAACTTCTTTTAGGATCCGATGTTGCTTCTCACGAATAAGGTGAACAGTCTCATCACGAATAAATGTTTATGCTTAGGAGTCTTTACAATTACAACAAGTGAAACTGAAATGTAGGGCAAAACCTTGCATGTTGGCGGCTCATAATGTATAAAATTGGCCATGGTGTTTATGACACAGATTCAGCTTTAGCCCATCTGCACATGGTGCGTCTGATAATCGTAGCATTTTGGTTAACAGAGTTCATTGAAAGATATATTAGATGGGGTTTACGAGTGGTTATAATTTCTGCAACACTTCATGAAAAATACAGCTGGACGACAGGAGTAAAGCACTTTGCTGCTTATCAGAAATCCTACATGCAAGATAAAGCAGTTCAAAACGTCAGAGGTATTAGTCTAGCTCTCTGAAGACTCGTTGAAACATTGGGGCTATAGGGTAGCCACCGATTGATGTTCCTGCTCACACAACAGCTGCTAAAGAGGAGCATGCTGCTCTTATTGGTGCTGCTGTGTTTCTATCGCAGCTTTAGTTGTTACCAGAGCTGTTGCTGCTAATACAGTAACAGCTGCCCAAGTTCAAAATCTACAGTACTGGCACTGAGACCAGTCGTATCACTAAACGTATAGTAGGGACTTTCTCATCTCCACTTTTCTGTCAGTTCTCTGCACAAAAGCATGCACCATAAACAGGACGTGATGCGTCGTCAGCTGCGCACTGAATGTACAACAGCAGAGAAAAACAGACAGTCCAAAAAGGGAACTGGGTCTTAGATGGTGCAACAAGATGATTGATTGTTGGAAAACACAGAACCAATGTCGAGACTGTCTGCCAACAAGCCATATACCCCAGATAGTGACACCACCCACATGACGTGGCAGTCTCATCTCTTGCGATTGGCTGCAACGACTCTCCTGCTAGTGACTTGCAGCTGCTATCGATAACCACTGTAGATGGGGATACTAAAGTGTTATGTTTCTGGGTTTTAATTTTGAAGCCTGAATTACACAGCACTTTTTCTATGGAACTAGTGACCTGCCTCAGCTTGCATGGGTAGCACTAACTTATAAATATACCCAAGGGAAGCAACTCGATCTTGACTGTGCACAACAAAATAAGATACACATTTTTTTCATGGACATACGGCCGTTAAGGGGGTGAAAGACTCCCTCGAAAAAAATTGAGTTTGATATCTCTGATTTAATACTGTTGAGATAGTTACAGATATAAGAAAATACTTCAAACAGACGTTCTATGGTTTTTAAAGTACTTTACGATGTTGCACCTAGATGTGTTGAAAAAGCCAGTCTGTTCGAATCATTCCTCTGTCCCCCCCCCCACATACACGCTATTTGGTATTTCGTTTCCACATTTGACGAACAGCAGCGTTCATACCAAATTAAGCTCCATACGATGAAGTTGTATTCCAAAGAAGCATTTGTCAGTCATGAGCTAGAAAAGTATGTCACTGTAAGCATGCCCAACATATGTACACTTCTATTCCAGTTGTCATTTAGGTTGTTTAATAAGTCTTTCCCATATAAATATATTCAAAGTGTAGATTCTACATGTGTAGCTCTCTCATATGCCGGAGGGGGGGGGGGGGGAGGGGATTGGGGGATGTTTGAAGAAAATGACTTTTTCAACACATCTATGTGCACCACTGTAATGTACATTAAAAATCAAAGAACTTCTATTTGTAGATTTGTTTTACTGTATATATTACAGTTTCAATGATACTGATACAGAAATATTAAATTCGATTATTTTCCAAGGGGGAGTTTCACCTCTTTATTAGTGTTATTGGCACATATAAAGGAATATGTGTCTCTTATTTTGCTCTGCAATACAACATAGTCAAATCCGATCGAAATCCGAGTGTATCAATTTGTGACGTTTATTTTTGGCTAGTATAACGGCTGTAGATTATATCCATAAAATGTTACTACTGACCTGCCACAGCGTCACGCATGTAGCGCAACGACCAGACAACTTTGAGGTGCAGCAGTAGTAAATTACGTACACAAACTGTCTTTGTGAATCAGTCTATTAGTGAAAACTGTACCGAAATCCGTGTGGTAGTTCCTGACAGCAGTATTTTCATACAGACAGAAAAACGCTACTGAGGACTTTGTATCAGTAACATGTTCAGACGGAATCCAAGTAGAGTGATAACCCAGCAATAGAGTGGTAACCTAAGGCCAATAATTCAACATTTTAAATAGTGCCATAGAAGACCAATTTTAGGGAAAGAGCTAAGCCCTTGAAGAACGTAGGAACAGTCAGAATGTACTCTGTCGCTCGAGCTGAGTAAAAAGTACTCAGATTGTATACAGTCAGCTTATCTTCAGGTGATCATGAGGACCGGCCATATAATTCTCACATTATGGCCCATGCCACTAATTGCTATGGGAAAGGACCAAGCACCACGTGGCACAAGATACATACCATCCGAATATTTGTGCTACTTTACAGACCTTAGGACATGTTAGTGTCTCTGTACACTGCCAATCACTACTAGATGAGGGTGAAAATATGTGGGTGGTCCTTGCAGGGCTGCTATGGCTGATCTACCAAGTCAGTCGGTTGGCAGCGCTGTCTCCAGACGCTTTTAGCGGCTGTGCTGAAACAGCACATATTGTGGACGTGTGGACCACACAGCTGGCTCACGATTCGCGATGGGTGCTATGATTGACCCACTTTTATACAACCAGTATCCATGGGGGTCATTTGCTTCATTGCCTTTGCTCTACTCCTGTGTTACTAGAGGGAACTGTAAAGGGTAGAAGATGTAGGGGAATACACCCAACAAATAAATGAGGACATAGTATGGTACATGTTCTGTTCTGAAATGTGGATTTCCGCACAAGAGATGGATTCGTGGTGGTTCTCATCAAACTGGTAAGTAGAAAGATGACTCAAATAAAAGTATAGTTAGGACAAAATGTATGTATGAGCTACATTCCCTCAAAGCAGAAAAATTTACTTCTAAGGATTGTGTATAACCTATGAAATACTATTTAAACAATAACAATGACAAAACTTAGTTTCGTTGAAATGATAACTGCTGCTATTCTCTCCATTTGTAAAATGTGTTTTTCATCTATTCTCGACTTCTTCACAAAGTTCACTTTAATTTTCTTGTACTTGTGTGCCTTAAAATCTAAACACTAATAAGTTCTATTATCGAATGTTATACTTCAGTCAGTGTGAATTAATCACCTTACGTTGAATTGTGAATCAGTTACTTCATTCTAAAACTTTGAGGAATCCGACGACTTGCTTTTGCTTTTCTATGTAGAGTTACACAATAATTAACTTATTTTCTTCCAAGCAGTTGTTTGTGTTTGTATCTCAGTGTTTTGAGATCATTCAACATCATCACTTCTTGCTCTTAACTTTTCTGCTTGAGGTGTAACATTTTCCAATGTTTCCCACATGCAATACTGTGCTTTACTAGTAAATATGTGTTTTCAATAGCAACATAACTAATATTAAGAACCCATTTGGGATAAGTTTGTGGTTGAAGTTGCACTGTAATCTGTACTGTAGCAGTAATACATGGTGCTTCAATTTTTGATAACTAAAATCAAAGCTGTGTTCATTGTTCTGTCGTTTTAATATCACATGATGTTTGATAGTTGTTAATGTAATACACTTACAGAGCACACTTCAATTTCGTGTTGGCAGTGTTTGCTTAAGTGATTCTAAATGATAACATCTTATCATTAGAGAACATAATGTACATGTTTTAAACACATTCACAAGATTTCCATCAGTTTTTTAATTTTTTCATGGGTTTTCATGTCCCACAATTAGGGTGAACCTTATATGTACAGTTAACAGACATGTATTTCATGAGCAGTTCAACATTTTTGACTGTGGTTCATAAGAAAATGCCATTACCTCTAGTGTCACATAGAAATACATAATCATTTCATAAATGTTATATGTAGGTTAGAATATTACTTGAATGTACTCTAAAACTCACAAACATATATTGCATGCTCTTCATCCCAGTCAACGTATATGTGGAGAAGAGCTCAGATATACATAAATGACTGGTTTGCTATTGTAATATATGTATAATACACTTTATATTTCTTGACAGGTAACGACAGTCACTCTAAGTAGCACATTTATTACTGCAAACAGAATAAAAGGACAGCTCTTATCTCCAGTCAGGTATGTATAATAGACTGTAAATTTCTCAAAAGGTTCTTAAATCACTCTAAGCAGAACGCTCTATTATTGTAAACAGAATAAAAAGACAGCACTTATCTCCAGTCAACTGGAGTGAACTAGAAAGATGGCTATCATAAAGGAAACTGAAACATATAAAAAAACTCCATTGCCTGCTAGAATGCTGTGCTCTCCATTCTATGTCACTGGAATTGTTGTAGGAAGCTTAGCAATGAGATACAAACTGCTAAAACAAATAATAATTGTCTGTATGAGCTGTGAATACAAACATTATTTGAGTTCCAGAAGAGACATTAGTCTTGATTTATATTTATGTGTGATTAAACTCTACAATTTGTAAGTGGTTAAGTTGAGGTATATAAACATACACACATTGAAAAATGAGTACACACAGTATTGAAATGATTTGAATATTGCAGGTGCCTTAGTTCATAAAAAGCTCTCCCAGTGTCACAAACCTATGAAGCTTTTCCACAGATTTATCACTTTATGGTTTCCAAAGGTAAAATATTATCAAACTATAGTTACAGTTTCATAAATGAAGCTATAAAATAAAGCTGTAATATGTTTTTACTAAGCATTAAATGAAGTTATACTTCCTTTGTTTGTTTGTAGAAACTTGTATTAATCCTCAATCATAAATTCTTTTCTGAAAGTTTTAAATATAAATTTGCGTTTAGTCTTTTAAAATAAATTTGTGAATGAATTATAGTATTGCAGCTTAGTAATCCAAAAAAGTAAAAGCGTCTGTCGATTTATAATACTTTTATTTTTAATTCTATTTTGTAAGCATTCTAATATGAATTTTGAATGAGTATTTTTACTTCCAATTACTTTTATACTATTGTATGGTTACCAACAGAGTTCTTTTATTTTATAATAAAAAAGTTATTTTCAATGCATACAAGAACATCATTCATTTTAGGACAACTCTTACATAGTGAAGTAAGATATAAGTTGAAGGAAATGATGATTTTAGAAAGCGTGAAATATTTTAAAGTATTTATAATAATTGCAGACGCCTTGATGAGCTCCAAATTGTTTGTGTCTCTCTCACACATTTGTCAGCTTTTCTCCCAACACTACATTTTTAATTATCACAGCTAAAAAGTACTGATTATATGCATTAAAGAAAAATGAATTTACATTGTTACTCATCATCAGCTATAGGCTTAAGTATTCTATTACCTCTTATTTTTCGATATTAGAATAAACTATTACAGGAAAAGTTTTATGGTGCAGTATATAATCTGAAATTTAAAACTGTGTTGAGACAATAAAGTATGTTAACTAACATTAACTGATCGTAAATTATGAACTGACAAGTACAGAATATGAAAGTAAAATAAGTTAAATTTTAAAATTACATAACATATGTTTGTTGATAGAAGTTTTGCATATTGTACAGATACAAAAAGAATTACATATTTGTATCATGCTGTCGGTTGAAATAGCGACCAATACAATCAGAAGAAAACATGCTTTTTTGTCTATAATCGTAATGTTTTTATTTTGCCTACTTGGTACCAGTTTTCGTTCACAGTACCATGCTCAGGCCATCCCAAACACGCAGTTACCACTCTCACTTTCCAGCTAGGTGCATCAAATACACACCTAAAAAGGCGTCTATAGATCAAAGCACATTTTTTCTTAAAATGTATTTTTACCTGTATGCAGCTTTTATTGTGAATTTGCACTGGTTGCTAGCTTAGGAACTCTTGTTTGAAAACTGGAATGATTTGTTAATTGTGTAGACATTTCTACTTGTAGTAATAACACTGAAATTGGCTTATAAAAGTTATTCCACTCTATGGTAGGTTGACTAGTAGAGTAACAGCTTTTCACTACTGTACAAAGAAACAGTGCCAGCTGTAAAGGAGTTTTTATTACAAATAACACTTTTCGTCTGATTAAGACTTCAACAGATTTTATCTAACAAGAAAGGAAAAGACATAATAATGCAAAAGTGTAATCCTGGGGCATGATTCTAAGATGCACTGAAAATTATTTTAAAGGAAATTCTTCAAAAATGAAGGGACAAATAAAGACTCATCGAAAGCTATAATAAGCATTTGGTTGGTAAAGGCGGCTGGTCAGAACTGATGGGGAAAAAGCATCTAAAAGACATTTCTGTTGGGCTTCATCCACTGAGAAAGGATCATACAAAAGACGGTAATAGGAATAAGCCAGAGATAAATGTACAAAAGTAAAAGAAATGTCATTACAAAACGATTGAGGCAACAGACATTTATCTTGGAAATCGTGAACACCACTGAGCGAAGCTCAATATTTTAGCTGCTGAAAGTCACAAAATTTATTTTGGGCTAGTTGGAACTGAAAATACAATACATTTCCAATAAAAATTATGTAGTAAGTGATAACACACACACACACACACACACACACACACACACACACACACACGAACAAACACTCACACCCTGTGGTTGTTGGATAAAATTCTTTTTTCTCAAACATCGAACAGCGAAACATCAATGTAGAAGTGTGACACACCACAAGCACCAGATACTTCTAGGTCCTCTTCTTGGAATAACCTATTCGTAAAGTGGGAGAGCTCTATTTGAAGTCTGAAAGACTAAGTTATCGAATTTCCTTTGGCCTGGCAGAGGTTCGCCACCATCATGTTGATTTTGTGGTTTCCAGCTTGTAGTGAGCCACATTGTAATGCATACGAAAATACGTGTGATTTGCACTAAGATGCAACACTTGTTTTTTGTAATTGAGATTTTGAAGCACTCGAAATTTCGTTACCTAAGGCATGACTTAAGCTCAGCTGAGCATCAATTTGATGAAAAGCAGAATACCTTGTACAAGTCCAACTGTAATACCCTCATGAAATTTCTTAATGATACAACCAGCCACGTCATCACGTTTTCGGCAATAATAACAATTGGAGAAATTGTATGTTCGTCACTTTCGTTCATTCTTTGTTCATTATTTGTTCATTCTTACGTCACATTCTGTGATAAGCATGTTACGCATTCTCTTTAGCAAGCCTCACAAGTCTCCCTTGCGTCTGACCCGAAGATGTTATAGGGGTCGGACAAAAATACTGAAATACCAAAACCACATTTGCTCTGCCTAGTACAGAGTAGAAAAACGTTAGCATTCGAAACAGCTTCCAGTCGTCTCTGAATGGATAAATATCGGTCCTGAATACAAAAGAATATTATAACATACAAAGTAGCGACAAGATGAGCCAACGATACTGTATAGCGATCACGCACTATTCTCTCCTAACTAGAGCACAAAGGCTCAATAATATTGAGATATGGTGACTCTGGGGGGCCAGAGGAGAGGCAACAATTCATACTCGCGCTGAGGAAACTAGTCCTGGATGGAAACGGGCTATGTCGTCATGGAACACAGGATCACAAGATCACCATTGGTGAACAAACATTGTACAATGGGGCTGATCTGATCAGCAAAATACTCACGTAATCCTTGATAGTAATACGATCTCGAAGAGTAACCACGGGGTTCATGGAGTGTTATTATATGGTGCCCAAATCTTCACTGAATCTCACCATGTTTCACTTTTGCGACGAAGTTTGGACACGAGGCGGACACTGTAAAACAAGATTCATCAAACCAAATGACATTCTTCCATTGTTCCACATCCCATCTTCAGTGGCTTCGCTATCAGGCTTTCCTGTTACACGCATTTGCATCACAAATGAGTGGTTTGGAACTTTCAGCTCACTATCTGCTATCCTGGTTATGGAAGGATCCACAAAACTAGCACCTAGGATTTGCCAACTTTCGAATTCAATTAGCTCCGACACAATGCACACACAGTTACACAGTACACTGTTCTGACCGTGATTAACATTCGCAAGATATTGAGGACATTTCATCGGCGCCGTTCATTGGCAAATTCAACAATGTAAACTGCTGGCTTGGCTAGCATCTGCATTAATGTTCAAGCAAGCAATTGTCGCCGTTTTTCCATATTTTCGCTCAACCCCTGTATGTGTGAAACCTGGTACTGGTATCCATTATTGTCGTCCTTTTAGTTTTCTCAGCTTCATTTAACCTCATTTTACACGTCCTACATAGTATGTTCAACATTCTATTCACTAGGTCCTCCATCTTTGTTTCAGTCTTGGGTTACGTCACATGTGAACAGTAGCAGTGGTTTTCATTCTCCTCGTACTGATCGGAAAATTTCTTTTACTACTTTGTAATAGTCATAAGTAAACACGAGATGTTTTACTTTATTTAATATATGTAGTTGAGTGTAGCAGCTACAACAAAATATTGAAAATATGTCATGTTAATAATTGTTTGACATAAGTTACTTCTTGTTATTAATTTATGTTACTGGATTAGATCCAGGCATTGCCCATTATCAGCACTATCTTATAATATTTTTTTGTATATGCCACTGACGATATTCTGTAATATTGAGTTGGCATTGGCATTTACTGCACATGCTAAGATTATTTTTTTGTTATACAAGATAGAATATACATTATGCTACCTCTAATTTTCATTGCTGTTCTTAGTAGAACGAAGATATCTCTTGTCATTGAAGGCTACTAGTGAGATTTTCGAGGATTTTTTTGTTTTTTTAGATCAGTCTATTCATTTAAAATAATGTCAACATGTTTCAACATATGTATGAAAAACTCTATTTCGTCCAATATATTTAGTAAGCTGCCTCTTTAGGCAATTATAGGACTTATAACTGGTGTGTAATGTCACTGACTATGTAGTTTCATTGTGTAATGAATGAAAATAGCTTCATGCAAATCAGATTCAGATGTTATTTAAAATTTTTTCGAAATTACACACCATTGATTTTCTCACAGTTATTGCATGTTAACTTATGAACATATTTACAGAACTGTTATATTATGACACATTTGTGATCACTATATGTTGTGTGTTCTGCCACCTATTTTTTTGGTTGTTTTTCTGAAGTGTATTTCTGATTTTATCTGAAATCATACCCCAATTTTTAATGATAGTGAACTGTGTATTTATGCTACAATTTGTCTTTGGTAAGGTAATGTTGTCTTTTATTTTCTTTTCATTTGTGTGTAGTTCCCTGGCATAAATTTTTGGCTACTATGGTAAAGTTGTAATTATAGTTTTTTTGGTATTCTTCTTAGTGTCTTTTGTTCAGATGTTATGTTTTCTTTACCTAATGAATGTTTTATTAGACTCTCCAAATAGTTCCAAAATATGCTTCTTTGTGTGCTTTAGGATGTCAAGTGTTATAACGTTTTATGCAGCCTGTGTTTCTCTGTCTTCAGTAGATGTTGGAATTGTTCACTGGTCCATTTTTATGGACTTTTATTGATTTAGAGGTCTAAGAACTATTTTATTTCACTATGCATTTCATGTTAGTTGTAAAGAAGATATTTTTATGTAGGTTATTCCATTATGAGTTTGATATATCTGTTTCATTTTCTCCTAGTTCAAATAAAATCAGGGAATTATGTACATATTTGCAATAGTACTGAATTTAAACAGTTAATTTTCATCGCTTAAAAAAAGAATTATTCTCTGCATGGTTAAGGAAAATATTAGCTACCACACCAGCAAGGCAAATATCCATTGCTAAACATAAACATCCATTGTCAAACATAAAATAACTATGGGAGAATGACAATTTTAATAAAGTAATAAATTCTTGTTCTTGAACTGTGCACATTTTACACTATGGTGAATAATTTTAATAGTTCCTGGTGTATAAGTATACATGTCAGTTGTATATGAGAACATCATTTTTGCATTCTCTGAAGTATGAACATCTCTAATTTGTTGCATCAGGTCATATGAGTTCTTTACTGTGTACTGATCATCGTATATTTATTTCTGAGTCTGAGTACGACTAAAATAATAATGAACTATTGATCTAACATGGGTGTTTGTTTATGAATTTTTGGGCAGGACTGTAACATGGGTGCATTATGATATAGTAAGCTTTTTTTCTTTCATTAAGTAGAAAATTCAATTTTAGACAGGAATTTTTCAATGAGGACTTGTAAACGATTGATTACATTTTAGTCTGTGCAAGTAAAGTTATTTTTGCTAAAAAATTCAAGGAATTTATTAATGTAATCTGTTTGCAACATAATTACTACAACATTCCCCATGTTGGCTTTGAGAACTATAGCAGTGTTCCTATTTTCTCACCAATTTTACGAAAATCATAGATTTCATGTTAGTAGAATTTATTGTTTTTACTTTTATAATTGTGTTTACCTATCTTTTGTATATATTTCCTATAATGTAGTTGTTTTGCAGTATGAAACCTTAGTTGAAGCTGTTACTATTTTATAGATGCAGCAGATTTGCTAAATTAATATTAATTATGTTACTTGATACATTATATACTAGACCTTTCAATAAAAGATATATTTCATTATTATTAAATTCTGTTTCTGTCAAACTGGATGTCTAGAAAAAATGAAATAGAATAGCTATGGCAATAAAGTGCAAATTCAATGTAATTTAATTATTTTTAGTTCTCCTGAATAACTAGACTTAGGCCACAACCAAATTTTGTTTACCTATTTTAAACTACTGTTATTCTCATAACAAAACAATGTGCCTCTATTATTTATGTCATGATCACTTTCCCTACAAACAACCTGAAGTGGACCTGTCCTTGGATGTACAAATCAAATTCATTGCTGAGAAGTTGATGGCAGCAAGGGACATGTGGCTTCTTTGTCAGCAGTCCTGGGGAACGAAAGTCTCTGCTTTGGTGATAATGTTACCTCGGCATGTGGGTCACAATTGATTGTAACATTTCGAAAGAATTTTTTTAAAATCACACTTGGACTGTTTGAACGTCCTTGATGTCTCTCTCCCTTTCGTAATGCCCTTGTATTATTATGGATGCCTGGAGGATTTAGAACAAGAAACTAGGAATAACATGATATAGACAACCTCAGTTCACTGGGCCGCTAATGGCACTAGGGTGTATATAAATTTAATCGAACACTGAAATAAGAAGCATTGGAATGAAGTACACCAAACGGACGCACCAAGGAGAAACAGTATGAAAACGTTAGTCACATGTGTGGAATAGGAATATCTATGGAGTGATCAGAGCATGCTGTGCATGTTGCCTATATGAAACAGAAATAGTAACATGACTTTGGAATTTCACTGTTCGTACTCTTTCCTCTGAGAACCACAGTTTAACCCTGCTGTTCTGTTCACTTTTACTTGACATATATACTGTTCGGGTCAATATGACCCGACATATCAAAATGCTTTAGAAACATAAATTTTGGTACAGTTTTAGCTATCGACATTGTTGTTCTATTCCAGTACCTTGTTAGTAATAATAATAATAATAATAATAATAATAATAATGGTAATAATAATAATAATAACAATGCATACAACTTTATTGAGGGATATTTTTCATTTAAATATGCACATAAATTTGAAACAACAGACAGTTTCCATTACAGGCATTCAACTTAGAAAGCACTACAGTTTTTCCATACTTCTATTCTTATTGTTGACAGTTTAGACGTAAGTATTGACATTTTCTAACAACAGACAGTTGTCATTACAGATATTCATCTTAGAGCACACTACAGTACAGAACACACTACAGTTTTTTTATTACATTCCAACATAGAAAGCACTACAACTTTAGAATCCTCTCTTCTTACTGATTGTAGTTTAGGCACAAGTATTCACATAAATTTGAAACAACAGAATTTTCAATACAATCATCTTATAAAATACTACAGTTCTTTTCTTACTGCTTGCACTGTGGACACAAGTAGGTTACATGTTTCTTGCAAATATGTTTACTACATTTTCCACACACCATGTTTGTTTTATTGTCATTACTTGATGGACAGAACTTACAGCGTGCACGTTTTGTAGATTTTCTTGTTGTTACCGATTCTGACACACCACCCACATCATTCGGGTTTTGGATGCTTGTGACCATTCTCAAAGAATCTTCTGTTCTTGGGAAATGCGTTCTTGATGCAATATGTTCTTTTATCAGTGACTTTCCAAGTTCCTCCAAGAATATTCTCCTTCTAGTCAATTTGCTTGCATTCCAATTAGGGTCAACCGAAATCCACAAAACGTATGCATTATAAGCAGAAACATCAAGAATATTGTAGAAAACTATCATTGGCCACCTATTACTTTTTCGTTTGCATGTATATGTACCTAATAACTGATCAAGCGTGTCTACAGCACCTTTGGTTGAATTATAGTCCAAAATCATTTTTGGCTTCTTATCAGCCCTGTCACTGATTTCCGCATCATGGTGGAGAGTGCTCATAAGTACAACATTCTTGTGTCTCTTAGGAATATAATTAACCACAGTAGTGTCATTTGTGAAGTAAAATGAAGAGCTGTGTACCTCCTTGTTGGTCATTTTGTGTGGAAGCTCCGGCTTATTTTTCCGTATAGTTCCCAACATAGTCAATTTCCTTTTCAGAAGCAGCTGCCCCAAATTGTACGACGTAAAAAAGTTGTCACACGTGATATTCTGACCACGTAACTCAGAAGTGAGATCAGATACCACCCTCATTCCCTGATTTCTTTCTGGTGCCGCTCCACTCACCTTTCCTGTATAAATTTGGGCTTTCAGTACGTATGAAGTTTTGCTGTCACACATGGTCCATATTTTGATCCCATATTTTGCCGGTTTACTTGGGATATACTGCTTGAATGGACAGCGACCTCTAAATGCTACTAACTGCTCGTCAACAGTAACATTTTCTCCTGGATTATACAGTTTAGGAAGGACCTCTACCCACTTCTCCCAAATACTACGAATTGCGGCAAGTTTGTCAGTACGTCGTCTTTCCTCTCTAGTAGATTTCTTGTCAAATCGCAGGACACGTGATATCTTACAGAATGTTTCATGAGACATGGTTGCTCGAAATATGTTTCGCCCAGTATCTTTATCCCACAAACTTTTTGTAGACTCCCCATGAGATCGATATACACCCGCTAGGAGTAAGAGTCCTAAGTATGCATGGAAAACAGAACCATCAATATCTGTCCACTGTTCACCATAAACTCGCTGCCCTTCAATATTTGTCATCTCTATTATTTCATTTTGAAGCGCTGTGTGAAATACTGCTTCAAATGAACATTTTACATCAGATATTCTGCTGACTGCATACCTGGTAACTCCTGGGGTACTCTTGATGATGTTCGAAGCTGGTAGGCGACCATGTTGTGCTGGTGGATGCAACTGCCATTCTATATTCCCATTTTTAGAAAGAAAAGTCTCTACACTATTTTGTATGGGCTGTGGACTGTCGTAACTGTCATCGGAACACTCGCTTTCAGATGCATTGCTGATGTGATCTTCAAACTCAGAAAGTGATCCTTCATCTGGTGAGGCATTTACTATTTCTTCCAACTCACGATCATTCAATGGTCTCATCGCCATGGTGTCACAAGTCAAACTGGGCAGAAACAAAGCATTCCAATTATTGAGAACTGCCAATTATTATTTCCTGGGGAAAGCAACAAACAAGCCCATTGTTGTGAACGCATGGAGCTTTAGGTGATTGTTGAGAGTAAGTTGGAATGATGCAGTCACTATTCCCACACAACACAACAAAAATAATTTTCGCCATTTCCAGATTTTAGAAATAAATACGAGTTACACTAAACATATTTGTGTCGGGTCATTATGACCCGAACATTACATATGCAACTATTACAGTTGAAGCCCAAACTTCTTAAACTTTTTTAAAACCTTTTAAAACACATGCTGCTCATCCATTTTCAGACAAAGTCACAAAGTTTCATAAATATATATTGGTATTTACATAATGTAAAATAACGTTCATATTCGTTTCGGGTCATATAGACCCGAACAGAACAGCAGGGTTAATATTACAAGCATTTGTTCTGTTTTCACACATTTATTTCTTAGGAGCAGAAATGTTGGTGAAATTTTTTAAATCAAAGGATGAAAAATAAGAACTGTAGTTATAGAAACTACTACATGGAGAATAAGCATAGCAATTAATATCTTAGTTACCCTAAAATAACGTAAATATGAAAGAATTTCAAATGTTCAAATACATGTGAATTCCTAAGGGACCAAACTGCTTAGGTCTTCAGTCCCTAGACTTACACACTACTTAAACTAACTTGTGCTAAGACCAACACACAAACACACACCGTTGCCCGAGGGAGGACTCGAACTTCCGGCGGGAGGGGGCACAGTCCGTGACACGGCGCCCTAGACCACACACCCACTCAGCGCCGCCCGCTGACAGTTGAAAAGGGTCATAATGTGTAATAGGCAGACATTTACCCAGACCATCACACAGGAATTCCAAACTGCATCAGGATCCACTGCAGGTACTATCACAGTTAGGCAGGAGGTGAGAAAAGTTGTATTTCATGGTCGAGCGGCTACTCATAAGCCACACATCACGTCGCTAAATGCCAAACGACGCCTCGCTTGGTGTAAGGAGCATAAACATTGGACGATTGAACAGTGGAAAAACGTTGTGTGGAGTGACGAATCACGGTACACAATGTGGCGATGCGATGGCAGGGCGTGGGTATGGCGAATGCCCAGTGAACATCATCTGCCAGCGTGTGTAGTACCAACAGTAAAATTCGGAGGCGGTGGTGTTATGGTGTGGTTGTGTTTTTCATGGAGGGGGCTTGCACCCCTTGTTTTGCGTAGCACTGTCACAGTATAGGTGTAAATGCACGGCCTGAGGCGGAGTGGTTACACGACAATAACATCCCTGTAATGGACTGGTCTGCACGGAATCCTGGCCTGAATCCTATAGTACACCGACCCACATCGATACCTCTCCTCAGTGCTGCACTCCGTGAAGAATGGGCTGCCACTCCCCAAGAAACCTTCCACCAGCTGCGAGAGTGTAAGCTGTCATCAAGGTAAGGGTGGGCCAACACCATATTGAATTCCAGCATTACCGATGGAGGGCGCCACGAACTTGTTAGTCATTTTCAGCCAGGTGTCCGGACACTTTTGATCACGTAGTGTAGTTGGCGTACTGCAACGTAAAGACTGACATAAAATCCTGGAAACCTGAGTATTTATTACTAATGACCTGAGACAACGACCATATGTCAACCTGGCTATGAACTAGTGTGGCGTACTTTTCTGGGCTCATTCGTGGTCTTCACCAACTCTCTATTTCGCAAGAATGGCTTTCAGGGCTTCAGGTTGTTGCTTTTCAGCTATATCAGCAGGCCGATAGGTTTTCTTGTAAAACTTGTACTCTCTCTCATGCAATTGGTATGTGCTGGGTCATGATGTCATCTCCTCGCTCTGATCATGTTGTTGAGTGTATGATTTAAGCTTGTCGCTCGCGCAAGGTGAGGCAATCTCTTATGGATTTGTTCCGCTTCCCCCAGTATTGGCTTTCTGCTTGTCTGTCGTTTTGATTGGGACACGTTTTTATATTTGTCCACGATATATTTCTGATGTGAAAGATTCCTGTCTTCTTTAACAGAAATCGTCCTGAATTTTTCTTAATTTGTTCTGAAACACTCATGAAATGCATGTGGCGTAGGTTACTACACATTGCACAAGTATATGTTATTTAAGCGCTTGATATCTGTATTCATAAGGGTTTTTGAACTGTCCTTAAGGGGGAGCATACAATCCACAATTTTCAAGATACAGAAATGAAATTTTTACCATGAAATTAAAACATTTACTGTCAAGCTCGTTAGATTATATATATTTAACTTTTTTATGGAATTTAAAATTTGTTTTCAAACAGTAATACACATACTTTGTCTCAAAAGCTATTCAAAAGAAGCCTACATAATTTTCTCTGCTTAATATGCTTGCACATGGTAACCTTCTGTCATGAGCCATCTTGAATATATCGGATTGGAGAATTTTAATGAATTTTAATTGTGGTTCTGTAAGTATAATGTAAAATTCGTGCAAAATTCCAAGCACTTTGCCCCATATCTCATCTTACATTCAGAATTTCAAAGTTTGCTCTTGACCGACATTTATTGGGTTTATAGAAATTAGTGTACAAAATACTAGCCTTCATAGATTCTGAGAGAAAGTACATAAACTGTACAAAAACACAATGTTCTAGAAATGGAAGTTACGGTTCAACCTAACGTTTTATCTTATGTTACCTCTTCGGAAGGCCCCATATTTGTGCTCAGAATCCTCTTTTCCTTGAACATTTCTTATCTGGTTTCTTCTTTTCTGCTTTCTTTCCTTTATTGGATTTTCAACTGACTTTTCAGCTGGAGAGAGGCGCTGTGAATCTGTTTTTCTCATGATGTTTTGTATTATATTTCCTATCTCAAAGCCCATTCTCTCTAGTACTTTCATCCTCCGTACGTTCCCATCATTAAATGCAAGAAATGCATCATAAGTTGCACGTCTGAGACGTGTAGCAAAACTTGGTTTTGAGACATTGTTTGCTTGTGAATGAATTTAGAGACTCATCAGAATTCTGCATTTAATCATGAACACTCTGTTGCAGAAGTTCATTATCGATCCACAACCGGTAGGTGGGCTTTACAGCATCAAGGATACAATTTGGAAACCTCTCCTTGTGAATGTAGGGGTTGTTATCTCTCTCAGCTTGTAGATACACTACTGGCCATTAAAATTGCTACACCAAGAAGAAATGCAGATAATAAACGGGTTTTTCATTGGACAAATAAATTATACTAGAAATGACATGTGATTACATTTTCACGCAATTTGGGTGCATAGATCCTGAGAAGTCAGTACGCAGAACAACCACCTTGGGCCGTAATGACGACCTTGATACGCCTGGGCATTGAGTCAAACAGAGCTTGGATGGCGTGTACAGGGACAGCCACCCAAGCAGCTTCAACACGATACCACAGTTCATCAAGGGTAGTAACTGGCGTATTGTGACGAGCCAGTTGCTCGGCCACCATTGACCAGACGTTTTCAATTGGTGAGAAATCTGGAGAATGTGCTGGCCAGGGCAGCAGTCGAACATTTTCTGTATCCAGAAAGGCCCGTACAGGACCTGCAAAATGCCGTCGTGCATTATCCTGCTAAAATGTAGGGTTTCGCAGGGATCGAATGAATGGTGGAACCACGGCTTGTAACACATCTGAAATGAAACGTCCACTGCTCAAAGTGCCGTTAATGCGAACAAGAGGTGACCGAGACGTGTAACCAATGGCACCCGATACCATCACACCGCGTGATACGCCAGTATGGCGATGACGAATACACGCTTGTAATGTGCGTTCACCGCGATGTCGCCAAACACGGATGCGACCATCATGATGCTGTAAACAGAACCTACATTCATCCGAAAAACTGACGTTTTGCCATTCGTGCACCCAGGTTCGTCGTTGAGTACACCATCGCGGGTGCTCCTGTGTGTGATGCAGCGTCAAGGGTAACTGCAGCCATGATCTCCGAGCTGATAGTCCATGCTGCTGAAAACGTCGTCGATGTGTTCGTGCAGATGGTTGTTGTCTTGCAAACGTCGCCATCTGTTGACTCAGGGATCGAGACGTGGCTGCACGATCCGTTACAGCCATGCGGATAAGATGCGTGTCCTCTCGACTGCTAGTGATACGAGGCCGTTGGAATCCAGCACGGCGTTCCGTATTACCCTCCTGAACCCACCGATTCCATATTATGCTAACAGTCATTGGATCTTGACCAACGCGAGCAGCAATGTCGCGATACGGTAAGCCGCAATCGCGATAGGTTACAATCCGACCTTTATCAGAGTCGAAAACGTGATGGTATACATTTCTCCTCCTTACACGAGGCATCACAACAACGTTTCACCAGGCAACGCCGGTCAAGTGCTGCTTGTGTATGAGAAATCGATTGGAAACTTTCCTCATGTCAGCACGTTGTAGGTGTCGCCACCGGCGCCAACCTTGTGTGAATGCTCTGAAAAGCTAATCATCGTGGAATAAGTAGGACCGTCTACACTGGGGCACCTAACTACACTGGACGCTGGAGTGGCACCACGTCGTCTTTTCAGAAGAGTCATCATCACAACGGACGTGTCCCTGTGTGGCCACAATGCATAGAAGTAAGTAGAGCGTCTTCCGTGATGCGCGAGGTCAAGCGTCCTCCTCCCACAGGGTACGGACAACCGCAGGCGTGCTGGTCGCTCCACGCAACACGTATCGTACGGAACATTGAAAGTGAAGTTTCAGGTCATCCGATTCGCCTAAATAAAACATTTTATGTAGATGAAGGAGAGCTACATTCGTCTCTGTAGTTAGTTTCTTGTTGAAGCTTCTAATTTTCGGGTGAAAATACACTACTGGCCATTAAAATTGCTTCACCAAGAAAAAATGCAGAAGATAAACGGATTTTCATTGAATAAATATATTATACTAGAACTGACATGTGATTACATTTTCACGCAGTTTTGGTGCATAGATCCTGAGAAATCAGTACCCGGAACAACCACCTCTGGCCGTAATAACGGCCTTGTTACGCCTGGGCATTGAGTGAAACAGAGCTTGGATGGCGTGAACAGGTACAGCTGCCCATGCAGCTTCAACACGAAACCGCAGTTCGTTAGTGACTGGCGTATTGTGACGAGCCAGTTGCTTGGCCACCGTTGACCAGACGTTTTCAATTGGTGAGAAATCTGGAGAATGTGCTGGCAGGGCAGCAGTCGTACATTTTCTGTGTCCAAAAAGGTCCGTACAGGACCTGAAACATGCGGTCGTGCATTATCCTGCTAAAATGTAGGGTTTCGCAGGGATCGAATGAAGGGTAGAGCCACGCGTCGTAACACATCTGAAATGTAATGTCCACTGTTCAAAGTGCCATCAGTGTGAACAAGAGGTGACCGAGACGTGTAACCCATGGCACCCCATACCATCACGCCGGGTGATACGCCAGTATGGCGATGACGAATACACGCTTCCAATGTGCGTTCACCGCGATGTCGCCAAACACAGATGCGACCATCATGATGCTCTAAACAGAACCTGGATTCATCCGAAAAGATGACGTTTTGCCATTCGTGCACCCAGGTTCGTCGTTGAGTACACCATCGCAGGCGCTCCTGTCTGTGATGCAGCGTCAAGGGTAACCACTGCTATGGTCTCCGAGCTGATAGTCCATGCTGCTGAAAACGCTGTCGAACAGTTCGTGCATATGGTTGTAGTCTTGCAAACGTCCGCATCTGTTGACGCAGGGATCGAGACGTGGCTGCAGGATCCGTTACACCATGTGGATAAAATGCCTGTTATCTCGACTGCTGGTGATACGAGGCCGTTGGGATCCAGCACGGCGTTCCGTGTTACCCTCCTGAACCCACCGATTCCATATTCTGCTAACAGTCATTGGATCTCGACCAACGCGAGCAGCAATGTCGGGATAAGATAAACCGCAATCGCGGTAGGCTACAATCCGACCATTATGAAAGTCGGAAACGTGATGGAACGCATCTCTCCTTCTTACACGAGGGATCACAACAACGTTTCACCAGGCAACGCTGGTCAACTGCTGTTTGTGTATGAGAAATCGGTTGGAAACTTTTCTCATGTCAGCACGTTGTAGGTGTCGCCACCGGCTCCAACCTCGTGTGAATGCTCTGAAAAGCTATTCATTTTCATATCACAGCATCTTTTTCCCGTCGGTTAAATTTCGCGTGTATAGCACGTCATGTTCTCGCCGTAGCAATTTTAATGTCCGGGAGTGTAAAAAATGTGAAAGGACTCTGTTTTGGAATCGAGCGTGTTCCTCCCTCTGGAGTCTTTCTCATTCGATTTTGAGGAAAGTTTTCGGTGGAAAAAAAGAATTATTTTTCGCATCTTATAACCACTCTTCCCATTTGATGAAGAAATTGTTTTCTTTTCGTTATTGCCCATCGTTATTTTGTTACATAAAAGTAAAATAAATCACCGCACGCATTCTGAAAAGGTTACAGTGAAAATTTTGGTTACCAAATTACATTTGGTGCATATTAAGCCATACATTATTGCGTAAGAAATATAGCTAATATACTCAAATTGTTTTTGACTGTGGAAGGAGATACATATTAAAAATACGTCTTTCTATACTCGTGAAATACGTGAGATGTATTGGAAACAGTCCGCGAAGTGTTTGGCCCACACTCGCCTCGCGTGTGACGGTCACCACCTGCTATTGGGAGTGCGGAGCTTCCTAGAGTTTCTCTTCTTCATCTGCTGCCCGTACAAGAAGAAGCTGGAAATCAAAGAAGAACGTAATGAAATCAAAAGATACCGAGAGTCATCAGGTCACTACACTGGCTGTATGTTTTTTTAGGTCTGTGGTAGATGAAGCACGTTCTCCTCGTCCACTCTAAACAAATGGTCATTTGTTGTCGTGGTAATGGCACGCCACGTATCGCCAATAACTTGAAAATTATGGCATAGTGAGGAAGCAGCGTGTATATGTGTGTCATCCATGCTCAGTTTCACGCCATGCCAGTCTGGGTTCCAGCCACTGCTGCTGCCAGTGGAGACAGTTCAATATTATAAATTTGCTTGCCGGCCGGAGTGGCCGAGCTGTTCTAGGCGCTACAGTCTGGAACCGCGCGACTGCTACGGTCGCAGGTTCGAATCCTGCCTCGGGCATGGATGTGTGTGATGTCCTTAGGTTAGTTAAGTTTAAGTAGTTCTAAGTTCTAGGGGACTGATGACCTAAGACGTTAAGTACCATAGTGCTCAGAGCCATATAAATTTGCTTACCTTTGCATCTCTGAATTGCCTCCAAAATTTGTACAAGTGTTCTTATTAATATACTAATATACTATGTTGCACAATAAGCAGAATTTCATTATTTGCTCTCCTACATGGTGTTACAATTTTAGTGACCAGTAGCGTATACTGGCCTTTGTAAATTAATCTGCAGTACAGGTAATGTACCTCCTTACTTTCGTTAGCTACTGAAAACACATATGTATTGTATTGTTAATATTGTTATTAGAAGAAACTACAATCATCCAGCCACAACTGTGGCTTCTTTGATTTCTGTGGGAGTTCGTTAATCTGAACTATAACATACGAAATATTAGTTCACTTTAGTACACGAATGATAAAAATATGTACTTCTCTTTATACAATACCTTACCACAGGAGTGCTTGACAATTTTACAGCTGTAGTTAAGGGGGGTAGGACGTCAAATGCGCCAACTTGGAGCAGGAGAGGCACCACAGGACATTTTATTTTCTACTGTCTATACTTTTACAAATAAGTTCATAAATATTTGTCAGCATGACTAGGAAGGATTCAGGATGCACACTCATAGCAGTGGAAGTGCAAAAACATAACACTAGATATGAAATTTCATCATTTTTTCACTTACTGTTGGCTGCATTTGTTGCTATATGTACATTTTTCTTCACAAGTAAGAGAGATTCTTTGATGAATTTGGCACAGCATACAAACCATACATACAGGTGTATGAAACTCTAGAATTTTCCAAATCTATTTAAAACTGTGGTAAAAATTGAGATAATTAACTACAAAATTAGATTTTTTTCTAAACATAAGTTTAAAACGTAACAGCTCATTCATTTTTTCATAAATTAAATATATTCTAGAGCTTCAGACACCTGTAGGTATGGTTTGTATGCTGTGCAAAATTAATCGAACTGTCTCTCTTACTTATGAAGGAAAGTGTACCTATAGCAACAAATGCAGCCAATAATAAGTGAAAAAATGATGAAATTTCATATGTAAAAAATTATTTTGTTATGTTTTGAACTTCCGATGCTGCGAGTGTGAATCCTGAATCCTTCCTGGTCATGATGACAAAGTTTTATGAATTTACTTGTAAAAGTATAGACAGTGGAAATTAAAATATCCTGTGGTGCCTCTCCTGCTCCTAGTCGACCCGTTTGACGTCCTACCCCCCTTAAGTGTTAAAGTGTCTCATGATGCATCCACTAATAAACTCTTCTCATGAAGTACAATCTCGAACATTTACAAAACTACATTTCCGTCAGAAACTTGAAGTAATTCTTTAGTCCTAATCGATGATGTTGACTGCTTTGGCAGAGGTCACGAAATGAGGCAGCGCGGTTCCCCGCTTGGCTCTGTATTGACCTCTGTATGAGGGTGCTGCTGTGGTGAGAGAGGGTGTGTTTTCTCCAGCCTTCCCCATTCATCGTTGCGGATTGCAGCGAAACATTGGCTATGTCTGTGATATCGATATGCGGTGCTGTCTTTACTGTGGCACCATAATCTTTGAACAATATCACGGTTCTCATCTAGAGCTCATCCACAGATTTCTCTCAGATATTTTGTGTTAGCTGGGAATACAATATTCTGGATCCTTCTGGTGCTGTTTACTGATGTATATTTGTGAATAATGCCTCAGTTTAAGTATAGATAGAGGATCAGAACTGTAATTAATTGGTCCAATATTTACATTTATTGTTCTTGTTACTCACGAGCAAATGAACTAGAAATAATGCAGTGCTGATCATTGATTTCCCCTGTAGGAACGATGAAAAGTATTTGGGCGTCTTACATGACTGCGATGTCATCAGATCAACGTCAACGTGACAGTCCAGGGCAGCGAGGCCAAGACGCGAGAATGCAGCCCATTTGATCGGTACCAGACCCCTGGTGCTCGACACATGTGACACCTCACCTCTATCGTCGTTCAGACCCTTCGTTTTTCGCGTAACATCAAACAAACAGAGTTTTGTAAGAATCTTGATCCGAGCAAATCGTCGTCACGAGAGCAGTAGGTAATGGGCAACAAAGTGTTGGTGACGGGTGTCACTGCAAAGAGGAAGATGTTGTCTTATTAACGGAATTCCATACAATCGTAACTGATGGCTGGGACGGTATGACGATGACGTTTGCAATCGGGCAACATTCGTTCTCCTCGGAGCCCACACACTGTTTTGTGCAGAGCTGGATGTCATCCGAAAAGACGACCTGGTGCCACTACTATGTCCGGTCTTATCGTTAGTCACAACAGCGTCGGTGCGACTGTCTGCTGCTACACTACTAGCCATTAAATTGGTACACCAAGAAGAAATGCAGATGATAAACGGGTATTCATTGCACAAATATATTACACTAGAACTGACATGTGATTACATTTTCACGCAATTTGGGTGCATAGATCCTGAGAAATCAGTACCCAGAACAATCACCTCTGGCCGTAATAACGGCCTGAATACGCCTGGGCATTGAGTCAAACAGAGCTTGGATGGCGTGTACAGGTACAGCTGCCGATGCAGCTTCAACACAATACCACAGTTCATCAAGAGTAGTGACTGGCGTGTTGTGACGAGCCAGTTGCTCGGCCACCATTGACCAGACGTGTTCAATTGGTGAGAGATCTGGAGAATGTGCTGGCCAGGGCAGCAGTCGAACATTTTTTGTATCCTGAAAGGCCCGTACAGGACCTACAACGTGCGGTCATGCATTATCCTGGTGACATGTAGGGTTTCACAGTTGCTCGGCCACCATTGACCAGACCTGTTCAATTGGTGAGAGATCTGGAGAATGTGCTGGCCAGGGCAGCAGTCGAACATTTTTTGTATCCAGAAAGGCCCGTACAGGACCTACAACGTGCGGTCATGCATTATCCTGGTGACATGCAGGGTTTCGCAGGGATCGAATGAAGGGTAGAGCCACGGGTCGTAACACATCTGAAATGTAACGTCCACTGTTCGAAGTGCCGTCAATTCGAACAAGAGGTGACCGCGACGTGTAACCAATGACACCCCATACCGTCATGCCGGGTGATACGCCAGTCTGGCGATGACGAATACACCCTTCCAATGTCCGATGTCGCCAAACACGGATACGACCCTCATGATGCTGTAAACAGAACCTGGATTCATCCGAAAAAATGACGTTTTGCCATTCGTGCAACCAGGTTCGCCGTTGAGTACACTATCGCAGGTGCTCCTGTCTGTGATGCAACGTCAGGGTAACCACAGCCATGGTCTCCAAGCTGATAGTCCATGCTGCTGCAAACGTCGTCGAACTGTTCGTTCAGATGGTTGTTGTCTTGCAAAATCTGTTGTCTCAGGGATCGAGACGTGGCTGCTCGATCCGTTACAGCCATGCGGATAAGATGCCTGTGATCTCGACTGCTAGTGACACGAGGCCGTTGGGATCCAGCACGGCGTTCTGTATTACCCTCCTGAACCCACCGATTCCATATTCTGCTAAAAGTCATTGGATCTCGACCAACGCGAGCAGCAATGTCGCTATACGATAAACCGCAATCGCGATAGGTTACTTTCCGAACTTTATCAAAGTCGGAAACATGATGGTATGCATTCCTGCTCCTTACACGAGGCATCCCTACAACGTTTCACCAGGCAACGAAGGTTAACTGCTGTTTGTGTATGAGAAATCGGTTGGAAACCTGCCTCATGTCAGCACGTTGTAGGTGTCGGCACCGGCGCCAACCTTGTGTGAATGCTTTGAAAAGCTAATCATTTACATATCACAGCATCTTCTTCCTGTCAGTTAAATTTCGCATCTGCGGCATGCCATCTTCGTAGTGTAGCAATTTTAATGGCCAGTAGTGTACATCAAGAGAAGCTGTATCATTGTCGCCCAGCTGACAGCCCGTCGTGTTCTGAAGTCACACTCTCAATACCTTTTTTTTTTTTTTTTTTCTTTGCTGCAGGCAAGCCGAGTTCTTGATTGAAGATACGTAACATGGCTGTACGATCCAGCACAGCGGAACGAACATTGCGTCTATTCGCATGACAGTCGTTCCCGAGTACTGCGAGCGGCAAAACCCTAATACGAGGCATAACATGATACTGTAAAAACCAACCCTCATGTATGTGCGATTTCTGGATGAAAAACTTGCGAGTAATATTTCCTTAATGCAGGCTGTACATGGCGTTATTTCTTCCTACCGTGTCCGGTTATGTTGAAAAGCTTATCATTTGCACCTTCAATCATGTACTACGCCTCATAACGCTCTGACGTTTGTTGCATGCTGCCTTCGTGATGCTGCAGTTATAATGGATAATAGTGTAAACGTACAGCACCGACTTCACTGAAACTTCGAGGCAGATTAAAACTGTGTGCCGGACGGAGTCTCGAACTCGGGACCTTTGCCCTTCGTAGGCAAATGCTCTACCAACCGATCCACCGAAGCACGACTCACGCCCCGTCCTCACAGCCTTACTTCCGTCAGTACCTCGTCTCCTGCCTTCCAAACCTCACAGAAGCTCTGCTGCAAAACGTCAGAACTAGCAGTTCTGGAAGAAAGGACAATGCGGAGACATGGCTTTGCCACAGCCTGGGGGATGTTTCCAAAATGAGATTTTCAGTCTGCAGCGAAGTGTGCGCTGATATGAAAGTCCCTGGCAGATTAAAACTGTGTGCCGGATCCGGCCTCGAACTTGCCTTTCACGGCAAGGCAAAGGTCCCGAGTTCGAGTCTCGCCCGGGCGCACAGTTTAAATCTGCCAGGAAGTTTTATATCAGCGCACACTCCCTCAGAGTGAAAATCTCATTCAGGAAACATCCCCCAGACTGTGTCAAAGCCATGTCTCCGCAATATCCTTTCTTCCAGTCGTGCTAGTTCTACAAGTTTCGCGGGAGAGCTTCTGTGAAGTATGGAAGGTAGGAGACGAGGTAATGGCGGAAGTAAGACTGTGGGGACGGGGCGTAAGTCGTGCTTGGGTAGCTCAGCTGCTAGAGCACTTGCCCGTAGAAGGCAAAGGTCCCGAGTTCTAGTCACGGGGCCGGCCGGAGTGGCCAAGCGGTTCTGGGCGCTTCAGTCTGCAACCACGCGACCGCTACGGTCGCAGGTTCGAATCCTGCCTCGGTCATGGATGTGTGTGATGTTCTTAGGTTAGATAGGTTTGAGTAGTTCTAGGGTACTGATGACCTCAGAAGTGAAGTCCCATAGTGCTCTAATCTCGTCCGGCACACAGTTTTAATCTGCCAAGAAGTTTCGTATCAGCGCACACTCCGCTGCAGGGTGAAAATTTAATACCGGCAGCATAGTTGGTTTAAAAACAACTCTGGCGGTCTGACTCTTTTACAGTAAAACGAACGTCTCGATTACGACAGGTTATCAGATGTATAGGAAATTATATTCATTACCTTCTTAATGTTTCTTGTATTTCTCAAATATCAGTTTAACTGATTGTGAGGGCAATAGTTCACTGATCACACTACCACGAAAAGTGTTTAACACTGTTTAATATTGTCTACATGATACGTTGAATATTGACATGTTGTAGTATAGTCTGAGAGCTATCACATGAGATAATTGAAGACCTGTGATCATTAGCTCCCAGAGAGTAGCAAGGACAGAGAAAGCAGTACGACGCCCCTTAACAAACAACGAAGGACGTTTTTAGGGCATAAATCTCAATATTTAAAACAATCCTATTCAAAGTATCTGTTGAGGTTATAGCAAGAGTTTATCAAATTTAGTAGCAAATGATGTACCTGAAGTCTGCACTAGGTGTGTTGTGTATGTAGGCATATGTTATAACTGGTATTTACTTACCAAATCCCTTACTTCGTTTCTCATTTACAGCTCCTGAAGTTTTCTCATTATTATTTTTCAGATAATTTGTCACGATACTGAATATCAGTAGATAAGGCAAATGATCTGTAAGGCTGTGAGTAATTAAATATATACTACGATTTTACAATATGGCTGTGCCTTCAAAATGATATCAAAAGGATTTCTGCTCGTTACCGAAAGCAAGGTTGTATCCCATTACAAGAGTAAAAATATATGTAATCTCCATGTTTGAACTACACTAATTTGGTTGTAAATAATATTCATTAAAATTAAACATTCCTGTTGCAGTGGTCCAAAGATATAATAATTTATTCACATTTACAGTTCATTGAGTTTATTTATTAATCTTCTAGTACTTTGTTATAATTAAGTTAATTTAACCTCCTCTTTATTTTGGATAGTTTCACACTAATAATTTTCTGTTATTCTAAGTTCATTTAAAACGTCAATCGTCTTAACACAGAGCTTAACTGAAAGAATCGAATTCTTCTCATGTCAGCTTCTACACAAAACTCTCTATGTGCCAGTGTTCTATTTAACAATTTTCGGGTATAGCTAGAAAATTGTATCATTTTGTTTTGTGTTGACATGTACGAGATATTTTGCAAGACATATGCTACTAAATCAACAAGAACGAAAGATATTTTTGCTCGCTGTATAACAGAAACAGCTAATCTAATTTCACCTACCTCTGCTTGAATGAGCTGTTCAACGAGGTACTCCATATCTCCCCGGAACAGAAAGGATCTTGACGTGGCTGCGGTTCATGTAAAAGCTGTAAAGGTGTCGACTGTGTGTAAACTTCACATGTACATAGGGCTCTGATCTTTGAAGTACTATCTTTAAAAGAAATCTCAGAACGATCCATAACAAAGTATTATGACTTGTATCTGCTCCCTGCCATGTAAATACATCCACCATCTTACGCAGGGAGCCGAGTGTTGGTAGAGATGTCAAATTTCAGTTACTTACGCGTGGTGCAGTAGGCACGCATTTACTGCCGACCAATACACAGTCATTGAAGGGATACGTAAAACGCCCGGGTTCCCGGGTTCGATTCCAGGTGGGGTCAGGGATTTTCTCTGCCTTCTGATGACTGGGTGTTGTGTGACGTCCTTAGGTTAGTTAGGTTTAAGTAGTTCTAAGTTCTAGGAGACTGATGACCATAGATGTTAAGTCCCATAGTGCTCAGAGCCATTTGAACCATTTGATACGTAAAAGACCTGAAATTACTTACTGTAATTCACACATTCACATTAGTTCTTTGCTGGTGACATCAGCTGATTCCACAATCGTTTATGATGAGTGTGTTCTTCTTTTTCGAACCATTTAAGGTCACTTCTTACTGCTGTAATGCTGAGTTGACCGTAAGATACAATCTTTAATACACAGAAAAAACACACAGAATGCAAATCCGAGCTCGTGAGATGAATCAATGCTAAAATGAACTTTTTATTTCACTTACTGGGGTACAGTAGGAAGAGTAGCCGGCCGGAGTGGCCGTGCGGTTCTGGGCGCCACAGTCTGGAGCCGAGCGACCGCTACGGTCGCAGGTTCGAATCCTGCCTCAGGCATGGACGTGTGTGATGTCCTTAGGTTAGTTAGGTTTAATTAGTTCTAAGTTCTAGGCGACTGATGACCTCAGAAGTTAAGTCGCATAGTGCTCAGAGCCAGCCATAGCAAGAGTAAATATCGTTCATGATCTCTGTTCGTGTTGCCAACTTCCACTTGCCCTGAAGAAGATAATGCGTCTATACGTTAACAATTATCCTTAAATTTCCACCACTGCTAATTTAAATGAGAAGCCTTTGTTTCTTTTGTGATGTATTCGATTAACATACGTTCTTTTTCGCTTATTGATTCCTCTTATTCGTACAAGAGTTCTACCTCATTGTGGATGTCATTATTAACAGTCCTAAAGTTATGTACTCTAGCTTATTAGCTTATTTTGTGAGGTTTGGCAAGATGAATACTGTATATACCTACACATGTTGCGTATTATTCTGGAATCTATGCATGAGCCTGTGTATTGATGGATGTGAACTTCACATACAACGCAAAGCAATTGCCACTGAAGTTGCAATTTAGTAAATGTTCTTGAACAGAGTAAGTTGCCTTCACCTCGTAAGCAGTTGGCATAAGCCAACCCATTCCCTTCCTTAACTTTGCGTTCAGAATCTGTCTCCGGACTTAAAGTGTGATTCCTGCCTATATCCTAGAATTGGTTTGTGACTTTTCCTTTGTCGAAATCCTGACGAAGTACGTTAATGCAAGGATAGCAAGAACACATACTAAGTGTTCATTGATATTTATTATTCGGTGCACGTCTGTATATACTAATTCGTGTTAATCCTGGTACTGGATCTGCAAGTGTATTCCCAAATCTCGTATTTTGTGACCAATTTTCTTAGAGACAGAAAGAAAATTGAGCTGTAACAGGATCTGCAGTTAGTGGTCCGAGTGCCAAAGGGTACGTAGTTTCAAATGCAACGTGGTTCTCACTTTTACACAATTCAACTTATCTTTCCTTTAATTTAATTTTACTTCATTTAATTTATCGTCCTGCCCTGTCAGTGCCATGTAGTGCCCGTTATCGTTCCAAAAAATCTTAACTTGGAAACTATTAGAGATAGAGTAACGTGGTTTCCTGTAAAGCGTTTCTCAGTATTCAAACATTCTTACTGTTATGTTTGAATTTCAGTGTGTACCATCGTTAATCGCTCGTCAAACATCAGGACTACATTCGTTCTGCCCTTGTGCGGGTCATCATTGCAGTACCAACAGTTCTGATTTCTGCGCTGATTCGTGCACTAACGGTAGCTGTTCCACTGCCTGGCTGCTGTGTATTCGTGATCCTTGGCGTAACTGCACAAAAAGACGTAACAGCGGGAGAGTGTAGGACCATGTTATGCTGCCATGACCACACACCTAGCTCTCAGGAAATGTACCATTCACATCCAGCACATTCAAATTTCTATATGGGGTACACGATAATGTTGGGAGATGATGGAGAGCTGCTGATCTTCGAACTGTGTTAGCTGGTACTGTTCGAGCACGTCCAGATAATATTTTCTGTTGTAAATGTCTGTATGAAAAAAAAAATTACAAGAAAGGGCAGTGGAAAAAATGAGAGCTGCTAAACGTTTTTGAACAATCCATAATTGTGTGGGTCTTATAGTTTCCAAGTTATGTTTTTTTGATAGGGTAGGTGACTTTATGGGCATGCTCTATAGTATTCTCTCCGGTTTTACATACTCTGGACGCCAAGGATTGTAAAATGATTCAGCTAGATCTGACACAAACAACTGTGGAAGTATTTTACGTACTGCAGTCCTCATTCCTTAGAAACAAGCACCAGAGAAACCTTGTCTCAAGCAGTAAAGCGCAATAGGCATAATTTATCCAAAATCATCATCATTGGGTCCATAGTCCACTGACGCAAATACACTCACTGACACGTTTTTCTATCATTTCATATTGCACATCGTTAATACAAACGACGACAAAATCTTCGTCTATTAGGAGTGGATACTCTTGGAAGCTTACATCCTGTGGCTTCAAGAAAAATGAATGGGGGTGACCTATCTCTTGCACCTTATTTGTTCGTTGTAACCTAGAAGCAGATAACGTGTCTTATTCTGTGAAGTATCGCACGGAATAGAATTCTGTTTGCAGTGTTAACAGCCCGTACGTTTTTTCCTGTCTGGATGACTTACGACATTCTGATGACATATATTAGCAGGCATGTAACTGATTTTGCAGCTGCCATCTTCAGCCTAAACTACTTTGACACTTGCTGGAAACACACTTCCCAATTCGGTGCCTTTTGCGGTTTTGTGAAGTGTATTCCGTAACATTAAGAGACTTAACATTCCGTAGGATAAAATGCGAAAAATGTTTTACAGGTATCGGTAACGTTTGCCTTTTCTTTCTGCTGCGTCTAGTGATCTAATTCGTGGAAAAATCAAAGTTTAATCTGATCTAATTAGATCAACTCATCTGTTTCAGTGCAGAGTCAGACTGTAAGATCGGTCGGTGAATATTTTCTTTAGTTTGTCCATAATGGTTTTGAGAATACGCCTGTTATGGTAAAATCACGGATGTAAGAGTGATTTCTATTTGCAACTGAGGCTGACGTGTTACATGCTCAATTATCACAGTTGGTGACAGGGCTGTACAACGTTAAAAATACTTAAAAAATTCTTAAACCTATGGAAGTCACACTGTTTTGAGAATCATTTTTCCTGCCGTAACTAAGCAGTGGGGATTTATTGTACAACTTTCACGTTATTTTCTTGTATCATAACAGAATAGTCTCGATTTTTCTCGTTTACAAAAGTTCTATAAAAGGTCTTTACATTTTAGTTGTTTGAGGAAACGTTTCTCTCTCTACGTTACTGCTTAGGGGCCTGCATCATTATTAAGGCTCATGCTGAACATGATCCTGGCTAAAGACAGGGGGTAGACACGCATGTTTACATCCAACGTCACATCAACTAATGATTTTATAGGTTATGCCAAACAACAAGATGATGCAATAACGGGAACATTGTGTATTTCGTCATTGATACTATTTTGTAGATAAATATGAAGGGAAGGATCAGTAAAAGTTGACTGACGTAGATGAAGCTGAAAAGGAATTCAAAACGTCTGTAAATAAATATAACAAAAACAATGAAAATTTTGTTGCGATTTGTACGTACTAGGAACTGGCAGAAAGCGATTTGTCGATTCTATGACAAAACAGCTCAACAGTTTACCCGTAACTACAGAAGGGGACAGACAAATACCCTTACAGTGGAGAAAATGCTGTGAAAATCTATATAACATCCAATAAGGATATCGCCGGCCGTAGTGGCCGTGCGGTTCTAGGCGCTACAGTCTGGAGCCGAGCGACCACTACGGTCGCAGGTTCGAATCCTGCCTCGGGCATGGATGTGTGTGATGTCCTTAGGTTAGTTAGGTTTAATTAGTTCTAAGTTCTAGGCGACTGATGACCTCTGAAGTTAAGTCGCATAGTGCTCAGAGCCATTTGAACCAATAAGGATATCACCACACGTTCTTACGATGAACTTACACAGTAAAATAGCACAAAAAGGGAAAATAATTTCGCTAATTCTTGGTCGAGAGGAACATGGCAGAAACTAACTCATTACATAAAACACGTGAAAGTAAAAATCTTTTATGTGAAAGTTAGAGACCATTGAAAATAGAGTTAGTAAACTCTTTATCCTATCGTCTCACGTTACGGATATTTTTATCGGATGTACTGAGTTCAATTAGGGAATGGCTATCGACCATATGAATTAGAGGAAGTGGGAAGCGTTTATGGACGTCGTACCCCGTGAAAGTTGTCACATGTTTTCTGCACCATTTGTCATTATTACAGCAGATCTGCCCATATCAGTACCACAGTCATGATCGTCGTGCTATATACAGGAAAGGAATCATAGTTAAAGCCTGCAATACAACAAGGAAATTAGCACAGATATCGGATGGTGAGTTTGTTAATACATTAGCGTAGGTTTATTTAATGATTATTTAATTTCTGCAGGAATTACCAGTGTTAAGTGCACCTGCAAATCGATAATTGTAAGATGCTTTTCCGGGTACTGCTGTTTCGATAGAAATATCTACAACCACTGTGTTTAAAACATTGCTCTGAAGACAGAAATATTTTGTGGATCAAGTTTTTATCTTAAATCTTACTATTCTTAGAAGAATCATTTAGAAGAATGATAGAATATCTTCCACACTACACCGTACATAACCAATTATTATACTTGTCTTTTCACACTTTCCTTAGACTAATGGGATATATTTCCAGCGCAGCACCAATTGTGTAATCACTGCCTTTAACATATCTTGATATCAATATAATTAATTCGTCAACTTACTTTTATGTTCCTAAATCCGTTAGGTAGGTATGTTCATTTTAGTATACCAATGTGATGTCCTCATCCGTAGGAAAGTCACGATCTGTGACGTCTTCTGATACAAAGCAGGTAGAGGAAAATTATGATGGATGTTTAGCAATGTTTCGTGAGCTAATAAACGATTTCGGTTCTCAATGTTTAGGGGATGTTTGTTAGAAACCATCCCTCTTAAGACAGGTACTGTCCTCTAAGTTTCAGCCCACTATTTATCGGTAGCAGAGCAGCGCGGCTTGCGACATTACCATCACAGCGAGGAAGAATTAAACTTTCTTCTTGAGAGGCGACATACGTGCACCTTCAGTTTGAATCCGGAGCCTCTCCTGTTAAAATTTCGCTCTTAAATCTGAATAATATAAGTACATACAGCTGGCTGTTGCAGTGCTATTCGGATAGTGGAATGCAGCTCTTTCCGATATTGTATTTATAAGCATCCCCAAACACGAATGCCATCAACATCTGTAACGAGGAGTGATTACATACAAATAACAAAAGCTTGTCCCCTTTGTAAGCTCCTAGTACTCTCTTGTTTGTAGATCTTCGAGATTGCTGATTAAACAAAAAACGTATTCTATGTCGGACACAGAGGTGTAACGTTTTAGATTCGGGCCCAGCTACAATACCCGCTCCCTCTAAAATAAAATATAGAACCTATCATTAACTAACATAGCTTTAATTATGGCAGATACAACTATAAAATTTAATTCAAAGCGTTGTACAATCCCATCTCATATAAAGAATTGGCTATTCGTTCATTGTTTTCGAAGGATTAAAGAAATTTATTAACAGCGTTAAATGTTATTAAAAATTAAATTCATTATATTGACTGACACTCATGAATGAGCATATGCCTATGCTTCTGTCTGTAGTACCCACCTTGATCTCTATTGAAACTGGACCATGTGGCGCGTTTTCTGCGATGCGACGGTATTGATGGTCTTACTGAGGTAGCTGACTTTACTAAGTTTGTGTTTCGTCATAGAATTCCGCAGATTGTTCTTTATAAATCTGAGCTTAGAAAATCAACTTTGAGAAACAGGAACACGAATAGTTAAAAACAGGTAAAATCCAATCATAAATCTGGAACGCTGGCACATACCATTAATTATCTATTACCAGTAAATCTTTTTAGTCAGCGATAGAGGTTAATGATACTATTTTTTTATTTTTCAGAAAGTTTTTGAAACCTATTACCTGGTCTGGGAGTTCACTGGCTAAATCCCCCTCATACACATTTAGAAGAATTGCTTCATTGCTGATTTCTTTATTGGAAGATGAATTAAGAAAATTGGGAAAATAACTATTAGAAAATGGTTAACATTATGCATACACTCAAATATGCTCTTTTTCTGGGCTGCAGTTATGTCCAAATAGCTTTTACAAACAGTGACTGTGAAATACGTATTTTCATCCACTAGCCACTCGTCCTGACAATTCACCAAAATGTTTTTTTTTTTTTTTTTTTTTTTTCACGCTGGGAATCATTTTACTGTCAGATTTTTCTGAGAAGCCCTATTTCTTTGCCAAATACGTAAATGACTGCACTACTCCTTCAAAAATGTTTCGATAAATAATCAGCAGCATTCTGAACAAGAAAAAACGCTTTATCGAGGCCTACATTTTCCGAATGTAAAATCTGAGATGCCAAAATAGTACGTTCTGGAATCTTCGATTGCGGCACTGCCTGGAAATTTAATTCAAATTTCTGTAATTGGGTTTTCAAGACAAACGGTTGTTCCCTCTCTTCCGTGTACTATTATCAATATTTTTTTGAGAGAGGGAAGGGCTTTAGCAGACTGGTATATCCAAGATCAACGTACTGAGTAAAGCCTTTTTGAGGTAGAAAAAGACAATAAAAGTTTCCATCCTTTAATACTGTGACTGGAGAAAAGATACGTTTCTACTGTACCTTTGAAGCGCCCGAGATCTTGAACTTCACATGCAGCTTCGTTATGCGCTAGATTTACAGTTTGCGCTGCACAATGCACGTATTTCACAGTTCATTGTCTCTGTCCAGATCGAACACTTCTATACATATCTCACATATTGGCACAACCATCTTAGGCTTCAACGCGGCATTTAGGTAACAAGAGTCCTCTTTTCTTTTATTGCACTTAGTATTTCCTATTCTATTCCTAATGCGATTTGAGTATTTTATTTCACGAAAACCTAAAAGCTTTCATTTATTTTTACGTCAAAAGGCTTTCCAGTGACATCACGTGAAACTATAACGTATCTGAAACATTAGTTAATTAATTTCCTTTTGTACTGTGTTGCATCTGTAATAATAGAAAAGAATTGGACAACTTTAATGTCATTAATAATTTCTTTTTCAACTGCACGGGATAGTCGATCTTTTAACTCATCCTGAATTTCGGGGATAAGGTACCTTTTGTAGATTTTGGTTCGTTTATTAGATCACGTAGCACCGGATCGTACTTTGCCTCATAATTACTAAGACGTTTCCATTGTTCGATTTTCCAGTTTCCTCTGTAAATCCCCGAAAAACTGTGTTACTGAATGCCAGTGTAAGGTCACATTAACAGTACGCTCATCGATCTGTTTCCATATATTCTCACTTTTATTTACTTCCGAATCCATATTAAAGTCTTAGTATGAAAATAACGCATGCTTTGAAATGTGCGTTGCTAGTTTCATGCAGAAACTTTTGGTTCGCCGTCTCCAGTCTCGAAGATCTTCCCTCGATGCTGAATACTGTTTCTGTCCTTCGAAGAACCAACCCGATTTACAGTAAACAGTCATTTTTAGATAAATAACGCATCCATTCTCTCCAAATTCATGGTAATACCTACGTGAAATTTACGTAACGTTTAGTGGAGAAACGGTAATTTCCAAGAATGATTACCTATCGAAGTTGGAGAAGTCCAAGCGATACATATCGAAGTTGCGATAGTAAATCGATTATGGAGGTCTCGTGGAGCGCGTTATGATAAATTACTTGTGATCGTCATATGTATCAGTTTTGTGTTGTTTCTTCAGTTTCAGTAAATTACGTTCCGGCCATGATTGTTTGTGACATTTTCCCTTCATAACAAGTGTAATGAGTGGTGCTTCTCAAGTTTCGTATGCGGATTACCTCACATGGAGAACTCTCATCCCATGTATGAGCAGTGTAGAGAAATGTTTGACTTTTTCCCGGAAATATGGACTTCTTCCCGACGAAGTCACGAGAGACTGTACTGACTGTGGTGCTGCCAAGTCTGTGAAACTGCGTAAGAGGAGTGCGGACACAGAGATTCCATTGCAATTTCATTGCGGGCTTTGTGGAAAGCGAACCAGCATGAGGAAAAATACATGGTTCGAGTCCTCTAAATTATCGATTGAGACGAGCATAATTCTTGTGCTGGATTCGTGATTACACTCTGGAAGCCAGAGCATCAGAAACTGGGCTATCGGCGAATACCGTCTGTGATTACTTCGGATTTTGCCGAGAAGTGTGCTACGTCATAGTGACAAACGACATTGTGCCAATTGGTGGACCGCATAAAATAGTGGAAGTAGACGAGTCTCACATTGCTAGGCGAAAGAATCAGAGAGGGCGGCCTACTAAAAGTGAAGTAGATCGTATTTGCGTTTTTGGTGTCACAGAAAGGGGGTCACGCAAGCCGGCCAGAGTGACCGAGGGGTTCTAGGCGCTACAGTCTGGAACCGCACGACCGCTACGCTCGCAGGTTCGAATCCTGCCTCGGGCATGGATGTGTGTGATGTCTTTAGGCTAGTTAGGTTTTAGTAGTTCTAAGTTCTAGGGGACTGATGACCTCAGATGTTAAGTCCCATAGTGCTCAGAGCCATTTGGACCATTTGGGTCACGCAAGTGTTTCGTTGTCAGGGTATTGTCGCGAGACAAGGTGATTCTAGTGGGTCTTATAAAGCATTTCATACTGCCAGGAACAAAAGTCATCACCGACCGGTTTCAGTCATACCACAGTCACAAAGCTGAAGGGTTCGAGCACGAATTTGTGAACCACTCTGTCGAGTTTGTCTCTTCAGATGACGCCAGTGTCCATACCCAGAGCATAGAACGCCTGTGGAAGTCTGTCAAGTCAAACATAAAAAGAGAAGGCCGTCCAGGACAAAGGGACGAACTCTATTTATTCCAGTACCTATGCTTTCACAACTTGCGTCTCCACGGAAAAGTCGACCCATACGACAATCTGCCAATCTTCCTACGCGATATTGGCAGAGTATACCCCGGGTATGGCAAAAGACGATAACACCGACGGCGACTAAGGTAAGTCGTCTCCTTTCAATTTACCAGTGCTTTTCTAACGCTTTTCTTTTGTCGTTCTCTAGTGACAACTTGAAACATACTCGTAACGCGGGCCACGAGACCTCCACAATCGATTTACCATCGCAACTTCGATATGTATCGTTTGGAGCGTTCCTACTTCGATAGGCAATCATTCTTGGAAATTACCAGAAACACCTGTTTTTCTGGTTGGTATATTTGGGGAATGGGCCCTCTGGTTGATAAAGATTTTGTCTAACAAAGAACTTCTAGTTCCATCATATATACGATTATTACGTACTCTGCGTTAGGCCGAAGTGGCCGTGCGGTTAAAGGCGCTGCAGTCTGGAACCGCAAGACCGCTACGGTCGCAGGTTCGAATCCTGCCTCGGGCATGGATGTTTGTGATGTCCTTAGGTTAGTTAGGTTTAACTAGTTCTAAGTTCTAGGGGACTAATGACCTCAGCAGTTGAGTCCCATAGTGCTCAGAGCCATTTGAACTCTGCGTTATTAACAGGTCTAGTTATACTTATGGTGATTTTGTTAGAATCTTCTTTGTCGCTTTCACAATTGCCGTTATGACTTTTTTATTTCACAAGAGTATTCAGTTGTGACACTGCGAATTTTGTAAACGCTGAGCTAGCTCTACCACTAGGAGGAGAAAAAGAGTTGGCCAGGTGCGAGTGGGACTCGGGCACGGGGGGTTCCGTACAATCTTAATTATGTACACCGAGGTAACAAAAGTCTTGGGATAACGATATGCACATACACAGATTGCGCCAGTATACCGTAGCAAGGTATAAAAGGGTAGCAGAATGGCGGAGCTGTCATTTATACTCAGGTGTGATTCGTGCGAACATGTTTCCGACGTGATTATGGCTGCATGGCGGGAATTAATACTTGGAATGCTGAACGGTAGTTGGAGCTAGACGCATGGGACATTATGTTCCGGGAAAGCGTTAAGGAATTCAACATTGCAACATCCACAGTGTCAAGAGCATGCCGTGAATACCAGATTTCCAGCATTACCTCTCACCACAGACAGCGATGTGGCCTACGGCCTTCACTTAACGACCGAGAGCAGCAGCGTTTGCGTGGATAAATGTGAAACGTGTCTTACAGGAGGCAGGCGACCATTACTATAATAATGAGTAGTTCTTCATTCAGGCTGAGTGGGTCGCAATGGTAAAAGTAAAACATTGGGCAAAGACAAATCTGCGAATGTTTCTTTCACATATAGCTTGAAATACTTTATCTACAAGCAGTAATGGCCCCTGGATATCGGATGATGGTTAAATTTCGAAACGTGTTATATGGTTAATTAAGTCACGCCTTTCCTGATGTGTGACTTTTATCATTGCGACCCAGTCAGCCTGAATGCAGAACTACTGCTTGTGTTACTTTCAAGTTTGACGTCGGATAATAAATGACAAAAGGAATATTCTTTCATGTGATATCATTACAAATTCTCTGATTTCTTTCTTTTAGTTGTACTGTGAAACATTACCTGCAGCCGAATTTAATGATTGTAGGTCAACGGTAAGTTATTCAAATGTGTGTGAATTCCTAAGGGACCAAACTGCTTAGGTCATCGGTCCCTAGACTTACACACTACTTACACTAAATTATGCTAAGAACGACACACACTCCCATGCCGAGGGAGGGCTCGACCTCCGCCGTGAGGGGTCACGCAGTCCGTGACACGACGCGTCAAACCGCGGGAGCACTCCGCGCGGCCAACGGGAAGTACCCACAGATTTTAAAAAATGTTCAAATGTGTGTGAAATCTTATGGGACTTAACTGCTTAGGTCATCAGTCCCTAATCTAACACACTACTTATCCTAAATTATTCTAAGGACAAACACACACACACCCATGCCCGAGGGAGGACTCGAACCTCCGCCGGGACCACAGATCTTGATGAGTGAGTTTGCAAGTACCAAAGTATGTGACATAAATGACAATCCGTTGACTGCATTGACTTGGAAGCTACAGTGTTTTACGCCGCAAAAGAGCCGTAGGCCAACGGCCTTACCGCAGTGGTAACATCTGTTCCCGTCAGATCACCGACGTGAAGCGCTGTCGGGTTGGGCTAGCACTTGGATGGGTGACCGTTCATTCTGCCGAGCGCTGTTGCTGAGCTGGCTGCACTCAGCCCTTGCGAGGCAAACTGAGGAGCTACTTGATTGAGAAGTAGCGGCTCCAGTCTCGTAAACTGACATACGGGCGGGAGAGCGGTGTGCTGACCGCATGCCCCTTCACATCCGCATACAGTGTCGCCTGTGTATGAGGATGACACGGCGGACGGTCGGTACCGTTGGGCCTTCCTGGCCCGTTGGGCGGTGTTAACGAACCGTAGATTTTACTATGTGACATAGATTTCATCTTAATACGTGTAGCCCTTCCTATTACAGAGGGTTCTTAACAGATGGACGAACAGGCGGAAAATTGAAATGACGAAAAATTTTTCTCGTGTTCTACACTTAAAAAATATGGTTTTTGGATCTTTCCTTTTCTTCCACAGTCAAGATTCTAGAACAACGGCAAATAACCTGTAGATTTTGATAAGTGAGTTAGCAAGTATCAAAATACGTGACATAAATGTTCGTATGGTCTGACTGCATTGACTTACGTATTAGAAGCATTCGTTTTTTACAGTGCCAGGGTAACATACACCTCAATAATTGAAGTAAATTTCAACTTGATACGTGTACCCTTTCCTGAGAAATAGGGTACAGTCAAAGAGACGGAAAACAAGGCGATCCTATAAGGGTTACTTTTTAACCATCTGAGTCACGGAATCCTAAAAACTACTTATGTTCACTACTTTTTCTGTGTGTTTTACTAATTCCCGCATTTTCTTTCTTTCTTGTGTTCTACTTAGATTTTTGTACGTAGCTGTAAAAGTTTTCATTTTTCTATAAATGTACACTGACAAATATTAAGAAACATTAAACTTTAAACAGTTCAAGTCAACGTTGAAAAATATCACACCGCTTAACGGCACACCACTTATTCATTTCCGGCGAAGAGACTTGGCTGTTGACTGGTCGATTCTACACCACAACGTCTTATTGGATTACTGACACTGCTGTCGAATACAGGGGTGCCAGAGTTGAACGTTAGAAAAACGTGCACGATATCTCACGCACACTACACACCAAGGAAGAATAATTCTCTATTTAAAATTTGTTATTTTGGACACATTTTCATTGTTGTCATTGTTTTGTTATAAGTAATATGCTTCGCTCTTTCGTGACAAGCGAGGAATATTCTGGAAACCAAGTGTTACTTACACACTCTTGCAGCTGTGTCAGTGCTGACCGATTTTATGAAACTATACATTTTTCTGTATTTATTTCTGTATTTATTGTAATTTTTTATGTTCATTTCCAATCTTAATAATGCTAAGAATAATATTTTACTTACTCTCGTGCTGGGCTCTCCTGCACTGCAGGCTCTCAAGCTGCGCCCTGTCGGAAAGGAACTTCGACGGATTAGGCAACGGGCATTAGCCGCAGTTGGGTTTGTTTTCCCCGGTAACATGTTGACTAGTCAATTACTTTTCGCCTAGAAACACAACATTTCACAGATCTATATAGTAACGCCATACAGCCGTCCACCTCAAAGATACGTCTGACGGATACACCGACACCCATATGTCTCAGAAGCGAGCGAGACGGTCACTGTTCCTTGCTGTTTGAACAGTGCTTTCTGCACCCGGTACAGAGCTGCGAATTGTTTCACAACGGACCTCACACCTAAATATGCAAAAAGAATGCAGTAGACCACTGCAGCTGCTGTTGATGTGGTCTACATCTGGTGGCATGACGCCCATTAGTCTCCGTACACTAGCGTCCGTTCCATGGCACCGTTATCTTCAGTGGCTTATGATGGAGATCAATAAGGACGCATAGCATAATCAACAGACATCTTATTGATCGGAGAGTTTCTGAACAACAGAAACGAGATAACGAGACTTCTACAGTATTCGTTAGCCACGTAAGTCATTTCCTCGAAGTACTGATCCAAAATCATCTATTGAGAGATGTTTTTTCAGCTGTGACCTCGGAAGATCATAGAAACAGAATCTGATTACACTACTTGCCATTCAAACTGCTACACCACGAAGATGTCGTGCTACAGACGCGAAATTTAACCGACTGGAAGAAAATGCTGTGTTATGCAAATGATTAGCTTTTCACAGCATTCACACAAGGTTGGCGCCGGTGACGACACCTACAACGTGCTCACACGAGGAAAGTTTCCAACCGATTTCTCATACAAAAACAGCAGTTGACCGGCGTTGCCTGGTGAAACGTTGTTGTGATGCCTCGTGTAACGAGGAGAAATGCATACCATCACGTTTCCGACTTTGATAAAGGTCGGATTGTAGCCTATCGCGATTGCGGTTTATCTTATCGCGACATTGCTACTCGCGTTGTTCGAGATCCAATGCCTGTTAGCAGAATATGGAATCGGTGGGTTCAGGCGTGTAATACGGAACGCCGTGCTGGATCCCAACGGCCCCGTATCACTAGCAGTCGAGAGGACAGGCATCTTATACGCATGGCTGTAACGGATCGTGCAGCCACGTCTCGATCCCTGAGTCTACAGATGGGGACGTTTGCAAGACAACAACAATCTACATGAACAGTTCGACGACGTTTGCAGCAGCATGGACTGTAACTCGGAGACCATGGCTGCGGTTACCCTTGACGCTGCATCACAGACAGGAGCGCTTGCGATGGTATACTCAACGACGAACCTGGGTGCACGAATGGCAAAACGTCAGTTTTTCGGATGAATCCAGGTCCTGTTTACAGCATCATGATGGCGCATCAGTGTTTGGCGACATCGCGGTGAACGCACATTGGAAGAGTGTATTCGTCATTGCCATAATGGCGTATCATCCGGCATGATGGTATGGGGTGCCATTGGTTACACGTTTCGGTCACCTTTTGTTCGCACTGACGGCACTTGGAACAGTGGACGTTACATTTCAGATGTGTTACGACGCGTGGCTCTACCCTTCATTGGATCCCTGCGAAACCTTACATTTCAGCATCATAATGCACGACCGCATGTTGCAGGTCCTGTACAGGCCTTTCTGCATACAGAAAATGTTCGACAGCTGCCCTGGCCAGCACATTCTCCATATCTCTCACCGGAGAACGAACGCTCAACCACTGCTTCCTCTGCAGTCTTCTAGGACGACGAGTTTTCCCCAGTACATGTGCTGTATTACGACCCGTTCATTATGAATACTGTTTTTCTTTCACAACGATTTCGAAGTGTAATTAGAACTGTGACGAATTTTTTTTTCCATCAGTTGTGATATCCTGTGTTGGCTTCGCTCTGCCGGCCGAAGTGGCCGTGCGGTTAAAGGCGCTGCAGTCTGGAACCGCAAGACCGCTACGTCGCAGGTTCGAATCCTGCCTCGGGCATGGATGTTTGTGATGTCCTTAGGTTAGTTAGGTTTAACTAGTTCTAAGTTCTAGGGGACTAATAACCTCAGCAGTTGAGTCCCATAGTGCTCAGAGCCATTTGAGCCATTTGAGCTTCGCTTACATGGCTGTATGGCGGTTTTTGGGTAGGCGTCTGTAGTGTACTCTGACGCCAAACAACGACAGATATTATAAGCTCACAGGTAATGCACTTTTCAAACTCCTCTCGGTCCAACACCAGCATCTCGTCAGTTGAACATATTTCCAACCAAAAAGAATGAAGATAGTACCTTACACCATTGCCTTTTTCCTGCCAACGTGTAGGTGTAGGGTAGAGTTTGAGTGTGTGTGTCGCTAGTTTAAAATGGTATTGCGAAATTTTTTCCCAGCAGGATAAAACCAGTTTTATGGCATCGTCAGTTTTTGAGTTGTATTGCGATTTTAGCCTCCTTCTATCGTGCTGTGCATATAATTGTGTAAACAGACACTATCTTGATGATTAATTATTTAATTCATGACAGAAATAAATAAATTATACTAACCTAGCCATCCTTTCCTTTAAAGAGATTACACATTAGTTGTTGTATTTTCACTATTTGATTTAATGTACACCTTAGAATTTAATGTTATCAATAATATTGTTATTAAGTTTGATATATATGGTTTTATTCAACGTAGCTATATTTTAACGAAGACTTACAGCTTTAAGTAAAATCAATAAAGCTAATTTTAGGGAGCGTTGTGGAGATAAAGATGATGTTGGATCGAGTATTGAGAAAGATATGTTGAGAAGCTGATACATACGAGAGGAAACAGATGAAACAGTTGTACAAGACTATTGTGGGTAGGAGAATTGAACGTGTCGACGTCAGTAAACGTTCCTCAGTCACAGTGAGGATGTTTTCTTAGCAAAGGTCAGATTACGAGCCCCATAATAAGTTAATAACGATGTACACACCTATACACTTTAGGTTAAAAAAAATAAGCTCGCAAAAGAAATTTCAATCGTCTTACCGTTAATATTTGGCTGTGTTGACTAATGAGTTTGACGACCACTGTTCTAGGACAGGGCTTCCTCAAAATTTCCTTGAAGCGTGAATCCATTCGAGTTATTTCTTGCTGTGTGCACAGAATGTGCAGTGATAGGTATTTAGGAACTTGTTAACAGTGTAGCATTTGATTTTTACGTGGTATACTAATAAGTTATTTATAACTTCTGTACAATATGGCGTCTTGCACTTGGTCCAAACTGAATGGCACGCAGCTCGTGGTCTAGTGGCCAGCGTTGCTGCCTGTGGATCACGGGGTCCCAGGTTCGATTCCCGGCCGGGTTGGGGATTTTCTCTTCACGGAGACTGAGTGTTTGTGTTTTCCTCGTCATTTCATCATCATCATTCGCGACAGTGGCTAGACTGGACTGCGTGAAAGAACTGGAATGCGAAAAAAATTGGGACTTTGTACGGGCGCTGATGACCGTGCAGTTGAGCACCCCACAAACGAAACATTATCATCATCATCAAACTGAATGAAGCTGCACCGTTTCAGAGACATTGTTCTTGTATTCCAGAGAATGAACGCTCCAATCGCCATCTCGTCTTTAAATTACTCCTAAAGCCAGAATAATTCCTACTGCAAGGTTCTTCTCAAGTAGACCTGTAAATGTGCAAAAGCCTGTATATCTGTATTATGTTTTTTATTGTTCTGTACTGTAAGATCTTGATATTTGACATATCCTTGTGAGAATGATACACAGGCGAGTAAAACCACTTCTACTGCTGCTAATACCAGTGTTATGACTGCTGCAAGAACACAGACAAATAAAAGGGGTACATATTAAGACAAACGAGATAAGTAATGTCACAATAATATATATAAATTTTTGAAACTGGCTGAGCGAATGCACATATAGTATTGTTGTTCTGTGTTTTTCTTGGGTTTGTGCTATCATCTTTGAATTAGCCAACGACTCGTGGACCGGTGTTGATCATGAGTTTGTGCTATCATCTTTGATTTAGCCAACGCTCATTGCAATGCAAAGAAAAATAATACAATCTGATTGAATCAGACGGTGTCCTGTCGTCAGTATGAGAGCCATCAGCACACGTCTACTAACATAGCTGTTTTGGTATTGGTTTATGTGGTCTGTTGACTGACTAACTGCAGAGGCACGTGCTGTCCTTTCGATGAGCAGCTGTAACGTGCGTGTATTTATGCCTCCCGGATAACATTTAAAAGCTCCTGTCCAGAGAAAACAATCGAGTAACAATAATGGCACCTCTTACCATGAACATGACCAACTGGGTACTTTGCAGCGAAATTTGAAACAACCCATGTGAGACGTTGAGTTTCCAGGTTCATGATAATCCGCAACCCTGACAAATGAAGATCGTAAAACCGGACATAATGCCTCTTCATTGCAACACGACAATGCCTGTTGAGGAGAGCTGACGAACGTACATCTCTTCTCAGACCTTTTTGTGTGGGTGGGTGAGCTATTATCTGCAAAGATTCTGTTTTAATGGAAATCACTGTCTTCACGATGATATGCTGCTTATTAAGTCTATTAATTATTCGGCTTTAAAATTGGGGAAAAGTACCTCTACACCTGAGAGACATGCTTAAATTGGTGGCCTCCGAAACATCCTCCAAGTCGTAATTCAATTTTTGTTTCTCAAAAACTAAAGTTTTTTAATCACTTCTTTGCTTTAATTATTTCTATTTCATTCCACTTAGCCCTTTATTCTCTTCCCGGTATCGTATCTTAACGCTGGGTCACCTTGCTTGGTCACAGGTCGGAATAACCCGCCAGTTTGTTTTCACGGTTACAACAGAGCGTACTGTTTTGACCACAGCCTCGGCCCGACGTTGAACCACTGCACCAGTTTCTTAGTTTCTGTTCTGATGCAGGTTGGCTTCTATAGTACAAAAATCACGAAGTCAACAGAATTCGGTGATGTGCTGATTGCAAAAATGAAGGATTTTAATAAGAGTTCCACTTGAACGCACCCTAAAACTGCCATACATCTTTCAGACACTGCTGTTGTGATTCCAGTCTGACAGTCAACGTTGTTGAGCGGGAAATAGTCCAAATGAGATGGATTGGATCTGGTAGCATTGTGGTAAGAACTTACGCTATGGTCAACAGACAAACCCTTGCCGGGCGGAGGACTCGAATCTCCTATGGGGGGAGTCGTGGAGACCGTGAGAAGACGCCTCAGGCCGCGTGGCTACCCCGCGCGGCAGGATTGGTTCTGTTGGGGACTATATGAGGTATCGAATCTTATTTATTCATGATAATCTCAACACGACAAATGAAGATCGTAAATCCCAGCATACTGCCTGTAACATGACAATGCCCGCTGTTGAGCGCTGACGAATGTACATCTCCCTTCGAAAGAACTGCACGTTCGCCTTGAATGATATCCGTAGAACGTTTTTCGCATACGGTTGGTCGGGATCTTATTTGGTACAATCCTTCAGCAACAGAAAGTTATGCTTTGTGTATTCGGATATAAATTACAAATGCAAATGGCTCTAAGCACTATGAGACTTAACATCTGAGGTCATCAGTCCCCTAGACTTAGAACTACTTAAACCTAAGTAACCTAAGAACATCACACACATCCATGCCCGAGGCAGGATTCGAACCTGCGACCGTAGCAGCGGCGCGGTTCCGGACTGAAGCTCCTAGAACCACTCGGACACAGCGGCCGGTAAGAAATTACGTGTCAGATGATTTCCCAATAACGTAATCATGTATGATAAATAAAAATAAAACATTAAATTTTGAGGGCCTGAGTTTGGTATGGGATTATTTCATGCTACACGGATGTAGAATTCTGTAATCGTCATGTCACGTAACTAATTAGGACATAGAGTATCTGCCATAGCGCAGCAGTTATCACAAAAATTAGAAGTGTGTAGGTTGTAAGCTTGCTATATTTCATTACATCTGGCGAAAGAAACCTAATTCTGATTGATACAATAATCGCGGTCTACAGTACGATTTGTTGAGGAGTTCACGGTCTAATAAGTGCCACTGTTCATTAGCTACTAGATCTTGGACAGAGAGCAGAACAGATTGTGGGCAGGATGAAGTGTGAAGACCACTGACAGAAAAATAAGTCTGAGTTATTGGAGAGATGTGGTTTACGTAGATACCAGACAAGAAAGCTGTCGTTTTCCTTATGCCGCTCTCATATGAGACATAAGTGGGTGGCATTAGTTAAAGATATACGAAGGAAACAGTGACATTTTTAGAGTGATTCACATGTGTCTCCGCGGTACCACAAGCGGAAGGCAGTCGTATGACATCTCTCCCACGATCCCTTATTGGCTATTAAAAGAATTCAAGGCTATCCTGCTTCTTTGCCTGGGCGTTGTACTGTGCTTGAACTTGGCACTTGGGACTGTGCTGAAGCAACTGGATAAAGAACGCAAAAACCTTAAGGTGAAAAAAAAATTAAAAATAAAGTTTTTAAACTGTAGGATCCCACGTTAAGACTGTCAACAGAGATGGCACAGTCTGCTTAGCATCCATACATCACTAATCTGGATGTTAACATCCTGATTGTGTCCACTCGTAGAATTAATTGTGACTCCTAGTTATTTCAGACTACATGTCACCCAAACATGTAAAATAATGCAGACGTTATCTTATATAATGTATAGCTCTGCGCTTGGCTGTACTGATGTTACTATCTAATCGAGATATAAGATATTTTTTTCTACTCACAGTTACCTTCACTGCTCGAAATAAATGTCACTTATTCATTATTCAACACTTTTTCTTGAACATTCCACTACTAAAGATTAATTACTAAGTCAACTAGAATTCATGGTCGTTGGCCAAATCGTTAACACTACAGGCGGACTGTTGGACGTGGTACGCCGAATCTGTATGGTAGCGGGAGGTGGACATCAGGATTGTGAGGATAATCTGATAGAAATTCAGAAATAGACGGTCTGCAGATTCAAAACTAGAGTTTACTGTTCCGGGAGTGTGTCCTAAGCGGAACAGATGTGTTGCAGTCTGCGGCTACAGAGGCCTGTCGGTGTCAGACTGAGGGTATGCCGCCCGAAAAAATGGAGGTGCTGGGCAACACGTCCGGTCAGGAGGACAACTGGCAGGCAAGATGGCGATCCATTCTTCATTTTGACTACGGCATGATGGAACTTTCTTATTTCACTCTGTTTCTTTAATTCTTCTAGTTCTTGAAATTTCTTCTTATTCCACTCTCTTTTATTTCTCTTGCACACTCTGTTAGCTCTTCTCCTTAATTCTCGACATTGTTCCACAAAATATTAATGAATGCATGAGATCTTCATCAAACCCTGAAGGTCTTCCTGAACGTGGAGAGTCACTAAAGTCAAAACGTTCTTCCTTAAAACGAGAAAACTCTTTTGTTGCCGTGCTCTGTCCAACAGCATTATCCCCATACACGGTGCAATTGTATATAGGTGCCTCCACTGGTGTCACCCCTCTATTTAACTCGAAAAGAAGAATATGACAGAAATGTTCCGATTTCTCCTATGGCCCTCTATTTCCTATCACCCAGAGTTCCACTCAATATCTGCAAATTGCAATACGTAACAGAAACAGTGAATTGCAAATAAAAAATGACATTAGATAAATAAACTCACAGTAACCGAAATACCTCCATGCAAAGGAAAAACGCTACGAACTTATGCACAAAAATAATAATTGGGTTGCATGATTATTGTACAATAAGATATGTAACGCTTTTGTTACTCTTAAGGTGACGGCCAATTTCGACGAATTCTTGTACATAGTGACTATTTCAAGCTGGATCGAATTCTTAAGTTCTTCAAATTGCCCAGTAGCTACACTTCGTGTTTGTTTGGTAGCGGCCAGCAGGCTATCTTCAATGTGCAAAGAGTCGTACCTGCTGGTGTACAAGAGTCTCATGATGTTGAGTAGCAAGCGGCGTAGTTTGATGCACCGCCCTGTCTATCGATCAGCGTCGTCCTGATTGGGGGTTCCGAGTGCAGTTTTTCGTACAGCTCCGCCTGCGTTGAATCAGGCTCGGTTGACGCGATGGAGCGGCACTGCCTCGAAAACACTTCACCTTTGTCCCTGTTTGGTGACGGGTAGCTGCTTTACGTCCGACAGGAGATGCTCTGACTCCTTAATAAGGGTTTTAGAAGGATTCGTATGCTATTAGATGTTGGGTTATTTGATCCACGTCTACTTCTTTCCCTTTAGTGCAGGTTACTTGACTTCAGCGATTATTACTACGCGACAAGGGGGGGGGGGTAGGGAGGGATACAACAAATTGTCTTACCCTTCGCACATTGTACCCGACGATGAGGGGTAGCCCTGGAAGAGTGGAGCATCAGTAACACCAATAAACAAAGCGAACACAATACAGCACCTCATGACAGTCATCAGTGATGGCTGGTGAAGGTACAACACCTGAGGATGCCTTGGCAAGCTATCGCCAATTCATTGTGTTCGTTGGGGGCGCTGGGTAACGCAAGGCTGATCACATAAAATGTAATACGATAATGAATTGCTATGACACATGAAAATCCTGTCCTTCCCTCATCCGCAATGATTAACAGAATTCGGTAGAGGTTTTAACTCCAACAGGAGAGTTAAACTGAGGACGAATAAAAATATTAATTTTCACGAAATATTTCGTGTTTCAGGAATGACTATTCTAGTTTCTTGCTTTGAGGACGCTGTCAGGTTCGAATCTTTTAGGTGCGCCGATATTGTTCGCACTAGCAAATCGATCTTCATAAATTATATAGCAGGCAGGTCTGAGTAATTACTGTAATTCGTAGCGATCTCAGTGAGATAGCCGTAATAGTAGCTAAACAGACATCGTGCAGCCTAGTTACCCGCCTTCATGCAGTCAGCCCCACCCTCAATTCCACTGTAATACCTGTCAATAACGTACCAAAGGTATTAGGGGTACAAAATTAAAGAAGATTATGCAATATTGGAAGAAAAAGGAGTAATTATTCAGACTTGCATTGATACAAGCGTCTTAAGAGATCGCAGCTAAGAGGACAGAAGGTGAAGAGGGCAGTAACACGTGAAGTGCGTCAAACCAAAGACGGTTGTTGTTTTACAACCACAACATTTTCCAAACTGATTACTCCAGGCTTTACGCATTACGGCTTGAAAATTAGCAGTTGCCTGTGTGTTGTTAAGTGAATTAATTGAAGTGGTGATGGTTGTCACGCACTGGTGTGGCGTGTAAAGGACTCGAATAGTTGCTGAATCTTCTCAAGTTACACCATGTTCACAGTTAGAGTGATAGTAAGCGGAGTGAGTCCGAAAATGGTAGGACGTACAGCCCTGCAGCAGCGTGGCCCATTCACGTGGCCGGCAAGCGGCTGTCATGTGCGAGTGAGAGCATATATATACGCCATGCGAATGTATGACGAAGATAACGATGTTAATGACAGCTGCATGAGGGCATGTACACGCTGGTGGCATGCGCCTGCATTCAATTGCACTGAGGCTGCGAACCTGCAGTGTGCGCATGCGCGGATGCTCTTCACTCAGCACCAGACTTGAACGTGATATATGTGAATGACGATTAACAAATAGAAATAGAAATTATTATCCGCTTTTCGTGAATAAGAAATATTATTCGAAATATTATTCACTTACAAGAATAAAAACACTTATTCGTCGTTTGTGAAAAGTAAGTGTTAAGAATAATAGATAAACTTGAAATCCAACTACTTTTATAGCTCCACTTCTTTTTCATTTATTAAACAAGTGTATTTTTTGTTTTTTAATCAGTTTTTAGAACCATTTTTTAAAAGTCTCACAGAGACTGTATTCGATTTACGAAGGTTTACTGCTGTGATGCTAGAAAAAATATGTTCTACACATGTAACGCACTCCGGAATTCATCTTTGATCATGACATCGAAGTCAGCTCATAGACTTCTTCAGCAAAAATTCAGGTACCATCAGATCCGCTGTAGTTTTTCGGAAATAATTAGTTGTAGATCCACTTTAATTTCACTTCTCAAATCACATTCCAGAGAAAAATCTCCTTTTTATCTCATAACGCCTTTCGAAACTCGTGACCTGATTTCTTTCACATTTCTTTGAGTGTTATGTGTCTGAAGTTTGTTGCAATAGAGATGAACTACTTGTTTCTAATCGTCGGTAAGCCTTTGTTGAAGTAATTGCACCTGGTACAGAAGGACAAAAAGCGTCTTCCTGTCGTCTGTTGACACTTTCATGATACACAAGCTGCAAGCGTGCTACAGTATTTTGAACTGTTTTATACACTCGAACCCAGTATCTCTTCCGAAATTATTATATCACAAAGCTCTACGTAACTGCATAGACGGATGTCGGATCGAAAAATTATTAAACATTCTTAAACAAGCTCACTCAAAGTTAATCTTAAAACACTTTGGATGAAACTGGACGTTCAGCAGCATTCCATAAAACTTTTAGGAGACCTTGGGTTAAAAGTCTGGTGATGTCAATCATTAGAAACCACTGAATTCTTGCTTAGTTGACTCATTTTGTAGCACTGCAACCAGGAATTGCCCAATTATACAGTGGGGGACACGTATCCGATAGTGTTAGCACTCTAATAAAGGTTTTTAAGACTGAGAGTGTATGCTGGCTGCATCCTCATCGTCGCTGCTTACTTAGAGTTCTTGAACCATGTTAGCAGAGGGAGGGGGAAACGTATTGGCAAGTGCAGAGACAGATGAAGGTGCCAAGTCGGTAACGGCTGTAAAGCACTAGTCAGGCCGTCTGCAGCAGCCAATAAAAAACAAAAGTCGTGCATTGTAGCCAGCTGTCTCCGTGCTGCGAGTTTAGAGCAGGCGATCTCGTGGAGAACTTACGTGTCTGATCACAGCGTCCGCGCAGTTTTCGAAGCAGCCACACCTTCCTTGCATCCTGAAACACATTTCATGATGACTTTCGACAGGTTCTAGGACTTCCGGCGGGTTCTAGGACTTGTGCGAATTTCTAGTTCTGGAGGGAGTTATAATATGTCTTCAAACTTACAGCAATCTCATCCTGGCTCATTATTTTGTAAAACACAGCGTACATTTATTACGGCAACTGCAAATTCATCTCGAACTTCCATCACGCATTGAAATATTCTCCGTTCTCCATTTATTTGCCAGAGTGTATTTTATAAACCGCGTAGTGTGAGGAAGTCGGTTTTTAAGGGTTCTTTATTGTTTGATAAACTCATTCCTACATACGGACATTTAAATTTTCAGATATACCAGATGCCTCGTTTCCGACAATGACGAACGGCATCGGTGCTCACTTGTTTCACATGGGATTTTTCTCCGGAATTGGTAAATTTTTCCTAACGAAATTTTCGTGTAAAACTCATAGCATAGATATATATTAGTCTCTATATTTTCTGTATGCTCCAACTTACAACCAGCAGCGCATAAAGCAAGTAAAAGGACAGAAAAATATTTTTTTAATAATTACAGTAAAGCACATTTCTTATGAGAAAAAAGACGTAGATATTCGGCGTCCATCTCGCTCAGCTTATCAGTCACGACTGTCAGTTGTCTGACTAAATTGGCTGCTTAACATTATGGCTGCCCAGTGCGTTATGGTCCAAACTGCTGCGGCCGTCCGCCTACAAGCGTGTTAATGTTTCATTTGTTAGGCTGTAAATCAAGTAAAGCTGTGCTCAACAGCACTACACAGCACTGCGTATGGTCGTATGCACCTGACTTCCTCCCGTCTCTGAACAGACGTATACGCCCAGTTAGAAGGGGATCTGCATTTCAACACATACTCCGAAACACGGTGCAACTTGACTTGGCATTGTTGTCATTACTATAGCTAAAAGCAGCTATAAGAACAGAGAAAATCATAGGATCAATCTGGCACCGAATCCTAAACCAGGGCTTAACAACTGGCCGGTTTTGAGCACGAGTACTCGCGTCTGCTCAGGCACCTGCTCGCGAGCAGCTGCAAGGTCGGCGAGTGGGTAGGGAGGGGAAGGAGGGGAAATGCGCGCGCACGTTGGAATACGGCCGCAGCGTGCCTATTGAATTCGCGCCGACTGTGTAACGTTTAAAGTACTACGATCAGCTCGTAACAGTCACTTCGCTGGTTAAGAATCATGTGAAGTCGCCGTTGTGTAACCCCAACCATGCTTTCGCAGTTCAACCCCCATTGGGAGGAATTGTATCTGTTTACTGAAAAAGATGGTGTTGCAAAATGATTAGTATGTCACAAAACGCTGAATTCTTTTACGAAATTTAATTTGCAGCGACATTATATGTCGTACCACGCGAAAGACTACGGACGTGGAAAATGTGATTGACCAGATCGTGCACAGGAAGTTATTAAACTTAAAAGGAAGCTATCCGAAGAAGATCTGGACGACGAAGAAAAATCAACTGAGGCAGCTCTCAGAGTGGGTTACAAAATTGCTTTGCTTTTAGCAAAATCCCTGCGCCCCTTAACTGATGGCGATTTAATAAAAGAATGTTTGGTAGCTGCAGCGGAACATTTGTGTCCATCTCAAGTTGAACAGTTTCTGATTGTGGCATTATCTAACATGACCATTATGCGTCGCATGCAGGACATAGCAGACGACGTCCAGAGCCAGTTTGCAAATATCTGTAAAGATTTTATGGCGTATTCTGTAGCTCTGGACGAAAGTGTTGATATCACTGGAACAGCGCAGCTTGCCATATTTATTAGAGGTGTTAATAGAGATCTTCAGGTGAGGGAGGAGCTCCTCGATGTAGTAGCCATGAAGAACACTACAACCGGAGGTGATATTTTAAGTAGTGTTGAAGAAAAGTGTTGAAAATATAGGATTGTCGTGGAATTCTTTAGTTTCAGTGTCTACAGATGGTAGAGGCATACACTAAGCAAATAAAATTATGAGGCACGTGTACATTCTCCTTTATTTGTTTCATTTGTTGCAGTAATAATTCGTGAATGATATCCCTGCAGGTGGCCGCGGATATACATCGACTGGCGGCAGCTGTTGTGTACCCCACGTGACTCTCCCCACTCTCCGCTCTGGTCCCGTAGTGGGGGCAGCGTGCTCGCGCTGCTCCGTGCTCGCGCCTTGCTGCTCACAGCTTGCTCCACGAGCACGTATGTTGTGAAGCCCTGTCCTAAACCTATATCTGGTAGCCTTGAGCTTAAGCTACTGAGTCGCAAAGGCACGTTTATGGACTATCTATCAATAAGTTATTTATAAAACAGAAACTTCACTGAGCCAAGGGAAAAAATACTAATTCCGTACAAGAAGTAAAAAAGGAAAATACTATATTGATAAAATATCGACATATATCGGCGATATTTTTAGCACGACATATCGATATCAAAACGGCAATATCGAGTGCCAATATTTTTATTTTATATTTTTTTCGACAATTTTCGGAAAATAGTTGTAGTAGGACATAATTTTACATTCACTGTATGAAGGAGTCCTACTACTTTTTGAGTTTTCATCATGTCCAATCTTTCTCTTTGCTCTGTGTGAAGCAAATACATGTGGCACAAAAGAGGACCTCCGATTGCATTGATGGGTGACGATGTGAATGGCTTAATAAGATGTCCGATGTGAAGAAACAGCACACCAGTTGCGTTAAAAACAATTTTTGACGCCACTAGCGTGCTGTTTCTTCACATAGACATTCTTTAAAAACAGCTGCTGCAAATGATGAAGAAAAATCTGAATGACAAGGTTGGTCGTTTCGGTGGACGAAAACGTCTCAGGGGACCTCCTGACGTAATCGGCACTACCAACAGAATCTGCAACGTTTGGTTTCAGAACGCAATTTTTACACCAGAACTACAAGGTCGGTGGCATTTGTAGAAATATAAAAACAGGGAAGTCGATTCGAAGTATTCCAGAGGAATCCGATATGTGCCAGAACCGAACGATGGATGCATCACACACTTTTTATTTTGCCACTTACATGCAGTAACGACCGTTAGCAAAGTGGTTATCGCCAATCGTGAACGGGCTCGTTTTCCTTCCAAGTCTTGCTCAAAGGGGGATAGGCAGGCTGCTAGCTTGATTTACAGAATGTCTAATAATAAATCAATACTTAAATATGCAGCTCTAAAACCGACAGTGTATTTACAGTGTGCAGCTGATATTTTTTACAGGCCGATGTATCGTTAAATTGATAATTTTTTCGATACGGTGGGAGCCGATAGTGAATTTTTTCAAATATTGATATAACGAATTCCCGATATTAAAAAAAATCTACAGAACTAGAAAATATAGTGGAACTATATATTATTCGTTATTTAATTTACACATAATTTATTGACGAATAAATTTTTTTGAATGATCTACTAATTCGAGAAAGTATACAGACAGAAATCTATTCGAATAATAACCATCTCCTTTTACAACTACACCTTACACTTCCTCTCTCGTTTTGCTCATATTATCAAATGTAACGAGTTCTACTAGTTGACTTGCTCGATTTAGTTATGTAAACCTACAGTGTAGTTGAATTGAAATTACTTTGTTAATTATAAACGAAGTTGGCAATTATACTCTGTTGTCACACTCTCAAAGTAAATCTTTTTAATTTGTTCTATTAAAAATTGTCTGAATGTCTGTGTCATTTTAGCAGGTGACTGTAAGTGATTGAAAGTAAATACATCTATTATTTCATGGAAACAAACAATTCCACAATTTGACATCAGTTATTGAGTTTCTTGAGTAGTAGAGGAAAGCAGCACACTGACAGGTAATGTTTTTATAGACCAAGATAAATTTAATGAAGTAGAAACTGTTACTGTTGAGAAAGGTCTCTCTGATCGCGATGCACAGCTAGTTACCGTATATGACATAGCTCCATACAGTAATGCAAAACAGTACTTCAAAATAATGCATTCGATTCACAATTTAAGAATTGCAAATTTGTGGTCAAGCTTGCAACAGAGTGGGATGAGTTGTACAGGAAACCTCATGCTAATTTAAAATTTAACCTGTTTCACGATAGCTTTGAGAATATATTGTAAAACAGTTTCCTTATAAAACCGTGAAACATAATAGTAGGAGCCATCTAAAAATCTGTGGCTTACTATAGAGAAAAAAATATCTTGTAAACAGAAAAGGAAAATGTATCTTATAACTAGAAGGAATCGTCAAACAGTGTAAAAACTACAGCAGTGTACTGAGAACATTTATTGAAAAGTCTAGAAGTATGTGCTTTATATTTGAGATTAGCACCACTGATACTAAAATCACAACAGGTTGGAATATTGTTAAAAAAAAGAAACAGGCTAACTGAGAGCACAGAAGACTGTATTTCTATCAGACTCAATGAAAAGTTTGTTAACAATAAGTCAGAAGTAGAAAAATTTTTAATAATCATCAAGTGTTGTGGAAGAAATAGGATCCAGCTGTTCATTAGAAAATGCTAGGCTGTATATGGAAGATGCAATACCTATGCAATTTGATAAAACTGAAACACAGCCCACCTGTCTCACTGAAATTGGCAAAATAATAAATTGACTCACGGGGATCTGATGGCATTTCCAAAAGAGTACTAAAAGCTTGTTCACAACATATAAGTAGGATTCTCACCCACATATGAAGAACTCACTGAAACAGGGCACTTTTTCAGAAAGACTAACGCATGCTCTTGTAAAACCATTGCACAAAAATGGGGATAGGTCTTATGCTAACAGATACCACCCAATCTCATTTCTGAGAGCTTTAGCCAATCTTCTTGAAAATATTTTCTATTCAAGACTAGCTTTACATGTAAGTGAAAATGAAGTACTAAGAAATTTCAATTTGGTTTTCAGGAAACAGGAAATGCTATATATGCTTCAACTGATCAAATATTAAATGATCCGAATAAGCAAACATCACTCATTGGGATATTTTTTGACCTCTCAAACTGTGTAAATCATGAAATTCTTCTAGATAAGCTTAAGTAATGTGGTATGAGTGGGGCAGTGCAAAAGTGGTTTAATTCAAATTTAATCTGGAAAATGCAGAAGGCTGAAATTAACAGCACAGATAGTCTGGAAAAATCAGCATATTCCTCTAACCAGGGAGGTATCAAGAATGGTGTCCCACAGAATTCAGTCTTGCGTCCCCTGTTGTTCTTAATTATACTAATGACTTGGCCCTCTATATTCATGAAGAAGCAAAGCTAGTTCTTTCTGCTGATCGTACTAGCAATCACAAGCAATAAACAAAAATTAGCTGAGGAAATTGTGAATAATGTCTTTCAGAAAATTATGAAATGGTCCTCTGCAAATGGACTCTCACTAAATTTTGAGAAAACACAGTATGTACAGTTCTGTAAGTAAATGTCATAACACCACTGGTAAATATAAACTTTGAAGAAAAGTCTGTTGCACAAAAGCATATAATCAGAACAAGGGCTGGAGCCCACCCAAGATCATGTTGTAGAAATTTATTTAAGGATCTAGGGATATTCACAGCACCTTCACAATTCGTATATTCACTTACGAAATTTGTTATTAACAACCCAACCCTAATCAAAAGTAATATCAAAGTGCACAGCTACAACACTAGAAGGAAGTATGATATTCACTATTCTGGGTTAAATCTGACTTTTGCATAGAAAGGGGTGAATTACGTTGTCACAAAAGTGTTTGGTGATATACCAAATAACATTAAAACGTTGAAAGATAGCCAAGCAGCATTTAAAAATTTCTGAATAAGAGCTCCTTCTACTCGGTAGTTGCATTTTTAGATATGACATAGTAATCGTAAAAAAAAAGTCATGTAAAGGAACCTTATGTTAAAGTGACACATTCCACATCATTAGGAAATGTCGTTTTCATAATCTATGGAACAAGTATTAATGTAACGTAACAAATGAAACAATGACCTTCAATAACATTTTATTTTCGGTTATCACATTAATTCTCGTTATACTGTGGTAACAGTTGCTGAATATCAGGTATAAAGCACACACGTTCTCCATAGAAAATATGGAAAATCGGCAGCTAAGAGGAAATTCTAATTCTAAATGCATCCGAACGCTTGACAGGCTCATTAATGCCGGTACATTGTGTCGACACTATATAGGCAGAGTCTGTATTTCCTTACCCGCATGATATGGCCACCCGGCTTTTGCTCCTTATCTGTCACTCTGTGAGTGAGCGCCGCGTCGTACTGAGTGAGTGAACTGCCAGCCACGAGCTTCCGCGTGCGTGTGCGTAGCGAGTGATGAGACAAGCACCACTCACGCGGACTCGCCCTGCAGATGCAGTGCCTTACAGGAGGGGCACGAGGCGTTGTATTGTTTTGCATGTTTATAGAACTCAGTTGGCATTCACGTGGATATGACATAACGTGACGTTCGAAGTGGTTTGTTTGACGATAGAGGTGATCAGTCACCGAAATCGACCGGAAACCGACAGGAAAAAATTGAAAAACTTGCATACCGAAGCACAGAATCGAATAAGAGCATCGTCAATCTCATGCAACAAAATGGTGAAGCTTACAGCAGCAAATAAAATATTCTCAGTCTGTTGTCAAACTGTCTCATAAATACACAGAGAGAAGAAGGTGACCAGAAGTTCAAATAGGTGTGTGAGCATAAATGTAATAGGTGTTACATTAAATCATGTAATTAATGCTCGGGAAACCTCTTGAAGCAGCTGAGTTTAGAACTTTGTTTTCGTTGGTACAGACATAGTGACAATTTATAGTTCTGGGGATTCATTGAGGCTCAAATGAGCTTTTTTTACGGTTAATGAAAAATTTAGAGAAGTGTCCATAAAGTGTGCTGTGTGTTACCCATTTTCATTTTGATACTGCCTCACAGCATTGAATTTTTTATAAAGACATGTATATATTGACAAAGTTAAGGGTAATTTCAAGTTATTCACTTGGAGTTCTTTGGAAAGAATGCATTAAGCTTATTGCAGAAGTCTGTAAATGGTTGTGCCCGACTTTGTATTTGAATGTTTGGAAATGTGGCACGCAGGTTGATTGGAGCATGTTCACTGCAAACGATCGTGAAGTCAATGATAGGAGGCTAGTAGAACTTCTTCCAGCCCTTGTTACTATGATGGGGTGAACCTGACGGTCAGTGCATAATCGAATGGTGTCACGTAGCGTGTGAATTTAGAGAAGTCTGCAATATTCGTAATACGTCGTGCGTAACGCTGCGTAAGGTAGGAAGACATGACGTAGATGTGCAGCTGAGTGCTGCTCTGCGCACTCCTGCGCTGGTATGAAGCACTGTGTGCTAGAACACTGCTCATGTGCGTTAAAGTAACCCTTACACGTAGCTAAATGACGGACTAAAGAAAAGGGATAATTATCCAATACAATAGTGGTAGAAAGGACGTGGATGATGACAGAAGTGTGGTAATCGAGATGTAGAGAACTTCCCTGATATGTTGCTGTCATCTGACCATGTCTCCGTTCGCTTTCAGCACGTTAGGAAAAAATTCGGCCCACCCAGGCACTTAGATCCTGAGCGAGAGAACTTGCTGCATGTGAGGGAACTTGACACAGACGTTTAGAGACAAACGTCTGACGGAGACCCTTTCAAAGGAAAGGGCAGCTGGTTATCTTCATCCGTGCAGCTCCGCGTTTTGGGGCCCGCCAATACAAACAGCAGATGGGCTCACATAGGGGAAGAACGTTGGATGGTGCAACTAGCTAAGTCACAATGATGGCGGCATTGATCTGGTGAAGTCTCTCTGAGTTCACGAATTTGTTTTGTCAGATCGGAGTTGAACGTTAATTACGGACATTTTAATTCCGTTATGTGGCGGCCTTACAGCGTCGCTCAGTTCAGAGCCTGTGGCGCAGTGCACACACATATCACGCATGGGTATGTGCGATGTCAGCAGAGCTGTATAACACGCTTTTGATCACATGGCTGTAGCGATGGCTCTCTGGTGCGCCTTCGCTCGACAGTAAGAACATTCAATCTTTGAAAATACTACGGTTAGGGACAATCATTCATACTGGTTCACTGTAGTAAACGAGAATCGCGTATGAAGCCCTTCAGGACAATTGTGCATGAAAGCATGAAATCAATATACAATAAATTAGAAAATTAATATATGACGGTAGTTGCACCATCACTAATGTGTGGCACCTAATGTTCTTCAGGTTCCTCAGTGCTTATCAAGTGGGCATCCACACTGAATTATTTGTTTTTGTTGGTTACTCGTAAGAAATATTCCAGTCAGGATCTCGATTTGGAAATGACCAGCCTTCACCAGTAAACAGGACTTATCTTAATATCCAATGGCGAATACAGTAAATACACACGAAGTTTAGATATCACCATAACTTCTGCTTGAGGGATTTGTGGGCCATCGGCAATTTTATGCAAAGTCCGGTAAACACACATAACAGGTCAGACCACGTTAATGAATACAGTAGCGGCATATTGCTAACGTATAGACTTCCGTTATTTATTCCTGCAACCTTTATATCTTACTCTGTACCCTAACAAGATCAGGCCGGCCGTTGTGACCGAGCGGTTCTAAGCGCTTCAGTCTGGAACCGCGCGACCGCTCCGGTCGTAGGTTCGAATCCTGCCTCGGGCATGGATGGGTATGATGTCCTTAGGTTTGTTAGGTATAAGTAATTGTAAGTTCTAGGGCACTGATGACGTCAGATGTTAAGTCCCATAGTGATCAGAGCCATTTAAACTAGTTCAAAGGAATGCTGTCACTCTGTGCAAGGCTTAGTATTCATACTTGAACTACAAGTAATAGCCCTTCACTTCTTTGGTTGTCTGTAATAAGTGTGTTAACTGATTAACGAAATAAACAGCTCACTTAGTGTGGTGTTGTCTTCTCAATATACTAGTACTGTTGGGTCAGATTTACAACTAAATATATAAGTAGCTTTTTCCAAGTAGGCAATAAGCTGTTTTGTAAAATGTCTTCTAGTACATAACATGAGCAAGTGAACAATATGAAAATGTACCCTTCTGCTACTTTAAAATAATTTTATGTACAACTAGTATTTCATAGTAGCTTTCTTACTTTGCTCTGAAAACTGAAAGAGAAAAAAAAGAACTTCAGTCAAGCCTTATTCAAGAGATCTTCAACTTTTATACACCTGTCTTCCTTATTGGCATAAAATATTAGTGTATACAGTTAATTTTTACTTGTTGACCATCTACACTACTGGCCATTAGAAATTGCTACACCACGAAGATGACGTGCTACAGACGCGAAATTTAACCCACAGGAAGAAGATGCTGTGATATGCAAATGATTAGCTTTTCAGAGCATTCAAACAAGGCTGGCGCCGTTAGCGACACCTACAACGTGCTGACGTGAGGAAAGTTTCCAACCGATTTCTCATACAAGAACAGCAGGTGACCGGCGTTGCCTGGTGAAACGTTGTTGTGATGCCTCGTGTAAGGAGGAGAAATGCGTACCATCACGTTTCTGACTTTGATAAAGGTCGGATTGTAGCCAATTACGATTGCGGTTTATCATATCGCGACATTTCTGCTCGCATTGGTCGAGATCCAATGAATGTTAGCAGCATATGGAATCGGTGGGTTCAGGAGGGTAATACGGAACACCGTGCTGCATCCCAATGGCCTCGTATCACTAGCAGTTGAGATGACAGGCATCTTATCCGCATGGCTGTAACGGATCGTGCAGCCACGTCTCAATCCCTGAGTCAACAGGTGGGGACGTTTGCAAGACAACAACCATCTGCACGAACAGTTCGACGACGTTTGCAGCAGCATGGACTATCAGATCGGAGACCATGGCTGCGGTTACCCTTGACGTTGCATCACAGACAGGAGCGCCTGCGATGGTGTACTCAACGACGTACCTGGGTGCAAGAAAGGCAAAACGTCATTTTTTCGGATGAATCCAGGTTCTGTTTACAGCATCATGATGGTCGGATCTGTGTTTGGCGACATCGCAGTGAACGCACATTGGTAGCGTGTATTCGTCATCGCCAGACTGGCGTATCACCCGGCGTGATGGTATGGAGTGCCATTGGTTACACGTCTTGGTCACCTCTTGTTCGCACTGACGGCACTTTGAATAGTGGACGTTACATTTCAGATGTGTTATGACCCTTGCTCTACCGTTCATTCGATCCCTGCGAAACCCTACATTTCATCAGGACAATGCACGACCGCATGTTGGAGGTCCTGTACGGGCCTTTCTGGATACAGAAAATGTTCGACTGCTGCCCTGGCCAGCACATTCTCCAGATCTCTCAGAAATTGAAAACGTCTGGTCAATGGTGGCCGAGCAACTGGCTCGTCACAATACGCCAGTCACTACTCTTGATGACTCAATGCCCAGGTGTATGAAGGCTGTTATTAGGTCAAGAGGTGGTTGTTGTGGGTATTGATTTCTCAGGATCTATGCACCCAAATTGCTTGAAAATGTAATCACACGTCAGTTCTAGTACAATATATTTGTCCAATGAATACCCGTTTATCATCTGCATTACTTTTTGGTGTAGCAGTTGTAATGGCCAGTAGTGTAACTACAACTGGATGAAACACAATTTTCGTGCCATATGAATTTCGTCCTTATTCTCGGCAAGGCATCATTGGTGGTCTTGAATATGTACGTATTTTTACTATTTGGTTTACATTTTGGAACAATGTATATATAGGTAATAAACACATCTGGAGGTTGGTTTTTCTAAGGCGTAGTAATCTTTTAAATTCTATTTATAGGCTCTGTGGATAATTTCTACACGTTGTCTCTTAATTCCATTTTTTGCGCTCTTCGTCTTCTTATAATTGCCATTTGGGTTTTTGGTTTCCACACTTCACAGCACTAGGAACTAGAAACTTGTTTTGATGTTGTTTTTTTTTTTTTTTTGTTTGTGTTGCCAGCATGTAGATGTTATTGACAAAGATCGAATGTTATTGCCAACTTCTGAGTGTACTTTTTTTTTTAAATATTCGTGATCTGATTGTATATGCATGTGTGTGTGTGTGTGTGTGTGTGTGTGTGTGTGCGGGAGTAGCTGGATTGGGGGACCAGAAGGCTGGAGAGGGAGAAAGAGAGAGAGAGAGAGAGGTATGTATTTGTTTTAATGCAGCTGCTTGTACAAGAGGGATAATTTTTATCCTATCATTTCTTTAATAGGTGTAACAGAGAGTGTGTATTGATGTGTGTTTGCTCATGTATCATATGTTTGGTTTCAGCTATGGCTTTTTGGATGTGGGAGTTTTCATACATTTGTGTAAGATGTTTGTCATCGTTCTTTATTCTCATTTATTTTCATATCTTGTTTCACGTTTGTAGGATAGTGATTATAGGGTTTTGAGTCTTCTGCAAATGTGGAATGATTAGTTTTGTACTTCCAACACCTGATACATTCTTTGTATCACGTTTTAATATTCCTGCATGTATACTGCATCACGACTTTGACATTCAACTTTGTACATTCCTGATTCCAGGAAGTTATCCCTCTTGGCGTTTGGTTGTCTTATGTTTTACTGAAGGGTTTGCACAGTTTTATATTTTATTTGGAAGCATTGTTTCTTTAGTATGTTTGCCACTCTGTGTGTTAATTTATGTGTGTAAGTCATAGTGTACCATCTGCTACTTTTCTGTCTGATATCATTGGTTTGTGGTGCGTGGGTTTGTGAATTTTCAGCTTGCGACTTATCTTGTATTTTGGAAAGTTTTTTTTTTTTTTATTGAGTCTGTGTACTATATGTACCTCATACCCATCGTTCTTAGCTATTTGTATGATTATACTCATTTCTTTTCCATAGTTTCTCTTGTTGAATGGGAACCTTTTTGATCTATCTAACATATGTCTTAGTGTAGCAAGTTTCTCGTTGTGGGGATAGTTTTCTGAAGTTTTTAAATGTATATCTGCCATTTTATTTCATTTTTGTTAAGTTAAGAAAATTTATTTGATTTTCTTTTCCTCTCTAAGTGTGAGTTTTATATTCTGATGAGCTTTGTTGATTTCAGAGTGGGGTTCATCTATTTTTTCATTTGACTCCTCTATCAGACAAATAATGTCATCCACATATTTTTTTATCTGTACCAATATAGGATTTTAATTGTTTTTAGTGGTTATCTTTTCAGACATCTGGTTTTCCACATGACTGATAAAAATATTGGCTAAGGTTCCTGATTTTGGAGATCCCGTGGGTAGTTCATTACTTTGCAGATAATATCCACTCTTGGACTGGAGGTAGTTTCGTTCGGTTGTCAGTCTGGAGAATTTTGTTAATTCTTTTATTGCTTCTGTATTGAGGTAGTTGTGAGATGCGAGATTTTGTTCTATGATTTCTTTTGTTTCAGTGATAGAGATGGAAGTATGCATTTCTTCTATGTCTAATGAAATCAGTGATGTGTATGGTACCTGTACATTCCAGATTTGTTCTGTTAGGATTCCTGTGTTTATCACTGTTTTGTTGATATCTATTTTATGGTGTTTTGTTATTAACTTTTGGAGATGTTTGCCTATGTGGTATGTTGGGTCTTTCCTGAAGTTAATAACAGCTCTCATTGGTGTACCGTCTTCATGTATCTCTTGTTGGGTGTGTAGTGTTGGTGCTGCCATACCACTGAAGATGTCTTACAGAGAATGAAGGCAATACGCGTATGGCAAGAAATTGTCTTTTACTTACGCCAAAACGTTTCTCCCTTTTATTTGTTTAAAATATTTGTCTTCTTATGAAGCTGAATTTGAGTAATCACTCAAGAGGCACTTCATTAAGTTGTAATATCCATGTCTATATTTCATTCAGAATAATACTGACGACAGCATTGTGTGTGAAATGTGAATGAACATTCTCGCGATATTAATAAAAAAAGGACTTCATCGTTAATAAAATAATAAATAATTATTGTCCATGACATAATTTAATATTTTGTAAGAAATTATATCTCAGACAATACCCAAGGAAAAGGATAATGAAAATCTCAATCTTTTGTTATGTATGATTCTTCAAGAATAATCCTCCTTGTTTGAACTGTTGTACTGATGGGATTGGTGTCTTGTAACACAGAGGTCTATTAAAAACTGTATTATGTTGCTAATTTAATAATTAAAAAACAGAGTTTATGTGTCACTGAAATGAATCTTCTTTGCCTGGAGTTTTATTTCATTGTGATTCTTATCCTACTTAAATGTTAAGTTTTCTGATCAGCTAAAAAGGAGCGCAGCCAGTAGCGCTATTGATCTACAGCGCGATTTATTGGTAACTGCTGAATAATAAGCGATTAACATTGAGAACTATTTTCAAATGTTAATGCATATAGTGAAGGTACAAGAAGATTTAACATATATTATTTGTTAGTAATAAAACAGGGGTTGAAGCAGAATCGGTAACTGATTGTCTTATGTTAGTCGCCATCTTAGTGATCTCATAATTGCGATAATAACTGTGTATGGTGATCCAGAACCCACTCTGAGGTACTAAATTCCTGTTAGACTGTGAATAAACTCTAAATATAGTGAACTTATATGAATTCAAACAGCATCTTACGTGATACAAATTATTATATGCTCATGCATGAAGCTTGGTTATTTCGTAACAACTTTTATGAATTAATTTGACAGGAAAAAATATATTAGTGTAGTGTGTGTATGTGTGTATGAGTGTGTGTGTGGTATTGTGTGGCAAAATTGTTCACTTTGCTCAAAGAAAAGTATTGCCACCTCGAATAACAGCAGTGTTAAATTCGACAAAGGATTTGCAACTAGTAAAGAGACTATTATGCAACAGAACTGAAAATTACTAAAAATCATTACTCTTGTTTAGTTCAGATTACTTATCATTCACTTAGCTTGTTTGCTGGTTAAATATGAAGATTTTTGTTCATGAATTAACTGCCATTTACACTATTTGATAGACAACATTGCTACACGTTTCCAAGTGGAGATTTCTTTAACGAAATAACGATCATTAGCCGGGAAAAGCAGTGATTAAATAAAACCTCATTTACATTATTAATAAGTGATTAGTTTTATTGTAGTCTTGCTGAAATTGTACAACACGCAATCAAACCACAATACAGCACTCCACAAAGTGTTCAGATAACTATCTTCCATAATAGCACTCGATACATCAGTACTACAAAGTATCTGCACTAAACTACTTTCTGTACCGCATAATAATTAAGCAGTGATTAAACTCAGTATGTACTGAGGCAAGTGTGTCTCTGTAAACCTCTCTTTCCTGATATACAAATTTTTTGACTATTATTACCTCATTCAGCATCTAACATATTACTTTAGTGTCCTCTTTATATTTCAGTTGAATCATACTATTACTGCTACTCACTGACTCATGTGAACGTAATCTGTGTTACCTGATCAATGAAATACATCGCTCACCCTTACACAGCAGAGCCAAGATACAGTTTTAACCGATCTAAACGTCCTGCGATCAGACAGATGAATATCTGCATTCACAGGAGGCATTATGTGCAAGACAGGGTATGGGCCCTCAATTCTTAGCTTTCCCTTTCTTTTGTAGGCTTTCTAAGCAAATAAGATCTCCTGGTTTGTACTGGGGAAGTGCAGTCACCTTGTTGCTATGTTGCAACTGTGTCTGAGTGGCTTTAAACTTGTACTTTTCTACCTTGCCTTTAAAACTGTTGTGTTCTAGCAGCCTTCAAATCACTTTAAGTTCAACACTGAACTGCAACTTATCGAGTTCAAACGGAGAAATACGGTTCTTACAGAAACTGCCTGATGGACATTCGTATAAGTTGTGACTGTTCCAGTCAAAATGTGACTTGCTGACGTAGTATGACAGCATCTGAATGACTGGTTTATGAACACGGTCTAGGCGACAATTTGCTTCGGGGTGAAACGGAATTGTACTCAATCTTTTTTAATCGGAACAATTAAATACTTCTGTGTTCTGTGGACACCTTTGACATAACATTTGTTTCTTGTTCAGTTAGGTTAGCATTAAGTAGAACTAAGTGATTTACAGCGACAACAGTGAATTTTAGCCCATGCAGGTAACGTTTAAAATAATTTACTCCAAAAACAAGTGTTAAGCTCTTTGTCCGTAGTACTGTAATTCATCTGCATGGAATTAATTTGCCTGGAGGCAAACCTATAGGTGTTACCTCACTACTGCCCTGGCTAAGGACAGCTCCAATAGCATAATCCAAAGTGCCCATTGAAATGAGAAGAGGTTTTTCAAAGTGTGGCAACAAAGGCGACCTTGTCAAAAAATCTTTGATTTTTTGCATAGCCATAATGCTTTCCACATTCAAATACAACACCTTTCTTAAATAGTTTTGTCAATGGTTTAGCTACCGTGGTATGATATTCCAAGAACCTACAGTAATATGTGGTGAAACGCAAAAATGACTACAACTCCTTGACATTTGTGGGAGCTCGAGAATTTTCAACTGCTTCCATTAGCCTGGGATCAGGCTTAACTCCCTGCACTGATAACGTTCCCGATTTACTGTACCTGTAATTTTTCGAAAGAACACTTCTCCATGTGACACTTAAATGTGCGCTTTGCAACCTAGACTATAAACTCCTTAAAATTTCTGCGTGCTCTTTAGATCTTCTTGAAAAGTATAAGATATCATCTAAATATACAGATACAGTAGTTCCAAACCTCTCAACAATAACTCAGCAAACCTTAGGAAAGTAGCAGGGACATTCCTTAGGCCAAAAGCCATGCGAAGAATTACAATAGAATGGAACCACAAAAGTGGTCTTTGGTCGATCTTGGGGAGCAATTGAAATTTCATGCTACCTGAGTACATGTCAGTGGTAGTAAAATAATTACAGTTCACTAATCAGTCCAAAGTTTCGTCGATATTGGGTAGAGAGTGAATTTATCACTCTGATATCGACGCATAGATGATTCGTTTCTTCCCCACTGAATGACCTATTAGGGACCACGACGATTGGTGACGACCAAGGGTAGCAGACAGTGGAATGAACCTGCAGTCAGGTGCTGTTGAATAGTTTCCCCAACAACAGATTGTAGACGAAACGGTAGTCTTTAAGGTTTCTGAGCCACTGGTATTGCGTCTCCCGCTGGTATTTCGTGCTGTATGAAGTTAGTTGCTGCCAGATGCTGTTGTTCCCAGAATAACCACACATATTCCTTCAAAACTGGGGGTTCTGACTCAGACAAATGTATCGAGTTTTCCCTTAACTGAAACATTAATACAGGTGCAATAGTGTACATGTTCCTCACTGGCAACCTCTTATTTCTCTTACGTTTCAATTGCTTCCCACGCTGAACTTTTGCTTCACTTACTTCCTTACCATTTTCCAGCAGAGTTCCATGCGGTATTTCTACATTTCTTTGACCAACATTATCATCACATTCGGGCACATAGAACATTTTGCCTCATATCGTTGGATTACTGAAACTTCATTTGACATGAATCTGTAACCAGTCGCAAACGGCGTTCTGGCTGAGCGGATCACCCAGAAAATTCGATCTCGCGGTATCTGGGCTTTGACATCGATCCAGATAACGCTTCAGTTTCTAGATTGATGTTGACAGGGGTAGTAGGTTTTTATGCCCACGTGCGTGGTTCCATTGGAATATGAAGAGGAAGGATGATTAACTCGTCGCCTATACCACTAATGTTGTAACGTGGTGGTTTGGGAACAAGTTTGTGATTTTTTGAAACAATTAACACACTAATCTGAGTTCCTGGATGTATCATCAATTTAACAGGCCTTCTTCCTCTCTTCTAAAACTGTACAGTGAAAATTTCATCCTGCAAACATCTCCCAGGCTGTGGCTAAACCATGTCTCCGTAATATCCTTTCTTCCAGGAGTGTTAATTCTGCAAGGTTCGTGGGAGAGCTTCTGTGGAGTCTGCAAGGTAGGAGACAAGGCACTGGCAGAATTGATGCTGTGAGGGCGTGTCGTGTGTCGTGCTCGGGTAGCTCAGTCGGTAGAGTACTTGCCCGCAAAAGCCAAAGGTCTAGAGTTCGACCCTCGGTCCGACACACGGTTTTAATTTTCCAAGAATTTTCATGCAAATAGGTGGTTGGTTCACTATATTCCACTATATAATGAAGAAGAGAGAAATGTCATGAGGCTAGGGCATCCCATCGGGTAGACTGGTCACCTGATGCAAGTCTTTTTAGTTGACGCCACTTCGGCGACTTCGTGTCGATGGGGATGTGATGAGGATGATAGAGACAACACAACACCCAGTCCCTGAACGGAGGAAATCTCCGGCCCAGCCGGAATTCGAGCCTGGGCCCCTTTGCATGGCATTCCGTCGCACTGACCATTCAGCTAACGAGGCACACTGTATAATTCAATATTGTTATTGTCACTTTGCATGGCAATTATTGAATGATCCTTTTACTATTTTTTACAATAGAGACTATTTCCTAATTAGTTATTTTAGTCTATAAAATTAAGCCAAGTGTACAAAGAATGTTTTGAGGGCAGTTACATATTTTTGTATGAATCTTGCATGTAAAATCATTAAAAAATCACTTAAGAACATTATCACATAAGCAAAACTTCCTCCAGAAAAAACATTCAGATCTGTAAAGTCAGGTTTGTCCTTTCTTTTGTCTATAATCAGAAGTAGGACAAGATTGCTATTTGACACTGGGCATCAAATGTTACTCATCATGAGGAATCTCTGTCTAAGTACGGTCCATCTTTACATCATGAAAAAGAAATTGACAAAACTTCGGGAGAGAGTTTCTGTTAGTAGAGTTGGCTGTTGTGGAACCCTCGGTCCTTTCGGTGGAGTAATTGGAGTTTTGAATAGTGAAACGAGAGTCTCATTGGGAGAGAAATTAGACATCCAGTTCTTTTGTTTGCCTTACCATAGTGATGGATCTCCAGAAAAGAATGCTCGTCTGATGGTCTGAGGATCTCGAACTATTCTGTTTCATTTTATTTTCTTTCTCGAACACTGTTTTCTCATCGTGACACTCGTAAGAGAAATGAATTTGTGTTCCTGACGTTTAAGGAATTTCGCACTCGGAACTTTTTTGTGCTGATCCAGGGATTTTAAACATTTCCCTACGTGTCAGGGCTATCCACGCTTACTGTTCTGTACCGAGTACGATCAGTTACTTTAATTTCCATCTGTAGTTACCTTTGGAGAACAACATCGTCATGTTCCTGCAAAACCTGCCAGTGTGTTATACAACCGTTCGCTCGAGGAAATATCCGTACCCAAAGACTGAAAAGTTGCACAGTTCACACCGGTATTCAAGAAAGGTAGTAGGAATAATCCAGTAAATTACAGGCCCATATCGTTAACATCGATATATACCAGGATTTTGGAACATATATTGTGTTCAGACACTAAGAGTTACCTCGAAGAATACTGTATTGACAAATAGTCAGCATGGGTTTAGAAAACATCGTTCCTATGAAACACAACTAGCTCTTTATTCACATGAAGTGTTGAGTGCTATTGACAAGGGATTTCAGATCGACTCCGTATTTCTGGATTTCCGGAAGACTTTTGACACTGTACCACACAAGCCACTCGTAGCGAAATTGTGTGCTTATGGAATATCGTCTCAGTTATGTGACTGGATTTGTGATTTCCTGTCAGAAAGGTCACAGTACGTAGTAATTGACGGAAAGTCATCGAGTAAAACAGAAGTGATTTCTGGCGTTCCCCAAGGTAGTGTTATAGGCCCTTTGCTGTTCCTTATCTATATAAACGATTTGGGAGACAATCTGAGCAGCCGACGTCGGTTGTTTGCAGATGACGCTGTCGTTTATCGACTAATAAAGTCATCAGAAGATCAAAACAAAGTGCAAAACGATTTAGAAAAGATATCTGAATGGTGCGAAAAGTGGCAATTGACCGTAAATAACGAAAAGTGTGAGGTCATTCACATGAGTGCTAAGAGGAACTCAAACTTCGGTTACACGGTAAATCAGTCTAATCTAAAGGCCGTAAACTCAACTAAATACCTAGGTAATACAATTACGAACCACTTAAATGGGAAGGAAGACATAGAAAATGTTGTGGGGAAGGCAAGCCAAAGACTGCGTTTTGTTGGCAGGACACTTGGAAAATGTAACAGATATACTAAGGATACCCCCTACACTACGCTTGTCCGTCCTCTTTTAGAATACTGCTGCGCGGTGTGGGATCCTTACCAGATAGGACTGACGGAGTACATCGAAGAAGTTCAAAGAAGGGCAGCACGTTTTGTATTATGGCGAAATATGGGAGAGAGTGTCATCACAGAAATAATACAGGATTTGGGCTGGAAATCGTTAAAAGAAAGGCGTTTTTCGTTACGGCGGAATCCTCTCACTAAATTCCAATCAGCTACTTTCTCCTGCGCATGCAAAAATATTTTGTTGACACCGACCTACGTAGGGAGGAACGATCAGCACGATATAATAAGGGAAATCAGAGGTCGTACGGAAAGATATAGGTGTTGGTGTTTTCGGCACGCTATACGAGATTGGAATAATAGAGAATTGTGAAGGTGGTTCGATGAACCCTCTTCCAGGCATTTAAATGTGATTTGCAGAGTATCCATGTAGATGTAGATATAGAGCGTACGCTGTCTGATGAAAAGTATGCGGAGACTTCTATGTATTGCAAGACTGAAAACTAGATCTCAAGAAAGACGGAACTGCCCGTCGAAAAGGAGGCAGGAACTTGAGTTGTGTCAGTAGGGAAGCGGTATCGGTAAACGAGGTTAGCCGGGAGAACTCAGTGGCACCGTACATGGACTAATCATTTGATGTCAGCTGAGTAACAAATCCATCAGGGACATTTCAGCCGTTCTAAAGCTGGTCAAGTAGTCGGCGATGTTATTGTGGGATGGAAACGCCAAGGAGAAACTACAGATAAGCGAAGACTAAGCAGATATCACGTACTGAGGGACAGGGACGGTTGAGCATTGCGGATGATGGTTGTAAACAATCGAATGAAATCGGCGCAAAGAGACGCTCATGAGTTCCGAAGTGCTACCAGCTGTGCAGCTGGTACGATTTCTTTGCGAAGAGGATTAAAAAGAATGGGGTAGAACGGTCGAGTAGCTGCTCATAAGCTACACATTTCTGTAACCAGTGATAAGAGACTCTTGAGGTGAAGTAAAGAACTATGCCACTAGACAGTGGATAACTGGAAACGAGTGTTTTGGAGATATAAATCATGCCATAACATGTGGCAATTCGATGGTTGGCGCATGTCAGGAGAACGTTACTTGCCAACACGTGCAGTCCCAGCAGTGAAACACAGAGGAGGTGATGTTACGGTGCGTATGCGTTTCTCGTCTTTAGTGTTCCATTATTGCGCTTAAGAAAACGTTAAACGCAAAAGAGTATGCATAAACTTTACTGCATTGTGTAATGTGTACGACAGAAGAACAGTTCATGGACATTGATGGCTTGAGTCGGTATGGTAATGCACCCTGTCGTATACCAGTATCTATGAGGCAATAGCATGGACAATAGCATTCCAGAAATAAACTATCCTTATCAGAGTCCGCACCTAAACCCAATGAAACAGCATTGGGATGAGTCAGAACGATCTCACTCCGGACCCTAGCATCCAAAACACCACTACCTTCTCTGAGTTCTGATCTTGAGGAAGAATGGCCTTACATTGCTCCATAGACATTGAGAAACCTCACAGGAAATATCCAAAGCAAAGCTCAAGGCGCTATAAAGGCAAATCGTGGGCGCACTCCATATTAATCTCCACTAAGAGGCGCATGGGTACTTCTGACCAAATAGTGTAAATTCACCAACTTTATACGAACTTACAATCCATTCGAGATTCGACGCGGTCAAATGTGATGTCATCCTGCACCAGACCAGTTTCAAGACACGAGATTTCTAAACATTAAACAACCATTACTTGTTAGTGACTTCGCAGAGCAATTTTTTTTTCTATTCGATCGGTATTTATTGCAAGATTGTGTATTTCACGATCATCGTTCATTCGAATAACAGGAACAAAAATGGTGACCATTCTACTGCATTATAAAAGTTCATTGGGAACAGTAAAATAGGTAAAGTAAAGTAGAACGAGGCGTAAGAATACAACAATGTTGTACTGCATACAAAAGAAAAATGCGGTAAATGCATTGGACTCGTATGAAGGAAACATTTTTAACTGTAGTGGATACATTCTGAAAACTGGCGATTCATGTTATCCTTTATACAAACCTTATAATCGCTGAATGAACTCGCTTAAAACAGCGCAGTATGAGTAGTAAGGTCTGGGATTTGTAAGCAGAGCACATGGACTGCTGGAGAGGAATACTGGCATCATTTGAGGATACAAAAATTTATTTTCACCACTTTAATTAAAACAGAGCATGGGTAACGACACAATGATTAATTAGTTTTTGCAAATTGCGGTGATCTACACCTTTTATTCAATTGTATAAAAGCAATGAGAGTAATTTAAAAAAATTTAAAGAAAAATACCCTCGTGGCGCCAACTTTAAATTAATAAAAAATTAGTTTACACAAATATAACCGTAACATAACTACAGATCTGAGCTCACTAGTCAATTATTAGGCCTCCTGAACATGAAAAATAACAATTTTGTAAAAGGTATTAGGTTTAAAACTATTACGTTCAAAGAAAACACTCAAATAGAGAGATCTCATAAATACGTGAATTAACTATTATGGAAAACATTCGGCAATATGATAGCCTGAAAGGTCTACACAGCAATCAGCACATTGTGGACGTCGGGCGTTCACATCGGCCAGGTGTCTGAATTCCGTGGTCGAGAGCTCGAGTGACAACAACTGGCAGGAAGGCCTGCGCATACCAATAACGGCTTCTAGAACGCACAAACACAGTATTAATACACAATTCACTAAAATACTAAAACCAACAGCCAAGCACTGGGTAGCGCCAAATGCAGAAAGAGATGTTAAACGTTATAGTGTGACAACTGCAGTTACTATTAAAGCAATAGTTCATTAAACAATCTCCAATTACGTAAAATTTCACCTGATAAATTTATAAGCCACAACTAGTTCAAGGCGTTAATGACCAGACAATCTGCACACAACCTTAGAAACCAAAGCACCGTTTGATGACGCAAAATTATTATAGTTGCCAACAACAAGGAAGGCGGCGATTCCAATTTAAATTAGTGGCTAAAATTTTATATACAGAATAACTTTGATTCATAAAATAATAACACAAAAGGAATCGCCGAGTATTGGCCACACTGGTTATGCAGCAGAACCAGAGCACAGCGCAGTTACATGGACTTGCAATACCAAGCATCCCGGACTCACGTCCAAGTGACATAAGGAAAGACAAACGAAACTCGAAGTCGCTACACGGAGCAATGACATCCAAAAATTCCACCACAAAATGGCCCACTATTTATAGTCCAAGAGCTCGCCGTTAACATGCACGCCAGGGTAAACTCCCGCGCTCTCCTCCGGATTCGAGATAGACACGACTCTTAAACAGAGCTTATGTTGACCGGCGATTACTCCCGTACTCCATTTCCGCTCGCCACCAGACCCAGGCACTGGAATGTCAACACCGTGCGCCCTCGCGGTACATTAAGCACCTACTGACTGCTGGCGATGCTCTGTGCGCTGCCTTCCCTCTGTCAGTGTCGCCAACCGAGTCTCCGTCAGTGGCCGACAGTCTGTCGCTTGCGAGCCGCGGCCGTCCTAAGTAGAGGGCGATAGTCAACCAGGACGCCGCAAAGCGAGTAGCTTCGACAGAGAAACCATCCTGCCAAGAGCATCGTAGGTCACGGCTCAATCAGAATCACCAAGCGAAGGGAAATTATCAATAATGATTACTCAAAGTAAGTAGGCGGACTCATCACAATTCCATAAGTGTGACAACTGTGTTCAGATTACAGTGGTGGAAATATTTATTTCATGACCATGAATTACTTTGTCTTTTTGTCTTTTGCAGCAGTTTTCTTCAGGTTATACCAGTCCGATTGTTGCTAAACTTTGTTGAAATATTCTTGCCTTTATAATCTGACCTCTTCACGCACGTTTTCCAACAATACGCAACTCTTTGTTGTTATTTGGTTTTGCAATGAAACTAGTGTTTATACTGCCATTTTGACTTGAGACTTTGCAGTGAGAAGATGGGCAGGTCAGTTGAATTAACGCCAGAAAAGAAAGCTGCTATAATTGCTTATTCTTCTGTTGGTCTCAGCACCAAAGAGATAGCCTTTAAGACAGGATTTAATCAGTCTACGATTTCGAGGTTTCTGAAAAATACAGGGAAAATGGAAATGTTCATCGTGACAAAGTAAGACGTCGCAAAAGGGCGTCTACGGTCAAACAGGACAGGGTATTGAAAAGGCTTTCCCTCAACGATCGTCGCCTGTCATCAACTGAACTAAAGCGAATAAAGTAATCTTTCGAGACAAATTTAATCTGCATGGCTCAGATGGAAAAGTGTTCATGTTTCGAAGAAAAGGTGAAGAATTTTTGCCATCATGCATAACACATACAGTCAAACACCTACTAGGACAGATGGTCAAGACGTGCATTTCCAGTGGAGTAGGTTGTCTGGACTTCAATGGCACTGTAAACGCAGATGCCGACATAAGCATCCTTGAAAGAAAGCTTATGCCAACTATTACACACCAGTTTGGAGATGTTTCCAATTGCATTTTTCAGGATGACTCCACTCCTTGCTATAGAGCTTTGATGGTGAGTCCTATGACTAATATTTGTACCAAACGCGAAGCAGATTACTTTCTTGGTTAATTATCACGTGATTCTACATTTCAGGTAAAATCTTTCCTTGGACAAAATGGGGTTCGAGTATTAGAGTGGCCTGGAAACTGCCCTGATCTCAATCCTATTGAGAACTGTTGTAAGGTTATGGGAAATGCTATCACCAAAAAGAAGCCACGGAATAAACGGGAGCTGTAGGAGACCCCTGTGTGTGTGTGGTTTCACGAACTGAGTGAGGAGTACATTAAAACGTTAATTCTTTCAATGCCTTCACAATGCCAAGCGGTGATCAGACACGTGGTGGAGCAACAAAGTATTAAACCCAACAGTGTGTTCATATGAGACAACACAAACACTAAAATCCATCAGTGTTATGTTGCAACATTAATATGCAGTGATTCTTTCAGCATTGGTATTCATATTTCAGAATAACAAGCAGAATAGCTGACATATCCACTTACACTCGTTTTTGAAGAAAGTGTTAAGTTATAAAAAACAAACATTTTTATAGAAACAAAAATTAAGAATAAAAATAAATTGACAAAAATTATTGTGTACATTTCTGATAGAAATCAAGAGAAACCAGGCAAATTTAGCTGAGTTATTCAACGAGTGTAACAAAAATTGTTAATTGTAAGAGGTGACGCAATAAACATTTCCATCACTGTAAGTCATAATTTTACACACTGGAGAATAATAGCACTTATTTCTAAATTTTCAGATGATGCCGGAAAACGAATTCACCGCTGAAGTGCCAGAAATTACTGAGCAGCTCTTGCTGGCCAGTAAACCATTCCACCGGATATGCAAGTTATTTGGCCTGATGCCATTCACAGTTGATGTGAAAACTGTTTCACTGAAGAGATCAAAGTCAGATGTAACTATACTGACATTCACCAGCATGGCACAGCTGGTTTCTGCTTGCATTTTACTATTCTTTGGTATTAGTATGACTCAGACATTTTCTACAATAACCATTATCGTACTCGCAACAGTTTGGCGGTATCCAATATTAGTGCTCGTTTCCATAACTTCCGATGCCTTTTTCAATACAAAAAATTACGAGAAAATGCTGCAGCTGATAGCATTATGTGATAGTACACTGACTACCTATATAGGGCCAGTCAGTGTTCGTGTAGGCAGGGCTGCGAAGCTGCAACTAATGTTTTTAGTTTGTTATTATTGTTTGTCATGCTCTCTTTATTTTGTTGTTAATGGTACTCTGAATCAGTCGTTGTGTGCAGCGTCTAGTTTGTATGGCTTCGGAGCAACACTACTAACACTTTTAAAATTTGCAAATTTACAGTTGGTAATAAGGCATAGGATCTCACTTCTTAATAGCTGTTTACTCGGTACGCGATTTAATATGTCTGCCAAACGTCCTGCGGAAGATTCTCCAAGAAAACATCTGATGCCAGTTGATAATCTACAAGTAAACCCTGGAGATGTACGTTGTTTCCCATTATATTTAAGATCCCTTAGGCGAGCATATGCATCAGTTAATGAATCAGCAGCAGTGGTGACCTCTGTTCACAGATATTTTCTGCTGCTGTATTTAACAATTCTTTCGCTGTTAACTGTAGTGCTGATTTACTTCCGTATAACAAAATCATTATTGCCTGGTTCGACCAGTTCTGGTGGCTGGCAGCTGTGGGTGGGTACAACTCTAAGTGTAAGCACAATAGCATTTGTGGTACTTCCCGCTCACTGGGTAGAAATGGAAGTCAGCCACACTCAGAAGCTGTGCTCGCAGCTGCTGCTGGAAGGGCGGCGTGTGGGCGGCGCCGCCCACCGCGAGCTGCGGCTGCTGGCGCGGCAGGTGTCCTCTGGACGCCCCGTGGTCAGCCTGCTGGACGTGATCACCGTGCGACTGAGCCTCGTCGCCACTTTCATCTCCGTAGTGACCACCTACAGCACCCTGCTGCTCACCTTCTGGCCCTCAGGTAACGTGGTAGTAAGCTTCCGATACTGAAAACGAGTTAGTGACCTCGTAAATTATTAGTGATGTACACTGGAAAATATCACAACACCAAAAAGGAATTAATGTACCGGGTGATCAAAAAGTCAGTATAAATTTGAAAACTTAATAAACCACGGAATAATGTAGATAGAGAGGTAAAAATTGACACACATGTTTGAAATGACATGGGATTTTATTAGAACCAAAAAAAAAGTTCACAAAATGTCCGACAGATGGCGCTGGACAGCAAAACGTCAGTGACTGCGCATGACAATCGTGTATAAAAGGAGCTGTAATGTGAGAGAGAATCAGATGGGCCAGCAGTCGCACCATGTTGACGTTACCTGAAAAGGCGCTTTTAGTGAAGCTGTATTATCAGAATGAGGAATGTGCTAGTTCAGCGTTACGATCCTATCGCCATAGGAAGTGGATTCGAACAGGTAAAGGCCCGTTGACAAATGCAGCTGTGGCGAGAATGATTTCGAATTTCGAAGCCACGTGTTGTTTAGACGATAGACCCCGTAGTGGCCGACTGAGTACAAGGCGTGGTGCTGCTGAGACTGTTCAGGAAGAAATGGAGACTGTAGCGGGTTCGTCTATGCACGGGGAAGTCAGCGCTCGTACAGTCGCACCGGCATTCCATACACTACTGTTTGGTTGGCACTTAGGCGTACCCTCAGATGCTATCCGTACAAAATCCATTGGCATCATGAACTGTTACCTGGCGATTTAGTGAAGCGGAGGGCATTTGCGGTGTGGGCGTTTCAAAAGATGGCGGAAGATGACGATTGGTTGAGTAACGTGTTGTGGACCGACGAAACTCATTTCACACACCGAAAGTCTGTCAACGCCCACAACTGCAGAATTTGGGCCACCGAAAATCCTAGACCTGTCGTAGAAACTCAGCTGCACGGTATGGGTTGGATTTACCACATCTACCATTTCTTCGCGGAAATGCGTGGTTCTGGTTTTGTAACTGCTACCGTAACGGGTGAGAGGTACGCCGATATGTTACAAAATGGCTCTGAGCACTATGGGACTTAACATCTTAGGTCATCAGTCCCATAGAACTTAGAACTACTTAAACCAAACTAACCTAAGGACATAACACACATCCATGTCCGAGGCAGGATTCGAACCTGCGACCGTAGAGGTCCCGCGGTTTCGGACTGCAGCGCCTAGAATCGCACGGCCACCGCGGCCGGCGATATGTTACAGAATCGCATCATCCTCAGCCTGGCTGATGAACACCTACTGGAATGTACGATGTTTATGCAGGATGGCGCTACACCGCTTATTGCTACACGCGTGAAAAATCTCTTGCGCGCGTCGTTTGGTGATGATCGTGTGCTCAGCCGCCACTTTCGTCATGCTTGGCCTCCCAGGTCCCTAGACCTCAGTCCGTGCTTTGGGGTTACCTGAAGTCGCAAGTGTATCGTGATCGACCGACATCTCTAAGGATGCTGAAAGACAACATCTGACGCCAATGCCTCACCATAACTCCGGACATGATTTACAGTGCTGTTCACAACGTTATTCCTCGACAACAATTGTTGAGAAATGATGGTGGACAGATTGAGCATTTCCTGTAAAGAACATCATCTGTGTTTTGTCTTACTTTGTTATGCTAATTATTGCTATTCTAATCAGATTAAGCGCCATCTGTCGGCCATTATTTGAACTTGTGTAATTTTTTTGGTTCTAATAAAATCCCATGTCATTCGAAGCATGTGTGTCAATTTGTGTCGGCCGGGCTGGCCGAGCGGTTCTAGGCGCTACAGTCTGGAACCGCGCGACCGATACGGTCGCAGGTTCGAATCCTGCCTCGGGCATGGATGTGTGTGATGTCCTTAGGTTAGTTAGATTTAAGTAGTTCTAAGTTCTAGGGGACTGATGACCTCAGAAGTTAAGTTCCATAGTGCTCAGAGCCATTTGAACCATTTTGTCAATTTGTACCTGTGTATCTACATTATTCCGTGATTTATTCAGTTTTCAGATTTATACTGACTTTTTGATCACCCAGTATATTAATGAAATTTCGGGTTTGCATTATCTAGGTAACACATTTAGGTGCTTAACATTGCAAGAACACTGGTTAATGTAGATGCGAGATAAGACACTGTAAATGTGAAATGCTGGTACATTAATAACCGGTGTAACCACCTGAATGTTGAATGCAAGCATGCAAATGTGCATGCATTGTATTGTTCAGGTGCCAGATGTCAGTTTGTGGGATGGAGTTCCATGCCTGTTGCAGTTAATCGGTCGACACAGAGACGGTTAATGATGCTTGTGTATGGCAGTAGATCTGTTGTCTGATGATGTCCCATATGTGCTTAGTTGGAGACAGATGTGGTGATCAGGCCAAGGCAACATGTCGACACACTGTAGAGCATGGTGGGCTACGACAGCGGTATGTGGGCGAGAGTTCTCCTGTTGGAAAACAAACTCTGGAATGCTGTTGGTGAATGACAGCACACAGGTCGAACCACCAGATTGGAGTACGATTTTGCTGTCAGGTGAGTAGGACAGCCACGAGAGTCGTCTTGCCGTCATACGGAACCCAGGTGTATAGTGTCTCGGCTGCAGACAGGTTGAGTGCAGAAGCCTAACTGGCCTCCTAACCAACACACGGCCAACACCGGCACCGTGTTAGAACCGGTGTTAATCGTAAAACAGAACAGACCTTCACCTTCCCCTCCAATGTGCTCTCGCTTGACACCATTGAAGTCCCAAACGGCAGTGGTTAGCGTTCAGTGGAATACACATTACAGGGCGTGTGGCTCGGAGCTGTCCTTGAAGTAATCAATTTGTAACAACTGGGTGTATCACTATGGTGCCAACTATTGCTCGAATGACTGCTGGAGATGCAGTACGATCGCCAGAGTCATACGCCGAACATAGTGATCTTCCCTCTCAGTATTGATACGTGGCCCATCCAGAGCCAAGTGTCCTTACAACAGTACATTGTTGTGTCCACCGCTGCCAGTTATTATGTACAGTGGCTACATTGGCGCCAAGATTTTCTGCAGTATCGCAGAAGCAACATCCATCTTCTCGTAGCCCTATTACACGACCTCGTTGAAACTCAGTGAGGTGTAGATAATGGCGTCTTTGATGCCTTAAAGGCATTCTTGATTAACTTTGACTCACAACGTCCAATCTTAAAGGTACCGAAAGCTCACGACCATTGCCGGGTATATTTAAGGAGAACCAGATAACTATCCTCATACTGGCAGTACAAACGCCACTCTTATGTGACTGGCGCGAAATCTGAATAGACGTCATCTTCCAGATGTAGAAACATACCTGCCAGCCTTCGTTTATGTCGCACAACTCTTTCTTAGTGTTTCAATTTTTTTCGGCAGTGTAGATATCCAAAAGACTTCTCCTTCTAACTGCACGTTCCTGAGCTCCATAACATATGTTACCCACGCAAAACAGGTGCAATATCAATGCGAAAGAAGGTCAGGTACTATCGAGCACATAGGCGACCTTGCGATTATAAATTTTTCTAGAGGCTGTACTGGAACGTTCTTGGCACTAATAAATAGCATGATACGTTAGTTAGCAGTTATGAATCTCAATGGAACAAAAATTGAGGTGACTATATTTTTTTATAACCATTCCATTTAGATCTTTTAAATTTCAGGACGGTTGCGCTGTATATGAAACTGTAATGTGTAAAAAAGGCATTTTTGTTACATAAATTACTTAATTTAAACGTAAACAGTAATAATGTTTGAACTATCTCGTAGAATCGGGTGTACTGCCGGTGGTCCGCGTTTTCCCAACACGATATTTCGACGTCGTAACTCGGCAATTTCGTCAGGTGTTCCCTGAGACTGGTTGACGAGTTGACCTTGTCCCATATATATGCCTGGGCAGTGTGCGGCGCTCTATATGCCGTGTGCGCCCACTTTGGTCATTTCTGGCGGTGGTACCAGTCTCTAGGCGCTCCATCTTCTGTCCGCGCCCGTTGCTGCTCTCTTCTGAGGTAGCGGACATCCCAAGGCGTTCTCTATTGGGTCCGCGCCCGATAGGCGTGATCCTAGCACTACCATGGCTCTGTTGAAGTTCCTTATGCTGTCCGCGACCGCGGCGAGTTTGTCCCGTGGCCGAGCCATTCTCCTGGCCTTCTCAAGCCGGTATGCGCCTGTGAGGTGCGCTTCCTGCGGCATCCGGCTGCTGTCGGAGCTGCATATCGTGATGGCCATCCTCCAAGGAGCTTGCTGCCGCCTGGTATCGCGTACGCCGTTCTGTTCCGTTACTTACGCCCTTGGACGTCTGTAGTTCATTCCTGGAGGAGTTCCAAACGAGGATTTCACGCAGTACTAACCTGATATCCTTGATAAAGCTCTCCGCCGTCTTGATTTCAATCGATTCATTAATGACACTAGCCCAGAATCGGGGGGTTTGAGCCAGGATCCTGATTTTGTCATAATCCATGGTGTGCTCAAGGTCCAGGCAATGTTCTGCTATTCCAGATTTAGTTACCTGTCGTAGCCTAGTATGTCTCTGGTGTTCTTCACATCTTATTTCAACTGTTCAGGTAGTTTTACCGGTGTAAGACATCCCACATTCACATGGTATATGGTAGACACCAGGTTTTCTTAACCCCAAATCATCCTTTACAGTACCAAGGAGCGCCCTTGCCTTTTTAGGTGGGCAGAACACACTGTTGATACTGTGTTTCTTCAAGATTCTGCTGATCTTGGCAGATATAGGCCCAGAATACGGTAGAAAGGCTACATTCCTGTTCTCTTCTTCCTGCTCCTCTCCTGTTGCCTAGTGGGATGGAGCGCTTTGCGGATGTCCCTGGTGGAGTATCCGCTGTCTGTGAACACTCTTTGTAGATGTTCTAATTCCGCTGTCAGGCTATCTGGGTCAGGGAGTGTTTTGGCTCGGTGGACGAGTGTTCTCAGCACTCCTTGCTTCTGTGCTGGGTGATGGGAGCTGTCAGCCTGTAGATATAAGTCAGTGTGTGCTGGTTTCCTGTACACACTGTGGCCTAAGGTGCCGTCTGCCTTCGTCTTTACCAGGACATCGAGGAATGGGAGCTGATGTTGGGGAGTCTTTTGTTCAGATGGTCCAGGAAAAGTCATGTTGATTGTCTTTTGGGATGCCTAACATCTCATCTTTTGCTACATGACATAGTTCGAGCACTCATCGCCCAGCTGGCGGAAGAATGTGGGTTGAGTGACACTACCTCATTCTCCCTACAGATCTGACTCTTTAGGATTTTCGTTCGTTTGGTGCTCTCAAGGAGGCTTTCCATGGAAAAAAATCAGCAACAACTAGGAGGTCAAAGAATGTGGGGCAACATGGCTCAAACAACAAACAAAGACCTCTTTGCATCAGGTTCAAAAAACTAATTAACCCTGGGGATAACTATATTAATATTGGTGGGTAATGTTCCGAAGACAGCAAGAGCTTACAAGTACGAGAATTATCAATCAGCTTAACAACTCATGCATCCAAGCTGCTGACAAGAACAACATAGAGAATAATGGAAAAGAAAATTTAGGATGTGCTAGATGACGATCAGTTAGGCTTAGAAAAGGTAAAGGCACGAGAGAGGCAGTTCTGCCATTGCGGTCGATAATGGAAGCAAGGGAAAACCGGAACGGAACAGAACCGAAGCCTTTGAGATGTGGTACTACAGACGAATGTTGAAAATTAGGTGGAATGGTAGGGTAAGGAATGAGGACATACTACGCAGAATCTAAGAGGAAAGGAATATGTGGAAATCACTGATAAGGAGAAGGAACAGGGTGATAGGACATCTGTTAAGACATGAGGGAATAACTTACATGGTACTAGAAGGAGATATAGAGGGCAAAAACTATAGAAGAAGACAGAGATTGGAATACATCCACCAAATAATTGAGGACATAGGTTTCAAGTGTTTTTCTGAGATGCAGAGGTTGGCACAGGAGAGAAATTCATGGCGGGCCGCATGAAACCAGTCAGAAAACTGATAACAAAAAAAAAAAATCAGAGATAGTAAAATTCTCATTTGTGAAGATACACAGTTTTTCCTATATCAGTTGTCTGTTGTATAAACATATATATGTCTAATAATTATATTAAAATTTTTTACTTACAAAAGAAAATCGTAAACGCTATTTTTCAAACGTGAGGTACTTATTTCATTATATTTGTACATGGTTGTTACATTATTGGTCTATGTGTTAGATATGATTTGCTACTAAATTTTTGATCTCTGATGATTTACATCACACATAAAATTTAAGATAGAATTTGATCCTGAATTATTTATTCTTGTTAAATTTTAGTTGAAGTTCTCATTGTAGTTCTTGTTTATGAGTTGTATTTGTTAATTTAGAATACTTTTTGGAGTTTCTGTCAAATTTGTGTAAATTCCTATTTCCACTAAAATACTCATACTCTTTTGGCTGTGTGGAGAATGGAAAGATTAGTGGTTGTATCCACTATAGAGTGTTGATTTGATTGAAGATACATACTAAACCTGGAGAGGTTGGATTCACATGTGCTTACATGTTCTTTATACCCTATAGTAAATTTTCGCCCTGACTGACAGACACAGAACATGTCATTGCACTTAATTTTGTGTATGTCTGCTTAATTGTATATCTGAGTATTCTCTATTTTGTCCATGACCTTCATTATTAGATTATTCTTTGTGCATAAACTAACTTTACTCACAATTATGAAATGTGTCACATTGTTTGCATTTTTCGCAAATATCGTAATGAAGCTAATTTTTCTTTCTTCATTGTTTCTACTTTCACTAATATTATTCCCTCATTTTCATTTGCACATTTGGCCCTAATTTCCTTCTGTATGTCATATAGATCACATTTCATTGTAGCTACTATTTGAGGCTACAGTTTTAATTGTACCATATTTTCCTTCATAAGGGGAACTCTAGGCACACAATCTATTATAGTGAGAAAATACGCTGTTTCATGCACTAGTAAGTAACATAACGAGTTATGCATGTTATAATCAGTTGTCGATGGTTTATAAAATATGCCAAATTTATGGATGAGATTATCAATACCCATTTTTATATCTAACAAGTTTATGCTCTTGTCTGTTTTACATTCGATGGTGAATTCAATGCTGATATATATTTTATTCAATGGTTCTTGAAATTCCTTAATTTCGTCACTGTTTTGATTAAAGAGAATGAGAGGTATTAGTCCATTGGATTTATTCACTAAAATTTTATATTCTGAGTAATCGAAGAAAATGTTTGTCATGATTCCTGTAAGCAAGCTTCCCATGGTGAGTCCATCATTTACTTGTATATCTCTCCAGGGAATGTGAAGTAATTGTATGTCAGCACTATTTCTAGGAGACTGATCACTTTTTTTATTTCTAGTTGGCTAAGCTTGCCAGATTTTTGTATTTTACTTCTTATGATGTTTATAGTTTCCATGATCGGCACATTTGCATACAAATTAGTGACATCTAATGAGATGAATTTTCCATTTACTGATATTTTTGTGTCTTTTATCTAACTAATTAGGCTATGCTAATTTTAATTGTGTATTTAGTGTTATATGTTTGGTCTTGGTTAGGCAATTTATCAAGTTATTTAGTTGGTATGTACACTGGACTGTTTATGTAATTTGCAACACATCTAACAGGAATCCCTTGTTTATGTATTTTACGTTGTGCTGTTAGTTTAGATGTTTATGGGCTCGTTAGAGCATGACACTTACCTGCCGAGTTTCTACCAAATGGAGCAGCACATGTGTTACATTGTGCAGTTCATCTGTACCGAGGGTGCAATTTGTCTCATATCACCATGGCACATTTTACGTATTGCCACTTTGTTTCAAAAAATCATACAGAAACACATTTTCGATGAATCCCATATGCAACACTAGCTAAAAGCACAACATTCTGTTTGCTACAAGAAAACATCAAAACAAAATCCTACCATATACGACACTTCACCTTAAGAAATACGAAATTAAACATGGAACCATAACAGAACAGCATCTCTGTGGTCGCACATGATTCTTAAAGAAAGCAATGATTAACCGCTATACTGAATAAATATGGTTTGAATTTAAGTTATTACATTTACAGGCCTAGACTGGTTTGAGAATAGATGACATCAAATGCAGGTTTGTTTCATCAAGTGTTCCAAGCGATCAGCAAGGCACAATTTAGAAGTGATAAAGTTTCAAGTCAATAGTCGATTAACAAACGTGATTCATTGAACTTCGTCACCTCAAAATATCTAATTATGAACTTTATTTTGTTAGTAACTTTATGAAGTGGACTGTGATGACGTCTGTTGATAATTACACTCCGGGAAATTGAAATAAGAACACCGTGAATTCATTGTCCCAGGAAGGGGAAACTTTATTGACACATTCCTGGGGTCAGATACATCACATGATCACACTGACAGAACCACAGGCACATAGACACAGGCAACAGAGCATGCACAATGTCGGCACTAGTACACTGTATATCCACCTTTCGCAGCAATGCGGGCTGCTATTCTCCCACGGAGACGATCGTAGAGATGCTGGATGTAGTCCTGTGGAACGGCTTGCCATGCCATTTCCACCTGGCGCCTCAGTTGGACCAGCGTTCGTGCTGGACGTGCAGACCGCGTGAGACGACGCTTCATCCAGTCCCAAACATGCTCAATGGGGCACAGATCCGGAGATCTTGCTGGCCAGGGTAGTTGACTTACACCTTCTAGAGCACGTTGGGTGGCACGGGATACATGCGGACGTGCATTGTCCTGTTGGAAGAGCAAGTTCCCTTGCCGGTCTAGGAATGGTAGAACGATGGGTTCGATGACGGTTTGGATGTACCGTGCACTATTCAGTGTCCCCTCGACGATCACCAGTGGTGTACGGCCAGTGTAGGAGATCGCTTCCCACACCATGATGCTGGGTGTTGGCCCTGTGTGTCTCGGTCGTATGCAGTCCTGATTGTGGCGCTCACCTGCACGGCGCCAAACACGCATACGACCATCATTGGCACCAAGGCAGAAGCGACTCTCATCGCTGAAGACGACACGTCTGCTCACCTGCACGGCGCCAAACACGCATACGACCATCATTGGCACCAAGGCAGAAGCGACTCTCATCGCTGAAGACGACACGTCTCCATTCGTCCCTCCATTCACGCCTGTCGCGACGCCACTGGAGGCGGGCTGCACGATGTTGGGGCGTGAGCGGAAGACGGCCTAACGGTGTGCGGGACCGTAGCCCAGCTTCATGGAGACGGTTGCGAATGGTCCTCGCCGATACCCCAGGAGCAACAGTGTCCCTAATTTGCTGGGAAGTGGCGGTGCGGTCCCCTACGGCACTGCGTAGGATCCTACGGTCTTGGCGTGCATCCGTGCGTCGCTGCGGTCCGGTCCCAGGTCGACGGGCACGTGCACCTTCCGCCGACCACTGGCGACAACATCGATGTACTGTGGAGACCTCACGCCCCACGTGTTGAGCAATTCGGCGGTACGTCCACCCGGCCTCCCGCATGCCCAATATACGCCCTCGCTCAAAGTCCGTCAACTGCACATACGGTTCACGTCCACGCTGTCGCGGCATGCTACCAGTGTTAAAGCCTGCGATGGAGCTCCGTATGCCACGGCAAACTGGCTGACACTGACGGCGGCGGTGCACAAATGCTGCGCAGCTAGCGCCATTCGACGGCCAACACCGCGGTTCCTGGTGTGTCCGCTGTGCCGTGCGTGTGATCATTGCTTGTACAGCCCTCTCGCAGTGTCCGGAGCAAGTATGGTGGGTCTGACACACCGGTGTCAATGTGTTCTTTTTTCCATTTCCAGGAGTGTATTAATGGCAGATTAGAGACTGTATGATTTATTGCTGAAATTATAACTGATTCCAAAGCAGTTGCATTATATTCAGTTTTGCCTACATCCTGTATGCCATAATACAACATTAATGGCTTAATGCAGGAACTCTGAGACCACAAGATCACAGTGCGCATAAGTATACTGAATCCATTAGTTCTGAACATGCACATCTCGTGAGAGAGTGGCAGATCAGCGACAGTGACTGTCTAGTACTTGTTACATGAAGCATGTGCACAATACATCACAATTAAAAAAGCATTGCCTCTGGGCAAATATTACTGTTATTAAATGCTGGACATGTGTAACCAGTGGTAGCTGCATTAATATGAGTATATCCTACACTATGCTATAATGCAATAAACTTATGAAAAAAGTCAAGAATATAACAAATTGTGTGGGAGTGTATAAGATCCCCATACATCCTTGGACCTCTAAACGTAAGTTTTGCCTGGTTGTTTATGTCAAAATAAAGCTCCAGCACCAAACTAACTAAAAAGAGAATGTTGCATTAGGTAGAAAAGGTGTGACAGTGAAATGCTGCACAATGATTTAGTCGATATATGCATACGTTATGTGCACATAACAAATGCTGATACATGAAAACATAACTTAAAAAATCACATACAAACACTATCAGTGAAAATTTTTCAAAATGTGCTGTTGAAGAAGAAAAATGTAAGTGGAACAATGTCAATTATTAACAGAATTTGTCTAACATATAGAAGAGTAGCAATTACATTCTAGGTAGCTATTAATTAATAGCTCCATTTTAGTGAAAAATCACTAACTGTCTCTTCAGAAAATCAAGTCCATGTCCATAATAAAACTTGTTAGATATGTTGTTATTTATCTGTAAATAATATACAGGTGCTTAACAAAGTTATTAAAATGCATTTTATCTACTTATTGCAGTGTAGTATAGAATTGTTTATCTAACCTAAGGCATTATCACTTTATACCAACACAGTCTAACTACATAATCATTTAGCAAGATTAATTGTCTCAATGCAAAAGGCACACAAAATATTTATTGTACTTCAAAGTTAATCACATAAATATTAAGTCAGTCAGCTCATAAATGAAGAAAGAAGGTTTAAGGGGGCAGCGATAAAATTGTAGCCCACACTTCAGATAAGCAAATATATTTTTGTACGTAAATACGTAACTAAGAATTTTCAACATCCAGACGTAAACACACTTTATTTTGTAGTGTTTTACTTGAGTGATTCACTGCACTCGGAGGGGTTGGGGGTTACTCTGCTTTGTAAAGAAGTGAAGTCTCGCAGTGTCAAGCAGCCCACATGGATTTGTTAAACATGATACCTCATGCAGCCTGTTGTGTCGCTCATACAGCCGAGACACAATGAGGTAGCTAGGTGCACGCTAAACTAACGCAGACGGGCGTGAAGTACTGGAACATGAGACTTATTAATGAATAAGAAGAAAAGTACGTAGCTGGAATAATATACTTATCTTTATTCTCTTGTTGGAATACATCTCTTGAATAGTAGTAAGCTATAAGCACTGATACAAATGGCGCCTTGCTAGGTAGTAGCTATGGACTAAGCTGAAGGCTATTCGATCTGTCTCTCGGCAAATGAGAGGAAGACTTGGTAGGTCTGGTCGCAAGCTATGTCGTCCGTACAACTGGGGCGAGGTCATGTCCGTGTCTTGTGACCTGCCATGTGGTGGCGCTAGGTTAGCGATTACACAGTGGCGACACGCGGGTCCGACATGTACTACAGGACCGCGGCCGATTTAAGTTACCACCTAGCAAGTGTGGTGTCTAGCGGTGACACCACATTCCTCCCCCGCAAATCGGCGAACGGTCGTGAGATAAGGCTTCCGCCCGCCGTGGGGAGGACCCCATGTTGACGTATGCGATGAGGTGGGGAGCCTAACAACAGGCGAGGCTGTGCCACCCGCACCCGGCCATTCAGTCCGAGGGGAGCTAGGAAACGCCTGCAAACCTAGTCCAGGGTGCACGTCAACATGAGGTGTATGCGCACGTAATGATACAAGAGGGGCCGAAGGGTCGACCTCCATGTGGTCGGAGCACCCGACGGGCGAAGACATCTGGTCCGGAGCGGGCAAGAGATCCATGGCGGAGGACGGCTGGGCACGGGAAGCGAGCGGCGGCGCGCGACCCAGGGAGGCGCGTGGCGGCTGCAGCGAAGCGTCCACTGCGGGCGGCGCCGGCGACAGCTGCGGCGGCGGCGCGACGCCATGAGGCAAAATGGAAGGCAGCGTCGGTAACACCTGGGGATGAGGCGAGCCAGTAGATGGGTCCCCAAGGCGCTGACCTGACGGCACCGTCGCTGAAAGCAGACGGGGAGCGGCAGAACCCAGGCGACGACAGAGGCGCAGCTGATTGAGATGCCGACGCACCTCACCAGAGGCCCCCAATACCAAATACATCGCGCGGCCGAGGCAGCGAAGAATGCGCCCTGCGAGCCAACGCTGTGAACCGCGATAGTTGCGATAATAGACAACGTCGCCAGGAGCAAAAGCAGGAGTCTGCCGCTGCACAGGAACCTGATGCGGCGGATGCAGCAAAGACATCAGGGTGCGATGAGGACGACCATGGAGCAATTCAGCCGGCGAGCGACCATCGCGGGGCTGAGAGCGATACGATGACAAAAAGAGTAACAAAGCGTCCTCCCGAGAATGCGATTCTTTCAATTTCAACATCTGTGACTTGAAAGTCCGGACCAATCGTTCAGCGGCACCGTTTGACTGAGGCGAAAACGGCGCGGACGCCAGATGTTGAATACCATTGGCCTTGCAGAATGACTGAAATTCTGCGGACATGAATTGTGGGCCATTGTCGGAAACAATAGTCTGCGGAAGACCCTCAATGCAAAAGATAGCAGACAAGGCCAGGATTGTGGCAGAAGACGTCGTGGAAGACATCCGGACAACAAAAGGAAAATTACTGAAAGCATCGACCACAACCAACCATCGAGCATTCCAGAATGGACCAGCAAAATCGATGTGCAAGCGTTGCCAAGGGGAAGTGGCGTTCGGCCATGCAAAGAATTTTTGCGGCGGTGCGGATTGTTGTTCGGCACACGCCACGCAAGAGGAGCACATATTCGTAATCGCAGCATCGATTCCGAACCAAGTACAGTGCTGACGAGCAAGTCGTTTCGTACGCACTATACCCCAATGTCCTTGGTGAAGAAGCTTTAAGACAGAGGACTGTAACGAACGGGGGACTACGACTCTGGACTGATCATTATCGGAACGCAACAACAAAACACCACGTCGTACAAAAAGTCTCTCCTTGTGAGCAAAAAAACGGCGAACCAAAGGATTCTCGATCCGTGACTTTGACAAGGGCCATCGCGTAGCAACAAAACGCAAAACAGTAGCAAGGACAGGGTCAGCAGCTGTGGCTGTAGCTACACGACGAAAATCAATTGGAAACGATTCGACCACGTCATCGGTTTCCGAATCAATGAACATGCAAGCAAGTTCGGAAGAATCGAATGCTTTATCCTCAGCAACAGGCAAACGGGACAACGCATCAGCGTTTCCGTGCTTAGCAGTGGACCGATACAAGATATCGTAGCGGTACTGCGAGAGAAAAAGTGACCAGCGAATGAATTTCTGCGCTGTACGTGGAGGTACAGGCTTGCTCGGATGAAAAAGCGATGTCAACGGTTTGTGGTCTGTGATGATGGTAAAGTGACGACCATACAAGAAGTCATGGAACTTGGTAACACCAAACACGAGAGCTAAAGCTTCTTTCTCTATCTGTGAATAATTTCTTTGCGCAGATGAGAGCAATTTGGACGCAAAGGCAATAGGGCGATCATGCGCGCCATCTTTGTGCGCAAGCACAGCACCGATCCCGAATTCCGATGCATCTACCATCAACAAAAGGGGTTTTCGGGGATCGAATGGCGTAAGGCAAGTATTTGAAAGTAACGCCGATTTCAACTGGCGAAAGACGCGTTCGCATTCCGTCGTCCAGACGAACGGAACACCTTTACGGCGTAAACGATGAAGCGGAGCTGAAATGGAAGAAGCATTGCGCAAAAATTTATTATAATAATTTATTTTACCCAGCACACTCTGTAGCTGTTTCAAATTCTGCGGAGCAGGTAATTCCTGTATGGCACGGAGGTGCTCTGGACTCGGATGTATACCTTGGGCATTTATGACATGCCCTAGGTAGGGTAAGTCCCGAGCAAAAAACACACATTTGTCCTTCCTCAAGCGAAGACCATTTTGACGCAAGACCTGAAATAATGTTCGGAGATTTTGCAAATGTTCGGCTTCTGTCTTTCCGGAGATCACAATATCGTCCAGATAGTTCGCAGCAGTAGGGACCGACGCACACACAGTTTGTAAATATTGCTGAAACAAAGCAGGGGCGGATGCACACCCGAATGGCAGTCTTTTGAAGCGATACAAGCCAAGATGCGTGTTAACCACTAAGACGCGCTGGGATTCTTCGTCCACAGGTATCTGCAAGTACGCATCTGCTAGGTCCAATTTTGAAAAATAGTTTCCCGGGCACAGTTTGTCAAAAAGATCTTCCGGGCGGGGCAAAGGAAAAGTTGCAGTCACAAGTTGTGGATTCACAGTTGTCTTGAAGTCCACACAAAGTCTCAATTTTCCGGACGGTTTTGGCAAAATTACTAAGGGTGAGGCCCAGAGAGAAGCCTGCACACGTTCAATTACACCTTGAGATTCTAAATCGTGCAATGTTCTTGCGACCGCATCACGCAATGCGTGGGGAGCATTGCGCGCTCTGAAAAATTTCGGTTGCGCGTTGTCTTTCAATTCCAAATGTGCTTCATAGTTCTTAGCGCAACCAAGGCCCGGTGCAAAAATGTCTGCAAATTCTTCACAAAGACTAGAAACACTGGCGGAAGGCACAGTCCGACTCACTGATAGGACCTGATTTACTATAGACAAATTAAACAACTGAAACAAATCTAAACCAAACAAGTTCACTGCACCAGAAGAACGAAGAACGTAAAATGACACAAGTTTCGTTTGTCCCTTGTATGTTGCAATAAGGCTGCACTGTCCTAACACAGGGATACGCTGTCCGGAGTAACTAGTTAACTGAACATTTGCGGCACGCAATGGCGGGTTGCCCAGTTGTTTGTACGTGTCGTGATTGAGCAACGAAACTGCAGCTCCGGTATCGAGCTGGAATGGTATCACTTTGCCTTCAAAGTTTATTGTCCTGTTGACGACAAGAGCGACTGTCACGTGCAATTTGAACTGATACAGGTACAGAAGCACTTGCGACTTTACGGGAGTTTCGGCGACGTCGACGCACTCTTTTGGTGGGACGAACACAGTCACTGTTGGCTAAAGTGTCACTGGACGGGTGGGAATGAACTACATAAATGTCCATGGGCGAAGGTCCACGAGCCTGATTGTCCTGGGTTCGATTCCGGCGCGAAGCAAAAGGCCTGGAATTATTGCGATTGACTGATCTAAGCTTTTTCTGGCAAACACTTTGTACATGTCCTGTCTTTTGACAGTAAAAGCAAATAGCTTGGCGTGACGGGCAATGTTCACGCGAATGTCTAGTTGCACACCGCGGGCATGATTTCACTGCAGGTGCTTGCTTACGCGGCGCACGTGTTTGCAAGGTAGGCTGCTGCTGCTGCGCGGACGGGCGCGAGGGCCGTTTAGCGTCCCGTGCAGCGGGCCCGGCGGGCCGATTAATGTGACACACTGCTGGCGAAGTTTCAAAAGAGGCCCGAGCAAAGTCAAGTGTGTCTTGCCTATCCAATATGTCTATCACTTGTTGAAGGGAGGGATTTACGAGTTTCAAAATCTGTTCCCGTATGCGAACATCAGAAACGTTCTGTGCTATTGCATCACGCACCATAGTATCTGAATAAGGGAGGCCACAGTCACATTCAAAGGCACACTCCCTAGTAAGTCCTTGCAAAGTTGCAACCCACTCCCTATTAGTCTGACCGGCCGTACGTTTTGTACGAAAGAACGTATACCGTTTTGCAACTACATTAACTGTTTCTTTGAAATAGGCATCTAAAGCAGACAAAATTTCTTCGTAGGACAGAGTTGCTACGTCGCGTCGGGGAAACAATTTCACTATCACACGGTAGGTAGACACACCGACACAAGAAAGCAAAAACGGCTGCCGCTCTTTACCTTGAATTCTGTAGGCTGCTAGGTGAAAGTTGAACTGGCGAGACCACTCTTGCCAGGTCTCCTCGGCCGCCACGTATGGCCGAAAGGGAGGTGCAACAGCGTTTTGTGGCAGCGGTAGCGAAGAAGCGGCGGCTGCCGCATCGTTTTGCAGCGCACGTTGACCCTGGACGAGCTGTCCAAGGGCTTCCAATAACGCCTGCGTCTGCTGATTCTGCAAGCGAAAAAATTCGGACAGTACATCTGGAGATTGTGGCGAAGCCATGACACAAACGAATTAATACAAACATCCCATCCTCGTCGCCAATTAATGTTGTGTCGCTCATACAGCCGAGACACAATGAGGTAGCTAGGTGCACGCTAAACTAACGCAGACGGGCGTGAAGTACTGGAACATGAGACTTATTAATGAATAAGAAGAAAAGTACGTAGCTGGAATAATATACTTATCTTTATTCTCTTGTTGGAATACATCTCTTGAATAGTAGTAAGCTATAAGCACTGATACAAATGGCGCCTTGCTAGGTAGTAGCTATGGACTAAGCTGAAGGCTATTCGATCTGTCTCTCGGCAAATGAGAGGAAGACTTGGTAGGTCTGGTCGCAAGCTATGTCGTCCGTACAACTGGGGCGAGGTCATGTCCGTGTCTTGTGACCTGCCATGTGGTGGCGCTAGGTTAGCGATTACACAGTGGCGACACGCGGGTCCGACATGTACTACAGGACCGCGGCCGATTTAAGTTACCACCTAGCAAGTGTGGTGTCTAGCGGTGACACCACACAGCCCACAGTACAAAGACCAGTGTGCAGCACATTCCGCGCAACACGACTAGCCAATCGTTACTAGTAGTAACACACAGTGGAAGGCACACCAGCTCCAAGTATGACGAGATCTGATTTCGCACCTGTGGTGTCACCGCCAGACACCACACTTGCTAGGTGGTAGCTTTTAAATCGGCCGCGGTCCGGTAGTATACGTCGGACCCGCGTGTCGCCACTGTCAGTAATTGCAGACCGAGCGCCACCACACGGCAGGTCTAGAGAGACGTCCTGGCACTCGCCCCAGTTGTACAGCCGACTTTGCCTGAGATGGATTACTGACAAATACGCTCTCATTTGCCGAGACGATAGTTAGCATAGCCTTCAGCTACATTTGCTACGACCTAGCAAGGCGCCGTATTCAATTGATAATTAATATTATGAAGCATGTACCGTAACGAGAGATGTTCTACAAATGTGGATTAAAGTTAAGTATTGCAGAAGCTACGTACTTTTCTTTATAGCATTCATTACGTATCCTGTTTCAGACCTCACGCCAGCCTGCGTGAGTTTAAGCGCGTGCCTTTCGGCTTCCTCTCATTGTGTCTAGGCTGTCTTGTCTAGACACAACAGCACCACTCCTTTGAGGCCCATCCCTGCACAGGTATTGCATGCCAGCAGTTTGCAAACAACAGAAAGAAAAAAAAAAGACGGTAGGATCACGCGAAAAATAAGACTTGTCACCCACATTAATAAATATGTGAAAAACGTTGACATGTAAAAATTTTTTGAAATAGTAACAACATGAAACTTTATAGACACTATCGCTGGGTGGGGTCCCAGTCGCTGGGTGGGGTCCCAACTAGTCTACTTAACACATTATCACTTCGAATAGTTTCATCTGTTCTGTTTCATACTTGTGTATGAAAACACTAACAGTATCGAGTTACATCACAAATGTAAAAATATTCTCACAAGTTCTTCCTGTTATACTTAATAGGTACACAGCCGAATTGCTTTACCACGTGCTTTCCCCTTCCTAGCCAACGACTTATTCTGCATTTGCTGCAAAGCCATCATCTACCTTTCCGCTTGTGATATTTCTTAGTGATCAGAGAAATTTTTCGTTCTTTCTAGAAAGTTATTGTGCTTCGCGCCAAATCACATGTTGTAATGCTTTTACAATTCAGTTTGCTAGTAACAGCTTCAATGTTTGCCAGTTTCTATCTTCGGTTTCGATAATGTTTAGCACAGTGAACCCTAAAGAGTCTTCATAATTCTCTCGTAGTGTGTTGAGTGGTATCTGACATTGAATGATACGATGAAATTAAATTTCCAATTTGCCGTTCCTGGATAAACTCAGTCCAAAGATTTCATCGAAATTGGGGTGAATTGCCAGTGAGGAGGCACTTCAGATTAATAATATTCGCAAAACATTGGCTCAAATGGCTCTGAGCACTATGGGACTTAACATCTAAGGTCGTCAGTCCCCTAGAACTTAGAACTACTTAAACCTAACTAACCTGAGGACATCACACACATCCATGCCCGAGGCAGGATTCGAACCTGCGAGCGTAGCGGTCGCGCGGTTCCGGACTGAAGCGCCTAGAACCGCTCGGGCACAACGGCCGGCTCGCAAAACATTCTTTCTTTATCTTCTTACAGATAATTTTACTATTTACTTTACATAGCAGAAAGAATAGAACGAACCGGGATAACCGATCTACATCTCCAAAACTCTGTGAGAAGTTGATTTTCGATTACTGAAGTCGACCAAGCAAATCTAATGTGACAGTTTCGCTAATTGACTGAGGAATTATGTTGTACTTTAACTCTCTACACTATATCTGGGAGACTTTTGTGTGCTGACAGGGATCACAAATTTTTAAAAGTTTTCTCTCTCATCGTGACATGCTGTAAAAGGAAACTTGTACTTGATATTTCTCTAGGCACTTCTCTCGGCCAAACGGTGCATCACTGAAGTGAACGTACTCGATAAGGTCTTCCAGCTCTTGTTTAGGGATATGTAGCTTCCAGTATAATACACTGGGGTTTGGCCACAACATATAATTATGAACAAAGTAATAACTTTTCGTCTTTTCTTCATTATTAACCTAATATTTTCATTTTATCATGTGAAGTGTTTCATCTTCCTCTTCTGTCTGAACAGTGTGTAGAAATTTCGTATTCTACTCTTCTTACTAAATTAATCTTCATTTTTTGACATATGGCTTTTCAGTGTAGACGTCCTTTACATTTCGTGAATTATGTGATAAAGTAGCAGGTACCACATTTTATTTGCCAAGAGTGTGTGGGATTTCGAAGTCCAGGCAAGTTCGAGCTAGCAAGCCGACTATGTATTAATGTACAGTGAAGCAAGAGGGATAATACTCGATGACCTGTCCATACAACAGTGTATCATTCTACCAGAAAAAAATCGGAAGTAGTAAACGCCTCGAAAGAATCTTTTAAGTACTTCGCACTGTGTCATGCTGTATTTTCTTTTCCAATCTTACTAAACTCTAGAACGCTATTGTGCAATGTCGTTCCTGACCATTTTCAATGACAATTTCATATAAATGCGGTCAACGCCAAATTTACTTGCACTTATCGGAAGAGATAATGATTTACTAGGATCTGGTGATAATAATAGTGAAACTTGACCTTTTCAAACTCTTCCTTTTGATCGGTACCACATTTTCAGGTGGAATAATTCTTAATTAATTTTAAGAAAGCATTATATGACAAGCAATATCCTTTAATGAAGCGTTGGTTGTATCGAGAGGGGCCTAGAAACGATTGAAATGATTTTTTAATGGTGTGGTACTGTATTATTTCGGACTGTTTGCAGTCTTTATAAGTCTGGTTCACTTTCTGCAGACGAGATGAAATTTCTTATAAACTATATGTTCTTCCTCGCGCATTCGGATTTTTTTGCAGACTGAGGGTGACTCCAGCCGATTTAAATGTAGTCAGAAGTTTATCCAGCACCTGTTCGTCCCAGACCCAACTAAAATATCATCTACAAAAGTTCCTCCCTAAGCATTTTGCCCAGAGCTCGAACAAATGCTACAGATGAAATGTTTAATCAGAACAGCATCGACTTGAAATGGATACGATGAACATTTGACTTCCATCCTCCAGCTTCTACTGCTAATAGCTAGCTCCCATATCTCAATTACTAAGACAGCAAGTGCCATTAAATTCCCGTAAATGCTCTTGGACATATTTTGACAGATCTCCCTCAGGCAGAATGATGTGGTTGATAGCTCAGGCATCCAAATCAAGTCTGACTGATCTTTCAGTTTTGACTACTGTGTGTATCTCATTGGAAAATTCACCGTCTGGTTCCTCGAGTATGTCGTTCTCTATAATACCCTTCACTTCCTTCTATCCAGCTTCTCTTCTAACTAGCGGTACTGGACACGAATTCATCGTGATAGGTTGTTGCTGTCGCTCCTTAATTTAATGCTCACCTCACTTTATCTATCCAAGACTATTGGAAAATACCTTGTTTGCGTACGTAACGCTTCTCGCAATTTTTCTTTATGCGATGTCGGCAAATAAATCAAACTGTTGATATTTTCTTGTATTTTTGACACGACTTCCGAATTTACTTCTGCTATCTTGGACACATTATGCTTCAAGTAAACTAGGGCTTCTATCACGCCATCTATCTTCTTAATAATTTTAACTCCTATACCTACAGGGACGTCTCCTACTCCTCTGATGAACTCGACTAAATTAACTCCCAATTCTTCATTCTTATCACAATTGCACAAATGCTTAAAGGTTATTTTCCGAAGTTAATAATTCTACATCTTCCTTCTGTCAACAAATCATTACCAAAAATCCGCTCCACAGTCAATTTGTTCAATAAGCAGCGTGTGTCATGTGAAATCTGAAATACTGCACGTAATGTCTTGCCCAGTGATAACACGACTCTTAAGAATTCATGCACACAGTGTACTGGAAGTACAGGTATATATATCTTCTGTTCCGAGATGTTCATACAAATTCCACAGTCTGCGACGGCAGCAATTTTATGATGATCAAGTCTGGTCAAAAACTGGAATCAGAGCGTCAGCTGCCTTTAGCATTTCTTTCCTTTAGTTCAGCCGTGATATCTTCACTACAGTTTTAAACCTTTTTATATTTGGAGATTATTCATTAAATTGTTCACATGGTTCCGAAAGAGTCTCAAGTTAAAATACATTTACTTTATCGGTGTCTGCTGGTTTTGTCGTTGTCTGTACACCTGTATCAGAAATGACGAGTCACAAAGTTTGTCTTGTACTGTCTGATCTGTTACTCAAAATTATTTTTCTTAAATTCATTATTTCCAGAGCAATTATCGCTGCGCTAGTAATTCCGAGATTGGACACATCTTCGTACATCATTCTATCAAAGAATGATGGCTTTTTGTAGATACTTTGGCCAGGTGCTTCGCGCGATTGAAAATTTTGACTACGGAGGGCCTCGTCCAGCATCATCTGTTACTCCCTGAATTGTCAGTCTCTTCTAGAAGCTCTATAAGTCGTCAACAGCACACCGAAATCGTCGAAAGTTCGCGACACTATCTTCGTACTTTTCACGGCAAATGTTTCCTGTAAATCAGAAGAGGATCCTTATCTCTGGTGGTGTCGTCCAGATAACTATCATGTTCCCAGTAATTCTGGAGAATATTATGCATTCACCCATTGATGCGATCGTAGCTGTCAATCGAAAATAGTTTCTCTTTAACGATTCGTTGTTTCTCTCATGACCAACACACGCGTAGGAAAACTTTTTCGATGTCTGCAAATATATTGTCTTGATAATACACACGGTTTCCCTATGTTCCAGCACGTGCACTCATGTACCATATAAAAATATCAGTATTTTCTGAATCATTCACAATTTATGCACACGTAACTCTAAATTTATATCGCACAGATCAATTGGATGTAATTGTTTGTGTGCGACTAATTCATTAAATTGGCTTTGACTGAGCATGTTATCAGAAATAATGTTCATGCAACAACTTGCACCACGATGTCCTAGCATTAGCGTTTCTACTTATCGTCGAACTAACTTAATATCAGTTGGTGTGTAACAAATTCTTATATTCTTAACTATTTTCTGTGATTCCTTTGTCTTTGGATGAAAAATTCTTAGCAGACTTGTTGCCTCTTGTTGGCATAAAATCCTAAGTTTCTGAAGATGAAGGTGGTCATCACAAGCTTGGGATTTTATGCTAATTTGAAACGGCAAGTTCACCGACAGCTTTTTTGCCAAGGACTACACCACGAAAGACTTTTTAGTGCTGTACCTTTGATTCTAAATCTATTGTTCTTGTACACCCATAACTACTTTAATGACAACATTTTTATTTTGTTCTCACGAATTTTTCGTACAAATCCCCTTAAAATCGCTACTGCACTGCCCGTTAGAGCTGATTTCACACTTTACTGTTGTGAGTTTACTTCGACCTGAAGTTTGGTTACATCCTCTTCTACCTGCTGAACAAGTGTCTTAACCTAACGCTGGAAATCAGATTGTTGCACGTCGAGCGATTGACTTCATTCCCACGTAATTTTTTTAAAAATGAGTCTTAATCTCATTACGCATGTCTATTACCACTTAACCCAAGATTTTGTTGAAATAGGCTTTCAGTGTCTTATCTGCCCTCATTTCTTGACTCAACCTTTGACTATCTCTCATGAATCATCTCAATTTTTTAACATTATCATCTAGTTTTTTGTACTAATCATCTAGCTTTTTGTCCAAATTTTGATTATTTTCATCTAGTTTCTTTGTTGAAAGGTGCGCTCGGTTTCTGTCTATCTACATAGCATATTTTTTTGTAAATATTGTTTTATCACATCCTACCTAATTTATCAACACAGCTGTTGTCTACTCCTACCCATTGCGATTCACTGTGTTTTCAAATTTCATGTCGCACAGTCAGTTGAATCTACAGTTCGACTTGTATCAACCAGCTCCAATTCGTTAATAACATTCATGTTAATACTATCCTGATCAACTCTGTTCTTTTCATTAATTACGCCGTGATTCACATTTTGACTAGCTACTTTTGGTTAACTATTCACTCTGCAGGCGCAATTTATCGAAGCAGCATTACGGTTCACAGTATGCAGATTGAAAAATCGAGGCGCCGCTGAAAATTCCAGATTCATTCTCCATACACCTCTGCTCGCGATTGAACTGCAGATCCGAAGGTTCTCTCATGATGCAGTGTCCTTGTCTTCAAGTTTAACACGAAGGGGTTGATAACGGATTAATAAAAGTGCTACATTTGTCCTCTTCCAGGTATCTAATTACGCGCATTCTTATGTTGGCAATTTTAGGAAGAGGACTATCAGAGAGGGATGAGCTTAGTTTGGTACAGTACACACTTCCTCCATCAGGCACTTTCTGCAAGCCACTGCATAGCGAATGGCAAAGAGAGCTGCGAATCAAATGACAGATTTTCTCTCTTACTTCGTCACGATTTCAACGAGGGAAAAATGACAGCCTACTGTCTCTGTACATGTCCTAATCTCTCTTATTTTATGCATTTATGCATTACTTGAACATACCAGCACCATTTTGAAGTGCTGCCTTGTATCAAGTGACTTAGTCATCCAACTCCAGACGAAAATACCAGCTCTAGTTTCGACTGCTAGCTGTCGCTCTAAGAGAAGCAAGCATAAAGCTGCCTTTTGACGAACTCTTTCTGTGCTTTCTACGAGTATCTTACAACTCACTAATCCTCAAATCCACTTTTTTCACCATATACAAGATTTACTGCACTATGTTCAGCTGCAGGCTCCATACACAAGATATTTTCCTGACCATGTTTGGGGACCTACCAGGTCGTTTACAGACGCGCTGTCGTCGGTCTTACCACCTGAAACACAAACGAGAAGCGCCGCTGAACACTGTCCTAGTTTTCTCTGCTCCTACGCTGTGAGAGTCTCTATAGTCTGTGATGTAGTGTCTTCGGCAAACGACACACGGAAACTCGAGATCTCAGCCCAGCTACCAGCAACCTTGTCCCCGACGGTTCATAGTGAGACTGTGCCTACCTCCTCTGCCCTGACTCCAACTTTGGTGTTCTCTTCAGATCCTCGTGATGCAGTACCTCTGGAAGAAACACACAACAGTCATCTTGCCACTCGGTTGTCGTGAGTCTATCTCACTACCACTCGTCATTGCACTGCAGTTAACCGTATGTGCGATCTGTCGACTCTGTGACGGTCTTGGCAGCAGATTTACAGACCCCTATAGTGTAGGGATTTGTAGGACTCCCCTTAATTGGTCGGGGGTGGACTACACAAAGAGAGCAGCTACTCGGATAGCCAAGTACTTGTGGAATGCACGTGAAGGGTTTTTAGGCTAGACAGTAGCTTGAGGTGCTGTGATGAACGCTCACCTGTCGATAGGCAGCGAGGGAAGTCAGACAGCGTTCAGAGTAAAGACACTTCAACTGTCAAAATTTTATCAGTAAACTATCGAAGTATTCGTAATAAAGTTACCGAATTTGCTGCCCTCCTGAAAAGTTTTCGCGCTCAAATTATTGAGCTGGCTGAAACCCGAAGTGGGGAGCTCTGACATATTTAGCGAGTCGCGGAACGCGTATCGGAAAGACAGATTAGAGGCCATAGGAGGGGGAGTGTCCATTCCAGTTGACAAATATTGTCTCTATTTACACTGGAGTTAGCTGGTTGCTTATAACTGGTGTAGGTGAAACCAAGTTAATTGTTGTAGCACAGGAATACCGAAATCATACAATACTAGTTGGAGGTGAACTGTAACATACCGAGTGTAGACTGGGATGTCTCTGCATTCATTGCGCATGGTGCAGACAGTCGTACGAAATACTTTTGAATACGTTTTCTGAAAACGTTCTTGAGCACATAGTTTGGCACTCCACACGCAATGGAAATAATATCTTAAATCTTATAGCTAGAAACTGGCCGGACCTTATCGACAATGTCAGTATAGAAAGCGAGATTAGCCATCATGATGTCACTATAGCAACTATGATTACGAAAGTTAATAAATCAGTCAAGAGGGCTAGCAGAATGTTTCTGATGCATAGAACAGATGAGCAATTATTAATATCTCACTTAGACAGTAAATTGGAATCACTTAGTTCCAGTAATACGGATATAGAGGAATGGTGGGAGAAGTTTAAGCAAATTGTAAATCGTGGTCTGGAGAGTTATGTGCCCAGTATGTGGATACAGGACGGCAAAGATCCACCATAGTTTAATAACAAAATTCAGCGGATGCTGAGGAAGCAGAGGCTGTTGCACTCTCGGCTCAAAAGGGGACACACAAATGACAACAGTGAAGGTCAGTAGAGACTTGTGCATCTGTGGAAAGTTTTATGCGCGAAGCATACGACAAGTAACACCGTCATATCTTACGAAAATGTCTGGCAGGGAAACAGAGAAAATTCCGCTCCCAGTATAAAATCGCTAAGTGGGTCTAAGGCTTCCATTCAGATCCTTATTGGCCAGTCCAGTGCGGCAGTTGAAGATAGCAAAACGAAAGCCGAAGTTTTAAATTTCACGTTCAAGAACTCACTGACACAGGAGAATCGTACAAACATACGGTCATTTGACCATCGGACCGACTCCCGTATGGACGGCATAGTAAAAAGCATCCCTGGCGTGGAGAAACAACTAAAAGATTTGAAGGCAAATGAATCTGAGCTCGGTTTTACAAAGACCGCTCTACGGCATTGGCCCCTTACCTATCTTGCATTTCTCGCGAATCTCTCGCCCAAAACAGTCTCAAGCGACTGGAGAAAAGCGAAGGTGACTTCAGTGTACAAGAAGGATAAAAGAACAGACCCGAAAAATTGCAGACCAATATCCCGAACTTCCGTTTGTTACAGAATCCTTGAAATATTCTCAGTTTGAATAAACTTTCTCGAGACTGAGAAGCTTACGTCCAAGAAACAGCAATGTTTTAGAAAGCGTAGGTCATGCGAAACTCAGCTTGTCATTTTCTCACATGACATGTGCGAATTATGCAGGGTGTTACAAAAAGGTACGGCCAAACTTTCAGGAAACATTCCTCACACACAAAGAAAGAAAATATGTTATGTGGACATGTGTCCGGAAACGCTTACTTTGAATGTTAGAGCTCATTTTATTACTTCTCTTCAAATCACATTAAGGAATGGAAACACACAGCAACACAACGTACCAGCGTGACTTCAAACACTTTGTTACAGGAAATGTTCAAAATGTCATCCGTTAGCGAGGATACATGCATCCACCCTCCGTCGCATGGAATCCCTGATGAGCTGATGCAGCCCTGGAGAATGGCGTATTTCATCACCGCCGTCCACAATACGAGCACGAAGAGTCTCTACTTTTGGTACCGGGGTTGCGTAGACAAGAGCTTTCAAATGCCCCCAAAAATGAAAGTCAAGAGGGTTGAGGTCAGGAGAGCGTGGAGGCCATGGCATTGGTCCACCTCTACCAATCCATCGGTCACCGAATCTGTTGTTGAGAAGCGTACGAACACTTCGACTGAAATGTGCAGGAGCTCCATCGTGCATGAACCACATGTTGTGTCGTACTTGTAAAGGCACATGTTCTAGCAGCACAGGTAGAGTATCCCGTATGAAATCATGATAACGTGCTCCATTGAGCGTAGGTGGAAGAACATGGGGCCCAATCAAGACATCACCAACAATGCCTGCCCAAACGTTCACAGAAAATCTGTGTTGATGACGTGATTGCACAATTGCGTGCGGATTCTCGCCAGCCCACACAAGTTGATTGTGAAAATTTACAATTTCATGACGTTGCAATGAAGCCTCGTCCGTAAAGAGAACATTTGCACTGAAATGAGGATTGACACATTGTTGGATGAACCATTCGCAGAAGTGTACCCGTGGAGGCCAATCAGCTGCTGATAGTGCCTGCACACGCTGTACATGGTACGGAAATAACTGGTTCTCCCGAAGCACTCTCCATACAGTGACGTGGTCAACGTTACCTTGTACAGCAGCAACTTCTCTGACGCTGACATTAGGGTTATCGTCAACTGCACGAAGAATTGCCTCGTCCACTGCAGGTGTCCTCGTCGTTCTAGGTCTTCCCCAGTCGCGAGTCATAGGCTGGAATGTTCCGTGCTCCCTAAGACGCCGATCAATCGCTTCGAACGTCTTCCTGTCGGGACACCTTCGTTCTGGATATCTGTCTCGATACAAACGTACCGCACTACGGCTATTGCCCCGTGCTCACCCATACATCAAATGGGCATCTGCCAACTCCGCATTTGTAAACATTGCACTGACTGCAAAACCACGTTCGTGATGAACCCTAACCTGTTGATGCTACGTACTGATGTGCTTGATGCTAGTACTGTAAAGCAATGAGTCGCATGTCAACACAAGCAACGAAGTCAACATTACCTTCATTCAAATGGGCCAACTGACGGTGAATCGAGGAAGTACAGTACATACTGACGAAACTAAAGTGAGCTCTAACATGGAAATTAAGCGTTTTCGGAAAGTTTCCTGAAAGTTTGGCCGTACCTTTTTGTAACACCCTGTAGATGAAGGGGAACAGCTAGATGCCATATTTCTAGATTTCTGGAAAACATATGACACGGTACCCCATTGGTGGCTGTTAACGAAGGTGCGAGAATATGGAATAGGTTCACAGACATGTGAATGGCTCGAAGACTTCTTAAGCAATAGAACGCATTATGTTGTCCTCGACGGCGAATGTTCATCAGTGACAAGGGCGTCGTCAGAAGTGACCCAGGGAAGTGTCATACGGCCGCTGCTGTTCTCTACATACATAAATGATTTGGCGGACGGGGTGGCAGGAGCCTGTGGTTGTTTGCTGATAATGCAGTAGTGTACGGTAAGGTGTCAAAGTTGACTGAGTGTAGCAAAATACGACTTAGACGTAACTTCTAGTTGCTGTGACGAATGGAAAGTAGTTCTAAATGTGGAAAAATGTCAGTTAATGTAGATGACTAGGGAGAAAAAACATGTAATGTTCTGTTGCTGTAGTACTAGTATCCTGCTCCACACAATAAAGTCGTTTAAATATCTGGCTTAACGTTACAAAGAGATGTGAAATGGAACGAGCGTATGAGAAGTGTGGTAGGGAATGTTGGAACGGGAACAATCGACTTCGGTTTGTTTGGCAAATTTTAGGAAAGTGTTATTCACCTGTAAAGGAGGCCACATAAGTCGCTGGTGCGACCTATTCTTGAGTACTGGTCGAGTGTTTGGGATCCGTACATGGTCGGATTGAAGGAAGACATCGAAGGAATTTAGAGCTGGGCGGCTAGATTTGTTACCGGTCGGTTCTAACAACACGTAAGTGTTCCAGAGATGCTTCGGGTACTCAAATGGGAATCCGTGGAGTGAATTCGTCGTTCTTTACGAGAAACACGATTGAGAAAATTTAGAGACCGGCATTTGAACTGACTGCTGAACGATAGTACTGCGCGTAACGACCACGAAGATAAGATTCGAAAAATTAAGGGTCAAATGGAGGCAAAGAGACAGTCATTTCTTCCTCGCACTGTTTTCGAGAGGAACAGGAAAGGAAATGATTAGTTGTGATACATGGAACCCTCAGACACTCAGCTTACGGTGGCTTATGGAGTATCCGTGTAGATGGTGATGAAGATGTAGATGTAATGTAACTTATGCCAAATGATTTGCCCTTTATTAGAGTCTGAAAGCTGGTGATAACTTGCATGTGCACGTCTTCTGAGCACTCTGTGACGTTTATGGCCTCCTCTAAAGATCCAGTAACGTTAGATATACCAAACACCCATCATTCGTCATCTATAGAAAAGTCTTGTTTCTGTACTGAGAATAAAGAAAATAAACTCGTTAAGAATAAAATTTTAATGAACATATCACACAGGCATCGGAATACTGAATACAAATTTGGTAGCATTTGGTCAAGGTGTTTGTGGCGTGACACTTTCTAGTCCGGCACAGTGTGTGGTACAGATAATTGATGAAAGGTGTTGTGATCGGTGTAGATGGATGTTCAAATAACTTACGGGAATGCAGCCGGCTGATGTCGTCGACAACCGTCGATATTTCGACAGGAGCCATCCGTTTTCAAGGATGAATGGGCAGGCTGTGCTCCTGTCGATATATTGGCGGCTGTCGTCGACGTCAGCCGGATACAGCCCCATAAGTTATTTGGACAGTGTATACGACGTGAGAAACTAAGGTCTCACAATGTAGACGGAATTGTTGTATTGAATGCAAACAAAACCTGATGCGTTCATCTTACATAAAGTAGAAAGGTTGCATTCTTCTTTGGTAGAACTGTAGCACAAAATAAAACATAACGTAGTAACTAGTCTCCTCTTAAAGACAGTTTTTTTTTAAAATTAGTCCAAATATAAAACAAGCTGCCCTTGTGTATAACAGACGTCGTTTAAAATTGACACTTCTTTTCTTACAGGTATTGCTGATCGTCCTGAGTAGTAGACATATAAAAGATGGTCAGCTTTATTAGGAACTTAAAATTTTGTGGTGTATGTGAGAGCATTCTTTTGTATCGATTTGAGAAATATTTCGTTTCTCAGAACTGATGTAATACTCTCAAGTTTTCTTAGAGTGTATAAGCTTCTAGAAGAACTTTCCATTGTCAGAGGCCTCTGAGAAATTTGAAAGTTATTGTAAACCTATCATAAAAAATTCAAATATCTCTGAGTGTATCTGTGGTGTCACCGCCAGACACCACACTTGCTAGGTGGTAACTTAAATCGGCCGCGGTCCTGTAGTACATGTCGGACCCGCGTGTCGCCACTGTGTAATCGCAATCCTAGCGCCACCACATGGCAGGTGACAAGACACGGACTAGACCTCGTCCCAGTTGTACGGACGACATTGCTTGCGACCAGACCTACCAAGTCTTCCTCTCATTTGCCGAGAGACAGATTGAATAGCCTTCAGCTAGTCCATAGCTACTACCTAGCAAGGCGCCATTTGTATCAGTGCTTATAGCGTACTAATATTCAAGAGAGATGTATTCCAACAAGAGAATAAAAGTTAAGTAACCTATATCTACATACTTTTCTTCTTATTCATTAATAAGTCTCATGTTCCAGAACTTCAAGCCCGTCTGCGTTAGTTTAGCGTGCACCTAGCTACCTCATTGTGTCTAGACTGTAGGAGCTAGACACAACATTATTTGGCGACGAGTAAAAGAGTTTGTATTAATTCGTTTGTGTCATGGCTTCGCCACATTCTCCAGATGTACTGTCCGAATTTTTTCGCTTGCAGAATCAGCAGACGCAGGCGTTATTGGAAGCCCTAGGACAGCTCGTCCAGGGTCAACGTGCGCTGCAAACCGATGCGGCAGCCGCCGCTTCATCGCTACCGCAGTCACACAACGCTGTCGCACCGCCATTTAGGCCCTTTGAGGTCGAGTGCGAAACCTGGACTGAGTGGGCCAGCCAGTTCAACTTTCATCTCGAAGCATACAGAATTCAAGGTAAAGAGCGGCAGCCGTTTTTGCTTTCTTGTGTCGGTGTGTCTACCTACCGTGTGATAGTGAAATTGTTTCCCCGACGCGACGTAGCAACTCTGTCCTACGAAGAAATTTTGTCTGCTTTAGATGCCTATTTCAAAGAAACAGTAAATGTCGTTGCAAAACGGTATACGTTCTTTCGTACAAAACGTACGGCCGGTCAGACTAATAGGGAGTGGGTTGCAACTTTGCAAGGCCTTACTAGGGAGTGCGCCTTTGAATGTGACTGTGGCCTCCCTTATTCAGATACTATGGTGCGTGATGCAATAGCACAGAACGTTTCTGATGTTCGCATACGGGAACAGATTTTGAAACTCGTAAATCCCTCCCTTCAACAAGTGATAGACATATTGGATAGGCAAGACACACTTGACTTTGCTCAGGCATCATTTGAAACTTCGCCAGCAGTGTGTCACATAAACCGGCCCGCCGGCCCCGCTGCACGGGACGCTAAACGGCCCTCGCGCCCGTCCGCACAGCAGCGGCAGCCTACCTTGCAAACACGTGCGCCGCGTAAGCAAGCAACTGCAGTGAAATCATGCCCGCGGTGTGCAACTAGACATTCGCGTGAAAATTGCCCGTCACGCCAAGCTATTTGCTTTTACTGTCAAAAGAAAGGACATGTTCAAAGTGTTTGCCAGAAAAAGCTTCGATCAGACAATCACACAAATTCCAGGCCTTTTGCTTCGCGCCGGAATCGAACCCAGGACAATCAGGCTCGTGGACCTTCACCCATGGACATTAATGTAGTTCATTCCCACCCGTCCAGTGACACTTTAGCTAACAGTGACTGTGTTCGTCCCACCCAAAGTGTGTGTCGACGTCGCAGGAAATCCCGTACAGTCGCAAGTGCTTCTGTACCTGTATCAGTTCAATTTGCACGTGACAGTCGCTCTTGTCGTCTGCAGGACAATAAACTTTTTGTGGACTTAGACTTTGAAGGCAAAGTGATACCATTCCAGCTCGATACCGGAGCTGCAGTTTCATTGCTCAATCACGACACGTACAAACAACTGGGCGCCCCGCCGTTGCGTGCCGCAAATGTTAAGTTAACTAGTTACTCAGGACAACAGATCCCTGTGTTAGGACAGTGCAGCCTTCTTGCCACATACAAGGGACAAACAAAACTTGTCTCATTTTACGTTCTTCGTTCTTCTACTGCAGTGAACTTGTTTGGTTTAGATTTGTTTCAATTGTTTAATTTGTCTATAGTAAATCAGGTCCTATCAGTGAATCAGACTGTGCCTTCCGCCAGTGTTTCTAGTCTTTGTGAGGAATTTGCAGACATTTTTGCACCGGGCCTTGGTTGCGCTAAGAACTATGAAGCACATTTGGAATTGAAAGACAACGCGCAACCGAAATTTTTCAGAGCGCGCAATGTTCCCCACGCATTGCGTGATGAGGTCGCCAGAACATTGCACTATTTAGAATCTCAAGGTGTAATTGAACGTGTGCAGGCTTCTCTCTGGGCCTCACCCTTAGTAATTTTGCCAAAACCTTCCGGAAAACTGAGACTTTGTGTGGACTTCAAGGCAACTGTGAATCCACAACTTGTGACTGCTACTTTTCCTTTGCCCCGCCCGGAAGATCTTTTTGACAAACTGTGCCCGGGAAAATATTTTTCAAAATTGGACCTAGCAGATGCGTACTTGCAGATACCTGTGGACGAAGAATCCCAGCGCGTCTTGGTGGTAAACACGCATCTTGGCTTGTATCGCTTCAAACGACTGCCATTCGGGTGTGCATCCGCCCCTGCATTGCTTCAGCAATATTTACAAACTATTTGTGCGTCGGTCCCTACTGCTGCGAACTATCTGGACGATATTGTGATCTCAGGACAGACAGAAGCCGAACATTTGCAAAATCTCCGAACATTATTTCAGGTCTTGCGTCAAAATGGTCTTCGCTTGAGGAAGGACAAATGTGTGTTTTTTGCTCGGGACTTACCCTACCTGGGGCATGTCATCAATGCCCAAGGTATACATCCGAGTCCAGAGCACCTCCGTGCCATACAGGACTTACCTGCTCCGCAGAACTTAAAACAGCTACAGAGTGTGCTGGGTAAAATTACTTATTATTCAAAGTTTGTGCGCAATGCTTCTTCCATTTCAGCTCCGCTTCATCGCTTACGCCGTAAAGGTGTTCCGTTCGTCTGGACGACGGAATGCGAACGCGCCTTTCGCCAGTTGAAATCGGCGTTACTTTCAAATACTTGCCTTACGCCATTCGATCCCCGAAAACCCCTTTTGTTGATGGTAGATGCATCGGATTTCGGGATCGGTGCTGTGCTTGCGCACAAGGATGGCTCGCATGATCGCCCTATTGCCTTTGCGTCCAAATTGCTCTCATCTGCGCAAAGAAATTATTCACAGATCGAGAAAGAAGCTTTAGCTCTCGTGTTTGGTGTTACCAAGTTCCATGACTTCTTGTATGGTCGTCACTTTACCATCATCACAGACCACAAACCGTTGACATCGCTTTTTCATCCGCACAAGCCTGTACCTCCACGTACAGCGCAGAAATTCATTCGCTGGTCACTTATTCTCTCGCAGTACCGCTACGATATCTTGTATCGGTCCACTGCTAAGCACGGAAACGCTGATGCGTTGTCCCGTTTGCCTGTTGCTGAGGATAAAGCATTCGATTCTTCCGAACTTGCTTGCATGTTCATTGATTCGGAAACCGATGGCGTGGTCGAATCGTTTCCGATTGATTTTCGTCGTGTAGCTACAGCCACAGCTGCTGATCCTGTCCTTGCTACTGTCTTGCGTTTTGTTGCTACGCAATGGCCCTGGTCAAAGTCACGGATCGAGAATCCTTTGGTTCGCCGTTTTTTTGCCCACAAGGAGAGACTATTTGTACGACGTGGTGTTTTGTTGTTGCGTTCCGATAATGATCAATCCCGAGTCGTGGTCCCACGTTCGTTACAGTCCTCTGTCTTAAAGCTTCTTCACCAAGGACATTGGGGTATAGTGCGTACGAAACAACTTGCTCGTCAGCACTGTACTTGGTTCGGAATCGATGCTGCGATTACGAATATGTGCTCCTCTTGTGTGGCGTGTGCCGAACAATAATCCGCACCGCCGCGGAAATTCTTTGCATGGCCGAACGCCACTTCCCCTTGGCAACGCTTGCACATCGATTTTGCTGGTCCATTCTGGAATGCTCGATGGTTGGTTGTGGTCGATGCTTTCAGTAATTTTCCTTTTGTTGTCCGGATGTCTTCCACGACGTCTTCTGCCACAATCCAAGCCTTGTCTGCCATCTTTTGCGTTGAAGGTCTTCCGCAGACTATTGTTTCCGACAATGGCCCACAATTCATGTCCGCAGAATTTCAGTCATTCTGCGAGGCCAATGGTATTCAACATCTGACGTCCGCGCCGTTTTTGCCTCAGTCAAACGGTGCCGCTGAACGCTTGGTCCGGTCTTTCAAGTCACAGATGTTGAAGTTACAAGAGTCGCATTCTCGAGAGGACGCTTTGTTACTCTTTTTGTCATCGTATCGCTCTCAGCCCCGCGATGGTCGCTCGCCGGCTGAATTGCTCCATGGTCGATCTCATCGCACCCTGATGTCTTTGTTGCATCCGCCACATCAGGTTCCTGTGCAGCGGCAGACTCCTGCTTTTGCTCCTGGCGACGTTGTCTATTATCGCAACTATCGCGGTTCACAGCGTTGGCTCGCAGGGCGCATTCTTCGCTGCCTCGGCCGCGCGATGTATTTGGTTTTGGGGGCCTCTGGTGAGGTGCGTCGGCATCTCAATCAGCTGCGCCTCTGTCGTCGCCTGGGTTCTGCCGCTCCCCGTCTGCTTTCAGCGACGGAGCCGTCAGGTCAGCGCCTTGGGGACCCATCTACTGGCTCGCCTCATCCCCAGGTGTTACCGACGCTGCCTTCCATGTTGCCGCTCTTAACGGAACAATGTCGACAGATATAAAAGTAATATCGAGTGTACCCCAGGGAATTGTAATAGGACTTTACACTGTACACAAATTATCAAATAGAGAGCTTCGGAAGCTCTTTAAGACTGATCGCAAATGATACGGTTGTCTATAAGAAATCAGCACCATCAGCTAACAGTATTGATTTGTAGAATGATCTTCAGACGTTTAATGAATAATGCAGATTCTAGCAGTTGACCCTGAACGTCAATTATTGCAACATATTGCTCATGCACAGGAAAAAGGAATCCAGTACTGTACAACTACACTGTTTAGTCCCAATTGCTGGAAACTGCGTCTTCCGTAATAAATTCAGGTGTGACTATCACTACGCTCTTAAGTGAGATGACCATGTAACACAAACAACAGGAGCCGCAGCCGCCGCCGGCGCCGCCCGCAGCGGACGCTTCGCTGCAGCCGCCTGGCGCCTCACTGGGTCACGCGCCGCCGCTCGCTTCCCGTGCCCAGCCGTCCTCCGCCATGGACCTCTTGCCCGCTCCGGACCAGGTGTCGTCGTCGCGCGTCGGCTTCCCAGACCACATGGAGGTCGACCCTTCGGCCCCTATTGTCTCCTTACGTGCGCATACACCTCATGTTGACGTGCACCCTGGACTAGGTTTCCAGGCGTTTCCTAGCTCCCCTCGGACCGAATGGCCGGGTGCGGGTGGCACAGCCTCGCCTGTTGTTAGGCTCCCCACCTCATCGCATACGTCAACATGGGGTCCTCCCCACGGCGGGCGGAAGCCTTATCTCATGACCGTTCGCCGATTTGCGGGGGAGGAATGTGGTGTCACCGCCAGACACCACACTTGCTAGGTGGTAACTTAAATCGGCCGCGGTCCTGTAGTACATGTCGGACCCGCGTGTCGCCACTGTGTAATCGCAATCCTAGCGCCACCACATGGCAGGTGACAAGACACGGACTAGACCTCGCCCCAGTTGTACGGACGACATTGCTTGCGACCAGACCTACCAAGTCTTCCTCTCATTTGCCGAGAGACAGATTGAATAGCCTTCAGCTAGTCCATAGCTACTACCTAGCAAGGCGCCATTTGTATCAGTGCTTATAGCGTACTAATATTCAAGAGAGATGTATTCCAACAAGAGAATAAAAGTTAAGTAACCTATATCTACATACTTTTCTTCTTATTCATTAATAAGTCTCATGTTCCAGAACTTCAAGCCCGTCTGCGTTAGTTTAGCGTGCACCTAGCTACCTCATTGTGTCTAGACTGTAGGAGCTAGACACAACAGTATCATACTGTAAAAATAAAACTGATTACGAAGCTCGTTTTCTTCTTCTCTTCTATCTGACTACTTCACATCCTATCTTTGTGATATCTCGTCAGTCCCTGACAACTCTCAGTTTGATGCACGAATACCACTTTCCCTTCCCTGGCTCCAATTCCAAGTACTTCCATGACATATCACAAGCAGAATTAAATATCCCAATTGCAGCACATGACATTGTTGTGTACGACTTATTGCACAAACCCTGAGGAGAGGTGGCTACAGAGTGGTGTGGCAACTGTCATCATAGGAAAGGACATGATTAGCGAATAAGCTAACACAGAAACAGAAGATTTACTTAACTCGTGTTTCTCCAAGCGTATGACGACTCATTACAAATCGTACAGTAGTAATCAGAGTTTAGCTATTTCAGTGTACACAGGGACACAGGGATCTCTGTACCGAAACATGGACGATGAAGCCGCTACTAGAGGGTGTCTGCGTGGCATTACGCTGTGAAGAGGCTTCGACTGGAAGAGCGGCTGCCACTGGCCATCCTGTAACGCGGCTGCAGAGGGCGCACATAGTCCAGAGCCACTGAGGATCTCCTCAGCGGACGCTCACCATTGGGTCGACCGGGTCCTGCACGACAGCTGTCGGTGTCAGGCGGACACTTGAAATTCCATTGCCAACAGTGACGCCTGTGAGGTGGTATCGATTCGTGGTACTACAGACATAAAACAAGTACTTCACAGAAAACGTATCACATCCACAGGTCACAACTATATTACCTATTGATAGCTCAAAGAATGCCCCCTCTGCTGTACAGTTGCCCTTGTAGCCGTTTATAGCGCTATTCTATCAGAATGTTGCTATCATGAAATGTGGAAACTTCCCAAACCCTACTTTCCCCTCTATGGCACATCCTCTTACCGTCCCACCAGCCACATCTCAGTGGTTTTCATCCTCTCCTGACGGATCTACCAACACCTGAACCTTCCCATTAAACATTGTGACCTCCATCCCACAGTCTCCTCTGATAACCAACTCCTGCGCCTAACACTATCCCATCAACTCAACGCCTGAAAACGCGCTATTCTTGTCTCCCACGACCTGGAGAAAGAGTACGATCTTGCACGGAATTCTGGTTTTCTTTCCAAACTCGCGTTTATGCATCTACATCTTCACCTGCATCATACTCTGCAATCCACCGAAAGATGTGCGGCAAAGAGTACCTGTGTCACCACTATCAGATCCCCCTTACTTGTTTCACTCGCGAATGAGCGTGGGGAGAACGATTATCAACAAGCTTCTCTATTAGCTCTAATTTCTCGAAATTTCTTGGCGTCGTCATTTCGCGGAATGTATGTGGGAGGAAGTAACATGTTTTACGACCCTTCTCGGAAAGTGCCCTCTCGACACTTCAGTAGAAAATCTCTCAGTAACGCAAAACGTCTCGCTTGTAGCGTCTGTCGCTACAGCTTGTGGAGCGTCTCCATAAAGCTCTCGGGCGGACGAAACGATCTTGTGAAGAAACGCGCCGCTGTTCGTTGGATCTTCTCTATCTCTTCTATCAGTCCTACTTGGTAAGAATCACATAATGATGAACATTACTCAGGGATCGGTCGAACAAGCGCGTTCTCAGCCATTTGCTTCGTGGATGTAATTTCCTGAAGATTCTCCTCAGAAATCTCAGTCCTTCATCTGCTTTCTCCTGTTGTTTGTGTTATATGGTCATCTCACTTGAGAGCGTAGTGGATAGTCACACCTAAATTTATTACGGAAGACGCAGTTTCCAGCAATTGGGACCGAACAGTGTAGTTGTACAGTACTGGATTCCTTTTTCCTGTGCATGAGCAATATGTTCCAATAATTGACGTTCAGGGTCAACTGCTAGAATCTGCATTATTCATTAATCGTCTCAAGATCATTCTACAAATCAATACTGTTAGCTGATGGTGCTGATTTCTTATAGACAACCGTATCATTTGCGATCAGTCTTAAAGAGCTTCCGAAGATCTCTATTTGATAATTTGTATACAGTGTAAAGTCCTATTACACTTCCCTGGGGTACACTCGATATTACTTTTATATCTGTCGACATTGTTCCGTTAAGAGCGGCAATGCGGGACAGCTTTCACTAAGCGGCGATGCGCGACGGTGTAAAATGTCTTCTTGAAGTCGAGGGAAACGGTGTCACCCTGAGCGCTGTTGTCCGCTGGGCTATGGATTTCAAGGAGGAACAGAGCGGGCTGAGCTTCTAGAGAGCTCTGTTCGCGAAATCGATGTTGATTTTTATAGAGGAGATTTTTAGTTCTCCTCGTGAGGACAAAACATGTTCCATAATTCTACGACAGACTGAAGTCAACGATATAGGTCTATAATTACGTATGTATGTCCTAGCTTCCGTTGCTCAAGCGATTTACTGTAAACTGCTGCTAGAAGGGAACAAGTACTTTTGCATAATCTATGTAGAATCTTATAGGTATCTCATCTGGTCGTAACGCGTCTCCACTGTTAAGCGATTACAGTTGTTTTTCTATTCCGCGATCGGTTATCGCGATATCCGCAGTTTCAACATTCGTACCGTGTTATGATATTCCGCGGTGAAACAATTTCGAAAGATCAAATTTAGGATTACTGCCTTATCTCTGTTACCTTCTGTTTCGGTGCCAGTGCGGCCAACGAGTGAATGAATACAGGATTTCGAAACGCTTACTGATTTTACGTAACACCAAAACCTGTTAGAGTTCTTACTCCGATCGGTTGACAAAACTTTACTTTCAACATCATTGAAAGCATCTCTCATTGCTCTCCTTACGCTCACTTTCGCTTCCTTTACTTTCGTTTATCAGCTAAGTTTTGACTTCTCTTGAATATGTGATGGAGCTCTCTTTGTTTACGTAGTAGTTTTCTAACACTGCTATCAAACCACGGTGGGTCTTTCCCATCCCTTAACACCTTGCTCGGAACATACTACTCTAAGCCGTATTGAACGATTCTTTAGAATTTTTGCCTTTTGTGCTTCATATCTTCGTCCTCGGCACTGAATATTTGATGCTGACTATCCAGATACTCTGTAGTTTCTATCCTGTCACTCCTTGAAACTAAAAATATTTACCTGGCTTTCTTAACATCCTTTAAAGACCCGTGATCATAGTTACTATCATAGCCCTATGATCACTGAAGCCTTGCTCTACGTTAAATGATTTGACGATTTTAGGACTGTTTGTTGCTAAGATGTATAAGACGTTAGCTTCACGAGCTGGTCCTCCAATTATTACCTGCTCGACGTAATTTTCGGACAAGGCTCTCAAAATAATGTTGCACGAATTTCTGTCTCTGGCACCAGTTTTGTTTACATGACTCTCCCAATCTATATTTGGTAAGCTGAAGTTACCCCAATCACAATGGCGTTCAGGAATATTGTTATCGACGTCCTGCAAGATCTCTCTGAAGTACTCTACTACTATAGCTTCAGACACAGGTGGTCTAGAAAAGCACCTGCTGACTATTCCTGAGTGACCTCTGATGCTTAACTTGACTCAGATCAGATCACATTCTCAACCAGTGATGACTTCCGTAGATATTATGAAATTTCTTACTGCGATGAATATGCTGCCGCCATTGGCAACTAACCTATCCTTGCGATAAATATTACAATCTGAACATAGCATTTCATTGATATTCACTTCCGTATCCAAGCAGCTTCCTGTTTCTAATACAGTTAAGCATTAACAGCCGTCAATAACCGATGCTAATTCTGGGACATTTTCTTGGATGCTCTAGCAGTTTCTAGTATCATATTAACCTTTTCTCTAACCGATCTGCGAGATCAAGTATTCCCTGAGATCATTATTGCTGATGTAATTTCGGTTTTGGCAGGTAGTTCGTCTCCGATCCCAAGGGGGGTATCTCTAACCAAAAACCCACTATGTGCACGCCTGACTTATTAAAGGGAACGCTACACTTCTCATCCAGAAAGTGGAGGTCGAGAAGGCAGAATTCGATACCGTCACAGAGCTGTCTGTAGCTCTGGTTTAGACTTTCCATTTTGCTACAAACCGGTGGACAACGATCGACCTTGGGTATGATACCACAAATAGCTTTGTCTGCACACTACGTGCGCTGCGAGTGGCCTTCAGAAAATCAGCCATCCATCGAAAGGAACAGGGAATGGCCTCAGAACCTAGGTGTCTGATGTCATTAGTACCGACGCGTGCCAGCCTGTTGCACCCATTGCGTTCGACAGGCGCCGTCAGAGCCTCCTCCACGCCACGGATACAGAGTGTGCACTGGCTTTCTTTCTCGTCCTGCAAGCTATTTCCTTGAGAGTATCTATTACCCGCGTAACCACCTAATGTTGGAGCTTCCAAAGACACGCATACCTGCCTTGTCCGGACTGGGCAGCAGTTACGTATGCCTTACTGCAGCCTTCCCTTCTGATCGCTCATCCTTCATCACTGTTCACAACATCGATTCCCATACCTTCCATCCCGTTCGAGGAGTGCCTTAATGCTCCTTCCTTGCTCCTCTCCTTTATCTTCTCGACACTGCTGATATATCCAAACCTCCATCCATAAGTCCATCTCCTACAGTATGCTGATTTCCTCGCCCTCTATCCTATACACCAGAACCCCAACAATACATTAAAATCAACCTCAATCAGTATACTTACTAGTGCAACCAACGGCTCCTGAAGGTCAACCCTTCCATAACGAAGGCAATAATAATAGGATGAACCATCTGCACCTTTCGTTCCCATGACATCGGCCTTGCCATTTATGAGTATGCTATCCACTTAACTAAGGCACTAAAATATCTTGGACTAATCACTGACCGGCAGCTAAAATGGAAACCTCACCTACTAACACTGCAGTCCTAAAGCATCGACTGCACATCGACCAGTGCAGCATCGAAAGAGTGGGCAGTGCCACACCTCCAGGAAGACAGAGTTCAGGGCCACCTGACTTAACCAGCCACCCATCGCTGATCAGGTCCAGTTTTGTCTGTGACTTCGACAGCATCAGTAACGAGAAATAAAAAGATGATACTGCGCCTGCAATCTGCAAGTAGTAACAGAGAAAAGTAATAGCATGTAGGAGGCACAGGAATTACGTCGAGCCACTTCGTAATGAGAGTTACGCTATGTTTCTTTTCTTCTTAGAAATAAAGAGTTGTATTAATTTGGAAGTTTAATGTACAGATGATTTTGGGTTTCTGACACCGGCCATCGCAACTTCTCTCTTTTCTTCTTTGTGTGGGTGCAGGCTTCCAAAGTAGCCGACACAACACTAACCATCCAACAAAGGGGGATGTTTCTTCTCTGGGGAGCCCAGTCGTTCTAGAAGTCGCGCAGATGGAGCCTCAGATATTTCTCCCTTATCTTTTGTTGTAGTTAATCCATAGGGGAGCATGCCACAACTTGAATAGGAGATTATCATTATTAAAATCAGTGTACACCACGTACCAACACGTCAGCAGTCCCATTCTTATCATGTACACCTACACCAAGAATTGCGTAGAAATGATCTCGAGAATAGTCCACATGTGAGTCAGTGAACACATCAGCAAGTCTTCGCCAACTATAACTTCTACTTAGACTTTATTTTTACCGATGAATATTCTTAAACAAAGGATAGGTAAATATAATGAACACGCATTACTGGTGCATCAAAAACCCACGATGGACCAGAAAAATGGAACAACAGTGCGAATGGAGATTGTAGCCTACACATGTAAATGAGTGTCCGTTCCAATGGAGAGATTCTGTACCACACCATGGTCTGTTCGTCAGGCAGTAGTCCCATAACTATGTAGTGTTTAATCCGTGGCTTCTCGACGCCACTGTATACTGAAAAGATGGTATCGTAGCGTCACCTCGAAACAAGTTAATGTATTTGTATCATTATTTATTATTTTCTGTCTTTATGATACCATAATATTTTATTATTGTCTATTATCTGCTGCTATGTGTTCTCTATGTACACAATTAGATTTGATCATTAGTTCTACTAGCGATGAAATACGAAGCTGCCTACACAGTATAAACACCAAATGGTATTTCAAAAACATTGATTAATTTGTCTAGCTACATGTACGTGGTGGCTGTAAACAATTAATATAGAAGTAGTAATTGTTTGGAAATGGGATGTAAACAGAGCAGGCTCCTTTTAAAAAACCAAGCAATGATAAATTTTGAACATGTTCATTAAAATATTGCTTGTACTTTAGTTATCTATAACACACAGCGCATGCACAGTTTATCGTAGCTCTCTTCATCTGTGTAGAAGATAGTCTTTAATGAGTAATACAACATACACAGGTGATTTCACATAGCATTTTTCTCGATTCTTACGGTCACATTAGCCTGTACACTGCTTGAGAATCTAAAATTAGAGTGAAACTAAACAAAACACACTCAAGGCAGCTATTGGCGACTTGGAAATCGCTGTCACCAATTATTGTAGCAGCACTCGACTGCTACTCGTACCACAGCGGATTTGGACAATCGCCACTTTTCACTGTATTTCCACCCTACTGGCCATCAAAATTACTACACCACGAAGATGACGTGCTACAGACACGAAATTTAACCGACAGGAAGAAGATGCTGTGATATGCAAATGATTAGCTTTTCATAGCCTTCACACAACGTGCTGATATGAGGAAAGTTTCCAACCGATTTCTTACACATAAACAGCAGTTGACTGACGTTGCCTGGTGAAACGTTGTTGTGATGCCTCGTGTAAGGAGGAGAGATGCGTACCATCACGTTTCCGACTTTGATAAAAGTCGGATTGTAGCCTACCGCGATTGCGGTTTATCGCATCGCGACATTGCTGCTCGCGTTGGACGAGATCCAATGACTGTTAGCAGAATATGGAATCGGTGGGATCAGGAGGGTAATACGGAACGCCGTGCTGGATCCCAACGGCCTCGTATCACTAGCAGTCGAGATGACAGGCATCTTATCCGCATCGCTGTAACAGATCGTGCAGCCACGTCTCGATCCCTGTCAACAGATGGGGACATTAGCAAGACAACAACCACCTGCACGAACAGTTCGACGACGTTTGCAGCAGCATGGACTATCAGCTGGGATACCATGGCTGCGGTTACTCTTGACGCTGCATCACGGACAGGAGCGCCTGCGATGGTGTACTCAACGACGAACCTGGGTGCACCAATGGTAAAACTTCGTTTTTTCGGATGAATCCAGGTTCTATTTACAGCATCATGTTGGTCGCATCCGTGTTGGGCGTCATCGCGGTGAACGCACATTGGAAGAGTGTATTCGTCATCGTCATACTGGCGTGTCACCCGGTGTGATGGTATGGGGAGCCATTGGTTACACGTCTCGGTCATCTCTTATTCGCATTGACGGCACTTTGAACAGTGGACGTTACATTTCAGATGTGTTACGACCCGTGGCTCTACGTTTCGTTCGATCCCTGCGAAACCCTACATTTCAGCAGGATAATACACGACCGCATGTTGCAGGTTCTGTACGGGCCTTTCTGGATACAGAAAATGTTCGACTGCTGCCCTGGCCAACACATTCTCCAGATCTCTCAACAATTGAAAACGTCTGGTCAATGGTGGCCGAGCAACTGGCTCGTCACAATACGGCAGTCACTATTCTTAATGAACTGTGTTATCGTGTTGAAGCTGCATGGGCAGCTGTACCTATACACGCCATCCATGCTCTCTTTGACTCAATGCCCAGGCGTATCAAGGCCGTTATTACGGCCAGATGTGGTTGTTCTGCGTACTGATTTCTCAGGATCTATGCACTCAAATTGCGTGAAAATTTAATCACATGTCAGTTCTAGAATAATATATTTGTCCAATGAATACCCGTTTATCATCTGCATTTCTTCTTGGTGTAGTAATTTTAATGGCCAGTAGTGTACAATCGTACTCACGCCTACCCTATTTTTTACACTATCAGATTTTCTTCTGTGAAATGGAAGTTCCTACTCACACATCATACTAGCCCCATATTCAAACTAAATGAAGCAAATGACTAGTTCACTCCTTGTTTCTATCCTTTAAATACCATTAATAAGATTCTCAGGCTACCATTAGTAAGACACCTTACATACGAACCCGTTCGTCCATGAAACCTTCCTCTGTTGATCCTCATGGCGGTGAAGTCTGACCACTCTAAGAGATGTTACACATTGTTTCTCGCGACTAGTCGATATGGATATCATGACAAAATTTAAAATCGTATCCTGTATTTCTCGACACATATGTCTGTCACAAACTTCTGCTCTTACGCTATACAAAATTTCCTCTGTAGCAGATAAGCAGGACAGCTGATATTTGGTTTTGCACGTTACCACTTACATCACGCTGCTCCATATTGGTTGAATTCGGGGTCCACCAATCCTTAAAACTTTGCATCTACAGAATACCACAGCAAACAAAACACTTGCAACCATTTCTCTTACCAATTAACGGTGCTTTCTACCTGCGGGTCTTTGGTTTCTTTTACTGCACTCTGTTAACTCATTCTGTCGGAACGTGTTTAATTGTCTCGGAAATTTGTATCTACTTTTGCCTATCCTTGAGTTGAAAGCGTGACTTCACGTCGTTATTTGCTGTTCCCGCGTAATGACAAGCGCCGGCACGTTGGCTAGGAATGTTACAGCAGAGAGGGCTATGAGAGGATGTCAGCCAATAGCACGCTGACGGACCCTTCTCTTGGACGACACTGAGACAGGAGCGCCCCTTGTTTTTCTTCTTCTTTATTGTACTTCAATTCCCCATTTGGGGCGGGCTGTCAGCAGCATATGTGCTGCTATTCAGCCATAAGACATTACTTATACAATAGAAGACATTTAAAATTACAAAGGAGAAAATACGGCGTACATAAATATAAAAAGGGGGAATATAATGGTAGAGAACAGACAAAAAGGGGGCGACTGTAAAGTGGGGATAAAAATCTTAAAAAATTATTGTGCACAAAAAACCTCACACTGGGACAATTAAAAGAACACAAGCTGAAGTATGGCCGGAGCATAAACGTAGCTTTGGACGGCGTAGCACATAACGATCACTGACAATAACACTATGTACAAGTCCAGCACACAATTAAAATCACAGCTCTGGATGCATAGGAGAACAGCACCAAACACAACACTGATGTGGCACACTGATGATGATGAGAAAACACAGGGCATTGAGATGATGGAAAAGGGTAGAAGGGAAGAAGGGAGGGAGGGGTGGAGATGGGGGGAGACGGGTGAGGGTGCTTTTCGAAGATGGCTGGGGATGGAAGGACATTGGAGGGACACAGGTGAGGATGGGTTGCAGGGATTCAGGGGGGGAGGGAGGAGGAAAATCCGCCCTGGGAGAAGGAGGGAGAGGAAAAGGGGGGCCCTGGGGAGGGGTGGGAACAAGACCAGGTTACAGTTGGAAGGAAGGGTAGTGTCACAGCAAAGTTCAACATCTGGGAGGGGAAGGTGCTGGAAATTGCCCTGATGAAGGAAATGGAGGGTGTGGAGGTGGAGAGAGGGAGGGATACAGTGATAGAGGCGCGACAAAGGGGGAGGGGTGGAGAGGAAGGAGGAAACTATGGGGTGGGAGGGATCAAGCCTGTGGACAGTGTAAAGGATGCAGAGATGTTGGAAGAAAAGGAGGAGGTGGGGGAAGGGGATGAGGTCATACAGGAGTCATGTGGGGGAAGGAAGGCGGATACAGAAGGCAAGGCAGAGCACATGGCATTAGAGGATTTGGAGGGCCTTGTAAAAGCGGGGATGGGGGTAGCGAGGGGGGCGGAGATCCAGGCAATGCTGGCATAACAGAGGAAGGAGCGGCCTCTACATGAAGAGAATATAGGCGCCACACCGCCTAGCTGTGGGCGGAGTTAAGTCGAGCCGACTTATGAACACTGCAGCATTGACTTATAAACTGTGTTGGTTCACTTGTATTACGAACTGTATACACTGAAGAGCTTGCTTATGCTTGTCTGTTGCCCCTTGTTAAGCACTGTAATCATTCCTTTTTTAATAAACTCCGTTAATACGATTTGCTTGAACTGTTGGCTAGCGATCTGAGAAAGCAGCTTCCATAGGTACCTCATATTAGACGAGTGGGCAGAACACAAAATTAACCACAATTATTCTCGTTAAAATATGACAAGAATGTGCTCCACATAGATTACTTTCACAAAATCATTAGCTTCAGCAGATAGGCCACCTGGTCTGTCGCAGTTTTTTATTGACTCTGCTGTATGTCAGCTGCTTTAGTTATCCTACACAAATGCATGAGCTGTATGTGCATTAGCCAGTTGTTCCTCTATTTCATTGTTTTATTATTACTGTATCAGTGAGTAAGGTGATATGAACAGCAACAGAAACTTTCATAACGAGACTACGATTCGTTATCATTAGGAAGGCAGGATACAAAGTGAGTTACTATGAACAACCAAGTGACAGGGTTATTCTCATCAGAATCGACCGAGCCCATACTTCAGGTATACATGCCGATGTCACAAGGAGATGGAAATGAATGGGAATCTCAGTATTTAAAGGGATATGAAAACATAATAATCATGGGGGACTGAATCGTGGCAACAGAGAAAGGAACAGAGTGAAGGGAGGATTTGGGCTCAGATATAGGAGTGGAAGAGGAGAAAGACTAATTGAGTACTGCAATAAATTTTCGCCTTTGAATGGATACACTACTTATGAGTACAAAGAGGAGTTCTCGTAAAAGGCCTTGAGACACGGCATATTTCGTGTTGGACATCTTGATCAGACAGATGTTCCGAAATCAGATACTTGATTGTAAGGCACACCCGGAGTGGATAGAGACACGGATCACAATTTAGTAATAGTAGTACTTGTAGACTGAGTTTAAGAGAAGCGTTTGATAGAATCAGTGTGGAAATAATTCGGATGCTGAGGTACTAAGGAATGATGATTTCTGAGGTTGCAGCTACTTGATAAAGTAGTTCAGTTGAAGAGGAACTGAATATCTAACAAGAAGAAACATAAAGATTGGAGGGACATATTTAGCAACATATAAGGTAACAGTGAAGGAACTTGGGGAACAGATAAAGTATTTCTATTGACCGATGAAAGAAATAAGTACAAATCATTGAGTAACAGAGAGGAGTACAGCAATATAAATTACTTAGTAACGGAATCTACAAGAACCGCAGGAGACCTAAGGCGAAATGGCTGTAGTAATAATGTGAGCAAGTCCAAAGGAATACACAGATTCAACTTATGGAATAGTAAAAAAAAGAGGCGGTTCTGACATCGTGCTTGATATTGGAAGCAACAAATAAGAGAAATAAATACATGTTCTTAGAATGTTTGGGCCTCGAAAACGTGCTAGACAATGCAAAATACTCGAAATTCTCAGAAAATAGGTGTAAGCTATAGGCAAACGCGGATAATATATAAGATTTACAATAACAAAAGGGGAAAAAAGACTGGAAGACCAAGAGCTAATTTCTGGGATGAAAACGAATGCAAGACAAAGATAACAAAGATACAGTTTTCCCCCTACTGTTCACCCTGTACATAAGAGAAGCAATTACGAAATAACGATTCAGGAGTCGGATTACAATCAGAGTGAAAGGATATCAGTGATAACATTCGCTGATGACACCTGGTAGCCTCAGAGAAACAGAAGGAGAATTGCAGGGTCTACATCAACAACTACATACATACTCCGCAATCCGCCATACGGTGCGTGGCGGACGGTACCTCGTACCACAACTAGCATCTTCTCTCCCTGTTCCACTCCCAAACACAACGAGGGAAAAATGACTGCCTATATGCCTCTGTACGAGCCCTAATCTCTCTTATCTTGTCTTTGTGGTCTTTCCGCGAAATATAAGTTGGCGGCAGTAAAATTGTACTGCAGTCAGCCTCAAATGCTGGTTCTCTAAATTTCCTCAGTAGCGATTCACGAAAAGAACGCCTCCAGAGACTCCCACCCGAGTTCCTGAAGCATTTCCGTAACACTCGCGTGATGATCAAACCTACCATTAACAAATCTAGCAGCCCACCTCTGAATTGCTTCCATGTCCTCCCTCAATCCGACCTGATAGTGATCCCAAACGTTCGAGCAGTACTCAATAATAGGTCGTATTAGTGTTTTATAAGCTGTCTCCTTTACAGATGAACCACATCTTCCCAAAATTCTACCAATGAAGCGAAGACGACTATCCGCCTTCCCCACAACTGCCATTACATGCTTGTCCCACTTCACATCGCTCTGCAATGTTACGCCCAAATATTTAATCGACGTGACTGTGTCAAGCGCTACAATACTAATGGAGTATTCAAACATTACGGGATTCTTTTTCCTATTCATCTGCATTAATTTACATTTATCTATATTTAGAGTTAGCTGCCATTCTTTACACCAATCACAATTCCTGTCCAAGTCATCTTGTATCATCCTACAGTCACTCAACGACGACACCTTCCCGTACACCACAGCATCATCAGCAAACAGCCGCACATTGCTATCCACCCTATCCAAAAGATCATTTATGTAGATAGAAAACAACAGCGGACCCACCACACTTCCCTGGGGCACTGCAGATGATACCCTCACCTCCGATGAACACTCACCATCGAGGACAACGTACTGGGTTCTATTACTTAAGAAGTCTTCGAGCCACTCACCTATTTGGGAACCAATCCCATATGTTCGTACCTTAGTTAGGAGTCTGCAGTGGGGCACCGAGTCAAACGCTTTCCGGAAGTCAAGGAATATGGCATCCATCTGATACCCTTCATCCATGGTTCGCTACATATGAAGTAAAAAAAGAGCGAGTTGCGTTTCGAAGGAGCGATGCTTTCTCATTCCGTGCTGATGCATGGACAGCAACTTCTCTGTCTCAAAAAAATTCATTATATTCGAACTGAGAATATGTTCGAGAATCCTGCAACAAACCGATGTTAAGGATATTGGTCTGTAATTTTGAGGATCCATCCTTCTTATATACAGGCGTCACCTACGCTTTTCTCCAGTCGCTCGGGACTTTACGTTGGGCAAGAGATTCTCGATAAATGCAAGCTAAGTAAGGAGCCAATGCAGTAGAGTACTCTCTGTAAAATCTCTGGAATCCCATCAGGACCTGGCGATTTATTTATTTTCAACCCATTCAGCTGCTTCACAACCCCAGGGATGCCTATCACTATGTCCCCCATACGGGAATCTGTACGAGACTCAAACGGCGGTATGTTTGTACGATCCTCCTGCGTGAAAGATTTCTCAAATGCTAAATTTAAAATTTCAGCTTTCGTTTTGCTGTCTTCCGTTGCCAGGCCAGACTGATCAGTGAGTGACTGGATGGAAGCCTTCGACCCGCTTACCGATTTTACGTAAGACCAGAATTTCCTTGGGTGTTCAGCAAGATCTTTTCCTAAGGTATGACGGTGGTAGTGGTTGCATGCTTCGCGCATCGCTCGTTTTACATCAGCACGAATCTCTACTAACTTTTGCCTCTCCCCATTCTCCCGATCTTTCTTGTACCGCATCTGTCTTTGCTTCCTGAGCATTCTCGCCGGCCGCGGTGTCTAGCGGTTCTAGGCGCTCAGTCCTGAGCCGCGCGACTGCTACGGTCGCAGGTTCGAATCCTGCCTCGGGCATGGATGTGTGTGATGTCCTTAGGTTAGTTAGGTTTAAGTAGTTCTACGTCCTAGGGGACTGATGACCGCAGATGTTGTCCCATAGTGCTCAGAGCCATTTGAACCATTTTGAACCTGAGCATTCTCCGAATTGCACTGTTAAGCCACGGTGGGTCTTTTCCGTCCGTTACCTACTTTTTCGGCACATACTTGTCCAATGCGTGATTTACAATGTGTTTCAAATTTGCCCATAATTCTTCCACGTCCATCGTACCAGAAGTAAATGAAGTCGATTCATTTACTAAGTGAGATGCTAACAACTTCTTATCTGCTCTTTCTAGTTACTCTCCTAGCCTTCTTGACCGACTTTTTAACTTTCGTAACCATAGTCGTAATGACAACATCATGATCACTAATCCCTGTCTCAACACTGACACCGTCGATGAGGTCTTGTCTGTTCGTGGTTACCAGATCTAAAATATTTCCATTACGCGTTGGCTGTCGATTTAGCTGTTCAAGACAGTTTTCGGATAATGTGTTCAAAAGTAATTCACACGACGGCTTGTCTGTACCACCTGTAATGAATCCATAGACATCCCAGTCTATACTAGGTATGTAGAAGTCGCCTCCGATTAATATAGCATGATCCGGGTACTTCTGCGATACAGAGTGTAGACTCCCTTTGAATGATTCTAGAACTGTCACGGTGGAACCTGGTGGTCGGTAACAACACCCAACAATTAACTTTATTTCTCCTAGCCCTGTTAAACGTGTCCAGATAACTTCAGAGTCACACTCTACTTCGACCTCAGTAGACATAATATTTTTGTCAACTGCACTGAAGACACCACCTCCTAGTGTGTCTAATCTGTCTTTCCGATACACGTTCTAACCCTCACTAAATATTTCAGAACTTCCTATATCAAGGTTCAGCCAGGTCTCAGTCCAGAGGATAATTTGCGCGCCACACGATTCCTGGAGGGCAGTAAATTCAGGAACTTTATTCCGAGCACTCTGAAACTTTACTGCTAATATCTTGAAAGCTGAAGTGTCTTTACACTGAGCGCGTCCTGATTCCCCTGCCTGCACGTCGACTGGTGAGTGTTCATCAGGACACCTCGCACTACTGCCTAGCCTTAAAGAAACCCATGTGCACGCCACAAGTACTCTGCTACCCATGTAGCCGCTTCCTTTGTATAGTATTCTGTAGAATAGAATGAACAGACTAATGAACAGAAAATATTGACTTTGAAGGATTTAAAAATACGAACGAAACCAGGAGAAAGATAAATGGGTTTATCGATTAACTTAACATGAAAATTAGGCACCACACAGTAAACGAAGTGATGGAATTTTGCTACCTTGACGAACGAGGCAAGGGGGGTTACGACAAACAGGTAAGCACAGAAAAAAAGAGGATATTTCTTTGCTAGTATCAAAACCAAGTCTCATCATGAGGTCGAAATTTCTGAGAATTTGCTTCTGGGGTACAAAATTACATGATAGTGACTCATCGACGGTAGAAAAACTGGAAAAGAAGAGATTTGAAGGATTTGAGTTGTCGTGCTGTAGAATAATGTTGAAATATGATAATTAATTGAAACCCTCAGCTGCCGTCAGGTGTTGTTGATATACCTCGATGGGGACAGCTGAAAATGTGTGCTCCGACCGGGACTCGAACCCGGGATCTCCTGCTTGCATGGCAGACGTTCTATCCATCTTTTTTAATCTCATTTTTGTTCTATATATTATTCGTTGAATTTGTTCGTGGCGGACGTCCGATGATACTCGTTCAGGTTGTTCGTTGATCCGATAACTCAGTTTTTTTTTATTACAGAGAGTAACTAAACCCTCTGACCGAACACACCGAGCTACCCTGGCGGCTCTGAGCCACCGACGACACACATGAATAGCGCGATTGCAGGGACTTATCCCTTGCACACTAGGTATATTACGTATGTAGACTGTGGACAGTTGGGAATGTGGGTTTCAGGGAAGCGTGCAAGGGATAAGTCCATACAATCGTACTATTCGTCTGTGTCCTCTGTGGCTCAGATGGATAGAGCGTTTGCCATGTAAGCAGGAGATCCCGGATTCAAGTTTCGGTCGGGGCACACATTTTCAGCTGTCGCCATCGAGGTATATCAACAACACCTGTCGTCAACTGAGGGTTTCAATTAATTATCATTTATTCTAGAGAAGCTGCACGGTCATAAATGGTAGCTGTTATTTCGAGAACAATCTTCATAAGTAATGTTGAAACAGTTTGAGAGAAATAAGCTTCTGTTAGTTATTTCCATTGTGTTTTTATTTTTTGTAATACGACGTTTCGATAGTGGAGCTACTCTTATATAAAATACTTAACTCATGAATTACGTATGCTACAAGTAAAATGTTTAACTCAATAATTACATATATAGTTCACTTGAGAATGGCTACACAATAGAAATATCGCTGTCCACAAAATACTAATAAAATTTAACAAAACAGTAGCTGATACAAGAGACTTAATCTTTTCAACAAGTTTGTCACCTCTGTAGACCCTGTTGCTAACACATTGTGTCGAAATTAGATGGACTGATGAGATAAAACATCAACAAAAACAAAACGAGGATAATGGAATGTAGTCGAATTAAGTCGGGTGATGCTGAGGGAATTAGATTAGGAAATGAAAGAGTTCTAGTAGTAAAGGAGTTTTGCTATTTGGGGAGCAAAATAACTGATGATGGTCGAAGTATAGAGAATATAAAATGTAGATTGGCAATGGCAAGGAAATCGTTTCTGAAGAAGAGAAATTTGTTAACATCGAGTATAGATTTAAGTGTCAAGAAGCCGTTTCTGAAAGTATTTGTATGGAGTGTAGCCATGTATGGAAGTGAAACATGGACGATAAATAGTTTGGACAAGAAGAGAATAGAAGCTTTCGTAATGTGGTGCTACAGAAGAATGCTGAAGATTAGATGGGTAGATCACATAACTAATGAGGAGGTATCGAATGGAATTGGGGAGAAGAGGAGTTTGTGGCACAACTTGACAAGAAGAAGGGATCGGTTGGTGTGACATGTTCTGAGGCATCGAGGGATTTAGTATTGGAGGCCAGCCTGGAGGGTAAAAATCGTAGAGGGAGACCAAGAGATGAATACACTAAGCAGATTCAGAACGATGTAGGTTGCAGTAAGTACTGGGAGATGAAGAAGCTTGCACAGGATCAAACCAGTCTCACGCCTGAAGACCACAACAACAACGATGAGATAACAAATGTTGGCGTTCTCTGTAGAATGGGTGAGGAGAGGAACATTTGGACGGTATTGACGGGAAGAAGGGGCAGCGTGATACGACGTGCGTAGTGACATCGAGGAATCGTAGATGGTAAAAACTGTAGAGAAGACTGAAACTGGAATATATCCTACAAATAATACTGGAATTGTACCGCCCTTACATTATACGCTTATGTGACAAAAGTCGTCGTAGACCTCTTAATATAGTGTCGGACCTCCCTTAACGCAACGTAGTGCAGCAGCTGGGTCTGACATGCACTCAACAAGTCGTTGGAAGTCCCATGCCGAAATATTGAGCCATGCGGGGTCTACAGCCGTTCATAATTGCGAAAGTGTTGTCGGTGCAAGATTCTGTGCACGAACTGGTCTCTCGACTATGTCCCATTAATGTTCAGTGGGATTCATATCGGTAGATCTGGGTGGCAAAATCATTCGCTCATAATGTCCAGAATTTTCTTCAGTCGCGAACGACTGTGGCCAGGTGACATGACGCGCTGTTATCCATAAAAATTCGGTCATTATTTGGGAACATGAACGGCTGCAAGTGGTCTCTAAGTATATAAGCGAGGACCCAGTCAATTCCATGCAAACACAGCCTACAACATGATACAGCCAGCACGAGTTTGCACAGTGCCTCATTGACAACCCGGGTCCCTGGCCTCGTAGGGTCAGCGCCACACTCGAACTTCTCCATCAGCTTTTACGATCTGAAATCGGGACTCGTCTGACCAGGCTACGTTTTTCCTGTGGTCTAGGGTGCAGCCTATGCCGTCACGAGCTCCAGGAGAGGCGCAGCAGGTGATGTCGTGCTGTTAGCAAACGCACCCGCTCTAGCTGTTTGCTGCCATAGCTCGTTAACGAATTACTGCGCCGTACTGCCATAACCGATACCTTTGCCGTACGTCCCATGTTGATTTCTGCGGTTATATCAGGCAGTGTTGCTTGTCTGTTTGCACTGACAACTCTAAGGAAACATCACTGCTCTCGATCGTTAATTGAAAGCCGTCGGCCACCGTGTTGTCCGTGGTTAGAGGCAATGACTGAATTCTGACATTCCTTGTACGGTCTTCACACTGTGGATCTCGGAGTATCGAATTCCTTAACGATTTTCGAAATGGTATGTACCATGCGTCGAGCTCCAACTACTATTCCGCTTTCCGAGTCTTTTAATTCCTGTTCTGCGGCCATAATCATGTCGGAAACCTTTTCCATGAATTATCTGAGTACAAATAAAAGCTCCGTCAACGCACTGTTCTTTTATACATTGAGTACGCGATACTAGTGTCATCGGTATATGTGCTTATCGCTGCCGCATGACTTGTCACCTCAGTGTATTACGTAAGCAGTGTTTTTTACTCTGTAATCCAGAATCTGCCGTAGTGCTTCCACGACATAGGATCTGCAGGGATCGTGTGATGTATGACACGCTATCTGAAAGCATGAATATACAAATTTCACGACTTAATCAATGACTTTTGTCTATAATTCAAGTAGCGCGGCCGTTTTAAATGTTTCCATAAATAGTAGTAGCCCATTATTACTTTAGCAGCTATGTGCTAGGAATCGTACTGTAATCTAACATTCCTGCAATTGGAAAACTGACTTACTCTACTTATCCAACAGGCTGCGCATTCCAATTGTCAGTATTTTCACAACAGATGTTTATAAAATTTAGCAGTCTATAGCTAAAAGCTTCATGACCGTATTGATGAAGTCCATGTTTACATAATCAGTTCTGTGTATTTCACTGTTCTTAGATTAATTATTTTGTGATTGGTCACTAGAGTTTATTGCTGGAGTCATTACCGGAATTTTCTCTTCATATACCGCACAAAACGTAAAAAAAAAAGATGGTCTCTCCATTCTGATTCTTAACTTAGATTGATTTGCACATTTTCAAGAGAATAAGGCTTCTTTCCAGCAACGGACCAGAAGCATTTACTCTCTGACTCACTAGCGTCTTGATGATGTACAGTATTTTCCATTCATATGTCAGCTAAATTGATACGAAAAACGTCTGAAATGACGTTCTTCTCAAGCAGGTAACGTACTTCTTCGGCTTTCACGTTTTAGGTCGGCTGCCGTACCTGCAACAGAGATGGAAAGGTAATGCTCAATCGTGCAAACATGAATTGTTTCATAATTAAAGCACAAAATGAATATATATATACATAAGTTTTTATATTTTACATTGATGTTCCATTAAGCAAGGGCAAATCGTTGTCCTTACGTAGGTCTGAAGGCAATAACGTGACCGCTCATAAATTAACAGCAAAACCCATGTAATACAGCACAGCTTGAAAACTCCTACGGATCGGTTTCCTTAGACTCTCACTGTTTGTAGTTGCTTTCTCACAAAGACACTGTATCCGTTCTTTAAGACATCTGGAAAATTATGGTCCTTCAATTTCTTTCCAGAATCGACCAAATGCTTCATGTAACGATATCATGGATGAGTTACGACATAGGCATGTTTATCAAATTAACTTCACATATTAAAAGTGGTCTTACACAGGGCACTATGCTTTGCAAAGTTGTATTCCTTGCTGTGAATAATACATGTACCATTGACTGAAATAATCACCTAAGCTGTTCTACATGGCTTAGGTGCAGTTTTTCATTCCATTATGGCTGTGAGTCTAACTGGAGAGGATGATGTGGTGTCACCTCCAGGCACCACACTTGCTAGGTGGTAGCTTTAAATCGGCCGCGGTCCATTAGTACATGTCGGACCCGCGTGTCGCCAAGGTCAGTAATTGCAGACCGAGCGCCGCCACACGGCAGGTCTATAGAGACGGACTAGCACTCGCCCCAGTTGTACAGACGACTTAGCTAGCGATGCACACTGACGAAGCCTCGCTCATTTGCAGAGCAGATAGTTAGAATAGCCTTCAGCTAAGTCAATGGCAACGACCTAGCAAGGCGCCATAGCAATTGATAGTTATCGTATGAAGCATGTCTCATCAAGAACAATGTATACAAATGATGGATTAAAGTTAAGTATTCCAGAAGCTACGTACTTTTCTTTATAGCATTCATTACGTATGTTGTTTCAGACCTCTCTCTAGCCTGCGCGAGTTTAACGCATGCATTCGGCCTCCTCAACAAGTAGTGTGCGTAGTGTTGGCTAACTGCTAACACTACAAATATTTGCGACGAGGCTTAAAAGAGGATTTCGCGTTCGTATTGCTCTAATTTACTTGTCATGGCTTCGCCACAATCTCCAGATGTACAGTCCGAATTTTATCGCTTGCAGAATCAGCAGACGCAGACGTTATTGGATGCCCTTGGACAGCTCGTCCAGGGTCAACGTGCAATGCAACACAATGCGGCAGCCGCTGCTTCACCGCTACCGCAGCCACAACATGCTGTTGCACTCCCGTTCCGGCCATTTGACCCAGCTATGGAAAGCTGGACGGAGTGGTTACGCCAATTTGGATTTCATCTCGCCGCCTACAGAATTCAAGGTAACGAGCGGCAGCCTCACTTATTATCATGTGTAGGGGTGCAAACGTACCGTGTGATAGTGAAATTATTTCCCCGCCGCGACGTAGCAACTCTGTCCTACGAAGAAATTTTATCGGCGTTAGATGCCTATTTCAAAGGAACAGTCAATGTCGTTGCAAAAAGGTATATGTTCTTTCGTACAAAACGTACGGCCGGTCAGACTAATAGGGAGTGGGTTGCAACATTGCAAGGCCTTACTAGGGATTGTGCGTTTGAGTGTGAATGTGGACTCCCTTATTCAGATACAATGGTACGTGATGCAATAGCACAGAACGTTTCTGATGTTCGTATACGGGAACAGATTTTGAAACTAGTTAATCCCTCCCTTCAAGAAGTGATAGACATATTGGATAGGCAAGACACACTTGACTTTGCTCAGGAATCATTTGCAACTTCGCCAGCCGTGTGTCACATTAACCGGCCCGCCGGGCGCGCTGCACGGAACGATAAACAGCCCTCGCGCCCGTCCGCGCAGCTGCGGCCTAATTCTCAAACACGTGTGCCGCGTAAGCATGCCAATGCAGTTCTAAAATCATGCCCGCGGTGTGCAACTAGACATTCGCGTGACATTTGCCCGTCACGCCAAGCTATTTGCTTTTACTGTAACAAGAGAGGACATGTTCAAAGTGTTTGCCAGAAAAAGCTCAGATCAGACAATCACAACCATTCCAGGCCCTTTGCTTCGCGCCGGAATCGAACCACGAATACTCAGGCTCGTGGACCTTCGCCCATGGACATTCATGTCGTTAATTCCACTCAGTCCAGTGCCACTTTCTCTAACAGTGACTGTGTTCGTCCCACAAAAAGTGTGCGTCGACGTCGCCGGAAATCTCGTCAGGTCGCAAGTGCTTCTGTACCTGTATCAGTTCAAATTGCGCGAGAAAGTCGCTCTTGTCGTCAGCAGGACAATAGACTTCTTGTAGACTTGGACATTAAGGGCTCCGTGATCCCATTCCAGCTCGATACCGGAGCTGCAGTTTCCTTCATCAATCACGAAAGTACAAACAACTGGGCAAACCTCCGTTGCGTGCCGCACAGGTTCAGTTAACTAGCTATTCAGGTCAGGATATCCCTGTGTTAGGACAGTGCACTCTTCTTGCAACATACAAGGGACAAACAAAACTTGTGTCATTTTACGTTCTTCGTTCTTCTACTGCAGTGAACTTGTTTGGTATAGATTTATTTCAGTTGTTTAACTTGTCAATAGTCAATCAGGTCCTATCAGTGAACCAGACTGTGCCTTCAGCCAGTGTTTCTCGTCTATGTGAAGAATTTGCAGACATTTTTGCACCGGGCCTTGGTTGCGCTAAGAACTATGAAGCACATTTGGAACTGCAAGTAAACGCGCAACCGAAATTTTTCCGAGCGCGCAATGTTCCCCACGCATTGCTTGATGAGGTCGCAAGAACATTACACGATTTAGAATCACAAGGTGTACTTGAACGTGTGCAGGCTCCTCTCGCGGCCTCACCATTAGTAATTTTGCCAAAACCTTCCGGAAAACTGAGACTTTGTGTGGACTTCAAGGCAACAGTGAATCCACAACTAAAGATTGCAACTTTTCCTTTACCCCGCCCAGAAGATCTTTTTGATAAACTGTCCCTAGGGGACCCATCTACTGGCTCGCCTCATCAGGTGTTACCGACACTGCCTTCCATTTTGCCTCATGGCGACGCGCCGCCGCCGCCGCCTGTTCTCCCGCCAGCGCCGCCCGCAGTGGACGCGTTGCTGCAACCGCCTGGCGCCTCCCTGGGTCACGAGCCGCCGATAGCTTCCCGTGACCAGATGTCCTCCGCCATGGGACTTTTGCCCGCTCCGGACCAGATGTCGTCTTCGCCCGTCGGGTGCCCCGACGCAATGGAGGTCGACCCTTCGGCCCCTCCTGTCTCTCAATGGGCGCACACACCGCATGTTGACGTGCACCCTGGACTAGGTTTTCAGGCGTTTCCTAGCTCCCCTCGGACCGAATGGCAGGGTGCGGGTGGCACAGCCTCGCCTGTTGTTAGGCTCCCCACCTCATCGCAACATGGGGTCCTCCCCACGGCGGGCGGAAGCCATATAACACGACCGTTCGCCGATTTGTGGGGGAGGAATGTGGTGTCCCCGCCAGACACCACACTTGCTAGGTGGTAGCTTTAAATCAGCCGCGGTCCATTAGTACATGTCGGACCCGCGTGTTGCCACGGTCAGTAATTGCAGACCGAGCGCCGCCACACGGCAGGTCTATAGAGACGGACTAGCACTCGCCCCAGTTGTATGGACGACTTAGCTAGCGATGCACACTGACGAAGCCTCACTCATTTGCAGAGCAGATAGTTAGAATAGCCTTCAGCTAAGTCAATGGCAACGACCTAGCAAGGCGCCATAGCAATTGATAGTTATCGTATGAAGCATGTCTCATCAAGAACGATGTATACAAATGATGGATTAAAGTTAAGTATTCCAGAAGCTACGTACTTTTCTTTATAGCATTCATTACGTATCCTGTTTCAGACCTCTCTCTAGCCTGCGCGAGTTTAACGCTTGCATTCGGCCTCCTCAACCAAGTAGTGTGCGTAGTGTTGGCTAACTGCTAACACTACAGATGATATGTTCGGATGTGTCTGGACACGTGTAAGGGAGGGAATCCGTGATTTATCATATTTTGAGGCTGAAATTTCAATTTTCTTTTCAGTCTTGCGAACTGAGAATTTGTAGGAATCCGAGCTCAGAGATCTAATAATTAAAACAGTATTTCCACAATAATCAATATCTGTGGTACAAAGAGTTATGAAGGCTACGTGGCCAGTAAAGTAGGTAAGAGCGTGGCTATATCGCATGTGAGGCACCAGCTGCAGTAATGTAATATGTGTACTGAGTATGTAGTTCTACTAATTATGAAGTCCAAACCGGTAATCGACCAAGTTTTAATAATATGAATAAGTAAGAAGTACAAAATATCACTTTCTATAGGAAAAGGTACAACAGCCTAAAGTTGTTGTTACCTTCCTCGCGAAAAATCACACGTATTCTGGAGAGGTCAGTTCGTGCACAAAATCCTACTCCGGCAACACTTTCGCAGTTATTACCCTTGTAGAGGCAGCATGGCTCAATATATCTGCGGAGGCTTCCGACGACTTTTAAGTCCATGTCACATCGATTTGCTGCACGACGATGGATAATGCGAGCTCCGTCACGAAATTAGGAGGTCACTTGCTGGAAGGTCTACATTGGAAATACCAAGAGAACAGTGAATATAAAACTGAAAGAACATTAAAGTCTAGGGAAAACAGAAAAATTAACTACGTTGAAGTAGGCTGTTCAATCAAGAACGTTTCTTGAAATCACAATTCTATCTACTATTATACTACAACGACTATATAATGCAGCCAACTAATTAGATAAGCACAGTGATGTTCTAACAGCAAAGGAGAAGCCTTGAAACTCTGCATATATGGACAGTGGCTCTGCAGAATCGACAGAAGAGTTTTTATCTTTCACAGGTGGCAATTGATTATTAAGTGTTATCTCTGATAAAGATTATCTTTGCTGACCACGTATAAACTCGACCACGTCCAATTTATACACTATTTATGTCACCCACCGACGGCTGACTCGTCAGTCTGCAGGACTCACTGTCACCAAGAGCGCCTTCGAGGACACCCAGGGCAGCTCTGGACAAGACCTCAGTAACCGAAAAGTTGTTCGACCCCGCCCAGAGGACTCATCAGCATCTGTTGCATCCGTCTGTGAAATTATATATTTCAGGAACTATACTTTGTTTTAAATTTGTGTAACATACGACTTTTCCATAAACTTCCAGTGTAAGAATCACTGGACTGCCATCAGTGTCTAGAGATTTGATTTGTTTTATTTCCAGTGACGCGAAGATCTCGAGATCGATGCCTGAGGATCGCCCCGGATTTATGACGATGTAGATGCAGATGTACATATGGTTCACTCAGCCTCGTCAGCTCAAATGAGGAGTTGCTGGAATATAAAACTAGCGAAATCGAGGCCCAAGCCGCTGAAGTGGAGTCACATCGAAAGCCTGGCACCATTTATTAGCAGCAAACCCACAATAAATGCTTATTCTACTTCAAGATCGACGCCTTGACCATTACGACTAGAGACCTCAGTCTTTGCGAGAATCCAGACCAATATAGGTCTAGATGATGTTGGAACCGTTAACTTGGATAATTTTATTAATGAAATAAACCGGAGGATTGGTGCTTCTCAGTTATTGCCAAAAATTGGGCTTTCTCTGCTTCAAAGAATTTGAAAATTATATATCTATGCATTTGTTTGAAATAGTCCTAAGTTTGCCTATGAATCACATTTCGCCATTATGAAATACAGGTCATTTTAATACTGTAGAAATATATTCCCAGTAACGATATGTCCTTTTTTGCAACTACATCCTCTCATTTAAAAAGAAAGAATGACTCGTTTATTCTGTGCAAATTTTAGATCTATGTATCACAGATGGAACAAATTTTCACATAGATTCTTTACTGGTTTGTAAGTACAGATCAGAGTGACTACAGCTGTGAACTTACTGCAAATTTGGTATCTGATTCTATTGATCATAATTTGGTAGAAATTTTTGCCTACCAATTATTAGTCCATATCAGCGATGAAATAGTATGAATATCTCGCTTCTTCTGCCCTCGGGGGACAATGGATTCGTACTCCATCAGGAGTATGTTCATCGTCCAGTAATTTCTACGTCAGAGGCTTCCTTAACATTGTCCTTACATGTCGTTTCATGGCCTTCTTTGCCAGCATATCACACCTCCTCCTTTCTCATCGTCAGTTGATTGAATGTCCGCCCCTGGTAGCTGAATGGTCAGCGTGGCGTATTGTCAATCCTCTAGGTCCGGGTTCGATTCCCGGCTGGGTCGGGGAATTTTCCCCGCCCAGGGACTGTCCTCATCACCATCCTTTCATCCTCATCGACTGCAGGTTGCCGAAGTGGCGTCAAATTGAAAGACCGGCACCCAGCGAACGGTCTGCCCGACGGAGGGCTCTACCCATACGATCAAATAAAAAATAAAAAAGTTGATGGAATGACGCTGACAGCTGTCCATCTACACCAACCACGGCATTTCCTGCGATCAGTTCCCATGCTTGCATTCCAAAACAACAAGGTGGGCTACTATGAACTGGCCATCGTTGTACCTGGTCACAAGATCATGTTAGTTCATGCTAAGGCCAGATTTATTTTCTCTTCGCGAAGAAATATCAATAATGTAGGAAGCAGAGTATTAGATGAAGAGATAAATTAGTATGGTGCATTCAGATAATTACAGTCTCCTACTTTACAAACTGACAGTGAAACCACTTACGACATCCATGGACGGCACAAACATAAACGTTGGTATTAGTATCATATGGGTGATACAAAATTATCTGATACACAACACCATAGATGTTATAATCACATATTCACCTATATTACAACTCAAATACAATTGAAAATAATATTTTGTTATTTTTTATAATTACAAAGCATGTTTTCGAATACTGAAGTGTAAGAATCTTTGTGAATTTAGCATTTATTAAAACTTTTTATAATCTGTGGTGTCACCGCCAGACACCACACTTGCTAGGTGGTAGCCTTTAAATCGGCCGCGGTTCGGTAGTATACGTCGGACCCGCGTGTCGCCACTGTCAGTGATTGCAGACCGATCGCCCCCTCACAGCAGGTCTAGAGAGACGACCTAGCATTCGCCCCAGATGTACAGCCGACTTTGCTAGTGATGGTTCACTGACAAATTACGCTCTCATTTGCCGAGACGATAGTTAGCATAGCCTTCAGCTGCGTCATTTGCTACGACCTAGCAAGGCGCCATTACCATTTGCTCTTTATCTTGTGATGCATGTTCCGTCAGACCGATGTTCACCAATTATGGATCAAAGTTAAGTATTCCAGAAGCTACGTACTTTATTTGCTAGTCTTCATTACTTGTCCTGTTCCAGACCTCACGCCATCCTGTGTGAGCTTAAACGCGTGCCTTTCGGTCTCCCGTCCATTGTGGATTGGCTGTCTTGCCAGTCCACAACAGTTGGCGCCGAGGATTTTGCGTTCCTCTTGATCTGGCCCCTATTTTACTTGTGTCATGGCTTCGCCACAATCTCCAGATTTACTGTCCGAATTTCATCGCTTGCAGAATCAGCAGGCCTTACTGGTTGCCCTTGGACAGGTCGTCCAGGGTCAACGTGCGATGCAAAACGATGCGGCGGCCGCCGCTCCACCGCTACCGCAGACACAACACGCTGTTGCACCACCTTTTCGTCCGTTTGATGCGGCACTGGAAAGCTGGACGGAGTGGTCACGCCAATTTGGATTCCATCTAGCCGCCTACAGAATTCAAGGTAATGAGCGGCAGCCTTTTCTCCTTTCCTCCGCAGGCGTCCAAACGTACCGTGTGATAGTCAAATTATTTCCCCGACGCGACGTAGCAACTCTTGTCATACGACGAAATTTTGTCGGCATTAGATGCATATTTCAAAGAATCAGTCAATGTAGTTGCAAAAAGGTATACCTTCTTTCGTACAAAACGTACGGCCGGTCAAACAAATCGGGAGTGGGTTGCAACTTTGTAAGGCCTTACTAGGGATTGTGCTTTTGAGTGTGAATGTGGACTCCCTTATTCAGATACTATGGTACTTGATGTAATTGCACAGAACGTTTCTGATGTTCGTATAAGAGAACAGATTTTGAAACTATTCAATCCCTCCCCTCCACAAGTGATAGACATATTGGATCGAAAGGACACGCTTGACTTTGCACAGAAATCCACTCAAGTCGCAAGTGATTCTGTACCAGTGTCAGTTCACGTTGCACGAGACAGTCGCTCTTGTCGTCAGCAGGAGAATAAACTTTTTGTAGATTTCGACATTAACAGCAAAGTGATACCATTCCAGCTCGATACCAGAGCTGCAGTTTCACTGATCAATCACGACACGTACAAACAGCTGGGCACACCTCCGTTGTGTGCCGCTAATGTTAAGCTCAGTAGTTATTCAGGACAAGCAATCTCTGTGTTAGGACAGTGCAGCCTTCTTGCAACAGACAAGGGACAAACAAAACTTGTGTCATTTTACGTTCTTCGTTCTTCTTCTGCAGTGAAATTGTTTGGTTTAGATTTATTTCAGTTGTTTAACTTGTCTATAGTCAATCAGGTCCTATCAGTGAACCAGACTGTGCCTTCAGCCAGTGTTTCTCGTCTATGTGAAGAGTTTGCAGACATTTTTGCACCGGGCCTTGGTTGCGCTAAGAACTATAAGGCACATTTGGAACTGCAAGTAAACGCGCAAGCGAGATTTTTCCGAGCGCGCAATGTTCCCCAAGCATTGCGTAATGAGGACGCAAAAACGTTACACGATTTGGAATCACAAGGTGTGATTGAACGTGTGCAGTCTTCTCTCTGAGCATCACCCTTAGTATTTTTGCAAAAGCCTTCCGTACAATTGAGACTTTGCGTGGACTTCAAGGCAACAGTGAATCCCCAACTAGTGACTGCTACTTTTCCTTTACCCCGCCCGGAAGATCTTTTTGACAAACTGTGCCCGGGTAAATATTTTTCGAAGTTGGACCTCGCAGATGCGTACTTGCAAATACCGGTGGACGAAGAATCTCATCGCGTTTTGGTGGTTAACACGCATCCTGGTTTGTATCGCTTCAAAAGACTGCCATTCGGGTGTGCATCCGCCCCTGCATTGTTTCAGCAATATTTACAAACTGTTTGTGCGTCGGTCCCTACTGCAGCAAACTCTTTGGACGATTTTGTGATCTCCGGAAAGACAGAAGACGAACATTTAGGAAACCTCCGGACATTATTTCAGGTCTTGCGACAAAATGGTCTTCGCTTGCGGAATAACAAATGTGTGTTTTTTGCTCGTGACTTACCATATCTGGGACATGTAATCAATGCCCAAGGCATACATCCCAGTCCAGAGCACCTCCTTGCCATACAAGACTTGCCTTCGCCGCAGAATTTGAAGCAGCTACAGAGTGTGTTGGGAAACATTAACTACTATCATAACTTTCTCCCGCATGCTTCTTCCATTTCAGCTCCGCTTCATCGTTTACGCCGTAAAGGTGTTCCGTTTGTCTGGACGACGGGATGCGAACGCGCCTTTCGCCAGTTGGAATCGGCGTTGCTTTCAACTAATTGCCTTACGCCATTCGATCCCCAGAAACCCCTTTTGTTGGTGTTAGATGCATCGGGTTTCGGGATCGGTGCTGTGCTTGCGCACAAAGATGGATCGCACGATCGCCCTATTGCCTTTGCGTCCAAATTGCTCTCGTCTGCGCAAAGAAATTATTCACAGATCGAGAAAGAAGCTTTGGCTCTCGTATTTGGTGTTACTAAGTTCCATGATTTCTTGTATGGTCGTCACTTTACCATCATCACAGACCACAAACCTTTGACATCGCTTTTTCATCCGACCAAGCCTGTGCCTCCACGTACAGCGCAGAAATTCATTCGCTGGTCTATTTTCCTCTCGCAGTACCGCTACGATATCTTGTATCGGTCCACTGCTAAGCACGGAAACGCCGATGCGTTGTCTCGTTTGCCTGTTGCTGGGGATAGAGCACTCGATTCCTCCGAACTTGCTTGCATGTTCATTGATTCGGAAACCGATGACGTGGTCGAATCGTTTCCGGTTGATTTTCGTCGTGTAGCTACAGCCACAGCTGCTGACCCTGTTGTTGCTACCGTTCTGCGTTTTGTTGCCATGCAATGGCCATTGTCTAAGTCACGGATCGAGGATCCGTTGTTTCGCCGATTTTTTGCTCACAAGGAGAGACTTTTTGTTCGCCGTGGTGTTTTGCTGTTGCGTTCTGATAATGATCAGTCCAGAGTCGTGGTCCCACGTTCGTTACAGTCCTCTGTCTTACGGCTTCTCCACCAAGGACATTGGGGTATAGTGCACACGAAACAAGTTGCTCGTCAGCACTGTACTTGGTTCGGAATCGATGCTGCGATTACGAATATGTGCTCTTCTTGCATGGCGTGTGCCGAACAACAATCCGCACCACCGCGGAAATTCTTTGCATGGCCGAAAGCCACTACCCCTTGGCAACGCTTACACATCGATTTTGCTGGTCCATTCTGGAATGCTCGATGGTTGGTTGTGGTAGAATCATTCAGTAATTTTCCTTTTGTTGTCCAGATGTCTTCCACGACCTCATCTGCCACCATCCAAGCGTTATCCGCTATCTTTTGCATTGAAGGTCTTCCACAGACTATTGTTTCCGACAATGGCCCACAATTCATGTCCGCAGAATTTCAGTCATTCTGCAAGGCCAGTGGCATTCACCATCTGACGTCCGCGCTGTTTTCGCCGCAGTCAAACGGTGCCGCTGTACGTTTGGTCAGGACTTTCAAGTCACAGATGTTGAAGCTGAAAGAGTCGCATTCTCGGGAGGACGCGTTATTGCTCTTCTTGTCCTCGTATCACTCTCAGCCCCGAGATGGTCGCTCGCCGGCTGCGTTGTTGCACGGTCGCCATCATCGCACCTTGATGTGTTTGCTACATCCGCCGCATCAGGTTCCTGTGCGGCGGCAGACGCCTGCTTTGTTCCAGGCGACGTTGTATACTATCGAAACTATCGAGGTTCACGGCGTTGGCTCGCAGGGCGCATTCTTCGCTGCCTCGGCCGCGCTATGTATCTGGTTTTGGGGGCCTCTGGTTAGGTGCGTCGGCATCACAATCAGCTGCGCCTCTGTCATCACTTGGGTTCTGCCGCTCCCCGTCTGCTTTCAGCGACGGTGCCGTCCGGTCAGTGCCCTGGGGACCCATCTACTGGCTCGCCTCATCCCCAGGTGTTACCGAGGCTGCCTTCCATTTTGCCCCATGGCGACGCGCCGCCGCCTGTTCTCCCGCCGGCGACGCCCGCAGTGGACGCGTCGCTGCAACCGCCGGGCGCCTCCCTGGGTCACGCACCGCCGATAGCTTCACGTGACCAGCTGTCCGACATGGAACTCTTGCCCGCTCCGGGCCACATGGCGTCTTCGCCCGTCGGGTGCCCCGACCCGATGGAGGTAGACCCTTCGGTCCCTCCTGTCTCTATACGGGCGCATACACCGCATGTTGGCGTGCACCCTGGACTAGGTTTTCAGGCGTTTCCTAGCTCCCCTCGGACCGAATGGCAGGGTGCGGATGACACGGCCTCGCCTGTTGTTAGGCTCCCCACCTCGTCGCATAGGTCATCATGGGGTCCTCCCCACGGCGGGCGGAAGCCTTATAATACAACCGTACGCCGATTTGCGGGCGAGGAATTTGGTGTCACCGCCAGACACCACACTTGCTAGGTGGTAGCCTTTAAATCGGCCGCGGTCCGATGGTATACGTCGGACCCGCGTGTCGCCACTGTAAGTGATTGCAGACCGAGCGCCGCCACACGGCAGGTCTAGAGAGACGTCCTAGCACTCGCCCCAGTTGTACAGCCGACTTTGCTAGCGATGGTTCACTGACAAATTACACTCTCATTTGCCGAGACGATAGTTAGTATAGCCTTCAGCTACGTCATTTGCTACGACCTAGCAAGGCGCCATTATCATTTGCTATTTATCTTGTGATGCATGTACCGTCAGACCGATGTTCACCAATTATGGATCAAAGTTAAGTATTCCAGAAGCTACGTACTTTATTTGCTAGTCTTCATTACTTGTCCTGTTCCAGACCTCACGCCATCCTGCGTGAGCTTAAACGCGTGCCTTTCGGTCTCCCGTCCATTGTGGATTGGCTGTCTTGCCAGTCCACAACACTATACATCCATAATACAAAGACATGTGTGGCTTGTGATTTTGTGCTGCTTTTATTACCTAAATGGTGAAGCGTTTGGTTCGGTATTATGATACTATAATAGTTTACAAAATGTTACATAATAAAGACAGAACTCTACAAAGAAAATAAACTTAAGGGAAGCTAGATATACTGATGGCCTCTTCCTGTTCTGTTCTTGTTCGAAATGGACATTTCATGTAGTGATGTATAGCGTATTTCAGTACTTTAGTTGTAAGTATATTGAAGTGTACGCTGCTGTTACCTCCCCATCGTGCTTCTCAGGCATAGAGTCGATTGTGCTGCCATCTTTCCCAGATCTTCAGTTTCCTGGTAACAAAAACGAAACATCAACTACACTACTGGCCATTAAAATTCCTACACCAAGAAGAAATGCAGATGATAAACAGGTATTCATTGGACAAATATATTATACTAGAACTGACATGTGATTACATTTTCACGCAGTTTGGGTGCATAGATCCTGAGAAATCAATTCCCAGAACAACGACCTCTGGCCGTAATAACGGCGTTGATACGCCTGGACATTGAGTCAAACAGAGCTTGGATGGCGTGTACAGGTACAGCTACCCATGCAGCTTCAACACGATACCACAGTTCATCACGTGACTGGCGAATTGTGACGAGCCAGTTGCTCGGCCACCATTGACCAGACGTTTTGAATTGGTGAGAGATCTGGAGAATATGCTGGCCAGGGCAGCAGTCGAACATTTTCTGTATCCAGAAAGGCCCATACAGAACCTGCAACATACGGTCGTGCATTATCTGGCTGAAATGTAGGGTTTCGCAGGGATCGATTGAAGGGTAGAGCCACGGGTCGTAATACATCTGAAATGTAACGTCCACTGTTCAAAGTGCCGTCAATGCGAACAAGAGGTGACCGAGACCACTGGCACCCCATACCATCACGACGGGTGATACGCCAGTATGGTGATGACGAATACACGCTTCCAGTCTGAGTTCACCGCGATGTCACGAAAGACGGATGCGACCATCATGATGCTGTAAACAGAACCTGGATTCATCCGAAAAAATGACGTATTGCCATTCGTGCACCCTGGTTCGTCGAGTACACCATCGCCGGAGCTCCTGTCTGTGATGCAGCGTCAAGGGTAACCGCAGCAACGGTCTCCGAGCTCCATGCTGCTGCAAACGTCGTCGAACTGTTCGTGCAGATGGTTGTTGTCTTGCAAACGTCCCCATCTGTTGACTCAGGGATCGAGACGTAGCTGCACGATCCGTTACAGCCATGCGGATAAGATGCCTGTCATCTCGACTGCTAGTGATACGAGGCCGTTGGGATCCAGCACGGCGTTCCGTATTGCCGTCCTGAACCCACCGATTCCATATTCTGCTAACAGTAATTGGATCTCGACCAACGCGAGCAGTTATGTCGCGATACGATAAACCGTAATCGCGATAGGCTACAATCCGACCTTAATGAAAGTTGTAAACGTGATGGTACGCATTTCTCCTCCTTACACGAGGTATCACAACAACGTTTCACCAGGCAACGCCGTTCAACTGCTGTTTGTATCTGAGAAATCAGTTGGAAACTTTCCTCAGCACGGTGTAGGTGTCGTCACCGACGCCAACCTTGTGTGAATGCTCTGAAAAGCTAATCAATTGCATATTACAGCATCTTCTTCCTGTCGGTTAAATTCCTCGTCTGTAGTACGTCATTTTCGTGGTGTAGCAATTTTAATGGCCAGTAGTGTATATAGAAGTGTACACTACTGTTACCTCCCCACCGTGCTTCTCAGGCATAGAGCCGATTGTGCTGCCATCTTTCCCAGATCTTCAGCTGCCTGGTAATGAAAACGAAACATCACCTAAATTCAGGGAACAGAATATCGCTATCACTGCACCTGAGGGCCAGAAGGTGAGGAACACGGTGCTGTATGTTGTCACAATGGAGATGAAAGCAGTGACGAGACTCAGCCACAGGGTGAGCACGTTCAGCAGGCTGGCCACGGGGCGTCCAGAGGACACCTGCCGGGCCAGCAGCCGCAGCTCTCGGTGGGCGGCGCCGCCCACACGCCGCCCTTCCAACAGAAACTGCGAGCACAGCCTTTGCGTGCGCCCCGCTTCTGTCTCCACACAGTGAACAGGCATGACAAGTAGTGTCAACTGAGCTAGGGTGTCGAATACATACAGCTTCCTGTCCCCAGTACTGGAACGATAAATCCGTAGCAAGGAAGTAAATATTAAGTGTAGCGAACAGCGGAATTCCTATGAAGTACAACACTAGAAACACCTCATGAGCAGATGCGACCAACTGTGACAATTCACAGAGCTTTGCATGCGTTCGTGTGAGAGATCGCACATTGGCTGACATGCCCAAAAGCAGTCTGTGGTGTGACCCTAGGTTCCCTTTGTTCAAAGAGCACTTCTTTCCAGGGACCGCACGACAGAAACCAGCAGGGACATCGTTTCTTATATCATGGAGACAAACATTTAGAAGTGAAACTCTATGCCTTATTACTAATTGTAAATTCGCAAATCTCAAAAGGGATAAAGTGAGTGCAAGAAAATTGCCCACAGTAAATGAAAGACTCAGCTTGTGGTCTTGATATATACTATTCGTAAACATCGATGTGTACATTGAGAAAACATAAAAAAATAGTAAAACCAATTGTAGCTGTACTACCTTTTTCTCACATGTATTCACAGGACCGATATGGGTCATCAGAACTTTGTCACATGAAACTACCAACTTAAGCATTTTCCCATACAATTTTTTAGTGTAGAACACATCTGATGCTATCGAAACGTACGTCAAAGCTGGCATATTAAAAACACTGAAAAGTGGGATAATATTTACTACAGAGAACGTCTGCAACGATCTGTAATAAAATTCTCCCAAATTCCATGCAGAAGTCAGATGTATGATGCTGGCAAGGGCCATGATAATCAAATCTAAAGTTAACTTCTCCAATGATCGCGTTTTCATATCGATCGTAAATGGCATCAGACCAACAGACTTGCATGTGAATTGGAATAACCTGATGGCCAAGAAAAGTTTCTCAGTATTTTTTGGCAGCACGGGGGTAGTATCGTTGGCTGGCATCACCTGCAAAATCGAAAAAGAGTTTAAACTTTCAGTCAAGGATGGTATCATACGTATAAGCTGTGTACCTAAGTAACAAATTTATAATTCACAACAATTTACAATGGTACATATGTAGCAAAAATCTTTCAAATACATTTTCATGCTTACTTTGCCCACTTTATGTTGAGAAGTAATTTGTACTTCACAACAGTATTAATTTAACAAAATAATTGTTGACTTTTCTTTTACTTTCACCCCAAAGTGTAAAGATAAATTACGAAAAGGTGTGTATTTATTGTATTTAAATGCATCTGATATAGTTTTTTTCGGGCTGCATATCAGGTTATTGGCAAGTTGTTCCAAGGCTATCTACATACCAGCAGCGATTAGCATATTTTCTCGGTAGTTGATCAACTGTTCTAGTGATAATTTAAATTCCAGTAGGACTTCAGCACCAACCCCCCCCCCTCCCCCTGGCAGACAATGCATAATCCACAAGGTCTTAGACCCTAGAAGAATGGGCTGAATTTTTTAGAGAATTTGCTATAAAACCAGTACACAAAGAAGTGAGACATTGACATATTGAGGAATGATGGTGTGTGTGTTCCATGTTGTATGAAGCTGTAGATACTGTGATACTTAAAATCACAGTAGGTAGTCATTTGATATATCTTATGAACATATTCATATAAACCAGACACACAAATAATTGTACGAGGAACACGAAAGTGATGGAAATGTGGATAAGAGGAGAAATACTGTAGTTGATCATTAAAAGAAGGAAATACAAAAATTTTCGGGTCTAGAAAGGAATAGATCATTGTTACTCATACAGACATGTAATATATATATATATAGATAGTCAAAATGAAATATACGAAATATCATGTAACCCAAAAGAAATGTCGACGAAGCATCATGAAATGATGTCTAGGCAAAATGAAATGTTATCGAAACTGATAAATTTGTCGTCAGAATAGGATGTCTCTTAACAACTGAAATTTCAGAACTGAAAACTGAATACTAGGGAATTCCTGATGCCATCACAAACAAATATAAAGGAATCTATTGGCAAGCTAAGAGCAAAAATAAATAATTTTACTGATCAGCAAGTGTTTAAGACTAGGGAATAGTTTGATACGTAGATTTTTCGATGTGGATTTCGCATTTCAGCTCAACAGAAAATACAGTTCACTAAAGGTTTTACCCAAGGGGAAGCTGCCGTTTGGGCAACTGATAGGACTGAAAGCTGTCAAACATGCGAGAAATTTTAGAAAGCGTTCTTAGAGAAGTATTGGTTAAATTGTGTGCAGGAAAGACATCGCAAAGAGGTGTTTCACCAAGAGCAGTTCCACAGGAAGCAAGGGAGTCTTCTCAATCGTTTCGAAAAATGTTGAAATAGATTTCAGGATGAACCTATTTCGGACAGGTATGCGTTACGAATACTAAAAGATGAAGTTGTCTCTCGACATAAGAGAAACGTTAGTCCATGTTCCAGAGACAAAACTTACAACAAATCATATTCATACTAGGTTCTACTGATTTAATACGTGAAGTTTCTTAGGTGAATAATAACAGTAATAATATAGGTGGCATGGGTCAGTCCATTCTGTCTCACACACAGAGCTGTAGAGCTGTAGTTATGGGAGACCAGAAGACTGTTGCATTCACTTTGTAGCTCAGCCAGCAGTACCTCCAATGCATAATGCTCAGCCTGTTAACTATTGCGTACCGAATTTCTAAGAAAGAGTAGAATAACAGATGACAGGTACCATCCTAGGTGCTATAGTGATGGAATAGGTCAATGGGATTGCAACAACAATAGTAATCAGTGGAATCACATTATGAGAAGCCGCTGTTGGATAAATGTAAGTTGTACTCACTGGCAAAGTGATCCAGTACAAAAGCGCAGCTGTTGACATGAGCTTGCTAGTACAAAGTCCAACAATAAATATGACTGAGGTGACAGGGGAAACCCACCCAACAGCTATGACCAATTCAACAAACTTGATCTGGCTGTATGAGGCTCTCCATAGATGATCGTGGGATACAATGGGGGTGGAGAACACAATTCAGTGAACCTGTTGAGGTATAATGAAGACACAGACATCAGAGATGAGTCATGTACTGACTACAGCTGCCATGACCAACTGAAAGATTTAGTTCAGGCTACTACCAATTCTATTGTAGGAAGAATTTCCAATTACAGTATTTGTGGTGGTGGTGGTGGTGATTAGTGTTTAACGTCCCGTCGACAACGAGGTCATTAGAGACGGAGCGCAAGCTCGGGTTAGGGAAGGATTGGGAAGGAAATCGGCCGTGCCCTTTCAAAGGAACCATCCCGGCATTTGCCTGAAATGATTTAGGGAAATCACGGAAAACCTAAATCAGGATGGCCGGAGACGGGATTGAACCGTCGTCCTCCCGAATGAGAGTCCAGTGTGCTAACCACTGCGCCACCTCGCTCGGTACAGTATTTGTCTTTCACACATGCGCTGCATTGAACGTGACGTGAACGAGATTATTCAGTAAGGGTGGTGAGGTTACAAGGGTACTTACTTACCAATTACAAAATGGAAGGCTTTTTGTGGCGGCTGGTATCAAGTTGTGCCTTTCAAAGTGTAGAAATAAATAGAGGTGATTTTAGGAAATGGGGCATAGTATGCCCATTTCTAGTTGCAAACGGATTAACAGTCGAATGCATTTTTACACAGATTTTTTGAGAGAGATGTGTACAAATATGTCTTCCCCTAAGACAAGAGCTATATGAGTGTCAATGGTGAAAATATTATTGTAGATTTGATAAAAACGAAAGAATAAGATTGTAAATACGGTCAAGGCTTGAGAGTTAAGCTTATTAAGACAAATGTGCACAATTTAGTAGCCAGCCTCACTGTAGTTCTGCGAAAGATGACAAAGATACCATAGTGACAAAGTGGCATAATCTTCAGCTACTAATGACAAACAGCAAACCAAACTAAAAGACGTGCTATTGAAGTACATAGACGCATTTAAATAGGAGTGCAGTATCATACTTATCAATATCAAATGGAAAAACTTCCACACCAAGTTTATTTCCGAAACTAATGTACAGTCGTGTTCAAAAGTATCCGAACGACCTTAATTGCAATTCGCCTGATTCGCATGCAACCCACATAACGCAGCTGTCTAGCAGGTCCTCTAATCGCTCCTTGGTGCAGTCGTTTGACTATTGAAAACGGTTCCAACAAGTCACCACTAGAAAACACTACACTGTATCGTAATAACTCTAGATGTAAAGTAGTACTACGATACTACAAATATCAGGGAACACTTTATCACAGGTACGACTGTCCTTAATGCTTGCAAGCTCACATTTATTACAATAAATGACATACCTGAAATGTTACCACTCTCATTATTACGTCAGATTGGTAATGCACATACTAAGTTCGTGGGTGTTCATGATTTCCTCTTCAAAGAAACATACCGTACTTATTATTTAACACAAAATGACATTAAAAATTTAAGTTCTTCACGAGCAGCTAGTCGAGAATAAGTATGAACTTCAAATGACACGACGAACCGTCTCGCTCTGCATATGGATTCAAACCCAGGTCATGCAGACTAAGCAAAGAATTCGTAGCTGACGGAAACTAACAGTCATTCCTGATTAGGCATACAGAGAGTGATATACCTTGATTTTAGACAGTGTCAATTAGCAAATACCAACTTTAAATTAGATAACGCAAACTTATTTAACGTACGCGAATTCGTACCCAGCACCTATTGTCCCTGTTAACTAACAACGAGGGATGTTAAATATTGCTTCGTAACAAGTAACTTATTTGAAATGCCGTGAGGTAAAGCTTTGTGTTGGACAGGGATTCGAACCCAGTACCTAATCGGATAGATATCGAAGCACAATCAACTGTGACATATCGCATTTTCTCGGCAGTAGCTAGATGTTTTAACTGAAATGACGAGACGAAACATTAATTTTGTCTTTCCCAGGACTCCAACCCAGCACCTATCGCTGTTATATTCTAAACAAAACGAACGTTAAATATGGGTTTGTTGCACCAGCAGCGACATGTGAGCATGTTTGAACTAGAAATAATATGACGAAGAGTTCAGTGCTGACTGGGAATAGATACGTGAGCTACCGAATTTTTCTCCACCAGCAGCTCGGAATAACATGTTAAACTTACAGCGATCTCGCAAATAGTTCTGTGTCTCACTGGGAGTCAAAAACGTCAAATATCGTTAGTGTTGACAACGAATGAAAATACATTAAAAATCGAAATTATTATCCACCAGCAGATAGGTGTTCTCATGCTAGTCCTTGATAATACATAATGAAATCTTTAGTGCCGGGCCAGGGTTCGAACCCATCCACACGCAATATGTGGAGATGTTGAGGAATCTGCAGTTTTGAACAAACAACAAATTGTAGCCGAGCTGTATTGTCACGAAGGGAACAAATTCCGCGTTAAGGGCGGTCTGAGTTGCTTTCCCAGTTCAGAACCAATTTTATGGACATGCAGAAGGTCAGATAATAGATAGAATAAGTGTCCTGTGAACCTACTTAGCGATTGTTTCGTCACTAGAAGTAAATAACTAGTATAGGAAAGGTTACTGGTGATAGAGTTTCTACATGTCGCCACTCCAGACGGTATTGTGCCTCAACCTAACGTCTACTTGGTAGTAGAGGAATATCATTTTTAATGTGAATTTCAGACCACCATGCCATTATATCTTCTTCACTTGGTGTAGCCAGAAGAGAGTGGAATCTGTCTCTCCCTATCTAAAATCACTAACCGAAGTTGGAATCGAACCCGGACCACAGATATATAAGCCTCTCATCAACCCAGCAGACCACCAACTCCCCTTCTCAGCGGCTCAGTTTTTCTTCCATAACGCCGTTGTGCCACACTGGCTGAGAATTCTGACACACAGGCTCCCTGTATCAATTTGCAGCATGTTCAGTGAATTCATTTACTTGGTTGACCTAAACACCATGAACTAGCTGCCTCGGCTACCCAGTGCAAACATTCAGCTTTATTTTGTATTCGCCAAAATTAAATCACGTAACTGCCACCAACACAGAACTGCCAACAGTGTAGGTTGCAGAAATTTAAATAGGAAGTGTTCCTTTCCACTAGAGCTACTCTATTGCGCTATCTGTTTGTTGAAAAAATCTTGCAGTGCAAAAGAAAAGGTGTAACTGATTGTCTCTCAGAATTCTAGACCCGGCCACATACATTATCTCACAGCGCTGTGGAAAGCAGAAGTTTTGGAGGAATTGTTGTTGACTTCTGGAGGTATTACAGGTATGTGTCGGCTAGTAGCGTAATGGTAAGTATCGAGCCCGGTAGATAAGATGTCGCGAGTTCGAGTACATTCGCTGCTGCATTTTTTAAAACGCAACTATGCTGTCTGCTAAAGTTATCAACGTAATGGAACTTGTAACATTATTCTCTTCACTTCTCAACCCAAAGTAGTCGTATGTGGAAAAAGGGCTAACTTCTGCGACATTTTGTTCATATCAGGTTTAACAGACAGCCAGACAGTAGATGCATCTCGAAACTTTTGTATTATTTATGGGTTAGAGCGCATCGTGTTAAAATACGGCGGGAAAGTATTTTCTACATTAGCTGTCGTCTGGTAGTGGCATTTTATTCTTCTTCAAACATTGTTTGAGAGCTTTAACTCGGAACAAGTTTTCTACATGCATGTAATCAATAAACTGCATGTGCATTTTCAGACTGTTATAGATAACATCAGAGAATTCGCATACGTAGTTGATGATTAATTTCTCTCTCATGTTTATTATTGTTTTAACGACATTAAAGAAAACCTTACGAAAATTGTGAACTGTACTATAAAAAACGAAATGAAGCTACCCACGATAACCTTACGACGAAAGTCTGTTTTAATAAAACTGAGTACCTGTACACAAGTGTGCCTCTATCGTCACGAATTGGTAAAATACTACTCACTTAGATTTTGATTGGGTCTGTGTTTAATTGGTATGTTGTGTCATACTCAAGATGTATGCAAATGTTGCATTTCAGAAATAAAGTTATGTACTCCTAGAAACCCAAAATTTGCTTGTCAGCAGCGGAAAGAGTCGTAACCTGTTTTGCAGCATTGTAAGTTTTTCACCATTGCACTGTGAGTCGAAAGTATTTTCTTACGATTTCCTTATCGATGTTTAATCTGACTGTTTGTAGCTCTTTCACAGAAGGGATAAAAACGCTCTACTCAGTGAGACTGGAAGTGCGAACCATAATAGACACTGTTTCACATGTCAGCAAGTTACCACAGACCTAGCGAAGAAGTATGTGTCTTACGTTCCTCTTACGAGACCAATAGTGGCTAGAACTCGGAAACCGCTATTTGAAGGACGAGATTAGTTGCGATTTCCACGTGCAACGTCTTTCCTGGCCTGAAAACCGTAAATTTACAATCTTTTGTTACACCTCAAGCGATAATAACTCGGATTATTCAGTGGAAACGACAGGTAAAATGAAGTGCACTTTGAGGCTTAATTCCGTGCACACCAGGAAGTAACTCGTCGATCACAGAGTTGCCAAACATACATTGCCTTGTTGCCAAATCTCAGTTACAACACCAGCAGGAAGAAGACGAACCTATATGATATTACAGCAGGCTGGGAAGTGACCATAGCAGGTGTCTCCAATTTGCGATTTCCACGTGCAACGTCTTTCCTGGGCTGAAAACCGTAAATTTACAATCTTTTGTTACACCTCAAGCGATAATAACTCAGATTATTCAGTGGAAATGACAGGTAAAATCAAGTGCACTTTGAGGCTTAATTCCGTGCACACCAGGAAGTAACTCGTCGATCACAGGGTTTCCAAACATACATTGCCTTGTTGCCAAATCTCAGTTACAACACCAGCAGGAAGAAGACGAACCTATGTGATATTACAGCGGGCTGGGAAGTGACCATAGCAGGTGTCTCCAAGTCGCGGCTGCAACGGCTTGGAATACATAATGCGTCTGATTCGCATTTCTGTAACTAGGTTTGGGGACTGGAGCGTAGTTACTAATAATACTCAGAACTGACAGCAAACTAAGCATCATAAATCAGTAACTCTTATTGTTACTTTTATATTTTTTTCGTAAGTGTTCACAAAACTAAGGAACTCATTCACAGACGTTTTCGTGCCTCGCCGATAGTCGAGCACAACAAAGAAATAAAAATAAAAAAAGAATGTGTGTGTGTGTGTGTGTGTGTGTGTGTGTGTGTGTGTATGTGTGACACACACACAGAGAGAGATAGAGAGATAAAAATCAAAAAGAATGGGAGAGAGAGAGAGTAAAAAATCGTAAAGATATTGAATCGTAGTATGTACGTTCCACATCATTACGAAATATCGTATTCATGATCTATAAAACAAGAATTTATCTAATGTAATCTAATCTAATCATATGATATTGATGACTAGCCATGAAGAGTCATGAATTACCGAAATTTTTGCTAATATAAGTAACCAAATCTAAACTTGAAAATAAAAGACCACAATTTTTGTAATAGACCGGGACTTCTGTCAAGTCCCTTTCGTCCCTGTTAATTAACCACGAAAGATGTCTGGTGTACCTCTATTCTGACGTAACAAAGTGTGCATGCATTTAAATATGAAGTGCATGATGTGAAGTTCTGTGACGGAGATACGAACCCAACATGGTTCTTTCCCTGTCTACGGAATCCTTTTCATGTTAATATCAAACATCAGCAATTACTCGTAGATTACATTAAAACTAAAGTTGTTGATGAAGACGTTACTTGATAAAAAAAACGCGCTGCCTTTCTTGATTTACTTGCGCCTATTAATGGCTATCGATTACTGCCATACCAAAAGACAAGAGACCTTACTACCTTCCGATATACGTGTCTGTCAGTTCTTCCATTTGATTTGGTCGACATGACCTCTTTCAAGTTGTGTTGGACAGACAGTGTTTTAGAAAATCATTTGCAATAAACAGAAAGATTTTCATTCTAAGTATCCAAGTACAAAATTTTCTGCAGTATTAGGTCAAATTTAATATACGCTTCTATAATGTAGGAAAATATTCCACAGTTGCAAAACTCGCCTCCGACTCATTGACCTTACACTCAGTCGCTGACCATAAATTCTAGCTCAGAGTGACACCAGATTAAGTAACCTAACGTAGCGAAGACTGTTTGCCAGTGCTCTTTCTCACCGGAAATTACGCAATTCACTCATCGGGCTCCATAAGTACACTGTAACAGCAATTTTTGTGTGTATGCAATGCATACGGATTAGAATTTAGTGGTGCTCTCTCTTCCACTTCTGTATACAATACGCCTGACCTAAACGGGCCCTTTATCATTACAGGCCCTGGGCAGTGCAACTTCGTACTGACAACAGTAATGTGCTTATACTGACAACCTGACTGTTCGTTATAACTGATTTTGTAATCATTTAAATAAAACAACATGACCTTCCAGTGGGAGACATTTCGTCCCTCTTTTCCTTTTGTGAAATTTGTCAGTAAGCTTTTTGCCTTCCAACCAGTGAAATGCGGCAGAGTACGGCCGGTAAATGATTCACAAACCACGATTTAGTGTCGTTAAGACGATTTATTTAAACGTCACAAGACTGCACATAGGTGCAATCGATTTCGAGGTGCAAACTGTTTGTTATCTTACTTTTGTGACAGGTGGGCGTAAGTGATTTCCTAAGACTTTTATTGTACTGAAGTAATCTTTTGTCACAAAGTAACAAGGTAGGTGTTTTATTCGTATATATTTTGTAGGTAACTGTAATCGTGATGGAAGATTATACATCTGAATGTTTGACACAACTGGTAGGAGAAAAGGCTGCATATTAACCAAATCCCGCGCCTCCTCTCCATATCCTCCTATGACACGAGCACGGGATTCTCCTCGCGTACCGCTACAGAGCTGTTCCTAGCACTGCAGAGAATTGGCAACATCGTCACAAACATTAGGCAACACTGTAAAGTGCAATCACTTCCGCGTGTGGTACTGAATTGACTCGCTAAATTCACTTGACATTCCCTTTCCATTTGAGTTACTCGTGCTATATAATCCTCATGTAAACTAAGACACTGAGACAGAAAATTCAATTTTTTGCCTAAAGAAATGCTACTCTTCACGTAAGTGACAACTTTTATTATCTTTCACGATGCGTTATGAGGCTGAGTGATAAATACTATGATTAGAGGGGCGTACAGGCAGCAGTGTGTCCGTAGCCCGGTGGTACCGCCTGTGTCTTGAGTCATAACGGCTCAAGCAGTCGTCAGTTCTAACCGTGGTAGGGGCCAGCGTATGCGAGGATTTTTTTTTTTAACTGCCAAGCTGCTTCGCAATACCAGCGTCTCTGAAGAAATTGGAATCGACCTTCAGCGATACGAATTTCAATATAGTTCTTCACTTAAGACTCACATGCCAGGGTGATAAGTGTGAAGGAAATGAACCTCTTGGTTAGTATAGTGCCTCTATGCTAAATTTCCACAGTAGCAATTAGGAACTCCCTGCCGACAATTAGCCGGCCGCGGTGGCCGAGCGGTTCTAGGCACTTCCGCAGTGACTGCTACGGTCGCAGGTTCGAATCCTGCCTCGGGCATGGATGTGTGTGATGTCCTTAGGTTAGTTAGGTTTAAGTAGTTCTAAGTTCTAGGGGACTGATGACCTCAGATGTTAAGTCCTATAGTGCTCAGAGCCATTTGAACCATTTTGAACCGACATTTGCTAACAGCGGCTCTAGCAACTTACTTTTTTTCTGGGTAGCTTCAAATATGGGCAATTTTGGCGCCTTAAATCCAATTGAATATTTATGTATCACTTGTGAACAGCGTTCACTTCTCCATTAATTAAGGTATAGACTTCAAAACAAGCAATTTGCCTGAGTAGCTATAGAGCAGGTTCTGATAGGTATTGACACAATGTTTTGCGTCCATTTACCATAGAGAATCAAAGAAAGAAATCAAACACATTACATTGCATTTACTTTCTGTGCCTTGACTAACACTTATGAATCCATGACAATAATAAATTATTTGAGGAACCTCCCGTGAAAGGAAAAGGAACAGAATGTCACGCTTTAATTGCAGTGCACTGGATCAGAAGCAACGAAATTAATTCTGTGCCACATTGATGTATTGCATTCTATTGTAATATAGTAATCATCAAATAAAAATGGTTTTGTGCCTCCTTTCCTATCAAGAGTGAAACACAAATCGTAGGCGCTTCAGTCTGGAAGCGCGTGACCGCTACGGTCGCAGGTTCGAATCCTGCCTTGGGCATGGATGTGTGTGATGTCCTTAGGTTAGTTAGGTTTAAGTAGTTCTAAGTTCTAGGGGACTGATGACCACAGATGTCAAGTCCCATAGTGCTCAAAGCCATTTGAACAAATCGTAGACGGATTTTATGGGTCACCACTCATCAACATTAAAGCAATTTACGTGGTCGAGAGTGCGGAGTGGAGCAGACGTTGTCGGCAGATAGCGAGACAATGCAGTGCCTCAGCCCCCGCCGGTAGGTAGTAAACGGGTCCCAGAGAACTCAGACGCATGCGCTGCTCAGACGCAGATGGTCGGCAAAGATATCTTTCGCTGAAACATTGTTGGACCAAACTGTTATTACCAGTGTGACAGAAAGCGAAATCTATTGTAGATTCCCTTGAATTACACTCATAGCTTCAGCACCGAGAGGAAAGGGGCGATAAAAACTTTGTCGACGTGTGCTTTTAGTTACCAGACGTCGTATTAGCTAGTCTCGCGTTTTACCTCAAGACTACGGTCGTAGTCAAGAATAAAGTACTAAGACCTAAGTCGAGACTTCCTCTGGGAAGTGCCGCAGTATACAATGTTGCCAGATCGAGCACATTGCCGGGCATGGGATTCTGAGAGGAGCACGACAGTATTTCCCACCTTACGTGAACGACTCGGCGGTCAATTTTTTGCTCTAAGTCTGTATCTGCAACACATATTGCACGCTGAAGGCCCAGAAGAATTAAAAAACAAAAGTAGTTTATGAGAGCATCGTTAACTATAGCGTTAGAAGTATTCATAGTATTGTATACGTATGGGTAAACGCTGCCTAGATGCCTAGAAGAGATTTTATATCCTGCTGACATGAGAATAGCATAATCTCCGCTTCAGAAGCTTGATTTTACTCTACTATTTAATAGACTCGCGTTTTTTCCACCCTGACTAATTTTGTAAGCTAAGCACATCATCTGTTACAGCACACTCCTGGGGCTGAGCAATGTGGCCACAATGGTCTGGCGGAACGAACTATCACAGGTGCAATGCGTGGGTTCAGGCATTTACTTTTAAGAGGCACCAACAGATTTACTTTACCCCTGGTAACATCAAGAGAAAGACATTATAATCCAGAATCCGCATTAAACATCACGTTCCTTCATTACCAACTGGGCAGAGCCGGTTTACGTTGGGAAATGACATAGCGGAAGTCATGGAAAACAGAGATATAGTCGCCAGTTAACCTACTTACACTCTAAAATTTTATTTTATTTGATGAACCGATAGGCATTTAAAGAAACAGGGCTCTTACTTTACTTGTACTTGATTGAACTAGAGACGTTGAAAAATTTGGTGCTGGACTGTGATTCGAATTCGTATCTCCTCTTTCGAGGATCTGAATCTCTCGGAACAGTATAGTTCAATCATTTCGTTCCTTTTCTCAAGACTGCAATCTTCTCTAGGTCTCCTCCAAAGGTAAGTATGTGGGTCCGAATCCTGATCCAGTACAAAAATATTCATAATTTCATTTCAAGCACTATCACGTGTACACCGTCCTGTTAGTGAAAATTAACGTACATTTTTAATGTCTGTTCATGTCTTGCCAACAATCGCAATAGGTGTCGTTGTTTCTGGTCAAACACGCACACATCTTACTATTGGTGAGTAAGCAACTGATACTTAAGCTATATTCGTGGATGCACGGTAGGCGTGAAAACCGATACGGAACATTTGATTTTACTTAGTTAACAATCCGACTACGTGTTAAGTTGGTATCTCCGTCAGAGAACTTCACATCATGCACTTCATCTTTAAATGCATGCACACTTTGTTACTTCAGAATACACGTATATCAGACATCTTTCGTGGTTAGTTAGCAGTGACGAAAAGGTCTTGATAGATGTCCCGATTTATTACAAAAACTGTCGTCTTTTATTTTCAAGTTTAGATTTAGTTACTGGTATTAGCAAAAATTTTGGTAATTCATGACTCTTCGTGGCTATTCATCAATATCATATGATTAGATTAGATTACATTAGATTAATTCTTGTTTCATAGATCATGAAAATACGATATTTCGTAATGATGTGGAACGTGTTATGTTAATGTGTGATTTCTTTACATACCATGATTCAATTTCTTTACAATTTTTTACTCTCTCTCTCACTCTCATTCTTTCGATTTTTATCTCACTCTCTCTCTCTCTGTCACACACACACACACACACACACACACACACACACACACACACACACACACACATACGTTTTTATTTTTATTTGTTTGTTGTGCTCGACTATCGGCGAGGAACGAAAACGTTTGTGAATGAGTTCCTTAATTTTGAGTACACTTACGAAAAAAATGTAAAAACATCAATGAGAGTTACTGATTTATGACGCTTGGTTTGCTGTCAGTTCTGAGTATTATTAGTAACTACGCTCCAGTCCCTAAACCTAGTTACAGAAATGCGAATCAGACGCATTACGTATTCCAAGCCGTTGCAGCCGCTACTTGGAGACACCAGCTATGGTCACTTCCCAGTCCGCTGTAATATCACATAGGTTGGTCTTCTTCCTGCTGGTGTTGTAACTGAGATTTGGCAACAAGGCAATGTATGTTTGGCAACTCTGTGATCGACGAGTTACTTCCTGGTGTACACGGAATTAAGCCTCAAAGTGCACTTGATTTTACCTGTCATTTCCACTGAATAATCTGAGTTATTATCGCTTGAGGTGTAACAAAAGGTTGTAAATTTACTGTTTTCAGCCTAGGAAAGACGTTGCACGTGGTAATCGCAACTAATCTCGTCCTTTAAATAGCGGTTACCGAGTTCTGGCCACTATTGGTCTCGTAAGAGGAAATTAAGATACATATTTCTTCGCCAGCTCTGTGGTAACGTGCTGACATGTGAAACAGTGTCTGTTATGGTTCGCACTTCCAGTCTCACTGAGTAGACCGTTTTTATCCCTTCTGTGAAAGAGCTACAAACAGTCAGATTAAACATCGATAAGGAAATCGTAAGAAAATACTTTCGGCTCATAGTACAATGGTTAAAAACTTACAATGCTGCAAAACAGGTAACGTCTCTTTCCGCTGCTGACAAGTAAATTTTGGGTTTCTAGGAGTACATAACTTTATTTCTGAAATGCCACATTTGCATACATCTTGAGTAAGACACAACATACCAATTAAACACAAACCAAATCAAAATCTAAGTGACTAGTATTTTACCAATTCGTATACAGATACTCAGTTTTATTAAAACAGACTTTCGTCATAAGGTTATCGCGGGTAGTTTTATTACATTTCTCATAATACAGCTCACAATTTTCGTAACGTTTCCTTTAGTGTTGCTAAAACAATAGTAAACATGAGAGAGAAATCAATCATCAACGATATATGCGAATTCTCTGATGTTATCTATAACAGTCTGAAAATGCACATGCTGTTTATTGATTACATGCATGTAGAAAACTTGTTCTGAGTTAAGGGGCTCCGGAACGCCCTATACTTGCAATGTTAAAATAACGCTTATAAATTACGTCTTTCCTCACAAAGTATTTGAGGTAGGAAGTTGAACTTTTTACAGATTATTTACTGGAATATGGGCTACAACTTAATGCAGGGATTTTACAAAATTTTAGTTCAGTTATTAAAGATGATTTTTTTTCAATTGTAATGAAAATTCACAACTTTTTTTGGAATTTCTTATTTATAAATACAAAAATATACAGTTTGTTGGAAAAAGGCTGTGTTAAATTATGCAGAAGGTACTGTGTAACATTTACTGAAAGTTTGAAACAAATATGTTTGGAAGATCCTTAGAAAACATGTAATTAGTATGAGGAAATAAAAGTTTTGGGAATCGAGCGACAAAGATTGGATTAACTTTTTTGTGCATTCCAGATCCATAGGATGGATTATCTTCATCCTCTGCAAACTCCTCCTCCAGCGTCATCTTGTTCCTCCTCCTGTTTACTCTTGCTTGTATTTCTAGACTCATTACAGCCCTGTCTGCATCCCGAAGGCGTTCCTTGTCTAAAGCAAGCATCGCTCGTACCATGTTAGAACCTATCTTCACTCCCATAATTCTAAATACCTTGCACCTTACAATGTTGCCATCATTGAAAGTCGCAACAGCATCATACACACCAAAGTGAAGTGTTTCTATTCCAACAAATACAGTCTTGGGGATTCTCGACCATATAACACTATTTACACTTTCATTGGGGTTTTGAGTTTTTCCGTGAATACACTTGCTCAACAGTTCAGGTGCTGCTAAGTCTCTGAAAATAGGTTTTATCACCTCCATTATTGCATGAGGCAGACTATGCTTATGAGTGTACACTAACCAGTTAGCAATCCTTTGTTATATTTACACCAACTGTCTTCTTCATTGGGACACAAGCTATGTTGGGGATTTTCATCGTCTTTATTGTTTACAGTAATAATACATACCTTTGGCTTTCCAACATTTCTCCTTTTCTTAAAAGCCTTCAGAGGATTTCTAATAACTTTACTTTTACTCATTATTATACTTCAACAAAACAGAGACTCAAGAAACAGAATTAATTACGAATATTTTCGAGATAACGACAGAGTAAATAAACATGAAGAAATCGACAATCACACCAGCGATATATATTGTAGTGTCGGCAGACTTGCCAACACTACGCTCACTAATTGAAAGAGGCGGCCAAGATGCACGCGCTAACTCACGAAGGATGGAGTGAGGTCTGAAACAGGATACATAATGAATGCTATAAAGAAAAGTACGTAGCTTCTGGACTACTTAACTTTAATCCATCCTTTGTATACATCGTTCTTGATGAGACATCTGGAGATTGTGGCGATACAAGTGAGACTCTTTAGATACAAGTTATCTAGGGCTAATGGCGCCTTGCTCGGTCGTAGACATGGACTTAGCTGAAGGCTATTCTATCTCTCGGCAAATGAGAGAAAGGCTTCGTCAGTGTAGTCGCTAGCAAAGTCGTCGTACAACTGGGGCGAGTGCTAGTCAGTCTCTCGAGACCTGCCGTGTGGTGGCGCTCGATCTGCGATCCTGACAGTGGCGACACGCGGGTCCGACATGTACTAATGGACCGCGGCCGATTTAAGCTACCACCTAGCAAGTGTGGTGTCTGGCGGTGACACCACATATATTGAACCATCACAGGTTAGCCACAACACATACTTTATCTCACATCACTAAAATGTGCCTGATGAACACGGACGTTAATAATAACACCATTTGACAACAGTTTAACAGCGCCACAGTGGGTCACGCCCATGTAGAACACATTTCAAAAAAAATTTAAAAATAGTTGTAGTCTTCGGAATTGAATAAATTATATATCTATTAAAAGGTAATAGTCTGCAGATTCAGAAAACGCAAAAAAGGAAAAATTGAACTTTTCCTGATTTTGAGCCTTTCCGGAGCCTCTTAAAGCTCTCAAACAAGGTTTGAAGAAGAATAAAATGCCACTACCAGACGACAGCTAATGTAGAAAATACTTTTCCGCCGTATTTTAACACGATGCGCTCTACCCATACATAATACAAAAGTTTCGAGATGCATCTACTGTCTGGCCGTCTGTTAAACCTGAAATGAACAAAATGTCGCAGAAGTTAGCCCTTTTTCCACATACCACCACTTTGGGTTGAGAAGTGAAGACAATAATGTTACAAGTTCCATTACGTTGATAACTTTAGCAGATAGCACAGTTTCGTTTTAAGAAATACAGCAGTGAATGTACTCGAACTCGCGACATCTCATCTACTGGGCGCAATACTTACTATTATGCAACTTTTTTTTTTTTTTTACTTTAGGGCCCCTCTTCTCCCCTCAAAGCCCTTCCAAACGCTCACCTTGTTTTGCCTTCTTCGGCTAGCTTCTTTGCTTTTGTTGTTATTATTATTATTATTATTATTATTATTATTATTATTATTAAGAGTCCATCCTTCTATCACCTTTTTTTACTTTTTTATTTTATGTACTTTTTATGTTTTTGATGCCAAATCCTCATTTTTCTTACTTTTTGCGAGTGCTTGGCCACTTTTTCGTTTTTGGTATTTTTATTTATTTTATTATTTTTTTTATTTTGGCTTTAAATTTTTTTTTCTGTAAGCTGGATGCCTAAATTACCTTAGCTAACATAAATGAGAATAAATATTTCTGCTTAATATTAATTAAAGGTAATGAATCTTCCTCTTGCTAATGGAAAGACAAGTATATTAAAATAAACTGATACGTGAAGTCTCTCATCTTCATAAGGAAAACATAAAATCTTGCATCCCCTTGAAAAACGTTTTTTAGAACTTAAAACTTCTCTGCGTATGGCATAAGGGGATTAAAAAATAAATAAAATACCTAAAACTTGTTGTCTAATTTCTGCAGGAGGATGTAGTCCGGTGAGTCTTGCCACGGACTTGGTTTCTTTAAATTTTTTTGCTGTAAGCTCGATGCCTAAATTACCTTAGCTAACATAAATGAGAATAAATATTTCTGCTTAATATTAATTAAAGGTAATGAATCTTCCTCTTGCTAATGGAAAGACAAGTATATTAAAATAAACTGATACGTGAAGTCTCTCATCTTCATAAGGAAAACATAAAATCTTGCATCCCCTTGAAAAACGTTTTTTAGAACTTAAAACTTCTCTGCGTATGGCATAAGGGGATTAAAAAATAAATAAAATACCTAAAACTTGTTGTCTAATTTCTGCAGGAGGATGTAGTCCGGTGAGTCTTGTCACGGACTTGGTTTCTTTTCTGTAGTGTCTCGTGAAAGGATCGATGACATTCCGGTTCCAGTTATCTGTAATCGTGCAAGGCTGACATCTGTGATTTCCGTACCAATCTTAATCTGTTATTGTTCTCTGTATAATTTTATTCCATGATTCTATTTAGGAAGCATGCGTAATTTTTTTGTAGTCTTTTGTCCGTATGAGATGATGGTGCTGAGTCGTTAGATACACCCAGTAATCTTCTTTGCTTTTATTTTCTGCCTTCAAGATATAGTGCACTGTGTACCCTTTTAGCCAGTTAACAGCATTTGTTTTCGTATTAGGATATGGCTCTGCGTCTGGAGTCAGAAAATCTGTGGCGGTGAAAACGGTTGGACATGTTCTGTTAACGGTCGCTAATTTCTGCTTAACTATATGCCATATGTCTCTTACTCTTTCACACACGAATCGGTATTCTTCAGTGTCAAGAAGGTTGCATGACGCGCACAAGGGCGAATTTGTGAGATGTATAGCACGAAATTTGGAATTAGTTGATATTTTCCTGTTGACTGCATTATACCAAGTTGCTTTCACCTTAGAGGGTAAGTTCCGACCGTGGATATTTTTCCAAATTGCAGACCAGTCGTTGTTGAGGTATTTTCTTTCAATATTTCCTTCCTTAGCTTCCATCAAATATGTATAGATGTCCTTTACTCTCTTCAACTGCTGTTCTGAGAGCCTCGAGGAGATATAACTATACTCAACTAGAAAAGTTTTTAGGTGACAAAGACCAGCTGGTATATGCTTCACATCTATTGGCGGCTGCATGCTTGCTGGAGCAATTTCATTCAGCAAGTGGGCCGTTAAGCTGTCGGGCATCTGTTTCCATTGCTTGCACATTCGACACACATATAAAGCTTGTGACCTGTAACTGACATCAACAAGGTTTAAACCTCCTTTCCTTGTTGGGAGTGTTAGTGTATTGAACTTCACTTTGAAAATGTTGCCTTGGCATACAGAGCTTCCTATCGCGGATAAAATTCTTCTGGCTGTTTCTAATGGCATCGGAAAAGCTTGGACAACATAGTTAAGTTTGGATGTTATATACACATTTAATAGTTTGGTTTTCTGTATCTCGTCCAGTTGCCTCATACTGTTTCCTTGTACAGATGCTCGTATACTTACAAGTAGTTTTTTATAATTGACGGCAATAGTGTGTTGGATGTTGCTCCTAAATTCAATACCCAAACATTTCAATGTGGGCCGGCCGCTGGTGGCCGAGCGGTTCTGGCGCTACAGTCTGGAACCGCGCGACCGCTACGGTCGCAGGTTCGAATCCTGCCTCGGGCATGGATGTGTGTGTTGTCCTTAGGTTACTTAGGTTTAAGTAGTTCTAAGTTCTAGGGGACTTATGACCTCAGCAGTTGAGTCCCATAGTGCTCAGAGCCATTTGAACCATTTCAATGTGGATACTTCCGTCAATTGTCCCAGATTTTGCATGCATATTCCTCTGCCTGGGTTCATGATGCCTGACTTCCTTTTATTTAGTTTGGCGCCAGAAGCAAGTTCATATGTGTGTACAATCTGAAGAGCTTTCGCCACTTCATCTTCATTTATAACCAGGACGCCCACATCATCTGTGTAGGCGTTGCACACTATTTTCTTGCCGTTTATACACAATCCTTGTAGGTGATGCGTGAGTGTCGCGAGGAGAGGTTCTATTGCTATTGCGAAAAGGGCCATTGACATTGGGCAACCTTGACGTACGGATCCAGTCAATTCAGTCTCTCTACTTAGTTGTCCGTTTATCATTATTCGTACTACACTGTTTTTCAGAATTTGTTGAATAATCCTCACGAATCGTGGTGGGAATCCCATTACTTCCATGATACCAAGGAGATACTTATGATCTACTCTGTCAAACGCCTTCTCGAAGTCTAATGACACTAAAGCACATTTTATTCGGCATACATTTGCGGTTGATATTATATCCCTGTATTCGCATATAATCTGATAGATGTTTCTGTCTTTGCCTACACATGTTTGGTACGTGCCAGTTACAGATTTAATAACCATTATTATTATTCTTGCTAATACGCGGGCCATAATTTTGTAATCACTGTTGAGTAATGTTACTGGGCGAAGGTTTTCAATTGCTTTGCTAAGTGAGTTTTTAGGAATTAGAACTATGATCCCTTCAGGAAATTCTTTGGGAGCGGAAACAGTGCCATTCATGATTTCGTTGTACATACATAGTAACTTGCTTTTCATTTGTGGCCAGAACACTTGGTAGTATTCCACGGGGATACCATCAGGTCCTGGAGACTTATTTTTAGGACTCCGTGCTATTGCGTCTTTCAATTCGTCCTCTTCTATTTCAGCCGTGAGATTTTCTACTTGCTCTATACTAATTCGTCCTGATACGTGTCTAACAAGATCACGCCGCGCCTCGTCGACGGTAGGTTTGGTGGACATCATATCTGAGATATACTTATGAACAGCGTTTCGAATTTCATGCTGTTTTGTGTGCCTGGTCCCATCAGGTAACTTAACTTCTGTCAGTATTTTTCTGTTTCCTCTCTTATTCTCACGCATTACATGGTACATAGCTGTTTCTTCCCCTTCTACAATGTTGTGTATTCTCGCTCTGACTTTAAAACCTTCTGACTGTCGCCGCTTCAGTGCTAAAAGTTTTGCTACAACTTTCTGAATCCGGCTACAGTTCTCCGTTAATCGTGTGTCCAATGTGTACAGGTCTCTAAGGCAGCTAAAATAAAATTCAGTCGTCTTTTTTATCCAGAAACTTTTCTGTCGTGAGTAATCGATCAGCATTCTTCTTATTTTAGGCTTCGCACATTGTAACCACCAAGCTATGGCAGAACTGTATAGCGGAAATCGTTTCTCGCATTCTTGCCACGCATTAGTAAATGCTACGCGACATTCCTCATCTTGTAGATGTGACATGTTAAGTTTCCATATGCCCCTCGCTCGGTAAGTCTCTTGTTTTTCCAAATTTACTGTGGTGATGTACGCGGCGTGGTCAGAAAACATAGTGGGCCAGACCTCAGACTGGAGTACATGGTTCTTAAGATTTGACGAGACGTAAATTCTGTCTAGCCTGCTTGCTGAGTGACTGGTAAAATATGTGAAACCGGCCTGTGCGCCATGGGTATGTCCCCAGGTATCGGTTAGCTGCATTTGGTGGACTATTCTTTCCAGTTCTAAGGACTTGTTGAATTCGGTGTCTCATCTTTCGGGCTAGGTACAGAATTAAAATCGCCGGCTAGGATTATATAATCTTGATGTGTACCGAAGAGATAAACGATTTCACTTTTAAAAAAATCCGCTCTAGCACGCCTGTTATTGTTTCCTGACGGTGCATAAACGTTGATGATGCGGGCATTATTAACTGCAACCCCTCTGCTGTTTTCAAGTTTTGCTATTTGTGTGACACGGATGCCTTCTTTCGTGAGAATTGCGGTTCCCAGCTCTGCACCGGGTTTTACTATGGCGTTGTATCCACGTATCTTTTCTAATTTAATATCTGTTACTTCCTGTATCAGTAGTATATCAACGTCAGCTGCGTATAGAAAGTCTTGCAGATGTTGTAAATGCAGGGAGGAGCGTATCTTATTAATGTTCAACGTAGCGATTTTGTAGGCTTGTGCTCGTTCATATTGTCCTATTCATTACCGAAGTCAATATTCGTCATACGAAGTGCTGTCGGAGGAAAATCCTTTGTCACATGTATGTTCCGGCAATGATGTATCCATCGTGTTCAGTTGATCTCTTGGGGCAGAAGTCTGTTCAGTTCCTCCAGTTTCATTCAATTTTTCATCTTGATTCATTTCATCCGATTCATCAGCCCAGGTTTTGTGTTGATTAGCTTTCGATGTCTCTTTTTCTGCATTTCTAGTATCAGGGAAAACCTTGTCTGCATCGAAATTTGCTAGCAGCTTCAACCTCTCGTGTGACGAATGGTCCGTTGACATGGGACATGGTGTATTTGATTTGGCTTGCAAGGGGTCAGGTGCCTGCGTACTCAGAAACGGATTACAATGTTGTTCTTCATGCAGTTTGTTGCTAATCTGCTTTGATTTTTCTCGCAAAGGCGGTGCCAGTTGTTCAGCGCCCTTATGAGCTAGTCTCCTCTTTTTATGTTTCCTCGGAGGAATGACTCTTGGGGAGGTTTCATCGTTTTCCATTACCTCTTGGGTTTCTTGCGCTCGGTCCTGTTCGCTGGCAAGTGATGGGTTGGTTTCCTTGTGGTTTTCTGGAGACTGCTCATTCTGAAGGACTATAACCGGTTCAAGAGTTTGTTCTATTTGAACAGAGATATTTGGTTCCTTTTCTTGGCTCTTTGGCTGTGTTGTCACCGTCGAGTCGCTAACTTCCACTATCACTTCATTGTCGCGAGCTGCACCATCCTGAGTAGCGTGCCGAGTAGCGTCAGGAGCGTCACGCGTATGGAGTTGTCCAGCGGCTGCCGCTACATAAGTTAAAGGCAATGTTGACATGGCTGGGGGTCTCACTGCTTCGCCCGCGGGTAGCTGGGCCACTCGGCGTTGTATACACTGCGAGCGGACATGGCCTGTACCGCCGCAAGACGCGCAGGTTCTTGGCTGCCCATCATATATTACTATAGCCCGAAAACCACAAACATTTATATACGAGGGTATGTGCTTGTGTAAATCAACTCGCAGTTGCCTGATACCATTCAAGACGGGGAACTTGTGAGCAGGAGACCACTTTTCTGCAAAATTGCTAATTACTCTCCCACAAGGAGCTATCACGGAATTGATCTGCTCAGCGGTGATTTCAAATGGTAGCTCAAAGATACGGACAGTCCTTAATCCAAGGCCAGCATGCATAACACGAACTTCACTAACATTGCCATCGTGTGTTTGAACTTAAATGTTCCGCCACTAGATTCAACAATTTTGTCACACAATTCCGTGTTTTTAAGCTTGACATACACAATGCTACTCACAATTGAAAGGTGAATACCTATGATACCCTCAAACGAAATATTCACAACTTCCTCTAACCATGTCTCAATTTCGAACGAATTTGGTCTCTGCCCTTTCTGGTCAAAAACAAATTTCAATGTGTATCTTCTATTAGGCTGATCCATCTCTCCTTCTAATATGAATTCATCAAGAGTCTCAAATAACGCATCTAACTACTGCAACAGGCGCTTGACTTACCGAGCGGAGCGCAGCAGACCGCAGCACACAGCACACGCCGGAGGTCCGCACACCACGGCCGCCAAAAGCCGACTACCGGGCTACGGACACACTGCTGCCTGTACGCCACTCTCATCATGGTATTTATCGCTCAGCATCATAACGTGAAGAGTAGCATTTCTTTAGGCAAAAAATTGAATTTTCTGTCTCAGTGTCTTAGTTTACATGAGGATTATATAGCACGAGTAATTCAAATGGAAAGGGAATGTCAAGTGAATTTAGCGAGTCAATTCAGAACCATACACGGAAGTGATTGCACTGTTACAGTGTTGCCTAATGTTTGTGACGATGTTGCCAATTCTCTGCTGTGCTAGGAACAGCTCTGTACCGGTACGCGAGGAGAATCCCGTGCTCGTGTCATAGGAGGATATGGAGAGGAGGCGCGGGATTTGGTTAGTATCCAGCGTTTTCTCCTACCAGTTGTGTCAAACATTCAGATGTATAATCTTCCATCACGATTACAGTTACCTACAAAATATATACAAATACAAATAAAACACTTACCTTGTTACTTTGTGACAAAAGATTATTTCAGTACAATAAAAAGTCATAGGAAATCACTTACGCCCACCTGTCACAAAAGTAAGATAACAAACAGTTTGCACCTCGAAATCGATTGCACCTATGTGCAGTCTTGTGACGTTCAAATAAATCGTCTTAACGGCACTAAATCGTGGTTTGTGAATCATTTACCGGCCGTACTCTGCCCCATTTCACTGGCTGGAAGGCAAAAAGCTTACTGACAAATTTCACAGAAGGAAAAGTGGGACGAAATGTCTCCCACTGGAAGGTCATGTTGTTTTATTTAAATTTAAATGATTACAAAATCAGGTAAATCGAACAGTCAGGTTGTCACTATAAGCACATTACTGTTGTCAGTAAGAAGTTACACTGCCCAGGGCCTGTAATGATAAAGGGCCCGTTTAGGTCAGGCGTATTGTATACAGAAGTGGAAGAGAGAGCACCACTAAATTCTAATCCGTATGCATTGCATACACACAGAAATTACTGTTACAGTGTACGTATGGGGCCCGATGAGTGAATTGCGTAATTTCCGGTGAGAAAGAGCACTGGCAAACAGTCTTCGCTACATTAAGTCTGGTGTCACTCTGAGCTCGAATTTATGGTCAGCGACTGAGTGTAAGGTCAATGAGTCGGATGCGAGTTTTGCAACTGTGAAATACTTTCCTACATTATAGAAGCGAATATTAAATTTGAACTAATATTGCAAAAAATTTTGTACTTGGATACTTAGAATGAAAATCTTTCTGTTTATTGCAAAGGAAAACAATTGATTTTCTAAAACGTTTTCCGTCATACACTACTTGAAACAGGTCATGTCGACCAAATCATATGGAAGAACTGACAGCAATGTATATCGGAAGGCAGTAAGATCTCTTGCCTTTTGGTTTGGCAGTACTAGATAGCCATTTCTAGGCGCAAGTAAATAAAGAAAGGCAGCGCGGTTTTGTTATCAAGTAACGTCTTCATCAATTACTTTAATTTTAATGTAATCTACGAGTAATTGCTGATGTTTGATATTAACATGAAGAGGATTCCGTAGACAGGGAAAGAACCTGTTCTTGGGAAACTACTTCTATAGTGACCAAAAGGCATCACATGATCTTCAAGTACAGTGTTCCAGCAGCGGTATGAAGTAAATGATGATAATAATGACGGTAATAATCGAATTATGCAGTAACTTCACACTTCCCAGTGGATTTTCCCGAACTAAGAAATTTGCTGAATTTGTGAAAATTTCAAACTGGTTTCAAATCGAGCCTGTGATGCCTAGAAGAGATTTTGTATCCTGCTGACATGAGAATAGCATAATCTCCACTTCAGAAGCTTGATTTTACTCTACTATTTAATAGACTCGCGTTTTTTCCACCCTGACTAATTTTGTAAGCTAAGCACATCATCTGTTACAGCACACTCCTGGGGCTGAGCAATGTGGCCACAATGGTCTGGCGGAACGAACTATCACAGGTGCAATGCGTGGGTTCAGGCATTTACTTTTAAGAGGCACCAACAGATTTACTTTACCCCTGGTAACATCAAGAGAAAGACATTATAATCCAGAATCCGCATTAAACATCACGTTCCTTCATTACCAACTGGGCAGAGCCGGTTTACGTTGGGAAATGACATAGCGGAAGTCATGGAAAACAGAGATATAGTCGCCAGTTAACCTACTTACACTCTAAAATTTTATTTTATTTGATAAACCGATAGGCATTTAAAGAAACAGGGCTCTTACTTTACTTGTACTTGATTGAATTAGAGACGTTGAAAAATTTGGTGCTGGACTGTGATTCGAATTCGTATCTCCTCTTTCGAGGATCTGAATCTCTCGGAACAGTATAGTTCAATCATTTCGTTCCTTTTCTCAAGACTGCAATCTTCTCTAGGTCTCCTCCAAAGGTAAGTATGTGGGTCCGAATCCTGATCCAGTACAAAAATATTCATGATTTCATTTCAAGCACTATCACGTGTACACCGTCCTGTTAGTGAAAATTAACGTACATTTTTAATGTCTGTTCATGTCTTGCCAACAATCGCAATAGGTGTCGTTGTTTCTGGTCAAACACGCACACATCTTACTATTGGTGAGTAAGCAACTGATACTTAAGCTATATTCGTGGATGCACGGTAGGTGTGCAGTTCGATTGTCGCTTAGGCACAAAAGTTTGTAACCTTATATGAGATTCAAACACCTAGCAGCTGGTAAGAAAAACCGAAACGAAACATTTGATTTTACTTAGTTAACAATCCGACTACGTGTTGGGTTCGTATCTCCGTCACAGAACTTCACATCATGCACTTCATCTTTAAATGCATGCACACTTTGTTACTTCAGAATACACGTATATCAGATATCTTTCGTGGTTAGTTAACAGGGACGAAAGGGTCTTGATAGAAGTCTCGATTTATTACAAAAACTGTCGTCTTTTATTTTCAAGTTTAGATTTGGTTACTGGTATTACCAAAAATTTCGGTAATTCATGACTCTTCATGGCTGGTCATCAATATGATATGATTAGATTAGATTACATTAGATTAATTCTTGCTTCATAGATCATGAATACGATATTTCGTAATGATGTGGAACGTGTTATTTTAATAAATGATTTCGTTACATACAATGATTCAATTACTTTACAATTTTTTACTCTCTCTCTCACTCTCATTCTTTTCGATTTTTATCTCTCTCTCTCTCCCCGTCACACACACACACACACATATTCTCTTTTATTTTTATTTATTTGTTGTGCTCGACTATCGGCGAGGCAAGAAAACGTCTGTGAATGAGATTCTTAGTTTTGAGTACACTTACGAAAAAAATGTAAAAACATCAATGAGAGTTACTGATTTATGACGCTTGGTTTGCTGTCAGTTCTGAGTATTATTAGTAACTACGCTCCAGTCCCTAAACCTAGTTACAGAAATGCGAATCAGACGCATTACGTATTCCAAGCCGTTGCAGCCGCGATTTGGAGACACCACCTATGGACACTTCCCAGCCCGCTGTAGTATCACATTGGTTCGTCTTCTTCCTGCTGTTGTAGTAACTGAGATTTGGCAACAAAGCAATGTATGTTTGGCAACTCTGTGATCGACGAGTTACTTCCTGGTGTGCACGGAATGAAGCCTCAAATTTCACTTGATTTTACCTGTCATTTCCACTGAATAATCCGAGTTATTATCGCTTGAGGTGTAACAAAAGATTGTAAATTTATTGTTTCCAGCCCAGGAAAGACGTTGCACGCGGTAATCGCAACTAATCTCGTCCTTAAAATAGCGGTTTCCGAGTTCTAGCCGCTATTGGTCTCGTAAGAGGAACGTAAGACACATACTTCTTCGCTAGCCCTGTGGTAACTTGCTGACATGTGAAACAGCGTCTGTTATGGTTCGCACTTCCAGTCTCACTGAGTAGAGCGTTTTTATCCCTTCTGTGAAAGAGCTACAAACAGTCAGATTAAACATCGATAAGGAAATCGTAAGAAAATACTTTCGGCTCATAGTACAATGGTTAAAAACTTACAATGCTGCAAAACAGGTAACGCCTCTTTCTGCTGCTGACAAGCAAATTTTGGGTTTCTAGGAGTACATAACTTTATTTCTGAAATGCCACATTTGCATACATCTTGAGTATGACACAACATACCAATTAAACACAGACCCAATCAAAATCTAAGTGAGTAGTATTTTGCCGTGTCGTTAGACGCACGCTTGTGTACAGATACTCAGTTTTATTAAAACAGACTTTCGTCGTTAGGTTATCGTGAGTAGTTTTATTACATTTCTTATAATACAGCTCACAATTTTCGTAACGTTTCCTTTAGTGTTGCTAAAACAATAGTAAACCTGAGAGAGAAATTAATCATCAACGATATATGCGAATTCTCTGATGTTATCTATAACAGTCTGAAAATGCACATGCAGTTTATTGATTACATGCATGTAGAAAACTTGTTCTGAGTTAAAGCTCTCAAACAAGGTTTGAAGAAGAATAAAATGCCACTACCAGACGACAGCTAACGTAGAAAATACTTTCCCGCCGTATTTTAACACGATGCGCTCTACCCATACATAATACAAAAGTTTCGAGATGCATCTACTGTCTGGCTGTCTGTTAAATCTGAAATGAACAAAATGTCGCAGAAGTTAGCCCTTTTTCCACATACGACCACTTTGGGTTGATAAGTGAAGAGAATAATGTTACAAGTTCCATTACGTTGATAACTTTAGCAGACAGCCGAGTTGCGTTTAAAAAAATACAGCAGCGAATGTACTCGAACTCGTGACACCTTAACTACCGGGCGCGATACTTACCATCACGCTACTAGCCGACACATAGCTTTAATACCTCCAGAAGTCAACAACAATTCCTCCAAAACTTCTGCTTTCCAAAGCGCTGTGAGATAATGCATGTGCCCGTGTCTAGAATTCGGAGAACAATCAGTTACACCTTTTCTTTTGCACTGCACGATTTTTTCAACAAACAGATAGCGCAATAGAGTAGCTCAAGTGGAAAGGAACACTTCCTATATAAATTTCTGCAACCTACACTGTTGGCAGTTCTGTGTTGGTGGCAATTACATGATTATATTTGGTTGATTACAAAATAAAGTTGAATGTATGCACTGGGAAGCTGAGGCAGCTAGTTCATGGTGTTTCAGTCAACCAAGTAAATGAATTTACTGAACATGCTGCAAATTGATACAGGGAGCCTGTGTGTCAGAATTCTCAGCCAGTGTGGCACAACGGCGTTATGGAAGAAAAATGAGCCACTGAGAAGGGGAGTTGGTGGTCTGCTGGGCTTAAGAGATTATATATCTGTGGCGTGGGTTCGATTCCAACTTCGGTGAGTGATTTTAGATAGGGAGAGACAGATTCCACTCTCTTCTGGCTACACCAAGTGAAGAAGATATAATGGCATGGTGGTCTGAAATTCACATTAAAAATGATATTCCTCTACTACCAAGTAGACGTTAGGTTGAGGCACAATACCGTCTGGAGTGGCGACATGTAGAAACTCTATCACCAGTAACCTTTCCTATACTAGTTATTTACTTCTAGTGACGAAACAATCGCTAAGTAGGCTCACAGGACACTTATTCTATCTATTATCTGACCTTCTGCATGTCCATAAAATTGGTTCTGAACTGGGAAAGCAACTCAGACCGCCCTTAACGTGGAATTTGTTCCCTTCGTGACAATACAGCTCGGCTACAATTTGTTGTTTGTTCAAAACTGCAGATTCCTCAACATCTCCACATATTGCGCGTGAATGGGTTCGAATCCTGGCCCGGCACTAGAGATTTCATTATGTATTATCAAGGTCTAGCATGAGAACACCTATCTGCTGGTGGATAATAATTTCGATTTTTAATGTATTTTCATTCGTTGTCAACACTAACGATATTTGACGTTTTTGACTCCCAGTGAGACACAGATTTATTTGCGAGATCACTGTAAGTTCAAGATGTTATTCCGAGCTGCTGGTGGAGAAAAATTCGGTAGCTCACGTATCTATTCCCAGTCAGCACTGAACTCTTCGTCATATTATTTCTAGTTCAAACATGCTCACATGTCGCTGCTGGTGCAACAAACCCATATTTAACGTTCGTTTTGTTTAGAATATAACAGCGATAGGTGCTGGGTTGGAGTCCTGGGAAGGACAAAATTAATGTTTCGTCTCGTCATTTCAGTTAAAACATCGAGCTACTGCCGAGAAAATGCGATATGTCACAGTTGATTGTGCTTCGATATCTATCCGATTAGGTTCTGGGTTCGAATCCCTGTCCAACACAAAGCTTTACCTCACGGCATTTCAAATAAGTTACTTGTTACGAAGCAATATTTAACATCTCTCGTTGTTAGTTAACAGGGACAATAGGTGCTGGGAACGAATTCGCGTCCGTTAAATAAGTTTGCGTTATCTAATTTAAAGTTGGTATTTGCTAAATGACACTGTCTAAAATCGAGGTATATCACTCTCTGTATGCCTAATCAGGAATGACTTTGTCCGTCAGCTACGAATTCTTTGCTTAGTCTGCATGACCTGGGTTTGAATCCATATGCAGAGCGAGACGGTTCGTCGTGTCATTTAAAGTTCATACATATTCTCGACTATCTGCTCGTGAAGAACTTAAGTTTTTAATGTCATTTTGTGTTAAATAATAAGTACGGTATGTTTCTTTGAAGAGGAAATCATGAACACCCACGAACTTAGTATGTGCATTACCAATCTGACGTAATAATGAGAGTGGTAACATTTCAGGTATGTCATTTATTGTAATAAATGTGAGCTTGCAAGCATTAAGGACAGTCTTACCTGTGATAAAGTGTTCCCTGATATTTGTAGTATCGTAGTACTACTTTACATCTAGAGTTATTGCGATACAGTGTAGTGTTTTCTAGTGGTGACTTGTTGGAACCATTTCCAATAGTCAAACGACTGTACCAAGGTGTGATTAGAGGACCTGCTAGACAGCTGCGTTATGTGGTTTGCATGCGAATCAGGCGAAATGCAATTCAGGTCGTTCGGATGCTTTTGAGCACGACTGTACATCGGACGGGCAAAACGAAGGTCAATACCACAGAAATATCACTGATGTTAGATTGGAGAATTACTAAACCATCACAGTTATCTCATTGCAGCTCATTATTAGCAATAACTAAACCCAGTGGTAATGTCTGCCTTGTACTATATGCCTGAGCTATTAATCAAATCATTATCTTAGTTCATACTAGATGAACAATGAAAACAATTTATGGTGTTAAACTCCTTACAAGCATTGGTCTGATTACTTCACACTGGTGGGGGAACCACTCAGAACAACCTAGGAAATATAGCATTCATATTTACAGGAATGAAAGAATCAATTATTGGTGTTACCTTTTAGATCAGATACAAGTTCAGGTGTCTTTATCATTGCATCATAACTGTATTAGACCTTGACATATTGGACAAGATATCCTTCATGTAGATATTAATAGCTACCCCTAGTTGGGAAGAATATATTGATTTTTTAGACAGGACATTACAAAAGTTTTCAAGTGCAGGAGTCACTGCAAACCTCCAGAAATCTAAGTTTGGAAGAGACCAGGTCAAATTCATTGGCCATGTGATATTTCTTCTACAGATGTAACACAGGGTCTATATAAGTACAATAACGAATTTTCCAAATTCAAGAACTAGGAAACAGCTTAAGGCATTGCTAGGATTATATTAATTTTTCGACGTTTTATGCCTGACAAACTTCTATCCATTAGAGCATTGTTAAGCTCGTTAAAGAAAAATGTACCCTGGATTTCGACAAAGAACTGTCAGGTGGGCGTTGAGTCAATCAAATACGTACTGGAGAATTCTGAAATCTTACATCACTCTGACATGGAAAAGGATTTCTGTTCTGTAACTGATTTTGTAACATATTATAAGCCCCTAATCAGGAGCGAATTATTTAGTCTCACCTGTATGGTTTGGTAGCTCAGCTTTTGTACCTCTGTGTGTTAATCTAATTTATTGGACACAGTTCTTGCGTTTTCTTCCGGGTCAACAATAGTGTCCCATACCGTGTGTCGATTTTACTTGTTTGTCTGTGTAGTCTAATTTTCCACGGTCTTTAGTATTGGATAGTTCATGGATAGTTTGGCTGGTTGGGAGGAGGGGCCAAACAGCTAGGTCATCAGTCGCAACGGATCAGGGAAGGATGGGGAAGGAAGTTGGCCGTGCCTTTTCAAAGCAACCATACCAGCATTAGCCAGAATTGATTTAGGGAAATCATGGAAAAACTAAATCAGGATGGCTGGCCGTGGGTCTGAACCGTCGTCGTCATGGGTGGTTTCTTTATTAGTGCGCGCTACCGTTTTTCGTGTCCAGTTACTAAACATATTTCAAAATGAAAGCGAATTAAATTCAGCATTTAGTTTCCTTGGTTAGCTATTCATTTGCAGAAAATTACCTTTTCCTAATTAATCTGGTGCCGACCAGATGCATGACCACAACCTTTACATTCCAGTTCCAATATATCTGGTTCGAATCCTATTCGAACGACTTTGCTTCGTCTTAGTATTCGGACTTTCAAATGACGAATTACAGTCTGATTGCTTAATATACACGATCACGGTCTGCTTAAGATCCAGGAAAAGAAGTAGCACTGTAGGATGGATTTACGTTTGTAGTAACGCCATAGAATGTTATAAGGTACTCTCCTTGTGGTCGGCGAAATCTGTTGAAGTGCTGATCTCAGCCTATCAAATGGTTCAAATGGCTCTGAGCACTATGGGACTCAACATCTTAGGTCATAAGTCCCCTAGAACTTAGAACTACTTAAACCTAACTAACCTAAGGACATCACACACACCCATGCCCGAGATCTCAGCCTATCGATCTCTTGTTCTGAAGACACAAATGATAAGAGAGATTATATTCTGAACTAATTTAATAATACGGCTACACGAAAAGCAGACAATATTTCTGATGTTAGTCTCAGAAAATTTAATTTTTCCCTGACTGACTAATTTCATCAGATACTATCGAAACTTTGTTTGGCACCGTTTACTTCCTAATCACTATATTAGGATAATAAGTGTAAACAACAACATAACTTATATGTACAGGGGCTAAGGACCCTGATCTGTACTGGGTGTACTCCCTCGATATGCAGGTCAGCTCCCTTCGAACCAGATCTGCTGTGATAAACTGTGCACAACGCAAAGAACGTGAAAAGTAATGATCCCGACACGAAAGTAGTTAGTAGGTCATTGTTGAAATCAGTGGTAATGAATGGAATAAAGCGGTTCATCTACATACTGAAATGGATAATAGGTGTACTTTGGACAGACTGTAGTTTATTATAAAACCATTCCACAGTGGGCACAACACATGATTAACAAATGTAATAGTTAACTCTTACACCAAATGCAGATTAGTGGAAGTCAGAATATAAAATGCGTATATTTCACAGAATTGATAAAAACTGGGCTCTCAAAGTCCGTGGGGACTGGAAGAAAATAATCTGGTAACTAACTCGCAAAATCATCTAAACTAATCAAGAACACGGTTTCACATGAATCATGATTGTCGGTAGAGCACTTGCTCGCGAAAGGCAAAGGTCCCGAGTTCGAGTCTCGGTCCGGCACACAGTTTTAATGTGACAGGAAGTTTCATATCAGCGCACACTCCGCTGCAGAGTGAAAATCTCATTCTGGAAACATTCCCCAGGCTGTGGCTAATCCATGTCTCCGCAATATCCTTTCTTTCAGGAGCGCTAGTTCTGCAAGGTTCGCAGGAGAGATTCTGTAAGGTTTGGAAGGTAGGAGACGAGGAACTGGCAGAAGTAAAGCTGTGAGGACGGGCCGTGAGTCGTGCTTGGGTAGCTCTGTCGGTAGATCACTTGCCCGCGAAACCCAAAGGTCCCGAGTTCGAGTCTCAGTCCGGTACACAGTTTTAATCTGCCAGAAAGTTTCACATGCACGGTTTATCATCTGAGTGTCAGTGAATTTGTCTGCCAGGTGGTTGTAATGCTCCACTTCGTATGTTACATCGGACAAGTGATGAAGCCTCCATCATGGGCATAAGTAGTGCTTCAGCAACTTTTCCAATAGTCGGACTTTGTGGACAGCCTTAAATATCCATAGCAAGGACTCCAGGCTGTATCTCAGTGCCTGCCGCTTTGTATTATTGCACAATCCTTCATTATACTGGGTGTCCTGGGTCCACACTTCGTCGGATCTGGTGATGAGCTGTTTCACGTAGTTATCCTGAGTGTCATCCAGCTGAAATATAAACTGTATACCCATTGTCGGTTCACCGTCACGATAGTGGAGCAAAAATAATTGCAATCGTGTATTGTTTTGCTTCAATGCGTTGTATGCGAATGTCTTGAAGGTACTATTACACCCCCAGTCTCTCTGCACAGCATCAACGTATGTCATGAGCCTATATGTTAACGTCATACTGAGGTATTCTGTGGGTTCTAGAAACTTGTCGTCCTGCGGGCGATATCACAACATGAAATTACCCTAATCCTAGTCTCGACTGCAAAACTTTTCTAGCCGGCCGGAGTGGCCGTGCAGTTCTACGCGCTACAGTCTGGAACTGAGCGAACGCTACGGTCGCAGGTTCGAATCCTGCCTCGGGCATCGATGTGTGTGGTGTCCTTAGGTTGGTTAGGTTTAATTAGTTCTAAGTTCTAGGCGACTGATGACCTCAGAAGTTAAGTCGCATAGTGCTCAGAGCCAAAACTTTTTTACGATCAGAGGCCAACATACAGGGTGCTAATTGGTTCAAAATATCTTCTACAACGAATTTCACAATTATCATAACTTCAGAAATATAGCGGGTGAAGCAATGGTGTAGTCTAATATTCATCCAATGCTGTTAGTCGTTTTCGGGATCCTCCCAGGGAAATAGATTCAGATTCGTTTGAATGGAAATAAAGCAGGCGGGATTGTTACCAAGTGCTCTGAGGTATTAGTGGTATGTGATTCCGTCTTTGGAATTCCTTACAGTGGTTCGCATGGTGTCTAACAGATTAGTGGAAACCTGGTGTCCTCATCTGTCTGGAGTCTTCACGAATTCCAGGCGACTAGAAGTTGGTGCGTCGTAGAAATACCTGAGGATAGCTGGTTGTAGATGGACTAGGATAACGAGCAACCATTTCAGCCCCATTAGATCATAGATCCTCTGATACATACTCCGTTAGTTAATTGGAAGTCTCGTTTGGTCGGTTTCCCTTTTTTCCATGCTTCTACTGTTTGATATGTGTTGGATTTTCCCTCTCTTCAACAGTAGTGTCATACATAACGATCACTAAGATGTTATCTACACTACTTTGTTCTGCCAATGGAGTCCTTGAAAGCCATTCGGCAGCCTTACGCTTGCGTCAGTTATTGTGGGCCACTGGGACCTTATACGCCTGAACCCTCAGCTCCCATCTCGCCAGTGGACTCGACAGATCATTGTTGCGCTAATAGCCTTGGGCCAGTAGCTGCAAGTGTGTCGACCTGTGGGTTGTACACTAAAAGTCATGGATACCTCGTTTCGGACATCCTTGTGTCCTGCGTAGTGCAGCAACTCAACGTGGCATGGACTCAACAAATCATGGCAGTGAACCGTGGATTTAATTTTCAAATAATATTCTTAATAATTTACTTTATTTACTAGCGATTCATCAAGAACATTAACACATTTAATCACACTATGGAGCGTGGAAGTAGTTACCACGGAGTAACTGATGAAATCAAAATGAAATTGCTTTTAACAAATGGGAATTTTATTCCTAAAAGCTTTTGTGTTTTTTAAGAAACAGATTTAAAATTATAAGCAGAAAGCACCCTCTAAATATCAAGTTACCATTTATTCGCAGGCAGAAAGAAACAAATTTTTTAGTCTATGAGCTTTCGGGCTGAGAACCTTGCCGCTCCCGTTTGACACGGCCGTAGTCACGACCGCTCACAACAACCTCTGAAAGACGACACTGGTGCAAATCTGCAACACACCAGATTATCTTAAAGTAAAAGTGTTAACAATTCACACACACGGACGCAAACTATGCACCCCGTAGGAGGGATGGAAATGGTACAAAACACTAAAAATTAAAATATTAACTTGCCACCGAAGGTGCAACTTGATTTTAACTTCTAAGAAAAGTCTTACGGTGAAAGGGTGGCAACTTTATACACTAAAATGATCATTTAAATAAAAGCCCGTAAAATGCAATCTTATATAAAATTCTACAAAACAAGTTAAGATGCTCTACAGTACACAGATATCGCCTCTCAAGATGATAGGCAAGATCGAAACATATTTCAAGAATTAGCCCGTTACACTCCAAGCAATAAATTCGTTAGCACACCAAATACGACAAACATGACAGAGGCAGCTCCGAACGACAGACAGACGCTAACTGCCTAACAAATGCCGACGAGAGACGGACGAGCAAGCTGGGGACGAGACACTGATCAAGAAAACAAGTAGAATTAGAAGAGTAAATCACACAACGTAGCACCAATCACTTAACTTCTAATAAACTGCGATTTCTGGATAAGACCTGGCGCGGCACCCCAAAATCGCTCTCCCGAACCGTCCGCCTCCAGCCGCTTCAACGGACGCAGGAAGGCGCGCCCATCTCCCGTCTTCCCTGGACCACACCAACCGACCGACCGCCCGCTGCTCCGTCCGCGACTGCTGCTCCGTCGCGACTGCCCTGCTGGTGCGTCTCCCACTCACTTCCAAACACACTACGGCGGGAATACTGGCCCGGACCCAACCATGCAGAGGATACACGCCCACTGGCAAAACGACATACTGCACCAGGAAAAGACCGAGCCAAGCTCCACAAGATGGTAACTGAAAGGGCCCAGAAGCGCTCGGAGAACCAGTTACACCACGGCGTCGCAGCTCACACCGGCCAAACTGAGGTCGTGGGTTGACTCCTGTTGCTCTCGAGTCGACCTCGAAGTCACTACCCCTCGCTATACGCCGCGACCTCACATGCGCCGACACTCAAGACCGACAAGTCTTCTTGTGTCTCAGTGCGCGACCGACCAACCGATCGATTCAATCACTCACTGAGTTCTCTTATTGGCGAAGTGGAAGGATTCACATTCTGCCGGCTTTAAAGGTTGATCCGAACGACAAACATACTAGCACTCCGACCGACAGACATACACTAACCGCCTCATAAATGCAGACGATAGACAGACCCAGATTGACTCTAGACTCACCCAGACTGACAGACTGGCGAGCTCATAGCGCCCCTTAAATGCACGTGGACAACCTATCCTCTTTCCCACCAAAGCTGCGATTGCCACAGCGCCGCCACCGCCAGAAACGGAGGGCGACTGCTTCACACTACGCGCTGCGGCGCGCTCTTCAAATCCGCAATTTTTACTACGGCTGAGGCAGAAATTTTGAGCCATGGTGCATCTATAGCCGTCCACAATTGCGCAATTTTCTGCACGAAGTAACCTCTCGCAAAATATATAGTAAGTGTTAGCGGGGATTCATGTCAGGCGATCTGGGTGGCCAAATCATTCGCTCGAATTATGCAGAACGTTCTTCAAACCAGTCGCGAACAGTTGTGACCCAGTGTCATGGCATACTGTCATCCATGAAAATTCCATCGTTTTTTCGGAACATGAAGTCGATGAATAGCTGAAAATGGTTTCCAGGTAGCCGAACATAACCATTTGCAGTCAATGATCGGTTCAGTTAGACCAGAGGACTCGGCCTATTTCATGTAAACGCAGCTCATACCATTATGGAGCTACCACTGACTTACATAGTACTTTGTTGACAACTTGTGTCCATGGCTTTATGGGGTCTGCGGCACATTCGAACCCTATCATCTGCTCTTTCCGACAGACATCGGGACTCATCTGACCAGGACACAGCTGTCCAGTCGTCTAGGGTCCAACCTATATGGTCAAGATCCCAGGAGAGGCGCTGCAGGTGATTTCGTGCTGTTACTAAAGGCAATCACGTCGGTCATCGGTAACTGTAGCCCATTAACTCCAAATTTCGCCGCACTGTCCTAACGAATACGTTCGTCATACGTTAGAAATGATTTGTGAGGTTATTTCACGCAGTGCTTCTTTTTTGTCAGCACTACCAACTCAGCAAACGCCACTTCTCTCGGCCACTGCGTTGTACGTGATGAGAGGTGACGCCTCAAGTCTCGTATTCTCAGCACACTGTTGACAATGTGGATCTCAGAATTTTGAATTCCCTAACGACATCCGAAAAGGAATGTCCCATACATCTATCTACAACTAGAATTCCGCGTTCAAAATCTGTTAATGACTGTTGTGGGTGTATAATCACTTCAGAAGCCTTTTCACGTTAATCACCTGAGTACATATGACAGCTCCGGCAATGTCGTACCTTTTATACCTGGTATACGCGATACTACCACCTCCTGGATATGTACATATCGCTATCTCAAGACGTTTGTGTGGTGTTACCGCCAGACACCACACTTGCTAGGTGGTAGCCTTTAAATCGGCCGCGGTCAGTTAGTATACGTCGGAATCGCGTGTCGCCACTATCAGTGATTGCAGACCGAGCGCCGCCACACGGCAGGTCTAGTCTAGAGAGACACCCTAGCACTCGCCCCAGTTGTACAACCGACTTTGCTAGCGATGGTTCACTGACTACATAGGCTCTCATTTGCAGAGACGACAGTTTAGCATAGCCTTCAGCTGCGTCATTTGCTACGACCTAGCCAGGCGCCATATTCAGTTACTATGTCTTCTGAACAGATAGTATTGTGACTCATGTACCGTCAAGAGGGACGTTCATCATTAATGGATTAAAGTTAAGTTTCAAACTAATTACGTCCGCTTTGTGTATTCTCATTCCTTGACATGTTTCAGACCTCAAGTCAGTATAGTTCTTCCCTCCTCACGCCCGCCTGCGTGAGCTAAAACGCGTGCATTTCGGCCTCCACTCGCAACACGGTGTTGGCTCTTCTTCTAACACAAAAATTTGTCACCTCGGTGTAATAACTGACACACTAGTGGATTGGGCAGCGAGGATAACAGAACTCAGCTGTACACGGCACCGCACCGCTATAACCGTGTTGTAAGTGTGGCGGTATCACCACACCAGGCTAATTCTCTTGGTCTGGCAAAGTGCCTAGGCGCTGGAATTTAGCGCAAAAAGTGGGCACCAGAAGCTTATAAATAAGTCTGGATTTTAAGGCAGGGATCACTCCTCATCGTCGGAAGAAAGCGGTACCGCCACGACGCCACAGCAGTGATGGACAGCCAAATGGTTCAGCAGCTGTAGCCAAGGATTCGAGACTGGGCTACCCCTGCAGTCGTCATTTGGTCCATCATTGGACTGGGTATCACAGCCCTACCAAATGGCTCTCAGCACTATGGGACTTAACATCTGAGGTCATCAGTCCACTAGAACTTATACTTGAACCTTACGAACCTAAGGACATCACACGCATCCATGCCCGAAGCAGGATTCGAACCTGCGACCGTAGCAGTAGCGCGGTTCCAGACTGAAGCGCCTAGAACCGCTCGGCCACCGCGGCCGGCCATAGAGCTACCGGTCTGCCCCCTGCACACAACACCAGCCGCCAGCTGACTGCTGTCTCAGGGTGGCGACTTGTACTCCTCGCGCAGCTGCCTTCTTGTTCGTTCGCAGTCACGCGAGAGGGATGAGAAGCCACACAGCCGCCGAGCCTAGGCGTCGCCGGTGGGAGCAGCGCAGACGCCGCCACCGCGCCCGCCTGGGGAACCGAGGGGCCGTCTCCCAAGTGGCTCGCCATTGCAGCATATCTCGACGCAACGTTGACGTCAACGCCCGTGGCTTACAGGGACGCCGGCTTCAGTAACGTGAGGCGACAACTCAACAGCAGGAGGAGGCGGAATCCGCTTCCTGTCCATCGGCCTAAGTCAGGGTCACTGAAGAGGGGCCTACCTACTTCACTACGTCGTGTACCAATGTCAATAAATTTCTTTGTAATTGTTAAGATCGTTTGCCCTGGGCTCCACGGCCTGTCATCACCACTCACTCATCCCCCAGTGTTCGAAGCACGCTACAGAGTGTTGTATGGAGGGCTGACATCACAGCAATCATCAGTGGATAGTTGCCACTCCCGCATCATCCAAGTCGCAGCCCACTGTATCATAGGGTGAGCGGGGCAGCTTTTGCTCTAGTGTGGTGATAGTCCTGTGTCCTAAGTTACGTGAGGACTAACTTTACAAGAAAATGATTGAGTTGTCGCAATTTAAGGGGAATTACAGAGAGGAGTGTCTGGTGCCTGTGTATTTTACTCATTGTAATTTGCTTGGGCACTCTGTCCCATGTGCTGAATCGGCAGGAGTGAATTACATTTCATGTAATCGCTTAGGGGCTTGCGCAGTAGTAACATTGTTACCATCAGATCACCGAAACCAAAGGGTGTCAGGCTTAGCTAGCACTTGGATGGGTGACCGCCCGGGCCTACGGAGCGCTCTCCATCATTGTGAGGGCGGTTCAGGAGCTTTTTTCATTTAATTGTATGGCTAGGGCCGCCCGCCGGGCAGGCCGTTCGCCGTGTGCCTGTCTTTCAGTTTGACGCCACTTCGGTGACCTGCAGTCGATGAGGATGATAGGATGATGACGAGGACAGCACAACACCCAGTCCCTGGGCGGAGAAAGTGGCACGATCCAGCCGGGAATCCAACCCGAGCCCAGAAGATTGACAATCTGTCACGCTGACCATTCAGCTACCGGGAACGTTAAATCAGTAGGTGGATCGAAACAGCATATCCAGACACTCTGCGATGATAATGGCATTGAAACAGAGGATGACACGCGTAAAGCTGAAATACTAAACACCTTTTTCCAAAGCTGTTTCACAAAGGAAGACAGCACTGCAGTTCCTTCTCTAAATCCTAGCAAGAACGAAAAAATGGCTGACATCGAAATAAGTGTCCAAGGAATAGAAAAGCAACTGAAATCACTCAACAGAGGAAAGGCCACTGTACCTATCGGGATACCAATTCGATTCTACACAGAGTACGCCAAAGAACATGACCCCCTTCTAACAGCCGTGTACCGCAAGTCTCTAGAGGAACGTAACGTTCCAAATGATTGGAAAAGAGCACAGGTAGTTCCAGTCTTCAAGAAGGGTCGTCGAGCAGATGCCCAAAACTATAGGCCTATATCTCTGACATCGATCTGTTGTAGAATTTTAGAACATGCTTTTTGCTCGCGTGACATGTAGTTTCTGATAACCCAGAATCTACTCTGTAGGAATCAACATGGATTCCGTAAACAGCGATGGTGTAAGACCAAACTCGCTTTATTTGTTCATGAGACCCAGAAAATATTAGATACAGGCTCCCAGGTAGATGCCATTCTCCTTGACTCCCGAAGGCGTTCGATACTGTTCCGCACTGTCGCCTGATAAACAAAGTAAGAGCCTACGTAATGTCAGACCAGGTGTGTGTCTGGATAGAAGCGTTTTTAGCAAACAGAACACAGCATGTTATTCTCAATGGAGAGGCGTCTACACACATTAAAGTAACCTCTGGCATGCTACAGGGGAGTCTTATGGTACCATTGCTTTTCACAACATATATAAATGACATAGTAGATAGTGTCGGAAGTTCCAAGCGGCATTTCGCGGATGATGCTGTGGTATACAGAGAAGCTGCAGCATTAGAAAATTGTAGCGAAATGCAAGAAGATCTGCCGCGGATAGGCACTTGGTGCAGGGAGTGGCAACTGACCCTTAACATAGACAAATGTAATGTATTACGAATACATAGAAAGAAGTATCCTGTATTGTATGATTATATGCTAGCGGAACAAACACTGGTAGCAGTTACTTCTGTAAAATATCTGGGGTATGCGTACGGAGCCGGCCGAAGTGGCCGAGCGGTTCTAGGCGCTTCAGTCTGGAACCGCGCGACCGCTACGGTCGCAGGTTCGAATCCTGCCTCGGGCATGGATGTGTGCGATGTCCTTCGGTTAGTTAGGTTTAAGTAGTTCTAAGTTCTAGGGGACTGATGACCTAAGATGTTAAGTCCCATAGTGCTCAGAGCCATTTGAGCCATTTGAACCAAGTATGCGTACGGAGCGGTTTGAAGTGGAATGATCATATAAAATTAATCTTTGGTAAGGCGGGTGCCAGGTTGAGTTACATTGGGAGAGTCTTTAGAAAATTTAGTCCATCAACAGAAGAGGTGGCTTACAAAACACTCGTTCGACCTATACGTGAGTATTGCTCATCAGTGTGGGATCCGTACCAGGTCGGGTTGACAGAGAAAATCCAAAGAAAAGCGGCGCGTTTCATCACAGGGTTGTTTGGTAAGCGTGATAGGGTTACGGCGATGTTTAGCAAACTCAAGTGGCAGACTCTGCATGAGAGACGCTCTGCATCCGGTGTAGCTTGCTGTCCAGGTTTCGAGAGGTTGCGTTTCTGGATGAGGTATCGAATATATTGCTTCCCTCTACTTATATCTCCAGAGGAGATCACGAATGTAAATTAGAGAGATTCCAGCGCGCACGGAGTCTTTTCGGCAGTTGTTCTTCCCCCGAAACCTTACGCGACTGCAACAGGAAAGGGAGGAAATGACAGTGGCACGTAAGGTGCCCCCGCCACACACCGCTGGGTGGCTTGCAAAGTATAAATGGAAATGTAGATGTAGACAGTCTACTGACTGGTTTGATGCGGCCCGCCACGAATTCCTTTCCTGTGCTAACCTCTTCATCTCAGAGTAGCACTAGAAACCTACGTTCTCAATTATTTGCTTGACGTATTCCAATCTCTGTCTTCCTCTACAGTTTTTGCCCTCTACAGCTCCCTCTAGTCCCATGGAAGTCATTCACTCATGTCTTACCAGATGTCCTATCATCCTGTCCCTTCTCCTTATCAGTGTTTTCCACATATTCCTTTCCTCTCCGATTCTGCATAGAACCTCCTCATTCCTTGCCTTATCAGTCCACCTAATTTTCAACATTCGTCTATAGCACCACATCTCAAATGCCTCGATTCTCTTCTGTTCCGGTTTTCCCACAGTCCATGTTTCACTACCATACAATGCTGTACTCCAGACGTACATCCTCAGAAATTTCTTCCTCAAATTAAGGCCGGTATTTGATATTAGTAGACTTCTCTTGGCCAGAAATGCCTTTCTTGCCATAACGAGTCTGCTTTTGATGTCCTCCTTGCTCCGTCCGTCATTGGTTATTTTACTGCCTAGGTACCAGAATTCCTTAACTTCATTGACTTCGTGACCATCAATCCTGATGTTAAGTTTCTCGCTGTTCTCATTTCTAATACTTCTCATTACCTTCGTCTTTCTCCGATTTACTCTCAAACCATACTGTGTACTCATTAGACTGTTCATTCCGTTCAGCAGATCATTTAATTCTTCTTCACTTTCACTCAGGATAGCAATGTCATCAGCGAATCGTATCATTGATATCCTTTCACCTTGTATTTTAATTCCACTCCTGAACCTTTCTTTTATTTACATCATTGCTTCCTCGATGTACAGATTGAAGAGTAGGGGCGAAAGGCTACAGCCTTGTCTTACACCCTTCTTAATACGTGCACTTCGTTCTTGATCGTCCCCTCTTATTATTCCAAATGGTTCAAATGGCTCTGAGCACTATGGGACTCAACTGCTGTGGTCATAAGTCCCCTAGAACTTAGAACTACTTAAACGTAACTAACCTAAGGACAGCACACAACACCCAGCCATCACGAGGCAGAGAAAATCCCTGACCCCGCCGGGAATCGAACCCGGAAACCCGGGCGTTGGAAGCGAGAACGCTACCGCACGACCACGAGATGCGGGCTCTTATTATTCCCTCTTTGTTGTTGTACATATTGTATATGACCCGTCTCTCCCTATAGCTTACCCCTACTTTTTTCAGAATCTCGAACAGCTTGCACCACTTTATATTGTCGAACGCTTTTTCCAGGCCGACAAATCCTAGGAAAGTGTCTTGATTTTTCTTTAGCCTTGCTTCCATTATTAGCCGTAACATCAGAATTGCCTCTCTCGTCCATTTCCTTTTCCTAAAGCCAAACTGATCGTCACCTAGCGCATTCTTAATTTTCTTTTCCATTCTTCTGTATATTATTCTTGTAAGCAGCTTCGATGCATGAGCTGTTAAGCTGATTGTGCGATAATTCTCGCACTTGTCAGCTCTTGCCGTCTTCGGAATTGTGTAAATTATGCTTTTCCGAAAGTCAGATGGTATGTCACCAGACTCATATATTCTACACACCAACGTGAATAGTCGTTTTGTTGCCACTTCCCCCAATGATTTTAGAAATTCTGATGGAATGTTATCTATCCCTTCTGCCTTATTTGACCGTAGGTCCTCCAAAGCTCTTTTAAATTCCGATTCTAATACTGGATCCACTATCTCTTCTAAATCGACTCCAGTTTCTTGTATCACATCAGACAAATCTTCACCCTCATAGAGGCTTTCAATGTATTCTTTCCACCTATCTGCTCTCTCCTCCGCATTTAACAGTGGAATTCCCGTTGCACTCTTAAGGGGCTCCGGAACGCCCTATACTTGCAATGTTAAAATAACGCTTATAAATTACATATTTCCTCACAAAGTATTTCAGGTAGGAAGTTGAACTTTTTACAGATTATTTATTGGAATATGGGCTACAACTTAACACAGGGATTTTACAAAATTTTAGTTCAGTTATTAAAGATTATTTTTTCAATTGTAATGAAAATTCACAACATTTTTTTGCAATTTTTTATTTATATATTCAAAAATATACAGTTTTTTGGAAAAAGGCTGTGTTAAATTATGCAGAAGGTACTGTGTAACATTTACTGAAAGTGTGAAACAAATATGTTTGGAAGATCCTTAGAAAACATGTAATTAGTATGAGAAAATAAAAGTTTTGGGAATCGAGCGACAAAGATTGGATTAACTTTTTAGTGCATTCCAGGTCCATACGATGGATTATCTTCATCCTCTGCAAACTCCTCCTCCAGCTTCCTCTTGTTCCTCCTCCTGTTTACTCTTGCTTGTATTTCTAGACTCTTTATAGCCCTGTCTGCAGCCCGAAGACGTTTCTTGTCTAAAGCAAGCATCGCTCGTACCATGTTAGAACCTATCTTCATTCCCATATTTCTAAATACCTTGTACCTTACAATGTTACCATCATTGAAAGTCGCAACAGCATCATACACACCAAAGTGAAGTGTTTCTATTCCAACAAATACAGTCTTGGGGATTCTCGACCATATAACACTATTTACACTTTCATTGGGGTTTTGAGTTTTTCCGTGAATACACTTTTTCAACAGTTCAGGTGCTGCTAAGTCTCTGAAAATAGGTTCTATCACCTCCATTATTGCAGGAGGCAGACTATGCTTATGAGTGTACACTTCACCAGTTAGCAATCCTTTGTTATATTTACACCAACTGTCTTCTTCTTTGGGACACAAGCTATGTTGGGGATTTTCATCGGTTGAAGAAGTATGAAAAAAAAGAGCTCAAACAGCCTTCTTCATTTCTTCGACACTTTGTGTATTTTGCCTAATAGCCATTCCCTAATAGTTCTGTATTTTGTCAGTTACACTGTCAGTTAACCTTCCCTTCCCATCCAACCCTTTACCATCACTGAGTTTTTGTTTTTTGTACGAAGCTTTCAGTCGCCGAAGTCTTGTTCCCATTCGCTTCTGTACGTGTCCAATACACTCAAATTTCTGCACTACAACATCATCACCATAGGGCTTCAGTCCTTGAACATGTCTGAAACTTTTAGAATCACCGTCACCAAGGTAATTAACATATCGCACTTTATCACACGCCTCAGAACGCTGGAATATACTGGCAACACCAGCCACTTCCATTCCTCCACTACTGCCACTATAGTTAGCTTTGCAATTATTTTCATGTGTACCTTCATATTTTTGTGGACATCTACAATACTTTGATATTACTGCTACATCTAAAACATTCCCTGTATACATACTGGTGGCAGATACTACACCATGAAGAGATGTGTGTCCCCGTTTATGCCAGGTACCATCGAACGCTGCAGTCAAATCTCTGTTATCATTATTTTCCATTACTGCCTCTTCCGCAGCGTTCTTCATAGATTCTATACAGACATCTTCTACTTTAGACCCTATTAATTTATTATAGGTCGTAAACTTGGTTGGGGGATTTGGAAGATTCATGATGCCAAAGAAAATTGCACCTGCAGTAGCACCCTTACCAACTGAACGCAAGGAATAAACAAATCTAATGTTGTGTTCGTAGATTTTGCTACCATTTTCTTCAGTTGCAGTTACTGCAACACTGTTCCAAAAGGTGGTCATGTATGAACACATATCACATTTCAGTTGTATTTCACTAGCAAGTCCTACGTGCTTTATTATGGAGAGTTCCAGGCCAACTTCACTACAATGAATACATCTTACACAGTTTGAAAAAATTCCTTTGAGAACCGACATATCAAATATTTCATTCACATCCGATTCGCCCATAAAACATTCATAGTTTTCACTCATTCAACCAAGCTTCTTCTGTGGAGTATTTTCTTTCCCACTTTGACTGCTATGGGCAGGTGTACTTGAGAGGTTAGGTTCACTCACTTGGTTATCGTCTTTATTGTTTACAGTAATAACACATACCTTTGGCTTTCCAACATTTCTCCTTTTCTTAAAAGCCTTCAGAGGATTTCTAATAACTTTACTTTTACTCATTATTATACTTCAACAAAACAGAGACTCAAGAAACAGAATTAATTACGAATATTTTCGAGATAACGACAGAGTAAATAAACATGAAACAATCGACAATCACACCAGCGATATATATTGAACCATCACAGGTTAGCCACAACAAATACTTAATCTCACATCACTAAAATGTACCTGATGAACACGGACGTTAATAATAACACCATTTGACAGCAGTTTAACAGCGCCACAGTGGGTCACGCCCATGCAGAACACATTTCAAAAAAAATTTAAAAATAGTTGAATAAATTATATATCTATTAAAAGGTAATAGTCTGCAGATTCAGAAAACGCAAAAAAAGTAAAAATTGAACTTTTCATGATTTTGAGCCTTTCCGGAGCCCCTTAATGTTACCACCGTTGCTTTTAATGTCACCAAAGGTTGTTTTGACTTTCCTGTATGCTGAGTCTGTCCTTCCGACAATCATATCTTTTTCGATGTCTTCACATTTTTCCTGCAGCCATTTCGTCTTAGCTTCCCTGCACTTCCTATTTATTTTATTCCTCAGCGACTTGTATTTCTGTATTCCTGATTTTCCCGGAACATGTTTGTACTTCCTCCTTTCATCAATCAACTGAAGTATTTCTTCTGTTACCCATGGTTTCTTCGCAGTTACCTTCTTTGCACCTATGTTTTCCTTCCCAACTTCTGTGATGGCTCCTTTTAGAGATGTCCATTCCTCTTCAACTGTACTGCCTACTGTGCTATTCCTTATTGCTGTATGTAAAGCGTTAGAGAACTTCAAACGTATCTCGTCATTCCTTAATTCTTCCGTATCCCACTTCTTTGCGTGTTGATTCTTCCCGACTAATGTCTTGAACTTCAGCCTACTCTCCATCACTACTATATTGTGATCTGGGTCTATATCTGCTCCTGGGTATGCCTTACAGTCCAGTATCTGATTTCGGAATCTCTGTCTGACCATGATGTAATCTAATTGAAATCTTCCCGTATCTCCCGGCCTTTTCCAAGTATACCTCCTCCTCTTGTGATTCTTGAACAGGGTATTCGCTATTACTAGCTGAAACTTGTTACAGAACTCAATTAGCCTTTCTCCTCTTTCATTCCTTGTCCCACGCCCATATTCTCCTGTAACCTTTTCTTCTGCTCTTTCCCCTACAACTGCATTCCAGTCGCCCATGACTATTAGATTTTCGTCCTCCTTTACATACTACATTACCCTTTCAATATCCTCATTCACTTTCTGTATCTGTTCATCTTCAGCTTGCTACGTCGGCATGTATACCTGTACTATCGTTGTCGGTGTTGGTCTGCTGTCGATTCTGATTAGAACAACCCGGTCACTGAACTGTTCACAGTAACACACCCTCTGCCCTACCTTCCTATTCATAACAAATCCTACACCTGTTGTACCATTTTCTGCTGCTGTTGATATTACCCGATACTCATCTGACCAGAAATCCTTGTCTTCCTTCCACTTCACTTCACTGACCCCTACTTTATCTAGATTGAGCCTTTGCATTTCCCTTTTCAGATTTTCTAGTTTCCCTACCACGTTCAAGCTTCTGACATTCCACGCCCCGACTCGTAGAACGTTATCGTTTCGTTGATTATTCAATCTTTTTCTCATGGTAACCTCCCCCTTGGCAGTCCCCTCCCGGAGATCCGAATGGGGGACTATTCTGGAATCTTTTGCCAATGGAGAGATCATCATGACACTTCTTCAATTACAGGCCACATGTCCTATGGATACACGTTACGTGTCTTTAATGCAGTGGTTTCCATTGCCTTCTGCATCCTCATGTCGTTGATCATTGCTGATTCTTCCGCCTTTAGAGGCAATTTCCCACCCCTACGACAAGAGAGTGCCCTGAACCTCTATCCACTCCTCCGCCCTCTTTGACAAGGCCGTTGGCAGAATGAGGCTGACTTCTTATGCCGGAAGTCTTCGGCCGCCAATGCTGATTATTTATCAAAATTTAGGCAGTGGCGGGGTACGAACCAGGGACCGAAGACGCTACCCCTAGATCACGGGTACGGTAGAGTGAGGAGCTACTTTACTGTAAGTAGCGGCACCATTCACGAAAACTGACCGGGAGAACTATGTGTGGAGCTCGTGCTTGTTCTATATCAACATTACGTGACACATATCAGCTTAGGATGACACGGCGGTCGGCAAGAACCATGGCCCTCTGTGGCCTGTTTGGACGGGGTAACCGCTTTGGGCTTACAGCTAGACAGTGAACAGTGTCTCATGGTTAGGCAGAAGAAGCAGATTGATAGAATACTCCTTCTATCTGTAATAGTTTTATTCTCTGGGTTTCTCTGTGTCGTGAAAACGAGTAAGGTAGAGGAAGAGCCAAGTTTACAGACACAAGATGCCACCAGTGAGGGGCTTTGTAACCGTTAAAGAATGAGGTAGCCCAGTTGAGAGTGGATAATGTTGTTGCAAATAATATTGGCGGAGAGGGATCACGAAATAGTACTGTTAATGACTCACGTTCTAGAGGTGGATCTAGCTAATGCTAACTTTGTCTCTTCCTTCTCTGGCAGGGTATCTAAGGATGCGTGTATTATTTATAGAAGACCTTAAGTCATCAGATAACGTACGGAGTTGGTCAGATAAGCTGTTACTGCAGAGTGTGAGGTTACTCTTGATGGGGAAAGCTAAATTGTTTGTAAGAAAAGCAAAAGCATTGCATAAATCAGAGACTTTTGATCGAATGTAACAGAGTTAAGAACGACGCTACAGGAAGAAGAACAGTGCATGGAATTTTGGTGAACAGTTAGGGACTGTGCCCAGAAGGCGTAGTGAAGCTGTGAAAGACTTGGCGGATAGGATTAGGAAATTGTTCACACCTATGAGTTATCGCAGAACGACGAGGTTTACAAAGTAGTGCTGCAGGAGTCCGAACAGCGAACATTCGATGCTTTTCTGAGGGGTTTATCTCCAGATAAGTCAAGGAGGCTGCCTACAGGTGCGCCTAAAGAGAACCATTCTGGGATTGCGCCATAGGGTGGTGGGGTTTTGGGTTCCGCTGGATTGGTCAGGAGTCCACTACACACAGCAGGCGGCTACACGGTTAGCATGGGTTGTGTGGCGTGAACTGGGCGGTTTTTTAGGTTAGATAGCCTATGGCAATTACAGAAAGGGCAACAGCCTCAAAGGGTGCGGGGGAAAGTCAGGACATGCGGGGACCAAGCAGCAATCGGTATTGTAATTGTGAACTGTCGAAGCTGCGTTGGTAAAGTACCGGAACTTCAAGCGCTAATAGAAAGCACAGAAGCTGAAATCGTTATAGGTACGGAAAGGTGGCTGAAGTCAGTGATAAATTCTGACGAAATTTTTACAAAGGCACAGACGGTGTTTACAGAGGATAGATTGCATGCAACCTGAGGGGGCGTGTTTATCGCTGTTAGTAGTAATTTATCCTGTAGTGAAATAGAAGTGGATAGTTCCTGTGAATTATTATGGGTGGAGCTTATACTCAAAAACTTAGCTAGGTTAATAATTGGACCCGTTTACCGACCTCCCGACTCAGAGGCATTGGTGGCAGAGCAACTGAGAGAAAATATGGAATAAATTTCACATAAATTTCCTCAGCATGTTATAGTCTTAGGTGGAGATTTCAATTTACCAAATATAGACTGGGACTCAGATGTTTAGGACGGGTGGTAGGGACAGAGCATCAAGTGACATTATACTGAGTGCACTATCCGAAAATTACCTCGAGCAATTAAACAGAGAACCGACTCGTGGAGATAACACCTTGGACTTCCTGATTACAAACAGGCCCGAACTATTCGAATCTGTAAGCGCAGAGCAGGGAATCAGTTATCATAAAGAATTTGTAGAATCCCTGAATATGGAAGTAAACGGGAACATAAAAAAAAGGGAGGAAGATTTATCTGTTTAGCAAGAGTAATACGAGGCAGATTTAGGACTACCTAACACATCAAAACGAAAATTTCTGTTCCGACACTGACAATGTTTAGTGATTATCGAAAAAGTTCAAGGCAATCGTAAAATGCGTTTTAGACAGGTACGTGCCGAGTAAAACTATGAGGGACGGGAAAAACCGACCGTGGTTCAACAAAAACGTTAGGAAACTACCGCGAAAGCAAAGAGAGTTTCACTGCAAATTTAAACGCAGCCAAAACCTCTCAGACAAACAGAAGCTAAACGATGACAAAGTTAGCGTAAGGAGGCTATGCGTGAAGTGTTCAGTGAATTCGAAAGTAAAATTCAAGGTACCGACTTGACAGAAAATCCTAGGAAGGTATGATCTTACGTCAAATCAGTAAGAAGATCGAAACAGCATATCGAGACACTCTGGGACGATAATGGCATTTAAACAGAGGATGACACGCGTAAAACTGAAATACTAAACACCTTTTTCCAAAGCTGTTTCACAAAGGAAGACCGCACTGCAGTTCCTTCTCTAAATCCTAGCAAGAACGAAAAAATAGCTGACATCGAAATAAGTGTCCAAGGAATAGAAAAGCAACTGAAGTCACTCAACAAAGGAAAGTCCACTGGACCTATCGGGATACTAATTCGATTCTACACAGAGTATGCGAAAGAACATGACCCCCTTCTAACAGCCGTGTACCGCAAGTCTCTAGAGGAACGTAACGTTCCAAATGATTGGAAAAGAGCACGGGTAGTTCCAGTTTTCAAGATGGGTCGTCGAGCATATGCCCAAAACTATAGGCCTATATCTCTGACATCGATGTGCTGTAGAATTTTAGAACATGTTTTTTGCTCGCGTATCATGTAGTTTCTGGTAACCCAGAATCTACGCTGTAGGAATCAACATGGATTCCGTAAACAGCGATGGTGTGAGACCCAACTCGCTTTATTTGTTCATGAGACCCAGAAAATATTAGATAGATGCCATTTTCCTTGACTTCCGGAAGGCATTCGGTACAGTTCCGCACTGTCGCCTGATAAACAAAGTAAGAGCCTACGGAATATCAGACCAGTTGTGTGGGTGGATTGAGGAGTTTTTAGCAAATACAACACAGCATGTTGTTCTTAATTGAGAGACGTCTACAGACGTTAAACTGACCACTGGAGTGCCACAAGGGAGTGTTATGGGACCATTGCCTTTCACAATATATAAAAATGACCTAGTAGATAGTGTCGGAAGTTCCATGCGGCTTTTCGCGGATGATGCTGTAGTATACAGAGAAGTTGCAGCATAAGAAAATTGCAGCGAAATGCAGGAAGATCTGCAGCGGATAGGCACTTGGAGCAGGGAGTGGCAACTGACCCTTAACATAGACAAATGTAATGTATTGTGAATACATAGAAACAAGGATCCTTTATTGTATAATTATATGATAGCGTAACAAACACTGGTAGCAATTACTTCTGTAAAATATCGTGGCGTATGCGTACGGAAAGATATGAAGTGGAATGATCATATAAAATTAATTGTTGGTATGGCGGGTGCCAGGTTGAGATACATTGGGAGAGTCCTTAGAAAATGTAGTCCATCAACAAAGGATGTGGCTTACAAAACACTCGTTCGATCTATACTTGAGTATTATTCATCATTGTGAGATCGGTACCAGGTCGGGTTGACAGAGGAGATAGAGAAGATCCAAAGAACAGCGGCGCGTTTCGTCACAGGGTTATTTGGTAAGCGTGATAGCGTTACGGAGATGTTTAGCAAACTTAAGTGGCAGACTCTGTAAGAGAGGTGCTCTGCATCGCGGTGTAGCTTGCTGTCCAGGTTTCGAGAGAGTGCGTTTCTGGATGAAGTATCGAACATATTGCTTGCTCCTACTTATACGTCCCGAAGAGGTCACGAATGTAAAATTAGAAAGTTTCGAGCACGCACGGAGGCTTTCCGGCAGTTGTTCTTCCCGCGAACCATACGCGACTGTAAAAGGGAAGGGAGGTAATGACTGTAGCACGTAAAGTGCCCTCCACCATACACCGTTGGGTGACTTGCGGAGTATAAATGTAGATGTAGATGTAGAGTAGGTGAACACTGGTACACAAGAAAACTGATGTTTCGAGAAAGGTGAGGGATCGAAGACATGTATTTGCAGTGCATATGAGGTGTTCTAATTGTGGACGGACAAGTCATATGCGGAGACAGTGCTACAGCCACGAAGGAGTGACTGTTATAAAAAGTAGAGGTACCCGTGATTTAATGGGAATGGTAATAGGGGAGCTGTAGGTCGCCAGCGTATATAGGAGTGGTAATAGCGGTGGTCCAGAGGGAAGGAAGGGTCCATTTAACATAGGAACGAACCCAAGGGCTACCTGAAAGTAGTGAAAGTAAATGCAGCTAGAACAGATGAAGAGACAGATTGTGCCATAATGTGATAGATAGCAATAAATTTAAAGTTTTGGATATAGGGGTGCATGTGTCAGTGGCCTTAAGAGAGCTAGTAGGAATGAAAGTTAGGAAACCGTTATAACTTTCGTGGGGCTGGGGTCAGGCGACGACTGGGGTTAGTGGTGGTGAGTTTTCTGTCCGAGGCAACGAGGTTTAAACAATGTCTGGGAATGGTGTCTTATGTAAGTGAGGGCTGCAGCATGCTCCTAGGACTGGACTTACTGTATCAACATCAAACCACAATTGACGTTTGACGATGTGTGGTAGAACATAGTGGGAAAGCATCTGACTGGGATAAACAGTTTTCAATGTTGATCTGCCACAAGGAACGTCTACTGCATAAAACACTCCAGTTAAGCCACGAGAAGAGACATTCGTATGACTGTGTGTCAGGAGGAACCGGGAAGTCGCTATGAGTGAATGTGGAGCCTGAATTACTAGTCGATATGTTTTGAGTAATAAAACAGCTGGAGGGTAGTGAAATATTGGATGCGGCGTGTTCTTTGGTGAAACGTAGTATCGTACACGTAGAATAGAGGGATGGGGAAAAGTAGTACCCATAAATGTGGATAATTTTGACGCTATAGAAGCTGAGTTGCTGAATGGAAAGTTATTAGCTATATTAGAGATTCCAGATGAGGAAGATGGCCACAAAGGGAGTGTTTGCTGTGATGAGCCGTAGGATGCTGCTAGGTCTGCATCTGCGAGATATTAAAGAGTTTAAGGGGAACGGATAGGACGTGGATACAACATCTGTAGCTAGAATTTCAAGATTCGTTTTTTTCCCGAAGTTCATTGCCTCCTACGCCAGTAACACAACACAGGATTCCAACAGAAAAAGAATCATTTTGGTATTACAGGGTGTACCGAATCCAATGATCGGTGAAAGCAGTTTTGGAGAAATTTGGAAACCAATAGTTGGCTGACGGAATTATGGAAGTGAGTTCTAGACCCTGTAGATCAGGAACTGTTGCTATTACCACCACCTGAAACTACAAACTATGTAGGAAACCTAATCCAACGGCAATAGAGAGCTTTTTAAACCTCGTTAAGGAACAAGAGTGGCAGGATGTTTATAATGCCGATAACATAACTTAGATGACAAATATAATGCTTTCCTTAAAATATTTCTAAAGCTCTTAGAGAGTTGCTTTTCCTTGAAACGTTCTAAACGGGGTACTAGCAGTAAAAGGCAGCTTGGGTGGCTGACTAATGGGATAAGAATATCATGTAGAACAAAGGGGAATTATATCAAAATGTTACAAGTGGTCACAATCGAGCTACAGTAGCCCACTACAAACAGTATTGTAGGGTGCTTAAAATGTTATTATGAAGGCAAAGAGTATCTAGTAAGCAAATAGAATAGCTAATTCACAGGATAAAATTAAAACCATATGGTCAGTTGTGAAGGAACTGGTCAGCAGCACAAGGTCGATGATATACAGTTCGTAGTAAAAATATTTCTGTTACTGATAAGTCAGATATATCTACAGTATTTAACAATCACTTTCTGAGCATTGCTGGTGAATTAAACAAAAACTTAGTTTCTACAGAGAGGCATACAACTCTCCTACAAAATGCCTTTCTGAGAGTGATGTCTGGAATGCTCCTCTGTGATACTGACAAGGGGGAGATTGAGTGAATAATTAAATCACTGAAGACTGAGGACTCTCATGCATATGATAGAGCGATTAGCAGAATATTAAAGTCCTGTGCGGCACATGTTAGCCCAGAGCTTAGCAATATTTGTAACTTCTCCTTAAGGAATGGTCAGTTTCTTGAACGATGAATCTACTCAGTAGTAAAGCCGTTTTATAAAAAGTGTGAAATGAATAATGTAGACAGTTTTAGGCCTATTTTTATGCCACCAGTGTTTGCTAACGTTATTGAGAAGGCTGTGCATGCATACATGGAAGAGACCTGGAGACACTAGAAGGTTTCAGATAGATTATATACTGGTAAGACAGAGATTTAGGAACCAGGTTTTAAATTGTAAGACATTTCCAGGGGCCGATGTGGACTCTGACCACAATCTATTGGTTATGAACTGTAGATTAAAACTGAAGAAACTGCAAAAAGGTGGGAATTTGCGGAGGTGGGACCTGGATAAACTGACTAAACCAGAGGTTGTACAGAGTTTCAGGGAGGGCATAGGGGAACGATTGACAGGAACGGGGAAAGAAATACAATAGAAGAAGAATGGGTAGCTTTGAGGGGTGAAGTAGTGAAGGCAGCAGAGGATGAAGTAGGTAAAAAGAGGAGGGCTAGTAGAAATCCTTGGGTAACAGAAAGGACATTGAATTTAATTTATGAAAGGAGAAACTATAAAAATGCAGTAAATGAAGCAGACAAAAGGAAATACAAACGTCTCAAAAATGAAATCGACAGGAAGTGCAAAATGACTAAGCAGGGATGGCTAGAGACAAATGTAAGGATGTAGAGGCATCTATTACTAGGGGTAAGATAGATACTGCCTACAGGAAAATTAAAGAGACCTTTGGAGAAAAGAGAAACACTCGTATGAATATCAAGAGCTCAGATGCAAAACCAGGGAAAGAAAGGAAAGCAGATAGGTGGAAGGAGTATATAGAGGGTCTGTACAAGGGCAATACACTTGAGGACAATGTTATAGAAATGGTTGTGAATGTAGATGAAGATGAAATGGGAGATATGATACTGCTTGAAGACTTTGACAGAACACTGAAAGACCTAAGTCGAAACAAGGCCCTGGAGTAGACAACATTCCATTAGAACAACTGACAGCATCGGGAGAGCCACATTGATAAAACTCTGCCATCTGGTTAGCAAGATGTATGAGACGGGCGAAATACCCTCAAACATCAAGAAGAATATAATAATTCCAATCCCAAAGAAAGCTGGTGTTGACAGGTGTGAAAATTACCGAACTGTCAGTTTCATTAGTCACAGCTGCAAAATACCAACACGAATTCTTTACAGACGAATGGAAAAACTGGTAGAATCCGCCCTCGTGAAGATCAGTTTGGATTCAATAGAAATGTTGGAACACGTGATGCAATATTGACCCTACGACTTATCTTAGAAAATAGATTAAGGAAAGGCAAACTACGTTTTTAGCATTTGTAGACTTAGAGGAGGCTTTTGACAATGTTGACTGGAATACTGTCTTTCAAATTTTGAAGGTGGCAGGGATAAAATACCGGGAGCGAAAGGCTATTTACAATTTGTACAATGGCAGTTATAAGAGTCGAGAGACATGAAAGGGAAGCAGTGGTTGGGAAGGGAGTGAGACAGGATTGTATCATATCCCCGATGTTATTCAATCCGTATATTGAGCAAGCAGTAAACGAAACAAAAGAAAAATTTGGGGTAGGAATTAAAATCCATGGATAAGAAATAAAAACTTTGATATTCGCCGATGACATTGTAATTCTGTCAGAGACAGCAATGGACCTGTAAGAGCAGTTGAACCGAATGGACAGTGTCTTGAAAGGAGGGTATAAGAGGAACATCAACAAAAGTAAAACGAGGATAATGGAATGTAGTCGAGTTAACTTGGGTGATGCTGAGGGAATTAGATTAGGAAATGAGAAACTTAAAATAGTAAATGAGATTTGCTATTTGGGGAGCAAAATAACTAATGATGGTCGAAGACATAGGATGTAATACGTAGACTGGTAGTTACAAGGAAAGCGTTTCTGAAGAAGAGAACTTTGTTAACATCGAGTACAGATTTAACTGTCATGAAGTCATTCCTGAAAGTATTTCTATGGAGTGTAACCATGTATGGAAGTGAAACACGGACGATAAATAGTTTGGACAAGAAGAGAATAGAAGCTTTCGAAATGTGGTGCTACAGAAGAATGCTTAAGATTAAATGGGTATATCACATTAATAATGAGGAGTTATAGAACAGAATTGGGGAGAAGAGAAATTTGTCGCACAACTTGACAGAAGAAGGGATCGGTTTGTAGGACATGTTCTGAGGCACCAAGGGATCACCAATTTAGTATTGGATGACAGCGTGGAGGGTAAATATCGCAGAGGGAGACCAAGAGATGAATACACTAAGCAGATTCAGAAGTATGTAGGTTGCAGTAGGTACTAGGAGATGAAGAAGCTTGCAGAGGATAGAGTAGCATGGAGAGCTGCATCAAACCAGTGTCTGGACTGAAGACCACAATAATAACAACATGTATGTAAGGATAATTGATCATTTGTAATATATAATTTGCTATAAAATGTGGAGTTTGAATTTAGAAGAGGCTTAATAGCTGAACAACTCATTTCTATGTGAGATACTAGATTGATTAAACAACAGGTTTCGAGCGCTAGGCATATTGTTTGATTTAATTAAGACATTTTATTGTGTTAATCACAAAATATTGCTCCAGAAGTTGGACCATTATGGAATACAGGGAATAGCTCACAATTGATTTACCTCTTACTTCAACAACAGATAGCAAAAGGTAATTATTCACAGTGCTGAGAATAGCTGTGATGTGGTATTTGAGTGGGGTACAGTCTAATGGGGAGTGCCCCAGGGATCAGTGTTGGGGCCACTGCTGTTCCTTATTAATACAAATGATATCCCCTCTTATATGACGGGTAATTCTGAAATATTTCTGTTTGCTGATGACACTAGCTTGGTAGTAAAGGATGTTGTGTGCAATATTAGCTCGGTTTCAAATAATGCAGCTCATGATATAAGTTTATGGCTTGTAGAAAACGAACTTTACAGTTTATAACACACAATTCAATAAAACTCAACGTTTGAATTTCACAAAATGGGCATATGATTAGTGACACTGAACAGTTCAGATTTCTAGGTGTTCAGATAGGTAGTAAACTGAGCCGTGCTGCGGCTCGCGTTGGTGCTGTTTGTAAATTTCCGCCTTCTGTTGGAGGCCAGACGGTATCGTTTAGTTGGGATGGTTGCGGTTGTCTTCTTCTCGTGTTGACTGGCGCCACTCGGTTTCGCAAGCGTTGTCTGTCCGCTAGTGGCAGCAGCGGCGTTTATCGATATGCAGTAACTGTTTCCCCATCTTTGGTGTGACTTCGTTGTTTCTCCGGGTCGTGTGAGTGGGCCAGTTCGGTTGGGGACTCAGGAGGAGCCAGGTCCGTGCAGTGCCAGAACATGCCGGGACCGCTGGCAGCACGCAAGGACTGCCGCATGGAAGGGCTGTGGTCACGAGGGTGCACGACCTCGCTATAAACCGGATCCAGCATTCTTTAAGATGAGTGCATGTCAATCAAAGTAGAGAAACCTCCACCACTGTGACATCTCGCGATTCTCCAGTGACTTGGGTTCGTGTTGCTGCTCGTAGTGTCGCCGAAGCGAAGAGCAGCGAGTGGAGTGCTTGGGGAAAGTGGATCTGATTAGCTTTCCTCAACTTCTTATTACTATTTACTGCGTTCAAGTTGTTACTATTTGTTATGTTCAACCAGCGGTAATTTTTCTTGCCTGGTGTCCGGTAATGCCCCAGTTACCTGCCCTGGTGGTAGGTGTATGTATCGGCAGTGAACGTTTCCTCGCCTTGCCGCTGCTGTCCATTAAGGCGTGTAGTTTTGACACCTTTCTTGATTGTAGGCCGGTTGGTGATTCTTCTACTCTGGTGGTAGTGATTCCTTTCTCGTTCCAGGCACACTAAGCGCACTATTCTGGGGACGTAGTGCAGACCGCCGGTTCCAGCTTTGGCGTGTTGTTCCATCGTTGCATTTGGTCTATCGGACGTCGGGCAGCTTCAGTAAGATTCTCATTAGTCATTCGTTAGACTGCCAGTAGTTTGAGTTACCATCTTGTGAAGTGAATGCAACTCTCGGCTGCCTATCTCATCGCTCGCGAAAGTGTTTTTTGTCGGACCTTCTCCGAGGTCGATTCCTGGAGCACCGTCTGTGGCCTCTTGGTTCTTGTAAGACATGCGTGTTCTAAAAGTAACGCTCCTTCAGTCCACGCCTTCTGCGGGTATAATCTGTCTCAGTACCCTTTAAGGGACTTGTGTACTGGTCCTTGTGTTTTATTATTGTATTATTTATTACAATACTTTGTAATGCCCACATTAAAGGTTATATATGTCTAGTTAATAGTTCTGGTCGCCTTCTGGAATAAATCTAGCAGTGTAGTGTTCAGTGGATGTTAAGGGTTGTGTTACAAAGTTTACCATCATCTTATTTCACCCGTTTGGCGATCAGTTGCATGTTTTTAAATTAAGCTTTGCTATTGTATTTGCGGTTTTACAGCAGGTTTCCAAATTTTTTTATATTATTCCCGTTCCTGGCGTGTGAGGCCTTCAGCCATGATTGTGGTCATTTGCCTTAAAATCCTAATTTGGTATTCGTATTTTAGTAGTAAGCCTTGAAACCTTATTTACTGCCATTCCTGGCGTCTGATGCCTTCTGCTGTGTTTGTGGCGACTTGCCTTTAATACTTCAATACCTGTAATTAGTAAGTTGCAGCGAGTTTTAAACAATTATTAATTTATTGCCATTCCTGGCGAGTAAGGCCTTCTGCCCGGAACACAGTGGCTTGCTTTTAAAACATTATCTGCTGTATCTGTATTAAATGGTGATTTGCTAAATTGAATCTCACTGAAAACACTATTATTTACACAATCGTTTATTCCTTCATTGATAACGCGTGGTAACTTTACTTATTGTTGGGTCTGGAATTACTGGTTTAAAATGAATTGAGTGTAAAAGGCAGCCCATAGTAACTGATTATGGCCCCGCCCACAATCGTAACCCAATCCTGCCTTCCCTTGACTACCAGGTTTCATAAACTGTGATGGGAAGACCACACGGTATCTGAACTAAGTAATTGTTCGATACGAAAATTGATCTACTTTGCTTCTTTTCATTTGATTATGTCGTATGGTATTATATTTTGGGATAACTCTTTCCATTCTAAAAGGATATTTTTGGCTCAGAAACGCGTAGTTCAGGCAATAAGTGGTGTAAGTTCACAAACCTTTTGTCGACCTCTGTTCACTACTATGGGTATTTTGACACTGCCGTCTCAAGATATATATTCTTCACTGTCTTTGCTTGTTAACAATATCAGCTTATTCGCAAGAAATGCAAAAGTGGAAATGAACGTATGGTATCAATGGCCGAGAGGCCCCTATTCGGGGAAGTTTGGTCGCCAAGTGCAAGTCTTCTTTCATTCGACGCCACATTGGGTGGCTTGTGCACATGGATGAGGATGAAATGATGATGAGGACAACACAACACCAAGTCCACGAGCGGAGAAAAACTACAACCCAGCTGGGAATCGAACCCGGGCCCACTTGCATGGGAGACCAGTACGTTACCACCCAGCTAAACAGGCGGACTATTCAGAAGAATTAGCAGCTTTCACTCAGTTAATACTCGGTAGAAATCCAATCTGCATTTGTATCGCACTTCCTTAACACTTTTGCTCAGTGGTGTGCAGTATACTGCTGCATCCATTTTCAATAAGCTACCACAAGAATTCCAAAATCTTAGCAGTAATCCACGCACTTCAAAATCGAAACTAAAGTTTCCTCGTGGGTCACTCCTTCTATTCTCTCGAGGAGTTCCTTGAAAAGTTAAGCTGATTCTTATATTACACTGTTGATTGCGTTTACTTAAACTTATGGCTTCAATTTTTTTGGGTTCATAAACTTTTTATTTTATCTGCTATTACTTTTATGTTGTAATTTCATGTACTGACACATTCCATGACCTTGGATCTGCTCCTGAATTTAGTCCTATGCAAATGAACGTGTGAATAAATAAATAATAAATAACAACAGATGACAACGCAATTACAAAAATGACGCAGACGGTAGATAACATAGGGCATTGCCAGTACTTCTCGATAATGGACTTAACGAGTAGGTACCATTAGTTAGAAGTTGCTCCAGAAGATAGTCCGAACACGGTGTTTTCAGCAACATAGTTAGGCTATCTGTGTTGAAAATGCAACGGCAACATTCCAGCATCTGCTAGATAGACTGCTGAAGGGATTGAACCGCGGCAATGTCTCGTACACCTTGATTGAATAATTGTCTTCTCCGGGTTATGCAAGAGCACAGACAGCGTCCGAGTTAAGTATTCAAAGGATACAGGCAGCCAATCTGGAATTCTGCACTGAAAAATGTCACTCTGCGTTGGAAAACGTGATTTATCTGAACCATATAACTAGTATGGATGGTGTGAGGACCGATCTGAGTTTAACACAGGCGGTGCGAGACTTTCTGGTACCACAACAATCTTTCCTCGGTCACGCAAATTATTACAGAAAATTCGTGAAGTGATTTGGGGACAGTTCCAGGCGTTTTATGCTGTTGCTGAGGAAGTAAATTGAGTTTCCATTGTTGGAAGAAGTGCAGGAAGCATTTGACGAGTTGAAAGAGGTGTTAATGTTGAGCGCGGTGTTGGTGTTTCTTGACTTTAGAAAGGAGTTCGTATTATCATGTGATGCGTGGAATCACTCTCTGAGGTGTGTTTGGAGCCGGAAGATCGACGGGCTAGAGGATCCTGTTGCCTATGCATCAAGACAGTTGAACACAGCAGAGAAGAATTAAACTGGGCAACACTGATTTCACTGCATGGAACTTATGAACGTTTTAGGATGCAACTTACCCAGAGAACCCAAATTTCAAGTCAGACAACTTATCACGTTTCCCAAGAAATTACAGTTTAAGGATTTCCATTACCTGAAATTTTCAGAAAACCCTTTTCTTACAATACCTTAAAATTTGTGTTTATTTTTAATCTAATTTTGTATGTTATTTTGCCTTAGGTTTGACAGTATAGGACGACCTTTAAGTAATGAGTTCGAGTCATTAATTCAAAGTGTCACATCGAGGGTGTAAAATTTGTATAAAATTTTCTGTTTTACGTGCAGATAGTTTACGCCTACGATGCAGTGACGGAACGTAATTACATTTTTGAAAAAAAGCATATTATGCGTAATTTCGCGTACAGAATGGCGGCCAGGACAAATCGTGGGCTCCACATAAAGTTCGCAGGCTGTGTACCGAACAACTTCGCAAGTGGACCAATGGAACTAGATAATATTGCTCTTTGGGTTGCTCATGATATGGCGCGAACAAAGTAACCGTGGAACACATTGTTATTTTACCTCTTGCCATCTGCCAGGGTATATTGCCAGAAACAGGCAGAACATAACATACGCAAACAATTTGTCTGTTGTTATGCACACGCCCCATGGTTCACGTGTCTCTGTCGCAAAAGTAGGAAATTTTTCCGCACCGACATCTGAAACGGAAGTCTGCAGTAGTGAAGTAGGTAGTGACGACGGACCAGACGATGCTTCCAATGCTTCTCACATCCCCACACCGTTGGCTCAAGAAAAACTGAATGATCTAGTTCATGACCTTGCCCTCCCGAAGGAATGAACAATAACACTGGTTTCCTGGCTTAATGAAGAAAATTTGCTCACACATGGTTGGTACAGAAAACTAGAATTTGCTCCATATTATTGAGAACAAAATAAACTAGTGTTTTGTGTCACCATCCAAAAAAGAAATTCTTAGGATGGGGCTGCCTAATTATGAACCTAATGAAGGGAGACTTTTTATTCAGAAAGAGTGTCCTATATAATGGAAATTTTTACCCTTCATTTCCAGTAAGTTAATCAGTGATTCAAAAGTGCCTTACGAAAATCTCGAACTAATGTTGAGGAAGACAAAATATGAAGAACATAAACGGTAAGTGAGCGGAGTTTTGAAAGTTATCTCACTCTTGCTGGGTCAACAATTACACTACTGGCCATTGTAATTGCTACACCACGAAGATGACGTACTACAGACGTGAAATTTAACCGACAGGAAGAAGATGCTGTGATATGCAAATGATTAGCTTTTCAGAGCATTTACACAAGGTTGGCGCCGGTAGCGACACCTACATCGTGCTGACATGAGGAAAGGTTCCAACCAATTTCTCATACACAAAAAGCAGTTGACCGGCGTTGCCTGGTGAAACGCTGTTGTGATGCCCCGTGTAAGGATGAGAAATGCGTACCATCACGTTTCCAACTTTGATGAAGGTCGGATTATAGCCTATCGCGATTGCTGTTTATCGTATCGCGACATTGCTGCTTGCGTTGGCCGAGATCCAATGACTGTTAGCAGAATAGGGAATCGGTGGGTTCAGGAGGGTAATACGGAACGCCGTGCTGGATCCCAACGGCCTCGTATCACAAGCAGTCGAGATGACAGGCATCTTATCCGCATGGCTGTAGCGGGTCGTGCAACCACGTCTCGATCCCTGAGTCAGCAGATGGGGACGTTTGCAAGACAATAACCATCCGCACGAACAGTTCGACGACGTTTGCAGCAGCATGGACTATCAGTTCGGATACCCTGGATGCGGTTACCCTTGACGCTGCATCGCAGACAGGAGCGCCTGCGATGGTGTACTCAACGACGAACCTGGGTGCACGAATGGCAATACGTCATTTTTTCGGATGAATCCAGGTTATGTTTACAGCATCATGTTGGTCGCATCCGTGTTTGGCGACATCGCGGCGAACGCACGTTGGAAGCGCACCCGGAGCGATGGTATGGGGTGCCATTCATTATACGTCTCGGTCACCTCTTGTTCGCATTGACGGCACTTTGAAGAGTGGATGTTAGATTTCAGATGTTTTACGACCCGTGGCTCTACCCTTCATTCGATCCTTGCGAAACCCTACATTTCAGCAGGATAATGAATGACCGCATGTTGCAGGTCCTGTACGGGCCTTTCTGGATACAGAAAATGTTTGACTGCTGCCCTGGCCAGCACATTCTCCAGATCTCTCAAAAATTTAAAACGTCTGGTCAATGGTGGCCGAGCAACTGGCTCGTCACAATAGGCCAGTTACTACTCTTAATGAATTGTGGTATCGTGTTCAAGTTGCATGGGCAGCTGTTTGACTCAATGCCCAGGCGTATCAAGGCCGTTATTACGGCCAGAGGTGGTTGTTCTGGGTACTGATTTCTCAGGATCTATGCACCCAAATTGCGTGAAAATGTATATCCGTGTTGCATTTGCGAATGGGACAGTCGGGAAAGGGCAGAGTACTGGATAAAAAAGGAATGGCCCCAAAGACAACTCATTGTTGGTTTAGAAAATAAAGAGATGAGGCATCTGATGTTCTCTTACCTCCTGTCCATATTAAGTTTTGGCGCATGAAACAGTTTGTCAAGATTTTGGACAAGGAACAGCATTGCTTCCTGCATATTAGTGAAAAGTTACCGGATTTAAGCAATACCCAAGTGAAAGAAGATATATTTACAGGCCCAGATATCAGGAAACTACTTTGTGATGATACTTTTGAAAGATAGAGTTATTGGCATGGTAATCATTCTGAGACGTTGTAACGAAGTTTCTGGACAGTAAAAGGGACCCAGAGTACAAACATTTGATAAATAAAATTCGAATGCTTTGAAGGAACTTGGATGTAATAGGAATCTCAATGTCCATATCCTACATCCTCACTTGGACTACTTTGTCAAGAATGTTGGGGAGATATTCCACCAAGATCTCAAGGTATTAAAAACAAGACACGAACGCAGATTGAGGAGAACAATGCTCTCTCACTACTGCTGGATGATGAAGAGGGACACACCTAGAAGTGTTTAAAAAAGGAGGCCAAACAGAATAAGCTTCGCATGCAAAAAACGAGATCACATTGAGTACATCTTGGCTTATCTAATTTTTGAATATTAGACGAATAATTTGTTTCTAGAACCTCAGCGTATGTACTGTGACAAGTATGACATGATGCCTTATGTTTTATGTGACTTCATACAAAATGGTAAGGAGAGGAAGGTTTCAGTGTGGTGCAACAACTATCGAAGGAAAGCTGAACAGGAGCAGAAGTGATTAGTGAATAAGTTAACACAATGAACAAAAGATTTATTTAACTTGTGTGCCTACAATCGTACCAAGACTCATTTCAAAAAATGCGGCAAGAATTAGAATCCTGCTATCAGAATGTCACAAAGAGACTTCATGAACTAAGCACGATCGATGGAGCCTGAGCCGTGACTACATGGCTTCCCGCTGTAATGAGGCTCCAAGCTCGAGTGGGCGGAGTGGGCAGCGGCCTGCCATACTGTATTGTGGTGGCAGAGGGCGCTCACAGTACAGAGCAGCTGGAGGTGTGGCTCAGCGGGCGCGCATCACTGGGTCCTCCACATCCCTCGCTACTGCTATCAGTGGCAGACAGTAACTTGCAATTCTGTTACCAACTTAAAGACGCTGGTGAGGTTGTATCAGTCCATGACACGACACTTTGGTGTACAATTTTCTAATTTACATCATGTTAACGTTTGTTTTGGCTTATAATACGTACCTAAAATTGATAATATTGCAATAGTTAGTAATTTCTAACAGTGAATGTATTATTACTTTACTTAAAACACCTTGAAAGAATTTCATCTTCAAACCACTGCATTTTTGTGTTGAGTGTTACACTAATATCTGTACTGTAAAAAAAAATCCTGACACGATGCAAGGAAACCATTTGCAGGTTGGAATTCAGCACACCTCAAATATATTAAGACACATTTGAAAGTTTGTGCAGTGTTCTGAAAGTAAAAATTTGTTTCCCAGCGTTATTCTACAACAGAAAGGGTAACGCTTAGCTAGATAAATAATGTACTTGTAGTGCTACCTCTATGGAAGGAAGTTCGAGTTGGTGACACACCATGCTGTTTTGAAGTGGTTGCTTGGTTAGAAGGCTCTGTTGATACACGAACTAAAAAGTGAAACTCAGGCGCTTCAGTCTGGAACTGTGCGACCGCTATGGTCGCAGGTTCGAATCCTGAATCCTGCCTCGGGCATGGATGTGTGATGTCCTGGAGTTAGTTAGGTTTAAGTAGTTCTAAGTTCTAGAGGACTGATGACCTCAGATGTTAAGTCCCGTAGTGCTCAGAGCAATTTGAAATATTTTTGAAACTCAGGTAGTTTGAGTACGAAGTAATTCACAGACCAGGAAAAAAGCAAGGAAAACTAGAGTGGCTTAGTAGAAAAATAGCTGTAATAAAAGCCCTAGGTCACGACCTTGGCGAATAGCAAACAGCTCAGAGCGCTGATAACTGAGGAGTCAGTATGGCCAACAAAAGTGGTTTACTTCTTTAAAGTCAGTACCGCCATTAGACTGTTTTTTTATTTGTAATGTTACATTTACACGATCATGATTTCGGATTTACATTGCTATTATCAAGTGTTTTAATGTTATACAGTGCCTAAGATGACATAATGTCGTATTTAAAATACACTATTAGACACATTGTCTAAGGGTGTCTAATAGTGAATTTTAAATACCACAGTATGCTATCTTAGGCACTGTATAACATTAAAACATTTGATAATGGCATTGTAAAGCCGAAATCATGATCGTGTAAATGTGACATTGCAAATAAGGAAAGAGTCTAATGGTCTAATGGCGGTACTGACTTTAAAGAAATATATTATGACTGTGGCCCCACATTATGAAAAAAAAATATTAAAAGTGGTTTAGCATGCACTATGGACGATAATGTAGACAGACGAAACTGAAAGAGTGAGTGTGTCAACCAAGCCGAAACTAAAAATGTTACGTGGTCTACGTGGAATGGATGGTCGCATTTTATTGGGCCATGGGGGATGTCACGCACAGAATCAGAGAGTGGCAAAAGATGAGAAGATGAGCCAGGAAGTATATATTATGATGGTAATGAACATGTAACTCAGTGTAATATAAAGGGAGATGACAACTATGATAATCTTGTAGGACTGGTGCGCTGTGGTTGGGAAATAAGTACAAAAGGGAGTTATGGTAGAATGAGGACTGGGTAGTAAGAATGAGAAAGCAGGAGGGCTATTTCAATTCTGCAGTAGAGCTCAGCTAATAATAACGAATACACTGTTCAAAAATCACAATAGGAAGAAGTATACTTGGTAAAGGACAGGAATCAGGGAGCTAACAAGTTGGATTACATCGTGGTGAGACAGAGTCAGGAATTATTTTCTGTTACTAGTTAGCAACATTTCAAGCACCATTTCGTTCCACATAATAAAACTGCATGAATGGGACATTACGGAAGCGATATTAAATGTCATGTCCTTTAAAACTCCTGCAGCTATTTTTACACCTACGAAATTTCCAAACAGAATATAACTGTAGTTGTCCTATCAGCAGAAATTTATTATAACTTCGTTATAATCTCTGCAGCCAATAATTTAAAGACTATTAGCGATTGACTGCACGTACAGCGTATGGTCTCAAGGACACTGTATTTCCATGAACTACAAATTATTAACTTTTGGCAAAGAACTAAATTGCTTATCATCGGATACTTACGGCTCGAATGGACAACTGGGACGTTTAAGAATTGCATGAAAATAATTTATTTCCCGGTTGGCAGTCTCTCGGGGCACGTAAGATGCAACTAAGAGATAGAAACATATAACGATGGCACAGCCGTGCTGGTAACGTAGTCGATGAACGCTGTGTCCAGTTAATAATTAATGACATCAGTATCCAGTTTCTCCACTACTTAATTGAGCTTGGCTCGTAAGATAAGAATCACGCAACATCGCACAGTATGACGATCTGACTACCAATGTATTCTGGCGTCCTTGAGAAGGGACGTTACGGTCGAGGGTGCATCAAGGTCAGGTCGAGGTCAGGACGAGGCAAGTGGCTGACCACACAAGAGACGCATGTGCAGGTAGATGCCTGTGTGAAGCCCGAAGGCGTAACTGAAAGAGTTTTACCTTCTTAAATATTTTTTGTCCATGTTGTGACCCGCCTACTCGTTGAATATGGGGAGCATATCCCTATGCGCCTGCTTTCTCGGATCGCTAGACGACAATTCAAGCAAATCGTATTAATGAATTTTTATAGTTCAATTCTTTTATCTTGGCGGCTCGCGCATGCCCGACCAGACGCGGGAGATTGCTGCGTTGCCAGTTGCACACGACGCACGCGCCAAGAGAAGCAGCGCCATAGTTTAGTATAGTTCGCAAGCTTACGTTTAGAGGGGAGCGCGCAGTTCAGGAAGCCACCACGGCCGCATTAACCCTTTCGCTACTACCAAGACGTGCTCCCTGCATTCCGCGCTGTGCGCGATTTTGTCACTGCACTGCTCGTCTGTGCAGACACATGGTGTTCCGACTGCTTTGACACACTTAACATTCGATTTCACTAAAACTATTTGGCCCAAAAATTAGATTTTTACACATGTTCTTGACTGATACCTTTCCCCCATAAATGAGTTAATTTTGTTTCGATGTTCAACGCAGTTATTCTGCAGCATTCAATGTAGTAAACCATTGCACGAAATTTTGAAGAGTTCGCAGAGGTAACAGTCCATAGAGTATACCCTATGGACTTTTGAAATAAAGCCAAATGCGTCCGGTGTAAATAAAAGTTTTATTACAGTCGCGAAAGACGGAATATTTCTCAATATTACATACGACACCTATGTGGTACTTATATTAAATGAGATATTGTTATACAGTAAATTTTATATGAAATTTAGGTATCTTGTCCACATTTCATTCTCAACATCGTGGAAACTAAAATCGACCATACGGAAAGTATGCTTTTGCCAGTTGATCATAGCTTCTGGTCGCTTCAGGGTTTCACATCTTCACCTTTCAGGCACTCATTTCTTCTGTGTTAGTTGAGTTATGTGACTGCTCAAATTACGCGCTAGAGAAACTAAATTGCAATTTAACCACAGCTACTCAAAGGACACAGGAAGCTAGGGACTTTTGCGGATGGACAAACTCGTGGTTGGTACATAATTTTAACTTCAACTACAGGACTAATTTCATAATTACAAAATTACAAATCAGAATAACCGCATGAAAATTTAATTCTGACCTTTGTCCTCTTAAGAAAATATACAACTGACTTTAACCAGAAATACTATGTGATTGGATCACGGATTAATATGACAATTTAAAAAACAATAATTAGATTTGATTGCAAAAGGATCACAGACAGTCACCATCATAAGCAGACTACTAAGTTAATTGCTTTGGTAACCAAAATTTATACAACGCTAATGGTTCAGCTTGAGTTACTTAGGCCGGCCGCGGTGGTCTAGCGGTTCTGGCGCTGCAGTCCGGAACCGCGGGACTGCTACGGTCGCAGGTTCGAATCCTGCCTCGGGCATGGGTGTGTGTGATGTCCTTAGGTTGGTTAGGTTTAAGTAGTTCTAAGTTCTAGGGGACTTATGACCTAAGATGTTGAGTCGCATAGTGCTCAGAGCCATTTTATCCCTTTTTGAGTTACTTAAGGAGAGATCTCGTTCGTCCCGGCTGATAGGTCGGATACTTAACTGAAGGATGGAAGCGCGGCTTGTACACGTTGGTACTCGGAACAAACGAGTAGAAAGCAACCGCCAAGAAATTTCGAAGATGATCAGGCTGCAAGCCAGGACAGAAAACACGCCAAACACACACACGATCTCAGACTGCCCGCCAAGGCGACAAACCACAGCTGCCCCACATACCAGACAATATCACGCGGCAGACAAATGCAACTCGTGATTCACCTTTTTCTAGACCATGCAAGGCTTACTAACTACGTGACTAGCTGTAACGTGACTGAAAACCAAACTGAGACATTTACCGAATCTGAGAACAATTAAAATTACACTGACTTGACAAAAGCTCTGGCCTTGATATTAATAGAAAGTCTAACCAAAACGGGGCGAAGAGCACACTAATTAACGTACTGCATTAAATTAACGCTGCAAGGAAGCTTTAAAACAAGCAGTAAACTCTAGACTTCACAAGTTCAGTATAACACGTAACTTATCGCCGGCAGATGCATCAAGCCACCGTAAGTTTCACAAATCTTCACAGGTTAACTGCAGAATATGAATCATAGGTAACTTCACGCTTCCAGTTACGCGATGAAGAGATGTCCAGTATGAGATGACGGACCCGCCACCGTTTCGCACGCAAACACGTCGACTAATCAGCACTGTACACCCGGCGTGTGACAAAACGGCGAGGCCCAGGCACAGACAATAGAGACGACGGCCAGCTTTCAAAACGTTGTTGCCTCGTTGAACGCCGACTGGAGAGAGAGCCCGGTCACACTCCAAGCCGGAAAACCAAAGGCGGAACCGTCAGAGATACAAGACCAGACGAGTGTCGATATCAGGCACTCAAGTGGGTCCGAACTAGCGCCACTCGCCGCGGCTCATCAGTAAACCGAATAGTTACTCTTCCCTCCGGCTTAAGCCTTCGTGTGACGCTTTGCACAGTACGTATCTACATTTACATCCACAATCCGCAAGACACCGTAAGACGTGTGGCGGAGGGTACCCTGTATCGTTAATAGTCTACCGTTTTATGTTCCGCTCGCAGACGGAGCGAGGGAAAATCAACTGTCTGTATGTGTCTATTATGAGCCCTGATTTCTCGTATCTTACGTTTGTGGTCCCTACGTGAAATATATATTAGCAGCAGTAGGCTTGTTCTGCAATCAGCTTCAAATGTCGGTTCTCAGTTCCTTTTCAGTAGTGTTCCTCGGAAAGAACATCACCAGGGATTCCAATTTGAGTTCCCGAAACATCTCCAAAGCACTTACGTGCTGTTCGAACCTACCGGCAACTAATATAGCAGCCCGTCTCTGAATTGCTTCGACGTATTCCTTCAACCCGTCCTATTACTGGTCAAAAACACTGTAGCAGTGTCCAAGAATTGGTAGCACTAGCGTTCTACATGCTGTCTCTTGTATAGATGAATCACACTTTCCTATAATCCTCCCAACCGAAGTCGATTATTCGCCTTCCGTACCACAATCCTCACGAGCTCGTTCCATTTCATAATGCTGTGTAACTGTGCCCCGATATTTAAGCGACGTGACTTTATCAAGCAGGGCCCTACTACCGCGGTATTCGAACATTAAGCGTTTGTTTTCTCTATTCACCAACATTAATTTAATTTTTCTACATTTAGAGGCAGATGTCAGTCATCTCACAAATGGATATTTTGTTTAAGTAATCTCCTGTCATCCTACAGTCACTTATCTTCGACACCTTCCCTTACATCACAGCGTTGTCAGCAAACAATCGCAGAACCTGAGACCTTAGTTTCTCCCGGTGTATACAATGTTCAGATAACTTACACGAATGCAGCCGATTTACGCCGTCGATAATCACCAATACGAGGTGTGGCTAGAAAAAAACCGGACTAGTACTGGTGAAACAATAAAACGAATGCAATAAGGCTGAAAGTCGCGTGGCCTGTCACGTGACTCTCGCTCCGCCTACTGCTCGAGTTTCATCTGCCTCCTGCACTCAGTCTGCCCGTGGCATCTGTTTTAAGTAGTTGACGTTTTGTCTGTGCGTCGGAAAATGTTGAGTATACAGAAAGAACAGCGTGTTAACATCTAATTTTGTTTCAAACTAGGAAGATCTGCAAGTGAAACGTTTGTATACAACAAGTGTACGGCGATGATTGTTTATCGCGAACACAAGTGTTTGAGTGGTTTAAACGATTTAAAGATGGCCGCGAAGACACCAGTGATGACACTCGCACTGGCAGACCATTGTCAGCAAAAACTGATGCAAACATTGAAAAAATCGGTAAACTTGTTCGACAAGATCGCCGTTTAACAATCAGAGCAGTGTCTGAGTTAACAGGAGTTGACAAGGAAAGTGTTAGGCAGATTCTTCATGAAAGTTTCAACATGAACAAAGTGTGTTCAAAAATGGTTCCAAAGTGTCTCACAATTGAACAGAAGGAACGCCGAAGAATGATTTGATCTGACATCCTGGAAAACATTGAAAGTGATCCCACCTTCTTACAAAATCTTATTACTTGCCATGAATCGTGGTTTTTTACTTACGATCCCGAAACTAAACGCCAATCGATGCATTGGACAACTCCTGGTTCTCCACGACAAAAAAAGCACGAATGTCAAAATCGAAATTCAAGGCAATGATGATTGTTTTTTTTTTTTTTGACATCAAAGGGATTGTGCACATTGATTGGGTACCAGAGGGACAAACAGTGAATCAGCATTACTACATTAGCGTCCTGGCTACCCTACGTGAGCGAGTACGGAGAAAACGGAACGATTTGTGGAGAAAAAAGTCATGGATCCTTCAAGACAATGCCCCAGCTCACAGTGCGTTGTCAGTGAAGACGTTTTTGGCAAAACACAACATTCACATCTTAGATCATCCACCCTACTCACCTGATTTGGCCCCCTGTGACTTTTTTCTTTTCCCTAAAGTCAAATCAACTTTGAAAGGAACTAGATTTGAGACTGTTGAAGCGGTAAAAGAAAAAGCGACGTAAGTAATGTATGGACTTACAGAAAATTATCTGCAGCATTGCTATGAACAGTGGAAAATTCGTATGGAGCGGTGTAGAGACCGAGGAGGAGAGTACATTGAAGGAGATAACATGAAATTGTAAATAATTGTAAATAAATGTTTTTTCCAGCATCAGTCCGGTTTTTTTCTAGCCGCACCTCGTATCTCGACAGCAGGACACCCTGCCATTTTCAGGGCAAAACTGCAGCAAGTATGTGCTGTTCAAGAGAGAGTAAAACTTCACTTTCACAGAAACTTCGTAAAAATAGCACACACACACACACACACACACACACACACATACACATTGTATAGAGGCATCACAAACCAAAGATGAGTTAATTATAGATAGTGAAATTAATAAGCAACCGGTGAGGTAGCATAAACATTATCCCTCTGCTTTTTGGCAAGTGAGACAGCAGGATTTTCATGCACCATTGAAACAAAAACCACCGTCTCTGTTTATAAGCTACTTGTTAAATTAATTTCAACTGCTTCCTTAAAAACACTATCCCGATAGATAGTAGTGCACGCACGAATATTCGTGTTGCAATATTCCATAGGATGACGGGAGTCAAGAGAACGTTCTGCGATGGCGGATTTACTCGGTTGCTGTAAGCGTCTGTGCCACTTATGCTCAGTACACGGGTCGTCCACAGTCCTGGTAGTCTGACCAATACACGACATGCCACAACTACAGGGAATACGGTAGACACTCGCCTTACACAAATCAAGGTCATCCATCCTTTACGCAACCAAAGGGACCCTGATCGTAGATGGTGATCGAAAAACACACTTCACGTGATATTTCCGCAAAGAAGTGGGATACGGAAGTACTAAGGAATGACGAGATACGTTTCAAGTTCTCTAACGCTGTAGATACAGCAATAAGGAATAGCGCAGTAGGCAGTACAGTTGAAGAGGAATGGACATCTCTAAAAAGGGCCATCACAGAAGTTGGGAAGGAAAACATAGGTACAAAGAAGGTAGCTGCGAAGAAACCATGGGTAACAGAAGAAATACTTCAGTTGATTGATGAAAGGAGGAAGTACAAACACGTTCCGGGAAAATCAGGAATACAGAAATACAAGTCACTGAGGAATGAAATAACTAGTACGTGCAGGGAAGCTAAGACGAAATGGCTGCAGGAAAAATGTGAAGACATCGAAAAAGATATGATTGTCGGAAAGACAGACTCAGCATACAGGAAAGTCAAAACAGCCTTTGGTGACATTAAAAGCAACGGTGGTAACATTAAGAGTGCAACGGCAATTCCACTGTTAAATGAAGAGGAGAGAGCAGATAGGTGGAAAGAGTACATTGAAAGCCTCTATGAGGGTGAAGATTGGTCTGATGTGATAGAAGAAGAAACAGGAGTCGATTTAGAAGAGATAGGGGATCCAGTATTAGAATCGGAATTTAAAAGAGCTTTGGAGGACTTACGGTCAAATAAGGCAGAAGGGATAGATAACATTCCATCAGATTTTCTAAAATCATTGGGGGAAGCAACAAAACGACTATTCACGTTGGTGTGTAGAATATATGAGTCTGGCGATATACCATCTGACTTTCTGAAAAGGATCATCCACACAATTCCGAAGACGGCAAGAGCTGACAAGTGCGAGAATTATCAACAATCAGCTTAACAGCTCATGCATCGAAGCTGCTTACAAGAATAATATACAGAAGAATGGAAAAGAAAATTGAGAATGCGCTAGGTGACGATCAGTTTGGCTTTAGGAAAAGTAAAGGGACGAGAGAGGCAATTCTGACGTTACGGCTAATAATGGAAGCAAGGCTAAAGAAAAATCAAGACACTTTCATAGGATTTGTCGATCTGGAAAAAGCGTTCGACAATATAAAATGGTGCAAGCTGTTCGAGATTCTGAAAAAAGTAGGGGTAAGCTATAGGGAGAGACGGGTCATATACAATATGTACAACAACAAAGTGGGAATAATAAGAGTGGACGATCAAGAACGAAGTGCTCGTATTAAGAAGGGTGTAAGACAAGGCTGTGGCCTTTCGCCCCTACTCTTCAATCTGTACATCGAGGAAGCAATGATGGAAATAAAAGAAAGGTTCAGGAGTGGAATTAAAATACAAGGTGAAACGATATCAATGATACGATTCGCTGATGACATTGCTATCCTGAGTGAAAGTGAAGAAGAATTAAATGATCTGCTGAACGGAATGAACAGTCTAATGAGTACACAGTATGGTTTGAGAGTAAATCGGAGAAAGACGAAGGTAATGAGAAGTAGTAGAAATGAGAACAGCGAGAAACTTAACATCAGGATTGATGGTCACGAAGTCAATGAAGTTAAGGAATTCTGCTACCTAGGCAGTAAAATAACCAATGACGGACGGAGCAAGGAGGACATCAAAAGCAAAAAATGGTTCAAATGGCTCTGAGCACTATGGGACTCAACTGCTGTGGTCATCAGTCCCCTAGAACTTAGAACTAGTTAAACCTAACTAACCTAAGGACATCACACACATCCATGCCCGAGGCAGGATTCGAACCTGCGACCGTAGCAGTCGCACGGTTCCTGACTGCGCGCCTAGAACCGCGAGACCACCGCGGCCGGCCATCAAAAGCAGACTCGCTATGGCAAAAAAGGCATTTATGGCCAAGAGAAGTCTACTAATATCAAATACCGGCCTTAATTTGAGGAAGAAATTTCTGAGGATGTACGTCTGGAGTACAGCATTGTATGGTAGTGAAACATGGACTGTGGGAAAACCGGAACAGAAGAGAATCGAGGCATTTGAGATGTGGTGCTATAGACGAATGTTGAAAATTAGGTGGACTGATAAGGTAAGGAATGTGGAGGTTCTATGCAGAATCGGAGAGGAAAGGAATATGTGGAAAACACTGATAAGGAGAAGGGACAGGATGATAGGACATCTGCGAAGACATGAGGGAATGACTTCCATGGTACTAGAGGGAGCTGTAGAGGGCAAAAACTGTAGAGGAAGACAGAGATTGGAATACGTGAAGCAAATAATTGAGGACGTAGGTTGCAAGTGCTACTCTGAGATGAAGTGGTTAGCACAGGAAAGGAATTCGTGGCGGGCCGCATCAAACTAGTCAGTAGACTGATGACAAAAAAAAAAAAAAAAAACCGACCAACCCTTCTGCTCCTTCTGTAAGGCATAAAGGCCGCAGACTTCGATGCTACAGTTGGTCGAGAGCGCAACGCGCTTCTAATCCGTCAACAACGTGACAGGGTGCATTCCCTTTTGTTATTTGTATACGCCAGGAGGAACTAAGATCTCACATTGTTTACCTCTACGGGGAAAACACGTATCGTTGGTCGCAGCAGTTGAGTACGACTGCAATGTCCGTTGTCGTTTTTATTGAGGTGTAGCGGTCAAAATATTGTTCCCACGTTTGCAAAAACTTATGCTTCGCATTAATTCTCCTGCTGCCAACAGCGCCGAGCAACGTGCTGACCTAACTCTTACTTGCGAAAGGCTCCATTACACTCGTCGACAGTTGGATTTTGTTTGAAGGGAACTGTTTTGGTTTCATATCGGGATTGCTTCTAAAATTTCAGATTTTTCCTTAGGATTGGCTGAACGGTGCTTTGTGGTCGCAGTTTGACAGGGAATTTCATTTTGGAACTGCCTGGCATTTGGCGAAGATTGAACGTTTCCTTGGCTCGGAGTCTAATACTGTTTCTCGCTGTTCTGTGCTAAATATCGAGAGAAAGCGTTATCCATGCAAGGGTAAGGTTTAAATTTTGTACGGACTCCCAAGCGTTGGACAGTTGTTGATTTTATTAGTTTTATTGATCAGGTTCTTTGTAAATTGTCTCCTGATGTTGCAGAAGCGTCTAGAAGGGAGATGTGTCCTGTGTTCAGTGTGGCACGTCCGCCGAAGGGTAATATCACAAACGCAGAGAGGGCTGTTTTATGTGCACTCAGAGCAGATCCGGATATTGTTATTTTACTTGCGGACAAGGGCACGGCTATTGTTATTTTGGACAAGCGGGATTATGTTCTACAGATGTAGTGTTTACTGTCTGATTCAACGTCTCGCAGGATCGGTGCTGACCACACGAAATGTGTTGAGAGGAATACTAAAAGCCTCCCGAAGAAAGTTGCTTATCACAGAAGACCATGAAGACTCTCAATTCTTATTGGGCTGTTTCCTTTCCTAATGTCCACAAGAAAGGGGTTCATCGTTGTCCGATTGTGAGTGACATGGGTGTTCCGCTATATCGTATAGCAAAACACCTTGCTATCCTGTTGAGTCCTACAGAAGATCGGTGAGGCCACCGTATTAAAAACTCGGAGGATTTTTAAGTAGCTTAGATGGAGCGCGTTTGAATTATTATGATATTATAGTAAGATTTGCTGTGATTCTTTCCGCAGTCGTGTTCCTCTGTCTGATTCGTTGCAGTTGACTGAGGTTAAGTTTGGTGCTGGTTTAAAGAACCAATTTCGACGTGTGTTGAAATTCACTTACTTTTTAGTCAACGACCAATACTACGAGCAGACACAGGGAGTTGCGATGGAAAGAACGCTGTCACATATAATTGCGAATTTGTTTATGAAAGATTTAGAGAAACGTGCCTTGGAATCACCAGCTTTTAAACCTGCGTGTTTTTTCCGGGTTTGTAGACGATACATTTATTGTTTGGCATCAAGACACTGAGAATTTCAACGACATTTTAGAACACCTGGATTCAATCCAGGAGAATATTAGTTTCACGATGGACATGGAAAAGAATGTATGTCTTCCGTTCCTTCATGAGTTGGTGAGGTGGAAAGTGGATGGTACGTTGGGGCATGCTGTTTACGGGGCGCCTACTCACACTGATTTGTATCTACAGTCTGACAATTCTCACCACTCGGCTCAGTTGGAGGGGTACTTCGTACCTTGGTTCACAGGGCCCCTGTCATCTCGCATCATGACAGTTCGTCAGCTGAGATAGCACTTCGTCTTCAGGCCACAAGTGGCCCACCGGGACCATCCGACCGCCGTGTCATCTTCAGAGGAGGATGCGGGTAGGAGGGACGTGTGGTCAGCACACCGCTGTCCCAGTCGTTATGATGGTTTTCTTTGACCAGAGCCGCTGCTATTCTGTCGAGTAGCTCCTCAAGTGGCATCACGAGGCTGAGTGCACCCCGAAAAATGGCAACAGCGCATGGCGGCCCGGATGGTCACCCATCCAATTGCCGGCCACGCCCGACGGCGCTTAACTTCGGTGAGCTGACGGGAACCGGTGTATCCACTGCGGCAAGGCCGTTGCCTTGTCAGCTGAGATAGGGCATCTCAAAATCCCCTTTCGTCAGAATAGTTATAGTGAAAGAAAGGTTAGACGAGTATTGTGCTATCGACCAACAGTGCACTGGGTGAATGATGATAATACCGAGGTGGCACCAAAATCTACTGACATTTTGCCATAAACAGGGAATATTTCGAGCAGGATTGGCCTTATTTTGCTTAAATATCGCTTGAAATGTGTTTTTGGACCACCATCTACGATCAGGGTCCCTTTGGTTGCGTAGAGGATAATCTTGGTTTGTGTAAGGCGGGTGTCTACCGTATTTCTTGCAGTTGTGGCTTGTCATGTGTAGGTCAGTTTGCCAGGACCGTGGAGGACCGATGTCTTGAACATAAGTGGCGCACACGCTTACAACAGCCGAGAAAATACGCCATTCCAGAACATTCTCTTGACGCCGGTCATAGTATGGAATATATCACGAAGACACTGGTATGCATTGCCAGCTATTGGGATAGTGTTATTAAGGAAGCTGTTAAAATTAAATTAGCAAGTAACTTTATAAACAGAGACGATGGTTTTTTTCAGTTCTGAACGGAAGCCTGCTCTCTCGCTTGTTAAAAAAGAGAGGGACGGAGATTATGCAACCACCAGTTGATTACTGATTTCACTGTGGATAATTTCTGACGTCGGTCATCCTTGGTTTGTTATGGCGCTAGTGTCTGCTGTGTGTGTGTGTGTGTGTGTGTGTGTGTGTGTTTTATCTTTACGAAGTTTCTGTGAAAATCGACGTTTTACACTCGCCTGCACACCGCTTACCTGCTGCAGTTTTGCCTTGAAAATGGTATGGCGTGCTCCTGTTGGAATATCGGCGGTTGCCTTCCCGTAGTTATTAGAAAACCGCAGATTGCTGCCTACGATGTCCACCAGATCACCTTTGTAGACAGACTATAACTGCGGTGCTTTCACATTTACCTGGGGCACTCCTGAGTATAACATTATCTCTTATGAAAACTGGGTTCTATTACTTAAGAAGTCTTCGAGCCATTCACATATCTGGGAATCTTCAATTAGACTCTTTATTCTAAAATCTTATTTGCATAAACTCACTTCAGAGAACTCATATTCTTACCAAGACACATTTCTTCTAAATTACTATTTGTAAACTAATACTGTACAATGATTTTTGATATACCTCTTATAAACAAACTATAATTCACACTCTCCTGCATCCTTCCTCACTTAACAAGTCATTCCTTACGCGAAACTATTTCTTAATCATCCTTGTTTCTATAAATAAACCGTTCTACTGGTATCTGATTCACAGGTAATTCAGGAGGGGCAACTCAAAGCACAACACGAAACAGCACAGCGCTAGAAACTGAGACACTTATAGTCAGTATAGTCTGTCGTTGCTTTTCACGATACTGTTTTACATGTTGAAACATGTACTCCACAGTAATTTGTTCCTTTTGCAATGTTACGAATTCGTCTATGGAAAGTAGGAGGTATTGTTTTAATGCCTCATTTAGGATAGCCAGGTTCTATTCCAGAATGGAACACATTTGGCGAAGAGAAATTACATTGTGTCAGAATTACGACAGTCGTTCTAGTGACAATAACTGATAGAATATCGTACCCATTATGACACTGCTTGCACAATTGGATAGCATTCCTGCCATGTCGAAGGTCAATTGTTGTCATACTCCTGGCTTCTTTCGTTTTCTGACAATTCTCCTCTTTTCTCCACATCTTGTTGCAGCGCCATGAACATTTCCTGTAACCTTCGTATTTCACTTCTTACTTCCCACACACTCCATTTTAATTTCAACGTCCCCCAGTGACTACTAGTTCCTACAACTCTTTGCTTAACAAATAATATTCCAGTTTCCAGCGGCTGGTTCTAGAGCATCCTTCAATCCTATCTCGTAGAGATGCAGAATCATTGGGATTGCGTCACTCATACTGGGTGCTCTTAGAAGTACTCCACCTGGGAGAAAAAAATTCGCGTCGCTATCCCCCCCCCCCGCCCCCTTTGAAAAGAATGTGCGGACTCCAATCACAATCTTCATCACATGACTCGACAATCTCTTAAATCCTATCACTATAAATTACAGCGTTACTAACAAAGAAAAAGGAAAAGTCCCCAAAACACAACAGTCAATAACAACAAAATAAACAGCAGTAAAACCAGAAAGTATCAAAACAATAACACACAAAATAAATTATTCTACATACTATCGACAAAATATTTCCCAAACCTAAGTTAGTTATTTTGTGATTTGATGAGAGTGCATTTGGCACATTCTATATCCTTTTATCACTGACTTTTGATATTTTTGCTTTCGTCTTGGATTTAGTATCCTGCACTGGCGATGTCACTGGTACTCATAGTAAATCGTCTACAGCTCCTTTGAACGGCTTTACGTATACTACATGCACAATGGAGATTTTAGTAGTTGTTTCAACATGATGTTGACATTGGAGTTTACCTCTATGACCAATTACAGTCCCTGATACCGGTTCGATTTATTCTTCTTGTCCTTAGGTAGGGATTCTTCAATAAAACCTATTGTTCTGTTCTATGTTGAGGTAACTTACTCACATGCTGTTTCATCTGTTCTTGTCACTCGACCACTTACTTTCTACCAAACATCATGCAACATGTTTTTAAATCTTTTAACTGAGTCTCTGTTTTTTTCCTTTTTAGGGTTCATTTTGTCATAGGATAATAGTACCTTCCGAACATACAGTACCTTGCAGGGTGATAGCCCAGTATTACTGGGGAATTTGCAGTTGTATGCAGACACTAAAAATGAGAGACAGACGTCCTCATCATTATCATGTAGGGTTGCATAAAAACTCAACATTTTTGAAATTGTATGATGAACATGTTCCATACCTTCACTCAGTTGTGGGTGGGAATTGCTAGTCCTAAGTTTATGAATATATACAAAATGGCAAAGCTGTTTCATCAGATTGGACACAAAGTTAGTGCCCTGCCCTGTGATCATTGTATTGGGAGCATCGAATTTTAATAGTCAATAGTTCACCTTTACCTGTGTCATTGATCTGGAATTGCAATCATTGCGACATAACGTGGAAAAGATCTTCTACATTGAGCATATAATAGATATCATTGATGTTAAGTTGTGTGGTCCAAGAATATCAAGACCTACCATTTAAAAAGGTTTATACGCCTGCACCAATTTAGATGAAACCTCTGCTATTTAAGATCTGTGTGGTGCACACACAGTATACTGTTTCTGATATGTGTCTTGTAGTTCTGTTTTCCACCTGAATTGTTCGTCTGTGCATCGATGAGTTGCTGTCTGTCCTCCATGACCTGACAGAAGATGGTCATGTAGTAGCTACAGTGCTTCATCTTTAGAAGCCGCAGGCATCCTCACTTAATGGCCTTCACTTTGTAATTGTCTGTAGCAAGCCTTCATGTTCTGCAAGCTGTGACTGTGTCTGAAATACTTTGTGGTCGACATCAGCTGTCTGTGCACTTGTGCTTTCTACCTGGTTTATGCATTATCTCATATCTGAATACATTTAATTTCAGAGCTTAGTGTGTCAATCCACTTGATGGTTCTTTCAACCCAGTAGACACATCAGTACAGCATGGTCTGTTACTACCTTGAAATTTCTTCTATGGGGGGTGACAGTAGAAGTATGTAATACCAAAGATGAGAGCCAAGTCCCTTTTTCTATAAGACAACAATTTCGTCCTGCTTTATTAAGACTCGACATATATGCCACAGGGTGTACCTTACCAACTGCACTTTGGCTGAGAAGATGTCCAGCTGCTAAATTACTTGCATCACTTGATAAAACAATCCCTTCTTCAAAATTTGGAAACATACCAGACACAACATTAATGCTTGTTTACAATTACCAGTTCCAATCTGACAGTTGGTAGATCATTTGAAACTTCGCTCCTACTTTTAGAAATGGTTTGACCACTCAGCAATTTTGGCAAAACGTCTGACCAATTTTAGATAAAAACAACAAAGGCGAAGTAATGATTATTGCTGTTTCTTATCTGTGCTCAAAAAAAGATCGTGTACTGTAGGAATTAAATGCACGTCGGTTTTGACACCTTCTTGAGCAGTTTTGCGCCCCAGATAATTCTCCCCTCTTACTGCTGAGTTCCTTTAATTCGCAGTCAGTGTCAAACATATTCTACATACCCTCTTGAACACCTGCTCCAATCACTGTACATGTTTCTCCATGGTTATTTTATTATTTTTTTTTTTAACCCAGTTATGTCATGGAGACAAATCATGCACTGTTCTGGTTTTAATTCTCATAATACTCCATCCGACAAACTTGTGGAAGTGGCTGGCATATTTGTTAGACCAAACAGTTTTCTATAATATTATTAATGAAACCATGGGACTGTAGTTGCTCTCTTGAACCCGTTTTCCAGAACTAATTCCATCTGGTAATAATTAATTTTTAAATTCATCATATTGCATTGGCTTAAGTTCTCAAAGTCTCCATTAGATCTGGTATAGTGTATGCATCGATGATGGTTCTTGCATTGAAGTTCATGTAGTGACAGAAAAATCTAAACATTCTTATACCATCTGATGATTTCTTTTAGGATGATTACATTAGGTTCACCCCAGAGGCAATCGCTATATTCAATAACGCCATCAGCCAACTGCTGGTTGATAAGTTTCTCCTTTATGAGGTATAAGTGTTTTGCGACTCTTTACGATTTCCTCTATAGCAGAGTGTTATTTCCTATTCGTTTTCTGTGTTATGTGACAGGTGTCATCGATAATGGCCCTCAAGTATTAAATAGATCTGTAAATAACGATAACGAAACTTCCATAGCTTCTCTATCGCTTCATTCCAATTACTGGACATTTAGATGTAATATAGTTGCCTTGATGGTTGATTTGCGGACAAGATGTCCCCAAGGTCTATCCAGACCATTCTCTTCTAGGATATCTAAGTTTGCGACTAGTAAACCCTTTGTCAGACTTACCTTCTCTATGCCAAAATATCTAGTCACTGGGACTATGTAATCCCTGGCTTTTTCCAATAAGTGAAATATGCTTCAACGTACAAAACAGTGTGACTTATTTAGCTATTCATTGCTTTAAATTGGTTCTGTAGTATTTATAGAATAAAAATCCGCTTCTGTTGACAGTAATTACTTAATTTATCTTACAACTGATTTCAAAGCATGAAGCTTCAGGTGCCACAGCCGCCATGGTAAGCTGGCTTCTCGACCATCTGCCCTGGCACATCCCTTTCATGCTGTCCAGGTGGGCACTGTAATTGCTGATCCTATGCTCCCATGAGCTTTTTTGACACGGGTGTGACCTTTACGACTGACTTGCTCAATGGCTACACATATATGTTCCCATAATTACTTGGTGGCACTTGAAGCTTCAGCTTCAAAACCAGTCATGGAATAAATTAAGAAAGTGCTTGTAAATGAAGCAGATTTTTATTCTATGAATATATTCCACTGTTGCGAATGTTCACTTGATTGCCGCGCTGGGTAGCCACACAGTCTGAGGCAACTTGCCACGGTTCGCGCAGCTACCCCTTGCCAGAGTGTCGAGTCCTCCCTTGGGCATGGGTGTGTATGTGTGCGTGTAGTCCTTAGCTGACGTTAGATTACGTAGAGTTTAAGCATAGGGACTGATGACCTTAGCAGTTTGGTCCCATAGGAACTCACCACAAATTTCCGAAAATTTCCTTGATCAGATATTTTGGCTGTACAATGATACTTTGCTTCTAAAGTTAGTACCCACTCTCACCCTGACTAAGTAACCTGTACCTCTTGGTAGTTCATCATGCTGAATTGGTGTTTAGTGAACGTGTATGGAGTTTATTTGATACCCCCATCATGATTGATTAACATTATGGCGATGTTGCACTCTTAGTAGTTGAAGATACATTCCACTGAGTTTTATTTCATTTTTTTTATTTTTTATTTTACACATCTATTTCCGTGACACAAAATTTAGGGGCAAGTAGATGTGGTCAAGGAAAATAAAATAAAACCAAATCTTTATGAATCCTAAGAAGGCGAGAAGCTGTAAGTTTATCTAAACTAAATCGACAATGTAATACCAAAATTAGCTTAACTCTTGAAGGAACTCCTCGACCGAATAGGAGTACTGACCCACGGGGAAACTCTTCAGTTTAGATCCGAAAGTGCGTGGATTACTGGTGAGGTTTTTGAATTCTTGTGGTGGCTGGATGCACTAGGCAATTGCACGCCTTTGTGACAGAGTCAAGTAGGTGTGATCCCAAATCCAAATGCAGTCTGGATTTCTGCCTAGTATTAACTGAGTGAAAACTGCTAATTCCTGGAAATAAGTTGATATTGTTAACAAGGAACGATACTAAAGAATATATGTATTGAGAGGTTAGTATCAAAATACCCACTCTAATGAACAATGGTGGAGGAGAGGTTTGTGATACAGAATGAGCTCATATTCTCTGCTACATGAAATTTCATGGTTTTGTCGTTTGATCAGCACTTTTGGTTGCATCAGGTCTTACAACTTCAACTTACAGACGCTGTATCCTGTTGTTGCAGTAAGTTGAGTAATTACTCTTGCATCCAACTTGTGCTTTCTTGTGGCACTTTGTGCTGTCACTATTATGACGATATCCCTCCGTCGCCACAATGTCATTTTGATATGTTCCTGGATTCGTTACTCAGCTTGTTCAGGGAATCACAATAGCTTCTCCGTTAACTGAAGTAAATAAATTACAATGATCATCCGGAAACAGTATTACAATGAAATTTGCCATAGTTTTATAAATGTATATAGCAATTCATCTAGCAGAGTAAAGAAAATAACAGGTCAAATTTTAGCTGTTAATAATCTTATATGTGGAACAGATTACGTTCCAATTTGTTTAGCTCATCCAAACAAGGCCTGAATCTGATGAAATGAAGGATCTAGAGTTATTTTAAAAAAAAACATTAGCTACTTATTTGCATAACTACCAATCTAAAATGGATACCACTGGCTATTGTTTCAGTCATTATCACTGGAGTTGGTTTGATACATTCACGTTGGGTTTCAGTTAGACTGTTAATTTTATCATCACAAATCATGGATGATCTGCATTATACATGATATCTAAGCCTGCCGCCGCGCGGGGTAGCCGTGCGGTCTAGGGCACCTTGTCATGGTTCGCGCGGCTCCCCCCGTCGGAGGTGCGAGTCCTTCCTCGGGCATGGGTGTGTATGTTGTCCTTAGCGTAAGTAAGTCTAAGTTAGATTGAGTAGTGTGTAAGCTTAGGGATCGATGACCTCAGCAGATTGGCTCCGTAGTCCTTACCACAAATTTCCAGATTTTCTAAGCCTGCCCCTGCGGATCTTTCCCTCCACCATACCTTCAACAGCAGTAGATTCATATATAGCATTTTTCCCCCACACGGGTTTTCTTATTTTAAATTTGTTCACGAAAGTAAAGTGTTGTCGAAGAAAGGATGTATTACGTTGCCTATAGCATAAGAATACATCTAATCATAAAACTGGCAAGAAGGTATTTGCTTTGCTAGTCTTACAGCATAAATGGATTTTTTATTGTATTAGTTTACATTCATTATGATGCTAGAATTACCTTCAGGCCTTGTAGTTGTCTTTGGAAAGTACCGAGCTTGCTGACGGTAAACCGTTTCATCGGTAATAGTTAATGCAGAGTAAATTTTGCATGGTGATAATAGTCACAATCGAACTTGGTTTAATACACATGCTGCGGCTTCGACTTACAAATGTTGAAATTGGAAAACAATAACGCTCTATGACGCACGGTCATCACGTCACCAAACGGACTACCTCTAATTAATTTAAAGACCAAAAATTACACAAAAAACTTCATTAACACGGGAATACAGGGATTCCTATTGGTCTGCAAAAATAAACAGGAAAGAATTCAAAAAGTGTTATTATTTCGCACAGAATGCAAGTTACAGGAGCGACAAAACCTAATGTCGCCGATACTCGAAGAAGAGGAAGGAAGAAATATTTGTTCTATTAGTTCAACAAAAGAGGATCGGGACAGTCTTCCATAGATAACGCCTATGCACAGATAAAGTAAATATCCTGGAACGCCATCTTATCTCTAATATCGAAATGTGAAGTTCAGCACAGGTGCCTTCCTGAATTGAAATGTGTTGCATTACAGCTCCATTTCAATACTAGTTGTAAGATTATGCCCCAGAAACTGTTCTCTGTGCATTCACTATCTATGAAAGATTTTTCGATCTTTTACTCCCAAACCAATTGAGCTGATGTTCCTTCCTCTTCTTCTTCTTCAAGCCTTGCTGCTAAAGAGTTTCATCTTCCCTGTAACTTGTACTTCATCCTTAGTATAATACAATTTAAATCATCTCCTCTTTATTGTGGTAGACTAATACGAAACCTTGCGTTCGAATACTAGTGAAGTTTATTTTGTATACCTGTTCACCGTAAATTAGGTGTAAGCGTTCAGTTCGGTGACATAACGACAGTACGCCATAACTGAGCTTGGATCTTCTCATTTCAATATTTGCAGGTCGAACCTGCAGTTTATGTTGTTAACGAAGTTCGACTGCGCTTGTTATTATCATGTAAAACGAACTTTGCACATCAACCATTTACAGTTACGAGTTTTCGCATCACCAAGCACGTTGCTTTCTACATTGCGATGTATCCTTCCTCTTGAAAACGTTTTCCCATAAAAAATAAATTTAAAATAACTACCCACACCGAAGGAAGGAGGATGCATTTCACTGGCGACCATTACAGGATCATTTTATAAATGTTCTGTGTAGGAAATTTTGTTCTAATTTATGTTTTCTGTACTAAATGGAATCTGTGAAGTACTAACGAAATGAACAGTAGTAAAAAAATCTATTTTATTTAACGCAAACAATATTACACAAAAGAATTACAAACAATTTGTAGAAAAAAGAAACATAGTAGATTCTTTTGGAAATTAATATGAGTGTTCTTCATTAGGATGCAACGTCTAAGGTAAAGACAAATATACTTATCTCCTTGCCTGTTTTAGTATTCACAAAGCTAAGTTACACAGAATGGCTGACTCTGCGTCCTGAGTGTGCAACATGGCATAACACTGTCTCATTGTTGCAACAGATCATTATCTTCTTACTGGAAAGTCCACGTTCTTCATTATCATTGTGTTCTGGTGTTGGACTAAAATATGCAGTTTACTGAGACAGCCTGAGGCAATTTTTGTGGTACAGTAAAGATACTAAAAGCTGAAAAACGGGATAGGAAACAAATGATGTTGTGTAATTATACATATAATGCAGCGAATTCGCTGATACGGCTGTCAAAAATATTAACAGTTCAGCAGCTGAAATGGAGTCGCAGGCTGAGGGTGTAATCTTATTCCACCAGCTAGTCCTAGTCCAGCTACCCCCATTTACGCCATTATATCGAAGTTTAAAGGGCTAACGGAAACGTATTTAGAACAACTGCCGTTGCAGCAAGATGAAGCTGCAAGGTCGTGATTGCAACAGGGTGCCCTAATAACATATTTTCAGATCTGAAAACCACATACCACATCATTCCCGAGATAGTACAGAAATTAATATAAAATGATCTATTTTGAAACAAACTGCAAAAGTATGTAATTTTATTGCAGAAGAAGAATTAATTAAAAGAGTTGTTTCACGAGGAGGGAAAGTTTTTAACAGGACTTTACGAACTGGATTTCGGATAAAAATACCTAGATGACTGAAAAGCTAGATTCATAATTTCAACTTGCTATACAATAGCCTCTTATAAAAGTGATATCTGAGACAGTCACTTCAGGAAAATCATTTAAATAATAGTTTAATAAAATGAGAGCTACTTGTGCTTTTAGTAAAGATTTATCTGAAAAGCGTGGCAGTCACTTCTCATATTAGAAGTGTGCAGCAGGAGTTGTATCCTGTCATATAAATAGTACATGGCACTGTTACTAGGGCAGTTGGTAACTGTAATAGTCTGGCACTGTATCACAGAGTGTTTAGAAATGATATAGACCCTGATGGTGTGTCACCTATACATATATCAAATGGGTTAGTGGCAGACACATCTATATCATCTATTCTGCTAGAAGTAAGTTTATTGAAACACCGACAGTTCAAGTTTTTACACTTGGTAAGAAAAATCTTCACTCTGTTTTCAAAAATGGTTCAAATGGCTCTGAGCACTATGGGACTTAACATCTGTGGTCACCAGTCCCCTAGAACTTAGAACTACTTAAACCTAACTAACCTAAGGCCATCACACACATACATGCCCGAGGCAGGATTCGAACCCGCGACCGTAGCGGTCCCGCGGTTCCGGACTGAGCACCTAGAACCGCTAGACCACCGCGGCCGGCTCACTCTGTTTTGCTCTTAAAAATTTTTAATCGACTGATACCTAGATGTTGGTCAAAACAATAAAAATAAAGTTCACTACAGGTTTCATCGATACAAAAACGGTCAATTGGCCAACTGAAATGGCTGCAAACTGCCAAATCTATGAGCAATTTGAGAAAGTGTTTTTGTCGAAGTGTTGGTCAAACTGCATACAGGAAAGACTCCTCAAAGAAGTGTTCAACCCCGAGCCATGCCACAGTATGTAACGTAAATTTCGAAAATTAAATCAAAAGTGTATAAATGAAACTACATATTAGGATGAACCCATTTTGCACTGGGCTGTGTTACGAATACTTTTAGCGACGTTGCCTATGAATATAAAAGAAATGTTAGATCTGTTCCAGAGACGAACAGATAACTCCTCATCTCCAAATTTGATTCTATTAGCTTAATACATGAATACGGGTGGTGGAAATAACAATGGTGGCATGTTTCAGTCGACAACACTGCATACACAGTTTCTCAACCACGACAGATGAAATTAGCGTCATTTTCATTTTGTAATGCAGCCATTAGGGTCTTTGGTGGATAATATTCAGTATACTAACTGAGCTTCTAACAAAATTCTGTTACAATAAAGGACGTAATAAGTAACACCCCAGATGCTATAGTCATGAATTATGTCAATGACATAGAAACAGTTATAATCAAAGGAATTCCAACACGGGAAATCACAGCCAGTCACACTTAAACAGTACTTATCAGCAAAGAGTTCTAGTACAATATCGCGCTATTGACATGACCTGGAGAGAGCAGAATCCATCATTCAGTATTACTGGAATGTCAAAAGAAACCCACCCAACCAGGACTCCTTCAACAAACTAGAACCAAACACATTCTACCCCCAAATGACAGTTGTGGGTTGAATTAGCGGGGTAGAAAAGACAATTCAGAGAACCTGCTTAGGTACAGTATAATTAAGACATTAGACCTGAATTGGGTTCTGACCACTACAAATGCTGTAATCAATGTAAATACACAGCTCAGGCCACTATTAATGCTATTGTGAGAAAAATTCCGACTATAGAGGTGTTGACACAGGTGCTCCTATACATGTGATATCACCGAGTCTCTTTAATACGTTTAGTGAGGTTACAAGCATACCTACTTACGCACCACAAAACTGGAATATTATTGGAGCAGTCGGTATGAGGTCGCAACAGGTCAAAGTCCAGACAAAGATCGAGGTAATTATGGGAAATGGATCCATAGTTTGCACGCTCATAGTTGTCAATGGGTTGATAGTCAAATGCATGTAATTTCTGAGAGACAAAGACGCCAAAATAGGCTGATCCTCTGGCAAGTCCTGCCTGAATATCGACAGTGAAGATATTATTGTAGACTTGATAAAGAGGAAAGCCAAACATAGTAAATACTATCAAAGCGTAAGAGTCAAGTATAGTGAGACGAAAGCTACATTAAATAATAACTAACCTACTCAGTATAGTACTGTGCAGAATTGAAGAAGATGACATAAATGACAGAGTGGCATAGTCCTTAATTCTTAACACACAATAACAGGCTAAAGCAAAAAGAATTGTTATTGAAATATGTACAAGTTTTAACAAGAAGCCAGAAATTGCACATACTTCCCGGTATCGTACAGAAGCGCTTCCACACTAAAAAAAAATTCCAAAACTCATAAGCTATCCAGGGACACAACGTGAGGTGTTATCATAGAAATAGTGCGATTGTTAGAATAGAATATTATAAACCAACGCAGTCGCTTGATTGGAAGGACGCCACTTGTTACCCTAACTGGAGGCAATAAAATAAAGGGAACATATGCCTGTCATAACCTTAACAAATATCTACACTAATGATTGCTTCTGTTTGTCTTCTACTAATGTTTGTATATACATTAGCAACCAGTTCTACACCTGTAGTTTCCTTGTGATACTAGAAGAAAATCTCGGAGCCATATTTACACACCGAAATCACGCGGTCTGTCAGCAGTACTATTTGTATCTAAACATGTGTTGCATGTGGATAACTGCGATCACTGGAGCACAGATTGAGCAGTCTTTTGTCGGAATGTTTACGCACATCAGACAGACTGAATAGTGGACGCTACCCTCGTTGTGTCTTGCAATGACTGAAAGGAATGTATAAATGCTCATAATAGCTACTAGAGACACAAAGCAAGAACACATTGTTATCTCAGCGTGTAATTTGTGGGGCCTGTAAACTGTCGCACTACAGACAATTTGTTGTAGTATTCCACAAGATCATCATGTGGAGTCATGACACAAACAAGGAATTTCAACTACCTTTGGCAGCTTAGAAGAATTATTTTAATGATATATGATATAAACTTACTATACTTGTGTCGTCCTAAAATGGAGACATTTGTCTATGAAACTAGGTCTTTAACAGTGTAGATAACGTGTTATATTTCTTTTAGTAGTACTATGTATTTTGCTATAACAAGTATTTATTTGTCTGTCTTTTGTAGTATCTTTGAACTAAATGAATTCAGAACTTGGTAGATGAGAGGAATGCCTTACTCGCCATTTGTACATACTTAATGTAGTGTGGGGTGACGAAATTTTGAATTTGTGTCAATGGCGTTCAAGTTCCTATGAATAAACGAATTGTTATATATGTATGTGGACTCTAAACTATTACATTTCAATTTGAGACTTCTCGAATAAAAAGTGCATCCTATGCACCATTCTGAGCTTTCTCTCTCTCCCTTCTGGCTTCTGTAGAATTTCACACATAAATTTGAAAGCCTATGATACAGTTAACGCAGATTTTTTCTTTCTTTTGCTTTTGTGAGTTAGTTGTGAAACTGTAAGACACTTGTAAACAATATATCCTCCTAGCGTGTGTTGACATGGACAACCAGAACAGTAAACAAACAAAGTAACTTTGCACTCACTTGAATCTAGACCAGCAAACTGCTGTTACACTTCTTGTGCTATGTGGAAAATTAGAATACTCTCCGAATGTGGTGAGGAGGTCTTATCTGCAAAAGAGTTTATTAAATAACTATGGTAAACTCGTAACGGGAACTCTGGTGCGAAATAGTTCACAAACCCGACTGCTTCCAGCAAAACTATATTGTTGGCATGAATTACTGTGCACGCTGTCATTATTGACTTGAGTGTACCGTACATATACAGGAAAATTAGCCCATCAGAGACACATTTCGGTGCATGTTGTGGACATGAACTTAAAAGACCTCGTCTCCAGTTTCCAAGCGACATATTTAAATCGAAGTACAAAGGGAGCTTGCAGTGCTGTAAAGATGAAATATAAAAGGTCTATCACTGACTAATGAATATGACGTTCTGCCGCCTGGCGAACAGCACTCCAGTTTCCAATAGTTGGTCTCGCAATGGTTCAAATGCTTCAAATGGCTCTGAGCACTATGGGACTCAACTTCTGAGGTCATCAGTCCCCTAGAACTTAGAACTACTTAAACCTAACTAACCTAGAGACATCACACACATCCATGCCCGAAGCAGGATTCGAACCTGCGACCGTAGCGGTCTCGCGGCTCCAGACTAGCGCCTAGAACAGCACGGCCACTCCGGCCGGCGTCTCGCAATGCTCCTACCATATTCTCTATGAAGAGGTGCTGCACTGCAGGATTGGGAAGCATTTGACTCTTATCGTTTGACATCCAGCAACGTGGGAAAATGAATCTGTAATTACTGCCCCTCCTCTTTATCGAAAGAGTTGACGTCACCTCACATACTTCTTCGTGTGGATAGATAATACAAGAACCCTAATGAAAATCAACAACAATTATAGCAATAAATGACATTTCCCCCTTAACTTGCACCCACGAAATTACATTGTACAGCAATCACATACTGTCCATCCTAACTGTTACATAGTAATATCTTATTTAACGTTAAACCTCGCAAAATATCTTACACACTACTTATGTTAAAGAAAATTCTTCCTTGTTACTTCTCGGATACTACCCTTCTGTTACCTAGCTGTAGATAGCTTATGTTCATTTTGGTTCTCATTCTCCCTACCTCTCTTTGCTTTCCCCATAGGTGCTGGCACATGGCGAAAGTAAATATGGAGTGCCTTAAAACCTTTGTACGAATTCAACATCAAGTATCCTCGTTCCAGTTGGAGGTTGTAGCTTTAATCTCCTAGTGGCATCATCTAGATAACTTGTTATAATCCATGATTTCGTGTAATAAAGTTGTTGGCTTTACCCTGTGGTATGTATGGACACAATGGCGTTATGCACTGCTGTACTCCATTTTGCGGCAATTTTCGTGCACGTTTCCCTACCTCATCCTGATGCACCAGTGTTCTGGCCTTGGACCTCTGTACCCATTTCCAAAAATCCTGTAACGTCCATGCGAAATTCCGCAGAGGTTCTTCATTCCTCCTTAGTTTTGGTTTGACTATGTTGAACGTGTAGGGCATCTTCATCTTTTATACCACCTCAAATGGGAAAAAACAGTGCTGGTGTGCATCTTAGAATTATATACTGCCATGACGACTGATGTAAAGTATAAACATCCCAATCAGTATGGTGGCAGTTGACACAGTAGCTCAACATTCTCTCAACAGTACGAAGAACAAGATAACTTCTACCACCAGCTTGCAGGTGTTCCCAATAGCACAAAGAACATGCTCAGTTCTACCATCAGCTTGCGGGTGCAACAGACTAGTCCCTAGCCTCCAGATCTGTACATAGTGACATACTGGTCTTAAGATGTCCAACAAGAAGTTAGTATATAGGTGTCAGGGACACCAAACTTTGGCAACCAGTTATTTATCATGGCCTGTCCACAACAGTTACCTGTTGGTTCAGAATGGCAATCACCGAATTCTAGCGGTAGTCATGATGAAAAACAGCAATAATGCAACAGTTCCCTTTGGGATCCATATAAAAGATCCTAAAACATCAATTCCTATGGTTTCAAAAAGTTTTGTTGCCTCTGGTAACATTTGTAGTGGTATTTGCTGATGACTCATAAAATGAGCGAAGTATTGATCCAAGCAAAAATATGTACTCGTGTAAGTGTTTGTTCTTTCTGGCAGCTTTCGGCAATCCCTCAAAAAAAAAAAAATCATAAGTTCACAAGAGGTTCTTCTTTATCGTCACAATAAAAATTATTATATAACGTATCACGCATTATCCCACTAGCCCTTACAGGTAGAAAGTTAAGTGCGTTACACACTAAAACTTCCCTCGGTCATGATTTCCTTACATTGAGTGAACAAATATTTTAGATATCCCTTTCCAGCAATGATTAATGTAAATTTCAAAGGGCGTTCAGTGTACACGAATTTCAGCTATTTATTTAATTTACTACACAGAATTGTTACATGTGCTTTGTGCTCACCATCAATTCAGGCGAAGAGCATAGAGATAAGTGGGAATCTAAAATGGGCCGTGTTCTTCATATAATGTTTAGTGCCATTGAGCAGAATCAAATTACAACAACGATACAAACTGCAAGTGCATTGCGCCTCTGGAGTTTAGTGCTACGGCTAACAGAGGTGGATAATTATTGGAAGTAATGCAAGTTCAAAATGGTTAAGTTCTGACCCACGTCTCTTTTCCTTGTACTCCAGCAGGACACTCTGCCACTCTTGGATCTATCACCCTACGGTCTTCATGTCCAGACAGCATCCTTGAAAACGTCTTTCCTTAGCTTAGAAGAAACTTTCCCTAGATTAGCAAGCAGTACTATGCGTGGACTCAGTCTCGTTAACCTAAAAACATCCCTTTATGCACAATGAACTGAGGCTGTTTTGCAAACACCTTGCAGCCTGTGTCAGCTGCCGTTGCTGTCTGCCAGTCCGCAAGGCTGTGACCCAGTACCCATACTGCCATAACTACCACAACCTTCCTGCTGAACCCATCTGCATTCCCATACTTCTTGCCTGTTCTATGGAGTACCTCAAAACCAGTCAGTGTAATGCCCACCTAATCAGTCTATATGAAGGATCCTTCAATGCAAATAATCACTTCCACGCCACATATTTGGTTATCACCTTGAATTTTTTACCATGCTAATAATGTGGAATATGTAAGCCCATATATTACGCTTAACATCTCCTTATCTGTTTTGGAGTAATTTCTCTTGCCCTTGTTCATTTTCCATGGGGTATATGCCACAGGATGTTTCTGTCTCTGTATCACCTGGTTAAAAGCAGATTCAAATGCCCAGATGGCAGTGACACCAGATAGTAAAAATTCTCCTCATAATAATCACCATAGAATTTAATTTTAAAGCCTCTTTCAGGTTTTTTAATGAGGCTTAACATTTCATTGGCCACTGAAACTTTACACCTATTTTTTGACAACTGCGCAATTGGTAATGCAATGTCTGAAAACCTTTCCATGAATTTTCTGTAATAAATGACCAAACTCAAGAATAGTTGTAATTCCTCAGTTGTCCTGGAAGTTGGAAAATCCTGGGTCTGATTTTGTCCCTTCCTAATCTGATGTCCTAAACAGCTCACCTCCTCCATCGTAAAATGACAATTTCCCATACTGTGTGTACTATGTGTAATCTCTTCAAAACATCCATCAACCTTTGTACATGTTTCTTCAAAACCCTTGGGAGAACAATTATGTCACTGAATTACAAAATAATTTGTTGAGGTTCCTGGGTCCTTAGTATACAGTACAACAACCAATGAAACGTGGCCTGCGTATTTTTCAATTTGATTGGGTTTTACTGATATTGGTTATGATCCAAAGTGATCTATAACGCTGGTCTTAGATGGACCTCGAGAGCTGCCTCTTACTGATATACCTGCTTCTTAAATCTATTGTTGAGATGTTTAGCAATGCTACAAACTGCGAAGAATTTCCTTAATTTTGGGTACGGGGTACACATCTGCCATTGTTTCACTATTCACTTGCCGACAGCCACAAAAAATCTATACTTTTTTGTCACACCCGCGAAGTTTTTGGGTATGACAACAATTTGTGCTGCCTACGGGATAGTGCTCTCTTCTGTTATGCTATTACACATCTGTTGGTTGTTAAAGACATCCATAATCAGCTGTAAATACCGTGATGTCCGATACAGTTTGCAATATACAGATGCATGCTACCCATTGGAAGTCAGTGTTGTGTTATAAATATTGCTTCCATTTCAACCCTCCCTGTTCTTTTCAAATGCAACACCTTCACACTTAATGCAGCTATGGTAGTGGTTTATTATTTGATTGTGGCCTACAAGTGGTGTGCACAAATCATCTCTATTTAAAATGCCTAAACTGGTTACCAACAAGCTTCGGTCAACATCATCTCTTCCATGCCAAAGTTATCTACACGAACGTTACCACTCTTTCACTGTCCACTTCCTGCTGCAAACAATAGTTGTTTATGTGAAACACTATGCTGCATCCGAAACAACAATTTCTTCTAGTGGCTCTTTCACGTATAACCTATTAATTGTCAGTTCTGGCCATACATTCACCCAAAATGGCTTCCTGGTGCCTTCTGTCCCTATGTCATGCGAACGAAACCTTACTGATTTTTTCTGCTGTGTAGTTGAAATGTCCGCTCAGGAAGACGATCTGTGCGAAAGTATTTTACTGGTGACAGTTTCCCCCACTTGAAACGTTGTTCCCCTGAGTTCAATTTTACGTTACCGAAGGTCATCTATGGCATGATTTTTGAGCAGAAAGTCTACCCTCAGGACTGGACAGTAACTGTCACTTACATGAGACACCATTTCCACGCCCTATTTGAAGTTGCCCCCCCCCCCCTCCCAATCTGAAAATTGCTGAAATCAGGAACTTCACTCTACCGTTTCGTACCCTTGTATTTAACAGTTTCTTATCTAAGAGGTTCACGTTTGGCACTGATGCACGTGTCCCTGTGTTCTACGAAAACTGATGCCTCTCACCCCTTAGGACCCCTACTACGCCACATTTAACCTCGCCCTACGTCTCTGCACTGTTGAAATTTAATAGAAAAGGTAGTGGTGCCCCACCACATGGCACTTCCAACGCTGTGCCTGACGGCTGACGGCACTGGCTGCACGCTCACGCTTATAACATCTCACGTTAGCAGATAGAATATCTCGCCTACTGCGCACCACCATCACCTGTCTTCCCCTGCTTCATAACCAAACTGATGGTAGCCGTAAAACCTTTTAGCATATCTGCCCAAACTCTCCTAGACATGTTGGCTTGCAGGCTCCACAGCAAAGCATCTGGAGCTCTGTAGGCTTCTTCCTGGACGGTAATATATTTACTTCATTACTTCTCGTTAGCTCATAAGTATGCCCGTCAACTTTTTTTAACCTATCACTCAAAATTATTAACGACCCATTGTGCTTCTGTGACATTCAACACAAGGGCTCCAGAAAATAGCCGACTACGTTTCCTCTAGCTCGTTTCTAAACTGCTCAAACTTCAGTGAATTCTTAAAATTCTCGTTGTACTTCTCAAACGCTTTTGCTTTCACCGTCAATCTCAACTTGTAACGGCTGACACTCTGTCCAAAACCATTCTTCGCAGCTGCCTCCAGATAACCCAGGAAGGACAGTAAATCCTCATTGGCTTGCTAAAAGAGGGAGTAAACAAATTAGTGGCGGCTGACGGCAGTGATGGAGTGGATAAACTGGACGATACCCAACCTGCTCTCAGAGAAAATATTTGCTTATGCATTTTGGCCTTCACATTCATTACTGACTGAATCGCCTCCTGATTCATTGTTGAACCTTTGTTCCTAAAAGACAACGAAGTACAGTAAACCAACAACTGGAGGATAATACCAACTGACACTCATTGTGTACTTGCTTATGTCTTATGTCTAATCATGACCTACACTCCTGGAAATTGAAATAAGAACACCGTGAATTCATTGTCCCAGGAAGGGGAAACTTTATTGACACATTCCTGGGGTCAGATACATCACATGATCACACTGACAGAACCACAGGCACATAGACACAGGCAACAGAGCATGCACAATGTCGGCACTAGTACAGTGTATATCCACCTTTCGCAGCAATGCAGGCTGCTATTCTCCCATGGAGACGATCGTAGAGATGCTGGATGTAGTCCTGTGGAACGGCTTGCCATGCCATTTCCACCTGGCGCCTCAGTTGGACCAGCGTTCGTGCTGGACGTGCAGACCGCGTGAGACGACGCTTCATCCAGTCCCAAACATGCTCAATGGGGGACAGATCCGGAGATCTTGCTGGCCAGGGTAGTTGACTTACACCTTCTAGAGCACGTTGGGTGGCACGGGATACATGCGGACGTGCATTGTCCTGTTGGAACAGCAAGTTCCCTTGCCGGTCTAGGAATGGTAGAACGATGGGTTCGATGACGGTTTGGATGTACCGTGCACTACTCAGTGTCCCCTCGACGATCACCAGTGGTGTACGGCCAGTGTAGGAGATCGCTCCCCACACCATGATGCCGGGTGTTGGCCCTGTGTGCCTCGGTCGTATGCAGTCCTGATTGTGGCGCTCACCTGCACGGCGCCAAACACGCATACGACCATCATTGGCACCAAGGCAGAAGCGACTCTCATCGCTGAAGACGACACGTCTCCATTCGTCCCTCCATTCACGCCTGTCGCGACACCACTGGAGGCGGGCTGCACGATGTTGGGGCGTGAGCGGAAGACGGCCTAACGGTGTACGGGGCCGTAGCTCAGCTTCATGGAGACGGTTGCGAATGGTCCTCGCCGATACCCCAGGAGCAACAGTGTCCCTAATTTGCTGGGAAGTGGCGGTGCGGTCCCCTACGGCACTGCGTAGGATCCTACGGTCTTGGCGTGCATCCGTGCGTCGCTGCGGTCCGGTCCCAGGTCGACGGGCACGTGCACCTTCCGCCGACCACTGGCGACAACATCGATGTACTGTGGACACCTCACGCCCCACGTGTTGAGCAATTCGGCGGTACGTCCACCCGGCCTCCCGCATGCCCACTATACGCCCTCGCTCAAAGTCCGTCAACTGCACATACGGTTCACGTCCACGCTGTCGCGGCATGCTACCAGTGTTAAAGACTGCGATGGAGCTCCGTATGCCACGGCAAACTGGCTGACACTGACGGTGGCGGTGCACAAATGCTGCGCAGCTAGCGCCATTGGACGGCCAACACCGCGGTTCCTGGTGTGTCCGCTGTGCCGTGCGTGTGATCATTGCTTGTACAGCCCTCTCGCAGTGTCCGGAGCAAGTATGGTGGGTCTGACACACCGGTGTCAATGTGTTCTTTTTTCCATTTCCAGGAGTGTATTTTGACTTAGTACACCGCCTAGCAGTGTGGCCGTAACAGTTGCACATCAGACATTCAACTGACACCAGGTCACCACATGGTTTACTGTCCCCTAATAGTTCGTACTGCAAGCGCCTTACTGGTTGTAAATAGTGCTTCCTAGTATTGCCCAGAAATTGCTCCAAATCATCCAGTTTCTCTGCCGACGTAGTAATGCTTTCAAACTCCCAGGTTATGATGACATTATTGAATGATATCCGCCAACAACCTACTCTCTGCACAATCCATCCACTGTACTCACCTCACTGTAATTCAGTCTGCTAACCTCTGCACCTGTCATTGCGCTGGGACCAGCTGCTGGTGTCAATCTGGAATAAGCTTATGACATCTAAATGTTGAGGCCTATGGCTTCCACAGTGGCAGGTCTGATTTGAGGCGATGGGTTCACGTCAGAATGTGGATCAAGCTTGGCTCAAGAAAATAGCATTGACAATCTCCCATTTTATTTGCAGACAAGTTAGAGCAGTCATGGCATTTTTTTTTGCAGTAGAAACGCTCCACAGACCGTGCGCCAATGGCGGCGAGGCCATCTGCCACTAAGGCAACACGTGGCCAGTGTCCACTTGAAGTCAGCAGCGTAACAGGTCTATGATGTGGGATGCCTGTAGTAGCAAATGCACCAGCTTAGCGTTGGTCGCTATTCAAGGCAGGGAATGCTTGTAAACAAGGAAGCATGTCGTGATCCTCGAAGCGAAACATATCCCTCAATAGTTGTGACTGCCGCTGTGAGCAGAGGCAGTTCGTCAGCACAAGTGCAGTTGGTGGAGTGGTTGCACCGGCTTGAACACGAATGCTGCCCTAAAATCCAAATGTAGAAGCCCAGCTGTGGCTGAGGTGAGCCTGAGATGGCTCACCATATGGGAAGTGTCACGTCCATGGGTGAGCATGAAGTACAGGAAGCCAAAGGAAAGTTTGGAGTAGGAATTAAAGTTCAGGGAGAGAAAATGAACAGTGTGAGCTTTGCCAGTGACATTGTAATTCTGTTAGAGATAGCAAAGGTTTGGAAATGTAGTTGAACGGGATTAGCAGATTCTCGGAAGGAGCATATAAGATTAACATTAACATAAGCAAAAGAAGAAAAAAAGAACAGCCTTAATCGAATGTAGTCGGATTAAGTCAGACGACGCTGGGAGTATTAGAGTACACGATGAGACGCTAAACGTAGTAGATGAATTTCACCGTTTGATGATGTTTGGTTTGTGGGGCGCTCAACTGCGCGGTTATCAGCGCCTGTACAAATTCCCAGCGTTTGCTCAGTCCAAACTCGCGACTTTCATGAATGATGAGGACAACAGAAACACCCAGTCATCTCAAGCCAGGTGAAAACCCCCGACCCCGCCGGGAATCGAACCCGGGATCCCCTGCTCGGGAAACAAGAACGCGACCGCGAGGCCACGAGCTGCGGACATTTTACTGTTTGAGGAGTAACTTAAATGATGATGGCCGAAGTGAAGAGGATATAAAGTGTAGACTGGAAATGGCATGAAAAGTGTTTCTGAAGAAGAGAAATTTCTTAACAGCGTCTTTAAACATAAGAGATGGTAAGTCTGTTCTGAAACAATATGTATGATGTGCAACTTTATGCGGAAGTGAAACGTGGACGATAAACAGCTGACACAAGAAGAAAACTCGACCTTTTAAAATGTGGTGCTACGGAAGATTAGATGCGTAGATCACTTCAGTAATGAGGAGTTACAGGACAGAACAGGGGAAAAAAGAACACTCCTTGTCTGAAAGAAGTGATACGAAGAATCGGTTGACAGTACACGTTCTGAGACATAAGGGAATCGTCAGTTTAGTATCGGAGGTAAATGTGAAAGTGGCACAGGGAGAACAGGAGACAAGCATAAAACGCAGTTTCGAGTAAATGTTGACAGCGGTGCTTATTCGGAGAAGAAGACGCTTGGACAGGATAGAGTAGCGTGGAGAGCTGCATCACGAAAAACCGTTCTCATTCTACCAGTTCTGAGCATCCACGCGGGTCGCACATTAGACGTAACACTACGTGAAAATGTTTAGCATCCAGGATACACGCGAAGTTTTGAACAAAAGATACTGGATTTAGAAAACATACTCAACGTGAAAAGTTGCTTCCACTGTATATAAACACTTTTAAATCATATGCATATTCGATTACAGGGCAAAAATTCGGAATTAGAGACGTTAATAAGCTGACAATACCTACTTTAAAGACAAAGACGAATGTATGTGGGTTCTCATGAGATACGTTATTACTTATAGTAAAAGCTCTGTGACTGTGTGAGAAATATTTGTGAATAAGAAACTGTTTTAAAATCGTTCTGACACAGGTATTTGATTCCTTTACTCGTGTGTATGGTATAGTACACTTTCAAAGAAATCTGAGCTACGTACTGTATTGCAGAGTACTGGCGAATGATACTTTTCATATTAAGCTTGTGTACTTACATGAGTTTGCGATCAGGTAAATGACACGAATAACTATAGGCTACACGATGGCTCTGATTTGTACAGCATGTATGTAACAGGTAATTCCGTAATTGAATGCCTACCCCTGGGAAGGAAAAGGTGAAACAAAGTGCTTGTAAAAATTACAACATCTGGAAAGAATCGACCGTAGAAGACAAATTCATCTGACAGGTATCACAATTTAATAGAATAACGTTAATGCCAATAATAATGTGCACTCACATAGACCCAGAAACGCTCTCTCTTCTGTGATCGGAAAGATCAAAGTGATGCAAAGGTCTTGCATTGAAAAGAAGGCAGAGGAAGTGGAAATGTGAAAGCAAGAGCCAGTACGTGTAGCTGACAAACTACCAATAAGCGACTGCACTCGAATGAGCTGGAACTATCTGTCTTTCCATTACGAATGTAATGATTGGAGTCCTCTGCATTTTATTTTTTATTTTTATTTTTATTTTTTAGGAAATTATGAGAAAATCATTACTAACAACACTTGCGGCGAGGAGTGATGGACCGTCGATGGCTCAAAGAATTACACGTGGTTCACAATAAAAATGCAATTTTGTGGCCGAAAGTACCACATCTCTTCCGTGTTACTGCGCCCTGACCCTTAGCCCTTCGCCTCCGTTATCGGGCTCTGTTTCTCACAATGTAAATAAACAAATCATTTAGTTAATTTATTTGCCAATAGTATCATTAACCTATTCGTAGTACTCAGCTGCGATCTACTGCCTGAGGGAAGTGGGTTGACCCATCATGCACACAAATGATCAGAGAGCGTTTTACAAGCTGTCACCTCACAACGGGAGTTGGCATCTCAGGAGACTGATGACGTCAGAAATCAAGCAGCACACATTCCAGATGACATTGACAAGTTAACTTTAACGGCGTTCGCATCAGTCCTTTCTCTCACCGTTCAAGAGCTATGAGTGACAGACTGGACGCAGAGGTCATCATTATTGTACCACAGATCACCATACAGTCACACATTAAGAACCAGATCATCTGTCTAAGATGAATGGTGGACAGTTATGTGCAGCATCCCACGACAAAGCTTCTGGATACAGAACGTTTTCACATAGTAAAGCATGTGGTTTTATTGCGAAGCGTTAGTACTGCTTGGGGTAGATGGTGGGATACGGTTGCCTTAGCTCTGCTAGAGGGGTGGTTGCATCAGTATCGTTGATTTTCTGAACTCGTCTGAGAGACCGAGCCACGGTGCTTGATGGAGTATACAACTGAACAACAGAGCAAGTTCTGTGCCAAACTCGGCAAAATTTACATCGTTACCCGTCTCTGCTCTACTGTCATCGCAGGTTTCAATGTAATAAATGTTATAGGAGAGCTGGGAAGGGTTGGCCGATACTTCCTCGTCAACGAGCCACACCGAAAAAAAGGTGGCTTCTGTGCGTCATTTGTTGAACATTGTCTCTCTATCGATTTAGGTCAGGACGACACGGGAAACATACGGTAACATATAACTCAAATTGAGCACAGATATCCGCCGTAACAGTCAGAATTTTGAAGGAATAAATCGATGTTAAAAATTGAAAGTTTATACCAGACTGGCACTCAAAACCGGATCTTCCGCTTAACGCGAGCGGTTGCTTTAACCACTTCCTCTATCCGGACACGCTTCACGTTCGACCGAAATTTTCAACTTGTCAGACACTAGTAGCGTCTACTTCTACTCACCTGCTTGCTTGCGGCGGGTCCTGTTTTCCTGTCAATAACCCTGGGTTCGGCGTGGGGCGGCCGTGGGGTGGATTGAGTGCTGTGGCCTGTTGTGAACCTTTGAGGGTTATGGCGGGACAAAGCCTCTCCGTCGTTTCTAGATCCCCGCTTTAATACACAATACACACCTGTTCTCCCGCAAGAGTATCGGACACAGCTGCACATCTGCTGTGAAGATACACACGTACATATACGAGGTCTATCCAAAAAGTAACAGAATTTTTGGTCTATGACGGTGCTGGGCTACAGCCACCATCTTGTAGTTATAACTCAGTTCGTATCCATCGGTGGTAGCGTGTGGTCTGTGTGTCTGTTACTTTGCTTTCTGTGACGAGTTAAAATGTGCGCTGTAATAGAAAATCTGGCCACTTGGACGTGCATCCTGTGACTAGAATTTTATTAGCAAAAAACTTGAAACGATTTGAAATTTCTCAATCACTGGAAAAGGCAAGGCGGGTGATACAAAAGAAACGTCGGGGAAAACGTAACAACAAAATTTTGTGTTTTCACGACAACGCACGTCCCTACACGACCAATCGTACCCAAGAGCTTCTACGTGGTTCCGGATGGGACGTGTGGGATCACCCACCTCAAAACCTGGATTTGGTGCCGAGCGACTACCAGCTCTTTCCAGCAAAGAAGACATGGCTTGCTACACAACGCTTTCATACTGAGACCGTACTGCAGGCCGGCATAAACTGCAGGCCGGCATAAACCAGCAATCGCAGGCGGTAGATTTCTACAGAGACGGTATTGAAAAACTTGTGCCCCTTATAAGTGTGCCTTTAAAATTCATATTGTCAGTCTTTTAATTTAAAACGTCAGTTACTTTCTGGACAGTACTTGTGGTGTCACCGCTAGACACCACACTTGCTAGGTGGTAACTTAAATCGGCCGCGGTCCTGTAGTACATGTCGGACCCGCGTGTCGCCACTGTGTAATCGCAAACCTAGCGCCACCACATGGCAGGTCACAAGACACGGACATGACCTCGCCCCAGTTGTACGGACGACATAGCTTGCGACCAGACCTACCAAGTCTTCCTCTCAGTTGCCGAGAGACTGATAGAATAGCCTTCAGCTTATTCCATAGCTACTACCTAGCAAGGCGCCATTTGTATCAGTGCTTATAGCTTACTACTATTCAAGAGATGTATTCCAACAAGAGAATAAAGTTAAGTATATTATTCCAGCTACGTACTGTTCTTCTTATTCATTAATAAGTCTCATGTTCCAGTACTTCACGCCCGTCTGCGTTAGTTTAGCGTGCACTTTCAGCCACTTCGATCTACAAGGTGTTGGCCCAGCTGCCGACACATCAGTACTCATGTAAACATTAAGTCAGAATTTTATCAGCTTTTGTGAAACTTATCAGCTTTGTGAAGCACAAATTCTCGGTTTGTGTACCCAGTGGCACACCATACAGTGGGGCAAGATTCTCGCTTGTTTGACGACTGTCTACGCACCCTGACAGCCTCAGTTCTCCTCGCAGACTCCACAAACTCATACCTCCGTCGTGTTTCTGTATGCGGAACCGAGACTCGCCATAAATGACGGCCTTGTATCCTTCATGTTGCCAGTGCTGTCCCTGAGCGCACCACTGCTGGTGCGCCAAGAGAAGCCCCGACAAATGGTCGCTGTCCTGACAGTTGACGATGCTTCAGATACCGTCTCGCTGTTCTTGTAAATACTTGTCTTGCTACAAACAAACCCATTTCCTAACTGTCGTTGGTGATGTGGCTGAGGGGGCAGCTCGTTGGAGCACACAATGCCTCTCTGGTGCTAGTCGCATGGGAACCATTGATGTCCTGCATGGCACTGGGTACGGCTCTTCTGAACTCGCCGATTCTATAGTCACGTAACAGTAGTGTGATATCGACCAGTGCCAGAAGAAACAGTGGAACAATAAATCGCAGTGTTGAAAGGCCACTGTCCACCTAGCAGATATTTCTGCACCTTGAGTGAGACAAAACAAAACATTCTCAAAACAGGGAACAGTCTAAAGCGATTTGTGAGCGAGAAACCCAGTGTGTAATCTTCCTCAGTCGGAAGAATGCAGATGGTATTATTCTTACCCGATACGTGCACTTGTGCTGAAATTGCGATGCTGTGCATACCCAAGCATGAAGTATCCCTGTTATCAGTTTAAAAGTACGCCACGTAGTGTCTTCATGGTGCTGGAGTTTAAATGGTCACTCATGTATCGACAGTTTTATTACACTGAGGAGACAAAAGTCATGAGATAGCGATGCGCACATAAACAGATGGCGGTAGTGTCGCGTACACAAGATTAGAAGGGCAATGCAGTGGCAGAGCCTTCGTTTGTGTTCAGGTGATCCACGTCAAAAGGTGTCCGACGCGATTATGACCTCACGACAGGAATTACCAGACTTTGAAGGGGGAATGGCAGTTGTAGCCAGATGCATGGGACATTCCATTCCGGAAATCGTGTGGGAATTGAGTATTCTAGATTCACAGTGTCACGAATGCGCCGACGATACCAAATTTCAGGCACTACCTTTCACCACGGACAATGCAATGGCCGGTTGCCTCCACTTAACAACCGACAGCAGCGGCGTTTGCGTAGAGTTGTCAGTGCTCAGTGGTAACAGGGAAGGAACACGGCGTGAAATTACCGCAGAAATCAATTTGGGATGTACAACGAACGCATTCGTTAGGACAGTGCGGTGAAATTTGGCGTTAATGGGCTATGGCGGCGGCCGACCGATGTAAATGCCTTTGCTAACATCACGGCATCGCTTGTAGTGCCTCTCCTGAATTCGTGACCACATTGGTTGGATCGTAGACGACTGGAAAACCGTGGCCTAGTCACATGACCCCCAACTGCAGTTGGTATGAACTGATGGTAGGTTTCCAGTGTGGCGTGGATCACAAGAGGCCATGGACCCAAGTTGCCAACAAGGCATTGTGCAATTTGGTGATGGCTCCACAGTGGTGTTAGTTGTGTTTATATGGAATTTACTGTGTCCTCTGGCCAAATTGAACCGAACATTGACTGGAAATGGTTATGTTCGGCTACTTAGCAGTCATCTGCAGCCGTTCATGGATTTCATATTCCCAAGCAATGATGGAATTTTAATGCATGACAATGTGCCATGCCATTGGGCCACAGTTGTTTGCGATTTGTTTGAAGAATATTCCGAACAGTTCGAGTGAACGATTTGGTCAACCAGGTCGCCCGAGATGAAGCCCATAGAATATTCTTAATTGCACAAAATCCTACACCTGCAACACTTACGCAGCTACGGACGGCTATAGAGGCAGTATGGCTCAGTATCTCCGCTTGTTGAGTCCATGCCAAGTCGAGCACCTGCATTACTCCTGGCAAGAGGATATCCAATACGGTATTAGGATGTACCCCATGTCTTTTATCATCTCAGTGTCTACTGCTTTCTCATAATATAGCCATTTTAATGACAACAAAAGTGCAGATTTAGTAAACATTTTTTTTTTTAGAAAATAAATGTTAAACCAGTCGAAATGATAAAATGAAAAGGTTTACTCACGTTGTTGGGAATAGAGGCATCTGCAACGGCAACTCTTGGTGTGTCGGGTCGATCCAAGTTAACCTGCTCAATAGTAGTTGGGAGCACAGCATCGTGGTGCAGTGTGCCTTTGACGACACCAAGTGTTTCGATATCACTAATAGTGCCAGAATGCTTACGTTTAGCGTGAGACTGGACAAAAAATCCCATTCACAGACAGCGACACCTCTCGCTGTTGCAATAAAGTATATCACTTGCACTTCCACAACGATATAATCGTGAACAACAGTTAATACACGTTTTTGTGAACAGATTTCACCACCAGTGACAACTCACACGTTGACGTGTACACACTAGCCAGTGGCCGCACTGAGAAAGGCGGGGACAAGAGTCTCTGGCTGCCATATTTGATCTAATACTCATGACTTGTTGTGCATCTGGTTTCGTTTGTCCGCGACGTATAACACTCAACTCAACTAACATGCTGACCAAAGAAAGATTCAGCAACAACAGTCTGTTTAGTATAACCAGTTGTATATTTGCAAATCTTATCATTGTCGTTACAAGAGTTCCAAAAGCGTTTACGCCGAAAAACGTTCGTAATATGTCATTTATCTAATATCTGCACCTAATATGACACTAAAAAATAAACAATGAATGGTGGGCAGTGTGAAAAGCTGAAACTTCACGAACTTTATTGGCCCTGTATGGTCCACCAGTGACCTGTCAATCGAAGCTAATAACTGAAGTATTTTTCTGTACTTCCTGATCTTGAGAATTTCATCGGAAACCACTGAAATTATTGTCGTGAGTGACTGCAGCTGAATTACTATATACCTGATCATATTCATTTCGGAATATGATGGTACAAGTATAATCACAAAATATGGTGATGCGCACGCAGAGATAACCTGTATTATACCAGAGACAGCTCCAATCATAAAATCCGACCCCAGTCTTTGAATAGTTGCTGTGTCTGCATCAATTGTAAGTATCATCAGGCCAAATAGTTTACATGCAACGTAAAGTAGTCTGCTGGCCAAAAGGAGCTGCACAGACAGTTCTGTTGCAGTGGTTCCGAAACAGTTTCCTGGCGACATCTGAAAAGAAAGAATAATTACACTGGAAAGAACGTCTTCATATTCACTTCTTACTGCTGTACTTCGTATAGTATAGACGTCGTATTGTACAGACTTCTGTGTGTTTTTAGCCACCTGTTAATTAGCCTAGGTACAGTCGTACATTAGAAAAAAATAGTTCCAGTACAGTACATAGTTTACTGCATAGCTAACGGCAGAATGTGATCTGAATAAAATTATCAAATTATACTTGGAGTGAATTTGACTATTACGTGACCACTGATGCTTAAGTCTGAAGTCGAATTGTTTCTTAATCAAGCACAATTTTCCTAACAAATAAATAACTGTGCTTATGTTGCTGAGAACCAGTAAACAAAGGCTCAAACACTATACTGTAACAACTTGTAATTAAAATTTGTTGCTAGTCCGCTTTATAGTCTATCAACAAGACAAATAAATTGTACTCCCAGAACATCTTAATATCACAGCTGTGAACCCGTGGGACTGCATGCTGCACAGAAAAATATGTCCAACACATCACACTACTGTGATGTAGAAACGAGACGGCCTTCACCATAATCCAAGAATGAGACCTTCTTCCAAGTTCCAGTATTTATCTTTACCTATAATGTCTCAACACAGTCGCTCCTCAATGGCTTGACTTTCGACTGCTGTCCTCTTAGCCGCTAACCTCATCAGTAACACCACTTGTTTGATATAAAGCGTTCTGACTGTCTTCTGGAAGCTTGCCAGCCTAACCTCTACTCAGTTTTCAGACACTGAGTTTAATTCTCCATTCACTCCGATATCTATTGTCTTCCTGTGACGTCTTTACTTTCCATTCTGCGCCAGATGATCTTTCTTGTACTCTGAAGCTTGAAACACTGGTCATCCGACTGTGTAGCCCTCATCTGACATTATATTCCAAATATAAAATTGACCAACGCCTCTGTGGACAATAGACACCACAAGTGTTTTGGGAGCCTCTGAGTGTGTGCACCTAGTGAGGACTATAGCGCAACATTGAAAGCTGGGTAGCATGTATTTAGAGAGCACATAGGTAAGTAGTGTGGGTAGAACACATGATCCTGCAAGATATTGTGCTAGACAATAAGTGAAGAGAAGTAAAAGTTATTTTGTTTGTATTGTGTGTTATTTGGTGCTGCATAATTATGAACAACATTCAGTTGTACAGATCTAAAGCATAACTGATCGAATTGAGAAACATTAGGAAATTCGACTACATTTAGAAAATGTAAATACAGAGTGTTTGGCACCATTAACATTCAGCGTATAAAATGTCAATTAAGAAACATAATGAATTACTTACGAAGAACAGCGAAATATCGAACAGAGTAGTAGAGTGCTTCGCGTTTTGTGGAACTCATAAATTTGCACTAAGGCCTACCAGTGAAGAAGTGGAGTCAGTTAACAGTGGCAACTTCTTAGATTTCTTATCTGTTCTAGGAAATCTTAACGATGTGTCAGAGGACCATTTAAACAGCTCTGCTACTTTAATGTGTAAATATACGTCACACAACATACAGAAGAAACTTTTAGACTGTATGTATCAAGTAAACATTGTAGAAATGAGTAAAAACTTACTGCTCCCATTTTTGTTTCCATGCAGGTAGATTAAACGACAGATAACACACGCAAAAATTCATTTGACGTTATACTGCGGTAGTTTAGTGGGAAGGAGCCTGTTGAAAGATTTGTTTCCTTTGACGTGAATGACAAAAATGGAGGTTATGTGATAAGCAATTCCGTTATAAAATTTACTGACTTTTCACCTGGTACCCACTAGCGACTGTGAGCCCCATCCTCCACTGCTCCGTCCGTTTCCAGTCAAAACGGTCCTCTTTCTGTAGATGTGTTGGTTATTTGTGACAGATTATGACAAATGTAAATGCTTTTCTGCTCGATCATTTTTTATTACATTTTGGAACCTAACATAGGGACGTTTGCCTTTCAATTCCTCACTTTGCTAAAATAAAGTGAAGTTCACCTGCAACCGCTGGCCGCTAGTTCCTTTAGTAGCTTCAGATGGGTTTCCTTGTGAAAATCGAAGATAATTCCATCAATTCCACTAGCCGTCGACAAAGCTGCAGCTTAACTGGCAATCCGTTTTCTTCGTTATTATATTAAAGTGCATGTAGTTGCCTGTAAAATATTGGCTCTATTTTCTCTGTTTACAAGAAATCAAGTATTTCGGTACTGTGCATACATTGTATACTACTGTTCAGACAGAAATTGTGAATTAAAGTTAGCTTTAGAGACATTATAGTTGGTAGGGTAACAATCACTCCACCACACAACTACCTGTTATGTATATCTCTGAGGTATGCGCCGTCGCTCTGCAGTCAGCCCTTCCAAAAGCATGTAGGGCTCCAGTAAGCTCTTCCGCTTAACGTTTCCTGCCACACTACCAGTGTGGCCAGTGACACATTTCATGTCTCAGGGTTGTACCAGACGCCATGCTGAGGGAGAACAGCTTGGACCTTAAGTATGCTGTCTCCTCGAACTCCGATCCATTCGCCTCATTTTTATTAAGCCAATAACCTTGTTATAGGCGAGTGTGACACTTTGAGGGTTATAGGCTACGAATCCAAATTCGTTGATTGCATTTACCTGGTATATTCGTACTTCGTATGGATCGCAGTTCCTCATCTTGTTAATGAACTTTTCAGAAACCACATAACTTTCGTTAATCGAAATGACTTTCGCTGACTCATAATGAAAAGCTCACTTGAAGAGATTAGAAAGCTTTTATAAACGTAAGGACTCCCGTGGCCTAGGGGAACAGATCTGCCTGAGACGCGCTGGTGTCAGGACGTGTTGACTACTCCGGTTTCTAGCGTTGTTGAGAGGCGTAGTGTAATCTACGTTCGCGTTCGGTCTGTGTGTGTGTGTGTGTGATTAGTCTTGGATTGTCTCCCATGTTAGTTTACCTCTTTTAGTTGTCACGATCTGTTGGCCATCTTTGCCTCCGAGCAGCGGCGAGCCCTGTGTATCGAAATCGAGGGCGAAGGCCGGAGCGGCTGAGAGAAGTTGGCTGGCGGAATAGCAGATTAACCGCTGGAGGGTCCAGTGAGAGTTAGCTCAGTGTGTTACCGTACTATATGCGAAGAGGGGCGGCGTAGTGGTGTTTGCAGCACACCGTTCGTTTGCTTCTGTCCTGGAATTCGACCTAGCACACTGGGCTGTGGATGTATGTAATGAGTGTAGCCGAGTTTGGTTCATAGGATTCCTTAATTGTGGACAATCTCCGATACTTGGTGTTGTTTGTACGACGGCTTCGATCAGCGCTAGCAGACGGTGCAGTTCGGACTGGTTACAGTGATTACGAACGCAGAAAGTGATGCACAGGACCCACCTGCATGAGGGAAACAATCACTGTGTGTGAAGTGGGCAAATCGTACATCGTCTACTGGCAAGGTTATATCCTGGCAAGAAATAAACTTGCTGGCTTCTGTGTCAAACTTACTTTAAATTATGGATCACAGACAAGGGCAGGAAGTGTTAAATGAGCCTTTGTAAGAAGGTAGCTTAAAACTTATTTTAATCATTGACATTAAGTAGTATGTGTTGTTAAATAACTGAATTAAATATTATCTCTGGGTTTGAGAGTTATGTAATGCTGCTCATGTTAATTATTGTATGAAACTGGTTCACAGGCATGCCTGTTTAAGTTATACCTGTACGCTGGGGGAGACTTGGTAAATATGATGTATATCAAAAGCCTGAGAGCATTATACGAATTGAGATTATAATACACTACTGGCCATTAAAATTGCTACACCACGAAGATGATGTTCTACAGACGCGAAATTTAACCGACAGCAAGAAGATGCTGTGATATGCAAATGATTATCTTTTCAGAGCATTCACACAAGGTTGGCGCCGGTGGCGACACCTACAACGTGATGACACGAGGAAGGTTTCCAACCAATTTCTCATACACAAACGGCAGTTGACCGGCGTTGCCTGGTGAAATGTTGTTGTGATGCCTCGACTAAGGAGGAGAAATACGTACCATCATATTTCTGACTTTGACAAAGGTCGGATTGTAGCCTATCGCGATTCCGGTTTATCGTATCGCGACATTACCGCCCCCGTTTGTCGAGATCCAATGACTGTTAGTAGAATGAGGAATCGGTGGGCTCAAAAGAGTAATACGGAACGCCGTGCTGTATCTCAACGGCCTCGTATCATTAGCAGTCGAGATGACAGGCATCTTATCTGCATGGCTGTAACGGATCGTGCAGCCACGTCTCGATCCCTGAGTCAACAAATAGGTACGTTTGCAAGACAACAACCATCTACACGAACAGTCCGACGACGTTTGCAGCAGCATGGACTATTAGATTGGACTATCAGCATGGACTACCAGGTGCGGTTACCCTAGACGCTGCATCACAGACAGGATTGCCTGCGATGGTGTACTCAACGAAGAACCTGGCTGCACGAATGGCAAAACGTCATTTTTTCGGATGAATCCAAGTTCTGTTTACAGCATCATGATGGTCGAATTCGTGTTTGGCGACATCGTGGTGAACGCACATTGGAAGCGTGTATTGTCATTGCCATACTGGCGTATCACCCGGCGTGATGGTATGGGGTGCCATTGGTTACACGTCTCGGTCACCTCTTGTTCGCATTGACGGCACTTTGAACAGTGGACGTTACATTTCAGATGTGTTACGACCCGTGGTTCTACCATTTATTCGATCCCTGCGAAACCCTACATTTCAGCAGGATAATGCACGACCGCATGTTGCAGGTCCTGTACGGGCCTTTCTGGATACAGAAAATGTTCGACTGCTGCCCTAGCCAGCACATTGTCCAGATCTCTCACTAATTGAAAAAGTCTGGTCAATGGTGGCCGATCAACTTGCTCGTCACAATACGCCAGTCACTACTCTTGACGAACTGTGGTATCGTGTTGAAGCTGCATGGGCAGCTGTACCTGTACACGCCATACAAGCTCTGTGTGAATCAATGCCCAGGCGTATCAAGGCCGTTATTACGGCCAGAGGTGGTTGTTCTGGAAACTGATTTCTCTGGATCTATGCACCCAAATTGCGTGAAAATGTAATCATAGGGACCGACCGATGTGGCCGTGCGGTTCTAGGCGCTTCAGTGTGGAACTGCGTGACCACTACGGTCGCAGGTTCGAAACCTGCCTCGGGCATGGATGTGTGTGATGTCCTTAGGTTAGTTAGGTTTAAGTAGTTCTAAGTTCTAGGGGACTAATGTCCACAGATGTTAAGTCCCATAGTGCTCAGAGCCATTTGAACCATTTTTTTGTAATCGCATGTCAGTTCTAGTATAATATATTTGTCCAATTAATACCGGTTTATCATCTGCATTTCTTCTTGGTGTAGCAATTTTAATGGCCAGTAGTGTATTATATGTTGACTAAATTCTAATATAACCTATTTTTCCACATGAACGGAAACTCCATTGCATATTATATTTTAGTGCCTGATCAGGGACGACCACATGTGTCTGGCTTTAACCTGTGAAGAAATGTTCGTGTCCAAAGAATGAATGCGGCTGCCATAATACACACTCCTTCAAGGTAAGTTATTTAGATGGTATAGAAGTATTTTTGCGACATGATGTTATGTAATTTTGATTTCCGACATGTAGTCATTTACGACAGTTAATAAACATTGAGGAGTCATATTGCAGTATATTTAGAGAGTTCTAGATTCCACTGCCATATCTGTCTAACAAAATTCGCCAATGGATTGTGGATGCAATAGGAATCACAAGTGACAAACTTCGTGTGGCTTGTTACGACGTATAACATTACAGATTTTCATAAAACTGCTGACTCCTTTGTTATAGTATCGTTTACTGATGAAGCACGGATATGGAATTGAATTTCATCAATGCGACGGAACTGTAAGCACCGTTTTTGTTTCCGGGGCGTATACTTGTGACAGTATTGTTCGTGTATTTTAATTCTTGCCTGAACTATAAAGGTACTATGCGCAAGATGTACTAACAGGTGTGGTAGAAATTGAAACACAGAAATAAACGCTGTTCCAGTCAAAGTAAGTTGCTTGTTTTTAGTGGCTAGAAATGCCGGTAGAAGTCGATATCCCGTGTCACCGGGCAAATAGTTTGGCACCCCAGTGCGCACGCACAAACGACTCGTTAAGATTTTACAAATGGAGCGGCGATCAAGGCACGTGGTCAACCACGTGTGCACTACCACTACATGAGCATGAGACAGTATTGATCAGTGAGACATTTATGTTACAAGCTGCCATTGTAAGTAAACATGTGTAAGTATAGCGGGATGTGACAGACTGGCGAAAATGGGCACTCGTATTTAGCAGTACTCCTGGCCATGCGCTGTGTGAAGTTCCTGGATTTGTAGGTGTTTCGCGACAGTCTGTTCAACGTGTGTGTAAGTGCTACTGTAACACACCAAGCACGAAAGATGAGGTCAGTATTGTAGTCGGAAGAACATCCTGACTAAGGGAGACCGGAGGCGCCTTCCATAACTTTAGAACCAAAATCGCTCTCAAACCTGACGTGAATTGTTGCCGGTAGTGAATGAAGGTCCATCTCAACCTGATAGCGAGAGAACATTGCGGAGGAAACTGCATGCTGTGAACATTTGAAGCCGATCACCTCACAAGATGTTGACACAGCCACACGTAGACGACAACAGTAAAGTTCGTCGGGCTAAGAGAATATGTGACTAGTTGTCTGAACGCTCCCTCACCCTATTACGCCTTGTCTGCAAAATCACCTGATATGGAGCCTATAGACAATCTATGGGGCATGTTGGAACAGCGGATAAAACTTCGACATCAGCAGCTCCGCAATTTGGGGGAATCGCGCGATGAAATCCTCACCGAGAGGCTTAAATTGGATGCGACGTACGTGCACAATCTTGTGGAGTCACTTCCTAACCGAATGCAGACGATTTTCATGTCCAGAGGCGGAATTACATGATATTAAACGATCCCTGTAATAATTTCTCTAGGTGTGACTAACAGTTTTTCCTGTGAGCTTATCATGGCTGCAGGACGCAAAGTGCAGGATTCACACTCGTCCCCATTTTTGCGTGTTATACATGTAATGAAAGCAGTCACTGTCGCGAAAACAGTCCTAAACTGGTTTTTGTTTATAAAAAGCTCTTTGTAGCAACAGAAGAAGCTGACCTCAGCGGTAACGTAATTGAAAATCAAGCATCTGACGAAGAAAATCAACCATGTCCTTCTGGAGCTGAGCAAAACTCTGACTTACTGCACGACAAAGATTTTCCTCTGCTGGCAAGCAAAAGCAACGTAGAACAGTCTGGGACTAAAATATTTGCCTCAGTGACAGCTTGTAGGAGACAACGTACGTGTCAAGGGGACATATCTGACGACGGCATTACCGAACCAGAACAATCGTCTAAAAGGACATTCAAAAACCTGCGTGTACCATAGTTTAGGTAATACAGTCGCCAATGACCTGATGTCACGGAATTTCAGTCTGCTACCGTATCAACCACATGGAGTCGTGCCGTTACATACCGCTTAAATTTCCAGCCGCCAGGTACCCAAGAAAATGAATCAAGCCACGCGAGTAAGGAAAACAAAACATGAAGGAAACTGTTAACAGTAGCCTATAAACTTCGAGCAAGCATTAAACCATCTACAATCTGAGCATGGGGGGCAGTGTATACAAACAAGAGGAACGTGAAAGTCATACTGTGACTACAGACCAGCTGAAGGAGGAGCCACCCGGAATGCACGCACGTGAAATAACGGATGACGAGCAAGAACAGGATGTGAATGTGATCCTCCCGTCATCTTGGTCTGTAGAGTGAGGTGGCATCAGCACATGTAATTGTACAATACACTTATACGTCGCCACTAAAAAGAAGGAAGAAAATACTCAAAACCAAATAAAGTCACGAAACCGAATATGCGAAGGACACATAAACGGAGTGGTCTGAGGACATAAAAATAATCACATAGAATGCGAAGGAACTGTAATGTCACGGTCATGCAAAGCTCTTGTTCCAGACATTGAATGAAACACTTGATAGTGGAAATACAGCAAGCAAAAGAAGACGATATATTGAAATAAGTTGTATGCTATGAGCAAGTATTTAGTGGGAGTAACGTAATATGGGTGTCTGTATTCAGTGTTGCGCTACTTCCCATACCATGTAATACGTTGCCTTTGTTTTCGATTTGTAAATTGTAATCATATTTTATTTATGTCATTTAGGAGAAATATGTGTAACCGTTTCAAATTAACTTATATTTTGCTCTCGACGTCGCTTAGCGGTACTTATTCACTACGGTATATTATGTCAACTTTGGAAAGATAAAAAATGCTCTTTCACTTTCAATGCTTTCTTTTCAATACAACAAAAAAGGTGAAAGTAAGAAATATATAAAAGTTAACAAAATGTATATTCGGGTAGTAACGGGTTAAAAGAATCACATGTGATTTAAACATAACTGCACTAATGCAATTCTTGAACGCGTCTCAAACAGACTTTAGCCTGTTACAAGAAGTGACACGAACGAACTTAAATGTAACGTTTCGCAGAAATGCATTCAACAACTCTACAGAGCGTCGAAGTTACAGGCACCAGCGCCTGTCACTAGGCCACACCTTCGGCGGTGAACGTGACATTGTACGCTGACGGCCCGTAGTCGGAACGTCTCGCAATGTTATTTGTTATTCAGTCATCGCGAGTGATTGCCGCGACCGCCAGTGGAGAAAATGGCTGTGGCTGTTGGGGACACAGGCCTTGGCTGCTTTCTCCGACCCAGCCCCCTCTAGCTGCGTGAGTGTATGTGTGACGGCTGTAAATGTCTAGTTCACAACGGCGTGGAAAGCCTAAGAAGTGAATTAAATTAGCCTTGCCATTGACAGCCTGCAACCTGGACTAACGTCTGGTTAACGGCATAGGTGTCCGCCCCCGGTAGCTGAGTGGTTTGGCTATTATCTCACGGCTGGTTCCATATTTAAAGTCTGTTACGAGACACTTACCTTTCCCCCACGGGATGGTGGCCTTGGGCTCGTCAGTGTCCGTATGCGAGCTGCGGCCTTGTATATGAGTACCATGAGAAGACAGTGGACCGACCGGGGCACATCTCTAAAACGCAGTTTTCTTGAGGTCCTCCTGCCTGCTTCCATCTCACCACCGGTGTCTGTCGGCCATATCATGCCTTATTTGTATGGATGGTTCCTTTCAAAGGGCACGGCCGACTTCCCTCTCCGTCCTTCCCTAATCCGATGAGACCGATGACCTCGCTGTCTGGTCTCCCTCCCCGAAACAACCAACCAACCTTATTTGTCTCATATTTCGACCTTTTTCGTCGACTACAGTTACATACATAACCAGTCTCACAGATACGTGCCCACACAGGACTAAGGATTTTTACAGCCTGGTACGGCGCCGTTTTCCGCGGAATGTGATGGAGACCAAACATCCCTCCATCCAGTGGCCCATAGTGTGGACTACTGTCCACCAGCCATTCCTCCCTACGAATATCCGGGCACTGTGGTATCACATAGTAAACAGGAAATTTGCCACGAAACAGCGACTACACAACATTGGCTTGTCAGATTCCCCTTTTTGTCTCCTTTGCCAGCAACTGGACACTGATGACCCCGTCTGACAAGCGCCTCTTCGCAAGATGTCTGGCGCTTCGTGCAGCAAATCATTGCCTGTTTCTCAGAGTGCCACCAGACACAATCGAACCTCGAATGTTTCTATCCCCGGAGGACAAACATATTTCCGCCGCCAAATGTCATGCTATTTCGTGGGTCAAAGGATGGGCGGTCAACTTATCTCTTCGACTTCTGGACCTATTTACGAACAGCCCATGCAGCTCTCGAAAACACGGCACTTTACCGAACATTACTTGCTAACTATCTTCAAGGGGTCCCCTCCCGTCTATGATCGATTCTACCTGTGACCTCCGCGGATGGGAGAGCGCGTCGTAGATAGCGCGGATTTTATTTGTTTTTTCTTTACCTTTTTCTTTTGTTTTTTATCCAGCATTTATATTTATATTCTTTTCTCTGTCGCCAATGCGTTCCATAATTTCATGATAATAGTGAATATTACAAAAACCTAATGCAAATAAATAAATAACAACAACGCCTTCCTCTTCTGTTGATTCCTGTCTCTCCATCGACGCGCAAGTCGCCGAAGTAGCGTCAAATCGAAAGACTAGCACCCGGCGAACGGTCAACCCGACGGGAGGCCCTAGTCACACGGCATTTACATTTTAATTCCATAGGTTGTAACATTCCACCATTTCAACTTGATTAGGACCCGTACTGGGGGCCTCATCTTAGGAATAGTAGAACAACTGGGTAATAATATGTTTATTGTAAAAATACCTCTCAGAGAAACATTTGCAAAGTGGACAAGTATAGACACAGAACATTTATTCATTAAACTAAATTTGAGTTTGATAAACCGTCTATTACGTGACTCGAAATCGTGTCCCGGTTATACAATGGAAACACTAAGTTGTTGATATTGACCAACATCAAAATTCTGTGAGCCTTCACCCTGACTGGCACTAATAGTAAAAGGCTCTGAGATGAGAGAAATGAAAGACATTTACTGTTGCGGATTCCCTTTGCAGAGCCTTGGTGCGTGTATCACCGAATTCAGTGCTGTGAAGAGTAATTCAGGATCCGTGGTCTCCTCACCGCTGCCGGCTGTTGTACAGATGAAGCGCGTTGCGTAGCTGAAAATTCTGGCTTCACAGAGGACGTGAATAGCGACCGCAGACCCCTACGATCGAAGCTACTTCTGTACAATGCCGGACACTAATCAAAGACTCCTACCCGCTCATAAACCAGGAAGAGATTTGACTCTAGTGTGCGGTCGTAAAGAAGCACTCCGTAATGCCTCAATTTCTACAAAGGAACACTGGCTCGTATCTTTGTTCACAGAGAGAGGAATGATGCCGTTTCTAGTGCCGAAATCAGCACTTTCGAATATAAATCTGGGACTGTTCAATGTCTCAATGCGCACTGCGCACGCGCGAAATGCAGCTGACACCAGCCACAGAGTCTCCGTAACCGCTATCTAGCCAAGCAGTGCCCTACTGGCAACCTCCAGAGAGTATCCTCGCCGTGAAGAGGCCGGTTTAGAGCCACGTCGCCTCGGTAGCGGGAAATCTCCCTGCAGCCAATCACAGCCACCGTAACAAACGAAATAACTGCCAATTTACGAGCCATAAAACTGTCAGCCAGCCGCCTTCAGATTGTAATCAGTTCCGTAGATACTTCTGGAAAAGACTGTGACTCTCCTTCTCTAAATCCTCGCACGAACGAAAAAGTGGCTGACATCGAAATAAGTGTCCAAGGAATAGAAAAGCAACTGAAATCACTCAACAGAGGAAAGTCCACTGGACCTGACGGGATACCAGTTCGATTCTACACAGAGTACGCGAAAGAGCTTGCCCCCTTTCTAACAGCCGTGTACCGCAAGTTTCTAGAGGAACGAAAGGTTCCAGATGATTGGAAAAGGGCACAGGTAGTTCCAGTTTTCAAGAGGGGTCGTCGAGAAGATGCGCAAAACTATAGGCCTATATCTCTGAGATCGATCTGTTGTAGAGTTTTAGAACATGTTTTTTGCTCGCGTATCATGTAGTTTCTGGAAACCCAGAATCTACTCTGATGGAGTCAACATGGATTCCGGAAACAGCGATCATGTGAGACTCAACTCGCTTTATTTGTTCATGAGACGCAGAAAATATTAGATACAGGATCCCAGGTAGTTGCCATTTTCCTTGACTTCCGGAAGGCGTTAGATACAGTTCCGCACTGTCGCCTGATAAACAAAGTAAGAGCCTACGGAATATCAGACCAGTTGTGTGGCTGGATATAGGAGTTTTTAGCAAATACAACACAGCATGTTGTTCTTAATTGAGAGACGTCTACAGACGTTAAAGTGACCACTGGCGTGCCACAGGGGAGTGTTATGGAACCATTGCTTTCCACAATATATAAAAATGACCTAGTAGATAGTGTCGGAAGTTCCATGCGGCTTTTCGCGGATGATGCTGTAGTATACAGAGAAGTTACAGCATTAGAAAATTGCAGCGAAATGCAGGAAGATCTGCAGCGGATAGGCACTTGGAGCAGGGAGTGGCAACTGACCCTTAACATAGACAAATGTAATGTATTGCGAATACATAGAAACAAGGATCCTTTATTGTATGATTATATGATAGCGGAACAAACACTGGTAGTAGTTACTTCTGTAAAATATCTGGGAGTATGCGCACGGAAAGATTTGAAGTGGAATGATCATATAAAATTAATTGTTGGCAAGGCGGGTGCCAAGTTGAGATTCATTGGGAGAGAGTGCTTAGAAAATGAAGTCCATCAACATAGGAGGTGGCTTACAAAACACTCGTTCGACCTATACTTGAGTATTGCTCACCAGTGGGGGATCCGTACCAGGTCGGGTTGACAGAGGAGATAGAGAAGATCAAAAGAAGAGCGGCGCGTTTCGTCACAGGGTTATTTGGTAAGCGTGATAGCGTTACGGAGATGTTTAGCAAACTCAAGTGGCAGACTCTGCAAGAGAGGCGCTCTGCATCGCGGTGTAGATTGCTGTCCAGGTTTCGAGAGGGTGCGTTTCTGGATGAGATATCGAATATATTGCTTCCCCCTACTTATACCTCCCTAGGAGATCACGAATGTAAAATTAGAGAGTGCCGAGCGCGCACGGAGGCTTTCCGGCAATCGTTCTTCCCGCGAACCATACGCGACTGGAACAGGAAAGGGAGGTAATGACAGTGGCACGTAAAGTGCCCTCCGCCACACACCGTTGGGTGGCTTGCGGAGAATAAATGTAGATGTAGAAGTAGTTGTAGATACATTGCTGTGTTTTTTGTTGGCAATACGCCTTGGCGTGAGCACTTCTGCGACCGTCAGCACGCATCTGTGGCATGAATTCCAAGTGCAATCCTCACGCTCAAAATGGTTGGTCGTGGCGCTTGTAAGACGCTATCTCAAAGATCTTACGCTTTCAGCAACGTCTTGTCCCCACCTCCTTAGCGATCACAGGCCCGTCGCGTGAAGTCTCTTTCCACTGGCCTCACGGTAGAGCTGGGGCTGTAGGCAGTAAACGCTCAGCGTTCTCTTTCCAGAGCTATGAAACTGTCCTTGTACCATGTCGATCGCGAGGACTGCAAAAGCCCACGTTCACCCCTCCGTCAGAGTCAACGTGGAATTTCACACAAAGCATGCAGCTCGACAGAAGTGTTAGTATGAGGCTAATCAGTATCTACTATTAAATGATTAATAATTCGATAACCTACCTAAAAAATTCGATCACACACTAAGTAAATGAAATAAAAATGTCAAAACTATGGGTGCATGGTGGTCCTGGACCTTTCCAAAGTTACCGTTTTTGTTTGAGTACCATGTGTGTGTGTGTGTAAGTGATCCCCCATGACTGACTGGCGCCACCGCCCCAAGTTTCTGTTCTCATAATTATGTGAATACACTATTTTCCACAACTGCAGGTTTCATTTCAGTGTATCAATCGCACAGTACTTGTACGTTAGTAGCGCCTCCTCTTGTTCGCAGTTGGTGGTACATGAAGATGAAGCTCCTAAACAGGCCGTGGGATGAATTAAGAAAATACTGACATCTGGTGTGGATTGTTATCCTATAAATATGTTGCTCAGTTGCCGATATTCACTTGATAAAATATCTTACTATCGTACTTTATACTCAAGACAGGTTGGCTTACATTCCGCGTGAAACGAAATCCAGTGAGATTCTAGAAAGCTTGGAAGGATAAATGGTGTAATGTGTACAATTGGGATATTCGTATGGTAACCACAGTATACCAGTATAATTGATAATTAATTGAAGCCCTCTGCCGCCGACAGGACTTGTTGATATACCTCGATGAGGACAGGTGAAAATTTGTGCCCCGAGCGGGACTCGAACCCGGGATCTCCAGCTTACATGGCAGACGCTCTATCCATCTGAGCCACCGAGGACACAAATGAATAGCGCGACTGCCGGGACTTATCCCTTGCACGCCTCCCGTGAGACCCACATTCCCAACTGTCCACAATGTAAGCGGGAGATCCCGGGTACGAGTCCCGGACGGGGTACATTTTTTCAGCTGTCCCCATCGAGGTATATCAACAACACCTGCCGGCAGCTGAGGGTTTCAATTAATTATCATTTATTCTAGAGAAGCTGCACGGTCATCAGTGGTATCTGTTCTTTCGAGAACAGTTACTATCTTCATATACCAATGTAAGGTAGTGAAACAGGTTCTAAAAATTATTTACCGCTATTTGGGCATGTTTAGAATGTAATGTGTTTCAGAACAATTACATGTCTCTACAAATGTAGTTCAGTCAATTGAGCTCAATAATAAGGTGAAAAATCGCTATGGTCACAATTTTAACAATTTGCATTTAATCAATTTCACAACGAGTTTGTAACAAAAGTTCCTCACTAGTTATTTTATTCGACACAGTTGATCTCATCATTTGCTGTAATATGTCAGGTGAATGACATCAAGATGCAAAATAAATAATATTATTAATATTCAGAAGGTACGACTGGGTTCCTGTTTTGAAAAAACTATCATATTCCACATCATAACATATCACACAATTAAGCAGGTAGCTAACAGCGATCTACACCATCATGCAACACGAAACATATTTATTGCATTCACTTAGTCAATATTTTCACAACATTCTGGTTAAAACGAGACACGAAAACGATTCGATCTGTTAGCTGATACAATCACACTCTCTTATAGCAAATTAACTAATGAGGAAACTCACTTTCTTAAGTTGTTCCAAATTCAGGTCGTCATTGAACGGCGTTAGGTTTCTCCATGATGTACGTAGCACTTTAAATGCAACAGTAACATAGAAAACAACAGTAACGAACTTTAGTGCTGAAATAAATGTTTATCGGATGTAGGTTCGCTAAAGTGTTTGAGTAACAACAGTACAAAAACAGGTAAGCACTTTATAATTGGCACAATACAGTTTACAGCAAACACCAATGGCAACTAGTTTTATTTTTAAGGTTTCTTCTTCTCCATTACAGTAGATACACCAGCGGTAGCCTTCTGTCAGTCATTGCGGTAATTGCTGGCATTTTCCAGAGACTGTGTCTAACTAAAGTTGATGAAATGATTACACTGATTAGTGCCAGTTCACTCATACTAATACATTTCGTCTCTCCCCTATCAGCAGTTTTCTTTATGGTGCCCAACATATATTCATATCCAGTAATACCAGAAGTGATACGCTGCCGTCACTGAACGTGAGTATTGTATGTTCCTTGTTGGTATTACGTTTTTTGAATACACATTTCTGTGACAAGTAATCATTGAAATGAGCTTGTATCACTAATATTTTTAAATATCTTAGTGCATACTTTCTATACCTTCTCTTTACGTACAGAACGCGTTTTCTATGTGTTCACCTATCATAATTTAATGCGTAATATAAGACTTCGGTAATGCTCACATACTGTATCTCTGTAATAATGCTAGTGATTTCGTCTACTGTTATAAATTTATTCACTATATCCTTTACTAAATGTCGTACAGTACGTATTTTTCACTGTTGTTTATTAAAATGACTGATTCCTTTTGTTGTAAGGAATTACGTCTCCCAATACCTATATTGGTAAAGGCGACTTTTATTAGCAAATATTTGTTAAGGAAGATTACTTGTTTCAAGTCAGAATAACTGTGCTTCTTCTGTGTATTTAGCTGCAAACGGAACGGGTTTCCTCATGTATAGCTACAGCGCTTCACACCACCGTTTACTGGCAACAACATGTGGTCCACGGCCTCCTTCAGCCAGCGTGGGAGCTGAAGTCTTACTCCCGACTGTGTACTTTTAGGAAGTATCGCTTTACTAGCTCAGTGCTACATTACATTCGCAGTCGCGATACAAAATTGTATAAATGGAAAATAAGGAAATTAAATGTAGTTTGAACAGAAGGGGTACCTCACAACGTCTGTACCAAATATGTTCAGTTAACGGTTGGTGCCTCTGATCTAGCACCCATCTGAGTCTTCACACATCTATGATGTACCTCTGATATAGAACCCACCTGAGTCGACACACATCGGTGTTCGTTCCTTCCACTGCTCGAAACACTGATGCATGCAATTCTCGAGGCTTCCATGGAGCCCCGTCGTTTGTCCCCCGCCACAGAGTAAATCGATTTTGATTATACTCTAGAGCTGCGTGAGGACTCTTTTCTAGGTCGTGCACTAATACACCACGACAAATAGGTCCTTCATAATGCGTCCTGCCTGATTCTCTGTTAACGTGATATTAACTCGCAACGATACTTGCAAACAGAATATCTTCAACACGTTATACCTTTAGCGTAATGTCATCAGTATGTATCCGCCAGTGTCTTTTGGTTGCACATTTATTCACATGTACACTCAGTTCTTAGCTATGTAAGTCTTCTATGGAGTGCAAATGTACGAAATACGAACGTAGTTCACAAGCTACAGAAAAGCACCATAAGAAAGGTAATCAAAAATTGTAATCATTGCGACAAGAGGAGATACATTCGAGAAGCTACATAACATGTGATTCATGCCGCTTTTAATTAGTTTAGGATAATCAGATAATAGTGAGACTGCTTTACAGTTTTCTATGTCTTGAGTTCATCCTTTTCATGAAGTGGCTTTATTTCTTTAGTTATTGATAAACAGAAACTAGATATTTGCCGAGAATCTGTTCTGACTGAAGTTTAAAGATTTTATTTGGGTACCGTCAGGAACACAGGACGTTTTATTTTTTCTTAACTAATAGAGTTGCTCACTTCTGATTTAGTCATTATAAATGTGTGGTATTTTCACTTTGAGGGAGAACACCTCGCTGTGTGGATTACATTGAGTTGTAACAAAATTTTTTGTCGTATTTGTATTATGTTCATTAAATATTTATTAAAGCCTCTACTGTATCTTCAACTGTTCCCTTCACCATTTGTATAATGACTTTACTGTTCCATACTTCATTTTTACCCACATTATTTTTAACAACTTTCCCTGTTGGTCTCATTCTGTTAATTCGTTGTTTCACACTTGAGAGATTTGCTTTTTTGTTGCTGTTATTACTTTCCTACATTTTGTCCTACAACTTTTTTCATGTGATTGCAAAGTTGAAATTTGTTAATGTGCTATCCAAGAATTTCTAGAGATTTTAATGTGCCCTGTGTTATCCATGCATCTGTATTATCTGTGCATCTGCGTATACTGCGAATTTTAATTTCCTTTCCTCGGCCCTAAAATTCACAAAAGTATGTTTAAGTACAGAAAAATGACACAAATGTTTTCTTGGTATTCTGTAGGACATTTCCCATGTGGATTATTGTGGTATGCAGTTGAAAATTCTATTATTATGTGTAGTTTCCCTACGACACTTATTTTGATATAGCTCACATTTATCAGTTATCAGTATGCACGTTTTTAGGACATATTTACATACCATGTAATCTGAAACGCCACTCCTGTCATGTCAGTGCCGTAATCATACACCATTTGCCAATAAATGTACGATCAGTCGTTGTTTCACTAATCTAGCAGTATCTGGAACACTCTAGTATTGCTGCTAATAGGTCGTAAGATATTGATAGCTTCACGAATTGATCCCTTTTGCAACTGAAGTTCGAAAGCTCGGAAACTTACATTGAATTCACCTAGCACAATTATGGATTTTGACTACATTTGCGGTTCAATGGAGTTCCAGAATTTATAAAAACAAAAATAATTTTTTGGTGATCTGTCTATGCGTGTATTAGTAGCTCCCCTATCCATAATAAACTCACAGTCTTTTCGATGTATTTTACCTGTTTTTATTTTATTTCATTTGACTCGGCCATTCTAATATATAGACGTACTTCATCACAACTACAGACTTGTTCACAGAAGTGGCTTATCACTTTACCTTAGTAATTTCTTGGTGGTGTTTGACACTAGACTCTCCTGCAGTTTGTGTGACAGCGTAGCTCTTCCATTACATGCTGGTTACTTGAGTGTTGTTTCTTTCACTGTTATCATCTTGTCGGTTCCTTTGATGATGTTGTTTATGCTGTAGGTGATTCCCTCTGTTGATAGCCTAAAATCCCTTCTGGTGTTGGGGATAAGGCTTCCAGAAAGCTTGAAGTGAGCAAGTGGATATCGTGTTCATCACACGATACTTTTTATCATTATTCATGTCATTTGACTGTGTTTTAATGCTTAACATATCACAGGTAGACAAAAGTGGGTGGGAATATATTCGGCTTAGCAGAGCTTCCGCCCTTGATCTTACAAGTACGGTGACGTTTCACTGATACGAGAAATTACAGTTTGTGCTTAAAAATTCGCGAAGAGCATTGGTTATATCTTCGAATTTATCAGTCTTCCAACTCATCACATTTGATTCTAGGGAAAATTGTAAGTAGCCATTCAAACGTGAATTTCTGAAACTGTGAACAAATATGACTGTAAAAGTGCCTTACGTGACACTCACAGCTACAACGAGACCACAGTGCAGAAGGATGTTTCACACCGTGACGAAAACGTCCTCGCAGCTGATGCCTCCCCTTCTCTGTTCATGAAATGCAAAGTACTTATAATTTATAAAGATCCTTTGCGGCTGAGGAGGCAGACGCTGTAATGCAAACATACCTGATGCTGCAGTATACTGTAGGGCGACTCTTTTAAGTTATTTTATAAATTCGTGTTTATAATTTCTCTTGCACTCTTCCCCCCTTACCCCCCCCCCCTCTCAACTGTTTTCTTTTCAAGATGTGGGTGAATATGAGCTTACTAGCATATGTGATTGGATAAATGCAGGTGCAGTGACGTGGAAAATTACAGTACAATCACATGCTGAATGCTAGCATGGAAGCGATGGCTCCATATATCGAAAATTCAGCCGTCAACAGTAGGTCTGTACGCAATTCTCGAAAACACTACAGAAGAAAGCTACTGAAACATCTATTTAACGATAACAACCAAAAGGCTATTACCATTCATGGTATACATATTTCTTGCTGTGATTCAAATGGTTGCACTATGCAACTTCCTCAGTAGCGTGAGAACTAGGAAATATCAGTCAAAAGCTCCCTATGAAACTCTCACTCTTCCTCTTCAATTCACGTTTACTAGATTGGCGTTATACACTGTGTTCTTAATATTAGTACTCTAGTATTAATAACTACATTTAATCAGACAGTGTTGTATGACATACAATTAGTTTTAAGCGCAAAAGAGATTTTATGTGAATTTTTGTTTGTTTCAGATGTAAGGGTCTAGACCATCCATTTTTATTTGCCTGTTGAGCACAGACTTCACACAAGTCATTTTTCTTCGAACATAACCAAAGCGAGTGGAGAGAGGAGGGTGGGGGGAGGAGAGAGGGGCGAAAACACCAAGAGAATGTCCAACGTTAAAGTTAAGTGCTAGCATTATGTACACAATTGTCTCATCTTTGTGACCAATGGTGTTGTATACATACCGATTTATCAGCAACAAAGACACAAACGTTTCGTATGGGGGAAAAAATCTTTTAGTGACTGATTTACAGTTGTAGAAGGGAGTGCCATGAACCACATACTAAAAATCGCACTGTTGGGGTGTGAGGGTGGGAGAGGTGGGGGTTGGTAATGGTAACCATTTTTTGTTTTCCCTGAATATCTCGAAAATAGCGTCTTCTAGCGAAAACTTTTCCTGGTACATTTTTGGAAATGATATTTTAATGGTATAAAATTCATGTTCATTCATAAATGATATTGGTTAAGAACCAATATGAAATGTGTGTACCAGATCAAAGTGCAACACAACCGTATAATGGGAGAAATTGTGCTCTGCAGGTGTAATACGATGGAAAGGTCAGGGTGGAAGCTACAAATGTGAGAGCAGACAGATCGTCGGTTGTGGTCATGCAAATCCGTCCTTCATAGGTTTGAAAAATGAAGAGTGAGAAAGCAATTCACCCTTTTCACACTACCCCAGGAAAAGCAACTACTGGGTAGTTCACAGGGTCTTACAAGCCATTCAACAGCTACCATCATCAGTCAGTGTCGTTGTTGTGTACAAACATTCCCGGGAGATAAGCGTTTGTTTTTTACAAAGTGTGTTAGCGCTACATTGAACATCGATATGAACGCCGGCCGGAGTGGCCGAGCGGTTCTAGGCGCTACAGTCTGGAACCGCGTGACCGCTACGGTCGCAGGTTCGAATCCTGCCTCGGACACAGATGTGTGTGATGTCCTTAGGTTAGTTTGGTTTAAGTAGTTCTAAGTTCTAGGGGACTGATGACCACAGATGTTAAGTCCCATAGTGCTCAGAGCCATTTGAACCATTTGCAAACAAATATTCACTTAATAAAGTAATTTAATTTAGTTTTATATCACATTAGAAAATATTTTCACTAGAAACCCAGGTCTCTTTATTTATTCAAGATAAACATGAAAATGTAACTCTTAATCGTCTCGATCCTGTTATCACACACTCAATTCAGGATTTTTAATGTGTCATTACAGTCCCTTACCACTGAACAAAGAATTGCAACTACACTTTGGAATACAGTACTGCAATGATTAAGCTTGACATGGGCTCTACAAATTCTTGGTTGGTTTTTGGTGGTATGCAGCACCAGATGTATATGCACAGGTCACATGATTCCTATCAGTTGTGGGCCAGTAGTTTTAGGAGCTTTAGGGCATAGAGCTGGCATCCACTAATGTCCCAGGTCTCTGGGGACCTCATTTAGAATGGAAAACTATATACCTCAACTTAATACTCAAACATTTGAATTATACAGCAGAGCCAGATTCAGCACAGCGAGGCAAAAAGTGGTTGCATATGCTCTTAAGTTATGTTTATGTAAGTCTAATTGGCGACCATATGTCTCAAAATTTCCACCTCCTCCTTCCCTATTCCCCACTTCTCTAGTCCATTTGTGCCCGCCTCCGGTAGCTGCACGGACACGGTATCTCAGCGTGTTCGGTCAGAGAGCTGGGTGGCCTCTGTAATAAGAAACTGAGTGGAAGGATCAACAAACAAACTTTAACGGATGTCATGTGACGTCAGCAACGACCAAACACAACGATCAACAACGAACAAAACGAAGAAAAAAAAGTGGTCAGCGCGACAGAATGGCAAATATAAGGGTCCGGGCTCGATTCCCGGCTGGGTCGGAGATTTTGTCCGCTCAGAGACTGGGTGTTGTGTTGTCCTAATCATCATCATTTCATCCCCATCGACGCGCAAGTCACCGAAGTGGCGTCAAATCGAAAGACTTGCACCAGGCGGGTGGTCTCCCCGACGGTAGGCCCTCGTCACACGACATTTTATTTTTGTCCATTTGCATGGGATACATTAATAAGATGTTTCCCCCATTACTCCAAAAGAGTCGCGACTTACCCAAACCCTCTTCATGGCTTGGTCATTTATGCCCCGTGTGTTGGTCAACCAGTACAAAAAGTCAGCATCTCTTCCCTATACCAACTGAGTGATGTTAAATGTCATGGTGGGCGCACCAATGTTATTTGGTGCATAATTCGCAAATTTTTCGTGTAACCAATAGCTAGAACGTTTTCATTGCCTCTGCAACGTCTGAAACTTACATGGCTATTTAGAATTTCTGGCAATTTGTTGCACTTCTAGCCATTTCCTTCAAGTATTCAAAACACCCAATTTGAACCTCATCATACAAATACACACACAGATTATTGTAAATATGAGATTTTTAATGTTTAACGCTAACCGCAGTGCATTGTTTAAGCAGATACACTTCTACACTGATATACCATGGTTTCGTATTCAACTGTTATCACAGCGCATTATTGAAACAAGTACACTCTTACACTGATGTGCCATAGTTTCGTTTTTAACAGTCACCATAGCGCTTTACTCAAACAATAGATTATTCAGACCGCTGTCGTAAAAGATAGTTAACAATTACTGGCGTTTTATAACATTTTAGCGATGTTTTTGCGTATGTTATCATTATCTGTATGCTCTAAAACCTCGCATCACAGAAAAATCTACTTGTAAACTGTCGTATCGGTCGCCGCACAGCAGCCGTCAACTCGGCGCGGCGTGCTACAACACGCGCGGCACATAACGAATACCGCTGGCGCCGCACAAGATGTCAACAACTGGCCCAAGTGAACGCGTCGTCGCGGAGTTAGCGGCAGCCTACACACCACTATCGATACGGATTACCCTGGCGGCGCTGCCCTTGCCACCAGAGTGAGTAACCGTGTAAGGGCGCCATCTACTAACACTCTGATTGGCCGGACCTGCGAATTTAAGCGAGCTCCCTGAGCCCGTTTAACCAGTTCAATCTTCGCCGATGACTGTGTTACTTCCCGGCTGCTGGATTCACGACGACCGAGCGGTACTGTGGCTTCCCTGGCTGGAAACTTGCGACGCGTCGGTATCGACTGGTTGGCAGTGGTTTGGAATTGTATTCTCTACTAGTGACTCTGATTTCTCCTTGGCGCTACAGCCAGCGAAGTGTTGGGTAGTCGAACTTAAGTTTTGTTTGAGTGACAGAAGGTCAAATAAATTTGGTTATCACGGAATATTTGTTGTGTTATAGTGCGGACATAACACAACAGAAATGTGCTTTGCACGCGTGGGTTCGTATCCCATCCTCGTCGCCATTTCTGTTGTGTTGCGTCCTCACTATAACACAACAAATATTCCGTGATAACCAAATGTATTTGACCTTCTGTCACTCAAAACAAAAGTTCGATTACACAACACTTCGCTGGCTGTAGCGCCAAGGAGAAATCAGTCACTAGTAGAGAATACAATTCCAAACCACTGCCAACCAGTCGATACCGACGCATCGCAAGTTTCCAGCCAGGGAAGCCACAGTACCATTCGGTCGTCGTGAATCCAGCAGCCGGGTAGTAACACAGTCATCGGCGAAGATTGAACTGGTTAAACGGGCTCAGGGAGCTCGCTTAAATCCGCAGGTCCGGCCAATCAGAGTGTTGGTAGATGGCGCCCTTATACGGTTGCTCACTCTGGTGGCAAGGGCAGCGCCGCCAGGGTAATCCGTATCGATAGTGGTGTGTAGGCTGCCGCTAACCCCGCGACGACGCTTTCACTGGCGCCAGTTGTTGACATCGTGTGCGGCGCCAGCGGTACTCGCTGGGTGCCGCGCGTGTTGCAGCACGCCGCGCCGAGTTGACGGCTGCTGTGCGGCGGCCGATACGACATAAACCATATAGCTGGCCGTTGTGGCAGAGCGGTTCTAGGCGCTTCAGTCCGGAACCGCGTGACCGCTACTGTCGCAGGTTCGAATCCTGCCTCGGGCATGGATGTGTGTGACGTCTTTAGGTTAGTTAGGTTTAAGTAGTTTTAAGTTCATGGGGATTGATGACTCAGATGTTAAGTCCCTTATTGCTCAGAGACATTTGAACTTTTTTTTTTTGTAAACCATATCGCTCACTGGTTGTCCACTGCTGTGTCTAGTACTAGGAATGCAATGGAAGAGCTATGAATTACGAGAAATGTCAGATCGAGTGTCGGATGTCATCGTCTCCACGATTGTGGCGCCTCTCCCAGTAGCTGATAGCGTCAATGCTGCTGCTGCAGCTGTTTTCTAGATAGCTGTCCATTCACATCCAAGGTGGATTTGCCACATTGGCCAATTCCCACTAACTTGCTAGCAGTGAATGCACCTGAAACAACAAAATAAAGGCCTTTCTCAATATGTGGCAGCAGCATGCTTCAATGGGTCTATAGACATTAGTCATTTTTCAGCAGTATGGTACTTACCTCTCCAAAAAGCACTATGCAAGGATGAAGACATGCACAGCAAACAGCTGCTGCAGGTTATAACAATCTTTTAATTGTTATGTTTCCAGGAATGAGACATTAATATTGGCAGTCCATCACCATAACCTCCATGCTATCCCTAGGAAGGTTCCTCTAAGCACACTATGGCCAGAACTTTATAAAAAGGACATTACATTCGTGCAATAATCATATTCATGAATTTGCTTCCTCATTAAAAGCTTTTATCTTAGTGATTACTTCGTACACTCTGCTCGGAATTTCGGTAGATATTTTAAGTTTCGACTTTTCAATTTGTTGCTGTAATCAGCACAAGTAAATATTGCCCACTGCACCTTTAACGCCATGCCAATTTGCAATATACAACGTTAATTTGCTTTCCACTATGAACAAAGTGATATTAAAACAGAAACATTATCTGGTCCATCAATTGAGTGATCCCAAATTAGTTTTGTGTGGTATTCATTTAATAAATATGTATTAACAAGGACATTATATCTTAGAAAATAATTTGTATTCCAGCATAATCGATTTCACACACTAAATTTTGTGGCGTATATTAAAGAATTAGCCTGAGTGTTTTTTTGATTCTATATGCTACTCCCAAGAGAATGATACATTCCACACAGGCTACAGTACTTACAGGGACATCACAATGTGAAGAGTGGCAGCACTACAGGGATCTCAATATCGGCCACCACGTAAGCTCAGATACTATCACTCTACACCACTAATCTACCCCTGTCAACTAAGTACCAAATGAAATGGGATGTGTAACATAGCTTTCTGTCATGCCATTAACAGCATACCCTCCCATCAGTCGTGCGACATGTAGGAACTCACGTTACTTTTAATTATGCAATGCTTAGTATAGTATCCACATTATATCAGATTTCAACTAGGGTAAGGTATACCTCATCCGCATGGACACTGAACAAATGTGGACGTGTCTCCCATCGCTTGCATGATAGTGCACTTTGTGATCTGCATTATTAAACCTTCTAGTGTGTATTAATACTGGCTATGTCTCCAGATCAAAACACGGGCCATATTTTAAAAACAAAACCACGACTGAGAAGGCTGCAACATATACATAGGATTTGTGACAGTTGACATTGTTCACACACGTTGATCCGAGACGTGATTTGACATCCACATATGCAGTACCCTGGGCTTGTTTCTCATCTCTCTGTTACAAATTCTATGCTACACAAACTGTAATATACTCGGCGATTCCGATCATGATGCAGTAGTACCATTCCATTATTGAACCCATATCCTCTGTTTAAACACAGCCACCATACAGAGAGTAACATTGGTGTCATTCTTGTCCTTCCCACGTGGGCAATACGCATGCTTCTGGTGGTAGATATAGCTCCAATACAGATCCATCGCACAGTTGCTATATTCCATAAACACGTGGAATAGAAGGATTACTTACATAACTTTGGTGCAACTGATAACACACAGCCATGTCAAAATTCTTATAACATGTAATTTTCAGGAAATAAGAGCTACACAGATGTATATATTATAACATTCTCACCAGATAGACGGGAAAAATAAAAATAAATCCGTCGAATAAGTATTTTGTAACCTACCTTCTGCATGGATGGAATACAGTTCGTTAAAGTTACTCCAAATGAAAATAATCCTGACATATTCTACTTTACGCCGCTACATATGCTTAACCCTAGGTGTTGTATTTGTCTTTACTCCCTCTGCCAACAGTGATATCATACAGCAGAAGACACCTTTTCTTGTGTGTATGTCCCGTATGTTATATTTATTTGCACTTAGTCTCTGTAGCAGTTATCGACCCTCTGAAATTCAGCTCTGACTTCTGGCATACCTGTCTTCTTATAGACAGCTGCATTGTCCATGAACAGCCTACAACTGCATCTAAACACATACTCCATAAGCCGCTGTATCGTGCCTGGCTGAGGGTACATCATAACCTTCTCAACCTCCACTCCCACTAAAATCCTTAACCCTATGGGCTATCAGTACATAGCAGTTCCTGCAATCCTCTCAAGCACACTTTTCAGTGAGAACCAGGGTTCTGCATTCGTCCCTTCTCGAATAAATTTAATGGCATTTATATAGTCATGTACCCTTGATTAGGAAGAATTTTCACTGAACATGTACTGTGTGAAGAATGTGATTCAGTACTACACAGTAAAGAGCTAGCAAACACAATGTGTACAGTGCAGAAGTAAACAGGCGACCGTCAAATTAATCGACCACCCTCTTTGGGAATCGCCTTTAGATCAGGTCAAGAATGCGCTTCTGTGCAGGAGACAAGCTATTTTGCAAGTGCTCTATGTTTGAAGTTATTTATAGATCTGATGATTTCGAAACTGTAAGAATGACTTGCATAGTTCTACATACTAGGAAGGTCTTAAGTCAGTAAACAGATAGCTCAATACCCAATAAACTCGTACTTTTTCAGTAGTATGGAAGTGTATCAGTTACCTTTATAGGTCAAACAATTTTGCATCAACCTGGACGACGTTATTTATTGCCATCTGGTTACTCGAATGAAAATAGTATGCTGAGTTTCAGAAGATCTGTGTTGAATAGTCATATTGATTCTAGTTCCCCAAGAAAGTCATAATACGTGAGCGTGAGATGTGTTTCAGAATTTGGCAATAATATGACACCAGCCATATGACTCATAATGACATATATATGTCAGACGATCTCTCTTGAAAACCAGAATCATCTGTGTCATTTTCCAATCGTTTGGTACCTGTCATTGTTCCTGTGACATAAACTGTTCCCAATCCTATGTTCCTACGGCTGGACCAGCCTTTTCCCTTGTTGATGGCTTTTAGATGATTTTCTACTTTGTGATCATTTTTATCATTAACTACCATTAATTTGTTCGTTCCACTTGGATTGTTACTCGCTAGTGCACTAAAACCGGTAACACATGATATAGTACAGTTTCGCACATATTAATGATACCTGGTTATTTAAAAACCACACTTATTAGTGGTAGATTAGTGAAATGTTTGTCGTGGAAGACAATGTTAAGAAGAACTCTTAATGCACGAAACTACAAACTTTTCGCAGTTAATGCGATTCTTGGTATACCATAGTCACCTCAGTGTTATAAAAATTAATTAAAAATATCGTATTGAGCAAGAGAGCCCCATTGTCTATCATGAGAAACATAAATGAGAGTAACGAGGATCCAGATCAGTTCTAGCTTTCTACATCAATCTGCTTTCTTTTCAGATGAAGCCAGTAACGGAAGTAACCGAGCAGCTCCTGTTGGCTGGGGAACCGTTCTACTTCGCATGCAAGTTATTTGGCCTCATGCCGTTTACTGTTGACGCCCATACAGCAACCCTGAAGAAGTCGCAGTCGGATATTATCTACGCTAACCTTGCCAGTTCACTGCAGTTTTTTTTGTGCCTGTGGTTCATCATATTTTGCGTCAAACATAAGTTCGACGTCTTCTACAGTAGAAGTTCTTATAATAATAGTAGTTCTTCAGTACTCGTTCTTGTCCTTTAGTGTCGTTATTGCTGACAGATTCTGGAACACAAGTAAATATAGCGAAATACTTTCCTTGTTAACGGCGTGTGATGAACGTCTGGCTCCGAGCATAGGACGAACAAATACATCCCCGGAAAGATTTGTGAAGGTGCAGTTATCTATAGCACTTCTTGGTTGCTGCTTGATTTTTATCGTCCTGTCGACTGTAGATGCTACTCTGGATGAGAAACTGATTACAACATTCAGTATGAGTAATTTAACAACGGTTGTATTGGCACTCATACGATTCGCAAACCTACAGCTGGTTGTCAAGAACAGACTGTCATTGTTGAACGTTTGTCTTATGAATATTATACACAGAGCAGAAGGTAAGAAGAAGTACTCAGACAAGTGTTTGGCAAGGAACAGGGGCGATCTGTGCACACCATTCTCTGTGCGAACCCTCAGTCGAGCGTATGTGGCACTGTGTGAGTTGTCGAACGTGGTGGCATCTGTTCATCAGACTTTCGTGATACTTTACCTCGCAGCATTAGCGTCAATAGTTGTGGCAATGATTTACTTTATTACAATACAACCAGAGTTCTTCGGCATTAAAGATTCTAACAGCTTATGGTATATGTGGTTCTTCGTACTTTGCAACACAAGCACAATGGCAATATTCATAGTACCTACTCAGTTTGTGTCTTATGAGGCAGACCGCACAGTGAGGCTGTGCTCGCAGTTGCTGCTGGGAAGGAGGGGTGGGGTGGACGACACCCAGCGAGAACTGCGGCTGCTGGCGCTGCAGGTGTCCGCTGCTCGACCCACGACCAGCCTGCTGGGGGTGCACACTCTCGATCTGGGAGTCGTCTCCGGCTTCATTTCCGTCGTGACGACCTACACCACCCTGCTTCTCACATTTTTCAGGTATGACTACAGTGTACGTAATCTGTGTACTGATTTTGAAATTCAGTTCCACTGAAGCACGAAACAGTCTGCGCTCGCAGGAAACTCGTGCATTTACACTTCTGACTCGCGCGACAGATTTATCTGCTCAGGTCGAGTTTACAATTGTAACATCATGAAGGCAGCGTGTAATAATTTGCATAGACGTAGAGAATTTTCGAGTCCACGCCTTATTTATATCATCCTGTTTCCACACTGCTGTATAAGTAACGAATCTGCACTACTGGCCATTAAAATTGTAACACCAAGAAGAACTGCAGATGATAAACTGGTATTCATTGGACAAATATATTATACTAGAACTGACATTTTATTACAATTTCACGCAATTTGGGTGCATAGATCCTGAGAAATCAGTACCCATAACAACCACATTTGGCCGTAATAACAGCCTTGATACGCCTGGGCATTGAGTCAAACAGAGCTTGGATGGCGTGTACAGGTACAGCTGCCCACGCAGCTTCAACACGATACCACAGTTCATCAAGAGCCGTGGCTGGCGTATAGTGACGAGCCAGTTGCTCGGCCACCATTGACTAGACGTTTTCAATTGGTGAGAGATTCGGAGAATGTGCTGGCCACGACAGCAGTCCAAAATTTTCTGTACCCAGAAAGGCTCGTACAGGACCTGCAGCACGCGGTCGTGCATTATCCTGCTGAAATGTAGGGTTTCGCAGGGATCGAATGAAGGGTAGAGCCACTCGTCGTAACATATCTGAAATGTAACGTCCACTGTTCAAAGTGCCGTCAATGCGAACAAGAGGTGACCGAGACGTGTAATCAATTGCACCCCATACCATCACGCCGGGTAATACGCCAGTATGGTGATAACGAATACACGCCACCAATGTGGGTTCACCGCGATGTCGCCAAACACGGATGCGACCATCATGATGCTGTACACAGAACCTGGATACATCTGAGAAAATGACGTTTTGCCATTCGTTCACCCAGGTTCGTCGTCGAGTACCCCATAGCAGGCGCTCCTGTCTGTGATGCAGCGTCAAGGGTAACCGCAGCCGTGGTCTCCGAGCTGATAGTCCATGCTGCGGCAAACGTCGTCCAACTTTTCGTGCAGATGGTTGTTGTCTTGCGAACGTCCCCATCTTTTGACTCAGGGATCGAGACGTGGCTGCACGATCCGTTACAGCCATGCGGATAAGATGACTTTCATCTCGACTGCTAGTGATACGAGGCCGTTGGGATCCAGTACGGCGTTCCGTATTACCCTCCTGAACCCACCGATTCCATATTCTGCTAACAGTCACTGGATCTCGACCAACGCGAGCAGCAATGTCGCGATACGATAAAACGCAATCGCGATGGGCTACAATCGGATCTTTATCAAAGTCGGAAAGGTGATGGTACGCATTTCTTCTCCTTACACAAGGCATCACAACAACGTTTCACCAGGCAACGCCGGTCAATTGCTGTTTGTGTATGAGAAATCGGTTGGAAAGTTTCCTCGTGTTAGCACGTTGTAGGTGTCGCCACCGGCGCCAACCTTGTGTGAATGCTCTGAAAAGTTAATCAGTTGCATATCACAGCATGTTCTTCCAGTCGGTTAAATTTCGCTTCTGTAGCACATCATCTTCGTGGTGCAGCAATTTTAATGGCCAGTAGTGTATTAATAGGACACTCAGTCGCCGCCATAACGCGCTAACGTATACATCGCATCTATAGATGGCGTCGTATTATCTACAACAGAATTTTAGATGTCGAGACGGTGTATAATATGAATGTTGATGCTGATAAAGTAATGAGACTTTTTGCATGGTCTGACAGTTTTTCGTGGTGGGCCTTCTGCCTTTGCTTTGACAGGTGACCAAATGGTTCTGGGACAAGTTTTGTTAACTGCTGGTATTGTTTGTGTTGATTCAGCACTACAGGAATGGCGAGCTTCCCTCCACATGATTGCGCGATCAGGCATACTAGATGTATGGATCAACAAATGATCAGCATTTCAGCACAGTTATACAAACAGGTAGGAATCCTGCCATGTGCATTCCGCACTTAGTAGTTTTTGCAATCAGAAATTGAATCTGAAAGGTCGTTGTACTGAGTAGGTCGCGTTGTGGCTAATGTAACTAGGAGTAACGGCTACCGGCACCCTCAGGAACTCGATGGTGGCTGGATCGTGCCCTACCAAGAAGAAATATTTTTGTTCTGTGATACCGCTGCTCACGTTGGTTGAGCATCTACGAAAACCATGTGAATATGGAACTGAAGGGTTGAGCAGGAGCATAATAGCATGTAGCATCTCAGCTCTCCGGTACTACTGCCACTTGAGAGTAGAGACTTGCAAAATAAATATCATGATTGCACGTTATATTACAGTAAATGGCAGAAACAACTCTTTGGTAGCACAAATAATTACACTACTGGCCATTAAAATTGCTACACCACGAAGATGACGTGCTACGGACGCGAAATTTAACCGACAGGAAGAAGATGCTGTCATACGCAAATAATTCGCTTTTCAGAGCATTCACACAAGGTTGGCGCCGGTGGCGACACCTACAACGTGCTAACACGAGGAAAGATTCCAACCGATTTCTCATACACAAACAGCAGTTGACCGGCGTTGCCCGGTGAGACGTTGTTGCGATGCCTATTGTAAGGAGGAGGAATGCACCGTCCCCTTTCCGACTTTGATAAAGGTCGGATACTAGCCAATCGCGATTGCGGTTTATCGTATCGCGACATTGCTGCTGGCGTTGGTCGAGATCCAATGACGGTTGGCAGAATATGGAATCGGTGGGTTCAGGAGGGTAATACGGAACGCCGTGCTGGATCCCAACGCCCTCGTATCACTAGCAGTCGAGATGACAGGCATCTTATCCGCATGGCTGTAACGGATCGTGCAGCCACGTCTCGATCCCTGAGGCAACAGATGGGGACGTTTGCAAGACAACAAACATCTGCACGAAAAGTCGGACGACGTTTGCCGCAGCATGGACTATCAGCTCGGAGACCACGGCTGCGGTTACCCTTGACGCTGCATCACAGACAGGAACGCCTGCGATGGGGTACTCAACGACGAACCTGGGTGCACGAATGGCAAAACGTCATTTTCTCAGATGAATCCAGGTTCTGTTTACAGCATCATGATGGTCGCATCCGTATTTGGCGACATCGCGGCGAACCCACATTGGAAGCGTGTATTCGTCTTCGCCATACTGGCGTATCACCCGGCGTGATGGTATGGGGTGCAATTGGTTACACGTCTCGGTCACCTCTTGTTCGCATTGACGGCACTTTGAACAGTGGACGTCACATTTCAGATATGCTACGACCAGTGGCTCTACCCTTCATTCGATCCCTGCGAAACCCTACATTTCAGCAGGATAATGCACGACCGCATGTTGCAGGTCCTGTACGAGCCTTTCTGGATACAGAAAATCTTGGACTGTTGTCTTGGCCAGCACATTCTCCGAATCTCTCACCAATTGAAAACGTCTGGTCAATGGTGGCCGAGCAACTGGCTCGTCACAATACGCCAGCCACTGGTCTTGATGAACTGTGGTATCGTGTTGAAGCTGCATGGGCAGCTGTACCTGTACACGACATCCAAGCTCTGTTTGACTCAATGCCCAGGCGTATCAAGGCTGTTATTACGGCCAAATGTGGTTGTTATGGGTACTGATTTCTCAGGATCTATGTATCCAAATTGCGTGGAAATGTAATCATATACCAGTTCTAGTATAATATATTTGTTCAATGAATACCAGTTTATCATCTGCATTTCTTCTTGGTTTAGTAATTTTAATGGGCAGTTGTGTATATCATTAGCAGAAACACTTGGATAAAAGAGGAAATTAAATCGATTTACAACGAGAAATTCATCCTAATCAGATTGTTAAGTGACGCACATCTTGAATTATGTGCGTTTATTATGAATCCAAGGGAGATGATCAACATAATATATAGAAAAATAAACATAACAGGAAAAATGCAATGTACACAGAACAAACACGAACTGAAATTTAAACTCTCAGTAACAAAAACAGCCAGAAAGAAAAAGACAAAAAGTTACAACACACTTACCAGCACAAGTTCCACCCAAAACTGATAAATCTCACAGATAACAAATAACAGAGACAGAAAGAGAGCTATTAGAAAAAGGATTTTAACGCAACATCAGTACAAAGACAGACAACCATTACACATAAAAACTCGTTGTAGTAACTGAAATAATTCTGACAGAGGAACAAGATAATAACACTGTAAATGGGCTAACATGAGAACTAGTGAAGAAAGAAAGAAGGAATATAATCACCATGTCAAAGAAAGAGAAAAGTGGGAAACTTAAAACAAAAAACAACAGTACTAAGAAATTAAGAAAAACTGCTCTCAAATAACATCATATTCACAATAGATAATAAAGTGAACAGCACAATACTGGTCAATAAAAAACAATACACAGAAAAAAACAGAGATTTCATCTCCTCTAGCGATATAATGAAACTGAAATGTGACCCAACAGCACAGTTCGAAAAACACACAAAGAAACCTGAAAGACATCAAATATATAATCACAGATAAACAAAAACCCCACATCACAGAGAAGAACCTAAGAGCCCAAACACTCAGAACCAAAGTTCACAAACCGCTTATTTCTGTGACGCCTGTCGTTAATCTTATGAATTCACGATTATGCAAGATGGAGAGCTGCATCAAACCAGTCTCAGGACTGAAGACCACAACAACAACAACTAGGTGGCAAAACACATGAACAAAATCATAATGCAACACTATGAAACGAAGATCCATGGAACAAGGAAAAACACAAATAAATATCAATCCACACATACTGAATACAAAAGAAAGAAGATAGATAAACACACAGTGATATGTGGCACACTACACACTTAACACACACACTATCAACAGACATTGAAAATTGCATGTGAAGTACTGTAGTGAATTTTGTTGAAGAAGCGCCGAGAATAGATCCCCTACAGTGTGGTGAAGTAAGAACATCTCCAGAATCACACAGATGAACAATGGAAACTGTAAATAACACCAAACAATAGTTTAACCTCACAATACATGGGTTGCAAAATTTTCTATATATATATATATATATATATATATATATATATATATATATATATATACAAAACTTGTATTACAGGCCACTGAAGCTGCTTCATACACAAAATAAGCGAAACACGTATGTCAAAAAACAAAGTGCTCTTCATTTAGTTGCAAAGAAAGAACGTCCCTCCGTGAACAGACATGTAGTTCAATAGACCATGAAGGGTCCTATAGCCACGCCAAGTGCCCTGAGGCAGTAAGTGGGCAAGTTTACAGCAATACAAGTATCCACACAGAGGGTGCAAGGAGGTCTGTAGCACCACAAACTGACAGCACAGAGACCATTGATGCCGTTTCCTTTGGTACGGCAACATAGAGAGGATCGCTCAATTGAAGTGGTGCATCCTACGACCACACTAGGCACAACGGTGTCACCACGTCATCTTTCCAGAGGAGTCCCAGTCTTCCATACAGCATCACGGTGGACCCCTCTCGGTGTGGAGGTATCTAACAGAACGCACGGTACCAGCAAGTATTTTTTAGCAGTATGATACCAGACTACTGTTGCACTTGCTGTCCCGAAAACATCGATACACAAGCTGTTGAATTATTGTTCCTGCCTGCACGTCCTCCATATCTGACACTGAAAACATCTGGTCGTAGATCGTTGACATACTGGCTCACCGCAACAACTGATGTTCTGCGACTCAGAGCTGAAGCAGCGTGGAATCACAAGCGTGTATCTTTCATCCAATTCATTTCAAAAGCGCTTTTTGTCTTCAGAGGTGGCAGCTACTTGTAATGCATTTTGCACACTTGTACACACAAATCACAAACAAATGTGTTCTTCCAACTGTACTATGTACGTGCAATATGTAAAATGCTATTTGATAGCCTTCCAGTCTCAGCAATTTTAATTTCCAGCTATGTAAATATATGTCAAAGACCTCTTAATGTGCTGGCACCACTAGTGCTAATTCACCATTCACTTGGTACAACTAACGAATAAATTTATTCCAGATAAAATTCATTAGAAAATCGGTACTTAATCTTCGTTTACTAGCTATTGAGAAACAAACCTCAGTGGTATACAGATTGGTCATGTTAAAGATAAATTTGGTTCCCAAAACAACTTTAGTTAGTTCTTTCCACTCCCAGTTTCGACTGTCTGCACGATGCCAACTTAATACACTTTTTGAAAGATTTCCTGCTCAGCTACATAGTTTCATTTCTAGGTCTTACTATTGTGTTTTACGTTCCCCTTCAACATAATAGTTTACTGTTTTGGAACCTACATAATATATCAAAACTGGAGATTGTGACACATATCCAAAGCCATTCTTACCTTCGACAGTATACCGAACGGAGACGGAGCCCAGAAATACGAGACATATACCTCAGAGTACCACGAGTGACTGACCCCTATGAGTTTTCCATGTCACTGTCAGCTGACACATGACGATGGGTGTAAAGCTAAATCCGGTTTGCAATGCAAATTAAGTAAAGTGTGATTGGTACAATTAATTTAGTGATATATCTACTTCTACATCCACATCCATACTCCGCAAGCCACCTGACGGTGAGTGGCGGAGGGTACCTTGAGTACCTCTATCGGTTCTCCCTTCTATTCCAGTCTACAATGAAAGAAGGATTGTCGGTATGCCTCTGTGTAATCTCTCTGATTTTATCCTCATGGTCTCTTCGCGACATATACGTAGGAGGGAGCAATATACTGCTTGACTCGTCGGTGAAGGTATGTTCTCGAAACTTCAACAAAAGCCCTTACCGAGCTACTGAGCTTCTCTACTGCAGAGTCTTCCACTGGAGTTTATCTATCATCTCCGTAACGCTTTCGCGATTACTAAATGATCCTGTAACGAAGCGCGCTGCTCTCCGTTGGATCTTCTCTATCTCTTCTATCAACCCTATCTGGTACGGATCCCACACTGGTAAGCAATATTCAAGCAGTGGGCGAAAAAGTGTACTGTAACCTACTTCCTTTGTTTTCGGATTGCATTTCCTTAGGATTCTTCCAATGATTCACAGTCTGGCATCTGGTTTACCGACGATCAACTTTATATGATCATTCCATTTTAAATCACTCCTAATGCCTACTACCAGATAATTTATGGAATTAACTGCTTCCAGTTGCTGACCTGCTATATCGTAGCTAAATGATGAAGGATCTCTCTTTCTATGCATTTGCAGCACATTACACTTGTCTACATTGAGATTCAATTGCCATTCCCTGCACCATGCGTCAATTCGTTGCACATCCTCTTACATTTCAGTATAATTTTCCATTGTTACAACCTCTCGATATACCACAGCATCATCCGCAAAATGCCTCAGTGAACTTCCGATGTTATCCTCAAGGTATAAACCAACCTCCAGTACCCATATTAAAGTTTGCTACCTGGCACATCCTAGACTACAGTTAAGCTCGTCTGTACTCCTTCATAATTAGTACCCACTAAAAGAAAACTCCATCCGAATGGTGTTTGGAAATCTCCACTGGACTGACTGACCGCCATATCATCATTAGTTGACTGGTGTCCTGGGGTGGAGATCTGGAGAGCCGTGGGGTCATCACACCGCTGCTCTGTCAACTCTCATTTTTTTTCGTATGTCCATCCACTATTTCGGACGGATGATGGGACAATGGCATATCAGTATATGCGAATTAGTGGTAACCACTTCAGCTACGTGTTTAAATCTCTTTAATCAAATGCAAAACCCAGTCACGTGCCTAAATGTTCAAATGGTTCAAATGGCTCTGAGCACTATGGGACTCAACTGCTGTGGTCATCAGTCCCCTAGAACTTAGAACTACTTAAACCTAACTAACCTAAAGACATCACACACATCCATTCCCGAGGCAGGATTCGAACCTGCGACCGTAGCAGTCGCACGGTTCCGGACTGCGCGCCTAGAACCGCGAGACCACCGCGGCCGGCACCTAAATGTTCAAAATGGTTCTAAGCACTATGGGACTTAACATCTGATGTAATCAGTCCCCTAGACTTAGAACTACAAAAACCTAACTAACGCAAGGACATCACACACATCCATGCCCGAGGCAGGATTCGAACCGGCGACCGTAGCAATCGCGTGGTACCGGAGTGAATCGCCTAGAACCGCTCGACCACCGCGGCCGGCTGTGGTTAAATGTATTACCATTAATTCCAAGTTATCTGTCTTCGGGACCTGGAGCCACTAATACTGGGTTATGCATCTCGTCAATTGGCATCACGAAGCTGAATGCCCCCCTGGTAGGTCAACAGCGAATGGAGGCCTGGGTGGTCACCCATGCAAGTGCCAGTCTTGCCCAGCAGAGCTTAACTTCTATGATCTGACAGCGAGAGGTGTATCCATGGCGGCACGACCGTCGACATTAATATAGTCTGTTGCCTATTAAAATCGGCAGTCCAGGAAGACAGCAAATAGCAAAATGTTTCTTAATGTGGGCATACAGTTCAGTACAAAGACTACATCTGGGAGTTTACGGGCTTAACCTAGTACATAAATATGCCATCTCTGGCAGCAATCATGGTCATAGCTCACACGGTCATCAAGTTAAACTAAGCCTGAAAGAAAGATATGGCAGCGTTCTTCCACGCTGCTTCAATTCTGTACCAGTGTTCATGCATCCTAGTGGTCTCTGGGGGTTTCTCGTGACAGTCTCCCAGCAACTAATGACCAAAATCTCTTCAATGTGCATCTGATACGAAGAACTGGCTGGTGAAGGGAACTTTCGAATATGTACTGTGTCAAGACAGTACAACACGAGCAACATGCAGTCTGACGTTATCTTATTAGAAGATAGTGTGAAATGAAGTTAGGGTATGGCTGCCGGCCTTAAAAATTAAAAATTTCTTTCGAAATAACCTGTTACGCAAACCAGAGGCGATCGTGTTGTGTAGCCAATGGCACCCAATATTATCACGCCAATTTATGGGCCTGTAAGGCAGTGGTGAATGAAACCTGGCGATGCTCGTCCTCCTCGGTACTTTCACATACGTGTACGCCCATCGCGATGCTGTACTCAGAACCGGTGCACGTCTGAAAAGGCGACGTAAAGCCACTCCTGCATGCAGAGTTGTCATTTGGCTCACCACTGATGTCACGTGGAGGAAAAAGGCAAGAATTGTCACCCTGCTGATAGCTGCACTCATTCTCTTACTGTCCATGTGGATATTAGTCTTGCTGCAATCAAGCTCATTACCTGACTGACGGTACATAACATGGCTGTGTAACCCCATACAGCCGAGCGAAGAGCACGTCAGTCATCTCGCGTGCCAGTGACTTGGTGTTGTTCACTCCTTCCCTGTCTTTGGTTGTGGCTCGCCTGAACACTTCGATTCTATATTCACACGAAAGTCATGAGATACCAACCAGTCTGAACATGGACGTCACGGAAATATAAACCACAGTTTCGAGAGGGCACGATCCTGCTACTTCCTTACGAGAGGCATGAAGCGTATTTCCTACACTTCTCTCACTTTTGAATGAGAAACACTCTGCGTAATATTTCCCTACAAAAGGTGTCTCTAACCTTTTGGGTCGATTTGAAACAGGTGATAGAGGGTCCACATCCGATTATATTGACATAGGAAACCTATGGTCGGAAATGATGTTTATTGTATTATGGACATACACAACGTTCACTATACAACAACAATGTAGCTCATAGTGATTTGAAAGTGGCGACCGCCATTCTCGATACATGCATGGCAACGGCGCATGAAGATCTGCTGCACTCTCTGTAAGATACCTGGTGTCTGTAGTACCAGAAGGTAGGCAGGTTGGACCCTAGCAAGCAGGTCTTCATCTGTTCCTACGGGGTTTTCATATATCAACGTCTTGACGTAAACTCAGGAGAAAAAAGTCGAGAGATGTGAGAACCAGCGATCGAACAGGACCTCCACTTCCAATCCCACGATGAGAGTACATTTTAGTCAAGTGCTCGTGGACATTAATATCGAACTGGGCTGGGGCACAGTTGTGTTGAAACCACATCCTTTTGCAGCCAACAAGAGGTACAAATGGCTGTAAGCACTATGGGACTAAACATCTGAGGTCATCTGTCCCCTATAACTTAGAACTACTTAAACCTAACTAGCCTAAGGACATCACACACATCCATGCCCGAGGCAGGATTCGAACCTGCGACCGTAGCGGTCGCGCGGTTCCGGACTGAAGCGCCTAGAACCACTCGGCCACACCGGCCGGCCAACAAGGGGTACAGTCTCCAGGGACTATGGCAGCACATCCCGCAGGAACACCAGGTAAAGTGGGCAAGTCAAATATGGAGGCAGCAAATAAGGTACGATTAGGTAATCTGGGACAAATTGACAAAGAACCGTTGTTGGTGGGTGGTGTGGAGACGTGGCTGTTGCGGCAGTTGAACACAGTATCACAGGCGTATGAGGCAACAGGCGTGAACAATATTAACTGAACGAAGTTCAGCACTACAGCACCATGTTTGACAGAAGTAAACGCATTGGCCAAAACGCATTGTTCGCAGTGCTTGCACACTTTCTTGATGATAGGGGAGTAATATCTGTTCCATCATTACTCTCCACACTGTGCCCTTCGAAGTGTGCGCACCACAGGCGAACTGGCGGGTGCTTATTGCTGGGTGGTCGGTGCACGATCTAACACTGTTTCCTTAAAGTCTGATTTTCGGACGTGTCTTTGGGGGGAACCTTAGCCGGCTCTCTGTGGCGTGGGAGATTCCATCTCTCGTTAGTTAGTATCCACTGAGATAAACTTCTTCCATTAAGGATGACGCCCTTTGGGATCACGTGACATATCGATCACGTGAAACATGTGCTTCGAGCTATGATGTGTATAGAACGCCTGTTCAGTGGTCAGGGATGTGCACAATATAGCACCCATTGCATGTTGCAATGTACAACCGAGACCCGGGATCTTTGTGAGGGTGCAGCAGATCTGCGTGCGTGATTGCAATACAGGCATTGAGATGGAGGTCGTTGCTTTGAATAATTACTATGAGGTATATTGCCTATCAGTATACGCTGTGTATGTCCGTAACACAATAAATATGCATTTCCGACGACCAGTTCCCTATCTCTTTTTTAATCAGTTGTGGTCCCCCTGTTACCGGTGTTTCAATTTGACCCTAAGTGTTTGAGACAACATATATGCGGAATATGGACGATATTAGTCATACTTACATTTCTGGTTTCCCTAATACACAAATCAGTTGCATATCCAACTGTATAGTGCATTTCTGTTAGCAAGTATGTTACATGCCTTTTCGTGTGTTATAATACCAATGGAAAGCAGGGTGTTTAAAGGTAATACTCAGAAGTGGTATAAACACCGACATATAAGTATGGTCACAGGGAGACCAAAATACGTTTGACGGATTCTTGCAAGGTGTGTTAATCAGTAAAGGCAGTTAAGCACAAGACGGTAATGTGATCAGTCCTGCAGTACTGCCCAACCTTTGGACTCGAAAGTAGACGCAGCAGTAGAAAGATTTCAGGAATGCACGAAAAGGCTCATAACTGAACGTACAACTCATACGGAAGTCTAAAGGGAATTTCCATGTGGCTTACTAGTTATCAAGTTCACGTTGTCCTCGTGAAATCCTTTTGGGTAAATTTAGAGACCCATTGTTACTCGAAGAGCGTAGATTCTGCTGTGAGGAGCAACAGCAATGGGTTCACGATCGATGTGGAGATACTGACGCGCTTGCTGGTGGGGAGATCATTATACGCCCGAGAGACTGATTTTAAATCTACTGATGTCACCAAACTACAGAATTATGCTTGCATTAATAAAATGAACTCAGCTGTGAGAAAAGGTAAGAGATACACGTAGTACACTGATATTTTCCAAGAATTAATGCAGTTTCACATCTCTCATTTCATGTGCCATTTTTGAAGAAGTTTGTTCCATGCGTGTGGTATGTGGATGTATGGAATATCCTCTCTTCATTTACCTGCCACGCACGAAGCGATGGCCTACAAGGCCCATAACCCATCATCTGACACGTCCTTGTATTTTAAAGATTTGATTCACACAATTTAGTGTGAGTCTCTGTCTTCACATGTTCCTGGTATATGCATAAGAGTAGGAGAATAATAAATGTTACCCAAATAGCTAGCGCCCTTACTTCCACATTTATATGGGTGCGTTCTCAACTGTTAATCTCGCAATATGATTACCAGCGTCACTAATACTGATCATCGAGCATTGTACGACTTGAGTATGTCTGGGTCGTTGAGCAATGCATCAAAAGAAGCAGATGAAACAGGTTCTTACAGGGGTTAAGTGGGCGCAGTAAAGCCAAGTGGCTACTCGAACATCAAAGAAGTGCCATGAATAGCTGGATCATATTACAAACATATTTCAACTTGCCACTATTGTTTCTACCTCCAAGTCTTCAAGAAAACTCAAAGACCGTTTCCTGGAGTAATACCACTTTCCAACCAGCGGCAATCATGTGGCTCTTCGCTGGTTCTAATGCCGACCTGTTTCTGAGAACCTCACAGACTCCGGGTAGCGAGTGCAAAAAGTTGATGAATTAATGGGGAGATGATTGATATTAAATTCCTAAATACGACCAACTGTCCCACAAAAACCATGTAAGTGTAGAAGGCCTCAACGAGGCTTTCTGGGGGAGGTGGTCAGTTCCCAATTCGCCCAGTGTGACAGTTCAGTCTCCTTATCAGCCATGGAAACATTGCGTAGCCAGTGCTTTTCGTAACCATAATTTAGGATTCTGCGACCACAGAGATATTCCTAAGAGAAGCAAAGAGGTATTTTGTTTCAGCAGGGATGAAATTATTGTTCGTAAATGGACAACATTGTCCGAGGAGCGCAGCGATCTGTTCCTATAGTAAGGTTAAAAACAGCAGTCGTGGCCGCAAAAACATTTGTTTATTATAACCGGTTTCGGCTTACTTTAAAGCCAACCTCACTTTTTAGGCCGAAACCGGTTATAATAAACAAATGTTATTACGATCTCGACTGTTCTTTTTAACCGAAATGATATTGATATGGTGTTAGTGGTGGGGGGGGGGGGGGAGAGGGCGGGGGCATAGTGTCAATAGTCTGCGGCTTGCGACAACACCTTGTCACAACAAAATGCATAAAATAGCATTTTGCGGCTCTTCACATGAGGAGTGTAGAGTTAATCCTCCTCAACATGTCCAAATGCAATGGGGAGATAATTTATGCTAAGGTTATACTGTTGTGTTTCAACGTACTGTCAAAAAACTGCGTTTTAGTATATTGATCATTAGTAATATTAACGACACCTAGTTCTTTAAAGTACCGCTCGTACTGTTGCAATAACGAAATCTATAAATTTACAGATAATGTGCCAGCTGTCAGACGAAGGAATATGACAGATTTAAGCAGTCTTTCACAATTGTGACACATCGTGTTATGCAGTTTCACCTCAAAGATTATACTGACGTCACACATCAAGATCCATGAGGGCAACTTCGCTGGAGTGATATGTGGACAACTCATGTATTCTGAGTCATAGTTATACTGGAATTTGTAATAATTATTGCGAGAGAGAGCGAGGGAGCGAGCGAGAGAGAGAGAGAGACAGAGAGAGAGAGAGAGAGAGAGAGAGAGAGAGAGAGAGAGCGAGGAACAGTCCATCTAATCGGCACACAGATGTAGTTGTTTAAATCCACGTACAATAAAAGATGACAGTCCAAGGCAGCTAGCTTTGACATTAATTTGAATAACAGAACAACAATTATTTGTGAATATTCAGTTTTTCACAGTCTTGTCATCCCTATCTCCCGTCTCCTGCCAGTTCCCAAAACGCCTTCACCCACAGCCCGAGTGTTTAGCCCACCAACATTCTGCAGACATCTCATTTGTTTTATCAACGTCTTGCGGAGTTTCTCCGTGCCTAAAGCGTATTCTTCTGCCTAGCGTTTCGTAATTTGTTTCGGGTAAGCTGACGTACACAGAAAAATGTCTCTGACATTTTACTGGCATTTGTACACTAAACTGTTTATTTATAATTGCACAATGATTATCCAATCAAGCTATGATCGGAAGAATGTTGCATTTCGCCGTGCCATCTAGTGGACTGTAGCGAGCGGCACAGACCGACCTGAATAGTAAAGCGAGCAGAACGGGGGACTGAAAGCTGAAGGGAACAAACCTATGCTATGTCATGCTTGAGATGCTAGTAGTGCCAGCAGCAGAGAACCGAGTCTCAATTCAGTGCTGAAGGCTTCGGATATTTATTGTTCCAAGCAGATCAGCTGCCAGTGATCTCACGGGACAATTGGATCGTCATAACTCGCTCCGTAAAAACCATCACGAGTGAGAACTTTAAAATACATGGAATGCGTAAATATACAATAACTTCAAGATCCAGCCACTGCAAGGAAATTCTGTAAAGCACTTGAATTGTTCTATGAGGTCTCGTGACTGCAGCCGGATCTACAGTATTTCGGATGGCAACCGTCCAGCCATCTTCAGGTTGGCCATATAGAAAAAATTGGTGCGGAAACGCAAGCAGCATTGGCGGCCGTCACAGGAAAGTTCCCTATCGTTTGATTACTGAACACCAAAAGGATATCTCTGGGGCCGAGATTTTTGTGGCAAAGTAATCCATAGATTGTACTGTGGTAATACAGTGCTCATCTGCAGCCGACTTAACGGGATGCAAAACGCGAGTTATAACGGATCTTTTACGTTGGGATAAATTTATTTTATTTTTTGTTAGATGTTTTCGTTAAATAGCTGAATAAATTGTAATTAGGAATAATTTAACTAAGCAGAGTAGAGAAAATAAAGTCAAAGAGATGTTCATTGGGCGGACATCGTCGTAATGTAACGTCATTGCGTTGTTCGGTTGTTAAAACAAGTCGTTTATGTTCCGTTCTGCTGTTCGGTCGTGCGCGTATCTGAAAGGAATTAATTCGGGGACTAGAATAAACTTTCACATAATAATTACGATTCGATGTTCCGACAAAACGGGTTAACATCAGTGTTAATTTGAATTGCGGACAACAGGATTAGTTTTGACAGATACGTGAAAACGGACATAACGAAAGTTGTTCGCATATCATCCTTGAACGTGACTTTTTATTTAATTAACGATTGCGGGCTCATTAAAAGCTATTATCTCATGATTAGGATCAATCCCTCTTTCCTCCTAGATAGTGCTCATTCATTAACATTTATGTCATAAGAAAAAGGATTATTAATAAAAGTGATGTTAAAAGACAATTACGTACTATTCCATTAGTGTGGAACCGACGTAATATCTCTGAAATGACATTGATATATAATTTGTGTTAAATACTGAACTGAGACAGAAAGTAAATTGAAATTAGTGAACATTTGATACTGAGACTATAGAAGCAGAAGTGCTTAAGGTTTCTCTTCTCTAAAATGGCAAAATAGGTATGAACTGTTAAACAAAGGAACGTTGAGTCTCTGTAAATCTAAAAACATAATTAATAACGGCGAACTCCGCTTTAACAAACTGTATTGCGTGCCGTCATCGGGCAATAACTGCTCAAACCTGGAGACTTGTGTGGTGAAATTAGAAGTCGGGCATATAAAACAAACTTAAAAATCCATTCAAGGTACAGTGGAGTCGGCACAGCACGACGTGGGCAGTTATAAAGTGTGGTGCCCATGTTGGGTGAAGGACGATCTGGGCCTGCTGAAGGCCGGAGTTCACAAAATTCCTTGCGAATGTGGTCAGGCTTACATGGGTCAGACGATACACACAGTACATGGAGAGTGAATTGAACACGAACGCCACATTCGTCTTTCGCAGCCCAATATACCGGCCATAGCTGAGCACTGTATTATCGCAGGACACTGTGATTATTCTTCCACAAACATCTTCGCCCCGGCGAGATTCTTTTGGGATTGAGTATTGCGCCTGCGAGCCACAGATGGAACAGTATTTGCAGAGGGGGCTGATTTCGGTAGAGGACCTCGTGACGGCCACCAATGCGCATGCATTTCCGCTCCTACTTTTGCTGTAAAGCCGACACCGTGAACCAACGGTCTCCAATGGTGGACACTCACTGAAGGCTGGACTTACCATACGAATTATTGTGCAAGAAGTCAACATGATCTGGCTGCAATCCCAAAGCCTCATGGGATATTCAGTACGCCGGGAAAACTTCAAGAATCACACTGTTTTAATTGCTTATATTGATAATTATGGCAATTACTTCTACATCTTAGCAGAAAAGAAGCCTTTTGCAATACTCTACTGCTGTTCTTAGATATCATTCCATACCAAGTGAATAAATAGCGTTTGCGTAGAAATAAAACAATATGGGAGCTGTGTGTTCGCCTTGATGGTAAACATTTTTTGTTATTTGTTTACTTATTTATTCCCCCAACGAGTTTCGACGACATATATTGCCATCATCAGTGGGTTCCTTAAATCTTAGCTATTGTACGTTATAATATATTTTTAAGAGTTGTTGTCGCTGCTTGCGGTATATTTTCTGTGTTTTTCCTGTATCGTTTTTCTCGGCAGACATCACACATTCTGCAAGTTCGTTGGACGGCATGCAGGTAATTCTATACACAGAAAAGCAAAACTTTCGCTTTTCGTTTATGATGCAAAACGTCATGCCATTTTGTATGCCGAAAAGAACGGCAAGAGAAAAAGCACAAAAATATGCCGCAAACAGCAACACTTAAAAACGGCCGGCCGGAGTGGCCGTGCTGTTCTAGGCCCTACAGTCTGGAACCGAGCGACCGCTACGGTCGCAGATTCGAATCCTGCCTCGGGCATGGATGTGTGTGATGTCCTTAGGTTAGTTAGGTTTAATTAGTTCTAAGTTCTAGGCGACTGATGACCTCAGAAGTTAAGTCGCATAGTGCTCAGAGCCATTTGGACCATTTGAACCTAAAAACGTGCTATAACGTACAATAGATAGGATTTAAGGAACCCACTAATGATGGCGATATTTTTCGCTGAAACCAGTTGAAGGAATAAATAAGTAAACAAAATAACAAAAAGTGTTTTTCACCAAGGCGAACTCAAAATTCCTATTTTCTTGTTTTTAAATAAATAATTTTACACATGACAAAACCAGTACAAAAAGAAACTATGTACAGAGTTTTTAATGTAATTAGAGGGACAAAGATGTCACAGGTGCTCCGTTTCCCCGCCACGGCTCAATGAATGTTTGTCCGCTACTATTGTTCACATACGGTGTTCAAACTACCGTGTGATAAATAGTGTATGGAGATAATGTTGAAAAATTCAACGATTTTCATTATTGCGCAACTGGCATCTGGGATACTAATGATTGTCTAACACTCTAACCAGCCATACATTTGTCGCACGAATAATGGCTACAGCTGTAGCCAAACGAACAGTCAGCATTTTTGGAAACGCTTAATCTTTCACCCCCCCCCCCCCCCACACACACACAACCCCCACCCCCACCCACCCTTCACAAAAAGAAATAATATTCATTACGCAGAAATTTGAAAAGCATGTCTGAACTCCTCTAGCGTCAAATCCTTCATAAACGCCTATCGTGGAAAGACATCTTTATCACATGAAAAGTGTTTTTGTGTTCTCTCTAAAGACTATAAAATTTTGTATACATAGTTTTCTTGCACCCTACACATTGGAACACTGTCAGTAGTCTCTATTATGAAAAGCTTAGAAACTTTTCAGATTGAACATTAATCTTAATTGGAATTTGCATTTCATGCTATGTATATTCTGATAGCCAAGAGAATGTCTAATAAATTAACTTTTTGGGGGGATTTTCAACATACTTACTGATATCTTCTAGCTACATGTGCAATAACTGTTCACCGGAATATAAAACGCCATCCTGATTGTCAGGATGCATAATCTACGTAAAACAGGTTTTACATATAGGGGTTCTAGCTTTATAGTTTATTTAAAAAGCATTCTTATCAACGCCATATAGCACTGGAGTGTACATGTATGGGGAGGACATAAGTGTAAAAATGTGAACGACGTTGAAGAAGATATTCTTACTACACACTTATACAGAATATATTTTATTTGGAACTTCACATCGACTAATGACCTCAGCAGTTGAGTCCCATAGTGCTCAGAGCCATTTGAACCATTTGAACTTCACTGCCGTGGCTCCTAAAGGCTGAATGAAAGTACGCGAAATTACTAAACATCCCGACTGTATTCTAATGCGAAGCGAGAGAATTCTAAGTGGAAAGCAGGGAGAACTTAGCTTTTTGGTTAAGTTATTCTCGTGCTGTTCCCCCTTCAATTTATTATTCATCTCGACGCAGGGGTGCTGCATACTCATTCCACCTCTGGTACGAATAAGTCGTTTTGATTTGTTTGTTACCAAATAATATGAGTCTTTATAGGACTAAGGGTGAAGCTGTTAGTCTTCAACCATTTGTAAGCCTGAACAACTATTTTCGTGGCTATGTCTGTCTTGCTTTCATCCACAAATATAACAGTTTCTGAATGTCTTTGGTATATCATTTATGCAGCAGTGTGCCGTTTGCCCCGAGCCTTGCAGAACTCCATTTATGTTTTCCCTCCACGAATTTAATTTTGTTCCTGTCACAACACTCGCAGTAACTGAGCACAAGTAGCCCTTTCAGGTCATTGCCATTAGTGACAGTCGACATAGTCGACGTAACAATACAACCTCAAGACCTGAGACATTGTTATAAGATTTCTACAGTGTGTACAAACAAATTTATTATAAAGTGCTGAAGGTTGCAAAGAGCCATATAATGGCAAAATAATATACTGTACAGATAATGAAGGAAAAAGATATGTTATTAAAGAGGAAACAGGGAAAAAATGGTTCAAAAGGCTCTGAGCACTATGGAACTTAACATCGGAGGTCATCTGTCCCCTAGAACTCAGAAGTACTTAAACCTAACTAACCTAAGGACATCACACACATCCATGCCCGAGGCAGGATTCGAACCTGCGACCGTAGCAGTCACGCGGTTCCGGCAGGAAACAGGGAGAATCAAAAAAAGCATAATAATATACAGCTGTCAAAGTACGTGAACGTGCATTTTTCAACTATTACTCGAAAACTGCGACATAAATACCAAGAAAATCAACAACTGTAAATAATAACGAACTAACTGTAATGATGCTATTAGCGATCACAGAGCATGAAGTCAATAAAGTTATAGAAAATCTAAGTCAAGAGAACAAATGACGTTCCAGTCTTCACGGTAAATTAATGCACACAGGTTATACAAGCTCCCTTACAAAACATAATAAAGACGTCATTCACATTAAAAATTTTTGAGAATAGTTGAAACACACAAGAAAGGTGCCTCTGTAAAAGAAAGGTAACTCGAAGACAGAGGAATCCACAGGCTATTACTCTGCATCATTATTATCTAAAGCAATAGAATCAGTTCCAAAATACAGTTTAAAGAATAACTTGAATAAATACAATCTTCTATGTGAATAATAATTTGGGGTCTGTAAAGGAAGAAACGCAGTGTTCGCCATAATCCGATCGTAATAGAACTTTTAAAGGAATCACATTTTATTCGTAAGTGTAGCTGTTCAAGCAATATTTTCTTTTGTATATGGTTGCTCTGCTTACTTTTATTTTTTCCGACATCCGAGCCACACTATCAACGGTCTCGTCCGCATACAACACACGGCCATCTGACCACGCTGATTGTTGTTGTATCATCTCATGCCCTAAGTTCGTCCCGCCGATAATTATTCATTGTTCACATTTTCTCCCTCTATAAAAAACAGCTGTAGATAGTGGCCATGTTTGTGTGTGTGTGTGTGTGTGTGTGTGTGTGTGTGTGCTCGCGCTTAGCTACCTTTCTGTAGAAGGTCTTGGTGGCAAATTATGTGAACAATCTTTTCGACATGCCTATCTGCTGCCCGGAGTGTGAGTAGCAATCTGTTCGCTTCACAGTACAGTTATCCCCTCGTGTAGTTTGTTGTAAATAGTCCATTGGACTTCAACAGGAAAGTGATGTGCATAATGTTGTGAACTGAGAATTCTTCTTTGCTTTCGGACATTAAATGAAGAACACGTGTCTAATGGGGTTGTCCCGCGTTAGGAGCCATCAATTAATTCATATCAATAATTAAATGAAATCAAGCACAAAGGGTACAACATTAAGGGAATCAAGTATGAATATAAAAGGTTGCTTAAAAGATCAAACCATGGAAGAACTGTATATATTTTGTGCTGTTTACACAAACCGAGGCGCGCGGGATTAGCCGAGCGGTCTTAGACGCTGCAGTCATGGACTGTACGGCTGGTCCCGGCGGAGGTTCGAGTACTCCCTCGGGCATGGGTGTGTGTGTTTGTTTAGGATAATTTAAGTAGTGTGTAAGCTTAGGGACTGATGACATTAGCAGTTAAGTCCCATAAGATTTCACACACATTTGAACATTTTTGAACACAAACGGAAAGAAAATTATAACTCTCTGGGCCGCTTTGACTGGACGTGGAGACGACTCAGTTATTAAGGGGAAGAAGGGGGGGGGGCGAATAGTCTCGCCATTATTCGTTGTCGTTCGTCGTGTACTGCATCGGCGGCAGGCGCTGCGTCGGTACGGCGCGTCGTCTCGGGGCTGTAAAGCGCGCGTCGCCTGCCCTCATCAGCAATCGCTTCGCATTGTCTGCCCGTTGTCGGCTGCGTGGCCGAAGCTGTGACATCACGTTGTCGGAATGCGGATGTCGCCGATGGGCGGAAGAGTGCCCATGTCCTCTTGCTTCTGTGGTGTCCACACGACTGCCCCTTTGACTCCTCCTCCATCTCTCAGCTCAATTCCTCTTCCAAATTCTCTTCCTTTCAGCATTGTCATTGGTGGAAAAAATTTTCAGTGCAGCCCAATGACAGATCGCCGTTTCATAGCCGTGCCTCTCCGTGCAGGGCTGAAATTTCCTATCTTGCGTGGGCTGGTGCATGCCTCGTGACTTGGCATTTTTATCACGATTTAACAGTTTTACGATGTTTTTTCTTTTTTTTCTACGTTCCGAGGCTGTTATGAAAACAGCTACACAGTACTTGTTTGTAAACGATCTCTCTGCGTGAGGCATGGACAGTCTCACGTTTAGGCTTCGTCTCAGACTCTGCCGGCGTCTGTGATTTATAAGGAATGTCCTTACTTACGACAAAATCATCTTCATACGAATGCTGAGATGCCTCCCTGCTCCAATTCCCCGCGCTTTGTGTACGCTCCTCCCTTTGCCCGTGGGGTGCTGGAATTGTTGACACATTCCTGCTTTGTAAGACAGGTAAAATGACTGCTGAAAGGCTAGAAGAACTCACATGCTCTCGCACGTATATTCTTGCCGTTCCGTCCTAATGGCTGTAGGTGTCCATCAGCTCTCGGCAACCCTCTCATTGTCAGACAAGCCCTTCGCAACTTGTCCCTCCTTGAGCGAGGCGAGGGCGCACACCCGGCTTATCGCTGTGCGCTTCCACAATGACTGCAGTGTCCTCACATCCGTCTCCCTGCTCCTCCTTGGCCACTCGCGGCCGCGGTCGGACGTGTTTCACAGCTGCTTGTCATGACTATTAAGCTTCAGACACGGAAGGTGGGAAGTCATGACAAAGTGACTCATCCATGTTCACTTGGTCCGTCGCACAAACACTTAGAATAAAAACAAAAATGTTCACTCCCTAACAGTTACACTAACACCTCATTCACTGATGTGAGGCCGAGCGGGATTAGGCGAGCGGTCGAGGCGCTGCAGTCATAGACTGTGCGGCTGGTCCCGGTGGAGTCCTCCCTCAGGCATGCGTGTGTGTGTTTGTCCTTAGGATAATTTAATTTTAAGTAGTGTGTAAGCTTAGGGACTGACGACCTTAGCAGGTAAGTCCCATAAGATTTCACACACATTTGAACTTTGAACTGATGTAGGATATTGCGGGAAACTATGTATTCATTAGTGCTCTAGTGTGTCATCCCCAGTAGATTATTTACATATATTGTTGCCCTTGATAAATAGATAAAAGACATGCACAAATAAATAAAGATCCAAAACAAGAAACAATATACGAACAACACAAATCACAATGGATGTGATAATAATGTCACAGATGTACAGTCGTGCTCAAAAGTACAGTCCTGGAAATTTAAATAAGAACACCGTGAATTCATTGTCCCAGGAAGGGGAAACTTTATTGACACATTCCTGGGGTCAGATACATCACATGATCACACTGACAGAACCACAGGCACGTAGACACAGGCAACAGAGCATGCACAATGTCGGCACTAGTACAGTGTATATCCACCTTTCGCAGCAATGCAGGCTGCTATTCTCCCATGGAGACGATCGTAGAGATGCTGGATGTAGTCCTGTGGAACGGCTTGCCATGCCATTTCCATCTGGCGCCTCAGTTGGACCAGCGTCCGTGCTGGACGTGCAGACCGCGTGAGACGACGCTTCATCCAGTCCCAAACATGCTCAATGGGGGACAGATCCGGAGATCTTGCTGGCCAGGGCAGTTGACTTACACCTTCTAGAGCACGTTGGGTGGCACGGGATACATGCGGACGTGCATTGTCCTGTTGGAACAGCAAGTTCCCTTGCCGGTCTAGGAATGGTAGAACGATGGGTTCGATGACGGTTTGGATGTACCGTGCACTATTCAGTGTCCCCTCGACGATCACCAGTGCTGTACGGCCAGTGTAGGAGATCGCTCCCCACACCATGATGCCGGGTGTTGGCCCTGTGTGCCTCGGTCGTATGCAGTCCTGATTGTGGCGCTCACCTGCACGGCCCAAACACGCATACGACCATCATTGGCACCAAGGCAGAAGCGACTCTCATCGCTGAAGACGACACGTCTCCATTCGTCCCTCCGTTCACGCCTGTCGCGACACCACTGGAGGCGGGCTGCACGATGTTGGGGCGTGAGCGGAAGACGGCCTAACGGTGTGCGGCACCGTAGCCCAGCTTCATGGAGACGGTTGCGAATGGTCCTCGCCGATACCCCAGGAGCAACAGTGTCCCTAATTTGCTGGGAAGTGGCGGTGCGGTCCCCTACGGCACTGCGTAGGATCCTACGGCCTTGGCGTGCATCCGTGCGTCGCTGCGGTCCGGTCCCAGGTCGACGGGCACGTGCACCTTCCGCCGACCACTGGCGACAACATCGATGTACTGTGGAGACCTCACGCCCCACGTGTTGAGCAATTCGGCGGTACGTCCACCCGGCCTCCCGCATGCCCACTATACGCCCTCGCTCCAAGTCCGTCAACTGCACATACGGTTCACGTCCACGCTGTCGCGGCATGCTACCAGTGTTAAAGACTGCGATGGAGCTCCGTATGCCACGGCAAACTGGCTGACACTGACGGCGGCGGTGCACAAATGCTGCGCAGCTAGCGCCATTCGACGGCCAACACCGCGGTTCCTGGTGTGTCCGCTGTGCCGTGCGTGTGATCATTGCTTGTACAGCCCTCTCGCAGTGTCCGGAGCAAGTATGGTGGGTCTGACACACCGGTGTCAATGTGTTCTTTTTTCCATTTCCAGGAGTGTATCTGAACGACCTGAATTGCATTTCGCCTGATTCAAGTGCAATCCACATAGCGCAGCTGTGTAGCAGGTCCTCTAATCGCCCCTCGGTACAGTCGTTTGACTATTGAAAATGGTTCCAACAAGTCACCACTAGGAAACATTGTTCTGTATCGCAATAACTCAAGATGTAAAGTAATACCAAGGTACTACAAATATCAGGGAACATCTTATCACAGATAAGACGGTTCTTAAGGCTTGTAAGCTCACATACATGAAATGTTACCACTCTCATTATTACGACAGATAGGTAACTCACTTAGTAAGATCGTCGTATTCATGATTTCCTCTTCAAAATAACATAACGTACTTATTATTTAACACAAAATGGCATTAAAATTTAAGCAATTCAAGAACAGATAGTTGAAAATATGTATGAACTTCAAATGAAACGACGAATCGTCTCGTTCTGCATATGGATTCAAACCCAGGTCAGGCAGACTAATCAAAGACTTCGTGACTGACGGAAACTAACAGTCATTCCTGACTAGTCATACAGGGAGTGATATACCTCGATTTTAGACAGCATCAGTTAGCAAATATCAACTTTAAATTACATAACGTAAAAATTTTTAACGGACACAAATTCCTACCCAGCATCTATTGCCCTTGTTAACGAACTACGAGATATGTTAAATATTGCTTCTTCACAAGTAACATACTTGAAATGCCGTGAGGTAAAGCTTTGTGTTGAACAGGGATTCGAACCCAGAACCAAATTGGAATGTCATCGAAGCACAATCAACTGTGACATATCGGATTTTCTCGGCAGTAGCTAGATGTTTTAACCGGAAAGGAGAGACGAAACATTAATCTTTTCTTTCCCAGGACTCCAACCTGGCACCTATCGCTGTTATATTCTAGAGAAAACGAACGTTAAAAATGGGCTTGTTACACCAGCAGCGACATGTGAGCAAGTTTGAACTAGAAATAATATGACGAAGAATTCAGTGCTGACTGGGAATCGAACCGCACACATATAGTTGTTGACTGCACACAAAGAGACGTCAGCTACCGAATTTTTCTTCACCAGCAACTCGGAATAACATTCTTGAATTTACAATGATTTCGCCAACAGTTCTGTGTCTCACTGGGACTCAAAAACGTCACATATCGTTAGTGTTGACAACGAATGAAAATACATTAAAAATCAAAATTATTACCAATCAGCAGATAAGTGTTCTCATGCTAGAGCTTGATTATACATAATGAAAGCTTTAGTGCCGGGCCAGGATTCGAACACTTTAACGAGCAATATGTGCAGATGTTGAGGAATCTGCTGTTCTGAACAAACAACAAATTGCAGTCGTGCTGTATTGTCACGAAGGGACCGAATTCCGTGTTAAGGGTGGTCTGAGTTGCATTCCCAGTTCAGAACCAAGTTTGTCGACATACAGAAGCCCAAATAAAATATGGAATAAGTGTCCTGGAACTAGTATAAGAAAGGTTACTGTTGATAGAGTTACTACGTGTCGCGACTCCTGACTTTATTGTAGTTCAATCTAACGTCTACTTGGTAGAGAAGAAATATCATGTTTAACATAAATGTCAGAGCACAATGCCATTGTACCTTCTTCACTTGGCGTAGCCAGCAGAGAACAGAATCTGTCTCTCCTTATCAAAAATCATCAGTTGAAGTTGGAATCGAACCGAGACCATAAGTACATGACAAAAGTGTGTGTGTGTGTGTGTGTGTGTGTGACAGAGAGGAAGAGAGAGAGAGAGAGAGAGAGAGAGAGAGAGAGAGAGAGAGTGAGGGAGAGAGATAAAAATAAAAGAGAATGAGAGAGAGAGTAAAAAATTGTTGCAAAGAAACTGAATCATGGTATGTAAAGAAATCTTTCATTAAAATGACACCTTCTACATCATTACGAAATGTCGTATTCATGATCTATGGAACAAGTATTAATCTAATCTAATCTTATCATATCATATTGCTGACTAGACATGAAGAGGCACGAATTACAGAAATATTCGCCAATATCAGTAACCAAATCTAAACTTGAAAATAAAAGACGACAGTTTTTTTAATTAACCGGGACTCCTGTAAAGATCCTTTCGTCCCTGTTAACTAACCACGAAAGATGTGTGACATACCTACTTTCAGAAGGAGCAAAGTGTTCATGCGTTTAAAGATGAAGCGCATGATGTAAAGTTCTGTGATGGAGATACGAACCCAACACGCAATCGGATTTTTAACAAAGTAAAGTCAAATGTTACGTATCGGTTTTTCTTACCAGCTGCTAGGTGTTTGAATCTAAAATAAGGATACAAATTTTTGTGCCTGAGCGACAATCGAACAGCACTTCTACCGTCCTTCTTTATCATCCACGAACATAGCTTAAGTAACACTTGCTTACTCAACAACAGTAAGATGTGTGCGTGTTTGACCATAAATTACGACACCTATTGCGTTTGTTGGCAACCCATGAACAGACATTTAAAAATGCACGTTAATTTTCACTAACGGACTAGTATGCACGTGGTAGGGCTTGAAATGGAATTATGAATATTTGTGTACTGGATCAGGATTCGAAACCACATACTTACCTTCGGAGGAGACCTAGAGATGACTGCATTCTTGGGAAAAGGAACGAAATGATTGAACTATATTGTTCCGAGAGATTCAGATCCTCGAAAGTTGAGATACGAAATCGAATCACAGTCCAGAACCAAATTTTTCAACGTCTCTAGTTCAATCAGGTACAAGAAAAATAAGAGCCCTGTTCCTTTAAATGCCTATCGTTTCTTCAAATAAAATTAAATTTTCTAATTTAAGTAAGTTTACCGGACACAGTATTTCTGTTTACCATGAGTTCCGCCAAGGTCATTTCACAACGTAAACCGGCTCTGCCCAATTGGTAATGAAGGAACGTGATGTTTAATGCGGATTCTGGACTATAACGTCTTTCTGTTGAGGTTACCAGAGGTAAAGTAAATCTGTTTGTGACTCTTAAAATTAAATGCCTGAACCCACGTGTTGCACCTGTGATAGTTCGTTCCACCACACCAGTGTGGCCACATTTCCAGGCCCCAGGAGTGTGCTGTAACGGATGATGTGCTTAGATTACAAAATTAATCACGATGAAAAAAATGCGAGTCTATTAAATGGTTAAGTAGAAGCAATCTTCTGACGTGGAGATTATGCTATTCTCATGTCTGCAGGATATAAAGACTCTTTTAGGCATCATAGCCTGGATGTTATAGCGTCCCCAGTGAGGTAATAAGAAAACATTTAAAAAACAGTATTTATAACGAAGAGTCATTTAAAACTTGAATGATACCGATTTTTTTTAATAATGTAACCGTCAAATAATAATTTCTCTATGTAAGCTTCGAGTGCAAAGAAATATAACAAAATGATCTAAAGAGACTACAAGATACGCTCTTTTGTTAATTTTTTAGTCGTCTTCACTTCTCTTGTCTTGGTTGTGTGCAGACGGACTCTGGCGAGTGCTGACAAATGTAAGCATATTTGTACGAATGAAGCAGATAATATATTGATTCAATATCATTGTTCACTTTTAATTTGTAAGAGGTGATCCCGATTTCATGTCCGCCTTCCTTGAATTAACCTGCATTCAAGTAACTTACAGTTCAACAATCGCAGCGGCCGATGCAGCCAACGACGCCATTACGTGGCGATATTAACTTACGAAAAATTAGCGGAAGTGGAAAACTCGCCCGCTATTAACATAATATTAATTTTTCTCCACAGCCGCCCGACGTTGCAGAAAATACGTAGCTTTAAGATTCTTATTTTCAGTACCACAGCCGAGAGCCAGAGCCAGGACGCCGACTACAATACAGTGGTTAACGGAGGTAAGAAAAATACTCTCGCGCGTGTGTGGGCCGCAATTGGAATTACAACTAAACATTTTTTGCTTTAAAGTGAACTGACTAGCCGAGGAAATTAATATGAAAAGTTTATTCCAATGGTCAACTTGTACGCCCATGTTTTAAAATTCAACGAGTCTAACATTCATTAACGTAACAAATAATTTAAGATTAATATTGTTAAAAAGGAGAACTTCACAAAAGCATTTAACCGTAAATCAAAACTGAATGAAATATCATTTTTATTAAGGCCCACCACGTAAGTCGGCAACAATCAATAATAATAATAATAATAATAATAATAATAATGTATTAAATTACGACGGCCGACGGACGCGAGAATGTGAAGCCATTTTGAAATATCCACTAATTCAGCAAATTTCTTAGTTCGAGAAAATCCACTGTGAAGTGTGAAGTTACCGGAATATTCGATTATTACCTTCATTGTTACTACCATTTTCTTCATACTGTTGCTGGAACACATGTGCCTGAACATTTAATGCCTTTTGGTCATTATAGAAGTAGTTGCCCAAGAAGAAGTTCTTTCCCTGTCTACGGTGTCCTTTTCATGTTAATATCAAACAACAGCAACTACTCGCAGATTACATTAAAACTAAAGTAATTGATGAAGACGTTACTTGATAACAAAAACGCGCTGCCTTTCTTCATTTACTTGCACCTAGAAATGGCTGTCGAATACTGCCAAATCAAAAGCCAAGGGATCTTACTGCCTTCCGTTATACGTCGTTGTCAGTTCTTCCACATTATTTGGTCGACGTGACCTGTTTCAAGTTGTGTATGGCAGAGAATGTTTTAGAAAATCAATTGTTTTCCTTTGCAATAAACAGAAAGATTTTCATTGTAAGCTATCCAAGTTCAAAATTTTCGCATTATTAGTTCAAATTTAATATTCACTTCTATAATGTAGGAAAGTATTTCACAGTTGCAAAACCCGCATCCGACTCATTGACCTTACACTTAGTCGCTGACCATAAATTCTAACTCAGAGTGACACCAGATTAAGTAACCTAATGTAGCGAAGACTGTTTGCCCATGCTCTTTTTCACCGTAAAATATGCAATTCACTCATTGGGCTCCAGTAGTACACAGTAACAGTAATTTCTGTGTGTGCAATGCATGCGGATTGTGGAATTTAGTGGTGCTCTCTCTTCCACTTCTGTATACAATATGCCTGACCTAAACGGGCCCTTTATCATTACAGGCCCTGGGCAGTGCAACATCATACTGACAACAGTAATGCGCTTATACTGACAGCCTCACTGTTCGTTTTAGCTGATTTTGTAATCATTTACATAAAACAACATGACCTTCCAGTCGGAGACATTTCGTCCCCCTTTTCCGTGTGTGAAATTTGTCACTAAGCTTTTCTCCTTCCAACCAGCGAAATGCGGCAGAGTACAGCCAGTAAACGATTCACAAACCACGATTTAGTGCCATTAAGACGATTTCTTTAAACATTGTCGTAGCTGAAAGAATTTAATTTCTTCTTAAATCGTCTTCTGCAGCAACGTTCACAGATATCTCAAATAGGATAAGCTCTTTATTCAGGTACGAAGGTTGTAAAACAAACTCCCCACAGGTCGATCTTTTCGTCTTATAGCACTGCATAAGTATTTTGTCTAAGAGATATTACAAGTAGTGTTCCTGTAGCTGTGGGAATCATTGGTTGAAAACGAATTTAACACCAATGGGTACAGTACTGCTAAATATTCAAAATGATTATCAACCTAAGTCTGAGTTCATCCACAAACTGAGACGTATTTATTATACTGTAGCTAGACTGTGTATCCTTGTCTTCCTTGAGTGGGCATTGGAAGGCGTTTACCCACACGTATACAATACTATGAATACTTTGAAAGCTGTAGCTAACGTTGCTCTCATAAAATAATTTTATTTTGTTAATTTTTCTGGTTGTTCAGCGTGCAATATGCGTTGTAAATACAGTCTTAAAAAAAATTGTCCGTAAGGTGGACAATACAAACGTGCTGCCATCAGAATTCTATGTCCAGCAATATGCTCGATCTGGCTACATTGTAGACTACGCCACTTCCTGGAGGAAGTCTTGAGTGCATCACTTTCCACTGTGACTATAGTCTTGAGGTAAAACGCAAGACTAGTTTATATGACATCTGGCAACAGAGAGCACACCTCGACGTAATTTTATCACCCCTTTCCTCTCGGTGCTTGAGCTATGATTGTATTTCAAGTGAATCTACAAAATATTTCGCTTTCTGTCACATTGGTAATAACAGTTTGGTTCAACAATATTTTAGCGAGAGACTTGGCCGACCATTCGCCTCTGAACACCGCATGCGTCTGAGTTCTCTGGGACCCGTTTGCTGCCTACCAGTGGGGGCTGAGGCACCGCGCTGCCACGCCTTCTGCCGGCAACGTCTGCTCCACTCCTCACTCTCAACGATGTAAAATTCTTTAATGTTGTTGACTGGTGACCCATAAAATCTGTCTTCGATTTGTGTTTCACACTCTATTGCAACGGAGGCACAAAACCGTTTTTATTTGGTATTTTATTGCACTAGTATGCAACACATAAATGTGGCACATATTTAATTTCATTGTGATCCAGTGCGCTATAGTTAAAGTGTCATATCCTGTTCTTTTTCCTTTCACAGGAGACTCTTCAAATAATTTTTTTTTTCGTGGATTCATATGTGTTAGTCAAAACACAGAGAGTAAATGCAGTGTAATGTATTTGGTTTCTTTCTTTGATTCCCTATGGTAAATGGATGAAAAACATAGTGTCAATACCTTTCAGAACCTGCTACAAAGCTAGTCAGGCATATTGCTTGTTTTGAGGTCTATAAATTAATTAATGGAGAATTGAACACTGTTCAGAAGTGATATTTAAAATATTCAATGGTATTTAAGGCGACAAAACTGCCCATATTTGAAGCTACCCAGAGAAAAAGTAAGTCGCTAGATCTGCAGTTAGTAAATGTCTGCAGAGAGTTCCTAACTGCTACTGTGGAAATATAGCATAGAGGCCATACAATAATCAAGAGGTTCATTCCCTTCATACTTATCACCCTGACATGTGAGTCTTATGTGAAGAACAATATTGAAATTCATATCGTTGACGGTCGATTCGAGTTTCTTCAGAGACGCTTGTATTGTGAAGCAGCTTGACAGTCAGAAAGCCGAGATCTATGACCAGTAACACAACCTACTGGGTCGAGCTACCAAGAGCACTTGAAGTGTAAAAGTTTTTCTTCCGATTTCGTTATAGAATTTTTTCTGGAAATTCGTAGCTCCATAAAATAAATCAGAAAAAAAGCTCGCACACGCTGGTCCCTAGCACAGTTAGAACTGACGATTCATTGAGCCGCTGCGACACGAGACACGGGCTGTACCACGTGGTTACGGACACACTGCTGCCATCACTCCACTATCATCATGTTATGGTCGCTCAGCCTAATAACACATCGTGAAAGATAGTAAAAGTTGTCACTTATGTGAAGAATAGCATTTTTTTAGGCAAAAAATTGAATTTTCAGTCTCAGTCTCTTAGTTTACATGAGGATTATATAGCACGAGTCATTCAAATGGAAAGGGAATATCAAGCGCTACAGTCTGGAACCGCGCAACCGCCACGGTCGCAGGTTCGAATCCTGCCTCGGGCATGGATGTGTGTGATGTCCTTAGGTTAGCTAGGTTTAAGTAGTTCTAAGTTCTAGGGGACTGATGACCTCAGAAGTTAAGTCCCTTGGTGCCCACAGCCATTTGAACCATTTTTGAATATCAAGCGAATTTAGCGAGTCAGTTCAGTACCATACGTGGAAGTGATTGCACTGTCACAGTGTTGCCAAATGTTAGTGACGGTGTTGACAATTGTCAGCTGTGCTAGGGACGGTTCTGTAGCGGTATGTGAAGAGAATCCCACGCTCATGTCATAGCAGGATGCGGAGAAGAGGCGTGTGGTTTGGTTAATATGCACCGTTTTCTCCTACCAATTGTGTCAAACATTCAGGTGTATAATCTTCCGTAACGATTACAGTTTCCCACAAACTATATACGAATAAAACACTTACCTTGTTACTTTGTGACAAAAGATTATTTGAGTACAATAAAAAGGTTTTGGAAATCAACTTTGCCCATCTGTCACAAAAAGTAAGATAATAAACACTATGCACCTCGAAATCGATTGCATCTATGTGTAGTCTTGTGATCATACAGGTAGAATTTCATGAATTGCACGAGAATGTAGAAAAACGGTGGTGCGAATGGTATCTGTAAGAAACACCGTTAACTAATTATTCTGTGTCATGTAATAAGCAATTCATTTGAAAATTCAGAGGAAAAGAAACTAAAAATCATGCCCATTAAGACAGAAAGTAAAGTGAAGATCTGCGCTTTTTCATCTTCAGATCTATACAAATAATGTATACTAATCAGCGTATTCATTGCTTTCGTAATGTTTCCCTTTTGTTTAGTCTTCTAATGATGAACTGGATCCACACCCATTAGTCTGATTGTTTCTTTGTATCCTTCCATCTACTATCTTTGTGTGTTATTGCTCGGTGTTCAAAAAGCAAAATAGTATGCCTGCTCCCACTAGGTATCAGAACGAGGTCGCAAGAAGGCTAACGAATTATAATCGAAATACACTGAGACGCCAATTTGTCTGTCGTCATTGTGTTGAACTCGGTAGAAATAGTTGGGTATTATTGGCTGCATCACCGGCATCCCATTGCCGTCTTCTCTTTCGTTTGTGTGTTGCGCACGGTGCAAGAAATATTTGTGTTTTGCTTGCTTCTGTGACAGGTTTCACCCCACTTTATTCGAGCAAGCTCACGAATAGACTGTCAATAATTGGAATTACGCAATAATACACTTAAAATGTGTATTTTTGCGTTATGTATCCCGATGAAAATAACTGTAAATAGATTATATGCCTACTTGCTTATTACTCGCGCTTCTCGATGCTTTCCTCAGAAAATAAAAATAAAAATAAAGAGAGAGAGTGAGAGACAGAGAGAGAAAACAGAAATGTATTTGAAATATCAGCTCGGTGACGCCATGTTCGTCTCGTGATGTAAAGCAAGGATAGTTGATGGGTAGTATCTCGTTATACTAGCGATATGTATGGCTACAGGGTTCTTTCTTTTCTCTCTGCAAACAACGAGGACAGAATTCAGTAACAAAGTGGTAAGAAGACCTATGGAGTGCGAAAATTAAACACTCAGTCTTTCTTGGTTATTTTGTTAATCCTTAACAATTGTCTGAAATGAAGTAAACATCTTTGATTACTGATTTTTTATTACTACTATTGTCATTGTCGTTCGGTACCTCCCAACAGATTTCCAATTACTCACTGCTGCCGATGCACATTACGAATGGGTTAGGATGAATGGAATGTGGGATGTTTCGTCACGGAGAATATACACATTTCTCTCGGCGTCTTATATTCAGGGTAATATAAAAATCTCAGTAAGAGAAGACGACAACGGGATGCCTGTGATACAGACAATAATATCCAACTATTTCTGTCGACTTAGCACCATGACGACAGACAAATTGGCGTCTCGGAGTATTTTGATTATAATTCGTTAGCCTACTTCCGACCTCGTTCTAATACCTCGTGGGAGCGGGCATAATATTTTGCTTTTTGAACACCGAGCAATAACATACAAAGATAGTAGATGGAATGATACAAAGAAACAATCAGACTCATGGGTGTAGATCCACTTCATCATTAGAAGACTAAACAAGAGGGAAACATTACGAAAGTAATGAATACGCTGATTTCTATACATTATTTATATACATCTGAAGGTGAAAAAGCGCAGATCTGCACAGTGCCCGCATCTGCACTTTAGTTTCTGTCCACACCCATGAGTCTGATTGTTTCTTTGTATCCTCCCATCTACTAAAATTAGTTTTGAGAGCAACGTTAGCTACAGCGTCCGAAGTATTAATAGTATTGTGTAGGTGTGTGTAAGTATCTTCCAATGCCCATTCAAAGAAGACAAGGATACACAGTCTGGCTACATTATTATGAATACGCATAAGTTTGTGGATGAACTCAGACTTCGATTGATAATCATTTTGAATATTTTGCAGTACTGCACCCATTGGTGTTAAACTCGTTTTCAAACAATTATTCCCGCAGCTACAGGAACCCTACTTGTGATACCTCTTAGACAAAATACTTATGCAGTGCTATAAGATGAAAAGATCAACCTGACACAAACTGTGGGAAGTTTGTCTCACAACCTTAGTACATGGATAAAGAGTTTATCCTATTTGAGATATCTGTTAACGTTGGTGCATAAGACGATTTAAGAAGAAACTAAATTCCTTCAGCTACGACAATGTTTAAAGAAATCGCCTAAACGGCTCTAAATCGTGGTATGTGAATCGTTTACTGGCCGTACTCTGCCACATTTCGCTGTGGGAAGGCAAAAAGCTTACTGACATATTTCACACAAGGAAAAGGGGGCGCAATGTTTCAAACTGGAAGATCATGTTGTTTTATTTAAATGATACTTGATCGAACTAGAGACGTTGAAAAATTTGGTGCTGGACTGTGATTCGAATCCGTATCTCATCTATCGAGGATCTGAATCTCTAGGAACAGTGTAGTTCAATCATTTCGTTCCTTTTCCCAAGGATGCAGTCTTCTCTAGGTCTCCTCCAAAGGTAAGTATGTGGGTCCGAATCCTGATCCAGTACACAAATATTCATAATTTCATTTCAAGCCCTATCACGTGCGTACTAGTCTGCTAGTGAAAATTAACGTACATTTTTAATGTCTGATCATGTGTTGCCAACAATCGCAATAGGTGTCGTAATTTCTGGTCAAACACGCACACATCTTACTGTTGTTGAGTAAGCAAGTGTTACTTAAGCTATGTTCGTGGATGATAAAGAAGGACGGTAGAAGTGCTGTTCGATTGTCGCTCAGGCACAAAAATTTGTATCCTTATTTTAGATTCAAACACCTAGCAGCTGGTAAGAAAAACCGATACGTAACATTTGACTTTACTTTGTTAAAAATCCGATTGCGTGTTGGGTTCGTATCTCCATCACAGAACTTTACATCATGCGCTTCATCTTTAAATGCATGAACACTTTGCTCCTTCTGAAAGTAGGTATGTCACACATCTTTCGTGGTTAGTTAACAGGGACGAAAGGATCTTTACAGGAGTCCCGGTTAATTAAAAAAACTGTCGTCTTTTATTTTCAAGTTTAGATTTGGTTACTGATATTGGCGAATATTTCTGTAATTCGTGCCTCTTCATGTCTAGTCAGCAATATGATATGATAAGATTAGATTAGATTAATACTTGTTCCATAGATCATGAATACGACATTTCGTAATGATGTAGAAGGTGTCATTTTAATGAAAGATTTCTTTACATACCATGATTCAGTTTCTTTGCAACAATTTTTTATTCTCTCTCTCATTCTTTTTTATTTTTATCTCTCTCCCTCACTCTCTCTCTCTTCTCTCTCTCTCTGTGTCACACACACACACACACACACACACACACACACGCACACACAGTCTCTTTTTATTTTTATTTGTTTGTTGTGCTCGACTATTGGCGAGGCACCAAAGCGTTCGTCCATGATTTTCTTAGTTTTGAGTACACTTACGTAAGATATATAAATACAACTATGAGAGTTACTGAATTATGAATTTAAGTTTGCAGTCAGTTCTGAGTATTATTAGTAACTACGCTCCAGTCCCTAGACCAAGTTACAGAAATGTGAATCAGACGGTTTACGTATTCCAAGCCGTAGCAGCCGCTTCTTTGAGACGTCAGCTATGGTCACTTCCCAGCCCACTGTAGGATCACATCGGTTCCTCTTCTTCCTGCTGGTAATGTAACTGAGATTTGGCAACAAGGTAAGGTATATTTGTCAACTCTGTGATCGACGAGTTACTTCCTGGTGTGCACGGAATTAAGCCTTAAAGTTCACTTGATTTTTCCTGTCATTTCCATTGAATAATTTGAGTTATTATTAACGCTTGAGCTGTAACAAAAGATTGTAAATTTACGGTTTTCAGCCCAGGAAAGTCGTTGAGCGTGAAAATCGCATCTAATCTCGTCCTTTAAATAGCTGTTTACGAGTTGTAGCCACTACTCGTCTCGTAAGACGAAATGTAGACGGATCCATCTTCCATAGCTCTGTGGAAACGTGGTAACCCGGGAAAAAGCGTCTGTTATGGTTTGTGGTTCCAGTCTTGCTGACTTTAACGTTTTTATCCCTTCTGTAAAACTACAAGCAGTCAGATCACACATCGATAAGGAAATTGCTAGAAATTACTTTCGGCTCATAGTGCAATGGTGAACAACAGGTAACGCCTCTTCCCGCTGCTGACAAGCAAATTTTGGGTTTCTAGGAATGCATAACTTTATTTGTGAACTGCCACATTTGCGTACCACTTGTGTATGACACAGCATACCAATCAAACATAGACCCAATCGAAATCTAAGTGATTAGCATTTTACTAAATCGTGCCGTTAGAGGCACGATTGTGTCAGTTTTATTGAAACAGACTTTCGTCGTAAGGTTATCGTGGGTAGTTTTATTTCATTTCTTATAATACAGTGCACAATTTCGTACGGTTTCTTTTAGTGTTGTTAAAACATTAGAGAGAAATTAATCATCAACGATATATGCTAATTCTCTGATGTTATCTATAACAGTCTGACAATGCACATGCCGTTTATTGATTACATGCATGTAGAAACCTTATTCTGAGTTAAAGCTGTCAAACAAGGTTTTATGAAGAATAAAATGCCACTGTCACACCACAGCTAATGTAGAAAATACTTTTCTGACGTATTTTTGCATGATGCGCTCTCCCCATACATAATACAAAATTTTCGAGACGCATCTGGAGCATGGCCATCTACTAAACCTGAAAAGAACAAAATGTCGCAGAAGTTAGCCCTTTTTCCACAGGCGACAATTTTGGGTTGAGAAGTGAATTATGTTCAAAGTTCCATTAGATCGATAACTTCAGCAGACAGCAGTATGGCGTTTTAAAAAATGTAGCAGTGAATGTACCCAAGCTCGGTACGTCTTATCAACAGTGCGCGACGCTTACCGTTACGATACTAGCTGAAACATAGCTACAACACCTCCAGAATTCAACAAAAATTCTTCCAGAACTTCTGCATTGCACAGTGCTGCAAGATAATGCAAATGGCTGGATCTAGACCTCTGAGAGACAGAGAGTTACAGCCTTTCTTTTGCACTGCAGGACGTTTTTAACAAACAGATAGCGCAATATTTAAATTTCTGCATCCTACACTGTTGGCAGTTATGTGTAGGTGTCAGTTACGTGATTTTATTTCGGTGATTACAAAATAGAGTTGAATGTATGCACTGGGTAGCCGAGGCAGCTAGTTCATGGTGATTCGTTCAACCAAGTAAATGAATGTACTGAACATGCTGCAAACCACTACAGGGAGCCTGTGTGTCAGAATTCACATCCATTGTGGCCCAGCATTGTTATGATAGAAAAATGAGCGATAGAGAAGAGAATTCGGTGGTCTCTTGGATTGATGCTAGGTTCATTTACTTATGGTCTCGGTTCGATTCCAAATTCTGCTGAAGATTTTTGATAAGGAGAGACAGATTCTGTTCTCTGCTGGCTACGCCAAGCGAAGAAGGTATAATGGCAATGTGCTCTGACATTCATGTTAAACATGATATTCCTTCTCTACCAAATAGACGTTAGATTGTACAATAAAGTCAGGAGTCGCGACACGTAGTAACTCTATCAACAGTAACCTTTCTTATACCAGTAATTTTTTTCTAGTGACGAAAAAACGCTATGTAGGATCAAAGGACACTTATTCCATCTTCTATTTGAGCTTCTGTATGTCGATAAACTTGGTTCTGAACTTGTAATGCAACTCAGACCACCCTTAACGCGGAATTCGAACCCTTTGTGATAATACAGCACGACTGCAATTTGTTGTTTGTTCAGAACAGCAGATTCCTCAACATCTCCACATATTACGCGTGAATGGGTTCGAATCCTGGCCCGGCAGTAAAGATTTCATTATGTATTATCAAGCTCTAGCATGGGAACACCTATCTGCTGGTGGATAATAATTTTGATTTTTAATGTTTTTTCATTCGTTGTCAACACTAACGATATCTGACGTTTTTGACTCCCAGTGAGACACAGAACTATTTGCGAGATCACTGTAAGTTCAAGATGTTATTCCGAGCAGCTGGTGGAGAAAAATTCGGTACCTGACGTCTCTTTGTGTGTAGTCAACAACGATATGTGTGGGGCTCTATTCCCAGTGAGCACTGAACTTTTCGTCATATTATTTCTAGTTCAAACATGCTCACATGTCGCTGCTGGTGCAAGAAACCCATATTTAACGTTCATTTTCTCTAGAATATAACAGCGATAGGTGCCAGGTTGGAGTCCTGGGAAGGAAAAAATTAGTGTTTCGTCTCGTCATTTCACTTCAAACATCTAGCTGCTGCCAAGGAAATCTGACATGTCACAGTTGGTTGTGCTTCGATATCAATCCGATTAGGTTCTGGGTTCGAATCCCTGTCCAACACAAAGCTTTACCTCACGGCATTTCAAGTAAGTTACTTGTGAAGAAGGAATATTTAACATCCCTCGTAGTTCGTTAACAGGGACAAGAGATGCTGGGGAGGAATTCGCGTCCGTTAAAAATGTTTGCGTTATGTAATTGAAAGTTGATATTTGCTAACTGATACTGTCTAAAATGGAGGTATATTACTCTCTGTATGCCTAATCAGGAATTACTGTTAGTTTTCGTCAGTCACGAAATCTTTGCTTAGTCTGCCTGACCTGGGTTTGAATCCATAAGCAGAACGAGAAGGTTCGTCGTATCATTTGAAGTTCATACATATTCTCAAATAGCTGCTCGTGAGTAATTTAAATTTTTAATGTCTTTTTGTGTGAAATAATAAGTACTGTATGTTACTTTGAAGAGGAAACCATGAATGGGACGAACTTACTACGTGCATTACCTATCTGACGTAATAATGAGAGTGGTGACGTTTCAGGTATGTCATTTATTGTAATAAATGTGAGCTTACAAGTCCTAAGGACAGTCTTATCTGTGATAAGTTATTCCCTGATATTAGTAGCATCGTGGTATTACTTTACATCTTGAGTTACTGCGATACAGAGCAGTGTTTTCTAGTGGTGGCTTGTTGGAACCGTTTTCAATAGTCAAACGACTGTACCAAGGAGCGATTAGAGGACCTGCTAGACAGCTGCGGTATGCCGGTTGCATGCGAATTAGGCGAAATGAAATTCAGGTCGTTCGGATACTTTTGAGTATGACTGTACGTTAATGCAGAATTGATATGTAATTACACACTATTTATTTTTACGCAAGTTTTCTGAATATTTTATAACATGTGGAACCTTTAATTACATTTGTTTTCAGCGTCCAGCGGTAGTGTCTTTGTTTAGCAATCAAACCGTCCACGGTTCCGATGTCGAATCACGCTATCACTTGAGCTTTGAATAAAAATCATCAGCATTACCGTCTGAAAACTTGTGGCATAAGGAATCACTTTAATTCTGTCACCAGCCTTGTCAAACAGGGTGGAGGAGCGGATAGAGGTTTAGGGCTCTCTCTTGCCCTTGGGGTGAGATACTGCCCCTAAAGGTGGAGAACAGCAATGATGAACGGCATGAGAATTCAGAAGACAGTGGAAACTACTGTATTAAAGACGCATGACGTGTATCCACAGGAGATGTGGCCTGTAAATGAAAATGTGTCACTATGATTTCTCCACTGGAAAAAGATTCCGGATCTCTGGAAGAGGACTGCGAGGCGGAGGAGACGAGGCGGAGGAAACGACAAGAAAAATATTGAATAACCAACTTGAGGAAAACGTCTATGCGTCGGGGAATGGGATATCGGAAGTTTGAACGTGGTAGGGAACCTAGAAAACGTGAAAGGGGGGATATACAGACGCTCAACCTTTTTAATCCGAGCACTTCGTTCTTCGTCTTCCATCCTTACTATTCTCTCTTGGAATTTGTATACATTGTATGATACCCGTCTTTCCCTACAGCTTACAACTATTTTCCCCAGAATTTCAAACATCTTGTACCATTAGACATTATTGAATGCGTTTTCCAAGTCGACAAATCCTATGAACACGTCTGGATTTTTCTTTAGTCCTGCTTCCATAATCAACCGCAACATCAGAACCGCCTCTCTGATTCCTTTACCTTTCGTGATGCAAAACTGATCATCACATAACACATTCTCAGTTTTATTCCCATCCCAGCAGCTAGACACAAACTGAGTCCTTTTCCCGCCAATTTCCAGATGGCGGACGGGAGGGGAGCAATGCATACGATCTACGAATGTAATCTTTCGCCCCTACTGTTCAGTCTATAGATCGAAGAAGTAATGATGTAAATCAAAGAAAGGTTCAAGTGTGGAAATAAATGTCAAGGTGAAAGGATATCAGTGTTAGGACTAGCTGCTGTCACAGCTATCCTAAGTGAAAGTGAAGAAGAATTATAGGATTTGCTGAATAGCATGGACAGTCTACTGGGTACAGACTGTGGATTTGGAGAAAAACGAGTAAAGACGAAAGTAATGAAAAGTATCGTACATGAGAACAGCGTGAAACTTAGAATCAGGATTGAAGGTGCGAAGTAGAGTAAGCTAAGGAATTCTTCTAGCTATGCAGCAAAATAACCCATGACGCACAGAGCAAGGAGGACGTCAAAAGCATACTAGTACGCTCAAAAAATGCATTCCATGCCCAGCCAAGTCTACTAGTGTCAAACACAAGTCTTAATTTGAGGTAGAAATTTCTGAGAATGTACGTTCGGAGCACAGCAATGTGTGGTAGTGAAACACAGACTGTGACAAAACCGTAACAGAAGAAAATCGAATCATTTGAGTTGCAGTGTTACAGACGAACGTTGATAATTAGATGTGTAGGAATGAGGAGTATCGGCGCAAGGTCGAAGAGAAAAGGACAAGAAAAAGGGGAACTATGATAGACGTCTCTGAAGACATCAGGGAATAACTTCCATTGTATTAGAGGGAGCTTTAGAGGGTGAAAACTGTAGAAGCAGGCAGAGAAGCTGCGAAAATTCTCGAGAGGGATAATAGTGTTCTGTCAGAAGGAAATGAAAAATGCAAGGAAAGGCTTAAAGCTTTTCAACAATCAAAGCGACGACTAAAGAACGAAGTTTCCTCGCTAAACACAGTAACTGATGAACTGAGAAGAAAAGATTTTATTTACGAAAATGGCCTGTGTTTTGGAATGGACACGGAATTCTTGCTACGACAAACTGCAAAGGCGACCTGTCAGAGTGTACCGAAAACATACCAACCAACACCCCGTTCAGTAGTCCTAGAACATTAGCAAGAAGGTGCCGGTGTATGGGTGGTGCACCTTATTTTACCTCTGAGGCTTTTACCATACGTTAAATGTATTGGCTATTGCGAGTACGGACAACCATAAGCTGCAGAATGGAATGACGACAATGAAAATTTGTGCTGGACCGGGACGCGAACTTGGATTTCGCGCTTATAGCGAGCGGTCCCCTTACCATTTGGCTATCCGTACACGACTCACGACCAGACACAAACTTCCATGTGTCTACGACATGCACAAGTACGTCCATTGCCCGCATCTCGTGGTCGTGCGGTAGCGTTCTCGCTTCCCACGCCCGGGTTCCCGGGTTCGATTCCCGGCGGGGTCAGGGATTTTCTCTGCCTCGTGATGGCTGGGTGTTGTGTGCTGTCCTTAGGTTAGTTAGGTTTAAATAGTTCTAAGTTCTAGGGGACTTATGACCACAGCAGTTGAGTCCCATAGTGCTCAGAGCCATTTGAACCATTTGAGTACGTCCATTATGTATGTTCCCGCACAGGTCAGACGTTGTAGTCGTCACAGTGTCTGGTCCTTTGACCATGCTGCATCGTGTGCTTCTTTGTTGTAAGTCATTATGTGCCATTTATTACTGATTTGTTTTATGTTGTATTGTGTTCGTTTGTGTGTACGTTTCATGATTACGTGCTGGTTGTTTTTGTACTTCGTCGTTTATTTATAAAATAAACCACAAAATCAAAGAACAGGCAACACCTAATCATGAAACATACACACGACAAACACAACGTACAACGAATCAGCACATAGTCAGCAACATATGGCACGTAATGAGTTACAACAGCAGAGTCACACGCAGAGTGAGCAATATACTAAAGAAACAAGGGCTCAACATAGCATACAAAAACAACAACACAAAACAAAACAGACTTGGAATAAATACCACCAACACTGACAAATACAGCCCGTCTTACATACTGTGACGGTACGCCACATAAATATCGACATTTTTATCGGTTGTAAACAGTTATTAAATAGTTTATGAATGTAATTAGTGTAAAAGATATAGTTAATGTTCTTGAAACAACTGATATGCAACGATAATTAAAGAGTATCATGTTTATTTGATGTCTATGAAAATAAAAAAGGATCAAAAGAGACGTGATTGTACGGCCGAGGAGGAAGGACGTATTTTGTGGTACACATATTGTTTTGTTTCGTTATACGGAAGGCAGCCATTGAGCGGCTACACATATTTTATGTATGTCATTCGTATTTATTGCTAAAATAAACTTGTTATTATTACTACAAAATGAATTTCTTTGTAATAGTTGTCACCTCAAATGCTCACAGTGGCCAATTATTTTTAATAAGCATTTTTTCAGTAATTTGCGCTGCGAGAAGCTCATCTTCCGATGCAGCCTCTGGTCGGCTATTACGCGCCGAAGTATAAATTTATTTTTCAAAGTGTTAACAGTAACTGTAAATGCGAGAGATTTCGTTATAAGAAGTTTTTTTAAATTGCAACAGAGAATTAATTTACGTTATAGTTCATGTTTTTAAACTATACAGATTCCATGAGTTCAGTAAGTTTTATCTTGGCCGCTCCACGGCAACAATCGAAATTCTCTCAAGCCTTGCTTTGCAATCAATAAATACAAATTAACAAAATTACATTCAATTCAGTTAACGGCAACTATGTTTTAGTCATCACGTTCAAAATCTAAAGTTGGTACATTAATAACTGTGGCCCTTCAAGAACCCGTTTCATATTTACTTATGCACGTAAGTAAAAGTGATAAGAAAAGACAATATCCCTGAGAGAAAGAATCATGCTGATAAATTAAAAATCAAAATATATAAAATACATGTGTAGTTTTTTTGTGTATGACGTAACGAATGACACCGGACGTCACAATATACCGACTAACCGCACCAACGTGCGGAATACCTTACCAACGTTTTTAGCAAGCACGGAAATAAAAGAACTACAACACTACGAGATGTTTACAATTTGTGGTCTAGTTCTTAGAGAAGGATGTTTGATTGCTATCTAGCTTCATAATCGTTGCCTGAACTTGGGACTGTTATGCACGAAGTATGGTATAATAATCCAAGACGACAGGAAGCTGTTTTGAATGCCTGTTGATTACCTACACCACATTAGGCATGGTAATGTATTTTGTCCAGCCCTTCTAAATGTATGGGTATGTAAGTATAAAATTGTCAAGGGGTCTCTTCTCACAGATGTCTTAACTGTGTGGACCAGTGGAAGCCTGTTGTGCTCGTCTGCTGTTGATTTGTCAACTATATGATAATCAATAAGAAGTTCTCTACAAGATTTTCGGTTATCAAGTTTTCATAACATTCTTATGACCCTTCTGCCCTTGGCTGTTTAGCTTCCGAGTATTACGACATACGGCTTTGTTGAGTCTGCATATTATGGTAACATTCCCGTATGCAGTTTAATGAGGTGTGGGAGATATGTAAGTCAAACACAGACAAAACTGAGCTGTTACGTTAATGTATCAACATGCTGGTGACACTTCAGATTTTTGCCCATCTCGATGACCACACATGGCACCTCATCCAGAGCGACAGACATTTCTGCATCCAGCATGAGTTGTTGTTGTTGCTGTTGTGGTCTTCAGTCCTGAGACTGGTTTGATGCAGCTCTCCATGCTACTTCATCTCCCAGTACTTACGGCAACCTACATCCTTCTGAATCTGTTTAGTGTATTCATCTCTTGGTCTCCCTCTACGATTTTTACCCTCCACGCTGCCCTCCAACGCTAAATTTGTGATCCCCTGATGCCTCAGAACATGTCGTACCAACCTGTCCCTTCTTCTTGTCAAGTTGTGCCACAAACTCCTCTTCTCCCCAATCCTATTCAATACCTCATCATTAGTTATGTGATCTACCCATCTAATCTTCAGCATTCTTCTGTAGCACCACATTTCGAAAGCTTCTATTCTCTTCTTATCGAAACTATTTATCGTCCATGTTTCACTTCCATACATGGCTACACTCCATACAAATACTTTCAGAAACGACTTCCTGACACTTAAATCTATACTCGATGTTAATAAATTTCTCTTCTTGAGAAACGCTTTCCTTGCCATTGCCAGTCTGCATTTTATATCCTCTCTACTTCGACCATCATCAGTTATTTTGCTCCCCAAATAGCAAAACTCCTTTACTACTTTAAGTGTCTCATTTCCTAATTTAATTCCCTCAGCATCACCCGACTTAATTCGACTACATTCCATTATCCTCGTTTTGCTTTTGTTGATGTTCATCTTATATCCTCCTTTCAAGACACTCTCCATTCCGTTCAACTGCTCTTCCAAGTCCTTTGCTGTCTCTGACAGAATTACAACGTCATCGGCGAACCTCAAAGTTTTTATTTCTTCTCCATGGATTTTAATACCTACTCCGACGTTTTCTTTTTTTTTCCTTTACTGCTGGCTCAATATACAGATTGAATAACATCGGGGAGAGGCTACAACCCTGTCTCACTCCCTTCCCAACCTTTGCTTCCCTTTCATGCCTCTCGACTCTTATAACTGCCATCTGGTTTCTGTACAAATTGTAAATAGTCTTTCGCTCCATGTATTTTACGCCTGTCACCTTTAGAATTTGAAAGAGAGTATTCCAGTAAACATTGTCAAAAGCTTTCTCTAAGTCTACAAATGCTAGAAACGTAGGTTTAGCCTTTCCTTAATTTTTCTTCCAAGATAAGTCGTAAGGTCAGTATTGCAACACGTGTTCCAACGTTTCTACGGAATCCAAACTGATCTTCCCCGAGGTCGGCTTCCACCAGCTTTTACATTCGTCTGTAAAGAATCCGCGTTGCTATTTTGCAGGTGTGACTTATTAAACTGATAGTTCGGTAATTTTCACATCTTTCAACACCTGCTTTCTTTGGGATTGCAATTATTATATTCTTCTTGATGTCTGAGGGTATTTCGCCTATCTCATACATCTTTCTCACGAGATGGTAGAGTTTTGTCAGTACTGGCTCTCCCAAGGCCGTCAGTAGTTCTAATGAAATGTTGTCTACTCCCGGGGCCTTGTTTCGACTCAGGTCTTTCAGTGCTCTGTCAAACTCTTCACGCAGTATCATATCTCCCATTCCATCTTCATCTACATCCTCTTCCATTTCCATAATATTGTCCTCAAGTACATCACCCTTGTATAGACCCTCTATATACTCCTTCTATCTTTCTGCTTTCCCTTCTTTCCTTAGAACTGGGTTTCCATCTGAGCTCTTGATATTCATACAAGTGGCTCTCTTTTCTCCAAAGGTCTCTTTGATTTTCCTGTTATACGTCTTTATCCATATCTGCTTAGGTTTCCGCGGTCAGAGACAGCTACAATAAAAAAATTTCTGAGTACGTTGCTGTGTCGTATTACGAAGTAACTAGCAATGAATGATATTACGGCAACAGTTTCTACACTGACCGTAAAAAGTCGCTGCACTAACAAGGAATTGTGTGACATAAACGGGAATTGGTAGGCGTGTTTCTACATCTGAAAGACGATATCTATTCAGATTTCACGCCACTATGAGGATGTGAATCAGGTTTGTTTTAAATATATGCTGTAACTGTCGACGAGCATTAGTTACCATTGAGATTGGGCGTAGTGAGTTGAAGTTGGTCAAGAATGCTTTTAAGGCGAAATAGACGCCATTATAAACCTCAGTGCCGGAGGTCGTCTAATAGGGCTAGGAGAAACAGGATGTTCCTTCTACTATATTGGAGAAATACTTGACAGGAATGTAGCCACAGCACAAGATTTATGGCAGCGGTAGACACGAGAATGTACGGGCACTACCGAGATCGTTGGCCATTGTGTTCAGCGAGGCGCCCTGGCGCATCGCACTGCATTTGCACCAGCGGTTTGAGTGCAGTTGGCACGACGCTGACACAACGAACTGTTACGAATCGTTTACTTCAAGGACGGCTCCGAGCTAGACGCACTGTAGCGTGTATTCCAATGACTCCAAACCACAGCCATCTGCGCCTTCAGTAGTGTTAAGCGAAAGCTCATTGATGAGCAGGTTGGAAGTCTGTTGTGTTTTCTGATGAAAGCCCGCCGCGCGGGATTAGCCGAGCGGTTTAGTCGCTGCAGTCATGGACTGTGCGGCTGGTCCCGGCGGAGGTTCGAGTCCTCCCTCGGGCATGGGTGTGTGTGTTTGTCCTTAGGATAATATAGGTTAAGTAGTGTGTAGGTTACTTAACCTATATTATCCTAAGGACAAACACACACACCCATGTCGTGAGTAAGTTGATAGTACCCGTGGTCTAGGGGTAGCGTCTTTGATTCATAATCAAAACGTATTCGGTCCCGGGTTCGATCCCCGCCACTGCCAAAATTTTGATAAATAATCAACATTGGCGGCCGAAGACTTCCGGCGTAAGAAGTCAGCCTCATTCTGCCAACGGCCTTGTCAAAGAGGGCCGAGGAGCGGATAGAGGTTCAGGGCACTCTCTTGTCCTAGGGGTGGGAAATTGCCTCTAAAGGCGGAAGAATCAGCAATGATAAACGACATGAGGATGCAGAAGGCAATGGAAACCACTGAATTAAAGACACGTAACGTGTATCCACAGGACATGTGGCCTGTAATTGAAGAAGTGTCATGATGATCTCTCCATTGGCAAAAGATTCCGGAATAGTCCCCCATTCGGATCTCCGGGAGGGGACTGCCAAGGGGGAGGTTACCATGAGAAAAAGATTGAATAATCAACGAAAGGATAACGTTCTACGAGTCAGGGCGTGGAATGTCAGAAGCTTGAATGTGGTAGGGAAACTAGAAAATCTGAAAAGGGAAATGCAAAGGCTCAATCTAGATAAAGTAGGGGTCAGTGAAGTGAAGTGGAAGGAAGACAAGGATTTCTGGTCAGATGAGTATCGGGTAATATCAACAGCAGCAGAAAATGGTATAACAGGTGTAGGATTCGTTATGAATAGGAAGGTAGGGCAGAGGGTGTGTTACTGTGAACAGTTCAGTGACCGGGTTGTTCTAATCAGAATCGACAGCAGACCAACACCGACAACGATAGTTCAGGTATACATGCCGACGTCGCAAGCTGAAGATGAACAGATAGAGAAAGTGTATGAGGATATTGAAAGGGTAATGCAGTATGTAAAGGGGGACGAAAATCTAATAGTCATGGGCGACTGGAATGCAGTTGTAGGGGAAGGAGTAGAAGAAATGGTTACAGAAGAATATGGGCTTGGGACAAGGAATGAAAGAGGAGAAAGACTAATTGAGTTCTGTAACAAGTTTCAGCTAGTAATAGCGAATACCCTGTTCAAGAATCACAAGAGGAGGAGGTATACTTGGAAAAGTACGGGAGATACGGGAAGATTTCAATTAGATTACATCATGGTCAGACAGAGATTCCGAAATTAGATACAGGATTGTAAGGCGTACACAGGAGCAGATATAGACTCAGATCACAATATAGTAGTGATGGAGAGTAGGCTGAAGTTCAAGACATTAGTCAGGAAGAATCAATACGCAAAGAAGTGGGATACAGAAGTACTAAGGAATGACGAGATAATTTTCAAGTTCTGTAACGCTATAGATACAGCAATAAGGAATAGCGCAGTAGGCAGTACAGTTGAAGAGGAGTGGACATCTCTAAAAAGGGCCATCACAGAAGTTGGGAAGGAAAACATAGGTACAAAGAAGGTAGCTGCGAAGAAACCATGGGTAACAGAAGAAATACTTCAGTTGATTGATGAAAGGAGGAAGTACAAACATGTTCCGGGAAAATCAGGAATACAGAAATACAAGTCGCTGAGGAATGAAATAAATAGGCAGTGCAGGGAAGCTAAGACGAAATGGCTGCAGGAAAAATGTGAAGACATCGAAAAAGATACGATTGTCGGAAGGACAGACTCAGCACACAGGAAAGTCAAAACCACATTTGGTGACATTAAAAGCGACGGTGGTAACATGAAGAGTGCAACGGGAATTCCACTGTTAAATGCAGAAGAGAGAGCAGATAGGTGGAAAGAATACATTGAAAGCCTCTATGAGGGTGAAGATTTGTCTGATGTGATAGAAGAAGAAACAGGAGTCGATTTAGAAGAGATAGGGGATCCGGTATTAGAATCGGAATTTAAAAGAGCTTTGGAGGACTTACGGTCAAATAAGGCAGAAGGGATTGATAACATTCCATCAGAATTTCTAAAATCATTGGGGGAAGTGGCAACAAAACGACTATTCACGTTGGTGTGTAGAATATATGAGTCTGGCGATATACCACCTGACTTTCGGAAAAGCATCATCCACACAATTCCGAAGACGGCAAGAGCTGACAAGTGCGAGAATTATCGCACAATCAGCTTAACAGCTCATTCATCGAAGCTGCTTTCAAGAATAATATACAGAAGAATGGAAAAGAAAATTGAGAATGCGCTAGGTGACGATCAGTTTGGCTTTAGAAAAAGTAAAGGGACGAGAGAGGCGATTCTGACGCTACGGCTAATAATGGAAGCAAGGCTAAAGAAAAATCAGGACACTTTCATAGCATTTGTCGACCTGGAAAAAGCGTTCGACAATATAAAATGGTGCAAGCTGTTCGAGATTCTGAAAAAAGTAGGGCTAAGCTATAGGGAGGGACGGGTCATATACAATATGTACAACAACCAAGAGGGAATAATAAGAGTGAACGATCAAGAACGAAGTGCTCGTATTAAGAAGGGTGTAAGACAAGGCTGTAGCCTTTCGCCCCTACTCTTCAATCTGTACATCGAGGAAGCAATGATGGAAATAAAAGAAATGTTCAGGAGTGGAATTAAAATACAAGGTGAAAGGATATCAATGATACGATTCGCTGATGACATTGCTATCCTGAATGAAAGTGAAGAAGAATTAAATGATCTGCTGAACGGAATGAACAGTCTAATGAGTACACAGTATGGTTTGAGAGTAAATCGGAGAAAGACGAAGGTAATGAGAAGTAGTAGAAATGAGAACAGCGAGAAACTTAACATCAGGATTGATGATCACGAAGTCAATGAAGTTGAGGAGTTCTGCTACCTAGGCAGTAAAATAACCAATGACGGATGGAGCAAGGAGGACAACAAAAGCAGACTCGCTATGGCAAAAACGGCATTTCTGGCCAAGAGAAGTCTACTAATATCAAATACCGGCCTTAATTTGAGGAAGAAATTTCTGAGGATGTACGTCTGGAGTACAGCATTGTATGGTAGTGAAACATGGACTGTGGGAAAACCCGAACAGAAGAGAATCGAAGCATTTGAGATGTGGTGCTACTTACGAATGTTGAAAATTAGGTGGACTGATAAGGTAAGGAATGAGGAGGTTCTACGCAGAATCGGAGAGGAAAGGAATATGTGGAAAATACTGATAAGCAGAAGGGACAGGATGATAGGACATCTGCTAAGACATGAGGGAATGACTTCCATGGTACTAGAGGGAGCTGTAGAGGGCAAAAACTGTAGAGGAAAACAGAGATTGGCGTACGTCAAGCAAATAATTGAGGACGTAGGTTGCAAGTGCTACTCTGAGATGAAGAGATTAGCACAGGAAAGGAATTGGTGGCGGGTCGCATCAAACCAGTTAGTAGGCTGATGACCAAAAAAAAATTGTGTAATTTTAGGGACTGGTGACCTTAGCAGTTAAGTCCCATAAGATTTCACACGCATTTTTTTTTTTTTTGGATGAAAGCTGGTTTTGCCTCGGTGCCAAGAACGTCTGTGTGTTGATTACAAAAAGGCCAATTGATGGTCTGCAGCCGACCTGTCTGTGACTAGACACACTAGATGTACACAAGGAGCTATGATATGGGGTGAGAATTCATATGACTGTAGGAGTGGTTATCCCACACCCCCTGACTGCAAATTTGTACGGCAATCTGGTGATTCGATCTATTGTGCTGCCATTCACGAACAGTATCTCAAGGGGTGTTTTCCAACAAGATAACACTCACCACAAACCGGACTTGTAGCCCGACATTTTCTGCAGAGTGACGACATGTTGACTTGACCTGCTCTATCACCAGATCTGTCTCCAGTCGAGCATATCATCAGACGTCAACTCCAGCGATATTTACAAACAGCATTAACCGTCCCCGTATCGATTGACCAAGCGCAAGAGGTATGGAACACCTTCTCACAAACTAACATACATCACCTGTACAACACAATACATGCAAGTTTAGATGCTTGCATTCAACATTCAGTCGGCTACACCGGTTATTAATGTACCAGTATTTCGCATTTGCAATGGCTTACTTCGCGCTTACCTGTGATGTTAATCACTTAAATATGTTACCCCCAGAAATATATTCGAGAAATATTATTTCTCTACATTAATTATTTTTGGTGCTGCCATTTTTTCCGTCTGTGTACATACTGCGAAACTAGGCAGCAAGCATTTTTCGAGTGAAGTAACGCCACCGGCTTGGCGTCTTTCTTTAAGTGCAACTGATTTGCTCTTCTTGGAATGAATTGTCAAGTGTTTTATCCACATTAAAAATATATTGAGCAGCATGAAGTTGCTTATCTTCCGCTATTTTAGCGTATGAAAACTCGTCTACGTTTACTTGTTTAAAAGCTTGTCTTGCCTTTCATATATGTTTCCTGAGACTAATATTAGGACGCCGTCTTTGCCTGCCGTCGCCGAATTACTTACAATGATGTATTTTTTCGCTCCCTGTAGATCGTTCCATGTAAATCCATAAAATCGGTTTTTCGTTTCAAAAACAAATGAGGGATTTCTTATTTTTGCTCTTTTTTTGGACACTCTCCATAAGCTTACCATAATTTTTCTGCCACCTACTGCACCTCTGTTTTTTCCAGATTTTTCCTTTCAGCGTAGTAAGTGGAATATTAAATTGCTTTAGCGCTGCAGAAGAAGGCATCCTATCATCCTTTACCGGCGCAATGTTATTTTCCATCGTCACACCGTCCCATGCTTTTTGCTGTGATTTCTGGAGATATTCCGTAGGCATCTTGGTGGCCTGGCATCTGAGAGACTACCAAGAGGCAGCAGCAGACCGTAAAATACACCAGAACAGAGATGATTCTAAATAACATTGTTTAATTAATGAAATATGGCTTGAGAGGGATACAATGACGGATGGTAGCATTCTATGTAAAGGGATTTAGAGACCAGTCTGTAGTATTATGTGTGGTATACAGAAGTGACTAACTCTTACTGAGGTAAGCAGCTTAAAAATGAAATGTTGATAAGAGTGGCCGCCTTGACCACTTCCCCAATCGGGGACCATGTCGACATTAATAGTTCACAGATGAAACTATCAAAGAGAGAAACAACAAGGAATTATAGTTTTGAAGCAAAGATATGTTTAAATACTGATATTGTAGACAGCCTTACTCTGCGTTTGAGTGGGATAACGAGAATAATATCATTTACTTTTATCAGACGACCCAAAATCGCAACTAGCTTCCTCTGTCAAACTTGCTGACAACAGTTAAGGTGTATATTTGTTGTGTACATAGTTCCGCGTAGTCAGTGCGTACACAACTTTCCCACTAGAGCGCGCCCCGCTAAGCACAACAGCGCAGGCGCCGCGCTCGTCCGTCTCTGCACTACGAGATGGCGCTGTCTTAGAGACGGACCAAATTCTGCTTCCGCCGATCCTCGTATTAATATGTAACGCACCCAATGAGATTGCTGCTAACGTAGAACCTTTTCTCATCGCGGATCACACTCGCGCAGTGATACCTGAACGCGCTAGGTATTCTAACAAGTGTACAGACCTCTGATCAGTTAGTCTGCATTAGTCTGTACTAGTCTGCATTAGTCTGTACGTGTCTGCATTAGTCTACACCAGTCTGTACCAGTCTGCAGTCTGCATCAGTCTGCATTAGTCTGCAGTCAAGTTTCAGTCTGCACCTAATAAGATTACCATATTCCTGTACATAGCCATGAAGATAAATGACTAGACACTTTGTCAAGTATCAGAGATATGTGAGAAAAAGATGAACGTACCAAGACCAAAGGAACTTCAGATTGTCAACTGTAAACAGCATCCAGAATCAAGTTACGTAATGTCTATGATTTTTATTATTATTATTATTATTATTATTTGTCGTAAAGCTCCCAACATGGAAGACGCTAAGTAAAGATGGTTCACTTCTGGGGCTTCTTATTCTTCTTGTTTGCCCACCAGGTCTTCATTCTTTGCGAGAATTCAGCTTTTCTTTCTTCGCTCCATTTTGTTCCAGTTCTCGGCGCTTTTGTCTCTGGTTTGACCTCCCATTTGTCAACTTCAAGTTTGAAATTGTTTCTTTTGTTCATGTCTTCAGTAGTAATGTTGGCTAATTCCAGATCTTTCTTTACATTTTTGATCCATTCTCCTCCATTAACAAGGGATGCTACGTATCTTACTATTTTTTTTGTAAGTCTCATTATGTGGCCATAGAATTTTAGACGCCTCTTCCTCATGTCTATCTCTATGTTAGAATATTCTTCAATTCTAGAATTTTTCTGTAATCTATACCCCTCTTTGGTTCATATTGGTCCCAGAATTTTCCTAATGATTTTCCTTTCCTCTTTCTTCAGGTTTTCCATATCTGTTTTCCTTTTAAGTGTCAAGGTTTCGCTGGCATATAGCATTATTGGTTTAATTACCGACTTATAATGTTTAATTTTTGTATTTATAGATAGACATTTTTTATTGTAAATGTTTTGGACCAGCCCTAGACCCCCACGAGCTTTTAATATTCTTTCTTGTTGTGAGTATTTTTCAGAAATTATCTCTCCTAAATATTTAAAGTATGGTACCCTCTTAATTTCTCCATATTTGGTTTGTAACTTAGAAATTTCTAGATTTGTTGTTGTAAACACCGTTTTCTCAAAAGATATTTGTAGGCCAACTTTTCCTGCACACTCTTTTAAGGTTTCTATCTGTTTGACTGCCATTTCACTAGAATCTGCCATTATTGCAAGATCGTCTGCGTAGGCTAAGTAGGGGATTTGTAGGTCATCTTTTTTGGTTCCCAGTGATATTGGTTTCCAGTACTTTTCTTTTTTGAGTTCTTTTTCCCATTCTGCCATGACTCTATCCAGAACTAAGTTAAATAACGGAGGTGATAATCCATCACCTTGTCTAACCCCAGTTTTTATCTCAAATGTTTTGAAAGTTTTCCCATGAATTTCACTTTGCATTTTGTATTTGTTAATGTCTGCTCTATGATGTTCCGTGTCTTCTTATCCAGTCCTTGTTCTTCAAGAATTTTAAATAGTGTGGGTCTGTGAATTGAATCATATGCCTTTTTAAAGTCGACAAAGACATATACTGTAGGCTTCCTTCGCATTTGTCTCATCCTTGTAATCAATTTCAAGTTTAAAATTTGTTCTGGACATGATCTGTTTGGTCTGAAACCAGCTTGGAAATCTGAGATTTTGGGTTCTAGCAGTTTTTGTGTTCTTTCAAGAAGACAAGCTGATAATATCTTGTATGTGACGGCAAGTAAGGAGATTCCTCTATAGTTGTTCACATCCGATTTATCCCCTTTTTTATGTAACGGATGTATTAGGGCACATTTCCAATCTTCTGGTATTTCTTCAGTAACCCATATGTTTTGAATAATTTTAACTAGCTCATTTCTTGAGTTAGACCCTAGACTTTTGAGAAATTCGGCTACAATTCCATCTTCTCCTGATGCTTTGTTAGCCACCTGGGGAGGCGCCTGGTAGGAGACTAGCAACTCCCCCAGGGATTTTTATTATTTTAATAAATGTGTGTGAAAATTAACCAAGTTCTGTTTAAAGTTGGTCACCGTCAATCTGCTACTCTAAGCGTGCAAGTGGCATTTCTATCGTCTGACCTAACGGCAGAAGATAAACACGCCACGATAAGACCACGAGACATATTGCTGACACTCGCCTACTTCGTTAGAGCAACAAGTCAAATAATCTAATGGTGTGTGTACCGAAGGTCTTACAGTACGCACACCACAATATTACAGTAAGTCTGACCACTTCCTGGAAGGCAACAGCACAGTTCAGGTTAAAAAATATGAAACGGCTTTATTTTTGCAATGGCCGCTTTACCCAACCTCCCCTACTTAACATTAGAGGCCTGTGTTCATATTTCCCCATTCTGAATTTTGTTTTATTTCCGTGTAGCGATGTAAACTGCCTTTTTACAGTCAACACTTCACGTAACTGTGCAATATTGTCTTTTCTGTACAATGATTTCGGTAAACATCGAGACTTTTTGAAATGTACGACAATTTACCTTAGACGAAAAAGGTGACTGTTTATAGTGCAGTGCTCTGCTGTAACTGTAACTAAGTGTAATGAAAAGACAAACATATAAATGGGAACTGTCAATTTTTTAAAATTAACACAGTCGTCGGAGAAATCATATTTTAGGTTCTTGCTACGTACAGAAGCTACCTCTGAGACGTACACATTGGACAACACTTACGACGCAACTTAAGACCCTGACCAATTATATTTCTCACTTTAATATTCTACTTAATGATATACAGTTGAACTTCTCCATACGAAAAATGAAATCTAGTGCCAGAAAAAAGGGTATACTATCATAATTGGAAAGTACAATATCATCATAAATTCAGTGATCTATCGTAAGAATATTCTCTTCAACCATTAACTCTTTAGTTACATTCTGTGTTAGAAATGTTTTAAGTAACAAACAACAGAAGATTCCCATCAGTCATACAGTGATTCATGAAGTCGGATGGATGATAAAAGTAAACTAATTCTTTCCTTTTTCTAACATTATACTACACAATACTGACACAATTATTTACTGTATTTCAAACAATAAGTGACACAATTTACGGACGACGTAGTAATGCTATTATTCAGTGTGTATATTTGTGGTTTCATCAGATATCATATTCCACATCACAACAAATCAAACTGCTCAAGGAAGAAACTAATAATAATCTATAGCTGCACCCTAACATCTTGACGAAAGCGACTAATTACATTAAACGAATCGTTATTGTCCTCGTTTTCCCGATAAAAGCAATCTCAAGATTTCATCGGCCTCCTAACTGATACCGTCACACTCTGTTATAGCAATGAACTAATGTGAACGAACACCTGGCCAGCTGTTCGACACTCAGATCGTCATGAAGCGGTTGTTTATCCATAACGTAAGTGCTTCCAAAATATATATTTCCTTTTTCTTTATAACGTAGCGGTAAAGAATTTGTCGTCTAGTCTTAATAAAAGAAGAAATTTCACATAATTTCAGACATTTCCTCTAATTTTAGTTCTTTTATTAGAATCAAATGAATGATTTATCTTTTGAAGGTACTGGGGTCTTTCAGTAGGTCCTTGAAACCACAACATGGAACGTAAACATAACGTACAAAAAGCAATTGGTTAAAGTGTCCACCCTTTTTTTGCTTAATGTAAGAGAAACAAATTGCCATTAGCCAATAACAAAGGTGTTACACTAACGTTAATGCGTAATATTATGGGTACACAGTCGATATCTAAATTTCTCTTTTGTATCTTGTGCAGTTTTGTCACCACGCAACTGCGTTGCACTCAAGAATATTCGTTTAAAAGACTATAAATTTTTCAGTATGTACAAAGGTTTTGTTGAACTGTAAACACGAAATTCTCTCTCCATTATGCAGGAACGATTCCTTTTTCTTCTCGTTCATCAGGCTTCTGACTGGATTGATGGTGCCCGCCACGAATTCCTCATCTCCAGTAACTTCTTCATCTTGAAGTAATACTTCCACCTGTGTCCTCAAACATGAGTTCGATGATTCAAATTTTGTCTTTCCCTACAGTTTCTACCCTTCTCAAGTACTTCTAGTACAATAGAGCTCATTCACTGACGTCATCTGTCGACCTAATTTTCAGCATTGTTCTGAAGCACCGTATCACAAATGATCCGATTCATTTGTTTCTGTTTCCCCACTGTCCATGATCCATTACCCCACAACGCTGTGCTCCAAATGTTCATTAAAAAAATTTTCTTATTCAAATTAAGGCAATTTTTGATAGCAGTTGACTTATCTTGGCCAGGAATGTCCTTTTCACCTATGTTAGTCGCCTTTTTGTGTCCTCCTTGCTAGGTCCGTCATGGATTATTTTTGCTTCAAAGATAGCAGAATTTCTTAACTTCGTCTGCTTCTTAACCACCAGTTTTGATGTTACGCATCTCGGTTTAGCCGGCCGCTGTGACCGAGCGGTTTTAGGGGCTTCAGTCCGGAACCGCGTTGCTGCTACGGTCTCTGGTTCGAATCCTGCCTCGGGCATGGATGTGTGTGATGTCCTTAGGTTAGTTAGGCTTAAGTAGTTCTAAGTCTAGGGGACTGATGTCCTCAGTCCCATAGTGCTTGAAGCCATGTGAACCATTTTGAACCATCTCGGTTTTCCGTCTCTGTTATTTTCATTTACTTTGCTTTTTTTTTCCTTTACCGCTGTATCCACAACCTGTACTCATTAGACCGTCCATTGCTTTTAACAGATCTTGTAAGTCTTCTTACTTTCCTATGCCCACCTTTTACCATATTTCTCTTCACGAAAACGCTCTGCAATCTTTGAATGAATGCGTGATTAAGTATTTGTTTGTAAGTAGAGAATCGACGTAATTTTTCTTCTCTTATTCGTAGAGTATCTGTAATTATCAGCTGACTCATTTTTTACATCTGGCACATGGCCTGAACTGACCGTTGGCAATAAGCTTCCGTCTGCTTTTAAGAAGTACACTTTTTTACTGATAACCTTAGAGCACTCATGGGAAGCTCTGATACGTTACGTTTAGCTTTCTGTACGAATATAGTCAGAATCGTTTCGGTGGGAACAAGTCACAAAGTTAATGGAGGTTTCCCAGCACCTGCCGGATTTGGTAAAAGGCTGGCGCCGCCAGTGCGTTTTCTCGTTGGACGCACCAGTCATAGCAGGGCAGAGGTGGCTTTCCAAAACCTTTGGCGAACACATCGAAGCTGTGCCCATGAACTGAAGAAAACGTGCTTTTGTGAGCACTCCTAGCAGAATGAGTACCATGATCGATTTCTGTGTGTGATAACATTCATGAGTATTCTCTGCGTTTTCAAAGAATGACTTTTTGGTGTCTGGTTAGCGATCATGTTGCCATGGCACAGTTTTCTCTTCAGTCTTGGAACGTCACGACTGTAGATAAGCCATGAAGACGTCAGTAGTTTGAGAATCAGCGGTGATTATTAGAACCTTCGTCACTGCGGGGATCTCAGTCTCTGGACCTATATTCATTGACATGCTTTTATCCATTAGTTGTCTTCTTTTTCATGTAGCTTTGCTTGATTAACTGACGTAAATGTGAGGATTTCGGAAATATTTGGGACTTATTACGTTCCCAAGTGTATCTACGTTAGCATCGTGCTCATATATGTTGAATGTTCATCCTCCCCATCCCCTGCCTCTTAATGAACCATAACGATAATTTTATCTTCTGTTGATACTTGCTGATTCAACTGAGAAAATTTATGTTGTTAGGCAGTCAAGAAAGGAAGTATGGAAGACCCTGGGACACGAAGGTATCGCAATCTTACTACCCTCTTCAGCAGAATCATAGATGAAGATATGCTCCCAGTAGTCTGGACAATTAGTGTCACTCTGAAAATCTGGAAGCGGAAAGGTGATGTGACAGAATGCTCGCAGTATCCATCAGATCAACTCCATTGTCACACCATGAAGATCTCTGAGCGTGTTGTTGACTCCAGTATCAGGGCAGTTGTTTCTATCATCCCAAATCGATGCGTGTGTGAGCCGTGACGCCATTGAGTCAGTAGGCTGTTCTGTCTGGCGCCACTGACTCAGGTGTAGTATCGACTATCCCTCTTGCGGCCCCCACTATCAATATCTATGACGAAGAGTTGGTTTCTGTGGGTTGTGTCCCTAGAAGGTCTTTCCTTGCCGTTATATATACCGGGTTCGCTGGCCCGAGAAGGAGGCACGAAGTTTTTGGGTTGGCGGTAGCGTCGCAACAAGAGGTGGTCACGAGGTCCGAGAGGACGAAGCCACAAACTGCGTAAGGAGGACCTGCGTAGAGCGAAGCGTCGACTACAAGCAGCAGGCCGACCTCCCGTCCTTTGGGTGGCAACGTTCGTGTCGGACGAAAGCTCGTGGCCTGGTGCCCTCTTCTACTTGGCTTTTACCGGCTCCACTCAGTAACCGCTGCGACGCATCGTGGATCCATGGAACTGCTTGCTGATAAAGGCGAGTAACATTCTGTAATCCTCGTGGTGATTTGTTTCATTGTCTACCTGCCCTCATTATTTTCTGGTTGGTACCCAACCCTCAGAGTTTTACTCGGTCGGCTCTTTGGTCGTCAACAGAGGCAGCAGTATTGTACTAAGACATTAGTTATCGTTTGAAAATTTCTCCCGCTATTATATTACCTTCCCTTTCTGATTTCTACCCGATAATTAATGGTCTAATTAATCAGCTCTTGATCGTAAATACAGCCTGAACAATTGTACTAAGGCACAGGTCACCGTTAATGAAAAGAAGGACCTTGTAGTTACATTTAGCTGTTAATCGGTTCGATTCTTTGATTGTAATTGCATTTCTCAGTCATTAGTTACAATCTGAACAACCTGTTGCATCAAGCTGTTCGCTTCTGTGTTTGAAAGACCGAGTCATTATCGGTGTATTTTAGGTGCAACTTGTGGTTCTACCGAGTGAGTTGCCTTGTAATAAGCTTTCACAAGTCATGTTTTAAGACGTTCCTTCAGAGCGGTCTTAGTAACTGGCAATCAATGTAACTTTGTAAATATTAACAGCCAACTGTCACCAGGGCTTAAATCGAAATAAAATTGTCAGAAGGGACGGGTTAGTATCCAGTAGCACCTTGGTTGCCAATTGAAATTAGCAGGTGGGTTGCTTTGAAAAAATTGGCTCTGAGCAGACTTAACATTTGAGGTCATCAGTGCCCTAGACTTAGAACTACTTAATCCTAACTAACCTAAGGAGATCACACACATCCATGCCCGAAGCAGGATTCGAACCTGCGACCGTAGCGGTGGCGCGGTTCCAGACTGTAGCGCCTAGAACCGCTCGGTCACAAGGACCGTCGCGGCCTGTTATACTTAAGGTGCAGTTACTCACGGAGGTCCAGTGTGGGTTGTGGTTATCGTATGGCAGCGAAACTTGGCAGATGTGTTACTGCATTCACGTGAAACAGATTTATGCTAGAAAATATCAGTTCAGATTTTGGCCAACCGGTGCAAATTTGCCACTGTACTGCGTCTCGTCGAACCATCAGACGTTCATATCGAAGAATTTGTTAAGCAGCAGTTAATAATAAATCGATGTTGTGCCCTTCTCAGCTCTTTAACTTTTTCTGCCCAGACGACATTCCTAATCGATTACATATGGAATCATTTCTATACGTCATTCTTGTATTCATAGTGCTAGATTTGAACCTGGTGGCCAAAATTGGGAAAAATTTTTTCTAGCGCAAATGGATTTCGCATGAACATGTTAGAATACCTAATACGTTTCACTACGATACGATAATTAAAGCCTTCAACGGACCACTGTGGGTAGTTGCACTTTTGTTATAACCACGCAAAGACTGATTTTACAAACTTGTCGTCTGCAGATTAAGTAACGGAAGATTTATCCCTCATTTCGGCCATCAGTCTTTAGATTTATTCGATGCAATCAGCCTGGAAATCCTTACTGAACAACATACTGGAAACTGACGATCGAAAATATTATGACCACTGCCCAAGGCGAGACTGAATGCTGCCTGGTGAACCTGCATGCACGTGGTGCCATAAGAAAGTATGTAACTGGAGCAGAGAAGAACGAGTAATCGTTATAGCGACGATACTTGCAACAAATGGGTAAATAAACTGACATCAGCAGTGAGTAGCGAGGCTGGTCGGCTGTGACTTGCTACAGTCGTAGGTATCTGCGGTAAGTGATTGAATGTCACTGGAAACACGAGTATGAGACAAAGTGTGTTATCACAGAACATAGAAACTCGCGTAGAGCCATCCAGATTTAGGTTTCCTGTGATTTCTCTAAATCTCTCGAGACAAGTACTAGGATGTTTCCTTTGAAAGGGTGCAGTCGTTTTCCTTCCCCACCCTCCACAAAATCTAAGCATGTGCTCACTCCGTAATGACCTCGATTTCGACAGGATGTTAACGCAAGCTTCCTTCCCTCCAAAGAACATGGAGGCTGGAGGTTGATGGTTCCCTTCCCAGTAAAGCACGATGGGGATGTGGAAGATCTGATGGCAGAGTATAATCCTCATGCAAGCACACAGTCTGGCGTGCATTGTTAAACATGCGGCTCTGCAGCAGTCACTCTCCACGCATTTTGATGCAGATCCAACAACATAGTTGATCACATCTGCTGTGTGGCACCGAGATGTAATCGTACATCAATGGAAACGTGTCAGCTGACTGGATTAATCATGTTTCTTGGTACGCTAGATCGACAGCTGTGTCAGCGTATTCCGTCATCCAGGCAAATGGCTGTTGGAGTCACGCATTGTGCCATGGACGCATACCACGCAACATTTTACTATGGGGCAAATTCTCCTGGGCTTCCATGGAACATGGCACCATGACAACTCAGTACTACGTGATTATTGCGGACCACTTCCATTGCTTCATGCGATAGCAATTACCAGCTAAATAAATGTCCATGTCACAAACAGCGATCGTGTTACAGTGGTCTGAGGAACATGATGCAGAACTCGTGTCAATGTCTGGGACAGAAAATTTACTTAATCTCAGTCGAATAGCACACATCTGCCGCCCGGTGTGGCTGAGCGGTTCTAGGCACTTCAGTCTGGAACCGCGCGACTGCTACGGTCGCAGGTTCGAGTGATATCCTTAGGTTAGTTAGGTTTAAGTAGTTCTAAGTTCTAGGGGACTGATGACCTCAGATGTTAAGTCCCATTGTGCTCAGAGCCATTTGAAGCACACTTCTGGCATGCTATTGGGGGCATTGTGCATGGCCTACACCCTCTGTATCCTATTTTCCTGAAACTGCTTGACATTTGCGTAGACATTTGGTGATACATACTTCTGGAACCGGCGAAGCACTTGTAGAATAGGCCATACAGAACTACTGCTGTATTGAGTGCCGAAAATGGATCAACATGCTACTAAGCAGGTGGTAATACTGCTTTGGCACATTAGCAGTAGGGAAATAAAGGTGAAGTGTTACCAGTCCGCACTGTTGCCAAATTTACTCGAGATGGCAGTTCTCGTGGGGGTTCCACCCACATCCTCTCCCTGGTTGTTGCAGATGTGGCAATATGACGTGGTATCACCACTCCCACTCCTTCCGCCTCTTCAACTTCCCCTCCCCACCCACACTCCACCCCTTCCCATACCCCACTTCCCATTCCCTTCTCCACTTCTCCAACCATATCCCACTTTTGAATTGGTGGGAAAAAGCGTCAGTCAGTGCTGAGCTACTTGGGAGGAAAGATATAAGGTACAGTCTTTATTTACTGTAGTGGTAAGTGTATTTCTGGTTGTGTTATCCTACTTCTGAACCATTTCACAACTGCCCCCACACTTGATCCCATCCCTGCTCCCACTTTTTCGAACACACGTGTATGCATGTTCTCATCAAAGTCTGAAGACCCACTGTTCTAGCCCATGACAGACTGTGCTTGAAAGTATCCAGGTCCTCCCCCTGCCCATTCTTATCAGCTGTTGGGAGTGGAACGTACTGTCATTATAGTTGGAGGGAAATGTGTTCAATCGGTGAGATGTTGGTGTTGGTCGGAGAGGAGTTTAATCACTGCATTATCAGTAAGCAAACATCTGAGCACTGCATCCTCAGCCTTCTACAAAAGGAACGGAAGCAGGTGATAATGGACGAGTGTTCAAATGGTTCAAATGGCTCTGAGCACTATGGGACTCAACTGCTGAGGTCATTAGTCCCCTAGAACTTAGAACTAGTTAAACCTAACTAACCTAAGGACATCACAAACATCCATGCCCGAGGCAGGATTCGAACCTGCGACCGTAGCGGTCTTGCGGTTCCAGACTGCAGCGCCTTTAACCGCACGGCCACTTCGGCCGGCTTGGACGAGTGTAATGAGAATACTTTTCGGGATATAATGGTGATGCTGTGGGATAGAATAAAGATGCTTTTCACAACGCATATAAACTAATGTCTGTGCAAGAGGTGTTTGTGTTTTTTGAAATTGCTGATCAATCCACAGTGCAGGCGACAAGTTCCCACCCCTGCCGCAGCCCTCAGGTGTCGATATTTACTGATAGCATGTGTCTGGCTGTTTATTGTTGGAGCTCACTACAGATGCCTCCCGCTGCGTTGCTGTACGCCCTATACGACAAACACTCGGCAGCCCTTGTGATCTCTTTATTTCTCATCAATTTCGTCCTGTTCCACTACCCCTGAGAGGTTACCTTGGTGCAGCTTCTGAGGATTTGTACACAGATACATGGTAAGACGGGACGATGGCAAACTATCAATGAGGAGTAGGAAGAGTTGCCTCCTACCTATCGACAAGTGTCTTGAAGTTGAGGAAAGTGTCCACAGACACATGACAAGAAGGGATACGGCAGCAAGCTATCACTGACATGTAGGAAGGCCACTACTCGCTACCACAACTGATGGAAAATACTTCACTGCTCTGATAACATGAAAAATTCACCACTCATAAACAACAGACCATAATGCAACACATTCACTGAGAATTGAGGCAAATCGTTGCAATAACACAACCACTCCAAAAACTAACCACAAACGATCTTGCCAGGAGAGGGTGATGGTAGCTGCACATATGTGGTTACAGATGAAGCAGCTTAGAACCAACCTCTCCTCCTACCGACCCACCTCTGTGCCTCTCCTCCCCCACCCCTGTAGGTAATGATACCGGTTTTCTAGACCTGTTCTAGCCTGTCAGTGACATACTGTTTCTGGTCTGCCGAAATCAGTCACAGACAAAAAACTTAAGAACAGGCCTTTTCGTGCAAGCCGTTAAAGGTATTTCTCGGAAAGACTGGCGCTCCTGCAGCAACAGCGAAATTCCCGGCTATCATCACAGATGAAGAACAATGGTCAACAGTACAAACGTTGTGGATGCTCCAGCACAGTCTGAAAGTGGTCCCCAGAAAAGTAAAATCAGGCTAATGTAGGAAAAACATTGAAACAATATGTCCCCTGTAAATGAAATACAAATGGCTATTTACGCGAGTCATCTCAGCGTGTGCCAATCGGCCATCTCCCCCCTCCCCGGACTTGTGCATAGCAGTGTCCGTCACTGGATGTGGTTATAATCTCTTCATGTAAACTGTCCAAGGGCTGGCTGACTGTTGGAGGTTTCAGACGTTCCACTGTACCGAAAGACAGTTTTGTGTGTTTCTGCGTGTTCTTGCATACTGGGAAGGATCAGATATTCCACTCGCCTCACAGCATGTCGTCTTTAGGAACATTCTTCTAAGTGAAAAGCTTGTTGACAACACACTAGGTCAATTTGCGAGTGGTTGAAAACTGCTGCAGAGAGAATGCGCACACACAGCCAGTGAGGGATGTTAGTGTTGAAAGGGTGGTGTTCCTGCTGTACAGATGGTGGATGAATATACTGTGGAGGAACTTTACACAGCTTACTTGCTCCTAGTAGAGTAACACATTATGCATCTGCCTAAATTGTTGCTATTCCTAAGAGCTCAACTGCAGTAAATTCAGCTCATTTACTTACAAAATTGACTGAGTAATCACAAACACTCACTTGTTGCGTGAAGTATTACCATAATGTATTCCCCAGACATGATTCTCATGCCTGCTGTAACGAATATTGTGCCGACAGACCTCATCTCACATCGTGTAAAGGGTGTAGTCCTACACTTTTAAAACGAATGGTTCACATGGCTCTGAGCACTATGGGACTTAACATCTGAGGTCATCAGTCTCCTAGAACTTAGAACTACTTAAACCCACAGACTGTAGCGCCTAGAACCACTCGGCCACTTCGACCGGCTGGGAGTTATTAATCCAAAATTGTATCTACTGACTGCAGCTACGCAACGACTTCATCACATGCTTCCGTTAAATTCCTTTGTGTTTACTCGTGTGTAATACTACATTTTATTATGGAAATAGCTGTGTCAGATACAGTGCTTTGAGTACGAACCAAAGACGTTACTCCCTGCATAAGGAAAGTGAAAATTATCATAGCATTGTTCTGATTTTTGTTATCTCTGTTGCCGAACGTAATTGTAATAACTCCGATTTTCATTTTGCTCTGATAAAGACGAAAGAAATATATAACTGTGAATATTACGTATTACAACTTGTTAATAACAGCAACAGTTGTATCCAAGAAAGAAATAAGAAGGAATAAATGAGTGCTCATCTATGATACAAAATGAGATGAGACTCGAACGAACATCTTACTCTTTCTAGTAGCTCTAATTACTATAGAGAGTTTCAGTTACATTATGTCGACATGGAGTTGGAGAGAGGCTGTGGAGGTTGACGTACGAACCTGCAAATAAACACGGAGACTTTCAACGGACTCAAGAGGAATCTGCTTTAGCTCTACATCAATATATTACTACATGACGAAACACAGAAAAGGCGAGTTTAGTTTCAATAGACATTTCTTACACCATTTAAAAACAAGGATACATGCTTATCTTGTTAATAAAACCAGAAAACACAATAAAAATGACGATACGATCTGTCTACCATGACAGGACTGATCTTGAGTTTGCATCATACGTTACAACACACTGTATTTATTACAAATTTTGGTACATGTTACTGATATTGTTTTTCTTTTGCACGTACGATTGATGGAGTATTGCAGAGAAGATACATGTACAGGAGCAAAACTTGAGATCGAATAATTGTAACATTGGACGACTACACGGCAGCGTACAAAAAAAAAAAAAAAAAAAAAAAGACACACACAATCCACCTTCAGTCCACAAGCGGCCCATCGGGACCATCCGACCGCCATGTCATCCTCAGGTGATAATGCGGATAGGAGGGGCCCACGTCAGCACACTCATCTCTCGGTCATTATGATGGTTTTCTGTGACCGGAGCCGCTACTGTTCGGTCGAGTAGCTCCGCAATTGGTATCACGAGGCTGAGTGCGCCCCGAAAAATGGCAACAGCGCATGGGGACCCGGATGGTCACCTATCCAAGTGCCGGCCACGCCCGACAGCGCTTAACTTCGGTGATCTGACGGGAACCAGTGTATCCACTGCGGCAAAGCCGTTGCCTAGTGCCCGAAAAGCAGGTGAATATTTTCATTTCTGCCACTGCCGACTCTTTTAAAGGGTGTAGAAGCGAGTTATTAGTAGCAGACAGGCACTTTTATTGTAGATTAGACGTAGTCAGTGTGAACAATTTGTTTGTGTCAACCATATGTGCGACGTTGATGCTACACAGTCCGCATTAGATTTCTTTTGATGTGCTGTTTCAAAGTTACAATCAAGCACGTTATTGCAAGAAAAAACTGTACATTCAGCTGTAATTCCAGAGCTGTCACAAGCAGTAAGAGATGTTACTCGTGGACAGCGTGGTATTATCAACAAGTAACTCACACAACAAGCAGAACAGTTTATGGAGGTTTCCCATCAGAGGACAAAGATAACCGGCTGACAACTACTGTTGTGCAGAAGATTCAGTCAGCGGTAAAAGAAGTCAAGTAAGATAAGATATTTCTAGCTAAGAAATTGTCAGAGGTTTGCAAGAAACTCGAACTCAATTAAGCGAACAATTTTATGAATGTTGTAACCGAGACGTCGAAGTTAGCTATCCCCAAAGCTTCTTCTAATATAGTAAATAGCGCCACCCACACAAATTATTTTTTTATGAATTACTACATATAGAAACAAATTTCTGTGTCGACATCGTTCATGACTGTGAATTAAATAAATCATATTTCAATTTATAAGGTAGTTACGGGTGCACTGTCAATAAACAACTGTCATTCTGTTTACGTATTTCATGCATAGTAGTCAATATTTTTTCCCTACTGTGTTCTGGCGTAACCACAAATGGAAGACATCAGTCAGCAAATGAACAATCTACGTGATTCTTAGCAGGATAATTACTCGTTCATTACTGCAATGAGAGCATGACAATGAGAGATAATCAAAAGCACCCCACACAACAATCTTTTAAACAACATGAGCAAGTACAGATACAAAGACCACCGTACCCGAATGTAACGCCAGATCATGTGAGTGATTATGCAGCATTACATATGTAAGTAAAATTAATTAAGCATACAAAATTTCCATCTTATCTACATCTACATCTACATGGATACTCTGCAAATCATATTTAAGAGCCTGCAGAAGGTTAATCGAAACACCTTCACAATTCTCTATTTCTCCAATCTCGTACAGCACGATAAGACGACCACATACATCTTTCCGTACGAGCTCTGATTTCCCTTGTTTTATCATGTTGATCGTTTCTCCATATGTAGGTCGGTGTCCAAAAAATATTTTGGCATTCCGAGGAGAAAGTTGGTGATTGGAATTTCGTGAGAAGGTTCCGCTGCAACGATAAACGCCTTTGTTTCAATGATGTCCACCCCAAATCTTGTATCGTTTCAGTGACAGTCTCTCCCATATTTCGCGATAATACAAAACGTACTGCCCTTCTTTTAACTATTTCGATGTACTCCGTCAATGCTATCTGGTAAGGATTCCACACCGCGCAATAGTATTCTAAAAGAGGACGGACAAGCGTAGTGCAGGCAGTGTCCTTAGTAGGTCTGTTACATTTTCTATGTGCCCTGCTAACAAAACGCAATCTTTGGTTAGCCTTCCCCAAAACATTTTCTGTGTGTTCCTTCCAATTTAAGCTGTTGGTAATTGTAATTTCTAGGTATTTAGTTGAATTTATGGCCTTTAGATTTGAGTGATTTATCGTGTAACCGAAGTTTAACGGATTCCTTTTAGCACTGGTGTGGATGACCTCACACATTTAGTTATTAAGGGTCAACTGCCAACTTTCGCACCATACAGATATCTTTTATAAATCGTTTTGCTAATTGTTTTGATCCTCTGATGCCTTTATTAGTCAATAAAAGATAGCGTCATCCGCAAACAACATAAGACGGCTGCTCAGATTGTCTCCCAAATCGTTTATATAGATAAGGAACAGCAAATGGCCTATAACACTACCTTTGGGAGTCAAGAAAACTGTGGAATCAGTCGCTTAGTCATTTAGATCATTTAGTTTTACCTAGAATCTGGACCGAAAGTCAGGAGATAAGTTATGTTAATGGCCATATATTAGGTGACGGAGCCCTTAGGACAGTTGAAGCAGCAGAAACTTGAATACATATGCCGAATTCGGGACTGCATTTATTGCAAGGTATTGGCCTGCTACAATCCGTAAGCAGATTTACAATACGGTACCGCGCAATTCACGGTTAGGTACGTTAAGCAGATACTTTGAGCATTATCATAATGAGACGAAATATTTATCGGAACCAGTATCTGCCAAAGACCTTATTAGAATATTAAAGGCGAAGCTACTTTATGACATTCAAAATAAATTATTGCATGCCAGTGACATAAATTCTGACGAACGTTTTGTACGTGAATCCCTAATGATTACGCTCCTGTAACAGTTATTCAAGACTTGAAGTCTTGAATGAACTGTGAGATGATGAAGTATTGCATTGATAATGGCGAGTTATCAGCCGAAATCTGAATTTGCTTTAATAAATCCACAAAGAAACGAGTGATGGCTACTCCCCAGAGTTTTGAAGGCCATATCACAGTCATTGAGTGCATTCCACATTCCATGTGGAAGGTAATTTGATATTGTCATGTTCCTAATCCAGGAAAAAGTGTTCAGCAAATAACAAGGAAATATCAAATACGTCAAAAGGCTAAACCTTCAAACCACAGTGCCTGTGGAGTTTTACATCCGATCATCACAGGAGAACCACTACAGACTGTATGTGTAGATGTAATGGGACACCTACCTACTAAGAGAGGAAATGTTAAATACTTACAGGATTTTACGCCCTGTTTACCAAATATATGAAACTGTATCCTATCCGCATTTATACCGCGCAGTCCGTCGTCAATAGTCTCGCAAATGATTACATTCCTCATGTTGCCAAGCCAGGTGTGTTATTGTGAGACAATGCTGTCAAATTTATGGCACACTGGTAAAAAAGGTACTTAAGATACAACGGGATAAAGCAAATTTTGAACTCCAGATTGTCTGAAATCCTAACGAATGGCGAGGTTGTTTCGTGAATTAAACAGATCTATCTGCGCATATTGTCACCGTGAAGAAAGATAGTGGATAGACTATTCATAGCCATTCGAATAAGTATACAATAATTTGACTCTCTCGTCAACTGAAACTACGCCAACGGAACTTCTGTTTAATAAAAAGGAAATCAATGAGTGGATCAATTGTTTACCGAAGATAAATGCTGTAATAGAACCTAGGGAGACCATGATTCGTTAAGCATTAGATAGGATGAAGGGAAAAGCACAACAGAGGATGAAGTACTATGAGCAGCTGTTGAAGAGGACGCAACTACAACCCAGTGGGAACAAAACTGTAACTGAAGAGCCATCCAAAGGCGTCATTGCTTGAGAAGGAAAACGAAAAATGGTCTCTTGTGTACTCAATGCACCTTCGGATTATATCAGTACTGAATGCTGGTGCGTATGTCTTATGTTACATTACTAGTACCAGTATGAAGGTGATGCATCTGCATCAGGACGTAAAACCATATTATTCTGAAGACTGATGTAATCAGTGAGAAAAATATTCTTTTATATTGTTTAGTGATTAGTTTTGGGTTAATGGTTGTTCTCAGATACTGACAAACAAAATTGCGATATATCATTCGTTCAGACACAATATTATGTTGTTTGTGTTACATATATATTAATATAAGTGTATATGACATTGTGGCAGCAGTTTTATTATGCAGTTTTGTATTTTTTGTGTTATTACGTTAGTAATGATTTGTTTCAACTTTCACTGAAGAGAATGCAAGTGATTAGTTCCATCATTGCAACACACAGAGAACAGACTCAGCTACCTCTCCACAAATCTTAATTTTAGCTGTATCTATGTATTAGTTATACAGGTATCTGGGCGACGTCTGTTCGACTCCTTTTTTTTTACTTTTAGTGATTTTTTTGTAGTTAGAACACCCATCACCGTGTGATGCGTCAGTAGACACGGATATGAAAATGTACAGCTGCAATCCATGCAAGTGTCCATTGTAATTTTGCATACTTTAGCTTACCCGTAGTAAAGAGTATAAGGCATGTGTGTACAGGAATGACTGTGTGCCTATCTGTATTCTAAAGACATTGGAACGCAGCGTTTTCATACAACAATTTAGTGATGTGATCTATTCTGCAATGACTTTCAAAGTCACATAAACATGTGTACAAACTTTGTGTAGTGATTAACATGAACTTTGTATTGTATGTGGGCTTTAACAAGACAATTCACGTTGTTATTTTGTGATCAGTTGCGCTACCACGTGACGAAATGCGATCATTCATGAACGCTAAATTAGTGTCACGGATGACAAATAGTACCATTTGCAATGAACTGTCATGTCGTAATGGATCATTACATTTCTACAATCATCAAATGAAGCGCTCACTAAAGACATTTGTGATCTCATGATAATCGAAAGAACATTGTACTCTCGAGTTTTCGCTAATTCATGCTCTCCAAACGCTTCATATTAGTTGTGGTGACAATTGCTAAGATTTTTGGGGGCAAACCTAAATCCCAATCTCAAAAGACTACAGATTCGTCACGTGAGAATGGATTACACATAAGACCTCATCCACGCCTTACAGATGCAGTTGAAATTACCTGTCAAAATTCTAATAAACTATGACGCTGATTTTTCCTTATCCCATCATCGAGCTGCTCCCCGCACCAACCCGAAGGAAGGTTATGCTCTGTATACAACGCCCATCCTGAACACGTTTTCCTTGCATCTAGATGTTGGGCAACTGTTATGTCACATTCATCATTTGTCGCCGCTCGGGACTGGCCGAGCGGTCTAAGGCGCTGCAGTTGTGGGCTGTGCGGATGGTCCCGGCGGAGGTTCGAGTCCTCCCTCGGGCGTGGGTGTGTGTGTGTTTGTCCTTAGGATAATTTAGATTAAGTAGTGTGTAAGCTTAGGGACTGATGACTTAAGCAGTTAAGTCCCATAAGATTTCACACACACAACATCAGTGTCAGTTAGGCCGTCAGCGAGAGCGCATCGCTAGCTCCTGCTACTACTAAGGCGAGTACACCGTTTGCTTCTTACATATTTTACAAACAGCAGCGACTTATTTTCAGTTATCTGTGTAATTACTAGTTTATTTTTGTAATTTCTTGCGTGTTCGAGTGCTTACTAGGTAGAACCTTTTATTTCAATAACAGTGTTTTTGTACTTATTTGCTGCGCTTAGCTTTTAAATAGTTTTTCTGGGAAAACCTAGCGTAGTTTTCGCGTCTCGTATTTCAGTGAGTGTTTCTTGATTATCAGAGTAGCTCATCAGAAGATTATCTTGGGAATTTGTCACCGTATAGAGTAGGGTAAACATAGTCATGTGTAGGGACTGTGGTTGTTGTGAGCGGACGCAAGGAGAATTGGCCACTCTTCGGGGACAGGTGGAGGCTTTGTCTGTTAGGCTCATCGAGCTCGAGGCGCAGGCGTCGGCTCGTAGTGGCGTTGGGGCAACTGTGGTGAGACCTATGCCTACTTCGGTGGCCTTGGAATCACATGGAACCCCTGATGTCGCTGCGTCTTCCGGCAGTGAGCATCTTACCGGTCAGCCATCACTCCAGGGTGAATGGCGGACAGTGGTGGGCTCGCGCGTGCCTGGCCGAAAGGCGAAGGTGGGATCTGGCCGCGTGGCGGCTGCCTTACCCCTTTCCAACAGGTACGGGGTGCTTCCTAGTGGTGATGACATCGTTTCCGAGCCACCACAGGATGCCTCGCCTGTTGGGCCAGTGGCCGATTCTCCGGCAAGGTCCCGACAGTCACAGAGGGCGGGCCTATTAGTTATAGGGAGCTCCAACGTTAGGCGGGTTATGGAGCCCCTCAGGAAAATAGCGGGTAGGTCGGGGAAGAATGCCAGTGTGCACTCGGTGTGCTTGCCGGGGGGTCTCGTCCGTAATGTGGAGGAGGCCCTTCCGGCAGCTATTGAACGCACTGGGTGTGACCGGCTGCAGATAGTAGCACATGTCGGAACGAATGACGCCTGCCGCTTGGGTTCTGAGGCCATCCTTGGTTCCTTCCGGCGGCTGGCTGATTTGGTGAAGACAACCAGCATCGCACGCGGAGTGCAAGCTGAGCTTAATATCTGCAGCATAGTGCCCAGAGTCGATCGCGGTCCTCTGGTTTGGAGCCGTGTGGAGGGTCTAAACCAGAGGCTCAGACGACTCTGCGACTATAATGGTTGCAAATTCATCGACCTCCGTTATTGGGTGGAGAACTGTAGGGCCCCCCTAGACAGGTCAGGCGTGCACTACACACCGGAAGCAGCTACTAGGGTAGCAGAGTACGTGTGGCGTGCACACGGGGGTTTTTTAGGTTAGAGGGACCCCCCCTTGGGCGAAACGATAAAATACCTGACGGCTTACCAGAGAGAACATCAGCATCGTTGATAAACAACGTCCGTCCTCAGAGACCAAAAACAGGAAAAGTTAACGTAATATTGGTAAACTGCAGGAGTATCCAGGGCAAGGTTCCTGAATTAGTATCGCTTGTTGAAGGAAATAGTGCGCATATAGTATTAGGAACGGAAAGTTGGTTAAAACCGGAAGTGAACAGTAACGAAATCCTAGACACAGAATGGAATATATACCGCAAGGATAGGATAAACGCCAGTGGTGGAGGAGTATTTATAGCAGTAAAGAATTCAATAATATCCAGTGAAGTTATTAGCGAATGCGAATGTGAAATAATCTGGGTTAAGTTAAGTATCAAAGGTGGGTCAGATATGATAGTCGGATGCTTCTATAGGCCACCTGCATCAGCAACCGTAGTAGTTGAGCGCCTCAGAGAGAACCTGCAGAACGTCGTGAAGAAGTTTCGTGATCATACTATTGTAATAGGGGGAGACTTCAATCTACCAGGTATAGAATGGGATAGTCACACAATCAGAACTGGAGCCAGGGACAGAGACTCTTGTGACATTATCCTGACTGCCTTGTCCGAGAATTACTTCGAGCAGATAGTTAGAGAACCAACTCGTGAAGCTAACGTTTTAGACCTCATAGCAACAAATAGACCGGAACTTTTCGACTCCGTGAATGTAGAAGAGGGTATCAGTGATCATAAGTCAGTGGTTGCATCAATGACTACAAGTGTAATAAGAAATGCCAAGAAAGGAAGGAAAATCTATTTGCTTAACAAGAGTGATAGGGCACAAATCGCAGAATATCTGAGTGACCACCATCAAACGTTCATTTCTGAGGAAGAGGATGTGGAACAAAAATGGAAAAAATTCAGAAACATCGTCCAGTACGCCTTAGATAAGTTCGTACCGACTAAGGTCCAAAGCGAGGGGAAAGATCCACCGTGGTATAACAATCATGTACGAAAGGTACTACGGAAACAAAGAAAGCTTCACCATAGGTTTAAGAGTAGTCGAATCATAGCTGATAAGGAAAAGCTGAACGAAGCGAAAAAGAGCGTAAAGAGAGCAATGAGAGAAGCATTCAACGAATTCGAACATAAAACATTGGCAAACAATCTAAACAAGAACCCTAAAAAGTTTTGGTCATATGTAAAATCGGTAAGCGGATCTAAATCCCCTATTCAGTCACTCGTTGACCACGATGGCACCGAAACAGAGGACGACCGAAGAAAGGCAGAAATACTGAATTCAGTGTTCCGAAACTGTTTCACTGCGGAAAATCGTAACACGGTCCCTGACTTCAGCCGTCGCACGGACGCCAAAATGGAAAATATTGAAATAAACGATATCGGAATTGAAAAACAACTGCTATCACTTAGTAGCGGAAAAGCATCCGGACCAGACGAGATACCCTTAAGATTCTACAGTGATTATGCTAAAGAACTTGCCCCCTTTCTATCAGCAATTTATCGTAGATCTCTGGAAGAACGTAAAGTACCTAGCGACTGGAAGAAAGCACAGGTCGTTCCCATTTTCAAGAAGGGTCATAAATCAGATGCGAATAATTATAGGCCTATTTCACTTACGTCAATCTGTTGTAGAATAATGGAACATGTTTTGTGTTCTCGTATTATGACGTTCTTAGATAATACAAATCTCCTTCATCATAACCAACATGGATTCCGCAAACAGAGATCATGTGAAACCCAGCTCGCCCTATTTGCCCAAGAAATTCACAGTGCCGTAGACACTGGCGAGCAGATTGATGCCGTATTCCTGGACTTCAGGAAGGCATTTGATACGGTTCCGCACTTACGTTTAGTGAAAAAAATACGTGCTTACGGAATATCGGACCAGGTTTGTGATTGGATTCAGGATTTCCTAGAAGAAAGAACACAACATGTCATTCTTAACGGTTCAAAATCTGCAGATGTAGAGGTAATTTCGGGAGTACCGCAAGGAAGCGTGATAGGACCTTTATTGTTTACAATATACATAAATGACTTAGTTGACAACATCGGTAGCTCCGTGAGGCTATTTGCAGATGACACGGTTGTCTACAAGAAAGTAGCAACATCAGAAGACTCGTACGTACTCCAGGAAGACCTGCAGAGGATTAATGAATGGTGCGACAGCTGGCAGCTTTCCCTAAATGTAGATAAATGTAATATAATGCGCATACATAGGGGCAGAAATCCATTCCAGTACGATTATGCCATAGGTGGTAAATCATTGGAAGCGGTAACGACCGTAAAATACTTAGGAGTTACTATCCGGAGCGATCTGAAGTGGAATGATCACATAAAACAAATAGTGGGAAAAGCAGGCGCCAGGTTGAGATTCATAGGAAGAATTCTAAGAAAATGTGACTCATCGACGAAAGAAGTAGCTTACAAAACGCTTGTTCGTCCGATTCTTGAGTATTGCTCATCAGTATGGGACCCTTACCAGGTTGGATTAATAGAAGAGATAGACATGATCCAGCGAAAAGCAGCGCGATTCGTCATGGGGACATTTAGTCAGCGCGAGAGCGTTACGGAGATGCTGAACAAGCTCCAGTGGCAGACACTTCAAGAAAGGCGTTACGCAATACGGAGAGGTTTATTATCGAAATTACGAGAGAGCACATTCCGGGAAGAGATGGGCAACATATTACTACCGCCCACATATATCTCGCGTAATGATCACAACGAAAAGATCCGAGAAATTAGAGCAAATACGGAGACTTACAAGCAGTCGTTCTTCCCACGCACAATTCGTGAATGGAACAGGGAAGGGGGGATCAGATAGTGGTACAATAAGTACCCTCCGCCACACACCGTAAGGTGGCTCGCGGAGTATAGATGTAGATGTAGATGTCACCAACACGACGACAAAAGGCTACAAGTTATGCAACAAACCTAATTAGTCCTGTCAATATAGATTGATTCACACATTGGAGTTCTCAGTGCTGAAGGACTCAATGCGGTTTTTCCTGGTTTTCCCCTTCATTCCTGCTCTAATGAGAAGAAAAGTTATAATCCTAGATAGTTTTTTTCAGTGTTGAGACCTTAATGAAACACTGTGAACATCATGCAACAGTTAAACATACATCACTACAAGCAAATGCAGTTCTAGATTAATACATAGTTGTTGTCATGACACTTATGATCAGTCTTTAACTGGAGAATGGAATGTAAACGTACGAACGTATTAGTAGTGATGTAGTGTGAAAACATATAAAGAATATTGTAGTCAGTAATTTAAATGTAAACTTTGAACTAAATGATGCAGGAGTGCAGCATCAGTCCGTAACTCACTCTCCAGTACACTTGGGGAGACCACAGTATTATCACATTTTACTACGGAAGTAACTGTGCAAGATACTATGCTATGTGTAGGAACCAAAGTTGTTACTCCTTGTATAAGAAAAGCGAACATTATCATTGCTTTATCTCTGGTTTTTATTATCTCTGTTGTTGAATGTAATGTAAATCAGTCTGACATTAAACGTGCTCCGATAAAGAGAAAAGGAACTTACAGTTGTGAATGTCGCGTATTACGAGTAAAAGTTGTACACAAGGAAGAAATAAATGAGTGCTCATCTGTGCTAAATTATTAGGTGAGATTCAAACGCAGGTGTTACGTTTGTTAGTCACTCTAATTACTATAGAAAGTTTCAGCTACATTACGTAGAATTGGAGTTGGAGAGACGATGGGAAAATTGGTGCTCGAACCTGCAATCAAACATGGCGACTTTCAACAGATTTAAGATCGCGCAACAAGAAAACCACCATAGCTCTTTACCAATATATTGCCACATTGCAAAACACACGCACAAGACGAGTTTTGTTTCAATGGATATTTAAATACATCACTTGAAAGACAGGAATACATGATAATCCTGTCTATAAAACCATAAAATACAATAAAAATAACAGTGTAGTAGATATTGTATCTCCTCCCCACATGGAACTATCCCTCTCCACACATGCCTCTTCCTCATCTCAGAGTGCTGTGGGGAGAAAAAGAAAACAAAAGATTCACAGTCAGTATTTCAAACTAGATTTTCATGTGCATTAATAAACACACAACATTGCTGTTAAGTGAATAATTACTGAGAAATACAGACTTACACTGTGCCTTCGGAGCCATAGTTTGAACAGCTCGACACCAACATAAATAGCTGCATGAGATGAGGACAGGGGAGGGGAGTTGCTGAATGCTGTGAACTGAATAGTTTGTGCATGCATAAAATGCATACACAGTAGAGTTTATTCACCAAACCCAGAGTGCTAATACTAAATCTATACTAGATGGTATATTGCCTTTGAGAACCATCGATGTTCTGGTCCCTGCTAGCTCAGAGGATTTAAAAAGCAGGATTTTCAGAATGGATTCTTATTTAGACGACGCAGACGTTGAATTCGACAAAAAGAAAAGCACCTCATATGGTTGCTGACATGCAGAACGAGAACCTGCGGTTAAGGGCTGCTACAATTTCTCTTACTAAACTCAGCATGAGAGCTGCTTGTGATTGTGGAGCACTACATAACGATTTAGTTCACTGGATCAGAATGCTGATAATTTACTGAAGCAGTGGGAATAGTGTTAATCCACAGAAGATATTGTATAATTGACCATTGGTGTAGTGTGCTTGCTTCTGTACATATGCATGTGGGAATCTCAACGCTGGTTTTCTACGGTGAATTCCTTTCATTAGGTGATTTAGCTTTAGCTGAAAATACGAAGGCAATTCGGAAAGTAATTGGAAACCGCTGTGAAAATAAAAATTTTTTACTTGCAGTAGTTAGCTACATCTTGCAGCTACTTCTATACAGTGCTGCCGCTTTGAGTTAGACGTTTATCGTAGCGTTGCACCAATTTTCTAGTACACTCGCCATCGAAGGCAGCCGCCATTGGTTTCCTCTAATTCTCTACGCCCGTCTGCAGCTCCTTATCTGTGCCAAAATGTCTTCATAGCCAGCGTTTCATGTGAGCAGAAATAAAACTCAGGACGAGATAATTACTAACTGTGTATTGTGGGTGATCAAAAACTTACGTCGAAAACGCTGCAGGAGCATCTTAATTGCTCTACAGAGTGTGGCCGAGTGCTGTAATGAAGAACAAAATGTGTGACAGTTACGTGGGCTGCACAACATCAGGCGAAGTCCCTCACCAGGCCCTCTTACTTGGCAGGAGACACTGTTTTCTACTATCTTTACGTCCTCGCTGTGATCTCTGAATTGAAAAGAGCGACGTGCCGCGATCAAAGGGCATATTATAGACACTACCCAACATAGCTGTGCAAAAATTCATCGGATTTCCAAAGTGGTTTCCATTTCGCTACTAGTCGGAACTTTCTTTCCGAACAGCCCTCGTATATAAGCATCTGCTTTTTTCCCGTTTTAATGTAGGACCAAGGCTTGCGTTCACTAGCAGAATAACACAGAATTTGCTTTCCTGTTTCTTTTTGACTATTTTGAATAGTTCTTCGATTATAAGAGGATTACGTCTGTATTCTCCTTAGACGCTTTTATCCTGACGCTTTTATCCGGTACTGCTCACAAGAAAACTACGTCTATGCATCACGGAATGTTCGCTCAATATTGATTAACATTATTGGCGAAGTCTTCTACCCATCATACTGTGTGAAATTCGTTAGGTGAATATAAGTTTAAGAACTGTTGGATGGTGTTAAGTGCTTATTTTCTAGTATATTCAACGGAATATTCAGCGTTCTCAGTCCAGTATTCATTGTAGTAAGCGTAAGTTCATACTACCAGAGTGACTTTACATCTGTTTAAGTGGAAATGTTATTGATTTTAGTACTATATTCCCTGTTAGCACTGTCACAGTATTCGTTTTAAAAGCATAAGAAATCACCCTTTACATAATGTGAGGTGACGTCTGTCGGCAGAATATTCCGTTGTAGCTGGCGTAAGAATAACGTGTGTCTTGGGAGTATACGAGAGCAGGTACTTCATGCAGCAAAGGAGTGTTCGTGTATATTCAGTCACATTTTTAAATAAATGAGATGTTATTACAGCAATTGAGCTGTAACAGAGCAACACTTTAGGCAGATAGTCCATGAGGAGCATGTGAGCTGTGTAAAATTCCTCCACCATCTGTTCACCCACCGTCTGTATAGGAGAAATGACTCTCTCTCAGCCGCGCGGGGTAGCCATGCGGTCTTAGACGCCTTGCCACGGTTCGCGCGGCTATCCCCGTCGGAGATTAAAGTCCTCCCTTGGCCATGTGTGTGTGTGTGTGTGTGTTGTCCTTAGCGTATGTTAGTTCACGTTAAATTAAGTAGTGTGTAAGCCTTGGGACGATGACCTTAGCAGTTTGGTCCCGTAGGAACTTGTCAACAAGTGTTGACAGCAACATTTTTACTCAAATAGATTTTCCATAAGGCGACAGTCTGTGAGGCGAGCTGAATATCTCATCCTTCCATATTATACGAGAACACACAGACAGAAAGAAAGCTTTTATCTGGTACAGTGGAGCGTCTGAAACCTCTTCCAGGCTGCCTTCAGTCAGTTCACATGGAAAGGTTGAATAGACGTGAGTGATGAGAGGTTATAGCCGCATGCAGCGGCGGACACCGCTCTCCACTTGTCAGAGGGGCGGAGTAGGCTGATCGGCGCACGGTGAGGTGACTAGTATAAAAGCCTGTGTGTATCTCGTTTACGCAGGACGTGTTACTTCAGTGTTTTTACTACATCAGTCTGGTTTTACTTAGCCGAGGACCACTTTCAGACTGCCGGCCGAAGTGGCCGTGCGGTTAAAGGCGCTGCAGTCTGGAACCGCGAGACCGCTACGGTCGCAGGTTCGAATCCTGCCTCGGGCATGGATGTTTGTGATGACCTTAGGTTAGTTAGGTTTAACTAGTTCTAAGTTCTAGGGGACTAATGACCTCAGCAGTTGAGTCCCATAGTGCTCAGAGCCATTTGAGCCACTTTCAGACTGTGCTGAGACATCCAAAACGGTTGAAAGAACACCGCTGTTGGCCATTCAGGTCTTCATCCGTGAGAGACAGCCAAGTATTTGGCTATTCTTGCTGGAGGGCCAGTCCTTACGAGAAATACGTTTAACGGCTTGTAGGAAGCGTCCTGTCCTTGAGTCTTTTGTCTGTGAGTGATTTCTGCAGCACGAAAACTGTGTGCGACTGCCGGCAGCTGGATCTGTCTGTTTACCATCAGTGACAGGATAGGACAAGCTCAGACAACTGGTTATCACTACCTAAGGGAGGAGGAGAGGGGGGGAGGAGGGAACGTAGGAGGGAAGATAAGGCTCATTCTCAGCTGGTTAGTCTGTACCTGAACACCAAGGCTAACACGCATACAGCTGCTGCCACTCTCTTCTGTCGAGGTTTTATGGGGTCGGTTTTTCCCTATTCCCAGTATTTTTTAATGACACCCTCTGGTGTCTCTGTTGTCAGTCTTCAAACTTCGAGGCGACCATACACATCAGCGCGACCGGAAAAATGTTGTGGCAGGGGCAATGAGTAAAGTGTGGAGGTGGGGGATGGCCGAGTGTGGAGGCAGCCGTAGGGCAATCCATCAGCAACGTAACACCACCAAGAACACATTTCTCGCCAAAATAAATAAATATAGACTGTACCATACATCCTCCCTTTCTAGTAACTCAGCACCGACTGACACGTTTTCACACCAATTCGCAAGTGGTAGAGGTGAGGGTAAGTGGTAGATGTTATATATCGTTGTCACATCTACATTCCAGGGAGAGGAGTTTGGGGAACCTCCAAGAAGAGCCGCCATATTCAATAAATTTGCCAATAATGCAGACTGTCATCATTTTGGCTTCCCTCCCCTACTATTGGTATGAGACATATCATTCAACAATATAGTCCCATTTTCAGTATTGTCTATCCAGAGTACCAGTGAAAGAGGGAATCACATTCATGTATGTAGCATCTTTCTAACAAAATGTATTCTTGTTTCAGATGAAGCCAGTAACCGAAAGGACGGAGCAGCTCCTGTTGGCCGGAAAACCGTTTTTCCTAGCGTGTAAATTATTTGGTCTGATGTCGTTTACGGTCGACGCCGCTACTGCAACTCTAAAGAGGTCACGGACGGATATTATCTACGCAAGCCTCGCCAGTCCACTGCAGTTACTATGTGCATGTGTTGCGCCATACTTCGTGCTGCAGACAAGACAGACGTCTTCTGTGGTAAAATTTCTGATGGTAACAGTAGCTCTTCAGTATTCATCCCTGTCCTTCATTGCGATTGTTACCGACATCGTCTGTAACACATGTAAATACCAAAAGATGCTTCGCTTGATAGCATCATCTGATAGATGCCTGGCTATCGACGTAAGACTGATAAGGGAATCATCATCAAAGTTTGTTAAGATGCAGTTATCAATAGCGCTTTTATTTTATTGCTTGATGTTCAGTATCTTCTTCACTGGAGATATAAAGCAAAACGACATAATAATATCAGTATCTATGATAAATTGTTATGGATCGTCCATGATGACACTCTTACGTTTCGCAAACCTTCAGTTGATTGTCAAGAACAGGCTGTCATTACTGAACATGTACCTCACGAAGATGAAAGACAGAGCAGCTGATAAGCAGAAGTATTCAGGCAGACGTTCGGAACGGAACAGTACTTCAGGTTTCTCTGACAGAGACTTTCACTGCACACCGTCTGCTGTGCGAGCACTTAGTCGATGTTATGTGGCACTGTGTGAGTTGTCAGCGCTGGTGGCGTCTGCTCACCAAATTTTTCTGATTCTTTACCTCGCAGCATTATCGTCAATAGTTGTGGAAATGACTTACTTCATTGTTACGAAACCATTGTTATTTGGCCCAGAAGAGTGTAGCAGCTTATGGTATTCATGGTGCGCCTTAATCTACAACGCATTCGTTCTACCAGCTCACTGGGTGTCTTCCGAGGCAGACCTCACAGTGAGGCAGTGCTCGCAGCTTCTGCTGGGAAGGAGGAGTTGGGTGGACGACACACAGCGAGAACTGCGGAAGCTGGTGCTGCAGGTGTCCTCTGGCCGTCCCACGACCAGTCTGATGGGAGTGCTCTCTCTCGATCTGGCAGTCGTCTCCGGCTTCATCTCCGTCGTAACGACCTACACAGCCCTCCTCCTCACCTTCTTTCCTGCAGGTATGACGAACATATCCTATTTATTTATTTACTTATTTGACCTATATGATTAGGACCCTCATGTCCTCTAATCGTCAGGTTTCATATCGTATGTCGAGTACGTTTACGAAATATTTACCCACGAAATAACAGTAAAAATAGTGTTAAAAGGTAGGAGACAAGGTACTAGCAGAAGTAAAGCTGTGAGGACGGGGTGTGAGTCATGCTTGGGTAGCTCAGAGACAGAGCACGTGCCCGCGAAAGGCGAAGGTCCCGAGTTCGATTCTCGGTCCGGTACACAGTTTTAATCTGCCAGGAAGTTTCATTTCAGTGTTAAAATAATTTGAGTGTTTGACGCAGCAGGGTGACTATGAAGTAATAAAGTTAATACTGGCAGTACTTGTGCTACTGCAGCTGTTGCCACTAATAATGATAACAGTAGTAACAATAATGACAACAGTAAAAACAGTAATAGTAACAGATATAAAAAGAATTAATAGGTGTATGAAATAGGTTTTTCTGATATAGCGGTTTGTGGGGAAAGTAAATACGAGGAGATTGCGCCAGCTAAGAACACTGAAAGGAAGATATAAGATGAACATCAAGAAAAGCAAAACGAGGATAATGGAATGCAGTGAAATTAAATCGGATGATGCTGAGGGAATTAGATTAGGAAATGAGACACTTAAAGCAGTAAAGGAGTTTTGCTATTTAGGGAGTAAAATAACTGATGATGGTCGAAGTAGAGAGGATATAAAATGTAGACTGGCAATGGCAAGGAAATCGTTTCTGAAGAAGAGAAATTTGTTATCATTGAGTATAGATTTAAGACTCAGGAAGTCATTTCTGAAAGTATTTGTATGGAGTGTAGCCATGTATGGAAGTGAGACATAGACGATAATTAGTTTTGACAAGAAGAGAATAGAAGCTTTCGAAATGTGGTGCTACAGAAGAATGCTGAAGATTAGATGGGTAGATCACATAACTAATGAGGAGGTATTGAATAGAATTGGGGAGAAGAGGAGTTTGTGGCACAACTTGACAAAAAGAAGGGACTGGTTGGTAGGACATGTTTTGAGGCATCAACAGATCACAAATTTAGCACTGGAGGGCAGCGTGGAGGGTAATAATCGTAGAGGGAGATCAAGAGATGAATACACTAAGTAGATTCAGAAGGATGTAGGTTGCAGTAAGTACTAGGAGATGAAGAAGCTTGCACACGATAGAGTAGCATGGAGAGCTGCATCAAACCAGTCACAGGACTGAAGACCACAACAACAAAAACAAAGAACACTGGTAAATAGGGAAGATCTGGGTGGAAGGAAGGATGTACAAAGGTAACGAATGCATACGAGGACAGTGGTAATATATCATCAACTGTCTTCTCAAGCTTAAGATGTTATTCTGGTTTCTAATATAATGTAGAAGTTATTGCAGGGTAGGGTTCCAGCTACTGCAGAAGACTTAGAGATAGTGACTGAATGATGTAGTGAGTCGAAAAGGAGTTTAGTCTGGTGGGGTGTTTCTGCCATGTTTTCCAGACGAGAGAGTTAAGGGCGAAAGGAGATATGAGGGACAATGTTGGTTCATATGACAAAATAAAAACAGAGGGAGTATATTGACAGTCTGATTTTAGAATATATTGATAGTCTTATTTTAGAAATTTTATTCCATATATTTTCCTTCGAATTCTGAAACTGGCGCGATAAAACACAGGAAGTGTAAGGTTACCTATAGCTTTTACAGAAAGATGACTCCAATTACCAACAGACATAAAATGGAATCAATTACTGATGTCATTTAAGATGTACACTGAATAAGCTCTAAAGAAATCAGTTGTAAAGGGAAATATAGTTCAGGGAGAAGGAATAAAACTTTGAGGTTTGCTGATGACATTTAATTCCATTTGAAACGGAAAGCGCCTTTGAACTGAAGTTGAGTGGAATGAATGGTATCTGGAAAATGAGGTTATAGGATGAACAGTAACAATAGATAAATTACTTAAAACCACATATGAGCGTAAAAGCTAGAAAGTCTATTTGTGTTAATATAGCCTTTGTGCCGTAATCATACGCCACTGTCGTCGCACGTAAGATGCAACCGCCGCCCTCTCGAGCATCGTATGCTAACCATCTAGTGACACCAGTGCGGCATACTTCAAAGTGCTCACAGTGGGGGCGCCACAAGAGATGCAGCAAACGTACCACTGGAGTCAATGGAGCCAATCACGATGCAGCTCCACGTTATTAAGTCACGTCGTCGCAGCCCAGAAGGGGAGACATTTCGTGGGCCTCCTGGACTACAGAGCAGGACTCCTCTTAGTAGCCTCTGTCCTTTTCCTGGGCTCCCTCCCCCCCCCCTCCTTCCATCCTCTTTTCTCCCGCCTACCCTCTCTGCCTCCCTTCACTCCCCCCAGTCCTTTAGTCCTTTTACATTTCCTTCCTCTGCCTTCCCCATTCCCTCTCGTGTCTGCCGTGCTCCCCACTTCTGAGTCCCCTCCCTCCATTGCTTCCCACCCCCCTTTCGTTTTTCCTCTCCTTCCCCCTTTTTCCCCCCTCACCGGTCCAGGTCCTCCCCCCCCCCTCCCATCTGCCCTTGCCTGTGGTGTGTCATCTTCATGCCGACTTCTTAGTGCAGTGTTTCCAGTGATTGTTAAGTGTTGTGTGTCTTTTCGGAAGTGTTGCGAATGGCCATGATACTGTCGCTGGGTGTTATTTTTATATCTCTTGCGAACAGAAATCAGACTGTCGCCGTGGTTTTTTAATTGCTTGCCTACTATTTTCCCTGTCTGCTTCCTGTGTATTTTATTATCATCACCCACCATTTGTTTTATGTTTTAACTTTCCACAATTTTCTGCCTTTTTACAATTTACGTCACCGTTTTATCGCCTGCTTTTATCGTTTCTTATCTTCTTATGTTTTAAAAATTCTTTAGGCTGAAGAGCAGTGTACTAGGCTGCTGACAGCCCGCCCCCTACGGGGGGAACCGAAATCCAATTAAGGAAAAAAACTCTCAGTAGCGACACTGTTACTGTGGTAGTGTTTACGGAATATGAAGTTTGGTACGGGCTAGGACCTTAGTGATTACGTTGAGTTATGTTTCGCCTTGTTTGCAGAATAAATCTTCTAAGTTGTAATTAATTTCGACTTTCCATTTGGTAGATTGTACCTGGGACACAACTGCAACCTTGTACAGGAGTTAATCATGGATGATAAAAATTGCAGAGCCGTATAGAATAGAAACTTTTAAGGTGTGCTGATACAGAAGAACACTAAAAACTGATAACTAAAGAGGAGCTACTGAACAGAAGTGGATAAAAAAGAAAGGAATGGCACAACTTGTCTAAAAGAAAGGACCGGTGGACAGGACACATCCTGAGGCGTCAAAGAGCCAAATACAATCACCAGGTTCTAATAAATGTAGATTGAAGTATTTACACAGATAAAACGACCTGAACAGTATATCACAGTGTCTCGAAACGAATCTTCGGCTGCAGACCACAACAACATTCCACCAAAGTTCTGAAATCTCTTTGCTTACCAAAACCTCGTTACATGCCCACACTCCTGTTCGTTGCAGTATTTTCTTCTGACAAGAAGTCAACAAAACCTCGTTACATGCCCACACTCCTGTTCGTTGCAGTATTTTCTTCTGACAAGAAGTCAATCACTACCTGATTTACTGTAATAATATCTGCCAAATCATCACCTAGTCAGTCTAGATAACTGATAAATAGTTCGTTATAAAACTCACTTGAAATTTACCATTTGTTCATCATTTACCGACTAATGACAAAAATCCTATCATGGTCACATTATATCATCAGCATCATGCTTTTTTTTAAAAAGGATTGTAGGCAGTTACATTCTCATCTATTGTCATTACCTTCTTTTTGCCTTACCAAGATCTTACTATATTGTACATTTCAGAGGATTCGTATCCTTTGCCAAAGTAATTTCACTTCTTTAAATTTCGTAACCACGCATCTTTACACTGTGTTTCAGATCGCCTTCGATATACACGCTTACCCTTTTGTAATCCGTCTGTAATCTTACTACTTTTTCTATCCACTGTGCTTTCTATAGTACACTAAACTCTTCAACTTCAGTATCCCCATTACAATTTATCATACCAATATTAGTCCTACTACATCGCTAAGACCTGTGCTCCTTCGGACTTAACGTAATATCACTCCATTAATAACCTCTTTCTAACAAAATGTTTCGGAAATATACAATTAAATAGCAATTACATCAAACTGTAACACTGACGGCAGGTGATACATATGAAGGCAGTATCTGTTAGCAGGAACATGAACACCAACATAGTTTCGTCCTCCGTCAGTGGCAACAAAAGCATTAATAATACCAAAGTAACATCTAACACAAATGATAACTGGAGCATCATCACTTCTCCTTCTACCTAGTAACCACGTCAAACCATCTACCCCATTTCCTTTTACAGTCAGCACCCGTAATAGCTCACAATGATCCCTCTATATCTTCCAATTGTCTCAAGTTACCTGACTAGCTCGGCCATTAGTCGTTAATGAGTAAGCAAACATACCCACAGGGGTGTCATCAACTTTACCGTCTACAGCATTAATAATGTATTTTGGAGGCACACACAGTCACACAGTAAATGCAGTGACTCTACAGGGGGAATGTTACATCCATTGCTGGTCTTTTCGGTGTCTTCTCAGTATGTACAGACATGCTCAAAAGTAACCGAACGACCTGAATTGAATTTCCCCTGATTCGCATGCAATCCACATAACGCAGATGTCTAGCAGGTCCTCTAATCGCCCCTTGGTACAGTCGTTTGACTATTGAAAATGGTTCCAACAAGTTACCACTAGAAAACTTTGCTCTGTATCGCAATCACTCAAGATGTAAAGTAATACCACGATTCTACAAATATCACGGAAAGCCTTATCACAGATAAGACTGTCCCTAAGTCTTGTAAGCTCACATTTATTGCAATAAATGACATACGTGAAATGTTACCACTCTCATTATTATGTCAGATAGTTAATGCACGTGGTAAGTTCGTCGTACTCTTGATTTCCTCTTCAAAGCAGCATATCGTACTTATTATGTAACATAAAATGAGTGATATACCTCGATTTTAGACAGTATCAGTTAGCAAATATCAACTTTAAATTACATAACGTAAACATTTTTAACGGACGCGAATTCCTACCCAGCACCTATTGTCCCTGTTAACGAACTACGAGAGATGTTAAATACTGCTTTTCAGAAGTAACTTACTTGAAATGCCGTGAGGCAAAGCTTTGTGTTGGACAGGGATTTGACCCCAGAACCTAATCGGATTGTTATCAAAGCACAATCAACTGTGGCACGTCGGATTTTCTCGGCAGTAACTAGATGTTTTAACTGAAATGACGAGACGAAACATTAATTTTTTCCTTCCCAGGACACCAACCCGGCACCTATCGCTGTTATATTGTAGAGAAAACGAACGTTAAATATGGGTTTGTTACACCAGCAGCAACACGTGAGCACGTTTGAACTACACTCCTGGAAATGGAAAAAAGAACACATTGACACCGGTGTGTCAGACCCACCATACTTGCTCCGGACACTGCGAGAGGGCTGTACAAGCAATGATCACACGCACGGCACAGCGGACACACCAGGAACCGCGGTGTTGGCCGTCCAATGGCGCTAGCTGCGCAGCATTTGTGCACCGCCGCCGTCAGTGTCAGCCAGTTTGCCGTGGCATACGGAGCTCCATCGCAGTCTTTAACACTGGTAGCATGCCGCGACAGCGTGGACGTGAACCGTATCTGCAGTTGACGGACTTTGAGCGAGGGCGTATAGTGGGCATGCGGGAGGCCGGGTGGACGTACCGCCGAATTGCTCAACACGTGGAGCGAGAGGTCTCCACAGTACATCGATGTTGTCGCCAGTGGTCGGCGGAAGGTGCACGTGCCCGTCGACCTGGGACCGGACCGCAGCGACGCACGGATGCACGCCAAGACCGTAGGATCCTACGCAGTGCCGTAGGGGACCGCACCGCCACTTCCCAGCAAATTAGGGACACTGTTGCTCCTGGGGTATCGGCGAGGACCATTCGCAACCGTCTCCATGAAGCTGGGCTACGGTCCCGCACACCGTTAGGCCGTCTTCCGCTCACGCCCCAACATCGTGCAGCCCGCCTCCAGTGGTGTCGCGACAGGCGTGAATGGAGGGACGAATGGAGACGTGTCGTCTTCAGCGATGAGAGTCGCTTCTGCCTTGGTGCCAATGATGGTCGTATGCGTGTTTGGCGCCGTGCAGGTGAGCGCCACAATCAGGACTGCATACGACCGAGGCACACAGGGCCAACACCCGGCATCATGGTGTGGGGAGCGATCTCCTACACTGGCCGTACACCACTGGTGATCGTCGAGGGGACACTGAATAGTGCACGGTACATCCAAACCGTCATCGAACCCATCGTTCTACCATTCCTAGACCGGCAAGGGAACTTGCAGTTCCAACAGGACAATGCACGTCCGCATGTATCCCGTGCCACCCAACGTGCTCTAGAAGGTGTAAGTCAACTACCCTGGCCAGCAAGATCTCCGGATCTGTGCCCCATTGAGCATGTTTGGGACTGGATGAAGCGTCGTCTCACGCGGTCTGCACGTCCAGCACGAACGCTGGTCCAACTGAGGCGCCAGGTGGAAATGGCATGGCAAGCCGTTCCACAGGCCTACATCCAGCATCTCTACGATCGTCTCCATGGTAGAATAGCAGCCTGCATTGCTGCGAAAGGTGGATATACACTGTACTAGTGCCGACATTGTGCATGCTCTGTTGCCTGTGTCTATGTGCCTGTGGTTCTGTCAGTGTGATCATGTGATGTATCTGACCCCAGGAATGTGTCAATAAAGTTTCCCCTTCGTGGGACAATGAATTCACGGTGTTCTTATTTCAATTTCCAGGAGTGTATAAATAACATGACGAAGAGTTCAGTGCTGACTGGGAATCGAAGCCCACACATGTCGTTATTGACTACACACAAAGAGACGTCAGGTACCGAATTTTTCTCCACCAGCAGCTCGGAATAACATCCTTGAACTTACAGTGATCTCTCAAATATTTCTGTGTCTCACTGGGAGTCAAAACGTCAGATATCGTTAGTGCTGACAACGAATGAAAATGCATTAAAATTCAAAATTATTATCCACCAGCAGATAGGTGTTCTCATGCTAGAGGTTGAAATAACATAATGAAAACTTTAGTACCGGTCCAGGATTCGAATCCATACACGCGCAATATGTGGAGATGTTGAGGAATCTGCAGTTTTGGACAAACAACCGATAGCAGTCGAGCTGTATTGTCAAGAATGGATCAAATTCCGCGTTAAGGGCGGTCTGAGTTGCATTCCAAGTTCAGAACCAATTTTATCGACATACAGAAAGATAAAAGATGGAATAAGTGACCTGTGACCCTACATAGCGTTTGTTTCGTCACTAGAAATAAATAGTATAAGAAAGGTTACTGGTGATAGAGTTCCCACATTTCGCCACTCCTGACTTTATTGTTGTTCAACCTAACGTCCACTTGGTAGAGAAGGAATATCGTGTTTAATGTGAATTTCAGACCACAATGCCATTATACCTTCTTCATTTGGCGTAGCCAGAAGAGAATAGAATCTCTCTCTCCCTATTAAAAAATTATCAGCAGAGGTTGGAATTGAACCCAGACCATCAACATAGGATCCTGTCATCAATCCCACAGTCCACCAAATACTATTCTCTTACACTCATTTTTGTATCATAATACCGTTGCGGCACACTCGATGAGAATTCTGACACACTGGCTCTCTGTACTGGGTTGCAGCATGTTCAGTACATTCATTTACTTGGTTGACCAAATCGCCATGAACTAGCTGCCTTGGCAACCCAGTGCATACATTCGACTCCGTTTTGTAATCACCGAAGTAAAATCACGTAACTGCCACCTACAAAGAACTGCCAACAGTGTAGGATGCAGAAATTTAAATAGGAAGTGTTCCTTTCCATTTGAGCTACTCTATTGCGCTATCCGTTTTTTGAAAACGTCGTGCAGTGCAAAAAAAAGCCTTAACTGTCTGTCTCACTGAAGTCTAGATCCGGCCATATGCTTTATCTCACAGCCCTGTGGACTGCGGAAGTTCTGGAAGAACTGCTGTTGACTTCTTTATCTGCAATAGCTATACGACAGCTAGCAGCATAACGGTAAGCGTCGTGCATCGTAAATAAGACGTCACGAGTTCTGTTACATCCGCTGCTACATTTTTTAAAACGCAATTCTGCTGTCTGCTGAAGTTATCAATTTAATGGAACTTTGAACGTCATTCCCTTCACGTCTGAACCCAAAATAGCGGCATGTGGAAAAAAGGCTAACTTCTGTGACATTTTGTTCTTTTCAGGTTTAATAAATTGCCAGGCAGCAGATGCGTCCAGAAGCTTTTGTATTATGTATGGGGAGAGCGCATCTTGCCAAATTAGTCAGAAAAGTATTTTCTACATTAGCAGTCGTCTGGTAGTAGCATTTTATTCTTATTCAAACCTTGTTTAAGTGCTTTAACTCAGAACAAGTTTTCTACATGCATGTAATCAATAAACTGCATGTGCATTGTCAGACTGTTATAGATAACATCAGAGAATTAGCATATATCGTTGATGATTGATTTCTCTCTCAGGTTTAGCATTGTTTTACCAACGCTAAAAGATACCTTCCGAAAATTGTGCACTGTATTATAAGAAATGAAATAAAATTACCCACGATAACCTTACGACGAAAGTCTGTTTTAATAAAACTGAGTATCTGACGACAAGCGTGCCTCTATTGGCACGAATAAGTAAAATACTACTCACTTACATTTCGCTTGGGTTTGCGTTTAATTGGTATACTGTGTCATACTCAACAGGTATGCAAATGTGGCATTTCATAATTAAAGTTATGTATTCCTAGAAACCCAACATTTGCTTGTCAGCAGCGAAAGAGGCGTTACCTGTTGTGCAGCATTGTAAGTTTTTCACTATTGCACTATAAGCTGAAAGTATTTTCTTGCGATTTCCGTGTCGATGTCTGATCTAACTGCTTGTAGCTCTTTCACACAAGGATTAAAAACGTTGCAGTCTGCAAGACTGTAACAGACGCTTTTTCACAGGCCAGTACGTCCACACACAGCTAGCGAAGAGGCATGCATTTTGCTTTCCTCCTACGAGGCCAATAGTGGCTAGAACTCGTAAACCGCTTTGTAAAGGACGAGATTAGTTGCGATATCCACGTGAAACGACTTTCCTGGAACGAAAACCGTATATATTCAATCTTTTGTTACACCTCAAGCGATGATAACGCAGATTATTCAATGGAAATGACAGGAAAAATCAAGTGAACTTCGTGGCTTAATTCCGTGCACCCCGGGAAATAACTCGTCGATCACAGGGTTGCCAAACATACCTTGCCTTGTTGCCAAATCTCAATTCAGTACAGGCAGGAAGAAGACGACCGATGTGATCCTACAGTGGGGTGGGAAGTGACCATAGCTGGCGTCTCAGAGACGCGGCTGCTACGGCCTGGAATACGTAATGCGTCTGATTCGCGTTTCTGTAACTAGGTTTAGGGACTGGAGCGTATTTACTAATAATGCTCAGAACTGACTGCAAACTAAGCAACATAAATCAGTAACTCTCATAGTTGTTTTAATATTTCTTTCGTAACTGCACACAAAACTAAGAAACTCTTTCATGGACGTTTTCGTGCCTCGCCGATAGTCGAAAACACCAAACAAATAAAAATAAAAAAAAGAATGTGTGCGTGCGTGTGTGTGTGTGTGTGTGTGTGTGTGTGTGTGTGTGTGTGTGTGTGTGGCAGAGAGAGAGAGAGAGAGGAGAGGGAGAGAGAGATGAAAATAAAAAAGAATGAGAGAGAGGGTAAAGGATTGTTGTAAAGAAATTGTATACTGGTACATAAGGAAATCTTTCATTAAAATGACAAATTCCACATCATTATAAAATGTTGTATTTGTGATCTATGGAACAAATATTAATCTAATCTAATCGTATCATATTGCTGACTAGCCGTGAAGAGTCATGAATTACCGAAATTTTCGCCAATATCAGTAAAAAAAAACTTGAAAATAAAAGACGACAATTTTTGTAATAAACCGTGACTCCTATCAAGACCCTTTCATCCATGTTAACTAACCACGAAAGATGTCTGATATACCTCCATTCAGAAGCAACAAAGTGTGTATGCATTTAATGATGAAGTGCATGATGTGGAGTCTATGACACAGATACGAACCCAACACGTAATCGTATTGTTAATTAATTAAAATCAAATGTTACCTATCGGTTTTTCTTACCAGCTGCTAGGTGTTTGAATCTAAAATAAGGATACAAATTTTTGTGTGTGAGCGACAATCGAACCACACTCCTATCGTTCTTCTTTATCGTCCACGAATATAGCTTAAGTATCAATTGCTTACTCACCAACAGTAAGATGTGTGCGTGTTTGATCTGAAATTGTTGGCAACACATGAACAGACATTAAAAATGCACGTTAATTTGCACTAGCAAGCCGGTGTGCACGTGATAGGGCTTGAAATGAAATTATGAATATTTTTGTACTGGATAATGATTCGGACCCACATACTTACTTTTGGAGGAGACCTAGAGAAGATTGAAGACTTGGAAAAAGGAACGAAATGATTGAACTATACTGTTCCGAGAGATTCAGATCCTCGAAAGAGGAGATACGAATTCGAATCACAGTCCAGCATCAAATTTTTCAACGTCTCTAGTTCAATCAAGTTCAAGTAAAATAAGAGCCCTGTTCCATTAAATGGATATCGGTTCATCAAATGAAATAAAATTTTCTAATGTAAGAAAGTTTACTGGCGACAGTATTACTGTTTACCATGACCTGCACCTATGTCATTTCCCAACGTAAACCGGCTCTGCCCAGTTGGGAATGAAGGGACGTGATGTTTAATGCGGATTCTGGATTATTACATCTTTATCTTGAGGTTATCAGAGGTAACGTAAATATGTTTGTGCCTCTTAAAAGTGAATGCCTGAACCTGCGCATTGCACTTGTGATAGTTCGTTCCACCAGATTATTGTGGCCACATTTCCCGGCCCCAGGAGTGTGCTGTAACGGATGATGTGCTTAGATTACAAAATTAGTCACGGTGGAAAAATTGCGAGTCTGTTAAATGGTTAAGTAGAAGCAAGCTTCTGACATGGAGATTATGCTATTCTCATGTCAGCAGGGTGTAAAGATTTTTCTAGACATGATAGCATCGATGAAGCCATTTTGAAATTTCCACTAATTAAGGAAATATCTTAGTACGAGAAAATCCACTGTGTTGTGTGAGCAGGTTCTTTGCCTGTCTACGGAATCCTTTTCATGTTAATATCAAACATCAGCAATTTCTCGTAGATTACATTAAAACTAAAGTAATATATGTAGACGTTACTTGATAAGAAAAACGCACTGCCTTTCTTCATTTACTTGCGCCTAGAAATGGCTGTTGAATATTACCAAACGTAAAGCCAAGGGATCTTACAGCTTTCAGATATACGTTGCTGTCAGTTCTTCCATATGATTTGGTCGACGTGACCTGTATCAGGTTGCGTATGACAGAGAATGTTTTAGAAAATCAATTGTTTTCCTTTGCAATAAACTGAAAGATTTTCATTCTAAGCTACCTAAGTTCTAAATTTTCGTGATATTTGTTCAAATTTCATTTTCTCTACTATAATGTAGGAAAATATTTCACAGTGCTATTTATCACCGGAAAATATGCAATTCACTCATTGGGTTCCATAAGTACACTATAACATTAATTTCTGCGTGTATGCAATGCATACGGATTGTAGAATTTAGCGGTGTACTCTCTTCCACTTCTGTGTACAATATATCTAACCTAAACGGGCCCTTTATCATTACAGGCCCTGGGCGGTTTAACATCATTCTGACAACAGTTATGTGCTTATACTGACATTCTCACTGTTCATTTTACCTGATTTTGTAATCATTTAAATAAAACAACACGACGTTTCAGTGGGAGACATTTCGTCCCCCGTTTCCTTCTGTGAAATTTGTCAGTAAGCTTTTTGCCTTCCAACCAGCGAAATGCGGCAGAGTACGGCCGGTAAACGATTCACAAACCACTATTTAGTGTCGTTAAGACGATTTGTTTAAACATTGGCGTAGCTGAAGGAATTTAGTTTCTTCTTACATCATTTTATGCTGCAACGTTCACAGATATCTCAAATAGGAAAAGCTCTTTATCCAGGTATGAAGGTTGTAAGACTTTCCACAGTATGTGTCAGGTTGATCTTTTAGCCTGATAGCTCTGTTTAAGTATTTTGTCTAAGAGGTATCACAAGTAGTGTTCCTGTAGCTGTGGGAGTAAATGGTTGAAAAGAAGCTTAGCACCAGTGGGTACAGCAGTGCTAAATATTCAAAATGATTATCAACCTAAGTCTTAGTTCATCCACAAACTTAGGCGTATTTATAATATTGAAGCTAGACTGTGTATCCTTGTCTTCCTTGAGTGGGCATCGGAAATTGTTTACACACACGTATACGAGTGCAACCCAAAAGTAGGTCACCTAAGGGACACGCAAGTGCCAACGCAGATACAAACGAGTGATCCTTAATTTTAATGCCAAGCAGAAACCAACTTAGTAGGTGAATGGTGGCAAACTGATACGAGTAAAGAGCAAGAATACTGATTTGAAGGTCTCAGGTTCTGTCCCTCGTCAGGCCTACCATTTTTATGTACGATTTTACACTTATTTCACCCCAGGTACTGTTTATTGATGCGTAAAATGGCGAGTTCCACTGTGGTTCGAAAGCCACGTTAAACAGTACGTTCCCCTATTAACTGGCTAGTAAAGTCGACTCAAAAGTCGGAAGAAAGGAATGGCATACCCCTGCAACAAGACCGTGCCTATTAAAGCACTGTGGTGGCTGTTGACTGCTTCACTTTATATGGGTTCCAAAGTTAATGATCTTCGGGTTATTAACATTTTTGTGCTTTCATGCTGTAGCTTTGATACCAGTAAACGTAAGTAAACGGCCGGCCACTGTCACCGTTCGAGTTGTCACGGTGGTAGACGACGATGCTGTCGACCCCAGTTACAGTCTTGGTCATGGCTATATTTCAGTCGAATACCTCTATGTGACTTTCTGCGTATTTCAAGATATACTTTTATACACTTGGTACGCATCCAAATTGATATCTGAAAGAGCTGTATTTAGCAACATGAATCAGATATATTTTCCGTGCAGTATATCGGAGAACACGTCAGTGCAGCGAGATTTCGTTTGTGTGTTGCTCATGGTGCAGGAAATATTTGTGTTTTGCTTGCTTCTATGATAGGTTTCACCCCACTGAATGCGAGCAAGGTCATGAATAGACTCTCAATAACTGGAATTACGTAATAATACACTTAAAGTTGTATTTTTCCATTATGTATCCCAATGAAAATAACTTAAACAGGTTAAATGCCTACTTGCTTATTAATCGCTCTTATCGAATCTTTTCTAAAAAAAAAAAATTAGGAGAGAGAGAGAGACAGACAGAGAGAGAAAACAGAAATGTTTTCAAATATCAGCTCGATGACGCCATGTTCGTCTCATGACGTAAAGCAAATATAGTTTATAGGTAATATCACGTTGTATTAGCGAGATGTATGGCTAGAGGGTTCTTCCTTTTCTCTCTGCAAACAACCAGAACAGAATTCAGTAACAAAGTGGTAAGAACACATATGCGGTGGGCCAATTAAACAGCCTTTCTTGGTTATTTTCTTAATCGTCTCAAATGCAGTAAACATCCTTGTTTACTGATTTGTTATTACTACCATTTTTATTGTTATTCGTCACCTCACAACAGCTTTCCTATCACTCATTGCTGCCGATGCACGTAACGAATGGATCAGGATGAATAGAATGTGGGATGTTTCGTCGCGGAGGATATACTCATTTATCTCGGCGTCTTGTGTTCAGGGTAATATGAAAATCTCAACAAGTGAAAACGACAACTGGATGCCAGTGATGCAGGCAATAACACCCAACTATTTCTGTCGACTTAACACCATGACGACAGACAAATTGGCGTTTCACTGTATTTTGATTATAATTCGTTAGCCTTCTTGCGACCTCGTTTTAATACCTCGTGGGAGCAGGCACAATATTTTGATTTTTGAACACCGAACAATAACAGATAAAAATAGTAGATCGAAGGATACAAAGAAACAGTCAGACTCACGGGTGTGGATCCAATTCATCACTAGAAGACTAAACAAGAGGGAAACATTACGAAAGCAATGGATACGCTGGTTTGTATACATTATTAGTATAGATCTGAAGATGAAAAAGCGCAGATCTACACAGTGCCCGCGTCTGCACTTTAGTTTCTGTCTCAATGGGCATAATTTTTAGTTTCCTCTGAATTTTAAAATGAATTGATTATTACGTGGTACAGAATAATTAGTTAATAGTTTTTCTTATGGCTTCCATTCGCACCAACATTTTTCTACATTTTCGTGCAATTCATGAAATTCTACTTGAATGGTCACAAGACTGCACATAGATGCAATCGATTTTCGAGGTGCAAAGTGTTTGTTATCTTACTTTCCGTGACAGGTGGGCAAAGTTGATTTCCAAAGACTTTTCATTGCACTGAAACAATCTTTTGTCACAAGGTAACAGGGAAAGTGTTTTATTCGTATATATTTTGTCGGAAAATGTAATCGTGATGGAAGATTACACACCTGAATGTGTGACACAACTGGTAGGAGAAAAGACTGCGTATTAACCAAACCCCGCTCCTCCTTTCTGTATCCTCCTGCGACATGAGGACGGGATTCTTCTTCCATAACGCTACAGAGCTGTTCCTAGCACAGCTGAGAATTGGCAACATCGTCACAAACGTTTGGCAACACTGTGACAGTGCAATCACTTCCGCGTATGCGCTGAATTCACTTGTAAATTTACTTGATATTCCCTTTCCATTTGAATGAGTCGTGCTATATAATCCTCATGTAATCTAAGACACTAAGACAGAAAATTCAATTTTATGGCTAAAGAAATGCTATTCTTCACATTAGTGACAACTTTTATTATCTTTCACGATGCATTATGAGGCTGAGCGACCAATAACATGATGATAGTGGAGTGATGGCAGCAGTGCGTACGTAACCACTTGGTACAGCCCGTGTCTCGTGTCGCAGCGGCTCAATGAATCGTCAGTTCTAACTGTGGTAGGGGCCAGCGTGTGCGAGCTTTTTTTCTGATTTATTTTATGGAGCTACGAATTTCCAGAAAAAATTCTATAACGAAATCGGAAGAAAAACTTTTACACTTCAAGAGCTCTTGGTAGCTCGATCCAGTAAGTTGTGTTACTGGTCATAGATCTCGGCTCATAGTGCAATGGTGAAAAACTTACAATGCTGCACAATAGGTAACGCCTCATTCCGCTGCTGACAAATAAATTTTTAACATCACACTCCAGCATACCACAGGACGGTCTGCGGACATCAGCGACGTCTGCCCTCACAACTACGAGAAGGAAACCTGGGCGAAAAAGAAAGGATCACTTAACGAACGAGGCCAAGCTTTAATGCTTGGGGTATATAAAGTGAAGGATTATTAATTTCGAGAAGACGAGTTTTGAGGATCGCGTATCAGCTGAGTCAGTGCCACCATGTTAGAGGACGAGCAGGGGAATGTTTTCAAGGAAAATATTATTCTTTTCTTTACAGAAGAAGTCTTTTTATTTCGTGATGAAGAAGAACATTACGCAGGGGAATGATTTAAAGGAAAATATGTTTCTTTTCTTTACAGAAGAAGTGTTTTATTTCATCGTGAAGAAGAACAATTTCTTTTAATGGCGATGAAGCCAGGCCGAGAAGGCAACTTCTGGCGAGCGTAAGGATGGGTTGGAGGGGAGGAAGGAGGCCCAAAAAAGAAATAAAAAAAGGAAAAAATAAAAAAAAGTTAAATAAGAAAAAGAAAAAAAATAGTGCTCAGAGCCATTTTAGACATTTGCTAACAGCAGCTCTAGCAACTTACTTTTTCTCTGGGTAGCTTCAAATATGGGCAATTTTGTGGCCTTAAATCCAATTGAATATTTTAAATATCACTTTTGAACAGCGTTCAATTCTTCATTATTTCATGTATGGACCTCAAAACAAGCAATTTGCCTTAGTAGCTATACAGCAGGTTCTGAAAGGTATTGACACAATGTTTCGCATCAGTTTACCATAGGGAATCAGAGAAAGAAACCAAACACATTACATTACATTTACTTTCTGTACCTTGAAAACGCATATGAATCCATGACAAAAATAAATTATTTGAAGAATCTCCTGTGAAATGAAAAAGATGTGACGCTTTAATTATAGTGCACTGGATCAGAAACAGTGAAATTAATTCCATGCCACATTGATGTATTGCATACTACTGTAATAAAATACTCATCAAATAAAAACTGTTTTCTGCCTCCATTGCTATAGAGTGTGGAACACAAATCATAGACAGATTTCATGGGTCACCACTCAACAACATTAAAGCTTTTACACCGTCAAGAGTGAAGAGTGGAGCAGATGTTCTCGGAAGAAGGTGAGGCAGTGCAGTGCCTCAGCCCCCGCTGGTAGGCAGCAAACGGGTCCCAAAGAAGTGAGACGCATGCAGTGTTCAGAGGCAGATGGTCGACCAAGAAATCTCTCGCTAAAATATTGTTGATTCAAATTGTTGTTACCAATGTGACAGAAAGCAAAATATATTGTAGATTCGCTTGAATTATACTCATAGCTTCAGCACAGAGAGGAAAGGGGCGATAAAAATTGTGTCGACGTTTGCTTTTGGTTACCAGACATAGTATTAGATAGTCCCTCGTTTTACCTCAAGACTACGGTCGTAGACAAGAGTATCGGTCGTCAGTTTTTTTCTCTAAGATTGTATCTACAAGACATATCACACGCTTAAAAACCAGAAGAATTAAAAAAAACAAAATTAGTTTATGAGAGCAACGTTAACTATAGCGTTCGAAGTATTCATTTTATTGTATACGTGTGTGTCTTCCAATGCCCACTTAAGCAAGACAAGGATACACAGTCTAGCTTTAATATTATAAATAAGCCTCAGTTTGTCGATGAATCCAGACTTAGGTTGCTAATCATTTTGAATATTTAGCACTGCTGTACCCACTGGTGCTAAACTTCTTTTCAACCAATTACTCCCACAGCTACAGAAACACTACTTGTGATACCTTTAGACAAAATACTTAAACAGAGCTATCAGACTAAAAGATCAACCTGACACATACTGTGGAAAGTCATACAACCTTCATACCTGGATAAAGAGCTTTTCCTATTTGAGATATCTGTGAACGTTGCTGCATAAAGCGATGTAAGAAGGAACTAAATTCCTTCAGCTACGCCAATGTTTAAACAAATCGTCTTAACGGCACTAAATAGTTGTTTGTGAATCGTTTATCGGCCGTACTCTGCCGCATTTCGCTGGTTGGAAGGCAAAAAGCTTACTGACAAATTTCACAGAAGGAAACGGTGGACGAAATGTCTCCCACTGAAAGGTCGTGTTGTTTTATTTAAATGATTACAAAATCAGGTAAAATGAACAGTGAGGTTGTCAGTATAAGCACATAACTGTTGTCGGTATGATGTTGCACCGCCCAGGGCCTGTAATGATAAAGGGCCCGTTTAGGTAAGGCATATTGTATACAAAGTGGAAGAGAGTGTAACACTAAATTCTACACTCTGTATGCATTGCATACACACAGAAATTACTGTTATAGTGTACTTATGGAGCCCAATGAGTGAATTGCATATTTTCCGGTGATAGAGAGCACTGGCAAACAGCTTTCGCTACATTAGGTTACTTAAACTGGTGTCACCCTGAACTAGAATTCATTGTCAGCGACTAAGTGTAAGGACAATGAATCGGATGCGGATTTTGCAACTGTGAAATACGTTTTTACATTATAGAAGCGAATATTAAATTTGAACTAATATTTTGAAAATTTTGAACTTAGGTAGCTTAGAATGAAAATCTTTCAGTTTATTGCAAAGGAAAACAATTTATTTTCTATAACATTCTCTATCAAACGCAACTTGATACAGGACACGTCGACCAAATAATATGGAATAACTGACAGCAACGTATATCGGAAGGCAGTAAGATCCCTTAGCTTTTGGTTTGGTAGTATTCTACAGCCATTTCTAGGCGCAAGTAAATGAAGAAAGGCAGTGCGTTTTTGTTTCAAGTAACGTCTTCATATATTACTTTAGTTTTAATGTAATCTACGAGCAATTGCTGATGTTTGATATTAACATGAAAGGGATTCCGTAGACAGGGAAAGAATCTGCTCTGGGGCAACTACTTCTGTAATGACCAAAAGGCCTTAAATGATCTTCACGTACGTGTGTTGCAGCAACGGTATGAAGAAAATGATAGTTCAAAATGGCTCTGAGCACTATGTCCCCTAGAACTTAGAACTACTTAAACCTAACTAACCTCAGGACATCACACACGTCCATGCCCGAGCAGGATTCGAACCTGCTACCGCAGCGGTCAGGCTGTTCCAATCTGTAGCGCCTAGAACCGCACGGCCTCCACGGCCGGTGATAAATGATAGTAATAATGACGGTAATAATCAAATTATCTGGTAATTTCACATTTCACAGTGGATTTTCTCGTACTAAGATATTTCCTTAATTAGTGAAAATTTCAAAATGGCTTCATCGATGCTATCATGTCTAGAAAAGTCTTCACACCTTGACATGAGAATAGCATAATCTCCATGTCAGAAGCTTGCTTCTACTTAACCATTTAACAGACTCGCAATTTTTCCACCGTGACTAATTTTGTAATCTAAGCACATCAACCGTTACAGCACACTCCAGGGTCAGGGAAATGTGGCCACAATAGTCTGGTGGAATGAACTATCACAAGTGCATTGCACGGTTTCATGCATTTACTTTTAAGAGGCACAAACATATTTACGTTACCTCTGATAACCTCAAGATAAAGATGTTATAATCCAGAATCCGCATTAAACATCACGTCCCTTCATTCCCAACTGGGCAGAGCCGGTTTACGTTGGGAAATGACATAGGTGGAGGTCATGGTAAACAGTAAACCTGTCGTCAGTAAACTTTCTTACATTAGAAAATTTTATTTCATTTGATGAACCGATACCCATTTAAAGGAACAGGGCTCTTATTTTACTTGAACTTGATTGAACTAGAGACGTTGAAAAATTTGATGCTGGACTGTGATTCGAATTCGTATCTCCTCTTTCGAGGATCTAAATCTCTCGGAGCACTATAGTTCATCATTTCGTTCCTTTTTCCAAGTCTTCAAGCTTCTCTAGGTCTCCTTGAAAAGTAAGTATGTGGGTCCGAATCTTTATCCAGTACAAAAATATTCATAATTTCCTTTCAAGCCCTATCACGTGCACACCGGCTGCTAGTGAAAATTAACGTGCATTTTTAATGTCTGTTCATGTGTTGCCAACAATTTCAGATCAAACACGCACACATCTTACTGTTGGTGAGTAAGCAATTAATACTTAAGCTGTATTCGTGGGCGATAAAGAAGAACGATAGGAGTGTGGTTCGGTTGTAGCTCAGGCACAAAAATTTGTATCCTTATTTTAGATTCAAACACCTAGCAGCTGGTAAGAAAAACCGATAGGTAACATTCGATTTTAATTAATTAACAATACGATTACGTGTTGGTTTCGTATCTGTGTCATAGAACTCCACATCATGCACTTCATCTTTAAATGCATACACACTTTGTTGCTTCTGAATGGAGGTATATCAGACATCTTTCGTGGTTAGTTAAATGGGATGAAAGGGTCTTGATAGGAGTCACGGTTTATTGCAATAACTGTCGTCTTTATTTTCAAGTTTTTTTTTACTGATATTGGCGAAAATTTCGGTTATTCATGACTCTTCACGGCTAGTCAGCAATATGATACGATTAGATTAGATTAATACTTGTTCCACAGATTATGAATACAACATTTTGTAATGATGTGGAACGTGTCAATTTAATGAAAGATTTCCATACATACCAGTATACAATTTCTTTACAACAATCCTTTACCCTCTCTCTCATTCTTTTTTATTTTCATCTCTCTCTCCCTCTCCTCTCTCTCTCTGTCACACACACACGCGCACACACACACAAACAAACACACACACACACACACACATATATACACGCACACATTCTTTGTTTTTTTTATTTGTTTGGTGTTTTCGACTATCGGCGAGGCACGAAAACGTCCATGAAAGAGTTTCTTAGTTTTGTGTGCAGTTACGAAAGAAATATTAAAACAACTATGAGAGTTACTGATTTATGTTGCTTAGTTTGCAGTCAGTTCTGAGCATTATTAGTAAATACGCTCCAGTCCCTAAACCTAGTTACAGAAACGCGAATCAGACGCATTACGTATTTCAGGCCGTAGCAGCCGTGTCTTTGAGACGCCAGCTATGGTCACTTCCCAGCCCGCTGTAGGATCACATCGGTCGTCTTCTCCCTGCCTGTACTGAATTGAGATTTGGCAACAAGGCAAGGTATGTTTGGCAACCCTGTGATCGATTTACTTCCTGGGGTGCACGGAATTAAGCCACGAAGTTCACTTGATTTTTCCTGTCATTTCCATTGAATAATATGTGTTACCATCGCTTGAGGTGTAACAAAAGATTGAAAATTTACGGTTTTCAGTCCAGGAAAGTCGTTGCACGTGGATATCGCAACTAATCTCGTCCTTTACAAAGCGGTTTACGAGTTCTAGTCACTATTGGCCTCGTAGGAGGAAAGCAAAACGCAAGCCTCTTCGCTAGCTGTGTGTGGACGTACTGGCCTGTGAAAAAGCGTCTGTTACAGTCTTGCAGACTGCAACGTTTTTAATCCTTGTGTGAAAGAGCTACAAGCAGTTAGATCAGACATCGACACGGAAATCGCAAGAAAATACTTTCAGCTTATAGTGCAATAGTGAAAAACTTACAATGCTGCACAACAGGTAACGCCCCTTTCGCTGCTGACAAGCAACTGTTGGGTTTCTAGGAATACATAACTTTATTAATGAAATGCCACATTTGCATACCTGTTGAGTATGACACATTATACCAATTAATCGCAAACCCAAGCGAAATGTAGGTGAGTAGTATTTTACTAATTCGTGCCGATAGAGGCACGCTTCTCGTCAGACACTCAGTTTTATTAAAACAGATTTTCGTCGTAAGGTTATCGTGGGTAGTTTTATTTCATTTCTTATAAAACAGTGCACAATTTTCGGAAGGTATCTTTTAGTGTTGTGAAAACAATACTAAACCTAGAAGAGAGAAATTAATCAACAACGATATATGCGACTTCTCTGATGTTATCTATAACAGTCTGACAATGCACATGCAGTTTATTGATTACATGCATGTAGAAAACATGTTCTGAGTTAAAGCAGTTAAACAAGATTTGAATGAGAATAATATGCCACTACCAGACGACTGCTAATGTAGAAAATACTTTTCTGACTATTTTGGCACGATGCACTCTCCCCATACATAATACAAAAGCTTCGAGACGCATCTGCTGCCTGGCCGTGTATTAAACCTGAGAAGAACAAAATGTCGCAGAAGTTAGCCCTTTTTCCACATGCCGCTATTTATGGTTGAGTAGTGAAGGGAATGATGTTCAAAGTTCCATTAAATTGATAACTTCAGCAGACAGCAGAATTGCGTTTTAAAAAATGTAGCAGCGGACGTAACAGAACTCGCGACGTCTTATTTACGATGCGCGACGCTTACTGTTATGCTGCTAGCTGTCGTTTAGCTATTGCAGATCCAGAAGTCAACAGCAGTTCTTCCAGATCTTCCGCAGTCCACAGTGCTGTGAGATAAAGCATATGGGCCCGATGTAGACTTCTGTGAGACAGACAGTTACAGCTTTTCTTTTGCACTGCACGACGTTTTCAACCAACGGATAGCGCAATAGAGTAGCTCAAATGGAAAGGAACACTTCACATTTAAATTTCTGCATCCTACACTGTTGGCAGTTCTTTGTAGGTGGCAGTTACGTGATTTTACTTCTGTGATTACAAAACAGAGTCGAATGTATGCACTGGATTGCCGAGGCAGCTAGTTCATGGCGATTTGGTCAACCAGCTAAATGAATGTACTGAACATGCTGCAACTCACTACAGAGAGCCAGTGTGTCAGAATTCTCATCGAGTGTGCCGCAACGGTATTATGATACAAAAATGAGTGTAAGAGAATAGTATTTGGTGGTCTGTGGGATTGATGACAGGATCCTATGTTGCTGGTCTGGCTTCAATTCCAACCTCTGCTGATAATTTTTTAATAGGGAGAGAGAGATTCTATTCTCTTCTGGCTACGCCAAGTGAAGAAGATATAATGTCATGTGGTCTGAAATTCACATTAAACATGTTATTCCTTCTCTACCAAGTAGACGTTAGGTTGAACCACAATAAAGTCAGGAGTGGCGAAATGTGGGAACTCTATCACCAGTAACCTTTCTTATACTATTTATTTCTAGCGACGAAACAAACGCTATGTAGGGTCATAGGGCACTTTTTCCATCTTTTATCTGAGCTCCTGTATGTCGATAAAATTGGTTCTGAACTTGGAATGCAACTCAGACCGCCCTTAACGCGGAATTTGATCCATTCGTGACAATACAGCTCGACTGCTATCGGTTGTTTGTCCAAAAATGCAGATTCCTCAACATCTCCACATATTGCGCGTGTATGGATTCGAATCCTGGACCGGTACTAAAGTTTTCATTATGTAATTTCAACCTGTAGCATGAGAACACCTATCTGATGGTGGATAATAATTTAAAATTTTAATGCATTTTCATTCATTGTCAGCACTAACGATATCTGACGTTTTTGACTCCCAGTGAGACACAGAACTATTTGAGAGATCACTGTAAGTTCAAGGATGTTATTCCGAGCTGCTGGTGTAGGAAAATTGGGTACTTGACGTCTCTTTGTGTGTAGTCAATAACGACATGTGTGGGCTTCGATTCCCAATCAGCACTGAACTCTTCGTCATGTTATTTATAGTTCAAACGTGCTCACGTGTTGCTGCTGGTGTAACAAACCCATATTTAACGTTCGTTTTCTCTAGAATATAACAGCGGTAGGTGCCGTGTTGGTGTCCTGGGAAGGAAAAAATTAATGTTTCGTCTCGTCATTTCAGTTAAAACATCTAGCTACTGCCGAGAAAATCCGACGTGTCACAGTTGATTGTGCTTTGATAACAATCCGATTAGGTTCAGGGTTCGAATCCCTGTCCAACACAAGGCTTTGCCTCACGGCATTTCAAGTAAGTTACTTCTGAAAAGCAGTATTTAACATCTCTCGTAGTTCGTTAACAGGGACAATAGATGCTGGGTAGGAATTCGCGTCCGTTAAAAATGTTTACGTTATGTAATTTAAAGTTGATATTTGCTAATTGATACTGTCTAAAATCGAGGTATATCACTCTCTGTATGCCTAGTCAGGAATGACAGTTTCCGTCAGTCACGAAATCTTAGTCTGCATGACCTGGGTCTGAATCCATATGCAGAACGAGGCGGTTCGTCGTGTCATTTGAAGTTCATACATCTTCTCAACTAGCTGCTAGTGAATAACGCAAATTTTTAATGTCATTTTGTGTTGAATAACAAGTACGATATGCTACTTTGAAGAGGAAATCAAGAATACGACGAACTTACTACGTGCATTAACTATCTGACGTAATAATGAGAGTGGTGACATTTCACGTACGTCATTTATTGCAATAAATGTGAGCTTACAAGCCTTAAGGACCGTCTTATCTGTGATATGTTCCCTGATATTTGTAGAATCGTGGTATTACTTTACATCTTGAGTGACTGCGATACAGAGCAGAATTTCCTAGTGATGACTTGTTGGAACCATTTTCAATAGTCAAACGACTGTACCAAGGAGCGATTAGAGGACCTGCTAGACAGCTGCGTTATGTGGATTGCATATGAATCAGCCGAAATGCAATTCAGGTCATTCGGATACTTTTGAGCGTGACTGTACATTCCCATTGTTTTACTGTTAACCATGTCATTGGTGTACATCATAGATTTCTAATTCGTTTGTGTATTTCTGCTTTACGTGCTTTAGATTAATAAAATTACCTTCGAAGAATGTAGAAAAATAGAAAGCGGACAGAGATTTCTAAGATCAGCTTCAAAATACTTTGTGTTTCATAAAGGTTAATCCGATTTGAGAACACTATTTCTTCTAAATAAATGAAGGCGGTATGTGAGGTACGTTTTCACCTACGCACAGGTCTACAACGTCATTATGTTCAGTAGGACAAATCGATTTTTTAAAAAAATATACTTTTTACGGTTACGTTTAGAATCAAATTTTTCATTTACCTGCCACGAACGCCCATTTTTATCACCACAGGACGCATTACAAACATCCAGACGATAGGTAACTCGTCCCATCCTTTTGCTGAGAACTGCTGGCCTTAGTTCACTCACTGCGTTTGCCGTACACCGGCGCAGATCAGACATAGATGTTGGAACGGGAGACACACAGACTAAGTCTTTTACAAACCACAAAAAACTAATGCACGTTGAGTTTATGAGCAAGCTCCATGGAGAACCATATCAGCAACTACACCGACTGACAACTTAGCCAAGATGTCAACGTACACTTTTAATTTCGAGGATGTTCCTGAAGAAAAAAAGGTTGTCTCGAGAATCACTATTGACTCACGTAAAAGCACTTATGTGAAACACTGTAGACTTAGTTTTGGCAGACAACAACTTTCTGTAGCTTCGCGAACTATGTTTCGCCAAACTCTACGCTCTGGCTCACCCTCACCTCCCTAGGTCCATGTGACCCCCTTTCAACATGCTTTCGCCAATAAATGGCCTTTATCTAAATGTTACACTACTCATTCCATAACACCCACCGCCTGCCCATACGCCCATCCTGTACAACTGGTCATTTGACGTCCATCGCACTTCCCTGACCTGGTTCGAGCCCCATTAACGTATCTATGACAGTTAGAGCAACATGGTTGAGTACACGTTTGCAGAATACACCTATATTAACATTTGGGAGGGTAATTTAAGATGTAACCATGTTTTATTTTCATTTGTATTTGAATGTTTATCTGGAGGGACATACCACATGCCTACCCCCGTGTTAGGTAACATAAACAGAGTTTTGCCACTTATGTGGTCGTGGGTTCGAATCCCACTTCTGACACCAGTTGGGCTAAATGGGCGTATGGGCAGGCGGTGGCGTTATGAAATGAATAGGACAAAATTTAGACAAAGGCCATTTATTGGCGAAAGCATTTTAAAAGGGGGTCACATGGGCCTAGGGAAGTGAGGATGAGCCAGAGCGTAGAGTTTGGCGAAACATAGTTCGCGGAGCTACCGAAAGTTGTTGTCTGCCAAAACTAAGTCCACAGTGCCGCAGTACCGGGAGAAGTTTGAGATGTTGAATGCTACAGGGCGCACATCCGACTTGCGGGTGAGCAAGCACAAGAGAGCGGGCCCGGCGACGGGTGGCCGGGTATATTCGACGCACAACGTGGCTTCCTCCGCCCTGATTGGTCAGGACCGAGCAAACCGTGCGGGCGACATGGAACTTTCCAGAGCGTTGCCTGCTATGCGACGCCTGGGGCGGCGTTGCCTCGTAAGCACATGAGAGGTGCTGAAGATGGTGAAGGTACCCGTTTCTCGAAGCCGTTGAACTGTTGAGGCAAAAAAGGTATGCGATGGAGTCAGACCTTGTGGATAATGATCTTGATAAAGACAACGAGCAGGTCTTGCATTACCATGAGCTTCAACATTCAGAAAGGTAACGGTGTATTCTGCAAACGTGTACTCAACCATGTTGCTCTAACAGTCATAGACACGTTAATGGGGCTCGAACCAGGTCAGAGAAGTGCGATGGACGTCAAATGACATCAGTCAATCCGACTTATGCACCCCTCTACCCTGTTGAATACCTACCGAGCAAACATGTTTTAAACGGCTTTAAAACTGAGACTGTACGTTTCCCGAGATGGGTTCCAACCCAACATATTGTTTACTCAGTCCCCTTTACAACACCTTGGAGTCTGTGAGGGGAATTTTAGAGCACGTTGTATACACAGACTTACTGGTAGCCTAAATTAATATCGCAACCCACTGTTTCCACCATTTCTACTGAAAGTACTCAAATCTTCATATTTCTATTCAGCTACGAGACTGAAACCCAAAAATTCATCTCTGTATAGTAAAAAATCCTTCAGTTTTAATTAGGAAAAGTGGTAATGGTTCTAGCCAGTGACGTCAGATTTCTCGATAATTTTATGCAACAAATTGAATTTAAAACGAAGCGGCTTGCAGATGTCTGTAATACGGAGAAACAATGTCACTGGTTATTTTTGTAGTAAGGAAGTGTAAATATGATAAGCACCAAAAGTAACACTTTAGCTTCACAAAAAAGTGTATCGATAGAGGCGCCGCTCGGTTTGCTTCTACCAGCCAGTCACAGCACAAGACACGTCACGTTAAGCAGGCGTGTTTCTGACCGTAAAACAGAACTCAGAGAATGTTTATTTCGACAGTTATTCAGTATTATTTTTATGATTTTATGAACGAATGTCGTACTAACCTCATAAGATTGCAGCAGAAAAAAAATCATCTTCTTTCAATAACCAATATTATACATAAATCGATGGCCTGGCAATGGGCAGTTGCCTTGCTGGGTTTATTGCTTCGTCAACCATGTGAAACGCATTTCGCTAAAAAGTGGGGAATTCGACACAAGTTCTCTTAAGTCAATATGTCGACGACATATTTATTATTTTTAATGGTTCGGTAGCTGAGGTTCGGGTATTGGTAGACGATATTAGTAATTTGCACATAAAACTGAAATTCATTCAGGAAATTATGGATGAAAATAAAGTACTCAACTTCTTGGATTTAGAAGTACAGCCCAGTGGGAGTTTTATTCAGTTTGACGTATACTGGAAACTAATCAGAAGTGACTCAGTGGTACACGCCTCTTGCTAACACCCATTCCGCTAAAAGCATGCTTTTATCAACACTAAGGTCCACCATTTTAATGATATCCCGTTAAGCCCAACATCCATAGAGAAAGCGTTGTCTAATCTCACGTGCTTTACTGTTCGTAACGGCTATGATCCATGACAGCTGATAGTCTATACAGAGAAAGGACGTCATAAAATGACTACAAAATGCGACGGTATCTACCGGTTACTACTAGTGTAGTTGCTCTTTCTAACAGCATCGCATGTGAGCAAACCAGTTGCGTCTTTACCTGTGATTACTCGCACTTTAGGTACACGGCTCTGTTTAGAAAGAACAGACAGATGTTGTCGTAGAAGAAGTAGCTAAAAGTCAGAGATCAAATCAAAACTCGCCATTAATGTTATATTTCGGCAATTCTATAAGAGTTCTTCCATGTTTCCTGGTTGATGTAGTTCTCTTACCAAAACCTAATTCAATCTGCGAGGGTCTAAAACTATTCTGATTGAGTTATCCTTCTGTCTAACCATCACAACTGGACTTCAGTAATCATTACCCCATTGTTGCACAACATCCCATTCTAACACCTGCTTTAATCTGGCCCTCACTGGCTCCCAATCAGCAACAGCGATCACGTATAGTTTTGATATGAGACACTCGTAGGCCTCACCTTAACTGAATATTCAAAGTCCACCCCCTAACCAAGCTTGTCTGAGAAAATATCTTCATATCGACTCAACAAATTACACAGTTCCGGCTTCTAAATATCTTCAACCTCTTCAGTAGTTTCTTTTATTTCGTCATACATAGAATTACAATAGTTCCAAACGTCAGTAATTACTGTCTGAGCAATTCGTTGGTCTTCAGTTAACAGAGCTTTAAATTTTACTTTGTTTATCTTGCACTCTAGTTCAAATTTAAGGTTTTTCTAAACACAAGTGCAAGAATTTTTTTATTTAAATAGGAAATCCGTACCGTGTACGGCACCTTAAATAAACCATTCACCATCAAACATCTCATACTAAAACCGTAAGCATTACACTTAAACCTTAAAGGCATTTCATGTTTTGTGGGTTTACTTAGCGTACCAACGGCAGTTTTAAAATTCACATCCTTCATCGGAAAAATTACAAATTTCATTTTCTTATTTCTGTCTAGATATGGCTTTGGTACAACCGATACTACCGGAATCTAAAAGTGAACTTACTTTTTCGTAGGCCACTTCGATTTCTGCTAGGTTGATGATTTCTCCCTTCTGTAAACGATACTCCATGTAAAAGCAGACTCAGCTGTACAATTGCTGATTTTACCGCATATTGCAAATGGATCACCCATTTTTTATAATTACATACTGTTGGTTAAACTAGTGACCTATCTACAGCAGCTCCTGTTCTTCACCAATAGCTTGCAAATGGGAATGTCATAGTACTCCAGAATGTGGTGGTTATCTTCTCTAGCAGCATCATGCAGAAATATGGTTCTTGTAAGCAATGTCAACCCACTAGTACCAAAAGTATGTAATGATGGTGACTAATGACAGTAAAGTCCTTTACACCTAAATTTGAATCTGAACAGAGCTAAATCTCTCGATGACACGTGCGTATAGGAGACACAGTTGTGCCAGCAACATACTATTACTGGATGCTTACTTTTAATGTCTGTCTTGCTGTTGAGACTTGCTGACAACTGTGCATTGCATTCAAGGAATCGTTGCCACAGTCTCTGAGCATATAACATGTACTTGCGATTTCCTCATGAAAAGTTCAAATAACGCTAGACTCACCTAACAGCCATCAAGTACTCACACCATTCTTCAGTTGTAATAATGTATTTTTATGTACTGAAAATACCGAAGATAAATTCATACAAGATTGAAATTTTAATCTATATATCCAGCAGGCATGGAAAAACTTGATATCAATTCAGTTAACTGAAGTTGTGGACGCTGCAGACGAAAAAATCGTATTAAATGCAGACAAAGCTGTTATTTTCATCTTTGATAAAATAAAATAGTTACGATGGTCTTTAGCAGAATAGCAACTCAGGATGAGAAGCTACAATAGCAATTAGCTTTCTCTCACAGATAAAGAGTAGGACTGTTCCTAAGCTAGTCACGTTATAAAATAAATCAGGCTTGTATTGATCCAGCGGTGGATGCAGAACTTTTTTCTGAGAGAAGGGGTACAAGGACTAGAAGCGTGATGAACTTGTCCAATATGTACTTACAGGCATTGTAAGTCCAGAGACAGACAGACAGACACACGCACACCCACCCACCCACACACACACACATACACACACACACACACACACACACACACACACACACACACAAAATACATATATAATCAAAATCGTTTTTACATATGATGCCGTTGTGTTTCCTACAGAAAATATCCAGCAGTTCCTCAGCGTTCAGGGTCGATGGAATACCTCGATGGGAATGCATCAGTGCCAGTCCATTTAAACGATCTTTTGTCATCCTGCAGAAAGATGTGTCTTTAGACGGCGTAAGGTTGAGAAAGACCTAACTGCAGTGTTTGTTGTTACAGGAAATGTGTACAACTGACCTAACACTCTAATATTCGGCTGCGCCATTGCTCTTTTATAGCCCTCTATTGGTGACTTTTCCATATTTTCCACTATTTGTTGCCAAACGTGTAGCTCTTCCTTCAAAACGAGGGAGGTCGTCTTTGTACGGCTCCATACTTTGGAGAACATGCTCAATAACTTTATCACTGTTTTGCGACAGCAGCTTATGTCAATGTCCGGATATTTGTAGCTAAGTTGTAGGGAGTCCTAATGACATTTCATTCAACAATTGATCGAGAAAAGTATGAACACTGACAGACAGTAATATTCTTGTATAAACTGCATTTAAAAATTGAATTTGTTGGTCTGCTCAAAGCATAGCTATACACCGCTACATAAACAATATGCTACCTGTCTGCATTTCCGAAAATTCTCAATAGTGCCTCTTATTTAAATATTCTACTAGTTTTTACCTGCGGCTTCCTTCACGTATCAGTATTACTGTTATGGTGAGTAAGTATCGGTAAAACAGAGCTCGTTATGTGCGGCAAAGCCCCCGCCCTCTCCGCCACCACCATCATCCCATAGCACGAGGTCAGATGTTATAAGTCTTTGTATGTGTGTGGTATCACAACACAGACCCGAATGCGTCGAATTCAATGCAGGTTTTTTTATTTATTTGAAAGCTACTAAAATCAGAATTGTAGTGACGAATGTTTGATGAAAGTTTGTACAGCCGTTTAAAGATTACTGCAATATAAATTAAAGAGTTTGCCGGCAGCAACACGCTGCCTAATCAATGTGTGGTACATAACTTGATGTCAAGCTACAATATAAAACGCATAGGTCTCTGCAAAAATTTACAGGAGAACGTATGGTAACTTTTGAGGTTCACCTATATTTTAAAGATGAAAAAACGCCAAACAGGCACAAGGTACTATTGGCCAATAAGATGATTTTGCCGAAATGTCAAGGCGCGTATATCAACAAATGTATTGACTGCAAGAAGCCTGCCGATGATGGAAAACTGAAACGTGGCAGTACTGTTTCTTACTAAGAAAATAATCCAGAGGGATCAAGTATCTATCGGAAATATCTGAATGTATGAGCTTCAGCCCAGCCCTAGAAATTTACAAATATTTTGCAAAGAAAATGAATTCACTTTACCTGCATAGCGAGTGAAACCTACACAATAGTTTATTTATCTACTACACAATTACGAAATGATAAGTGACGCTATGACTTGTTATACTTTTATCGTAAATTCTGACAGAAAGGAAACTGGGAGGCATAATAGATCCACAAGTACGTTACGTTAATTCCAAGCTTTCTGTGTCTTTTAAACTCATAATTGCATGCTACCCGTAGGTAAGAATTTTATGACGAGATTCACTCTGTCTCTCTCTCTCCAACTCTCGTCTCTCTGTCTCTCGGACTGTCTGGGGAGGGGGAGCGGGCACAAGCCCCAGTTCCCCTCCACTGAATCCGCCAATGTCTGGGACATATGTCATTTAAACTTGACACTTTTTCTGTTGCAGGTGCTGCAGACAGTCCAAAGGTGTAGTGGTGTTAAGAGTCAACACCTTACTGCATTTGACACTGAAAATTTATGACAGTTTCAAGAGAATAAACTTTAGAAGTATTCTATTTATTATCACTGCTTTAATCCTTTCAAGTTTTTGAAGGGATCAGGATTCTTCCATTATGACCCTTAACTAGCAGGCATATACATACACACACACACACACACACATATATATATATATATATACATATATATATATATATATATATATATATATATTAAAGGAAGATCAATGCCTACTAGTGTCGTGTCCTGACATAGGTGGGAGAGGGAAAAAAGGGGCTACTGGTCAGTCTGCGCTCCCGAGCGGTACAGAGCAGAAGGCAGAAGGACAATTCACAGTGAAGGCATTTGATTGTTTTCTACTACCTGAGCCAACACTGGTACAGGCATTTACTAGAGATGCAGGTGGTGGTACTCGGTAGGGGACTCGTTGTGGAGACTCTTGGACGAACAGGATTTTGAAATAGTTGTTTATTCCAGACAGGACTAACTAATACACTGGAGGCTAATTCTAGGGGTAGAAAAAGCATGAACAACACTGCTACAACAGAAGCCAGTACAGAAGTTCCAGGAGTGGATGCTAACCACAGAAGCAAACACTAGCAGCATGTTAAGGCAATAACTTAGTTGCAAAACAAAACATACTAACTGCGTCACTGTTCACTGAGGCACTCCAAGAGAGAGAGAGAGAGAGAGAGAGAGAGCAGACCTACACGGAGCTGGACAGAGGCGCGGATTCGGCACCCAGATCGTTTGACTGAGAACTCAGCCAAAATGTGGAATCTAGGGGTTTTAAAGAGTCGCGTGGGGCCACTGTTTTTCCCACTTAAAAGCCAATCCCGTAGGTCTCTTGCAGGTAGCTGCCAATCACGGTTTAGTTAGGTCCCCTCTACTGCTGCTAAGGCGGGGATGTTAATGCAGTTGCACTAACTAAGTCCGTATTTGGTATCAACGTTGTTCAGCTGAAAGCTAAAGGTAACTGCTTTGCCAAATAAGGCTTGCAACATTATTGTTATACGTCATTCAGCCCCGCCCCTCTGGCTCCCCGGAGTAGGGACTGCTAGGTCAACAGTTTTTGGCGTTTTCGCTCTCTAACCCTTGTGAGCCTACTGATGTTGCTGTTCTAAGGGCTGGTATCAAGCTGGTTTGATACGCTACTACGCGCCTGCTGGTTACAAAGTTCTACGGTGGCAACCTACCACAGCGTCTAGACAACACATGAAGTTACATGTTAATTCCTTGAGTAACTAACGCCCTGGGACCGCGTCTGGGTACGTCTGCATTTTCGCAAGGCTCTCCCCCTTTCTGTTTACTTCAAGTAACAATATCATTCCTAGTTTCGTCTGCCCTCAGCATCGTCTCTACTTCCGCGCCTTGGAACGCCTCATCCCTCACAGCTTCAAGATAATACTACAGTAGCAAGGGATAAACAATATATTACACTAGTTAAGGTTCATGAAGGAAGAATCCTGGTCCCTCAAGTGAAGAATGTTGAAGAATGTTTTCACGGAGACTAGAATTAAATATTGAGAGATTCTGATGTGACAGAACATTATGCGCGTCAGATCTGGAGAGATTGAGTCCCTAATAGTTCTTTCCAGCAACCTGTCGTCTTCTAAAGCTGTGTCCCCAGCGCAGAAGACAGCTCGTCGGTCGTGGAATCTTCTTCGGCAGAGGCTGCTATGCTGTCAATTTGAACCCGTGATTGTGTTTTTATCGGATGCCACTTGCCCAAGTTAGTCTCCGTATCTACAGAGGACAAGATCTGTCGTACTTAGAATGATGACAGGAGACACTTTCATTACCGTATCCTGTTTCGTTATATTTTAAATAATCACACATTCGCTCGTACCTAACACCACTTTTGTACCATATGCTACTTCGCGTGTATCAAGCTGCCTCAAGGCGAACTTCTAGTAAAATAAAATACTGGCGGCTACAGTCTAGGAATATCGCAACATGACAAATGACTTGACATTGCTGGATTAGACAAAGTTAAAAGTGGTGGTGAATCCAAAGCTCATAAATTAATTTTAAGACCTTTGAATATGTTACACTGCAAAGATAAGACAGACTAAAAATTGTTTGCTGTCCCTTGTCTACTACAAATTTTCTAGTACGCTACTGACATCAACTAGAGATAATAACTTATAAAACGCGGTACTGTAATAATGCTCTGGCAGTAGGTTGAAACTATTTGTGAAACTTGTATGTAACGTTTCAGTTAAATGACATGACTGTACTTGGTGTAACTTGTTAAATGATTGTGTACATCTCAGACCAGCTGTTTTAACCATTCGATGTAGCAGTTAAGATGGGATAGGGTTAACATGTTGATGAGCACGTGTGTTTGTGCAGATACAGAAGTTATTTTAGATCTGAAATTTTGTGGTGGAGTAAAACTGTGTAAAGGTAAGAATAGAAACCAAAATGCTGGTCTTCTGTTGAAAATGTTCCAGCTGTTCTATCCTGTAGCCACACAAGATCTTGCCGAGGGCCTATCTCTTTAAGTATACACTCCTGGAAATTGAAATAAGAACACCGTGAATTCATTGTCCCACGAAGGGGAAACTTTATTGACACATTCCTGGGGTCAGATACATCACATGATCACACTGACAGAACCACAGGCACATAGACACAGGCAACAGAGCATGCACAATGTCGGCACTAGTACAGTGTATATCCACCTTTCGCAGCAATGCAGGCTGCTATTCTACCATGGAGACGATCGTAGAGATGCTGGATGTAGTCCTGTGGAACGGCTTGCCATGCCATTTCCACCTGGCGCCTCAGTTGGACCAGCGTTCGTGCTGGACGTGCAGACCGCGTGAGACGACGCTTCATCCAGTCCCAAACATGCTCAATGGGGCACAGATCCGGAGATCTTGCTGGCCAGGGTAGTTGACTTACACCTTCTAGAGCACGTTGGGTGGCACGGGATACATGCGGACGTGCATTGTCCTGTTGGAACTGCAAGTTCCCTTGCCGGTCTAGGAATGGTAGAACGATGGGTTCGATGACGGTTTGGATGTACCGTGCACTATTCAGTGTCCCCTCGACGATCACCAGTGGTGTACGGCCAGTGTAGGAGATCGCTCCCCACACCATGATGCCGGGTGTTGGCCCTGTGTGCCTCGGTCGTATGCAGTCCTGATTGTGGCGCTCACCTGCACGGCGCCAAACACGCATACGACCATCATTGGCACCAAGGCAGAAGCGACTCTCATCGCTGAAGACGACACGTCTCCATTCGTCCCTCCATTCACGCCTGTCGCGACACCACTGGAGGCGGGCTGCACGATGTTGGGGCGTGAGCGGAAGACGGCCTAACGGTGTGCGGGACCGTAGCCCAGCTTCATGGAGACGGTTGCGAATGGTCCTCGCCGATACCCCAGGAGCAACAGTGTCCCTAATTTGCTGGGAAGTGGCGGTGCGGTCCCCTACGGCACTGCGTAGGATCCTACGGTCTTGGCGTGCATCCGTGCGTCGCTGCGGTCCGGTCCCAGGTCGACGGGCACGTGCACCTTCCGCCGACCACTGGCGACAACATCGATGTACTGTGGAGACCTCTCGCCCCACGTGTTGAGCAATTCGGCGGTACGTCCACCCGGCCTCCCGCATGCCCACTATACGCCCTCGCTCAAAGTCCGTCAACTGCAGATACGGTTCACGTCCACGCTGTCGCGGCATGCTACCAGTGTTAAAGACTGCGATGGAGCTCCGTATGCCACGGCAAACTGGCTGACACTGACGGCGGCGGTGCACAAATGCTGCGCAGCTAGCGCCATTGGACGGCCAACACCGCGGTTCCTGGTGTGTCCGCTGTGCCGTGCGTGTGATCATTGCTTGTACAGCCCTCTCGCAGTGTCCGGAGCAAGTATGGTGGGTCTGACACACCGGTGTCAATGTGTTCTTTTTTCCATTTCCAGGAGTGTATGTCATCTACTTTTGGCTTTATCCGTGTGATCGTATTGTACTGCTAGGAAGTTAAGGTAAGAAAGAAGTTTCGTCTTCATCGAAAAGGTGCAAACATGTAATATGCAAAAGTAAAAAGAGGGAACATTAAGGTTGAACCTCTGGCTGACGATGAAATCATTGGAGATGGACCACAAGCTTGAAATAGGAAGGAAACTGAACTGCCCTTTTCGAAGGGACCACCTCGGCAACTGACTTGATCTACATAAGAAAATAGTAAAAAGCCTAAATGTGGGTATACCGACGGTGATCTGAACTATCACCTTTTCGAAGTCTTATATCTAGTTTGCGGTCTTTGTAGCCGCTTTTCCTTCTGTGGTAAGACGTTGACAGGTAGTTGGATTACATTGAATAGTGTAAAAAATATTAAGGCATGCATCACTTCAAACACATATAACGAAATGCCTAAATACACAAAAAGAAGCATTCCATACTAGACTGCACTTGATGTATTAAAAATCTACAGGAATAAATTGAGGCATTCCTGAAATCTCGTGTACATGTACACTCACTGGTTATTCCAGTATGACTAACCGACTGGCAAATTTTCGACGATGGTAATTCCACAGGATTTTACATATACTGTTAGGCTAAATATGGGAACACAGTAATAAAAGTTTGCTCAGAGTTGCTGAAGTTATGAACACCAAAAATAGTTTTGAACCCACAAGAGACACTACGCTAATACTATGTGTGTAACATCGACACTAGCATTGATAATGGCGTCAGCTTGTCAAGGAACATAATTTTCAAAGGTGTTCTGTTTCCACCGGTAGCTGCTCATCGCTGATTAGATGCCACAGAGGCACTAGACAGTAGTGATGTTGACTGCTACGTTTGACCCTGTGTCCCGAATAATCCCAGACGTATTCCATGAAACCAGAATCATATCCATGCAGCCCTGTGGCCGCGGCCGCCATCTTGGAAGGCAGAAATGTGCACAGAAAAAAGGCACGTTGAAATGAATGTCAGGGTCAATTTTCACGGTTACTTGGCGAGTGCGCTCAAATCATGGTACTAAAACCACCATCATAATAACACTGACACAACTCCGTCGTTAGCTACAGTCTCCCCACATTGCGGTTTGACCTCCTCATCAGGTCGGCGGAGCACCCAAAACCTTGCATCATTTGAAAAGAGGAAATACCGCGACCTGTTGCGCTAACCCACACGCTTCGACTTAGGTACCACCTGTTTTTCTGTTACTTGTCCCGTTAAAGGCATTTAGATTTATGCCCATTATCCTTCTTAACGTTTTCTCCTAAACTGGTTGTCGTTCAATAACTGTCTACAGCAGTTCCTGTCGGATTAGAAACGGACTGACGTGTCAAATGGTTCAAATGGCTCTGAGCACTATGCGACTTAACTTCTAAGGTCATCAGTCGCCTAGAAATTACAACTAATTAAACCTAACTAACCTAAGGACATCACACACATCCATGCCCGAGGCAGGATTCGAACCTGCGACCGTAGCGGTCGCTCGGTTCCAGACAGTAGCGCCTAGAACCGCAAGGCCACTCCGGCCGGCGATTGACGTGTCACCCTTCTCCCGACTCTGTTGGTTTGGAGTTGGTAGGCAGTGAACGGTATAAAGACCAAGAATGCTCGAAATGGACTCAGGGTATAAGACAGTGTTGTCGTCTTTCTTATCTACATATCTGCTGTGATCAGTCATGTAGTAATAAGGGCGTTGGCCGAAAAAAAGCGAAGACGGCCATTAGCAGCGTTATCGCATTTGGAAACCGTGTCCACTCTGAATTCGTACATCTTTTACAAATCTACCTCTGTTAATAAAGTTACAAGACGTGAGTTTCTGAAGAAAGTAGCTAAGGGCGCAGGTGGGGGCCATACCATCAAAACCGCTTGCTATTGGCTGGAGCGCCTGACACCACGGCGAGGCATCGCAGAGCAGAGTAAGAGGAGGAGAAGATCAGTGTTTAATATCTCGTCGACAACGAGGTCATTAGAGACGGACCACAAGCTTGGATTAAGGAAGAATGGGGAAGAAAATCGGCGCACACATTCAAAGGAACATTTGCCTGAAGCGATTTAGAGAAATCACAGAAACCTAAATCTGGTTGGCACGATCCGTGTTTGAACCGTCGTCCTTCCCAATTGGAGTCCAGGGTGCGTACCACTGCGCCACCTAGCTCGGTGCGGCCGCACAGTAGAAGGAGTGGCGTTGTGCTCGTTCAGTTTACTTTCGGTTTGGGTCAATATACAGTTGTACAGATCAAATCAAGTGGCATGACAGACGTACTACACATTAGGACTAATTAATTGGCTATTAACATGAAAAATAACTCACTCGTTTGGTTAAGAAGCAGATGTTAATGCAACTTGTTCCGTGCTTATGTTGCCATTACCAGATGACTGTGCAATCCATAGCTGGTTCCTCCTTCCGGCACATTACGTTTTGTACATTCATTTATCTTTTGGATAGTGGAAGAACACGCTAGATGCCGGTAAATACAGCCCCACAGCCTGGAGTATTCTGTTGCTGCTATGACGGAGGAGATCGTTAAGCTACAAGCAGCACTTGAACAGAAGACTTAGGAAGTAGAATATTACAAGAACCAGGCGAAGGTACTACTTGATGAGTGGTGCTCAACAAGCTACAGTTAGAGAAGTAATATGGGCGTGGCATAGTACTTCCTAGTCAAGAGACTAGATGCTTCCAACAGATTTCTGGATTAGCCACTCTCATATGATACATGGCGGTGCTTCATCGATGAGAAACTACTAAGCTTGTGACGTAGTAATTTCGCTATGTGGGAATGTAACTGAGTGTGTTTTTTTACAGGATACTAACGGCCGTTTTACCAGATGATCTACGTTGTAAATATTGACGAGACAAATGTTGTTGCATTTTAAGACTTTGTGTAGGGTCCAAGCCTATTTAAATTGTGAGGTACAAAATATTAGTGCGTTTTCAGGATGACTGCGAGTCAATTAATTACGTAATAATGAGCAGCCGTAATGATGTAGCAGACACACTTGATTTTCTGTGAGTCTGCGTTCACAGTTTAACAACTGCGTTCAAACAACAAATGTGTTGTAACTGTTAGTTTTTGTGCACATCGTGATAAAAGTAAAGGTGAGACCAAAAGGGAAGGCAGAGATGTACTGCAATTTTAAGTAAGACTTAATGTTATAATTTTCTGGTTTGAAACTTTATAACATGTTTCATTTTGGAATGTTTTAGAAAGAGTCTGGGACATTATTACAGATACTTTTACTGTGTATTAGCCCAAATACCTTTAAAGACCCAAACCTTCGGACATTTTTCTTAAGCATTCAGGAAACTCAACAAGTGTCTAGGAATACCATTAAAGATGCAAACCTTTAGACAATTTTCTTAACAATTCAGGAAAGTCAGTAAGTGTCTAGGAATATATGAAATGGCATTGTAAATGTACAAACAAAACTATATGGGTATATAGGTTATTTCTCTTCAGGGTATTGTGCTTGTCATCTCCTTTCCCACATTTCGTCACTTCCCTCCGATTTACTCTTCCTTTTACTATGCTATGAACACTAACGGCGAGTGTGTGTTGTGTCTTTACGAATGAACGGCACACTGTATCTTTCATTACACAGCTGTTATTAGGACGAAATATTAAGGCCTATTATTGTTCCATTGCCAAGTTTCTCTTCTCAGCCGATATAACAGGTTGGAAGTACGTAAGTATAGAGAAATACCAAAATCTGTTGCGTAAGAGCATTGAAATATTTCAATGCTGTCAAGTGAAAATTTGTACTTAACTGGGACTGGAAACCAGATTTCCTACTTGCAACGAGCTGTCACATATCCATTTCAGTTATGTGAGCACGTTTCAAAGGCAGCCTAAATTCTGAACTTGTCACAGACAACTTTGTAGTGCCCCCTATCCACCATGCTCAAACTAGCAGCATGAGTCCCACAAGAGGTCACACCTTCGGTGTATCTAGATTGAGGATATATCATGAACTACCATCAAGGCATGTAGATATTAGTAACACAATGTCTGTGGACAAGTGAAAACTTGTCCTAGAGCACGGATCCTCCACTTTATGCAAGTGTCAGTCCTAGGCGCTTTGTCCATCTGAGGACACTTCATGGCCTGTCCATATTCTTAACTTGTGACACTCTACTTCTGTAGCACCTTCTTGTCTACCATCCTCATTGCTCACATCATTCAGCTTCATTCCCAGAAGAGATCAGAGCTGTCGTGCATCAACACAAGATATCATGAAATGCTGTAAAGGTGTATAGGTGTTACATGTGGTCTTTGTTCTTTCGGATATGTGTTTTAAGAACAGACGCCACACATGTAACAGTATTATCTCGTGCTGCTGACAACGTTATTTCTGTTGCATCATCTATATAAATAGCGGTGGAATCATGAATGTGTGGTGTCTATTCTGCCAGACATGTCCAAAAGAATAGAAAACACACATATTATAGGTCTGAAGTAGTGTGCACATTTCTGAGGTGAACTTATGTTTCTTTACAATTTTAGTTATCTGCTATCTGACAAGTATTCTGTATAGATAATACAGAGGTCGAAAGCTGTATTCATAATGGAGTGCTATGTGCAAATAAAAAAAAAAAAAAAAAGCTACTACTGGCCATTAAAATTGCTACACCACGAAGATGACGTGCTACAGACGCGAAATTTAACCGAAAGGAAGAAGATGCTGCGATATTCAAATGATTGGCTTTTCAGAACAATCACACAAGTTTGGCGCCAGTGGCGACACCTACAACGTGCTGACATGAGGAAAGTTTCCAACCGATTTCACATACGCCAACAGCAGTTGACCGGCGTTGCTTTGTGAAACGTTGTTGTGATGCCTCGTGTAAGGAGGAGAAATGCGTACCATCACGTTTCCGACTTTGATAAAGATCGGATGGTAGCCTATCGCGATTGCGGTTTATCGTATCGCGACATTGCTGTTGGCGTTGGTCGAGATCCGATGTTTGTTAGCAGAATATGGAATCGGTGGGTTCAGGAGGGTAATACGGAACGCCGTGCTGGATTCCAACGGCCTCGTATCACTAGCAGTCGAGATGAGAGGCATCTTATCCGTATGGCTGTAACGGATCGTGCAGCCACGTCTCGATCCCTGAGTCAACAGATGGGGACGTTTTCAAGACAACAACCATCTGCACGAACAGTCTGATGACGTTTGCAGCAGCATGGACTATCAGCTCGGAACCATGGCTGCGATTACCCTTGACGCTGCATCACGGACAGGAGCGCCTGGGATGGTGTACTCAACGACGAACGTGTGTGCACGAATGGCAAAACGTCATTTTTTCGGATGAGTCCAGGTTCTGTTTACTGCATCATGATGGTCGCATCCGTGTTTGGCGACATCGCGGTGAACGCACATGGGAAGCGTGTATTCGTCATCGCCATACTGGTGTATCACCCGGTGTGGTGGTATGGGGTGCCACTGGTTACACGTCTCGGTCACCTCTTGTTTGCACTGACGGCACTTTGAACAGTGGACGTTACATTTCAGATGTGTTACGACCCGTGGCTCTACCCTTCATTCGATCCCTGCGAAACCCTACATTTCAACAGGATAATGCACGACCGCATGTTGCAGGTCCTGTACGGGCCTTTCTGGATACAGAAAATGTTCGACTGCTGCCCTGGCCAGCACATTCTCCAGATCTCTCACTAATTGAAAAGTCTGGTTAATGGTGACGGAGCAACCGGCTCGTCGCAATATGCCGGTCACTACTCTTAATGCATGGGCACCTGTACCTGTAAACACCATCCAAACTCTGTTTGACTCAATGGCCAAGCGTATCAGGGCCGTTATTACGGCCAAAGGTGGTTGTTGTGGGTACTGATTTCTCAGGATCTATGCACCCAAATTGCGTGAAAATGTAATCACATGTCAGTACTAGTATAATATATTTGTCCAATGAATAGCCGTTTATCATTTGCATTTCTTATTGGTGTAGCAATTTTAGTGGCCAGTAGTGTATTAAGATGTGTTAAATTTTACAGGAATGACGTGACACTCACAGCAAAAGTTGCAATTACTGTACATAAAGGCGAGAAAGTGTGGGATAAGCTGGAGGATGTGGTCACTATGGACATGAAAGCAGTGACGAGTCTCAGCCAAGTGGTGAGCACGTACAACAGGTGGACCATGGGGAGCCGAGAGGACAGGTGCCAGCTCGCAGTGGGCGGCGCCGCCCACACGCCGCCCTTCCAGCAGCAGCTGCGAGCACAGCCTCTGTGTTCGATGAGCATCCGTCTCTGCCCAGTGAGCAGAAAACGTCAGTACAGCTATTGCGATTAAATTTTAAGTTTTCATCACAAGGGATTACCTGTGATGAAGTAATATCCACGCCTACATTTTATTCAAAACAATATTCACGACAGCATTGTATGTGGAATGTGACTGAACTTTAATCGTATTCTCGTGATACTGGTAAATGGGACTTCATCGTTGATAAAATAATAGTTATTGTCAACGACATAGTTTAATATTTTGTAAAAAATAATATCTCAGACAATACCCGTATAAAAAGATAATGAAAATCTCAGTCTTTTGTTATCTATGATTCTTCTAGAAAAGTCCTTGTTCGAATTGTTCTACTGTTAGGATGTGATTGATGTCTCGTAACACAGAGGTCTGTAGAAAATTGTACTAGTGTCATGTTACTAGCTGATATTTGAAAATAGAGTTTATGTGTTATTGAAATGGACCTTCTTTGTTTGGAGTTTTATTTCATTGTAATTGTCGTCCTATATAAATGTTAAGTTTTCTGCTCAGCTACCAAAGAGCGCAGCCATTAGCGCTATTGATCTACAGCGCACTTTAATGGTAAATAATGAATATTATTGTAGCATGAAAGATTGAGAAATATTTTCGAATGTTAATACATATAGTGAAGGTCAGAAAAGATTTAATATATATTATTTATTACGAGTTATAGCTTGAAGCATAATCGATAGTTGATTGTCTTATGTTAGCCTCCATCTTAGTGAAATATTGCCGCGGTAGTTTTAAATTGATTTTCTATGCGGATTTAAATGTTGTAGGCTATAATTGCTGTAATAATTGTGTACTAGTGGCTCTAAGCTAATAAATTCCAGTTAGACTGTGAGCATATCGAACGTCTATGAATGCAAACAGCATCTTACGTGGTATAAATTCTTACCTGCTGATGTGTGGAACTTGGTAATTTCGTAACCACCTTTATGAAATATTTCGACATCAAATACATTAGTATTGTGTACGTGTGGTATTGTGTGACAAAACTGTTAGTTTTGCTTAAAGAAAAATGTTGCCACCTCAAGATAACAGTAGAGTTAATTTTGATAAAGGATATGCAACAAACAAAGAGTCTTTTAAACAACAGCACTGAGACTACCAGAAATCATTACTCTTGTTTAGTTCAGATTACGTAACATATATTTAGCCTATTTGTTGGTTAGAAATGATTACTTTTGTGAACGAACTTAGTGACATTTACACTGCCTGACAGACAACATTGCTACACGTTCCCAGGTGGAGATTTATTTAACAAAAAACCGTCCATTAGCCGGGAAAAGCAGTAAAATTTCATGTTAAATTAATAATAAGCATCGAGTTTTATTGTAATCATGCTGAAATTGTAAAACACAACACAAGCAATTACACCACATGTCACAATGATTACTGCTAGAACCAGTTAATTTTATATAATGAAGTCAATCTCTATTACAGTTGCGAAGGTCATTTCTCTGAACAAAAACTATGAGAAACTTTTCTTGTAGAGAGGTTGCCACTACTTACAGTTCACAGAGTGTTGCTCTGTTCATTTAAGTCCTTGCGCATTGATTTGATTCCAAAGGTCACTTCTACTGTTCGAGAAATTTCTTAGCCAGAAGATGTTTTTCACTGATGACGCACAATTTTCTATTCACACTTCACTCTTCCTCTCAAATACACATTCAGAAGAGAGACCCTGCAACTCAACACAGCACGTCCGCATGTCTCAAATACGTTAGTATGGTTGCCGCTACACTGTCATGACGAATATTCCTTCTAAATCTATATAAGAGTGCTACTGAACATCGTACAAATATGACACAGTAAAGAAAGTAGTTTTAGCTTAACCAATGTTTCTTCCAGTGTACCCAGTAGCCAATCACGGTTTGTAAAAATCCTGTCACCTGACGCAGTTTTTTATATTGTTCTCCACCACACAATATACCAGAGACAACAGCAATCATGGCCATGTGTGAGCAAGTCTATGCACCTGCAAGAAACGTAACGTTTACCGTCGGGAAAGTATGTATCAAGCGAGAGCAGAAGTACAGCAAAATTCAGGAATCAGGTGTGACGTGCTGGCGAAGACCAGTATCACAGCGTCTCATATCGATCTCTTCAGCCACGTGGTCCTCACATGAACCACGAATCGTATCATAGTAAGTAACTTGTATATTACTTGGAATGGTTTGCCGACCAAAATTAATTGCTGCTCATTGCTGGAAGTAGAACGTCCAACTCATTTGCCGTCGCCATCTGCAAAGGGAAATGGTTCAAATGGCTCTGAGCACTATGGGACTCAACTGCTGAGGTCATTAGTCCCCTAGAACTTAGAACTAGTTAAACCTAACTAACCTAAGGACATCACAAACATCCATGCCCGAGGCAGGATTCGAACCTGCGACCGTAGCGGTCTTGCGGTTCCAGACTGCAGCGCCTTTAACCGCACGGCCATTTCGGCCGGCGCAAAGGGAAAGAAACAACGCAATCCATATCAGACATTTAAATGATTGTCCCTCATCGCATCCATAGCTAACAGATATAAGCTGTGACATCCATCAACATATGAACTTTAGTACAATTCTCATTACAGCACCATGAATCACTTGAATGAAGTGTTAAGAGTAAATGACTACTTACTACATACTGAGGGCAAAATGCGTAATGTAGGCATGAGTAAATGTACGTGCCACCTCCAGTTGACGAGGCGCATTTATTGTGTATGTTTTGCTAATTATCTCCATTAGGCGCTACTGGTTGTAACTACTAAATGATCCGGTAGTATGAGATGTGAACTTAGGTTTTATGCATTAAGCTATGCATATATTTCTGTTTGAGCTGTAAAAAATATAATATGATGGTGAATTTTGTAAATTTCATTTTTAAGAGGAAAAATTTGTAATTACATGCGTCATGAGAGACAGAGAAATTTGGAAAAGTAAAGTTCTACATAAAGTCGTAGACAGATCGTCCACAGCACAGCGTTGGAAGCCTATTTCAACATTAAAGAGCGTTTAAGACTTCGGATGAAATTTACCGAATAGGAAACATACAGACATGGTGAAAAGACGTGTTGAAATGCGGAAGAATACAATGAAGTTTTGAGAGAGAATATAATGGTTCAACTGAAGGATGAGTGGTTTAATAGAGTCAGTTTAGAACAAACACCAAGAATACAGTGACAATAGCTCAGATAATGAAACTAATAAGCGCCAATCGAAGCAGATGTTAATCTGGTAGGTCTGTAACATTACTGTAAATTAGAGAAACAGTGACATAAACTGGAAGTGTTGGTCAGCAGGTCCATATAGTTCAGCTCTGTGATAAAATTTCGTTGAAAATTATAAGAAATTTACTTTGCGCAAAGGAAACCTCAATTATTCCTCCATTGGCATTAACGTGGAATTTTGCAGTGTACCAAAGAAAAGTTAACTGTTTTTGATTGACACCATGCCAAAAATCGTTCAGTGTTCCTCTGCAAACTAGTAACGTTCGTTGACATAACGTAAAATGGAAGACGATGAACGAGAAAAGGCTGGAAAAGACAGATACTCTTCTCGTTTTTCAGGTGCGTTTGTTTCGATCCAATCAAAATAAAATGTAAGTGTGTATGCAGTTAAAGTCCTCAGAACTGATTTTGCATTGATGTTTTATAACCTGAATAGTGATATGAATTTGATTTCCAACGAAAATAGGAAGAAAAGGAAAACGGTTATCACAAGTATTTTTTGTTCATTGTTTTCGCTACATCTTCTTAACACCTGTTACACAAAGTTTGCTCATTTTATACTTCATTGCTATAACAAATTTTATGCATTCAGTGCCAAAATATGTGAACTAGGTAAAACAGTCTGCAAAAATGCACCGACAGAAATGGTGATTATGTCGGATAATAGCTAAATGTTCAATCTGTAAACTGACGTAAATCATTGTAAAAATAAACAGGTCTATATACTTATAAAAAATAGGAGACCTTACTTTTGGGATTACCCTCGTAGTTCTGGCAATACCGGCCATGAACTTCTTCTTCTGTGCGGATGAACACATATTCCCCGAACTCTTACGATGAACTTTCGATTTGAGTAAGTTCAAAATGTCCACCTCCATACCTGACTGCTCAGAGTGGCAGAATGCCATGCGAGGGATCCGAGTTCGATTCCCGGCTGGGTCAGAGAATTCCTCCACTCGTGGACTGGGTGTTGCATTGTCTTCATCATCATTTCATCCTCATCGACAAGCAAGTCGCCGAAGTGGCATCAACAGATAAAACTTGCACCAGACGGCCTCCCTACCCGACGGGAGGCCCTAGCCACACGAAATTTCATTTCAGTTCAAAATTAGAGTCATTAGAGTGAGTAGGCAATGGGCTGACTGCCTCTATGCTGTCTTGCTCTCAGGCTGTCTGACCTACAGTCTATTTGCCTCTCCTGACTCTTCCTTAACCCACAGACATCCCGAATTTTTCGTCTTCTCAGCGTGATGTGATGGTGCATGACTCGAAATGATGCGTTTTTCTTACGTTTTCTAAGTCGCGGCAACTGCCAGTGTCAGCCACATTGTTACGGAGTTTTCTCACATTCCAGATTTGTCACGAAGACAGTCATGCTACGACAGAATCACTTGCTTGTTGCGGCCGTCTCTGCGTGAGGTTTGGGCTTGTGTTTTGTCCAAGAATCCCGTTGTTAGTGATAGATAAGCGTCTTTCTTTCAACAAAAGTTTTTCACACAGTGAGGCTCCTCTGACCCAAGCTTGACGTTCCACGTGGTACCCTGCGTGACTTCAAGGCACTCTCGTGTCTATGTGTCATCTCAGTGTCCATAGGCGTCCATGGCTCTCAGGCATATTTCCTAACGTCTGCCAAGATTTTCTTATGCAGTGCTACTTTTCTCCAGCAAAACGGTACAAATGGCTCTATGCACTATGGGACTTAACATCCGAGGTCATCAGTCCCCTAGACTTAGAACCACTTAAACCTAACTAACCTAAGGACATCACACACATCAATGCCCGAGGCAAGATTCGAACCTGCGACCGTAGCAGCAGCGCGGTTCCAGACTGAAGCGCCTAGAACCACTCGGCCACAGCGGCCGGCTTTTCCTCAGCAAGCCAGACGTTTTGCATGCCGTCACTGGGTGAGTTTAGGGGGCTCTTGTGTCTGTTCGTCGTCCTGTTGCCTGAATGGATTTACCCACAGCGGCGTTCTTCTCCTTGACTGCCAGGCTCTAGGCAAGGTGGTCATTTTCAAAACCCGCCGCTGTATGAACTGCTATATGTCCTCATGTGGGCGTCTCCGCCGGTTGCTGCCGGCAATCTGAATCTCTCCACTACTCTTCAGATCCCGACGCTGTTCAACGCCAGACTGTCCCGAGGCGACAGTATTGCAGTATGGACGCCTCGGCTGATCTATGTATGACCACCGCGCGCGCGCGTGTATGTGTGTGTGTGTGTGTGTTCAGAGCTTATGGGCCCTCAACGCGAGGTTATCGGCGTCCTTACACATATATTAACATACACGAATGTGGATAAAACTGTTATCACACAAATAGGATGGAATGTATAAAAATATTCTCGTACCCTCTGTCCCACCCCACTCGTCTTGACCTGTATTATACAATTACTCTCTCTTATAGGCCAGGGGCGGGCAGGAATCCTGCACATGTGCGGTGCACTTGCACGCGTGCAGTTATCTCCCATCCCCACCATACCTTCTGTCCGCTCCTTCCTCATCCGTAAAGAGAACATTTGCACTGAAATGAGGATTGACACAATGTTGGACGAACCATTCGCAGAAGTGTACCCATGGAGGCCAATCAGCTGCTGATAGTGCCTGCACGCGCTGTACATGGTACAGAAACAACTGGTTCTCCCGTAGCACTCTCCATACAGTGACGTGGTCAACGTTACCTTGTAGAGCAGCAACTTCTCTGACGCTGACATTAGGGTTATCGTCAACTGCACCAAGAATTGCCTCGTCCATTGCAGGTGTCCTCGTCGTTCTAGGTCTTCCCCAGTCGCGAGTCATAGGCTGGAATGTTCCGTGCTCCCTAAGACGCCGATCAATTGCTTCGAACGTCTTCCTGTCGGGACACCTTCGTTCTGGAAATCTGTCTCGATACAAACGTACCGCGCCACGCCTATTGCCCCGTGCTAATCCATACATCAAATGGGCATCTGCCAACTCCGCATTTGTCAACATTGCACTGACTGCAAAACCACGTTCGTGATGAACACTAACCTGTTGATGCTACGTACTGATGTGCTTGATGCTAGTACTGTAGAGCAATGAGTCGCATGTCAACACAAGCACCGAAGTCAACATTACCTTCCTTCAATTGGGCCAACTGGCGGTGAATCGAGGAAGTACAGTACATACTGACGAAACTAAAATGAGCTCTAACATGGAAATTAAGCGTTTCCGGACACATGTCCACATAACATCTTTTCATTATTTGAGTGTGAGGAATGTTTCCTGAAAGTTTGGCCGTACCTTTTTGTAACACCCTATATATATATATATATATATATATATATATATATATATATATATATATATATATATATATATATATATATATATATATATATATATAACTTAAAATATAGGGCAGATCTGCCAGCAAATCTGTTCTGAACTGTGGTTCGAGACTAAAACACAGTCTAGTAAAATGGGGCGCACGGTAGAGAGAGAGAGAGAGAGAGAGAGAGTTATTTCCATCATCCTCGCGATCTGAGCAATCAAGCCAAGGTCCCCGTTGCCCGTGATACACAATGTTCCACCATCGAGCCTCACGGTGGTCGCTGAAGCATGCCAGAGCTGTCGGCGACAGGGGACTGGCGGAGCTTACCAGTCCCCAGCTCAGGTGCCCTGGGGTCACCAAGCCGACACCCAGAAAACGAATGCTGAGCACCTGAGGGACACTCGATCTCATCACTGAACTGAAAATACGAGAAAACAAGGTGCACCCCTCCTTCACAGTTAATATTGCCAGACAGGTTATGTGTTCTGAACAACACCGTGTTATTGTAGTCACTATAATGACCTTGTTAATTACTCTTGCCATAACACATTGCCTTTGGGTGGTCATCTGCGCAGTTACTGGCTTACAAGAGACCTTTCCTGAATTCGTATACGGTTGATGGAGACATAATACATCCAGCTTTGATTATTCTGCCATTTTTCCTGCCTGATGTAATACGCTGGCATTTGTCATGGTATTAAGCACTCGTATTTTTACCTCCATTAGCGCTGATGGGTATATACAAAGGGGGTTCAAAAAGCTTTCCACAGTCGTATCTAAATTTTCATTTTTCGCCGAAGGAGAATGAAATTTTTTGTGAACATACTTGGAACATTTATCTATAAGTTGGCACATAAAAGAATTTAATTTTATTTACAGGTGAGCCATAATGGACCGTGAAGTAGATGTCAGGTTGCGACAAGGGTCGGCGATGGAGTTGCTCTTCAAAACCGGCGATGACTCTGCCACATCGATTCATAGGAAGTTGCTCTCAGTTTATGGGAGGACACAGCGGATCGCAGCAGTATCCAGCGGTGGTTGCAGAGGTTTAAGGAAGGTGATTTCTCTCTACTGGACGATCCATGATGCGGTAGAACATCTACGGCAGTGAGTGATGTGAATAAGGAGACCATTGATCAAATCATCCAAAATGACACATGTATGACGACACGACAGCTTGCTGAAATGACTCGTTCGTCATTGGGTAGTGTAGTGTCAAGACCCACAGACCACAGCTTCAGGGTCAGCTCATCAGACTACACCATGAAAATGCCCTTATGATGCAGGAGAAAATCAGGTTGGAAAATTGTTCCTCATCCTCCCTGAAGTACGGACTTGGCTCCCTCTGATTTTTACCTCTTTGGTCGTCTGAAGGCCCAATTGCGAGGTAAAACAGTTGATAATGAGAAATTACTTATTTCCTGTGTCAAGCGATGGTGTAAAATTGAATCCCAAAATTTTACCAAAGTGCATTTACATTATGGAAGGAACATTGGGATATATGCGTCACAACTGATGGAGGCTACATTTAATAGGCTTAATGTATAGCGTGTTGTTCCAAGTATGTTCACTAATCATTTCATTCTCCTTCTGCAAAAAATTAAAAAAAATTAGAGACGACTGTGCAAAACTTTTTGAACGGTCTTTGTATTACTCAATCTGGGCATTATCGTCTGTAATTCTATACTATATGACCATGCATAATCAGGAAGTTCTTGTACAATGTATCTTAGGGATATAATTAACCTCGTTTGACAGAATCCCGTTTCAATAAATTCTTCAGTTTTTCAACTTCTGTTGGCATATTGCTCAATTTGAAATGGATTCTGTCTACAAAATCAGGTACAGCAAAAGTAATATACCGTACTCCCCTTTTGGATGCAGATGCCTTAGTGCTGTAGCGTAGTCGGCTTTGATAGTAAGCCGGATCATGTTCTCTATGCTTTTACAGATTCGTCGCGGATCTGTTCCAGTCAGTGTGCTGTTTCCTACATTCCTGTAGTAAAAATGGTTCAAATGGCTCTGAGCACTATGGGACTTAACTTCTGAGGTCATGAGTCCCCTAGAACGTAGAACTACTTAAACCTAACTAACCTAAGGACATCACACACATCCATGCCCAAGGAAGGATTCGAACCTGCGACCGTATCAGTTACACGGTTCCAGGCTGAAGCCTCTAGAACCTCTTTGCCACCGCGGCCGGCACCAGTCATTACTGTTTCCCCTTTGTTGAAAAGACTATTCTCTGTTTTGAGTATGGATTTACTACTTCAGCGTCCTGTACTCTTTCTTATATTTTATGAATGATAGAACTGTTATTTTAATTGTGACTTTTATAAGGATTTCCACATTAAGATGTGGCCTCGCGGGATAGCCGCGCGGTCTCGGGCTTCTTATCACGGTCCGTGCGGCTCCCCCCGTCGGAGGTTCGACTCCTCCCTCGGGCATGGGTGTGTGTGATGTCCATAGCGTAAGTTAGTTTAAGTTAGATGAAGTAGTGAGTTAGCTTAGGGACCGATGACCTCAGCTGATTGTTCCCATGAGACCTTACCACAAATTTCCAACTGAAGATGTGTCTTAAGGTCGATATGTACACCTAGCACAAAGAGTAGGGACGGAAGAGTATACACAGTTTTTACTATGTAATTCCTGATTGTAATAATATTCTCAGCCTAGCAATGCATTACGTTTGTTCACTAATGCTGCCTCTGGCCAATAGTACGACCCACTTACACTCTCAATCTACATTACCGAGCTCGCAAGTAGACCCAGTATAAAGAATATTTTCAACTTGTTCTTAATATAGACATTTTACTTTTCCATATTGTAGTGTGGTATCACGTATCACAACTACCCCACAGGCATCAAAGGTGGCAGCGAAATTGCAAGTTCCCTTCAGACGCCGTTAGCAGTCGTGTGAGATTCGGCGAAGCTAATGGTGCACGACCACTGAGAAGTGATGGCTCTGGACTACAAGGGTCTTCTGCCGCCGACGGCAGCCACACAGCGCACTGGCTCTTGGAGCCTCTTTGCACGTGTGCTACGCACGTGCTGCCTAGTCCCAGCTCAGACACCGTCGTCTGTGATTAGTTCAGAGAGCCTCTTCCTTGTTGCCACTGCGAGCTGGACGCTATTTCTTGCTGCATTGTAATGAGTCTTCGTACCCTTGGAGAAGCACAAGTTAAATAAATCTTCTGTTCTCTCTGTTAACTTGTTCGTTTATCATCTCTGCTCCTGTCCTACTTTCCTACTTGCTGCATCACTCGGTAGCCCACCTCTACTTTCCATCGTGTATGAAGTCTTGCACAGCAGTAGTGTTCGAAGACAGACGTTGTGGGCTGCCACTGGTTACGACTGTATCATAAGAAGTGATTGTGTCATCAATAAACAGATGTTAACGTGCATCTATGTTTCGTCTGCGATTTCATGTAGTTGGGTTTTTGACTATGTTTCATTATTTGACTGTATTTTATCAAGTTACTGATTTTTTATTGCCCAGAAGGTGAAGATTTTGGGACACTATTACTTTTGTGTTAGCAGAAGCCAACACCGTGTTACAAGTGGAGGCCGAAATGCACGCATTTTAGCTCACGCAGGCTGGCGTGAGGAGGGAAGAATTATACTGACGTGAAGTCTGGAACATGACAAGGAATGAGAATTCAGAAAGCGGACGTAATTAGTTTGATACGTAAATTTAATCCATTAATGATGAACGTCGCTCTTGATGGTACATGGTTCACAATATTATCAGTTCAGAATACATAGTAACTGAATATGGCGCCTTGCTAGGTCGTAGCAAATGACGTAGCTGAAGGCTATGCTAAAGTGTCGTCTCTGCAAATGAGAGCGTATGTAAACAGTGAACCATCGCTAGCAAAGTCGGCTGTACAACTGGGGCGAGTGCTACGGAGTCTCTCTAGACTAGACCTGCCGTGTGGCGACGCTAGTTCTGCAATCACTGATAGTGGCGACACGCGGGTTCGACGTAAATTAAGCGACCGCGGCCGATTTAAAGGCTACCACCTAGCAAGTGTGGTGTCTGGCGGTGACACCACAGTTACTATATCATGTTGCTGATACAAAGTGTTAATGAAGTTGATTGTAAGTAGACGAGGGCCGGAAGCCTACAAGAGAAATATGTAAAATAATATGAGATTTACTGTAAATAGTATGTCTGTTCTTGCACCAAAGGTACACTTCACCCCAGTGGCCAGTAGGGTTATGTTACTTGTGGCAGCGCCATAGTTCTAATAATACTGGAGTATACGCTATTGCTGCCTCCCCATCCTACTTCTCACGCGTAAGAGCCACAGTGTTGCCACTCTCGCCATGTCTCCAGATAGTAAATGTTCACCATTAACTACTTTCTCGCCTTCCCGGTTGGCCGTGCGGTCCAACGCACGACTTTCCGGGTGGGAAGGAGCGCCTGGTACCCGGCACGAATCCGCCCGGCGGATTTGTGTCGAGGTCCGGTGAACCGGCCAGTCTGTGGATGGTTTTTAGGCGGTTTTCCATCTGCCTCGGGCTGGTTCCCCTTATTCCGCCTCAGTTACACTATGTCGGCGATTGCTGCGCAAACACGTTCTCCACGTACGCGTACACCACCATTACTCTACCACGCAAACATGGGGGCTACACTCGTCTGATGTGAGACATTCCCTGGGGCGTCCACCGGGGACCAAACCGCACAATAAGCCTGGGTTCGGTGTGGAGCGGCGGAGGGGTGAAGTGGACTTCGGTAGTCGTCGTGGGGTTTGGACCACTGCGGCTGCGGTGGGGACGGAGCCACTCCGTCGTTTCTATTCCCCCGGTTAACATACAATACAATACAACTACTTTCCCGCAACAGAATGTTACAATTACTATACCTGATGGCCAGAAGATTAGTAACAGGGTGCTGTACGTGGTCACTATGGAGATGAAATCAGTGACGAGGCTCAGCCGCACGGTGATCACGCCCTGCAGGCTGGCCACGTGGCGTCCAGAGGACACCTGCCGGGCCAGCAGCCGCAGCTCTCGGTGGGCGGCGCCGCCCACACGCCGCCCTCCCAGCAGCAGCTGTGAGCACAGCCTCCGCGAGCGCCTCGCTTCTGTCTCCACGCAGTGAGCGGGCAGGACGAGTAGTGACAACTGGCCTACACTGAGAAACACAGTCAGCCTCCCTTGTCAGGTACTGATAATACTCCAAGATTGATATGGTAATTTCGTTGCAAGGTAGTAAACCTGATTTATGGTAAGCAGTGAAATTGCTATGAAGTAGAACACTAGACAACCCTCATGAGTAGAGGCGACCAACTCAGACAATTCACACAGATTTGCATGAACTCGTGTGAGAGACAGCACTTGTTCTGATATGGAAAAACGAAACCTACCACATGATTGTAGATTTCTTCTGCACACAGAACGCATATTTCCTGAAACGTGATCGTAACAGGAAGAAAGCTTATCATTTCTTATGTTGTAAATGCAAACATTAAAAAGTGAAATTCTGTGCTTTATCACTAACTGTAAATTCAAAAATCTCAGAAGGGATAAAGAGGTTCCAACAAAGCCTCCCAAAGAAAATGATAGACTCAGCATATAAACCTGTCTTTCAACAACAGTGAACAAGGCCGTGTAAACCGAACAAACATAACAAAACAGTAGGACTAGTTCTAGTTTTACTATATTTCCCTCACATGTATTCACAGAACCAATATGGGTCGTTAGAACTTTGTCACATGACACTATCAGCTTCAGAATTTTCTCATATTTTTCTGTATTGTAGAAGAAATCTGATGATATCGAAACGAAGGTCAATGCTGACATACACGCTATGCTGAAAAGTGAAATAACATTTAATACTGAGGAAAACGGTCTGTAATAGGCATGCACCAGAATGTACGCAGAAACCAGCTGTGATATGCTAGCAAGACTCACAGCAACCAGATCCGATCTTGATCTCTTCACTGATCCAGTTTTCGCATCAATCGTGAATGGCATCATACCAAACACCTTGCATGTGAAGTGGAACGGCTTTGAGGCCAGCAACAGAGTCTCAGTGATTTCTGGTACCAAGCGGGTAGACACATTGGCAGACATCACCTGCGAAAGGGAAGAAGAATTTACACTTTCAGCCATGGCTGGTAACAAATGTACACGCTGAACAATTCAGTGTCTAGTTTATGACTCACAATGACAAAAAACTTGCAACGTTTTTAAAAAAAATTGCTTCTATGAATAAGGATAATCTTATGTTTAAAAGGAATTTATGAATCACAACAGTATCCATCGAACCAAAAGCATGTTAACATTATTTAGCAACAATTAGACCTCATATTTTAAGGGGAAGAAAAAAAATACACTTTCAAAGTATCAACGGCAGAAGTCGATACAGCGCGAATATTTTCACCGTACTTTTAATACTTTCCTGCGTTTGGCGAGTATGTTCGCCTCCCCTTCCTCATCCCTTGCCTTCAACATCCCGCGAATATGCGGGTTCTGGTTGTCACTCCCTAGTACAGCACTTCGCGCTCGGGCAATTAGGATGCTGCAGTGGGCCGGAGCCAGGGACAAATAAATAATGCGCGTGAAATTTTAAGGCTGTACATTGAGAAGATCGTAACTGCTTGTTATCAGAATAAGGTTCAAAAAAATGGCTCCGAGCACTGATGACCTCAGGTCATCAGTCCCCTAGAACTCAGAACTGCTTTAACCTAACCAACCTAAGGACATTACACACACGCACGCCCGAGGCAGGATTCGAACCTGCGACCGTAGCGGTCGCGCGGCTCCAGACTGTAATGCTTAGAACCGCTCGGCCACCCCGGCCGGCTCAGAATATGGGGCCAAATTTTCGAGTGGGATCGACTACTGGGGATGATACGTTGCAAATGTAATTTTTCTCGTTAGAATATGAAGTCGAGTTGATGATGTTTTCTTGGAAGAGTACGGACAAGTTTCCTCAGAGGTGTATTTGTTTTATTCGACTGTATGTGGACACACGTTTTATCGGGTAGAAGGAGAGCTTGATCCCGAGGCGTTCCAGAACTTCTCTTAATTTTCATAGCACATGTCACCCGATAGAAAACAATGTTCCAATCCATAAGGGTTGCCGCAGAAGAGTTGGCCGAAATTTAAGAGAAGCTTCGGTTACAATCATCACGAAAGGAAGTAAGACACAGAAGTGTTAAGGTATGATGATGAGTTTTGCATGTTGCTTGAATTTATAGGTATTGCGATATTGAATGCTATAGTAGGTAGGTTTGTTGAGGAGGAACTGACATGTCAAAAAATGTGAACATATAAACTGGACAGACAGATAAAGGTGAAAGAAACGTAAAGGCAATGAAAATGTCGGAAAGATGAGAAACACTTCAGAAGATAGACGAAAAAAAGGAATACAATAGTGTTGAGAAAATGAAAGCAATATTACACGCTTAGAAACGTAATCAATAGAGAGAATGTAATTTATAACCTAACAGCTGCTGAAAAAAGTCATCGAGAAGGAAACGATCGTCTGACTGACAGAATCAGCACAGGGAAGAGTCAAAATGACATTCGATGAATTTAAAAGCAAGGCGTTAATATTAACAGTGGAAAAAGAACCTTAATGTTAATCACAAAAGAAAGAGCGGATTTGTGGAAAGAGTACGCTAAGGACCTGTACAAGTGGAAGAGGCTGTATACTACGAGGATAGAAGGGAAAAAAGGTAGGTATCGATTTGTATGGCGTGGATGATCCAGCGTGAAAGCCAGTTTGTGAACTGTGAGATTTGTGACCATGCGAATCAATTTAGTTTGTAGTTTCTTAAACATTAGAGGAATTGGCAGCTGAATGATTATCCAAGTAATTGTGAAGAATCTGCAGAGAAACCTTGGGATATCGGAACAATATGATCCACACATTTTTTAAGTTACCAAGTGCAAGTAACGCGAGAAGTGACGTGCAATACAACTGACAGCTCATATATCAAAGTCACTGACCACAAGAATGAACGAGAAAACTTTGGATATGTTACGCAATGGAAACAAGACTACGGCACTGTAAAAGGGAGCAATGGTTTAAGAAATTCGGAACAGAACAGATATAATGGGTAACATGGAATAAGAATAGAAGAACGTGAGACAAGTGTTCGGTCTAGGAAGTGTGTAAGGCAAGGGTGTAAATCTGCACAACTGCTCAGCTTGTAGACTGTAGACTCAACGAAAGAAATACAAAGAAGGTACAGGAGTTGAATTAAAATTCCCGGTGAAAGGACATCAGTGATAGAACATTCTGGTCACTTTGTTGTCGTCTACAACTGCGAGGATGAATTGTAGCAGTAAGGGCATAGGGCTGATATGGAGCCACTTTTAATTTATTCATGATGGCAGACTCTTACCCCTCCCCTGACCCAGTTGTAGACGTGGAGAAGTCGCACTTTTGATATCCAATTCATTTCAAATTAATTGACTAATTAATTATTTTGATCGTTTAATTACAACGTCCAGTCCTGAAGCGTGTGCGGCTCGCGTTCATGCCGTTTGTTCTTTGGCATTTTGTCACATCGAGTGGCGTCTTGTGTCTTCCCTACTTACTGGTGTAACAAAGTTGCTGGCTTGCCTCCTTGAGTGGCAGCAGCAGCGCTTATCTGTATTAGTACTGTAGTACTATCTTTGGTGTGACCGCTAGTATTTTGCTGGTGTGTTTGGTGGTCAATCGGTTAGGACGGAGCGGCGTGAGACCACAGGCCTGGACCGCGGGCGGCGTGCACGCGCTGTCGGATCGTGAGGCGCTAGCTGCGAGCGCGACCAAGTCCGTTGCCCACCGAACCTGGACGCTGAAGTTAACCTGTTAACCTGTTATGAAAACTCTACTATTCTGACATCTCTTCGTTCATTTGCGTGTTGTTGCTCCCTGGGCTGTTCGGGCTAGCAGTAACGTATGATGTGTTTGAGTTGGCGAAATCTTGCAGCCGTCTTCCTATATTATGATTAATTATTAAATTGACTGTTACTAGCCAGTGAAGTGCAGCAGCGGTATGTTCTGCCCTGTGGCCGTTAACGCCCCGTTACCTGCCCTGGTCGTTAGTGTAGTTTTCCGGCAGTGTGTCTTTCCTCGTCGTGTTGATGCTGTCCGGCACGGCATGAGGTTCGACAGCCTTTTAAGCTGTTTGGTTCGTATTTTGCTAAGAGTGGCTATTGTTCCCTTGACTGTTTTTAGGCGCCAATTTCTGGACACGTAGTGCGGTTCGTAACCGCGTCCTCGGTCATTTTCCATCATTGTGCCGTTGGTCGGACGTAAGGGAACTGGTTAAATTGTTGGTCGGTCTGTGGGCCGTCCCTAATTTGGATTGGCATCCAATGATTTAACTTCAACTCTTGGCTGCCTGTCTCACGTCACGTTACATTCGAGCTACCTTCTCAGGCCTACCCTTGGAACACTTCTGAGCACCACTTGTTCTGTTTGTTTTAGAGTGTGATTTTCACTTTAGTTTGAAGTATTGCGCGAGTCTTTCGGCCGTGTATTAATTCAGTTCTTTTTAAATTTTACATAAAGGCCTTCAACCGTGTTAAAACTTTTGATGATTGTTTTCATCTAAAAACAAAATATTTTCCTTGAAATTTGTTCTCTCTGAAATTGTTTGTAATCCAGGCCGCAAGCCGTTAGTTACTCGATGGGTTATGTTTGGCCTTCAGGCGAGGATTTACGTTAACCCCTTTTAATAAGGCCTTAAGCCGTATGTATTTTTTAAAGGAAAACTTTTTATAAGAAGCAAGGAGTTTATTTTAAATTGTTTGTCTGACTTGTTGTTCAGGCCCTCAGCCGTTGTTTCAAATTTATTTGTGGCACTCAGCCGTGCAATAAGTTAATATTCCTTTAATTAGGCTTTCTGCCATTATGCTGTAAGTTTAAAAGAAATTTCTTGGTTAGAAAAAAATGTTTATTAATGTGTTTTAGTTACAGTAGTCTTTCAGACGTGTAGTGTAGGCCTTCAGCCGCTAATTGCTTTCAATTCAGTTATTTAATTCTTACCTTCTATTTTTAATTGCTTTTGATTTGTAAGACGAGCCTTCAACAGTTGTTGTTTTTGGTGTGGTTTTGGCCTTCAGCCCAGAAAGCATCTCAAGTTTTCTTTAACCAGGCCTTCAGCCGTATTCTCTAATTGTGATATTTTGAAGCAACGTATAAATAAGTAACTGGGTACGGCCCCATTCACAACTGCAACCTTATTCTGTGCACTCTCTGAGTACCTACCAACCAGGTCTCAAATGGTAGCAGAGCGTCGTTACGATTGTGATATTGACATTACAGTTACTATTGGTTTGAATTGTTTCTGTTACTGTTGCACCATATTGTGTTGGTTGTTGATTGTTTCAGGTGACTTATTTTAATGGCGGTCAGGCAGTGCCCGGGGATCAGCCTGTTGAGGAAGGACCACCTTGTATATGAGTTGGCGATAAGGCGCCAGTCGATTGAGAGCAGTGTTCCGCATTTAGTGGCCCGTTTGCGTGCTACCATTCTTCACCCAACTGCGTCACACCAGTTGTGCTGGGTGACACGGATGCAGCCACTGAATTTTGGTTTTAGGCTATTAGGGGCCTTGAGGACACCACTGGTGTTTTGGAAGGCACTCAACCTCGTGACAGTCAGTTACACAGGGTGCAGGCACAGTAGGTGCATCTAACCAATCGGATAGCGGATTTAGGCATGTTAGACTTGGAAGATCATCATAAAAAATTAACCACCCAATTCGGATCTTTGGTTAATGCATTGCAGTTTAAGCTTACATGTTTAAAACTGGATCGGAAGAGGACTGAAGAGCGGGACTTGCTACATCAAGGGGGAATCGAAAGCCAGCCCGGGAGTGGTGATCCTCTGAGAAGTTAGACGTAGCGTTTGCTTAATCCTCTGGCGTATATCTTTCAGAATATAACTGAATTAGTTGTAGATCGATTTGAGCAGGTTGAAAACATATAATGGTTTTTGGTTCGCCTTGAACATGCTGCTGCCTACCGCGTTCCGCAACAAGTAGTTTTGTCACCATTGTACTCATTAGCTAGATGTGAGTTGAGGAACCTCGTATCCCGAGCAATGTCAGAAGGGTTTTCCTTGCAGAAATTGAGGGAGCTTGTCATTGGCCAGAGACTGACCACCGGAGTTCGGAAACGCCTTGAGTGTCGTTACATTTTCTAGATGCAGCACACCAATATGTGGACAGAGTTCAGGCGGACTGCTTGGCCTTGTTGATCGATTTGCCAGAACGGGAGTTGGTGTCTATTGTTCTCAGGCGGATGCGAGCAGCGTATAAGTCGCACTTTGTTTTTCGTGATCATCCTTCAACCTGGGAAGAGCTTCATGCGGCTGTTGTAGCGATATCTGCGTTGCTGCTTGCGGAGGATGTATGTCGTGAAGTTAAGGGTCAGCCCATGGGCGTTGTCAAGGGAAATTTCGAATTGTCTTCATCGGCTGAGGCCATCAAAAGGGAACCCCGGCGTTGCTTCGGGTGCGGTAGTTCGGTTCATTTGGTGCGCTCTTGCGTTCAACCTTCCGCGCCCAGAGCCAATAAACAACGCCAGGCTGGGCAACGACCTCGGGATCGTGCCTTTGGACCTTGGCATACTCGTGTTGTCGCTCCCTCATCACCACCCCTGACTTATATTTGTTCTCGACTAGAGGGCGAACCTACTTGTGCTCTTTTGTATTCCGGTAGCTCCTTTTCGCTGTTGAGCTTAGATTGGTTTTTTGAATTTTGTCATCTCATGAAACTTCAATCGGTCACTTCTCTGGTGCAGAGATGTCGGGTGGCCAATGGCCAGGTGGTGCCTCTGCACGGTTGAGTCCGAGGGAGTATATCGGTTGGGCATTTCTCCTGGCCCATGTCATTAGCTTTGGTCAAGGAGCTGTCGGTCGATTTAATTTTGGGGTGTGATTTCGTCAATAAAACTGATTCAGTCTTCGATTATTCCAGGCACACCTTCTTCTTTAAGTTCGATCCTGCGGAGCACTTTGGTTTCTGCGAGTTTCCTAAACGTACTTCGCATAGAAATGCCGGCACCCTTGCTATTTAGGCTGTGCCTAATGAGTTCGATCTTGCCCATCTCTCGAAACATCAGCCTTCTCAATTACAGGATTTGTTACAGAGGTTCCCTGAGATTCTTTGTGATAGGTTGGACGTTACTAATGTTCTTAACTACCATATCCGTCTGTCTGACAATATTCCTGTCAGGCAGTCCCCATATCGTCTCTCACCCCCTAAGATGGAGATACTAAGATCTAAAATATCGAGAAGGCTTGAGCAAGGGGTTATTAGGCCTTCTACATCTGCCTATGCTTCCCCCATATTCCTTGTCCCTAGGGATCAGGGGCGGGATTTTAGGCCTGTTGTTGACTATCGGCGCCTGAACACCAAGGTTGCCCTTGAATCTGTTTCTCTACCTGATCGTCATAACTCCTTTACTTGCTTTGCCGGTGCTAATTGGTTGACTGTTCTTGATTTGTATCGAGCCTATTATCATATTCCATTAGCTGAAGAATGCTACAGCATTTTGTACTGATTGGAATGTGTTTAACAGGGTTCCCTCTGCAGAATGAGATTTTCACTCTGCAGCGGAGTGTGCGCTGATATGAAACTTTCTGGCAGATTAAAACTGTGTGCCCGACCGCAATTTCACTGAGCATTTTAGTATAAAACATGACTCAGTTTGCTAACTTATTAAACATGAAATGATAAAGTTGTGGTTATTCACAGATGAGATCAATGGATCAATGATCTTAACTTTCATAGGAATGATCCTACAAGCACGTATAATATACCATTTTACAGTAAACTGACCTTCACAGCGTCTTGTTTGGTACCAGTAAAACCTTATTATTTATCATCACTTGCTTCTAAATCAGTATATTGGGATAATAAGAGTAAGCACAAAAGTATCTGCAAATATTGACAAGTACATGGAGAGAAAAAGGATGGAAGAAGAGGGATGCTTCAAACAGTGGTGTGTCATTAGTAATATTACAATTGCAGCTGTTGTGTTTATTCACAATGATAGAATAATAACTGTGTATATATAAATTATCGTTCTATCGCCCGACAATCAGCTACTGCTGTCGCCTTGTTGATTATCATATCTGCTTTATTTCAGCAACAATAACTATACTTACATTGTTCACTACTGAAACCATAATGGTAATAACAAATCTGAAAATAAATAACATACTGTGGCACTTCGTGGCCCACCGCTGAAGACAAAGGGATTCCACTTAGAATGGACCTGGATACAGTGAGACTTACTTGATAGATACAGAAGAAGGAAGTTACGGACCGAGGAACATATAAGAGACGACACCGAACTTTGAACGCCTAAGACACTTCAGTCAAGGCTTGAAGGCATTCCCACTACAACGTGCTGGGATTGCTGGTAAACTGCAGCCTGTTTGACTGTCCAGAAGTATTTACCTGATGACGAACTTTCGTAAGGCATAAAATACGATGCACAGACAAACATTTCCAAACATTTTTTATCTTGAATTGCATGTGACATGCTCTAGTTTTTGTTTACATATATACTTACTGTTACCTTGTGTCTACTTGGATACAACATTTCTGGGAAGATGGATACGGCAAGGTGGTCCCACCAACTGGCCTCTGCGATCACTTAACGTCATAACAGCTATACCTCACGAAATGCTAACACATGGGCTACATTGGAATATCGCCTGGATATTCTTTGGGTAACGAAAGGAGCACATATCGGAATTTATTAATTGTGTGTGTGTGTGTGTGTGTGTGCGTCTCCTTGTGTGTACACAAAATCTTGAATAGTTTACCTGCCCTTTTACAACTGAACAGATATTTATTATGGCAAAAATTTAACTCTTTATCAAAGTAATTCAGGTACTAAGCAGCTCCAGTTAAATAATTAATTGCCATACAGCGTCGCCGATAACGGCAATTCAACAACTTCAGTTCGTTAAGTGTCTGTATATACTTAAAAACTGCGTAAACAGGTTAAGGACCAATGATATCTGGCTTCCACAGCGAATGCAAGATGATTCGATTTATTAAGCAGTTGCAGTAAAAGTTATTAACGGAGAATTATAGGTCAAGGACGTCAATTGACCAAGTAAATAACTGTACATAGAAACTATACAAGTTGCTTAAGGTCAATGATAAATATCTACCATCATGAACCTATTTCAAGTAATACAACTGCACACACAATTTTCGTTAAGGAATACGATTCCTCGCTATAAAGATCAGTTTACGGCAACACTGCCCAATCTTAAGTAAACACAATGTCACTACAGGGAATTTTAATAGCATTTACGACAGATAAAGGGTAAATGAATTAACTCTACGTGGCCATGCATCAAATTTTACAATTGGTGAAAATGTTTTAGGGCTTTCATGAAGTTAGTACCTAGTTTGAAGGATCTTAATATTACATTTGAAGGCCCCACTTCTGGCGGGCTTAGGAACACCTAGAGCTTAACGGCATAATGGCCGACCCAAAACACGGGTTAAGCCTGTGGCTGAATTCTGCCGCAAAACGATGTTGCTTGAATTTACTTAAACCTATAAATAAAATACTATCCTAATACAATGCAAATTTAAACGGAATGGCTACATTTAACAGAATACTTGAAAATTATGCACAGTAAAAATGGGGGACTTTATAGTACGTAGAAATATATTAGTTTTGAAAGAAAACCAAATTTATGATATTTCCAAATGTAGAAATCGCATTGAGAATATTTTTAAGCATGATGGTAACAACAGTGCAGTGCAGAACACTCCTACTCCAAATTGAAAAGAATTAAAAAAAGAATTAACAGGTACAATGCTTCAAGAGAATTGATCAGTTAATCGCTGATGCCCACATAAAGTTATACGCTCAAAAGTACAGATTTTGAAGATGTGATTAACGGTTTTGCCCATCTCAAACCATATTTTTAAGCTCTAACCTGTGAATGCTAAAAGAGTTACTGTTGTGGATTATGTTATATAATCTATTCAATTAACGTAACTGTAAAGAAATAAAAATATATTTAGAACCTCGCTTATCCACTTTGTATATTCTAACAAAATAGTGCTCTGACAAGGTCGTAGGAACCCCATTATTCTAGTGTGCCCAGGGACTCAAATAGGTTAAAGATGGTCCTGCTGCTCACACACCTGTTCAACCGTTCAATATTGGTGTTGTGAAGCTGAAGTTTGTTACAGTGATTACCGAAATCGTGTGTAATCCCCATGCTGTGGTACAAATACTAATGACGCCTGTGATACAGGCCTACCCACGGACTACACATCTACTACGTACATTGGCTGGCGTATTGCATGGGAGTTGTCGAACCTGTTGGAGTAACATTTTGAAGGAGATGCTATCATGTTGGAAAGACAGATGTTGTGGTGTGATATTAATGATAGTGTAAGTGATAGGACGACAGGGACATCATTCGACAGTGCTAGCCCACAGCTGCCGCTGCAAAACAACATGGTAAACAGTTCCAGATACTATGACCTATCACGACTCCCTCCCCCCCCCCCCTCCCTTATTCCCCACCGATTAAAGAAGGCTGGCGAGCACTGAAGAAATAATATACGAGACCTGTAATTTACAGATTGATTTTTCAGAAAGTATGCCTGGGTACAAAAAAAAAAAAACAGTAACGCTACTCAGTTACATGGCGAGTAGATGACAAAAAATGGTAATTCACGTTCTCCACAAATCGCAAATACATGTACAGAAAATCTGCTAAACAAAAGCTATAGCTGAATGTACATGAACGCTTTTGGCCCATTACAGCGAAACAGACGAATGACCATAAACACCACGTAGACCCGAAAGGAGTCAGAACGCAATCTGGAACGCAGGACCGACGTCTGGTAAGAACAAACTACATCATACAAAAGTCCTGAGCATGCAGTCCACAGTATGGGCACGCCACTGTTGCCCGAGCAGGCTCGTTTCCTTCTGCAGTCGAGTAGGCTGGCAGTTAAACTCCAACCAGCCTGATGGCCCCAATAACACTCCGCTAGCCTTCAAGCTACGGTCGGTCAAACAGAGTGCTCACACATCCACGGTAAACCCAGACCCCTAACTGCCCACTCCACTCCCAGCAAGTAGTTCGCAACAAGTGATGAACCTTTGGAAAGCTAAATGCCTCAGGGAATATGCTGTCAACACGAATCTCCACGACAATTTCCGCTGCACCTAAGGTGATGAGTCATGTAGAGATGTTGTCGACATTTCTAAAGAAGGACTGATAAATGAGTGGGCTCAAGAAGGTATAGTACAGTGCATCAGGTACAACTAGACTCTTTTATCCTCACCTTCACTAGCACAAAACTTCAAAAGTATGTCAAGGCAGGTCTCTTACGCCTAAGAGTCTGGCCTTTTAAATCTTTGGGCACGCTACTGTCAGTTGTAAAGGAGAATCCACCTGCGGCAAATGTGATAAGGCCACTCACAAAGGAGGTGGTTGTTCATCTCCTCCGAAAAATGTCATTTGTTCTTGGGATCACCGTGTATGGAACAGGGGCTGCAGAATATTACTGGGACTGTAAACAATGAGGCGCATTCCATATGGAGAGGCTAAGAAAACGTGTAAATCCATACAGCCTTCCACATTTACTACATCTCCCTTTTCAAATATTAAAAAGCGTTTTCTGACAGCTGATACTTGTACACAAACGAAGGTTGCTAGTGTGAGCACTAATACCTGCGTTTGTAAGTGCACTAGTACAACTGCAGTTACTTCAAAGCACAGAGCCGCCTGAAAACGTCGGAAAAAGCCGACACTGCCGAGCTCCCAGCACGTCCACAGGGAGGGTGTGGTAAACAGTCCGGCACTGCCTCAACTGCCTTCCCTGGCCAAGAAAGCATATGGTAAGCTTCCACTGCAGGTGTAAATATATGGTAAATTGTTAGGGTTCAGGATGCATTTTAAGGAACTGAAACTTCTAGTAAGAGAACGTCCCCGGTACTTCTGCTTACAAAAAACGCGTGTTAAAGCACCTGACACTCCTGGGTCCTGAGACTATTCCCTCTTACACAAAGATGAACTGACTGGGGAAAGGTCCAAGGGCAGGGCGACTGTGTTTGTCAATAGTGCACTCCACTCCTCAGCTCTCAACTTGGTTAATGACCTACAAGCAGTAACCACTGAAGTTCATGTGGATCAGAAGGTTACCATCTGCTCCCTGTACGTACCACTCAGGAAGCGAGACATTATGAGAGCCTCTTAGAGATCTTTTAACACCTGTACCCCACCCATTTCTCCTACTGGAAGATTTCAATGCCCATAGTGTATTATGGGGCTCCCGCTTCTCTTGCCCCAGAGCTTGAGGATTATAGAGCATCATGAAGTATCAGGAGTTCGGCATCTTAAATACTCGTGACTCTACTCATTTTATTGCTGCTAGTGGATCATCCCTAGCCATCAACCACCTTTACTCAGACCTCGAAGATTCGGCTCAGAGGGAAGTTCTTGATTACTTCCATTCCAGAGACCACCTCCCACTAACGATTCATCCACGCAAGGGCGCTGCCAGGATGGAAGACCATCAGAGATCTCTAAATGGTGTTCAGTCTGTTGGCTGTGTTTTAGCTTAAAGCAGCGTCCAGGAATGGGTGCAACATGTCACAGAAGTTACTCACATTGCCACTCAGCAGTCCGAGTTAGGCACACTGTTCTGCAAATATTTAAGTGGGGCAACGGCGGAAAATCTCGTAGCTGACTCTGCTACAGCGCAGTGCAGTTTCACTACACAGCTGGAAAGGATCGTAAATTGGGGACATGTCGATATCTGGGGCATAAAGTCTCTGTGAACTTCATTCCATTTATTCAGTTGGACAGTAACTATGCCTTTCAAACAATCTCGTGAACGGTGTATGCTGATTTTAGAATTTGAGAGAGAACTTGTATTTGGGCTCGAAGAAGCTGGTTGGAGTAACTGGTGAATCGCTTGACAATCTAATAAGAGTGATGCCACTATTAAGCGATGTTGGCAGCAATGGGTGAACCATGGCCGAACACAGCATTAAGAAGAAGGAAGGTGTAGCCCTAGCAAGATGACAGAATATCAGGACCGAGCAATTGTGAGAAAGATACATTCATTATTAACATGGATCGACTGGAGTAGAATTGTCGTCAGTGATGAGTCTTGTTTCGAACTGAGCCCCAATGACCAGCGAAGACCTGTCTGGATATGCCCTCAGCAACAGTGGCATAGCAACGTGACTGTCGGCCGCCATATGGCCTGACACGTGGGTGAGATGATTGAGGTGCCATTCCTTTTCAAAGCACGTCCACAGCACCTGCAGAACACAGCAGCATATCGACGATATTCTATACTTGTTGCCCCTCGTGGTAAGCCATCCTGGGCTTACATTTCAGCTAAATTATGTCCCCCTGCACAAGGCACGCTTGCCAAACCCTACCTAGTAAGTGAGGTCGCTGGATGTATCCCCAACGACGTTAGGAACACTATGGGCAGGACCCTCCAACCTGCTGGAGATGACAGCATGGATTAAGCATGTATTAATCATGATGTCCCTCTGGAGCACATCCAATAACTCTGTCAAACAGTACGTAGCCCAATAACTGGTTGTGTAAGGGCCAGGGCCAACCGACAAGTTAGTGAGTTGCTCAATTTGTGAAGCTCTGTCTCTGGAATAAATCACCATTACAATCTGTACATACAGGTCGTGTCTTCCGATATCCGTACATGTTGGATAATGCCTTAGAGGTATGTCGTTTTTTGGCCTCAGAGTGCAGTTTTGAGCAAGAGAATGCTGTCCCCTAAAGGAAGTGTTTTACCCTCTCTGCCTTAACCATCAACAGCATTACATATCCAGTAAGGAATTCTGTACAATGCTTTTTATGCGTGAACAATTTTGCAAGTATCTGTTCCTGCTTCAACAATGTACGAGCAACTCCTCAGTTGCAACTTACAGTTAAGAGATTGGAGGACTGGGCTGCAAAAACAGGTTTTATATTTCCTGTGAATAAATGTATCTGTGTTCAGTTTAATCGTGGTTTTCCTAATTTATCTGACTTGCATATGGAGGATTCCACTCTGTCCTTTACGGAGCGTGTGAAGTTTCTGGACATCATTTTTATTTCAGACTGTGGTGATTATCGTACCTGAAGGCGAGTGCCCAGAATACATTGCATAGCCACAGGTCTTGGAGAGCATACACGGCGCGTCTGCTCCAGTTTTATAGAACTTTTTTGAGTTGGCGGGTGGTCCATGGGTGCATGGTATATGGTACAGCGAGACCTTCTTAACTGAAGATCCTTGATACTAACCAACGCGTAGGGGTCAGGCTGGCCACGGAAACTTGCAGAACCAGCCCTATATCCAGCATCTGTGCAGAGGCTGCGAAAGCGCCTCTTTCCATTTGGCGACAACTGCTCATGGTACATGAAGCATATAACTTCGTCAACGCTTCCAGTTCACCAGCGTATCATGCCGTTGCTCCTCTAGTCGTCATCGAACAACCAGGCCATTTCGAATCCGTATGAAGCGTGAACTGTTGTTACATGGTGTGTGTTACGATAAGGCTCAAATTCTGGGTTTTAACCACCCTGCTTACTGCAGAGTAGAAGTGATTTTAGATTTAGAGCATTACTGGTGAGATTTCAGTCCTGCTTCTGTTTTTAACGCGATGTATGCGACATTTTAAATGAGCACCCTAAACTATTTAGCTGCGTAAATAGGGGGTTTCCGTTGACGGCTTTGCTGATAATCATAGAGGACTGGAGTGCTGTGGTAGGAGAAGCAGCAGAAGAAACGCTTATGGAAGTATTTTTATGCGCCCAGTAGTAAGAATGGGAGGGAAGAAATACGAATTGAGTTCTGCAATAAATTTCATGAACTAAAAGTGAACGCACAATTTAAAAATCGCGGGAGGTGGAGTTACACGTGGAAAACGCCAGCAGACACAGGAAGGATGTCATCTGGATTACATCATCATGAGGCAGAGATTCCGAAATCAAATACTGCTAACTTAACAATAATTTACGCCTTATGGTTCTGAAGTATAATATCTTTGTGCTGTATTTGGTACATGCTAAATCTGCGTGAACAGGTCGATGTGGAAGAGATATTAAGTACCATGGATTATGTACTGCTGCCCTAGTTTGTGTCTTATTCTTACATAATTTTCTAAGAGAGCACAGTTATAGTTCTGTCATTAGAAATTTAATTATGACTGTGATGCAATTTCTTACTCAATAATATTAGAGATATGAGACATAAATTAAAACATACCGGGTTCTCAGCGCTGCACTCTTTTTTTAACCTTAAATTATTAATTAAACTTACCACAAAGTGTTAACCTAATGTTGAATTCTTATAGCTCTGGTGGTTAACTGGCACGCCTAGGTATTATAAGGAACAACTTCTTATTTGCTTGTCTCACCATGTGTGATCGCTGGAATTGACAGTGTCAAAACTGATGCTACCTGCGAAGCAATGCTGTTGCCGCAAAGTCGATAAGTACTTCCTGTTTGCTCTAATTAATTACATCGATAAAAACTTCCCTCGTAACATAATTGAGCTTGGCTCGCGAAATAAGAACACTGGAACATTATCCAATAGCGTAACGAGCCGACCACAAAAATTTAATAGTTAAAAACTGACGTATATAATGAATTGTTTAGGAAGTTCGTTGATATATATCGTAGCCAAATATTGCAGTGGTATGATAAAGAATTATTAGATTTTGAACTCTGATAAGGTGTTGGTGATGCAATGTTCCAGAGGATTTGTAGTTTCAGTTGAACAGAATCAATGAAACCTAAATTACAGCCACCTGATCAGCAAAATAATGCTATAATGATGGAAAAAGTTTTTTGGTAAACACATACACAAATTCACTCACCTGGTTAGAGAATATAATAGGTTTATTTTTGATGGGACTGAGACATCCGCTGATGTTGTATATTATATTTTATTATCACGACTTTGCTTCGGGGGCTATTGCTCCATCATCAGGTGCTACGTATCAAATAGTTTTTCAAGTCTTCGATTTGGGACAGGCGGCCCAGTAATCACAGTACATGTAACCCGTATCGCCCTTGCACAGGAGTTTCATGCTGGCGAGTGGTTCTCTGCTGGAAGTGGGTGAACATATAAACGACGAAGGCAGCCAAATGTTGTCAACGTTCTTTATTCCACCATAAACAAGCATATCTGCTGCATCCTCGAGAAAGCAGACAACACGCAACAGGCATTGATCCGTGAACCCTAATGTCACAATCAGGACTTGGAGCTGTAAGCATCCTCAAAAAAAGCTGTGGTGCGTGCCCTCGGTTCCTTGTACATTACAATCGCCAGCTGTTTCGATAACAGGATGGTGTGACAGCTTCCAGAGTCGAGTGGCTGGATTGAGACATGTCAGTGGCAGCGGAAGACAGCAGTATTGCAGAGGGTGATGAACCGTAGACCATTAGCAGGAGAGTAGTGCTGCATCTGGCGAACTCCAGTAGCACGGAGTTGGGTGGGCTCCACTTCGTACCTCGGGCCATGAGGAAGTGGCAGTAGCCACAGTAGGCAGTCTCAACGAGGCGGCGGTATAGTGAAGGCGATCTGACGGCCTAGCCATCGCTGGTTCGCAGCGTCACTGCTACCATAATAGCTGCGTCAGGAGAATTTCGTCGACTCCGCAACGGAGACTGACACAAGGTTGGTGTCAACGCATAAACAGCCTATACCGATGACTTACTCGTATACAATAAACCGATCGCAACTATCACCTAGTATTTCGTCGAACCTCCATTGCTCTTAATAACTGCGAAAATCCTCTTAGGTATTGATTGCGCAAGGGCAGTGATACCTTCTTCCTAGATTGAGGTCAACTCCATTCGAATTATAGTTTACGGCTCAGCTACAGACTGAAACTGTCGCATACTGTGATAAACAAGCAATGCAAGTATCCACCATAAATCTCCATCTGATTTAAATACGGACTTTTCAATGGCCAGCTCAGAAATGGATTTCTTCATCTTGAAACTTCGACTTTGCCTTGGCAGGCATGTGAATCCCAGTGTTCTGGTGGTGGAATAGGAAATTATCATCGTCAAATTCCTCATACATACGAACCAATTCAGTTTCCAGCATTCCTGTATTATCATTGGAGTTCATTTCCTGGGTGCAGCCATGCTACGTTGGACGCGCCTTTGCACAAAATGATGCCCAAGTCATAACCCTGCCACCGCCGAAGCTTTTACACATCTGAACGTGTTCTTCTGTAAGTAGATCATGACCGTAATATTGAAAATAATGTTTCCCATCCAAATTAAACTACTTCTCAGCATCGAAAATTACTTTTTTCGATCCTACGGTCCACGACATAAGTTCTTCCGAAAATTTGAGTCGATCCTTCTCATGCACATTGTTGAAAAGTGGCTTATAGAGCCATTTCTTGAATGCTACTTTAGTGTCTGGAGCCAGGGGTTTTCTAACATGTCTGGAAGAGACTGGTAACTGAAAATCATTCTCATTTGGGAGGAACGCAAGCCGCTGACTTTTTCTTTTCGCAGAATCAAACGTGTATCTGATACTGACAATTTTCGCGTCCGGTCACTTTTGATGACAAAATTATCAACAACACAGATGAAACGCTCTAATTTCATAGCAATCTGGCTGGTTGGGCATCCCCATTTCTTTGTGCGCCTTAATTCATGCTTGTTCGGAACCCGATGGATGCTTTCCACGTGGCATTTTCACAATAACATCCGTCCGAGCTTAGCAGACACACCTCCAAACTGTAACTGTAGTGAACTGTTGACATTCGGCACTGTGCTCGTCATCCAGTGGACCTGCCTTTATACCAACTTCCACCCATTCCTTCCCGAAAGACAGCCTTTCTCCAGTTTTTAAGTGCTCGGTCTAATTTTAGAGTAAAATAAATTAAATTTTCTTTGGCTTTGTTGTAAACTGTTCGGTAAAATGCCTTCAATACCGAATGCATAAATAAAATATTTTTCCACTAAGAACCACATGCCTTTGTACTAATTTCCGCCACCATTTACAGGAAGTTAAGGAGATGGAACCTGGATAATTTGAGAGAACCGGAGGTTGTTGAGAGCATCAGAGTGAGCATTAGGCAATAGATGACTATGACAGGGGAAAGGGATACAGCAAATCACGAATGGGTAGCTTTAGGAGATGAAATAGTGAAGGCAACAGGGGATCAAATAGGTAAAAAGACAGGAGTAGGTAGAAATCCTTCGACAATACAAGCGATATTGAATTTATCTGATGAAAAAGGAAAACTTAAAAATGCAGCAAATTAAGCAGGCGAAAGGGAATAAAAACGTTTAAAAATGAAATTGATAGGAAATCAAAAACGCTAAGCGGAAGTGTTAAGAGGACAAATGTAAGGATTTAAAAGCAGTTGATACTACGGGAAAGATGGATACCGCCTACAGAAAAAATAAAGAAGTCTTTGGGGAAAAGAGAACCAGCTGCACGACTATCAAGATCTCTGATGGAAAACCAGTCTTAAGCGAAGAAAGGAAAGCTGAAAGGTGGAATGAGTATACAGAGGGTCTATACAAGGGAGAAGAACTTGAAAACAACATAGGAAGGGAAGTCGACGTAGATGAAGGTGAGGTGGGAGATGCGATATTGGCAGAAGAATTTGACAGAGATGCGATATTGGCAGAAGAATTTGACAGGGCCCTGAAAGATCCAATTCGAAACAAGGTGCCGGAAATAGATGGTTACTGATAGCCTTGGAAGAGTCAGCCAAGACAAAACCCTTCCATATGGTGTGAAAGATGTATGAGACAGGCGAAATACCCTGAAACTTCAAAAGTACTGTACTAATTCCAATTCCAAATGGACATGTGGGAAATTTGGGGAATGGTTGCAAAATATTAGCACGAGTCGTTTACAGAAGAATGAAAAAATTCGTAGAAGTCGACCTCAGGGAAGATCAATTTGAACTCAAGAGAAATGTAGGAACACGCGTGGCAGTACTGACTTATAAGATAGGTTATACAAAGACAAACCTACGTTTATAGCGTTTGTAGACTTAGAGAAAGATTTTGACAATGTTGACTGGGATACTATTTTTGAAATTCTGAACTTAGGAGGCGAAAAATACAGGGAGCAAAACGCTATTTACAACTTGTACAGAAACCCGACGGCAGTTATAAAAGTTGCGTGACAAGAAATGGAAGCAGTGGCTGGGGAGTGACACACGGTTGTAGCCTGTCCGCGATGTTATTCAATCTGTAAACTGAATGAGCGGTACAGGAAAGGAAAGAAAACTTTGTAGTAGGGATTAAAGCTCAAGCAGAAGAAAGAAAAGCTTTGGGGTTGGCCGATGACACTGCAATTCTGTCAGAGACAGCGAAGGACTTTGAAGAGCATTTGAATGAAATGGACAGTGTCTCAAAAGGAAGACATAAGATTAGCACCAGGAAAAAAAACAAGGGTGACGGAATGTAATGGAATTAAATCGGATGATTCTAATGGAAATAGATTAGGAAATGAAACACTTGAAGTAAATGAGTTTTGCTACTTGGGCAGCAAAGTAACTGATGCTGGAGGATATAAAATGTATAATGGACAAGAAAAGCATTTCTGAAGAAGAGACCATTTATTAACACAGAGTATAGATTTAAGGGTTAGGAAGTATTTCTTGAAGATATTTGTCTGGTGTGTAGCCATGTATGGAAGTGAAACATGGAAATCAAACTATTTAAACAGAAAGAAAATAGCTTTCGAAATGTGGCACTAGAGCGAAATGGTGAAAAGTAGATGGATCGATCACGTAATTAATGAGGGGGTAATGAATACATGGAAAAATCCTGGAGATACTAGAAGTTATCAGATATATTATATAATGGTAAGACAGAGATTTAGGAACCAGGTTTTAAATTGTAAGACATTTCCAGGGGCAGATGTGGACTCTGACCACAATCTGTTGGTTATGAACTACAGGTTAAAACTGAAGAAACTGCAAAAAGGTGGGAATTTAAGGAGATGGGACCTGGATAAACTGACTAAACTAGAGGTGGTACAGAGTCCCAGGGAGAGCGTAAGGAAACAATTGACAGGAATGGGGGAAAGAAGTACAGTAGAAGAAGAATGGGTAGCTCTGAGGGACGAAGTAGTGAAGGCAGCAGAGGATCAAGTAGGTAAAAAGACTAGGGCTAGTAGGAATTTTTGGGTAACAGAAGAAATATTGAATTTAATTGATGAAAGCAGAAAATATAAAAATGCAGTAAATGAAGCAGGCAAAAAGGAATACAAACGTCTCAAAAATGAGATCGACAGGAAGCGCAAAATGGCTAAGCAGGGATGGCTAGAGGACAAATGTAAGGATGTAGAGGCTTATCTCACTAGGGGTAAGATAGATACTGCCTACAGGAAAATTAAAGAGACCTTTGGAGAAAAGACAACCACTTGTATGAATATCAAGAGCTCAGATGGAATCAGTTACAGTTTGTTACATTTACAATATACAGTTACCTATATTAAGACAGGAGTAATAAGATTTTACACAGTTGTACATATGGACATCACCTGTAGTGTAATGGTTACAACAAATTTATATCTCTACAGAAAAAGTAAGAAAATAATCGCATCACTGTTTTACAACAATGAATCACAGAAACATCAGAGAAGTAAATCATGCGAAACAGTGTACAGTAATGTGATTGATGAGAAACATTATTAAATCTATGTAGAATGACATATATAAAATACTAAATCTATTCATATGAATATGTGTGTGTGGACATCAGTGAAATACACGTAAGTGTAGGGAGTAAGGTAGAAGGAGAAACATAAGGATAGCAATCACACCCAAGAAAAACATCAGAGAAGTAAATCATGCGAAACAGTGTACAGTAATATGCTTCATAAGAAACATTATTAATTGTATGTAGAATGACATACATAATATACTAAATCTATTCATATAAATATGTGTGTGTGGACATCAGTGAAATACACGAAAGTATAGGGAGTAAGGTAGAAGGAGAAACATAGGGATAGTGATCACACACAATAAATAAACACATGAGGATAGTGGTCATACACAGAGATAAGGAGAAACATAATGATTAAAAACACGGTTTATTGAGTACCAAGGTTCACATCAAAGAATTTTATGCAGGCAGCCAAACGTCAGTCTGTTATTGTACCTAATACAGTGAGTAATTAGCATGGTATCTAGTTATAAATTATTTTTTACTTTGGGCACCTTTTAATCGTTTTACCCACGATTTCTACAAAATTCCAACAAATAACACTATTTACTTTACCTCTTTGCTTTTTTCTGTCATATAGTTCATACATTCTTATAAGTTCATATTACTTAGCTCCATGGCCGTTCCTAACCATATGTCATCTTTGTGCTACCTAACCATCTCTCTTATTTGTCCTACCTAACGATATTTCGTCTGATATTTACTCTGATTAATCATTTCATCTCAAACTCGTCTTTTTAATCATTTCTTTGCTAATGTAAATGTCGTACAACTTCCCTTTCTACCTTTATCTCTTTGCTTCCTCTGTACACCTGTTTCTTGATTTCTTACACATCTTTCTTAACTTAAGGGAGCTTACTGCAGTAATACACTTAACGTAATTATTTTACTAATGGCGCTGCATCCTACAGTGAAAATTTATACAGAGTATACGTATTATAAAGAAACTCAATAAATAGAATAGGAGACAAATACAACCCGAAAATTCCTTAAGCTAAAGCATTGCATGTTATTACGTTACATCACATGTAAATACAAGACGACAGTTTGACTGCAATGTCACACATGTAAGTATATATATATATAAAAGAATCTTATTTTATGCCTTGGCAAAAAGAATAAAGCTGAAAAGCAAAAAGAAAATCATTAGTATCTTGCGTATACCCTGTATCTCCTTTCTCTTCTTGGTTCACTTTTTATTCTAAGTAAATTGTCACACCTCACGATTCATGAGTTTCATCATCATTGAGTATAGTCAAAAATATTTCTCAAATGAACGACCCATTGCTGATGACCTGTGTAGTCCCTCAGAAATGGTTTCTATAAAACTGTCAGTGTTCATTTTATTAGAAATTACTTATTCGGATTCCACTAGAAATTTTGAAGTTTGTTGAATTTTTTTCGTAATAAAAGAAAGTCTCCCGATTCTTGTCAAAGTTTACCTCACGCGCAACGAGAGTCGCTCTGGGATACCGTGCACTAGCATTGTTCATTGCTAATTGTTGCTGTGCGCTTCAATGCAAGAAATATATTGGAAATAGGTGACACGTAGTTCTATCATCTGAGTACAGCTTTAGTACATTGAGTCTAGCCCTTCCCAAATTTGGCACTGTGAGTTGTGATGTATATTTCTTTGACTGTGTTGGTTGCTAATTGCAAAATATTTTATGTGCTATGTGTTCTGCCGATTTTGTCTACCTGAATTGTGCCTGTGAGAATTTATATAATTACTATCTAAGTTAGAGTACTGATTATTTTTATTATTGTGGTAATTGTAATTACACCTGTTCAGCTGCGAGAATAGTGCTTCGTATGGACGATGTCAGTTATCCCACCTGTAATTGTTTCTGTGGTTGTGTCTGTTTCGCAAGTTCCTATAGTTTTTCTTTTCACGAGGTATAAAAGCATCTTAGTTTCTCTTGCGATTTTTATTGTTTTTTTTATGAAGCCGTTGTTCAAAAATGGTTCAAATGGCTCTGAGCACTATGGGGCTTAACATCTGAGGTCATCAGTCCCCTAGAACTTAGAACTACTTAAACCCAACTAACCTAAGGACATCACACACATCCATGCCCGAGGCAGGATTCGAACCTACGACCGTAGCGGTCGCGCGGTTCCAGAATGATGCGCCTAGAACCACTCGGCCGGTGAAGCCTTTGTCACTGTCCTACTGTAATTTATGAAGTAATGTTTGAAATGCTTCTAAATCACCTTTACATCTGTTGGCCTAAATTACGTGGCTCAAACGTGTACGAAACTTTCTTGAACAAATGCGAATTAAGTCCGACGAACTCTATGGGTTTGATAAGTACTGATTTCTGCGTACCACGTTTTCAAAATATTTCCTGGGTAAAAAAGGTCAGTCTGTTCAAAGGTTTCTAATAGTCTACAAAAGGGCTTGGTAGAAATCATTTACCCTTTGGAAAACTCTCACATGTGACAGCATTCTTGCTAGAGGTTCATTTTCCGAATAACCGTGTTCAAGTTGCCAGTTTGGTGGTAAAGAATGAAGGAACTGATTAATCCAAGTTTGGGGGTGAATTTCGTTACTCTGATTCCTGAAAACGTTTAACTTACGTACTGTCAATAAGAGACGCTAACAAAATTTACCATTTTTGTGTGAACAAGATTTTTGTTATTGCACCACGTTTGCGATTCATTGTCGTATATGGATGAGTTTTCTCGTACAAAATCACCTTAACGCCACAAATGGTATGGTCACCAAAGTTTTCTGAATATGCATGTAAACGGTCAAATCAGTCCTTTTGGTACTCACTGTTAAGCTTTCTTTCAATACACTCGACTTTTTCATGCATAGTGTTCCTATAACCCTTATTTTTTCGATTAATGTTCTCATGATTTTCTTTAAAATTTGTTAATGACTGGTATTCTGCTGTGTATGAAAATAGTTCTCTCATTGTGTCATTCGAACATCTGTCCGCCTTCGTAGCGCAGCGGTAGCGCTACCGCCTAACACGCAATGGGGGCCCGGGTTTGATTCTCGGCAGGAGAGTGGGTGTTGTGTGCCCCTCATCATCATTTTCATTATCACTGGCACGCAAGTCGCCGAAGTGGAGTCAGCTGCAAAGACTTGCAATACGTCGGCCGAACCCAGAAGGGGATATCCCGGCCAATAAATGCCTCACGATAATTTCATTTGAACCTCTGTCTGCACTGGCTGACAAATTTCCCATTTTCATTGTCAGTTCACCAACTTTTTCTTTCATTGTGCTTAACTGTTCTTTTCGTTCTTCAGAACTGAGTGTCAAAGTTTCCACTTGTTCGGTAATCTCTTTTACCGTTGTGTTAAGCTATTCTTTTTGTTCTTTTGTCAGCGTAGCTATCGCACTCGGAACTACAGTGCTGAATTTAGCTAACAATTCGTCCTTGTCATTACGCTAGTTCATTTTCATTTTTTCATTTTTTCGTGTTCTGTTTCAAGATTATGTTATCAAATTTCAAAACTGCTAATTATTGGTTGAAGGTCATCTTTAATTTCTTCTCTAGTCTAATTCAGAATATCGACGTGCATAGCTTTCTTCTAACGAACGAGGACACCTGACTCAATCCAAGCATGCCTCTCCAATTCCCTAAGTATAGACTCCACTGTCCTAAGACACCACAGCAGTAACACATGAGCAGTGGAGTAGTGTCATAGAAACGCTTTGTCGTATTACCGACCGTGCCACTCATGTCCATTGGTAATGAAGACAGACAGGTCAAATATATCTTCGTAAATATCATATCCCTTAAGAAAACTTACAGCAGGACAATACGACACACCATACGTCCGGAATTGCTACAGAGTGGCTGCAGGAACATTCTTCTGACTTTAAACACCTCCGCTGGCCAACAAACTCCCCAGACATGAACATTATTGAGCATATCTGGGATACCTTGCTGTTCAGAAGAGATATCCACCCCCTCGTGTTCTTACGGATTTATGGACAGCCCTGCAGGATTCATGGTGCATTTCCCTGCAGCACTACTTCAGACATTAGTCTAGTCCATGCAACGTCGTGTCGCAGCACTTCTACGTGCTCGTGAGGGCTCTGCACGATATTAGGCAGGTGTACCAGTTTCTTCGGCTCTCCAGTGTATATATAAGAACAATGTGAAATGCTTTTTCAACGTATTACATCTTATTTCTTTATATACCTCAGTTACACTTCTCAAACCCTTTATTCGTGTTCCTGGTAGCTAGCTCAACGACTTGACACGTACGTAGATGTCATTCAGTTACAGTAAATTTTCAATCTGTGTTTACAATAATAACATACATTTTCGAACACTTCACTGCGTTATGGTTCTATAAAGAAGATATTGGCATCTGCTAAACAAACAGTAAGTACTTTTATGTAGTAAACTTCTTGTATTGCGCATTAATGTATATCGAAGGTTGTGCTTCTGAGGAGGCAAGATAATTTGTCAAAAGTGGTAAAGAGAAGCAAAACTGTATTTGCAACTGACTACTGAATTTTGTTCTGAAAAACGTTTCTTATTTTTCACACACAATGTAGTCCAAAGAATACGTATTGCATATGTAGATGGTTTGAGTGCACAGGATGTGAAATTCAGCATACAGAGCTACCACTTAAAGCAGGAACAATGGCTGTAAGGGTCGAGATGTGACCCTTACTGCGAGGAATGATCGGCTGATGAAGTTGGGTGGAGCGCTGTCTCTCTCTGTCTGGACGCGGGTTGTGGAAGTGGTGGCGACTGCAATCACTCACTGGACTGCTAGAATCCGGAGTTCTCATCAGTGACATGAGTGCAACTAATTGTATACAAACAAAAGATATATGTCAAATATCTACAGGAGAAGTAGCTCAACGACATATAACCTGAATATTGTTACCTTGGATTTATATTTTATAGTTTCAAAGTGCCTGTTCGTTAAATTTAATTATTTATGCAGTATTATAAAGAATTGGCGCTGATATTTTATTAAGTCACTAAGCCGGTCTTACATTTGGAAGGTTGCGTCGTTTACTGTTGTGGCACACGCTTTTTCCTATTGTTGTTTTGAATGTGATGGATGAAAAGATGTAAATTTGCTACTAGCCTAACAAAGATTGTCGTAGTCAACGGTATAGAAAGGTGAGTGTCCGGACCTCTGACTGCCACGATGCAGCTTGACCAAGTTGGTGAGAAGATAGTGTCTATACCCGCTTGAGGCTTTGTTGCACGGAAATACAAACATTCCATGGCTACAACGCAATCGCACAATAGATTTATTTGACGAGTAAGATGTTTCAATACTTTCAAACACATTCCTACTATGCCCTCACGGTCAAATTGAAACAGATTCATATGTCACAGATTCCGTTAAACTGCATGCTGTACAAAGTACAAATTCCCTTCCACCTCTCTGTACATAATTTTATGCTCCTCAAAACACAGTCCTTTAACCTGACCTAGTCGTCGGATGTAATTCAGATTTCAGTTTGCTGCTCTAGTATTGAAACTCTTCATGTGCCGTCCTCCATCAACTATTCTTAATATTCTTCTTCTCTTCCCATTTTTCATTGAAATCTTCAATAGTAATTAGGTTCTGTTCATTCTTCCATCAGTAGATCTTCTTCTCTTGTTTTCTGGAACCTCCTTCACCATTTTGGTACACTTCATATACTTGATGTTTGATTATAAGCTCGACAATTCGTTCCACCAATAGGCCATCTCTCAATGTCTAGCAACAGCATCTGTCCTTTGCGTCTACAGTTTTCCAAAACCAGTTTATTGTAATGTCTTCTCACTTTTCAGGACAGTGTTTCTTTGTCGTTGTACTCTGTACCGAACCTTGTCTCAAGGTATTGCTTCAATGTCTGTCCCTATCTTTCACCGCTCAACGGTCTCCTTCTTCACTCAATTACATAGATATCAAATTTGATCATATAATGCATGCCATTTAACGAGTTTTTTTAGTTATTTCGCCAGCTTCAAAGAGTAATCGAACTATCAGTGTAACTTCACAATGATACTGTATTCTCACAATATGGATCCCACCTCTCTGCGCCGTGTCACGTACATTAGGAGTCCATGCTCCTTTATTTTCGCTTGCATCATATGAGAAATCACAATGTTTGAATGCAGTTGTATACCCTCTGAAATTTCGTGGTTCATCTCATACATAGGCGTAGTGGCATGCTATTTCAAACTACCATTCATTCGTTAGTCACTACTCGTGGCTGTTTGTGCTTCCCTGTCTCGGGTCCACCGTTTCTCTCTATCTCTGGTGTACTGGATCTAATAAGCAGTGTCTTACTATAGCACATAACCACCAACTTTCTCTTATTACCTGTGATTAGTTTATTTATTTCCTTTTATCTGATTGACAGAGGTACGATTGCTAGAACATCTAAGGGATAAGATAAATGGTTGTGAGCATATATGTTTGATGGTTCAGTGCGTTCAGACAAGATATCAAAGTCGTTAAGTGCATTAGCCTCCCTATTTACGGTTTTATGTACTTATTTTTTAAATTTTTAAATCTCTGTATTTTATAGTTGTGTCTTTGTAGATTTGATACTTTTATCAGAGGTTCTCTCTATACTGCTCTGCCAAAGAAGTGTACACGATCTAGAATGTACAACTGACACTTTATTTATGATTTCATATAATGCCAAAATAAAATGTAATGAAGATAGTGCCATGTGTGTTTACACATTTCAGAGTTTATCTTAATTTACCAAACTGCTCTGTCCTTAAGAAAGACTGCGAAAATATATGCATTATTCTACTTGATTTTATTGTTATAAGCTATGCGGGACAACTGTTGCAGAAACTGTATTACTAGAACAGTACTTCTGGTTGGTATCAGTTATGATTCTTGTAGACAGATAATTAGGAAATGCCCTCAAGTCGTTAAGTATGTAAGTTTCCAGTTCTCTGTTTTAAATTATTGCTTTTATTAATAATTATATTTTCTGCTTTTATTTTTGTAGGTTTAACACTTTTATCTAGAGTTTAGGGAATGTACAGAAGCATGACCATGAACTTCACCTGTCTTTATTGTTACATATGATATCAACCTAAAATGTAATGAAAACAGCGTTGGGTTTAGCTGTATTGTTTATCGGGAAAGTGGACATCTTTACGTTCTCTCATTTCATTTCATCGTTGAAAATTTTGTATCACAACTTCTACACAAACAGTGCCACTGGAACCAGTTGTATTTCGTCAGTGTCTGTTACCATCCTTGTACACAGAATGGAGAGAAAATTATTCTTCCTTACTTCCTTTCCTAACATTTATGTCCCTATCTTAAAGAACGTACGCCACACACAGACCGTACCTGTCCATACGTTAATGTTTGACTTGTGAACGATGAGGTGGCGCTGTACGTATTTCAGAGCTCCCTCATGATATACATGTCTCTATTGTGTGCTGCCGTTTATATTGAAGCGCATATCATGACTGCAGCTTTCAAGCCCAATAATTACGTAAATTACCAGTACTTTTATAGTGTTCAAGTTTTACATTGTCATAAATCAGGCCAGCAACGGCTACCAATGAAAACATGTATGGCTCTGGCCTGAAACGTGTGTAGCCAACGAATTAAACTTTATATTCTGTTTTTAGTCTGATTTCTAGGATCTCTAGCCAATAGTTGCTGTACGATTTGTATTCCAATTATGTTTCTGTAATATGCATGTAGTTGCTTGATAACGGCTACACAGCTGAAACGTAGTAGTAGAGAAAACAAAAATGAAATAGAAATGAAACGCAATCTATGCAGGAAACTTTCTTTCAAAAACTTATAACTTATAGTATGTCTGTTTTACACAGAAAATTTAAGTTAATGGTACTATGAATTCTGAGATAAATACGTGAAATGTACCTACACCTGACATTGGTGAATAGATGATCCTTGTGCAATGACCATAAAAGCGATGAGAGACAAAACTCTGAAACTCCTTTCCTGCATTGCAGTGCACTAAGGTTGTTCAAAAACAGTGTTCTGTGGAAGAAGAAGGATATTGTTTCAGAGCAACAGTAAGCATCACTAAAGAACAATTTATCGTCTTTGATCTGATTCGTACCGTATCCTGGACTTGGAAAATATTTTCCACAGTCGAGTAGGTAAAAAAGAAATCACTAACACTACTGGTGGCTGTTATTCCTAGAAGCGTTTACCAATCACTAGGCGAGTTTCTGAATCTAAAGTGGCGCAATAAACAACAATGTATTGGTAGACTTTATGCACACAATATAAGTCGACCACTAGTTTGAAGTTAATCTCCACTGAGTAATCAGGCACGTTTTCTACGTTTTTGACTGTAATGCATTTCGTCTTGTAGGAAATTGCTGTTAATTTGCATTTGTCAACAGATGGTTGTCTGATGGAGGCCGCTTTTCTGCTTCTGAATTAGTATTGAGTCCCCCGATAAACTTAATTTTTTTAAGATGTTAAACTCACAACTTCACTCAAAGAGAAGTATTATTTGACTACAGGTAAGGAAACCCTAAACCAGTTTTAGTTTCGGAGAGTAAACTACATCATTTTATGTAACTCAAAATGACTGCAAAACTTTAGGAGATGTATATTGTTGGAAGTTGAGATTAACAATCAAAACTGTTTTTTTTCATACAAGTAAAGAATGGGTGATCATAAGGTTACATAAATAATACTATTTATAATATCCTAACACAATTATCAGAATAAATTTTATTTTTTTTCACGAATAAACCATTCAGTGTTTCTCCGGCACTTAGCCTGATTCCCTGTTCTTACAGAACAGATATTTATACTGCACAGTTTTCAGTCTCAGTCTTCGTGTGTCTTCCTTATGAACAATGTTAGTTGTTGCCATGGTATTGTTTTTACGTAAATCATAGCTTGTAGAACCAATAGTGAAATGTATGTGACACATGGAAGCAGGTGAATTTTGTACATTTTAAATATAATGCTTTGTAATTACCAAGTTTTGTGAGTGTGTATAATGCGTCAGTATTGATAAGTGCGATGCAATGTATATATTTAATGAGTTACTCTAAACTTGTCTTTTACTAGATTTTAAGGTTAGCTCATCAAGTTTTATAGTTCGTTTTGAATTCCCTTGCACTGCCATCATATTATACCATTATACCGTTTGAGAACGTGTGTAAGAAAAACTTACTTTAGTTCGTGACAAATGATTTCAACAACATTATTTGTGGTGAATGAGTTGTGGTAATACGAATTTGTTTGGATATATATCTGTAGAACATTCCCTCTCTAGTAACGGAAATTATTTTTGTGCTGCACAATTGTTATTTGGAAGGGTTATCTACATTTTACAACCAGGAATAACACAATAAATATATCACCGTTCTATGGTTTATTCACACAGTACTGGCACAAGTAATTCAGTTATCCAGCACCAAGTTGTAGATCAACACTTAATGGAAAATTATATAAACTGATTGTAGTTACACCAATGTCCAGGAAGTGCAAGTGAAATGTAGAATTCAGGCGGAATCACACGTCCACTGGCAAATTAAGCCTAGTGGACGTTGAAGCCAAGTTCTAGTATAGCATTCGGATTCGAAGTCCAGAGCGCAGCCACATCAGCATCGAACAGCAGGACCACCGCAGTGTAGCATTCCGAAGTTGTTGAGTATGGCTTGTAGACGTCAGTAGCGGCGTTAAATAAGGCTCCACAGTTAATGGAACCAGCGGCTGGGGTCGCTTTATATTCTGGGCGGCCAGTCGCCGAATGTTAAGGGTGGCCAGTCTCTGCGGTTTGAAGCGCGGGCACGCAAATGCGGGCTACGATGATAGCAGCAGGCTGCGCACCGAGAAGTGCGGCCAGTGACGCGTTTCTCGGTCGCGAGTAATGGAGAACACCGCTTCTCGATGCGAAAATTTAGTAGTGGTGGATACCTCACTACAAAAGTCGTGTTTTCACTTACAATGTCCCTTTAATTCATTCTTGAATTGAGACATACACTACTGGCCATTAAAATTGCTACACCACGAAGATGACGTGCTACAGACGCGACATTTAACCGGCAGGAAGAAGATGCTGTGATATGCAAATGGTTGGCTTTTCAGAGCATTCACACAAGGTCGGCGCCGGTGGTGACCTAAAACGTGCTGACATGATGGAAGTTTCCAACCGATTTCTCATACACAAATAGCAGCTGACCGGCGTTTCCAGGTGAAACGTTGTTGTGATGCCTCGTGTAGGGAGCATAAATGCGTACCATCACCTTTCCGACTTTGCTAAAGGTCGGATTGTAGCCTATCGCGATTGCAGTTTATCGTATCGCGACATTGCTGCTCTAGTTGGTCGGTATCCAATGACTGTTAACAGAATATGGAATCGGTGGGTTCAGGAGGGTAATAAGGAACTTGGTCCTGGATCCCAACGGCCTCGTATCACTAGCAGTCGAGATGACAGAAATCTTATCCACATGGCTGTAACGGATCGTGCAGCCACGTCTCGATCCCTGAGTCAACAGATGGGGACGTTTGCAAGACAACAACCATCTGCACGAACAGTTAGACGACGTTTGCTGCAGCATGGACTGACTACCAGCTTGGAGACCATTGGTGCAGTTACCCTTGATGCTGCATCACATATAGGAGCGCCTGCGATGGTGTACTCAACGACGAACCTGGCTGCACGAATGGCGAAACGTCATTTCTTCGGATGAATCCAGGTTCTGTTTACAGCATCATGATGGTCGCATCCGTGTTTGGCGACATCGCGGTGAACGCACATTGGAAGCGTGTAATCGTTATCGCCATATTGGCGTATCACTCGGCGTGATGGTATGGTGTGCCATTGGCTACACGTATCGGTCACCTCTTGTTTGCATTGACGGCACTCTGAACAGTGGACGTTACATTTCAGATTTGTTACTTCCGGTGGTTCCACCCTTCATTCGATCCCTGCGAAACCCTACATTTCAGTAGGATAATGCACGACCGCATGCTGCAGGTCCTGTATGGGCCTTTCTGGATACAGAAAATGTTCGATTGCTGCCCTGTCCAGCACACTCTCCATATCTCTCACCAATTGAAAACGTCTGTTCAATGGTGGCCGAGCAACTGGCTCGTCACAATGCGCCAGTCACTACTCTTGATGAAGTGTGGTATCGTGTTGAAGCTGCATGGGCAGTTGTACCTGTACACGCCATCCACGCTCTGTCTGATTCAATGCCCAGGCGTATCAAGGCCGTTATCACGGGCAGAGGTGGTTGTTCTGGGTACTGATTTCTCAGGATCTATGAACCCAAATTGTGTGAAAATGTAATCACATGTCAGTTCCAGTATAATATATTTGTCCAATGAATACCCGTTTATCATCTGCATTTCTTCTTGGTGTAGCAATTTTAATGGTCAGTAGTGTATAAAATACCGATTTCGTTATTGGCAAAGCAGGTTAAGCTGTTATTAAGTGTATAGAACAAGTGACTGACCTGAGGCTTATTATTAACTATACGAGGTGCATTCAAGTTCTAAGGCCTCCGATTTTTTTTCTCCGGACTGGAAAGAGATAGAAACATGCGCATTGTTTTAAAATGAGGCCGCGTTCATTGTCAATACGTCCCAGAGATGGCAGCACCATACGGCAGATGGAATATTACTGCCAGCGGCGAGAATGAGAACTGTTTTAAATACTTAAAATGGCGACGTTTTGCTTACTTTAACAGCGTGCATTCATTCGTTTTCTGAATTTGCATGGTGTGAAACCAATTGAAATTCATCGACAGTCGAAGGGGACATGTGGTAATGGAGTTATGGATGTGTCGAAAGTGCGTTTGTGGGTGCGACAGTTTAATGAAGGCAGAACATCGTGTGACAACAAACCGAAACAACCTCGGGCTCGCACAAGCCGATCTGACGACATGATCGAGAAAGTGGAGAGAATTGTCTTGGGGGATCGCCGAATGACTGTTGAACAGATCGCCTCCAGAGTTGGCATTTCTGTGGGTTCTGTGCACACAATCCTGCATGACGACCTGAAAATGCGAAAAGTGTCATCCAGGTGGGTGCCACGAATGCTGACGGACGACCACATGGCTGCCCGTGTGGCATGTTGCCAAGCAATGTTGACACGCAACGACAGCATGAATGGGACTTTCTTTTTGTCGGTTGTGACAATGGATGAGACGTGGATGCCATTTTTCAATCCAGAAACAAAGCGCCAGTCAGCTCAACGGAAGCACACAGATTCACCGCCACCAAAAATATTTCGGGTAACCGCCAGTGCTGAAAAAATGATGGTGTCCATGTTCTGGGACAGCGAGGGCGTAATCCTTACCCATTGCGTTCCAAAGGCCACTACGGTAACAGGTGCATCCTACGAAAAGGTTTTGAAGAACAAATTTCTTCCTGCACTGCAACAAAAACGTCTCGGAAGGTCTGCGCGTGTGCTGTTTCACCAAGACAATGCACCCGCACATCGAGCTAACGTTACGCAACAGTTTCTTCGTGATAACAACTTTGAAGTGATTCCTCATGCTCCCTACTCACCTGACCTGGCTCCTAGTGACTTTTGGCTTTTTCCAACAATGAAATACACTCTCCGTGGCCGCACATTCACCAGCCGTGCTGCTGTTGCCTCAGCGATTTTCCAGTGGTCAAAACAGACTCCTAAAGAAGCCTTCGTCGGTGCCATGGAATCATGGCGTCAGCGTTGTGAAAAATGTGTGCGTCTGCAGGGCGATTACGTCGAGAAGCAACGCCAGTTTCATCGATTTAGGGTGAGTAGTTAATTAGAAAAAAAAATCGGAGGCCTTAGAACTTGAATGCACCTCCTAGAATGCTCCAATTCAGGTTGTATCCCGTTAAATAGTGAACATTTTATTGGGAGCTATTGGACATATGTGAAACTCATAAATTTGCTTAGAAACGTGTTTGGTTAGAAAAGCTAGGTTGAATTTGAATACCTGAGATGTATTCGCAGATGTATATAGACAACAGTCAGCTGTATAGTGGAGTGGTGGGAATGAAAATTGGTGCCAGACTGGGAATCGAACCCGTATTTCCCGCTTTCCTTAGGCTATCCAAGCACGACTTACGGCCAGGCTCAAACTTCCATGCATAACCTGCACTCGCACATTCGTTGTGTATATCCCCGTCTAATGGAGACATTTTAACAGGAAGTTGCTTTCCCAATGTCACTGAATAAATACGTTTTTTAATAACTGTCACAGACTAAATTATCTGCCAGTAGAATTCTTAAGTTTTTAAAGGTTTCCATAACTTGGGAGTAACCAATGATCTTTTTAAAAAATCCCTATGTTGTATATTCACTTAAAGTTTATCGAAGTTTACTTTTTTGCAAATAGTTTGTACTCGATTGGTTTTTTTTTCTTTAAAACATTTAAACACAAATATTCAATGAGCCTTTGATCATTAGTTTTTCTTCAAACTGAGTAAAGCTTTTGCTAATTCTGCAAAATATCTGTATCGCACATCATCATGGTCTGAGAAGCCTTTGATGATATGACATATACTTTGAGGTTAGAGTATTGAATTCGCAGATTGGTAGCAATATGAAAGTAATTAACTTCACGAAATGCCAAGGGGTGTGTTAAAGCATTAAACTTGGTATGGTATACAAAATTTTAACCTCATAATTACATCTCATTTTTCTTACAAGCTACATAGTTTAATAATATTTAAAGTTGTTTATTAATTTTTCATTATACCCTGTTATGCTTTCTTTAACTAGTTTCGTGTGTGTATGTGTGTATTCTGTTCAATTGTGTACGATGTTTGGCGATCTTGTAGTGCTCAGACCTTACGTTTGCGTCTCAATTGTAGAAATCATTGTATTCTTTTCCCACTAGGTGTCTACCTGGAATGCACAAGAAGTTGTTGTGGATGCGAGCTGCAGAGAAGAAGCGCCTTAGTGGACAGAGACTTTTGGTAGAGCTGCATCTCGGTATTGTACCTCTTCTTAGTCATAATTTTTGTTCTTTGGTGTTCGCAGTGCGAAAACGTTCTGTAGTGAGACGATTACGAAATGATATACTAGTTGCAGCAATCGAATGTACAATACCTTTACGATAATGGTTACAGTCCACAATATCTATTAATGTACACTCCTGGAAATGGAAAAAAGAACACATTGACACCGGTGTGTCAGACCCACCATACTTGCTCCGGACACTGCGAGAGGGCTGTACAAGCAATGATCACACGCACGGCACAGCGGACACACCAGGAACCGCGGTGTTGGCCGTCGAATGGCGCTGGCTGCGCAGCATTTGTGCACCGCCGCCGTCAGTGTCAGCCAGTTTGCCGTGGCATACGGAGCTCCATCGCAGTCTTTAACACTGGTAGCATGCCGCGACAGCGTGGACATGAACCGTATGTGCAGTTGACGGACTTTGAGCGAGGGCGTATAGTGGGCATGCGGGAGGCCTGGTGGACGTACCGCCATATTGCTCAACACGTGGGGCGTGAGGTCTCCACAGTACATCGATGTTGTCGCCAGTGGTCGGCGGAAGGTGCACGTGCCCGTCGACCTGGGACCGGACCGCAGCGACGCACGGATGCACGCCAAGACCGTAGGATCCTACGCAGTGCCGTAGAGGACCGCACCGCCACTTCCCAGCAAATTAGGGACACTGTTGCTCCTGGGGTATCGGCGAGGACCATTCGCAACCGTCTCCATGAAGCTGGGCTACGGTCCCGCACACCGTTAGGCCGTCTTCCGCTCACGCCCCAACATCGTGCAGCCCGCCTCCAGTGGCATCGCGAGAGGCGTGAATGGAGGGACGAATGGAGACGTGTCGTCTTCAGCGATGAGAGTCGCTTCTGCCTTGGTGCCAATGATGGTCGTATGCGTGTTTGGCGCCGTGCAGGTGAGCGCCACAATCAGGACTGCATACGACCGAGGCACACAGGGCCAACACCCGGCATCATGGTGTCGGGAGCGATCTCCTACACTGGCCATACACCACTGGTGATCTTCGAGGGGACACTGAATAGTGCACGGTACATCCAAACCGTCATCGAACCCATCGTTCTACCATTCCTAGACCGGCAAGGGAACTTGCTGTTCCAACAGGACAATGCACGTCCGCATGTATCCCGTGCCACCCAACGTGCTCTAGAAGGTGTAAGTCAACTACCCTGGCCAGCAAGATCTCCGGATCTGTCCCCCATTGAGCATGTTTGGGACTGGATGAAGCGTCGTCTCACGCGGTCTGCACGTCCAGCACGAACGCTGGTCCAACTGAGGCGCCAGGTGGAAATGGCATGGCAAGCCGTTCCACAGGACTACATACAGCATCTCTACGATCGTCTCCATGGGAGAATAGCAGCCTGCATTGCTGCGAAAGGTGGATATACACTGTACTAGTGCCGACATTGTGCATGCTCTGTTGCCTGTGTCTATGTGCCTGTGGTTCTGTCAGTGTGATCATGTGATATATCTGACCCCAGGAATGTGTCAATAAAGTTTCCCCTTCCTGGGACAATGAATTCAAGGTGTTCTTATTTCAATTTCCAGGAGTGTATTTACAAAACAACTGACGATGACAATACGCCGAAATGAGATCGTTGTGATTTACTCTGTAGTGGACTGACAAGGCAGCCAGTCCACAGAGAAGTAGCCGAAAGGGCACGCGTCAACTCACGCCGTCTGGCGTTAAGTCTGGAACAGGATTCGTAATGAATGTGGTGTCACCGTCAGACACCACACTTGCTATGTGGTAGCTTAAATCGGCCGCGGTCCTCTAGTACATGTCGGACCCGCGTGTCGCCACTGTGTTATCGCAGACCGAGCGCCACCACATGGCAGGTCTCGAGAGACTGACTAGAACTCGGCCCCAGTAGTACGGACGACCTAGCAAGGTGCAGTTATCCATATCTGGAGAGAGTCTCACTTGTGTTCACCATAGAGATGTACAAGAAGGAATTAAAGATAAGTATATGAGAAGCTCCGTTCTTTTCCTTATAGCTTTTACCACATATCCTGTTTCAGATTTAACGCAAGACGGCGTGAGTTGACGCGTGCCCTATCGGCTACTTCATTGTGGACTGGCTGCTCTTGTCAGTCCACAACATTGGCGACGAGGATGGGATTGAAGGATTGTTCTTTTTTCCCTTGCTTTGCTCTGAATTGCTTGTGTCATGGCTTCGCCACATTCTCCGGATGTACTGTCCGAATTTTTTCGCTTGCAGAATCAGCAGACGCAGGCGTTATTGGATGCCCTTGGACAGCTCGTCCAGGGTCAACGTGTGCTGCAACACGATGCGGCAGCCGCCGCTTCATCGCTACTGCAGCCACAACACGCCGTTGCACCGCCCATCCGTAATTTTGATTCAACCCACGAGTCCTGGCCGGAATGGTCCCGCCAGTTCGGCTTTCATCTCGCTGCCTACAGAATTCAAGGTAATGAGCGGCAGCCGTTTTTGCTTTCTTGTGTCGGTGTGTGCACCTACCGTGTGATAGTGAAATTGTTTCCCCGACGCGACGTAGCAACTCTGTCCTACGAAGAAATTTTGTCGGCGTTAGATGCCTATTTCAAGGAAACAGTAAATGTCGTTGCCAAACGGTATACGTTCTTTCGTACAAAACGTACGGCCGGTCAGACTAATAGGGAGTGGGTTGCGACATTGCAAGGACTTACTAGGGATTGTGAATTTCAGTGTGAATGTGGCCTCCCTTATTCAGATACTACGGTGCGTAATGCAATTGCACAGAACGTTTCTGATGTTCGCATACGGGAACAGATTTTGAAACTAGTTAATCCCTCCCTTCAACAAGTGATAGACATATTGGACAGGCAAGACACACTTGACTTTGCTCAGGACTCGTTTGAAACTTCGCCAGCAGTGTGTCACATTAACCGGCCCGCCGGGCCCCCTGCACGGGACGCTAGGCGGCCCTCGCGCCCGTCAGCGCAGCGGCAGCCTAGCTCGCACACACGTGCGCCGCGTATGCAAGCAAATGAAGTTCTAAAATCATGCCCGCGGTGTGCAACTAGACATTCGCGTGAAAATTGCCCGTCCCGCCAAGCTATTTGCTTTTACTGTCATAAGAAAGGACATGTACAAAGTGTTTGCCAGAAAAGGCTTAGATCGGACAGTCACAACAATTCCTGGCCCTTTGCTTCGCGCCGGAATCGAACCGAGGACACTCAGGCTCGTGGACCTTCACCCATGGACATTCATGTCGTTCATTCCACCCCGTCCTGTGCCACTTTATCTAACAGTGACTGTGTTCGTCCCACAAAAAGTGTGCGTCGACGTCGCCGGCAATCCCGTACAGTCGCAAGTGCTTCTGTACCTGTATCAGTTCAAATTGCACGTGAACGTCGTTCTTGCCGTCAGCAGGACAATAAACTTTTTGTGGACTTAGACTTTGAAGGCAAAGTGATCCCATTCCAGCTAAATACCGGAGCTGCAGTTTCATTGCTCAATCACGCCACGTACGAACAACTGGGCGCCCCTCCATTGCGTGCCGCGAATATTCAGCTCAATAGTTACTCAGGGCAGCGGATACCTGTGTTAGGACAGTGTAGCCTTATTGCAACTTACAAAGGACAAACAAAACTTGTGTCATTTTACGTTCTTCGTTCTTCTAGGGCAGTGAACTTGTTTTGTTTAGATTTATTTCAGTTGTTTAATTTGTCTATCGTAAATCAGGTCCTATCAGTGAATCAGACTGTGCCTTCCGCCAGTGTTTCTCGTCTATGTGAAGAATTTGCAGACATTTTTGCACCGGGCCTTGGTTGCGCTAAGAATTATGCAGCGCATTTGGAACTGAAAGCAAACGCGCAACCGAAGTTTTTCAGAGCACGCAATGTTCCCCACGCATTGCGTGATGAGGTCGCAAGAACATTACACGATTTAGAATCTCAAGGTGTAATTGAACGTGTGCAGGCTTCTCTCTGGGCCTCACCCTTAGTAATTTTGCCAAAACCTTCCGGAAAATTGAGACTTTGTGTGGACTTCAAGGCAACTGTGAATCCACACCTTGTGACTGCAACTTTTCCTTTGCCCCGCCCGGAAGATCTTTTTTGACAAACTGTGCCCGGGAACATATTTTTCAAAGTTGGACCTAGCAGATGCGTACTTGCAAATACCGGTGGACGAAGAATCCCAGCGCGTCTTGGTGGTAAACACGCATCTTGGTTTGTATCGCTTCAAAAGGCTGCCATTCGGGTGTGCATCCGCACCTGCATTGTTTCAGCAATATTTACAAACTGTTTGTGCGTCGGTCCCTACTGCTGCGAACTATCTGGACGATATTGTGATCTCCGGAACGACAGAAGCCGAACATTTGCAAAATCTCCGAACGTTATTTCAGGTCTTGCGACAAAATGGTCTTCGCTTAAGGAAGGACAAATGTGTGTTTTTTGCTCGGGATTTACCCTACCTGGGCCATGTCCTCAATGCCCAAGGAATACATCCGAGTCCAGAGCACCTCCGTGCCATACAGGATTTGCCGTCACCGTAGAACTTGAAACAGCTGCAGAGTGTGTTGGGGAAAATTAATTACTACCATAAATATGTTCCCCATGCCTCTTCCATTTCAGCTCCGCTTCATCGCTTACGCCGTAAAGGTGTTCCGTTCGTCTGGACGACGGAATGCGAACGCGCCTTTCGCCAGTTGAAATCGGCGTTGCTTTCCAATACTTGCCTTACGCCATTCGATCCCCGAAAACCACTTTTGTTGATGGTAGATGCATCGGATTTCGGGATCGGTGCTGTGCTTGCGCACAAAGATGGATCGCATGATCGCCCTATTGCCTTTGCGTCAAAATTGCTCTCATCTGCGCAAAGAAATAATTCCCAGATAGAGAAAGAAGCTTTGGCTCTCGTATTTGGTGTTACAAAGTTTCATGATTTCTTGTATGGTCGTCACTTTACCTTCCTCACAGATCACAAACCTTTGACATCGCTTTTTCATCCGAACACGCCTGTACCTCCACGTACAGCGCAGAAATTCATTCGCTGGTCTATTTTTCTCTCGCAGTACCGCTACGATATCTTGTACCGGTCCACTGCTAAGCACGGAAACGCTGATGCGTTGTTCCGTTTGCCTGTTGCCGAGGATAAAGCATTCGATTCTTCCGAACTTGCTGGCATGTTCATTGATGCGGAAACCGATGACGTGGTCGAATCGTTTCCGATTGATTTTCGTCGTGTAGCTATGGCCACAGCTGTTGACCCTGTCCTTGCAACTGTTTTGCGTTTTGTTGCTAGCACTGGCCCTTGTCAAAGTCACGGATCGAGGATCCGTTGGTTCGCCGATTTTTTTGCTCACAAGGAGAGGCTTTTTGTACGACGTGGTGTTTTGTTGTTGCGTTCTGATAATGATTACTCTCGGGTTGTGGTCCCACGTTCGTTACAGTCCTCTGTCTTAAAGCTTCTCCACCAAGGACATTGGGGTATAGTGCGAACGAAACAACTTGCTCGTCAGCACTGTACTTGGTTCGGAATCGATGCTGCGATTACGCATATGTGCTCTTCTTGCGTGGCGTGTGCCGAACACCAGGCCGCCCCGCCGCGGAAATTCTTTGCATGGCCGACAACCACTTCCCCTTGGCAACGCTTGCACATCGATTTTGCTGGTCCATTCTGGAATGCTCGATGTTTGGTTGTGGTCGATTCTTTCAGTCATTTTCCGTTTGTTGTCCGGATGTCTTCAACGACGTCATCTGCCACCATCCAAGCGTTGTCCGCTATTTTTTGCATTGAAGGTCTACCACAGACTATTGTTTCCGACAATGTCCCACAATTCATGTCTGCAGAATTTGTCTTTCTGCAAGGCCAATGGTATTCAACATCTGACATCCGCGGCGTTTTCGCCCCAGTCAAACGGTGCCGCTGAACGATTGGTCCGGACTTTCAAGTCACAGATGTTGAAGTTGAAAGAGTCGCATTCTCGAGAGGACGCATTGTTGCTCTCTTTGTCCTCGTATCGCTCTCAGCCCCGCGATGGTCGCTCGCCGGCTGAGCTGCTCCATGGTCGTTCTCATCAGACCTTGATGTCTTTGCTGCATCCGCCGCATCAGGTTCCTGTGCTGCGCCAGACTCCTGCTTTTGCTCCTGGCGACGTTGTCTATTATCGCAACTATCGCGGTTCACGGCATTGGCTCGCAGGGCGCATTCTTCGCTGCCTCGGCTGCGCGATGTATTTGGTTTTGGGGGCCTCTGGTGAGGTGCGTCGGCATCTCAATCAGCTGCGCCTCTGTCGTCGCCTGGGTTCTGCCGCTCCCCGTCTGCTTTCAGCGACGGGGCCGTCAGGTCAGCGCCCTGGGGACCCATCTACTGGCTCGCCTCATCCCCAGGTGTTCCCGACGCTGCCTTCCATTTTGCCTCATGGCGCCGCGCCGCCGCAGCCGCCGCAGCCGCCGCAGCCGCCTCCGGCGCCGCCCGCGGTGGACGTGTCGCTGCAACCACCACGCGCCTCCCTGGGTCACGCGCCGCCGCTTGCTTCCCGTGACCAGCCGTCCTCCGCCATGGCACTATTGCCCGCTCTGGACCAGATGTCGTCATCGCGCGTCGGATTCCCCGACGCCATGGAGGTCGACCCTTCGGCCCCTCCTGTCTCATTACAGGCGCATACACCGCATGTTGACGTGCACCCTGGACTAGGTTTTCAGGCGTTTCCTAGCTCCCCTCGGACCGAATGGCAGGGTGCGGGTGGCACAGCCTCGCCTGTTGTTAGGCTCCCCACCTCATCACCTACGTCAACATGGGGTCCTCCCCACGGCGGACGGAAGCCTTATAACACGACCGTTCGCCGATTTGCGGGGGAGGAATGTGGTGTCACCGTCAGACACCACACTTGCTAGGTGGTAGCTTAAATCGGCCGCGGTCCTCTAGTACATGTCGGACCCGCGTGTCGCCACTGTGTTATCGCAGACCGAGCGCCACCACATGGCAGGTCTCGAGAGACTGACTAGAACTCGGCCCCAGTAGTACAGACGACCTAGCAAGGCGCAGTTATCCATATCTGGAGAGAGTCTCACTTGTGTTCACCATAGAGATGTACAAGAAGAAATTAAAGATAGGTATATGAGAAGCTCCGTTCTTTTCCTTATAGCTTTTACCACATATCCTGTTTCAGATTTAACGCAAGACGGCGTGAGTTGACGCGTGCCCTATCGGCTACTTCATTGTGGACTGGCTGCTCTTGTCAGTCCACAACAATGAATGTGATAAAGAAAAGAACGTAGCTACTAGAACACTTAACTTTTATATCGTCCTTTGGTATACAGCAATCTTGATGAGGCAAGTGAGACTATCTTGAGATACATGCAATGGTACAAATGGCGCCTTGCTAGGTTGTAGCAATTAACTTAGCTGAAGGCTATTCTGTCCCTCGGCAAATGAGAGAAAGGCTTCGTACGTGTAGTCGCTAGCAATGTCGTCCGTACAACTGGGGCGAGTGCTCGTACGTCTCTCTAGACCTGCCGTGTGGTGGCGCTCGGCCTGCGATCACGCAGTGGCGACACGCGGGTCCGACATGTACTAATGGACCGCGGCCGATTTAAGCTACCACCTAGCAAGTGTGGTGTCTGACGGTGACACCACATACTCTATGAAAATCTATAAGAAGCAGTGTAATTGCTATATCACTATCATAATCATCTTACCCAACTGGTCTGATGTCTCTCATATACTCAATATTCACAATAAATTATGTGACGTGGAATGTATTAGTTGCACATAGGATTGCAATGCTTATTATCTAAAAGTTTTGGTCCAGAAGCAAAAATAAAAATTATATCATGCAAATGTTGGTTAGCTACTAGGGGGCAAGTTAACCAGCAGAGCCGATTCTTTTGTAAATTTCTTCATTACGAAGATATGAGCGGGAGTAAATCTTTTTTTAAGAAGATCCTGCATTTTTTATTCAATAATCCGATTTCTCCACTTAAGACATTTTCAAAACCGTATCAAAGTGTAGCATTCACGTAAACTTGACGTTATTAGAAACATAATATAAAATTGACGTAATAGCCCACAGTGCACATATCCAGAGTAATGTAACTCATAATTTGCAGGAGACGACAGAAAAGAAATGGGAAGAAAAGCGCACATCGATTATTTAGTCAACTCTCTTCACGTTTCTATGAGTACAATGTATACCAGCGAAGAGAAGGTAGAACTGCTACTACTGCGATTATTATTACTAGAAGTAGAAGAAGCAACAGTGGTAATAATATTATTATAGTAATATCAGTACTGCTATTACATATCCGTTAAGACCGTTTTATGACTGTTTATAATACTAGAATCTGTATGACTTTTCAGTAAAGTATGACGCAAATATGTTGTATTTGACTTAGGCAAGTGTAAGAGATGTCCATGAAAAAATTCAATACAAATTAAGTCTTCCCTGTGGTACAAACAACTCCTCCCAAGTTCACCAGATTACTGAAAGTTGAAACGAAACTGACTATACAAGAATGCAAGCACATATAAAAGAAATCGTTAACCTAAACATACATGTGCAGATTTCCAGTTTAAAGATTGGATCAATAGTATTTGGAGGCTCTCCTGGACGGCGAGGCGTGTCACATTGCCATACTACATGTAGCAAAAGATGGGGCCACAGCATCCCAGTCCATGGCGGGTCGTTGGTTCGACCCTCTGAGGCCTATGAGGGGTTCCGCAGCCAGCCAGCGGGGTGCCACTCTTCAACTCGCTGCCGCGGGCAGTCGTCTCGGCTCCTGATACATGCGGGAGACATCCGAGGTGAGGGCCGCAGATTCGGACGCCGGATCACAGGCTGTCGTTGCCGCAGCGTTCTCAGCTACGCCTGCGACAAAGAAGCAGACAAAAACTTGAATTCATACTGATTTTCCCCTTGCATTGTCAACATTACCAGGACTCTCTGTGATTTTAATTCATTTCTTCAGCTTTCAACGTTATCGTAGACAAAGATGAGACTTAAATGTCTCATGGAAGATTTAATTATAATGATCTATACGATCACATGTAGTACAGGACTTCCCCATTACGTCCAACGCTGAGGTGCTATTCCAATGGCGGAGAGCCGTGGTAATAGTAACAATGTAAGGGTAAAATAAGCTGGAGAATTTTATGTGGGGGAGGGCATTCGACTTGGGTAGTTCATGCATGGGTGGTGCGTTGATGCAATGGTCAGATTTTCTGCCTAGTAAGCGAGAAGACCTGGGTTCACGTCCTGGCCACAGTATGAATTTCAATTCATTTCTTCAGCTTCCAGCATTATTGTAGATTCTCAGAAACATGAAGCATTTCCCCTACACAAATGGTCTTAACCTTACTGTGCAGGTAAAAATGTGTAACTCAGGTAAGACCAAAGAAAAGGGATCCTGTCTAACAAGCAAAATGAGCAGAGACTATATCCTTTAAAAACAGAACCAAGCGCATTCATTTACTTTAAAACACAGACAGAAATTGTAATCACATTGGGAGGAACAGCAACGATAGCACAAAGAAACAACTAAATATCTACCAGTATTACTTGACAGGACTTTGACCAATAAAGGTCATTGCATCCAAACTGCTAAGAAAGTAGAAATTATAAAGAAATGAACCTCAAATAACGGTGAAGAAAATCCTACCGTCCACAAAAGAATCGACAAAGGTCTGTGCTTCCCACTTCAGAGTACACCCGTCAAGTCTGGTCTAAATCTGCCCACAGGGGTATAGTGGGTGTCATCCGGAAACAAACGTCCCTTCTCACGGCCACCTACACCCTACGGTGAAATTTATGGCGTAGATGGTTTCTCTGCTTCGTGTATTCGACGAGCAGCAACAAAATACAATGAAGAGGCCTTATATGAAAATCGTGTAATGTACCTAGCAGAGGGCACGATTCCAAAGACATTGAATTCCAGATGGATTTTCCTGAACAGTAAGGGCATCATACCTCCAGAATTTACGCACCACAGGGAACTGAACCAATAAGAACCAAACTGCAGTGGCTATCTCGAATGATGCTCAGAAGACCAGGAACAGGTACTGCACCAGTAAAAGCAAACGTATGAACGTGGAGATAACAAGACGAAACCAACATTTTCTGTGTTTCTGGTGAGGTGCGGCATATGACCGACACACTAGAAATCAGCACTAATAGCTGCACACTCGAAGTTCTGTGGGTGCATGGACAATGCAACGGTTGAAGTCACCCAATACTGAAACGAAATTATTAGAAGAGACGATAGCGATGACAGACCATTGATGATGACAGTTGATATCAGGCTAGCATGCTCAGTCTGTGTAATGGGAATGGTGACTATACAGTATTATGTTTGATTCACGGAGTGATTATCAGATGGTAGATAGAAATTCGCGTTCTCAGACATTTCAGTTGTCACTTTGGATCAGAGATGTATAACACCCCAACGACCCCCTTAAAGTCAATTAAGACAGAATATCACAATATGAAGTAGGGAAGAGTTATCTTGGCAAATACGACATCTTTGCCGATAAGCTAACACCAAGAAGTTTTGATAACAACAACATTATACATCACTGAGGGTTTTTGTTATGAAAAGAGGAGGAAGAAACCTTAGATTTAATTAATGGACAAGCTGATGTTAGTCCGAGATAACTTTTATGTGGAAGAGAGTTGTAAGCGCAACGAAGAAATTCAATGCGCCTACAATACTCTTTCACAGAAGAAGTCTCTAGCTGGCTCTCGTCCTGTAAAGACGTGCGAGAACAATTCTTGTCTTAATTATTGAGAGTACAGAACGCGACGAGATTGTTTTGCGTGCAGAAGTGTTTCTTGTGTGACGTGATTCACGAATTTCGGAAACTTACTTTCTAAGCAGAGATAGGAACTGATAGACGCGTTTAACCGTGCATACCGGGTTAATTGAACTTTATTGACGAAACTAGTGAATATTGGACTTGACTTTCAAATAGTTGGGACTAAAAGAAGAGTGGATAGTATATCAAAGGACTACACTCAACTAGTCTCGAGTAGGACACAATTACACGACTTCACGAAGATAATACAATTACGCTGAAGAGTCAAGTTGTCGTAATTGTCAAGAAACTTAATTTTAATAGAACTGACTTTACCAACCCACTGCGTGTGCGTGTGGTGCGAAAGTTATAAAGTATTTAGTGGCCAATGAACAATAAACTGTTTGTTCCAAATGTAATATCAAGCGTGGACTACATTATTAAGTGATTTAATCAATGACAGTTAACCGACGACTGTTCAGCAGGGAGAATTTAATCTAAATATCAAAATACCTACTTCATTAATTGAAAAGAGAACTTTTGAACATTTTTTTTAGTATTACGGCGTAGGCTCACTCAGACATGATCAAAGAGTATCTGTGGATCTCGCTTCATACAGGTTCAACTACTCCATAGCAACGAGCCAACAATGTACGAGAAGACTGATAATTACAATGTTACCTCGCAATCGGTGGTGTGTACGGTGCGGATGAGAGAAGATTTAACAACTACTGCATATCCGGGCAATGAAACATTCAATCTTAAATCGGAAGAAGCATCCATCGTACGAGTTCGCATTTATGTCTCCCGTTCACCAACGGGGACCTACGTCATCGCGCATCGTGTCTCAACTCCACTGCGAGAGCTGTGGCAGTAGCAGCTCTACGGCGTTGACAATATCAGCACGCGGTTGGAGTGCGGGGACGCCACACAGATGCTACATACTACGTGTTTTGCAATTTCTGAGCAGTTGTTGTCAAGTGTGGACAATTAGAGCAGTACTTTTACAGTGACATATTCAGGTATATACATAATTTTAACAAGAACGTGTCATCAAATTCAATACATTGTAATGTTTCATTCTGTTAACAGTTAATATGACTTGCGTGCTCGTCGACAGACATAAATCTGCTCTCTGGTAATACGTTGGAAACATAAGAGTGCAAGATAACCAACACAACATCGTGTTGACATACTAGATCACAGAACAGTTGGGGTCAACACGGAAGACTGCAGAACGAGACCATTGAGACAGGAATATCTCCACTTGCCATGTGTAACCTGGTCGCTCGCAGAGCTGCAGATCGTTATCGTCGAGCGTATGTGCTATACTCACCGTTATGTGTACGCACCGTGTGTTGTCATGACGCAGCAGGAAGTCGAGCATACTGTTACTTGTTGCGACATATGGATGTGGCCGCCTATTCTGCCCTAAAAGATACACAAAGAAAAAATATAGGAGACATATTCGTCTGTTAAATAAGAGTACCTTCTACATGTGGCGTTTCCAAATGATTGAATAGTAACCTTGTGTATTCCGATGGCACTACAGCCCGAAAGCGATTAGTTTTTGTATGTGTGATGCGTACCTTTCGACCACCTGTTTTGCTCATAACGGGTAAGACAGCTGCACAGCTCTACCTACTCTGTGTATACACATGCAACATCTCACGGTGAGCAGCCTGTTTCTGACAATCCAAAACCCATTCAATAATAATGAGATTGAAAGTGATTCCCTAAAGTGTGAGCTGCAAATAACTTAAGTAGTGTTGGTACTCCTGTGGTGGAAAAATGAAAAATACATAGACAAAGAACATTTGATAGAATTCAGCCCACGCCGTTCACAGTAGAAAAGTTTTACAGTAGGCAGACAAAAAGCTATCTAGAGAGATGATAAAGTTGCCATCTCTTGTATTTGACGACTCAGACATTTACCTCTGATTTACTTCTTGTCTTCGTTCATACATTTCCAAACTCGAGTGGAAGTCATAAAAACAGTAATTTGACGCATTTCAATAAAAAATTTACAGGCAAAAGCATTAATAAGAGCCGTAGAATTTACGTTTACCGAAAAAAGCCGTTAACTTCAGTAGCGGACTTCTTTCATAACTCCGCTGTCTGTAGGAAATAAATATAATGCACAGTCGTGAAGTGGCCTACTGTCTCTTTAGATATAAGATAAATTGAAGTATTTAAAAACTGAAAATACACAATAGAAAATTGACAGGCATGTGAAGTTGTCATTTATATTACCTACAAGTAAAACTTACATTAGAATTTAATAAAACATTTTGTAATGTTGTTGCAAGGGATCTAAAGAAGGCGAAACTCTAATTTTTTAAGATATTATATCCCACTGCAAAGTAGCGGTAATTGTTACCCACACTGTAGATGATTGTCAGTAGTGGTGTTGATTAATCACTGAATATGGACATGTGTTCTCAATATCGTCTATGGTTCACTACTTCTTAACTGCCAGTATAGCTTTATCAGCTATGGCTGTGCTGTAGTAAGTTCGAAAACCAGCAGTCTATTTGACGGACTATCTAGAAGAGCTTTCATTGTAGACGCTAATGAAGTAACAACACTCATACTGTTTCTCCTGAACTGCATCTGTACCTTTATAAATTGTCCAAGGTTGTCCCCAACAGCACTGCAGATATAGAGCACATGGGCCATACGTATTGTAAAGCTATTCTGCTGATACAGCTTTTATAATAACTGTGCCACTGCCACAGATGGTGATAGTTCGTGGCGATATTGGTGGAGATCAAACTCTAGACTGTTGTTGTTTGTTGTTGTGGTCTTCAGTCCTGAGACTGGTTTGATGCAGCTCTCCATGCTACTCTATCCTGTGCAAGCTTCTTCATCTCCCAGTACCTACTGCAACCTACATCCTTCTGAATTTGCTTAGTGTATGCATCTCTTGGTCTCCCCCTACGATTTTTACCCTCCACGCTGCCCTCCAATACTAAATTGGTGATCCCTTGATGCCTCAGAACATGTCCTACCAACCGATCCCTTCTTCTGGTCAAGTTGTGCCACAAACTCCTCTTCTCCCCAATCCTGTTCAGTACCTCCTCATTAGTTATGTGATCTACCCATCTAATCTTCAGCATTCTTCTGTAGCACCACATTTCGAAAGCTTCTATTCTCTTCTTGTCCAAACTATTTATCGTCCATGTTTCACTTCCATACATGGCTACACTCCATACAAATACTTTCAGAAAAGACTTCCTGACACTTAAATCTATACTCGATGTTAACAAATTTCTCTTCTTCAGAAACGCTTTCCTTGCCATTGCCAGCTCTAGACTGTAGAAATCATAAAATTGATTGGTTCCCCAGATATGATACTGGAATAGTTTTTTTTTTTTAGAGAGAATGATTAAAACTACTTTTCTAGCTGTTGGTAGCCGTTGTAATAAGAAACATTGTCCTAATACAGTATATTATACACATCTTTAAGACTCCTCGGAGTTTTTCAAGATAGCATACATGAATAAAAGAAAAGAACAAGGAGGTAATTCCTCACATTGCAGTAGTCAAGTACCACATTCGAACTGCTGCAGTTGACAGAATTTTGAAGAGGACCAGTCTCGCTATAGTGAGACAGAGGATACGACAGACAAGGTACGATCTTGATCATAATGCAAAGGAACCTATTTGAGTGTCATCGATCTTTGTCATCAACATTGTCACCATTCGATTGGGAGTCGGTGGATGTAGCCACGGCAGCGCAACAACATGCAAGTTTCAAGGCAACGTCGACTGAATCACGGAAGAACTGTTGTGAAACCACATAAGGCCCAGAGAACGGTTATTAATCTTTCCAACCAAGAACTGGACGACGGCTCCATATCAGCGCTGAGTAAAGGCCTCAACTTTTCTCCAGCTCCACGACGTCGGCCAATATTTGCTATAAATACTGGAATAGAGCTGTGAGTTAGGAATCTTTCGCATGATGCAACTCAGGACGTCAGGCTAACTACCAACCATGTTTTGATGAAAGGTAAGCCACCAAAATCTCATATCAGCCAGGAGGAGAGACGTTGCTTACTGTTATTACGTGAGAATGAAGACTTGGTTGTCTTGCCAGCCGACAAAGGGAATGCCACCATGGTTTTGAACCCTGCAGATTACCACCTGAAGATGCTACATTTATTAGAAGACGCCACGTACTGCAAGCTTAGTTGTCATCCCACACAGGCCATTGTCAGAAAGACAAGGAAGTTATTAAAGGATTCTGGTTTACCAGATGAAGTGGTGAAGAAATTAACGCCTCGAGCAGCCAAATCTCCCAGGCTTTATGCATTAGCAAAGATACTCAAGGAAAGTGTTCCTCTGAAGCCCACTGTCAGTGCAATCAGTTCGCCCACCTACAGACTTGTTAAATAAATGGCAGGATTATTAGCACCAAAATTGGAAAATTGTGAACATCATGCTGTCAACTCGCAGAAATGTGTTGAGACACTCAAGAGAATGAAGATCCAAACGACCTAGTAGTTAGCCTGGACGTTGTGTCACTTTTTACGAGGGTGCCAATACAAGATACGTTGGTTCTTTTGGCCCAACATTTTGCATCTGGAATCATTAAGTTGTTCAGTCACGTTCTAACGACAACATACTTTTTGCACTGCGATGAATGTTATGAGATGACGGACGGCACAGCCATGGGATCACCACTGTCTCCAGCAGTCACAAATTTCTTCACGGAGCACTTGGAGGAGCAGGCTCTGCAAACTACGACATTAGGGTCTTCTTGCTTTCTACGATACGTTGATGACACCTTCCTGATATGACCTCATGGTGAAGATACATTACATCAGTTCGTCGATCATATGAATGGTGTCCATCCAAACATTAAATTTACTGTCGAGATGGAGAAGCACGGCAAGCTACCATTCTTGGATGTTTTGGTTGAGTGGAAGGCAGGAGGCCAACTTGGTCATTCAGTGTACCGGAAACCAACATACACTGATCGGTACTTGAACGCCAATAGTATCCACCACCCTGTATACAAGAACGCTGTGCTGAACATGTTGGTTCATAGAGCCAAGATTGTCTCTGATGACGACCAACTACTGTCTAAATTACAGAACTTAAAACGTGTTTTCGGGGAAAATGGATACAACAAAAGAGACATCGCAAAGGCTTTCAAGGGCCGCCGACGAAAGACACCTTCTGCATCAGTAGAAGAGACGAAACGTACTGCATTCGCGGACTGCATTCCTACGATACTGTGGAGCAATTAGCAGCACGTTAGGACGTCTGCTGCAGAAACATGGGCTACGATCTGTGTTCCGGCACGCCCCCAAGATAGAGATATGTTGCGCCCTGTTAAAGACAACATTGCTCTACGAGTGCCCCCGTGTATGGTGTACCTGTAAATGTGGCAGCATGTATATCGGACAAACAATTCGCACGGTTACGGAGCGTTGTACTGAGCACAAGCGCCATATAAAACAAAGGGAGCTTGACAAGTCTGCCATAGCGGGGCATTGCCTAGAAAACGGACATAAAATGCAGTTCGAAAATACAGACGTGTCGGCTCATGCAACTACATATTGGGACTCCATTATAAAGGAAGCGGCCGAAATTCGTTTAAATAACAACAGTTTCAACAGAGGCCAGTGGTAAACACTGAGCAGCACACGGGGGCGGGCGTTGGACATCGAAATAAAGCAAAGACAGATGCGTGATGCGGGAGCCGCAGTTTCAAACACGGCGCTTGCCTTTGGCGCCACCACCTGATATCACTGGTGGTGCCATGGACAATAGCTCCGCTAGCTGCCCAGGTCGACTTAACGTGCGCGCGTCGCATTGGTTCAGTCTGATTGGCTGCTGATGATGTCATCATGCCCATATAAGCGAGAAACCGTACCAGCTCCAGCACCTACTCCTCCAAATGCAAAGCGAAATCCCCTCCCACCGACCCTGAGCTCACTGTCCCCATTCACCCCATCGACCCGCCCATCCACCCCAACAATTCCCTCCGCCCTCTCCCTACAGCAGAAGACATCATCCGGTTCCTGACTATCGTCCTGCGGAATATCCACTCCTTCCAACGCCCCCACACACTCCAGCAGATACCCCTCGAGACCCACTCTGTTTCACACTTACCTATGCCACCTACCCCCACAGCTAGGTCCGCTTTACCTTCACCCGCCTCGACACCCTCATTTAAGCCCCTCTCTCTTCATCCCACTTCCTTCTCACATCCACCCTCCTGGCGCGTCGCGAGTATCGTCTCCTCTATCTCAACATCCGCTCCCTCCCTGTCAACAAATACCTCTTCATGCATACCCTCTCCCAGAACTAGGTTGACTCCTTCATCCTTGATGAAACTTTCCTCCAACCTCACCATGTTGTCCGCAGCTCCCCCTATCTCCTTTACTGCACTGACAATCACCTTCCCCTTTTCTGAGGCAGGGTCGCTATAGGCCGCCTCAAGCACCTCTCTGTCTGGCCACAACCCCTCCTCAATGACCCATCTGAAGACCTTCTCCTCAGAATCTTTTTTCCCTCCCTCACCATCACTTGTGCCACTATCTATATCTGCCCTGTAGCTCCTCTCCCCTACGGCTCCATTTCCCATGTTGACCGTACCTTCTACACCTATGTGATGGCCACCAACCTCAACATCCACAGCCACGACCCTGCCACATTTTGGCAGTGGCAATCAGTTTCTGGCCACCCTCCATGGTGATCTTGTTCCTCTCCTACCACACACCCATCCTGAAAATATCTCCACCCACAATGCTATCCTCGCTTCCCCCAATCTCCTTGGTCGCATCCCTGTGGATCTTGGTAATGGCCATCTCCCTGTCCTTCTCACTTTCTCCTCTGCCATGACACCTTGCAGCTGGCTGCCCAGCTGCCCCTCCAAAGTCCGTCCATGACTACCACCATGCCGACTGGAATGCCTACCAGGAATCCATCGCCTTACAGGTCTAAAGCCTACCTCTACCTTTCACTATCCTGCTGACATCACCCACGGCTCTTCCTTCCTTGAGAAGACCATCACTGACGCTGTGGAGGCCCATGTCCCTACCAAACTCAGCCACCCTCACCGCCCTGGGCTTCCTCCACAGGCTGTCCTTCTTCTGCGTGAATCCCACAGGCTCTACCGCTCCTTCCTCTGCACCCGTGACTGGGATATACTCATCCACCACTGGCAATTACAGCGACACATCTGGAACATCCTTACAGCAAAGAAACGCCGGGACTGGCACCAGACTTGCGCATGCCTCAACTCTACCCTCTATGTCAACTCCTCCATGTACTGGTCAGCCTTCCACTACCTTACTGGTAGCCATCACACCCCACATTACCCTATCCTCCATGACGATCGACCCTTTCCTGACAACCGCAGTAAGGCTAACCATTTTGCTTCCCACCTCTCTGAGGTCTTCTCCATTCCTGATGATCCCAATTTTGATTACTCCCTCTTTCCCACCACCCTTGACCGCACTGATACCTCTGTCCCACTGCTCGCCTCTAGCTTACAGTACTTGGATCAGTTACCCGCTCTGACATAAACACTCCCATCACCACACATGACATCACACTCATCCTCTGCTCCAAATGCAACACCTCCCCTGGTCATGATGGTGTCACCTAGTGCCACCCCACCCTTCCTGGCTGCCCTTGCTATCCTGTATAAATTCCTCCTATCCACTGGATTTTACCTCGACCTGTGGAAGACTTTGCGTGCCCTGCTGTTCCCTAAACCATACGAATCCCCCTCTGATATCTCTATCATCCAATTTGCCTCACCTCTGTGTTCAGTAAGGTCTTTGAGACCATCCTCTCTCAGCGTATTCACCCCACCTTAACCAGCAACACTTCCTACCCCTTACCCAGTGTGGCTTCCGGCCTTCCTTCGCAGCTGACGACCAGCTCCTTAACCTTACCACTCTTCTTTCCCTCCAACTTAACTCCTGTCGCTCCGCTATCTTTGTTTTCCTTGACCTCCAGAACATCTACAACCGTGCCTGGCATCCCAGGATCCTCTTCAAACTCCAGATCTATGCTCCCACTATCAACTTTGTCTGTCTCGTTGCTTCCTTCCTTCCCGTCGTCCCTCATATGTGACTATCTACAATTCCAACTCCTGTACTTTCTATCCCTCTGCCCCAAAACTCTGTCCTTTCCCCTCACCTCTATCTCCTGTACGCTGTTGATACGTCCAAACCTCCCCTACCTGTTCATCACCTCCAATTTGCTTATCTCACTGCCTTTCTAGTACTTTATCCTACCCTTCAACGATCCCAACGTACCCTGAAAACCCACCTTGACCAATTCACTGCTTGGTGCAACCAGTGGTTCCTCCATATCAACCCCTCCAAGACCCAGGCGATCATCATAGCCCGCACCACCCGCTCTTTCCACCTCTGTGATTTCTACCATACCATTTATGGCGTCCTATCCACCTCACTCCTACCCTGAAATACCTTGGCCTCACCCTCGACCGCCACCTCACCTGGACTCCCCATCCCCTTACCATCCAACACGAAGATCACTACAGACTCTGCCTCCTGAAACTCCTGTCCGGCCAGACATGAGGTCTGCATCTTTCCACCATCCTTCACACCTACAAATCTTTGATCCGCAACATCCTACGGTATGCCAGCGTTTCTTGGATTCCCGCCCCCCCCCCCAAGGTTCTATAAATCTCTCCAAATCCTTGAACACCATACACTCCCTCCTGCCTTCTGAATCCACCTTACATCCCCCATGTGCATCCTCTACGACCTTTTCCCCTTCCCTCACCTTTTCCTTGAACACATCCACAACATATATATTGTCCTCCACCTTGATCCCGCTCACCGCCTGGTGTCTCCCTTCCTCTCCACCCCCAACCTGTTGCCGCGCCTGTACAGTTGTGTACCACCCTCTCTCCATTTCCACACCCTCCACCTTCTTTCACAATGCAGCTTCCAACATCTACCCCTCCCAGATGATGAGCTTCGTCCTGACATCTACCCTTCCTACCAACTCTAACCCAACCTTCCTCCTGCCTCCTCCTCAGGGATCCCTCCCCTTTGCTCCCATCTCCTGAATGGCTTTCCCCTCTTACTCCCCCTCCCCGTCCTGTGCTCCCCTTCACTGTTTCTGCACTCGCTCCTGGCTTGTCTTCCCTCTTCATCTCCTGCCCCACCTGTTTCCTGCCTCTTGGTGCACCCACTGTCACCCCTAAACTTTTCATCCTGCCCCCTCCCCTGCTGCACCTTGCTGTCCCCTCCTTTTCCATCCTCTCGGGTTTCTCCCTCGGAAAGTCCCACCTGGCGGTTTTGTTCTTCAATGTGTGTATTCCAGGTGGGTTTAAAGTGTGTTGTTCTGGAGTGTTTTTAATACTGTGACCAGCTTTTAACCTGTGCATGCGATTTCAGTGTCTTTTTTGTGTTCTACCAATCGCCAACTATGTTTCTTAACTTCATGCCGACTTTTGTAATTGTCCCCTCATGAACATCTCCATTTCAGTGTATTTTTACCTCCATTGTATCCCATTACTCTGTTTTATGTTCTTTTTTATCGCTTTACATGTAACATTTTCTTATTGTATTAGCTGTCATGTCACTCGGCTGAAGAGCGGCGGATTGTACCACTGACAACCCTCCCTTGACCTTATGGGGCAGGGGAATGAAATCACAATAAAGAAGGAAAAAAAAGCAGCCCCAGCAGTCAGTGAACTCCTGACGAAGATGGCGGGAATGGTCATCGAACGCTCGAGGATTTTATTCGAACTGACGAGGCTTGAAAACCGAGAACGTCTTACATCGTTTTGAGGGCTTGTGTATGTGAGCAACCATACAGTCGAAACTTTTATTTTTGTGCTATAGAATATGGAGCGTATTGCACACGCGGTAATGAGTAATAACATGGGTAACTGAAATGTACGGAGAAGTGTAAAGACGGACTTTGCTCACTACTGGGTATCAGTACAGAAATAAGTCTTGTTTATTCAAAGAGACTGCGATATACTGGATGCACAGTTGAGATTTTCATACTCCCTCGGCCATTAAGCACTCGCTACACTGACGGAAAAGAGTTCACAACACCAAAAAATAATTAACGTGGTGTGGTGAAATTTCGTGAACACATTTGTCTAGGTAACATATTTAAGTGATTAATATTTCAACATGACGAGTTAATATTAGTGTGAGGTAAATGATTGCCGGTGTTAAATGCTGATAAATTAAGAACAGGTGTAACCGTCAGAATGTTGAATGCAAGCACGAATTGTATTGGACAGTTGCTGTATGACTTTGTGGCATGGAGTCCTATGCCTGTGGCAAAAGGTCTGTCAATACAGGAGCGGTTAAAGCTGTTTGTGGAAGATGCCTCCTATGTGCTCCATTGGAGACAGATCCGGTGATCGGGCAAGTCAAGGCCACACGTCGATACTGTGCAAAGTCCATAGTGTTACAACAGCGGTACGTGGGTGGGAGTCATAATGTTCATAAATATCCCTGGAATGCTGTTCGTGAACGACAGGTCGAATCGCCAGACTGACGTACGGATCTGTTGTCAGGGTGTGTGGGATAACCGAGAGAGTGTTCCTACTGTCATACGACATTGCACCCCAGATTAAACTGCAGGTGTAACACCAGTGAGTCTAGCACGCAGACAGGTTGGTTACAGGCCTCAACTGGCCTCCTCCTAACCAACACACGGCCGTCAGTGGCACCAAACAGGAACCAGCTTTCATCAGAAGACACATCAGAAATCCATAATGCTCCCCAGTGAGCTCTCGCTTGACACAATTGAAGACGCAAATGGCGGTTGTTTGGAGTCAGTGGAATGCATGCTGCAGGGCGCCTTCCTCGGAGCTGTCCTTGAGGTAACCGAATGGCAATACTTTGTTTTTTCACTTTGCTGCCAACTGATACTGACACGTAAAAACACGCCTACCAACTTTCCTTCTTTATCGCCGGCGGCCTCCCAGGTCTCCAGATCTCCCACCCCGCGATTTTTATTAGTGAGGTTACGTAAAAGTCCGTTGTTTTATCCCTCTTACGCCAGACACTCTTGAAAGTCTGCGACATCGCATTGTTGAAGCTGTGAATTCGATAACGAGGGACCAGCTGCTTCGTGTGTGGTAGGAGCCGACTCACCATTTTGATATTTGTCTTGGTGCTCACACTGAACACATAAAAATTTGAACTTTTCTCTTTCCAGGAACATAGAAATTGTGTTTCTATCTTCTGATGCGGGTACACAAGCTCCAATGTATAGGCAAGCTGTTATTGTGGCCCCTTGCAGTAAGTTCCACACCTTCCGATGAAACCTGAAGGAAAATGGGCATATGTGCTACGGTATTATGTTATGAAGTTCCTATTTTCCGAAAGCATTTAACTACGATCGATGCGATGTATATGCCCACATGACGGTGCTACAACTACATTTTGTGACGAGAGGCCCACCACGTCTTTTAACGCTCAGGGAGCTTTCGTTGATACTAGCTAGGTGATCAATACATTCTACTCGTTGTTCTCAGTTTAATGAATCCCAAACTGAGGCATTCATCAAGTACAGGGAAAATTCATCGATGTTTCTTCCGCAAATAAGAGACTCTCGATTGTCAAAAAATGGTTCAAATGGCTCTGAGCACTATGGGACTCAACTTCTGAGGTCATTAGTCCCCTAGAACTTACAACTAGTTAAACCTAACTAACCTAATGACATCACACACGTCCATGCCCGAGGCTGGATTCGAACCTGCGACCGTAGCGGTCTCCAGACTGCAGCTCCTAGAACCGCACGGCCACTTCGGCCGGCAGACTCTCGATTGTAGTCATCCTGTTGATTCCCATGCAAACTCTAATGAATCACTCACTCTAAATGAGGCGACAGCTACAGGCTGTAGCAATGACCTACATTCATTGTCATTATATTATTCTGAAGTTAATTGTGTTCTCTAACTAATCCAAAAATCTATGCAATGTGATACGACGTCGTGCCTAAAGCTGAAAGTTTGATCCTTTACATATTCTCAAAATTAAAATTCTTTTGATGAGTAGCCGTGTTCTATTGTCGCCTTTTTATGTTTCATGCTTCAAGCGATTAGCCGTGAACCTATAAATTCTCAGATTGTGACCATAAGTTAGTTGGTCTCACAAGCATGCATAAGGTGTTGAGCCCAAATTCGCAGGACTTCTTTCCTCAGAACACCAGATCACTGTGATTAATTGCGTACTGATTTATCCAGGCTCAGAAACAATTTCTACTCATGATATTTCAATAGGCCGATAAGTAATATGGCATATGATTTGTGGATGTCTATGAGGAAACCTGTACACGCAGATCATTTTCTTGGCTACTCTGTTTTGAATTTGTAAGAAGTGGTATTTTGACTGGAAATTTCATGTATTTCGCAACTTAAGTGCTACATCACAACAACAAATGTATTTCCTATATAATTTTGTTATAACATTTCAAGAGCTCATCTTAAAGAATACGATTAATGTCTTGGGATTTTCAGTGCCCCAAATCAACACATAAAAATGCGAGCATTTCATAAATTAATTAGATTCTAAGACACCGTGTATGGAATGGAGACTGGTATTAAATAGTAATATGATAACGAATCTCGTTCTTTATGTGTATAATTAAGCTGTGGACAGTGTCTAATATTCTAAGAAAGAAATATGTTCGATGATTAAGGATCCTAAAGCAGTCACCAGAAAATCATGAAGAGAACTCCACGGCCTAATGTGTTGATGAATTATTTTGAGCTGCAGAATGTTTACTACAACTAACAACCTTGCTGTCATGAGTATGCGCACACCATAGTTGATTATTTCTTATGTTGGTCCAGATATATTTGAATTTTACGTCAAAGGCATCTATGGCGTCACTTACTACTGAAAAAGCTGCTTTCTGGAAAGTAAATGTATATGGAAGTGTTGGTGTATTCCACAGATCTACAAACAACTTTTGACTGTTTGTGTGACAGAGTGCCAAAATTAGAAATGGTGTACTTCTACAAAATTTTAAGAAGTTTACCTGTTGATCCTAATACCTTAAAATAGTTATATAGCAAAATTTAGCATAAAAATGATCGTATAGGATAATTATTTGAATTACCATTATCAGCTGTCTTTAAGGGTTCTTTGTTCTCTTCCAGTAAGATTTATATTAAAGTTTCAACTGTTCGCTGTCTGTTAAGGCATAAGCACTTATAGCCAAAACTAGCTTGGGCTAATGTTCACGCTTATAAATAAGAATTAAGAAATGATTTTGCGTTGTTTGCGAATGCGGAAAACTTATGTTGTTTATGTTTCAGCTTACAACTAGTTGCTGTTTGTGGTGCCTGTATCAGAGAGAAGTAATACACAGACCGAAAACCTGTTTCATCCACATACATTTATTAGGCGCTCAGCAGCTTTGTAATCTTGTGTTATGTGTTGCAGGAGGCTATACCGGTTTTGATCACAGAATTGCAAAGATATTCGATGGTAAGACATTGCATGCGTGTGTATGTATGTGTGTGTGTGTGTGTGTGTGTGTGTGTGTGTGTGTGTGTGTGCGTGCGTGCGTGTGTGTGTGTGTGTGTGTGTATAAATTGACATTGGTTAGGTCGATACTGTTAAATTCTCACGCTGCAGGTTTCACGTAATGTTAGCTTTTACTATTACATAGGACCCTTCAAACACTTAACTGAAACATTTGTTCTTGTTAGGAGGGACATCAAATTGTAGGTATCACTTAACGTTATCATCTGTCGTTGGCCGCCCTGGTAGCTGAGTGGTCAGCGCGACGGAATGTCATGCCTAATGGCCCGGATTTGATTACCGGCTGGGTCGGAGACTTTCTCCTCTCAGGGACTGGGTGTTGTGTTGTCCTAATGATCATCATCATTTCATTCCCATCAACACGCAAGTCGCCGAAGTGGCGTCAACTCGAAAGACTTGCACCAGGCGAACGGTCTACCCGACTGGAGGCCCTAGCCACACGGTATTTCTATCATCTGTCGTTGGCACTTCAACAGCAATGTGCAGCGTCTGGTAAATAAATGTTCGTTGGTCCTACAGCCTGTAAGGTGTGTTATCTTTGAAGATACTACACTGAAGTAATAAAATTCATGGGATAGCCCCTAACGTAGTGTCGAAGCTCCTACTGCCCGACGTGCAGCAATTCGACTTGGCCCGTACTCAACAAGTCGTTGGAAGGCTCCTGGAGAAACAACGAGCCATTCTGCCTCCATAGCCATTCATAACAGCGAACGTGTTACCGGCGCAGGATTTTATGGACGAACTAGTCCCTCAATTATGTCCTACAAATGTTCGATGGGATTAACGTCCTGTGTTCTAGGTGGAATTGTCCAGAACGTTCTTGAAACCAATCGTGAACAGTTGTGGCCAATGACAAAGACATTGTCATCCATAAAATCTTTATTGTGGTTTGGGAACATGAAGTCTATGAATGGCAGCAAATGGTCTCCAAGAAGCCAAACATAAAGATTTCCAGTCAATGGTCAGGTCAGTTGTACCAGAGGACCAGTTCCATTCCATATAACTACAGCCCACACTATTATACTGCCACCACCAGATGCACAGTGCGTTACTAGGAACCTGGGTGGTTAACGCACCTGCCTAGTAAGTAGGAGATCCCGGGTTCGAATCCCGGTCTGGTACACATTTTTACTCGTCGCCGCTGATTCTGTGTAATGTTCCGCTGCGGTTGACATCAGTGATCCCCTTCAGTTCACATGTAATGTTTAACTGCTGTGGATTCTGCGTGGTGTCTGTTCTTTCGGATGGAGGCCCGAGAAGATTTCACCAGCACTATACACCGGGAAAGCCTACATTCACTTATGAATTTATCATGTCTTATTTAATTTACCACATACCTGTCGCCCTACATGGGGCGACTTTATTTTCAAATCCGTTTGCACTAATTTACTACATTTTGGTGGCCCAACACGCGGTGACATCATTTGAATTTCATTCCTCATTCACTATATTTTATTAAATTTTTAACTCCAAGCAAGAGGTAATGACGTACGAACTGTTGGATTCAACAACTTACACTACTATGTGTACATCAACATCTATATAATTTCTCTGCAATTTACAGGTATATGTTTTGCAGTGGGGTCATAGAACCAATTTCATAGTATTTCCAGATCTTGCTATTCTCGAATAACACGGGTGGAAAATTAACACCCAGAGCATTTAATGACAGTTCTGTTTTCACTCATTTTATTAAGATGGTCATTCAAAAAAGGGGAATCACAAAAATTGGAAAGGAAAACATAGGTACAAAGAAGAAACCATGGGTAACAGAAGAAATACTGCACTTGGTCGATGAAAGAAGGTAGTACAAAAATATTCAGGGAAATTCAGGAATAAAGAAATACACGTCGCTGAGGAATAAAATAAGTAGGAAGTACAGGACAGCTAAGATGAAATGGCTACATGAAAAATGTGGAGAAATCGAGAAGAAAATGGTTGTCGAAAGGATTGATTCAGCATATAGGAAAGTCAAAACTACCTTCCGTGAAATTAAAAGCAATTGTTGTAACATTAAGAGTGCAAAGGTAATACCGCTGTTAAATGCAGAGGAAAGAGCGGTAGAGGATTTGTTTAATGTCGTAGAAGTAAAAGAAGTCGATTTAGAAGAAATAGGGTACACAGTATTGGAATCAGAATTTAAGAGAGTTTTGAAGGACTTTCGATCAAACAAGGCAGAAGGGATAGATAACATTCTATGGGAATACCTAATATCATTGAGGGAAGTAACAACAAAACGATTATTCACGTCGGCGTGTACAATTTATGAGTCTGGTGACATACCATCTGACTTTCCGACAAGTATCATCCACACAATTCCGAAGACTGCAAGAGCTGCCAAGTGCGAGAATTATTGCACAATCAGCTTCACAGCTTATGCATCCAGCTTGCTAACAAAAATAATATGCAGAAGAATGGAAAAGAAAATTGAGAGTATGTTAGATGACGATCAGTTTCACTTTAGGAAAGGTAAACGTATGGGAGGAGCAATTCTGACGTTACGGTTGACAATGAAAGCAGGACTAAAGAAAAATCAAGATACGTTCATAGGATTTGTCGACCTGGAAAAAGTGTTGGACAATATAAAATGATGTAAGACGTTCGAAATTTTGAGCAAAATATTGTTAAGCTATAGGAAGAGACCGGTAATACGCAATATATACAAGAGCCAAGAGAGAATGATAACAGTGGACGGCCAAGAACGAAGTGCTCAGATTACAAAGGGAATAAAACAGGGATTTCATCTTCCAACCCTACTGTTCACTCTGTACATCGAAGGAGCAATGATGGAAATTCAAGGTGAAGGGATATCAGTGAGACAATTCGCCGATGACAGTGCTATCCTGAGTGAAAGTGAAGAAGAACTACAGGATCTGCTGTATGGAATGAACTGTCTAATTAGTACAAGATGTGGATTGAGAGAGTAACGAAGAAAGACGAAAGTAATACGACGTGTCAAAAATGAGAACAGCGAGAAACATAATATCAGGACTGATGTTCACGAAGTAGATGAAGTTAAGGAATTCAGCTACCTAGGCAGCAAAATAACCAGTGACGAACCGAGCAAGGAGGACATCAAAAGGAGATTAGCAGTCGCATAGTGGGCATTTCTGGCCAAGAGAAGTCTACTAGTATCAAACATAGGCCTTGATTTGAGGAACAAATTTCTGAGAATATTTGCTTTGAGCACAGCATTGGTATGGATGTGAAACATGGATGACAAACTGCCTATTGGCTTCTGTCTCGGGTTCTTCGACCGACGTTCATCTAATGATTTTACTGATGTTTCACCAGCACGAATGGCTGACAATGTCAAAGCTTCACCCTCCATTGCCGGTCGTGAACTGGAGCCGAGCTCGCGGTCGCATACTATATATACCTGGCGCGCCAATGTCCGAGGGCTTCTCCAGGGTCATTTCCAGTGTGGTTCTCCTCTTGCTAACTGCGACGGTCGTTCGCTGCAGTACGGGGCGCCAGGATCCGTTTGCCTTAAGGCTTTCCTCTTTCTTGTTGAAACTGTTCACGTGTTTTTGTAATTCTACAGCTTCTCTGAACAAGTGCGTGTGGTAGTGCTTCTCTACAGCCAGAACTTCGTGTAGTCGAATTTTATTACGAGGTCGGTCTCACTCAGTGCGTGCTCTGCCACGGACGATCTCTACACCTGCCCCAACCTGCAATTTCAAAAGAACCATGTTTCCTGAATCCGTGCTGTCATGTGCCAAGACATCGTTTTCAGATACTTCATTAAATTAATACGAACTACATGTACAAAAATCCTACCACAAAGCAATGTTGACAATATACAGCTATATTCTTTTTTGTCTAGGTGTGACCTAAACCACGTTGCAGTCATTAGGTACGGATCCTTCGGGTAGCGAGAGGTTGTATACGATTGCTAAACTGGAGCTACTTCATCAGTATACTCCGAAAGAATAGCAGTTTGTGGGAAGACTTGCCTTTGTTAAGTGACGTAAGTTGCTTCGCCATATCGAGGGAATACCAAATTGCTGATACTGGCAGCTACTTCAGATTCGAACTCGGGAATATTTACAGCATCCTTTTTGGTAAGGAATGCCGGAAAACCGTGGTTAGCAACCTTAGTATCGCTGTCGTCGGTGACATTATCATTGCCTTATGTTGTTAAGAAATTGATTTTGTCTTGCCGCTGGAATAATTTACATACAACCAGACTGTCTGAATCTTCTGCCAGATTTTGAGACAGGGTTTCATTGTGGTAACTCTGCCATGTCTGCAGCTCAGAAGACCAGATATCGGGCCGAGCGGTTCTAGGCGCTTCAGTCCGGAACTGCGCTGCTCCTACGGTCACAGGTTCGAATCCTGCCTCGGGCATGGATGTGTGTGATGTCCTTAGGTTAGTCAGGTTTAAGTAGTTCTAAGTCTAGGGTACTGATGACCTCAGATGTTCAGTCCCATAGTGCTCAGAGCCATATCAACCATTTTTGGGCTAGATATCGCGTACAGAATTTGTCATATTATTTCAAATGCTTCACGAGGCCACACGAAAAATATTCTGCAATAACAGTAGTATCTGAGTAGTATAGAAGATAAGATCAGGTAGTCAATGTAATTTTTTTCCTGTCTGTGAATACCACCTCAAATTATTAGAAGTGAAAGCTTTAAAGAAAACGCAATACGTTGACATTAATTTTCTCTGCTCCTGGATATGCAATAAATAAATCCTAAATCTAATCTTCTCATCATTTTTCACATTATGACAACTGACCAAGCACTATTATTGGGTTCTGTGTGCAACATCTTTGACGTCCCCTCTCGGTAAACTCACATAATCCCAGTTTACACAACACTGTAAAGTAACTTTTGCTAGATTAGAAATGTATGCTAAGCTTTTATGCAATGCAGTAATGTCCATCTTTATTTAAGGAACCAATACGTGATGTTGGTTCATAACTTGAAAAATTTCGAGAAATTATTACTCAATTATATCTCGTTACTTTACCCTCCAAGGTTATCATGAAAAAGTAATTTACTGCTAAGATATTTTGATTCCTGTTTCTTGTCGAGATCTGGATATTTTCTCCCACAAAGTCCGATTTCCCAAACCGAGCTGCTGCCTCTGAAGTGTGAGCAATCAACTCTATAGCATTGTGGGTGTAAGACCCTTCTGGATGTAAACACATTACACTTTATCAAGGCGGTTTTCTTGCCTTTTACCACTAAAGCTACATTTTATCAAGCACACAATGTTTTGTTACTGTCATACGACGACTGAGTTGAGTTTTGTACAAGCGCGAGCTGCTGAAAGAAGTGTTTGCATGGGTTGACACAGAAGCCAAATACAAGTTTCAGCAGCTGTATATGGAAGAGTCTGCCAGAATCTGTGTTAATAGGCATGCAGACATGTATATAATATGAGTCACTCTTCCTGCTCCCATATAGCGGGTGTTAGGGGTATAGGAGCAGACATTTGGTCACTGATAATTTTATATGTGTCCACTGCAGTGTGTTAGTTTTTTTTCTCTGTGTATAACATGATTACCGCAAACACATCAAAAAAATTACACTCCTGGAAATTGAAATAAGAACACCATGAATTCATTGTCCCAGGAAGGGGAAACTTTATTGACACATTCCTGGGGTCAGATACATCACATGATCACACTGACAGAACCACAGGCACATAGACACAGGCAACAGAGCATGCACAATGTCGGCACTAGTACAGTGTATATCCACCTTTCGCAGCAATGCAGGCTGCTATTCTCCCATGGAGACGATCGTAGAGACGCTGGATCTAGTCCTGTGGAACGGCTTGCCATGCCATTTCCACCTGGCGCCTCAGTTGGACCAGCGTTCGTGCTGGACGTGCAGACCGCGTGAGACGACGCTTCATCCAGTCCCAAACATGCTCAATGGGGGACAGATCCGGAGATCTTGCTGGCCAGGGTAGGTGACTTACACCTTCTAGAGCACGTTGGGTGGCACGGGATATATGCGGACGTGCATTGTCCTATTGGAACAGCAAGTTCCCTTGCCGGTCTAGGAATGGTAGAACGATGGGTTCGATGACGGTTTGGATGTACCCTGCACTATTCAGTGTCCCCTCGACGATCACCAGTGGTGTACGGCCAGTGTAGGAGATCGCTCCCCACACCATGATGCCGGGTGTTGGCCCTGTGTGCCTCGGTCGTATGCAGTCCTGATTGTGGCGCTCACCTGCACGGCGCCAAACACGCATACGACCATCATTGGCACCAAAGCAGAAGCGACTCTCATCGCTGAAGACGACACGTCTCCATTCGTCCCTCCATTCACGCCTGTCGCGACACCACTGGAGGCGGGCTGCACGATGTTGGGGCGTGAGCGGAAGACGGCCTAACGGTGTGCGGGACCGTAGCCCAGCTTCATGGAGACGGTTGCGAATGGTCCTCGCCGATACCCCAGGAGCAACAGCGTCCCTAATTGGCTGGGAAGTGGCGGTGCGGTCCCCTACGGCACTGCGTAGGATCCTACGGTCTTGGCGTGCATCCGTGCGTCGCTGCGGTCCGGTCCCAGGTCGACGGGCACGTGCACCTTCCGCCGACCACTGGCGACAACATCGATGTACTGTGGAGACCTCACGCCCCACGTGTTGAGCAATTCGGCGGTACGTCCACCCGGCCTCCCGCATGCCCACTATACGCCCTCGCTCAAAGTCCGTCAACTGCACATACGGTTCACGTCCACGCTGTCGCGGCATGCTACCAGTGTTAAAGACTGCGATGGAGCTCCGTATGCCACGGCAAACTGGCTGACACTGACGGTGGCGGTGCACAAATGCTGCGCAGCTAGCGCCATTCGACGGCCAACACCGCGGTTCCTGGTGTGTCCGCTGTGCCGTGCGTGTGATCATTGCTTGTACAGCCCTCTCGCAGTGTCCGGAGCAAGTATGGTGGGTCTGACACACCGGTGTCAATGTGTTCTTTTTTCCATTTCCAGGAGTGTATTTCCTGATATTTTCTGCACCGTCATAAATGCACCGCGCAGCGGAGGACGCATGTCAATCTAGACTACCCGTTTCGCCTTCGCGCTTTATGCTTCATCCAACCAACCTAAAAGGATGCTATTATCAACAGCTGTAATTATCAGTCTGCAAATAAAATAAATACGGTCGCAATGTTGCTGAATACACTGTACTGAGTCATCAACAGAAATATCTCTACTTTTACCCCTAACGCCTTGTATAGCTTTGGTGGCATTACCAGATTTGGCTATAATAAGGGATTATTCGGGGGAAAATATGGAGTTGGCTCTTCGTCATTTTGGCATTTGCATAGTGCAATATTTAATAAAAATAAAAAAAACAGGCATGGCAAAAAAATTAAGACAGATGGATAGATGTAGCAAACGAAAGGTGGTGGTGACTTTAAAAGCAAAAGGAGACAAAACTTGTGCTCAAGGCAGTTTTTAATGATCTGAAAATTTAAAACTCATATTAGTTTCTTTGCAAGCGATTTCTTGGATACGACAATTTCTACTACAGTCGCAAATTTGCTCCTGAAATAATAATGAAAACATAGAAAATTTTATAAGCATGTAAACAGCAAGCATCTTCAACTATGATGTCTCAAACATCGTAATACTGTGTGCTGTAACAAATCTGTGATAATTTTGTTGTCTACACATTCTTTGAAAACGAAACTGAGATATCAGAGGTTCAATAGAGTCTACAATAGATATTTAATGTCTGATAGAATTTTGATTGCTGAAGCTTTGACAGAGATTTCACAGGAAGGGAAGGCATTTAGTGTTAACATCACATAGGGAAACATGCATCACATCGTGATCCCATTAATTTACTAATTTCCACTTCTTTAACATCAATTTGTCGCTGAGATAGTCCCAGGATATGTCTGTAGTACAAAATTGATTAATATGTAGAATTACTGCAGAGATAGAAGGTGGTCAGAAACAATTTTAAATGCTTGTAGCGGTGTTGAAGGCTACGTCGTGCTGATAAACAATTGTTAAGAAAAAAACTGGATACGATACGCCTTTTCCGTGCTCACCAACAATGAAGTTAGACCATCAGGATGCTGTGAGCGGAGTTCAAGTGGCCCGCCAGAGACGATGTCATCAAACGTTTAGTTCGTTTGTTTTCCTAAAACCGAATAAGAGAGCAGTTAGAAGATCGGACATGAGAAGAATGATTTTACCGGATCTAGCTCACTAGCTCACTGACTAGCTCAATACCGCAATTTCTGACTGATTCAACCGACGTTTTTAGACTCACTCTATTTAAACCATTTGAGCGTTAGCTCAATACCTCAACTTCAGACTAACTCTACCGATTTTAGCTATTTACCTCATTTTTTCGTTCACCAGCCGATTTCTAAGTTCTTAATTTCATATAAAAGGTGAATGTAAGAAAAAAAGTGTACGTCAAATTCATCCATTTTTACTTCATTCTATAAAAGGCGAACGTAAGAAAATAAATTTAACGACTCTTTTCCCTAGGTGAAAGTAAGAAATTAAATTTAATATAATTTTTTATTAAAGGTGAACGTAAGAAATTAGAGGGTGAATGTATAAAATTATTCGATTTCCTCTTTAACAGCGATAAACATTTTGTTCTCTCCTGCTATCTGATTGCACATTTCATATAGGTAAGAAAATCACATCGCTATGCTTTCAACTACCTAGGTTCAACTACTTTTTGAAAACAATTAAATCTTATCTATTTTAGTAATTAAATTTGGAACAATTATCAGTTAAATGGAAGTTAATGTAAATGGACAACAAAATGGAAATGGACAACAAAAAATGGACAACAATGACTGTTGATATGCAACCGTTCGAACAGGACAGCAACTGAACTAAGGGGCTACAGACAGTGTCTCTTGAACGACAATTCAGCGGACATTGCTGCGTTGGGCCTCCGCAGCAGTCGCCATGTACATTCACTCCAACTTAATGCTGTTCGTCGGTGACGATAAACCGCGACGGGACGTCCACTGAACGGCGACAGGAGGCATTTTCAGGTGAATCACTTTTTCTGCTCCATCAGGCAGATGGCAGTTGGCATGTATGGCGTGAAACGTTTGAAAGGGAACACCCTGTAACAGTAGTCGCAAGGGTCCAGTTTGTAGGAGATGGCGTTGTGTTCTGGGGAATGTTTTTGTAGAATCCTCTAGGTGATCTCGTCATTATAGAAGCCACAACGAATCGTCACAAGTATGCATCTGTCCCTGGGGGCAATGTACGCCCCTATATGTAGTTTTTTTCCTCGGTTCGATAGCACAGCTGGACAATACAATGCCCCTCAAAGTTCGCAGTGGATGTGTTTGGTTCGAAAAATACCACTATGAGTTCACAGTACATCCCTGCCCACCATCCTCCCCGGGCAGTAAATCCAATCACACCCTGGATCCCGAACCGAGAAAGTTAGCGCAGCTGACCACAATACTGGAGTTAGCATGACTCCCTATTCCTAACCTCACTGACGCTCTTCCTGCACCTCCCACAGTGTTCCTCTCTGTTAAGGGTGGTCACATTAATATTTGTGTCCAGTGGATGCGTTGGGGTAAAGTGATAAATCCTTCACTCGGCAAAGGCGGTGACGTGCTTTGAAATAGACATGTGGATTGGATGAACACAGCTAATTGGATAACTGTGGGCAAGGTGACGTAATTGCATGTGACGTCCAAACTCTGTGCACCTCGTGAAATATGCTCTTATACATTCAATCACCGTGTAGTCTATCTTCTACATAATTTTTGCAGAATAGTGTATTTATGTGAGAAAGTGAATATCCGGGAGGTTATCTGTTTTTATCCGTATGCTAGTACCGCTGTCTCCATTACAAGAAAGAGACGTAATGTGGGCGACTGCGAGATGGTCTTCACTCCAGCGATGGATGTGCTGCAAATTCCACCCGTTACACTTAGACACGCCGTTCTCTGGAACTTCTTGAGCTCCTTAGCTGTAACTTCTACTTTATTCCACCCTACTGAAACCGCATTAGTTATAAGTCTGATTGCAGAAGAGGGTAGCCAGCATTTGCTCTTGGTACATGGACCACAATTATTTCCCACTGCCCGTTATAATGAACATAAGAGCATTTTCCATCTTAGAACTTACATCCGAGAAACCCATGTTAGTTTCACAATCATCCCTTAATACTTCAGTACGCCTTCCACTGATATAATTTCGTCGAAAGGCTTAGCCTACCAGCCAATGTCATGGATATGTTTACTCATGGACAGTTTTACTGCGACTGGCTATTAGATCCTGTTCCTGTTCCTTTCATAATTCTTGTGCAATGTCAAAATCAAATTGTGCCTTTGTTCTAACTGTACTTTCACCATCATTCTGGCTCCTGAATATCGTCCATAATCTGCCAATCTGCCAACTTATAATAGTCTCAATGTCATGCTCTTATGCAGCTCTAACAATGCATTGGAAGGTTGTATTTCTAAAAAGCTATACAATATCCAAAAGGAGGCAGAGAGCAATTTCTGGAAAATATACGGTTTCTTCTATCTCTCCAGTAAGATAGTGAGCTACTGTTTCTCATGATTTACCTACTAGGTAAGGGGACCGTAATTAACCTTCTTTCCCTAATGTGCAAATTAACCAGTTTTTATAATGTCCTTGACTTTATAAGTTTTCCCCGGCTTTGAATTTAAAACAATACTCATAGTCCTACAACAATTTGGACTGATTGTTGCTGCTACACTGACTTCAAAAGGTCTACATAGGAGTCTGATTAATTTTGGTCATGCTGGCTGTAGCAGAGCATTTCCATCTGGGTCCGGTGACCTGAACAGAGACACATTCTGTCGACCACAGAAGTTTCTTGAAGCCACCACACTCTCCTGCAGATTCCCAGTTCTCCTGAATGTTATTGTAACCCAGTACCTCGCTGGGATTTAATCCTGGTCTGCGTTACCTGTCAGAGTGCCAGGAGGGAAGTGAGTCTTGAGGAGCGCATCCAACGTTTCGTGTGCAGTCCTTGTACAAACATCCTCCTTCCTTAGTATGGCTCTTGATATTGCCGGTGTTCTGGTGAGGATAATGGGAAGTCTGGCTTCACCTGCTCATGAAAAACCTTCGTTTCTACTGCTCAATGAAAACACTGGATTAGGTGAGCGCATCCCAACATTTGACCCTTTGTCCTTTCCTTCTTAGCTGCTTTCTTCGCAGTTCAAGGTTATTATTCGACCAAGGTACATTCCTGTTTGTGCACTTAATGATGATAGAAAAGTTTTCATTGTACAAGGTCAGAATGACAGACCTCCCTTCTTCTGCCACTTTCTATAAAGCTACAGGACTTATTATCGAAATTTTAACGCGAACTAACAGTGAGTTTAGATCTTACTTATACGAGTCACAGTCTGTGTTCCTAAGATTTCTATATGCCATGGACTGTTTATCACCCACTGAAATCCCAATGAAGTGATCTGATAATTTTGGGTTCATCGTGATATGCCATTATTTGATATATCTACTCATTAAAGTAGATCCAAAACCTGTATAACTCAACTATTCCCTTCTTCCGTTCAAGGATGTATGTTCCCTACCGCTATTCCAAACAACTAGATTGATCTCCATTCGGTAGTTGAGTAGGTGTGCTGTTGGCATTGCAGCCAACAACCAGTTGTTCATCCATGTGCAGTCAACTACCAGTCTCCTGACTTCCTTGGAAGGAGGAACACTGTTCTTGTTAGGAAGGAAGCCCAGTACAATTTGCCTCGTTCTCACACCCAAACACTGTTTCATCCTGATAGTCACTAAGTCCCTAGAAAGGAAGTTCACCTTCGGTATGAATGAAGTTCCGTTTTTAATATAAAGAGATATGTCGAGGTATTTAGGTTTCTGCTATAAATCAGTTTATCTTCAGTTACTCCAAGTCATGGTACGCCCTCTTTATGTAAAACATGTTCCTGGATGAGTGCTACATCCACCTCCTGTTTTCCAAGAACGCGACTCAAAATGGCAGATTTCACATTACTACGTTGCAGGTTTATCTGGAACATTTCCATCCGCCAGCTTGCCTCTTCTGATATCCTTAGTCTCCCTGCCGGTAACCTGTGAAAATCCTAAGTACGGTTTCTGGTCCTGTTCTCGTACTGCTTTCAGGGATTTCTCAACGACTTCCACTACTGGGAATTGGCGATTTGATGCATCTTTCCGGTTTATTTTTATCCCTGTCGAAACTTGCTTGCTCTGCACTTGTAATTTCGAATAGGGTCTTTGGAGAAAGGCCCTTATCCAGAACGGCCTCTTCGTGGTCTTGAATAGTTCCTCTGCGGTCCTGACCAGTAGCTTCTCATCTTCCTGTGGAGATATTTTGGCCACTGTCGCCCCCTCCCCCCCCCCCCAAAACACACAGATAATGATTAGAGCACCTACGTCCAGAGAGACTAGATTAGATTAGATTAGATTAGTACTTGTCCCATAGATCATGAATACGACACTTCGTAATGATGTGGAATTCGGGGCTTTTGCATTCTCCAAAATTTTCAGCGAGAGCTTTCTGAATTAGCTCTTTCAGCTACGTGGTGTTAAAATATGGGTATTCTATTTGGATTGTCACCATCCAAAAACCGAGACTGCAGCACTAATGAAAGTGATGGACTTCTCTGTCCCGTCCTCGTGCTGCAAGCGGAATGGGGCTGTTTACCCCTTGTAGACATAGGCTTTTCTTGGTGGTCTTCAGTTCAAATCATTTTAATTTCCTATTTTTGTTTTCAGGTAGCTTTGCCTTCCTTTTCTCTTCGTTCTCTTAGAAGTGTGCTTCTCTTTGCTACAGACAGGTTTTAGGTCTGGATTTATTGCAGCTTCTCAGTGTCGTTATCCTTTCCTTGGACTGTTCTGTCGTTTGATCCAATTGCGGAACGGCTTCCATCAGCTCAAAACAAAATGTCTGGGTATTCAAGGTACCATAAAGCCTAGCAGTTTTTCAGTTAATTCCTGTATGCTCCATCTTACGTCCCACGAGAACTCGGAATGTATCACATTAACACAAGGGGATACCACATCGGTGTAGAGTAATGAATCAGGGAGTTTGCCCAGTATCCTCGACATTAGTTCCTATCTGCTACGCATCATTCACCAATGATGGAATCACATCTTGCGTTAATCTTCCTACAGTGTTTCAAAGAGAAACGCACACATTATGAAAGGGTCAGTTAGACCCGCTGATAAGGAAAATGCATTCTTAAAAGGCACTTAAAAGTATCTTTTGTAGATGGTTTTCTACGTAGAAGAAATGACATTGGAAATGATCAACATTTATTGAACATAATTATTACAAAATAAAAAGTTATTTACAAAATTTTTATTGAAAAATAAATTATTGTTACACGTAACTTCAAAATACTTTTTTGTAGCAAAACACACATTAGAACTTAAATTTCAACTTTTGTTGCAGGCAATATTTATTATTAAATTTAAATTCAATTACAAAACTTGACTTTGAGGAAATATATTGAACTCAATGTGTAGGCCGGCCGCATTAACTTATTCAGTTCTTGCAATATATGTTTGCGTGCTCTAGGCAGTGCAATGATTGATATCTACTGCACTTTTTGTATGACTTTCGGCCTTTCTTCGGTACACACGCTTTATACGCGCCCCTTTTCCGTTCTTTTGTTCCTAAACTCGTTCCTGTAGTATTCTCGAAACTAACTTTGATCTTGTGAATCTTCAGGTTTTGGCGGCGCAAAGACTGTTCCATTACGTTTCGGGTGTGCAACCGCAAGAAATCTCCTTCTTCTAATATTTTGCCTGTATACCGTCCAGTCATCTTCAGAGAGAGTCGGAAGACTGCCGCTCCAGTGCTCGCTTCGTCCATTTATACTCGTGTACCGCGCGACTGCGCATGCGGCCACAGATGCAAATGCGCCAGAGACGTTGGTCGGCGGCAGAGACGTGCATAATGCACGAGTTGTATCTATGACTCCGCAGTCGATCTGTGTTGGCATATCGATACATCAATGTGAGCTGCACTGTGACGACGTCTTTGTGAGTTTATTACAGCGAGTGCCGGATTCCATGATTTATCAAGATTGAAACCACTATCTCTATTAATTAAATTCGTCGTCAAGCGAATTTCAATTGCCTCCTCCACTATCGAGTCCCAAAAGGATGATGTAGTTGCCAAAATTTCGACGTTGTCATACAACATACTGTGACCATTATCAGTAAAATGCTCTGCCACTGCCAACTAGTTACGTTGTAAAAGTCGTGTGCACCTCCAGTGTTCTGTACATCTTTCTTGGACAGTACGAGTTGTTTGTCCGATGTAAGAAAGGCCACATTCACATGGAATTTTGTAAACTCCAGATTTTCGGAGCAGCAAATCATCTTTGACGGAGCCCACGAGTGCAGCTGTCTTGGGTGAAGGACGAAAAATCACTTTTACACTGTGTCTGCCGAGAATCCGTCCTATTTTTGATGAGAGGCTACCCACATGTACCGAGCGAGGTGGCGCAGTGGTTAGCACACTGGACTCGCATTCGGGAGGACGACGGTTCAATCCCGTCTCCGGCCATCCTGATTTAGGTTTTCCGTGATTTCCCTAATTCCTTTCAGGCAAATGCCGGGATGGTTCCTTTCAAAGGGCACGGCCGCTTTCCTTCCCCATCCTTCTCTAACCCGAGCTTGCGCTCCGTCTCTAATGACCTCGTTGTCGACGGGACGTTAAACACTAATCTCCTCCTCCTCCTACCCACATGTGGCAGGCAGGCCATCGATTTAAGGGTTTCTTCATCTTCCTCTGCTTTCTTTGTGGCCTCTTTCGGTTTCATTTTCAGTGCCCTCTGTATTTGTTGTGGAGAGTACCCATTGTCGTGAAACACTCTTCGTAAGTGGGAAAGTTCATCTTGCAGACTACTTTCGTCAGAAATAATATGCGCTCTGTGGTTTAAAGCTCGGAGAACACTCATTGTCTGGACAGGATGGTGGCAGCTATTTGCACGTAAATACAGATCGGTGTGCGTCGGCTTCCCATACACTTCATGTCCCAAAGTGCCATCCTCTCTGCGCCGAACCAAAACATCCAAGAATGGAAGGCATCCCTCTCTTTCAGTTTCCATTGTGAACCATATTTGAACGTGGAGGGAGTTCAGATGTCTTAAGAAGTCTTGCAAGTTGTCTTCACCATGGGGCCAAACTACAAAGGTGTCATCAACATACCTCCAGAATACCGTGGGTTTCAAGTCAGCAGATTCAAGCGCCTTCTCCTCGAAGTCCTCCATAAATAAGAAATATGTGTAGGTCAGAGCATGTTCAACAACCAATCTTTTGAACAGGCGGACGGAGTCGCCGTGGGTAGTCCCTTATCCCCTCTGGTAGCCAATTTATTTATGGAGGACTTCGAGGAGAAGGCGCTTGAATCTGCTGACATGAAACCCACGGTATTCTGGAGATATGTTGATGACACCTTTGTAGTTTGGCCCCATGGTGAAGACAACTTGCAAGACTTCTTAAGACATCTGAACTCCTTCCACGATCAAATAAATTTCAGAATGGAAATTGAAAAGGAGGGATGCGGGATGCCTTCCATTCTTGGATGTTCTGGTTCGATGCAGAGAGGATGGCACTTAGGGACATGAAGTGTATGGGAAGCTGACGCACACCGATCTGTATTTACGTGCAAATAGCTGCCACCATCCTGTCCAGACAATGAGTGTTCTCCGAACTTTGAACCACAGAGCGCATATTATTTCTGACGAAAGTAGTCTGCAAGATGAACTTTCCCACTTACGAAGAGTGTTTGACGACAATGGGTACTCACCACAACAAATACAGAGGGCACTGAAAATGAAACCGAAAGAGGCCACAAAGAAAGCAGAGGAAGATGAAGAAACCCTTAAATCGATGGCCTGCCTGCCACATGTGGGTAGCCTCTCATCAAAAATAGGAAGGATTCTCGGCAGACACAGAGTAAAAGCGATTTTTCGTCCATCACCCAAGACAGCTGCACTCGTTGGCTCCGTCAAAGATGATTTGCTGTTCCGAAAATCTGGAGTTTACAAAATTCCATGTGAATGTGGCCTTTCTTACATCGGACAAACAACTCGTACTGTCCAAGAAAGATGTACAGAACACCGGAGGTGCACACGACTTTTACAACCTAACAAGTTGGCAGTGGCAGAGCATTTTATTGATAATGGTCACAGTATGTTGTATGACGACGTCGAAATTTTGGCAACTACATCATCCTTTTGGGACTCGATAGTGAAGGAGGCAACTGAAATTCACTTGACGACGAATTTAATTAATAGAGATAGAGGTTTCAATCTTGATAAATCATGGAATCCGGCACTCGCTGTAATAAATTCACAAAGACGTCGTCACAGTGCAGCTCACGTTGATGTATCGATATGCCAACACAGATCGACTGCGGAGTCATAGATACAACTCGTGCATTATGCACGTCTCTGCCGCCGACCAACGTCTCTGGCGCATTTGCATCTGTGGCCGCATGCGCAGTCGCGCGGTACACGAGTATAAATGGACGGAGCGAGCACTGGAGCGGCAGTCTTGCGACTCACTCTGAAGATGGCTGGACGGTATACAGCCAAAATATTAGAAGAAGAAGGAGATTTCTTGCGGTTGAACACCCGAAACTTAATGGAACTAACTTTGGTCTTGTTAAAACCTTTTTGGCTATTCTGTGCTCTCGCATTTGTTTTGGTAGCTCATGTTCAAATTCTCTTAGGAATAACCGCCTTCTGAACAATTTATTTTGATTGCAATCTGGGTTGTGATGTACATACAACACACAGGTATTTATTGCAGCAATATTTAGCACGTTATAGAACAAACAGACGGGCCATCGTTTGGTACACCTTTTACAGGAATAAGTGCTGGCGAGTTTATCTGTTGTGTCAACTCCTCCTTTCGGTTTGTTGCAATGTCGTATTATTTCAGGCTTCTTGTGCTTTCTAGAGACAAGATACAGCATGGTGTATTGTAGGGAGTAATAGTATAGCTTTAATTTCCTTTTTGGCTCGTACGACCAAAGTTACATCCCTCGGGAACCCAAAGATGATTGAGCGTACAGGTATGGTATTGCTTGGCTGCATTTCGTCCGCAATCCCAGAATTGCTGTTCTGAGAGTTCCTACTCATACTACATTTTTCTTAGAAGTTTCTTGGCAAGATTATACACCGTAAAGCAATTATCTGTGGTAATGTTTTCCTCAGTTTCCTCAGCATTTTCAACAAACCTCAAAACAACATTAGTTTCTCGTTGTCCATTTTCCAGTTTTTACGTCAGATAACAATCACAATTTTACCTCATATTTTTCTCTGCGTTTTGAAGGTATATACTGCCGGAAGGTACGCCTTCCTCTGAATGGAACCACTTGCTAATCCACTGTGACATCTTCGTAAGGAACGAATAATATGGGCAACTGTTCCAAAAACATTTCAAAGAAATTCCTGGTAGCAGCCAGTTTATCATGATGTCGCCTAGCTGGTCGATCTTTTTTGTTGTCAAATCTGAGAAATCTGTTAACCGTATGGAAACTCTGAAGTGACGTCGTTGCACGAGAAACTGGCGGAGCATTCCTGTTGTCCCATAGCTCCTTAAGAGATTCTCCAGTAGGTTTGTACAGACAAGCTAATACAAGATGTCCCAAGTAAGCCTTCAGTTCCTCACTTGTTTTAGTAGTGGAAGTCGCATTTTTGACTTGCGATACCCATCTCATTTCTCTGTTGGTTTCGTTCAAAATCAATATCATCCTCTCTTCAGTTATGTACTTCAGTTTCGTCAATCCGTTAAAGAGCAAACCCCATAAGTCCTGGAACAGGATGGAAAATGTTTTCGCATCTAAATTAAAAATCTAAAACAAAGAAAAATAAGGTAAACTATAATTAAATACAATGCAAGAAAATAAATTACAAAGAAACATAATAAAACCTAAACCTGACAATAAGCAAAAAGTAAAAATATAGTGCATACAAACCCCAAGGATTTTTGCATGATAAAGGTTTTCATCTCCTTAGACAGTCTACACAGAGAAGGTAAAAGGATAACCGTGAGAAGCCCTGTCCCAGCATCGCGTTCTCCACCAAAACAATCACTAATGCTTGGACCGGGTTCCGAACCCAGAAATACAACTATGACAGCCCAGCGCATTAGTCTCTTGACTGTGATGCAGTGCAATAATAAACATAGTATTCCCATAAAATACATTTTCGTATAATATATTTATTACGCTCACCTTGCTGTTGACTCTGTTGGAAGATTTGTAGACTAATTGTGCCATTACTCCTTCAACTACATAAGTTTCTGTATACAACGATACACCGCCCTTATCTACTTCACAATCACATCAATATCCTCTCTTCCAGCTGATACGTCGTCATCATTACTTGAACCATCAAGAAAATCTAGAAAAATCAGGATTAACGACAGAATCATCTACCATTTCATCATCTGACTCATTCAAAAGCCTTTCTAACTGATAGCCACTTATGAAACTTCTACCCATTTTGGCACGCAAAATCTGGCTAATGACGTAGCTGTTATACTTGTACCTATTCCTACAAAAATAACAATGTGAAATGCGTCTGAACCATTGTAGACCATACAGTGACAATCCCATTCATTTCAAATAAAATATTGTTAGACTTCAAACGACAATTTTTGCCTGAGTCTAAACGACCCATTCACAATATGTGTGTCAAAACTGTGTGTGTCCGATATTATTTTATATTTTGGAATAAAACTGAGGATTAAGTAACGTCCTTTAGGATATAAATATTAATCGTGGTTTTCAGTTAATTTTAGTAAACTAACTGAGTAAGTTAGATCCATTCACAATAAGAAGGTTAAACGGCCAGTGTTTTAGGAAAAGAACTATGGGTAAAGATGCAGGGAGCAATAGGGGGTCTTCAGACATGTGTCTTCAGGTTCATCCAATGAGACCTGTCTGGCTTGGGAGAGCCTGCCAGCAACCATGGTCAGCCTTACGACAGGACAGTGACATACGGAAATCTATCATTGATAAAAATTTATTTATTTACTAGTCAATTCTAACACATAATATACATCTGTGTATATGTATTCCTCCAAATCTCGTCATATTATGTAGGTTTTATTGCCTAATTGGCAAACGTTCTGCCCCATTTTACTATATATCGTATTTCGTTACTTATACAAAATATTTATGTCTCGGGTGGAAGGACCTTTTGGTAACAACTCAACAAAGAAAGTAAATAAGAAAGGCGAGATACACTGTAGGTTTGGTTTGTGTTCTCGTTCGAAATGGGCAGGTAGTATAGCGACCTACATAAAAGAATATTGGAGTGTACGCTACATTTGTCTCTCCATCCTGCTTCTTAGAAGTAAATACGATGATGCAGCCGTCCTAACCAATCTTCGGTTGCTGGGTAATTGGTATGTAACATTAACTACTTCTCATCTACTGAAAGTGCTTTCACTCAACCTGAGGGCCAAAAGGTGAGGAAAAGGGTGCTGTAGGTAGTCACTACGGACACGAAAGCAGCAATGAGGCTCAGCCGCACGGTGAGAACTCCCAGCAGGTTGGCCACTGGGCGTCCAGACGACACCTGCCGCGCCAGCAGCCGCAGCTCGCGGTGGGCGGCGCCGCCCACACGCCGCCCCTCCAGCAGCAGCTGCGAGCACAGCCTCTGCGTGCGCCTCGCCTCTGTCTCCACACAGTGAGCGGGCACGACGAGTATCGTCAGATGAGCAAGACTGAGGAACATAGTCACATTCCCTTGCCAGCTATTGATATTACTCATAGCTAGGTACGATAATTTTGTTCCAAGGAAATATACCTGAACAGTCACAAACATTGAAATTGATATGAAATATGACACTAGAAAAACCTCATGAGCAGAGACAGCTAATTCTGACAATTCACGCAGTTTTGCATGAACTAATGTGAGAGTTCGCACATAGTCTGGTACCCTCCAAAGAATTCTAGGGTGTGATCGTGGACTCCCTCTGTACAAAGACTGTTTCTTTACAGAAATGTTACCATAATATGCAACGTCGTTACTTATATCGCGAACGCAAACATTCAAAAGTGAAAGTCTGTACCTAATCACAAATTGTAAATTTGCAAATCTCAAAAGCGACAAAGTGGTAGCAATAAAACCGCCCACAGTAAAGACTAGACTTAGCCTATGGTCATGAGATTTAATAATCGTCAACATTGGTAAGTAGTATGAACAACCGTAAAAAAATAGCAAAACCAATTGTAGTTTTACTATCCTATTCTCACTTGTATTCACAGGACCAATATGAGTCATCAGAAGTTTGTCACATGATACTATCAACTTAACCATTGTCTCATATTTTTGTGTATTGAAGAAAATATCTGACACTATCGAAACGAACGTCATTGTTGACAAACTCACTAATCTGAAAAGTGATATGACGTTCACTATAGACATTGTAGGGAACGGTCTGCAGTAGAAGTGTGCGGAGAAAAACCCAGAAATCAGGTGTGATATGCTGGTGAGAGTTACAATAACTAGATCCGATTTTAATTTCTTCACAGATCCAGTTTTCATATCAACCGTAAATGGCATGAGACCAAGCAACTTGCATGTGAAGTAGAATGGCTTGGTGGCCAATAGAAGTGCCTTAGTGTTTCCTGGCAGCAATGGGTGAGATTCATTCGCTGACATCACCTGCAAAAGGGAACAAGGAAAAAAAATACACAGTAATCATACTTCACAATAACACCTGTTTTATAGGTAGTAATGAACCGGTTTTCAGATTTCTGGGCCATCGTCAGATAACCTGACTAAATAGGAAGCCAATATATCACATGCACATGACATTTTGCAAAGATATAGCGAAACAAAAACACAAATACAATGAATTTAATAAGTAACATATGAATGAAAATTTTTTATATTACTTTATAGTGAAAGATCTAAAGTATAAGAATGTACAGGCAATAAACGGCACACACTTGAGAATAGTCACAGAGTACTATGTTACATAAACAAAATAACTAATGGATGGAATGATCACACACGAAAAAGTGGTAGCAGAGCGGATGAAAGAGTCAGTGGAATGTGGAGAATAACAGTTACACAATTCATTGAAGGGGAATTAACGTATCTAAAAATTATAATCATATAAACTGGACACACAAATATTGTACATGTAAAATGTAGGTAATGAAGAGGTCGATTAGAATCCAAAAATACTCCTGCTGACAGATGATAGGAGAAAGTACACAAAAGTTCATTTAAACTATGTGATCAAAAGTATCCGGACACCCCCAAATACATACGTTTTTCATATAACGTGCATTGTGCTGCCACCTACTGCCAGGTACTCCTTATCAGAGACCTTAGTAGTCATTAGACCTCATGAGGGAGAAGAATGGGGCGCTCCGCGGAACTCACGAGCTTCGAACGTGGTCAGGTACTTGGGTGTCACTTCTGTCATATGTCTGTACGTGAGATGTCTACACTCCTAAACATCCCTAGATCCATTCTTTCCGATGTGATAGTGAAATGGAAACGTGAAGGAACACGTACAGCGCCAAAGTGTACAGGCTGACCTCGTCCGTTGACTGACAGAGACCGTCGACAGTTTGTAATGTGTAGTAGGCAGACATCTGTCCAGACCATCACACAGGAATTCCAAAGTGCATCAGGATCCACTGCAACTACTATAACAGTTAGGCGGGAGGTGAGAAAATTTGGATTTCATGGCCGAGCGGCTGCTCATAAGCCACACATCACGCCGGTAAATGCCAAACGACGCCTCGCTTAGTATGAGGAGCATTAATATTGGACAGTTGACAGTGGGAAAACGTTGTGTGGAGTGACGAATCATGGTACACAATGTGGCGATCCGAGGGTGTGAATATGGCGAATGCCCAGTGAACGTCATCTGCCAGCGAGTGTGATGCAAACAGTAAAATTCGGAGCGGTGGTGTTATGGTGTAGTTGTGTTTTCCATGGAAGGGACTTGCACCACTTTTGTTTTGCGTGGCACTATCACAGCACAGGCCTACACTGATGTTTTAAGCACCTTCTCGCTTCCCAGTGTTGAAGAGCAATTCGGGGATGGCGACTGCATCTTTCAACACGATCGACCACCTGTTCATAATGTACGGCCTGTGGCGGAGTGGTTACACTACAATAACATCCCTGTAATGGGTTGGCTTGCAGAGAGTCCTGTCGTGAATCCTACAGAAAACCTTTGGGATGTTTTGGAACGCCGACTTCGTGCCAGGCCTCACCGACCGTTATCGATACCTCCCCTCAGTGCAGCACTCCGTGAAACATAGGCTGCTATTCCCCAAGAACCCTTCCAGCACCTGACTGAACTTATGCTTGCGAGCGCGGTAGCTGTCATCGAGGCTAAGGGTGGGCCACACAATATTGAATTCCAGCATTACCGATGGAGGGTGCCATGAACTTGTAAGTCATTTTCAGGCAGGGTCCGGATACTTTTGATCACACAGTGTACAGAAAGAAATAGTGCAGTGTTACAGACTAAGATACATAATCAATCGGGAGTAAACAGCAGTTAAAAAGTAATGTCTGCAGGAAAAATTACGGTACAGAAAAGAAAACGGTCGCCCGAAGGTCAAAATAGCTTACGGTTAACTTAAAAGCGAACATGTCCACATTACCAGTGTAAAAGGAGCTCCAACGTTAACCACAAACGAAAGCGAATATTAGTGGAAGGAGTATTATGTTTCCCATTTGGATAGAAGAATATAAAATAGATATGCGTATGTAAGGCATGAGGGATCCATTATTAATATCTGAGATTGAAAGAGCTTTACAGGACATGTGATCGAACGAATCACAAGGCATAGATAACACTCGTTTGGAGTTTCTGAAGTTACTGCAGGAATTGGCAGCCAAATGTTTCTCCAAATTAGTGTGTGAAATCTCCAGGCAGTCTTTTGGACTTTCGGAAGAGCGTCAGCCCCACAGCTCCTAAGTGAGCAGGGTAAGTAAGTGCGAGAACGGCTGCACAATACGTCTGACAGATCAGGCGTTAAACTTTCTGACCAAATGAGTAGAAAGAATTTTGTGAACCTGTTAGACAGGACAAACAAAACTACGCCACGGCAAAGAGGTGCAAGGCTTTCGAAATTCCCAGAACAATAAGAACGATATATATGGAATGACGGGTAATGAACAATAAGAATGGTAGAATAAGAGAGAAGGGCGTGATGAAGGAACACAGTCAACTTTACCACTGTTCAACCCTCAAAGTAAAGAATTAATGAAATAAATAAAAGGAAGATTCTAAAGTGGGATTAAATTTCGGGCTGGAAGAATGTCGCACAAGACTTGCGGCTGATATAGCTGTAGTCTCTAATAGGATCCTTTTTATGTCATGAACTGTCTATTGACTACACTGTTTTAACATAGTAGATCAAAGAAAGACGAACGTGTTAAGAAGTTGCGGAAATGTGATTAGGGGTAAACATAACATCAAAAATGTGGATCACGATGTAGACGAAGTGGAAGCATTCCGCTAAACCAAGTACATTAGCATCAAACTTATTTTAATTTGAGGCACAAATCTCTACGACTGTTTGTTAGGAGCATAGCAATCTGTGGAGGTGCGTCATGGACTGTGAGAGAACTTGATAAGAAGAAAATGGAAGAGTCAGAAACTTGGTATACTAAAAGATGCTGAATATTAGATAGACTGATATAAAGATCCAGGTGGTTGCCACAGAATATACGTAAAATAGATAAGAAGATATGAAGATATTTATTAAGATATCAGAAAATACTCTCTGTGCTACTATACGATAAAAACTGAAGGGGACTACAGGGATGAGAATTACACACTCACTGGTTACGTATGGTGCAGATGCCACGCTGTAATGAGCAGGTTGTGACAAAGGGGGCGGGAAGGGGAGAGAGGGGAAATGGTATCAGGTCGCGCCATCCAGTGTGCTGACGACCAAAATAAAAATAAAAAAAATATAACACTTTTATGGACAATAACGGGAACTCCACACCAATGGTTTCCTAATATTTTGCTAATCACTGTGCTGTCTTCTCACTGTCCAGGAAACTTGAATTTTTGTGTAATGTCACAGTCTTTAAATATTTCTTCATTCAGTGAAATGCCACTAAATTGTAGATTTACCAAATGAGGAAAATTATTGTTATGATAATTTATTACTGTTGTCAAAAGCAATAAACGGAAGAATAAAACTGGCCCAGTGTGCTGTTTATAAACACAATCGAATGTTCAAACCGAAGCATCTAGTGAGACTGGACCTAACAATGTGTGTAATCCGTTTCGACTCACGGCAGAGAAATATGGACTTAACTAGCAGAAAGCATTCAAGACTGAGGATCGTTTTGTGAGAGAGGGATGTATGCATGTTTCGAATTACTGCGAGAGTAAGAGGAAATAAAATTCAAATGTAGTAAATAGCAGAGACCTAATCCGCGCAGTACTAAAATTTAAATGTATCTTGCCTGGAGGTAAATGGAGGCGAGTGGATAACTGGTGAAGTTCCTTGTCTCAGTCTATTGGATGTCGAATATCTTCTCAAAGTAGGAAATACGGAAGATCATCGTGCACGAGTGTCACTAAAGATCATACTATTCCAGGAAAAGTCAAGGAGACAAATTCACCCAATAGGGGATGCTAAATATCTGATGACTGTTGTAACTGTGGTGCTCTGTTTCACATCCTAAATGTGTCAGACAACCAGCCTCAAAGTATCAGAGTCATTAGTCGTTTCATAGCTTAAGAGAATCCTAAATTACATATTGGCAAAACGGAGCATCGTGTCAGCTAGACTGAGTCAGCAGAGAATTACAGCTTGGTACGAAGCAGCATTCCTCCTGCCGACGGTGTGTGACGTCAGCAGATCCGTCAATATATGTGCCTTCTTACATAGTCTCGAGGCGGTCGGTGAAATCTGTAGGTATGCAAATCTTAGGCTATCGATTTCACGGTGTAGACACGATAAGAGATATTATATCTTGAACTAATTAGTAATACGACTGCACGATAATTACACACGTCTTACTTTTATCCTCAAAAGATTTAATTCCAAGCCATAGCGAATAATCATCCCCAGGGTGGAAACATTACTTTAGCCCAACTGCAACGTGTCGCCACTTTTCATGTACGAAACTATTGATTGCATCCTATTGTGAGGGTGTGGAAGTGAATCCACAGCAGAATTTTATATCTCCTTGGCCCGACTGCACAGATTGTACATTAACATAAAATAGTTCCAGTACACAATTCTGTTTGCAAATGTGACTGTATAACACGAATGGTATGAAATTATTAAATTGAACTAGTGACTGGTGTGAATTTAAATAACTACAATACCACGACTAGCAGGTTTGAATTCGAATATACACTCCTGGAAATGGAAAAAAGAACACATTGACACCGGTGTGTCAGACCCACCATACTTGCTCCGGACACTGCGAGAGGGCTGTACAAGCAATGATCACACGCACGGCACAGCGGACACACCAGGAACCGCGGTGTTGGCCGTCGAATGGCGCTAGCTGCGCAGCATTTGTGCACCGCCGCCGTCAGTGTCAGCCAGTTTGCCGTGGCATACGGAGCTCCATCGCAGTCTTTAACACTGGTAGCATGCCGCGACAGCGTGGACGTGAACCGTATGTGCAGTTGACGGACTTTGAGCGAGGGCGTATAGTGGGCATGCGGGAGGCCGGGTGGACGTACCGCCGAATTGCTCAATACGTGGGGCGTGAGGTCTCCACAGTACATCGATGTTGTCGCCAGTGGTCGGCGGAAAGTGCACGTGCCCGTCGACTTGGGACCGGACCGCAGCGACGCACGGATGCACGCCAAGACCGTAGGATCCTACGCAGTGCCGTAGGGGACCGCACCGCCACTTCGCAGCAAATTAGGGACACTGTTGCTCCTGGGGTATCGGCGAGGACCATTCGCAACCGTCTCCATGAAGCTGGGCTACGGTCCCGTACACCGTTAGGCCGTCTTCCGCTCACGCCCCAACATCGTGCAGCCCGCCTCCAGTGGTGTCGCGACAGGCGTGAATGGAGGGACGAATGGAGACGTGTCGTCTTCAGCGATGAGAGTCGCTTCTGCCTTGGTGCCAATGATGGTCGTATGCGTATTTGGCGCCGTGCAGGTGAGCGCCACAATCAGGACTGCATACGACCGAGGCACACAGGGCCAACACCCGGCATCATGGTGTGGGGAGCGATCTCCTACACTGGCCTTACACCACTGGTGATCGTCGAGGGGACACTGAATAGTGCACGGTACATCCAAACCGTCATCGAACCCATCGTTCTACCACTCCTAGACCGGCAAGGGAACTTGCTGTTCCAACAGGACAATGCACGTCCGCATGTATCCCGTGCCACCCAACGTGCTCTAGAAGGTGTAAGTCAACTACCCTGGCCAGCAAGATCTCCGGATCTGTCCCCCATTGAGCATGTTTGGGACTGGATGAAGCGTCGTCTCACGCGGTCTGCACGTCCAGCACGAACGCTGGTCCAACTGAGGCGCCAGGTGGAAATGGCATGGCAAGCCGTTCCACAGGACTACATCCAGCATCTCTACGATCGTCTCCATGGGAGAATAGCAGCCTGCACTGCTGCGAAAGGTGGATATACACTGTACTAGTGCCGACATTGTGCATGCTCTGTTGCCTGTGTCTATGTGCCTGTGGGTCTGTCAGTGTGATCATGTGATGTATCTGACCCCCGGAATGTGTCAATAAAGTTTCCCCTTCCTGGGACAGTGAATTCACGGTGTTCTTATTTCAATTTCCAGGAGTGTATTATGACCGAACGATAAAGAGTTGCCAGACAAATAAAGTATCATCTGGATACGAAAAAGAAGCATAAAACCTAGTAACCTAGATGAGGGCATACAGCGTCTGTCGCTTTACAACGCCAGTCGCTTTCGCCATTTCAGCATGAGGTCATACGAAACAGTAAACAGCTAGTTTCACGCTCGCTGGTGGCGAATTCAGCGCAAAAGCTGACACAGTCACGTACCGCATGTAACCAAACAGCTCCAAACGCAGTATATATGGACGCTACCAAAGGGCTTGCATGAATGAGTTCCAGCTAGCACCACAACTGCATCCTCCTAGCTACTCGGATGATCAACAGCCGACAACAGAAACTACGTGAGTGACAACTAAGCAGGTGCGCTAAGAAAAGAAAAACAAACCTGATAGGTTTCAGGACTGCGATTAGTGGTTTGATTTGTACAAATATTCCTCTATACGTTTGTGATTTCCATTGAGACATGCATCTGAACCTAGAGGTAGGATTACAGCCATAGAAACTGGTTCCCCTTCGTGATTCGTGGCATGGAAAAACATCGTTAGATGCTCCTGTGTGTTATCTAATCCTAACAGAGTGTTAGGTCTGTGTGACCGTTTGTTTTCATAATTAGTTGAAGTATGACGTAGGGTAGAAATGTCGTCTGTGTTTTACATATACGATGTGTGGGTTTTCATACACTAGTAGTAAGCTGGTGTCTGTGCTTCTCGGCACACTGTAGACAGGTGTTTCTTTAGCTTAGTATATCAGGAGACCAGAAAGCTAAGATCATCAGTCTCCTATTCACTCCCCCCATGAGTCTGCATATTGAGGTATTGAGTAATTTTTTGCACGCAAATGGAAGAAAGCGTTAAAAACATTTGCATGCAACTGCATCACATCTACATCGATACTCCGAAAGCCGCCTTATGGTGTGTGGCGGAGTGTACCCTGTACCGCTACTAGTCATTTCCTTTCGTGTTCTACTTGCAAATAAAGCTAGGAAGAAACGACCATTCATATGCCTCCGCATGAGGCCTAATTTCTTGTATCTTCTCTTCGTAATCCTTACGGCAATTGCGTGAAGGTGGCAGTACAATTGTCCTGCAGTCATTTCAAACGCTGGTTCTCTACATTTTTTTCACTGCTGTTTCTCAAAAAGAACGTCACCTACCCTCCAGGGATTCCCATTTGAGTTCCCCAAGCATCTCCGTAAGACTTATGTGTTGTTCAAGCCTACTGGTAACGTATCTAGCAGCCTGCCTCTGATGTGCTTCGATGTCTTCCTTCAGTCCGACCTGGTGCGGATCCCAAGCACTCGAGCAGTACTCAAGAATATGTCGCACTCGCGTGCTATATGACGTCTCCTTTGCAGGTGAACCATTCATTGCTAACATTCTCCAAATAAACCGAATTAGACGATTCGTCCTCCCTACCAAAGTTCTCATATGCTCGTTCCACCTCATCTAGCTTTGACTGTGTCAAGCAGGACACTAGTAATACTGTGTGCAAAAATTACAGGTTTGTTCTTCCTACTCATCCGCATTAACTGAAATTTTTCTACGTTTCGGGCTAGCTGCCATTCATGACATCAACCGGAACTTTTGTCTAGTCGTCTTCTATCTTTCTACAGTCACTCAACTTCGACATCTTACCATACAGTACGGCCTCATCAGCAAACAACCGCAGTCTGCTGGCCAGTCTGTCCAACAAACCATTTAGGCCTATGTATATAGAGAAAAACATCGGTCCCATCAGATTTCCCTGCGCCACTCCTGCGGCACCCTTGTCTCTGATGAACACTCACCGTCGAGGACAACATACTGGGTTCTGTTACTTAAGAATGGGTAGCCTTGAAAGATGATATAGTGAAGGCAGCAGAGGATCAAGTAGATAAAAAAAACGAGGGCTAGTAGAAATCATTGGGTAACCGAATAGATATTGAATTTAACTGAAGAATGAAGAAAATATATAAATGCAATAAATGAAGCAGGCGAAAAGGAATACAAAAGTCTAAAAAAATGAGATCCACAGAAGGTGCAAAATGGCTAAGTGGGGATTGCTAGAGGACAAATATAAGGATGTAGAGACAGATATCACAAGAGGAAGATAGATACTGCCTAGATGAAAATTAAAGGGACCTTTGGAGAAAAGAGAACCATCTGTATGAATATCAAGAGCTGAGGTCGTAAACCAGTCCTAAGCAAAACAAAGGAAAGCACAAAGGTGGCCGCACGGGATAGCGGCACGGTCTCGAGCGCCTTGCCACGGTACGTGCGGCTCTCACCATAGGAGGTTCGAGTCCTCCCTCGGGCATGGGTGTGTATGTTGTACTTAGTGTAAGTTTAAGTTAATTTAAGTAGTGTATAAGCCTAGGGACCGATGACCTCAGCAGTTTGGTCCCATAGGAACTTAACACAAATTTTTATAAAAGGTTGCAGAAAGGTGAAAGGAGTGTATAGAGGGTCTATACAAGGGTGATGTACTCGAGGGCAATTTCATGGAAATGGAAGAGGACGTAGATGAAGACGAAGTAGAAGATGATATGATTCTGCGTGAAGAATTTGACTTAGCACTGAAGGACCTAAGTCGAAACAAGGACACGGAAAATGGTTCAAATGGCTCTGAGCATTATTCGACTTAATTTCTGAGATCACCAGTCGCCTAGAACTTAGAACTAATTAAGCGTAGCTAATCTAAGGACATTACACACATCATGCCCGAGGCAGGACTCCAACCTGCGACCGTAGCGGTCGCTCGGTTCCAGACTGCAGTGCCTAGAACCGCACCGCCACGCCGGCCGGCGAAGGGCACGGAAGTAGACAACATTCCATTAGAACTACTGATAGCCTTGGGAGAACCAGGCCAAACAAAAATCAACAACCTGGTGAGAAAGATGTATGGGAAAGTCAAGAACAATATAATAATTCCAAACCCAAAGGAAGCAGGTGTTGATAGGTGTGAAAATTATCGAACTGTCAGTTTAATAAGTCACGGCTGCAGAATACAAACACGGATTCTATACAAAAGAAAGGAAAATGTCGTAAAAGACGACCACGGGGAAGATCAGTTTGGATTTTGTTGAAATGTGGGAACACGCGAGCAAATACTGACATCTTAGAAGACAGGTCAAAGAAAGGCAATTTATATTTCTAGGATTTGTAGACTTAGAAAAAGCTTTTGACAATGTTGACTGGAACACTCTCTTTCAAATTCTGAAGGTGGCAGGTTTAAAACACAGGGAGCGTAAGGCTATTTACAATTTTGTACATTAAACAGAAGAAAGATATAAGAGTCGAATGGCATGAAAGGGAAGCAGTGGTTTGGAAGGGAGTGAGACAGGGTTGTAGCCTATCCCCGATGTTATTCAATCTGTATATTGAGCAAGCAGTAAAGGAAAGAAAAGACATTTAGGAGTAGGATTTTAAATCAACGGAGAAGAAATAAATACTTTGAGGTCTGCCGACGACATTGTAATTCTGTTAGATGCAGCAAAAGTCCCGGAAGACCAGGTTAACGAAATGGACAGTGACTTGAAAGGATATAAGATGAACATCAACAAAACCAAAACGAGGATAATGGAATGTAGTCGAATGAAATCAGGTGATGCTGAGGGAACTAGATTAAGAAATAAGACACGTAAAGTAGTAGATGTGTCTTGCTATTTGGGGAGCAAAGTAATTGATGGTGGTCGAAGTAGAGACGATATGAAATGTACAATGGCTATGGCAGAGAATGATTTTCTGTAGGAGAGATATTTTTATGATCCGTATGGATTTAAATGTCAGGAGGTGCTTTCTGAAAGCATTTGTACCCAGTGTAGCCACGGATGGAAGTGAATCATGGATGATAAACAGCGTAGACAAGAAGAGAATAGAAGCTTTCGAAGTGTGGTGTTACAGAATAATGTTGAAGATTAGATGGGTAGATCACGTAAATAATGAGGAGGTACTGAACAGAATCGGGGAGAAGAGGAATTTATGGCACAACTTGAATAATAGAAGGGATCGGTTGGTAGGAGACTTTATGAGGCATCAAGGAATCACCAATTTACTTTTGGACGGAAGTGTGGTGGGCAAAAGTCGTAGAGACAGGCCGAGGGATGAATACACTAAGGAGATTCAGAAGGATGCTGGTTTTTAAGCTAACTGCACAACGATTCTACTGTCGCCGCCGCACATTTCGCGTAAGGACGACAAAGATGAGAAAAATTAGGGGCCTTATGGAGGCAAATAGACGGCTGTTTCTCCCTCGATCTGTATCGCGAGTGGAACAGGAAAAGATGTTACTAATAATATTACAAGGTACTCTCCGCTATATGCCATATAGCGACTTGTAGAGTATCTATTTTGATGTAGACGTAGGTACCGCAAGCAGAAGATGAGTTATACGTCGACACTGACCGGGTAACCCAGTACAATATAGAAGAGATGAGAGTATGATGACCGTGGTGGATTCGATCGTTGCTACAGGGGAAGGGATAGCAAAAGGAGTTGTGAGAGAATATGGGCTCGATAGTAGCAATGAGACCACAGATAAAAGTATTTAATTTTGCAATACGTTTCAGCTGCAAATAATGGACACATTGTTCAATAATTACAGCAGGACTACTACTACACGAAAACGATTGGAGACGCAGGCATCTACTCCTGGATTATATCATGGTGGGACAGAGATACCAATATAACATACCAATAATTAACAGTAATGTACGCTTTACTGTTTTGAATTACCATTTCGTAGTGCTGTATATGCTACAAGCTAAATTCATATGAAATGGACAATGTAGAAGAGATTTTTAAATCTCATTGACTATGTAACACATCTGCAGTTAAAGTCCTTTACCCACAGAATAACCGATGAGAATATAATTCTAGTTGTAACTGTAGGATAATTATATTTTTGTTGTAGCTTCTGTTTCCAGTAATTTATGGACACTCAAATACTGTATGGGACGATGACAAGTACGCTGTATGTTCGTGAAGTACAAGTTATTAATCAAACTTTTCACGATTAACTATATAACTTAGCAACGGATACTTACTGCTTCAACTGAATGATGGCATACCAAGAAGTTCTATAGAGCTACTTGACTGCACACTTGCCAGTATCTTGGCGTACATACGATGCAACTAATGACATAAAACCGGCTGGCTCCTGCACAGACGTCTCGGTGACGCGTCGTCGATACGCGCCTGCTACTGTCTCTAATTAATGACGTCAATATACGCTACCTCCATTACTTAAATGAGCGCAGCTCGTAAGATATCGACAACGGAACATTTGCAGCAGCGTAACGAGTTGACTGCATAAAACTGAATCGTTGAAAAATGATTAATGTGAAGAATGTGGAATTTGAGGAGTTACTTACTATTTTAAATTGAGTGTTATATCAGTATTTTCAACGGTTAGTTTAGCTGTTTCTTTACTTCCGTTACTTCATGAAATAGTTATCGCGGAATTGCCGCAAAGATGACTTAGTAACCAGAATCAACTACAAAAAGACGGCCGCTGTGGCCGAGCTGTTCTAGGCGCTTCAGTGTGGAACCGCGTGACCCCTACGGTCGCAGGTTGGAATCCTGCCTCGGGCATGGATGTGTGTGATGTCCTTAGGCTAGTTAGGTTTAAGTAGTTCTAAGTTCTAGGGGACTGATGACCTCAGATGTTAAGTTCCACAGTGCTCAGAGCCCCTTGAACCATTTCTGAACTACAAAAAGCGTTTGTCTGTGAGGACACCGGGAACCGTGGTTTGGTGCTCCCGAGCGTCCGGACGAATGAGGGCATCCCTCACACACAAAGGATGCTGGAGCACAGCTTTCAAACAGACTGTTTTGGTGTCGAACTGGAGGGTCACTGGTTTGCTACTTGGTAAGATGATTCTTGTTGTTGTAATTCATGGTAGGCAGTGCGAAACTGCAAAATTTGATCGTTGATCATTCGGTGAGGTAGTTACGTTTTATCATTAAATTTTAATCAGTTCAAGTTGTGTAATTGCTATGGACAGTTGGAATAGACTTGCGATACTTGTTTCATTAGTAATATTTTGTTTCTCTGCGAGATCAGTAGCTGAGAGGCTTGTAACAGAATTCGACATAGTCACTTAATCTGAAGACTATTACAGTCAGTTCAGTCCCTTTTCCATGAGTTTAATTTCCTAAATGCCTTGTATCTACTATACAGGATTCGTTCACATTATAAGTACGTATTTAAGTTTTACCTAACGTGTATCGCTTGTAAATTAAGGCAGCCATGTATTATTTTATTTACTTGGTGTCACAAGTCGGTTGTACGACGTGGTATCTAAATACTCCCACGTCGTACGATTTCCTTGCCACTGGTTTGTTATTTATAAGCATTACCATGACTGATACTCTGCAGCTATTATACGATCTCACCATGCCGTACGGTAATTTTGGCTCTACGAAGAGAGAAATTCCAACACTTTCACATGATATTTCAAATCAAAGATCACTTTCAGTATTATCAATATTACGTATGCCCTTCTACGAACGCATTTTTCGGGGTAAGTATGACAGTGTAGCAACTTGCGGAGACGATGTACTTGGCTGTACACAAGTGTACGTGTTCGATGTTTCGTATTTGACCATCACGATTACGAATCAGTGGACACTGCTTATAGGTCGAGTTGCTAAAATACATTCACTATCGCTGAAATATTACAGATCGTTTTTCTTACATACTTACGTTCAGTTTACATCATCTATGCTCACTATTTAACATAGAGCTACTGAAGTAAGTGTGAACAGGTACTACTATTTTTCATCTTGTAGGTCGTTTTTATTGATCTACTTCCTTGTAATTTGGGGTTTACTGTTGATTATTGTGACGGAATGTTGATTATTCGTCTGCTATCGCTTATCTGGTGAATATATATAGAGATTTCGGCGATTTAGTGGAAAGTTATTATCATTATTTTTCTACTATCAGCTGTTCCGCTTATGTTCTACAGTGGATTAGTGTCCTATACTGTAGAAGCTTTTTTTTTTGTGTCTCTCGGTATTCATTCATGTGTGGCTCGGTTCTCCTGTCAGGTAAACTCGTCGCAAGTCTTCTAGCTGACGCCACTTTGGCGAATTGTGTGTTCATGTTGGAATTATCATGAAGACAACACGACACCCAGTCTCCGGGAGGATAAAATCTTCGAGCCAGCATGGGAATCAAACTCGAGCTCCTAGCATAGTATTTTGCTACTCTGATGACTCACCTATCCCGGTGGACGTTAGGAAATGGAGAGGACTTGTAACGAAAAGCAGTAGTTTGGTAGGAGTCTAGATAGTGTGAGAAGTCCAAATTGGGATAGCAGACTGATTCTAATAACATTTAACTGTTGTAGTGTTGCTTTGAGGCGGGTGGGGGGGGGGGGGAGCAGGTGATAAGTAAGGTTGACACTGCAGTCTAGAAGTATACCTGCTGTGATGCTTTGTCAGATAACCCTGCAGAATCTACCACCTGTCATGTTCAAATTGAAAAACCGAATGTTTGACTTATTTGCTTACAGGACTTGATAAGAATATTATCAGCATAAAGGATAAAATAGAGGCTAAGTAACAGAATAAGCGGAATATTTAATGGGCTATGACAAGATATAACAACAATAACAAAATAACTATAACAAGAAATGGTGCAGGTAAATTAAAAGACCAAGTAGGAGACAAAGCAAAGGCACACAATGAGAAGTTAGAGGTTACTGCTGGCAGATTAAGTGAAAAGGTGGAAACTATTTCAAGAGAGCAGCACACTAACATTAATGCATTAGAAGCACAAATTCAAAATTTAGAACAAAAATTAGACTCCAGTGAGGAAACTGCTTCGGGCAGGTTTACTGTCCTCACTATTTAGGGTAGTCGCATTCTGAGTAGGAGAAAATCTGTACCAGAAAACAGATTTGTTACTGTAGATTTATAATGAAGAAGTGAATAGATATCATAAGTCATTACAATGAGGTTTCCATGTTTCATTTAATTAGAGGAGTGTGTGAAATCTGAGACAAATCTGTCAGGGAGAATGACACTATTCCAAGTCAGTAATATTAAAGAAAAAGGGTTTACTGAGACACGTCTCTTGGACTTGGTCTGTATTTGTTGTCATATGCTTCTACAGTGATGAGCTACCTGTCACATTACTTGTCAATAAAATGGCCTTGACCTTAAGGGTCTCCACTTTTTTCGGCAGTATATTCAAGTTCAGTGAATTTAATTCTTTTATTGCGCCGCATTCGTTCCAACGCTCACTCACCCCTCTTTACATTCTGTACGCTATAATCTGTAACCCACCTTGCACGTGGAAGTGCATAGTTCTGAAACCGATATCTTTTTCATTCTATCCTGCTCCATTTACGAATTATGCATAAGCAAACTGTCAAAAAGCCAGTTCATGAGCTCTGTTTTCTCTGGTTTTCCCACTGTACTCATTTCGCGGAACATATTTGGGAGAAAGCAATGTGTTTTCTGTTTTCAGAAATTTGAACACTAAATCTGCCTGTCAAGCAAATCACTTGTCTTGTAAAGTTTACCACTATAGCTTCATGAGCATCAAGTAACAGTCTGACGCATACTAAACTAAACTGTGACAAAACTTATTGCCCCTCTTTGACTTTTCTATATACTCCTGTGGATATTATCCCAAAACATCGGCAGAATCAGCAACGATCAGCGGGCATGAGCAAGAAGAAGGCCATGAAAATGATGATCTGTCCATTGGCAAAATATTCCGGATTTGGCCCCACATTCGGGTCCCCAGGAGGTGCTGCCGAGTGGGCGGTGATCATGAGAAAGAGATGGAATAACCAATGAAAGGGTGACACTGTACGAGCCGGAGTGTGAAATGTCGGAAGTTTGAACGTCGTAGGAAAGCTAGGAAATCTGAAACGGGGAAATGCAAATGTTCAGTCCAGATATAGAGCAGATCAGTGCACTGAAATGGAAAGGATTGCGGGTCAGACGATCAAAGGGTAATATTAACAGTAACAAAGGATCGTATAACGGGAGTACGATTTGTTATGAATGGGAAAACATGAGAGAGAATGAGTTACTGTAAAGAAATCAGTGATCGGGTTTGTGTCACCATATGCGACAGCAAATCAAAGCGGACAACGATTGTTCAGGTGCAAATGACGACACCGAAAGCACAAGATGAAGAGATACAGAAAGTATATCAGAATACGGCTATTCATCATGTGAAGGGAAATAAAAATCTGATAATCATGAGGAATTAGCACGCGAATGTATGGAACGGAACAGGAGAAAGAGCTCCTGGAGAATGTAGGATAGGTCGCAGAAGTGAGAGAGGGGAAAGACAAGTTGAGTCCTGCAAGAAATTTCAGATGGTGCTAGCGAATACTCCGTTCAAGAGTCAGAAGACGAAAAGGTGCTCTAAGAAAAGAGCCAGAAACACGGGAAGATTCCACGGTCAGACACAGATTCGTAATTCAGGTATTGGATTGTAAGGCGTAAGGTTGCGCGATATTTCTGTAGCGGAGAATGATACGACGCTTTTGGAGATCGCTAATGGTGGGGAACTCCTGTAAAGAATGTCCCACTAGGCAATTCAATTGAAAAGGATTGGACATCGCTAAGAAGGGCAGTCGCAGATGTTAGACTGTCGGACATGGATACAAGGTAGGTGACTCCGAAGAAACCCTGGGTTACAGAAGAAATATTGTAACTGAGGAGGAAGTTCATAAATGTTCATGGAGAAACAGTAGAACAGCAATATAAATAATTTGATAATGGAATAAAGAGAAAGTGCACGGCAGCCAAGGCAAAATGGTGACAGGAAAAATCTGAAGGAGCCGTAAAAGAAATTACCGTCAGAAGGACTGACTCAGCATATAGAAAAGTCAAAATAACTTCCTTGTAATGAAAAGCAAGGATTCAACGGGAATTCCTTTGTTAGAAGCAGATAAAACAGCGAATAGGTGGAAAGAGCGCACTGAACGCCTATATTAGGGGGGACTGCTCTTCTGACTTGATAAAATACGGAAGTCGGTAATTGACACGTAAAAATTTCGGCATTAGAATCAGAATTTAAACCAGCTCTGGAAGACTTGAGATCAAATAAAGTAGATGGGATATAAAACATTCCCTCGTAATTTCTAAAATCATTGTGGGAAATGGCGACGAAACGACTATTCAGGTGAGTGTGTAGACTCCATGACACTGGCGATATACCATCAGACTTTCTGAAAAATGTCGTCCACGCATTGTCTAAGATAGGAAGGGCAAATGGATGCGAAAACTATCGCACAATCAAGTTAACATTGCGTGCATTCAAGCCGCTGACGTGGGTAATGTACTGAAGAACGGAAAAGAAAACTGAGGCTATATTAGATGACGATCTGTATGGCTATAAGAAAGGTACAGATAACAAAACGGCAGTTTTGACTTCGCGCTTTATATGAGAAGCAAGACAGAAGAAAAATCAGGATATGCCCATAGGATTTATGGAAGAAGCGTTCGAAGATGTGAAATGGTGAAAGTTCCGAGAATAATAGATGTAAGTTACAAGGAATTACGGGCTTGTATACAATATTCATAAGGACCAGGAGGGAGAAAAAGATAGGAAGACCATAAACAAAATACTCGGATACGAAAGGGTGTAAGGCAGGTATTCAGTATTTCGCTCCTACTGATCGATTTATACTTCGAAGAAGCAATGACGGAAGGTTCAAGAGTGCCATTAAAATTTAGGGCGAAGGGATAGCAGTGACGAAATTCGCTGATGACATCATTATTCTCAGTGAAAGCGAAGAAGAATTACAGGATCAGTTGAATCGAATGAATAATGATAACAGACTGTGGTTTGAGGATAAATGAAAATAAGACAACGAAATGACATGCAGCAAAAATGTGAATAGTGAGAAATTCAACATGAAACTGACGGTCACGAAGTAGGCGAAGTTAAGTAGTTCTGCATAAAATTCTGACTAGCACAGACAAAGGTGGTATTTCTATCCAAGAGCATTCTATTGGTATCAAACGTATGCTTTAATCTGAGTTAGTATTTTCTGATAATATATGTTTGGAACATGGCATCGTGTCGTAGTGAATCATGGACAGTGGGAAAACTGGAACAGAAGGCAATCGAATCGCTTGATATGTGATGGTACAGATGAACGATGTATATCAGATGGACTCAGTGTGTCTGACTCCGTGGGTGCTCTAATGTTCGCCGACCGCACGTCACCCGCTCCCCTACCCCTCCCCCCCCCCCCACCGTCAAAATTTTATTGTAGTAAGCAGTCTCTGACCTCTCCCCCCCCCATTCCTAATCGAAATGTTTCAGGTTCGCAGTACAAACACAACGTGGGCAACATAAATGAAACAGAATAGATGAAAAACAGAGTAAGTAGAGAAAACTGAAAGCTGTCAGTTCTGCTGTCGCGTTGGTACTTGCAAGTAAGGGGCTGCGGTTTTCCGTCCTCAGGGAACGTATAACAAGTGCTTAGCAGGATAATGATTTCAGCCGCCTGATTTGCGTCGATGGATATTCACTCACTCAGCGCCGGCCGAAGTGGCCGTGCGGTTAAAGGCGCTGCAGTCTGGAACCGCAAGACCGCTACGGTCGCAGGTTCGAATCCTGCCTCGGGCATGGATGTTTGTGATGTCCTTAGGTTAGTTAGGTTTAACTAGTTCTAAGTTCTAGGGGACTAATGACCTCAGCAGTTGAGTCCCATAGTGCTCAGAGCCATTTGAACCACTCACTCAGCAACGTTCTTAGTGGAGTAGTATGTTTTAGTTTATTTTTTATTGCGTAATACAGACTCAATATAATTGTTAACTGTCACCATTTATTTTGTTTATTTCTTTGTTGTAGTCAATTTTTGTAATGCATTAAGTCTTTGTTCGCTCATCAGTGAATAAAAGTGATTCGGCTGTGACATTTCCTGGCAGTGGTTGAGATGGCTCCGATCCAGCTGCTTTATCGAATGAAAAAATGAAAACTGGTCACATTGGTGGAGGCCGTTCTTTCAAAAGACTTCGGAAACACGGAGATAAGTGAATGCTGTATGACAAAAAGTGTGGCAAATTGTTTTACTCTGTGTGCGATTAAATGAGTTCCTTTTGCGAAGAAAACCAAAGTCAACGAAAATACGATAAAAGCATTCGATCACGTCGAGTTTTGTTTTGGAACAAAGATTAGAGGGGCGTACTTGTCATGAAAAGTTGTAATTATCATATGTCCTGCAATATTTAGTCTCAGAGGGTAAGGTGGGAAAATGAAAGTCTGCAAGAGCAGCTCTGTTGAGTGTTATCTACACTGCTTTGTGTCACAGTGCATCGGTTAGTAATGTCTCGTGTAGTTGAAAATGTAATTATAATGCATTGTTAGTGTTAGTTTTTGAACATAACTACAATTTGTCCTCTTGGCCGCGGTGTTTATAGTACAAATGGCTATCGGCAAATATGTCAGACGAAGTAAGTCGTGTTGTGGCTCACGATCTATGTAGTTTCAAAAAGGTTGTAATATGTTGACAATACTATTCGATAATTGTGGATGAAAATATTCATGTACGTCGACACGAGAAAGTCCACAATAAAAAGTGGAATATCAAATATTCATGGCATTTATACTTTTGGTTCTCATTCACCTAGTTTTTCCATACATGTCCTGTGTTTCATTTGTGACTTTTGGCTATTTTCCTTAGTTATAATGTAATCGTAAGCATTAATCTAGTTTAACTTCTTGTTCTTGAAACCGGTCGCCAATTTTAGTAACTCAATTTTAATAAGTATTATGTTTCAGTTAAAGTGATTTGTACAAAATTTACTGTCTTCAGAGTATTAGTAATGTTATTAGAGTATTAGTAATGTTACCAGCTACAAGCAACACCTGCTGTTATTGTATAATTTATCGTTAATTGTCAATTTTATTTGTAAAACGAGTCCCAACATTCGAAATGATGTGTCGGCAGCTGGGCCAACACCTTGTAGATAGAGGTGGCTTAATGCACGCTAGACTAACGCAGACGGGCGTGAAGTACTGGAACAGGATACGTAATTAATGCTATGAAGAAAAGTACGTAGCTGGTATAATACTTATCTTTTAATGAATCATTGTGGTACATCGCACAAAGGAGACTTTAATTACAATCACTGTAAGGCTAATGGCGCCTTGCTAGTTCGTGGCCATTAACTTAGCTGAAGGCTATTCTGTCTCTCGGCTAATGAGAGAGAAAGGCTTCGTACGTCTAGTCGCTAGCTCTGTCGTCCGTACAACTGGGCTGAGTTCGAGTCAGTCTCTCGAGACCTGCCTTGTGGTGGCGCTAGGTTTGCGATCACACAGTGGCGACACGCGGGTCCGACATGTACTACAGGACCGCGGCCGATTTAAGCTACCGCCTAGGACGTGTGGTGTCTGGCTGTGACACCACATTCCTCCCCCGCAAATCGGCGAACGGTCGTGAGATAAGGCTTCCGCCCGCCGTGGGGAGGACCCCATGTTGACGTATGCGATGAGGTGGGGAGCCTAACAACAGGCGAGGCTGTGCCACCCGCACCCGGCCATTCGGTCCGAGGGGAGCTAGGAAACGCCTGAAAACCTAGTCCAGGGTGCACGTCAACATGCGGTGTATGCGCCCGTAAAGAGACAGGAGGGGCCGAAGGGTCGACCTCCATGTGGTCGGAGAATCCGACGCGCGATGACGACATTTGGTCCGGAGCGGGCAAGAGTTCCATGGCGGAGGACAGCTGGTCACGGGAAGCGATCGGCGGCGCGTGACCCAGGGAGGCGCGTGGCGGCTGCAGCGAAGCGTCCACTGCGGGCGGCGCCGGAGGCGGCTGCGGCGGCTGCGGCGGCTGCGGCGGCGGCGCGACGCCATGAGGCATAATGGAAGGCAGCGTCGGTAACACCTGGGGATGAGGCGAGCCAGTAGATGGGTCCCCAGGGTGCTGACCTGACGGCGCCGTCGCTGGAAGCAGACGGGGAGCGGCAGAACCCGGGCGACGACAGAGGCGCAGCTGATTGAGATGCCGACGCACCTCACCAGAGGCCCCCAAAACCAAATACATCGCGCGGCCGAGGCAGCGAAGAATGCGCCCTGCGAGCCAACGCCGTGAACCATGATAGGTGCGATAGAAGACAACGTCGCCAGGAGCAAAAGCAGGAGTCTGCCGCTGCACAGGAACCTGATGCGGCGGATGCAGCAAAGACATCAAGGTTTGATGAGAACGACCATGGAGCAACTCAGCCGGCGAGCGACCATCGCGGGGCTGAGAGCGATACGAGGACAAAAGGTGCAATAATGCGTCCTCCCGAGAATGCGACTCTTTCAATTTCAACATCTGTGACTTGAAAGTGCGGACCAATCGTTCCGCGGCACCGTTTGACTGAGGCGAAAACGGCGCGGACGTCAGATGTTGAATACCATTGGCCTTGCAGAAGGACTGAAATTCTGCGGACATGAATTGTGGGCCATTGTCGGAAACAATAGTCTGTGGAAGACCTTCAATGCAAAAGATAGCAGACACGGCTTGGATTGTGGCAGAAGACGTCGTGGAAGACATCCGGACAACAAAAGGAAAATTACTGAAAGCATCGACCAGAACCAACCAACGAGCATTCCAGAATGGACCAGCAAAATCGATGTGCAAGCGTTGCCATGGGGAAGTGGCTTTCGGCCATGCAAAGAATTTCCGCGGCGGTGCGGATTGTTGTTCGGCACACGCCACGCAAGAGGAGCACATATTCGTAATCGCAGCATCGATTCCGAACCAAGTACAGTGCTGACGAGCAAGTTGTTTCGTATGCACTATACCCCAATGTCCGTGGTGAAGAAGCCGTAAGACAGAGGACTGTAACGAACGTGGGACCACGACTCGGGACTGATCATTATCAGAACGCAACAACAAAACACCACGTCGTACAAAAAGTCTCTCCTTGTGAGCAAAAAATCGGCGAACCAGCGGATCCTCGATCCGTGACTTGGACAAGGGCCATTGCGTAGCAACAAAACGCAAAACGGGAGCAAGGACAGGGTCAGCAGCTGTGGCTGTAGCGACACGACGAAAATCAATCGGAAACGATGCGACCACGTCATCGGTTTCCGCATCAATGAACATGCAAGCAAGTTCGGAAGAATCGAATGCTTTATCCGCAGCAACAGCCAAACGGGACAACGCATCAGCGTTTCCGTGCTGAGCAGTGGACCGATACAAGATATCGTAGCGGTACTGCGAGAGGAAAAGAGACCAGCGAATGAATTTCTGCGCCGTACGCGGAGGTACCGGCTTGTTCGGATGAAAAAGCGATGTCAAAGGTTTGTGGTCCGTGATGATGGTAAAGTGACGACCATACAAGAAATCATGAAACTCTGTAACACCAAACACGAGAGCTAAAGCCTCTTTCTCTATCTGTGAATAATTTCTTTGCGCAGATGAGAGCAATTTTGACGCAAAGGCAATAGGGCGATCATGCGATCCATCTTTGTGCGCAAGCACAGCACCGATCCCGAATTCCGATGCATCGACCATCAACAAAAGGGGTTTCTGGGGATCGAATGGCGTAAGGCAAGTATTGGAAAGTAACGCCGATTTCAACTTGCGAAAGGCGCGTTCGCATTCCGTCGTCCAGACGAACGGAACACCTTTACGGCGTAAGCGATGAAGCGGAGCTGAAATGGAAGAAGCATTGCGCAAAAATTTATGATAATAATTTATTTTACCCAGCACACTCTGCAGCTGTTTCAAGTTCTGCGGTGACGGCAAATCCTGTATGGCACGGAGGTGCTCGGGACTCGGATGTATTCCTTGGGCATTGAGGACATGGCCCAGGTAGGGTAAATCCCGAGCAAAAAACACACATTTGTCCTTCCTCAAGCGAAGACCATTTTGTCGCAAGACCTGAAATAACGTTCGGAGATTTTGCAAATGTTCGGCTTCTGTCTTTCCGGAGATCACAATATCGTCCAGATAGTTCGCAGCAGTTGGGACCGACGCACAAACAGTTTGTAAATATTGCTGAAACAATGCAGGTGCGGATGCACACCCCAAAGGAAGTCTTTTGAAGCGATACAAGCCAATATGCGTGTTTACCACCAAGACGCGCTGGGATTCTTCGTCCACCGGTATTTGCAAGTACGCATCTGCTAGGTCCAACTTTGAAAAATATGTTCCCGGGCACAGTTTGTCAAAAAGATCTTCCGGGCGGGGCAAAGGAAAAGTAGCAGTCACAAGTTGTGGATTCACAGTTGCCTTGAAGTCCACACAAAGCCTCAATTTTCCGGAAGGTTTTGGCAAAATTACTAAGGGAGAGGCCCAGAGAGAAGCCTGCACACGTTCAATTACACCTTGAGATTCTAAATCGAGCAATGTTCTTGCGACCTCATCACGCAATGCGTGGGGAACATTTTCGGTTGCGCGTTCTCTTTCAGTTCCAAATGTGCTGCATAGTTCTTAGCGCAACCAAGGCCCGGAGCAAAAATGTCTGCAAATTCTTCACATAGACTAGAAACACTGGCGGAAGGCACAGTCTGAATCACTGAGAGGACCTGATTTACTATAGACAAATTAAACAACTGAAATAAATCGAAACCAAACAAGTTCACTGCAGTAGAAGAACGAAGAACGTAGAATGACACAAGTTTTGTTTGTCCCTTGTATGTTACAAGAAGGCTGCACTGACCTAACACTGGTATTTTCTGGCCTGAGTAACTATTGAGCTGAACATTTGCGGCACGCAACGGAGGTTTGCCCAGTTGGTTGTACGTGTCGTGATTGAGCAATGAAATTGCAGCTCCGGTATCGAGCTGGAATGGTATCACTTTGCCTGCAAAGTCTAAGTCTACAAAAAGTTTATTGTCCTGCTGACGACAAAAGCGACTGTGTTGTGCAATGGGAACAGACACTGGGACAGAATCACGTGCGACGTGACGGGACTTCCGTCGACGGCGACGCACACTTGTTGTGGAATGAACACTGTCACCGGACGGGGTGGAATGAACTACATGAATATCCTTGGGCGAAGGTTCACCGGCCTGAGTTACCTTGGTTCGATACCGGCGCGAAGCAAAGGGCCTGGTATTGGTGTGAGTGTCTGATCTGAGCTTTTTCTGGCAAACACATTGGACATGTCCTTTCTTATGACAGTAAAAGCAAATAGCTTGGCGTGACGGGCAATTTTCACGCGAATGTCTAGTTGCACACCACGGGCATGATTTCACTGCATTAGCTTGCTTACGCGGCGCACGTGTTTGCGAGCTAGGCTGCCGCTGCGCTGACGGGCGCGAGGGCTGCCTAGCGTCCCGTGCAGCGGGCCCGGCGGGCCGGTTAATGTGACACACTGCCGGCGAAGTTGCAAATGATTCCTGAGCAAAGTCAAGTGTGTCTTGCCTATCCAATATGTCTATCACTTGTTGAAGGGAGGGATTAACTAGTTTCAAAATCTGTTCCCGTATGCGAACATCAGAAACGTTCTGTGCTATTGCATCACGCACCATAGTATCTGAATAAGGAAGTCCACATTCGCATTCAAACGCACACTCCCTAGTAAGTCCTTGCAATGTCGCAACCCACTCCCTATTAGTCTGACCGGCCGTACGTTTTGTACGAAAGAACGTATACCTTTTTGCAACGACATTTACTGTTTCCTTGAAATAGGCATCTAAAGCAGACAAAAGTTCTTCGTAGAACAGAGTTGCTACGTCGCGCCGGGGAAACAACTTCACTATCACTCGGTAGGCGGACACACCGACACAAGAAAGCAAAAACGGCTGCCACTCATTACCTTGAATTCTGTAGGCGGCTAGATGAAAGCTGAACTGGCGGGACTACTCCTTCCAGCACTCTTGGGTGGCGTCAAAGGGTCTGAATTGAGGTGCAACAGCATGTTGTGGCGGCGGTAGCGATGAAGCGGCGGCGGCCGCATCGGTGTGCAGCGCACGTTGACCCTGGACGAGCTGTCCAAGAGCATCCAATAACGCCTGCGTCTGCTGATTCTGCAAGCGATAAAATTCGGACAGTACATCTGGAGATTGAGGCGAAGCCATGACACAAAGAAATTAGGGCAAAGTAAAACACAAGAGCCGTTGTAGACTCGTCGCCATGTGATGTGCCGGCAGCTGGGCCAACACCTTGTAGATAGAGGTTGCTTAATGCATGCTAGACTAACGCAGACGGGCGTGAAGTACTGGAACAGGATACGTAATTAATGCTATGAAGAAAAGTACGTAGCTGGTATAATACTTATCTTTTAATGAATCATTGTGGTACATCGCACAAAGGAGACTTTAATTACAATCACTGTAAGGCTAATGGCGCCTTGCTAGTTCGTGGCCATTAACTTAGCTGAAGGCTATTCTGTCTCTCGGCTAATGAGAGAGAAAGGCTTCGTACGTCTAGTCGCTAGCTCTGTCGTCCGTACAACTGGGCTGAGTTCAAGTCAGTCTCTCGAGACCTGCCTTGTGGTGGCGCTAGGTTTGCGATCACACAGTGGCGACACGCGGGTCCGACATGTACTACAGGACCGCGGCCGATTTAAGCTACCACCTAGGACGTGTGGTGTCTGGCTGTGACACCACACGAAAAATATGGATAACGATCTTATACAATTATTCTCATGCTCACTATTGCCTACTACAAGCATTGAAGTGGCAGGTGTGGACCACTGGCGGCGTCAGTTACCGCTATGATTCACTAGCTGCTGCGCCTCCACAAGACGTCGTAATGTTTTCATCCCAGCCGAGACAGCTGTTTTTCTACATACTATCAGGAGTTCAACATTTGTAAGTTGCTACTATACTATACTTACGAAACTCTGATACCGCAGTTTCGAGTTCTTTGGCTTATCCAGATTATTTTTCAGGTTCAAATAATATACCTCTCAGTGATGACTCATAATTATCTAAGATTAATGATACAGCTTTGGATATCCATTTCGTTTGATATCACATGATAATGGCCTTTTACAACTTTGGGAAATAATATTGGTTTAAGGGATGAAAATAATCCAGTAATGTGAATACTTTCTGTCTCCTTCATAGTAGTCCTCTTAGTTTATTAACGACCTCTCCTTCCTACGTATTTTGCATTATATTAACCTGAAGATGCGATTTAATATCGAGAAACCAGTCACAGTTTGACCTCACAACAAATGAGAATTCACAGCTACAAGAAGACTCTTCAATTTTTCAGAAGACTTTACCACAACATTTTTAAAAATATTTTTGAAGTTTCGATTTGCTTTCGGTCTATCAGTGGTCATAATTTTTCTATTAATAAATTATTTTCTTACTACTATGGCCTGTTTGATGAACTTTGTGGCCATTCCATGAACCACTCCACTAGAACTCCCACCAACTAAAAAATCTGAAAATATAAAAAAGATATTCTGGAAGATTTAAATTAGAAATTCGATATCATGAAATTCTTGATCATTATTTTTAACCTTCTTCATCACTTTATATCTCAGTTTAATAACCAATCTTCAAAAAATTGAAAATCCTAACCATTAAGTAATTTCAAGTATCTGTTTGGCAAAATAATTTTCAATTTATTATAAGGCACCATGCAAATTTTTCACCATATGTAGTTTTGAAATATTTACAGCCATAAATGCAATATAAATTTTTTACTTCTAACTCAATATTTTTAAAAAAAATTTTAACTCATTTAATTACTGAGCTTCTTCCATAGATCCTCCATTTATGTAGATTCAAATTTTATTAAGATTAAAAGTTGTCACTCAAAATTCTGTGTTGAGGACCATGTGTAAAATTTTTTAATACCATACAAGCGTACGATTCCGAATTTTATCACTGAATCTGGGACATGGCTTTGTTGTTGTTTTCTCTGTACTTAATACATACATTCTCACACAACATGTTTATGACATAGCTAATGTGGACTCTATGAGTAAAAGGCAGTGTCCTGACTGACCATCTCATCATCACCCAGCCCAAACTGCTGAAGATAGAAACTTGAAGGTTGGAGACAATGTCGACATTATACTGTAGACGTCATTGTAGAAGACGTTTATCCAAATTTCAATAATAAAGGGGAGAAATAAGTGTTGAAGTTTTTTCCAGGAATGTCGCTATTAATGTAATTTTTAAGCTAGACCTTCGAAAATTGGTATTTGGTTTCTCAGTCGGAGATAAAGAAATACACATTTCAGCTTTTTCTTTAAATTTGACCCTATAGGGGTGAAATAGTGAGTGAAACCTTTTTTTGCGAATACATTATTGTTAAAGAACAATTTAAGCATTTTAAAGCTGTATTTATGAACACAGGTATTTGACTTACATGTTACAATTAAAAAAATATGTTTCTGTGTTCTCAGAAACTGAACCCCTAAAGGAGTGTAATAGGAGATGATATTTTTCATGAAAATATTTTATTATGAATGAATTTCTAATGCTATGTATATGAAAATTTAAATTTGGCTTATGACTTAGAAATTAAAAAAATGTGTATCAGTTCTTTGGAAATTCAACCCCTTGAGGGTGAAATCAGAGACGAAATTTTTCATGGAAATATTTTATCGTGCCAGCATTTTTTAACATAAATTTACAGAAATTTGTATTTGGTTTATGTGTTAAAAATAGAGCATATCCATCTGACTCTTCTTGGAAATTCAAACCCTAAGGGAGTGAAATAGGTGGTGAATAGTTTTATGAAAATATTTCATTGCAAAAGCATTTTTAAAGCTAAGTCTTGGAAAACTGGTATTTGGCTTATCGGTTGGAGATGAAAAATTATGTGTTTCAGTGATTTTGGAAATTCAGCCGCCAAGGAGGTGAAAGAGGGACAGACTGATTCACTGATTCATTATCACTGAGTCCAAACTGCTATGGATAGAAACTTGAGGCTTGGAGAGAGTGTGGGACCTATAGTATAGTTATCATTTAAGAAGGGACTGTCTGAAATGCCATTCCTAAGTGGGTGAAATAGATGATGAATAGGTTTTTGGAAGTATGTCGCTGTTAATGGAATTTGTGTCGCTATTAAGGGAATTTTGAAGCTAGAACTATGAAAGCTGGTTTTTACTTTCTCAATCAGAAAATAGATAATGCACGTTCCAGAATTTTTGTAAAGTCAACTACTAAGGGGGTAAAGTAGTGGGTGAATGTTTTTTGAAAATATATATCTGCTAAAGAACTACTAAATGATTTTTAAGTTTACATCTAAGACACATGATATTTGACATCACAGTTAGAAAAAAATACATGTTACAATGTTTCTGGGAATTCAGCATCTAAGAGTGTGCAGTAGGGGATAAATATTATCAATGAAATACTTTGTAACTTTAAAAAAATCTAAAATTATGAAAAAAGCTAAATTTATGAAAACTGGCATAACTCCTCCGTTAGATGTAAAGAAACGTTTTTATGGGGTCAATGTTGCTATATAAATATCCCCACAACAACGAAAAAAGCCATGATCAATAAAAACTTTCGACTTTCGCTACCAGAATCGTTTTTTGGTCAGAAGAACATGCAAAATATATCATGATTATATAGTCTTAGTGAATGTGAAAAACTTAGAAGCTGTTGCAATTTGTGGAAAACATCAAAATTAGTCTAAGGAAAAGAAATCTCTGTAGACCATATAGCATGTCAGCAAAGCATCAGTCACTAACCCAGTTTTAAACAAGATGGAAGGGTCTTATATTGACAACACTGTCTGATTGTGGACTCTCTTTAGAAATGCAGCATACGCTCCCAGATAATTATTTTGTGGACCTAAATTCTAAATTTACAGAGGAGAAACTTCATATCTTCCATTCTTCATAGAGATATTCTGTAATTTGGTGTGATCGACCAAGGAAGAGTCAACTGATTAGTTCTGCTTCCTGTCCAAAAAGAAACTGAACTGAAGTAAGGCATATCGAAATCTGCAGAATTTTAGTAATTTGCGATATCTAGTTCAAAACTGTTCTTTCCATTGAATTCCACTATCTCTATGGTTTGTGGTTATAATATTTGTATGGGACTCTTAAAGTTTTTTGGTCCTCCTTATGCTAGCTAGAGTGATTTTTCTGGTTCTTATCTAACCACAGGAACATGAATTTCTATTTATTCCACATATATTTGTCTTCCTTGGGAAGTGTTGTCACATGTTGAACACCAGCATCATTACAGTCAGACCATCAAAAAATGGCATTTCCAGCATTTCAGGCTCATTTAAAAATTACAGTTAAATCTACTTCTCAAAAATTTTTTTTGTAGTCTCTCAAAAATCCGCGAAATATTTCGAAACAATAATGTGTTTAATTTCTCTTATTTTTCGTCTTCCTGTCATTAAATATATGACTCTTCGTGGGTTATTCATTGAATGCCAATGAAGTCAATTGCCTAAGGACAGATGAAGAAATAAAACGATGTTACTTTCTAGATAGAATATTGTTTAGATTCTCTATAGTGAAAACCTCACAGAGCTTTGTCACATAGTTGTCAATCAATTTATTGTTGGATTTTCCGTCTTATGTTGGATAATCTGTACCACAATGTGCTGAATATTATTAGCAGGAAAAAATTAATTTGTTTTGACAATGTATTCTTATCCATTAACCACAACTAATGTATTGCTTTTCTCTGACTTTACAAATATGGACTGGTTATTTTTCAGTTTATTATTTATAGATTTTAGATATTTGTCATACTTTATTGTATATTGGAGCTAGGAATATAAGTTTCTCACTGAAAATGATCAGTAAGCTTTACAAATGTCAACTAAGTTAAAATTTTTATGAGTTGATTCAAGTTGAATAAATTGAAGCACATCGTTAACAACATTTTTTATTAGCATCAGTAGCTTGACCACTAAATTCAAGCACACCTCCAATATAATCTTTTACATCTATATATATATATAATTCAGTATTGCTCTCAATAATAACTGTATTTAAAATTTCATCTGAAACACTGTGAACATTAAGCTTTCAAAGATAATTTTTTTTCTAAACTGTTTAGACTATATTGACCTACAGAAATTTCTATTTTCATATAATTTCATATAATTTTTTCATATAATTTCTCTAACTTGAAAGTTTGTGTAGAAACCAAGTAGTCTAACATTATTAAAACTGAAATTTCCTAGCAGATTAAAACTCTGTGATGGACCGAGCCTTGAACTAAGGACCTTTGCCCTCTGTGGTCAAGTGCTCTATCAACTGAGCTACCCAAGCATGACTCACTCCCTGTCCTCACAGCTTTACTGCTGCCAGCACCTTATCTCCTACCTTCCAAACTTCACAGAAGCTCACCTGCAATCCTTGCAGAACCAGCACTCCTGGTAGAAAAGATATGTCAGAGACATGGCTTAGCTACAGCCTGGGGGATATATCCAGAACGAGTTCGAGTCTCGGTCTGGCACCTACTTCTAATCTGCCAGGAAGTTTCGTGTCAGTGAACCATCAACTCCAAAGTGAATATATCATTCATTACTATAACTGTCTCACAGGTAAAGACAATCTATTTTTGAAAAAAAAAGATTGTGTACCTCTCAACTGAAATTTTAACTTATCTAATATTAATAAGTATTTATAAAATTAAATCGAAATTGATAGGGATCCTAGGACAAATATTGCAAAAAATCTATCAAAAAATAAAGTTGTTGGTTTTCAACGAATTCTTTTTGATGTGTATTAATAGTACCAAGAGATTGTGGAAAAACAACATTAACCGCTGACAATTGTTTTAACTTGATAGTGGCTCAACTGGAACAAAATGATGCACTTTAAATTTATTAAAAATGATTGGATCGACCTAAATGTTCGGAGTTGATGAGAATATGTAAAAATATTGAAGGCAAAAATAATAAAAAAAGCTACTTTCTTTGAAAAGAATAATGAAATTTTACAACTGGATGAATATGAGGGTAAACCAATTCTTACGTTTGATGAGTTCATTCGTGACATCAGGGTGTAGTGAGAGAATAATTTACTAGTTGTAGTTAAAGGAAATAAACTGTTTTGATTTAGCTGTGACAAATTCAAAACGACAAAACAATTAATAAGGCTTATCTACATCTTTCAAATATTATTACACAAGATGATGCAAATTTAATTCACAGGTATCATAGTTTTTTTAGTGGCGATTTAAAATCAGAAGATTTTAAAGACAAACATAGTAAATGTTGGCATGAGGACCAGTTCTTTTTTTTTTAATAAACAAGACTAGGAAGCCTAAAAAAGAAAAGTTCAGATATAAATTAATAAATTTCTAAATTAATAAAAATTACTTCTATTAATGTTCTTATCTATAATAAATATTGACAAATTATGGCCAATATGTTGTTAAAAAAGCTATATGCAGTTAAAAAACAAAGGAAGAATGTAAAGAAAAATTTAAAAACTGGTAGACAAACCTAAAACACAGTATGAATCATATAAAAACTAGATCAATGTCTTATTGACACTCTGTAAGGAATAGGAGATAATGTCTTGAAAGTTGTTGAAGATGAGAGAGGATGAATTACAAATTCTGCCTTATCGACACCACCACCACTATTCTGATGAATCTGACAACGTACCACCCATGAAACACTACAGAAGTGCACAGGATCGCACTATGATAAGTGAATTACAAATATAAGCTGTGATGAAGGGTCATAAAGAGTTTAAAGATAGAAAAGCTCATGGGTGCAATTAAGATAAGGGAGGGTGATGTTATAATATCTATAAGTGAAAGAATACTGGAATATATCAACCATAGTGAAGAAGAGGTTTTAGGATTAATACCTGTTCGCTCATTTAAATTTGTAGGCAAGTTATGAGTAAAATTTAATGGAGATATATTAACAGTGAGTCATAGGATGTATGAAGGTACAAATGAGTTGATTAATCATTTACCTAAAACAGATCTGAAGATATAAATCCAAAAATTGATGCTGTTGATTTATCAAATTATGTAGATATTTTGTACCATTCATAAGCTTTATATGCAGAAAAGAATCCAAATTAAATAAAATGAAGTAGCGGTAAAAACAACATTGCTGCAGATTTAAACTCAAGTGTTGACGAGAAAACAGGTCAAGGTATTATAGAAAGTGTACAGCAAAACCACTTGACAATACCTGGTTAACTAGCACATGGTGATAAAGGTTGTTGTTGTTGTGGTCTTCATTCCTGAGACTGGTTTGATGCAGCTCTCCATGCTACTCTATCCTGTGCAAGCTTCTTCATCTCCCAGTACCTACTGCAACCTACATCCTACTGAATCTGCTTAGTGTATTCATCTCTTGGTCTCCCCCTACGATTTTTACCCTCCACGCTGCCCTCTAGTACTAAATTGGTGATCCCTTGATGCCTCAGAACATGTCCTACCAACCGATCCCTTCTTCTAGTCAAGTTGTGCCACAAACTCCTCTTCTCCCCAATCCTATTCAGTACCTCCTCATTAGTTATGTGATCTACCCATCTAATCTTCAGCATTCTTCTGTAGCACCACATTTCGAAAGCTTCTATTCTCTTCTTGTCCAAACTATTTACCGTCCATGTTTCGCTTCCATACATGGCTACACTCCATACAAATACTTTCAGAAATGACTTCCTGACACTTAAATCTATACTCAATGTTAACAAATTTCTCTTCTTCAGAAACGCTTTCCTTGCCATTGCCAGTCTACATTTTATATCCTCTCTACTTCGACCATCATCAGTTATTTTGCTCCCCAAACAGCAAAACTGCTTTACTACTTTAAGTGTCTCATTTCCTAATCTAATACCCTCAACATCACCCGACTTAATTCGACTACATTCCATTATCCTCGTATTGCTTTTGTTGATGTTCATCTTATATCCTCCCTTCAAGACACCATCCATTCCATTCAACTGCTCTTCCAAGTCCTTTGCTGTCTCTGACAGAATTAAAATGTCATCGGCAAACCTCAAAGTTTTTATTTCTTCTCCATGGATTTTAATACCTACTCCGAATTTTTCTTTTGTTTCCTTTACTGCTTGCTCAATATACAGATTGAATAACATCGGGGAGAGGCTAAAATCCTGTCTTACTCCCTTCCCAACCACTGCTTCCCTTTCATGTCCCTCGACTCTTATAACTGCCATCTGGTTTCTGTACAAATTGTAAATAGCCTTTCGCTCCCTGTATTTTACCCCTGCCACCTTTAGAATTTGAAAGAGAGTATTCCAGTCAACATTGTCAAAAGCTTTCTCTAAGTCCACAAATGCTAGAAACGTAGGTTTGCCTTTCCGTAATCTTTCTTCTAAGATAAGTCATAAGGTCAGTATTGCCTCACGTGTTCCAGTATTTCTACGGAATCCAAACTGATCTTCCCCGAGGTCGGCTTCTACTAGTTTTTCCATTCGTCTGTAAAGAATTCATGTTAGTATTTTGCAGCTGTGGCTTATTAAACTGATTGTTCGGTAATTCTCACATCTGTCAACACCTGCTTTCTTTGGGATTGGAATTATTATATTCTTCTTGAAGTCTGAGGGTATTTCGCCTGTTTCATACATCTTGCTCACCAGATGGTAGAGTTTTGTCAGGACTGGCTCTCCCAAGGCCGTCAGTAGCTCCAATGGAATGTTGTCTACTCCGGGGGCCTTGTTTCGACTCAGGTCTTTCAGTGCTTTGTCAAACTCTTCACACAGTATCGTATCTCCCATTTCATCTTCATCTACATCCTCTTCCATTTCCATAATATTGATAAAGGTATAAATTCATTAAATGGAGCTTGTAAAAAGCATCATATAGTATACACAGTTAATGAAGATTAACAATTTAGACATCAAGTCGATAAAGAACTTCAGTTAGCTACAAAAGAGAGAATGTATGCCAAATACACATTACTTGGCGTAAAATCAGCAGCAAGAACAGTTGGAGTAAAATGTATAGGAAACGAAAATTCACTGTAGATGTTGATGAAAACACGATGCATAAATATACTAATCATTCATTGTATAAAATGACTGTATAAATGATTAAGTCCTGCATTGATTATATTTTCCTTCCTGAAACCAAACAAGAGTTGGTTAAAATTAAACTAAATCATCATCAGTTCATATGATTAATAATTTTAAACTGATGCACAAAACGACAGACAGGTAAAATAACTGTTGGTAATCTACTCATAACACTAGGAATAGTTGTTGGAATATTATCATTACTATTATCTGCACTGTAATATTCACAACTATTTGTTCATAAGTTGGTGGAGCAGCTGATATGGCAAAAGCAGCAATGGGTAAGAAAAATGGTGATGCAGAATTAGAAGAACCAAAAGAAATAATTTAGCAATGGGGAAGAATATCCTCAACTGTTCAGTAAAATTTGATATAGAAAAAGTTGCTATGAAATTAAAAATTAAACACTTGTGTGGTTTATTCATGACTGATAAATTACCTAATAAACAAAATATATTTGTGGACTAGTTAATTTGGTTACATCTGATCATGTACATACACATTGGATGAGTTGTCATACGAATAATGATAAAAAATTTGTATTTCATTCATTTGCTGACAGTTTACGAAACCAACTAATTAACTACTTGGAAAAAATGAATTTTACTTCAGTACCGAGAGAAAAGATAATACTAATGTCATATATATGGTCATGTATGTATACTTGTTTTAAAGCTAGTGTCAGATATTATAGATTTAATAAAATTTTGACTCTAATAAATGGACATTTTTGGAGATATGGTGTAGCTAAAAGGCGGCATCAACAATGTAAAATTAAAGTTAGAAATAAAAATGTCCTATAGTGAATAACATCGGCACTCCGACATATCGTGTAGCCAAGCATCTTACTTCTCTGTTGAGTCGACAAGGAAGATACATTGATGGTACCTTCTTTGTTTGGCCTCGTGGTAGGGATAATTTGAATGTCTTTCTAGAACATCTGAACTTGATCCACCCAAACATTCGTTTTACGATGGAGGTGGACGAGGATGGTTGCCTTCCCTTTCTTGACGTGCTGGTTAGGAGGAAGGATGATGGATCATTGGGAAATGCAGTCTACAGGAAACGTACTCACACCGGCATGTACTTACAGGCTAATAGTTGTCACCATCCGGCTCAGCGTGAAGGGGTACTTCGTACCTTGGTACACAGGGCACCTGTCGTTTCTGATCCTGAGACTTTGCCAGCTGAGCTGTCCCATGTTGAAGTTACATTTCGTCAAAATGGTTATAGTGATAGACAGATTGAATGTGCGTTGTGCTATCGACCAACTGTACATAGGGTGATTGATGATAATTCTGTGTCAACACCTAAGTCTCCTGCCTTTTTGCCTTACGCAGGAAACACGTACAATAAGATCGATCGTATTTTACGGGAATACGATGTGAAATGTGTTTTTCGACCTCCATCTAAAATTAGAGCACTTTTTAGTTCCGTTAAGGATGATCTTGGACTGCATAAGGCGGATGTATATCGTATTCCTTGCAGCTGCGGCATGGCATATATTGTACAAACTAACAGGACTGTGGAGGACCGATGTACTGAGCATAAACGGCACACACGATTACAGCAGCCAAATAGATCTGCTACTGCCGAACATTGCTTGTATTCTGGTCACCCCATGTTATATAATAACACTGAGATATTTGCATGCACGTCCAGCTATTGGGACAGTGTTATTAGGGAGGCAGTTATGATTAAATTAGCGAGCAACCTCGTTAACAGTCAGGGAGGTTTCTGTTTAAATTTTGCTTGGAATGCAGCTCTCTCCCTTGTAAAAAAACAGAGGGACAGAGTCAATGCTAGCTCACCTGTGAATTCATAATCTCACTATCGATAGCTCTGACTTTGGTCATCTTTGGTGGCACTAGTGTTCAGTGTGTGTGTTATCTTTCCTGCTTCAGTCCGAGAACTGAGGTTTTAAATTTGCATGTACGCCACCTGTCCATTTCAGTTTGCCTTGAAAATGGGGGGGTGTTCTCCCACCGAAATATCGGTGTTCACTGAAAGTGTTACCTGGCTGAGTTCCCAGAAGTTATTTGAAATACATAATTGTAATCAATCAATAATGGTACAAAAATAAATTTGTTATTGTAAGATCAAAGGACAGAGTTAATAGCGCACCAATAGATAAATCATATTTCGTGAAGTAATTTAAAATTTAATAAATTTCTAATCAATGTAAATGGATAACAATTTCTGGTGTCTCAAGTGCAGAAAATTCACTGAAATCTATAATCCTTGTGGAGCAACAATTAAAAATAGAAGACAGAGGACTGAAGGAATTTGCACAATAAATAAAACTAAAAAAATAAATATGGTGACAGAAATTTGAAGATGATGGTCTGAATTTTCGTGAAGAAATTACTAACGAATAACATAAACCACTGAGAAAATTTTTTAAACAATTAGTGGATTTTCGTGTGGTATAGGTGCTGTGTGGCAAACTGATGTAATAGAAATGGATTCTGGGAACTTAATATCTAAAATAAATAAAGTACATAAATATTTTAGCTGTTATTGGTGTTTCTTCCAAAATTTGCGTGGGATATACCAGTTAAAGGTGAAATGACGTAAAAATGTGGCTGAAGTTTCTGATAGGATGTTTAAAGTATGAACATCAAGAAATGAGCAAACGGATAATGGAAAAGAATTCTTCAATAAAGATTTTAAAGAGCTCATTCTAAAATACATCAACCATAACTGAACTTTTTCAAAAATAAAAATATGTTTTGCGGAAAGTTTTAACAATACGCTCCAAGGAATAATGTGGAAGAGCTTTGACTTGCCGTGGAAATATACATGGATTGGTGTAATCTCAAAATTATTTGATGAATAGAATAACACACAACAATGAAGAATAAAAATTAAGCAGATAGAAATTAATGATAAAAATGATGAGTGTATTGTCATTGTATCTAATGATTAACGAAAATTTAAAATAAGAGATAAAGGGAGAATCAGTAAACTTCATGTAACTTTTGATAAAAGTACTTAGCTAATTGGTCAACATAAATTTTTGAAACTGGAAGTGTTATGATTCTGATCCAGTCAGAAAAGAGATAAACCAAATGTTAAATGGTTGGGTCTTGGTAATTCACATAACAGTTGGGTAGTTAAAATGCAATTTTTTATAAAAAATTTATATAAAAATTCAATTTGTTATTGAAAATTTTCAACTGTTGGGCACTGATTACAATATTAGATATGGTTATTGTTCAATAAAGAGAGTATATTTGGATACTGAAATAAAAGTTCATAAAAGTGATATAGGGTTTGAATTATTTAATAATTGTTAAATTAAAGGGCTCAATCAGATGATGGATTTAGTGAGTTTATCTTTTTAGGTGTATATAAACATTTTTGTGAATCTTATATTAAATAAGTAGTTGGATTTCTCTTTCATCGATGGTGATTAACTATATTACTAAGCAAGTCCTGTATGTAGCCATATATATTATTGCAATAATTGTGCCAGCAAATAATGTTTAAACTTTCTTTCATTCTGTGGTGCAATTTCATTTGGTTGGGATCATAACTATGTCATAACATTTCTTCAGTATTTGGCTGATTGCCCCTAATATTGTTCGGCTGTTCTTGTTGGTTTCTTCTTTGTGCTCTAGTGACATAACAGTTGTACTCACCGGTATTATCGAAAATTCTTAATAGAATGAAAGCCTGTCTTAAATTTTTATTGTTCAGGTACAACATGGAGTAACAGTACATCTGTTTCTCTGTTTCTTTTGTTTATTATCTCTAAAGCAATATTAAGAGTTTCACTCAGATTTTCTATTTGTTCCTCTTGTGCTTTGAATATTTCTTCATTATTTTTATTTACTTCATGTATTCAGTCTACAAAATAAATTTTGTTGTATTTGGTTTGTGAGGGAACGATAATTTCTTTATTTATCTTATATCCTCCATGTTCAGGAAACGATGGCAATATTTCTTTAGGTACCTAATCTTGGAATTAAAAAGTTAATTTCGTTTATGATTGTATAAATAATAAATATAAATCCAGTTAACTGCTAAAATTGGTACCTGGATATAAGATAAGCGATTTGTTACCCCCAAATCTTTATTACTTTCTATGTGTGTATTTTTCTCCAGTGTGATATAAGATTATTTTATTTGTATTTGTATTGCGTATTATTTCAGCTACATCTTCGACTTTAAACCAAGGATTACTATTTTCACCAATAATCTTACATGCAAGCTTATCATTGTATATTACATCATTGTTGATGAGGTCTACAATTGACTTCATTTACATAAAATAAAAATATGTCAGATATTTTGAGCCAAATTCTATGGGAGGTTCAGTCAAAATTTGATCATAAATACTTGGCGTATTCTCCACAAACTAAGACAGACTGTTGAAGCAAATATTGAACATTCCTTTAATTTTACACCAAAATAAATGTTAAGTATGCAGTGCACCAATTTACAGTCTGTACATTCATATTCTCTGATGTAAAATATTTCATCTTCTTTAGGTCTTCCACTATTACAACCAAATAATCTTCCTCAAATAAGATTTTTAGATAATACATCACCAACTATAAATATTTTTTCTTGGCTTACTGGATAGATGTGAGAATGTAATTAATTTGTTATTTCTTCATGTCTACCATACCACAAATTATATTTTTAAGTTGAACGTATTCTTCATCTTTTTTTAAAAAATTGTTGTTTATAACTCCCTCTAATGTGAAACGTAAATTTTACTGAGTGGTAATGATTCATGAAAGGAGTCATAATTTCACCCTGAACCCAGTTATTGTATGGCGATATGTGTGGAAAATTTCCTTTCAGAATTCAAAGTAACCTCAATGAACTCCATTTATTCCTCTTATTATTATTAATCATTTAATTAGTGCTTTCAATTAATAATTGTTATTGCTGATTCAAGGAAGTAGTTGTTTAGTATTCAGCCTATCTTAGAAAAGAGTTTACATCTTTGAAATGAATGACTAACCAAACAGAATTCACTAGACGACATTTATGTTCAAGGGAATATGCAAGGTAGAACAGGGATGTGCTGACACACATTGACTGTAAACAGTAACCGATGACTCTGCCGGTCGTCGAACTGTGTGCGGAATCTGTATTAATCTTAGTCTACATTAACTAAGGTCCAATTCTCCTGTCTATCGAAGTGGATTTGTTTAGAAGTCTTTAAATTAATGACCATATAGAACTTCCGTAGCCCAAAGAAATATCTCATATCCATGCTAAAATATTAAAAAATGTGAAACCATAATCTTTATGCTGTCAAGAAATAGGTTTATTAGCTTATTATTCTCGCATAAAATCAGAAAATGTCTTTCAATTAAAGATGACATCCTCGCAAACATGCCTTCTCTCTTAAGCCGTAATACATTTGTTCCTCTCACTAACATCAGAAACTAAACTATACCTTTTCACAACAGTTAACATTGAACCAAAGCTCTCTTAGTTCAAGTAATAGAGAGAGAATCAGCGATTATCCTTCTTTCTCACAGTCAGTTGCACACAAGTATGCTTCAAATAATATCTAGTTCAGCTACGTATCTTTCATTCCCAAGTGATGTGAAGTGCTACAATGTCCCTCCTGGGCGAAACTTTTCTCAATCAAACAATGGTCGTCCATGAAAGATTATTTTGGAAGGGACAATGCAGTTACTATATGATCTTAAGAGCAATAGCTTAGCTGGTGTGCTACAGGAGAACAAGGTAAGTCTATCATAAATTGCCTCTGTATGTTGAAGCAATTTATCTAGCCTGGGATATTCGCAAATTTTGCCACCACATTCGAGCTCCTGTCTCCACGAAAACCCAGAAAAACGTAGGGCACAACGTTTAGTTAACCCTGTCCACATTTCTAAGTTCTACAAAACTATCATAGAACTGTACAAAATTTAAATACATCAATTGTACAAAAAATAAGATGTGTTTTGAATTTAAGTGATTGAAATTAACTTGATAGCGGAATACTAATATTGAAAATTGAATGTTCATTTTGTGAATGCACAAACGAGAAACATTTTTCTTTTGCACAATATTTTTAGAGAAGAGACAGTGTGAGAGGTGGATTTTGGTGGTGGAGCTATCACTTTGACATCAAATGCATGAAAAGACTAGTACTGATCAAATACATATTGCCAGTAATAACTTTCTACTGAATAAATTTCACTGAAAACACATATGTTCATTGACACAGTCAGAAACATCTTCATCCTTAACTTTGAATAATTATCTTATTACTAATTACCCAACATTTCACACTGATAATTTCATCAGAGTCTCTCTTTCTTTCATGTGGTGTTTCATAAACTCCTACTCATAACAGCATTTTAGATGTTGGTGGGTGACCATCCACTTTACTTTCCCTGACCCTATGTACTATCATACATATGCACCAGGGTTTGGTACTTTGATAATTGTATATGAACCTGTACACAATCTTTACCACTTCCTGTACTTGTGGTTTAATAATAAAGACCCGGGGTATATCATCGATAAAACAATGTTTTGGATCTTGTTTCCTAATAGTCTCATTAAATTGTTGTTAGAATTCGCTTTTCTTATCCTTGCCTTTTCAGTAATGTTCAACTCCTCATTCTTTTCTAGCTTACTGAACATTAATTCAACTGGTGTAAATTCTCTTGTACTGTGAACTTGTTTACAATACTCTCGAATACATCAAAATAATCAATCCATCTTGACTGTTTTTCGGACAGTACGTCTGCAAGAAACAATTTAATTCTTTAGATATTCTCTCCACCGGACTCCCTTGTGAATTGTAGCACTAGGTAAGAACAAGTGTAGCTTATGCTCCTGACGATGCTCTCTCCTAGGTAAAACTTGTGAAGGTAGAAGCACTGTCAAATATCACTGCCTCCAGTTTCCCCACACTTGGAATGTATTCCTGTATTAGCTTTCTCACTATGGGTGAACTCGTTGTGGCCTTTACCAGGTACAGTTTCACTTACCTCCTGAATACATCTAGAGAACCAATGACATATTTGCAGCCATCCCTCGATTTCGGAAGAAGGCCACAAACATCAACTGAAACCAAAGAAAGTGGCCTGTCAGGTATAATCAGGTTCAACCACCATTTTTTACCTTGATGATCTTCCTTCAATCTTAGGCACAAATCACATGACCTTAATATAGTGGCTATTCTCCTTTTACCATTGGATATGTAGAAATATCGCCTAATCTTCGATGCACACGAAGAGGCACTGAAGTGGCTCCATGCTAAATGTGTGCACCACAACAGATGTTCTACTCTATCGTAGGGTATACATGCACACCTGTTTCTAGACTTTTCACACCCCCTGTGAAACAGTACTCCATCTACTAGCTTGAAATATTCTCCCAGATTGGCATCGCTTTTTTGTTCCAGCAGCCATTTGATCATACTCCAAAGCAGAACCTGCTCTTGTAGTCCTCTATGTTCTTATGTAAATATAAATAATACCATTGGCATGCTGCAACCTTTATTAACAAAATCTGAAGTTCATCTTCTGCTTTTCTTACATGCACATCCTCTTGTAAGCTTTCCAGCTTCCTTGATAATGCATCTGCAATCAGGTCATCTTTGCCACTGATATATTCAATGGCAAAATTCTACTCTTTAGAAACATTGTCCCACAACTCAACCTCGTGGGTAGCATCTTCCGTGCCTGTAGGAAACTTAATGCCTGATGATCACAGTATACTTTAGAGATTGGTATAGGTAACAGTGAAATTTTGTAAATCCCCATATTATTGCTAATGCTTCTGTTTCAGGAGGTGGTGTAACCTCTTTTGCAACTGCTTAAGATCCTACTAGCTAATAATATTGTATAGAATGTTATTTGCCCTTCAGTTTCCCTGACTTGGAATAGGCATGCACACAAACCCAAAATTTGATGCAGCTTTCTTTAATCCAAATTCTTCATTCATATGAGGATTATAAAGTAATTGTGCGTTTACCAAAGATTCTTTGATTTCCTCAAAGACTCGCTGACATTCTCTGGTCCACTGCCAATGTGCATTTATCCTCAGTAAATTCAAAAAATGTTCTATAAGGACTGGTCAGATACAAATCTGTGGAAAAATGATGCTAGGCCCATAAAACCTTTCACCTGTCTCTTTGTACATGGCGTTGGGAAATTCTTTATTGCACTGATCCTCTTCACATGGCTTAAAAATTTAATCCTTTTTAAATCGAAGTGATATTTCTGCAAGTTAGCTGTGATTCCTGATTCTATAAATTTCGTGTGTAATCTTTTCAGAGTTTTGATGTGCCCATCCCATGATCTTGTAGCAATCAAAACATCATCGACAAACCAAGTTAGGCTGCTTCTTGGTTCAGGTCCTAAGACATAATCTAAAGCTGCAATAAGGATTCCTGCAATTATGTTGAGTCCGAAAGGCAAAACTTTAAACTGATAACGTTGTCTGGCATAAATTAATATGGTGTACTTCCTCGAGTTTTAGTGCAGTTTTATTTGCCCATAAGAGGCATGCACTCACACTGGTATTATTATAGTATTGATTAAACATGCATCCAGTGAAACATGAACTTTTTCTACCACTTTGGGAATTACCAAAAGGGGGCTACAATATGGACTTGTGGAAGGTTTAATCAGATCCCACTTTAATATTACTTGTATCTCTTAATTTACAGCTGCTGCTAGCGTCCATGGGACAGGATATTAACTTTGGCAATATGTCTTGTGTGGTTTGATATCTAATTTACATAAACAGTCATTTATCACACTGGGTCTTTCATTAAATACATTGATAAATCTAGACGACAATCTGATCAGTTGAACTGTCTGCTCACCAGCTTGGGTGATTCGTTGATTTTTCGCTGTAAATGGTTAAATAGCTCATCCACGACTGTTACTTTTCCCTGTTCTGCACACATGCTCCAGCCATAATTTCTCAGCAGCTGTATGCAAGCTCCCTCCCAATACTTCCCAAGTATGTTTCCTATTTGCAAAAGTGGTATCCCGATATCTTGTGCTTCACTCTCTATTCGCAAAATATCATGTGCAAAATTTATGTTGGCGTATGATTCCCTAAAACAATCCAGCCCTAAGATTCAGTCAACAATTAAACACTCAGCAATTAGAAATGAGCTCTTATAGGTTCCATTCCCAAAATAAACAATTACAAGTGCTGCCTGTTAACGAGTTTGGACTTGGTTCAGAGATCAGCTATGAGTTTGCAATTACTAACTGGATATGCTGGTAACTTTGCTTCCTGGCTGAATCTGTCAAACCAATTGGGTGAAACTGCATTTATTGTTGCACCTGTGTCCAGAATGGTCTTTACTTCATTATTTTCAATTCTGACCTTAACTGCTGACATCAGAGACAGCCTCTGTAGAACTTTACACCTTGTCTGTTCTGAGAGTAATTAATTTCTACGTAATTGCCTGTTGTATCGTGGCATAGCCAAGTTACTATCACTGGATTTCCAATTCTTTTCGACCCTAACACTGGGGCTGGTGCAAGTCCTTAGGCGTTTTCCTGATTGGTGTTGGTAGTCCTGTTTATATCTTCACGCACATCTGTTGTTACAGGCATGTTCAGATGTCAGTCTATCGCATTCGCATTCAATGATACACTCATACTTGGTTCTGTACGTTTACTTGGCTATAGTTCCAGGTTTTATTTTCTCTGTTGTACCTTGCATAATATGGGTGATATCTACTGTTGGGTCTTCTGTTTCTGCTTCAGTTCAGCCTATAATTTGGCCTGTAACCTTATTGTCTTTGGTTATATCCATTCACAGTCATCTGTGGCTGCGCTCGCATCTCATTTGTTGCCTCAGTCTGCGCGCCGATCGTTTGTCGCAAACTGTTGACATTTTTGTTTGTTGTCTGTCCATTATTCTCTGCAAGCTTCTTATCATCCTCTTGGATCATATCATATATGTCAAATGTTGACAAAAATTATACAGTGTCATGTTCTGGAATTGTCATTAGCTTTTCTCTCGTGGCGATGGGCCATTTTTATTGTAATATCTGCAAGATATATTCTTCGCTCATTGGATTATCCCAGTATTTTGCTTTCTTCAGGTATTTTTCGAAATATTTACACAATTCTCCAGATGTCACTGTCAATGATTATGTGTTTTGTACCTCTTTCTTTAAACCTCTCTTGCGCACCCAACGACCAACATTTCGACATGAATGCTCGCTCAAGCTCTTCATACACAGTGCACGATTTTATGGCATCAAGAACCCACATTTTGCTTTATTCGTGCATATATCCTGTTACTGTTTCTTTCAGTAGTCGCTCCAATCTCTTTGTGACAAGTCAGTAAAACACCTTGGGAGGACATAAACAAATCACACATTCATTAATCTACACTCCTGGAAATGGAAAAAAGAACACATTGACACCGGTGTGTCAGACCCACCATACTTGCTCCGGACACTGCGAGAGGGCTGTACAAGCAATGATCACACGCACGGCACAGCAGACACACCAGGAACCGCGGTGTTGGCCGTCGAATGGCGCTAGCTGCGCAGCATTTGTGCACCGCCGCCGTCAGTGTCAGCCAGTTTGCCGTGGCATACGGAGCTCCATCGCAGTCTTTAACACTGGTAGCATGCCGCGTCAGCGTGGACGTGAACCGTATGTGCAGTTGACGGACTTTGAGCGAGGGCGTATAGTGGGCATGCGGGAGGCCGGGTGGACGTACCGCCGAATTGCTCAACACGTGGGGCGTGAGGTCTCCACAGTACATCGATGTTGTCGCCAGTGGTCGGCGGAAGGTGCACGTGCCCGTCGACCTGGGACCGGACCGCAGCGACGCACGGATGCACGCCAAGACCGTAGGATCCTACGCAGTGCCGTAGGGGACCGCACCGCCACTTCCCAGCAAATTAGGGACACTGTTGCTCCTGGGGTATCGGCGAGGACCATTCGCAACCGTCTCCATGAAGCTGGGCTACGGTCCCGCACACCGTTAGGCCGTCTTCCGCTCACGCCCCAACATCGTGCAGCCCGCCTCCAGTGGTGTCGCGACAGGCGTGAATGGAGGGACGAATGGAGACGTGTCGTCTCCAGCGATGAGAGTCGCTTCTGCCTTGGTGCCAATGATGGTCGTATGCGTGTTTGGCGCCGTGCAGGTGAGCGCCACAATCAGGACTGCATACGACCGAGGCACACAGGGCCAACACCCGGCATCATGGTGTGGGGAGCGATCTCCTACACTGGCCGTACACCACTGGTGATCGTCGAGGGGACACTGAATAGTGCACGGTACATCCAAACCGTCATCGAACCCATCGCTCTACCATTCCTAGACCGGGAAGGTAACTTGCTGTTCCAACAGGACAATGCACGTCCGCATGTATCCCGTGCCACCCAACGTGCTCTAGAAGGTGTAAGTCAACTACCCTGGCCAGCAAGATCTCCGGATCTGTCCCCCATTGAGCATGTTTGGGACTGGATGAAGCGTCGTCTCACGCGGTCTGCACGTCCAGCACGAACGCTGGTCCAACTGAGGCGCCAGGTGGAAATGGCATGGCAAGCCGTTCCACAGGACTACATCCAGCATCTCTACGATCGTCTCCATGGGAGAATAGCAGCCTGCATTGCTGCGAAAGGTGGATATACACTGTACTAGTGCCGACATTGTGCATGCTCTGTTGCCTGTGTCTATGTGCCTGTGGTTCTGTCAGTGTGATCATGTGATGTATCTGACCCCAGGAATGTGTCAATAAAGTTTCCCCTTCCTGGGACAATGAATTCACGGTGTTCTTATTTCAATTTCCAGGAGTGTATTATAATAGTAATACATACACAAATGACAAAAGTTAAACTAAGACACATATATTAATACATTTTCATTTAATCTGATTAGCCTTCAAGTTTAACTTTGTTGTGATTACTTCTTATCACTCAGTAAAAGGAATTTATCACAAATTAAAATTCAGTATTATTCAATTCTCATACCACTTATAGATGTCCTGCCATATAGGACTACATTGTAACTCCCACTCATCTGAAAGGTAAGTTGTTGAAATTTTACTGAGGTGTAATGAGTCACAAAAGGAGTCATTATTTCACCTCGATTTCATTGTATGAAGAGTGATGAATATTTCATTTCGAGACAAAAGTATCCTCAATGAACTGCTTTTATTCTTCTCATTATTATTAATCATTTAATTACTGCTATCAATTTATTATTACTGATTCAAGGAATTATTTCTTTAGTACTCATTCTCTCTGGGAAAAGTATTTACATCTCCGAAATGAATAAATAGCCTAACAGACCTCAGTAGATGACGTTTATGTTCAGAGGAACGTACATGGTAGAATAGAGGTCAGCTGCCACATACTGACTGTAAACAGTTCTGCCTCTGCCAGTTGTCGAATTGTTTGCTGAATCTGTAGGAATCGTAGTCTACGTTAACTATGGTCCAATTCTTCTTTCTGTGGAAGACTCTCCATCAAATTGGATTTGCTTAAAAGTCTTAAAAATAATGACCATATAGAGTTTGAGGGTAAGAGCTGCCACAGTCCAAAGTAATGTCTCGTACGCATGAACAAATATTTGAAAAAGTGAAACTAGAGAATGGAGAATAATTTACGCAATACAAACGTTGTTTACACTGCCAAGGAATTGGTTTATTGGCTTATTATTCTCACACAAAATCACAAAATGCCTTTCAATTAAAGATAGTGGCCGCACAACCATTCCTTCTCCCTTAAGCTGTAATCATTCAGCCCTACTCATTAAGGTCAGAAGCTAAACTATACCTTTTGCAATAGTTAATATTGAACTAAAGCTCTCTTAGTTCAGGGAATGGAGAGAGCACAGTGATAATGCTGATTTCTCACAGTCAGTTGTACATGAGCGTGCTTCACATAATATCTTGTTCGGTAAAGTCTCTTTTACTCTAGCATGACACAAACTTTTACATGCTGTACTTGAGGTTTTCTTTATGTCTCAATTTCATAAATTCTTTTAGTTTATATTTACCATACCTTCATATGGATGCTGAAACTTCACATGTAAATTTGGGAATAATTCGGCTTCTTTCTTTTTAGATAATAAAACGTAAGAATACAAACTATATTCATATGTAAATATACTTCTGTTTTTGCTGTATTTTGGAAGCACCTCTGAAGTGGGTCTGGAAATTTTCGCTAAGCTTATTTTGTCTTCTGGGTTGATATAATTTTATTTTTAAACTTTTGCAGTTCTCAAGTGGTTGACCATAAAGGTATATCTTTTAAATTTTTATGTGTGGAAAGCAATTTTGCACCAGTTAGAAAAGAGTCAGCTAAATCAGAAACTGTTTTACTGTAATGTAAGTGATTATCGTGTTTGTTTTTGCAATATTCAATAGGTTCCTACATTTGTTAGTGTTTTCTTCATTATTAAGTGATATAAACCATTTTAAAATTTTCCAATTTGTTTCTCAAGACTTTTCTACCTTTTGTTTCTTCAATAATATAATAAAGATTTTTTTTAAATTGATATCTATTGGGATTTTTGTTGCCAACTGTAACAACTTTATAGAGCTCAACTGTATTGATTTAAAGAGTAATTTCAATTAAACTAATAAAAATTATTCTAAACAAATGGAAGTGTCCAAGAAGTCTAAAAAAATTGAAATGGAGATGAAAACTGGCAATTTTCACTCACATAAATGTACAATGCATCGGAATTTTCATAAATATAAAAAATGTGTTAGCAAATACATACTGAAGAGCGAAAGAAACTGGTACAGCTGCCTAATATTGTTTAGAGCCTCTGTGAGAGTGGAGAAGTGCCACAACACGATGTGGCATGGACTTGACTAATGTCTGAAGTAGTGCTGTAGGGAAATGACACCATGAATCATGCAGGGCTGTTCATAAATCCGTAAACGTACGAGGGTATTGATGTCGTTTCTGAACAGCACGTAGCAAGGCATCCCAGACATGCTTAATAATGTTCTTGTCTCTGTAGTCTGGTGGCCGGCGTAAGTGTTTAGATTCAGAAGAGTGTTATTGGAGCATTGTCGTACCGGAATGGTCAAGTCCGTCGGAAAGCACAATGGACATGAATGGATGCGGATGATCAGAGACGAGGCTTACATATGTGTGTCATCTGTCAGACTCATATCTAGACATATCAGGGTTCCCATATCATTCCAATGGCACAAGGCCAACACCTTTACAGATCCTCCACCAGTTTGAACAGACATCTGCTGACATGCAGGGTTCATGGATTCATGAGGTAATTTCCATATCTACACGTCCACGTGCTTGATGCGGTTTGGGAAGAGACTCGTCTAACCAGGATACATGTTTCCAGTCATCAACAGTCCAATTTCGATGTTGACAGGCACAGGCGAGGCATAAAACTTTTTCTATTGCAGTCATCAAGAATACACGAGTGGGCCTTCATATCTGAAAGCCCATATCGATGATGTTTTGTTCAATGGTTTACACACTGACACTTGTTGATGGCCCACCATTGAAATCTGCAGCAGTTTGTGAAAGAGTTGCACTATCGTAACACTGAGCGATTGTCTTCAATCGTTGTTACGCCCATTCTTGCAGGATTTTGTACTGGGCACAGAGATGTTGGAGATTTGATGTTTCACAGAGTTCCTAGTATTCACAGTACACTTGTCAAATGGTCGTACAGGAAAATACCCACTTCATTGCTACCTTGGATATGCTGCATCTCATCACTCGTGCACCAACTATAGCAGCACATACAAACGATAAACTGCCAATGTAGCTGCTATTACCGATATAACTGTGGCACACTCTTGTCTTATATAGGCGTTGCCGACCATAGCGCCATATTCTGCCTCTTTACATATATCTGTATTTGAATAAGCATGTCTATACCAGTTACTCATTTGCTTCAAGGAAAAAAATAGGTGTAGTGCTTTCCAACTGTGAAAAATATGTCAACTCTAAATATTTTACAGATAATTTAAAAATAATTTCGAGCGATGAAGATTCTAAAATTTCACTATTGGCGAAAAATGATGGACAACAAATGCACTGTAATAAAATTGTTACTTATCAATAAATTAAAGATTTTGGTTGTCTGATTTAAATAATACATCAATTGATATTGTTCCAGTAGATGTAAGATTTTCTTCAGGATTACAATAAATAAAGATGGAAGTTAAATAAAATTAGTAGAAGTTCATATGTTTTAACGCTTTTCACTAATGTAATAAAAATTTTAACCTATAAATAGTGTTTGAAAATCGATCTTTCCTAGATGAAGTTTATGCCTAAGAAATTTGTAATCATTGTAGAAGAAATAATGTAAATAGATATAGCAGAGTAAAGAATGATGATTTGATTATTTTCATTAGATTAAATATTTGACCTATTCCTTCAAAGATTATCAATAATATGAGAGTAGCTGAGTTCAAATTTGCAGCTCTAAATCTTGCTAATAGAGGCTACTACAAATTAAAGGAATCAGAATTAATTATTTAAACTATGTTATCAGAATTTGCATTTCGTCCAAAAGAGTAAATCAAGTCTAAAATGTGGAGCTAATACAACATACTTTTACAAATTTGATGATGATGTTTTTTGGAAAAAGTCGACCACCAAGGGAATGAAAAGCAGTAAGACAAGGTCCTGTGTATCCATTTAGTAGTAAACTGTTTGAGCAAGAACATGAGGGCAAACCATCCAAGAAGGATTAATTTCATATTTAAGAAATAAACTCCAGATTTAATGAAAAATTTAAGGCTCATCTGTTGACTATAAAATTGTGGTTAGCGATGTAATGTTGGGAAACTCGATTAAGATAGTGAGAAAACATATTATGTAACAAAAGCATTCAAGTCTATGGTGCAATTAGCTAAAAAAGCAACTAATTTTTGTAAAGGATATAAGTTGAAAGTTACACCTGCAAATCCAAAAATGGATACCCAATTCCTTAGGCTATAAGGCATCAGATATTATTCGAGAATATGTCCAAGTTTAATGCAATAAATTGAGATATATATACTATCATTTGATGGAACTATAGATACAGTAGTTGCTTTATATAGTGGTAGACATATTAAAATAATAAATTTAGCAGATTATAAAAATGTGTATTACAAGAAGTAACAATATTGATTAGTTGTTTTGTCCTAGAGCAACAATAATGACAGTAACACATCACACAAATATCATCTTTGGAACAAGATAAACTACTGGTCAGATTAAGAAAATCAGAGTAGGACTTAAATACAAATTACAAAAAGAGTTAACCAACTTATTATGTAATCAGTTAGGAGAATATGGTGAAGAGGAACGATTTACTCTGTTAAAAAAATGTTGAGCAACTACTTGATATTCAGATAAATGTTGTATTTGCTGAGAATATCAATCCAGTTATCTATCATGGTCCTGCGAAAGCAATTAGGATATATTTGTATAAAAACACTGAACACAATACAGAAGAAAATAATACATCTGTAAAAATTGCTAATATGTGCTCTTACAATAAAGAATGCTGAATAACTGACCAAGATGTTTGTGATAGAGATTATAGATGTAGAGAATTTAGGCGCAATTTGTTGGACACCTTCAGAACATAGAGTGGCTTTAAACTATTTAAACACTGTAAACAAGCAGTAAAATTAAAAATAATAATGTTTTATGCAATAGAAACTGAAAAAAGGGTATTTTTATAGGACAGTTTAATGTTGAAGATATACTCACTGATTACCAACATTGTAGCAAATACAGTTGTTACATTAATGGAGACTTCAGCAATTATTATGTTTTCTAGTGCTAGTAAAGCCTTAAAATAGTCACAGGTAAAGAGTTTAAATGTTCTGAAAAAGGATTCCCAAAGAGAATTCCTCTCAGATAAATTGAAAATAGGTGTGGTTTGACTGTGAAGTGCAGCCAGAAACAAGTATACATTTCCGAATCTCATAAAAACTCGCTGTTTTAATAGGGCTACTCTTTATAAATTCAGTACAAATGATGAATTCCTTAGGTGTCAGATATCTGAAGAAAACAGGAATTATGCTTTTGTAGCTCAATATGCTAAAGGTTATTACTCACAATTCATTCTAAAGTATTGTGTTGCCAGTACTATATTCTCTGGAAGTAAACTGATGTTATTGAAGAAAAAACAATCACATTTAAAAATTACGGGTAACAGTAATCTTGGACCAGATTCTCTTAGTACCTTCCCAAAAACATTTAATTTGGAAGAAATGGAGTAACGTTACTTCCACAATTGTTCAATACACATGAAAATGGAAATTACATGGGATCTGTAGCCTTGAAATATTTCTCAAATCGCATACTCAAAAAATTGTGTTCAATATGCTGAAAAAGTTAACGATTATCATAATTCTGATGTAGATATATTGAGAAGAGGTTGTTTAGAGCTAAGGAAACAATACCTGGAGATAGCTAATATTGATCAATTCTCCTATTTAACAGTAGCTGAAGTGAAGAGAGAACAGCTACATTGCATAGAGAAAAAAAATTACAGTTAAGGATCTACAGCGAGATAAATAGTTTAAAGCATAATATTTGACAACCTCTTAATGGTGGCGTAGTAAATTTAGCTGGGGCAAGATCATACAATTTTGAAAAGAAATCAGTGTTTATCAATATAATCGTTGTATTTGGTATGGCTGCTAAAAGTGTTTTAAAAAGAAACAATTACGACAAAAATTAAGTTTTGATGGAAGCGATATATCAAAAGACTTTAACAAGAATTAGTGTGTATGAAATTCTGTATACATATTAGCAGGGATGTGGGAATGTGACTGGCTTAGCATAGCAGAATATAAAGTACTTAAGAAACTAAAACAGTTACTTGAAGTAGTCGCACCTTTAGATCTTAGAGATGCTTTTTATGGTGGCCATACAAATACCATAAATTTAAGAGGTAAAGCAATTGATGTTAACACAAACATAAGTTTTGATGATGTTTGTAGTCTTTATTGAACTGTGCACTATTATGGTTATTATCCTAACAAATATGAAACTAAAATACCCTAACCATGATATTATTCTAAAAATTGTATGGATTCACCAAATGTAAAGTATTAGCACAAAAAGGATTATGTCATAAAGTTTTGCCAGTATGATTACAGACCGATAAAAATGAAAAAAAGTCCCCTACTTTGTAAGCAACATGTACAGAAGAGAAAGTAAATAAGTGTAATTACAACTTTGATAAACGAAGTTTTATTGGAACTTTGGTAACTGATGAAGTTAAGAAGTCAGTGGAAAATGGATGCAAAATTTTAGATATCAATGAGGTGAGGGATTTTAAAAATTCACACTGTTTAAAAAATTTGTAAAAAGCTTTGTGAAAATAAGGTTAGAAACCAGTCCCCTCTATTTTTAAATTAAGAATATATATATATATATATATATATATATATATATATATATATATATATATATATATATATATATATACCAGGAAAACGAACTGTTGCTAAGGATTGTCCCAGTACGTTACAGTGTTACAAGAATTTCATAAAGTACTACAGGATCACTAGTTAGATAATATAGACATAAATTACATTAATGGTAATGTGGTGCAACCCCCCCCCCCAATTGCCTCACCGATACAGATATCTGTACTGTAGATGCAACCACAATGGAGGGGTATCTGTTGAGAGGCCAGGCAAATGTGTGGTTCCTGAAGAGGGCAGCAGCCTTTTCAGTAGTTGCAGGGGCAACAGTCTGGAGGATGGACTTACCAAAACGCCCTTGCTGTCGTGGAATGTCAGATCCCTTAAACTGGTGGGTAGGTTACAAAATTTATAAAGGGAAATGGATAGATTAAAGTTACATATAGTTGGAATAAGTGAAGTTCTGTATACAGGGTTATAAATACAAAATCAAATAGGGGTAATAAAGGAGTAGGTCTTATAATGAATAAAAAGTAGGAGTGTGGGTAAGCTACTACAAACAACATAGTGAATGCATAATTTTGGCCAAGACAGACATGAAGCCCATAAGTACCATAGTATTACAAGTTTATATCCAACTAACTCCGCAGATGACGAAGAGATAGATGAAATGTATGATGAGATAAAAGAAATCATTCAGATAGTACAAGGAGACTAAAATTTAGTAGTTAAGGGTGACTGGAATTCGATAGTAGGAAAAGAAAGGGAAGGAAACGTAGTAGGTGAATATGGAATGGGGGTAAGAAATGAAAGAGGAAGCCACCTGATAGAATTCTGCACAGAGCATAACTTAATCATAGCTATCACTTGGTTCAAGAATACATGAAGGAAGGTTGTATACTTGGAAGAGACCTGGAGATACTGGAAGGTTTCAGATAGATTATATAATAGTAAGACAGAGCTTTAGGAACCAGTTTATAAATTGTAAGGCATTTCCAGGGGCAGATGTGGACTCTGACCACAATGTATCGGTTATGAACTGTAGATTAAAACTGAAGAAACTGCAAAAAGGTGGAAACTTAAGGAGGTAGGACCTGGATAAACTGACAGAACCAGAGGTTGTAGAGAGTTTCCAGGAGAGCATTTGGGAACGATTGATAGGTATGAGGTAAAAAATACAGCAGAAGAAGAATGGGTAACTTTGAGGGATGAAATAGTGTAGGCAGCAGAGGATGAAGTAGGTAAAAAGACGAGGGCTAAAAGAAATCCTTGGTTAACAGAAGATACATTGAATTTAGTTGATGAAAGGAGAAAATATAGAAATGCAGTAAATGAAGCAGGCAAAAAGGAATACAAACGTGGAAAAAATGAGATTGACAGGAAGTGCAAAATGGCTAAGCAGGGATGGCTAGAGGACAAACGTAAGCATGTAGAGGCACATATCACTAGGGGTACGACAGATACTGCCTACAGGAAAATTAAAGAGACCTTTGGAGAAAAGAGAACCACCCGCATGAATATCAAGAGCTCAGATGGAAACCCAGTTCTAAGCAAAGAAGGGAAAGCAGAAAGGTGGAAGGAGTATATAGAGAGTCTATACAAGGTCTATGTACTTGAGGACAGTATAATGGAAATGGAAGAGGATGTAGATGGAGATGAAATGGGAGGTATGACACTGCGTGATGAGTTTGACACAGCACTGGAACACTTTAGTCTAAACAAAGCCCTGGGGGTAGACAACATTCCATTAGAACTACTGACAGCCTTGGGCGAGCCAGCCCTCACATAACTCTGCCATCTGGTGAGCAAGATGTATGCGAAATACCCTCAGACTCCTAGAAGAATATAATAATTCCAATCACAAAGAAAGCAGCTGCTGACAGATGTGAAAATTACCGAACTGTCAGTTTAATAAGATTTGTCCCTGACTCCAGAAGAGAGAAGTGTTGTTTATGCTAAATTTACTTAGGTTAAATGGGGTAAATAACAGCATGAAACCTTATTTTAACATTACTCTGTCAAAATCTACGAAGTTCAAGTACCAAATATGAGAAATTGGAAGTTCTGCTAAGTAATGACCTGCTTTAAATCCTAATTTTTGAAGACAACAGCTGCTTTTTCCAGGAAAATTTCAGCTTTGTTTGACTACAAGTATTTGTTAGAAAGAGCAATAAATGAAATGGTATAAAACCAAACCAGGTGAAATCCTATGGATAAGACTTCGAGTGACATGTGTGAACTAATGAAAAAACAATGTCTTATTGTATGTATATACAGATCACCAACAAGTAATTTCATTAGTTTTTAGATACTGTGTGACCTCTTTTACACAAACTGAGAATTTATGAAAATCACACCACTGTGCTAGGTGACTTCATTGTAAACCTGAGAACTGGACATACTAAAAATGATAAATTGCTGACCTAAGTAATGTTTTACAATCCACAACGAACAGCACATGAGGAACCGAGCATGGTTAGGACAATGAAACAACATCTGAGCAGATACTTACTGGCAAACATGTATATGGTTATGACACTAAAGTAATAAGCACTAGCTTTTCAGATCTCACGGCAATTACATCTGTGCTTAAAAATATCCTTTTTAATTACTGCAGAACTAATGACAACTATGTAACAATTAAAGTCGTTAATTAAAATAACAATAGGACATTGACATGCATGACTCACATAGTAACATACTCTATAATTCATTTTTCAGTATTTATAAATATTTCTGTAATGTATTATTCCCAGCGAAGAAATTGGAAGCTTAGATAAAGGCATATGTATGGATTACACCTGGCATAAGAAACTAATCAGAAATTCAAAAAAATTGGAGGAAAAATATCAGGAAATGATTCTACTATGAAACAAGGAAGTAACAAAATGAAGTAAGTATTCAAAATTATTAATGTATTAGTGTGGGCAGGAATATAGGAAGGCTCAATAGCTTCATCGTAAAAAGTGCAGGAAAACTGCTGAAGATAAGTACAAGTTGCTACTATATCAAATAATAATTTTGAAAATGTAATATAAAATTTAATCACAAACCAATGTAACACACAGGATGAGTTGAAAGTTTCACAAAATGAAGATAACATGCATCTGTTAAAAATAGAACAATTTTTCATTGTCTGTATTTACATATTACTACGCAATGTCCTTGACACATGGACGCTTGTCTGAAGGAGCAGACACTTCAGATCATTTATGGCTGTCTGGAACAGAAGATATATATTTGTAAATTTCAAATATGACTAGACTTCGGCTGTAAACGTATTGGTGACATATGAAAATTTGTGCCACACCAGGACTAAAACCAGGATTTCTCACTTATTATCTAGAAATGTAATTAAACTTTTTCGTATCTATGTTTGACAGTGTCTTTATGCTATTATCCGGTGTCCTTGAGACGTGCATGTATGTCTATGCGACATTAAATTCTGTAGGCTTGACGGTATCCCAAATAATTCCATTAAATGAAGTTCAAAAGCTCTCAGCTAAATATCATAATTTATCGATAAATATAGGAATATTCTCAACGAGCATAAGACATTGAATAGTAAAGATATCTCGCTTAAGGAATGGAAGTAATACATACTAAACTAGAGACCATTCTCATACTTCCAGATTTTTTCTAAAATAACAGAAGGTGTCTGGCTCAGTAGGCTACATTGATTTGCGAATGTGACTCCTCCTGCCGCAAACTCCCCATCCCTACGGCTACACTGCCTCTTGCACGTGGTTACTTTGCTGATGAACCATGGGGTTAAATAACTGGATGCATGAGACGACATATTTCGATTTCTGATAACAACAGCACTTTCCTGTGGTATATTTTTGCAGCTGCGACGACTCGTTGATGTCTTCCTGACCCTCATTTATGGAGACATCAGTCCAATGATGCTGGCTTTCACTGTTTCTTTCACGAGGAAAGATTATGGTTTAAACAACATTCAGGGATGACAGGAATAAACAAACGTGATTTTTCTTTAAATTAGAAAGGTCAACGTTTCAGAGTGACTGTTAGAACGGACCATCCCAACACAAAATGAATCTGTAGTAGCAGTAGTTTCATTCATCGGTACAAAATTTCCACAAGAAAGTAGGATGAGTCGTTGTATCACGTTTTAAGAATAAATAAGTAAAAACCATTTACACATACATTTACATAGAGCATTAGTTTCTTAAGAATGGGTCAGATACTTGGGCATGGACTTGCAGTTGGAACTACCAGGGAATTTGCAGTAGGTAATTTGGGAAAACCTCGGTAAAACTAAGTCAGGATGGTCGGATGGAGATTGGAGCGTCTCTTCTCCTGAATACAGGGCCAGTCTGTGTAAAAGAGCCTAAAGTCATTCCATCTATTCGATCTACCCTTAGTGTACAGTAATCTTTAGGGAACAAATCACGTAATGACGTTTCCACTCTGAAGTGGAGTATGCACTGATTTGAAACTTGCTGGTAGATTACAACTGTGTACCATACGGAAACTCGATCTTGGGATCTTTAGCTTTCCCGGGCATATGGTCTAAAGATTAAGCCACCGAAGCACTACTCACAGTCCGACATTCCTCCAGTATCTCGTCTCCTATCTTTCAAACTTCACAGACACTCTCCTGTGAACCTTGCGGGACTAACAGTCTTGCAAGTAACGATATTTCGGACACACGACTTAACACAGTCTCGGGGGATGTTTCCAGAACGAAATTTGCACTCAGAAGCGGAGTGTGTGCCGGTATGAAACTTCTTGGCAGGTTAAAAGTTTGGAAGGTAGGAGATGAGGTACTGGCAGAAGTCATTTAGTATGTAAAAGACTAATGCTCGCCCTTCTTTCAGGACTCGCTGCCAGTCACCACACACAGTATGCATATATAATTTGATAATGTAACAGCACACATGCTATCAACTGACAGAAGGGCCTCAGCGACGATCTTTCGTTTCCACATGGGTCTGTAACTTTCCATTTGCTTCTCTGAAAAACTAAGTCAGTATCCCTCTCCCGGATATGTTGAAGCCAGAAAGAGGATAAGGGGTGAGTATTATAGCTTGCCGTCGTTTGGGAGTAAGGTTTTAAAGAGAATATTAAAAATTAAATAAAACATTATAGTAGGAAAGTATTGAGTGAAACGATAGAGATGTCTTATTATCATCATTTACTTTCGTTACATTTATTACCAAATCCTTACTCTGTGTTAGTCCAGGTAGTCTTTGCTGTGTTCAATACATTATTAAACAGGTACTTTTTATCTGTCTTTTTAAATAAATGTTTTTGATTAACATCTTAAATCTCTGTGGGAAAACTGGAGCACAATTTTATTCCACGGTAAAAATTGTTGTTTCGATCTTTACGTCTATATTTTTTTGGTAAGTGTGAGTTCAGTTTATTTATTGTTCCACGGCCATGGACAGAGTCTTCTGTATAGTAATCACCAATGTTATTTTTGATGTGCATAACTGACCATTAACTGTACTCATATTGAGTAGTTCACATCCACAGTGTTGTGAAAAGCTGTTCTCAATGATTCCGATTTATAATGTTGGTTACAGTGCTTTCTGTATTTTAAAAGCATTGCTCACATTTTACAAATTAGGTCTCCAGCAAACGAATGCGTTGCTAATATTCGAGTGCACATATGAACAGCAAGGAATTAAAAGACACAGGCAGTGACAAGACTACATGTGCACACCATGCTGGTGGCAATGTGTTTGCAACTATCTTGATGTATTCACACCACATAAGTTGAGGATAAGTTAGCCCGCAATTCTAGGGAGTTATTTGTTTTGGTATATTAGTGCATGGTGGTTCTTGTATCCATAAACGTATCCTAACGTGGTGACAAATTTAACTAAAATGTATTAGCTCATTGCCAGTTGGAAAACATCATATGCTTACCATGTGCCGAATAGCGGGGAAAGGGCAGAGTTCCTGCGCGGCCTGGAGGAGAACCACACGCATTAATGTTTGGAACAGTGGAAGGAACAATGCAGACGTGTAACGAGTGTGGACCCATTGGGCTCCTCTTCAAAGATACCCACCGCTATTGAACATCCTTGGTAACGATATAAATTTGTAGCATAATTTGTGTTTCTTTTGTGAAGGCCTCGTATGGATTTTCAAGTGGATAGCCAGATCACGCCTGTATAAATCATGCCTCCTCTGGCTCTGAATTCACAAATTTTGCTGAAACTTATCACAGTTTAAGAACAGAGTTCAGGATAGAAAAAGACTCATCTACTAACACTGAACAAGTACTTAGCAATGCGAACAGGCTCCTTTTGCGTAGCAATAGTGCATGTACTTTGCATTATTAATTAATTACATAATTAATATGTTGATGTTTAGCCTGTTTCTTTAATTCCGAATCTGTTTCATTATCGTGAACAATGTACGCACGTAAATATTAGCTGTGTGTGAGTTAAGAATTTTAAAATTTCTCGTTCAGAGTGTGTACAAGTAACTAAAAGTGATTTCAAAAATGGTTCAAATGGCTCTGAGCACTATGGGACTTTACATCTGAAGTCATCAGTCCCCTAGAACTTAGAACTACTTAAACCTAACTAACCTAAGGACATCACAGACATCCATCTCCGAAGCAGGATTCGAACCTGCGACCGTAGCGGTCGCAGGGCTCCACACTGAAGCGCCTAGAACCTCTCGTCCCCACCGGCCGGCAGAAGTTATTTCCTTTTATATCTCACCCAAAACAACAGTAATAGATAAGCGAAAGTTTACGACGTGCAAAGTGGTACATTTAAGAGAATAAATCACTGAGAGGCAAAATAAAAGAGATAAAAATTAACAGGAATCGAAGAAAACGTGGGGGTACTGACCGGATCTATGGCTTTCCGTTATAGTATTTCTGCGACTCCACAATGAAAAAGACTTTTTTTAAAATTTAAAGCTTGGTGGCGAGCAATGTACAGGTAGAGAGAAAAAAATTACAGAAACAAACAAAAATAAGATACGAAGCTTCAGCTGGAGTGATTTTAACGACTTTTTTACCAGGCGATGAATCATGAAAGATAGCTTGTGTTTTGGCGAAAAGTAATTAAATACGAGATATGTACTGTATGTATTTCAGTAAACGACAGATTGTATCCAGTTGCATCATTTGCGGTATCTACACAGTGAAGAAAGTGATACAAAACTCGCACAGCCTGTACCTAAATAGAAATTGTAAAGCTATATGAATTGACATACTTGAACAAGTTATTGATACTGGACAACTAGAATGTCACAGGAATGTATCAGTGTATGACCCAAATATTACTTTTTCACGAATGTACTGTTAAAAAGAGACAGATAATATTTACTTGTCGTATCGACAGTGTGTCACTTCACATATTTCTGGTTAAAAATATACGTCGGGAACATAAAGAAAACTGCTAATATAGGGATACGCAGCCACTGTTGGAGTATCAACTGTGATGGAGAAGAGTAAAACGTTATAATAAACTCTATATGCTACCATTGTTTCGTGTAAACTTTTTTGTGGCTGTTATATAGTGGTTAGCTATTTTGGCGTTGTTGTTAGTCAAACCGTTATCGACCTATATATATATATATATATATATATATATATATATATATATATATATACGTATATATATATATAACATTTATTTTGCCATTAAAATTCATCATTAATATTGGTTTTACTGATATTTCTGGTTATGAATTATTCTCTTCCTTCGAATTCACCGAAGTAATATATACCACTATTTGTTATACGCAGGCAGTAGATAATAATGGAAACCTTATGCGTGATTTTAAGTGTCTTAAAGCCACTCAACAATGACGTGAATATCGAAAGGCTCTATAGAGTGCGCCTTCTCATCGGTTCATACACTGTAACAGAGTGCGATTGCATGTGCTAAGAGATTTTCATGTTTTCTCTTCCGTTCTAACTGGAATACTGTGGAAATAAATACGTTTCGTCACGGAGCTTTGTATGCCAGTGTTTATCGTTGTTAGTCAGCTGTCCAAGTGTGCACTTGATTTTCTGTGATGTACAATATGATAGTTTGTTGAAAATAGGAACCCAAATGTATTTACTGAATATGATTTTTTCTTCTTTTTCGAGTTGATCCTCTATGGACTGTGTGGTAACAACCAACTTCATTTTAGTGTCTAGGTCTTGCTCTTGTTCCAGCTTTGACTTCCTGCCAGTATCTTCTGCGTCCACCAAGAAGTGCCTGTTTATGCCCTTCGGAAAAAAGATCCTCTCCGTCTTTTGGTATTTGTTCACCAATCTTCTAAATTGGTTCGTGTCAGGAATTTCTCTCTCTGAGATACCAATCTGCATAAGACATTTTTTACATTCTTCGAACCATCTCGGCCTTGTTTTCTTAGAATGGAAGAAACCTCATATTCTTGTCTTGGTCAGTCACCGTCCATCCTCATGAGATGACCGTAAAATAACAATCGTCTCTTCATAATGGATGGTGTGATAAGTTCTGTCTTGCTGCACAAGTCCTCATTTGCTCTCATTCGCCATTGTCCATCAACCCATTTATTACGTAGGTTTTTCCTTAATATCCTACGCTCTCCCTTTACCAGACACTCTTCTTGGGCAGTTGATATGCCTGGTCTAACTTCCTCAACCTGACACTGATTGCTTCTTCTTCTAATCCATTCTCCTAGACGACTTCACCGAGATACCTGAAATTCTTAACTCGTCAGATTTTTCCCAGATTTCCATTCAGGTCCATGACAGATGTTCGTCATATTTTTGAATTTTTTGATCACATCCACGTTCAACTACAACAATTATGGTTTAATTGTTAACAAGGGCACACTGTTATATATTCGAAAATTTTTTGGTATTTTGACATAGTCACCCGCCTGGTCATATACATCAGAGAGAACTTTGTTTGAATCATTTGTTGCCGCTGGTATGAATCATTGCTGACGCAAAGTAAGACTGAAGAGTAAGTGATGGACGATAGTCTCGCTCACAGAGAGCACAATGTGTGTTGTTCAGCTGCAGTGCCTGCCATGATCCTACAATTTATTTCTGTGACTGAAATTTGTATTTTACAAGAAGAAACTGGATTGTTTATAAACTTTAAAAATTCTATGTGTATGTGTATCTCAATAGTGTTAGGCACAAAGCGAAACAATGTCTAGTTGTATCTTTATTAGCACAGATTTGCAGCTTTACCAAACTGACATTGGTATGCACACAATCTAAGTCTCTAGCTGAGAAACTTTTACCTTGATGTGTGCCCTCTCGAACTACATCTCGTCATCACTGGTTATTAGTAGTATAAGATAACTGTGTGCATAGACGTCTTTGATCTTATGACTCAGATCAATTAACTTGACTATATTTCTAGGAACCAAAAATTTTTCTACAATTTGTTACCATCTATACATGCTCAATGGCTCTCAGCACTATACGACTTAACTTCTGAGGTCATCAGTCGCCTAGAACTTAGAACTAATTAAACCTAACTAACCTAAGGACATGACACACATCTATGCCCGAGGCAGGTTTCGAACCTGCGACCGTAGCGGTCGCTTGGTTCCAGACTGTAGCGTCTAGAACCGCACGGCCACTCCGGCCGGCATTTATACATGCGTCCAATACGATAAATTAATTGTGAAACCTCTACTCCTACCCGAATAAGTAGCCTGTCGCAGTCACACATTCCAAGTGTTTGTATATATTGGGTGAGGCGCCGAAGACTTTCGCATCAACTTAATTTAACTTGTTAAAGACATCTCTAATCTGTTTCGCCTGGACGTCCAGTGACAAGGGGCTCACGAAACAATGACACAATGTATTCTCACAATTTCGTTAATAACTGAGATACTGGCATCAGCCTAGTATAATTTTTTAAATGGAAGTGTCATTATTTTTGTCACCAGAATAACAGATATCAATGAGACTGATGCAATGATTTAACTCCTTTGAAGATCTAACAATAAATCACATATGGAATTTTCTGCTGTTGTTAGGACCGTTTAATGCCACGTCACCTTAAGTTTACACTACTCTCCAAGAAAACCTGCTCCGCCGACGGAAGCGTCTATTGTGGAGACAAAAGATACATAGTGAATTACGTGTTGCCCTTCATAAGAGATCACTGAGATACAGTCAGTGCGCTGTTCACATACAACAGGTTTGTCATGAAGTGTGGTGCAATTCATGTGTTGCTTGTTGAAAACGTACATATAGTCAAATCGACAGCAGTACATGAACTATTTCCAGAAGTACAACCCCAATTACTAATGAACTGTTGGTGGATGTGGCGATTGTCCACGAAATACGTCAAAATCAGCAGAGCTGTACACAGGTTGGCCCTGTCCAGATTGTCCCACTTTCATTAAAACCACTTGAAGAATTTACGAGACCGGAAGTCTTGTCCTCAAAAACACGTGTACGAAAGAAGACTGGTACCAACGAAGCTATTGCTACTGCAATAAACTGCCATTTCGTTGTTGTCCAGAACGTAAAGAAATATGAGATACTACACACTGTTGACCTCACACGGACTGTATCTACGTCCAGTCTCGAGACATCTAGAATGTCAGGCATACCACTAAAATGTGGAGATATTATTGACTACAGACTAAAACATCGATGCCACAAATTGATAAATAAGACATTGGATCCACAACAAAAAATTAATATATGCCTATGGAATGAGAAACAAAACAGAAAAATAGACAAATGTACAATTGTGCAGTTTCATACGATTTTCACCTCCACACTTGCCACAGGTAATGCATACTATCAAATTTGTTCATTGCTTCCGTAATTTTTCCCGTCTTTTTTGATACCTAGATTATAAACAAAATACAGATTCGTTTTACTGACTGTTGTTCGAATCAGTTTAGAAAATTTCTCTTTTATGTTGGAGGTGTAACTTCGTATACACAAACCAGACGACCATGGCTACTCCTGCTAGGTTTCCTGGAGACATAGGAGATAGGCTAAGATTCGTCACTTACTTATCAAGTCAGTAGCTCAGTTAACTTAGCGGAGAAAGGAAGAGATAAGACACAGCATCTGAAGCAAAATTTCAATTGGTTTCGGAATTAACTAGCACTTTGAACTAAGTGGACAAGGCAGTGCTGCAGTAGACATTATCCCATGAACATAATCGTAGCTGAAGCAGATACCTTGCAATGTGAAAGATGAGACTAGAGGTAAGTTACGCATGAAAGTACCTTTTTTGAATCAAAAATTTTTACTTTAGTTACTCAATGTGATATCTTAAGTAGGAACTAATCACGACATTTCAGCTGGATTTGCAGGATGACTCAGTCCCACATCCGTAAGTCTCTATTATGACAACTCAGTTGCCAAATAGAAAAGATTTTTAGTTGACGATGTTTTGCATTGTTTGGAGATATAGACATAAATGGACCGGCATTTGCTTTACCGCAACTGGATGGACCTACAGTTTTAGCTCATATATTGCATACCGACTACAACAGGTTTTGGTGTGCAACTGGCTTTTAGAGAAAATATATATGACACCAACTGAGCAACATGAAATATGATGTTACAGGAGAATGTTGAAGATCAGATGGATTATTGAAGTTATAAATGACGACCTCCTGCAGTGGGTTAGGGAGCCAAAGCACGCAACTTGGGAAACACAAATAATCAACGAGATAAAATGACTGTATACCTATAAAGGCATGAGTTGACTGCTGTTGAAGAGCTGGTGTAAGGAAAGCACCTCAGGGGCAACCGTCCTGTGTAATGCATATCATCCATGATCTGAGGTACTGAAATGCAGAGTCATTTTGACACCCTAAATGAACAGAGGAATGTGTCAGACCAACTTCAGTGTTGGCGACCTGAACAATAAGAAATAGCATCCTTTTGTGAACCGTCAGTTACGTAAATAAATGAATGAATTGTTTTTGTTAATATGACTGTAGCTTATCAATTCCATCAAACGGTCTTGTTTCGACAGATGACTGAATCTGTATATGTGTTTAACAAATTACAGCAAAAACCAGTGTAGCATTGTTTTGCTCATCTGGACGCTGTAATTTGGGTTTTCACTGCTTTTTTTTGAGCTACACCAGGAAAAAGTTGTGTATGTTCCATGAAAAACACTTATCCAGAGTAGTAACACATCTTATAGTGATCAGCCCTAAGAGAGGAACAGACATCCACATTACAGGTGCACGGAGTGTGAAAATATACCCACGACTCATACGTAACATTCCTAATAACTTTTGAGGTTACTGCTAGAGAACATCAATTACGTTAATATAAATAAGAAAGAACATCCTAAATATTAAACTAATTACACAGTCATTCTACGGGTGACTGAATTCTTGGTAGTCAATTAGTTACGCAGTTCGATAATGTTCCTCGGCTCTTATCTTACGAGCTGAACTCAATCAAGTAATGGAGAAAGTGTCTGTTGATGTCATTTATGAGACACAGGAGAAAATGTTTATCGATTAAGCGACACCATTGTGGTTGATCAAGTGGCATCAGTTTGATATCGTCAGCTGCATTGTGTGTACAGCATGACACAGGTAACTAAGAAATGAAGTATTTTTATATAATTCTTTAGCCTCTTAGAAATCTTTAGAGGTAGTAATCATCCGACGTTCGATTAATTTCTTCTGGTAAGTTTACTAATGATTTGCAATCCGCAAAAAGCTACTGCAATTGTGACAATCTGGTAAGCTGTACACAATTTCAGATATCCTTTAAATTACTGACTCTCTCAGTCGTAATTAAGTTTATGATGATAGAATTGTAAATTACACTCACATACGAAATTTACGAAGTATAAAATACGAAATTAAAAAGTATTGCATAGTACACAACATTTAATATCTCTTCAACATCATCCCGTTTACATAGATTTTGCATGTGCCATATACAACGAAAAAAATGGTACTACAGAACAAAAAAGTCATCAACTGCGTATGTGTATCACACCGGGAATACTGCACAACACAGTAAATGTCGACGATATGCGGTGTGGACTTTGTTTGGAAAGAAACTTGTTCCATTCTCTCACGGTACTTAGTGTTGACAATATTAATGGTCATTTTCCCGCTGAAGTTTGCATTCAGTACTGTTTGGATATGTTTCGTGCTTCTTTCGCCTAAGGACTGTTGCAATACTCTGTGTTCTATGTTGTGCGTTTTATGTTACAAGCTTCTTCACGTTTTAGAAGACATTTTCAGGGAAACGAGGGTGATTGCGATAACAAACCGAAAAGAAAAATCATAATTACGTTATTACTCTGTAAGGAGGCTCCGGAGATCGTGGGTCACTTGCACGAAAATACTAAGAAGATATCCCTGAACAGACACTGAAGGTTATTCGGTGTATTCCCGTTTCAGGCCGTATATAAGTTACCTTTTCAGTGCCCACTTTTAAACTCTGTGGCTGGTCTTCTGCTTGTGTCACCGGCGTGTATATTTGAGTTACTGTTGTAAGCGTCGATTTGCTGTCGATTCTGATGAGAATAATCATACCTCTAAATTGTTCGAAGTAACTCACTTCCTGCCACACATTCGCATTCATAAAGAATCCTACTGTCCTTATACCATTTTCTGCTGCCGCTGATACTATCTGATATTCGTTCAACCGCAAACTGATATCTTCTTTCCATTTCACTTAAGTAACTCCATCTCTACCCACATCGAGCGTTCACAATGTGCAGATTTTCTAGTTTCTCTAGCACATACAGAATTCTGATATTTCACACTGCAAGACGAAGAACGTTCAAAAATTGGTTCAAATGGCTCTGAGCACTATGCGACTTAACTTCTGAGGTCATCAGTCGCCTAGAACTTAGAACTAATTAAACCTAACTAACCTAAGGACATCACACACATCGATGCCCGAGGCAGGATTCGAACCTGCGACCGTAGCGGTCGCTCGGCTCCAGACTGTAGCGCCTAGAAGCGCACGGCCACTCCGGTCGGCGACGAAGAACGTTACCCTTGCTTTGGTTATTAAGGCTTCTTCTCGCAGTGACCTCCCATTTGTCAGATTCCACCTGGAGTTCCGAATGCGGTCCAATTCGGAATTTTTTGGAAATGCACTAATCATCTCGTTATAAATAGCTGGCCACATTGTCTGTGGGTACGCATTATATCTCTTTAATGCTGTAGTTTCCAAATCACTGCATATTCATACCGTTGAACATCATTGGTTATTAGGCCCTTTGGGGGCATGTCTCACAACGAGTCTCCTCCACCCAATTTGGCAAAGCTTTTGGCACAACAAAGGGTGCCTCATTAAGTCTGTAGCCACATTTCGCCATTGATTCTGGTACTTTTAGTTCAGCACTGGCGTGGAGTGAAGTGTGGATCAAGAGTATTTTTTATTAGTAGCCGAAGATGTTACACCTAGACCACAGGACATCCTTGCGTTTACACGATCTCTCTAATCTCGTCAACCTCTAATATTGCATCTAGTAAAGAGCGAGTTGCAATATGAATGTGGGAAGAATCACTTCGATGAGTCTAAGTTATATGGTTTCCCAAAGTTTCATTGAAAAGGCGAGGCACTGTAATCCATACGAAGTCAGACGATGGCAGCCAAATGCATTCGACAATCTGGATATGTAGCCTTTAATCGTTGTGGTGTAGCACTCGTCCACAACAGTGTTATTCCGTTAATGAGAAACGAAGTGAAAGATTCACGCATTGAGGAATTTGCATGCTTAGGGTACAAGCTCCACTGTAACAGCATGTAGTCAGATAATCCTGAGCGACAAGCATCTGTCTCTAGAGCTAGCTTCGCTGAACGCTTGCTGTCTTTAGAACGATTGTAACGTGAGTATGAAATCGACAATAACTTTCTTTTCTGTAGGAAATAGAGAACGTAGCAACAGCATTTTATACAAAAATGAATGTAGATGGAACCACACTACAGTGTAGTAAGGTGAGAGACTGAAATCCAATGACCCTACACTGGGAGCTGAAGTATAATAGATTTAAGATAACGAAGACTGAAAACATTTAAATTCGTCACAGTCTTTCACAAACCATCTGCACAAAAATAGATTGTAGACCGATCTGACTGTGCATGGACATAGCTGTGTAATTGGGCAAATGTAGGCTCGTAAGTTGAATTAACCACTTTGTGTCACCACATTACAAAGTCGGTGTTACGTGCACCCATGGGTATCTGGTGTGCTGTCGGAATGACGTATTGATTTTCCGCTTTATCTCTCTTGGTGTCGCTTGTCCTTTAGTTGACAGCTGTTAGCTTTTATCTTTATTTATCACAGCTTTGGAGGTGACACTCTGAGCATCGTAACTAGTTCCACATGCCGTCCTATCTGTACAAACGCTCCCCAGGTGAAACAGCTGCTATTTTCCTCACCAGCCGCTGATACCCTGTGGCTCACAACACACTCGTGGTTTCTATTGTCTACAGTAACTAATCCGCAGAGGCGTTGTCAAAGATATATTCCACAGTCTAGGTCAGACAAGGGGAATACAGTTGGATTCTTAAAGATTCAGGCATCTGATCAGAGAATTGATAATGAGGACGTCACAGAGTGACAGTAGACATCGGTATGTAAGCACTGATGAAACTCACTCTGTAAACAAACTAAGAAATGGGTAGACATGCCTTCAGAAACAAAGTCAGAATGCTTTGTGTCTAACAACAAACGTCTCCTTTGATTCTTCTCAGAATCCTCTGACTCATCTCCGACTCTCCAGCCAAGAGATTGCAAGACAGCTGCAACCGAACAGAATACGAGGCTGTCCCTGCTCAGCAGTTTAGTTCATTTTCCCCACTCTGTCCTTCAGGGTGCTGAATTTCCTGCCGCGTCGTCTTCGTCATTGGTGGACTCAATTTGCAATGTCATGTAATGTACGATCGATGCATATTGGGTAATCATCGCTCAGTTTTAAAAAGATACAACATATTGAGTTCTGCACGTCTACAGGTACTACACCAACAATAAGTGTAACACAGGGTGACGAAATTATAAATAGCGAGAAAACTTCAAAATTCTCAGGTTTCCATACTGATGACAATTTCAAAGTCTTACGCTATGGACAACACACACACCCGTGCCCAAGGGAGGACTCGAACCTCCGACGGGGGGAGCAGCGCGGACTGTGACAAGGCGCCTCCCACCACGTGACTTCCCCGCGCGGCCCTCAAGAGTTCAAAATGCGTGGTCAGTAGACTGCTCATCACATTCTACAGGTCTTGGTAATTCTTCCTCACTGTTACAGACGACAGCAACCCCATCAGAAAATTGGAGCATTGATGTCCTTTCACCTTGCATACTAATCCCATGTCTCAATCTTTCTTTTATTTCTTTCGTTGACACTTCACTATAAAGTTTGAACAGTGCGGGACATTAACTATACCACTGCCTTAACCCTTTTCAATTCAGATACGTCTCTTATGGATTTCTATTATCAATGCATGTTACTGGTCGTTCCATAGAGATTATATGTGTTGTTTTGAGAAGTTCAGATAGTGTACCCCACTTCATAGTGCCCAAATTTTGCTTGCGTTACGTAAATGACCAGGTAAGCAAAATCTGAAGTTACAGCTGTCAGACGTGTTCTGCTTTACTTGTCGCAATTTCTTGGCGTTGCTAGCTTAGGAACTTAGTAATAATCTTTCGAAAGCTAGGAGGGTTGTCTGCAGATTCCACACACTAAGTTAGGTGATCTTTTGACTGCCACTTCCTCCAATGATTTTATACATACCAAACGAATGTCATGCATAATTTCTGACTTGTTTGATCGCAAATCTTTTAAATTTATGTGTAACTCTGTCTTCTGAAACACAGCAAAGAATTAATTTCCCTTCTAGAGATCGTCAGTATGCTCTTCCCATTTATCCGGTCTTTTATACGCAGTTAACACTGGAGTTCTTCCTACGCTTTTAATGTTGACACCTTTACGTTTAATTTTACCGGAACTTATTATGCCATTAACTTATTTGCACTTCTTGCTCACTACATGTTTAAGTGACTAATACTTCTGTACACCTATCATTCCCCCACATTGTTCTCTTACCCACATTTTCAATATGTATCTTGTATCTTTATTTGTATTTCCAATTGCTAGTACAATCCGTTTTAGGTATCTTGTGGCAGCAAATGGCTCTAAGCACTATAGGACTTAACATCGGAGGTCATCAGTCCCCTGGACTTAGAACTACTTAAATCTAACTAACCTAAGGACATCACACACATCCATGCCTGAGGCAGGATTCAAAACTGCGACTGCTGCAGTAGCGCCGTTCCGGACTGAAGTGCCTAGCCGCTCGGTCAGCGTCTTGTGGCAGCATGCGCTTCCGCTTCAATGGCAGTTCCTCACGAAATAAACTAAACTACCAACTATGTTATTCAGTTTCGCAGTGCAGTAGCTACAGCTTCAGACAACACTGATCAACTTCAGGTATCTTACTTCTGTGTATGTTCAATCTTACTGACGATTCTCTTAAATTTCTGCCATGTGTATTGTGGAGCGACGGGATATGTGTTGGGGTGATGGGGCGGGGGGTGGGAATCGCTAGAAAGCCTCAGGATCAACTGCCAACGAAACTGACATGCTGACTGCAAAGACATTGGTTCACATGAAGTCGAACAGAGTAATTCCAACTCTGTAGAAACGTATCCTTAACCTTATGGTAAAAAGAAAATTGTTTAAAATGTTTTTCTTTGAATTATAAATTACTTCACCGAGCGAGGTGGCGCAGTGGTTAGCATTCGGGAGGACGACGGTTCAATCCCGCCTCCAGCCATCCTGATTTAGGTTTTCCGTGATTTCCCTAAATCGTTTCAAACAAATGCCGGGATGGTTCCTTTGAAAGGGCACTGCCGGTTTCCTTCCCCATCCTTCCCTAACCCGACCTTGTGCTCCGTCTCTAATGACCTCGACGGGACGTTAAAAAACACCTACCTAACCTAACCTATAAACTACTTTCTTAAAGAACAAAATAAAAGCTTCTTGTTGGACATATGCCGTTCTGAAATGTGTATGTGTGTGTGTGTGTGTGTGTGTGTGTGGAGGGAGGGGGGAGGGGGGGGCGGGTGGGTGGATGTGTGTGTGTTTGTGAGTACACGGTGATCTCAAGTAGATGTCAAACAATGTTTCATTGATCATGAAGGTTGAATGTATAAATTTGAGATAACAGACCCTGATCCAGAGGCAACCGTTTCCCAAGTTGTAGACGAAAACCGTTCAGATTCGCGTGACAGTGACTTGCTGCTTAGATTTTAGGGATAACAGTTCCAATGAACCAACGAGCCCTTAGGTGTAGAGGTTGGGATGACGACTCAGTTAGTGCTTTAGTAGACTGCTGTCTGTTTTCACGAGTTGAGGCACTGACTATGATCAGCTCTAACCAAACGGAATTGTACCTGGTGACTGAACTTGCTGACGTATTTTCGTGTGTGGGTAAGCAAGTGAAAGTACCAGAGAAGTGGAAAGGTTGTACAGGAGCCAAATCCCGCATAGAAGACACAGCCTCAGTCCGCGTTTCCAAGACTGTAGGGCTGCAAGGGTATATGAAATGGAACGAGCATATATGAAGTGTAGTAGGTAGGTGACTGCAATATATTTGGAGAATTTTAGGAACAGGTGGTTCATCTGTAAAGCAGACCGTATACACGACACTAGAGCGACACGTTCTTGAGTACTTACAATGTTCTTTTTTAGTTGAATAAATAAATAGAAACTTTCATATGTTCAGAATATAAAATCATTTAAAAGAAATTTCCACCATGGTATATACTATTTTGTTTTGCTTTTTTTCCAAAATTCTTCAGATCGTGCCATTTAGGCTACTGGTTTCTTAAATTGCAACAAGGGTGCCGAAATCGCACTCATTTCTACCATTATGCGAGTTTTTAATTGACACCTTGTTTTTCAAGGTAGGGATATGCTCCTTAGTAATTAGTTATGTGTTTCTCTGATTATGGTGCACAACAAAGCTTTACACGTACTCAAAATACTGCATTATTGTTATTCAAAGCAAGGAAATTCATTTACATTGCTCAGGCGCAGTGTTCAGCTTACGCACAAAGCTCACATGGAGAAGTCATTTCATGCTTTAAAATACCAGCACAGATTTCATGAGCCCATTTTCTGCAAATTGTGCATTGAAACAGCTCCTCCACCACACTTTTCTCACAAATGAAGCAAAGCTAGTCATCTGCTGCAATTTCAACCAAAGTTTTTCAAGACACGATGAAGGTGAACAGGTCATATGTTCTTTGCTATTGTGCTTCCTCATGTTTCCTCCTGTTGATCTCTCAAGACCATCAGTTGATTTCAACACTTTCTCTGAAATTCGAAGAGACTTTTTGTCACAAATCTCTTGTAGTGTATTCTTGTAAGTGCTTGAAGTCAACAGTGCAGCCTTCTGAGCACCTTTCTTTATTCATTTTCCTTGTTTGGTAACCAGTTTTGACAAAGGACGTAGTTCATAGACACTCACAACATGAGACGAAATTTTTCCTTTTCTGACCAAAGCCTGAAACGTCTGGTTACCAGTTTTCAGGGCGGAAGACTACACTACACCCTACCTAACCCAAGCATTTTGTTCTTGGTCTTGAACACATTGTTTATTATCTGTCTTACCCTACAGCTTACCACATTTTCCTCAGAATTTCGAACAAAGTGCACCATTTGACATTGTCGAACACTTTCTCCACGTCGACAGATCCTATGAACTTGTGTCAAATTTTCTTTAGTCTTGCTCCCATTACCAACAGCAACGTCCTAATTGCCTCTCTGGTGCCTTTACCTTTCTTAAAGCCAAATTGATCGTCATGTAACACATCCTCAATTTTCTTTTCCATTCTTCTGTATATTGTTCTTGTCATAGACACAGATGCATGAGCTGTTCAGCTGATTGCGCGATACGTCTCGCACTTCTCAGTCCTTGCTATATTCAGAACGGTTTTGATGACGTTTTTCTGAAAGTCAGATGGTATATCGCCAAACTTACATACTCTGCACACCAACGTGAAGACCGTTTAGTTGCTACACCCCCAATGATTTTAGAAACCCTGATGGAATGTTATCTATTCCCTCTGCTTCATTCGGTCTTAAGTCTTCCAAACTTCTTTTTAATTCCAATTCTAATTCTGGATCCACTATCCGTTTCCAATCGACTCCTGTTCCTTCGTTTAACACGTCTCCCCCCTCCTATAGCCCCTCAATGTACTCTTTCCATCAGTAACGTTCTTTTATAAGGGATTTGTGTTTTTGTTTGCCAAAGAATATGCTGTGCGCAATGTTTGTGTCACGCAAATTTACCGTGTTATGTGCTTTTGAGCAGATGGTGTGCTTAATCAGTTTTACTGCAACCGAAAAAAAATTAAACAACTTAATCTGGAAAACCAGTATGCAATGCCTGTAATGAAATCAATCCCTTTGAAATTTACTCATTCTCGCGACCACCGAGTTCTAGGGCCTTGTGCAATAAACTGATAAAATTCCTTATACAAATATACAATGAAATAAATTTTCCTTAGCTCTTGGGTCTCAGCGGACGTAATTCTGTTCTCTCCCCAGTAGGCATAGAAAATATTCAATCTTGCCACAAGTAAGTGCAATGCCGGTAGCAAAATATCTTCATACATATAACAACATTGCAAATGTTCAGCGATAATTGTGGATACTGGCTCAGCGGTGTGCAATGCTGCCCGAAATGAAGCTGTTACAAGCATTAATACTTTTCTGATTCTGGCACATTAATATTTTATCTCACTCTGATTGAAAAATGATTTCTTTAAAAAATATTAATTGGATTTAAATAAACACAACATGGAAGAGGATGAGGCACTGATAAGGGGGTATGCTACGACCGAAGGCTTTAGTTTGAAAATCGTATTCATAATAAGGTTTCACCTTCACAAAATCTGATATGGAACATTTTACATTAACTTCAAAATCAGTGAACTTCTCAACTGTTCTTTAATTCTGACTTTCTGTCGTAGTTAAAAGTACTTGGACTGTTACATGACTAAAGATCTGGCATCATTTGACAAAATAGATTCCTAAATTTAACTTCCCTGTATCAGGTTCATATTATACACAAAATATTACAAATCGGGTACACATAATAAAGCTATACATCAAAGCTGGTGGAAGATACTTGGTTCCTACATTCAAGGGTCGGTACTGTTCGAATTAGCAAAACCCACATTGCGTTGCTACATACTTAAAACTAAATATACAAAACACCATTCCCTTACAAATATGTTCCGGTTGCTTTACCTCTGAATTACAGTATCATTCGTCACTTCATTTTATAAAAACTGTATTATGCTGCGTCCATAGACCAACTACTAAATTCTCACAGGTAGCCACTAGCTTTAAGTCTTATATCCTACCTACAACAGAATGCAATCGCAATTGATACTGCACTCCGCGCACCGCTACTTACAATCTATTCTGCCACTCAGGCAACATCTTTGGTTCAGTGGTGTCTAAATACAATGTCTTCTACATATGATCATCGTTTCAGGTCTTTTTCAATAATTATATTACAAAATCGGGCTACACATACAAGTGGGTCCCTCACACACCTATCCACTATCTCCTATGCATTTAACAAATGGTTCAAATGGCTCTGAGCGCTATGGGACTTAACTTCTAAGGTCACCAGTCCCTTATAACTTAGAACTACTTAAACCTAACTAACCTAAGGACATCAGACACATCCATGCCCGAGGCAGGATTCGAACCTGCGACCGTAGCGGTCGCGCGGTTCCGGACTGAAGCGCCTAGAACCGCTCGGCCTGCATTTAACAGTCGAATTCCCATTGCACACTTAATGTTACCTAACTTTCTTTTAACTTCACTGAAAAAAGGATAGGCAGAGAATGTTACGATTATATGAAGGCATTGAGGAGTATTCAGCGAGAATTTTGTACCTCACGATCAGGATTTGGATGATGGACACCTTAATTTGAGCACTGCGTGAGGATAAGACAGAAAATGGGTATATTTTCACATATAACTTTCGACTCGCTCGTTCTCGACCAGTTCCCTTATCTCAAATTGATACATTTAACGTTCTCCATCATCCCAGACAGTTCACGGAATAGTCCCATATGGCCATAAAGCTGCATTTCGTTTTGGAATACATTATTATTTTGTTAGGCGCGGAAGTGTACGGTGTGCACATTTGTAACTAAAAATTAATTTCTTTTTCCCCTTGCAGATGATATCATCCAACGAATCCATCATCCCCTTGGTGTCAGAAATCACTAGGAAACTTTTGTTGGCCATCAGACCGTTCCACCTGACATGCAAGTTATTAGGTCTGATGCCATTCACAGTTGATATTGAAACCGGAGAAGTGAAACGACGAAAATCGGATTTGGTTACTGTGACAATTGCCAGCATATCGCAGCTGATTTCCGCGTGCATTTTAGTGCATTTCTGCTGCAGATTGTTGCGTACATACTCTGTAGTAGAGATTGTCTCACTTTGCAGCGTGCTGAGTTTGTTGTTAATGACCTTCGTTTCGATATCATCATATGTCTTCTACAATGCTGAAAAATATGAGAAAATTCTTAAGCTGATAATGTCGTGTGATAAAGCTCTGACGACTCGTATCACTCCCGCAAATACTTGTGAAGGAAAGGTAGTAAACGTACAACTGGTTTTACTATTTTTTTATGTTTTTTCACTGTACGTATTTCTGTCCATAAATAGTAAAGAGGAGGATTACAGGAAGGGTCTACCGTTTATTACAGGCAGCTATCTTGTGACCGCTTTATCCCTTATAAGGTTTGCAGATCTACAATTAGTGATTAGGTACAGAGTTTCTCTTCTGAATGTTTGCATTCAAGATCTAAGAAACAATGTGGTTGCAGCATATTGTACTAACGTTCCTGGCAACAGCCCACCTGTGAACAGAGAGAATTTACAATTTCGCCGTGCAGAGCCCCAGTGCATAACAACATACGTGCGATCTCTCAGACGAGCATATGCAAATCTTCGTGAAATATCAGAGCTGGTAACCGCCACTCACGAGGTTTTCCTAACATTATGCTTCATGGCAGTTACGCTGCTTGCTATACTCCAAATTTACTTCCACGCAACAAAATTATCGTACCTAGGTTCGGGTAATGCCAATACATGGCTAGGGAAGGTTAGTTCATTTCTCAGCCTAGCTCAGATGACAGTTTTCGTCGTCCCGGCTCACTGTGTGGAGACAGAAGCGAGGCGCACGCAGAGGCTGTGTTCGCAGCTGCTGGTGGAAGGGCGGCGTGTGGGCGGCGCCGCCCACCGCGAGCTGCGGCTGCTGGCTCGGCAGGTGTCCTCTGGACGCCCCGTTGCCAACCTGCTGGGTGCGCTCACCGTGCGACTGGGCCTCGTGGGTGCCTTCATCTCCATGGTGACCACCTACAGCACATTGCTTCTCACCTTCTGGCCCTCAGGTACAGTGACATTCTATTCCACGATGTAGTTAAGTTTGAAATTTTCGTTCTCTGACATCTGAAGACACTGAAAGGATGGCAGCACTGTTGATTTCAGCCCGGCGAAGCAGGATTCGGAGGTAGCAATTGCGTACACGTAAGTTTTGTTACAACTAGAGCACTGACAGATTCCGTGAGTGTACTAAGGAGCTTGAAAAACCAAAACAGAACAAATGTGTGTTTCCTACGACTACAGATATTATTAAAGAATCCGTTATAAATGTGCGTGTGGGGGTAGTAACAAATTTCTTGTGGATTCCAGGGCACAGTAGCCTCTTTTATAACTAAATAGTAGACAGCTTAGGTGAAATCCTAAACTAGAGATTTCCGTATCAAGAAATGCTCAGTCAATGACAATATGAGAAACCACTGTCAGGGTTAATGGGATTCGATCAAGGTCAAAAACATCATACAGAATGAAATAACCTTGTTCCCTTGGTTTACTTATAGGAATAGGAGCAGATGTGTCATAACAACGATTACGCGTGTGTGCTTAAATCATGGCATATCCCCAGCCCACCTGTTCCGAATAGAACTGAAGGAATCCCCATTTTGTGATTTATGTAATTAAGAAGGAGACGTGACTCATCTACTGTTCTCGTGTACCAGATGCAAGACACAACAAAAATCCTTCATCAACAAATTTGCTAATGCAAACACTCCTCTTCCAGCTTCGGCTGTAGTGTTGTTGTCAACCCAAAAGAGTGATGTTAAACCACTTAAAAATATGTGACCTAACTATCTCGACAAGCCGTGTTGGTGACGTGCAGATTTTCGTTAGTTTATGTTTCCTTTATTTATTATTGTGGTATAATCACTTTTGAGCTGGTTATAGTGGTGACATGTATAAATTATTATTCGTACCTTAAATATTTTTATAAACAGCTATTCACGGAGCGTACAGTAGGACAGCGATTATAAAAGGTACTCATAAATGTGATGGATAGCTGTATGGAGACGCAAAATGCATGTTAAAGAAATAACATGTCGCAAATTGGAGTGCCCATATGGATCATGATCAGGAGCAGGACGTACAATATATTTTAAGATTTAGGTTACTTTGAGGTGTTCCGACCCTGTAATTAACACAGTACCATAATATTCGTTAGATATGTTTACCATTTAGGCAACAAAGACCACAAAGCATGATAAAAACATAGAGAATATACAAACATAGATAGAAGTTTTTGACTTAAAACTGAGTCGTTCATAATTAATTTTTAAAGAAGTGGATGAGCTGTCACCTTTGCTATTCAAATGCGGCTGGGTAAAGACAGTGTGTGGAGAAAATCCGATACGAAAAACATCATATAGAAACAACAGAAGATAACATCTACGGTGCTGGCCAACCAAAGCGCAGCACCAAGAAGGACCAGAGATATTGTAACCACAGTACAAAGATCACATGATTGAAATTACACAACCATGAGAAGAGGGGGAGACGATGCCATTGCTGGCTATAACCACTGCTAGACACCTTAGAGGCTTCAGCATTGACTCACAGACACTCTGGATGTGTTGCTGGGGTATGGTGCTGTCACATGTTGCCAAATTTGAAATAGTCTACCTGCAGGTTGTGTGTCCGGAACCAATATTTCTGCAAGCATCGACGAAATGTTTTCAATAGGCGATAGATCAGGAGAACAGGAAGCCAAGACAGCAAAGCAATCCGATGGGCGACGAAAAAGTTTTGAACATCGCGTACCACGTGTAGTTTCGCCTTATCCTGTTAGAATGTGGCAGTCAGCAAGCTCCGAAGGTATGTGAGGACAACAGGGTACAACACTTCAGAGATGTAGCGCTGGATGATTAGCGTACTGGTAGTGCATACTAGGGAGGGCCGGGGGGGTGCGGGAGTAGAATCAAATACGACACCAAACCATAATTCCAAGTGCAGGACTAGTATGGCAACAGTTCAACAGTCTCTCACCGCAGTGTCTGTAGACTCTAATCAGACCATAGTGGTGGAGCAGGCAGAATCGGAATTTGTCGGTGGAAACTATGTCGTGACGTTCGGTTGTCCATGTGGTACCGTCATTGCTTACACCATGTTGCCAGCCCCAACGCAACCATAGTTCACATGCCGTACAGCCGCTGCCAGCCAATGTTAGCGCAGACGCAATGCTGTCAAGTTAGACAGCGCAGGCGCAGCCCATGCACGTAACCCCCTCCGCAAAACACAGCAACGCCGAGCCGGCGTACCCACGTCAATTAGCTATTCGACGATACCACACCAATCACGTTGTGCGACGTCGCAGTAGGCTCATCGACGGCGGGCATATTCCAATCGTGCTCGGCCTTTATAACCACACGCAGCGCCTCACTCCAGCAGTCTTGCCTGGACTTTGCTATGGCTGATGCCACGACGCCATACCATTCGGACCATCATTGTCAGGATTTCAACCGCACTCTGGAACTGGACTACCCAACCCGTGTCATCCACGGACTCTGCTGATAGCCGTCTCAGGGGCTGCTCTAGATCATTCATTAGTTTATAGTATTATTGTCTTTCGAATTTTCTCTTGTTGTGGAATAAACTCGTCGTGTACTCATGCATGCTGTAATATACTTTTCCTCCTTCATGGACACGACACGCAATGGCGGCAGAGGTTGATTAGTTTTCTGCTCTGCTGGTACGTCTTTACTTTCTGTGGCTGTGTCTGATCACCTCCAACTGGATATCTTGGTGTGTTTCGTTTTCTTTCTTTTGAGGCTAGGGATTCCAGAGCGGACGACATTTAGAGTTAAGGTTTTTCCTTGGGAGAGGATTTTTGTTTTCTCTTGAGCTTGTCTTACTTGTCGCTAATTTCTTTTTTTTTTTTTTTCTTCGCCATGGCAGCCATCTATCAAAAGGAACCTGTGTCATTCTTAGCAATGACATCTGCAATTTGCTCAGCTGATGAACAAGATGTCATTGCTGCTAGAGTACCAACAGCTTCTTCCGCAAGTCCTGCTTCAACGCATCGTCCACACGGTTGACAACAGCATCAGACACCGTTCGGTCAACATTCCGCAAGTTTGATACTGCAGTAGAGAAATGGGACGAATACAAACTGCAGCTGTTTCAACCCTTTGTGGTCTACATCATTTTCGGTGATGTCCAACGCTCATATTTCTTTTTCTGTGTTGGCAAGGTCATCTCGCGTATTTGCATTAAGCTTTACCCGTTACTCAGGCTGAATCTGTTCCTGTACCGGTAGTCATTGCCACTCTCGGTGAGTATTTAGACTCACAGGTGTTGATCGCCGCCGCTCGCTATAAGTTCTATTGAACTAAGCGCAAACCTACCCAGTCCTATCAGTAGTAGATCGCGGTATGACCGACACCTGCAAATGTCCTTTGGTAAGTCTTGCCAACGGCCTTGCCGCAGTGGTGAACACCGGTGTCGGGCTGGGCTAGCACTTGAATGGGTGACCACCCGATCTGCCGAGCGCTGTTGGCAAGCGGGCTGCACCCAGCCCTTGTCAGTCCAACTGAGGAACTATTTGATTGAGAAGTAGCGGCTCCGGTCTCGTAAACTGACATACGGCGGGGAGAGCGGTGTCCTGACCACATGCCCCTCCGTATCCGCATCCAGTGACGCCTGTGGGTGACACTGAGGCTGGTCGGTACGGTTGGGCCTTCCAAGGCCTGTTCGGACTGTGAGAGAGATTTGGTAAGAGTTACGTGGACGCCATGTTGCGGGACGCTATTTTTCAGAATGCTACTGATTCCCGATTGCAGGCAGAGTTCCTCTGACTGTCGAACCTTTCGCCCTACTATGTCATTCGTATAATCGCGGTACAGGAAATGTTTGACACCGCAGAGCTGGAAATGTCACCTCCTGCTGGTCTTTCCCACATGGAATGTCTGCTTCTTCTGGGCACCGTAAACCATCTACGTCATGTCTGCGGTAGTCCCGCAGCGGCGGAAAATTGCTATACTGCCCTCAGTCCTACATCTCTCGTGAAAAGGATGCCTGTCGTTTCTCTCGAGCCAAACGTTTGTTTTGGAAAAAGGTTGGGCACATACAAGTCGTTTGCTCAAAGAAATTGCGGGGCCTGTCCGTCCCCATGGCCTCCCATTGTTATGAGGCAATGAATATCCATCAATCTGATGTCAACAGTGTGGAACTCCTGACCCATTCGGTTTCTGACGACTCTTTCCCGGTTCCTACCTCAAGTCCACTAGGCAGGACTCGTCTTAGGTTGTCGGTCGGCCCCAGCATCCCTCTGTGGGTGTATGTGAGCCAAAAAAGATGTTCATTCAGCTGCGTATTCAGTATCAGATTGTACAATTCCAGCTGGATACTCTGGCTTCTGTGACCTTGACCAACAGGTCCACGCTCGAAAAGCTCAGCTCTCCATAGCTCGAATCTCCGGCACAGGCTATTACCAGGTACAACAGCGATCGCATTGCGATCCTAGGCACTTCCACAGATGTAGTGCCACTGTACATCTAAGGCAATTCCCGTCACAGTGCTTTATTCTTACAACGGTTCTAACAGTTTTGGCATTAATGACCTCGACACCTTCAGACTCCAAATCGCTGATTAACGATTAACTCCCTCGTCTCCTAAGACAGCTTCATGAATCTCTGTGACAAATGGTTTCAAATGGCTCTGAGCACTATGGGACTTAACTTCTGAGGTCATCAGTCCCCTACAACTTAGAACTACTTAAACCTAACTAACCTAAGAACATCATACAAATCCATGCCCGAAGCAGGATTCGAACCTGCGACCGTAGCGGTCGGGCGGTTCCAGACTAGAACCGCTCGGCCACTACGGCCGGCAATCTCTGTGACAGATACCGTCCGATTCATGAGAACTCTCTAGGTATGTCAAAAGACTTTTTCACCCACATTGCTTTGAAAGATACCCCCCACCTGCGAATTTTCAATGCACGAGATATTCCTCCACTCCATTTGCGAGGATGCTGCGACAGAGTTGAGACACATGAGGACGTGGGGGTTATCACACCCTTCTCCACAAGTCAGTAGGCGTCATTCCTCGTCATAATCTGAAAAACCAAGGGGCAAATGCAACTTTCCACAGATTTTATGTCCACAGTTAATGCATTGTCTTTCACAGATGCGTATCTTTCTCTTGCCCTGAACAGTTAATGGACAAATTACAAGGGGGCGTTTTCTCCTCTAAAATCGATCTTAAGGACTCCCATCTACAATTCCCACTGAATGAGGAGACGGAATCCTTCCCCATCAACAACGCTCATATCAGGCTGTTTCAATATCAGTGTCTCCCCTTTGGCAGTATTTCTGCCCCAGCCATCTTCCAACGGTTCTTGGAGCAACTAACGTCGAAGGTTCCTTCCTGCTGCAATTATCTGGACGACATCGTCATCTCGAGCAGTACTCCAGATGAGCACCTCCGAAACCTGGACTGCATTTTTAAAACCCTCACCGATGCAAAACCCTGGTGCAATCGGATGAAATGCGGATTTTTTTGCACCCAAACCTAACACATCGGTAACGCCATGGACTTCCATGGTGTTTGCCCCTGTGCCAAACACTTGGTGGCTATTTGGAGGCTCCCTTCCCCGAAAAATCTCACTGAACTTCAGGCAGTTCTTGGCAATATATCATATTATCTTCGCTTCATAGCTAATGCAGCTCAGATTGTGGCACAGTTAAATCCTCTCTGGCAGAAAAATGTCATTTTTGTATGGTCGCTTGAGCAAGAAACTGCTTTTCAGAAGTTGGAGCTTTTGCGCTGTCTAGACAGACACAAGGTTGGCCAGATGAAATAACTGATGAGAGGCTTGTGGTCTGTGAGCAGAACAAAACCTCCGGCCGTGAAGTTACTGATGAACCTTGGATACGCCATAGAGAATTTCCAATATCTCCTTCTCAAGTTGACTGTATTTTATCTCAGCTTTGTTAAGAAATTCTGATGCACAAGCAGTCGGGTAGTCCACAAGGCTGATCTTGTGGGACAACACTGCCGTAGTGCTGTATGACGAAGATTCCACTGCAAGGACCACAGTTTTCTGATGTTTAAAACGGACTAGACATCTGTCGTTAAGCAAGACTGCCATCCCACCAGCGGTTTCGACATCTGCTGCAACGCACATGGATCTGGACACACCTATGCTAACGTGGCAGTGCTTGCACACAGAATGGCAGGAGGCGCACTCCTGTTTTGCTTCCAGTTTTTCCCTGGACCCATTCAATGTGGGCCAGTGAACTCAACACCCACCTCCCGGTCTGACCTCTCCTGGTCAGATCTCCATATCTTTGCCACGGTCCCGCATTGTACTACACCACAATGAAGCATTTGAGAGGCGGGCCGGGGCAAGAGTGTGGTTCATCAATGCCTAGACCATGGCGCCAGCCACCACGTAGCTACAGGTCACATGTCACATGTCAGACAGCCTATGGCCAGCTGTTCTTAGCACAGGCACAGTGCAGGCACGTCTCACGCACATAGCTGCCTCCACGGTAACATAACAACACCCAGCTGGCGTAACCATGTTGAACAGTTACACTAGGCTACTGCCAAGCCACAGCAGACCCACCGACGGCGACCATATTCCTACTCCCCCTCGGATTTTACAATCACATACAGCCCCTTATTCCAGCGGTCTCCTCTTGGACTTCGCTACCGCTGATACTACGATGCTGTGCCGTTCGGATCGACATAATCAGGATTTCAACCCTCGTCTGGAACTGGACTAACCAAGTGATTCTGCTTCACAGCACTCCGACATTAGCATCATCAATGGACTGTGTTACAGCCATCCCAGTGGCTGCTCTAGATCAATCATTGTTGTATAGTACTACTGTATTTCTGCTTTTACCTTGTTGTGGAGTAAAACTGCTGTGCAGTCACACCTGCTGTTATTTGTTGTTAACAATTCATGGAGACCGTGTCCATCGTTCATGACACAATTGCCGCCTCAATCGCATATGGTGTTGAATATGCGGTAATCGGAGTAACGGATGCTTGCGGACACTCCATTCTGCTGTGAACGAGATCGTATGGTACGCGTGGACACTCTTTCTTGCTTAACAGACCGAATTAGTTTTGATATGGTTCGTGATGTGGCAGAGCAGTTCATTATTGCCATATGTACAATGTGTTTGTCATCACGTGTAGTGATGTAACGAGGTGGGTGCAATCGGTCCCGTTGGTCCGTCGCTCCCTCCTGTATCCAGTGGTTACAGATCCGCATCACAGTTGCTTGCTTCTAGCTCACTAATCACCGAATTCTCTGAAGGATAATACGCCATACCTGAAGGCGTCTATTCTTTCTCGGTCGAGACACGGAACGTGCTCGAGAGACGCTCACTGTTTTGCACGAGGCATACTGAAGCTTCTTACGCAAAACAAGACCAAGAACGAAGAATTGCAGTGCGTCCAATTGGGCGTCTATTCCCTTTTTATAAAGTGCTTACAGGTGGATCTAATAGCGCCCGTGATGTGCGTCTGCGCTGAAATGCTAATCATGCTCATCCCTCGTCGCCCCAAACGCATACTTCAAACTTCACCTTGGTGCTTCCTTCAGCGTGCTGCATTTTCAGTGGTCAGTAATGTGGGTGAACTGCCTATCAGTTGCAGATGGCATTGTCTTCATACCAAACACAGCAATAAATATCAAAATCCAGATAGAAACCGGTCGGGGTGGCCGAGCGGTTCTAGGCGCTACAGGCTGGAACCACGCGACCGCTACGGTCGCAGGTTCTAATCCTGCCTCGGGCATGGATGTGCGTGATGTCCTTCGGTTAGTTAGGTTTAAGTAGTTCTAAGTTCTAGGGGACTGATGACCTCAGCAGTTAAGTCCCATAGTGCTCAGAGCCATTTGAACCATTTGAACCAGATAGAAAGCCTAATTCTGCAAGCTGGTAAAATTGTTTTACATACTGCTTTCCCAAAAGGGATAATTTATGAGAAACGTTAGTAATTTTGGAAGGAAGTTGCTGGGAAATCAAAATCAAATCAAGACAGTGCACTCATTCAAGTATTGGGGTGAGTGTCTAAGCACAAACAACAGTGCGTAGGACAATCTCGATTAAAGACTAATAAAACGAAAACTGCCATACCAGACCACCAGAAAAAGAAGAACTTCGCAATGAAATATTCTAATAAAGTAGTGAGAGCTGATGCTCTGCATGGCACCGAAACGCTAAAGGTGGTATGGAAATTTTAAAAAATCTGTTTCACAAAATCATGATTTCGGTTTTATAGTCATTCTCAACTACACGTCGAAATTTTAAAATACATACATCAAAAAAAGTTTTGCATAACCCCGGTTACCAGAACACCTGAAGATAGACGTTGACTGCGGGTATTGCTTCACAGACACAACCCTTTGACTGTTCACAGATGTTACTAAACCCGCACAAAGATGTAAACAACCAAGCATCAGCAGCGCCTATTAGACGGAGGGGGTCCGACAGACTATCAGTTCCAGTCATTCCACCAGGAAGAAAGTACACGGCTCGTGTTGTCTGTAGTTCAACCATGACTAGACGGTCAATACCGCTGTTCGATCGCGTCCGCATTGTTACATTGTGCCAAGAAGGGCTCTGAACAAGGGAAGTGTCCAGGCGTCTCGGAGTGAACCAAAGCGATGTTGTTCGGACATAGATGAAATACAGAGAGAGAAAGGAACTGTCGACGACATGCCTCACTCAGGCCGCCGAAGGGCTACTACTGCAATGGATGACCCCTACCTCCGGATTATGGCTCAGAGGAACTCTGACAGCAACGTCACTATGTTCAATAATGCTTTTCGTGCAGCCACAGGACGTCGTGTTACGACTCAGACTGTGCGAAATAGGCTGCATGATGCGCAACTTCATTCCCGTCGTCCATGACGAGGTCCATCTTTGCAACCACGACACCACGCAACGTGATACAGATGAGCTCAACAACATGCCGAATGTACCGCTCAGGATTGGCATCACATTCTCTTCACCTGTGTTTGTCTAATATGCCTTCAACCGGACAATAATCGGAGACGTGTTAGAAGGCAACCCGGTCCGGTTGAATGCCCTGGACACACTGTCCAGCGAATGCAGCAAGGTGGAGATTCCCTGCTGTTTTGGGCGGCATTATGCGGGGCTGACGTACGCCGCTGGTGATCATGGAGGCACCGTAGCCGGCCGCTGTGGACGAGCGGTTCTAGCCACTTCAGTCCGGAAATACGCGGCTGCTACGGTCGCAGGTTCGAATCCTGCCTCGGCCATCGATGTGTGTGGTGTCCTTAGGTTAGTTGGGTTTAAGTAGTTCGAAGTCTAGGGGAATGGTGACCTCAGATGTTAAGTCCCATAGTGCTTAGAGTCATTTGAACCATTTTGAGGCACCGTAACGGGTGTACGATACGTGAGTGTCATCCACCGACCGATAGTGCAACAATATCGGCAGCGTATTAGCGAGGCATTCGTCTTCATGGACGATAATTCGCACCCCCATCGTGCATATCTTGTAAATTACTTCCTTCAGGATAACAACATCGCTCGACTAGAGTGGCCAGTATGTTCTCCAAACACGGACCCTATCGACAATGCCTGGGATAGGTTGATAAGGGCTGTTTACGGACGACATGACCCACCAACCACTCTGAGGGATCTACGCCGAATCGCCCTTGAGGAGTGGGACAATCTGAACCAACAGTGCGTTGATGAACATGTGGATAGTGTGCCACGACGAACAGAGGCATGCGTCAATGCAAGAGGACGTGCTACTGAGTATTGGAGTTACCGGTGTGTACCGCAATCTGGACTACCACCTCTGAAGGTCTCGCTGTATGGTGGCATCATGCAATTGTTATTTTCATGAGAAATAAAAAGGGCAGAAATAATGTTTATGTTGATGTCTATTCCAATTTTCTGTACAGGTTCCGGCTGCCTCGGAACAGCGGTGATGCAAAACTTTTTTTGATGTGTGTATATCTGACATGTCTGTGACATGTTCTGTTCTTATAGACCAGATGTTGAATTAAATATCGAAGATGAGTATTATGGCAGACGCTGTGCACAGAGGAACTCCTTAGTTCACAGTATGGCGTCTTTAACAGCCAATATATTCCTGCGAGCTTCATTCGTAACTTCTAGTCGACTTGTGGAAAGGTATCGTTAACTAAATTACGAATAAAGACAAAAAACTGAGGATACTTGGTCCAGTGGGAACAGAAACAAAATACAACTGGCCATGACCTAAGTCTATGAACGTGTATAGAACATAATACAATGCACGAAATAAGAATATCGTTCTTTGGACATTTTCATAGAAAGAATAACGACAGACTGGCAAAGAAAATCATGAAACTGAAAAGACCACTAGCATCTTTTACACAGATACTGAATTATCTAAAACAAGTATACGTAACACACGTAAAAGGAATTTTTTTAGGAGCAGAATTCAGAGAGTTTTTTTCATGGACGAACCAGAAAGAATAAGAAAACAGTCTCACAACACCGAATCTTCAGGAGTAAAAATCATTATGAAGCCAATGTGGGCGAAGAGAAAGGAGAGGTCCTAGAATGGAAATATTGACTTATGCACAATGAAAAGAGGCAGTTCCAATAAACACACATATAAATAAATAGAAAAGAACAAATTATTTTACAACTATGTTGACCTGTAATACACATACATATGTGATTTGAGTGTTTATGGTATATGGAAGCATCATTTTGTATAACGAACGGGGTGGTAGTACCAATTGTTTACGTCTTTACCACTTTTTTATTATAAAACGGGAAAATAATTCTGATTTTGTTGCTACGTGGCACTACTTTTGTATGCATCAACGCCCTCTGATGACTTACATTTTCTTCAGGGTTATCCAGTCGTAAGAATGTTCATGCTGTGACTTTCTACTGTTCAATTTTGACAATACTTGTAGTCCCATACCCTTGGATAATTTTTGTGTAGTTACATTTTCTGTAATTTACTATATGTATCTCGTTTGCAAACAATCAGAGGATGGGTGCTACCAGAAACGCGTCAATGAGGTCGCTGGCTTATAAGCTGGTGGCTTCTTATTTAGTGACTATACAACAACTATTCAGTACTATTTATCAGTGGGTGGCACCATAAAATTGTCGGATGAAACTTCGCCAAAGATAAACATCTGCAAAATGCCTGAGATTGCTATTAACACACACCGCTAAGACGTTAATGCACAATTTGAATAGCAATGGTCCCGTTACATTACCTAGGTGAAGGCTAGATATTACTTCTGTCACTATGGATTACACTGATCTTAAAGTGTTGCATTTTTCGTGTCACGGAGTTGTCAATCCAGACGCCAGAAGTTAGGTACTCCACATGAACGACTTCCTGTAATAAGTACCCTACGGACACTCAATCTAAAGCTCTTCTAAGTCTACACGTATCGCAATCGCATCCAGATCCGTCGTAAGTAGGATAACGCTTATGTAGAGAAACAATTGGGTTTCGCATGGTCCATGTTTTTAGTATGTAGGTTAGTCTCCTCTGAGAAGACAATTTTATGCTGGGTAGGTTGAGGAAAGGACAAATATCATCTGTGATGATGATAGCCTGGAATTATGTTGTGGTAAGGAGAGGAAGAAACGACACTGGAGATCGTGGAAAGGGGAAGACCAATGGAAGAGAGAGAGAACTGAGTATCTTCTGTATACATCTCGATCTCTGGATTGTTAATAATAAGCACCATCAACGAAGATCGAAGTATATATATTGACAGAAATCAAATGGACTTTGTGATAATTAATCAAAGATTCAAAACAGTGTTAAGATGGCAGAAAGCTTTCCAGGTGCAGACGGCGATACAGGCCGTATTTTACGCACATAAGATATTAGAACAACATTAAAACATGTTAAGGAATGACAACGAAAAAATGGAATGTAGGAAAAATTGAAGAATGAGAACATTAAGAAGGAGTACAATCACTACGTCGAAATAAACTGGAACATCTAAGGAGAAGTGCAGAAATTAATAAAGAGTGGAATACCACTATAAATACGATGTTGGAAATATTAGAGCTGGAAACAGGCGAGGCGGAAAAAACAAGGTCTAAGAATAGTTCCTAACAGAAACTACATCAGATAAAACAGGTAAACACAGGAGATGGAAAAACGGAAATTCGGCAGGAGGCAGAAGAAGGACAGAAAACTGAAGAATTCAGTCAGAAAGGTAACTGAGGAGGCTAGAGAGAAATCAGTGAGGAGATAATGAGCAGATACATAAATGGAAATCTCAAAGAAATGTACAGAACAATGAAATCCGTAATAAGAAGAGAAGAAAGAAAATAAGCAATCATTGAATGTTATATATTCATGGGAAGACGACAATAGCCACAGTAGAGTACAAGTGAGTTTGGATGGATTAAACAGTGCACATGATGGATTGTACGGTGCACAAATGGACAACACCAGACAAGTTTTGGAAAATGCACGGGATCTCAATGAAGAAGACTGAAATGGGTTGGGTTGTTTTTGGGGAAGGAGACCAGACAGCGAGGTCATCGGTCTCAGCGGATTAAGGAAGGACGGAGACGGAAGTCGGCCGTGCCCTTTCAAAGGAACCATCCCGGCATTTGCCTGGAGCGATTTAGGGAAAGCATGGAAAACCTAAATCAGGATGGTCGGAAGCGAGATTGAACCGTCGTCCTCCCGAATGCGAGTCCAGTGTGCTAGCCACTGCGCCACCTCTCTGAAATGGGAATTGGAGAAAGCAGTTCAGGAGCTCTGGAGAGTTAATCATTGGGCTGTTATAGAATTCGATCTGAGGCACCGCAAGTCAGAAGTCCGAATTCAATAACCAGATTCACTGAGGTACTAAACATAATTTATGATTGGAAACCGGCTTCAATATCTCCCTTAGAACATTGTAGTACCTTTACCTAAAACGTTCAACGCAATAAAATGCAAAGACTATAGACCAATTAATTTTATCAGTCATGTTACAAATGCTGTAACAAGAGTATTACAAAGGACAACTGAAACCAAAATACTGGGAAATAACAGTCGGCCTCAGAAGGTGTAAAAGAACAGGAGACGTCATAGTTTGTCTGAGTATGAGAGAAATGAACAGGGAGGTGTATATTTGTTTTATCGATAGAGGGATGCTTTCATAAACTGGCGTATACTGCTGAAAATTTTAGATGTTGGTACAGACTTGGAAGTTAGAAGGTTACTAAGAAAGATGTTAACGAAGCAAAATACGACCGAATAGGGAGTGAGGAGATAGATGACATGTCAAATAGGAGGGATGTAATGCAATGATTGTCACTGTCACCGAACATGTTCAACATATATGGAGAAGTGCTGATAGATTAGGCTATAAAAGACGAAAGAGGCATTGTCACTGGTAGAGAAAGGATAAAGTCTGCAAAATACAAGGGAGCATGGAATAAGGATAAATATAGAATAGACAAAAATGATGAGAATATGTAATAAGGAATCTCCACTTGACGTATTCTTAGATGGAAAAAAGAGAGATCAAACAAAATGCTTTGTGTATCAGGAAAGTTCAACGAAATGGAACCGAAGCTGTATAGAAGAAGTAGAGAGGAGGATATCTGTGACAAAGACAGCATTCGAAAAAGTGAAGCAGTTGTTAACATCTAAAAATATTCCTCGATTAAAACAACAGTTTAGGTAGCAGAAATATTTTATTACAGACCGGTTTCGGCTTGATGTAGAAGTCATCTTCAGAAAATAAGCACCGCCTGATTGCTGCTGGCGGTTTCTCAGGTGCTGACGTGGCAACACGAGCGTGTTATTATCACCAAATCGTAGTTGCTTCTCTGGACCACGCTGTCCAAATTTATAAAAGGATTTCTCTGAAGCTGACGGAACAATTTACTGAATTTGATTCTTGAGTTGCTCCCGGCGTATTTGATAATCAAAATATCCACGGGTGTACTGCCGGCCGGCAGTGTCCAATGGGCACACTATTTCGGCGATCATACATGTCGCCATCATCAGGTGAAATGACGGACTGAGCTCCTGTGAACGTGCCGGTACGGAGATCCGTACGCTGTGGCTGCTCAGGGGCAACTGAATGTTACGTATGGAGTGTAGTGTTATACATCAGTGACTAGTGGATAGTTAAAAGGAAGAAAGATGTTCAGAATGTTTTGGAATGTGACTGTGGAGAAGAATGCTTAAGGTGAAATGGACTGACAGACTTAAGAATGAGGTTCAGAACGGTTCAATTGGCTCTCAGCACTGTGGGACTTACATCTGAGGTCATCAGTCGCCTCGAACTTATAACTACTTAAACCTAACTAACCTAAGGACATCACACACATTCATGCCCGAGGCAGGATTCGAACCTGCGACCGTAGCAGTCTCGCAGTTCCGGACTGAAGCGCCTAGACCCGCACGGCCACCGCGGCCGGCTAAGAATGAGGAAGTAATGAAGAAAATACGGTAGAAAGAAGATTATTGTAAGTGATCAGAAAGAGGAAATCATCTTGGCTGTGTGTATACTGCAACAAAGAATTAATGAGGGAAAAGTGGAATGAATGAGAAGAAGAGGTAAGAAGAGAATTGGAGTAATGGATGACATTGGGAAAGGGAGAACTTACAAACAATGAAGGAAGATGCTCAGAATAGGACACAATCGAGAATCTCCAGTTAAAACCTGTCAAAGACAGATACATTAAAGCAGAGGAATATCATTACCCGTTAATGGAGAGTATAATCCCAAGTTCTATTGGGAAAAGAGATGAGTGAAATAGTACAATAGTTATGTGCATCAGGACCACTTTTACCTTTAGTCTCGTGAGAACTTTCGTATTTCCCATTACAGGGAACACTTTTGTTCTTAAGAGATTTTAATATAAATTCCGGTCGAGATTAGAGCTAAATCTCCAGAAAATTTTATATAAAACATGCTGGAGATGGCTTCAGCCCGGTGTATTGTTTAGCCCACTTGCAGCAGCAGTTCGCCGACTCAGTACGCCGCCAATCTCCTGGCGTAGCTACTCCAGTTCCACAGCAACCACAGACACAACCACTTTGGGCAGTGGGTAATGGTAACAGCTAAAAGAGAAAACAAAGAGATATCTTACTACTTACCACGTAGTGGAACTGACATCTGCATTTAGTGTCGAACACGTGCCATGGTTGTGCATGTAAGACGAGTCCGTCCATTCAAAAGCATATCTCAATCAGTGTCTCAGTTACAGGAGCGAAAGGGGGAAGGGAAGTGGTAAAGTGGAGAGATGCTGAAGCTTCAAGATACTCCGGTGGTTGTTCAGATGTATCCAACCCTATAAGTTCATTAGCTCACAAGGCCTTTTGAGCTAATTGAGAATTTACTCTCCCTAAACGAACACAGAGGGTTTCATTTATGAAACAGGTTAACGTGTGAGAGTAAGAAGACATATTGCTGTAATTAAAGTATGGCTTCCGGTAGTAAGTTGGAGGAATTTTATGTTGAGATTATTATTCACGAGGAATGTGTAATGTTGTGATCTGTGTAGTGGAAACCTAGCGCGTTTGATTTAGTCTAGTAGAAAAACAACTATATTATTGATATTTTGATTAGTGAGTGAAGTGCGTACCTGTCATAGCAACTGATTTCTGTTGTAATTGTGCAGGTATAACAGGAAGTTGGCTGCCATGGAGTGAAACTGTATGTGTATCAGCCTTCGGCTTTTGGACTAAAGTGTACATATTCTTTCCTGAAATGCATGTTTACTTCGTCAGTTTTGACATTTTAGACGATGGAACGGTCTGAGGAAGTCCGATGCACTGCTCTCCACTTCGGCGTTGCTGCATACCAGGCCGAAGGAAACACGGTCTGTCCCACAAAGCTAAAATGGACAGTCCAAGGTTCGAGTGAACTCAACCTGTTTCGCGCCGAGAACTCTGCGTATGAGTGTCTTAGGAGCTCGGGAAAGTGTCTGCTAGTGAAACTGATTTCTTACAAAAGGTAGGACAGCACTGGCACTTTTCCAAAGGAGACCCGTCTGTACCTGTTACGACCAAGATCGCTTAAGTAGCACACAACGATTAGAGGTGCAGGGGAAATGGTTGCTGACCAACGAAACCCGGTGCGACATTTCTCCACCTGCCTTCCGACTACCTGCCACCATCAGTGTAACCAAAACTCGGAACACTCTTCGAAATTCTGCCCCAATAATACCTAACCTATCTAATGTTAAGCATTACAAGCTTGGGTGCAACCATCTCGTGAGTACACGCGTTCGAGCTGGTGGTATCCTGGACTGCTGACGAACTGTCAGTATATACGGCCCCAGAGAACCTTCAAGCACGCAATAATCGCGTTGCGTCGCTGGCCGTCAAAACAGGCAGCACTGCTTACAACACACGTAGTTTCGAAGTGAGACTCATGGAATTAATGTATTTTTCGGCTCACAATGAAGTCTAGACAGATCCATATTTATTAGTGGAAAAACGTCAGACGCAGTCATGGAAGGTTGGCGTACCGAGTCCGTTATTATAACTGCTCTTGTGGTAGTAAAATGGTGAAGATTAATAATTCAGTGTTCGCGTATTTAAGTACCTCATGGACCCAATGCCCTCAAAATATTGAGGAATGCCTAGGTACGCTTTCAGCCAAAGACACAAAATTCGTAACAGCCCTACACTAAATGACAGACCAGTTATTGGTCTGTCAGAATTTCCGTGTCTTAGTGGAATATTGTTTCGTCTGAGTTTACGAAAAAATACAATACCGAACATAAGCGTCAACCCATTGCGTGAATAACTACGAAATCAGTCGCTATGTGATGTTAGTGACAGTATCCATTGCGGCCATAAATATAGTGTTGCCCATATCCCACTTTTATCTTCCTTCGATCAGCGGCTCCATGCTAATGATATCGGGACAGGTGAAGAAATATCTTGCCCTTGAAGAACTGAAGCTAGGAAGCGCAGTTCAGACACTGAGTCCAGTGTCTGAACTTACAAAAAGTGAAAAATTGTAAATTCCCTAAATATGTAGAGTTAAACGAAAAGTATAGGTAGGCAGCATCCAAATTTGAGTGTCTGATCGAGACTTGTGTTTTGACTGGGAGTATGAAAAGTATATTAGAACCTCTATTACAACAAACTTATTAAATCAAGAATTCGGAATGCAAAATTCTTCTTCGACGAATTGAACAGTGAAGCGCCACAGGGCTAAATAGATGAGCTTTGCTGCGTTAACTGATACGTGAGCACGTGGCTGGCCACCAACTGGTTGCCACCCCAGCTCTGCCATAGCCGGGATCTCTTTCGGTATGCGGCCAGATGTGGTTTTGGCACTTCCAGCACAACAACAGACACGCGTTTGCAAGTACTGGACATCTTGCCAGGTAGATCAACAAAAACATCGGTAGAACATCGAGGTGACTACCATTGTCATGTCAGCATCCACTATGAGGCCGTCAATGTTCTCCTGCTTCTCGATGGGACCCACAGCCAGGTGGTCAGGCCACAGTCGTGATGGATTCGAACCACAGTCCTCCCACACCCGAGACACCGGGGTCCATCAGCACCAGCTGCCACTCTCCAGCTGCCTGTCCAGGTCTTGACCCCAGGCAACACCGCCGACAACTGCTCTGCATGCATGTTGTCTAACTCAGCTCAGCGTCAAGAGAGCTCCAGACCAAGGCAGCTTGAAATAAACTGCAAGCAAGGTCGCTGTAGAATTGTGTGTAACGTCTATGCCTTAATATATTAACAAAATTTCTTCGGATATGACACTTTCATAGGATTTATCGACTTTAATAAAATGTTCGGCATTGTCAAATGCTTCAAGATGTTCGGCATAATGAGAAAAATAAGGGTAAATCGCAGGGAAAGGCAGGTAATATACAATATACACAAGAGTCTAGAGGGAAGAATGAACGTGAAAAAAAACCTGCTCGGGTTGAAAAGAGTTTAAGGCAGGGATCCAGTCCTTCGCCTCTACTGTCCAATGTACACATCGATGAAGCAATGGTGAAAGAAAAGTTCAAGAGTGAAATTTAAAATTCAACGTGAAAAGATATTAAGGATTAAGATTCGCTGATGACATTCCTATCCTGAATCAAAGAAGAATTACAGAATTTGCTGATGAAATGAATAATCTAATGAGAACAGAATATGGACTGAGAGTAAATCGATGAAGGATGGAAGCAATGAAAATGAGAACAGCAAGAAATTTAACATCAGGATTGGTGATCACGAGGTAGATGAAGTTAGCGAATTCATCTACTTATGCAGGGAAATAACCCAAGACGTTTGGAGCAATGAAGGCATAAAAAGAAGACTAGTACTGGCATAAAGGGCATTCCTGGCCAGGAAGAGTCTAGTAGTATCAAACAAACGCCTCAATTTGAGGAAGAAATTTCTGTGAATGTATATTTGGGGTACTGCATTATATGGTAGTGACACGTGGACCGTGGGAAAACAGGAAAAGAAGAGAATCGAAGCACTTGAAATGTACTGCTACAGAAGAATGTCAAAAACTACGTGAACTGATAAGGTAGGGACTGATGAGGTTCTCCTCAGAATACGCGACCGAACGAATATATGGATAACACTGGCAAGAAGAAGGGACAAGACTGTAAGACATCTGTTAAAGATACCACAGAATAACTTACATGGTACTAGAAGGAGCTGTGAAGAGTAAAAACTGTAGGGGAAAACAGAGGTTGGAACACATTCAGTAAATAAATTAGGACATAGTTTGCAAGTATTAGTCTGAGATGAAGAGATTAGCATAGGAAAGGAATTTGCTCCGGACGGCATCAAATCAGTCAGAAGGATGATAACTAAAAAAAAGATGGATGGTGACTTGAGGTATTATGAGGTTACAGTTGTCGTCTAAGCATTCATCCATTGTTCTTCTGGTAGCCATGTGTGTTTCAGCTAAAATCTCTCCATCTTGACTCAGTATTTGCTTTGTGCCTATTGTGCAGTGGCATCATTTCTTAAGAAACGTCCTGATATTACTTGCGATCAAAAAGCGTGACTTGCTGGCTAAGTATGTACTGAACTACGACTCCAAAACTTAGAGACTCTACACCTCATGGGTCGTGGGACTATTTCTTTCTCTCTTTCCTTCTTTCACTTCTGACAGTAATTGGGTGCTATGAAAAATGTAAAGCTGCTACGTGTTTCGGAGTTCACGTTGAACTGCAGGGTTCCTATAGCTGGCTAGGTAAGTTCAAATGTCGTAGGTAGACGAGGCAACGCATAAGACGACCAATAAATAAGTATGTTATTCCAACAGCTATGGGCTGATATAAGCAGCATTTTGACCTATAAAAAGTTGATACTTCATGTGTTAGGTACATATTATGTTATCATAGGTTCATCAGTCTCCACTCGGAGTTCATTGTCAGTTTATTTACATTTTCTAACATGAGTAAGGTAATCTCATCCATTCCTATTTTACTAAACATGTGAACTTCGTAACTCTTTGTACGTCCCTACTACCCAAACCTGAGAGAATTTTCTTCAATGAAACTTATTTATAGTATTACCATTACTTTAATTTTTTATTATTCTGAGGCATACCTCGGATTTGTGCTAATTCTCCCTTCACAAGAGTGAAGAAGAGATAGAGAATTTAAACGAAAATACAGATCTCGGACTCTTTCGTCTACTCACGTCCAACACACCTCCATTTGTGCTTCTGATTGTTCTCCAATTAACAGCATCAGACTATTTAACGCCTAAATTAAAAGAAAATACTTGTTATGTTGAACGATCATATCGTTGTCTGCGGTTGGTCCTACGGACCCACAGCGGCCGGCCACGGTGGCCGAGCGGTTCTAGGCGCTTCAGTCGGGAACTGCGCGACTGCTACGCTCGCAGGTTTAATCCTGCCTCGGGCATGGATGTGTGTGATGTCCTTAGATTAGTTAGGTTTAATTAGTTCTAAGTTCTAGGGGACTGATGACCTCAGATGTTAAGTCCCATAGTGCTCAGAGCCATTCGATTTGACTCACTGCGAGGGAAATCGAAAGGCTATCAAACCTATAGTACTGCTTTTCTTTAATGTTATGGTTTGTCATATCGTAATTTTCGGATTGTTACATGGTCATACTTAAAAAAAAAAGATAAGGAAAGCGTTCACCTAACAACTGTGAAACGTTTTAGGTGATCATTTACAACCAACAGTACATGAGCTCTTCACAGCACCTTTGAAGACTCTAGCCCAACTGAAAATACGTAAATATATTATTGTCTGTACGAAATAAAATGTCTGATCTGACCTCCACGATATCCTCACATGAGGTATTGTGATCATCCTGCAAATGACCATTATTTTTCTCCACCATCTCTCAATAAATCATATTAAGCAGTAATATTTGCAACCATTCAAAGATTGTACAAAGTGATGTTCAGATATTTTCGGGCCATATGGTACTAGATATGTTTTAGAGTAATATATTACGTCCCTATTACTGAATTCAGACCCTGCGCATCGATGCTTGCCTTTGTTTAATGGAACATAAGTGGGACACATGAATATCACTCAAGAACTCACTTTGTCTTAAATATAAGAAGATGAAATCTTTTTCATTTTGCTTCAATTATACAACAGTTTATGTCTGTACCACAGAATATTTACGTCAGTTTTCTCTTGCAGATACGGCAGACAACCCTGAATCGTAGAAGAAACCTGAGACACCTTACCTGTATAAGAAGAACATCTGAAGCTGCACGTCATTTCAGCAATTTTTCATATACACCAAGCGGACATCAGAATGGAGTACGTTTAAATCGACATAACACTGCTGTGCGACACAGCATGAATCCCTCAACTCTGTTAGTAGAAAAACGCCGTATTACCTTTTACGTCAGCAAAATAATCTAATTTTAAAATCCAAAAGGATACTTTAAGTTATAGACGGTCTTGGAAGAGCAACAAACTATGTTGAATTTATCACAAATGAAGTATTCCCTGAGGTAATTAATTAAACAAAAATCAGAGAAATACCTGAAACTTACGTATATGTAATACAAAGCATTGTAACATAAAACTCAATAAAAACGGACGAGAAGCTTACATTCAAACACCACAAAATTTTATGAAAACATCTTGGTTAAATTCTGACGAAATGAATGAGCCCAGTACATGCACAGTTTCCTTTACGGAAAAAAAAGCTTGAGGAACTCTTACAAGAGAGTAAAATGGTTCAAAAGGCTCTGAGCATTATGGGACTTAACTTCTGAGGTCATCAGTCCCCTAGAACTTAGAACTACACTCCTGGAAATTGAAATAAGAACACCGTGAATTCATTGTCCCAGGAAGGGGAAACTTTATTGACACATTCCTGGGGTCAGATACATCACATGATCACACTGACAGAACCACAGGCACATAGACACAGGCAACAGAGCATGCACAATGTCGGCACTAGTACAGTGTATATCCACCTTTCGCAGCAATGCAGGCTGCTATTCTCCCATGGAGACGATCGTAGAGATGCTGGATGTAGTCCTGTGGAACGGCTTGCCATGCCATTTCCACCTGGCACCTCAGTTGGACCAGCGTTCGTGCTGGACGTGCAGACCGCGTGAGACGACGCTTCATCCAGTCCCAAACATGCTCAATGGGGGACAGATCCGGAGATCTTGCTGGCCAGGGTAGTTGACTTACACCTTCTAGAGCACGTTGGGTGGCACGGGATACATGCGGACGTGCATTGTCCTGTTGGAACAGCAAGTTCCCTTGCCGGTCTAGGAATGGTAGAACGATGGGTTCGATGACGGTTTGGATGTACCGTGCACTATTCAGTGTCCCCTCGACGATCACCAGTGGTGTACGGCCAGTGTAGGAGATCGCTCCCCACACCATGATGCCGGGTGTTGGCCCTGTGTGCCTCGGTCGTATGCAGTCCTGATTGTGGCGCTCACCTGCACGGCGCCAAACACGCATACGACCATCATTGGCACCAAGGCAGAAGCGACTCTCGTCGCTGAAGACGACACGTCTCCATTCGTCCCTCCATTCACGCCTGTCGCGACACCACTGGAGGCGGGCTGCACGATGTTGGGGCGTTAGCGGAAGACGGCCTAACGGTGTGCGGGACCGTAGCCCAGCTTCATGGAGACGGTTGCGAATGGTCCTCGCCGATACCCTAGGAGCAACAGTGTCCCAAATTTGCTGGGAAGTGGCGGTGCGGTCCCCTACGGCACTGCGTAGGATCCTACGGTCCTGGCGTGCATCCGTGCGTCGCTGCGGTCCGGTCCCAGGTCGACGGGCACGTGCACCTTCCGCCGACCACTGGCGACAACATCGATGTACTGTGGAGACCTCACGCCCCACGTGTTGAGCAATTCGGCGGTACGTCCACCCGGCCTCCCGCATGCCCACTATACGCCCTCGCTCAAAGTCCGTCAACTGCACATACGGTTCACGTCCACGCTGTCGCGGCATGCTACCAGTGTTAAAGACTGCGATGGAGCTCCGTATGCCACGGCAAACTGGCTGACACTGACGGCGGCGGTGCACAAATGCTGCGCAGCTAGCGCCATTCGACGGCCAACACCGCGGTTCCTGGTGTGTCCGCTGTGCCGTGCGTGTGATCATTGCTTGTACAGCCCTCTCGCAGTGTCCGGAGCAAGTATGGTGGGTCTGACACACCGGTGTCAATGTGTTCTTTTTTCCATTTCCAGGAGTGTACTTAAACCTAACTAACCTAAGGACATCACACACAGCCATGCCCGGGGCGGGAACCGTAGCGGTCTCGCGGTTCCAGACTGTAGCGCCTAGAACCGCTCAGCCACTCCGGCCGGAGCAGAGAGTATCTGCTGAAGTACTGAATAGGGTATTCCTACCTTGGAATCCTGTATAAAGCTTTTCTGAAGGTCTAGAAGTTGCCTGAAGTCTTGTACGTTCTACGCACCAATTTGATGGTCACTACCTGCCCTTCGATAGGTCATTTTATCCATCGCTGCTGCCGTATTTGACTGCAAGTCTTCCAGAGCTCTGTTGAACTCTGACTTTTGTGGTGTATCCACTATGTCTTCCACATCGACTATAATTACTTTTAACATACGTTCATATTTACAGTCCGTAGGCCATCTTAAGGCATGCGGTGGTGGGTACTTTGTGCACCACTACAGTTTCCCCCTTCTCCTTTTCCAGTCGCGAATGATTCGCGGGGAGAACGTTTGTTCGTTAAGTTTCCGTGTGCGCTGGAATCTATCTCATTTTACTTTCATAGCCATTTTGCGAGATATACGTAGTAGGAAGCAATAAATTGGTTGACTCTTCCTTGGCCACGCCCGTGATAATTTTGCGCTTAATAATCAACTTCTAACGAAACTTTTGCTCTTCTTAGGATATTCACCACTTCCTCTATGAATTCTATATGGCACGGATTCCAGACATACGAACGATATTCAGGTATTGGTCGAACGAGGGTTTCGTATGCTACCTCCTTTGTGGTTGGACTGCCTATCCTGACGAGTTTCCCAAGGAACAGTGGTCTGGCATCTTCCTTAATTGGCTACTTCCTTACTTACGGTTAGTTTTGTGTTCCGTACGCTTACTCCAAGACTTTTAGTGGAGGTTCCGGTTTCTAGACAAATAGAGATCTTCCCCTAATAGAAGCCTTCAGTAACTTTCTGCACCTATCACTCCTCCAATCAACGTTTAACAATGGAAACCCTTCCTTTCTCTTAATATTAATGCCTTTGCTTTCCATTTCAGCGAAGTTTGAGTTGCCTTTTCTGAAATGTTAAACTGCGCTTCCGTCGCCCGTATCCTTTTCGATCTTTCACATTTTTCCAGCGGAAATTTTACTTTAACTTCCCTGAACTTTCTTTTTATTTCATTTCTCTGTAATTTATGTTACTGCCTGTCGTCGACTTTTCTTTCTTTCTTCTTCCTCATCTAATGTCTAATGTCGTATTTACTATCGTGGTATAAACAGGGTGAATTTTTTAACCGTGTACAAACTCTAGGGATTTATCTATGAGACGATACTGAAGAAAAAAGTCTAATGAACTTACGTTTGGAAATGCATTGTTTCCACGCTAGAGACCGTTTATTCAGCCGTACTTTGTTACAGAGACTGCGACAAGCACTGTAGCGTGCAGCCACTGAATCCGAACAGTGTCAAAGGCAGTATGAATACGCTGATCCAGTTTCTGCACAGTTGGAATGGGTTCTGAATACGTCATACTAGTGAAATGGCTCCATAGCCGGTAATCGCACTGGTTGAGACCCGGTGAACGACCAGGCCATGCAAATGGACCCCCCGTTCAATCCATCGACCAGGGAAGACACGACTGAGATACGTCCGGACGTTAACGGCAAAGACAGCTGAAACAATATCAAGTAGCAGTCACATAATCCTTTGAATCATGAATGACACTTCTTCCAACAGTCGCGGCAAACTCACCTGCAAGAAACGCCGATAGTTCCGACCTGTTAGGCGACGTGGAAGGAATACTGGTCCCCCAACACAAAGTCGCCAATTATCCCGGCCCTCACATTGCGGCTGACCAGTGCTGATAATTTGCTGTCACCAAAACGTGGGGTTTCAGCATACTACGCGACAGATGACATTTGAGAAAGTCGAGGATATCATCCCACGTAAAGGTGGCCTTATCTGTGAATAGGATGGGTTCCAAAAATACCGGAATCGTGTTGTCTGGTGAACAAAATAGTGACAAACGGCTCCCGATGTGGAAAATTTGTAACTAATATGCCATGCACACGCTGTATGTAATAAGGGTAGTAACAAATGTAGTTGACAATGTTCCACACGGTCATCCGGTTTACCCTGTACTGGCGGGCCAACCGGCTGGTACTGACACATCGGTCGCCTTCCGCAGTGTTATTCACATTTTCTTCCAAGTCTGGTGTCCGAACATTTCGGGACATCTTTCAAGATTTCCTGCTTCCCTGTCTCAGAAAAACGGTGAATTAATGTTGCAAACATTGAATGCTGTTCCTGACGGCGGGGATAGGTCTCCTGATACAACCTTGCTGCCTACAGCCAGTTGCCATTTGCCTTTCATTAAGTAAACACCATGTCGGACAGTTCTCGATTCGAATACAGAACCAATGTGTACAACGCTGTATCACATCCACTACAAGGTGAGTCAGCAAGAGAAGTGAAGCGGACACGGCATCACCAGTTACTATGGCAGGGCAGTACCACCCTCCAGAAGGAAATGATGCACACTGTAACTGTGGCAGCATGGTACAGCGCGTATTACGCCGCAATACATGTAACAAAGTATGATTGAATAGATTGTCTGTAGAATAGAAACCATAGGTTTCCGGACATAAGTTGATTTGACACTTTTGTTCCCTATCCTCTCATCGATCGATCTCTAGAGTTCGTACACGGTGGAAAAAATCACCCTTTATGTAGCCTCAGAGAACTTGAGATCCACATCATCTTGCCTTACATCACTGTCCCCTTGTTTCCACATTGATTCTTCCCACGATTCTCTTAAAATTAGACTACATTCATCACTCAGTATCTGAGATAAGAATTCTGTCTCAACGTGATATAATACAACTAGTATCTTCCTGGTGACCAGGACTTTTTTCAATACACCTCACACCCTTATGTTTCTTGAGCACTGCATTCCATGTTGAAATTTTCTAAACAACACAAGGAATCCTTTTCCTATCTCATTCTACAATAACTATTACTTATTTTCATTCTCCCACTAAAGGTTTCCAGTTCCTCAAGATTATTAGACTTTATGTCGTTTTACAGACTGAGTTCACATTTACTTTCTCAGTCTCTTCAACTGCTACTTATGACAACCGTACATTTAGTTGAACAATTGTTGTGTGTGATGGTTATCTGTCACACTGATGAGAATACTCCTATCACCAGGACCTTTCACAGTGACTAACTCTCTGTCCTGTCTTACTATGTGACGTTGTCCACACTTCGTATGTGCACAGTGAGTGGACTAACGTGTGCAAACTTAGCTTACCACTTAGTGCGCAAATGGACAAAATGTCAGAACTGTCTTCTCAAGCCCATGGTGTTAAACAGACATTCTATATAAATATGAAGCTGGGCCTGTAAGTCAGCTAATATCATGTACGGATCATAACAAAAATCATTAGAAATGCTGCTGTCACTTAGCTAGAATTCATGAATTAATAATAGTAAAAGTTTGAGGTCTATTATAAAAAGACAAAACAGCTATTCCCTTTTTTATTCTGCATATAATTTATCAATTGTGCTTTCAGGGGTCAAGTGGTACACAACAATCATGTTCAAATACATTCAACATTGAATACCAAAATATTTAGCTCTTGGACATGATGAATTGACGATTATTAAAATCGTTATATCTACATACGAAAATTTTTTTATTACATGAAGGAATGATTAAAATCTTCATTAGCTCATTTACATCTATGATGTTGTGGCTGGTCAGTGCACTGAGTTGGTGGAGAGTACTTTTTGAACCAATGAAAAAAACTCTCCTGTATTCAATGTGAGGGTACGTTAGTATCCTAGCTTTTGATGTTCAGTTGTCAAATTGTATGCAAGTTGAGTTCAGCAAAATGTCGACTCAAGATAAACTGTGGCCTAATGCACAATGGTACTTTACCAGGTGGGATCTGCTACGGCATTGTCTCCGAATTCAATCGGAAATACTTATTCCCTACTCTGGCTTTGACTGAATTCACTCAACCTCAACTTTCCTGCATCCTGTAGAACATTAATTTTTCCCTAGTAGAAATAATGGCTATTACACACACGCTAAGGGTTGGAGCAATGTGCACAATTTCTTTACCGGAAAAAATTCCTGTAGGAATAATTAACTACCTCTTCGCTATTTGTCACCATGATACATGAAGCGTTTTGTGGACACTTCATTGGAAGCAAAGCTCTCGATGCCTTTCCTACTTTCCACAGACTTGTGTGGTCCATCATGAGATGATGAGAGAGATATCTAGAAATTTTGGTTCTCAAAATGGTTTTATATAGTGGGGATCTCCCCACTGTGTTCCGTCTGCGTCGCCCACTATGGCTGCAGCCAATTGCAATCTTGTTAGAGGAGAATTTTATTTTTTTTGCCGGGTTGCAGCCAAGTCCTGTTAAAGATGTCCTGCCACTTACCTTCAGTCCCAGCCATATTTACATTAAAAGGAATAATGTATTGTTCTGGCCTTATCCCGCTCTGTGCTGAAGCTCGCCGTTCTCTTGTTAAGTGGTGTTTTCCGATGCCATTAACCACCTGCTCGAATGGTCTCCAAGATGTGTTTCACTTTAACTAATTTATTCATCCATTCATCCATATTGGTAGATATTGTTTTGTTAGTTTTTGGTACATGAGATTACTGCAGTTGGCCTCTGTTGATATAATATATGTATTATTTTCTGAGGGTCTCATACTGCATTGTACAGTCATTATGGATGAAGCTCATGTAAGGTCTGTAAAATCTGGTTGTCTTACACATGTCATCCCTTCTGAATTCATTTTGTGCTGCTGTGATCAATGGTTAAGGCATTGTTCATTGCAGTGCAAAATCATAAAATTAGTTAATTTTAATCATGGTCCATCTACTTGTCTATCTTGTACTAGATAATGTCGATTCAAAATTCTATTTTGATTTGAAATGTATTGCTTTATATGGCATTTTTCTATTTATATGATTAATATGTGGGTTTGCAGCGCCTTATAGCACATATTTGACTAATCTTACAACATTTTTCTCTAGTACTTGTGATTAAGTTCTATTAAAATGGTTCATCCATCATTTAGAATCTTTCTTTACAATAACTTCAGGCATTCCACAATTCTCTAACATTCATGATATTGATGATAAATATACATCAACATTGAATTGTCATCAGTTTAAAATAGGTAATGTTTTTGCATAACAAACTTTATATTCATTCACATTATTTATCATGAAAACACGTTTCCAAAATATCTACAATAGACAAATTCTTATTAACATATATTTAGAATGAATGGACATGTACAAATTTACCCATGAAATACCAAATATAGAATATGGTACATTTATGAATATACTTTAACAATCTAAAAATTGAATTACAGAATAGAAATGAAAAATATGAAGTACAAATTCTCAGTGCTACAGGTGCGACTGAATATTTACAGGCATCTCCACTCCTAGCTCAAGTGATTATCTTTTGCCCTCTTTATAATATTTCAATGGGTCCATCAGATGCATCACTTTCTTTCTTAATGATCTTCACACTTTAAACTTTGGGCTTGATTTGCTTCCCAATGCTACTGTCAATCAGTGGTGGTTGATGCTGCTAGTCGTTTGCAGATTCTGTGCGATGTTGATGAAAATTATCGACATTTACAGTTCTGAATGTTTGATCATGAATATCGTTAGATGGTCAGTTCCATGTTGTTTGTTTTGACGACAAACTGCTCGTCTAAGGCAATGTCATGATGTGGCAACATAGGTGGCATCTTCCTTTATTGGCATTGTTACCATCAAGGTTGATGAGTATCACCCCTCAGTTGCAGTTTGATGTCCCCATTATGCGTACTCTGTTTGATGGTTTGACTGCCTTTGGTTGGTTTGATAGAATGAAATAACTGCCATGGTTTTGATGAATATTGCTTTCTGTTGATTCTGCCAAATCTCATACTGGTTTAAGGTATAGTGTTTAGAAAAGAATCTTGCTGTCTTCTGCCATCATTTTGGGACCCTACTTCTCTTCATTTCTTGCTGTGTCTTCATGTCTTCTTTCTAGGAACTTGCAACTTCTCGGGCTTTGGGGTAGGATATGTTATTCAGTGAAAATTATATGGAAGGATTACCTGTAGTGTTGTTATGTGATATGGCCAAGTCTGAATAGATAATTTCGGAAGTGACATTTCTGTGGTCAGTTATTAGCTTCTCCATCTGGTATTAAGAGAAATATTCCGAGCTTTTTTTCCAGGTGGCTGTACTACGGAGTTGTTACTGACAGTTTGCTACTGTTAGTCGCTACTCTCTAAGGAGGTCGTTTCACCTTCCTTGCAGATGTACATCCTCGCTGTTGCTGGGCTTTCCCTGTCCTCTCGCTATTGAGGTGAAGCATGGGATAATATTATTCAAAATACAATGGGCTTGGTCTCTACACTAATGTGAAGTGTTAGTCAGTAAATTCCTTACTTTTGTCTCCTGTTTGTCGCCAATGCCATATTGTGCAATCGTACAAACTCTCACACTCAGACCATAGCCTCCCATCCATCTTCCGCATCTGTTGTCAGCTTCTCTTCCTTCCCCAGACAATGGTGTGTGTGCTCTGTTCCACCTGGTTGACATGACTTTTTGTTTAGTAATACTACTTACTAGTTTCTTTATCTAAATTTAGAATGAGTTATACATTGAATATTTACATGAATAATACAATGAATATTTAAATAGTTTCTTCAGTACTTTAAAGAAAAATTATCATATACACCTTAAGGTACTTTATTTTATAACGGTTCCTTTACTTCTTGAATGGGCATGGATTGACGATACATAGGTTAGTTAATTAGTACATCATGCCTTTAGTTTCCTTTTATTTTTTTCTGACTTACTTTAACGATTTAAATGATTAGTATTATTATACCTAAATCTGAATATTTATATGTTTGTAGCTCACCCTGTCTGCCTCCTGAGATCTGCTGCTACCTAAAACACATCTACATTCTTTTGACGTATCATCTGTGTTACATTTATATTATAATTTTCATGGCTAATCACGATGGGTCCCTTATAATTGGGATTAAATTTATGACAAACCTGTTTTCCTTTATTAGATAATGAGTTCTAACAGGAACCAACTGTCCAACAGTCAATACCTGTGTGGATGCACATCTGTCTCTCAGAGCTTCCATTTTTCAGCTGTCTGTTCGATGTTTTCAAGTGCTAATTTTATTATCTGCTGGTGAGATGATCTTCTGGATGGGGGAAACTGTACTACTTCTCTTACTCTATCCACAGGTCTTTTATCTTTTAGCACTGTGACTGGTGGTAACCGTTTAGTATTGTGTGGCATTTCGTTAATAAGTGATATAAATTGGCATCCCATTTGGTATGTCATGAACTACAGTACACATGACACCATGTCCCAATATCCTTCATCGTTCTTTCTGCACAGTTGGCGCTTGGTTTGTACCGGAATATGAAGATGGGTTTAGCTTTACGTCTTTCTAAAGTTGCCAACCAAGGCTTAGATCAACACTACTGGCCATTAAAATTGCTGCACCAAGAAGAAATGCAGATGATAAACGGGTATTCATTGGACAATTATATTATACTACAAGTGACATGTGATTAAATTTTCACGAAATTTGGTCCACAGATCCCGAGAAATCGGCACCCAGAACAACCACCTCTGACCGTAATAACGGCCTTGATACGCCTGGGCATCGAGTCAAACAGAGCTTGGATGGCGTGTACAGGTAAAGCTGCGCATGCAGCTTCAACACGATACCACAGTTTATTAAGAGTAGTGACTGGCGTATTGTGACAAGCCAGGGCAGCAGTCGAACATTTTCTGTATCCAGAAAGGCCCATACAGGACCTGCAAAATGCGGTCGTGCATTATCCTGCTGAAATGTATAAATGTACGGTTTTGCAGGGATCGAATGAAGGGTAGAGCCACGGGTCGTAACACATCTGAAATGTAACGTCCACTGTTCAAAGTGCCATCAATGCGAACAAGAGGTGACCGAGACGTGTAACCAATGGCACGCCGGGTGATACACCAGTATGGCGATGACGAATACACACTTCCAATGTGCATTCACCGCGATGTCGCCAAACACGGATGCGACCATCATGATGCTGTAAACAGAACCTGGATTCATCCGAGAAAATGACGTTTTGCCATTCGTGCACCTGGGTTCGTCGTTGTGTACACCATTGCAGGTGCTCCTCTCTGTGATGCAGCGTCACGGGTAACCACAGCCATGGTCTCCGAGCTAATGGTCCATTCTGCTGCGAACGTCGTCGAACTGTTCGTGCAGGTGGTTGTTGTCTTGCAAACGTCCCCATCTGTTGGCTCAGGGATCGAGATGTGGCAGCACGATCCGTTACAGCCATGTGGATAAGATGCCTGTCATCTCGACTGCTAGTGATACGAGGCCATTGGGATCCAGAACGGCGTTCCGTATTACCCTCCTGAACCCACCGATTCGATATTCTGTTAACAGTCATTGGATCTCGACCAACGCGACCAGCAATATTGCGACACGATAAACCGCAATCGCGATAGGCTACAATCCGACCTTTATCAAAGTCGGAAACGTGATGGTAAGCATTTCTCCTCCTTACACGAGGCATCACAACAACGTTTCACCAGGCAACGCTGGTCAACTGCTGTTTGTGTATGAGAAATCGGTTGGAAACTTTCATGTCAGCACGTTGTAGGTGTCGCCTGCGGCGCCAACCTCGTGTGAATGCTTTGCAAATCTAATGATTTGCATGTCATAGCATCTTCTTCCTGTCGGTTAAATTTCGCGTTTGTAGCACTTCATCTTCGTGGTGTAGTGTGTATTGGAGCCCATTATCTGAAGTCATCTTTTCTATATGCCCTACTTGTTTGAAGAAATCACGTTGTAGTGCCTTACTGATCGTAACACCAGTTTCACGTTTCAAAGGGGTCAGCCGCGTGGGATTAGCCGAGCGATCTAGGGCACTGCAGTCGTGGACTGTGCAGCTGGTCCCGGTGGAGGTTTGAGTCCTCCCTCGGGAATGGGTGTGTGTGTTTGTCCTTAGGATAATTTAGGTTAAGTAGTGTGTAAGCGTAGGAAGTAAGTCCCATAAGACAAAAAAATAAATAAATAAAAAGTGGGTCACAGTGACACACATTGATATTAACTCTAAAGCTACAAAAATAAAAGTGTTCTCATTCCTTGTCCTTGGTAATCGTCCCATCAAATGCTAGATGTTTTAGTTTTTTCTGTATTATTGGTGATAATGGTGATCTGGTCTGAAAAGTAACGTGTTTGGCTCGGTCGCAATCCCTACATTTTTTGAGTACTTGCCGAATACTTCTTTCCATGTTGGGGAAATGTGTGGTCTCTTTAAGTTTCATAAAACATTTCTTTGCCCCAAAGTGCCCTTTACTTAAGTGAGTGTACCGTATATACTTATTCACGAGTTCATCAGGAACACATACTTAAACTTGTTCAGGGTCTCGTCTGTGGAACAGCACATCATTCTTCAGCAAATAATGCTAATGAATATCGACCGATTTCTTGTATTTCCACTTACGTATGACCCTTAACACCTCTGGATCTTTGTTCTGTTCGTTTGAAATGTTTGAGAAAGCTGTTGTTACGTAATTTTCAAAAGGCACTCCTCTTATATAATATACACCAATTTGGTTTTTCATCTACACCAAACTTCACGTTACTTGGGGTTGTACCATGTGGACACCGGGAAAAATTCTGCTAAGGTGTTTACTGGTCTTGGGATATGTTTTACACAGAAACTCTTGCAAGATTAAAATCCACCTCTCTAGCCTACCATGTGACAACTTCGCTGTGAGTAAAAACTCAAGAGCCTTATGATATGTGTATACAATAGTTTTCCTCCCAAATAGAAAATATCTAACCTTTTGGAAACTACAGACTACCGCTAAAGCTTCCAGCTCTATAATGGAATAATTTCTGAACTGTTTGGTAACACTTGTCTCCCAAATGAAATGATTTTATGCGTTATTCCTCCATTTCGTTCATAGTGTTGAAATAATACTATGCCCAATACAGTCTTGGCACTGTCCGTTGCCATACAAAAGTCTTACGTAATATCTTGGTGTGACAGTATCGGTGCTTCCACTAACGTCTTTTTCAACTTCTGAAATTCTTGTTCTGCAGTATCATTCCATATTCATGGAGTGTTTTTACCAGTTAAATGTGCATAATCGGGGTGTAGCTAGAGTATCTTTAGAGATCAACCTTTTAAAAAGTATTACTTGCCCCAGGAAGCCTCTGAGCGTCTTCCCAGTATATGGTGTTACGAAATCTTTTACTGCCTTTAGCTTTTCTGGGTTCGGTTTTATACTCTGTGCAGATATGACATGTCCTAGGAAGTCTTTGTGATGTGTTTCAAATTTGATACCAAACTGGCACTTGCTGAAAATCATTTTGTTCAAAAGGTGAAAACAGTAGGTAATAAATTTGTAGAAAATGAATCATTAAGTAACAACAAAACAATCGCCCTAGAAAGTAGTGTTTATGTTCTGTGCCAAAAACTTGAATAATTGTCCAGTGTTGTAGTTAACAAAATCTTGTTAACAATATTGGTACCATGTTTTGCAACATTCCAGTATACAGCTTTTCAGGTCAACGTAGTTTACATTCTGTTAATTTTTTGCAGCATTGCAGAGATAATTTTGCGTCTAACATGACTGATATTATGAAAATCAAGTTTCTTAAGAGGTTTCTAGGAGGTGGAGCATTAAGCTGGGCTAGTCAGTGTACTAAATAGTGACACAACCTGTGCACATTTTGAGAATGAATTTTGAGATGGATTTTGGTCAGGGACTGTATAAGCTCGAAGAAAAAGTGAATTTCTCAGTGGACCAAATTACAGGTAAGGTTGTGTTAGCATGAAGCTGTTTTGCAAAGATCAACTTAAAAAATTAGCTCATTTGAGCAAACCTTTCAATGAACTCACCCAGGTTGGTGCTTTGAAAAGGAGGTTAGCAACTGATGTACAATGGGACTTAGTCTATTGACCAGATGGAACGATAGACTAGTTTTAAGATATATAGATAAATTAGATAGAATTTTGAAAAGAATAAACAAATATAACCTCAACATTTTCAAAATTGGCTCAGTAGTAAACACAACAGGGATGAACATAGTAACCAAAATGGTATCAACTCTCATCAGATGAAATGTTATATGTTAGATCGTAAAATAATAAATGGTCATAAAACTGGCTATTGTGTGATAAATGTACTAACCGATCTGGGATCTTAAGAAATGAGGTATTGCCAAGTTGAGGACTCAAAACTCAAAAATCCACTACCATACAGCTCTACGAAACTGTATAGATGTCAACATATATCAACACTTAATGTAATTATGATGATGATTATGAACTTCTGAAAAAGATGAGTACTGATAAACAATTATTTGTACTTTATTATTGAACGGTATGTTTCAAAGATGATTTAGCATATGAAAGTAACTTGTTCGCTATGCGTTGTTAGAGGTAAATCTTTCTCTTTTGGTAGTTAGTAGCATGAATTTTAAGTATGAGGATGGATTACATGAGAATGCAGGCTTTCTCAGTTAATATCGATGACAAAATGTTCTCGGGTTAAGAGCTAAGTCAGTGCATTGTTCTCCAGCAACGTTTCAGTATGTTACTTGCTTGCCATCTTGAGGCGAAGTGGTGGGTTCACGTCTTGTCTGGATCTTTATAACCGCTGGACAATGGGCTTCTCTGCAACCTCGGCGCCGGTAGGGCCAATCAGGAGCCAGCGGAATTGGCGCAGTGGCGCGTTGTGGTGGGGAGCCACAGGCGCTGGCTCCTATTGCCTAGTCGCAGTACGGCCTGTTTATTCCATCTGCTGCCACTGATCTGCCTCCATCGGTGCGCTCTCGTCTTGTTCTTGATAATGTTGTGTTCCACAAGGTGCTGAGTCAGAAGCCACTACCCCAATTGACCTAGTTATCACTGACCCGTATCTCTACTACCTCTTTAGTAATAGAGTCCCAGAAACCTTTAGCACTACACAGTCTCTTAGTTTCTTCAAACTGAAACGTGTGTTCTTCAGTGAGATTGTGCTCCGCTACTGCGGATTTTTCTTTTTGTCTGAGGCGGATTTTCTCACCTGTTCAGATTTGTTGTGTTACGCAGCACTGCATTCTGTCCAATATATTGTCTCCGACATTTGCAGGAAATACTATAGATCTGTGCTGTTCTTAGACCCAAGTTGTCCTTCATTGAGCCCAGCATATTTCTGATTTTTGCTAGAGGACAGAAGATGGTTTTTGTCTTGTTCTTCTCCAGTATCCTGGCAATCTTGGCCATGGGCGGCCCTGGGTACGGGAAGAACGCCAAACAATCGTTGTTCTCTTTTTCCTGAAGGTCCTCATTCTTCTTCTTCTTGCTCATCTTCAAGTCTATTCTGCATTTCAGTGTATTCATTCTTCTGGAAGGTTTTCTTCAGGTGCTGAATCTCAGTACATAAACTGTCCTTGTGGCGTATGTCATGAGCTCTGCGGACGAGGGCAGTGAGCACGGATTTCTATTGTGCTTGGTGATGGCAGCTGTTTGCGTTAAGGTACAGGTCCATGCGTGTTTTATTTCGGCAGACTGAGGGTCTCAGTGTGCAGATTGTGTGTCCCAGTGTGCCGTCCGTTTTCTTCTTTATTGGGATATCGAGGAAGGGTAGGCACCTATTTAATTCTAATTCCATTGTGAACTTGATGTTATCGTTTATGCTGTTCAGATGGTTGAGAAATTCAGTTAGAGTGTCCTCGTCATGCTACCAGACCGCGAAAGTGTCGTCCACGTACCGATAAAAGCCCTTGGTTTTAAGGCATGCGGTTTCCAAGGCGATATCCTCGAAGCATTCCATGTACAGATTCGCGATACATGATGCCAGTGGGGATCCCTAGCGACTTGGTCCACCTGCTGGTAAAATTTGCCCCCACACTGGAAATACGGGGTCATGAGTGCATGGCGGAATAATTCCACAGTGTCTTCGTCGAAATGATTCTCCAGTTGTTTCAAGGAGTCCTCCAACAGTACCCTTGTGAAGAGGGATGTTATGTCAAAGCTGACTATAATATCATTTTTGTCAAGACGCCACTTCTTGAGTGTCTTAACAAATTCTGTGGAACTCTTGATGTTCTGGGAACATTAACACACAAGAGACTTGAGTAGTTGTGCCAGATATTTGGCTATACTGTAGGTAGGGCGATTGATTGTGTCTACTATCAGGCATAGTGGTACCTTCCTCTTGTGTATCCAGGAGAGGCCAAATAACTATGGTGGAACTGGAGCTCTGGGGTGAAGCCTTTTTATCAGGTCCTGTTTCATATCTGAGTTGATGAGAAGACCGATGGTCCTTCTAGTGACAGCTGTTGTAGGTCCTTCTCCACTTGTCTCTAGGCCTGATCCTGCAGCAGGAATTAATCTTTTTCCAGTAGCATTACCGGAGCTCAGCGCGTTTAAATTTGAAGAAACCTAGAGACTGTGTAGAGCAAAAGGTTTCTGGGACTCTTATTACTAAAGAGGCGGTGAAGATATGGGTCAGTGATAACCTGGTCAGTCGGGATAATGGCTTCCAACTCAGCATCGCATGGTAAAAATTACCAAGGATAAGACGAGAGTGCACTGATGGATGCAGGTTGGTTGCAGTAGATTGAATAATTAGGCCTGACCGAGACGAGACGCCAGGACCCAGCTGCTGCGGCTCCCCTTCCCCTCCCCTCCCCCCCCCCCCCCCACCGCCACACGGCACCGCGCCGATTCCGCTCGCGCCTGGTTGGCGTCACTGGCGCAGAGGATGCAGAGAAGCCCCTGGTCCAGCAGCTATAAATATCTGGATGGGACGTGAACCCAACACTTAACCTGAAGATGCCAAGTAAGAAATTTGCTGAAACGTTGCTGAAGAACAACACATTGACTCCATTGTCAACCCAAGAAGATTTTTCATATGATGAAGTACATGTTATATGTCTTGAGTTAGCATGGTAATTGATGTTGATTTGTATTGTCTAGTGAAATGACTGAAAATTTTTCTGTTCAGCAACAGAAAGTCCACCAGTGTTCATATTATTTAACAAAATGAAGGTGAGCATCATTTAGACCAGTATATAAAGTTGTATTTCAGCGTGGACTACGAGTCTACAACTTTCAACACTGAAAGACAATTAGAATATGAGCTTTATGACAACTGTTTATAGAAATTCTACTGTTGCTACTCTCTCTGCAATCTGTCACTATCTCAGCTTACTAAATGGTGTGAAATTATGACCAGCAGCCTAAATTATTAACTTACTTCAAAATTAATAGAGCTGCAAGAGGCTGGCGATAGCCAGAATGTGCACATAAGCAGGACTAAAGATATTTCAGAGGTTTCAGGCAGTGCTCTTGCTCGGAGCTAACTAAAATAAAACAAACAAACAAACACATTGTAGATTACTTTGTACAGCCACTGGAGAAAGTGCCCATTTATTTAGATTAGATAATGCAATTGTTTGCATGTGTGTGTGTGTGTGTGTGTGTGTGTGTGTGTGTGTGTGTGTGTGAGGGGGTGTTGTGTGTGTGTGAGGGGGTGTTGTGTGTGTGTGTGAGGGAGCATTGTGTGTGTGTGTGTGTGTGTGTGTGTGTGTGTGTGTGTGAGTATGTGTGTGAGTGTGTGTGTGTGTGCCATGATTTGGTTTCCACTAATGTATGTATATCAATCACTCAAAAGACCACTATAAGTTTAATATCTCTTAATTTGCTGAACAGTGATATGACCTAATACACTGTTTCATATCCTGGCATGAACTTTTGGTTTGTGAAAATGTTTATAATTATATTAACGATTTATTTTGTAAAAATAATTCAATTGGACAGAAACAAAATCCACCCACCAAGCGACAGCAGAACATACACATAACTGAAGGATGTAGTTAGACAAGCTTGGATATAGTGCCTCCTTCTTCAGGCAGAATGATTTAAGGGGAAGGAAGAAGAATAAAAAAAAAAGACTGGAGAGATCGAAGAAAAGGGATAGATTTTGGGAAAGCTATCCAGAACTGTGGGTCAGGGGAGACTTAGCACCTAGGATGGAAAAGAAAGGCTGATTGTTGGGGACTGCATCAGATGAGGTTAGAAACCTGAGAGCTTAAAGATGGAAGACTTGGTAATTTACAAGACAGAGTTTACTGCTTCAACATCTTGCAGGAGTTAATATGGGTGAAAAGCTAAGTACATTGTATGTAAAAGAGGTGGGAGAGGGCAGTGAAAAATAGACTTGTAAGACAATGAAAGACAAAGAAAACGGAGTGTAGAAAAGAGTAGTTACTGTGAAGAAGTGCTGAAATGGAAGAAATTAAGTTAAGGCCAGGTGGGTGGTGTGAATGAAGGACATGTTGCAGTGCTAGTTCCAACATGCAGAGCCTTGAGAAACTGATATTCAGGGGAAGAACCCAGAAGGCGTCTGTCACGAAACAGGTGACCATGTCATGACTGTCATGTTGTAGAGCATGATTGGCAACATAATATTGCATGTTACCAGTATATACCCTCTGCCAGTGCCCATTCACCCTAGCTGAGAAGCTGGTAGTAGATGTTTAACGTTTTGTATGTTACCTTCGTATCATAAAAGGTTTCTGGTATTTTAATTTCTAATCTTCAGATATTTAATGTTTTCTGCATTCAACGAGCCGTATTTTTGGGTTCACGTGACGGAACAGTGATGTTTCCGTGATGTCACGGATCTTGTGTTGCGATTGATTGATAAGAGCAACCTGAGCAACGAATATAGAAGTTTATAGAACATGTGTGCCATATTTTCACTTGTATATTACAAAAATATGCGTTTTAACTGATATAGCATGCACAACCACTCAGCTGCATTCTACCTTACTCTGCCAGAGTTCCATGGTTACCCTTGCTTGGAATTACACTGTTTTTGTTCTCGATTCATGTTTACATCGTATCTGGGTGCACAATGCTCCTTCAACTTCATCGTAACCATATTGGTTCCAAAATTTTAGCTGACAAATTGTACACTCAATTTTTCTTCTGTTCTTTGTGAACTTGTGGCAAACTGCTGTTATTTGAAATAAAATAAATTTCATTATACTCACAAGAAGCAAATGGCCAATAATGCACACATCCCACATTCAGCATGCGAGGAAACTACACTAATTGGACATTCTTTGCGCCCTTTCTCCTCTAATCAATCAGAAATCCTTGTTATGTGGCGTTCCTTACATTATTGTATTCTAGTGCACTGTGGTGAGACATTTTCAAACTTATTTCAGTGGTGGATAGAATTGCCAATAGCAGAAACTGAAAATCTCTCTAAAACACTACCAAAACAATCATATTAAACATTGACTAAAGACACAACAAACGATAATACAGATATACAGAGGCAGTAAACAGGTGATAGACTTCTGTTTATTGGAAGAATGTTGGAGAAGTGCAATCAATCCAGAAAGAAGATTGCTCATAAATCACTCATGTGACTGGTTCTAGAACATTGATCAAAGATGTAGGACCTATACCAGACATGATTAACAGGGGATATTGACTGTATACATGAAAAGTGTAGCACAAATGGTCACAGCTTTGTTAAATCCTTGGAAGTGTGTCACAAAGATACCAAAGGAACTGAACTGGAAGACTCTTGAAGATAGAAGTAAACTATCTAAAGAAAGCCATTAACAAAGATTCAAGAACTGGTTTTAAATTATTAGTCTAGGAGCATATCATGTATTGCTCACATAGGGATCGTGAGAATAAGATTAGAATAATTATAGCATGTACAAAGGCATACAAACAATTGTTATTCTAAAGCTCCACACACGATTTGAACAGGGAGAGACTCTAAAAACTGGTACAATGGGATATGTTCTCTTCCATGCACATCATGGTGGTTTGCAGACTATAGATGTAGATGTAGGTTTGAGTACAGTAAGCAGGTTCAGCTGCATGAGTTATAGTAGTGACACAAAGACGAAGAAGCTTGCACATGATAGACTAGCATGGAGAGATACATCAAACCCATTTTCACACTGGAGTCCACAATATGGGCAGTGTACTACTTGTGTGAAGTTTGAAAGTAATGGGTTCAGTGCATGGTTAGTTGAAACATTCAAGACGCCGAGAAGGTGTGCTCTCATAGCAGAAAAGATGGTGCACTGCATCCAAAGATCTGTATCCTTGTCGATGCCCTGACGTTTTGATGTTTTCAACTTGGTGCCACATTCTGACCCAGGCTCATATGATGAGGGAGTCAGAAATCACCAACAAGGGATTCATCAAAGCATTTTTATTCACTTGAGACAATAACACACTGAACAAGCTTGTGAAAGCCCACAGACCGAAGTAAAGCAAGAATATTGGTCAAAGAGCAGCGGCAGCTCTTAATTAAAGGCTCTGAGACATGGCCAACCCAAAACATACATTAAAATAAATTTGTCATTGATGTATTACAGAATTTAAATTTTAATAACCCATTTCGAATATATCCAACAGGGATTTAAATAATGCTGGTAAATATTTCTACAATTGTTGATATATGATGTCTCATGATGTTTATAAATCGTGTAGAAGCTAGTCTTAAGGATGTGCCTTGAAACTCCCAGTAGCTCTATGTAGCAGAGGTTGAGGGTGTGAATTCATTGGAGTATAGGTTTTTGGGTGTTTCAGTCTAAGGGTGTCCTAACAACCTGCACATAATTTTCATGTTCCACTGCGTACATGAAAATGGATGCAACATAACTGGTGAAACTTCACATTGAGGAGGTAATTTTGTTCAAGATACCTCCCTGTGTTTGAGCTCAGAATATGTTCTGAGATACTACAACATATCGATGTCAAACATATTGGATGGTAGTTTCGTGGATCACTACTACTACCCTTCTTGTACACAGGTGTGACCTTTTCCCCAATAACTGAGTATAGTATTTTGTTTGAGGGATCTATGGCAAATTATAGTTAGAAGAGGGTCTAGCTCAACATCAAGTTTGGTACAAAATCTGATAGGTATTTCATCTGAGCTTGGAGCTTCTCAACACTAGTACTTACTTCAGTCATCTTTCCAGTGGAGTGAGGATTAAATTGTGGCAATTGTCCTTGGATTTCTTTTGTGAAGGAACATACGAAATGGAAGTGTTGGTTAAATTTCAACCAAGTAACAAAAAAAATCACAGGGGACTGAATATCTGTTTCATCAAATTTCTTTTCATGCTGGATTCAGTGGATAAATCCAATTTACTAACCAAAAATTTTTCATATTATCTGGCATTTGAGTTTAGAAAAAAAAATCGATATTTCTTCAAACTCATATCTGGGGACTGTTGGTTATCATGTAATGTATTCACAAAAATATTTTGAGCCAAAAATTTCTAAAATTGATGGAGGATGAGAATTATTTCATTTTAACCAATCCAAACTTTTTTAGAGAAGTTGATGTGAAGTGACCCATTTGACGATATGTAATGATGGGTAAAAAGCTATAAAAATTCTGTATTTATAGTACATGACAAGGATTTAGCATAGAATAAAATTACTATGACATAATGCAATGTTTGGCCCAGTATGAAAGAAAAATTAATAAATGACGATTTTCTACTTTTGAAAATTGTGTTCTTCATTTTCAGTTTACAAATTACATCACACAGTTCCATTTCCACTGCATCTGCATGTGTGGTCATCAGCCATGGGTATAGCTCATGCATGGAAGAAAAGTGACTGTCTTCTGGTGGCCAGGTATCGTGTTGTCATCCATCGCCTAGCTTCTGCATTGCGATATACTTGGGAGCCTGTACACTGCAGGGTGTTACCTCTATAGTGTACGTATGTATTGTTGTATGAATAAAGTTATGTAAACCAACTGGACTGTGAACTGACTGCTAGCCCTAAGAACCTCACACTCCACTGCTACCCATCCTGCAACAGAAAGCTTTATAACTTAGTCCTCCATAAACTTAAATCTGATTGTCTCGAAATTGCAAGAAAATGTGAATTATAGTTACACTTTTTTATTTACATTGATTTCAGATGTACATGTAAACTAGCCACATAAGTACAGACATTTATGGCTGTTTGTGCAGACTATGCACTATATGGACTTATTCATATGTAATTAATGTGTCAATTAAATCTCTGCACTGTATCTATCTATCTACTGATAGAAAACTAGTTCAACTTTTCCAAAAAATCTAAATTGTCACAATAAAAAATGCTACTCCTCCATCAAATTTAAACATCTGTTGCTCATACTTTCTCTGTGAATACATTCCATGACAACCAACAACCTCACAAAGGGTTTGCAAAAACAAATTTTTTCAAACCCAAAGATGAAATAATATGAAACAAAATTGTTTACAAACTGGATTTACCCACTGAGAGCAGCAAGCCAAGATATGTTATGAAATAAATTTTCAGGCTTGTTCACTTTTTTTACAACCGGGTTGCAGTTTCACCAATACCTCTGATTAATGGGAAGTGCATCAGGAAGAGTCTGAAGACTGTTAATGAAGTAAAACATCACGCAATGGCAGCATCTGCCCCCATCAGAGAAAAATAAATCACTAACTGTATCAGAGCTGTGAAAAATGGCAAAGCTGTTGGGTAGACTATTTACAGGAAGAATTGCTGGAAACCTTTGCAAAAGATATACCAACTGGCTATGCCAAATGTTCGACAATTGCCTGGAATCTTTCAACACTCCAAAGCTTTGTAGATAAGCTGATGTGATTCTGAGGAAGTCTGAAAAATCACCAGATGAACTGAAAAATTTTTGGCCCATATCTTTACTCTCCAATGTATGCAACCATTAAAATGAATTTTTCTAACCCAGCTCACTTCATTCTTAGAAGATTAGCTCCTTAAGGGACAAACCAGCTTCCAACTTGGTGAATGTTGCACAGGATAGGTGTTGAGTTTTACCCAGCATACTGAGGATGACTTTGAGAAAGATCCTGGCACTGGTGTTTTTTTGTTGACCTCAGTGCAGCCAATGACACTGTTAACTTATGGAAAATTTTCTCAGAGGTGCACAATACAATCAAAGATGATGATGTTATGAAATCACTGCATAGTTACATACCAACAGAAGATTCTATCTTAGTTTTCAAAACACCAAAAAACCAGTAGCACAAAGCAAAGAATGCTTTTCCCCAAAGAAGCATTCTCCTTCTTCCTCATGAATATGAAGATTAGAATTTTTTGAATGAATAAATTTTTCTAAGTTTTTAAAAGTATATTGAACAATAATAATTTCTACTGTTTGTCCATCAGTATAAACTTTATAATTTTATGATGTACTATTTGGAGTTACAAAAGCTGAATAAAAATACACTGGTGAAACACTTTTACATGTTTCTCTTGATAGAACAGTTAATGACTTTTTCTGGAAAGAAGAATTATCATTAATTTGAAATAATCTACTCATTTATGTTAGTAAAATTATGAAAACAAATGATGGATTGGATACCAAAAAATAAGAGTTCCAGAAAAGAAATTAAAAAACAAACATGGTAAACTTTTGCAAAATTTTTTTGAGTGTGCAATTGAAGAACCAAGTGGCTGTGGAAAAACAACATTACGGATTGATAACTAAATTTTAGCACCTGAATGGCTAAACTGGAAAAAAATTATAACTTGCATGTTTATTCTAAAAGTTTATATCAACCAAAACATCAAGAATTTATAGAAAGATCTGAAAAATAAAACATAAAATTAGTGAAAAATTGTTGTTTATATTGAAAATAATGATGAAATTATTCCGTTACATGAATCTGAAGACAATTCAATTGTAGTTTTTGATGATTTCATTATTGAAAATCAAGAAATAGTTTAGAGAATATTTTACTAGAGGATACATAAAGCAGTACTTCCTTTTTATTTAAGTTAAACTTATTCAAAAATACCAAAACAATTAGATGGGGATTATTTTAATTTCTTAAATAATTTGTGACAAGATAATATATATTTAAAACTTATTTATCAGGTATTTGTTGGTGGTCATTAAAATTAATTTAAAGAAATGTGCAGTGAATGTTGGCATAAACATAAATTTAGTTGTATTGCGATGTATATGACAAGAAAAATCACTGAACATTAATACACAGAAAAGATTAAGAATTTATTAAATGTTGACTGTAAACATTGAACATAGACCTTGAACATATGTGCTGATTGTATTTGACATTAAATGTAAAGTAAAAGAAGTCAGTAATGTATTTTTATTCATACTAACTGTTTACACAATATGAAACAGAAATTGTTAAAGAAGGTAACGAAAGAGAAAAGAAAGATCGATTAAAGAAATAAAACAACAAAGAACAGATTATGAGAAATTTAAAACAGAATATCAATCAGTTATTGAGTAAATAGGAAAAGTTAACCAAGGAACTAAAGGATTAGGGGAAGAAGCTTGAAAAGCAACTGAAGAAAATAGAGAACTTGCAAAACAATTTGTTCTTTACAGATGACATTTAGGATAATTTAATGATATTGTGTCAATTAATTAAAGTGACACTAATAAAATAGATTGTACATTAAGTGAATGAAAAAAGAACAATTAGATACAGAATTAAGAAAAATAAAGAAAATGAGTGAAAAAAATGTTAAAGAGTTAAAGTAAATGCAAGAATATTTAAATTTGCTAATTATTGTAAAGATAATATTTTTGGATTTAGATCTGTCAGACAATTTAAATATGCTGGATTTATGAGTACAATTGAATGGTTATAAATTAAAAAAATTGTGAAAACGAATATGAAGGAACAGATGGATTAATTATCTCTGAATTAGAAAACAAATAACTATGGATTTTCAGGAACAGGATGTGATTCTCTTCATTCACAATATAATGTAAGTATTTTATTAGACTGAAATGCTGTATATAATTAAAGCAATTAAAAAACATATAAAATAAAGTATAATAAATAAATGTAATAATTTGGTGAAAACAATTGCTGAAGAATATTTTCGTAATTTTCCAGAAATAAATCTTTATGACTTTTTTTGAAACTGCTGATGTAGGTTTCATAACAAAATATTCAGCAAAACCAATCTAATATGCCTGGATGGATAATGATCATTAATAATTTGATAGGTTAACAGTAATTTATGGTGAAGAAGTAGCTGGAAATAAAAGGTATCACAATAAAAAAGTTAGAATATCACAACTTATAACAAACAAATATATTAATTCTATTATTAATGGTCCAAAAGGAATTCGTTACTTAATCAGGGTTTGAAATAAGATATCTCCTACATTTTCGAAAACTGGTAATTATGGAAAAGTTTCAGTTAACACTTTAATTAACAAATTACCATTTCAAAGGCGTTTTCATAGTTACCTAGAACAGAGTCAACCTTAGAGTAAAGATTATCCAGAAAAGATAATATATTAAATGAAGATTGTAAAGAAATATGATATTTTAATTAGAGGTAATAAAGAATTAGAAACAGATGTTAAGAAGGTAAATAACTTCAATTGCTTACAAAAGAAAGAATGTATGATTATTATTCTTCATTAGAAGAAAAATTGCTATTATTGCAGTTAGATGTATAATGTATGGAAAAGTCAAGTTAAAAATGGATATACATGTTGTTAAAATCGAATGGTTTATAAAAATTATTTATTATTTTGTAAACTATACAAATGAATAATTTTTCAGATGATTATAATTTGTTACCCAGTGGGAAAATTAAGTGATAATCGGTTAAAATTAAACTTATAAATGAATAACAAAATATTATTAACGAATTGAAACTGGAGTTCAAAAAAATAGATAGAGAAATAATTGGTGGAAGTTTACTTGTTTCATTAGATATTGCTGTTGTGAAAAATACTGTTGATGTCATACAAAAAAGAAAATAACAAAACATTGACGTGGATTATCACCATTTATCATGCTGCATTACCTTATTTAGCAATTATTGAGTGTCTTGGTCGTAGTTCTGTGGCGAATGAAAGTGAAATTTCAATAAGAAATGTGGTGATAAACAATTAGAAGAACAAAAACGACATTATGTAGCAATGGAAACAAAGGAAAGGAGTAAAAGTAACTTCAAACAAATAATCGTAATATTCAATGATCCTTTAACTAATTTTGACATTGAAAAATTACTTACAGATATAGAAATTTATAATTTTCATGGTGTTTTTACTAGTGATGATTTATCTAAAGAACCAAAAAATGTAAAAAGTGCTTTAGTAAATTTAGATAGTCCTGATCACAGTGGTACTCACTGGAAATGTTATTAAGAAAATAAAGCTATAATATTAGTTTCTGGTTCATATTGAGGAAACATACCAAATAACTACTAAACTATATGGACGAAATAATCTCTACTATAATACGGAAAGAAAGCAAAAATTTGGTAAAGTAATTTGTGGTCGATTGTGTTTATTTGTTTAGAAATTATAATGTTTCAATTCTAATTTTAACGGTATTTCACATTTAATACATGTGAAATTGTTTGGATATAAACTTAATAATATAATTCAATCGTCAGAACAAAAGGTAACAATTATATAATTTAAAAATGAAAAATATTCATTTGTCAGTAGACAAAATATTAAAATGTTGTCAATCATTAGATCCAAAAATGAAGAATTATTATTTATCACTAGACTCGAACATACTTACTATAATTAAACAACTTCAAAAAGAATTAAACAACATTTTAAGGTACAGCTGGGAACATTAGTTTTAAGGGTAGAATAATTGCAAATGTAAATGCACCAGTATATGCAAAAGATGTGGTGAACAAATATTATTTACAGGAGGACTTATCAAACTTTGCTACAGAGCGGAATATACAAGTATTTTAAGACATTTGAATAATTATATATGGATAAACAAGAGCTCAGTAGGTACATAAGAAAAAAGAAATTTAAGGATATTAATTAAGAAATAGATTTATTTGAATGCTTAAACAATTAAAAAACGTATCTAAGAATGTATATATAATCCACATCCTGATCTTACTTTAACGATTCGATGCAACCAAAGAAATGCACAGTTTCGATGAATATGTTAAAATTCCTAAAAAGTTGAATTTGTAGGTAAAAGCAAAAACAGAGAATCAACATTTAATGATATTAACATATCTATGAGTGTTGTTGCCAAACTTAAGAAAGTTCTAATAGTCAATCACAATAATAGTTCACAAATGAAATTTTATAACTGTTGCAATAAAACATTCTGTTGAAACTGATACAGCTGATCTAAAGATAATTACATTTGGTGAAATAATTTAACTATTTTTAATTATATACGAATGGTGAATGACACTTACATTTACTATCTGAAGTGCAAAATGTTTACTGAAACAAATAATTTTCACAAAATTATCAAGTTAATAGAAAACAAAGAACTGAGGGAATTTGTTCTATGTATAAAACTAAATATATTATTCAAAACAAATTTATTGATTATGACCTAAATATTTGTGAACAAATTGTTTGTGAATTACATAAACAAAGTAGAAAAAAATTTAAAAGATAAATCTAATTTCATTTGGAATATATGATTTACGGCAATCTGATTTCATCTAAATGCATTCTGGTAATATGAAAGAAGTTTAAAAAACAAATGAACAATATAAATGTTTATTAACTATTACAGATGTATTTTCAGCACTTGTATTGGCTACTGCAGTTAAAGATACAACTAGTATACATATAGTTGCCTCTTTCGAAAAAATGTTCATCACTAGAAAACAAAAACGTTTACAAATAGACAGTTTTAATGAATTTTAAAACAAAGAATATCATTAATTGTCAAAACATTTAATCGTTATCCTACTAATCAACATTTGTTGAACGATTTAATATAACATAGAAAAAAATGTCGAATTCATTTGCTCTTCAAGGAAATTATAAATGGCCTGATACAGTTTCTACAGTAATTGATGAATATACTAATGCAAAACATGCAACTATAAACCTGGTACTGAGAGACATGACTGAAGAAACTGAAAAGATCTTATTGAAAAGTGTTTATGTAACATACTTACTAGATACTTAACCTAAAAATAGAATTGGTAATAAGATAAGAATAAGTATATTTGAAAATATTTTTTGAAAAATGATTTGCAGCTAGATGGGTAACAGAAATTTGGGAAATTTATGTGTTTCATTCAATTTCAACTCGATCTAAATTGAAAGCTATAAGTGGTGAACAAATAAAAGGAAATTATTATGAGCAAGAAGTAACGAAAACAAATTTCCTTGATGTTTACCTATTTGAAAAATTTTAAATAAGAAAGGTAATGTAACATATGTTAAATGGTTCGGGTCTGATAATTTACACAATAGTTGGGTAAATAGAAGTAATGAACAATTTTCAAATGTTAAATAACAATTATATATAAACAAGAAGATAGTGAATGTCATTTTAAACATGTTTTGTATTGAATATGACTTCAATATACTTATGATTTTATTAAAAGGTCGTTATTTAGATTATTTAAATAAACATTAAGGAAACGATTTAATGTGAAAATCATTTGATGATTTTAATTTTAGTTTCTGTAATCAAGTCATTTTAATGAATTTTATTTAATAGATTTACATAAATTTTTTATGAATGTTAATAAAACTTAAATATGAAAAAAGTACTTGGAATTTAGTTTGATATGTAAAGAAATGTTTCCTGGATTACTTACATCTTCACTCAATAGTTCTCGTGAATACTCATTCAAAGTATAGCAATAAATTTGGTGCAAACAATTCTACAGCTACATAATTAATTCTTACTAATTCCTCACAAGTGGAATGTCTATTTCTGATATCTATTTCATTTTGTTGCTTTTTAAATTGTGTTGAAGTACCATAATGAATATAATTCAATGTTAAATTTTGATCACTTAATTGACAACAAAATGTAGTAATAATGAATTTATTTAATCATTTATTTATTTTATTATCCAAACTACATCATGAATTATTTGTTTGAAATCTTCAGCACTTTCATCATTGAATTTATTTAAATATCCCAAGTCAGTTATTTTCTGTTACATCTTTTATTCAATATTTCATCTAACAGGTGGTAAACTTATTCCTAAACCAACTATTGAAAATTTACTGCAAAAGGCATTTTGGATTTCATAACTAAAATATGTAAGCCATTTTCATTAACAATTATTGTATGTGAATGAATAGTTTTAAATTGCATGATTTCAGTGCTATTGAAATTTTAATTTTCATTTGTTGTACACAATGTTAGTTATGCATGTTCATTAATTACATTCCTTGGACGATAATATCCTAAAATAGCAGGAACTTGATTTGCATTAGGTTATTATAGCTCTGCAAATTTTTTTATTGTTGGGAAATAAAAAATAAAATGAATGAAGTAAAATGGTTTTTACATGAAGAAAAAGTAATTCATAAGGAAATTAAAATTACAAAATAGAATAGTACTACGAAATCAAGTTTTAATGATTTTAAAAGAAACAAACGAAAAGAACATTTTCATAATTGGCATATTAAAACACTTATTGGTGAAAAATGTGAAAAGCAAACTAAAAAAAAATCTTCTGAATATATTCACTAATGTGATCACTGAGAAGATGAGAAATTAACGATAAAATATTGAAATATAAGCAAAGAAAGAAAATCTGTATCTCTTTCTGGAAACTGTTGGTTTAATTTTATGCGAGAAGATATAAAGAGTTAGAATACCTTGAAAAAATTAGTAAGAGATTGATTTATTATTTAGATTTGTTTAATCTTCTGTGGATCTGTTTGAATCTCATGAGAAATCATTACCATTAACTTTCCTTTTATTGATTTTTAATTTATAATGACCGTATATTGAAATATTAATTGAATTTTGAAATACATGTTTATTACCACCAGACAATAAACTAATATTATTACATTCAACTCTATGTAAATAATGAATAAATGATATAATAGATTCATTTTTCTGTATTGTTTAATTTTGTCAGTTAAACATTTTTTGTAATCACTGTGAGTATTTTCGTTTTTCACAAGATTTCGAAAATTCAGTACATTTTTTTCCTTCTTAATCACCAATCTCATAAGCATACATTTTCGATTTTAGGCGAATGTGTTGTAACATCATTTTTGAACCAATTTCATTTTTCAATTTTGCAAAGTCCATAAATATTAACTTTTGGAGAGTCACTTGTATGAGAGTAGTCAATCATTGATTTCATATCTTTATTGAAATCTTAAGTTCTTATATTGTAAATGAAGAAATCGGTATCCATATAACATAAATCTATATTTTCCTCATACTTTCCTTTAATAAAATTGACATTTTTATTTTCGAAGTATCTAGAAAACTCAATCCAAAATAAATTGTTTCATTGAACATAACTTTTATTTTCTTCATGTGAAATGCAGTTGAATTTTCTGAAAAAAACAGAAGAATGTTCATAATTTGGTTCTGAAATATAATTCCTATGTTTTATAAATATTCTTATATATTCCATCAAACACTGAATTTTTCATCTATCGACAGGGGATCTCAAGTTGATTCCGTATTTCTATATTTCTGGAAAGGTTTGGACACCATTCCTCACAAGCGACTTCTAATCAAGCTGCGGGCCTATGGGGTATTGTCTCAGTTGTGCCACTGGATTTGTGATTTCCTGTCAGGGAGGTTGCAGTTCGTAGTAATAGATGGCAAGTCATCGAGTAAAACTGAAGTGATATCAGATGTTCCCCAGGGAAGCGTCCTGCGACCTCTGCTGTACCCGATCCATATAAATAACCTGGGTGACAACGTGAGCAGTTCTCTTAGGTTGTTCGCAGATGATGCCGTAATTTACCGTCTAGCAAGGTCATCTGAAGACCAGTATCAGATGCAAAGCGATTTAGAAAAGATTGCTGTTTGGTGTGGCAGGTGCGAGTTGACGCTAAATAATGAAAAGTGTAAGGTGATCCACATGAGTTCCAAAAGAAATCCGTTGGAGTTCGATTACTCGATAAATAGTACAATTCTCAAGGTTGTCATTTCAACTAAGTACCTGGGTGTTAAAATTACGAACAACTTCAGTTGGAAAGACCACATAGAAAATAATGTGGGGAAGGCGAGCCCAGGTTGCATTTCATTTGAGGACACTTAGAAGAGATCTATTTACGAAACTTCAGTCACAAACTTTCTCTTCCGAAAGCGAAAATATTTTTTTGAACCAACCTACATAAGTAGGAATGGTCATCAAAATAAAGTAAGAGAAATCAGAGCTCAAACAGAAAGGTTTAGGTGTTCGTTTTTCTGTGCGCTGTTTGGGAGTGGAATTGTAGAGAGATAGTATGATTGTGATTCGATGAACCCTCTGCCAAGTACATAAATGTGAATTGCAGAGTAATCATGTAGATGTAGATGTAGATTGAAGAAATCATTTTGAAAATCGTATGCTGCGTTTTTCCTCATTTCTGCACTAAAATCAACACGTTTTTCAACTACTCTGATTGTTCAAATGGCAGGATTATATAAAATTACTTTACTTTTAATCAAGGTTTAAATACTGTTTAAGGTATCTATAATGTAAATATATATTTCTTTGTTATTTAATATGGTTAACAATTTATTTCCTCCTTCAGGTGCTGAAGCGAACTCTGTAGGTAAGTCATGTAACTTTCTGGTATTCTAAATCAACTTTTAAATATATCCATATTTCTAATCATATGGCATTTTAAGTTTTTTCGTCATAATCAAAACAAACCTGGTTGAACCAAACAGAATGCTTTAAATGGTAATAATCGAGTCATTGTCGAACCATATAAATTATTTGCATCTAAATATGCATGATAATATGATTGCTTTGTTGGCTTTAATATTTTTATATATTTGTTACTTGATTTTGTAATAACTTTAATACTTTGAGACAATCCACCTTGAATCGTTTTGTAGGAAACAACATCATATCATAATGAAGTAATCAATTTAATTTAAGGTTTGTCATTTTTAATGCAGAATCCAAAGATTATCCTGGTGCAGTAAAAAGCAACATGTATAGTACCAAGATGGATCTGCTAAATTTAAAACACATTTTTTACATATTTTTTGTATATTCATCTATATTTATAATATTGATCAGAAATATTATCTATATTAATTCGTGAATAAAGACATTTTTTGGTTAATTTTGTTACTTGTAATTTTACTTCAGGATCGATATATTCATTCTTTTGTAAGACTGGAAGATACTTAAATCATTGTTTTAATGCATCCAAAAGTGTTAATATTATTGCATTTTATAAATATATACTAAAATAAGTATATGTACGTTCATTGCTAATTCTTTGTTAAAAAAATGAATTTCACTATTTGGAAAAATTATGATTATAAACTGACTCAAATTTAGGAAATCTGGTAATTAAGTTTGCATTCTTTATGTGCAATAATATGTGCAATAAAGATTTTCCTTTTATCTTCCACTTTCTTTTCCAAAATATATATTCTATTTTACAAATAAGACATGTCTTAAAATGTTTAAAAAAATTATACATTCAATTGTCGGTATATTGGAATATTTCGTTGATATATTCTAGAAATTTCTCTTGATTCTTCTCTTAACATTTCAATGAAGTTTTTGCTGAATCTTTGAAAGTGTAAGTAACTGGACTTTTATATTCACCATAAAATTTAACATAATAAGTACATAAACTGCTAAATGTTTTTCATATTAGTTAATGTAAGATTTATAGGATTTCGTTCATATGTTTTAATATCTTGTAACAAACATTCAAACACACATACACTGCAAAAGGAACTCTTAATGAATTGTCATAATTTTAAAATAAATTTTTTTACCTTCTTCTGTCAAATCCATTTAAACTTATATATGTTCTTTACAATCGTTTTCATGAAAATCTGATTTTTCTTTAAAATGAAAATAAGTTAAACTTTTATCACAAAGGTAAATTCACACATAGTGTTCATTTCTTTGTAAACTAACTAATCTACATGGATTATATATCATATAATAATGTGAATTATTTTCATATTTAATTTAAAGATTTTGTAATATCTGTAAACCGAACAAAAAAATTAAATTTTTTCAAAAATAATCCAATATTATAATAGTTATTAACCCTTTCTTCGTGATCCCTTGCTCAATATATAGATGATGTTATTGAAAATTTGAAACATATTTGAGCTTTGTTTTTTACAGTAATGACAGTTTTTTATATTTAACTATTTTTGGTAAATCGATATAAGGAGAACAAAAATTGGATGATGTGTATTAACACTTAATTCTTAACTATCTATACAAAATAAGAACAAACTACATTTTTTTGTGTTTCCTCCATTTCAGTTAATTGATTATAAATATTAAATTTGAAAATAGTCTTTTAAATCAGTTGTTCGTAATAAAACTATATTGGTTGTTTTAACATGAAATTCTTGTAACTCTTCTACTGTTTTAAAATTACAATGAAATTTCTTGTTAACTTAATTGCTTTGCTTTGCATTAAAAATATCTTAATTTGGTGATTTTTTCTCTTAAATTTCAGTAAAAAAATGGTGGTTCAATAATACGATCATTATTGTTAATTTTATAAGTTATTATTCTTCATTTAAAAGTAGAAAATTTTCTATAAATTTAGTTTAATGGATCTGAAAAAATATTCACCTTTCTAAGCTGATAAATGTGATACCTGTTATATTTTTATGATATTTTTTTGGTTTAAATTCTTCTATTTTTCTACTACAAGTTTTTGGAAAACTTGTCATTAACGATATTAATAATATTATTCTCATTATAGTTATTATTAATTTTGTTCTCAAATCTATTGATAAGGTTGGATAATTGTTTTTAATTAATGTCTGAAATTTTTTAAAATATTTTGTTTTACATATTTTAGGAAAATCATGTCAAGATTTATTTACTCAGATCATAAACATTTATACTTTTAGCTATGAGAACAATTATGGACTTCTGTAAGTTTGGAGTAATTCTTTGTTTTTTGTTTTACAGTTTTGCTGAAGTTGTTGTAAGGTTTTTTTTATTTACTTCATTATCGTCCATCTACATCCACATGGTCATGATTACTGTGATAGTCACAATAAAGTGCGTGGCAGAGTTTTCAATGAACCACCTTCAAGCTCTCTCTCTACCATTCCACTCTCAAATGGCACACGGGAAAAACGTGCACTTAAATTTTTCTGTGTGAGAACTGATTTCTCTTATCTTTTCGTCATGATTATTTCTCTCTAAGTAGGTGGGTGCCAACATAATGTTTTCACAACTGGAGGAGAAAACTTGTTTTTGAAAGTTCATCAGAAAATTCCATTGCAACGAAAAACGCCTTTGTTTTAATGATTGCCACGTATCATGTCGGTGGCACTATCTCCCCTATTTCGCGATATTACAAAATGAGCCGCCCTGCTTTGTACTTTTTCGATGACATCTTTCAGTCCCATATGATGCAGATCCCACACTTCACAGCAATACTCCAGAATAGGGCGGACAAGAGTGGAGTAAGCAGTTTCTTTAGTAGAGCTGTTGCACCTTCTAAGAGAGTAGAGCCTTTGGACCTTTTAAGTGTTCTGCCAATGAATCGAAGTCTTTGCTTTTCTCTACCAACAACATTAACTATCTGATCGTTCTAATTTAGGTTATTTGTAATTGTAATCCCTAAGTATTTAATTGAATTTCCAGCTCTCAGATGTGTGTGACTTATCACGTAATCGAAATTTTGTGAATTTCTTTTAGTACTCATGTGAATAACCTCACCCTTCTCTTTATTCAGGGTCAGTTGCCACTTTTTATGCCATACAGATTTCTTATCTAAATCATTTTGCAATTCATATTGGTCATCTGATGACTTTACAAAATGCTAAATAGCAGCATCATCTGCAAACAATCTAAGACAGCTACTAAGATTGTCTCCTATAATGTTAATATAGAATAGGACAGTAGGGGGCGTATAACACTTCCTTGGGGAGCTACATCTACATATATACTCCGCAAGTCACCCAACGGTGTGTGGCAGAGGTCACTTTACGTGCCACTGTCATTACCTCCCTTTCCTGATCCAGTCGCTTATGGTTCGCGGGAAGAACGCCTACCGGAAAGCCTCCGTGCGCCCTCGAATATCTCTAATTTTACATTCGTGATCTCCTCAGGAGGTATAAGTAGGGGGAAGCAATATATTCGATACCTCATCCAGAAACACACCCTCTCGAGACCTGGACAGCAAGCTACACCGCGACGCAGAGCACCTTTCTTGCAGAGTCTGCCACTTGAGTTTGCTAAACATCTCCGTAACGCTGTCATGCTTACCAAATAACCCTGTGACGAAACGCGCCACTCTTCTTTGGATCTTCTCTATCTCCTCCGTCAACCTGACCTGGTAGGGATCCCACACTGATGAGCAATACTCAAGTATACGTCGAACAATTGTTTTGTAAGCCACCTCCTTTGTTGATGGACTACATTTTCTAAGGACTCTCAAAACGAATCTCAACCTGGTACCCGCCTTACCAACAATTAATTTTATGAGTATTCCACTTCAAATCGTTCCGCAAGCATACTCCCAGATATTTTACAGAAGTAACTGCTACCAGTGTTTGTTCCGCTATCATATAATCATACAATAAAGGATCCTTCTTTCTATGTATTCGCAATACATTACATTTGTCTATGTTAAGGGTCAGTTGCCACTCCCTGCACCAAGTGCTTATCCGCTGCAGATCTTCCTGCATTTCGCTGCAGTTTTCTAATGCTGCAACTTCTCTGTATACTACAGCATCATCTGCGAAAAGCCGCATGGAACTACCGACACTATCTACTAGGTCATTAATATATAATGTGAAAAGAAATGGTCCCATAACACTCCCCTGTGGCACGCCAGGGGTTACCTTAACGTCTGTGGACGTCTCTCCATTGAGAACAACATGCTGTGTTCTGTTTGCTAAAAATACTTCAATCCAGCCACACGGGTGGTCTGATATTCCGTAGGCTCTTACTTTGTTTATCAGGCGACAGTGCGGAACTGTATCGAAAGCCTTCTGGAAGTCAAGGAAAATAGCATCTACCTGGGAGCCTGTATCTAATATTTTCTGGGTCTCATGAACAAATGAAGTGAGTTGGGTCTCACACGATCGCTGTTCCCGGAATCCATGTTGATTCCTAGAGAGTAGATTCTGGGTTTCCAGAAACGACATGATACGTGAGCAAAAAACATGTTCTACAATTCTACAACAGATCGACGTCAGAGTTGTAGGTCTATAGTTTTGCGCTTTTCTTCGACTACCCTTCTTGAAGACTGGGACTACCTGTGCTCTTTTCCAATCATTTGGAACCTTCCGTTCCTCTAGAGACTTGCGGTACAAGGCTGTTAGAAGGGTCGCAGGCTGTTTCGCGCACTCTGTGTAGAATCGAATGGGTATCTCGTCAGGTCCAGTGGACTTTCCTCTGTTGAGTGATTCCAGCTGCTTTTCTATTCCTTGGACACTTGTTTCGATATCAGCCATTTTTTCGTTTGTGCGAGGATTTAGAGAAGGAACTGCAGTTCGGTCTTCCTCTGTGAAACAGCTTTGGAAAACGGTGTTTAGTATTTCAGCTTTACGCGTGTCATCCTCTGTTTCAATGCCATCATCATCCCGGATTGTCTGGATATGCTGTTACGAGCCAGTTACTGATTTAACGTAAGACCAGAACTTCCTAGGATTTTCGGATATTACTTCTGTTTCACTCATTGACTTTCCATCTATTACTACAAACTGTGACCTTTCTGACAGGAAATCACGAATCCAGTCACACAGCTGAGGCGATATTCCACAGGCACACAGTTTGGTTAGAAGATGCTTGTGAGGAACTGTATCGAAAGCCTTCCGGAAATCTAAAAATGTGGAATCAAATTGACATCCCCTGCCTACATCGCTTATTACTTCATGAATATAAACAGCTAATAGTGCTTCGCAAGAACGATATTTTCTGAATCCATGCTGAATATGTGTCAATAAATCGTTTTCCTCGAGGGACTTCATAATGTTTGAATGCAGTACGTGTTCCAAAACCGTAGTGCAAATCAACGTTTGTGATATGGGCTTGTAATTCAAATGAATTACTCCTACTTCCCTTTTTGGGTACTGGCGTGACTTGAGCAATTTTCCATTCTTCAGGTATGGATCTTTCGTTGAGCGAGCAGTTGTATATAATTCCTAAATATGGAGCTATTGTATCTGATATGAACCTGACTGGTATACAATCTGGTCCAGAAGCCTTGTCCCTAGTAAGTGATTTAAGCTGCTTTGCGACACCAAGGATATCTACTATGTTTCTCATCTTGGCAGTTGTTCTTGATTGGAATTCAGGAATAATTACTTTGTCCTCTTTGAAGGAGTCTTGCATCTTGGCATTGGTGTGCTTTATGTATGACCAGAATCTCTTTGGGTTTTCTGCCAGATTTCGAGACAAAAATTATTAAAAGCATTTCGCACTATACTTCGAACTTCCGTAAAACTTTGCCGGCCTTGGGGATTTAGCGTTCTTTTAAATTTGGCATGCTGTTTTCGCTGCTTCTGCAACAGCGATATGACCAGTTTTGTGTGCTATGTGGGATCAGTACCATAACTTATTAATTTATGTGCTATATGTCGCTCAATTGCTGGCGATACTATCCCTCTGAACTGCTCAGTTTTTTGTTACGTTTTTCTTCTTTTAGAGGAGTTAAACTATGCACAATCGTCAGAGTCTCAACTACCACGAATTTATTTCCGATGCTAGACAAGAAAGGGTTGCCTGTTACACCGTCTTCGTCGCATCAGAGTCCCTCTCTTCCATCATCATAGCCGTTTCCGTCTTTGTCGTCACTCCGACCAGCGGCCACTAAGAAGTTGTGTCATTTGGAATCAGGTGACCCCCCTTTCCTGAACTAGGCTTGGGACTTGTTATGCCGTTGATGTATATTCTCACCAAGGAAAGTCTATTACAATCAAACATCGGCCTTACTTTGAGTAAAACACTTCTAAGAATGAAACTTCATGCAGATTAAAATTGTGTGCCAGACCGAGACTCGAACTCGGGACCTTTGCCTTTCGCGGACAAGTGCTCTACCAACTGAGCTACCCAAGCACGACTCACGCCCTGTCCTCACAGCTATACTTCCGCCAGTACCTCGTCTCCTACCTTCCAAACTTTACAGAAGCTCTCCTGCGGAAGTAAAACCGTGAGAACGGCAGCGTCAGTCGTGTTTGGGCAGCTCAGTTGGTAGAGTACTTGCCTGCAAAAGGTAAAGGTCCCGAGTTCGAGTCTCGGTCTGGCACACAGTTTTAATCTGCAAGGAAGTTTGATATCAGCACACACTCCGCTGCAGAGTGAATATCTCATTCTACTTCTAAGAATGTCTGTAGCGCTGCATTATATTGTAGTGAACCATGGCATGTGGTAAACCAGAAGAGGAAAGGATGAAAGCATTTGAGATGTTGATATTAGGTGGACTGATTAGAAATGCAGATATCCTCCGCAGATTTGATAAGGAAAATTTTAAAAGCAATCTTGAGAAGTAGGGATAGATGGTGGAATATGTGTTAAAGACATCGAGGAATAACTTGCAAGGTACTGGAGGGAGATGTAGAGGATAAAAGCTGTAGAAGAAGACAGACACTGGAATATATCCAACAAATAATTAAGGACGTCTTCGAGCGGGCCCAGGAAAAGCAATGAAATTTTGCGCTTGAGAACTCCATGGTTTTGTTCAGTTGTAAAATCCCCAAAACTTGACGTGCCTAATTCGGATCTCCAGGAGGGGCGGGGGGTCAGGACTAAGAGAAGTCTTTAGATCAACGTCATAGAGAAAATTACACCTGAGCTTGTAGAAAAGATTGCAACATGATATGACTAATTCAAACGGGAAAATTTGCCATGAGAATTGGAAACGAGCGCAAATTACCTGGATATTCTTCGTCTTGGTATGAATCACTGGAGAGAAACTGACATTTCGTAAGCCAGGGAAGGATCACTGTGTAATTTTCAGGGAGAAGTGAGTAAAACAGAAACGATTTTGCAGTATCATTCCTAGAAATCCAAGTAACTGTTTTACCACCTATAAACCAGTTCATTAGAGAATCATCTCTATTGCACTGAATGCTTCTTCATGTAAACTCAACATCATGTCGATCTATGCTCCATCTACTGTAGTATCGGTCAAGGAGGTACAAGAGTTCTATGAATAACTGGAGCAAGTCTTTAGTAACATCCGTAACTAAGAACAGCCAATAATCCGAGGAGGTTTCAGTGTTGATGGTAGTACCCAAGACATGCACTTACAATCTGTGGTTGCAGCTGATAATCCGAGTGAGAGAAACGGATGAGGCACGTACTTATTATATTACTGTGTAAGAAAGGACGTGTATATCTGTAACACTATTTTCCAGCATCATCAAAGACGACTAAACCTGGATATCAACTGGTGATAGATTTAGACACCAGAATGATTTAAGCGTGGGGCGAAGATTTTGGTCTTGGACTGTGAGACCATTCCTGGAGCTGACTATGGAAGTGAGCACAATCTGCTGCCCATGAAATTGCAGATTAAGCTCAACTTCACGCAGAAGACCATAGAAGGACATTTACGACTCGCAAACAAGGAACAGATTTGGCAAACATGAAAGACAAAACATCAGCGTGCTCTTAGCCAGCAGCGATGGTGAACTTATCGAAATACTAACAAAATTAAGGAAAATTAGTCTATCATATGGATGAGACATCAAATCAGCAAGTCGAAACTCATGACAATTGATCGATGTGCATGGATCCAACTCACTAGTCGATTAAGGAAAATCGAAGTCTAGCATTCTTCCATTTACCTTTGGTTAAACATCTGCGACAGGGGAAGCTGTAAAGATGGGATCAGAAGACGGACCACGCTGAGCGATTGAATTTGAAGAACTCACCTAAAGGTGAGAGAACAGAGTAATAACGAATGGCACAAAGCTCTGGCTTGTTGACACACTCATGTTTTTCGTGTACTGTTATGCCTGTAAAACATGACTGTTAAGGCGAGGGACAAGTAGTGTACTGATGTATTTCAGCTTTAATGATAGCGCTGAATGCTGTGCATAATAGGGATCGAAAGGAGAAGAAATGTGTCCACTATTGAGAAATTCAGTATTTCTATGTGCTTTTCTTCTCGTGCCAGCCAAACGTTTCTCCAGTTCTTTGGTCACATTGTGAGGAGATACTGAGGAAATCTAGAGAAAGTATTCATGGACGAAAAGATTGAAGGCAAGAGACCGAGGATACACGAAATCAAGAAGGCCTCTGGCCCACCTCTTCCCAGGGCTCCAAGAGTTGCTGGTAACCGTCTGGGACCCAAACAGTTAATTCATAGGGTCACTGTGCTCAGCAGTGAGTATCGACCTGTGATGAATTGACGACATAGGGTGGAAGTGCTACCCTAAGAAGAAGAGGTTGGCACAAGAGAGCACTTCATGTCAGTTACCATCACGCCAGTCTCGAGACTGAAAGCCCATGCGAGAAAATAGTACCAAGTCAATTTACATAGTATTAGCAGAGTTTATTTCCTTATTAGTTCATCCATGTATGGAGGATACTGCTCCAGCGATTAAATTAAAGAAAAGTAGTTCCAGCTGCTTAATTAGAACTTTATTACCTCCTCATAACCGTTTTCAGCCTTTGTATTAGACCATTATAAAGGGTAACTGAATATTATGCTGTAGGGAAGCAACGTTGCTTCACTGTGACACAACTTTCACTTACACGTGATAGTGGCCTAACACGAGGGCGCGCTGTAACGCAATGCCTCCCGATGTCTTACGTGGAAACTACATATCACAAACGTTATCAACATTCTACATCTTTATTTTTCATGTCTACATATTTATTTCTAGACATAGAAAGCCTGACGACGAACACATTTCTCTCAACAAGACACCATTATATCGATACCGTCACTGTAGAAGGTTTATCTTTCTGGCGGAGCACATCGTCATCTCGGCTTGGACCGCTTCGTCGGTATCAAACTGAAGTTCTCAAAGGTGTTCTGTACGTTTTGGAAAGATGAAAATCTGATGGAGCCAAGTAGGCGCTGCATGAAGTATGATCGATGGCTGCGAACCAATGGCCCATGATTGTTGAAGACGTTGCAACTCTCTTCTGTTGCCTGGCATCTTTTTGATGATGAGATAGTGTCCTATGTGTGAAATATCTCCTCGAATTTGAAACTCGATTACAGCAAGGTGTTTCTCACGCACTGTCATACTTACGTTACACACCGCCATGTTACACTCTGGAATTCTGAGTCCTCTAGCGGCAAAGAGCTGCAAATACATATAAACGAAGAATAAAGATGTAGAATGTTAACAGAGTAAGTTTTATTTAGAAAAGCCTTACGAGTTTTCGAATAAGAAATTTAGAGGCACTATTTCTCAGCATGCCCTGGTAGAAAGTCCGAAAATCAACGTGTGGACTTAATCAAGTTCTGATTAAGTAAATTGAGTGACTTGTCGTTCATTTATTTCCTTAGTCTGCAGCCCAGCGTTCGCCGTAGTTTTTCTACGAAATATCAATATCTGCTTAGTATAAAATAAGGATACTGCGATTTATCATATGTTATCTGAAAGCACAAATATTTAAACTTCATGACTTGGTTAGTCACTGTTCTCTAAAATTCATATAGGGTGTCTGTTATAACCGTTTCCAATATAGGTAATGTCCCCTTATTCATTACCTTAGCATATACTTAGCAAAGAGTTGGGTAATCTTAAGCTCTAATATTGGAACATTGACTGCTTTCACTTTTCTTAAACCAGGACATATGGTAGTTTCCTTTCATTAGCCAGTATATAGTAAACATTTATTTATAAAATTTAGTAGTCTATGGATAGAAGCGTCAGAAGCATTAATAACATACATGTACCTGAGGTTGAGATATTTCTCGGTTGTTAGATCCATTAGTTACCTTTGGAAATTCACCTTTTGTAGTATTATAAATAGAGTTTGTTGCTGGAGTCACTACGGGTGTTATCCCTACACAGATTACTAATAAGTTTTTTTTAAGTTGTCTATCTATTTCGATTATAAAATTAGGAATTCGTGGTATCATATTTGACAGATTTCTACTGTGTCGCACTGCAGTGCCATGCAGGTATGAGGAATTTAGGATTCTCGTGTCTGCTTCGTTTGTACAAAAAATGGTTGAAATGGCGTACATGTCCACATGATGTTCTGGTACAGGTTGCGTACTTCTCAGGCTTCTACCTTTTAGCGAGATCTGTGGTACCTGCAAGAGAATATTGAGGTAAATATTCTATCGAATAAATAAGTAATATTTTATAAATTGAAGTCAAATGAAAACTAGTAGATCCACCTATATTTAGGACAAAATGAGTTTCTGGGGGGTGTTAATACATGAATTTACACTACAGGGCTTTAAAATTGCTACACCACGAAGATGAAGTGCTACAGACGCGAAATTGAACCGACAGGAAGAAGATGCTGCGATATGCAAATGATTAGCTTTTCAGAGCATTCACACAAGTTTGGCGCCGGTGGCGACACCTACAACGTGCTGACATGAGGAAAGTTTCCAACCGATTTCTCATACACAAACAGCACTTGATCGGCGTTGCCTGGTGAAACGTTGCTGTGATGTCTCGTGTAAGGAGGAGAAATGCGTACCATCACGTTTCCGACTTTGTTACAGATCGGATTGTAGGCTATCGCGATTGCGGTTTATCGTGTCGCAACATTGCTGCTCGCGTTGGTCAAGATCCAATGACTGTTAGCAGAATATGGAATCGGTGGGTTCAGGAGGGTAATACGGAACGCCGTGCTGGATCTCAACGGCCTCGTATCACTAGCAGTCGAGATGACAGGCATCTTATCCGCATGGCTGTAACGGATCGTGCAGCCACGTCTCGATCACTAAGTCAACAAATGGGGACGTTTGCAAGACAACAACCATCTGCACGAACAGTTCGACGAAGTTTCCAGCAGCATGGACTATTAGCTCGGAGACCATGGCTGCGGTTACCCTTGACGCTGAATCAAAGGCAGGAGCGCCTGCGATGGTGTACTCAACGACGAACCTGGGTGCACAAATGGCAAAACGTCATTTTTTCGGATGAATCCAGGTTCTGTTTACAGCACCATGATGGTCGCATCCTTGTTTAGCGACATCGCGGTGAACTCACATTCGAAGCGTGTATTCGTCATCGCCATACTGGCCTATCACCCGGCGTGATGGTATGGGGTGGCATTGGTTACACGTTTCGGTCACCTCTTGTTCGCATTGACGGCACTTTGAACAGTGGACGTTACATTTGAGATACGTTACGACCAGTGGCTCTACCCTTATTCGACCCCTGCGAAACGCTACATTTCAGCAGGATAATGCACGACCGCATGTTGCAGGTCCTGTACGGGCCTTTCTGGATACAGAAAATGTTCGACTGTTGCCCTGGTCAGCACATTCTCGAAATCTCTCACCAATTGAAAACGTCTGGTAAATGTTGGCCGAGCAACTGGCTCGTCACAATAAGCCACTCACTACTCTTGATGAGCTGTGGTATCGTGTTGAAGCTGCATGGGCAGCTGTACCTGTACACGCCATCCAAGCTCTGTTTGACTCAATGCCCAGGCGTATAAAGGCCGTTATTGCGACCAGAGGTGGTTGTTCTGGGTACTGATTTCTCCGGATCTATGCACCCAAATCGCGTGAAAATGTAATCACATGTCACTTTTACAGGGTGTTTAAAAAATGACCGGTATATTTGAATCGGTAATACAAACTAAACGAGCAGCGATAGAAATACACCGTTTGTTGCAATATGCTTGGGACAACAGTACATTGTCAGGCAGACAAACTTTCGAAATTACAGTAGTTACAATTGTCAACAACAGATGGCGCTGCGGTCTGGGAAACTCTATAGTACGATATTTTCCACATATCCACCATGCGTAGCAATAATACGGCGTAGTCTCTGAATGAAATTACCCGAAACCTTTGACAACGTGTCTCGCGGAATGGCTTCACATGCAGATGAGATGTACTGATTCAGCTGTTCAATTGTTTCTGGATTCTGGCGGTACTCCTGGTCTTTCAAGTGTCCCCACAGAAAGAAGTCACAGGGGTTCATGTCTGGCGAATAGGGAGGCCAATACACCCCGCCTCCTGTATGTTTCGGATAGCCCAAAGCAATCACACGATCATCGAAATATTCATTCAGGAAATTAAAGACGTCGGCCGTGCGATGTGGCCGGGCACCATCTTGCATAAACCACGAGGTGTTCGCAGTGTCGTCTAAGGCAGTTTGTACCGCCACAAATTCACGAAGAATGTCCAGATAGCGTGATGCAGTAATCGTTTCGGATCTGAAAAATGGGCCAATGATTCCTTTGGAAGAAATGGCGGCCCAGACCAGTACTTTTTGAGGATGCAGGGACGATGGGACTGCAACATGGGGCTTTTCGGTTCCCCATATGCGCCAGTTCTGTTTATTGACGAAGCCGTCCAGGTAAAAATAAGCTTCGTCAGTAAACCAAATGCTGCCCACATGCATATCACCGTCATCAATCCTGTGCACTATATCGTTAGCGAATGTCTCTCGTGCAGCAATGGTAGCGGCGCTGAGGGGTTGCCGCGTTTGAATTTTGTATGGATAGAGGTGTAAACTCTGGCGCATGAGACGATACGTGGACGTTGGCGTCATTTGGACCGCAGCTGCAACACGGCGAACGGAAACCCGAGGCCGCTTTTGGATCACCTGCTGCACTAGCTGCGCGTTGCCCTCTGTGGTTGCCGTACGCGGTCGCCCTACCTTTCCAGCATGTTCATCCGTCACGTTCTCAGTCCGTTGAAATTTTGCAAACAGATCCTTTATTGTATCGCTTTTCGGTCCTTTGGTTACATTAAACCTCCGTTGAAAACTTCGTCTTGTTGCAACAACACTGTGTTCTAGGCGGTGGAATTCCAACACCAGAAAAATCCTCTGTTCTAAGGAATAAACCATGTTGTCCACAGCACACTTGCACGTTGTGAACAGCACACGCTTACAGCAGAAAGACGACGTACAGAATGGCGCACCCACAGACTGCGTTGTCTTCTATATCTTTCACATCACTTGCAGCGCCATCTGTTGTTGAAAATTGTAACTACTGTAATTTCGAAAGTTTGTCCGCCTGAAAATGTACTGTTGTCCCAAGCATATTGCAACAAACGGTGTATTTCTATCGCTGCTCGTTTAGTTTTTATTGCCGTTTCAAATATACCGGTCATTTTTGAAACACCCTGTAGGATAATATATATGCAGTTATCATCTGCATGTCTTCTTGGTGTAGCAATTTTAATGGCCAGTAGTGTATCACTGATGTTCCTTTAAGGGAAAGCAAAGTTTGAAAAACAGTTCTATTTATCACTCGCAGGCTATTTAGTGATCTTTGGATAGAGTTCGGCTGGCCTTGGTCCCAGACTGTCAGCCGATGCGGCGGGTGGCGGGCGGAGAAAAGGCAGCGCGCGGTAGTCAGCCGACTGCGGCCTCAGTCTCGGCGTGTGGGCTGTTAAGACGCCAAAAACGCCGCAGGGAGGAGAGACGGCCTTCTGGTTCTGCCTTTCCTTCCAGGACTTCTCGCCATCGCCTGTGACTAATTCCAGTTCCTGAATCTGGAGAGCACTTGTCTGATGCTAGCATGTTTATGTGCAAAAGAGGACGTCCTGTACTCTTTGAAGGGTCCAATAAGCCAGTGGTTGAGACAGTGTTACGAGAGAGCTACATTTGTAGTGAAAAAGTTGTATGATCGTGACCGTTAGGCTGCTTGCAGCCCCTGTGTAAGTCTGTTATTCCAGTGTTAAGATTCGTAGCCTGTATTAACATTAGGCAACGAAGTTATTTTCTGGCTTGTGGTGTGAATTTTTCCATCACCTGTGGCTCTAATTCTAAAGATTGCTAATATCTGAAATGGCTGTCCGTAAGAACTACTATACCGATTTAATTGTCATTTCCTTTGAGCTGAATTGGCCATTATTCAACATACAAACTTGTTCAACCTGTAATTAACAAATTATTATTTTAGAAGTATAGTCTGATATAGTTCATTTCTATCTGTCGGCCTGTGTCTCTCCCCAGTTAACAGGCAAGCGTTTTCTGCAGTTTTTCGCTGTCCTGGTAGGCCACGGGCCTAGCGGTATGGCACTGGCGGATGTGGTTCCTGTGTTTGAAACGGTCGAGCGATCGCATGTCGGTCTAATTGCTCTGGTTCGGAGCTGTACCTGACAATTTTATAGAATGCTGTGTCTCATTCCTTAAACATATTTGACTTTATTTGTGTAGCTGTTAACTTTGTCATTTGATAACGTATTTAACATTGGCAAGGTAACGCTCCGTTCAACAGCTGATTTCAAAACAACCAGTGTTAGGTTTTATACGCCTGGGGATAAATGTGATGTGAGAGTTGCATGAAATGAGTGAATCGACTTGTAACCAAGTTTTAATTTTATAATTCCGTATTAGACACTTTGCAAATTAATTACTTTTGCCATATTTTAGGACAAGTCTTTCATTTCAGCTCAAACGTCATAAAAACTTCATAACTTCATACCTTTTATACTAACTTCAGGAACTTCCAGAGGTACCCAGGAATACATGAAATGGCATTGGAGATAAGGAAGCAGAATTTTATAAAAATATATGTCAGTCATCCTCAGGATGTTCCTCACAACTTCTCCAAATATCGTCACTTTTTCCGACTTATTCTTGATTTTACTGTGCTACATTAATATTAATGACAATTATGAGTAGTGTTTTTGTAAATGGAGAGTACGTTTCGTCTGTTTGTGACTAGGTGCAATAGGTTAATTTCTATTATTGTTGTACTGTTCTTTTTCCTTCACAGCAGATACACGAGGTGTGAAGTAGATTGTAGTTTCTGATGTTGCGTTTCTTTTTAAGTCTCCTTATAATTTATCAGTAGAGATATTTCGGCGATCTAATACGTAATTATTCTTTATGTATCCATATCTGACAAAAATCAACTCTGCCATTCTCTCGAAGTAAAAAGTGTGTTATGATAGTATACATTTCACAGCAATAACATAAAAATAGTGTTCTCGTGATCGAATATCGCTAAGCAGGCAGTCACTGTACCTTTGGGCCAGACAGTGAGGAACAACGTAGTGTAGGTAGCCACTACAGAGACGAAAGCAGCGACGAGGCTCAGCTGCACGGACAGTACCCCTAGCAGGTTGACCACGGGGCGTCCAGAGAACACCTGCCGCGCCAGCAGCCGCAGCTCGCGGTGGGCGGCGCCGCCCACACGCCGCCCTTCAAGCAGCAGCTCCGAGCATAGCCTCAGCGTGCGTTTTGATTCAGTCTCTGCCAAGTGAGCAGGAATTATCACTACAGCAAGTGCGATTAAATTTAAAGTTAGTCTCAGAAAGGAATGCCTGGGATGAATACGGATCACACCTAGAACCAGTCCATTTGTTGCAATGAAGTAAATCTGCATTATAGTAGCCAGGGACATTTCTGTGAAGAAAACTATGAGAAACCTCTCATGCAGAGAGGAGATCACCACTGATAGTTCACAGAGATTCGAATATGCCCGTCTAAGCGCGCGCACGTCGGACGGATTGTTGATAAGTTTCTCAGGTTGAAGCGCGCGTCTCCTTGACGAAGCACTGTTTGCAGCACGCATCTCCCTTCTCATCTCAAATATGCCAGCATTCAGGAGCGAGACCCTGTGCCTGATCACCAGCAGAAGGTTTGCAAACCTTAAAAGCGTCAGTATGGTTGCCACTGCACTGATCACAGTGAGTATTCCTGCTATTCTTATATGCATATCAAACTGAGCACCAAATATGTTACGCAACATTGTATAAAAATAACAGAATAAATAAAGCAATTGCAGATTCACCAACTTTCCCGCCAGTGTACCCAGTTGCCCAGCATGCTTCATGAGAATTCTGTCACATGACGTAATCAGCTGAAGAATTTTTTCGTACTGTTTCCTCCCACACAGTATATCAGAGGCGACCGAAATCATGGCCATAAATGAATAATTCGAAGCGGCTACAACAAATACAGCAGTTATTGCCGGATAACTGTGTATGGAACGACAATAGATGTATGGAACGGCGCAGCCAGAAATCAGCTGTGCCATACTGGCAAAGGCCACTACGATGGAGTCCCATCTCGATGTCTTCAGTGATGCTGCCGTCGCGTCAACCGTGAATGGCATCAGACCAACTAACTTACATATAACGTGGAACGGTTTGCTGACCAAAAGCAGTTGCTTCGTAATTGATGGAACTAGAGTGTTGGACTCATCTGCTGTTGCCATCTGTAAAAGGAAACACCCAGCTCAGTACAGATGAAGCATATAGAGAAATAAAAGTCGCTCGCCCCGTCTATAGCTAATACTTATATGCAACCTCACCTACCATTGTATGTAGTTATATTTCTCGTTCAATCGTCCATTTAAATTTTCAGTTTCCACGATCAGTAACTATTTTTCTCAAATGTGCCGTGTCTTGCTACAGTACGGATAAAATATGAAACATATCAGTAAAGCATTCCTTCAGATCACTGATTTGAATTGCTTTGTGATGACGAACTGAGCACGTTTGTTTAAAAACAGGTCGCAGCTCGGATCTGAAAATAGCACATGAAGAAGTAGGTGGTGTTTAGGAACTTACATAGATTGAACTTTATGGGTATGTTTTCCACTTTTTCTGTCCATTTATTTTCCATTCATTCGTCTAAGTAGTTTACTGCAAAGATTAAAATGCGGTATGCCTGCAGCAGTCAAGCCTGTGGACCTAGCAAGAAAAGATGAAGAACATTAATTTCTTTTATGTTTGTAAAAACTACTATCGGATGTTTCGTCGATCTTGTACTGTCTCTTTTTTCCCGCCCATGATAGAGAGAGGATGTGAATTTCTGTATAGTTCACTAATAATGAGAAATACATTAATTGTTGTAGTACGAAGTCAACTTCTTTACTACACTCATGCTCATAAATCAAGGATAATTCTGATGTATGGTGAAACAACGCTCTGATGGGCGGTTTGCGGGTTTAAATCACCTCGGGGTATCACCATGCCGTGCATTTGAGGTATGGTCGTCGCACGGTGGCGCTGGCAGAGATATGTTGATACACGTCTGAGCACGGTGAAGCGAGTAAGTGTTCTGATGTTTTCAGACGTGCTAATGGTGACTGTGTGTTGAAAATGGCTGAACGAACACATATTAATGATGTTATGAGGGGTAGAATACTAGGCCGACTGAAGGCTGGTCAAACACAGCAGTTCGTAGCACGGGCCGTCCGTGTGCCACAAAGTGTGATCTCAAGATTAGTGCTCGCAGACGGCCACGGAGTACTGCAAGTAGCCTTGCTCGGGACCTTACCACAGCCACTGGAACAGTTCATACACACAGTCTACAGACGACTGAACAGACATGGTGTATTCGCCCAGAGACCTGCAAGGTGCATTCCACTGACCCCTGGTCCAGCAGAGCCCATAAAACCTGGTGTCAAGAACACAGTACATGGTCATTGGAACAATGGTCCCAAGTTGTGTTCACGGACGAGACCAGGTATAGTCTGAACAGTGATTTTCACCGGGTTTTCATCTGGCGTGAACCAGGAACCAGATACCAACACCTCAATGTCGTTGAAAGGGACCTGTATGGATGGACCTGTATGGTGTGGGGTGGGATTATGATTGGTCTTTGACAGAGGAAATGTAACAGATCATTTTGCACCTGTACGTCCGCCTTTTCAGGGGTGCAGTGGGTCCCACCTGATGGCTGATAACACACTGCCCCACCGAGCTGCCATCGTGAAGGAGTAACTTGAAACAGAATATATCAGGCGAATGGAGTGGCCTGCCTGTTCTCCAGACCTGAACCCCATCGAGCACATCTGGGATGCTCTCGGTCGACGTATCGCTGAAAGTCTTCTAACCCCTAGGACGCTCCAGGAGCTCCAACAGGCACTGGTGCAAGAATGGGAGGCTCTACCACAGCAGCTGCTCGACTACCTGATCCAGAATATGCCAACCCGTTGTGCGGCCTGTGTACTTGTGCATGGTGATCTTATCCCATATCTATGTCGGGGTTCATGCGCAGAAAACAGTGGCGTTTTGTAGCGCATGTGTTTCGGGACAGTTTTCTCAACTTATCACCAATACCGTGGACTTACAGATCTGTGTCGTATGTGTTCCCCATGCGTCTAAGGTATTAGCGCCGGTATTGTGTAGTGCCACGCTGTGTGGCACCACATTCTGCGCCGGCCGCGGTGGTCTAGCGGTTCTAGGCGCTCAGTCCGGAGCCGCGCGGCTGCTACGGTCGCAGGTTCGAATCCTGCCTCGGGCATGGATGTGTGTGATGTCCTTAGGTTAGTTAGGTTTAAGTAGTTCTAAGTTCTAGGGGACTGATGACCACAGATGTTAAGTCCCATAGTGCTCAGAGCCATTTTTTGAACCACATTCTGCAACTATCCTCAATTTATGAGCATGAGTGTAGTTCCTTATCTCACGTGATCTACCCATCTACGTTATCGGTATCTCTAATCAAGAAATTTATGCAGAGCAAGCTGGACACGTAACATTGCCTTCAGAGAAGAACAGGAGGAAAATAACTTCAAGAGCCGAAGAACTATCATTTCATAATCCAGCGTTATAGACAAGGGGATACGTTGGCCCCTCATAAAACGTCCATCGTCGACTAAGTAGAAGGACTCGACCTTGGGGGAGGGAAAGCTTCATTCCCCATTCACCTTTTATTAGAGACAAAGTTTTATTCATGCAAACAATTAATACAAGAAACAATTATAGTGAAAACAATTTGCCAAACGAATGGTTACCAGATGTCTAAACGGGCACATCTTTGCCCTTGATACAATATTTCTGAAATAGATTAATTCGGTAAAAGCAACAAACTAGGATTAAATAGCAACTCTCTCAACAGCTTGCCGTTACGGTGATTATTGTACCACGAATAACAGTAGAACGACTAGGATCAATCGTTACAGGTCAAACGGCAGAAGCCAAATTACTTAATGCAAATTTGGTGGATTTATAGCAATGCGATTACAGTAAAATGCTCTCGATGCTAAGTATATACAGGACTAGAATGAAGACAAATTGAACAGTGACAAAATTGACTTAAAAACAATAAATGATACGCTTGGAAAATGCATTCATACGTCAATAAATAGAATAAGCAACTTTAAATATAAAAAACCTAAATATGAAACAAAATTTAGCTAACGCCTGAAAAAAAAAACATGCAGTAGTTACATATACAGAAATTCTTTTTGAATTTGTGAACCTAGGACCGATACACGACACGTATAAATATGTCTGAAATCCAGGTGAAAGCCAGGTACAGACATGAACGCCGTACACAGCAGGTAGCATGGACAACGGCCAGTTGTCCCGCTCGTCCACCAACTGTCGGCCCGACCAATAGTCCAAGGTACACAAGTCTCAGGCCCACTTCGTCTAACATATAATCCGTCAAACAGAATTAACTTTAGAACAGGCAACAGGCTGTACTTGGAGCATAAACATAACGTTAGATCTACGAAATAAGAAAGACACGCAAGGCCCGAAGTCGCGGCCAAATCTACAGCCCAATCTCAGAGACATAGCAAATCGTAAGAAATTATGATCCAGTAAGTCGAGCGTTCCAGTACGATAACGAATACGCTACAACTTAAACTACTTAAATAAATAACCCTACCCTTATGAACTCAAAGCAGCTCACTTAGAACAATACTAGATAAAACAATACTGTACTAGCATAAAAACACGTTAAAGAAATTTTCACTGCCTCCAAGCAGTAATGAGTTCACACTCAAACCCCAAGTATATAAAATAAGCAATTCAAATCAAGATTACCTTAAGGAAAGGCATAAAATGATTAACTGACCTTAAAATAATTACACGTTTTTGGTGGACCCACACACTGGTGCACAGAACTGTTCGATGACACAGAGTTCTTTCTGAAACAGACCAAACAGTAAGATTAAGAAATAATACACGATAAGCCCCACGGTTTAAACGGTAAACTGTAATATCGGTGCAATCAGACGCCAACATGACTTACTACAGTCAGAATGACACAACAAATTTCGTAGCGGCGAACCACAAGATAAATTGTACATGGAGTTTCGTGATCGAGAATCTGTCTCGGGTTAATCACACTTGCAACACAAGGGCAGAAAATATGTCTTCAACAAATGACGTAAATACAATGGTATCACCTTATTGCGTCAGTTGAATTCCATGTCCAACAGCATCACAAAGGTAGGTCACAAGTCATAACCCCCAACAATATGTATCGGCTAGCGACGACCAAACTTCTTCGCTACGCTGTTGTATAACTATTTTTACGGCCGGATTAGGGGCGAATTCTGTGTTTGATTTAAAGTGGGTTATTGTTCTTTCTACTTTGAGACAACCAAAACGCGGCAATATAACCAGCGCCGACCCGAATGGACGTTTTCATTGCGACAGTATTGCCTCTCGTATCCACTACCAACCACACGCTGTTACTAACTGCCCCTCACTCCGCACGTTCGTTAGGTCCATCATCTCTCCCCGTGCGCGCCATCTCTCGACAGCATGACGAACGCCGAAAGGGTACGACGCTTGTTGGAGAATAGATAGGACGAAAGCCGGCACTGCTCAACTATATGTTACAGATTTTTATTACACACTAAGCCTGACAGTCTGAAGTGCGCGTCGCTGTGCGTAAAATAGCTGAGACACACGCTCCAGAGTGAACTGACTATTGTTGCGCCTCTTGTGCGGCGCCAGCAAATTCACATCGTAATTATTTTTATTAAAATTATTAATTAATCAGTAGAACTGGCGCTGTTCCAAGACGGTGCTAGATAGAGTAGACAGGTGTAATAATTAAATGATTTAAAACATGGTTGGTAACCTTATACTGTACTAATCGTTTTCTATTTGCTTTGTCTTATGATTAGACATACGCGAGGTAAAATCAAGGGCAAACATTACATGGTAAGCATAAATTACTGATGATTAATCTGAGGAATTGTACCAACAACTTCTAAGAAGATTGTCTATAAGGTAGAAAGAACTCCAACTTACAGGTCGCATGACTGCGCTCGGCAATGCCTCGATCAGACGTCATGTCAATACTTTATCCTGTCTAGTCATAAATTTGAACCATTTTTTGAACAATAGAGATTCGCGCTAACATTGATGAATTTACACATCCACGTATTTAAAGTAAAAAGATATGTGCATAACAAGAAAAATGGTATGTTAGTTAGCCGTAGGACGCCTACGTTCTTTGTTTATAACTTATTATTAAGTTTCTTTTCCAGGTAACGATACAAGGACACGATCTGGTAAAGGCAGGAAGGAGAATTTAAGTAGTTGGCACAAAACAAAAACAGGCCACACAACAATATAAGTAATTATGTGTATATAAATATGTGTATCACTCTGACAGTGGGAATGACGGTGTGTATATGAAGAGGTTACACTACATACAGCTGAATGTTGTTAAGTAAAGTTTAGGGCTTGTACTACCTGTGCAAAAAGGGGTAACACATATTAAAGAGGACAAGTTACTTATGTGAGGGTAAAATATGAGTATTCATGATGCATTTACACGGGATCACAACTTATCTGAACGTCCTTCTACAATATTTTGTCGGCACAGCCTCCTTAGTGACATATTTAACAAAACATTGGTATCCTGGAGGTATCGATATAAGTTAGGCACAGAGAATTACACTCCCTACACGTATTTTCAAAGGAGTAATATTGATAACGTATATGATACTTGACTGTCAGACTTATGCAAATATTTCAGCAAACACTACGTAAATAGTTTCACAGAGATACAAGTGTACACAAAGATTCGATGGTGTGTAGTCGGTGGATTCCAGCAGCAGATAAAAAATGCCTCTTTCCGTTCCCTGTCACCATTCCGTGTAGACCATTAGACTCATATCTTGTAGACTTGAGAGAGGCGGGGCTAAGCGAAGCTATCTTTGTTTCTGTTGGTGAATGTGTAACAAAGATTTCTTCTCTCTCGTTAGCAATCTGCATTAAGAGGCGCGTGGGGCAAACGATGTGTAAGGATATTGCTTTCGCATATCATCTAACGCTGTATACAGTATGTGTAGTGTCCTGTCAAACCAGAAATTGAAAACACAATTTTAATTTTTATTCTATGTAAGGTATTAATACTGCATGAACGCAAAGATTAAGAGAGTTACATGCTCATGTGAAATCTGTAAGAAACAAGCAGCCTTTGAATGGTCAGAGAAAATTCAAGAGTTTTATATTTAAAATAACTTAAGATGTTGTTTTATGCTTCCTAATGGCGAAAATGTAACCATAAAGGACATACCGTGGTATTTAAATGTTTTGTGCACAATTTGTAGATGTTGTAAGGAGCCTAGATACGAATATGTATAAAATCTACCATACATGTAGCCGACGTGTCAGAAACACATAGGTTAAATCAAATGATGCTGAACAGTAACGTTTATTTTGTAGATGTTGAGTGAAACGATATGTGTATTGACTAAAACAATGTCAAGAGGAATTATTCAATTGTCAAACGCTTGGTGTGTGCTGCAAAAAGGTTACATTTACGTGTTTTCTAGTGAGTGACAGTGAGGATGCTTACAATGAGCCAAAAGTTTTCGGTTCGTCTGTAGCGGCGAGGGACGCTACACTTTGCTTCAAGGGACCATTTGAGGTGACAACGTTTATGGACTTAACTGACAGTTGGTGAGTTCTCGACGTGATGCTGAATGCATGGGATCGCCTTGGATACTAAAACATGTGACGCACGCCTGGTTCCAGTACCAAAGATCGGAAATGACGCGCCTTTCCGTTGTAGCATCGGTAGCTCTCAGTGAAGCACTTGTCTATACTTACCATCCTAGGGAGCAGATCTGCAAAGATTTTGACTACATGAAATTCGTCATTACCTAAAAACTGTGAGAACTATCTCTATCGCCTAGCCATGTTTCACCAACGGACTTGGGAGTTTCCCGCGCAACAAACATTGCTAAAGTGTGTGAGCGTAGTTCTGAAAGAGACGTGTGGCGGTTACTCCGCAATAATGGACCAATGGACTCTAAATCTGTACGTGCCCTTTGTCGCGGCATGGACCTGGAAAATTAAACTTTCAGAGTATGTTAATAAAACAGTGAAATAAGAGAGATGGGGTAAATATTAAAACATGGGGGGTAAACATTAAAATAAAAGTATTTTAAAGCCTCGGTCTGGCAAAAGATATATTGTAACTGAAAATAAATTTAAAATGTTATTATCGTACGTAGAAACGGCACCGCTATTGTATTGGATATAGCGGTGCCTGTATCATTCTGATGATGCGAAGTTCCTTTGGACATGCATGCATGTCCAAAAGAAGAGACATAGTGGCAAACAAAACCGTTACGAAACACGTCAAACGAATTCGCAATTACGAATAAGGACTACAGTCAGCTGTAGAATGGAATGACGGCAGTGAAAATTTGTGCCGGAGCGGGGCTCGAACCCGGATTTACTGCTTATTGCGAGCGGTCGGCTTACCATTTTTTTTAAATTTCATTTTGTTCGGTATTGTTCGTTGCGTTTGATCTGGGCGGGCGTCACAAGACATCCGTTCAAGTTGATCGTTGATTCCTTTACTCTGTTTTTTTTTTTCTTTTCTTTTTTTTTTTTTTTTATTACAGAGGGCGCGCAGCCCTCTGACCGAACACGCTGAGCTACTGTGCCGGCTAGCATTTGGCAATCCGTACACGACTGACAGCCGGCGACTTCAAAGTCTGACCGGCACGGAAATATACATAATGGATCTACCAGTTCAGGTCGTAGACGCATGGTTGACGACATATGGAAGTTGGGTCTTCCCGTGAGTCATGCTCGAATAGCCATATGGCATTGTCGTCATTCCATTCTACAGCTGATGGTGGTCGTTATCCGCAATTGAGTATTCATTTGATGAATCACACCTGCAGCTCATTTTCCCATTGTGTAACAAGTGGAAGACCCAGGTTCAAGTCCTGGCTGTGGCACAAATTTTAATTTTCCTTTCTTCAGTTTCTGTCATTATTGATGATAAAGTTGAGACTCATATGTCTCAAGGAAAATGTGATTACATCAGATCAGTACAACCCATTATGATGGCCTGGATGACGAGTGTTCATCAGGGACAAGAGCATCGTCAGGAGTACCACAGATAAGTGTGATAAGTCTGCTATTGTTTCTACGTACATAAATGTACTAACGGACAGGGTGAACAGAAATTTGCAGCTTTTTCCTGATGACGCTATGGCCTACGGGAAGGTGCTGTCGCTGAGTGACTGCAGGAGGATACCAGATTGAGTGTGAGATAATGCGGATGAGCAGGAAGAACAAAGATATGATGTTTGGATACAGCATAAGTAGTCCCCTGCTTGACTCAGTCATGTAGATTAAATATATGGGCCTAACGTTGCAGAGCACTATAGAACGGAATGAGCATCTGGGGATTGTGGTAGAAAGGGCGAATGGTAGATTTCCGTTTATTGGGGGAACTTTGGTAAAGTGTGGTCCATCTGTGATAGAGACCGGATATAGGAAGCTAGTACGACCTATTCTAGAGTACTGCTCGAGTACTTGGAGTCCGTAACAGGTCGGATCAAAAGAAGAGGAAGCAGTTCAGAGGTGGGGTGCTAGATTTGTTACCGATAGGTTCGAACAACACACAAGTATTACGGACGTGCTTTGGGTACACAAATGGGAGTCCCTGGAGGAAAGTCGACTTTCTTTTCGAAAAACAGTATTAAGAAAATTTAGGGATCCAGCATCTGAAGCTAACTGCGGACCGGTTCTATTGCCACCGACAGTTTGCGTAATAAGCACGAAGATGAGACACGAGAAATTAGCACTCATAAGGAGACATAAACTGTTGTTTTTCCTTCAATGTATTTGCAAGTGGAACAGAAAAAGGGAATGACTTAGTGATACCGGGTGCCCTCCACCACACACCGTACTGTAGCTTGCAGAGTATCTACATAATTGTATATGTAGAAAGTGAGTACTGTTGCCTAAACGTAATGTAAATGATACACAGCATTATTTAATTTGCTGCCACGTATTCCACTTAATATTTATGTTCTTTCTAGCGTGACATATACAGGGTGTTACAAAAAGGTGCGGCCAAACTTTCAGGAAACATTCCTCACACACAAAGAAAGAAAATATGTTATGTGGACATGTGTCCGGAAACGCTTATTTTCCATGATAGAGCTCATTTTATTACTTCTCTTCAAACCACATTAATCATGGAATGGAAACACACAGCAACAGAATGTACCAGCGTGACTTGAAACACTTTGTTACAGGAAATGTTCAAAATGTCCTCCGTTAGCGAGGATGCATACAGGTACATCCACCCTCCGTCACATGGAATCCATGATGCGCTGATGCAGCCCTGGAGAATGACGTATTGTATCACACCCGTCCACAATACGAGCTCGAAGAGTCTCTACATTTGGTACCGGGGTTGCGTAGTTAAGAGCTTTCAAATGCTCCCATAAATGAAAGTCAAGATGGTTGAGGTCAGGAGAGCGTGGAGGCCATGGAATTGTTCCGCCTCTACCAATCCATCGGTCACCGAATCTGTTGTTGAGAAGCGTACGAACACTTCGACTGAAATGTGCAGGAGCTCCATCGTGCATGAACCACATGTTGTGTCGTACTTGTAAAGGCACATGTTCTAGCAGCACATGTAGAGTATCTCGTATGAAATCATGATAACGTGCTCCATTGAGCGTAGGTGGAAGAACATGGGGCCCAATGAAGACATCACCAACAATGCCTGCCCAAACGTTCACAGAAATTCTGTGTTGATGACGTGATTGCACAATAGCGTGCGGATTCTCGTCAGCCCACACATGTTGACTGTAAGAATTTACAATTTGATCACGTTGGAATGAAACCTCATCCGTAAAGAGAACATTTGCACTGAAATGAGGATTGACACATTGGTGGATGAACCATTCGCAGAAGTGTACCCGTGGAGGCCAATTAGCTGCTGATATTGCCTGCACACGCTGTACATGGTACGGAAACAACTGGTTCTCCCGTAGCACTCTCCATACAGTGACGCGGTGAAAGTTACCTTGTACAGCAGTAACTTCTCTGACGCTGACATTAGGGTTATCGTCAACTGCACGAAGAATTGCCTCGTCCATTGCAGGTGTCCTCGTCGTTCTAGGTCTTCCCCAGTCGCGAGTCATAGGCTGGGATGTTCCGTGCTCCCTAAGACGCCGATCAATTGCTTCGAACGTCTTCCTGTCTAGACACCTTCGTTCTGGAAATCTGTCTCGATACAAACGTACCGCGCCACGGCTATTTCCCCGTGCTAATCCATACATCAAATGGGCGTCTGCCAACTCCCTATTTGTAAACATTGCACTGACTTCAAAACCACGTTCGTGATGAACACTAACCTGTTGATGCTACGTACTGATGTGTTTGATGCTAGTACTGTAGAGCAATGAGTCACATGTCAACACAAGCACCGAAGACAACATTACCTTCCTTCAATTGGGCCAACTGGCGGTGAATCGAGGAAGTACAGTACATACTGACGAGAATAAAATGAGCTCTAACATGGAAAGTAAGCGTTTCCGGACACATGTCCAGTTAACATCTTTTCTTTATTTGTGGCGAGGAATGTTTCCTGAAAGTTTGGCCGTGCCTTTTTGTAACACCCTGTATGTCACACCCTCTTTTGTTTAACTTATTAATTACTTGTTTGCGTTGTGTATGGTGGAGTGTTATGCATGAGCAGACGCGTCCACAATCTCTGACTGATGTGGCACCGCAGTTACGCTTGATTCACTAATTACCGCCAGGAGAGCTGGTGGTTGTAACTACACACATCAAAAAATGTTTTGCATCAGCCCAGTTCCCAGAACTCGTGATGATAGTCGTTGACTGTGGATACTGTGTCACAGACACAGTCCCTTTGACTGTTCAGAGTTGTCACTAAACCCGGCCAAAGACAACCATGCATGAGCAACACCTATTAGACGGAGGGGTCCGAGGATTTTTGAGGACAGCTTAGAACACACATCAAGATAATAGCTACAACATCTCAGATAATTAATATGAGAGTCACCAGTGGAAGTAGATGTTAACGTTGGATGTGGGTAACAGTTATAAGTTCGCAATTTTCCTTTTACGCAAGACTTAGAAACAGTAACAATTCCACTCAGTCGTAAAATCTGGGTGAGAATTGATGATAAATAAATGTTTTTTGTGGAACGACAACTTTGTTCTATCCTTTGGTTGTCACATTAATGTTAAGAATGTTAAGTCTCAGAATGATCGAATGAATATGTTGTACAAAATATACGATCATAAGAAAAAATAAGAGGCGAGATTACTTTCCATTTTTAAGGCGAGCAATTGATTTTGGTGATTGTGAGTCAGAGCGATAGGCCATTTTACTTGGAACTTCCTGTAGAAGTCACCTCTAACCTGTTATACTGTTGTTTCCATTAGGGATAGTAGTTACTGTAACTTGTGAACTTCACATATCAATGAGTTAAAACTCAAAAATTTTATTTATAATCATAGTACCTGATCCCGCAGAGTAAATAGCAAGTAGTAACATTTTCTTCCGATGAGCGCAAAGAGGGTTGTGGACTTGCAGACTGGAAGTTATGTCAGTCTGTTCTCCATCACATTCTGGCCGACTGCATAAATAGTATTCATGGTTCTGTAGACGCTGATGGCAGATGGAAAGCAAGCACAGACAAAGTAAGAGTCTTTCTATAATGAAATAACGAGGTAACGACAATATGTTTATTACACATCGCCCCACATATGGTGTATCGGTGAGGAAAACTCAGCTGTGAAAGTGATCGGTACAAAACAGTGAATTCGGTAGGCACTAACAAGATACCACAGTGAAATACGCCAAAGTAGTGGGAGAACAGTATTAATGTTTGCTCGTGAGTGTGGAACCTAAATTGTGAATGTTAGCCATAGTAGTCTTGAACGTGACGGAAGGAGATAAGAAGGCGACACTACATCGCGGTTACCACCGGCGCTGAGGTTGGGAGAAGATGGTGCATCAAATGGTCCAAATGGCTCTGAGCACTTTGGGACTTAACATGTGAGGTCATCAGGCCCCTAGACTTAGAACTACTTAAACTGAACTAACCTAAGGACATCACACACATCCATGCCCGAGGCAGGATTAGAACTTTCGACCGTAGCAACAGCGCGGTTCCGGACTGAAGCGCCTAGAACCGCTCGGCGACAGCGACGGTGTATGACCGCGGAGCTGCGTAGACCTGACTTGCACGTTATCTGAAAGCTACTGAGCGATCTCACCGGCGCCCAGGCCCATCTTGAGTTACTTCAGTAGGCGATACCCGTCGCCATCTTTACAGCCTTAGCCGCTGCTGCTGCCTGCATTACATTGCAACGCGTAGCGTCAGGTATGCTGGTACACCGCTCGTCCATCGCTCGTCGAGGTCCAGCAATCAAGAATATTTTAAGTATTTGTGAACTTCTTCTAACAGGCTTTTAGAAATGGAATCAACTGTTAAGTATGACGTGAAAGTTAAGATGAAAGCAATATCTGTCGAAGATCCCTCCGAATTAGAAATTGGAAATAACAAGGATGGATCCGTCGAAGTGATAAATTCCAAATCTGAAGGCTATTTGTCAAAAGTAGAATCGGAGGTGAGTTTTAGTTTTACTGCGAAGTTATAACCAGTTACTAGTGATGATGTAACTGAACCTGAATTACAAGCAGAAAAAGTAGAATTACTACAGTTAGCAGATAATGAAACTGAGTTCAGTATTTCTGAAACCCAGCCAAGTCAGGGAATGCAAGAATCTCCTTTAATACAGGTTGAAATGTCAAGTAACAAGGTAGAGGCATCACACTGGGTGCAATTACTGTTTACGAAACCTGAAACGCACAATAAACAACTGAACAATGAGATGCAATCAGTAGTAAAGTGTTAAATAGTAATAATGAATTAAGGATGAAATTAATTCAAAACTGAAGAGCTAAAGTTATAAAACTGATTCTAACCACCATGATCTGAAAGTCAAACAAAGGTAAAAGGTAACTCAATTGCGTAGTATTTTCAAAGGATGGATGGATGGAGAGGTTCGTATGGGCGCAGGACAGCAAGGTCTTCAGTGCCCGTGCAGGAACAGGTTGAGACGGGCCTCAAGAAAATACCAAAACTGGAAGATAAAACAGAACGTGAAACACAGGTAACAAAGGTTGGAAAGCTATAACCTTACCCACACCTAGGCCTGGGACGAAGCATTGCGTCAGTAGTAAGACATGAATGGCACAGGAACAAAGTGGTAGAAGGAGCTCAAACAATATAGCAGATGGAAGTGACTGGCTGACCGCAAGGAAAAAAAGTGTAAAAAGGGAGGAGCCGGTCACTCTGCAGTACACTAAGTCCTACAGTCTAAAAGTTTAGGCCAGAGTCCAGACACATCGCAAAATTTTAAAACCCAAATTACAGTCGTCTCATCATCAGCTACAATAAAGGGCAGTTCCCCTCCAATTTTTGCTTCTGCTCTTGCATCACAGTATAAAATGCACTACGTTAAAATGTGTCGGACAGAGATGTGCACACCACAAGCATCACAAAACAGGGGATCCTCCAGTCGTAAGAGAGGACAGTACCCAATCCGAAGACGCGTGAGGATCATTTCATCGCGCCTAAGCAACAGGCTGGTGGAACGCCACGGCCGAGTTGTTGACCTCACCAACCGCAACTTTTTGGCCGTCACCGCCAGCCATTCTTCCTCCCATAACTGCATGCACTTCCTGTGGGGTGCAGAAACGACCGCCTGCAAGGGAATAGGTCTCTGTGCCACATCAAAATCGAAATTGTTGAAATTCGTTAAAATTTCAAAGACGCAGATGTTCTTATGGAAGGGAGGATGCTAGAAAGCACAGGCACTGAATCCAAACATTGCTCTCCTCGGTTTGAGGAAGTAACTAATAAAGTAAATACTTGTCAGAAGGATGCTAAGAAAGTAAAATCTGAGTGTTTGAAGTTATGTGCGGATACAGATTTTCTGACAGAGTGGAAGCAGTAGAATTACAAGTAGAAGAACTGAATACTAGTATTACTAACATAGAAGATAGAGTAACCTCTGGCAGCTCTTGTAATACTACTGCACGGCATGTTGCTTCAGTTGACGCAGCTTTTATCGGATGTCGTAAATTCTTAAGTTTTCATTCAGATAAACAAATTGACCCGTCAGAGTTCTGGAACGATTCTGAGGATGTTTCACCAAATGAATAGTTATAACGTGAGAAAATTTCTGTCATAAGAAGTCATTTCTCAGAGATATTTTACGATGGTCATCTGACGTAATGATTAGATGTAAAACTGTTTCTGTACTTAAGACACCGTTTCTTAATGAGTACTGGTCAGACAACAAACAAACGATGTTTTCAGATAATTTTAGAGCTATAAAAGTTTACGATTGGAAGTGAATCAGTTAAACAGTTCTCTAGCAAGTGGGTTTCACTGCTGTCACATCTGACACAAAGATAAATCCGAAAACGATGATCATGGGACGAGTGGGTAAGCTGCCTTCGTATTGGCATAAAAGAATGATTTCTGCACCTATAAATAATGTGGATAGGTTCATTGAGTACCTGGAGCGAGTGGAAAGAATAGCTACTCTTAAGAAGCAAGTACAGAATAATAAAAGATCTTTTAATAGTCATACAAACAACCGAAATAATAACAGTGGACACCTGAGTGTTAGAACTATGGGCGTTCTGAAAACACGATATAAACAACGTACCATTGAGATCAGATGGAAAGTAGAATGCTACCCTATGTAATTCTGAATCGAATGAACACAACAGATGCCGTGTGGGGAACTACGAGGAAACTGGCCCTCACCAAACGGAAGCAGTGACACAGCCAGTAACAAAACGCAGATCTCACACAGTCATAAAACGCAGACCGATAACAGGAATGATGAAATAGTCGGTACCAGTAATGTGCTAAACCACTCTCATCATCTTTCTGACGGGATTTTGAACACATTAGAAAAGTGAGACAAGAAGGGAAAAGAAAACGCTACAGATAACGGGGAAGAGCAATTCAAACGGTTTGAACAAATTAAGGAAGCAGATGAAGACTTACATCTTCGTTAATGATAGCACTCTGAAAGTTAAAGATTCTGTATAGGAAGTAGAGTCAGTTTTGCAAGATTTTGAGGAGAAGGGAGTTGTTAATGAAGGAGGTAGTAATAATAATGGTGATGTCAGAGAATTCAGTAGCTATACTGACTTGCCGCAAACTGTAAAAGCAAATGACAGTGTTATAGACAGCAATGTTGGGCAGGGATGCAGTTGCTTTTAATCAAATGTTTAACGTTATTAATTCTGGAGTGATTACGGAGCCATTCGTTATAAATTGTGCGGGTAGTAATAACGAAGCATGGGAACTGCCTATTAGAGTAATGACGAATAAAGAACACGTACAAGAAGATACTAAATTCGGGAATAAGGTGCAAGATGCAAATCCGAAAGAGAACTATATCCTGGAAGAGACAAGGACGTTTATGCACATTTATCAAGCACAATTCAGGATAGCAGATAAGCCTCATACAAACACATGCCGATTGGAATACTGGAAAGTCAGAAAGACCAAGGCCTACGAAACGTAGTAGATCTGAAGCCTTTCAAAATTGACAGTAGTTAGATTCTGTAGGGAGTCTGCCACTCTTAGGTGGATACACAGTTTCGCGTACTGCTAGGTACCAGATGGATGAAACTTTATTTCACTTTCAAGTTTCATTCTCTGTCTATAGTAAGTAAGGAATATATGCTTTCACGCTGTGCATATGCAACTAGTTTATGAAATATTCCACAAAGTAATAAGGATTCCCGAAAATGACTGTACCTAAATGGTGACTTATAAGGGAATGTGAGAGGTAGTTTGCTACAGTAAATTATAAATGTTAAAATAATACTTAGTAACTTAGGAGCATTAATAATAGAGTAATAATGGATCAAGTAAATAATAATAAATAATATCCACAAAGAGGATTAGTAACAACAAAATACAGATACGCTGCGTTAACAGAAGTAATTGAAGCTGAAAATCCCAGAAATCAGAAAGAAGAGTCTCTGCATAAACTAATAATTTTCATGTTGTTAGTAAGATTGTGTACAGATAAGAAAGAAATAATATAATGCCAACAAAGGCAGGCGAAAGCGTTTTTATATTAATTAAAGAAGATGCGTGAATGTGGTGTGAAGATCACACCAAAAATAGGTGTAAATAATGAAGTCAGTCGGCTGACGAAGATAGAAGGCAGAAAGATAATCGAAATATTTATAAATGAAAATAGGGAAAAATTGGACCAATGACGTCAGTAAGCTGACACAACAGGTAAAATGGTGAAAAAATGGTGTGTTATTCCATCGCGTCCCATCTTGCTTAAGGCAGATCGTCGATTAACAGAGAAACATTATCAGATACGGCCATCAATCCAGATGAAGGAATCTGTTAAGAGATCACATTGTTGCCTACTGGTAGGTTATAATTAAAACAGCTTTATAATTATGTGTGTAACAAAGCAAAGTAACAGCTGTCGAACATATAACTTTAGCATACTAACCCATATGATAATTGAGTCATATGAAGATAGAGCTTACAAAGGTTGCCCGGTTTTCTAAATAAAGTAACATCTACGACAATGAAGTAAATTGCACTCTTGTCCAAAATGTGACTATTTTCAAAATAAAAGTTGACTTTCAGAACACATTAGCTATGGTTTATAAAAAAGTTTCGAAGTTCGTGATTCACGCTTAATGATGAAATAACTAGTAAAAGTGAGCTAGAGGAAAGTCACAATCTTATGAAGCGGCGTATTATCAATGATAATTTAGAAAAAACTAATACTTTTCGAAATAACAGATATTAAAAGAAAAAATTCTTTCAGATAATTTCTCAATTAATTATTTAAATAATCGATGGAAAATAAAAATGTATTTTGTCCTCCCTTAGATATAAGTTGAGAGCAGAAGTATAGGCTGTTTATGTTTCTCAGAGATATGAAGTCTTCATGAAAGGCAGCATACAAACTGTAAGTAGAAGAAATGAAAAAGGCCTCAAACTTGGAGACTTCTCTCCTTCTCCTTTATGTTGTAGAGTGTCGAGTAGAACACCAGCTTTAGTGACTTCCAACCCTCTACCTTAAATGTTTTAGTGAAAGTGGACACACATAACAGTGCCTATGCTGTGATTAAATGAAAGAGTGCTAAGAAGCTGTAAAAGAGCGAAATGTATTTGTGTGTTTCTCTTTCAGGTAACACAGGTAAATACTGAAAATTCTGAATCATAAAATTAATTATTTGATAACTGAAAATTTTATTCCATATTTCTATGTTATTTTACGTACATGACTGTAAGAACACTATATATATATATATATATATATATATATATATATATATATATATATATATATATATATATATATATGTGTGTGTGTGTGTGTGTGTGTGTGTGTGTGTGGTGAATTGGTTAATTCTGTGGCTATAGTATTGAGGAAAATTTAACTAAAATCCATTTCATTTAAAGGAGATCATCTATAGTAACATCACTTGTTTATATTATTTAATTTTGTTGAAAAATAATTTGTTTCAAAAATAAATTCAGGATGATGACGCGAAACAAGCGCTATACCATTGTAATGGGTATAGAGGCGGGTGAGTGTGCTGGGGTTTACCCCAGTTCACTACCAGCAGCTCCATCTCATTATAACGCCCCTATGCTTAAAGTACAAAGGTCTGCACCACAATCTGAGAGTGAAATTAAAAATTAAAATTAATTTTCCAAATTTCGTCGGTGTGTGCTTAAGTACATTAATGTTAACAATGTTAATTCACAGAATGAAAGAACGAATATCTTAGGTGAAGTATATGATCTTAAGGAAAAATGTGATGATTTATTTTCCACTTTCAAGGCGAGCAATTAACTTCTGGTGATTAGAAGTCAGGGTGATAGACCATTTTACTTGGAACTTGCTGCAGAAGTCGCCTCTGATGTGTTTATAATGTTGTTTCCGATAGTATTATTGCTTACAATACTGAGACATTTTGTGCATGTCAACGTCATATATCAATCAGTTAGAACTGAAGACTTTTACTTACAGCCATAGTTTCTGATCTTGCTGAGTAAATAACAAGCAGAAACATTTGTCAGTGAGCACAAGGAGTAATGTGGAGCTGTAGACTGGAAATAAGGGTCAGTATATCTGTTTTGTGTATAAAAAACGCCTTCTGGTGTTCCACTGGTCTGATTCTCCCAGAACGCGTTTCGCCTTTTTTCACTTTAAGGCATCATCAGCGGGGTACTTCTTCGCGTTTTATTTGGCATCTGCGTTTCCTCCCATCCGGCCCATGCTAGAGGTCGCACTAGCGCTCCGTTTACGAAACGTAAACACGTTTTCTGAGTTTCGAACATTTTTTGGCAAACTTTTCATTTTGTTTGTCCTTGTTGTTGTCATGCAGTATTAGTCTTCTGTCACTAATGTAGACATTTGATCGAAAACTGTAACTTTAAGACGTAACAACTTTTAGTTCACTGTGTATCCCATGTTCAGATGAGAGGAAGCGCAGATGACAACTATAAAAGAGAAGAACTGTCCCATTGATGATGCAATAAAGCAAAAAAAAAAAAAGGCGAAACGCATCTGGGAGAATAAAAACAGAGCAGCAAGGGAAGGGGTTTATTTATTTACGAAACAAATATTTCTCTGCTTGCTGCAGAGGATGGCCACGCAAACAGACTCGATATGGTCGATATGTTCTCTATCGCTTTTTGGCTGATCACAAAAATACTTTTCAGGCTCCTGTAAAGGGTAAAGGCTGGTGGAAAGCAGGCACAGACAGTTTGTCTCCTTTCATAATGATGTAACGAAGTAACACATATTTCCAGAATGAGATTTTCACTCTGCAGCGGAGTGTGCGCTGATATGAAACTTCCTGGCAGATTAAAACTGTGTGCCCGACCGAGACTCGAACTCGGGACCTTTGCCTCTCGCGGGCAAGTGCTCTACCATCTGAGCTACCGAAGCACGACTCACGCCCGGCACTCACAGCTTTACTTCTGCCAGTATCTCGTCTCCTACCTTCCAAACTTTACAGAAGCTCTCCTGCGAACCTTGCACATATTTAATTACTGTCTGCCACCCAACAAGTGGTTCTTGGGTTGTGTAGCACTTCGCCAGAATTGATCAAACAAGAAACGATTATGGATTATAGTTTTTTGTTAAACGTGGAACGGCGTATTTTTTAATTTTTTTTTATTTGTGGACTGGTGCTTCTGATGGAAGTTTTTGAAGACTGCTTTCGGCTAAGGGTTCCTGCAGAATAATTTTTTTTTTTTGAATGCTTAGGAGCTCTTACAAATGCTATACTTGACAGTGAATGAAATTTTCTACAACAATTCACTAGTCCTTAACTTAGATTGTTGCTGAATACTAATTTCACCGGTCTGACAGTGATACCTTAATTTCGCAACCCATGATTATTAGTAGAGTTTTTGTACACTACTGGCCATTAATATTGATACACCAAGAAGAAATGCAGATGATAAACGGGTACTCATTGGATAGATATATTATACTAGAACTGACGTGTGATTACATTTTCATGAAATTTGGGTGCATAGATCCTGAGAAATCAGTACCCTGAACAACCACCTCTGGCCGTAATAACGGCCTTGGTACGCCTGGGCCTTGAGTCTAACAGAGCTTGGATGGCGTGTACAGGTACAGCTGCCCATGCAGCTTCAGCACGATACCACAGTTCAAGAGTAGTGACTGGCGTATTGTGACAGTCCCCCAGCCAAACCATCACACCACACAAAATCCAGAGAGCAGCAGGTCGTAGTAAACATGTGGAGTCGGTTTTTTCCATCAGCTGGCATAAAATAAAGAGAGATTTGAAGGACTAGGCTAATACGTTGGAACCATGCTCGGTATATAAGAAACCCAAATAACGTGTTCACTGACTGATTTAATGAGCCTCATTTGCACACAACTGGATCAATGAGTAGGTGTGCTAATTTCATGAGGACGACAGGTATCGACAGCAAACAAAGCTTCAGCGTCAACCTTGTCTGTTGATGGAGGCATAGCAGAATTTCAAAGAAGAAACAGACGAAACGGGCATCGACATAATTCAATGGTGAAAGTTGAAAATTGGTGTATGACCACGTTTCGAACTCCAATTTCTCACTTAATGTTAGACGTTGCCTTAACTGCCTCGGTCACCTGGACACGCTTCCGGCTGACCCAAATTCTCGGCCGGTCACAAGCTAGTAGCGCCCTCTATCCATTCATTTACTTGAAACTTCCTGGCAGATTAAAACTGTGCGCTGGACTGAGACTCTAACTCGGGACATTTGCCTTAGGACACGAGGTACTGGCAGAACTGAAGCTGTGAGGACGGGTCGTGAGTCGTGCTTGGGTAGCTCAGATGGTAGAGCGCTTGACCGCGAAAGGCAAAGGTCCCGAGTTCGAGTCTCGGGCCGGCACACGGTTTTAATCTGCCAGGAAATTTCATATCAGCGCACACTCCGCTGCCGAGTATAAATCTCATTCTGGAAACATCCCCCAGGCTGTGGCTAAACCATGTATCTGCTCATCCTTTCTTGCAGGAGTGCTAGTTGTGCAAGGTTGCGGAAGAGCTTCTGTGAGGTTTGAAAAGTAGGAGACAAAGTACTGGCAGATTTGAAGCTGTGAGGACGAGTAGTGAGTCGTGCTTGGGTAGGAGAGCTGGTAAAGCAGTTGCCCGCGAAAGGCAAAGGTTCCGCGTTCTAGTCACGGTCTGGCACACAGTTTTAATCTACCAGGAAGCATCATATGAGCGCACACCCAGATGAAGACTGAAAATCTCATTCTGGATTCACCTACTTGCTTGATGTGAGTCCTGTATTCGTGCAAGAGGTATGGAGCGTGTTGTGCATCCGCACTAAAGTTTTCAAGGCAATCATGCCGACATGTATACTAAATATATGCGTGATTTGTGTTCTGTTTTATTTGTCTGATAAAATAGACATCGTGCATTTATACAGCATGTATCAGAATTGTAAAAGTCTTGATTTACAGGAACCACTGAATACAAAAATAGATTCATATTAGCGTCAACATATGTGTTCGAAACTACCTTACTAATATTTCTATTGTAATTCATGTGTACGGACGTAGTTTCTGCCAACTGCAGCTACGTAGCTATTCAGTCATATGCCGGTTCTGTCTAATGAATATCTGATTATTTTACAATTATTGTTTCTGGATTGTTTGTAAGGCGTAGGAACTTGGGGAAGAAGGATACCCACAGATATTGTGCTGGCATGGGCTTTCTTTGACAAACTACTTTTATCAAACCATAATTATCTTCTTCAACAAATAACAAAGTAGCCATTTCGCAAACTGAATTAATATATGTAGTCCAGTTATAGTTACTGAAGCATGGACATTAGAACAACACATTTCTAAACTAAAAGTTCCCCATCACAGTAATAAAACAATTTAAAATGAAGCTACTCCAGTAACACTAAAATTAGGTGCACAATAAGAACACAATCTATTCACAACATTTGATCTCTTAGACAAAAAATACAGTAATTATAGACTGAAAATAGCTTGCAAACAGTCCCACTTAACCCAACCAACAAAATGAGAGAAACAGCCCTCGGATTGCAGTGGGCATTCTCACGTTTATTTTTAAATGTATAGCATCTCCACTAGCCATTCTCTTCACCAACTACTCACTATTAGCAACACTCCTACCAACCATCTAAAATATTACTTGTTCAAAACTAGCAACTGTAATTTTCTGTACAACAATCTATTCAGAATTGGTTACGCTCGTAGTGTAATAATCACAAACGAAATTGAAACAGCTTTCGTTTCGAGAAAACAACTGCGTTGCCAACGTAAAAGAAAAAGTAGTAATCTCACGCATCACGTTGTGCACACCACCCTTTCTCCTGGAATACGACTGACAAATCGCTACTCTCGGTGCACATTGCTTGTGCCTTCTCACCGTGCACTAAAGAGAACTTAAATAAAATCAACCAACCAATATTTCACTGTTGCACATTTCTGCTACTGCTGTCTTCCGGATTGGGCAGATGAAATTTTCACGAAATGTTCATAGTTCTACACGTCAACTTGATTAGTCGCTTGGTTGCCACTTCCTCCAATGATTTAAGGAATTCTGAGGGAATGCTATCTGTTCTTTATATTTTATTTGTTCACAGGTTTTTCAAAGATCTCTTAAGTAGTAATAGTAAACTGCTTATGTCTTTCATGTGAACTCCAGTTTTCTCCAGATATCAGACAAGTCCTCCTCGTTTTAGGGACATTCAATGTGGCCCTTCCCCTACCATTTCCCCTCTTATCCGACCAGTTTGCTTTACAATCTTTATATTGACGCACTTGCCTTTAATCTCACTGAGTTTCTTTAAGTTTCCTGTATGCTGATTCAGCTCATCAGACTATCATTTCTTTTATGATTCTTTCACACTTTTCCTGCAGCCAGTTCACCTTCGCATCCTTGAACTTTTTGTTTATTTCAGTTCCGTGTGGCTTATATTTCAGTGTCCCTCATTTCCCTAAATAATTTTCCACTTTTTTATTTCGCCGATCAGATTTACTATTTCTTCTGTTACGCAAGGTTCTTAACATTTACCTTCTTTCAGCCTACGCTCGTAAGTCCAACTAAAGTGATTGCTTTTTTCTTTTACAGATGTCCATTCCTTGTCAGCTGAACTGCCTACCGTGCTATTCATTATCGCAGCATGAACTTCAAATACATCTGATAATTACTCAGTATCACTGTATCTCACTACTTTGCACAATGAGTCCCTGGACAAGTGTGCTTAACTTAAGCGTAATTTTCATCACCACTAGCTTGTGATCCGTGTCTACAGATGGCCTTACAACGCAGCATCTGATTTCTGAAAGTTTGTGTGACTGTGATGTAGTCCAACTGATACCGTCCTACTTCTCCAGACCTTTTCCAAATATACGTCTTCCTATTGGGATTTGTGTCGTTGTATTGTCTATCACTAGCTGAACTTTACTGCAGAACTCAATTAGCTTTCCTTCCTCCCATTCCTGCTACCAAGTGCATATTGTGCGATAACTGTCTTCTGTTCCTTCCCCTAATTCTACCTCCCAGTCTTCCATGGTGCCGGCCGAAATGGCTAAACGGTTCTAGGCGCTTCAGTCTGGAACCGCGCGACCGCTACCGTCGCAGGTTCGAATCCTGCCTCGGGCATGGATGTTTGTGATGTCCTTAAGTTAGTTAGGTTTAAGTAGTTCTAAGGTCTAGGGGACTGATGACCTCTGATATTAAGTCCCATAGTGCTCAGAGCCATTTGAACCATTTTTCTTCCATGCTTATGAAATTATTATTTGCTTTCACTTACTACGTTATCCGTTCAATATCCTTATACACTTCCTGTACCCGTTCATAGCCTGCGTGAAGTAGGAAGAGGACAGTTGATGCAGCTTTGTGAAGACAATAATTAAATTTTTCTCAAAATGACATTGTCTGACAACAAAATGAGACAAAGTGGTTGCGATAATTGTCATTTATTGCACTTTGGACTGTATTACAAGTGAGAAATGCAATACACCAGAAAATTAATTTCAAGCACAAATTGAAATCATTATATATGGTTGACACCTGTTTCTACTCCAACAAATTTTTTACAAATGTGTATAACGCTTGTATGTGGGTGTCTGACTGTAATTAAATGTGAATCACTATGCGTAAAAAAGAACTCTGGTAGAAAAGTCTAATGGAAAAGACTATTGTACAGATTGTCAGTAAGTTATATTTTTCCTTGCCAATGGGCATTATAAGTGTAAACTAACTCGTTCAACATTACAAAGAGAGAACGGTTTTGTGGTCCATGGAGCAAGCTAACAATCTTTTGAAAATAACCTGAGGGAATGCTGACCGACATCGTCGAAAACCAACGCATCTCGACAGATAATGCACTCTGTCATTTTAAGGCATTTTCCAATTTGTGCCTTGGAAATTATGTGGGTTACTTGTCATAATATCGGATTTTGACGTATTTATAGGGTCACATTCTCGCGAGTGATAAGAGCATGCAACACGCTGGGAAAACTCAACTTCCTCCTGTTCAATTTGCTGAACATTTTAGTCTGCATACCTCATAAGGTACAAATTCCTAATCAATAAAGGCTGGAAGTTCTCACATACTATGCATTCTATTGATAGGTTGACTAACAAACTTTTTAAACTATTGGTCTATAAAAACCTAGAAATATTATTGCTTCACTTATTTCCAAATTCTACATCGTAATACGATCGTCAATGCTATCTGATACCATGTCCGAAACACCTGCTTGTACGTTTAGGATGATAGGTTTAGGGCTCATATCCGTCTGGAACACACTATGAAAATGTTCCTTCTGAAACTTTTCAGTGGACCCACAAGCGATTCAAAGTCTCTTATCTTAAAAATTTAATTTTTTTATCTCAGGTACCTTTTAATCTGTGCCCAAATGAGTTATATCAGTTTGTATTTCTGTAAACGAAAAACTGCATGACGACATTTACGTGCAAGAAAGTTAAATTTGTATGTTCCTTCACTTGACTTTTATAAATTAACGAGCTACAGAAGTTCGGCACTAGTCTGGCTTATGCAATGCGGAATATTTTTATTCCTAAGCCAGAGCACAATATGCGCTTTCCTGGTTTTTGTTTTCGTGTTTTGTCTGTAACAGCTGAATGATAATTGTCATGGTAATTACAGTGACTGACTTCTAAAAAAGATATGGCAAGAATTGTTCATTGAACCATTTCTTCAAACTGATGGCGATAAAATCTGAATAAGAGTCACTGTTGTTGATCTTACACCCAAATACAAGTTTACTCTCAACAACAAACCTAGAAGAAGAGAATAATTATCTTAGAACCCTTTCCAATGGGAATCTTAAAACCACCAGTATCATCACTTATTTTCCAGCAGGTAGTCATGAAACGATCCTGATTCACCGATGTTTCATCGAGGTACTACACTTCTAAACAACCTCTTTCTCTTATACCGTGCACCTTGATAATGCATGTGGTTCGTGCTGCACTTATGTCAGTTCTTTCAATCAAAAACACTCTTCTTCACACATTTGGAACAAATATCTCTTAAAATTCATTGCATTGACGAAGCGCTACCTTTGAAGCCAATTTTCTCACGCATAATTTAACAAGGTTTTGTGATGTCGGGTATTCACTACTTGTATACATTTCAAACACGGATCGTTTTAAAATATCGTTGTCAAAAACCAATCTTTTGTTCTATAGCTGTCTTGTGGTTTCGATGTTTTTCAGGCAAAAGGAAACCAAATTTTCGTGAGATTTCTGTAGCTTTGACACCTTGATTTATTATTCTCTGAACAGTTCTCTTACCGACATGTACCTGTGCAGTTCGTTTCTGTATCTTCCGAACGTCAAAAATAGGAATACCACCTTAAGATCCACGTTTGAAATAATTGTAAATGCGATAAAGAAACTTACTCGCCTGCTTGTGGAGCTTTCACGTTTATTTCCGTCACCTCGCTTATTTATTAGGAAATCGCACTAAAATATTTACAGGGAGACATTCACAGCTATACTGCAAAAAGAAAGTAGAGTTGAAAATTGAAAGAATAATTCGATCGCTCCGTGAATGAAGTGCATTGTCGTCGAGTGCAACAACGCGAAATGCGGGAGAGAAACCCTCGCAGTCTAGTTGTAACACGCGGCTGCGCGATAGCTGAATGAATCTTATTTTCTGCTTGCAGCTGACGGAAGGGGATTCGCAGAACGGCTGAAAATTGGGCCGCCGTCGAATTATATGAAAGGGAGACATAGTCAACCGCCATGTCGCTTGCCGAATGAAATCATAACATTAATACAATGAGAATGGTAGCATTAAATCACAAAGAAAAATCATGTACGGCTGCCAACATAAACACGTATGTGTCGCGTCGGGATCGTGGATCTGTTGAATCCCCGTCAATGGTTCAACGGCTTCAGAGAAATCGACCAGCAAAGAATCTGCAACTACGAAATACGAGAGGCACTTCTTGAAACAATCTTGTTACTCTTTGCTCATACGATACATGTGACTCAAGAGCATAATCAATGAACGAGGTTAAAACTTACAAGTTTTATGTTTGAAAAACAGGCATAATTATCAAGAAATATCGTCAGCTGAAAAGAAATTTTATTTTAAGAGGATTCTCCTGCAAGTGAATTTGAGTGGATAATGGTACCAGCGAGTAATTTTGGAAGGAGATGTGTAATGTACATGTCAGTGTTCAGCTTAGGTGGCTTGTGAAGCTCGGAATTTTCTGTTTAATTTACGCCAACAAAATTAGCATAGAACGGTAGCCAGAATTTTGTTACTTCTTTCTGTCTGTGTGGCTTCCCCCACCGTTCAGCCTAATTCCAAAGACGCAAAGAGATATATAGCGAGTGAAGAAGTGGATTTCTTGTGAATTAAATTTTCTCACTGGATGATATCTCTTATCAGTGGCATCAGTCATTAATAAGATAAATAATATGTGACTGCTTTCCTTGAGGATTTTTTTTACATGTAATGAGTATACTGACAATCCAATATCAAGCTCCTTCTTTAACCATAGCAATACTAACGTGTTTTCCATAACGCACATTACCAGAGGGCTAGTTTATACCCACCTTAAAAAACTGAAAAAAAGCAAACTTCGTTAATTGTAGCAGACGTGGTAACAACACACTGCTTAATGAGATATTGATGTTCAAGTTAGGTCCTGAACCTGAAAATATTGAATATGAAGTTCACTGGGAAAGTGACATCTACTAGTAACATTCAAATTTTTGGGTTATGTTTAAGTGAAAAAACAACATTTCAAAAATCTGGCAGAAGACTTAATTTAAAAAAAATATGTTTTCAGAAATTTAAAATGTAATGTATCTGGTTAGATTAAAATACTTTCATAAAACGTGCATAATTTACCCCTCCCCCCTCTCCCTCTAGCGGTTGGTATCGCTAAGGTTAATGCGTTGATAATTGTAATTGTAATTGTTTACTTAAAGCTGTAACCTTAATTGTCGAGATATTGCAAAAAAACTTTATTCGTTGCAACAAATTGTTGATTCACGTATGTTGATTTACCTGGAATATGCCTTGTAAAAGATTGCGACCAACTGCCTTTGTGGAGGCCTCTAGAAAATAAAAATCATTTATTGTATTAAAACCTTTCTCTCCTGCAATCCAATACCTACCGCTTCCCTGCTTCATTCAGGTGCTACCATGGAATAATTTTGAGAATAAGCATATGGTAAACATTAGTTCGTGGGTAGAACAGTAGGAAAATGTGATCAGTCTGTAAAGGACATTGATTACATAACACTCATGGGACGTACAACAGAATAATGGTCATGTGTGTGAAACCTGTACCAAATACGACTAACTAAGGATAGTCAATATATACAAAGTTTAGTGGGACACTCTGTCTCTGCAACTAGATCACAACTGCGGGTTAATGCCAAATCAGGGCTTGAATATAAGTTCCACAGACATTAAACAAAAATCATTGATATGCATACATCTCCACTGGTTATTCTGCTCTCATAGAAACAAGACAGTGCCAAGCTGCAAAAAGGCTACCCACATGTATAACCGAAGCAACAGTAGTGCTTCACTGTTTGACCACAAACCACTCCCACTTGAATCACGTTAATTACTTAACTAAACTGACGGGACCCAAAACTCAGTTAAAATGATAATTGAAATTAAAACCTTGATTTTTTAAAGAAATCAAGTAACTCAGTGCTGAGTTTTCCCAAAGACTTATATCACACGCCCAAAAGGACCTTACAAAAACAGAAATACTGAGTCTATTACTTCCTAATCCGGTCTCACACCCGCCGTGGCACAATACAAAAAAGGGATAACAACGAACTACTCAACTTAGTCTGGAATGGGAGAGCACTGGACGCCGACTTTTCCCGTAGATCCGTCCAGCACCGTGTGCGACACGCCTCTCGACACCACACAACCCCCGGGAGGAAGACATGACGCAGCAGATATGATACGACGAGGGCCATAGTCGATGGCGTCAGTAGGACCACGAGCGAGCCCTTAAGGAAGCCGCCAGGCCCACAGGGTGTCGATATCGATGGAGACGTAGGTATTCTCGGTTTCTTCCGTAGACCGGTAATTTGGCGAAAACAGCACACCTTAATCGTGTGGAATGTTTAGGGGTGTCGACGCGATACATCATTCCAAAGACTGGTAGGGTTTCTGTATAGTGATACCGAGTACAGGATCTAACCGTATATTTTCTAGATTGCCCTGTCTTTCTTGTAAGTGAAAAAACACTGTTGGCACCCACCTACATAGGGAGGATTGATCATCACGATAAAATAAGAGAAATCAGGGCTCGCACAGAAAATTATAAGTGCTCGTTTTTCCCGCGCGCCGTTCGAGAGTGTAACGGTAGAGAGACAGCTTGAAGGTGAAACTTCCTGGCAGATTAAAACTGTGTGACGGACCGAGACTCGACCTCGGGACCTTTGCCTTTCGCGGCCAAGTGCTCTACCATCAGAGCTACACAAGCACGACTCACGCCCCGTCCTCACAGCTTTACTTCTGCCAGTACCTCGTCTCCTGTGGAGCTGCGAGGACGGGCGTGAGTCGTGCTTGGGTAGCTCATATGGTAGAGCACTTGCCCGAGGAAGGCAAAGGTCCCGTGTTCGAATCTCGGTGCGGCATACAGTTTTAATCTGCCGGGAAGTTTCATATCAGCGCACACTCCGCTGCAGAGTGGAAATGTCATTCAGCTTGAAGGTAGTTCACTGAACCCTCTGCTAGGCACTTTATTGCGAATAGCAGAGTAATCACGTAGATGTAGATGAAGGGCGAATGATGAAGAATTTGCTGGAATATAAGAGTCTTGTATTATTTACAAGAAATGATAGGAAGAGTGGCACATAAAGGAATAAAAGCAGATTGATTTCCCATTACTAAATTACTAAGCCGTTCTGTATATTGCAGGCAAGAACAATTAAACACAGATCTATTGCACTTCTTATATGCAATTGACAACACGATTTTACAAGTTGAATGACCAACTATTAAAAACCTTGGATAACTACAGCATCAAGAAATTTTTAAAACAGATATATTCTAAAAAATTGTAATGTAGAATAAATTCGGAATTATTTCATTACATATCACCACACAAACAAAATAAGACACAATACATTTATGGACGTTCACTGAAGTTGTTTCAAAAATAGAAACTAGAAACTCGTTTGGCAACCAAACAAACAGTCTCTTACACCGATTTGACAAAACTCTTGGGATAGGGATATGCTCATATATAGATGGCTGTAGTATTGCGTACATAAGGCAGAAAACGGCAGTGCATTTGCGGATCTATCATTTATACTCAGGTTATTCAAGTGAGAAGGCGTCCGACGTGATTGTGGGTGCACGACGGGAATTATCAAACTTTGAATGTTGAATGACTGTTGCAGCTAAACGCATGGGACATTCCATTTCGGAAATCATTAGGAAATTCACTATTCCCAGATCCACAGGGTCAAGAGTGTGCCGAGAATACTAAATTTCAGGTACAACTGGTACAACTGGCTCTAAGCACAATGGGACTTAACATCTGAGGTCATCAGTGCCCTAGACTTAGAACTTTTAAACCTAACTTAACCTAAGGACATCACACACATCCATGCCCGAGGCAGGATTCGAACTTCCGACCGTAGCAGCAGCGCGGATCCGGACTGAAGCGCCTAGAACCGCTCGTCCACAGCGGCCGGCTTTCAGGCCCAACCTGCCACTACAGACAGTGCAGTAGCCGACAGTCTTCACTTAATGAGCGAGAGAAGCGGCATTTGCGTAGAGTGTCAATGCTAATAGACAAGCAGAAATCAATGTGGGACGTACGACGATCGTATCCATTACGGGAGTGCGGTGAAATTTGGCATTAATGGGCTATGACAGCAGACGACCGACGCGAGTATATTTGCTAACAGCACGATACCGTCTGCAGCGCTTCTGCTGGTCTCGTGAACACATCGGTTGGATCCTAGACGACTGTAGAACCGGGGCCTGGTAAGCTAATGGCAGGGTTCGAGTATGACGCAGACCCCATGTTGTCAACAAGTCACTGTGCAAGCTGATGATGGCTCCATAAAAGTATGAGATGTGATATATGAGACAGACTGTGTCCTCTGGTCCAACTGAAGTAATCATTGACTGGAAATGTTTATGTTAGTCTACTTGGAGAACATTTGCAGCCATTAAGGACTCCATGTCCCCAAACAAAGACAGAATATTTATAAATGACATTGCGCCGTGTCACCGGGCCACAATTGTTCGCGAATGGTTTGAAGAACATTCTGCACAATTCGAACGAACGATATGGCCAGCCAGATCGTCGCCCGATTTGAATTCCATCGTATGTTTATGGAAGGTAATCGAGAGATCAGTTCACGCGCTAAAATCCGCTACAGTTTCACAATTATGGACGGTTAGAAATTTCTGCAGGGGACTTCAGACATGTTGAATCTATGCCAATTCGTCGTGCTGCACCACGCCGTGTAAAAGCAAGGCCCGCACGATACCGCGAGGTATCCCATGACTTTTGTAACCACAGTGGATTTAGTCATAGAGAAGCAATTTATATCCTAATAAGACATTAATATTCCTCCTTCTGTACGAAAGATGGTGCTGCATTTCTGATGACTTCATCGGCAAAAGTTCTTTAAACCCCATCTTGCTTCCTTCCCCTTTTGTGCTTGTGAAAAACTCGTCACGTCAGTTGTGTTCAAAAAATGGTTCAGATGGCTCTGAGCACTATGGGACTTAACATCTGAGGTCATCAGTCCCCTAGAACTTAGAACTACTTAAACCTCACTAACCTAAGGACATCACGCACACCCAAGCCCGAGGCAGGATTCGAACCTGCGACCGTAGCAGTCACGCGGTTCCGGACTGAAGCGCCTAGAACCGCACGGCCACCGCGGCTGGCACATCAGTTGTGTGAACAACGCATTATACACCCACATAAAACAGGAAAGTGTAATTGCAACTGAGCCGTGGTAAAATTTGTTGTTTTGGAGAGCGCACAGCAGCGCGTAGTGTGAAGTAGTCGCCCTCCGTTTCTGGCGGTGGCGCCGCTGTGGCAATCGCAGCTTTGGTGTCTCGCTCTGTTGTGAAAGGGGAAAGGTAGCCCCCGACTCCTAAAACTCCTATCTGGCTGGACATGGGGGTTGCACCCCTCTACCATCATCCCCACCTACAAATCCTTAATCCTTCCCATCCTCTGTTATGCCAGTCCCGCCTGGATATCTTCCCCCCCCCCCAAATTCTATAAGTCCCTCCAGATCCTTGAGCGTCATGCACTCTGCCTCGCCTTCCGTATACGCCTCCCGTCCCACATGCGGATCCTCTATGACCTCATTCCTTTCCCCCATCTGTTCCTGTTCCTCGAACATATCCGCATCGTCTACACCTCCCGCCGCCTTGATCCCTCTCACCCCCTGGTTGCTCCTCTCCTCTCTCATCCCCGCCCCCTGCCTTTCCCAAGGTGGCTTCCATCAACTCCCCTCCCGGATGATGCCCTCTCTCCCTCATTTATCCCTCCTATCAACTCTGATCCTCACTCCCCCTCCTTTCCACTGTCCTTTTCCCGGGCTCCCTCTCGCCCCCCTTCCATCCTCTTTTTCCCCACCTCCCCTCTCTCTGCCCCCTTCCCTCCCCCGAGTCCTTTTGCATTTCCCTCCTCTGCCTCTTCTCATTCCCTCTTGCATCTGCCCTCCCCCCTTATGAGTCCTCACCCTACTTGTTCCCCCCCTTTCGTTTTTTCCTCTCCTCCATCCTTGTTTTTTCCCCCTCCTCCAGGTCCCACCCCCCCATCTGCCTTTGGCTCGGGAGTGTCATCTTTGTGCTGCCATTTTCGTGCAGTGTTTTACAGTGAGTGTTTTACAGTGAGTGTTCCGTGTTGTGTCTTTTGGGAAGTGTTGCGAACGGCCATCATACTGTCGCTGGGTGTGATTTTTTCTCTCTTGTGAACAGAAACCAGACTGTCGCCATGTTTTTTTAATTGTGTGACTCCTATGTTACTTGTCTGATACCTGTGTATTTTATTAACATTGCCAACCCCTTTGCTTTCTGTTTTAACTTTCCGCACTTTTCCGCCATTTTACGCCTTAAGTCACCGTTTTATCGCCTGTTTTTCTTGTTTCTTTTCTTCTTCCGTTTTTAAAAAACTCTGTAGGCTGTAGAGCAGCGTACTAAGCTGCTGCCAGCCCGCCCCCTTCGGGGGGAATTGAAAATCAATAAAGAAAGAAAAAAAAAACTCGCTAGGCGGCGAGTCTGGTTAGTTGATCAGCCGGGTCAGTGTGGGGAAGTCAGTGTCTGTCTGTCGTCCGGAGTGCGAGTACGTGTTAGGCCGCCAGTCTGCTCGAGTTTGTTCGGCAATGGTCATTGGCGGTTGGATCGATCGGTTGGTTGGTCGCGGACTGTGAGACAAGATGACTTGTCCGTCTTGAGCGTCGGCGCATGTGAGGTCGCCACGTCAGTCCAGTGGCCCTCGCTGTATAGCGAGGGGTAGTGGCTTCGCGGCCGACACGAGAGCAACAGGAGTCAACCCACGACATCGGTCTGGCCGGCGCGAGCTGCGACGCCTTGACACGGGAGATCGGCGCGCCTTCCTGCGTCCGTTGGAGGGGCTGGCAGCGAATGTTTAGGGAGAGCGTTTCGGGCGGGCTGCGCCAGGTCTTCACCAAACGTCACAGTTTATTTAAAGTTAAGTGATTGGTGATATGTTGTTTCATTTAATTGTTAAATTCTACTTGTGTTCTTGATCAGTCTCTCGACCCCAGCTTGCTCGTCCGTCTGTCGCCCGCATTTGTTAGGCGGTTAGTGTCAGACAGACAGACAGTCTGTCTGTCGGTCTGCCGTACGTTAATACCTGCCTCTGTCATGTTTGTCGGATTCGGTGTTGACGAATTTATTGCTTGAAGGGTAACGGCTGAATTCCTGAAATACGTTTTTATCTTGCCTATCATCTTGATAGGCGGTATATGTGTAATGTAGAGCACGTTTGTATATTTTATGTAAGACTGCATTCCATAGATTTTTATTTAAATGGTCATTTTAGTATATAATGTTTCCACCCTTCCACCGTAAGAGTTTTTTTTTTAATCAAGTTGCACCTTCAGTAGAAAGTTAATTTTTTTAATGTTAGTGTTTTGTACCATTTCCATCCCTCCTATGGGGTGCATAGCTTATGTATTTGTGTGAGTTGTTAAAATTTTTGGTTTAAAGTAATCTGGTGTGTTGCAGTCTAATCTTTCAGAGGTTGTTGTGAGTGCCGGCCGAAGTGGCCGTGCGGTTAAAGGCGCTGCAGTCTGGAACCGCTAGACCGCTACGGTCGCAGGTTCGAATCCTGCCTCGGGCATGGATGTTTGTGATGTCCGTAGGTTAGTTAGGTTTAACTAGTTCTAAGTTCTAGGGGACTAATGACCACAGAAGTTGAGTCCCATAGTGCTCAGAGCCATTTGAACCATTTTGTTGTGAGCGGTCGTGACTATGGCCGTGTCAACAGGGAGCGGCAAGGTTCTCAGGCCGAAAGCTCATACTGTCAAATTTGTTCTTCCTGCCTCTGAATAAATTGTAACTTGATATTTAGAGGATGCTTTCTGATTATAATTTTAAATCTGTTAAAAAAAGGGCTTTTAGGAATAAAATTTCCATTTGATGGAAGAAATTTAATTTGTTTTCACCAGTTACTATCTGGCAACTACTTCCACGCTCACATAGTGTGATTAGATGTTTTAATGTTCTTGATTAATCGCTAGTAAATAAAGTAAATTCTTAAGAAAACGTTTTGAAAGTAAATTCACGGTTCAGCAACGATTCTATTAAACCAAATTTCGTACAGTGTGCATAAAAGGAAGGCACAAATATAAATAGACCTCCTTACGGTACTTCACTTCCCTTGCACCTCTTTGCGTTGTCTGTTTCCCTCTATAAGTTTCCCTTTGAAATGTTCTGAGTCACAACTATGGCAGTGATCATTGCTCTGATGATTAAACGTGTCATGTCGGACATTAGGTATAGACTTGTACTCTGCCCAGTCCACCAGCTTTTCCGTAAAAAAAAAAGTCGTTCGTTCCCTAGATCCATCTAAGCTGCTGTATCTAGTGTCGTTCAGGAATAGAGACATCAATGAAACCCTGCGTCTGCTGAATCCAAAAGTAGGAGGAAAACTAGATTAACCAGTAGAGACAATATGGCATTAAAGAACAGTGTTCGACTGATACAATAAATTTACTGTCATCAGCAACAATGTATTTTATTTGCACTAAGCATTTCAGAAGTTCAATCCACAATCATCAGATGGATACATGTGAATTAATACCACATGTACGCATTTTGTTCACGACCTTGCGGTAACCTGTGGCACTTCTAATAGAAGAAGACAAATACAAAGCACTATTTTCGTACACAGCTCATGGTAGTTGGTCCATGTAATAAACTAGTGTTCTGCTATTTTATTCTGACATGAAACACAAATTATAGGTTACGATATTTTTCTCTTCTCTGTAGAATCTGTTAATTTCCCTCCTTCAGTACATTCTGTTCAATTCTCCCAGTTAGGGAGCCATTTTCCTCTACATTTCGCTAGATTATGACTGCTAGGCGAAGGAATATTACAGAGAACACCTTACCACCAGCCTCAGAATGAATAATTACAAAATTAATGTATGAATTTATTTTACTGCATTATAACGGAACTGAAAGAAGATACTAACATGTATGTTACAGGAACCAGTAGAGACACAATACTTTACGTCCCACTTGATGTACTAATTCTTGTGTCCTGCGTAGTTCTAACTAATGACGTACGACTGAGTATATTCTAGCACTCTGCTGGTACGTAAAATTACTTGCTGTCAATATGTACGGAAAATAATATCTCACTTGGATGTCGCGTTAGCGTTATAGTAACCTAGTGTTTATCAGGAACAGAAATGAAACACCTCCTCCACGAATTAGACTTTTAAACATGCTCTTTAAAAATGTTCCGTTACGTAATAATTACTAAATAAATACTTTTAATTAAAAACTTACAATCGAGGAATTGCGCGTATAGAAATGGGAAACTGTTCACACCATGTTGTATGATAAAGTGGCTTAAGTCACGATGGCAATATTGTAAATATTCGTGGAACTGCTGCCCTGGTCATCAAGTCTGATACGTTAGATAGCAGTTTTCTTAGGACATGGGACGTACCTGCGCGTTAGGACGTCAATAAGCACTTTCGGATTATCCAATGACAACGATCGGGTTAAAACTTTCCAATTACGTAATTAATACAATTGATGAACACTTCCTTCATCATGTCAATTAACTGATTTCGTCTAGTGCCTGGAATACGTCTGGATTCTTTTTTAAATATTAAGTTAATATGCTTCACTAATTCGTCGATTATCCATCTATGACATCCATTACCAGCAAAAATATAAACTTCAGAAGCTTCTGTTACCACGTAAACAACAATACCAATATTATAAATGTGGAAGTAATTGTGTCTGATACGTTTTTACGACTATACTACTCATCAGATTTTGATGATAATGGGTATGGAGATAGTTTCGACACTGAAAGTGAACTAAGAAGGCATGTATTTATTGTTTTGAAGAATATTACGCGAATAACCTGCCACCTGACACGTCCCTATACGTTAATTCCCATGACTTACCATGGGTCCCTGCCATCATATGCTCATTGGGCATACAGAAGAGTAGAATAACAGTAACTGCTACCCAAATGGCTAGCGCACTTACTTCCGCAGTTCTGTGTGTGCCCTCTCCACTGCTAATCTCGCGAGGTGATGCCAAGCGTCACCGGCACTGGTCAGCGAGAAGTCTACCACTTTCAAACGTCTTGATAGTAGAGCAGTACCTCAAAGGAAGCAGATGAAACAGATTTTTATGGAGCATTTTCCTTATTTTCTTCGTAACTGCCTCCTTCTTTGACCACGGGATGGTGTAGTTTGCGTGACAGGAAGTATCGTGAGGTGTCACATCGATGGTATAGGTGTAGCCCTCGTTAACACCGGGTTTCTCCGAAAACACATTCTCATAATCTGCACGTAGCTGAGTCAGTTCATTTCGTTGTGCTTCAGTCAAATATACTGACTCCATGACTTTCATGGTTATCAGTTTCCTCTTTTCCTCTCTATTGTGTCTCACTGTTTAGAGGCACAAAACGCGTGGGTGTTTTCAGCTCGTTACTAAATACGAATAAGTAGAAGGCCGAGTTGATAGGAGCTGAAGGAGTCCAGGTTGCAATAATATGTGGTACGGCACACTGTTAGAGAGAAGGATTATTATTCAAGAAACACATAGTACAATGAAATGACTTATCTTCAGTAATTTGTAGGACTGCAGCTGCGGCTATGAACTGACAATCTCGTATAATGGAATACCATGAACTAATACAACATATTCTCAGGGACTAAGCGTGATGGACCCTCCTCAGAGAATCAATGCAAACTTTACAGAACTGGCTGAGGGTCGATTATGAAAGTGCGTCTGCCTTGGTTGAAATCTAGCTAAGAAGTGAACGAGGCACACTCCAGTTTCGCCGAGCTGCACAGCCCGCTAGAGTGCGCTGTGCTCGGCAGACAACGGGCTGCCAACCTTGTGTTGGTGCGGCGTTGTAGTAGTCTCTGTGGCAGTGATACTACACTTTCTGTCTTCACTAATAAACTCTTTATAACATGCTTGTACTGAAGTCAGAATATAAATTCTGTATGCCTTCGAATCTAAACCGAAAGCTCCTACAATATTTACCGTTTACTTCCAGTGTCCTCAACAATGGCAAAATTACACCTCTACCCTTATTCACAAGGCTTACTTCCCCGCACAAGAGGTCACACCTAACCCCGTAACTACTAGGAACGAGCTTTTCATTACTTCATTTCCTACCGTAAACTCGACTTGCACCTGGTGCTTTATGATATGAGATTGTGCACCTATTGCACCTGTTAAACAACAATTCTTCACTAGAAATACTGGTATTCTATTATTCTGACTCAAGTACTTGTAAAGATTTGTACTCACGACATTGGTTGACGCACCGGTATCGACTATTACATGTATTGGTGCTCAGTACGTATCTGCTTGCAATGTAGCCCGCACAACACTTTTGTCGGTTCGGTTACATTTCTGCGGTATGACTACAAGTTCATTTTCTATTTTTATTCCCTCATTGTATCTCACCACAGAAAGTTCATGGCTGTCATCAGTGAAAGTGCCCTCACTACACCAACCTGCAGCCAACAACGGAGAGCGTATTGTGGCTGTCTTTAGTTTAACGGATGAGCATTAGTGGGTTGACAGTTGTCTGTCAGTTCCACTAATCTCACATTGTAGTTCTGGTTGTTGTTGCTACTGTTGGGGTGGCCGCCCTGCCTCCCCGATGGTGTATTTTGATACTGTGCATGGCCCTGGTTTTGCAGTGGTCGGTTCTAATTCCCTGACGTTCTGTGATTGACCTGGGTTGGCGTTCCATTGTGGCTCTGTGTTTTGTTGCCACTGTGGTGTCGGTTCATTATAATCACGCCACTGGTTTCGGTTATTCCGCCAGAGGCGAATTGCCGTTACCATTATATCCACTAGTCATGCGTCCATCATGACGTCTCTTCCGATTTTGACGATTATAACCGTTGCCGTTACAACCATAGCCATTGTTTGTGCCTCGATTCTGTTGCCGGTTCTCTTGCCTATTTCCGTTACCATTTGGTACTGAGTTACTACTGTTACTGTTCCTGCAATTTAATCGGTTTTTTGTTGATTACAGCCTGCATGGTTTCACCTGTTTTCTGTTTTCATGTCTTCGATCAATAAGTCAACAGAATCCACATTTCGCCGGCGGGTGTGGCCGAGAGGTTCTCGGCGCTACAGTCTGGAACCGCGCGACCGCTACGGTCGCAGGTTCGAATCCTGCCTCGGGCATGGATGTGTGTGATGTCCTTAGGTTAGTCAGGTCTAAGTAGTTCTAAGTTCTAGGGGACTCATGACCTCAGAAGTCCCATAGTGCTCAAAGCCATTTGAAGCCAATCCACATTTCCAGGAATTGTTCTACATCGTATTCGGGTACATTGATGAAATATTTTTTAATTTCACAGGGCAACTTCATTTTTATTAATCTGATTGTGTCGCGATCGGACATGGGCTCTTCCCAGTAACTGGTTTTGTTTATATACTTTTCAAAATATTTTCGTAACGTGCTCACCTTAGGATTGTATATTTCTGGACTGCACAACCCCTTGCGTACTCTTTCTTAGACGCTATTGGACCAGAATTTTTGTATGAAAGCACCTTCAAACAGTTGCATCGTTAGACATTTTTCGGACACGTCGGTGGCCCACAGTGCCGCAACACCTTGAATAAAGGAGATCACGAACTGTATTCTTTGTCTTTCCGTCCGTCCTGGGAAACACATTCCTGAAACTCTTAATGAATACCACAGGATGGACATTTCGTTTTTCGCTATTGAAGGGTTGGAATGTCCTGTGATTTATCACATTGTCCACCTTTTTGAACATCTGATTGCTACCTTCTGTGGCATACATTACTTCGTGATGTGCGCTGCTCGGTATCGCATACTGTTCGTGCCCGTAATTCGCGTTAGTTTGCGGTTGCGCACTCGCGCCCTGCATACGGTTTGCGTTATTGTAGCAATCAGTACGCGGAGTCGGATTCATTATCTGTCCGCCACTGTTTACATTGTTTTCCGACACAGACAGTCTCCGCGCGACCTCCTGTTGCCAATTCGGCAACTCCGCTGTCACACGGGATTTGATCTGTGTTAATTCGGCATGTAGTGCGGCAGCGCTAGCGTCAATATTTACAGTCGCGGCCGCAGTCGTTTGTTCTACAGATGTTTTTACATCGCTATCAATCTTTGCAGATATCTCGCGATCCCTTACTTCTAGCCATTCTTTGAATTCTTTTTAGACTTTTTGAGCTTGCACTTCCAAATATGTATCAATACTTTTCCGTGCATCTATCTCCACATTATCCACGCTGTTGATTAAAGTCTGGACATCGTCTTCTAGCCTGGCCTGTGATATCTGTAGTTTTTGCATCGCGCTGGCTGGACTTTGCACAAGATCAGGTATTTCTTTGCAAGCGTCTCGCGTCTTGGCAAGTTCGCTTTGGATACTGTTTAGTTTCGTTTCTAGTCTCTGGTCTCGCTCTCTGTCTTTCTGCTGACGCTCATGGAGCATTTGAGCAAGTTTCTCGTCCCTCTCCCTATCTCTTTCTTCTAACTTGCGCAGAAATTCTGCAAATGGGTCTGCAATCAGTGAGCATACTGGTGCCCCGCTTAATCTAGCCCTCGATTGGCCCTCCTGTCCAGGCAGTGGAGTTGTTGTTATTCTATTCCCATTAAGCTGTGGAGCGTCATTCACCGTCCACAGATCTTGGATCCCCGCTCCGAGGCGGTGGCTTGGGGTTCGTTTACGTTTTGCAAATGCTCCTCATTTTCCATGTTAACAGAATTTTGTTCGTCTGGTACGGATGTTTTAGGTTGTCCTATCTTACCCATGATGGATTCGCTTTAAGCCACTGACAAATCCTTAACACTGACACACACACGAATAATTATCCCCTCCAAAAGTAAACATATAAATACACAAATACACACAATTTAATTTACACTCTAATTACTATTTTTTCACCGAAGGTTTCTCATGTCCATATGGGTTCGATATTCCGCACAGAGCTACACAAGACGTTTGCACAATAGGCCTTAATTTGTTATTCCTTTTTCACGTAATCCTCTTCCTTTTCCCCACTTTTTCTTCTCCAGATCACCTCAGGGTGCGGTTTTGTTGTTGTACATCAATAAGAATTCATATAGGCATTAATATTTTACAACAAATAGGCACATACATAATTACATTTGTTATAATAGTGTCATATTAATAAATCTCGCATTTTCTTTGATCGGGCTTCAAAGTTGCGGCGTCAGCCTCGCCTCCGTCGGCCGTCGTAATTTAATTTATTAATTACTACAGAAATTGATTGGTAATGGTGATTGTTGCCGACTTACGTCGTGGGCATTGATCAAAATGATATTTCATTCAATTTTGATTTACAATTAAATGCTTTTGTGCAGTTGTCTCTTTCTATAACAATATTAATTTTCAGTGGAAATTATTTGTTACGTTAATGACGTAAGAATCAGTGCATCTTTAAACATGAGCATAGAAATTGAACAATGGAATAAAGTTTTAATATTAATTTCCTCGGCTAGTCAGTTCACTTTGAAGCACGAAATCTTTACTTATTAATTACAATTGCAGCCCACACACGCGCGAGAGTACTTTTTCTTACCTGCGTTAACCATTGCATTGTAGTCAGAGTAGTCTGGCTCACGGCTGTTGTACTGAGGATAAGAATCTTAAAGCAACGTATTCTCTGCAACGTCTGGCGGCTGTGGAGAAAAATGTACATTATGTTAATAGCGGGCGAGTTTTTCACTTCCGCAAATTTTTATAAGTTAATATCACCACGTAATGGCGTCGTTGGCTGCATCGGCCGCTGCGATTGTTGCACTGTAAATTACTCGAATGCAGGTTAATTCAAGGAAGGCGGACATGAAATCGGGATCACTTCTTACAACTTAAAATATTAAATTTATAAAATGGTTCAAATGGCTCTGAGCTCTATGGGACTTAACTTCTAAGGTCATCAGTCCCCTAGAACTTGAACTACTTAAACCTAACTAACCTAAAGACATCACACACATCCATGCCCGGGGCAGGATTCGAACCTGCGAACGTAGTGGTCGCGCGGTTCCAGACTGTAGCGCCTAGAACCGCTCGGACACCCCGGCCAGCTTAAATCAGTATATTATCTGCTTAATTAGTACAAATATGCTTACCTTTGCCAGCACTCGCAAGATGTCCGTCTACACGCAACCAAGGTAAGAGAAGTAGTGAAGACGGCTAAAAAAATTAAGAAAAGAGCGTATCTTGTCGTCTCTTTAGATCATTTTGTTTCGAGTGTTCTGTATATTTCTTTGCCCTCGAAACTTTCACAGAGAAATTATTACAATTTTTAAATGTCTCTTCTTTATAAATACTGTTTTTAAGTCTTTTCTTGGTATTTCACTGGGGACGGTATAGCCTTCAGCCTAATGTAAGAACTGTTTTATGTAAAGCCTTTGGCATTTTTAATATTAAGACTGGTTTGATGCAGCTCCCCATGCTGCTCTAACCTGTGCAATCTTCTTCATCTCCAAGTAACTACTGAAACCTACATCCTTTTGAATCTGCTTAGTGTATTCATCTATTGGTCTCCATCTACGCTTTTTACCCTCCACGGTTCCCTCCAGTACTAAACTGGTGATCTCTTGTGTCTCAGTACGTGTCCTACCAACCGATCCATTCTTTTAGTCAGACTGTGCCAGAAATTTCTCTTCTCCCCAATTCTGTTCAGTACCTCCTCATTGGTTACGTGATCTACCCATCTAATTGTCAACGTTATTCTGTATCACCACATTTAGAAGCTTCTGTTCTCTTCTTGTCTAAACTATTTACCGTCGATGTTTCGCTTCCATACATGGCTACATCCCATACTATTACTTTCAGAAAAGACTCACATCTATACTTGATGTTAACAAATTTCTCTTCTTCAGAAACGCTTTCCTTGCCAGAGCCAGTCTACATTTTAAAGTATATCCTCTCTACTTCGACCATCACCAGTTGTTTTGCTACCCAGATAGCAAAACCCATCTACTACTTTAAGTGTCTCAGTTCCTAATCTAATTCCCTCGGCATCACCTGATTTAATTAGACTACGTTCCATTATCCTCTTTTTGCTTCTGTTGATGTTCATCTTATTTCCTCCTCTGAAGACACTGACCATTCTGTTCAACTACTCTTCCAGGTCCTTTGCTGTCTCTGACACAATTACAATGTCACTGGCAGATGTCAAAGTTTTTATTTCTTCTCCGTGGATTTTAATTTCTACTCCAAAATTTTCTTTTGTTTCCTTTACTGCTTGCTCAATTACATATTGAATAACGTCGGAGATAGGCTACAACACTGTCTCACTCCATTTTCCATTTTTAATCGCTGCTTTCCTCTCGTGAACCTCGACTCTTATAACTGCCATCTGGGTTCTGTACAAATTGTAAATAGTATTTCGCTTCCTGTATTATACCCCTACCACCTTCACCATTAGAAAGAGGGTATTGCAGTCTAGAATGTCAAAAGCTTTCTCTAAGTCTATCTTCTAAGGTAAGTCGTAGTCAGTATTGCCTCGCGTGTTCAAACATTCGTATGGAATCCAAACTGATACACTAACGCCACTATTAGTATGCAAATCACCTTCACTTTCAATACTCGCTGTAATGCTCGGCCAGCATTAGTTATCTTCAAGATCCGTCGTGTTGAGTAGATGTAAGTCAAGAATGCATTTAACACCGCACTGAGTTTGAACGCGGTGGCTGCGAGAATCTGGATGTACCTGCTGCGATATTGCAGAGAAACTTGGCAGAAATGCAGCCAGAGTACTTGATTGCTGGCAGCGGTGAACATAAGAATGTACGGTCGAAAGAAGCCCTGGCGCACGATGTCCGCATGGTATTACCGAGAGGGATGACCATCGTTGCCGGTGTGGGGCCGTGGCGCTTCGTACTGCATTTGCAGCACAATCGGTTACTTCAAGGACGGCTCCAGGGCAGACGCCTTGTAGCGTGCATTCCACTCACCCCAAACCAGAGCCATTTGCGACTTCACTGGTGTCCAGCGAGAGCTCATTGGAGGACAGGGTGGTCTGTTGTGTTTTCTGAGGAAAGCCGTTTCTGTCTCGGTAACAAGGATGGCCATGTGTTGTGTGGTGTCACCGCCAGACACCACACTTGCTAGGTGGTAGCCTTTAAATCGGCCGCAGTCCGTTAGTATACGTCGGACCCGCGTGTCGCCACTATCAGTGATTGCAGACCGAGCGCCGCCACACGGCAGGTCTAGAGAGACTTCCTAGCACTCGCCCCAGTTGTACGACCGACTTTGCTAGCAATGGTTCACTGACAAAATACGCTCTCATTTGCCGAGACGATAGTTAGCATAGCCTTCAGCTACGTCATTTGCTACGACCTAGCAAGGCGCCATGTTCAGTTACTATTGATATTATGAATAATGTACCGTCAAGAGCGACGCTCATCATTTATGGATTAAAGTTAAGTATTCCACCTGCTACGGCCGTTTTTTGCTAAAGTCTAATTTCCTTCACCTGTTCCAGATCTCAAGCCAGCCTGCATGAGCTAAAACGCGTGCCTTTCGGCTTCCTCTAATATCACGGTGTTGGCACTCCTGCCAACCCACAACATGTTGGTTAGAAGGAAGCCATTTGGGGACCTACAGCCGACTTGTCTGTGTGCTAGAGACAGTGAACATAACCTGGAATTATGGTGTGGAGTGAGGATCTGCAGGAGCAGTCTCGTGGTTATCCCACACACCCTGACTATACATTTGTACAGTAATCTGACGATTCGATGTATTGCGCTACCATTCATGAACAGCATCCCAGGGGATGTTTTCTAACAGGATAACGCTCGCCCATATACCACTGTTGTAACTCAATATGCTATGCAGGGTGTTTACATGTTGCCCTGGCCTGCTGTATCTCCAGATCTGTCTCCAGTCGAGCACATATGGGAAATCACTGGACAACTCCAACGGCATCTACAAACAGCATTAACCGTCCTCGTATCGAGCGACCAAGTGCAACAAGCGTGGAACACCATCCCACAAACTGACATACGGCACCTGTACAACGTAATGCATGCACGTTTGCATGTTTGCAATAAACATTATGGAGGCTACACCGGTTATTAATATACTAGCATTTCAAATGTACTAGCATTTCACATTTGCCATGGCTTATCTCTCTCTTACATCAATATGTAAATTTATAATGTTACGAATTTAAATATGTTACTTCGACAAATGTATTCCCGAAATTTTATTACTCCACATTAATTGTTTTGCTGTACATACTCCGAAAGCAGACAGCAAACCTTTTCTATTGAAGTAAAGCCTCCGGCTTGGCGTCTTCCTTTAAGTGCTAACACTCTGATGTTCTTGGAGTGAAGTGTCAAGTGTTTCATCAACATTAAAAATGTATTGAACAGAGAGAAATTGCTTGTCTTCCACTGTTTTAGGGGTATGAAAATTCATCTACGTTTACTTGGTTAAAAGCTTGTCTACCCTCTGATACTGGCTTCCTAAGACTAATATTAGGATGCTGTCATTGCCTGCCATTTCCGACAGTCTGTTAAAACGATGCGAAATTTTTCTTTCACTCTCCATAGATCGTTCACTGTAAATCCATAAAATCGCTTTTTCGTTTCAAAAACATAATCAATGATTTGTTGTTTTTTATTGAACACGCTTCGTAAGAGTCCCACAATCGTTTTACCACCTAATGCATTTCTGTGTTTTCCTAAACTCTTGTTCCAGTGTGTTAAGTGGAACACGAAATTGCTTTACTGCTGTAGAAGAATGCATCTAATCATTCTTTACCGGCACAATCTTCTGTTACATCCCCAAAGGCTCCTATATTTTTTTCTCTGATTTCTGGATATATTTAATAGGCTTCCTGGTGCCCTAGTATCTGAAGGAAAACCAAGATGCAGTAGCAGACCGTTTAATACACCATAACAGAGATGATTCTAAATGACATTGTTTAATTAATTAAAGATTTCTTGAAACGGATAACGTCATAACGTGCAATTTACTAAATTGAATTCTAGTGTACGGACTTTTATTTGTAATTAGGTAACCCACTATGAATGTTTTAAGTTCTGCGTCCGCAGCAAGCAGGAAGGCGGCCATTAACACCTGGTACGGCGATACTGTATTTTTCGTAACTGATGACCAATATTGATATTTTGTACAGTCAGAACGATGTAGGATTCTGCTATTTAATCCAGCGTAAAGGGGAAGATTGATGTTACCGATTTTCTACGAAAAATTACGTTGGTATCATTACACAGTCCATACTGTGTTTTTAATCTTCGTTGAGCCATTACGGATCGTGGGACAACGGCTGGCATGAACTTCTTGATGCAATAATTTACCAACAGCCGTATGTATTGCAGAAATTTATTTTATTTTATGAACTTCTATGTGCTACCAGTTTCGGCATTACACTGATGCTATCTTCAGGCCACATATGTCACAGTCGTAAAATAACTGTACCCGTGAATCAATCGTCCTGCAACAACTCTTGATGGCTAGGCGACACAGACTCACAGAGTGAGAAGATGCTGTGTTTTGTCCGCCATTACGTGGGCATATGGAGCGGCCATTTCAAACTGCACAAAAAATCAGACGTTAATTCATTAGATCGGTATTACAATATTTGAACTCGGACGACAAGAACCCAAAGGAATTTATATTTTTTTCTATTCTAACAGTGAAAATAACATTCAGCAGAACAGTCTTAGACTTTATGTAAATGAAATCATTTTTGTGGCTGGTGTGTAAGATAAATTTTTCTCAGGAACCAGTGTTGTTATAGGAAGAGTTTGTGGTGTGATATATCAATTATTTGGTGCATACATTTAATGTCACTTACTGAATTAATGAAATATTTCCATATTTATTTGTAGTGATAAGGTATGACAAAATAATTCATTGTAGTCGTCCTCAGCAGCATATAAATAAGAATTATCAGAGATTATTTCTTTTAAATAATACTGTTATTCTTGCTGCTACAGCAACAGAATGAAACCCATCACACAGTAATACCATTATTCAGTGTGAATATTTGTAGTTTCACTAAGTATCAGTGTGCGATATGTGCTTTTACCAGTGGGGGGATGTCTTAGGGGGTTAGTATAATTATATATGTTACTAGCTTGGACCGTGGCGTTACCCATGGTTAAACAGTTATTTATAAATAGATGTTAATGCCGAAACTCACTATTCACGCGTATGCACTATCAGAAAAACCACTTTGTGAGTTGTTTTAGTAAACCTTCAAATTTAGATCTCTCCTGAGTTGATCAGGAACCATCATGTCTCAGTTTTTCAAATAGATGGACAAGAGAACTGTGACTTTCAAGAATAGCTGGAACAGCATTAAATGAGGAAGCAACCCAATGTACGCGAAAAATACGGCCTAGTTTTAATAGCTGCGAGGATAATTCTTGTGAAACACTTTGTAGTAGTCTCTGATTTTTGGGACTTCGAGAAAACACAGAATATAAGGAATCTAAAAAAAACCTGTATATGGTATACATCTGCTACATCATTCATAACATCGCGGACAGCTAATTCCATTTTGTGGTTCATACAATGAACGACAGTAGAGTGGCTACGCCTTTGTAAGGTACAAGCATTGCTGAGCCATACTTTTCAAGAGCTGCTAACACTGTGCTGAAAATGCATTCTCCTGTCCCACTTTCTAATTCAACAATGTCAAAAAAATCATCGCAAGCAACTCCCTCAAAGGACAAACGTATAAATATTATTAAAAAGTTTTATTGGAAAGCGTTGTACTCTCGTCCATCATGATACTAAAGTTTGTACGCGATTCTACAAGGAAGTGAGCAAGATTCTCTTTCACTTCTTCTCATACAAACATAATGATTCGGCATGCATGGTCAGAATGAAGCATATTACCGACTGATAAACCATTAAGCTTTTGTAGTTCGATTACTGCAGGATACGATTTGAATGATAATTTTTGTTTAGCTATTACATATGCAGATCTGAACAACGAAGCAGTTCGATTACTTTTTCTTGATACAGCTTTCCCCACAGCTTTGCACTTCAATGATACATTTTTCTAAACTTTTCTTTTATACTCATGATTTCTACGCACTTCATGTGTGATTTGCACTTTGCATGATTCCCGATTTTATCATTTAGATTTTTGGCGTTATTGGCAGAAAGACCAGCTAAAAATGCGTTATCGATACGCACACGTTCACCGCTTTCCACCTGAAGTTCACGAACTTGTGAACACACTGTGCATATTACTAAGTTTTTGTCATTTACGGACAGCCACGGCTTAGTCTTTTGACAGTTTTGAAAACGTGGTAAGGCAACATAATTTCCTACTATAATCGCAAGAGTACTGCTACTCCCATTTGTCAGAGTTTTCAGTCACCGGAGATTTAGCCTCTTCCCCTGTATTAGCACCATTATTACCGTTTTCTTTTTTGCATTCAGTGTCTATTGTAACTCTTTTAGCACCACTGTTAGTATCCCGACTGTCAGAGTTTGTACACGTATCAGGTAATGCGCTGCTCTTAAGAAAATCAGAAATTTTGCTTTGTTGAATGACATCCTGAAATTCCCGAGTTCTTGCAGGCCCAGACGCACTCAACTCACTAACGAAGCTACTGAAGCGGGAACGTGTGAACATCGCCGTGTGTTTGGCGGACACGGGGCAACGAACGAACGACACGAATTAATTTGGAGTACGCGATGCCGGGGAGCCTGTGTTAAGCTCCACGCGCGTGGTTCACGGCTAGCGAAGTCAGACTGTCCGATCCCGTCTGACCAGTACCGTTGCTCACTTCGCACTACTTTGTGCTTTCGTCCCAGGAGCGTTAGTCCGTGCCATACCGTTGCCAAAAGGTGGCCTAACAGTAAATGTTCGCACAAGTTCCGGGCCTGTCACCACCCTGTGTCAGAGCCCGGAGTGGGAATTTCAGCCCCCAGCTCACCCAACTCTGCGGTACGACTGCTGCGGTATGACTGCCACACTCCTTCCCTCGCAAGCTCGCATGTAAACAGATGACGAACCTTAGACGAAAGCAACAATGACAACATGATAATGATGATTTAGTTCTAAATGTTTTGAAATGCTTAACTACTACATAACACTTTTTCAAAATTAATAAGCAAACATATTAATATTATTAATAGTAAGATTGTATTAAAAACTTTCAGTGTTCGGCTCCACAAATTTAAATTATATGCAAAGTTTTACTCCAGTGCGTGGGAAATAAACATCCCAGGTTGGAATGCTTAAACTAAAACCAGAGGATGGGATGGTCTGATGCAGACAGGGGGAAATCCCCCCCATCTCCCCCTGCAAATCGCACACTGGGTTGGTGTGTATCTGCACATGCAGCTGCCGCCATTCTCCTCAGGTTGTGTTATTAGAATGATTTTTCACTGTTCCAGTGCATGTGTTGCAGTATGATCCATTACGTACGAGTTGTGGTTTTTCATGACAATTTCGATATATAATGAGAGCAGTGAAGCATTTTCCATCAGTTGTGGTAACATGTGTTGGCCTTTGTACACTTCAGTGATAATTTGCTACTCTATCATTTCTTACCATGTACCTGTGTAGAAGTTCCTTAGGAGCTATACATTTGTAGATTGATAGCAGGCACCTCTCCCTGCACTTCAATGACAGATTACTTCCTATCCCTTCACACCATGTACCTCTGTAGAAATTCCTCAGGAGCTGTAACACGATGACCTCTTGGTGGTTGTGAAACAGGATGAAAATGTCAAGAAATAAAGAGATCACCGTTTATATAAATTCTGAGGATCAGACAGCAAGGTGTTTGTCGAGTAGGGCATACAGCAATGCAGAAGGAGGCATGTGTAGCGAAATCTGAGACACTGGTGGTTGGTAGAAAGGGACGCAGGGCACAGGGGCAAGGGCGCCAATTTGTCCCCTGCACTGTGGATTGACCTGCCATTTAAGAAACTATGGACTGCTCCAGCAGTGGACCGCTCCAGCCTTTTTCCCGTCTGTTCAAAAGTGGGGGTGTGGTGGCTTTAGTATAGTTAAGAGCATCCTTTGATGGCAGTAATGTGGACGAGAAAACTGGGTCTTCAAAATTCAAAGCAACCATACACACACGTGTGAGCAGAAAAATGTGGGGCGGGGGTCAGATGAAAGTGTGAATGCAGGTGATGGATGAGTGTGGAGGCAGCTGTAGGACTATCCAGCAGCAGGATAACACCACCAAGAACACATTTCCCACAGAAATAAATAAACAAATATAAACGGTACATTGCGTCCTTCCTCTCCAGAAGTTCAGCACTGTTCCATTCTCAGAGGAGGGACGTTGGTAGGGATTCAGGATGAGTGGGGTGGTGACATCATGCAACATAGTCACATCCAGGGAGAATAGGTGGGGCAACCTCACAGTGAGTGCCGACATCTTCAATAAATCATCTTGATGTTGAAGCTCTTTTGTCTGTGTTTGCTTTAACAATGACGTATGTTTTGAGTGGGGTCCGCTATTAGCAAGACACATTTTTGTTATCTGTCCCAGACATGTTTCACTGCATTTGCAGCATCATCAGTGGGTTTCTTATTATTATGGCTGTTAATCGTAAGTAATGTTCTCTACTGTTTAAATACATGTAAATATTAGTTTCTAAATCGTAATTACTGGTCGCTGAAAAGCACATAAAATTGTGTATTCACACCTTCTTACAACATGGTGTGGTTTCCCAGCTGTATTACGTTTTAACAGTGAATGTTTTTCAATACAGTTTGTCACTTGCAACTATATACAACTTAATGTAGGCAAAACATTTTTGCAATAAATACGATTTCTAAACTGTCATGGCTATGTCTGAGATTAATAATTCATGTGAAAGGTGTGTGTGTGTGTGTGTGTGTGTGTGTGTGTGTGTGTGTGCGTGTGTATTTACATTGTGTTTCACTTATGGTTTCTTTTTTCGTCATCTTCTTCATTGTAAAGTTCTATGTATTGAGTTGTCACTGTTACTGTCACTGTTTACAACCTGTAATAACAAGATGGCAACCACTGGAACAGTAGAAGGTGTCAAAAGAGGATGGCAGACAGTGGAAAACAGTTGAAGATATCATTGGCGGTTGTTTTGAATTTCTCAGAGGTGTGTGTGTGTGTTGTTTTCTGTTTCCAAGGTGAATTTAATTTTTTTGTGAACTTTGTTCATATCGCTATGGAGTTGTTGGATGCGACTGGGTGTTTCATCTAGAAGGTATATGACATCATTTACATAAAGATACCAATATATTATCCGGTATTGTTTGGGTCCTACTATTCTTTCAAATACTTTATTTTCAATTTGATTAAAAAAAATGTTGGCTAGAAGTCCATTAATTGGTGACCCCATTGCAAGTCTGCCTTCTTGTGAGTAAAAATGACAGTCAAATGAGAAATAGTTTTGCTCTGTGATTAGTTTTAGAATGCTAGCTATTTCTTTTATGTGAGGCTTAGGAATTTTTGTCTATTCTTCTAATTACAATTCGATGATGTTGATGGTGTCTGTGGTTGGGATATTGGTGTACATGGATGTAATGTCAAATGATTTGAGTGTGGCTGTTGTGGGTACATTGATGTCTTTGATTTTTGTTTCAGCTCTTCAGTGTTGTGTATGCTTCTGTTACTTGTGTATATGTAATGTTTCTATAGGTAAGAGTGTATTTCTCAGGCTAAGTGATATGTGGGTGGACTTCTGAAATTGAAAATGAGATGTATTAGAATGCCCTCCTTGTGGAACTTTATTAGGCTGTTCAGTGTGGGTACTTGGGGATTCTTTTGTTTCAGCCATTCCGCCTTCTGTTTTGTGAATATGTGTGAGATATTTTTTAAAAGTATTTGTTTGTTTTTGTGGTATGTTTGTGTTGGGTCACTGGTTAGCTTTGTTATATAGTTGTCTTCCAGACATTTTAAGGTTTTATGTTTGTATTTATACTGTATTATTATTATCTTTGTGCTGCCCTTGTCTGATCTCATAGTGAGTATCTTGTTGTTTTTATGTTTGTGTTTTATTTTTTTGCATGTTTTTTCTTCTTCAATTTTTGTTCCTGTCAATATGCCGTTCTTGTTTTTCCTTATTATGCATCTTATTTCTTCTGCAACTAACTCCCCTGCCAGAGCTGAATTAAAGTTTGGGTTACTGTTCCTTTCTTGTTGTTTTATGATGTATTCACTTTCTGGGATAAGATTCTCCACTGTCGTGTGTGTAATGTGTGTGTTGCAACTGTATTTTGGGCCTTTTTCTAGAGAATTTATTTCTTGGTTAGTTAATTGAATGTCCGTAAGGTTCACCAGTCGTTTGTGGAATGAGTGGTTCGTTTTCTTTCAATTTTTATGTGTAATTATTTCATTCTGTTTCTGGAGGGTGTTTAGTTTTCGTTGTTGTTTATTGCTTTTTGCTGTTATTTGTGTTTCTGTGTTTTTATTAACTGTATTTATGATATCATTATATATTTCAGAGATTTTGATGTGATTTCCTAGTTGCAGGTGAACCTAGAACAGATCAACATTGAGTTCCTGCATTTTGGTATGTAGGTATCAAATTTCTTGCCTCAGCCACTCAATTTCAGCTTAGTGCTTGGCACATTGGGCTGCAGGTGACATTCTGGTTGCAGTTACATTTATATAGTTAGGCAACACATTATGTGAAAGACAGATTCTGTTGAATTTTATATTTAAATAGTGTGATGTACTTTCCTGTGGTGTTCTGGAATTTGTTGTAGAGCTTGCTTGTAAATGCTGGGCAAGGCATCAAGATAATCATCTTGATGTTGATGCCATTTTTCCTGTGTTTGCTTTAACAATGACATTTATTTGCAAGGTATCCACCTTTATAAAAACACAATTTTGTTTTTTGGCCCAGACAAAAAATTGTATGTTACTAAAGGTGGACCCCACTCATAATATATGTTATTGTTAAAGCAAACAAAGACGAAAGAGATTCAACATGAAGATGAATATCTTGACGCCCTTCCAGACATTTCCAGGCAGGCTCTACAACAAATTCCAGAACACCACAGAAAAGTTGCATCAAACTATTTTAAATATATAATTCTACAGAATCTATATTTCACATAATGTTATACCTAACTATATACATGTAAATGTAAACCATACGTAGCCTGCAGCCCAAAGTGGCAAACACAAAGCTGAAATTGAGTGGCTGTAGCTAGAAATTAGATACCTACATACAAAAAAATCAGGAACTCAATGTTGAACAATTCAAAATTCACATGGAACTAGGAAATCGCATTAAATTCTCTGATTTATTAATGATATCATGAATACAGCCAAACTTAACACAGGAACACAAACAAAAATGAAATGGAATAAACGACAACAAAAACTAAACGACCCCTGGAAAGAAAATGAAATCATTACAAATAAAAATAGAAAGTAAACTAACCACACATTCCACAAACGTATGGTCAACCTTACTAAGATACAACTCACTAACCAAGAAATAAATTTTCAAGAAAAAGGCCCAAAATACAATGTCAGCACACACATTACACACAAGACAGTGGAGAATCTTATCACAGGAAGTGTTTACATCATAAAACAGCAAGAAAGAAACAGTAGCCCAAACTTCAGTGCAGCTCTGGCAAGGGAGTTAGGTGCAGAAGAAATAAGATACATAATAAAGAAAAACAAGAACAACATATTGACAAAAAAAACTGAAGAAGAAAATAGATGCAGAAAAATAAAAGACAAACTTAAAAGCAATAAGGCACTCAATATGAGATCAGACAAGGGCAGTACCATGATAATAATAAAACTGGGTGAATACAAACATTAAACCTGAAATTTTTCTGGAAGACAACTATATAACAAAGCTAACCAGTGACCCAGAATAGGCAACATACTCAAAACACAAGGGCTAAAAATAGCCTCTAGGACCGACAACTCAACACAGAGGAAACTGAGGACAACCAACACAAGCACAGACAAGCACAACACATCTGATATTTACCAACTAACATGTCAGGACTGCAAATCAGTTTATATAGAACAGACAAGCAGAAACTTTAATACCAGATACACAGAACACAGAAGAGCATTATAACGTAACAGCTGTCATTTCACATATGCTGAACGCCTTATGGACAATAAACATAGCACAACAGACATCAACACTGATTATAAAATTCTCAAATGCAACAACAGCCCCCCGAAAAATCTAATAATTTAGAAAATTATCAAATACAAGACGACGCTAGAAGTAAATGAATGCACAGCTCTCTGCAATGGAACTCTGTTCTCTGCCCTCAAAAAATTATAAGATAAAACCAGCTTATAGAACTCCCCAAAAATGTACACACAGACATGTACATAGACATATACGTGCACACACATAAAATTAAAAAGAATTAAATATAATTGTAATAATAATGATAAATCTCAAACGTACTCTCTCTCTCTCTCTCTCTCTCTCTCTCTCTCTCTCTCTGTCCCCCTCATTCTTTTCACACACACATACACACACACAACACACCTCTGAGAAATTCGAAACAACCGCCAATAACATCTTCAACTCTTCCACTGTGTGCCATCTTGTTTTTACACCTTCTACTGTTCCACTGTCCTCCATCTTGTTATTATAGCTTGTAAACAGTGACAATGACAGTGACAACTCAGTACATAATACCTGAAACTGAAGGAGATAAACAAAAAAACCGTAAGTGAAACACAATGTATATAGATACATGCACCCACGCATCTTTAACATTAATTATTAATGCCAGGCAAAACCATAACAGTTTTGAAATCGTGATTATTGCAAAATTGTTTTGCCAACATCAAGTTGTATATAGTTGCAGGTGACAAACTGTAAAGAAAAATAGTCACTGCAAAAACGTATTACAGCAGAAAAACCTCACCATGTGTTAAGAAGGTATGAATACACAATTTTATGTGGCCTTCAAAATCCTGTAATTCTGATTTCGAAACAAATATTTATATGTATTTAAACAGTAAAATATATTCCTTATGTTTAACAGCCATCATAATAAAAAAACCACTGATGATGCAGCAACTGCTGTGAAATATGTCTGGGACAAAAAACAAAATTGTGTTTTGGTAAAGGCGGACCCCACTCGAAACATTTGTTATTGTTAAAACAAACGCAGACAAAAGATCTTCAGCATCAAAATGATTATCTCAGCCCCATGCCAGGCATATCCAAGCATGCTCTACAGCAAATTCTGGAACACCACAGCAAAGTTAGATGAAATTATCTTAAATATAAAATTCAACAAAATCTGCCTTTCACATAATATAATACCTAACTCTATACAAGTAAATGTAAACCATACGTAGCCTGCACCCCAATGTGACTAACTCAAAGCTGAAATTGAGTGGCTGAAGCAAGAAATTAGATACCTACGTAAAAAAAATTTGGAACCCAGTGTTGAATGGTTCAAAATTCACCTGTAACTAGGAAATCACATCAAATTCTCTGATTTATTAATTATGTCAAGAAAAAACAAAAAACCAAAAAAATGGAATAAACGAGAACAAAAACTAAACGACCTCTGGAAACAGAATGTAATAATTACACATAAAAATTGAAAGCAAACAAACCACACATTCCACAAACATATGGTCAACCTTACGGAGATACAACTAACTAACCAAGAAATACATTTTCAAGAAAAAGGCCCAAAATACAGTGTCAACTCACACATTACACACAAGACAGTGGAAAATCTTATCACAGAAAGTGAATACATCATAAAACAACATGAAAGGAACAGTAACCCAAACTTCAGTGCAGCTCTGGCAAGGGAATTAGTTGCAGAAGAAATACGATACATAATAAAGAGAAACTAGAACAACATATTGACAGGAACAAAAACTGAAGAAGGAAAAATATGCAGAAAAATAAAAGACAAATTTAAAATCAACAAGGCACTCATTATGAGATCAGACGAGGGCAGCACCATGATAATCATAAAACTGCGTGAATACAAACATTAACCAATAAAATTTCTGGAAGACAACTACATAACAAAGCTAACCAGTGACCCAACACAAAGATACCACAAAAACATACAAATACTTCTAAAAATATCTCACGCATATTCACAAAACAGAAAGCGAAATGACTGAAACAATAGAACCCCAAGCACCCACACTGAACAGCCTACTAAAGCTCTCCAAGGAGGGCATTCTGGTACACCCTCTTGTCAATTTCAGAAGTCCACCCACATATTACATAGCCAGAGAAATGCACACTTACTTACAGAAGCATTATGTATACACAAAGAACAGAAGGATAAAAACACTGAAGAGCTGATACAAAAATCAAAGACATCAACGTACCCACAACAGCCACACTCAAATAATTTGACATTACATCCACGTACACCAATATCCCAACGACAGACACCATCAACATAATCAAATTATAATTAGAAGAATAGGCAAAAATTCCCAAGCCCCAAATAAAAGAAAGAGCTAGCATTCTGAAACTAATCACAGAGCAAAACTGTTTCTCCTTTGACAATCAGTTTTACTCACAAGAAGACAGACTTGCAATGGGGTCACCAGTCAATGGACTTTTAGCCAACATTTTTCTTAATCACATTGAAAATAAAGTATTTGAAACAATAGTAGGACTCAAACAATACCTGATAATATATTGGTATCGTTATGTAGATAATGTCACATACCTTCTAGATGAAACACCCAGTCGCATCCAACAACTCCATAGCCAGATGAACAAAGTTCACAAAAAAATAAAATTCATCTTAGAAACAGAAAACAACAAAATGTTGAATTTTCTTAACCTACAATACACAGACACAACAACCAACACCAATTATCCATATTCAGAAAAGTAACCACTACCACCAGCACACTCTTTCACAAACATTCCAGTCATCCAACTACACACTAACTAGCTGGTTTCCAATATACGCTACACAGACTGAACAATACGCCACTCACTGAATTACAATCAGACAAATAGCTGTAGAGAATGGATGTGACACAAACACTATAGATAAACTGAACCACATAATTAAAACAAAACTAAAAAGGACACCCAACACACAAAAGCCTTCTCATCAACTTAGGAACACACAGAACACACAAACGTTCACACATGGATGAGAAACACCCACAACAACAAAGAAGTTGTTCACTCGCACCTACAACAACAAAGCAGTCCACAGAATAGGCAACATACTCGAAACACAAGGGCCAAAAATGGAAAATTCTGAAATGCAGAAACAGCCCCCTACAAAAACTAATAATTGAAGAAATTTATCAAATACAAAAAGCCTTAGTTGAAGGAAAGCAAATAAAAAATGAATACACAGCTCTCTACAATGGAAATCTGTTCTCTGCCCTCAAAGAATTATTAGATAAACCCAACCTATAGAACTCCCCCACCCCCACTCCGTCACACATACACACTGACACATACATACATACACACACACACACACACACACACACACACACACACACACACACACACACACCTGAGAAGTTCAAAACACCTGCCAGTGGCATCTTCAACTGTTCCTCTGTCTGTCATCTTGTTTTCACACCTTCTACTTTTCCACTGTCTTCCATCTTGTTATTACAGCTGGTAAACAGTGACAGTGACAACTCAATACATAGTACATGATAATGAAGAAGATGACGAAAAATAACATTTCTTGTGTTTAACAGCCGTAATAATAAAAAAAAAAACCACTGGTGATGCTGCAACTGCAGTGAAACATGTCTGGGACAGAAAACAAAATTGTGTTTTGCTAAAGGTAGACCCTACTCTGAAGATATGTTATCTTTAATAAATTTGGCAACAGTACAGACAGACCTCACTCTGGCTTTATTGTCCTATTATTGTGACACGTATCATTCAACAATAGTTTCTCAGTGCCAGTATTCTCTATCTAGGATATCAGAAACGAGAAAAAGTTAATCACATGCACGTATGTAGCATCTTTCTAACAAATGTATTCTTGTTTCAGATGAAGCCAGTAACGAAAATGACAGAGCAGCTCCTGTTGGCAGGAAAACCATTTTTCTTCGCATGTAAATTATTCGGCCTAATGCGGTTTACGTTCGACGCTACAACTGCAACACTCAAGAGATCACAAGCGGATATTATCAACGCAAGCCTAGCCAGCCTACTACATTTACTATGTGCATGTGTTTCGTCATATTTGGCGCTGGAGATAGCACTGGGGTATTCTGTGGTGAAATTTCTGATGGCCATAGGAGTTCTTCAGTATTCATGCCTGTCCTTGATTGAGATTCTAACAGACATCGTCTGCAACACACGTAAATATCAAAAAATGCTTTGCTTGTTAGCGTCGTGTGATAGATGTCTGGCTGTCGACGTAAGAATGACAAGAATATCACCAGGAAAGTTTGTTAAGAGGCAGTTATCATTAGCGCTTCTTCTGTATTGCATGATGTTCAGTGTCCCTTTCACTGCAGATATGACGCAAAAAAACATAGCATTACTAGTATCCTGCATGAGCTGTTTTGGAACATCCATAATGTCGCTCTTACGATTTGCAAACCTACAGTTAATTATCAAGCAGAGGCTGTCGTTATTGAACAGTTACCTTATGAACATGAAAGACAGAGCAGCTGATAAGCAGAAGTATTCAGGCGCGCGATCGGAACGGAGCAGTACCTCAGGTCTCTCTGACAGAGACTTTCACTGCACACCGTCTGCTGTGCGAGCACTTGGTCGATGTTGTGTGGCACTGTGTGAATTTTCAGTGGTGGTGGCATCTGCTCACCAAATTTTTCTGATTCTTTACCTCGCAGCGTTATCGTCAATGGTTGTGGAAATGGCTTACTTCATTGCTACAAAACCACTATTATTTGGCACACAGAGTTATGGAAACTTATGGTACTCGTGGTTTGCCTTAATCTACAACACATGTACTATGGCTATATTCATTTTACCACTCGAGGGAAGTCTTGAATCAAGGACCTTTCGTTCCGCAGCTGCTCACGCAAACCACGTGACCACGGCGCTCCTGAGCTTACACTATTCTTGATGTTTCGTATCTTGCACACAGACTACTCAGTTTGTATATTTTGCTTATTTTTTTCATAGTTCCACACAACTTCTTCCTGTTTTCTCGATTGATCTGTGTCCAGTTTTTCAAGGCCTATCCACTTTGCCAACTTATAACTAAATCTGAGGGGGGTGCGATGGGGAGGTTCCCTTGTAAGTACAGTGCCAGCGCGCTAACTGTTTAGTGCGAACAATTCCCCAGTGTCCTTGGTGAAGCAATTGCAACATATCCTTTTGCATCACTGTTGGAATGAGCACACGCGATTGTCCACTGTCAGATTGTACTAAGATCACACGTTGTTGTACTAGAAGTTTAAGCCAACGAGCAAAGTATCGGCGCACTACCTGTTACCGCACGCCGTGGAATTTGAGTCAGCGCCAGACGTCATGGACGTCGAAGACCCTTAGAGGTCTCTGCACCATCGCGCCGTAAGTTGTGGCGGCGCGGCTCCTGGCGCGCTTTTAGTGCGAGGGCGCCACAGTGGAACTCGTGGTTCCAGCGGACAATAGCGGCGCCCCCGATAGCATACTTAAGCGCCTGCCTCTCGCTCAGCCAGTTGTTCCCCCAACCCTTTTTCGTTTTTTTTCCTTCCTCCCTCCTTGTTCTTCCCCCTCTAACAGGTCCCCCCCCCCACCCCATCTGCCTTTGGCTGGGCGTGTCCTCTTTGTGCCGCCACTTTCGTGCAGTGTTCTACATTGAGTGTTCTACAGTGAGTGTTCCGTGTTGTGTTTTTTGGGAAGTGTTGTGAACGGTCAGCATACTGTCGCTGGGTGTGCCTTTTATCTCTTGGGACCAGAAACCAGACAGTCGCCATGTTTTTTTAATTGTGTGTGTACTATGTTACTTGTCTGATTCCTGTGTCTTTTATTAACGTTGCCAACCCCTTTTGCTTTCTGTTTTAACTTTCCGCATTTTTCCGCCATTTTACACTTGACGTCACCGTTTTATCGCCTGTTTTTCTCGTTTCTTTTCTTCTTCCGTTTTCTAAAATAAAAGTCTGTAGGCTGTAGAGCAGCGTGCTAAGCTGCTGCCAGCTCGCCCCCTTCGGGGGGAATTGAAAATCAATAAAGGAAAAATAAGAAAAAAAAAAGCTCAGCCAGCCAGTCTAATTTCGCGTACGTCGGTTGACACCTCGCCTCGCGTTAGACAGCTAACTGCCTTGTTCTGTGTACGAGTGGATGTGTTTCATTCCTGGTGACTCTGTTGCTCGATCTTGTTGTATTCTTTCTGTCCTTCCTTGGTCGTGTCCGTCCTCTCCTGTTGTGTTGTTTGCGCTCCTCTCCGTGGGTCCCGCCGCGCTTTCCGTCATTGCTACCCCGCGACCGTCCCTGTCGCAGTTACAACACACTACGAGTTCTGAATATTATTCAATGAGCGCGGCAAAGACGTTCGGATGTAATGCAACAAAATCTTCAGATCAGGGTCCGCATCCGTGGCCTGTGCAATTTTTCTGTGCTTTCATAGCACTGACTGCAGTTCAGATACATAGCGAGGAACAGGCAGGTCACGGAAATTTGCTAGAATGAGATTATTACTCTGCAGGGGAGTATGCGCTGATATGAAGCTTCCTGGCAGATTAAAACTGTGTGCCGGACCGAGACTCGAACTCGGGAAAGGTCCCAAATTCGAGTCTTTGTCCGGCACACAGTTTTAATCTGCCAGGAAATTTTAAATGATACTATTCTCAACGATCAGTTGGTCAGGAAAAATCAGACATTTTAGGATTAATGATCCCTTTCATAGAGTCCCTCCATTGACTCCATTGAGTATTATTCCAATAATTTGTATTATCGTTATACTCTCGTATCTGATCTAAGATCTATTCAGTGTGTATCACTGGCTATTACCTTCTATTATCGTGTTTTTATATGGTGTATATGTGATTTATTCCAATGACCTCCCAAATATTAAGGTTTTTATCGCCCTGCATTAAGAATCACAACAGATTTCTGAGCGTGAATTTAATAGTACAGTGTCATAGCATTCATTGATTTATTTATTTAATTGCTCGTGGATGCTACTTTTGTATGCTTTAGCCAAGTCATACTTGCTGGGTAACTTGCCGTCGTTTACCACAGTGGTGTTCCCCTAGTATGTACAGTAATCGCCTTAATATTGTACGTGATTTCGATGGCCCGTATTACCTGTTCAATAATTTTAATTTTCATTACACTTTAAAGTAATTTTAATCTAATGCAATCCTTCTTTTCAAGTATAAATTAATCAGCTACATATTAGCCTTGTCTGTAACTTAAAATATTAAGCCCATCTGTCTTTCATTCTATTAGCGCGAAAGATGCGGCCATCCCCCGTTTAATAATTCTAGTGGCGCAGCCAGTTGGACCGCCCAGCCGTTTGGCATCCAGGCCAGTGTGATGCACGCAAGGCTCTACGTTGTGCTCTACTTGCTGATATAACAGCTCAAAGGTATTTGTAATTTTTCCTTGCTTTCCTATACCGGTTTTCTGAGACTTCGTTTCCGTTGTGACTGTGGGATGACTTTCGAAATTTTGCGTCTAGGTTCCCATAGTTCCATTTAGTTATTCTGACGGTTTCATGGTATGTGGTTGACATAGAGCTGTGGTAGCGGCTGCAGTGAATTCACTTGACACTTCTGCGTGAATACTGTTACAACTTTAATTTAATTATTGGCGCAGTCTAGAACCATGCATTATAGTGTCTATATGATATTTACTCAACTAGCTTCGTTTTTCCTTTTAGATAATCTAATAATCTCTATCCACGGTGAAACGCGTTACTTTGAAGTAAAAATTACTTTTCAACAATGTTTTATTTACAATACAACAACGAATACCGGTTGATATATCAGTCAGCCAATGATGGAATGGAGTGAACACTATAACTGGCTGTATTTGAGAAACAAGAAAGCGTTTTTCTACGCATTTCAGTGTCTGCTTGATCTCTGGTGGCTTGAGGATAGTCATTTTCCGATCAGGAGAAAGCTTGTGGCTCTGCACACCTTCAAATGTTGATTCGTTTCCGAGAGTCTCATGAATTTGGCTGCCGAGTACAATATACTGTCGAGTTATTGACGAGAGTAAGAAGAGATCTTGTCGCAATTACCGGAACCTATTAACCGTTTCACAAAGTCCACTTGGGCATGGAAGAATATCAGGAGGAATTCTTGGCGATGTAGTCAGAGCCCAAGTTCTGTTTTGAAGTGAGACTGCGGTATTCTACCACGCCAGAAAGATATGGCGCAGGCATTCCATAATCACAGAGCTATTACCTAGAACAGCAGAAACTAATTTAATTTCCAATAGACATAAAATATACAGCTGCTCGTTATTCTTAGCAGGACTAGCGGCTCATGACAATACTTTATCACAATAATATTCATTACATTAACCTGCAGCACTTCAGACTAGCAGTCAAGGTGATCCTACCCACACTTTTGAACTACACGATGCGATAATTAATGCTGAGGTGATTTAAGTTCTAATATACTGTCGAATAATTCCATCTAAAATGCCTAGTTAATTAGGAAAGTGAGATTAGCCTTATAACACTGTCGTCTCTCGATTTACAGAGAACGCATCAGATGCCAGAGACAGCAATGCGGGAGACTAGGCAAATCTGTCAGCAGGGCCAATCATCGTATTGGGAAGTTTCACCTCAACATCCATACGGACGACGCAGATCACCGTCTTTGAAGTTAACGTCGTTGAAAACTATGTCAGCAAGTACCAGTAATCTGAGACATTATTACCCTAAAATTTGTGATAGTTTTCCTTGATATACACGACTGGCCATTAACATTACTACACCACGAAGATGACTGCTACAGATGCGAAATTCAACCGACAGGAAGAAGATGCTGTGATATGCAAATGATCAGCTTTTCAGAGCATTCACACAAGGTTGGCGACGGTGGCGACACCTACAACGTGCTGACATGAGTAAAGTTTCCAACCGATTTGTCATCCACAAACAGCTGTTGACCGGCGTTGCTTGGTGAAACGTTGTTGTGATGCCTCCTGTAAGGGGGAGAAATGCGTACCATCACGTTACCGACTTTGATAAATGTCGGTTTGTAGCCTATCGCGATTGCGGTTTATCGTATCGCGACATTGCTGCTCGCATTGGTCGACATCCAATGACTGTTAGCAGGATATGAAACCGCTGGGTACAGGAGGATAATATGGAACGCCGTGCTGGATCCCAACGGCCTTGTATCACTAGCAGTCGAGTTGACAGGCACCTTATCCACATGGCTGCAACGGATCGTACAGCCACGTCTCGATCCCTGAGTCAACAGATAGGGACGTTTGCAAGACAACAACCATCTGCACGAACAGTTCGACGACGTTTGCAGCAGCACGGACTATCAGCTCGGAGACAATGGCCGCGGTTACCCTTGATGCTGCCTGCTATGGTGTACTCTACGACGAACCTGGGTGCACGAATGGCAAAACGTCATTTTTTCGGGTGAATCCAGGTTCTGTTTACAGCATCATGATGGTCGCATCCGTGTTTGGCGACATCGCGGTGATCGCACATTGGAAGCGTATATTCTTCATCGCCATACTGGCGTATCACCAGGCGTGATGGTACGAGGTGCCATTGGTTACACGTCTCGGTCACCGCTTGTTCGCGTTGACGGCACTTTGAACAGTGGACGTTACATTTCAGACGTGTTACGACCCGTGGCTCTACCCTTCATTCGATCCCTGCGAAACCCTACATTTCAGCAGGATAATGCACGACCGCATGTTTCAAGTCCTGTACGTACCTTTCTGGATGCAGAAAATGTTCGACTGCTGCCCTGGCCAGCACATTCTCAAGATGTCTCACCAAGTGAAAACGTCTGGTCGATGGTGGCCGAGCAAGTGGCCTGTCACAATACGCCAGTCGCTACTCTTGATGAACTGTGGTATCGTGTTGAAGCACCATGTGCAGCTGTACCTGTACACGCCACCCAAGCTCTGTTTGACTCAATGCCCAGGCGTATCAAGTCCGTTATTACGGCCAGAGGTGGTTGTTCTGGGTACCGATTTCTCTATATCTATGCACCCAAATTGGGTGAAAATGTAATCACATGTCAGTTCTAGTATAATATATTTGTCCAAGGAATACCCGTTTATCATCTGAATTTCTTCTTGGTGTAGCAATTTTAATGGTCAATAGTGTACATTCCTTTCCATAGATAAATGTAAAAGAAACGAGGAAATTTGTTCGATATGGAGCAGTTGTGTGTTTTATGGTCATACATATATGTTGTGTTATATTATCGCCAAAGCTGTGAGCATACAAGACTGCCACCATTTGCTATGGTGTTCCGTCAGAAAAATGGTTTGATGCAGCTCTCCATACTGGTACACCCTGCACAAGCCTCATCATTTCTGTAAAATTGCTGCAACATAGACCTATCTGAGTTTGTCTCCTGTATTCAAGCCTTGGTCTTTCTCCACCATTTTTACTCCCCTCCCTACACTTCCCTCAATAAATAATGTGCTCTTGATTCCTGAGGATGAGTCCTGTCAACTAACTCGTCCTTTTAGTCACCTTATGCCATAAATTCCGTTTCTCCACTTTTCGATTTATTATTTCTCATTAGTTATTCAATTTATCCATCTAATTTTCAATATTAAGCTGCGACATCATATTTCAAAAGTTTATATTCCTTTCTTGTCTGTTCACGTTTCACTTTGGTACACGGTTACACGGCAAAAAATTACCTTCACGAAAGATTTTCAAACAGAAAAATTTACGTTCGATGGCAACAAACGCCAACGGGAAATCTCCGTTTCTGTTTCTCCTCCGTAAACTTTCTCTTTCCAGTACCTCCTTAGCTCCTTTCGGTGTTTGCTCGATGAACCCATTCGGTGAAATCGTAGACCTGGTACAACCCGCCTTACTCCTCAAAAAATGGTTCAAATGGCTCTGAGCACTATGGGACTCAACTGCTGTGGTCATAAGTCCCCTAGAACTTAGAACTACTTAAACCTAACTAACCTAAGGACAGCACACACATCCATGCCCGATGCAGGATTCGAACCGGCGACCGTAGCGGTCGTGCGGTTCCAGACTGTAGCGCCTTTAACCGCTCGGCCACTCCGGCCCTTACTCCTGATTTACAGCTCCACTACCACATCTTTAATAACTGCAGCCTGATTTCTGTATAAGTTGTAGATATCGATTTGGTCCTGCATTTTATTCATTCAACCTTCAGCATTTCAAAGAGAGAATTTCAGTCAACATTATCAAAACCTTCCATTAAATCCACAATTGCTGATGGTGTAGGTTTGCGTTTCTTCGTTCTACGTTTGAATATACACTCCTGGAAATTGAAATAAGAACACCGTGAATTCATTGTCCCAGGAAGGGGAAACTTTATTGACACATTCATGGGGTCAGATACATCACATGATCACACTGACAGAACCACAGGCACATAGACACAGGCAACAGAGCATGCACAATGTCGGCACTAGTACAGTGTATATCCACCTTTCGCAGCAATGCAGGCTGCTATTCTCCCATGGAGACGATCGTAGAGATGCTGGATGTAGTCCTGTGGAACGGCTTGCCATGCCATTTCCACCTGGCGCCTCGGTTGGACCAGCGTTCGTGCTGGACGTGCAGACCGCGTGAGACGACGCTTCATCCAGTCCCAAACATGCTCAATGGGGGACAGATCCGGAGATCTTGCTGGCCAGGGTAGTTGACTTACACCTTCTAGAGCACGTTGGGTGGCACGGGATACATGCAGACGTGCATTGTCCTGTTGGAACAGCAAGTTCCCTTGCCGGTCTAGGAATGGTAGAACGATGGGTTCGATGACGGTTTGGATGTACCGTGCACTATTCAGTGTCCCCTCGACGATCACCAGTGGTGTACGGCCAGTGTAGGAGATCGCTCCCCACACCATGATGCCGGGTGTTGGCCCTGTGTGCCTCGGTCGTATGCAGTCCTGATTGTGGCGCTCACCTGCACGGCGCCAAACACGCATACGACCATCACTGGCACCAAGGCAGAAGCGACTCTCATCGCTGAAGACGACACGTCTCCATTCGTCCCTCCATTCACGCCTGTCGCGACACCACTGGAGGCGGGCTGCACGATGTTGGGGCGTGAGCGGAAGACGGCCTAACGGTGTGCGGGACCGTAGCCCAGCTTCATGGAGACGGTTGCGAATGGTCCTCGCCGATACCCCAGGAGCAACAGTGTCCCTAATTTGCTGGGAAGTGGCGGTGCGGTCCCCTACGGCACTGCGTAGGATCCTACGGTCTTGGCGTGCATCCGTGCGTCGCTGCGGTCCGGTCCCAGGTCGACGGGCACGTACACCTTCCGCCGACTACTGGCGACAACATCGATGTACTGTGGAGACCTCACGCCCCACGTGTTGAGCAATTCGGCGGTACGTCCACCCGGCCTCCCGCATGCCCACTATACGCCCTCGCCCAAAGTCCGTCAACTGCACATACGGTTCACGTCCACGCTGTCGCGGCATGCTACCAGTGTTAAAGACTGCGATGGAGCTCCGTACGCCACGGCAAACTGGCTGACACTGACGGCGGTGGTGCACAAATGCTGCGCAGCTAGCGCCATTCGACGGCCAACACCGCGGTTCCTGGTGTGTCCGCTGTGCCGTGCGTGTGATCATTGCTTGTACAGCCCTCTCGAAGTGTCCGGAGCAAGTATGGTGGGTCTGACACACCGGTGTCAATGTGTTCTTTTTTCCATTTCCAGGAGTGTATTTATTTATGTAACTTTATGTGTCGAGGATTTAGAGAACACAAAATTATAAAAATAATAAGAAACCTGCCAGGCACTCCTGATTTATGATTAAATGGATCATAAGTCCCAGAGTTACAATATCTTGTTGCATATAGATCTTCTGTGGTGCTAGAACCGGGCAGGTTTCTGTAAACCGGAGATGTTGTTCCAGCAGGTCACCACACTCACTTCCTGAGGTTCGGCTTGCGTCGTGACACTCTAGTCTTCAGTCGCTTTAGTGCCTTCCATATCACATACAGCAGATGAAAGCCCGCAGCTGGTGCCACGTTGATGTTTTTCCCAACCCATTCGGTTAATAGATGTAGTCTTAGTCCTGTGCAGTGAGTTTCAAGTGCTGATGGTATTGTTGATGTTGTGTGCATGAAGCTTCTCCTTGACATCAGTCTAGGTTTTTGTGGTTTATATCCAAAAACTTGGTATCTGGGATCGATTTCCCGCTTCTTATTCTACTTCTCTGCCACCGTTCTTCTGTGATTGTTAGATGGCGCTCTACCCGTAATCTGACAAATTTTGGGGGAAGGTGGTCGTCGGGGGCAGCCATAATGCATTCAGCCTCATTAAACGCCTGCTTCCCATGTCTGGAATTTCTTCAACTGCAACAGAGAAGGGTAGTGCCAGGACACATGTACGGCGCATGTTGGCCATGAGGCCCAGATACTATAAATACGTTTACGGATGATGTCGTTCTGAGCAAATACATTTACATTCGTCTCTTGGCAATGATCTTTGATTGGGAGCCTACGATCAACAATGGTTCAAATGGCTCTGAGCACTATGGGACTTAACATCTGAGGTCATAAGTCCCCTAGAACTTAAAACTACTTAAACCTAACCAACCTAAGGACATCACACACATCCACACCCGAGGCAGGATTTGAACCTGCGACAGTAGCGGTCGCGCAGGTCCATACTGAAGCGCCTAGACTACGATCCAATTTTAATCATAGGTATTTTGGAGTATCGTATTGACAAGACACATGCCAACGCAAGACATAATTTAATTTCCTCCCGGCCTCCCAGTTTCTCAAATGAAAGACACAGACCCGCGACTCACCAGGACTGGGATTTGCGTGGTAACAATCATAACACTTGGCGAGATCTCCAAACGCTGCTGTTAGCTTCATCTCCTCTTCCTCAAAGATTTTGCCTTAGTTACATTTGCAGTTTCGTCTGCATAAAGAAATGCCCTTTTCCCAGGGTTGATTGGTTTGTCATTTGTGTAGACTTTGTACAGCAGGGGTGCCAGCATGATGTACGCATGGCTCTACAATGTGCCCTACTTGCTGCTATAACAGCTCAAAGGTATTTGTAATTCTTCGTTGCCTTCCTGTATCGGCTTTCTCAGACTTCGTTTCCGTTGTGGCTGTGGGATGACTTTCGAAATTTTGCATCTAGGTCTCAGGCAGACCATTCTTCAAGGCTTTCCACAGGCCCTTCTTATTGTGAAGTGTCACAATAAATCGTTATGTTTCGCAGAAAACAGTGGACAAACTGTTTTAAAAGGTAGTCTTTGTGATGCGATACGCCATTCTAATCAACTTGACAGTGTCATATGCTGCTAATAGATCTATGAATATTACTCTGGGAGCTTGGCGACTAATCAGCCTTTCCAAGCCTTTATACAGTTGGCAAAGAAGTGAAACTGTTCGAAAATGTTTAGCATCCTTTGGTTCTTTTCTAGGCTTCAGAAATGCTACAACCCTGACCTTACGTCAGATCTTAGGATGCTGTAATTTGGAAATGCAGGTGTTAGTTAAGTTTAAGATCCGTTGAGTTGTTATTGACCAAAATATTTTAGTTTTCTCTGCTCTTGGATCATCTAATCCTGCACCTTTAATATTATTCATAGATTGGAAAGTTACTTCAGTTCTTTCACGGTGGAAGGAGCATCAAGGTAACCTTATTCATCAGCATTAATCTGAAAGTTCCAGTTCATAGTTCTGCTTTTATTTTCCCCATTCAGCAGAAGATGATGTGCAGTTTGATGCGTACTTACATTAAATAGGCCAGCAGGAGCACTTGTTGATCACTGTTAAATACCTTCAGTGATTTACAATCCTTATGACTGCTCTGTTTTGCGTCTAGTTGTGAAACTGTACAATACCATTTCTCTCTCCTGGTTGCCGATAAAGCGTTCAACAGCTCCTCTGTCAAAATTTTTGGTTCGGGGGGTGTATTAGATTCAAATAAGTCTTCGTATTTCCTAACCAGAGATCTTGAACAGTTATAGAGCCCAGGGATTTAAGATGTTCTGCAGTCTATGGAAATATCTCTACAAGACTCGATTCTGACTAATTCGATACACTTCAGATAAATCATAGGGTCAGTATAACCCAATGTGTGCCTAAATTTCTCTGGAAATCATCATGATCTTCCCAAAGGTCAGCTTTTAATTGCTGTTCCGTTCTTATGTATGTAATTCATGGCAGTGTTTTGAAGCCATGACTTATTAAACTGGTGGATTGTTTTGGAATTGCTACTATTACAATCTTCTTGAAGTGTGAGGATAGTTCTCTTGTCTCAGATATCTTACTTAAAAGATGGTACAGTTTTACTGCCGATGGACCTCCCTGCGATCTCATTAATTCTGAGGGAGAGACTTTTACTCTAGCGGCCTTATATCGACTTAGGTCTTTCAGTTCTCTATCAAATATTTCTCACGGCATTATGTGTGCCATTTCTTCTCATTAACAGCTTCTTTCAATTCCATTACACTGATATCAACTTCTTGTACCTTGTATATTTTCCATCCACGTTCCAACTTCCTTTCCTTTCCTTAATGCTGCCTTGCAAAATGATATCTTCATATTCAAACAGTTCCTCCCCTTTATCCTAACGTTTCTTTACGCTTCTTATGCGAGGCATCTATGTTTCCCATAGCCATGCGTGCTTCTGAAACCTTGCATTCGTTCCCCAGCCATACCACATTTGTCACTTCGCACTTGCTGTCAGACCCATTCTTTAGATTATTGTACTCCCTTTTTGCATTTTCCTGCCTGCCGGTGTGGCCAGGCGGTTCTAGGCGCTTCAGTCTGGAACCGTGCGACCGCTACGGTCACAGGTTCGAATCCTGCCTCGGGCATGGATGTGTGTGATGTCCTTAGGTTAGTTAGGTTTAAGTAGTTCTAAGTTCTAGGAGACTGATGACCTCAGAAGTTAAGTCCCATAGTGCTCAGAGCCATTTGAACCATTTTGCATTTTCCTTGATTGTTTGTTTTGTATTTTCTTCTTTCGTAGATTAAACTCAATACCTCGTGCAATATTCGTAGATCTCTACTATGCCCTGTCTTTTTGCTTATTCGACAATCTGCTGATATCGCTATATCTTCTCTAAAGTTAACCACTCTTTGTTGTAGGCCTATTCATTTCCTCTGTTCTGTCATGAAGCTCAATTAGGAGCTCTTGACAACATGTCGTTCTTTCATTTCATCCAGGTCTCAATTCCTTTGTTTCCTACATTTATTCATTTCCTTTAGTTTTAATCTGTTGTTCACGACCAACAAATGGTGTCAAAGTATACACCTGTCTATGTAAATATTTTGGACGCTAAAATGGGGTTTGTAAGTCTCTGACTTAACGTTATATATAATTACGTAATCTATTTCCGTAACTCCCTGTCTCTTCCACGTATAAAGCCTGCTTTTAAGATTCTTAAACCAAGTGTTAGCAATGATTACATTGTGCGTTGTAAAAAAAATCTAACAAACTGATTTACCTTTCGTTTCTCTACCGTTTTGAACTAATTTTGCTTCTCTTCCTGTTACCACTATCGAATTCTAGCTACCCATCAGAATTATCTATTCATCTTCCTAAATAATCAAAATATTTTCTTTCATCTTATCATACAGCCTTGCATTCTATTCATCATCTGCACAGCTAGTACAACTGCTGGCGACAGAGAAACGCGCTGATGAGGTCACATATGGAGTAAATACTTTGGTTTAAAAGGTACGGCGAATTGTGGACTCAGACGCTGTACATCACTACAAGATACTGGTCTCAAAGTTGTATTGTTTTTAAACTGTTTTAACTCTGCGTTGTTATTTGCGAGAAAATGTCATTCCAAAACGAAAAATAACACTTTACTCCAGTTCATATAAAGATGATTTAGGTGAAAAGAGTACTGTAACAAATAGCAGAGTTGAAATTACCGCAGTGCTCACTCCAAAGATCCTATTGTTTTTCTTGTAGTAGCGCTCAAGCTAAACTACGGCGTCAAATCAACGAATTCCACCAACCTTACACATGGACACACTTCATATACTTTCCTAACGAAACTTCTTCGAATCCCCCTGCAATACAGTTAAATCCCCAATGATAGTTGCCCTTCACACCAGAGCTCTCCCTTCTCAGTCGAAGTACCACTGTCACGTTCTCCTTAATACTACAGCTTTAACGACGCACTAATCTTCTACTATCTTTCCGTTTTCCTACCAACACCTACCATCATCCACATGGCTACATCCAAACGGAACCCTATGTTTGCAGCCACATTCTACAACCCTACACTACTTCTATAGTTTCGCCCCCATAATTATTTTTACCAATAGTATATCCCTCAAGATTATGTGAAAGTGCAGTTCTTCTCCTTATGATTGTCGCCTGTCTGCAACATGTTTTAAATAAGATTTATTTAATTAGACCTTTCAGTCTTTGTGACCAAATGAAAAGCGAAAAAAGTCAACATATGAATTTTATACAACCGCCAGCTATGAAATACATTTTTTAATTTTAAGAAAATATGAATTATTCATCCTCTAATTACATTGTTTCATAATTATGTGATATTTAAACCTTTTGGCTGAAGAACGAGATATATGTTGCACTGAAAACCCACTACTCACCTCATTGCTGGCGGAGATGAAACAACAATAATTTTTTTCATTATATTCTACTAGATTACGGCAGTCCTTTCACTGTATCTGTAATGGTTAGTCTTGTGATTTATATTTTAAATTGAGTAAATAGGGATATTATAAATTTCTCCCCATCTCTATATACTTTCAGCTGTTTTATTATTTGTATGCGTGCTAGCAATTTAACTTCTTACCAGATGCAGCTATATGTGCTCATGAGTTGTTGGTTCCCATCATCCTGGTGGAGTAGATATTATTATCGTACCTATATGTTTTGAATAACATAACTGTTGAATGAATTACGTCACAATTAATATTTATTTTACCATGAGACATAGCTCACAAAATTTTGTACTGGTAATACACTGTGAACAGGTCTGACAGTATTGTATACATGCAGTTATGGAATGAATCAACTTGTGTCACCTGACCATATTATGGCTATAAAATTGTGAGTAAGTTAGTTTTTCTTAAAATTCCACGTTTGGATCTCCAAACCTGAAGTAGCGTATCATCATCATCAATGCTGTTAGTAGCTTCATTCTGTAATACACAAGTGTTAACTAATTCCATTTTGCATACTGTTTTTGTATTATTATGTTCATATTTATAGTGCAATTGAATGTAAGTACTCATAACATCAAGACTGTTATGTAATTATTACATGTATACCTGTTTCGTTACAAAACTACTGAACTACAAGAAGGATCCATAAATTTAACGCTGCATGACATTATAGTTAGAGCACTAGAGGTTTTAGTTTGGTGTATGAATCTCTCTGTCACAAGTGGTTTCTTATCACTTCGAACGTAAGTCTTTGGGCATATGTTGTCACGTTTCTTTCTCTGGTTTAGTACTGTACATTGAGTACAAAATTGTTTTCCTGTTAGAACTTGCTTGCCCTATTATTTCAGTCTGTGTATATGCCTGATATTAGTAACTGATTTCATACTGTGTCAATATGGGTTCACGGATTATTTGAACTTCTGAATGTTACTATAGTTAAACGGTTAATGAGTACAATTCTTTTCTGGTATTTTTAATCATGAGTGATGAATTTCACGTCATTTAATGCAATGCTTTCAATATTTATCTGGATTTTTTTTTTAAAATGTATTATTCTTTAAATGCACTTAAGAAATGTGAAAAAGCTTTCTAGTTTTCCACAAAACGTGTACCAGTTTGTGGACCCATACTTGAATGTGTTAATAGTGGAACAGTGTTCCATAGTCTCAGGACCTGTCAAACTGTGTTCTTGCTGAGGAACAGTGTTCCATAGTCTCAGGGTCTATCAGACTGTGTTCTTTCAGACTCCTATAATGCCTCTAGTTGTGACATTCTGTTTCCGTTTAAGTCATCTCGCAGTTGAATTTTGAATGAATGGACCTGTAATGATTCATTAGATGCTTGAAGAGATATAGTTACAATATCGCTATAAATATTGTCACTTCTTAACCACACTCAAGTCCAAATCCGAAAGCAGGGTAGTCATTAAAGTACAACAAAAAAAAATGGTTCAAATGGCTCTGAGCACTATGGGACTCAACTGCTGTGGTCATAAGTCCCCTAGAACTTAGAACTACTTAAACCTAACTAACCTAAGGACAGCACACAACACCCAGCCATCACGAGGCAGAGAAAATCCCTGACCCCGCCGGGAATCGAACCCGGGAACCCGTGCGTGGGAAGCGAGAACGCTACCGCACGACCACGAGATGCGGGCTAAAGTACAACACTTAACACTGAAACCATCTTTATTACGCACACATATGTACACTATGAGCAGAACTTATCTAATGGAACGAGGGTGCTGCTATTTATACAAACATCGTATTTCCTACATTTCATGCGCATTCCAGAATATAGATAATATCCCGAGCTTCGGCAGTTAGGAAAGCTTTGGTGACAACGTAGTGGCTGTGATTGTCAGTGCAGTTATCCATCTTTTCTCATTTGTCAACTTCGGGAACTTCCGCATGAGATCGACACCAGTACAGTGGAATGACAGTGCTGCAAGAGGAGCTAGTACCAGATGCCCAACACGTAATTACGGTCCGTTCTCCTATCTCTGTCATTTTCTTTTGCAGTCTCTCACATAGTGTCTAAGATATTAGTTAAGACCTGACTGGTGACAGCTGCATCTGTTTCTGCCTATAGTCTTCACGAATCGCAGGATTATTCACACACTGACGTTTGTTGTCCCAATACATCGTCTTCGCTATAAACACTCAATAAACTAAACACTGTTCGAAGAGACCTCGGAAGGTCCAAAACTACTGACCGATTGATGTGTCATTTTCAGCTGATAGAGATCATTTTATGCGAATACGGAGGGGCATGTGATCAGCACACTGCTCTCCAGTCTGTTGTTCGTTTTCGTGACTGGAGCCGCTACTTCTCAATCAAGTAGCTCCCGGGTTGGCCTTACAAAGGCTGAGTGCACCCCACTTGCTAAGAGTGCTTAGCAGATCACGTAGGTCACCCATCCAAGTTTTAGCCAAGCCCAACAGCACTGAACTTAGGTGATCTGACGGAAAGTGGTGTTACCACTGCGGGAAGGCAATTGCCATTAAGTCTTCAGTACTTCTTAATAAACAACGTATCAACAAAAAATTGTCTCTCAGAGGGACTGGTACATTGTATTGGACTATATGAGCTCCCCAATATCACTGGCTTACTTCCTGGGTCACAGTCGCTTTCAGCTATTAATCTTTGCATTTGGTATATCTACGATATTTCATACAACTATCCGCCTGCTTAGCTGGATGGTAAAGTGCTTGTCTCCCATGCAGCGGTCCCAGGTTAGATTCCCAGCCGGGTTGGGGATTTTCTCCGCTCCTGAACTGGGTGTTTTGTTCAACTCATCACTATTCGATCCTCATCACTTGCTCGCGAGTCGCCCACTGTGGTTTCGACTTAAAAAAGACTCGCACTTGGAGGCCGAACTTCCTCAGATGGGGCCTCCGGGCCAACAATGCCAAAAGATCACTTTTATTCATAAAACGTAATTGTAACCAATGATTTGGACAGTTATCGTAGTAGATTTTCTGCTGTCATGCATGCTGTACTCGTAGACTCTGGAGCCGTATAGCGAGGATGTGACGTCAAAAGAGCATCTTGCGTTCATGGGGTATCTCAGCATATTGCTGCTGTGAGTCAATTAGAGAATGTTGGAAGGCAATAATCTTAACCATAAGATACTCTTGCGTCCATGATCTACAGTTCAATTTGTCGGTGCTGTGTCACTGTTTACAGCTATCTTTGTAGGAAATAAAGTAAGCAGCATGAGGGTGGAGCAGAAATGGAAAGGAAAAGAAGCAACTCCATACGTGCCTTAGGCACACTGTGGAAGTCAAATCACATACTTGTATACACTAGTGTATATCCATGGGGAACTATTCATCTATAACTCACATGAAAAAAATAAATGACATCTACACTCGTTCTACATTTAGACTAACTTATTATTCACTGACACCCACGGCCTTCTTCAATTGAACCTCACAAATTCCCTGCACAGCCTTTAGAAATGCTCTTACCTTCGACTTACACAACACACTACACAGTATGATTTAGTAGATGTGGCGGTTTGGCCCAAAAGATTACATTGTATACACCCAACCCATGGTATCACATAAGGTTACATTGTATACACCCAACCCATGGTATCACATAAGGTTACATTGTATACACCCAACCCATGGTATCACACATCTATATCGCCCCACTTGTGCTCTACAGTTGTTAATGGAATGGCAAGTTTCTGTGTGACACCAACGCAGGATCAGGCGGACGTAATGGCGTACATGCACTGAGCCACACCTCCAGTGGCTCTGTACCACGAGCGCCACCTGCTGCTGCGATACAGCAGCAGCCACTCAACCTACGTGCCCTCGGAGCCACTTCGTCATGTGATCGGAGCCACTTCGTCGCGTGACACTAGGCAGACGCCATATAGTTGCGGCTCTAACACCGTTGTTCATGCTTACAACAGCAAGACTCTTGCTTGCTAACACTGATGAGCTGGACTCTGCTTCTTGATTCAACATTTGTATTGAGTCTTCCTTTACTTGGAGAAATACAAGTTATGTAGATCTTCAATTTGAAATGTTAATTTTTTCGTTAATGATACTGCTGCTGTCCAGCTTTCCTACGATGAGAGTTGCCACAACGCTCTGTAGTCTCCTCTCCTTACCAATGTGTATCAAGTCGTACGCAACGCAACTGGTGTCATTGGCTGATCTCCTGCACCCCTCCCAGGTATCATAACTGGATCTGTACCTGACAGAATGAAAAATAAGACTGTGCGAATAGGACAAATACAGGAACAATAGGTACAATAACAAAGCATTAGATATAAAACGCGCGTGTTGCTACTTTTTTGACTGTATCACCTCCACAAATACCAATTGTAACACGGACATGTAGAGGGTCGGATGTGCAACGACTGCTACAGAGGGGTGTAAGAGCGATTCCTGTGTTTATCAGGACGCTGATGGCTCTCCCAGGTGGGCTACGTGGGCTTTATGGGTTGTAAAGGGCTACGTGGGGACAGCGTAAGAAGAAGAGTGGTAAGGAGAAGAGTGGCTGCAGCAAGACACGGAGTTTGTGCAACAACTGTTTATTACTACAAGGAGCAAAATGAGTGACAGGTGCAGGCCCTTGTCGAGTACCACAGCACGGCGTCTACCCACACTGCCCTGGTCAGGCATTCATCTCACGGCCCTCAGAAGTGATAAGTGGTGCTACGATGACAGAGTAACTGCTGCCCCAGTAGTGCCAAAGCCTTGCATGGCCTGTGTACCTTGGCGGTGCTATGTCAAACGTTGATACAATTCTGTCATGGTGGCTGTGTCCCGTGTAGCTGAGGTGAATGTCAGGCTCTGGAAAGCACCCAGCATCTCGGTGAATAGGACAGTGTTGGTTCGACACTCACCTTTGTGGGATGAGCCCCAGCACATGACCCCATCAAGATTGTGTTAGGATTTTGGTGGAGTTGTGGCAGAAGCCAATACACAACAGGTGGAGATTCAAGGCCCAGCTGTGGGAATGGATTGCTACATTTTACACACAACAGGGCAGTTCTTGTTTCCACTGAGATCATATGTGCAGCATGCTAAGCGTCACCAAAGCGTTTTTAAAATGCCCATTGCCTCAGTGGTCAGGTCCTAGTTGCAGAGCCACTGGCGTGGTGTAATGCTGACGGAGAATGCAAGCTCCTGGATTTTGCCACCGGGCCCTGTCTTGGAGTTGTGTTATTACATTTAGTTAGTTGGCTTTCCCATATGTAGGGCAATTACAAAATACTATCAGACATTTCAGTTTAACTGAAAATGAAACAACTATGGAAATTACTGACTCATGTGTACAATAATAATATAAACGGTAGGAATGTGGGTGGTGTGGAGTAGAACGTCCCGGAAGGTTTCGTGGGCACACTTCCTAGTTGTCATTTCTCAATAAACGTAGCGTCACATTGTTGCATTTGAAGGCAACGGAAATGCTACAAACATCAATCGCGACCCATTTCAATAGGCATTTGCGTTTATCCTCATTAGCCAATAAGTTAAACCCTCGTTATAGCCAATCAGACACATTTACAACATTGTTCTCTGTGTGTTAAAAATCTGTCCGACACACATATCAAAACGTACTAGAAATGTACAATTTTATTTCACAGTTCTTAAACGCTTCACATAGCACTAGTGCAACAAACACTCTTAACCTGAACATAGTCGAACTATTTACCTAAACAATCAAACGGTAACCGTCAAATTAAATTTTTAATCATGAAATCTCTCTCATATACGTGGTACCGCCTGCGCAAACTTTCAGTGATACCGGAACACAAATAAATTTAAATGGAACAAATGTATGCTCCTTACACAACTCAAGAAAGATTAGATTTGCTTAAAACACTTAAAGAAATATGTGATGAACAACGGGAAAGCAAAAATTATTTTCAGTTAGGATAAGGGAAGAGAAGAAAAAATTTTGCTATCGTGAACCAAGCTCTCACTTCTACCGCGTGGATACAGTTATACTAACGTACTCACTGAGATGTTAAAAATCATGGGATTCCTCCTAATACCGTGTCGGAACTCCTTTTGCCCAGCGTAGTGCTGCAACTCGACGTGGAATTTGCCGGCCGGAGTGGCCGAGCCGTTCTAGGTGCTTCAGTCTGGAACCGCGCGACCGCTACGGTAGCAGGTTCGAATTCTGCCTCGTTCATGGATGTGTGTGATGTCCTTAGGTTAGTTAGGTTTAAGTAGTTCTAAGTTCTAGGGGACTGATGACCTCAGATGTTAAGTCCCATAGTGCTCAGAGCCATTTTCGACGTGGCATTTACACAAGAAGTCGTCAGAAGTTCTCTGCAGAAATACTGAGCCACGCTGCCTCAATAGCCGTCCATAATTGAAGAAGTGTTACCGGTGCAGGAGCTTGGATACGAACTGAACTCTCGATTGTGTCACATACACGTTCGATGAGATTCACGGTGATCTAGGATGCCAAGCCATTCCCTCGAATTGTCCAGAATTTTCTTCAGACCAGTCGCGAACAATAGAGGTACTGATGTGGTGCAATGTCATCCATAGAATTTCCATAATCGTTTGGGAACATGAGGTACCTGGGTGGCTGTAAATGGCTTCCAAGTAGCTGAACATAACCACTATCAGTCAATCATCGGTCCTATTATGCCACAGGATCCAGTCCATTCCATGGAAGCACAACCCACACCATTATGGCCCCAGCACCGGCTTGCGCAGTGTCTTGCTGACAACATCGTTCCATGGCTTGGTGGCGTCTGCACCAAACTTGAATCCTTACATCACCTCTCAGGAAGTGAAATCGGGGCTCATCTGACAAAGCGACGGTTTCCCAGTTGTCTAGGGTCCACCCGAAATGGTCACAAGCGCAGGAGAGGCCCTGCTGGCAACGTTGCGCCTTTCGCAAAGGCATTCGCATTAGTCGACTGCTTCCATAAACCATTAATTTCAAATTTTGCAGCCTTTTCCTAACGGATACGTTGGTCGTACGTCCCGCATTGAATTCTGCAGCTATTTCACGCAATGTTGTCTGTCTGTTGGCACTATCTACTCCACGCGAACACTGCTGCCGTCGGTCGTTATGTGAAGGCAGTCGGCTACTGCTTAGTTCGTGGTGAGAGATAACCTGAATTTTGGTACCCATGGCACGCTCTTGACACAATCTCGAAGTACTGCATTCTCTAACGATTTCCGAACTGGAATATCCCATCGTCCCGCTCCAATTATCATTCCGCGTTCGAAGTCTGTTAATTCCTCTAGTACTGCCATAATCACTTTAGAAACCTTCGCACATGAATCACGTGCATACAAGTAACAGCTCCTTCAATGCACTACCGTAATATACCTTGTGCACACGATGCTACAGTCATCTGTGGATGTGCTCACCGCCTTCCCATGACTTCTGTTACCCCATTGTATAACATAATAAGACAGGAACTCATGTTAGAAGAGAACACTAACGCACCGCAATAGTGGACACCGACATAACCAAAAGAACACCAAGACAAGGACAAGGCCGTAGTACATGAAAAGACATCAGAAAAAAACTTTGCCCTTACAGTAGTGAAGCACAGTATCTCCCAAGAAACGTCCTTCAGAACAGAATGACACAATGTCTAGCACACAATGTAGCTCAAACACTGTTAACCCACACTCTAGGTAAGCACCAGTAAAGAGGAAAACACGCAAATAGCTTCTACTACAAGAGACGCTTTGCGCATCACAATACGCAGTCCGTGACTACAACCCCGTGATCACCGGTGTTGTCGCTCTTTATCCTCAACTAAGCACAATTGCGAAACTTGATAATATGCTCACATCACTTCCAAACTCACCAGAACGTGACAAGCACACCATGAAATGGAGCTCTGCACTACACACTCGGCAGCTATAAAATGGCAGGCAAAGATGGTGCACTCATTGTCTTTAATTCCACAGCATCAATCTGGTACTCGTACTCTGTACACGGCGGCGAAAGAACCCAGGCGGCATTCATAGCCAGTACCAACACTGAACTGCATGACAGACAGGGAGCAAACTCCGGCCAGTGGGCCTACAACCTTTGGCAGAGGACAGACACTGCCGACGTGGGCAAGTGACTTGACTCATGGACTGGCCAATCCCATCGCACTCCATTCGACGAAGTGTAGCATGCCCCACTGGACTCCGCAATTGCCGATGCTGTTCCAATTTGGCTACAGATGACATTCACCACATAGCACACACGGCAAGCCCTCTCATAGCTATGGCAGCGACGTTCCTGGAAGGGCTCGAATAATTTAACGTTATTCACTTGTGTCACATTTCTTCCCACTGCCCACATCGCACGCAGGCACATACTACAATACACTAAGTATACTGTTTCCCTTCAGTTTACGCATATTTTTTCAGAAATTCGAACACGTTACAAAACTTTGCGTTGTCGAACGCTTCCTCTGGATTGACGTATGCCATGATCGTATCTTGATTTTTCTTCAACCTCAGGTCCATTATCGAGTGCAACGTGAGAACCGCCTCCTTAGTGCCTTTATCTTTCCTAAATCCAAACAGATCGTCATCTGACAGATCCTATGTTTTGTTCCCATTTTCAGTATACAGGGTGTTACAAAAAGGTACGGCCAAACTTTCAGGAAACATTCCTCACATATAAATAAAGAAAAGATGTTATGTGGACATGTGTCCGGAAACGCTTAATTTCCATGCTAGAGCTCATTTTAGTTTCGTCAGTATGTACTGTACTTCCTCGATTCACCGCCAGTTGGCCCAACTGAAGGAAGGTAATGTTGACTTCGGTGCTTGTGTTGACATGCGACTCATTGCTCTACAGTACTAGTATCAAGCACATCAGCACGTAGCATCAACAGGTTAGTGTTCATCACGAACGTTTTGCTGTCAGTGCAATGTTTACAAATGCGGAGTTGGCAGATGCCCATTTGATGTATGGATTAGTAAGGGGCAATAGCTGTGGCGCGGTATGTTTGTATCGAGAGAGATTTCCAGAACGAAGGTGTCCCGACAGGAAGACGTTCGAAGCAATTGATCGGCGCCTTAGGGAGCAGGGACATTCCAGCCTACGACTCGCGACTGGGGAAGACCTAGATCGACGAGGACACCTGCAATGGACGAGGCAATTCTTCGTGCAGTTGACGATAACCCTAATGCCAGCGTCAGAGAAGGTGCTGCTGTACAAGGTAACCTTGGCCACGACATTGTATGGAGAGTGCTACGGGAGAACCAGTTGTTTCCGTACCATGTTCGGCGTGTGCAGGCATTATCAGTAGCTGATTGGCCTTCACGATTACACTTCTGCGAATGGTTCGTCCAACAATGTGTCAATCCTCATTTCAGTGCAGATGTTCTCTTTACGGATGAGGCTTCATTCCAACGTGATCAGATTGTAAATTTTCACAATCAACATGTGTGGGCTGAAGAGAATCCGCACGCATTTGTGCAATCACGTCATCAACGCAGGTTTTCTGTGAACGTTTGGGCAGGCATTGTTGGTGATGTCTTGATTGGGCCCCATGTTCTTCCACCTACGCTCACTGGAGCACGTTATCATGATTTCATACGGGATACTCTACCCGTGTTGCTAGAATACGTGCCTTTACAAGTACGACACAACATGTGGTTCATGCACGATGGAGCTCCTGCACAATTCAGTCGAAGTGTTCGTACGCTTCACAACAACAGATTCGGTGACCGATGGATTGGTAGAGGTGGACCAATTCCATGGCCTCCACGCTCTCCTGACTTCAACCCTGTTGACTTTCATTTATGGGGGCATTTTAAAGCTCTTGTCTAAGCAACCTCGGTACCAAATGTAGATACTCTTCGTGCTCGTATTGTGGACGGCTGTGATACAATACGCTATTCTCCATGGCTGCATCAGCGCATCAGGGATTCCATGCGACGGAGGGTGGATGCATGTATCCTCACTAACGGAGGACATTTTGAACATTTCCTGTAACAAAGTGTTTGAAGTCACGCTGGTACGTTGTGTTGCTGTGTGTTTCCATTCCATGATGAATGTGGTTTGAAGAGAAGTAATAAAATGATCTCTAACGTGGAAAATAAGCGTTTCCGGACACATGTCCACATAACATATTTTCTTTCTTTGTGTGTGAGGAATGTTTCCTGAAAGTTTGGCCGTACCTTTTTGTAACACCCTGTATAACTCTTGTCAGCATCTCGGATGCATCATTTGTTAGGCTGATTCTGCAACAATTTTTCATCCATATCTGCCCTTGCTCTCTTTGGAAATGTGTTGATGATATTTATCCGTATGTGGTATGGTACGTCGCCAGTCTCACAGATCCTATACAAAAGCTCGTTTGGTAGAGGCTTCTCCCAATGATTTTAGAAATTTCGACGGAATATTATCTATGCTTTCTGCCTTATTTAATCCCAAGTCATCTAGAGCTCTTTAAATTCTGACTACAAATTAGACTCCAATTTCTTCCTCCAGTACATCAAACAAGTGATCCCCTGCGAAGAGCCCTTCAGTAGACCCTTCCCACGTATCTGCTCTGCCTTCCGTAGCCTTTTCACCTTGGCTGACTTTTATTTGCTATTTATTTCATTCCTAAAGGGTCTATATTGCTCTTTTTCTGTCTTTCCCGGAGTATTTGTATGCTGTTTTCTTATATAACTCGCCCCTTCCCACGTATCTGCTCTGCCTTCCGTAGCCTTTTCACCTTGGCTGACTTTTATTTGCTATTTATTTCATTCCTAAAGGATCTATATTGCTCTTTTTCTGTCTTTACCGGAGTATTTGTATGCTGTTTTCTTATATAACTCGCAAACCACGAATTCTCTCCAACCATCGTGAAGTACGTAGATTTGGTACACGTTTGAAACTTAACATAGGACTTATACAATACACCTCAAAAGATACTTCCTTTGATGCCGGATGTTCCCTAGCACTTCGAATCTACAGAGCATACATCATACTGAAACAATCATACATTATGTAATTCTAAAGACGCCGTTAAAGTTGCATAAGAACGAGAAAAAAATAAAATGAAACTATTATGACGTTCATGATTACCAAATGCTTTTATTTTTTTCATTTAACCTGATCTGATTAAGCCCATCTGGCCCTCTCTTACATTGGACAAGGACTGCAAACATACAATTTCTTTAGACATCATAGTTAGCTCATAAGTAAAGTTTTAATATGACACATAGTATTAAATTGGTTTGAGTGTTTATAGTAGCAGTTTTAGTAAATAATAGTGATTTTGAACTAATTAAGTTACTACTGGGAGTATTTGTACTATTGCTGCTGCTTCTACTAAGAGGAATAGTAGTAATAGTAATAATAATAATAATGATAATAATAGTGACGAGAATACCAGTAATGACAATAATAACAATAATGGTAATGGCAGATATAAATAGGATTTACAGGTGTACAAAATAAATATGTTCTGATATAGCCAGTTCTGGGGAAATAAAATTTAAGGAGGCTGCATCAACTAAGAATACTGTAAAATGAGGGAGATCTGGTTGGCAACAAGAATGTACAAGAGTGACAAGTACGTGAAGGCACAATGGTAATCAATGTTGTTGCTTTAGCAGATATGTCATTAACTGTCTTCTCAAGGTGTAGATGTTAATCAGTTCTCTAATATAGAGCGCGAAGTCCTTCCAGAGTCGGATTTCTGAGACTGGGAAGGACTTCGGGAAAGTGGCTGAATGGCGAAATTGGACAGAAAGGATTTTGCTGTGATGGGAACAGGTGTTTCTTGCCATTTTTTCATACAAGAGCGTTAAGGCCGGCCGAGAAGAGATATGATGAACAGTGTACGTTCATAAGACAACAGAGAAGAAAGAGGGTTCGGGAATCTCGACGCTTGTCTGCACACAGCCAGGGTAGTTGTGCGTACGATGGTGAAATATGATCAAAGAGACAAACATCATAGACATAACGAACACAGGCGCTCGTAACCAGTTCCATGTGCCGTGAGCATTCCTTAGAAACGCCTGCAGGATAATACCGCTGTAATCAACAACTGAAAGTATAAGTACAGGTCTAAGCTTCTTGTTCAGCTCAAGAGGAAAGATCTGATTATATTTTCCCAGGGCATGAAGAGACGCTGACTGAGCCATGCCGGCTTGCGGCTACCGATATTTGTTCAGAGATGCTAACCTTTCGGCGCTTGTGAGCCCGTCGCGAGATGGCGGGGCTGGGAACGGATCGGGAGGCCAGGGCGAGTGAGTTTAGTAGGGAGGTGTAGAGAAGACGGAGCGATTGCCCAACGAGGGTACACCGGTCGGTGACGAGGTGTTTTGAAAAGACATTGTACAGGCGACAGTTGTAAAGTGACCGAGCGCCTCGCGTCCGACTCTGCCCCGATACTCCACGCTCTTAACACGAACAATGTCCATTTTCCGAAGCAGCGTCGCTGAAGTTGAACGAGAACTAACGGGATAATATGAGATACTTCACCCTGTCTGAGACTTACGGCACGGTTCCAACAACCACATGAAATAAAGGAAGGAAGATTTGGGTTTTACGTCCCGTCGAAAACGAGCTTCTTAGTGGCGGTGCACAAGCCGTGACCTTTCAAAAATACCATCCCGGCATTTACCTGCAGCGATACGAAGATGTCACGGAAATCATAAAGCAAGCCTGCCGGACACGGGTTTAAAGCGTCGTCCTCCCGACTGCGCGTCCAGTGTTTTAACCACCGAACTACGTAGCTCGGTCTCAAATATATTGATAGTCTTTGCCACTCTGACCCATATCTTCTAACCCACTACTCTACTCACACTGTAGGACGCAAGAGCATAAGTCAGCCACTAGTGTGGATAGCTTATCAACACTCAGTCTTTCATAAATTTAAGTTGGTGACTCATCATAAAATCCTCTTATCAGTTTGCCGTCATTTTTCATGGTCTTTGGAATCTTGCAGTAGCCGGCCCCATGTCTCGTATGTTACCTCCTTTGTCTGGTCGATTCATCATCTCTGTGGTCTTTACTGGCGCTTTCTCCCTTTATTTATTTATTTATTGTTCCGTGGGACCACATTAAGGAGAAGTCTCCATGGTCATGGAACGAGTCAATACATGAAATTACAACACGATTGTAGAAACAGATAAAATGAAATATAAGAAACATACTCAGTTGTAGATTGTAGAAACAGATAAAATGAAATATGAGAAACATATTGAGGCGACACGTCGTTAGTTTAAATAAAGAAAATCAAGAATGTAACACTGGAATTTGCTTAATTTTTTAGCTCTTCCAGGAGCTCCTCGACAGAGTAGAAGGAGTGAGCCATGAGGAAACTCTTCAGTTTAGACTTAAAAGCGTTTGGGCTGCTGCTAAGATTTTTGAGTTCTTGTGGTAGCGTATTGAAAATGGATGCAGCAGAATACTGCTCTCCTTTCTGCACAAGAGTCAAGAAAGTGCATTCCACATGCAGATTTGATTTCTGCCTAGTATTAACTGATTGAAAGCTGCTAACTCTTGGGAATAAACTAATATTGCTAACAACAAACGACATTAAAGAAAATATATACTGTAAGGGCAATGTCAAAATTCCCAGACTATTGAATAGGGGTCGACAAGAGGTTTTCGAACTTACACCACACATAGCTCGAACAGCCCGTTTTTGAGCCAAAAATACCCTTTTTGAATCAGAAGAATTACCCCAAAAAATAATACCATATGACATAAGCGTATGAAAATATACGAAGTAGACTACTTTTCGTGTTGAAATGTCACTTATTTCTGATACTGTTCTAATGGTAAATAAAGCGGCATTTAGTTTCTGAACAAGATCCTGGACACAGGCTTTCCACAACAGCTTACTATCTATCCGTACACCTAGGAACTTGAACTGTTCCGTCTCGCTTATAACATGCCCATTCTGTCTGATTAAAATATCAGTTCTTGTTGAATTGTGAGTTAGAAACTGTAAAAACTGTGTCTTACTGTGATTTAGCATCAAATTATTTTCCACAAGCCATGATCTTATTTCATGAACTACATTATTTGATAATGTTTCAATATTACACACAAGATCCTTAATTACCAAGCTGGTGTCATCAGCAAACAGAAATATTTTTGAATCACCTGTAATACTAGAATGCATATCATTTATATAAATAAGAAACAGCAGTGGCCCCAGCACTGATCATTGGGGAACGCCCATTTAACAGTGCCCCATTGGGACTGAACATCATTACCACTCTCAATATTACGGAGAATTACCTTCTGCTTTCTGTTCTTAAAGTAAGAGGCGAACGAATTGTAAGCTACTCCCCTTACTCCATAATGTTCCAACTTCTGCAGTAATATTTTGTGGTCAACACAGTCAAAAGCCTTCGTTAAATCAAAGAACACACCTAACGTTCGCAACCTTTTATTTAATCCGTCCAAAACCTCACAGAGAAAAGAGAAAATAGCATTTTCAGTTGTTAAGCCATTTCTAAAACCAAACTGTACATTTGACAGCAAATTATGTGAATTTAAATGCTGCAGTAACCTTGTATATACAACCCTCTCGATAACTTTAGCAAACACCGATGGCATAGAAATAGGTCTATAATTATCAACATTATCCCTGTCTCCCTTTTTATAAAGTGGCTTCACTACCGAGTACTTTAATTGGTCAGGAAACCGACCACTCCTAAAGGAAAAGTTACAGATATGGCTAAGTACTGGGCTAACATACATGGAACAATACTTCAGTATTCTGCTAGATACCCCGTCATATCCATGAGAGTTCTTGGTCTTTAGTGATTTAATTATGAACTCAATCTCCCTCTTGTCAGTATCATGGAGGAGCATTTCAGGTAACAGTCTCAGAACACTTTTTTCTACAAGCGCTATATGATTCCCTGTTGGGACTAGGTTTCTATTTAGTTCACCTGCTATATTCAAAGAGTGATTATTAAATACTGTACATATATGCGACTTATCAGTAACACGGACATTCCCACTATGCACTGATTCTATATCCTCGACCTGTCTCTGCAGACCAGCCACTTCCTTTACGACTGACCATATGTTTTTAATTTTATTCTGAGACTTAGCTATTCTATCTGCATACCACATACTTTTTGCCTTCCTAATAACTTTTTTAAGCCCCTTACAATACTGTTTGTAATGGGCTATTGCATTTAGATTGTGACTGTTTCTAACGTTTTGATATAATTGCCACTTTGTTCTACAAGATATTTATACCTTTAGTCAGCCACCCAGGCTGCCTGTTTGTGCTAGTACCCTGTTTTGAACGTTCTAACGGAAAGCAACTTTCAAAGAGCACGAGAAAAGTCTTGAGGAAAGCATTATATTTATCGTCTACTGTATCTGCACTATAAACATCTTGCCACTCTTGTTCCTTGATAAGGTTTACAAAAGTCTCTACAGCAACTGGATCAGCTTTCCTAAAAAGTTGGTAACTATATTTAACATGTGTTGCAGCACAAAAATCTTTTAGAGTTAAAATTTGTGCATCATGATCTGAAAGGCCATTCACCTTTTTGCTAACAGAATGCCCTTCTAGTAATGACGAACGGACAAAAATATTGTCTATGGTTGTTCTACTGTTCCCTTGCACTCTCGTTGGAAAGAATACGGTTTGCATAAGATTATATAAATTAAGGAGGTCTACCAGCATCCTTTTCCTTGCACAATCACTTATACAATTTATATTGAAGTCACCACATATAACTAACTTTTTGTATTTCCTATAAAGTGAACCAAGAACCTCCTCTAGCTTTAGCAAAAATGTTGTGAAATCGGATTCTGGGGACCCATAAATAACAACAGTAAGAAGTTTAGCTCCACTAAATTTAACCACACCTGCACAACATTCAAACACCTTTTCAGTGCAGTACTTTGAAACATCAATTGACTCAAATGGGATACCGTTTTTCACATACATGGCTACTCCCCCACACCGCAAAGAGCTCCTAGAAAAGCTGCCAGCCAACCTGTATCCTGGTAAAGGAAGCCTCTGAATTATCTCCTTATTTAAGAAGTGTTCAGATATACCAATAATTTCAGAGTCAACATCTATAAGCAGTTCACTAACTTTATCTCTAAAGCCTTGTATGTTTTGATGAAATATACTAATTCCCTCAGTAATCGGATACCTAAGCTTTGTCGAAAGTGGTTTCTTGTTAGAGAGACTTCCCTTAAGCAGGAATACCTGTCAGCTGACTTCAATCTAAACCACACCTACCGGAATTTTCCCATGAGTGATACCACCACCCCCACCTACGCTGTCACCTATAAGCTTTGCCAACCTCCCCTTTCCATACCTTTTGAGGTGCAGGCCATGTCTAGTGAAACCCGTCCTGCTGATGGACTCCACCGACACCACTGAAATGTGACTCATGCCTTCTGTCATTAGCGCACCCCAAGTCTCATGTTATTACGCCTGACGGTTGTATTAAGATGAGGCCGATCGTGACGCTGAAACAGTTCCACGAAATGCACATTCGTGTTGCCAGTCTGAGTGGCTATCTTTTCCAGGTCACCATCTATGTCATACTCCCCATCCCTATCAATACTATTACCAGCCCCACCCCCAATCACTACCTGATCCTCTTTTGTAAAATCCCTACATAACCTCCCTATGCTAAAAGTCACCTGAGCCAATCCTGCATTAGGCATCACAATGCTGGTGACCTGGTACTCACTCCCCAAAACTTCCTGCAACTGCTGGCCTACACCTCTACCATGAGAACTACCTAACAGTAGAACCTTCTTCTTTCTCTTAGACTTTGCAACTGTCCTAGCTACCGTAACTGCTGAGGTCTGCTGCATACTTCCTACATCTACAGCTACTAGAGATTCCTCTCCACTAGACTCCGACAGTTGGTCATATCTATTACAAACACCAATAGTAAAACTATCTGAAAATCTCCTTCTCCTAGCAGATCTCTTGCCAACAGCCAGCTCCCATTCCCCAACCCCCTTCTCCCTCCTCATCCTATCTAGCTCCTCCTGTGCGTTTTTCAACTGCACCTGAAGGGCACAGATCTTACGCTCCTGCTCCTCTATCAACTTCCTCTATCTACATAACCTACAGTTCCAGGAAAGGATCTCACCAGAATGCCCACTGGCTTCCCCACTGCATTCCCCCCAGTGAAAATACTTCGAACAAGTCTCACACCGCAATCCACTACTCACGAACCTACGGCAAAGCCCATTCTTCTCACTCATGGTAAAATTTTACAGTTATTGAAGCAAGAAAACAACTTTATCTAAGTTCCACTACTACAATAAGAAGATGTTAAAAACTGACTACAATAATCACAGACTTGCTCTACAAGGAAAGTAACTACTATTATTGACAGTATTAATCAACAACAAATGAGAATATAACAAAATACTAGCAGAGAAAGAAAATCCTTAATGACAGTAACGAAACTGAAAGCTGTTCGCAAAAATTTCTTCTGAAGTTATTTCACCGGAAAACACCAAGAACACCGGTTGAAGACTACTAAAGTTCCTAAATAAACTACTATACACAAACAATTAATTAGTACTTAGCTTTCGATGCGCCGCTACAGCTGTAACTGGTCAGCGCGGAATGTAAACACGGGTAAGAGGTTAAGTTGCTCGATAGGAAACACTCACCAATATCAGGTCACAACACAAGAAAGTCAGAGGTGAATGAAGAAACCACTAATAAATCACTTATATAGTAAATATTATCACAAAAACCGTTAAAATATATATCTGCAACCTAAAAATAGATGAAATCTTAGAGAGCAATCTCACACGCAGTCACGCGCTTATGACGTCACACCTTACCTTGTATGATTATCTTTTCAGAGTCATCCACATGTCTTCGAATTATGTGATCAAAGAGCTGCAGGGTTTACTGGAAACAAATATTGTACAATTTCTTCTCCACACTCATTTACTGAAACTCTGATTTGTTGGTCCGCTTGTCCATCCATGATACTCTCAGCAACCTGCTATATGTCCACATCTCAAAAGCATCATTTCTTTTCCCGTTCCCTTCAGTTATTTTCCGTGTTTCAGAGCCATAAAGGAAAACTGGAAACAGAGATTTCAGCCATCTCAATTTAGTATGTCTGGTTAGGGCTCGATCTTTCCAAATCACTGTCAGCTTCGATGCAGCAACCCTACCCAGAAAAATCCTCTGTCGTATTTCCTGTGTAGAGCCTCCCTCTTTGTGAACAACTGAGCCCAGGTAGACAAAGAGTTCGACTTCTTCGTATTCTGATGACACATCACTAGCTGGAAGTGACTCACATCTGTCAGTCATCATGATCTTAGTCTTTTTCTTGCTAACTGACAGTCCAGGTATCTCGCTTTCTCTCCTAACTCTGTCCAGTAGTTTCTTCAGCACCACTTTCTGCGTACAACCTTAAATTTCTGATTTTTTGTCCTACAATTCAGATCCAACTAGTTCAGCCATGAGGACTTTTTCTCATAACATACTCTCCATAGATTTTAAGTATAACTGGCAATAGAATGCATCCTTTCTAACATGGTTCAAAAAAAGGACCTGAAATAGTCTTACTTAGTCTAATTACTGCCTACTATCAGAGAAGAGATTTCTGAAATGGTATTAAGATATTGAGGAACGCCCTTTCTGCTAGTATACTCCAGAGTTTCTCCATGGAACACAGTCGAAAGCCTTGCTATAATCCAAAAAAATAAAGAAATAATGGGGTGTATAATTTCCTACATTTTTCAGTTAGCTGTCTAACATTGATAATCTATTTTCGTTTTCCTTTATCATTCATAAAGCCAGCTTGCTCTGGTGATATTTCTTTACCTGAGTAGGTTCTCAGCCATTCATGGATGACATTTAGAAGAATCTTACTGGGACGTGAAATCTAAGAAATGGTTCTGTAGTTCTCACACGCTTGTGAAACGAAAGAGTTGTTGACATATATTTCATGGATTATTTTTAGACAAAACCACTAAGTGCTTTGCTTATTTCAGCAGCAAAAAAAAATGCTTATTTCTGTTGTGTTAACATCAGAAATATTTTATGGTGCCCAGTCTGCTACTTCCACCAGAAGGATCATTCAGTTACAACGACGTTCAAAGTACTTCACTAACTTGTGAGTGCCCAGTTAATAACTTAGCGATGGTAATAAGTTTTTCATAGCAGTCAGTCCACACTAGTTAATACAGGTACGTAGAGAATTTGTAAAGTTTCTCTCTCTCGTAGTTAAAAATATTAATACACATTTTATTTTTACTATTGATCTTGGGGGATACACTTTAAAATTCAGTGGGAAGAGATAAAACAGTAAACTGAAGCAAATCAGCGGAACCATTTTCAGATAACAGCTGAAATACGAGCTTTAGAATTTAACATTTACCAAAGTAGTTGTATTTTTTTAGGTTTAAATGAAGCAATTCACAGAGTGGGCTTCAGAGGTGAGCTGCTTTCGTCTGTCCTCAGTCTTTTGGAGATGTAGAGACTGCCCAGATGTAAAGTTTTTGACCTGGGGACCTCTCCTAATGTTCTTTAGAAAGAACATTGCATGACATTCGTCAAAAATGAAAACACACAAAAGCAACAACAATTTTATTGAGAGACTTACAAGGATATCACTTATAGAGTCACTAATTTTTCAAGAACATTGAGGTTGGGTCAGAATTTAATGAAACATACTGGAAACGCAACACGGCCTTAGAACAGTTAACACTGATTCCTCCAATCGCTGTGAGTAGTGGCATTGATTAGTCCCAATACGTATTAGCAGAAGAAACGAAGAAAATTTCTGAGGAGGCCAGGACGAAGAGCTACAAGCAAGAAGGGTAGCAAAGCAGGCAAAGGAAGAGAGTAAGAAATTACAAGAAATTAGTCGGGAGGCAATGTTGAAATTAGAGACTAGCTTCGAAATCTTAGAGAAGCACCGTGAGGAGAGGGAGCGACTGCCAGATAAGTCCAAGAAACATATGGACCAACTAGAAGAATATATGGGGACAAAGGGACAAACTCCAATAGGCCTTGTATCGATCACAGAACCGGGAAATGTCAGCTGAGGTGATCACAGAGGCACAGGCTGGATTACATGGCACGCACGTAGAGTTCAAGGTAAAATTCACAGATGTGTGGTTGCGTTCAGATCTTGGTAAAGCTTAGAATAAAGTCACCCACTTCGAGAGGAAGGAAGTAGACATGAGGCTAGAGAATACTGTTAAATTTGAAACAGAGGAAATGTGCGAAAAGGGGGAACACAAAGAATAAACTAAGGAACACATATTGCGGAACGACCATGAATAAAAGTGTGCACCAAATTGGTAGTGCAAAATCAGTCATTAACGCACCAGCAGTTAGAGTCGTGGTTATATTTTGATTAAAATTCAGTCTTGATCACGCTATATCTGTTTTAATGGGTAACCGGTTTCGGTTTTCTCTATAAAACCATCCTCAGACCCATTGGCTCCCTTGGGTTGGTAGGTGGAGCTCTCCTTGTTGACTGCACAGCAACAAGGAGAGCTCCACCTACCAACCCAAGGGAGCCAATGGGTCTGAGGATGGTTTTATAGAGAAAACCGAAACCGGTTACCCATTAAAACAGATATAGCGTGATCAAGACTGAATTTTAATCAAAATATAACAATTAATTGATCACTGTATTCCAAAAATGTTTACCAAAATTGTGCAGAGTCGTGGTTGTTGACAAGCCCGTAACGAACAGAATTTGTGAACATAGTATGGATTTTACTTTTAGGGAAAGGAAATGTGCTACGAGATTTAAGCGTTATCCTATATGTTCTCGGAATTCAGAGACATAGATCCATCCGATGGCTTCGGTGCGACTATTCGATAATTTCATTCATCCAAAATGACCAGGACTTCGTCACCTCAAATTGGTAATGGCGCACCTAAACCAACAAGCAGTGAATAGGCAATGCTCTTCGTTTGTGACTCTGTGGGAGGAAGTTCTCAAGATATATTGACTGCACGTAAAACAATATAATATTAAAGAGGACAAACTACACAAATGTGTGGTACCTGGAGAGGGGCAGCAGCCTTTTTAGTAGTTGCGGGAGCAATACTCTGGATGATTGAGTGATCTGGCCTTGTAAAATCAACCAAAACGGCTTTGCCATGCTCGTACTGCGAACGGCTCAAAGCAAGGGGAAACTGCCACCGTCAATTTTCCCGAGGGCATGAAGCACTTCTGAGTGCTTAGTAAACAATCCCGTAAGATATGTTAATGAACTAACTCAATGACCTGAAAATGCCATAAAACGCCGAAACCTAGATCGTAATTACATAACAATATTAGAGTCAAATGGCGGTGTGTTCATTTTAAAGAAGCTGTATGGTTAAAACGTGATGGAATCATCTTGGGTAAAATATTCTGGAGGTACAATAGTCCCCCATTCGGATCTCCTGGAGGAGACTACTCAGGAGAACGTCGCTATCAGGAGAAACAAAACTGGTGTTCTACGGATCGCAGCGTGGATTTTCAGATCCCTTAACCATGCATCTAGATCAGAAAATTTTAAAACAATGGAAGAACTCGTAGGAGGAGACCTCACAGAAAATCATTTTGGGTTCCTGAAAAACAAGGAAAACTCCAGGCAATACTGACCCTACGACTTCTCATACAAGACAGACTAAGGAAGTTAAAATTCTAAAGGTGAATCGGGTAGAATACAGGGAACTACACAATTTGTCCAGAAACCAGACTGCTGTTATAAGAGTCGAGGGCCATGCGAGGGAAGCAATTGTTAAGAAGGGAGTGAGACAGGGCTGTAGCCTATCTCCAATGTTATTCAATCTGTATTTTGAGCAAGCAGTAAAGGAAAAAAAAAACTGAGTTGGAATTTAAGTCGAGTGAGAAGAAAAACAAACTTCAAGGTTTCCTGATGTCATTGTAATACTGTCAGAGACAGCAAAGGACTAGAAAGAGCAGTTGACAGGAATGGACAGCGTATTGAAAGGATGATAAAAGATGAACATCAACAACGCCAAACGAGGATAATGGAATGTAGTCGAATAAAATCAGGTGCTGCTGAGGGATTTAGAGAAGGAAATGAGACTGTAAAAGCAATAGATGAGTTTTCCTACATGAAATAATTGATGAAAGTCGAAGTAGAGAGGAAATAAAATGTTGACGCAATGGGAAGAAAAGCGTTCCCGAATAAGAGAAATTTGTTAACATGGAGTTTATATTTAAGTGCCAGGTAATCTTTTCTGAAAGTATTTGTGTGGGGTGTAGTCGAGTATGGAAGCGAAACAAGGACGATAAACACTTTAGACAAGACGAGACTAGCTTTTGGAACGTAATGCTACAGAAGAGCCGGCCGCTGTGACCAAGCGGTTCTAGATGCTTCAGTCCGGAACCCCGCTGCTGGTACGGTCGCAGGTTCGAATCCTGCCTCGGGATTGGGAATGTGTGATGTCCTTAGGTTAGTTCGGTTTAAGTAGTTCTAAGTCTAGGGGACTGATGACCTTAGATGTTAAGTCCCATAGTTCTTAGCGCCATTTTTGAACTACAGAAGAGTGCTGAAGATTAGGTGGGTAGAGCACTTAACTAATGAGGAGGAACTGAATAGTATTCGGGAGAAAAGAAATTGGTGGCACAACCTAACTATAAAAAGAAGGCCAAGAGATGAATACACTAAGGAGATTCAAAAGGACGTAGGTTGCAGTAGTTACTCAGAGATGACGAGGCTTCCATGTGACATAGTTGCATGGAGAGCCACATGAAACCAGTCTTCTGACTGAATACCACAGCAACAACATTAAAGAGGAAACGTTATGTTTAGGCGCAATAAGAGAGACGAGATTCGAGAACCCAGTCCGTTTGTTCAACGAACTAGAAAGGTGTAAAGAAGAAACCTACGGAATACAAATACAATAAATATTCTTGGATAACTGTGATTTTTATGTAACTACGGTTTAAAAAAAGCTAGACATTAGAATGAAAAACAAAAAAAAAAGAAGAGGAGCATTCTTCTTATGGATTGATGTGCAGCATATTCACCTCAAGCAGTTTTGGAAAATGTTCGAGTGGAATTTGTCCCTCAAAACTGTTCCAGTGTTTTGCAGCCATTTGACTTGGGCATTATTACAAATTTCACAGTGCATCATAGATAAAAGAAACTGGTTCAGCATTTGGAAGCAGTGACTGATCCCGGAAATAAGTCTCTCCATGGACTTACTGCAAGCCATGGAATTTTTTTTCGGCTGCGTGGCAGCTGGTGTCATCTTCCACAATAAACAACTTTTTCCGTAAACCAGGTGCCTTACTGGAAGAGACTGCCGCTGATGATAATGGCGATGGAGATGGTGAAGTCGTGTCTGGTAATGAGCTAGCTCTAGTGGAGGGTGCATATTTCGACAATTTTGTACAATTTGATGATTATCTCGTCGTGCATGCGGAGCTACAAGGTGAGATTATTGCTGATGTCTGCCAACAACGCGATGATGATCAAGAAGGTGGACCAGCTTCGATTGACGGTGATGGAGATGGAGATGACGACGTGAATCTGGAAACACTTAAACTGAGTGAAGTGTTATGTGCAAACAGTGCGTGCAGGCGGTAAATCATTGCAAAATGTTGTAATGAAAAAGCTCTGAATGGATTAATAAGGTAGCAGACTGAGGTGAATAGATGTATTGCACGGTAAGTGAAAGAAGCCAAATTATCTGAGTTCTTAAAAGCAAGATCAAGTTGAAAATAATGCACTTTATCTTTAATACTGTATCGCTGTGGTGTGTACAGTACAAAATGCCAAATTAGAATACAGTATCCAATTTCTCTAGAGCTGGATCGAATAATGTATTTTCTTTTAATACTGTGTTCTATCTTCGTAGTTTGTAAAATTCGCACATGCAGGCACATTATATGTTTTTAAGTGAAAAATATAATGTGTATTACCGTATCTACATGTGTCTTCTAAGTAATTTTGAGTTCCAAGTAATTTTTTCTCTTCCGCTTGACGTATGTATAAATCAGGTTAAAATGTATATGTATTGATGTCCTTTTTTGTTGGGTTATATGCGTCTATAGTCGTTTGACGTCATAAAACGTCCAAATGATATGATGTTCAGTATGAATAGTGTATGTTGTGTTTGTATTTGAGCATGAGTCGTATGTGTTGAGGCGGCGAACAGGGCTGTTTTTCGAGGGGCGGATAACAAGGGCGAGTGATGATTGTGGAATACGTGCTGCATTGCGGAACATTCAAATGTTCACCAATCTGCAACAGTCCAGTCTCCAGTGAAAGAATGTAATAAAAAGTGGCGTATACTTCTTAAATTTGTTTTGTTTCTTTAATATCCTACAGGAGAGCAGAAGCTCGATGGATGAGGATCAGTAAGAAAGTTAATCATAGAGAGAAATCTGGGTGTATTATAATAGCGAAGTGTAGGTAATGTATGTAAAAGTTACGCGAATCCCGGCAGATAATGTCATGTGGAGTTCATGGTAATGTAACAATCATCTGAGCTCTGCTTTGCATACTGTAAGTATAGTTGATATGTCACTTCATGTATAGATAATATGAGGTAGGACCTTGTCTGGTATGTGAGATTTTGTCTGCTGGAGAGTACTGGAGCGTATAAAGATTGTAGGCGACTTGCCTACAACAAATAATTGCATAGCCGTCCGGTATAATGAGTTAACGAAAAAAATATTTATTCGTGAAAACTCACAATGAGAAGAAAACTAAAAACAACAGAGAAGTAACAAAAACTAGGAGATCCTATAGTCTTACGGCAAAGATAAAAAACAACACATGACAAAAAAAAACTCTCGCGCACTTTTGATCTAACTTTGCACCAGACATGAAAAATATCACTGCCACACAGCCCCCCCTTAAAGTGCGGAGCCCCAGGGATATCTTGATACTTGAATTTTATTCGACGTCCAGCTCTGGTGTGCGTCGGGTGTCTCGGGGGCAGTGACGTTGTTGTTTGTGGTGGTGATTCACCTGTCTCGATGTACCGAGCGGTGTTTTGGTATGCTCTGCGTCCATCATGTGTTGATGCACAGGCGTGGTGTCAGCGGTCGGAGAGGGTAAAACCCATGCTGACTTGACACGTTCAATCGATACCTTTGTCGGAACACCATTGTACATTATGTCCACGGTATGCTTATTTCTACTCAGCACCTGAAATGGGCCCGTGTATGGTGGTTGTAAAGGCGATTTGACTGAGTCTGTTCGCAACATTACGTGAGAGCAATTGTACAAGTCTTTGTGTACAAACACCTTACGGTTACCATGGCGAGAAGGTGGCGGGCAACGTATATTTGTGCAGTGACGTTTTAGCTGCTGCACCCAGTGTGTGAGGCCCTCTGATCCAGGTAGTAAGGTTGGTACTAAATAATCTGCAGGAATCCGTAGCGGCTCGCCGTAAACCATCTCGGCAACTGATGCACCAATATCGGGTTTGTGAGCTGTCCGCAGGCCTAACAACACTAATGGTAATGCTTCCGTCCATCTCTCTTGATGACACATCAATGCTGCTTTGAGTGTTCTGTGCCATTGTTCGGCCATACCATTATTGGCAGGGTGATAGGCAGTCGTGTGGTGGCGTTGGAAACCGCACATTTTGGATAGCTCGAGGAACAACGTAGATTCGAACTGACGTCCTTGGTCAGTTGTGACTTGAAGGGGGCATCCAAAACGGGCAACCCACGTACACAAAAACGTCTTAGCAGTAGTTTCGGCTGAAATATCGTCTATTGGATTTGCTTCTGCCCATCTTGTGCACGTATCTATGGCCGTAAACAAATATCTGTAACCCTCTGACTGTGTGAGAGGTCCAACCAGGTCCACGTAAACGTGTGCGAATCTAGCAGAGGTACCTTGAAAATCTCCAATATCAGCACGCACATGTCGTCCTACTTTACTCTGTTGACAAGGAATGCAGGAACGTACCCAAAGGCGCACGTCTCTTTTCATAGAAGGCCACACATAGCGGTCTGTCAGCAGCTTTATTGTAGCGTTGGTTCCTGGGTGCGATAGTGTGTGGACGCTGTCGAATGCCGTCTTGCGCAATATTTCTGAAATGAATGGTCTTGGTCTGCCTTGAGAAAAGTCGCACCACAGCTTCCGCTTGGAGTTAGGCAACAGAATTTGCTCGAACTTCAGACCTGTAGACGGGTCGTTTAACAGCTGTCGTAGCTCTGCATCCTTGGTCTGTTCCACTGCAAGTTTATCATAGTCTATAATTTCTGAAATCCCGCAAATACGTTAAAAATAGTCAGCCACTAAATTTTCTGCGCCTCTTAAATGGCGTATATCTGTCGTGAACTGACTTATCAACTCAATACAACGGAACTGTCTAGGTGAGCATTTATCACTGGTGTTTTTAAAAGCCGATGTTATGGGTTTGTGGTCTGTAAACACAGTCACTGGTCTAGCGTCTATTTGTGGGCGGAAGTATCGAATTTCTTCGTAGATCGCGAACAATTCTGTGATACGCGCTCCACTTCTGTTGTGCAGTCTGTAACTTTTTAGAGAAAAACCGTAGTGGTTGCCATTGCCCTTCTACTCGCTGGTGCTCGCGTCTACAACAATAGCTAGCTGTGCGTAGTGAACTGGGTGAGCGAGCAACACTGCTCTGCTGAGGCTTGCTTGAAGATCATTAATGCTTTGTCCATTTCTTGTGTCCACTTAACTATCCGTCGACCTTTGGCGTCGTGTCCCTTGAGTGCATCAGTGAGTGTGGTGCTTGCACCGCAGCCGTTGCTGGTAGGTGACGTCTATAAAAATTTATTAATCCCATGTATCGTCGTAGCTCTTGGTAGTTAGTCGGTTTCGGAAGGGCCTGTATCGCCGCGATTTTCTCTGGCAGAGGCAATATACCTTCTGATGACACAGTGTTGTGGATTGGCAGGAGACCAACCCACTCAATTGAGAGGAAGCCGGAAGGCACGCGTTTAAGCTCACGCAGGCTGGCGTGAGGTCTGGAACAGGACAAGGAAATTAGAACTTAGAAAAAAGGAGGTAACTGGTAGAAAACTTTAATCCATTAATGTTGAACGTAGCTCTTGTCTGTACATTATTTACAATATCAATAGTAACTGATAATGGCGCCTTGCTAGGTCGTAGCAAATGACGTAGCTGAAGGCTATGCTAACTATCGTCTCGGCAAATGAGAGCGTATTTTGTCAGTGAACCATCGCTATCAAAGTCGGCTGTACAACTGGGGCGAGTGCTAGGAAGTCTCTCTAGATCTGCCGTGTGGCGGCGCTCGGTCTGCAATCACTGATAGTGGAGACACGCGGGTCCGACGTATACTAACAGACCGCGGCCGATTTAAAGGCTACCACCTAGCAAGTGTGGTGTCTGGCGGTGACACCACACACAGTATGGCCGAGGAAAGTGACTTGGTTCTTGTGCATGACGCATTTATTTTCGTTTAGAACGACTCCGTAGTCAGATAGACGCTTGCGAAGTTGACACAGATGCTGTTCATGTGTTTGACTATCTGGAGAGAAAACCAAAATGTCATCAAGATAAACAAAGCAAAATGTTAATCCCTCTATCACCTCGTCGATAAAACGCTGCCAAGTCTGTGCTGCGTTCTTAAGGCCAAAAGGCATAAATAAAAACTCGAATAATCCAAATGATGTAATCACTGCTGTCTTCTGAACATCTCTTGGAGCCACCGGTATCTGGTTGTATGCTTTCTTGCAATCGAGGACGCTAAAAATTTTCGCGCCGGCCAAAGCACATGTGAAGTCCTGTATATTAGGTAATGGGCATCTATCTGGAATGGTTCTTGAGTTTAATGATCGGTAATCCCCACACGGTCTCCATGATCCATCTTTCTTACGTACTAAGTGTAGGGGTGAAGACCACGGACTGTCTGACCGGCGAATTATTCCCGCCTGTAACATTTCCTCGAATATCGCCTTTGTTTTTGTCAATCTCTCAGGTGCGATTCTACGTGCTCGTTGTGAAACTGGTTGTCCTGGCTTGGTACGAATATAGTGAACCGTACTATGTTTAACTTCTTTTGTCTGTCCGTCAGAACATCTCCGAATCTTCTCTTCGTCATGTAGCTCTTCGGCTACAGAGTTGCCAATCGCCTGTAGCTAAAAAAAAAATGGCTCTGAGCACTATGGGACTCAACTGCTGAGGTCATTAGTCCCCTAGAACTTAGAACTAGTGGAACCTAACTAACCTAAAGACATCACAAACATCCGTGCCCGAGGCAGGATTCGAACCTGCGACCGTAGCGGTCTTGCGGTTCCAGACTGCAGCGCCTTTAACCGCACGGCCACTTCGGCCGGCTCGCCTGTAGCTTCTCACAAGTTGTATGCCCTTTAGTGCTTGATATTGCACTGTTGTCCGTCAGATTTAACAAACGTTTTCCTTGTAAGTCGACCGCCCACTTGAAATGTGCCAGAAAATCAGCGCCCAAAATAGGTTCTGATATACCAGCTATCACAAAAGACCAGGTAAACTGTTTGTAAAAACCCACATCAATCTTGCACACTTTACATCCATACGTGTTAATCACCGAGTTATTCACTGCCTTCAAACGTGGCTGTATGTCTTTTTCGTTGTGTGGCGCTTGGCTGACAGGAAGCGAACTAATGTCTGACCCGGTATCCACCAAAAACATTGTACCCGTAAGTACGTCTGATACATACAATCTTTTCGAAGCAGGAGGCATTTGTATTGACGACTGTTGTCGCTGACATGAAAACACTGCACTGTTTCTGTACATACCTTGGTTGTCTGAGTAGGCGCATGGTGATGTACATCTTGTAGCATCTCTCCCAAAACGTTTATGGTACCAACACACCTTACGCTCGTCCTCTTGTTGACTTCGTGTTTCACGCCCAGCCCGGTCTCTCTTGCGCTTAAAGATAACTTGTGGTCGTTGTGGCGTGCGTAGTTGCCCTCGCAAATCCTCTATTGCAGTTTTTAAATCTCTAATTTCGTTTGAACTTTTTGTTGTTTGTCTCGTTGCGACCGCGGCACAGTTTACTGTTATATCGTCAGTTTGGTCTTGCTGGTAATGGTAGCTACCATACGTGGCATCTGTCGACGTCATTGCGACTGTTGCAGTAGGCTCGTGCGTCTCGTAGATTCTGTCTGCAGCGAGTAGCAGTTTGTCAACTGATCTTTCGTCGTATATAGCTAGTGTAGTTCTTACTTGCATTGGTAGCTGTTGTTGCCATACGTGGAGTAACAGCCTATCACAGACTGTCGATCAATCTACCAGGCTGCGTGAATGACGCCAGTATTCGACGGGGTTCTATCTCCCCGTTTCTCTTGGTACAGTACTTGTTTGACTCTGATGTCGACTGATTTTACACACCGAGAAATTAATTCTTCTTTCAGTCTACAGTATGCTCCTTCAAAATGTCAGATATCAAAACCGAGGTCTGATGGTCCAAATTACTTATCACCAAGGTGAACTTCTCATAATCACTGAATATTCTTTGTTGTAGAAATATATTTTCCATTACCGCGAACCATGTGTGTGGCTGAGAAGGCATGAATTGGGGCGCCCGTAATTGCAACCGTTGAGTTGGTGAAGCGTTGAAACCAGCGGGTACTTCCGTTGCGCATGTGCATTCAAGTATCTTCCCTTGTCTTGCGCATGTGCATAGATAGTGGGTCAGGCTTGTAAGTGAGCGACCGTTTGTAGCTGCAGTTTATGGCGGGTCGTGGCCCATCGGACATAGCCCGGTGTGAGGTGGAGCGTACACCATTAAGTCAAGTAGTGGTTTTGACTTTGTACGTATGTACTGTTTGTGTTTTCCTTTTCTTTTTCGTCTATAAATGTATAGCTATGGTGTTCTTTTAATCATTGACAAAGGTCTTCTTAGGCACTTGTGAGTTTTATTGATGTTCTGAAGAAGGTGTAGTTATCTACGCCGAAACCTGGGTTAACACTTAACACTAGGTGCTTTTTTCGCAATCGAGGCGGGTTTTTAGTTTTTTAATATATTAACCAACGATTGCTGACGCGTTGCGATGTTGAAGGTTCTTAATCAGGTAAGGTTCAATTTAATGTAATTCCAAAACCGTAAACTTGAGCAAATTTTCATTATATTCACACACTCGGAGCAGATTGAGTGCCTACAGGACGCACAAATATGTCGTTTGAAGTTTATACAGAGCATTTAAGTCTTCTTATCCGATGATCGAGGACGCGTGCTCTACATTCCGCGGGAACGTGAATCCAGTGGGCACTAGAATATACAGCTTTCTTCCACGATCAACTTACGATGAACATAGTTTGAAACGCGCTGGAGCACAGCGACGAGTGTGGAGGCTCGATTCCATCTGATGAGAAATGCACCCCTTATGTGCGAGAGATTTCTGTGTCTTTCATTATTCAGGAATCCTAGCAGCCATAGACTACAGTGGGCGGAAATGTAGTCATTGGCATTCTCATTGGCACAATGTGGGTCCCATTTGTGCAAACCATTTCGTACTACCTGCTAAACGTCTAGATTCAGCTGCTTTTGACACATAAATAATTGCCATCTTCGTAGGCACAGAAATTAGTATTATGTTAACGTGTTTGGCATATTTTAATTCGCTGATGTTCAACAAAATAATAATCCGCAACAGGTCTTCACATAGGCGAAATAGGCCAAACGTATTCCTTGTACAAAAGAAAATAAATATAACTGTATGTTCAGTTCACACAAGTTCATACACACTTCATACAGAAACTTAACAACAGTCTCACAGTACGTCTATTCACTAATGAAATATCACAAAATATTTAGTTGCAGTTCTCTCAAGTGAATCTTAATTTGCCACAGAAGGAAGCGCGGTATCAGGTCTGCCAATGACGTTAATACTGATGTAATGTTGTTGCCTACACCGCCCTCAGTCACCAGCAGATATTTCTGCACACCGTATGTGCAGTCGCTGCAGTGTTACAACACTGTTGACGTCTGAGGCTAAGTTTGTTTTGGAACGACGCAAGCGTAAATTACAGAGCAAAGAGCTGACCACGTTTGATGTTATCATCATTCCACATACCTAAGTACTGCTGTTATCCTCAAGTGCATATTGCAGTTTTGGTTCTCACGAACTCTGTTACACGGTGTTAATGTATTCAGTCGTAACACATCGTATCAGAGAAACCATCGGTTTCAGGACCAATGTTTATTAGCCTTATCTGCTTGTTTCATTGTCCTCTACTTGCTCCTTGTAATAGTGAAACAGCCTATATACACAGGGTATCCTATTTATCTTGACGAACCATTATAACTTTCTGTCCAGAAATAGAATTAGAACTACTGTATATGAAGCCAGTGTTCCATAGTTATCAGGGTCACATTAACCAGTGCGACTGACTGTCTTGTGTCTTCGTTTGTTACGAAGATATGCACAGCAGTGCGACTATTTTAAGTAACACGACATTTTTTTGTTCGTTAATCCATATATTCTGCTCAAAATCTGTTCAGAAACTTATCACAGAGTATCATGTATGTAGACATGACGTTATTGAAAATGTAACACAAAACTATCTTTGACTCTCCTGTATCAGCAGTGCAGATATCTGGGCTAACGTAAATTATCCACTAGCTGTAACGGACAGCGAAGAAATAGAAACACAAGGAAAATGCACACTGGTCATTCAGTGAGCTAGTTTCGTTGCAGGTCTGTGTGAAAACAACACTACTTATACACCAATGAAGAGATGCTAGACATGCTACTCATCTATGGAGAATGTGAGATTGAATGACAGTAATTGCAATAACATTCCCTCATTTTCGGTAAGTGTGCGCTTAGTACAGTGGTGTACAACTTGTAAACATGTTTTGTAGAGTACAGACACTATTCATTATGACTACACCTTCTTTGCTTTAATTTTATTTCAGGTAGAACCAGTTGTGGTCCTTTGATGCAGAACGGAATGGAGGGTGTGTATCGGAGGCTCAGACACTTCTGCGCCCGTGTAAGCTACAGATTCCTTAAGTTACGCAATAGGACGGGCGGTTTGTTGGTTCTGTGGAATAGTTCAGGAGTGCACTACACACAGGAAGCAGCTACGCGGGTAGCAGAGGGTGTGTGGATGGGACTAGGCGGCTTTTGGCTTACAGGGTCTTTGGTCACTGCAAAAGGGCGACAATGTAAACGGGTGTAGGGGAAATAAAGGAGGGTAGACTAGCAGCAATTGGTATTGCACTTGTAAGCTGTTGCAGCTGTGTTCGAAAAGAACCAGAGCTCTAAGCATTGGTAGAAAACACTGAAGCTCGAATCGTTACACGTACGGCAAGTTGGCTAAAGCCGGACCTAACCATGTTCACAAGGGATAGATAAAATACATTTGATGGTGGAGTGCCAGAAGTAGTCTATCTTGTAACGAAATTGAAGCAGATAATTCCTGTGAGTATCGCTAGAGGTTACACTCAACAACCGGCACAAATTAATAATTGCTTCCTTTTACCAACCTCTCGACTCAGATGATATAGCTGCTGAAACGTTCAAAGAAAACTCGAGTATCATTTCGTATAGGTAAATCATACAATTGTAGTTGGTTGTGACTTGAGTCTGCCCTTGATACATTCTTGAAAATCGGTTTAAAACGTCGTTACAAATAGTACTGAATGCGTTCCTGGAAAATTATTTTGAACAATTAGTTCAAGAGCCAATTTGAAGTGTAAATGGCTGCGGAAACATGCTTGACCACTTAGCAACAAATAATCCCGAAAAAATAGGAAGCATCATGGTGGATGCAGGTATCAGTCGCCACAATGTTGTTTTAGCTAGTCCCAGTAACGTAACATCCAATCTCACCACAAATAAAAGCAAAAGACATCTATTTTAAAAAAATCAGACAAAAATTTACTCGACATCTTCCTAAGAGAGAGTCTCCAGTCCCTCAATTTGGATGTGTAGTCGTAGATCAGACCTGGTTTCCATTCAAGTATAAACTATCGACAGCATTTGAGAGATATGTACCAAATAAAACTAATTAAAGAAGGTTCTGATCCATCTTGGTACAAAAAGCAGGTCAGAATGCTGTTGCTGAAGCAACGACACCAGTATTCCAAATTTAAAAGAACACAACATCCCCAAGACGGGCGAAGTTTTACAGAAGTTCGAAATTTAGTGCGAATTTCAATGTGAGATGCTCTTAATACTTTCCACAATCCAACTCTCTCTCGAAATCTGGCCGAAAACCCGAAGAGATTCTGGTCGCGTCTGAATTACACCAGCGGCAATATTTTCACTGTACGATAAAATTGGTATGTTACTGAGACAGTACCATTAAATCAGAATTATTAAACACTGTTTTCATCAAAGAAAATGAAGTACCTGTTACATTATTCGAATCAAGAACAACTACTTACATGAGTAAGTTAGAAGTAGATATCCTCGGTGTGGCGAAGCAGCTTAAATCATTTACTAATAGAAAAGCTTCCAGTCGAGATTGCATACCATACAGGTTCCTTTCAGAGGATGCTGATACAATAGCTCCACACTTCACGATCACATAAAACCGCTTGCTAGTCGAAAGGTCCGTACCTAAAATTGGAAAGTTGGGCAAGTCACACCAATACTCAAGAAGGGGAAGAGGAGTATTGCACTGCATTACGGACCCATATTGCTAACGTCGTTTTGAAGGTTCGGGACATGGGTTAAAATTCAAGGTGAAAAAATATCAGTCATCAGACTCACCTCAGTGAGTTAGGATCTCTTGAATGGAATGAACAGTCTAAAGAGCACAAAAGTCGATTGAGGGTAAACAAAGCAAATACGAACGAACCGAGGAGTAACGGAAATTAGATGGGCGATGAATATGTAACCAAAGCTGGGATCCACGAAATAAACAACATGAAGTTTTTTCTCCTTCTTCAAAAAGCATAGAGGACATAAAATTCAGAATACCATTTGCGCAGAGTGCATTCCTTGGCGATAGAAGTCTACTAATAACAAACATCAGTTCTCATTTAAGGGAGAAATTTCTGTTAATGTGTGTAAGTGAAACATGGACTGTGTGGAAACCGAAAAGGAAGAGATTCGAATTGTTTGAGGTGTGGTGATATAGGAGAATGTAAAGAATGTGGAGGAGAGGTCAAACACGAAATTCTTCACAGACCCGACAAGGAAGGAGCACATGCAGAACAATGACAACAAGAAGGGGCAGTACGGTAGAACATGTTTTAAGCCATCAGGGAAAAACTTCATCGTACTGGAGGGAGCTACAGAGAGTAAAAACTTTAGGGGATGACAGATATTGAAGTATATCAAACAAACAACTAAGAATATAGGGTGCAAGCGCTACTCTTCGATAAAGAGATTGTCCAAGGAAAGGAATTCGAGTGTGACACTTGAAACCAGTAAAAAGATCCACTCAAGGAGAGTATATTTCCTTACTCTGTGACCAAGGTTTCCCTATACTGTTTCCAAGAAATATTAGAATCTACTAGGTTTGATGAAAAATGATAGTACCCCCTTATTCAGTACTTTAGGATGTAATTTGTAGAAATAATTCATTACGCCTGTGTCCCTCAAATAGAAACACTTATTGCTTTTATTTTTCTTAAAAGACTGAGCATATAGTAAATTCCCTTCAGTAGCATGTGGCCATCATCTATTAAAAATTTGTAGTTTATTGACAGAAGCATCTGAATTTATTGATACATGCATCTGAAAAGTATTACATTAGTTCCATATTTATGTTGTCTGCTACAGATATGTCTCTGTTCTTCGATTAAGTAATTACTTCTGGCAGGTAGCTTCATGACAGTTCGTTGTTGGAGTCGTTACCAGATATTCCTTTTCACAGGTCTTCCATAACATTCTTTAGAGAGAATCTATTTATTCTGATTCTAAAATAGACTAATTTGCAAATCTGAAAAATAATACGCCGTCTCTATGTTACCAGAGTTACAGAATTTATACTGTGTTGCATGGCAGTCCACGACGATATACAGAAACTTTCATGCAGACATCAGCTTAAATTATGTTGGAAACGGCAGAAGCGGCTTGCAGTTCCAGACGTTCTACTTATAGAGGCTTCGACGTTTTGGCATGGTCTGCAGCACCTACAAAAGAACAGAAAACGTATGTCGTACAAACATGAATTGTTTCATAAATGAAACAAAATGAATAGGAAATCAACTACTTATATTTAAGACAAAATGTGTTCCTCATGGATGTTCTTATATTGCACTTATGTTCCAATAACCTATAGCAAAATGTTGTTGCTAAATAGGGCTACATGAAATAATACAAATGTACATAAATTAACGTGAGGACTCATCTCACATTATGAAGCTTGAAACATTCTGTTGATCAATTTATATACACTCCAGATCAAGTAGTGCGAAAGGATATAAATTAGGATGAAAGACCTTCTAATTTAGAGTAGTTAGAAATCTACTGGGGATCGATATGTATAAACGCTGAATGGTTGCCAATGCTTCCTCACGTAGGAACTGTTTCAATTCCTTATAGGATGATGGAGATGAATAGTGATTTTATTTTTCAGAATCCCCTACATTGACTCTTGTGATTATATTATGGCGGCCGCCTAAGACATTTACATATTCATCAGATTAAGCTTATGCATTTTCTGTGGTTTTTGAGATCGTACTAACTCGAGGAAAACGATATTCCATGTCGATACATCAAACACGCTCTTCATAGTGCCTGTAACATTCCTTGGAAATTATCACCAAAAACTCTTTCACAGCTTTTAGTTGTACTCATTTGTTCCAGTATGGCCAAGCAACAACATGGAATGATAATAAAACTACCCAGACCATTATACCATTTTCTTATATGAATTAAAATATTACGGTGTCACTGGCAGTGGTCCAAAATGGCTCGAGTCTTATCCAACAAACAGAAAACAGAGTGTGTCGATGTGAAATACCTGTGGAGTAAGCAATCAGTCTTCGTCTGATCAGGAGTTAATTACAGTTGGTGTTCCATCTTGGGTCCGTTGTTTTTTCTTGTGTACATAAATTATCTTTCGTCTGTTGCACTGCCAGATGCTAATTTTGTTTTGTTTGCAGGTGATACAAACACTGAAATCAATAGCAAGTCCAGTACAGATTTAGAAATGGCTGCTAATCAAGGCTTCACTGACATTAGTAAGTGGATTATAGCCAGTTCACTGGCATTAATCTTTGAATAGACCCTCTATACACAGTTGAAAATCTGGAAGGGATTTCCTTCCAGCATATGTATAATATGTGAAGACATGTAGATGTAAGAGCTTGACAGTACTGAATTCAAGGAATTACAATTCGATAATTAATTCGGTTGGGAAGGGCATCTCACAGAATGCAGAAGCGCCTACACAAGCCTGTATTTGCAATGAGAATGATGTTAGATGTAGCTGTTATAAATATAAAGCCTGGCATACTTTCTTTCTTCGGGTTATGTGTCAAACCAAGGAAAAGGTTTTAGAGGGCAAAAGCGTCCCTTAATTCTCATTTGTGGCGTAAATTCAAGAACATCATGTAGAAACGTCTTCAAAAACTGGGTATTCTAACCACTGCTTCTCAGTATATGTATTCCTTAATATGTCTCTATTTCCAGCCAATAGTCCAATATGTACTACCAATACTAGGCATAATAACTATCTACATACTGACCTAAAATCATTTACTTTGGTACAAAAGGAGTCCAGTACTCAGGAATACAAATTCTCTTTAAGTCGCCAATTACAATTAGAAACTTCAAATAAACCACCCTTTAAACAGTTTTCGAAAAACTTTGTAGTTGGCAACTCTTTCCACTCTATGGATGAATATCTTAACAAGGACTGTTAGTGTAGCCTAATAATAAATGTCTTTTAGATTTCAGTTTTGACAGCACTTGGCCACAACAGTCAATAATAGGTGTTTTGTGTTTATTAAAAGTGCATAACTGTGTTTCATTCCGACAGTGTATTAATTCTGAAAATATTTGCGGTTCCAGTTTGCTGTAATGAAGTGAGTATTGTATTCAAATATTCTACGTTTTTTTTTTTTGTTATACTTTCTGACATGTTGCCCACCGACGAGAACCATCTCATTTTTGGGTCTGTGGAACGAAATGTAAAGCAAAACCACTCCTGCTGTTTACATATACTTTAGATTTTTCTCGAATTAGACCATGCGACCCACTGTTAAAAAAGAGATATAACAACGTATCGTGACTGATATTATTTCTTTAACTCAGGCGTTAAACAATCGATTACTACACATACGCATGTGAGGGAGTCCACGATTTCTCGCCATTTTAGTTTCAATTCTGAAACACTTCTTTACTCTTGCAAATGAATATTTTGTAAGAATTAGAGAAATGCCTCAAAAGATCTAACAATTCAAATAATATTACAATAATAAACAATATTTTTGGAAGAAAATTCAATTAGTTTTAGGCATTATGGAAGTGCAAATAGCTACAAAACTCCCGTGATACTTAAAACAGGGCCGGCCGGAGTGGCCGTGCGGTTCTGGGCGCTACAGTCTGGAGCCGAGCGACCGCTACGGTCGCAGGTTCGAATCTTGCCTCGGGCATGGATGTGTGTGATATCCTTAGGTTAGTTAGGTTTAATTAGTTCTAAGTTCTAGGCGACTGATGACTTCAGAAGTTAAGTCGTATAGTGCTCAGAGCCATTTTTTGAACTTAAAACAGGTAAGCAGGGAGTTACCTCATTTCTAACACAGATGCTAGAATAACTTAATTTCGGCAATCAATGTTTAGATAAACTAAAGATGACTCATAAATGACATTCGATTAAGCATTAATAACAGGAATATGTACCATGCAATAAAAACCACATTTTTACTGGTAGAGGTGCAACTGTCCTCAGACTGCAATTGTTCGACAGAAGGGTGATTTACTAGTTATAATCTTATTGGAGTGTTTGCCTTCTTCTGTGAGGATAATCTGACGACTCACGGAACCCTGCGCCCCAGACCGTTCGATATTTAGTCCTATAATTATGTCTGTAGACAGCGAGTCACATTCTGTGATGTACAGGCAACATAATTTTATTAGAAATTGTGACTACTGCGCATTAGCCACAAAGCAAACACGCACTATGGACGCATAAGTGCGGAAAATCAGCTGCAAAACAATCTCTGACATTTATGGTGAAAATATCAACCGTCTTTTCTTTTGCAGAGCGGTACTAGTTTCGGTCATATACCATCTTCAAGCTTAGTAGTTATAACATTCCTGCTAAGAATGAAAATGGGGTGTAACCGAAACTAGTAGCACCGTGTAAAAAAGGGCAGCTGCAGGTTTTCATCATGAATTTCAACAAACACACATTGTACGATAGGCATATTTTAACTCTAACGCACTTTGAATACCCGATAAACAACGAATGAACTCCTCATTACAGCCATAACATCACAATGTCTGCAGAAGTCACCCTTAAGCGAACAAATTTTAGTAGTATAATAATATTAGTGCATATACTAATTATAACAGGGCTGTAGCCGACAACTATAATATCAATCGAAAACGAAATACCCTAAATGAAAACGATATATCCTAATATTATTACACCAAAGAAAATGAAGGTACGTTGCTTGTAAGTTTACATGAGGACAGAGAAGATGAGCCTAAAAATGGGAGTACCACTGAACGACATAATTACATCCTGTGTGAACACTGACAGGGATTCTGAAAACAACGAACATGGGAAACCCAATCTCGGCCGCTGTGGCCGAGCGGTTCTAGGCACTTCAGTCCGGAATCGCGCTGCTGCTGTGGTCGCAGGTTCGAATCATGCCTCGGGCGTGGATGTGTGTGATGTCCTTAGATTAGTTAGGTTTAAGTAGTTCTAAGTCTAGGGGACTGATGACCTCAGGTGTTAAGTTCCATAGTGGTTTACCGAGCGAGGTGGCGCAGTGGTAAGACACTGGACTCGCATTCGGGAGGACGACGGTTCAATCCCGCGTCCGGCCATCCTGATTTAGGTTTTCCGTGATTTCCCTAAATCACTCCAGGCAAATGCCGGGATGGTTCTTCTGAAAGGGCACGGCCGACTTCCTTCCCCATCCTTCCCTAATCCGATGAGACCGATGACCATGCTGTCTGGTCTCCTTCCCCAAAACCAACCAACCATAGTGGTTAAAGCCATTTGAACCATTTGGGAAACCCAATCCTCGCGTTACACAAACCGTATCTCAATTACCATGGATAAAGGTAATTGGCTTTATCTAGTGCACATAGGCTTCAGAAAATCTTTTGTTTCAATGCCACTATAAAATACGTATGTTCATGCGGGGTACTTAACATTTCTGGTGACTAGATTGAAAATTTAGTACGAGGGCAGAAGGCAACACGTTGAACTCAATGCAGTCAACGGATGCAGGAATACTATCAGGTGTTCCCAAGGAAATGTAACCGTACCGTTACTAGCCAAGCCTCACGTTAAATAGTTAGCAGGGAGTATCAGTGGCGGACACACACATTTCACAGAATTTAGCAGAGATTTATCTGACATAATTCATGAAGACATCAGACAAAATCTTGCAGATTAGCTGCATGGTATGTGTACTGGTACTTTCCTCTCAACGTAGGTAACTGCGAAGTTGTTTGCTTCTTGGAATATAAGAATATAGTAGCCATTGGCTGGATCATAACTTGTTGTAGACTGAATACATGGACTCACTAACGCTTTGGAATATGAAATGGAAGGATCACGCAAGCTCGTTTATGCTTAAAACAAAAAGCAGACTTCGACAAATTGGTAGAATACTGGGTAATTGAAGTTTTCTTTGAAACCAGTCGCCTGAAAATCTATTTCGTTACCTCTATTTGAATATTGTTCCAACGTAAGGCTCTGTATAAGATTGTAACAACGAAAGTCATAAAATGTACACGAAGGAAGGCGCGAATAGTCACAGGGCTATATCGTTAACTCTGGAGTGTGGGTACAGAAAAACCTTGCTGTCGGAGACAGAAGCTGTATATCCCCCTAAAAACTGTTTATAGATCTTCAAAACCAGTTGCAGGCTTACATTTGCAAACATTCTTTAGCCCTTTACGAGTCAGTCGTTCTAAATGCAATGAAATTAAAAAATAATAGTGTAAGAGAGTAAAGTAAATAAAAAATACCCCATAACTGTAGATGCTAGCTGTATCCTCCTACCGCGCTTTGTCCTCCTACGGCGCTCTTATCAGGTTGCTCAATCAATATAACTTCTAGGTATCATCCTCAGGCAGCCATGGTAGAAGGAAGATATTCTGGTGGACTTGTGGTTGACCTTTGAAGACACTGCTCACGGCTTCGTCGTGCCTCTTATATGTTTTGTTGCGGCCACATGTAGTAAGCATTGCTTCACGCAGTGGAGAATGGCCAAACAGAGGTACGCTGGTGACCGAGGCGTTGCGAAGTAAGCACGCACAGATAGCCTTGCTGACTGCAGCAGTCTACCAACAGACTGACGCAAGGACGCACACAGACCGAGTGCCGAGCAAAGCCTGGAGAGTGCTGAGTAAGGGGAAGTGAGGCCAGCACACTAAGTTACGCTGCAATATACTGTGAGAGTAATAACAAAAAGCTACCACCGAGGGAAAAAAAACCTCCTTCTGTTGGATATAGTGGAGCGCCGGCAGCAACAGAGAGAAGCCATTAGGAGGCAGTTCGGATCTGAGGACGGGTGGGGTCCGTGTCCGAATGCTCAATCTTCGTAGGTGACATAAGTCTGTTCCAGCTCGTAGTAGTCCTCCGTTTGCCGCCAGATGTCAACTTGAGCTCTGGAGGTCGGCCCCAGTTCGGTCCGCACCATGGCTAACTGCAGTGAGAACTTCCAGCAAGACCGGCCGCAGTGCACTCTTGGTCACAGGCACCGCTGTGGACTGACGCCCCGACTTCACGGCAACACGGCCCCACGGCATGTGGTCCGTCCATAATGGGACCTCGCAGACATTGCTGCTGATGGGTTCCCAGCCGCCGGTGCAGGAGGCATCGGCAGCTGACCTCACAGCGACGAGGCTCCATGGGCGTGCCCTCACTGGGGCGCTGAGCGGCGACGAATTCATCTCAACCACAGGGCATCCTGGCTTCAGCGGAGCACTGGTGGCCTGAGGATCCCGAGTGCGATCAGCGGCGTGCGTTGCGTGCATTGTCAGAGAATCTACACAGCAGCAGACAGGTGGAGGGTTCCGTAGGGCTGGGCAGCGATAGAGAAATTGTAGGGGAAGTTCAATAGATAATTGTAAAACTCCATGCTGTCTCAGACTTGGGCGTAGCCACTGTGTGTGCTGCTAACAAGTGGTGCAGAAGTCGTAACAAGTGGCGTCAGGTGCACCCACGGCACGACTTTGACTAGCACCATGCGGAGCAACCGAGAAACACCGAATAGGGTGAGTCCAGCAACTGCCTTCTCTCTATGTTTTCTGTGTAGCTAGACATGTCGAGGGTAACGTTAAGGGATGTGAGAGTGTCATTTTAAAGGCCTAGCAGCCCTGTAGACTTATCGCAGTTTCGTGGGAATGATAGTCACGTTAACGTAGTACCATCTAAATGTGTAGTGTGTGGATTAACAGGTCACGTCGCTCCTTGCGAAAAAATTGTACCAAGCACTTGTGATGTGTGTGGCTTCTATGGTCATGTAACGGGGCAATGTGGTAAGTCTAGATGACTTGCCATTAGACGTGCTACGAATTAACTTGCTTCTGGGTGATACAATTTTTTTTTTTAGAGGTGTGGTATGCCATACGGAAAATGCCAGAGAGCCGCGAGGGATTAGCTGAGCGGTCTAAGGAGCTGCAGTCATGGACTGTGCAGCTGGTCCTGGCAGAGGTTCGAGTCCTCCCTCCGACATGGGTGTTTGTGTTTGTCCTTAGGACCATTTAGGTTAAGTAGTGTGCAAGATTAGGGACTGATGACCTTAGCAGTTGAGTCCCATAAGATTTCACACACATTTGTACAAAATGCCAGAGACAGATGCAACCAGGACAAGTGACGCCGTAGTCGCATTGACAGAGCAAATTAAGAAACTTATTGAAGAAAAGCAGCACATTCAGATGATAGAGAAACAATTGTTGCAAAACACTGAATCAGCCTCGGGAAGCTATAGTGTAGAATGCAAGGGTACTGTCTTTTCCAGTGTGGCAGATTGTTCAACAGCTAATTTGATACCTTCCTTCTTCGGTAAAACATCAGAGGATATGAATGTTTTCATTGGTGTACGACTAGACTGTGTGGCTGGTCGGATGAAATGTGTTTGCAAATGGCGAGGTTACGGTTAGTAGGTGACACAAAGACTTATGTAACATACCAAGAAGGGTTAAAGGGTGCTACTACATTCACAGAGTTGGCTGAGTGATTATTGCAAATGTTTAGGAAACAAAACAGTGCCAGCCATTTTAGATAAAAATTGGGGAGAATGATGCAAGAAACGGGTGAAAAGGTAGAAGAATTTTCAGACAGAACTAGGAGAACGAATGCGCACACGTATGAGTTAACGCAAGATGGGAGTGCAAATGAAGTTTTATTGAAAGAAGCAGAGAATAGAGCTTTAGACGCATTTTTGCGAGGGGTCTCGCCGGATTTTTCACGCCGGATACGGTTGGAAAATCCAAGTGACTTAGCAACAGCATTGCGCGTAGCTACACATTTTAAGGAAGTGGATAGCGCCACTAGAAGTCGCAATGATAAGACAATTTTTTCGTCTTACAAAGAGTGTTACCGTTGTGGGAAGCAAGGTCATTTTAAGGGACAATGTCGGGAATTGCAGTGTTTCAGCTGTCAGAAAATAGGGCATAAGGCACGGCAGTGTAAAGCCAAGAAAGAGGTTAATGATACAGTAGGTAAAAAACTGTTAAACGAAAATGGGAGTGTTCCTGCTGTCGGAAGGCATTCCCAGTAAAAAGAGGTACTCAGAGAGTGCACGAAGAGGTGGATTGTAATTTGATGGTTTGGATAGAAGATAAGTGGCGAAGAGTTTTCGTGGATACTGGAGCGCATGTATCAGTTGTCAGTGTGGATCTCGTGGGCAAGAAAGGATTGGAAGCTCCAAGATACAGATTGCGTGCAGTAGGTGATAAAAAATTAGATGCACTAAGGACAGCACAGCTCAAGTTTAAGATAGGCAGCAAATGGAGGTGTTGTCAACTGTGGGACAGGGATTTTCAGCGATACTTGGGTTGGACTTTCTGATTAAACATCACGCCAAAATTGACCTATCGCAACATACGCTGGAACTCGATGGCAACTTGTTCTCAATGGGTACAGCCGTTGCAAATGTTTCAGAGTCACAAGGTGCACCGACAGCTAAGGTGATACCAACTAAACTATGTACAAGTGCATTAAAGGTGATTTCGTGTGACGAAGTACAGACAGGTACAGGGAAGTTGATCTGGGTACCGGTGGATGTCGATGTGCCACAGCAGGGGTTATTCTTGGTATAGCCACTACCAAGTCATGAGGTTTTAGACGAAAAGCATTGCTTTATTCGTAGGAGTGTATCACGGGTAACGGACATAAATGGGCAGTTTATGGTTCCGGTGAGTTTAGATAACTTCGGGCAGGATGATGTCGATCTGCCGAAGGGATTAGTAATAGCCACAGTAGAGTTAATGGATGAAGAGGACATCGATAGTTCGAGGCTAGACTATGATGTACAAGCGAACCATCGGCACGTCTGCACTTCGTGACAAGGTAAATCATTTGAGAGGAAATAATCGTTCGGCTATGGAAGCATTATTACTAAAGTATAAAGCATTGTTTGAAGCACAGGGTACGTTACCTGCTACACCGATAACACAGCATCATATTCCGACAGGGAAACACGCTCCGGTGTATGGTAAGCCATACAGACTGCCGAAACAATTACAACCAGTAGTAGAGCAATTAATAGAGCAACAACTGAAAGATGGGATAATCCATCAAAGTAATAGTCCTTGGTCTAGTAGCGTGGTCCTAGTTCCGAAGAAGACACTGGACAGGTCGAAAAAATTTCGCTTTTGTTACAATTACAGACATTTGAATGAGTGGACAGTGGCAGACGTATATCCGATTCCCAATATCACAGAAACGTTAGACAACCTAGGGCAGTGTAAATTTTTCTCCACTATGGATTTGCGAAGCGCTTATCACCAGATTGAAGTATGTCCGGAGGACAGGCCAAAAACAGCATTACGACGCATTTTGGTCACTTTGAGTATAAAAGAATGCAGTTTGGACTAAAAAACGCTCCTGCAACATTTCAGAGGTTGCTGGATGCAGTCCTTCGCGGGTTGAAACCGAAAAAATGCATGGTGTATTTGGATGACATTATAGTTTTTTCAAGAGATATAGAGCAGCATGTGGAACAGTTAGAGGAGGTGTTTAAAAGATTACAGGCAGCACGGCAAACATTAAGTTTGGACAAATGCCATTTTGCGCAAGCACAAGTAAATTATCTCGGGCATGTTATCAGTCAGGACAGGGTACGGACAGATCCTCCTCTCACTTCTGCAGTACGAGATTTTCCGGTTCCGCAAATGGTTAAATAACTGCAGTCGTATATTGGTCTTGCGAGCTATTATCGACAATTCGTACAGGGGTTCGCAGAAATAGCGAGGCCACTTACTAAGTTGCTAAGAAAAGGTGTTACCTTCCAGTCGACGTCAGAGTGCGAGAAAGCATTTCAAGAGTTGAAACGGATACAGACATCAGATCCAGTTTTTAAGTTTCCAGACTTTTTGAAGGAGTTTATACTACAATGTGATGCGTCTAATCACGCTCTTGGGGTTGTACTTGGGCAAGAAATTGATGGCAAAGAACATCCGATTGCGTTCGCGTCTCGTCAACTTAACAAGGCGGAACAAAATTAATCCACGACAGAGAAGGAATTGTTAACGGTAATATATGGGATTTCGTACTTTCGATGTTATCTGTACGGTAGAAGGTTTAAGGTTGTGACGCATCATTCACCTCTGAAATTGTTTTCAGCAACTTCCCACATCCGGTGGTTTCCCGAACAACACCCCACTTCGCAACGGCATATCCTGTACCTGGCCAGCTTGTGTCAGCTGCCAGGGACGATGCCCCATACTATCCACTTGTACCCCATCCTGTGTCACCTACAGAATGGAGAGAGAAGGAAAAAACTCCCATCACTACACCTTAATACCAATAAAATAACCCTAGTCTGTGCACAAAAATAATACACACGTGATAATTACTGCTAACTACATATCCCTCGAACGCAGCTTATACTTGATACCCAGTTTACTGTCTGACTCTGGCGCTTCTTTACGCTTTCTGCCAGAAGGAGTACATATACACGGATCTACTACCCCCTGGAACGGCTTAACTCTACTAACTTGAACCACCGTTGTCTTGGTAGGCAATTGTAATTTTACATTGAGAGGTGATGTCATTACCACTACCTGGTATATCTGGAGCCGAGCGACCGCTACGGTCGGAGGTTCGAATCTTGCCTCGGGCATGGATGTGTGTGGTGTCCTTAGGTTAGTTAGGTTTAATTAGTTCTCAGTTCTAGGCGACTGATGAACTCAGAAGTTATGTCGCATAGTGCTCAGAGCCATTTGAACCACTACCTGGTATGGTCCCTCGACCTTGTTTGTGAACTTCTTGGTTCTCCCTTTTGGAACATACGAATTAGCTGTACTGTAGCAACTTCCTCGTTGTACCTCCCATCCGTTCCTGTCGTTCCAACGCTTTCGTGTTAGCTCGTCTAACTCTCTGCCATACTTCCTTAATGGTTTTCGCAAATTGCCTTACATGCTCGCCCTCCGCTCCCAGCCTTGGACGAAGCATGTCAAAAGGTGATGGCATCTTCCAACCGTACACCACTTCGTACGGCGGCAATTCTGTCGACGTATGTACCTTACTATTATATGCACTGGTTACGAATTGCATGTACACATCCCAGTCGGCGTGTTGACTATTTACGTAGTGACTCAGCATCTTAGTGATCGTACGATGCACTCTCCCTGTTCGTCCGTTTGCTTGCAGATGGAACATACTAGTCTGTAGTTTCTTTACCTTCAGTAACTTACACAGTTGCTTCATCAGATCAGACGTGAAGTAAGTTCCTTGATCCGAGATTAAGGACTGAGGTATCCCATACCCGAGTAACCAATTATTAACTAAAGCTTGTGCCACCGTACTTGCTTTCTGATCTGGTAATGCGACCATGACTAAATACCTAGAAAAGTGATCAATCACTTTTAACACATAAGTATACCCTGCTGCACTCCTATTAAATGGGCCTAATACATCAATTCCGATTTGTTGGAAAGGCCTGTCTGCCTCTGGTAATCTTTGAAGCTGAATCTTTTGATGGCTCAAGTCCGCATGCTGTGCACATGGCACACAATTCCTGACGTACTCGTCCACGTCTTGACGTCGTGTCCTCCACCAAAACTTCTCCGCTATCCGCCTATCCATAGCTCCTCACCCTCCATGTCCTGAAAGAAAATGGTCAGGCGCCTGTTGCAAAACTTCAGGTCTTAACACTGCTGGTACGACGACGCACGGGCCGCATTTCGTCGACCTGCAAAGTAACCAGTCCTGTAGTAGGAACTGCGGTTGCTTTCTGAAGAAATGACAATCACTATCCACAGCTTGTGCCCTTTTCCACTCATCTTCAGTCACCCCTGTTACTTGTAATACTGCCACTTTCCTGGTCAATGCGTCAGCATTGGCATGTTTCACACCTGTCTTGTGTATCACCTCATGCTCGAACTCACTGAGTTTCAGCGCCCATCTCACTAGCCTACTCGCTGGGTCTTTCAGACCTAATAACCATTTCAGAGCTGAATGATGCGTCACAACCTTAAACCTTCTACCGTACAGATAACATCGAAAGTACGAAATCCCATATATTACCGTTAACAATTCCTTCTCTGTCGTGGAGTAATTTTGTTCCGCCTTGTTAAGTTGACGAGACGCGAACGCAATCGGATGTTCTTTGCCATCAATTTCTTGCCCAAGTACAACCCCAAGAGCGTGATTAGACGCATCACATTGTAGTATAAACTCCTTCAAAAAGTCTGGAAACTTAAAAACTGGATCTGATGTCAGTATCTGTTTCAACTCTTGAAATGCTTTCTCGCACTCTAACGTCGACTGGAAGGTAACACCTTTTCTTAGCAACTTAGTAAGTGGCCTCGCTACTTCTGCGAACCCCTGTACGAATTTTCGATAATAGCTCGCAAGACCAATATACGACTGCAGTTATTTAACCATTTGCGGAACCGGAAAATCTCGTACTGCAGAAGTGAGAGGAGGATCAGTCCGTACGCTGTCCTGACTGATAACATGCCCCAGATACTTTACATGTGCTTGCGCAAAATGGCATTTGTCCAAACTTAATGTTTGCCGTGGTGCCTCTAATCTTTTAAACAACTCCTCTAACTGTTCCACATGCTGCTCTATATCTCTTGAAAAAACTATGTCATTCAAATACACCATGCATTTTTTCGGTTTCAACCCGCGAAGGACTCCATCCAGCAACCTCTGAAATGTTGCAGGGGCGTTTTTTAGTCCAAACTGCATTCTTTTATACTTATTTCTTGTTATCATCTCTTTGTTGAGGAGCCGGTCGCGGTGGTCTCGCGGTTAAGGCGCTTAGTCCGGAACCGCGCGACTGCTACGGTCGCAGGTTCGAATCCTGCCTCGGGCATGGTTGTGTGTGATGTCCTTAGGTTAGTTAGGTTTAAGTAGTTCTAAGTTCTAGGGGACTGATGACCACAGATGTTAAGTCCCATAGTGCTCAGAGCCATTTTTTGTTGAGGAACAGCGTCATCTGCACTTCGAGCAAGAATGGTTAGAAGTTATGCACCACTAGCCGTAATTAGCGAAATTGACAATCTGCAGGCCCCAGAATTAGGCTCCGTCCTACGACGCCTAGCAGTACTTCTTAGACGAAATCCTCCAGTGAACGTAGCCTGTGGTATACAGATTTCGCTACATCGTCTTTAACTGTATGTATTTCATCTAATAGAGCAGCGACCGTTTTACCAGCTGATCTCGATGCAGTTTACAAAGAGACAAATGTGCTAAGTGTTCTAGTATTCAGTGTAGGATCAGACTACCTACATAAATTTTGAAGCAGAAAATGTTTCCGTTTCCAGCGTGAATGGCGGATCCATCTATGATGTAACTGATCATTAGCCAGAGTTTTATGAGCATTTATGAGCATGGGATTGAGTGGATGTTCTTGTGGCTAAGATGTAAGATTAGGACTTTCTGTATTTGAAATAGTCTAACGACTTTCGTACTGCTTTGTTTCAGAGTGAGCCTGGGCCACTGTTGCAGATCGACTTATTTCAGCTCAAATAGCACCAAAAATTTAGAACTTCAGACCTTTTATCTGCAACGTCTTGGAAATTCTAAAGGTGTCCAGGACTACACGTTAAGAGATTGGAAAATTACGAATGGAGCTGTATGAACATATGGGTTACGCTTCTCCAATGTGTTCTACACTTCATGTTCTTCCCTGTGTCGTAGGGTAGTGCGTACGTTAGTAGTGTTTTCCAAACATGTAACAAACACAAAAGGTACACATAACAGAGATTATATAAATGTGTGGTGTCTGTTATTTCAGACATGTTGAAAAGAACAGACACCACTCATTCATGTAATCGATTCGCCTCGATGGACAATGAATACACAATCTTTAGTGCGGATGCACATTTACGTTCCACCTCTGGCGGGAATCTAATACTATCGAGCATGTAGGATGTGGACGGGGATTGTGGATAGGTCGTTGTGGAACATTTCGAGACAGTCCGCGCATCTGCGATAAACAAGATGTCCGGATGGTGCTGTGGTAAACGTAACTACCTTGTAAGCAAGAGATCCCAGGTTGGAGTCCCAGTCCAGTACACATTTTCATTCGTCGCCGGTGACTCCGCACAAAGTCTCGATGCAACTGATAACATTAGTTCCTTCCCGTTATTTTCCTTTTCCCTCTCTCCCTACAATTTACATAATACATAGCAGAGAATTTAACCATCAACAGTATATTTTTCCTTCACTATTTACAACAGTTTGCCAACAGTATGGTAATTCTTCGATTGCGAGAATGTAGAACTCATGTGGTTTTGAGGCGAAGAACTTGTCGACACATGTTATGAGCGTGTTTTCATCGGGAGAGGAAGTTCCTGGAAAGTTCTCGATAGCTGAAAACATGAAAATTTGAGTATGCAAAGTCAGATTGACAAGTTGGGTGCGGAATGATTTCCCAGCCCAAATCTTGTATGTCTTTTGTCAGTCCAGCAGAATGAGGGCCGGCGTTATCGTGGAGTACAATCACTTCATGCACTCTTCTGGTCGTTGCTTTTGAATTCTGTCTGCAAGACGTCTCACTTGTTGACAATAAATGCCAGCAGGGATGGTTACACCTTAGGGAAGCAATTCGTAGCATACCACACCGTTTCTATTCCACCATATGCATAACGTTATCTTCTGGTGACGTGCGCAGGTGGTTGTAAGAGGAGTTGCTGCATCGTTTGGGCTCAACCATTACTTTATTTTCCTTATGTTAGCACGCTATGGTTAAGTAATGTCGTTTTATTTACTTCTTTGAGACAATTTTTGAAGAAAGTGGTTCCCTCCCAGTGCCACCATATCATCTAGATACAAATCCTATGGAGCTGGTCTGGTCTCCTGCAACAATTAAGATCCGTACGTGTAATAGTGAAGCACCTCGCTCAGGAGTCTTAGAAGAGCGGCTCATGCTTTTGCTGCTAATAAATAAATGTCCTGTGCTACCCAGCGCCGTGCATGGCTTTCAATGTGACCCCACTTTGGTTAATCGGTAGTCAATTTTGTTACTTTTATGTGCAACGAACTCCTCATTTTGAGTGACTAATCTAGCATGCCCCACGTTCTCAGAATATCTGGGGCGGTCAATGGTGATCGATATTGTTGCCTGATCACCACAAGAGAAAATAAACGCAAACCACGAGACTACAAAGGCTGTGTCCTTATGCCTGTGTCGGAAGACGAAAACTCACATGTGACGTGAAACAAGTACTGTATAAGAGGACACTTAGGGAAGAAATCCTTTGCCAAACAAGGAAACTGATATAACAAAATCTGTAGGTAAGCATTCGAACAGTGAGTCGTTATTACCGGTAGCAACTCAGACAGCAGACGACTAAAAGGGCGGAAATAAATGATGAAGATATACGCATGTACTTACTACACCTGAGCCACACAGACACCGTAGGTAACCCGAAACCTGCAGACCAGCTAGACTCTTGCCATCAGTTTGGAAACTCGCTGAGTGGATTACATATCTTCTAATGGGCAAAACATTCAATAACAGGTTAGCTGTAACACATAATCAGTTCCGATGTAGCCCAAACCACTCAGCTCCACTGCATTTCTTGTGACTTGGCGAAGTAGTCACAGGTGGCTGGAATGGTAATAACTCCTAAAATTCTAGACATTCTTATACCTGGACGTTGCTAAAACTGTATGATGCCTTTTAAATTAGATGACACTTAGCCAGTAACAGTGCCCTTATTAAAGATGCTCTCTTTACAAGCGAATAAGCCAAAAGCAAATCATAATATTAAGCAATCTGACTATCCACAGGAATTTATCATAGAATCGCTTACGTAACACAACGAAAGGTCTCTTGGCATCTGAAGTGATCTGCTACTGATTATGATGACCTCGTAACGCAATACTGTTACTGAACATAATGATGAGACTACAAAAAAGCTACTGCCGTGAATCTGTCTTTGCGAACATACGTTTCTTAATCTAAAAATAATTTACTAATGCATAGAATGGCCGATTTCTGAATATTCTCTTCTAGTAAAAATGGTGACTAGCGAAACGTTAATTGAATATGCAACAGATATATTTAGCTTAGTTACCTCTACATCGACGTACGTGCAAGGCCTTAAATTTTCTATCATCTATTACCTCACAACACTGTGCTTTATTCAGATGGATATATGAATAAAACGCTTATTAAATGAAAGGCATAAGATTTGCGTTAACTTTGGGTTATTACTGTGCTTCAAGCATATGTAACTTTATACAGACCACATCGGTAAAAGTTACACGGAACACGTTCTGTCTTTAACACACCCATACAAAGATTAGTTCTTCAGTGTACATTTAAAAAAACATGTGAGGCATATGTCCCGTTTAGTGAGTGAACTACTAGCTTGCTAGAACCGGTCAAGAATCAGAGAGACCACGTAATAAGAATGGAGTATCACCACATTGATTGTAATCGGAAGTGTCACTCTACTACTCATCGGATAACATTGTCTAAGCAACCACACTGCTCCAATAGATCCCGCAGAGTTGTAAAATAAAGAAACAAATTAACTTGTATTTTGTAATATAAAAAATTATGTTCAGTTCTCTCCGCGACGGCATGAGTGCAAGCTATAAAGCGATTCCCGTTACCGCTCTCCGTATTTGTCAGTGTAATACAATAAAGCCTCAATCCAAAGCACACCATGTGACTTGCGAGAAAAACACAACATTACTACAGAGCAGCCCAAACAGAACCGATTGAAAGAGGAGGCTTGTTTTGCTTCCAATGTTGAAAGCCATGTGTGGCGACCACGCCCTTGCTAGATGTTGGCCGAAGTCAATCTCGCTAGAAAGATTTTAGGCAGATACATTCCTGCAGCCGAAACAGGCGTGAAGATACGGTAGTCGGTAAACATGCACCAGACATAATAGCCTAAACGGCCTATTACAATGGACACTTTCCAAACGTTTCGAGAGAGTGGCATAATGGTTTATTAGACAAGATAACGAAGTATAATTTCCGTGATATACTAAAAGATTAAATCCTTCTGACCTTATAGATCATAATCAATGGTGATAATGCATCTGATGTGTACCCTGAAGGTCCTGTGTACTACAGGGTCCTTTTTGGGACCGAAGATGTTTAATAAATGTTTATCTGAATGCCTAAAAACATTTACAACTAATCAGATCCATAAAAAGGATAGCATAACATCACCTAACATTTACCGACCCATTTCACTAGTCCCAATTATTTTTAAAATAACACAGCACCAACAGATGTACCAGCAGACGAAGCAAATAACATAATCTGTCCTGCACAGTATGGCTGTAGAGCTACCCTCACTACTGTCAAATCAGTTGACAGAATCATACAAAAGTATATGAGTGCACTAAGAGTAAATCAGTAAGTCGTGTCATACAACAGGAATTAAGGAAAGACTTTAATACAGTGTCCCACACTATCCTAATAAGAAAATTACAGTACTATGGAATAGGGGAGAAAGCCCCCTTCTTATTGTGGTCATAATGAAGCACTGAAAAACAATGTGTGTGTGTGTGTGTGTGTGTGTGTGTGTGTGTGTGTGAATGACCAAAAATCATATCCATTACATGTTAAAAAAGGGTGTCATAGGGCATCACTCTTGGCCCTTTTCTATTCATTATATATACAACTGAGCTGCCTTCCATATTGACACTGTACTATACACCGATGACACCACATTAACTGTTCATAATGTCAGCATATATGAGTTACAACTGAATGCTGGAATAACAATAGACAGTTGTAACACCTGATTTGAGGCTAATGGACTACATATAATTAGTAGCAAAACATAAAACTTTGTATTTATTGTAAATGCCACCAAGAATGACAATAAATCAATTAAACTTCTTGGATTCCATATTAGTCAAAATCTAAGCTATGATACATATACAGTTAAGTTATGCTCCAGACTCCCACTTGTGATTTATCCGCTGTATATGCTCAGAGACTGTGTAAGTGACACTCTGCAGCTGCAAGTGTACTATTTCTTTTTTAATTCTCGTCTAACATATGGGATTTTGCTCTGGAGAAACTAACATGGATCTAAACCTGCGTTTAAATGATTAGAAAAAAGGCCATCAGATGCCTTTTGGGAATCACACAATGAGGACCTTGTAGACACTGTTTCAAGGAAATGCATATTATGATAGTACCTCTCATAAACTAAAGAAAATGTCAATAATTTTGACTCTAAGATGTCAATACACCATCGTAACACTAGACATAAATATGAAATTGACAAGCCACATGCTCGACTAGTTTCACAAGAACTATAAATATCTTGCCATCACATATTTTCACAAACTACCATAAAATGTTCACTTGATGCACAGTAAGTGGGTGGGTTAAGCGTACTAGGACTTAAATTCCCGAGCAAATCCAAACCAGCCACAAAATTAATACAAAAACAAAATAATTTATTCTCACATAATGAACAGCAGATCGTGAAATTCACTATCATAATTTATAAGTTTCTCTATCCATTTATAGCTTAGTTTAATATTACCTTCTGCAAAAATCTGAAAATCCCAACCATTAATTAATTTATTATATTTCCTTGGTAAAATAATTTTAAATTTACTATCGAATTCTATGCAAATTTTTTCTCCATATCTAGTTTTTAAATATTCACAGCCCATAATGTAATACAGTTCATTTACCTATAGCTCACTAATCGTTTGAAAAAAATTAGAATTGCTTACATTACTAAGCTTTTTCAGTAGAGCATCTATTTATATAGAATGAAAGATGATAAAATTAAAAATTTTGACTCAAAACTCTATGCTGAGGATCATATGCTAAATTTTTCTTACCATACTTGATAGGCAATTGTATCTTTCAGAATTTTATCATTAAAAGTAACAATTAATTTCATTGTTGTTTTCTGTGTGGCTAAAACATTCATTCTCATAGACACATTTATGACAAAAATATGATAATTTTCAGTCAGATTTAATGGGCTTGCATTGATATAACCATTCAATTGAGTGATTCTCTTGAACTCCAGGAGAACATCATGTGCTTTCAGATAATTATTTGGTGGATCTAGATTCCATATTTCTCGAGGAAAAATTGAATCTCGTCTGTTCATTACATAGGTCTTCTGTAATTTAACATGTTCGAGTAAAGAAAAATCAGTTAACTGATTATGTTCTCTTTTAGTCTGAAGCACAACAAAAGTAAAATAAGGCACATCAAATTCTGAAGAATTATAATAATTATTAATACCTAGTTCAAAATACCTTTTTCCATCTAATCTGGCTATTTCAACTGTTTGTGATCAAAGAAAGAAGTCGTAAATATAGGTTGACACTTACATAGACGATAACAGCAATCAGCCACTTTTTGCAATGATATTTAATTGCTTCAATAGGGGCATTACCGCCAACCTGTCGGTTCGAAACTAGTAATGGAGCTACTTAAATAAATAAATAGCATTTTAAAAAGTGGCTGGTTACTGTTACCTTCTATGTAAGAGTCAACCTATATTTTGTACACAATCACAGGCTCAGAATGTCAGTTTTCGACAAAATAGCAGAAACTGGAATTTATGGATTTTTTACTCTTTTTTCCCCTAGCTATAGTGACTACTGTGGTTCATATTTTACGGATGCATCACCAATTTCCATCGATTCTACTACAGTTTTTCCTTCCTTAGGAAGAGTATCTTCACTTTCAAGTCAAGTGTCATTATAATTAGGCCATCTAAGAATGGCATCTCCAGCACTTTGTCTCCAAGTAAAAATTACTGTTAAATCTCTTTCCCAAATAACTTCTTTATAATCCTTATAAAACCCACCAAACGCATCAAACAAAAAAAAATACTTCAATTTTCTTACTTTTTATTTAACCATTATTGAAGATAAGTCCTTCCATGGTTAATTCACGAGCTATTGTTGAAATCAATTGCATAAGGACAGATGAAGAAATGAATAGATAATCCATTCTAGACAAAATATTGCTTCCTTTATTATAGTGATAACCTTGAACAACTTTGCACATTGTTATAAATTTATTTTTCATTGGATTTTCGAACATGTAAGGAATAATCTGTACCATCAGCTCCAATAGTACTGCAGGTAATGTACAACTGATATATGATTAGGATGAACCCAATCATCTCCAACATTTATATTAATTCCATATTCTTGTTGTGGAAATTAAGATTATTTTTAGTGTTCCCATTCACAGCGAATGTGTAAAACTGATAACTCTCGATTTTGTTCATGGTTTAATAAAGGAAAATTTTAGTAAGACATTAAAACAACTCTTACACAAGAACTGTTAAGGTAAATCCAGTTCTCAGTCTCATCAGTTGCAATAATTTCCAAATTATGAGTAGTATCAAAATTGGGAATAAATACATATAATGTATTCATAAATTATTGGTCCACCAAATGCAGTGTTAGGCTCAAATGAAGCAATAGTATTACTTTCTTAGAGAAGATGATCAGTACGTTTTACAACGTTGCAACAGCTACATTTAAGTTTATAATAATTAATTCGAATACAATAATTTTAGGAACATCTTTACTATCAGTCTGTTCATTAGCTTTAGTAGTTTGTTCACTAGATCGAACCATACTTTCAATACTATCTTTCATATCCATATATAATTGTAAATAGCTCTCAATTGTTGGTTTGTTTAAAATTTTATCAGCTTTAATGTGACTGTTTGGCTTTTTAAAATAATTTTTTTTTATTTTTTACATTATAATGACCTACAGAAATCTCTACCATTTCTTCATTGCAATATAGTTCATTATTTTTGATGTAATATTTTCAGTCAGAAAAACTGAATAGAACATTTCAAGTGCTTTCTTGTACAGGTGCATTCAATCTTTCTTTGACAACAGATGATATATCACTTTGTTGAAATAATCTACTGTGACAGCTGAAGCAGTCTTGATTGTATTCCATGAACTACTAAAATTATTACTAAACAAATGAAAACTGATTGGGAACCAAAAGTAAGAATTCCAGAGAAGAAATCAAAAGTAAGCATGGTAAACTTTTATCAAATTCTACTCACTGTGTAATCATAGGACCAAGTAAACATGGAAGAATGACATTAATGACTCATAGTTTTATTTCAGCTCCAGGATGGTTGGATGGGAAATAATTACTTATTTGTATATTTACTCCAAATCAACCGATCAACTGATGTACTCAGAATTTATAGATAGGTGTAGAAAAATTGAAAATAAGCATAATGAAGAAATTGCTACTTTTATTGAAAATTATGGTAAAATTATTCCATTGAGGTGAATGTCTAAATAATTCAGTGAGTAGTATTTGATGACTTCATTCTTGGAAATCAGGTTACTGTTAGAGAATACTTTGGTAGAGGAAGACATAAAATAATACCGAAACAATTATTTAGAGATCATCTTAATTTCTAAAATATTTCCATTCAAGATGACACAAATTTGAAACATATTTATCACAAGTTTACTGGAGGTGATTTGAAATTTGACGCTTTTAACGAAAAGTGTAGTAAATGTTGGAAATATCACTCTGGATTTCGTAGAATACACATGACTAGGAAACCAAACAATAGCAAGTTCAGAGATAAAACAAAAACATTATTAAAATAATTATTCCTTCTGTTTTTTCATCTCAGGCTTTGTTGAAAAAGCCACATGAAATAGAAGAGTAAAAGAACAGTTAAAAGTATGATTCAAAAAATGCAAGTAAGAACCAAGGTCAGAATCTGAAAAACCATAAAAAGATCAAACTATTATTGATGGAGTTGAACAAGTTAATCAAACAATTGAAGGATTAGGTGACAATGTGTTAAAAGTAACTGATGAAAATAGAAATATCGAAAAGCACAGGGTTCCTTATAATTAAAATTTTTTAGAAGAATTTAACGATATTCCAACAGAAGATAAACAATATGATAGAGGTGAAAGAGATTGTACGCTAAGTGAAATTGAAACATAAGGTTTATTAACGAAATATGATGAAGAGAGGAAAAGGATAGCTCCAAAAGAAGGACAAGTGATTAGAAAAGTAAATACAAGTGAAAGAATGTTAGAATATGTTAATCACAGTAAAAATAAAAGTTTTTTATGATGATCTGTTGGCACATTTAAATTGGTTGGCAAATTACCAGTTATATTTGATGGAGATATATTAACAGTTGGTGATATAACATAGGAAGGTATAGATGGATTAATGAATCTTGTAACTGAAAAACAGATTACTATGTGTGACATTAACCCAAATAACATAAAATGAAGTAAAGGCAACAAATATAAATGTTTGTTAAAAGAATTTGTTGATCTTAATCTTTCAAAAAAATTGCCATCAGATTTAAAGTATTGGTGAAGGTTTAATTAAAAAATATACACAAAAACAAACAGAATATGTTTGGATGGATTATATCATTCAATTAACTTATAGATTAGCCATAATTTATGGAGAAGAATTAGCTGGAAATAAAAATTATCAAACCCAAGAAAGTTGGAATAACTCAAATGTTAGGAGAAACTCAGAGATTTCATAATCAACAATTCAAAAGATTTCTGTATTTTATTATATTTTAGATATAACCGTACTCACACATTTTGTAAACGTGAAATACATGGAAAAGTACTAGTAAATTAGGCTTTAAATGATTTATTAGTGTCAAGGATGCATTTACGAGGATATTCGGACTGTGGACCATTTACTAAGCTATAAGAAAGACTAGCACTAGTAATCCAGGAGTAAACAAATTAGGCAAAGCTTGTAAAGAAACATGATATTGCTTTTAGGGATAATAAAGACTTAGAAAGAAGACATGAAGCAAATAAATAACTTCAATTCGTAGCAAAAGGAAGAATGCACGTAAGTAATGCTACGGCAGGTGAAAAATTAGCTGCAACTGCAGTATAGTAATACTGGAATAATGTATAGAAAACGAAAATTATGAATTGGCTTAGTCATGGGAAAAAACGGTCAGAGAGTATAAAAATATCAATCGATACAAATTTGTTATCTACATAGATGAACAACTTTACAACTGATTATACTTTGCTACATAGAGAATAAATTAAACAAAAAGGAATTAAAATTCAAACCAATAATATTCAACTACATAGTACTGAACAATTTTTAACTGTTACACAAAAACGAAGTAGAGATAAGGAAACTGTTTGAAATTTACTCATAACATTAGCCATACCCTTTGTAAAAAAATAATTCAGCATCTCATGTAAACGAAAGAAACAAAACATGAAGGTACACATTTTCCATTATTTTTCACAGCTTCACCATATTTAACTGCCATTGGGTCACTATCCAAACGTACTGCAGTTATTGTAAACGCAGTAATTAACAAGAAAAAAGAACGAGAGTAACAAAAAAAAGGCATAATCTAGAAATTGAAAGCAAAGGAAATCATTAAAAATGCAATAAACATATACTAATTTGGAACAGAAAAATTATTTAAACAATTAACAATTACTCAATAATCTGTTAAAATCTGAATGTGGAATACTTAATTTAGATACATCTGCTTATGTTTGGTGTCATTGGATTTGTTATTATAAGATTGAAGATATAAAATTTGTGTTTCATTTATTTGGAGGTAATACACTAAAAAAACTAATTAAGTGTTTGGGTAAAAAATATCTATACTGTAATAATGAGAGAATGGAAAAATGAACTTACATGACTAAGAGAAAAAACTGATTCAAAAATAAATAATTTAATCAAAAACTGTCAGGAAAATTTTTTAAACACACTAAAAGTTATATTGATTTATGAAGCCGAACATTGGTTGACTTAAAGACCCAAGAAGCTGTTGTGATGCAGATACAAAACAGTACTCTGAAAAATTATGCAATACAAAACCTGAATACACAAGTTTTTCAACAAAACTCAGGAACTATGTCACCACAACACATTTTAATGAAAATATTTTACAGATTCGTATTGGTAGCTGTAGCCCTATAACACAGGTGGGAAACAACTACTCTACAAAAAAGAAACAAGATTATGTATTTTTCAGATTACTTCTCAAAGTCAGATTTAATACCATACTGAAGCCAGATAAGTAATCTAAGAAAAAGAATATGTGACAAACAGAAACTTAAATTTAATTTTGTTAGAAATGAATAAATATCAAAATACCCATTTGAGTGTCATGAAAAAATCAAGAGAATTACTTTATTTTGAGCTAATACAGATGGTAATTTGTCAGCTACCAATACAGATGATAATTTGTCAACTACTAATTTTTAAATAGAGATAAAAAGACATAACATCAATGAAATAGAAATTAACTCAATTCAATAATCTATTAATTGAAATGAATATTAAAGATAAAATATTTATAACTCTAAATCAATCAGTTAAAACTGTACATGTTTCAGGTGAGTTACTAATTTTGGTGAATTTTTGTAAGAAACCACTAATGATGAAAGGAACAGTAATTTAAAATTTAATAAATTTTTATTCTATTTAATGGATCCTCTTATTCATATCTACTGTTTGAAGTGTAAAAAATTTACTGACACACACAGTCCTCAACGAGTCACCACTAAAAACAGAAGACAGAAGATTGAAGGTCTTTGTAAGATATGTAAAAGTAAAGAAAGTAAATTCGTTACAAAATTTGTTGGTTACGGTTTACAGCTCAATATACTTGAAGAAAATATTAATGAATTACATAAAACAAAATTAAGAGGAGAAATGTTTGCCAGGCACTTTGGCCAAGCGGTTCTTCAATATAATTGAAGAAAATATTAATGAATTACATAAAACAAATCAAAATTAAGAGGAGAAATGTTTGCCAGGCACTTTGGCCGAGCGGTTCTAAGTGCTTCAGTCTGGAACAGTGCTGCTGCTACTATCACATGTCCAAATCTTGCCCCAGGCATGGATGTGTGTGATATTCTTAGGTTAGTTTGGTACAAGTAGTTCGAAGTCTATGTGACTAATGATCTCAGATGTTAAGTCCCAAAGTGCTTAGAGCCATTTGAACCATTTGCGAAATGTGGTATCATTTGGCACTGTTGATTTATGATAAGTAGATATAATAGAAATGGATTCAGGAAAATCAAAACGAATTTCAAAAATAAATAAAGGCTGTAAATATTTATTAACTGTTATAGATTTTTGTTCGAAATATGCTTGGGCTATTCCACTCAAAGGGAAACATATAAAAATGTAGTTACATTTGAAAAAATGTTTACAGACACATAATCATAAAGAATTCCATAATAAATATATACAAGAACTGATGAAAAGACACCACATTAACCAGTTTCGAACTTCTACTGAATTAAAAGCATCTGATATTGAAAGGTTCAATAAAATACTTTAAAGGAACGATGTGTGGTAGGAATTTGCTGTTCAGAGAAACTGTAAATGGTTCGATAAGGTTTCAAAATTAGTTAATGAATATAAAAACACGAAATATTCAACAAGAAAAAGTAAAACAACAGAAATTTAAAGAAAAAATTATAAACCCATTTCTGTTAAATCTAATAATAACCCAAAATTTAAAACACCATATAAAGTTAGAATCAATAAACTTAAAGGACTTATTGAAACTGGATACACATCGAACTGGTCAACAGAAATTTTAGAAATTCAATATATTATTCATTCTAATCCAGTTACATATAAATTGAAAGATAGTGATCGAAATTTCTATGAACAACAACTATAGAAAACAAAATATCCTGATATACAGGGTGAGTCACCTAACATTACCGCTGGATATAGTTCGTAATCCACAAAAAAATACTGACGAATCGATTCCACAGACCGAACGTGAGGAGAGGGGTTAGTGTAATTGGTTAATACAAACCATAAAAAACTGCACGGAAGTATGTTTTTTAACTCAAACCTACGTTTTTTTAAATGGAAACCCGTTAGTTTTGTTAGCACATCTGAACGTATAAACAAATACGTAATCAGTGCCGTTTGTTGCATTGTAAAATGTTAATTAAATCCGGAGATATTGTAACCTAAAGTTGACGCCTGAGTACCACTCCTCCGCTGTTCGATCGTGTGTATTGGAGAGCACCGAATTACGTAGGGATCCAAAGGGAACGGTGATGGACCTTAGGTACAGAAGAGACTGGAACAGCACATTACATCCACATGCTAACAGCTTTTTATCGGTCTTTTTCACTGACGGGTTTCCATTTAAAAAAACGTAGGTTTGTGTTAAAAAATATACTTCCGTGCATTTTTTTATGGTTTGTATTAACCAATTACACTAGCCCCTCTCTTCACGTTCGGTCTGTGGAATCGATTCGTCAGTATTTGATGTGGTTTACGAAATATATCCAGTGGTAACGTTAGGTGACTCACCCTGTATATCTTGTTGGAAAAATTTTTAGGAGTTAAGATCATAAACTTTGTATTGAATGGTTGGGATTAGGTAATTCACATAATAGTTGAGTAGATAAAGAATAAAATTATAAAAATTTTGATATATAAATGGGCCCACTAAGAATGAATAAAACTTACACTTTCACCTTTTCTACCCATATGGTATCCTAATGAAGATACATTTAGATCTATAAACCAATTATGTTATTTATAATTATGACTTTAGAAACCAGATTATTGGTACTTAAACGTTTCTGATACAGTTTCAGGTGCTAAATGTTTAATGTTTGGAGTAGTATACATAAAAGATAAAATGTCAGTGTAATCCTGTTTTCTTTTCTTTAAAATTTTCATTGGCATAATTGTATCATCTGGGATTCCATAATGGATTAAATTCAGAAATCGACTTTTCCAATTGATCATTTTCCTTGTAATTACAGCAAAGGAAAAAGTAGAATTTTTGTGGGGGGGGGACAAACATAACTGTTAATTACTCTTTAAAACTGCAAGCTACTGTTGCAGAGATACTGGAATATAATCAACTATATAATGCATTTTAACATATTGATAATGAAGGTACTATTACATTAGAAAAATTAAACACATCCAATTTACATGGGTTAAAAGGAAATGAAAATTGGCAATATTAATTAATCAAACTGATCCAGGAAATTACAACTCTGCTATGTGGAAGTTCATTATATCAGTAATAAATTATTCTTGTGTATTACAATAACTGTGTTGACAAACGGTTCTTAATATAAATTTAACAAAACTAAAGTTGGTTTTAAATTACGTTTTTCAATTTGAGGAAGCACATTAGGTAACAGTGCATCTGTTTCACTGTTTCTTCTGTTTAGTTCATAAGGACATATCAACTGTTTCTTTTCCATTTCTATTCGGTTTTAATCGCACTTACGTATTTATCTTACATACTTTGTTTCATTTCTGTAGAATTCTATCATTTCTTTTCTTATCTTATATTCTCCATGTTCACGAATTTCTGGTTAAACTTGAAGCTGAACCCATTATCTGAATGTTAATTAATGTAATGAAAATATTTCTTTGTAAAAGGAGGTGGTCATAAAGTGCAAAATTTGAACAGTGGAGAAATCAACTCATAATTTTCACTCATGTAAATATACAAAGAATAAATATAAGAATTCATGTAAACAATTTCATAGTGAGCATCACCAAAACGTGTACTCTTGTACATGGAAAATACGTTTCTGCACATTATTACAGATAACGCTTGAAGGTATTTCCAAGTGATGAACATTTGATACTATTGAAAAATGAATGCAGAAAGGATGTATTGGTTGTCAAGAAATTACAGAGTTTAGATGTTTTTACTTAAATCGTACATGTACTGACAAGCTCTCAAGTAAATTAGAGATTTGTCGGCTAAAGATAGGGATAAAAGAATATGGTGTGGAAATACGGAAAATAAATAATTATAAGCTATCATAAAAGATATTTGTGAACAAACAAGCATAAAAAATGAACTGAAGATGAAACTTAATTTTGCTATTCGCATTTTTCACAAAGCTAATGTTTTTTACGTAGATAAAAGGAAGCTTCATTGAGAGATTTTCAGTCACTCAACACGAAATAATTTATGGATGTGTAGCATATTTAGAAAAGATGATTTTAATAATCAAATTTTTTATGTATTTACCTTCTCCTACAAAGACTCTCGATAATCTGAAAATATGGGAACTCAAAGCTAGCTTAGTATGAGAGGATACAGTAAATTAAAGAAATCAGAGTTAATAAATGCTATTGGGTTACAAGAGTTTAGATTTCATGCAGAAATATTCCAAAAAACTAGGTCAAGGTCAGAACGTTTACCTAATGTAAATCTTTTTTACAGATTTGATTGTGATGCTGTTGAAAAAACTCCACCACCTGGAGGAGAATGAGTACTGAGAGTAGATCAGATTTATGCATTCAGTAGAAAACTATTTAAACAAGAAAATGCGACTGAGTCATTAAGAAGAACTTAACTGAGATTAAAGAAATAAGTCGAGGTTTACTGGAAAATTTAAAGCATATTCTGCTGAGTATAAAATTATCTTTAACAATGCTAATATTGCCATAGTCAATACCATAAGTGAGAAAACAGATTACACAAGAAAAGCATCAGTTCTGTGGTAGACATAGCTAAAAATAGAACTAATTTTAGAAAAACATATAAGCTGAATATAATTACTACATATCCAAAAATATTTTCTCCCATTTCTACAGGATATAAAGTGTCAAATAATACTCGACGATCTGTCCAAGTTTTATGCAAGAAAATCAGAGATATATTAATATCTGATAGGTCTATTGATGTAGCAGAGGTTTCATTTCGTATTAAAATGCTAGCAATCCTAAAGGCAGAGGCAGTAGGGGCAAAAAAATTATAAATATAGCTGAAGACAAAAGACTTAAAGATGTATCACAAGAATTGATAATAAAGATAATCTGTGCTGCCCTCGAGCAATAATATTTTGGGTAGAGAACTCACTATTAAAGAGATACAGAAAATTGGAAAAGAAGATAAATACACATTACTAACAAAAGTTAACTGACTTATTATGTAATCAGTTAGGTGAATACAATGAAGGAGGGTTTAATAAAGATAACAGTAAAATGTTGAAGAACTTTTAGGTATTCAAATAGATGTCATATGTACTGAAAATTTTAATTTAGTTACCGATAGCGGTCATGAGAATTAAATAAACATATATCTGTACAAAGAAAACAACAATTTTGATATAATTAACAGTATGAGGTCTTTTGTGGGATTGGTTGGTTGGTTGGTTGGTTGGTTGGTTTGGGGAAGGAGACCAGACAGCGTGGTCATCGGTCTCATCGCATTAAGGAAGGATGGGGAAGGAAGTCGTCCGTGCCCTTTCAGAGGAACCATCCCGGCATTTGCCTGGAGTGATTTAGGGAAATCACGGAAAACCTAAATCAGGATGGCCGGACGCGGGATTGAACCGTCGTCCTCCCGAATGCGAGTCCAGTGTCTTACCACTGCGCCACCTCGCTCGGTTGTGGGATTGGTGGTGGTGATGGTGGTGGTTAGTGTTTAACATCCTGTCGACAACGAGGACATTAGGGACGGATCGCAAGCTCGGGTTAGGGAAGGATTGGGAAGGAAATCGGCCATTCCCTTTCAAAGGAACCATCCTGGCATTCGCCTGAAACGATTTAGGGAAATCACAGAAAACCTAAATCAGGATGGCTGGAGATGGGACTGAACCATCATCCTCCCGAATGTGAGTCCCGTGTGCTAACCACTTGCGCGATTTGTGTATTTCTGTAATAAATGTAACAAAACATTTAATGAGAAAGATTTACATAAATGCAAAATAGAAAGAAAATCTGTAGAATGTGGAATGGTACAGTACCTGAAAGTGCAGAAAACAATATATACTGTGCAATCTGCAATACATACTGTTATAATAAAGAATGGTTAAAAAGTTAATAATTTTGGCTATACAGAAAAATACACCTCCCCCATGAACCATGGATCTTGGCATTGGTGGGGATGCTTGCGTGCCTCAGTGATACAGATAGTCGTACCATAGATGCAACCACAATGGAGGGGTATCTGCTGAAAGGCCAGACCAACATGTGTTTCCTGAAGACGGGCAGCAGCCTTTTCATTGGTTGCAGGGGCAACAGTCCCGATGATTGATGATCTGGCGCCGGCCGAAGTGGCCGTGCGGTTAAACGCGCTGCAGTCTGGAACCGGAAGACCGCTACGGTCGCAGATTCGAATCCTGCCTCGGGCATGGATGTTTGTGATGTCCTTAGGTTAGTTAGGTTTAACTAGTTCCAAGTTCTAGAGGACTAATGACCTCAGCAGTTGAGTCCCATAGTGCTCAGAACCATTTGAACCATTTTTGATGATCTGGCCTTGTAACACTAACCGAAATGGCCTTGCTGTGCTGGTACTGCGAATGGCTGAAAGCAAGGGGAAACTACAGTTGTAATTTTTCCCGAGGGCGTGGAGCTTTACTGTGTGGTTAAATGATGATGGCGTCCTCTTGGGTAAAATATTCTGGAGGTAAAATAGTCACCCATTCGGATCTCTGGGCAGGGACTACTCAGGAGGACGTTGTTATCGGGAGAAAGAAAGCTGGCGTTCTACAGATCGGAGAATGGAATGTCAGATCCCTTAATTGGGCAGGTAGGTTAAAAAATTTATAAAGGAAAATGAATAGGTTAAAGTTAGATATAGTGGGAATTAGTGAAGTTCGGTGGCAGGTGGAACAAGACTACTGGTCAGGTGAGTACAAGGTCATAAATACAAAATCAAATAGGGGTAATGCAGGAGTAGGTTTAGTAATGAATAGGAAAATAGGAACGCGGGTAAGCTACTACAAACAGCATAGTGAATGCATTACTCTGGCCAAGATAGATACTAAGACAATGCCTACCACAGTAGTACAAGTTTATATGCCAACTAGCTCCGCAGATGACGAAGAGATTGATGAAATGTATGATGAGATAAAAGAGATTATTCAGATAGTGAAGGGAGACGAAAACTTAAGAGTCATGGGTAACTGGAACACGACAGTGGGAAAAGGAAGAGAAGGAAACATAGTAGGTGAATATGGAATGGGAGTAAGGAATGAAAGAGGAAGCCACCTGGTAGAAATTTGCACAGAACATAACTTAATCATAGCCAACAGTTGGTTCAAGAAACATGAAAGAAGGTTGTATTCATGGAAGAAGCCTGGAGATACTGGAAGATATCAGATAGATTATATAATGGTAAGACAGATATTCAGGAACCAGATATGAATATATAAGACATTCCGAAGGGGAGATGTGGACTGTGGCCAAAATCTATTGGTTATGAACTGTAGATTGAAACTGAAGAAACTGCAAAAAGGTGGGAAATTGTGGAGATAGGACCTGGATAATCTGAATGAACCAGAGGTTGTAGAGAGCTTCAGGAAGAGCATTAGGGAACAATTGACAAGAAGGTGGGAAAGAGTAGAAGAAAAACGGGTAACTTCGAGAGACAAAATAGTGAAGGTAGCAGAGGATCAAGTAGGTAAAAAAACGAGGGCTAATAGAAGTCCTTGGGTAACAGAAGAGATATTGAATTTAATTGATGAAAGGAGGAAATACAAAAATACAGTAAATGAAGTGGGCAAAAAAGGAATACAAATGTCTCAAAAATAGGATGGACTGGAAATGCAAAATGACTAAGCAGGGATGGCTAGAGGACAAAATGGAAGGATGTAGAGGCGCATATCACTAGGGGTAAGATAGATACTGCCTACAGGAATATTAAAGAGACCTTTGGAGAAGAGAGGACAACTTGCATGAATATCAAGAGCTCAGATGGAAACCCAGTACTAAGCAAAGAAGGGAAAGCAGAAACGTGGAAGGAGTATATAGAGGGTCTATACAAGGGCGATGTTCTTGAGGACAATATTATAGAAATGGAAGAGAATGTAGATGAAGATGAAATAGGAGACATGATACTGCGTGAAGAGTTTGACAGAGCACTGAAAGACCTTATTCGAAACAAGGCCCTGGGAGTAGAGAACACCCCATTAGAACTAATGACAGCCTTGGGAGAGCCAGGCCTAACAGAACTCTACCATCTAGTGAGCAAGATGTATGAGAGAGGCGAAATACTCTCGGTCTTCTAGAAGAATATGATAATTCCAATCTTAAAGAAAGCGGGTGTTGACAGGTGTGAAAATTACAGAACTGTCAGTTTAATAAGTCACGGCTGCAAAATACTAACATGAATTCTTTACAGACGAATGGAAAATCTGGTAGAAGCCGACGTCTGGGAAGATCATTTTGGATTCCGTAGAAATGTTGGAATACGTGAGACAATACTGACCCTATGACTTATCTTATAAAATAGATTAATAAAAGGCAAACCTACGTTTCTCGCATTTGTAGGCTTAGAGAAAGCTTTTGACAATGTTGTCTGGAATACTCTCTTTCAAATTCTGAAAGTAGCAGGGGTACAATTCAGGGAGCGAAAGCTATTTACAGTTTGTACAGAAAACAGATAAAGCAGTGGGTGGGAAGGGAGTGAGACATGGTTGTAGCCTATCTCTGATGTTATTAAATATGTATATTTAGCAAGCAGTAAAGGAAACACAAGAAAAATTTGGAGTAGCTTATAAATTCCATGGAGAAGAAATAAAAACTTTGATGTTCGCCGATGACATTGTAATTCTGCCAGAGACAGCAAAGGACCTGGAAGAGCAGTTGCACGGAAAGGACAGTGTCTTGAAAGGAGGATATAAGATGAACATCAACAAAAGCAAAACGAGGATAATGGAATGTAGTAGAATTAAATCGTTTATGGTGCCGGAATTAGATTAGGAAATGAGATGCTTACAGTAGTAAAGGAGTTTTGCTGTTTGGGGAGCAAAATAACCGATGATGGTCGAAGTAGAGATAATATAAAATGTAGACTAGCAATGGCAAGGAAAGCGTTTCTGAAGAAGAGAAATTTGTTAGCATCTAGTATAGATTTAACTGTCAGGAAATCGTTTCTGAAACTCTATGTATGGAGTGTAGCCATGTATGGAAGTGAAACGTGGATGATAAATAGTTTATACAAGAAATGAATAGAAGCTTTATAAATGTGGTGCTACAGAAGAATGCTGAAGATTAGATCGGTAGATCACATAACTAATAAAAAGGTATTGAATAGAATTGGAGAGAAGAGAAATTTGTGGCACAACTTGAGTAGAAGAATGGATCGGTTGGTTGGGCATATTCTGAGGCATCAAGGGATCACCTATTTAGTATTGGAGGACAGTGTGGAGGGTGAAAATCGTAGAGGGAGACCAAGAGGTGAATACACTAAACAGATTCAGAAGGATGTAGTTTGCAGTAGGTACTGGGAGATGAAGAAGTTTGCACAGGATAGAGTAGCATGGAGAGCTGCATCAAACCAGTCTCTGGACGGAAGACCACAACACAGAAAAATACATGTGATTTGGTCATGAAGCTCAACAAGAAACTGGTACACATATTCCAAATCTGACAGTAGCTCATAATTTTAGTGGACAAATGTATAATTTAAAACAAGTGATGAATTCTATGGTTAGATGATATCTGATGAAAATAGAATTTATACATTTACACCATATTGTGCAAAACGGTATGAGCAATAATTTATTTTGATGTAGTGCATTGAGAATACAATAAAACCATGTAGTGTCTACACCGGAACTAAATTTATGTTAAAGGAGAAAAAGCAATTAGATCTAGTAATTACAGATAGCAGTTCGTGTTCAATTTCCTCTTAGTAGTTTTCTAAAAAATTGAAGAAGTGTATTTTCCTTATTTATTCAGTACAAAAGAAAATGAAAATTACATAGGGTAGATTCCTGATGGCAAATATTATTCTGGTTGACACTGTGAAGCCAAAAGACATAGAAATATTTCTCAAATGGCATAGCTCAAAAGTTAAAGAAAATTATGTGTTCAATATGAAAAAAAGAGATCGATGAATACAGTAATTCTGATGTAGAAATTCTGAGAGAAGGTTGTTCAGAACTAAGAAAACATTTCCTCAAAATAGCTAATTTTGATTTATTCTGTTATTTGACAATTGATAGAATTTGCATGTCTATATACACATCTAAATGTATGCCTAAAATAGAATTGGTGTGTTTGTTAATAAACAGAAAGATAATTACAGTAAAGGATTTATAGCTTGGTTAAACATTTTCACCAATAATAGTATTCAACATGCTGTTAATGGTGGTGAAGTAAGAATAGCAAAGCAAGATGGATTTGTTAAATAAACAAATACTGTTTATCAATATCATGGCCATTTATGGCGTGGCTGTAAGAAATGTTTCAGAAGTGTGATGATTAACAATAAAAATAAAGAAACAAAGGGTGATGTTTATCAGCTGTCTTCAACAAGAAATGCAGAAACACGAATTGCTGGATATAATTAAGTAGAGATGTGGGAATGTGGTTAGCTTAATTGAAAAGAGTATAAAAAGCCTAAAAGACTGAAACTGTTACCTGAAGCTGTCAAACCACTGAGATACTTTATATAGTGGTCATTCAAATGCAATAAAATAAAGAGCTGAAACAGGTGGGTTTAGCACAGAAACAAGATTTGATATTGTATGCAGTCTTTATCCAACCACACAATATCATGATTATCCTGAACAATATGAAACAAAAATATGCTGACCAAGATATCATACTTAAAAAATTGTGTGGATTTGTAAAATGTGAGGTATTGGCACCAAGAAGATTGTATCATCCAGTTTTGCCTGTTAGAATAAATGAAAAACAGTTGTTTCCCTTGGTGTCAAATGTTCAGAAGAAAAAATAAACAGATACTATCTCATTGATGGGGAAAGAAGACTCTTGCGTATTTGGGTAACAGATGAAGCAAAGGATAGTGTCGAAAAAGAATACAAAATTTTAGATGTCTATGAGGTATGGCAATTTAAAAATAAAAACAACATGTTGTTAAAAAATTATGTGAAAGACTTCATGAAATAAAATTAGGAACTAGTCCTTACAAAGACGTTTTTGAAAGCAAAGACGAATATATAAAAACAGTAAGAGATAAATAAAGTGATCTATTAGACAAAGAAAAGATAGAAGAAATTCATGGAAAACGAGCAGTTGCTAAAACTTATTTAAGAGTTTACAGGGTAAATTTAGACAGTGGGAAAGTGTAAGTAAACCTGAGTATGTAACAGATTTACAACATTTTATGAGATACTGTTGGACGACCGATTAGATGATATAGATATAAATTTTACTAATGAGAATATGGTACAGACGAGGTACCACTTCAAGGATTATGATGTCCAAATAATGCAGCTACAAATATTTTTATAGTTGCATTCACCACATCCATATAAATGCCTAGATTGTATGGTAGGTTAGATAAACTTGGAAAAATTGTTATATACAGGGTGTTTCGAAATTAATATACAGGTTTTAAGGTTTTGGAGCATTTATTACATTCAACTTACAATTATAAATAACACATCAAAAGAGAGAGCAACTCAACAGTTTTGTTTGTATACCTTTGTGCAAAGGAAAGAGCATGGAACGACAAAGAGTGACTGAAGAACGTGTTGAATGAGTGAGAGTCCCTCACGTTTTGCCCCAAGAAATCAGTTTGGAAGACTAATCATGAATTAGTAGTTCTACTGGCGTCTGTGCAAAGACTTTTAAGGAAGCGCTTACAATTACATCTGTTAAAAGCTCTAAAGCCTACAGACTATGATTAATGTGCCAACATTCCAAACGAAATGTTGCTGCATCACGATGAAACTTTTCTGCATCGTGTCATCCACAGTGATGAATCGACATTTCACCTAAGTGGAAATGCGAAAACATCTAATGTGCGCATCTGCAGGTCAACAAAGAACCGCAAATGGTAAATTTGCAACGAGACTTCCCTAAATTGAATGTTTTTTGGTGCCATATCCAGGCAGAACGACTATGGCCTTTCTTTTTCAGTCAAGCAACTGGTGTTTCTTATCTTTGTATGCTATGGCTCTCTCTGTAGTTGCAAGAAGCTTCAATAGAACTTTACTCACCAGCAAAATGGTGCGCCACCCCACTGTCATAAGTCAGTACACAATTGGTTAAATGACATTGTATCCAACTGCTTGCGTCATTTTCATGCACAATCTTATGCCTTGCGAGTTTTCTCTTTGGGAGTTAATGAAGGGTCATGTGTATATGTCTCCGCTATCACCTGCTCCGCTATCACCTGATCCACGCGTCCTTAAAAACAACACTGTTGTAACAATTTTTCTAGACACACTGACTGAGGTATGCAAAGAATTAGCCTATCGAATCAATGAGTGATAAATGGTTCTCACATTGAACACTTGGAAGAAAAACTGTCTGAGATGCTCTTTTATTTTATGTTTTTATTATAATTTTAAGTTAAATGTTGCATTTGCTACAAAGGCTTGAAACCCATATATTTATTTTGAAACACCCTGTATTTTGATACCAATTTTTAGTATATATTAATGATAAATAAAAGCACTCCGTCTTCAAGCCATGAGTGGTCTACAGGGACCATCCGACCGACACGTCATCGTCAGTGGAGGATGCAGTTAGGAGGGGTGTGGGATCAGCACACCACTCTCCCGGTTGTTATGATGGTATTCTTGACTGAAGCTGCTACTAATCGGTCGAGTAGCTCCCCAATTGGCATCGTGAGGCTGAGTGCACTCCAAAAAATGGCTACAGCACATGGCAGCCTGGATGGTCACCCATCCAAGTGCCGCCCACGCCCAACACCTCTTAACTTCAGTGATCTCACGGGAACCGGTGTATCCACTGTGACAAGGCCATTGTCCATGTACTAATGATGGCAAAGTCAATTCAGAAAAAGATTGAATACTGGGTGAATGGACAGATGAGTCAGGACATAATAAATGGATAACAAATTAGACTTCGACTGGAACAAAGAGTTGTTATTATGAGAACAATGGTAAAAGCAGTGGTGACAGTTAAGAGTTTCACTTGGAAGAATAAAAATATTCAAAAGATGAATGGGGAATCTCTGGTAAGATTAATTGAGTGTGAAGTGAAGGAAAAGATAAAATTAGGGTACAGTCAGATCACTAGAGATGTTGGCACTAAAAATCTAATCAACAAACGGGTTAGGAAAGAATTCTCATTTCAGTGTGATAAAACAGTAGTTCCAGAAAATGGTTATTAAAAATTATTTATTATATAATAAATTTTAATAAGTTTCAAATATTTTTCTATATCTTGTTCTGTAAGAATAAAATCCACACATATGTTATAACAATTGTATAAATATATTACTGGATTTTTATTATACTCCCCACATTCTGCATCTCTAATTATTAAGTGAGAAACTATTAAAATAATGAACAAACTTTAATACAGTTTTGTGTCATTTTTGCTGATTTATTTATTGATAAATTTTAACTCTCTTTTTTTTTACAGTCATAAAAAGAGAATCTGAGTTTTCTGTTTCCTCCCATATTTCTATATCAGTTTCATCATAACTATTAAACCTCATTTTGTTTTCTTCTTATTTATATACTTCATTTAATACTCCAATATTGTCAGTATGGTCCTGGCTTCTCAAATAATCTATTATTAAAGGTGATTTAAAATATTATTTGCAAATATTACACTCAACTTGCTTATCTCTTGGTTTATTATTTCTCTCAACAAAAACATTAGATTTAAGTTAATCCCTCACATTAGTCACATTTAACTTCGTTAATAATTTTTAATGTCAATAAAAATTTGTTCTATATAAAAGGCAGCTTTTCTGAAAAAGCTCAGAAATTTTAGCAGTACTAATTTGTTAAAAGAGATTAATGAGTTACAAGTAATTGCCTTATAAAATTTTGCAGTTTGTGAATATTTGAAAACAGGATATGGAGAGACAATTGGTTTAGAGCTGAATAATGAATTTAAGATTAGTTCAACTGATAGATGATATAAATTAATTTCTGACTGGGTATTTGAATATTTTGAAGATCATAATACTGAAGTAAGATATAATGGAATGAAGACAACTAAAAATAATGATAATGAATTTCATGATTTAGAATTAACAATATACAAAATCTTATGTAAGTTACATTTTTGTAGTACATTTTGTGGGGGGCTCGGTCTGCTTGGTAAATTATGTCCTAGTGCACTCAGAATACCCACTTACTACTTCAGTGCCCCTGAATAAAAGCGAAATAACAATGTAGGTAAGAAGTAAAGTCTCTTACATAGTGATGCAATTTGAAGAATGTTCAATAGATGACTTAGCATTTTTAGATGGGAGTATAGAAAACTATGAACTGTAGTGTTTTATGAAACTGCAGCTGAATTACCATGACATATTTTATAAATTAGTACAGAGATAAAGTTTGTAATTATTATAATTATTTGCAGATGGTACAAAGCTATTAACATTATATACTGGTTCAATGGTGCATACTGTATTAGATTTGTTAAAAGTGATCAGTTTGTATAACAACATACTTTAGTGAAGTAGTTATTCATATAAAAGTCTTCTTGTAACATAGATTGTTATGGATCCAAGCAAAATCACTGTAATGATATTCTATAAGTGTACATAAATTTCATATGATGAAACCAGTTGCTTGTAAAAGTGGTCAAATGTGAATAAATATTTTATTCTGTTCTATAATGGAGCATATCGTATGTTAACTGCCTTATATCCCTTAATAATTGGAAGGTCATCTCTAGATAGGAAAAACAAGCCCATATCTTGCAAATTGATAGTATAACTAATAACGATATTGACTGGACATTGTGGTTTTATGCACATTTGTAAAATTCATGTTGTCCAAATTATGACAGTGCAAAAAATATTAACCGCTTTGTTGAAGCTCTATGATCCACAATGACTTAAAAATTAAAACTGTTTCATATGAGTTCAGTTTCATATCTAAATGATTTAACAGGAAAATTCCTTATTCAGCCAACTTAGTATTTTGTCAGTTGTACACATGTGACACCCATGAAGAGTACAAACTTATATGTCCAAAACTGATACTGTTACCACGACAATAATACAAAATAAGTCTGGCATGAAACACGACATATGTGATAATAATATATTTGTGTATATTACAACCTAAACATAATATTAAATGCTAACTTGTTATTTGTGATGCACAAATACCTGTTGTTTAAAATTAAATTATGGGCTATCCAGTTACAATACAAAATCTGAAGTAAGTTTTTAAATATTCATTTTTTTTTATCATGCTCTGTTTAGTTTTTCATCTATGCCATAGTTGTTTTGCATCAAAATTGTGATATTACGTTAGTAGTGCAAAACAACTATGTAGCTGGATGTGAGGACACTTGGGTCGAAATCGTAGAAGATAAAATAAGTGAAAGGGGTGAGATATACTGTATGCCATGTCTCTGTTATTTATCAGAACTGACACTTCATTTAGCTGCGCATGCAGACTTGTGGTGCGTGATGTCAGTGTAGCCATAAGAATAGCACGGTGTTGTGTTGATATCTCACCACCCTGCTAACCTCACGTAGTTAGCAACAAGCCTCTTACGTTAACTACTTTCCCATACCTGAGGGCCAGAATGTGAGGAACAGGGCGCTGTAGGTGGTCACTATGGAGATGAAAGCAGTGACGAGGCTCAGTCGTACGGTGAGCATGCCCAGCACGGTGGCCATTGGGCGTCCAGAGGACACTTGCCACACCAGTAGCCGCAGCTCACGATGGGCGGCGCCGCCCACACGACCCCGTTCCAGTAGCAGCTGCGAGCACAGCTTCTGGGTGCGCCTCACTTCTGTCTCCACACATTGAGGAGGCACAACAAGAACTGTCATCTGAGCTAGGCTGAGTAACATGCTAACCTTCCCTTGCCATGCACTGATATCACTCGAATCTAGGAACGATAATTTTGTTACAAGGAAGTAAATTTTAACTATTACAAGCAGTGAAATATTCATGAAATATAACATAAGAAAACTCCCGTGAACAGAGTTTACCAGGTCTGACATTTCACAGAGTTTACCATATGCTCGTCGGAGAGATCGCACTGAATTTGATATGCCGCTAGCCACTCTACAGTGAACCTGTGCATTCCTTCCGTGCACAATGCTCTTATTTTCAGATACGTTATTGTGACATGCTGCAAGCACATCCCCTTGTATATGGTGAAAGCAAACATTCAGAAGTGAAACTCTGTACCTTATCACCAATTGCAAATTTGCAAATCTCAGAAGGGTTAAAAAGACTGTAAGAAAGCTTCCTACAGAAAATATTACACCCAACTTGCGGCATCGCCCTTTACTAACCGTATAAATGGCTGCATAAATTACAGAAACGTAAAAAAATAGTAAAGCCAGTTGTAACCTTATTATATTTCCCTCACATGTATTCACTGGACCAATATGCGTCGTCAAAATCCTGTCACATGACACTATCAGTTTAACTATTTTGTCATATTTTTCTGTATTGTAGAAGACATCTGTTATTACTGACACGAAGGCCAGTGCTGCAAAACCCAGTAGCATGGAAACTGAGACAACGTCTACTACAGAGTCTGTATGCACTAATCTGAAATGGAAATACGCCTGAATGTACGCAGAAATCAGGTGTGATATGCTTGCAAGGGTCACAGTAACCATATCCGATCTTGATCTCTTCACAGATCCATTTTCCTTATTGAGCGTAAATGGCATCAGACCAAATAACTTGCATGTTAAGTGGAATGGCTTAGTGGCCAACAAAAGTTTCTTTGTGTTTTCTGGCACCAAGACAGTGAATTCGTTGACTGGCATCACCTGCAAAAGGAAAGAGGAATACACACTTTCGGTCACATCTGACAACAAATTTTTGTATATACCAGAAGTAGCCCCTAGTATATTTTCCCACATCGTAAATCAAGTTTTACAGACTTTATTTAGATTTCCACATGGCTTTATGAGTCCACATATCTCCCCTCCTAATTGATAGCAGTGTCCTGCCCCCACAGACTAACGGGCTGCAATTTAAGGAAATCGTCTGCAAGAGTGCACTTGGAAAGAACTGAGTCACTGAAGTGTGTTCGATATTTTCTGAAGTTTTCGGTACTGCTATAGGCCACTTGAGGAGGAACTGACATATCCAAAAAGGATAGTAAGAGAAAGTGGACAGCAAAATGTATGTCCAAAAACAAAGCTACAATGAAAATTTGGGTAAGAAAACAGATACTTGTGTGGATTGACGAAGAAAGGTAATAAAAAAAATTGCTCAGGAAAATGAAGGAATAGAGCAGTATTACTCAGATATGTAATCAATAGTAAGTGCAGAAAAGTTAAAGCAAAATGTTTTCAGAAAAGTGAAGAAATCAAAAAGAAAAGGTCCTCAGAAGAACAGAATCAGCACGTGTAAAAGTCAAAATAACTTTCGATGAACCTAAATCTGCGACATCAACATTGACACTGCAAATGGAACTCCAGTACAAAAAGCTAAGGAAAGAGCAGATATATGGAAAGAGTACGCTGAGTATCTCTACAAGGGATATGAATTGTGAGATTCAGTTTTCAAGTCACAGTTTGACGCAGATTTGTAAGATCGGCAATCAATCAGTACAAATTGTATGGAAAATATTTGTCCATAATTTTTAAAATCATTGCAGCAATTGGCACCCAATGGTTATTCAGATAAGTGTTAGTATCAGCTCAGTAATTCTGACTGCTCGTGCATCATGTTGTCTGAGCAGAAGTAAAGAGAGATGAGGATACATGAAAGAATTACAAGACCTGCTGAATGTGATGTACAATACGTTGACCACATTATTTTAACTGAGAGTAAATCAATGAGAGAGGAAAGCACGAAGGAGTCGCAAAAATGAGGTTAGTCGAAAGCCTAACATCAAAACTGGGGCTACAAAGTAGACAGTGATAAGGAATTGTTCTACCTTGGAAGCAAAATTAGACGTGAAAGAAGCAAGTAGAATATAACAAGCAGATTAGCACAGGGAAAGAAGGCGTTCCTTTTTAAAGGAACTCTACTAGTATCCAACAAATGTTTTAATTTGAGGAACATATATCTGAAAATATTTCGTGATAATGAATGTGAGACAACTAGAAAATAAGGTACTAATAAACGACTGAAGAGACTTTGTGTGTAGTTGCCACACTGAAATGAGCAGACTGGAACAACAGAGGGAAACCCTCTATGGCTGCATCAACTAATCTGCCGATGAACCAAAATAAAAATAATATGTTCTTAACACTTTCATCGATAATAAGGTACACTCGATTCCATTCATCTCATAACATTTTTCTAACCAGTTTGTGGTCCTCATGGTGTCCATGAAACTGGAATTTGATTCAATATCACTGCATCATAATATTCCTCAGTTCTACCAAAATTCCCCCTTGAAACTCAAGCGTTTACTCACCGATTTTCCCAATCAGGAAACCCATCGTAATTTATTAAAGCCTACAGGACAGGACTGTAACCAAAATAAATGAAGGTGACTACCAGTTATGACTTATCTCAATTAGGCATTGACCTGCAATACGGAAACCACTAAAAACTGGCAGTTGCTACGTCAGAATTTGGCATGTGGAAATTACTACGAGAGGGAGGAAAACCACCAAATGCATCATAGAGTGGACTGGTACAGTGACCTAATAATCGCAGTTCTGAGAATTAAATGTAGATTGGTGGACTTACAGTCACGTCAGCGGATAGCTGTTGCACTGAAGTCCTTTGGTGTATTCGAAGAGGTAAACAAAGGACGGCGACATAAGAGGAAACGAATACCTCGCATTAGGAAATACGCAAGAAGAACGTGCACGGATACCAATAAAAATTATAATTTCCATGAGAAGTAAGAAGAGGCGTTCATCAAATTCTGGACATGAATGGCTGATGATTGTGGTGATGATGGTAGTGATGATTTAATAAAAAATAAAATCTAGCTTTTGCATCGGGATTAGGTGTAGCAAAGGCGATTTATCCCACTTCCTTTTGCACAAAAAAGTTCATGCCTTGACACCAAAATTGTGACACAGACAGCCTCAACAACAACCAAGAAAATTCATGGACGCCTCAAGGGATAACTTCTTTGATTAGCAAACGCAACGTCTTCGCTTCCGCATTCGATCCCCGCCATCGCTTCATTTTTGAATAAAAATCATCATAAGTGACGGGCGGTGACTCCAGCAAAACAGGTCCCTTTCAATCACCAAACGGCTTTGTCAAAAGAGGCGAAGGAGCGGACAGAGGTTAACGGCACTCTCTGCCTCTTGTGGTGGAAAACCGCCGAAAAAGGAGGAAGAAACAGCAACGATCAAATGCATGAGGATGTAGAAGGCAATAGTGACCATTGCATTAAAGATACACAATCTGTATCGATGGGGCATGTGGCCTGTAATTGAAAAAGAGTCGCGACGATCTCTCCATGGGCAAAAGATTCTGGAAGGGGATTTCCAAAGGGGAGGTGACGATGAGAAAAAGATTGCGTAACCAACGAAAGGGTAACGTTCTACGAGTCGTGGTGTGCGATGTCAGAGATTTGAACGTGGTAGGGAAACCAGAAATTCTGAAACGGGAACTGCTAAGGCTCAGTCTAGATATAGTGGGGATCAGTGAAGTGAAATGGAAAGAAGACAAGGATTTCTGGGCAGAATAGAATAATATCAACAGCAGCAGAAAATGGTATAACGGCATTGGAATTCATTATGAATAGCAAGGTTGGGCAGAGAGTGTGTTACGGTGAACAGTTCAGCGATACTGTCAGAAACGACACCAAACCAGCACCGACAAGGATTGTTCATTTATACATCCCAACGTCACAAGCCGAGGAGGAAGAGACGCAGAAAGTATTTAAAAATATCGAAAGGGTAATTCAGTGCGTAAAGCGAGATAAAGAACTAAATGTCGTGGGGTATTTGAGTGCGGTTGTAGGGGAAGGAGTAGAAGAAAGGGCTACGAAAGAATATGGGATTGGTACTAGCAGAGAGGGAGGAGAGAGACTAATTTAATTCTGAAATAAATTTCAGCTAGTAATGTTGAATACACTATTCAAGAATCACAACAGGAGGAGGTATACTAGGAAGAGGCCGGGACATGCAGGAAGATTTCAGTTAGATTACGTCATGGACAGGCAGAGTTCCGAAGTCAGACAATGGATTGTAAGGCGTGTCCAGGAGCGTACACATACTGAGATTACAATTTAGTAGTGATAAACAGAAAGCTAAAGAAATTAGTCAGAAAGAATCAATGTGCAAGGAAATGGGATACGGAGTTATCAAGCAGTGAAGAGATGCGCTTGAATACCTCAGAGGCCATTGATAAGGTTGCGATCAGGAATAGCTCAGTAATCAGTTCTGTTAAAGAAGAATGGGCATTTCCAAAAAGGGCTATCACAGAAGTTGGATGGAAAACACAGATACAAAGAAGGTAACTGTGAAGAAACCATGGTAACAGAAGAAATAATAGCCGGCCGGAGTGACCGTGCTGTTCTAGGCGCTACAGCCAGGAGCCGAGCTACCGCTACGGTCGCAGGTTCGAATCCTGCCTCGGCCATGGATGTGTGTGATGTCCTTAGGTTAGTTAGGTTTAATTAGTTCTCAGTTCGAGGCGACTGATGACCTGAGAAGTTTAGTCGCATAGTGCTCAGAGCCATTTGAACCATTTTTTGGAAGAAATAATACAGTTGCTCGAAGACAGCACTAAATATAAAACCAGGTTCATACGATTTGTTGCCGGAAAAAGCGTTCTCCTATGTCAACTGTTGCTAGATATTCAATATTACGAGAAAAATAGGGGTAAGCTATAGGAAGAGACGGTAATATATAAGATGTACAGGAACCAAGAGGGAACAATAATCGTGGAACACTGAGATTAAAATGTGTGTTAAGATAGGGATGTAGGTTTAATCCCTCAGTTTTCAATCTACAGGGTGTTACAAAAAGGTACGGCCAAACCTTCAGGAAACATTCCTCACACACAAATAAAGAAAAGATGTTATGTGGACATGTGTCTGGAAACGCTTACTTTCCATGTTAGAGCTCATTTTATTACTTCTCTACAAATCACATTAATCATGGAATGGAAACACACAGCAACAGAACGTAACAGCGTGACTTCAAACACTTTGTTGCAGGAAATGTTCAAAATATCCTCCGTTACCGAGGATACGTGCATCCACCCTCCGTCGCATGGAATCCCTGATGCGCTGATGCAGCCCTGGAGAATGGCGTATTGTATCACAGCCGTCCACAAGACGAGCACGAAGAGTCTCCACATTTGGTACCGGGGTTGCGTAGACAAGAGCTTTCAAATGCCCCCATAAATGAAAGTCAAGAGGGTTGAGGTCAGGAGAGCGTGGAGGCCATGGAATTGGTCCGCCTCTACCAATCCATCGGTCACCGAATCTGTTGTTGAGAAGCGTACGAACACTTCGACTGAAATGTGCAGGAGCTCCATTGTGCATGAACCACATGTTGTGTCGTACTTGTAAAGGCTAATGTTCTAGCAGCACACGTAGAGTATCTCGTATGAAATCATGATAACGTGCTCCATTGAGCGTAGGTGAAAGAACATGGGGCCCAATCGAGACATCACCAACAATGCCTGGCCAAACGTTCACAGAAAATCTGTGTTGATGACGTGATTGCACAATTGCGTGCGGATTCTCATCAGCCCACACATGTTGATTGTGAACATTTACATTTTGATCACGTTGGAATGAAGCCTCATCCGTAAAGAGAACATTTGCACTGAAATGAGGATTGACACATTGTTGGATGAACCATTCGCAGAAGTGTACCCGTGGAGGCCAATCAGCTGCTGATAGTGCCTGCACACGCTGTACATGGTACGGAAACAACTGGTTCTCCCGTAGCATTCTCCATACAGTGACGAGGTCAACGTTACCTTGTACAGCAGCAACTTCTCTGACGCTGACATTAGGGCTATCGTCAACTGCACGAATAATTGCCTCGTCCATTGCAGGTGTCCTCGTCGTTCTACGCCTTCCCCAGTCACGAGTCATAGGCTGGAATGTTCCGTGCTCCCTAAGACGCCGAACTATTGCTTCGAACGTCTTCCTGTCGGGACACCTTCGTTCTGGAAATCTGTCTCGATACAAACGTACCGCACCACCACTATTGCCCCGTGCTAATCCATACATCAAATGGGCATCTGCCAACTCCGCATTTGTAAACATTGCACTGACTGCAAAACCACGTTCGTGATGAACACTAACCTGTTGATGCTACGTACTGATGTGCTTGATGCTAGTACTGTAGAGCAATGAGTCACATGTCAACACAATCACCGAAGTCAACATTACCTTCCTTCAATTCGGCCAACTGGCGGTGAATCGAGGAAGTATAGTACATACCGACGAAACTAAAATTAGCTCTAACATGGAAATTAAGCGATTCCGGACACATGTCCACGTAATATCTTTTCTTTATTTGTGTGTGAGGAATGTTTCCTGAATGTATGACCGTACCTTTTTGTAACACCCTGTATACATCGAAGAAGGAATAACAGAATTAAAAGAAATGTTCAGAAATGGATTTAAAATTCAAGATGAAAGGATATCAACGGTAAGATACCCTTACGACATTGCTATCCTCAATGAAAGTGAAGAAGAATAGCAGGATCTGCTGAACAGAAAGAGCAGTCTAATGAGTATAGGATATGGTCTGAGAGTAGACGAAAGTAATAAGAAGGAGCAGTAATGAGAACAGCAGGAAACTTAACACCAGGATTGGTGAACAAGAAGTTATGGAATTCAGCAACCTAGCCAGCAAAATAACCCATGACGGGAGGAGCAAGGAGGAAATAAAAAGCAGACTAGAACTGACAAAAAGGGCATCACTGGCCAAGAAAAGTCTACTAACATTAAACATGAGTCTTAATTCGAGGGAGAAATTTCTTAGAATGTACAGTTGGAGCACAGCATTGTATGGTAGTGAAACATGGACTGTGGGAAAACCAGAACAGGAGAGAATCGAAGCATTTGAGATGTGGCACTATAGAAGAATGCTTAAAAATTAGGTGGATTGATAAGGGAAGAATGAGGAAGTTCTCCTGAGATGATGCAAGGAAATGCTATGCAGAAAACACTGACAAGAAGAAGGGACAAGGTGATAGGACATCTGTTAAGACGTCAGGGAATGACTTCCATTGTGCGAGAGGGAGCTGAAAAGGTTAAAAACTGTAGAGGAAAAGTGAGATTAGAATACATGTAGCGAATCATTGAGGACATTGGTCGCATGTCCTACTCTGAGATGAAGAGGTTGGCACAGGAGAGGAATTCGTGTCAGACCGCATCCAACAAGTAAGAAGACTTCATTGGCCAGCGCTTGCGGGTCAGCGAATAGGATTTGGGGTAGCAGCGGCAGGAAGGAGTTGTCGAGCCGGACGGGTACTGGGAACAGATCCGTTTATGTGTCGGAAGACCTTTTATATGTAGCAGGAGTGATAGTGAGACATCATTGGGGCTGAGTGATATTTCTTTGAAAAGAACCTTCTCTACTGATTCAAGTGTTGGCTGGTCGCACTGTACTTGTGTTGTTCATAGATGTGTTGTCAGTGAACGGTGCCTACGCTTTCTTATACTGTATCCGTTGTCCGGAAGAGATTGTCGATCAATGCAAAGCTGGAAGGTCTTTACAGCCTTCTCTGAACATTTGCATTTATAGACGAGTACTTGTTCACTCCATGCGAAGATTTGGCTCGGAGCACTATGGGACTTGACTTCTGAGGTCATCAGTCCCCTATAAATTAGAACTACTTAAACCTAACTCACCTAAGGGCATCACACATACCCAAGCTCGAGGCAGGATTCGAACCTGCGACCGTAGCGGTCACGCGGTTCCAGACTGCAGCGCCTAGAACCCATGCGAAGATGAATAGTTCTAGTATTGAGTAGCAAATGATCTGTTTATTTTATGTATTCGTGTTGTTGTCATTGAGTCTGCCCTTGTGGGCGCTATTTTTGTTGCATGTATGTTTGGGATCGTTAGTAACTGATTTATGTTTAAGGTTGTATCATGCCAATTTAATGATGTGTATAATGTATCGCCCAGAAGTGTACGCAGTGCTGAAGTGTGAAATAAAATGTGATTGCAGGCTTACTGCACTGGAAACCTACTGTGAAAGCCGTGGATGAATTCTAATGCTGAAGATCAATCTTTGAGTTAAGTAATACCTTTTGTAATTGAACAATTAGCGTCTCTTATTTGCCGTTCGTCTGAAAGCTCTCTGTGCCTAAGCTTGTGTTTAAATTGTCTGGTACTGCTGTACATTATTTGAGTAAATCTTAAATTGTCCCACGAGTGAAATTGTTGTGCGTAAGACTTGTGAGTGTAGGTCCCACTGTTATTGTTATTGTGTTATTTAAGTTCTGTTGCCAAACCGATTTTAGGTGAAGACTATTTTGAAATTTCAACTTACATCAGTTTTTGATTGTAAATTTTGTTTAAGGGTTTGCTGTACGCTTTTTAAGGTAAGTTTGCTGATTTAATTTTCAATGTCAAGTAGTTACCGAGTTTAAGCTGAAAACTTTTAATCGATGACGTAATTGAGTTGAGATTAAATCTGAAATCGTTGTATCACCGGTGTTTGCCATCAGTATTGTATCAGGGTTAAGATTCAGTCAAGGATGTTGTATTAGTTGCCGTTACAAAAAAAAAGACGTTGAGCAACATGTGTTTTCTGTAAATGTTGTGTGGGAATTTCCTGTACGTATATTTATAAATATATTTGAATTAACGTTAGACCGGCAACTTAACACTTCCTACAGCTACTATTACGCCAATTTTAGGAGAAACAATGGACCAACGCAAGCATTCATCTATCCATAAGGACCATATCCGCGCCTACATGCAGTTTCTTCTTCCTCAGCACGATGGCATCTACCAGAAAGATAATGCATTGTATCACAGAGCTTGCAGTACACGTGCGTGTTTTGAAAAGCAGCAGGAAGAAATAATTTACGCCCTGGCCCTCCAAACTCCACGTATTAGAACCCAATCGAAAATCTGTGTGACCGCCAGAGTCGAGCTGTGCATGCCCTGGATCCTCTACATCTTCACGGAGTGCTGCAGTGAGGAGAGGTATCGATGTCGGTAGGCGAAGCCTGGCACGAAGCCAGCGTTCCAAAACATACCAAAGGTTTTCTATAGGATTCAGGCCAGTCCATTACAGGGATGTTATTGTCATGTAACCACTCCACCACAGGCTGTGCTTTATGAACAGGTACTCGTTCGTGTTGAAAGATGCAACAGCCATCCCCGATTTGCTCTTCATTAGTGGGAAATAAGAAGGAGTTTAAAACATTAGTGTAGATCTGTGCTGTGATAGTGCCACGCAAAACAAAAAGGAGCGCAAGGCTTCTCCACGAAAAACACGACCACACCATAACACCAGCGCCTCCGAATTTTAATGTTGGCACTACACACGCTGGCAGATGACGTTCACCGGGTATTCGCCATACCCACACCCTGTCATCGGATCACCACATTGTGTACCGTGATTCGTCACTTCACGCAACGTTTTTCGACTGTTCAATCGTTGAATGTTTACGCTCCTTACACCAAACGAGGCGTCGTTTGGCATTTACCACGTGATGTGTGGCTCATGAGCAGCCGCTCGACCATGAATTCCAAATTTTCTCACTTCCCGCCTGACTGTCATAGTATTTGCAGTGGATCCTGATGCAGTTTTGAATTCCTGAGTAATAATCTGGACAGATGTCTGCCTATTACACATTACGAGCCTCTTCAACTGTAGGCGGTCTCTGTCAGTTAACAAACGAGGTCGGTCTGTACGCTTTTGTGCTGTAGGTGTCCCTTCACGTTTACACTCCACCATCACATCGGAAACAGTGGACCTAGGGATGTTTAGCACTGTGTAAATGTCGCGTACAGACGTACGACACAAGTGACACCCAATCACCTGACCACGTTCGAAGTCCCTGAGTTCCGCGGAGCGCCCCACTCTGCTCTCACACCATGTCTAATGACTACTGGGGTCGCGGATACGGAGTACCTGTCAGTATGTGGCAGCACAATGCACCCAATATAAAAAAACTACACATAGTGTAGTTCCAGTACAGAATATACACTCCTGGAAATTGAAATAAGAACACCGTGAATTCATTGTCCCAGGAAGGGGAAACTTTATTGACACATTCCTGGGGTCAGATACATCACATGATCACACTGACAGAACCACAGGCACATAGACACAGGCAACAGAGCATGCACAATGTCGGCACTAGTACAGTGTATATCCACCTTTCGCAGCAATGCAAGCTGCTATTCTCCCATGGAGACGATCGTAGAGATGCTGGATGTAGTCCTGTGGAACGGCTTGCCATGCCATTTCCACCTGGCGCCTCAGTTGGACCAGCGTTCGTGCTGGACGTGCAGACCGCGTGAGATGACGCTTCATCCGGTCCCAAACATGCTCAATGGGGGACAGATCCGGAGATCTTGCTGGCCAGGGTAGTTGACTTACACCTTCTAGAGCACGTTGGGTGGCACGGGATACATGCGGACGTGCATTGTCCTGTTGGAACAGCAAGTTCCCTTGCCGGTCTAGGAATGGTAGAACGATGGGTTCGATGACGGTTTGGATGTACCGTGCACTATTCAGTGTCCCCTCGACGATCACCAGTGGTGTACGGCCAGTGTAGGAGATCGCTCCCCACACCATGATGCCGGGTGTTGGCCCTGTGTGCCTCGGTCGTATGCAGTCCTGATTGTGGCGCTCACCTGCACGGCGCCAAACACGCATACGACCATCATTGGCACCAAGGCAGAAGCGACTCTCATCGCTGAAGACGACACGTCTCCATTCGTCCCTCCATTCACGCCTGTCGCGACACCACTGGAGGCGGGCTGCACGATGTTAGGGCGTGAGCGGAAGACGGCCTAACGGTGTGCGGGACCGTAGCCCAGCTTCATGGAGACGGTTGCGAATGGTCCTCGTCGATACCCAAGGAGCAACAGTGTCCCTAATTTGCTGGGAAGTGGCGGTGCGGTCCCCTACGGCACTGCGTAGGATCCTACGGTCTTGGCGTGCATCCGTGCGTCGCTGCGGTCCGGTCCCAGGTCGACGGGCACGTGCACCTTCCGCCGACCACTGGCGACAACATCGATGTACTGTGGAGACCTCACGCCCCACGTGTTGAGCAATTCGGCGGTACGTCCACCCGGCCTCCCGCATGCCCACTATACGCCCTCGCTCAAAGTCCGTCAACTGCACATACGGTTCACGTCCACGCTGTCGCGGCATGCTACCAGTGTTAAAGACTGCGATGGAGCTCCGTATGCCACGGCAAACTGGCTGACACTGACGGCGGCGGTGCACAAATGCTGAGCAGCTAGCGCCATTCGACGGCCAACACCGCGGTTCCTGGTGTGTCCGCTGTGCCGTGCGTGTGATCATTGCTTGTACAGCCCTCTCGCAGTGTCCAGAGCAAGTATGGTGGGTCTGACACACCGGTGTCAATGTGTTCTTTTTTCCATTTCCAGGAGTGTAGTTTGTAAGGATCACTGCCAGGTGTGAGCCACATAAAATTATCAAATAATAATTTGACTAAATTTGAAAGACTGATAAACCAGTACTAAATGTTATGAGTTAACTCTAAATCTTTGTTAATAAACAAAACTGCTTTTTTTCGGGCGGTAGTTGTAATAAGTAAGCAAATGGTCAAATAACATACAGTTACGATTCGTAATTAATTTCTTTTGCTAAGCCACTTCGCAGTCTGTCACCAACGTACCTAATTTTACTAAACCAATAACCTGCTCCAATCCCAGAATTTCTGAGTATTACTGCCGCGCGGGGTGGCCGCGCGGTCAGGGTCGCCTTGCCACGGTTCTCGCGGCTTCCCCCGTCGGAGGTTCGAGTCCCCTCGCGGGCATGAGTGTGTGTGTGTGCTGTCCTTAGGGTAAGTTAGTTTAAGTTAGACTAAGTAGTGCGTCAGCCTAGAGACCGGTGACCTCAGCGGTTTGGTCCCATAGGAACTTACCACCACCACCAACTCCATCATTTGCTATTGTGTCAGCGGCCAGGGTGTCCAAGCGGTTCTGGGCGCTTCAGTCTGGTTCCGCGCGATCGCTACGGTCGCAGGTTCGAATCCTGCCTCGGGCATGGATGTGTATGATGTCCTTACGTTAGTTAGGTTTAAGTAGTTCTAAGTTATAGGGGACTGATGACCTCAGAAGTTAACTCCCATAGTGCTCAGAGCCACTTGAACCATTTGCAATTGTGTTCCGCTCAGAAAACAAAGTCCAACATTCCTTCACAGGAATGTGACCCAACGGTAGATATCGCTCAGAGCCACCCAAAAAGTCGCGTAATGTGTCATTAAGTAAAGTGCCTCGATGAAACTTGGACCAGGTGTCACACTATGAAGAGTATGTGTGAAAATAAGGTAAATCAGTATTTCGAAGCCCAATGCTCAAGGGTATAGACAGTCTTTCCTGGAAGCTACAGAGGATGGGTGTTTAGAGAAATCATCAGCTCGGAAACGGCACCATGCACTGAGCACCTAATACAGTTCAATGAGGACTTAGAGGCAATCCCATTATGAACAAACGGGCTTTTTGTTTAGCTGCCGATCTGTTGATGACGCAGGTATATACAGAAGTACCTGATAGAATTTTGTATCATTCTCACAAGGAAATTTTGCACGATAACTGCTAAAGAAAAAAGGGGCTAACGGTGATAGGTTCCTCAATGTGGCACGACGTGGGAACGTGAGAACGACGCCTGAGTTTCCATTTTATGCACTACCTGCCGCACAGGGACTTTTCGAAGCAGGGTCGAAAAGTTTGGCATCACGTATGAGTACCCAGCATCGACTGTTCATTAGGTGACATTGCAGATCAAGTCCACCAAAGACAAAAAACGATTCAAGGAGATATTCAGTGCAGATGGACACAAGGACGGGGGGGGGGGGGGGGAATAAACAGAACTACCAGGCAGGAGGAACCCCATAATGAGATGAGCTGCATGAATCTGGGTCTCTTTTGGATGATGAGTTGGAGGTGACTTCAACAATTCTGAGTCTAAAGTGTTCTGACTGTGCTTTCTGAAGACATATTTAACCTCCTTTATATTCAGTTTTAGAAATTTGGGCTTCAACCCTACATTCTGTGTGATGTCTATTGTCACACAGAGACAGCCTCGTTTTCATCCTGGTTCAATGCTTGAATCTTGAATCCGATAATTGTCACCTCTGACCTCAATTCCAAATATAACATTGACGGCGCCTCGATGGGTTAACTATTGCGGACAACAGATGTAACGACTGTATTGGGAGCAACCGAGTATCGACGCTCAGCGGGTACAACAGCATCGCGTCTGCCACTGGATTTAGCTGGAGGGGACGCTTGAACGATTAGTGTGAGACAAGGAACGACCCAAGCTGCACAGGTTGACGCTCCCAAAGCTGAGCAGAGATGACAGCTGCTGGCTGTCAATCAATAGATAACAGACGGCGAAAGAGCTTTGGCAGGAAAAGGACACGTCAGTTCGACATCACTTCAGCTGCCCATGAATGAAAACACCAGCTCTGTGGTGTGACGAGATAAAGTGGATCATCCCCCTCCAGATTTTCTATTGCTGAGTCGTGTCCGCGCTCATTTAAACTGGTAAATGTTCTGTTTTGTATCACGAGTTTTGAGATATTATAATAACTGTAAACATCTTTCCTTATTGGTTGATCTGGATGTACAATCATTAGGCGTGCAGTATGGAACCATTTGAATTACAATCACTCATTTCAAAAAATACACTGTGTTTGTTCTTCTGTCTTAATCTGCATGCAAATGTCTATAAAGTAGTATTTCTGCTTTTTGCAGGAAACCAAGTTACTTATGGTTTCAGATTAAGATTATGCCTCACTCAAAGTAAAATCTTCTACGATACTAGCCCGCTTCATGTAGCTCTTCAGTTTGTTCGATCGATGTTTCGACTCCTCTCCTGAGATCTTCTTCTGGATCTTGGGTGTTCACTCTTAGGTGAACATTACAAGGGCAGTGTCGGACGTTTTCCTGTATTTGCGTAGAAGAAGTGGGATTATTGGGTAAAGTTCCTCCAGTTATCATTGGTAGGCCATCGTAATTGGGTAGAAAGGGCGTTCACCTGTGCTAATACTGAAGTTCTGTTAGTGGGTAAAATTGCAAGGCTACTGTTTGTGGTCTATCGCCCCTGGGTATGAGTGAATCAGGATAATCAAAGAAAAAGGGAATGTTAACCAAAATATTATTTGCAAAAACAGACATAATATCTGAAGGGATAACCGCAATCAGTGGTTTTACAATGTTACTTATAATCCTTCTTGATTGCAAAATTTTTATTCCAATGACCGGTTTCGGTTCCTCTAAAACCATCTTCAGATCTGATGTTTCGGTTACAGGAGTAACCCGTCCACACAAAGCAACCTTCACACGCTGCGTCACATCCAGCATGTGAAGGTTGCTGTGTGTGGACGGGTTACTCCTCTAACCAAAATATCAGATCTGAAGATGGTTCTTGAGGAACCAAAAACGGTCATGTGAGTAAACATTTTGCAATCAAGACGGATTATAAGTAACATTGCAAAATATTAATGTTATGCCACAGAGGTTTCTTCCTGGAAACTGTTTGTATTCCTCCCTCACCACAGTTCCGTAATCATTTCCCTGACGGTGGGAGGCGACGAAGTCAGAAGTCGATGGCTGTCATCTGTATTGCAGTTACGTTCATTCTTGGAAACCAAAAACCCGTTTCTCATTTGTCCTATAAACGTTAGTTTCCTTAGCTAGCACACGTACGTTTGTGAAATCATTGTCATGGCTTGCAGTTCTTATGATGTTCCACTGCCGCAGATTTAACACTTAGTTTTAACTGTAAGCGGCCTGCGTATTCCTTTATACGTTCTTTTACAGATCTTTATGTAGCGCCGTTATGCACTCCGCCACAGCCAAAAGTCACATCATGGACTCCATCAGTGTAGAGGTAATCAGGTGCGTCCATTTTACGTCATTAGGTGTTGTAATTTTTTACTCAAAATGTAGTGTGTGTACCATTGTTCCTTAGAATTCAGCTGACGCCGTCAGTAACACCAGAAACGAACAGTAATCTGACAGAGTGTAAAGCCGTTGTCTTAGAACAACCCAAAATTTCGTGAGAAAGCCCTGTCTATGGCCAAACCATCGCAGCCATTGGCCATTGTCTTCTTAAAAAAATCCAACTCTTGACTCCAAACTGTTACTACCACTGAAGTGGAAGGTACGTGCCGGCGGAGGGTTGAACACTGGTTGTTTCTGGGCTGGGTGGTGGTGCGATTTAACATTTAAATATCTATTTGTGTTAGTAATCTGTCTATACACTCTTTCCTAGACTGCTGGAAGATCTTCTGTATACCAAGACATGCAAAACGAGAGAGCGACCTTATATTCTACCTCAGATGTAATGACGAGTTTGGCTTGCATCTTATTTGAGAAACAGAGGAACTTGTGAAACTCTACTTTGTCATTTTTTCTAGGCGCTTCAGTCCGGAACCGCGCTGCTGCTGCGGTCGCAGGTTCGAATCCGGCCTCAGGCATGGATGTGTTTGATGTCCTTAGGTTAGTCAGGTTTAAGTAGTTCTAAGTCTAGGGGACTGATGACCTCATCTGCGATGGAAGTTCAATGTATTGGCATAAAGAGGCTCCTCCGTTCTGCAAACAGACTTCTCAAATTGGGCGCAGGAGCCATGCGGTAGAAAACTGCCCATAAATGGCGGAATAACCAGCAATGATGAACGATTTAAGGAACCAGAAGGTAATGCAAACCTCTGAATTAAAATTACACAATATGTATCTGTAGGACATCAGTTCATTCACTGAAAAAAGCGTCATGATGATCTCCCCATTGCAAAAAAGGTGCTGTGTTAGCCCCACTCGGAACTCTTTGAGGGAACTGGCATATGAGGCATGACTGTGAGAAAAAGGCCAAATAACTAACTCAGCATATCAGCAATGGGGTTCCACGAAGTGAAATGGACAGAATGAAATTCTTTGTGGTTAGGCGAATAAGGTGTAATACATGGTGTCCCAAAAAGAATGACCCGATTTTAAATAGAATTATTTATTAGTAATATGGGCTTAACACCAACAAATTGCATAGTAAATTACCCAGAAAAATCAGAGGTTTATAAAAATCCGTCATAAATGTTCAATATATCCTCCATTGGCTGCACAGACGACGTCTAGCCGGTAGCCGAATTCATCCCAAGCTGAGTGTTAGGTGTCTTCTGTCACTGAAGCTACAGCAGCTGATATTCTAGTTTTTAGTTCATCAGTGTCACAAGGTAAGGGAGGAAGTTAAACACATTGTTTAACATATCCCCACAGGAAGAAATCACATGGTGTTAAGTCAGGAGACCTAGGAGGCCAATAGTGTAAAGCCTGGTCTCGCAGTCCTATACACCCTGTTCAACGTTGAGGCACGTTGGCATTGAGGAAACTGCGCACGTTGTTGTTCCAGTGCAGTGGTGCTTGTCAGAGTCAAGTTGTGGGAATAACCAGTTCCATAGCATTGCAAGATGTGATTGTCCTGTTACGGTTTCTTCCTCAAAAAAAGTAGGGTCCGTAAACCTTGCTTTGCGAAACAGCACAAAAACATTCACTTTTGGTGAATCACGTTCGTGTTCAATTGTTTCATGAGGATTTTCGAGCCACCATATATGCACATTTGACGGTGAACCTTACTGCTAATATGGAAAGTTTCCTCATCACTGAATATCAACCGTGACATAAAAGTGTCATCTTCCATGTCTTCTAAAATATTATTGCTCAAGTCCACTCGCTTCACTATGTCAGTATCTTGAGGAGCTGGTACCAGTTGTAATCGGTATGGTTTTAGGGCTAAACGACACCGTAACACACGCCACACTGTCATGCGCTGGCACGAAGTGTAGACTTGCGGGGCTCCACTCAAATGCTAGTCGGATTAGTTCCACTGTTTGTTTAGGAACGCGTGGCCGGCCAGGACTTTTGCCTTTACAGAGGCACCTTGTTTCTTGCAACTGCTAATAACAGGGTCGATTGTTCTTAGGCGATGGTGGTTTAGCATGAAATCGAATATGAAACGCCACCTGAACTGCGATCACTGACTGAGTACGAATAAATTCAATATCAGAATATACCTTCTGTTGCGCGGACGCCATACCGCGCGAGACTGGCAGCAAGCTCCATGTCAGAGCTCGTAGCGACATCTAGCGGATTTTTTTCTGAAACTCTAGACCATGCGCTGTTTCAGTTACCCAGTGATATTTTACTCAATACTATTAGAAGTTAAAATCGGGTTGCCTGTATTGGCAACAGTAGAATATGGTGTAACAAAAGAAGGATTCGTCATGAATAAGAAATGGTGTATCTGAAAAAAGAATCTTCATGAACTGGAAACCTAGTGCAGAGAGTGAATTAGCTTGAGAAGTTCAGTGACCGACGCCAACAACCATATTTCGGGTATCATGGGAATACAAGCCGATGTCACAAGCAGAAGATATCCTAAGGAGGGTGTGTCATGGTACCGAACGGATAATCTGATAGTCATGGTGGACTGAACGCTGTGCTAGTGGAAGGAATACGAGACACAGTTGTGAAATAATATGGGGTCATTAACGGGAATAATGGAAGATTTTGGATTGTTTAGGGGAGGAGACCAGACAGCGACGTAATCGGTCTCATCGGATTAGGAAAGGACGGGGAAGGAAGCCGGCCGTGCCCTTTCAAAGGAACCATCCCGGCATTTGCCTGGAGCGATTTAGGGAAATCACGGAAAACCTAAATCAGGATATCCGGACGCGGGATTGAACCGTCGTCCTCCCGAATGCGAGTCCAGTGTGTTAGCCACTGCGCAACCTCGCTCGGTAGAAATAATGGGAGAGAATGATTAATTTTCTCTGCAATACAGTTTAGCTAGTAATAGGAATACAGTGAGACGGTCCATAGTCGATTGCAGAGCGTCTTGCGATGTATCGCTCCCCGCGAGTTGGCGAGCGTGCGGCGCCGAAGCGTAACGGAGGAGAGCGTGGACCGATGGAGATAGCTGTGGACGGTGAACTGAATGTGGGGGTTTACCACCGAGGGAATCGTAGCGCATAGTCGAAGCTGAGTTTACGATGGGCACGAGGTGGTGTGTTGCTGAAGTATGCTTTGAAACTTGTTGTGGACAGCAGTAGACCCCGAACAATCTTGTGAAGTGCTATTAAGCCGTTGTGTACGGGCTTACATGGAAATATGGTAGTCGGCGTGGAGGATGGTCCGCTTTGCACCTGGCCGTTGTACGGTACTGGGCGGAGCAATTTGTGGCTCGCTAAATGTAGAATACAGCCAGTGATAATCTCCTTTACTTGCTGTCACATTGGAGAGACGTTGTGCGCTGATGGAAATTTATCTTTCTGATTGAACAGAAGTGCTTTGCTTCGGCATGATACAGAAGTGCATTTGTCAGAGATTTAAATGTTTTGTATGTTCCTAACAGCACTGGGCTTCGTTAGCTTTATGTGAATTCGGTATGTCGATGTGCTGACTGCCTTACAAAAAAATGGCTCTGAGCACTATGGGACTTAACTTCTGAGGTCATCAGCCCCTAGAACTTAGAACTACTTAAACCTAAGTAACCTAAGGACATCACACACATCCATGCGCGAGGCAGGATTCGAACCTGCGACCGTAGCGATCACGCGGTTCTAGACTGTAGCGCCGAGAACCGCTCGGCCACCACGGACGGCGGCTGCCTTACAAATAGGTATTCTGTTTTCATATGTGTGTCAAAGTTAAAGCATGGTTGTGATATTTCGTATTACCGGTTTATTTTAAGCGAACCGAGTTTATGGAAAAACACTCTTGTTCAATAACTTGAAATTAGTAATCATTGGCCCATTAGCTTATCACAGCAACCGTTCACCAATAGTTTGTTATTGGACGGCCATTGCTAGAGTGTGTTGCCTTTTTTTAAGTGAAGTAACTGCTGAGCTATTTTTGGGTGCCGTGAAATGAAGCCCTGTATATTTTATTTAAAATTGGATGTTAAAGTATTCTCGTTATGAACTTTTTTTTATTATAGGTACTGCCATTGTGTTTAACATACCCGAGCTCGGAGATGGTAGTCATACCTAACGACCCGGGTTCGATACCCGGCTGGGTCGGAACTGAGTGTTGTGTTGTCCTTATCATTTCATCCCCATCGACACGCAAGTCGCCAAAGTGGCGTCAACTCGAAAGACCTGCGCCAGCCGAACGGCCTACCCGGCGGGAGGCCATAGCCACACGGCATTTCCATTTCCATTGTTCCAGATATTTCCTCTACCAGCCTGTAACCACAGTGTTCATGATAGGACAGGCGTTCGCTTTTAGCATAATGTAGCGCACGGGGCTTGTTGTGCCCGTTTGTAACGGCCTTTGTAATTAAAACTGTTTTCTGTCTGCGGCTGTTTTTTGGCGGTAAATTGCTATGACACCATAATGCTGAGGTCATCGGTCCCTAGGCGTAATCTAACTTAAACTAATTTACGTTAAGGACAACACACACATACACATGCCCGAGGGAGGACTCGAACCTCGACGGGTGAAGCCGCGCGAACCATGGCTAGTCGCCTCAGGCCACATGGCTACCCCGCATGGCTTGCGGCTGTTAATGCAGTGTAAAACATTGTAATACGGTGTTGTGAAATTAAAATTTTAGCCTCTGGGCTTTGATCCCAGGCACTCCCGAGTTTAAATGTAATTTTGTCCTTTCTCTTGTGTTCATATTTGTTCTTGCACTGTACTTAATTGTTTCACATTTAATCATATATACAAGGTGAATCGCCTAACACTTGTACCGCAAATATATCGGACATGGAAGGCACTATCGATACGCGGTTTTCTTTGAATTCAGTTGTAGGCAAGGGCACGTATTTGTAGCATTTACTCAGATTTTGAGACGACAAGGAAAGTTCAGTTTTTAGCACCAGTTAAAAACTTTTAAATTGAGACGATTCCTATTGGCAGTAAAATCCTAAAATCAGCGTAAATGAGAACGACAGTGCAGTTTGTTACAGGAAGCTAGTGAATCTAGTTTACGAGATATTGTATTGTGCACATAGTAAAGAGCGTCAGCTGTTTGTTGCGTCCTATTGATTAAATGTTAGGTACACCTATGTTTAACTGACACTCGTTTTATCTACAATATCGAACAACAGCTGTCTGTGTTTACAATGTTAAAACTACGATAACTCGTAAACTATTTGCACTAGATCCTGCCTGGTTGTGGTACTGTCAATAGGCATTGTTTCATGGAAATATTTGTACTTTTTAAAATAAATACACTTCTAAACCTAATATCGCAACTATGTATGCGTTGCTTAGGCGGGCCCCTGCTTCGCATTCCAGCTATGGAATCCGCGTATCAATGGCGCCTTCCATCATCGATAGTTTTGCGGTGAAAACTTTACGTGATTCACCTTATGAAGGATAGGGACAGATTAATATTATTCAGAAATCCAGTACAAGGAAGTATGCTTGGAAAAGGGCTGGAGGTACGATAAGATACCACCTACATTACGTCACGGTGAAACAATACTCCGAAAACAAATAATGTCACATTAGCAGTAATATACGCATGAGCATCTAAGATTTCTTTCTCCTTTAATGGCACATACAAATTCTTTGTGGATGGGACTACGTGTAAGATATATTAATAGTCTAACTTAAGCAGTTAGTGTTTTATACTTACGGAGTCTTCTGTGAGCGTATAATTCTTGTTCTCCTTCCAACAGGAAGTAATTGTCACTGCTTACTGCTTCAATGGGTAACTGCAACGCTAAGGAATTATGGAAGAGTATTTAATTACTTAGCTGTCAGTGTCACGTTGACGCACAATGGAACTTACGATATTAAAAGAGATGGCACCTGCACAACTGTGCTGGTGATACATCAGTGACACACGCTTCTTGCGTCTGTAATTAATGACGTAAATAAAGACTACCCACCATTAGTTAAATGAGAACGTCTCATAAGAACCTCGAAGAAAAATTCCACAGAGTAACGAGTTGACTAGCACAAATTTAATTGGTCAGAGAGTGGCATATGTCTTGAAATTAACGTCTAAGATGTTTGTTATTATTTACTGTAGAGTAAGTAATGTAGTGGTACACAGGAAAACTATTAAAGTTGTTAGGTATCAGTCATGGGCATTTTCTTTGTACCGCTGAAACGTGACAATTTGTACCTTCGGTAGGGCTTATCATCAGTGGCATATATTCAGTGAAGAGAAAGTAAGGACTGCTTACACAGCATTAAGTGGAAACAATATCCAGATAATACAAACAATAAAATTTGAAAACATTCCTTACACAGATCGACATTTGTGAGATGTATTTAAATAAAAATGAAAGTGCGCGATTCTACACGCTTATGTATATATATACAGGGTGGTCCATTGATAGTGACCGGGCCAAATATCTCACGAAATAAACATCAAACGAAAATACTACAAAGACCGAAACTCGTCTAGCTTGAAGGGGGAAACCAGATGGCGCTATGGTTGGCCCAATAGATGACGCTGCCATAGGTCAAACGGATATCAACTGCGTTTTTTTTAATAGGAACCACCATTTTTATTCCATATTCGTGTAGTACTTAAGGAAATATGAATGTTTTAGCTGGACCACTTTTTTCGCTTTGTGATTGATGGCGCTGTAATAGTCACAAACGTATAAGTACGTGGTATCACGTAACATTCCGCCAGCGCGGACGGTATTTGTTTCGTGATACATTTCCCGTGTTAAAATGCACCGTTTACCAATTGCGGAAAAGGTCGATATCGTGTTGATGCATGGCTGTTGTGATCAAAATTCCCAACGGGCGTGTGCTATGTATGCTGTTCGGTATCCTGGACGACATCATCCAAGTGTGCGGACCGTTCGCCGGATAGTTACGTTATTTAAGGAAACAGGAAGTGTTCAGCCACATGTGAAACGTTAACCACGACCTGCAAGAAATGATGATGAACAGGTAGGTGTTTTAGCTGCTGTCGCGGCTAATCCGCACATCAGTAGCAGACAAATGCGCGAGAATCGGGAATCTGAAGAACGTCGGTGTTGAGAAAGCTACATCAACATCTATTGCACCTGTACCACATTTCTGTGCACCAGGAATTGCATGGCGACGACTTTGAGCGTCGTGTACAGTTCTCCCACTGGACACAAGAGGAATTACGGGACGATGACAGATTTTTGGCACGCGTTCTATTTAGCGACGAAGCGTCATTCACCATCAGAGGTAACGTAAACCGGCATAATATGCACTTTTGGGCAACGGAAAATCCACGATGGCTGCGACAGGCGGAACATCAGCGACGTTGGCGGGCTAATGTATGGCGCGGAATTATGGGAGGAAGCATAATTGGCCCCTATTTTATCGGTGGCAATTAAATGGTGCAGTGTATGCTGATTTTCTACGTAATGTTCTACCAATGTTACTACAAGATGCTTCACTGTATGACAGAATGGCGATGTACTTCCAACATGATGGATGTCCGGCACATAGCTCGCGTGCGGTTGAAGCGGTATTGAGTAGCATATTTCATGACAGGCGGATTGGTCGTCGAAGCACCATACCATGGCCCGCACATTCACCGGATATGACGTCCCCGGATTTCTTTCTATGGGGAAAGTTGAAGGATATTTGCCATCGTGATCCACCGATAACGCCTGACAACATGCGTCAGCGCATTGTCAATGCATGTGCGAACATTACGGAAGGCGAACTACTCGCTGCTGAGAGGAATGTCGTTACACGTATTGCCAAATGCATTGAGGTTGAAGGACATCATTTTGAGCATTTATTGCATTAATGTGGTATTTACAGGTAATCACGCTGCAACATCATGCTTACTCAGAAATGATAAGTTTACAAGGGTACATGTATCACATTGGAACAACCGAAATGAAATGTTCAAACATACCTAAGTTCTGTATTTTAATTTAAAAATCCTACGTGTTATCAACTGTTGTCTAAAATTGTGTGCCATATGTTTGTGACTATTACAGCGCCATCTGTCACAAAGCGAAAAAAGTGGTCCGAGTAAAACATTCGTATTTCTTTACATACTACACGAATATGTAATAAAAAATAGGGGTTCCTCTTTAAAAAACGCAGTTGATATCCGTTTGACCTATGGCAGCGCCATCTAGCGGGCCAACCATGGTTCCATCTGGTTTCCCCCTTCAAGCTAGACAAGTTTCATTCTTTGTAGTTTTTTCGTTTGATGCTTATTTCGTGAGATATTTGAACCGGTCACGATCAATGGAGCACCCTGCATATACGAAGGACTAACCATAATGGTGACAGATAGTTGTATGTTATCTCAACAATTTTAACGTTTTAAACAAGCATCACATTGGCGGGAAGATAAGCAACCAGGCCTGTTGAGTGGGTATCTTACCGCTGAGCGGCGAAATTGTGGAAATCCAAGCAGGGGGGGAGTCACAGTGAATAATAGACTCTGCTGCACAACTTTCGAGTCCATAGTTTCCATAAGGCGAAGTACAAAGTACATGTCGGTAGATCTACAAATGAATTGTGTACCATAATCATAAACATAGCATACAGCATTTCACTACACAAATTTATAAGAACCACGCGTGTCTGTCAGCATTCCCTTATATGAGTAATATGAACAAACGCAACTGTATTAAACCCACGTATGTTCTCAGTGAATATGACGAAGAGCTTGAACATGATTTTGTACATTCTCCTGTGTTTACATGAATTTAATGACTTGACTGCTTCTGTTTCAAACTCATTCATTAAAAAAAATAAAGGAGAGGAGTGAATAGAAATTTGTCTCTGTTGTTCTGGATGAAGCAGTTGATGCGTTCTCAGCACTTTGCTTACAGCTCTTAGTCGAGCCCATGAAAGAATTTCAAGATTCATGAATATGCACACAGTTACAGTCTGAGGGACATTTGCATAGTTGGCAGTCTAGAGACTTTGGCATTACAGTGTTCGTTCTGCGTTACCGCTCAGTGACGGAATTCATTGCTACCGCAAGATATGTCATAGATCAAAGAGTGCATAATGCTTCCCCTCATTTCAGGTCAACGATAAGAACCTCCCCTCTGTCTGAGGAAGTAGAGAAACGACTGCCGAAAGCGCCTGCGACACAGTAGGGTTCAGTGTCTCTTTTGGTGAAAACCATATATAATAGTCACTTTTTCAAGAATATAGTAAATCGAGATGAATTCGACGAAAAAAAAATAGCCTACTACTCACGGATCTTAAATCTCGAAACCAGGTCTCAATGTAGATGTAGTTCTATGCACTTTTGTAGATAGTTTCCATCTCACTGACACTTTATCTGATATTTTAAACACCAGAGCATATGGTACTGACTAATATGCCACAAAACTGATGATGTCTGAGAATCTTTGGAAACAAAACATAATGGACATGCAGTGACAAAATGTTGATGAATCGTTAACTGAATATCCAAAGAAAAATAACTTCTGTCGAAGGAAGTATGGAAAAATTAAACGTAAATTTCACACACTCGTGTACCAACTATAGAGACTTTCTGTCATCCTTTGAATTTTTACACGTAAGCTTCTTTGATCATTACAGGTAACGTTACCCTTGACATGCATCACAATCACTAGAGACATATGGGTTTTTGTTTTCTCCTGTTTAAGATGATTTGTTGAATTTTATTGTGAAATTGGCTTGAGCCTCATCACTCATGCGTAAAACAACTTGTCCTTTTCTCACTTGATATCTTGCGAACAATGGATGAAGGACGAGAGGCAGATTCCTTATTCTCAGATTCCCGAAAAACTTTTGACAAATCACCGCACTGCAGACTGTTAACGAAGGTACGAGCATACGGAAAGAAATCACATATATATGAGTGCCACGAAGAACACTTAAGTAACTGAACCCAGTATGTCGTCCTTGATAGCGAGAGTTCGTAAGAGACAATGGTATCGCCAGGAGTGCCATAGGGAAGTGTAACAAAACTGCTTCTATTCGCTATATACATAACGATCTAGCGGACACTGTAAGCAGTAGCCATCGGCTCTTCGATGATAATGTTGATGTCTACGGGAAATTGTCGTCGTCGAGTGACTGTAGGAGGATACAAGATGACCTAGACAAAATTATCACTTAGTGTTGTGAATGACAGCTAGCTTTAAACGTAGAAAAATAAAAGTATAGCGTGTTGTTGTTGTTGTTGTTGTTGTGGTCTTCAGTACTGAGACTGGTTTGATGCAGCTCTCCATGCTACTCTATCCTGTGCAAGCTTCTTCATCTCCCAGTACCTACTGCAACCTACATCCTTCTGAATATGCTTAGTTTACTCATCTCTTGGTCTTCCTATACGATTTTTACCCTCCACGCTGCCCTCCAGTACTAAATTGGTGATCCCTTGATGCCTCAGAACATGTCCTACCAACCGATCCCTTCTTCTAGTCAAGTTGTGCCACAAACTCCTCCACAATTCATTCAATACCTCCTCATTAGTTATGTGATCTACCCATCTAATCTTCAGCATTCTTCTGTAGCACGACATTTCGAAAACTTCTGTTCTCTTCTTCTCCAAACTATTTATCGTCCATGTTTCACTTCCATACATTGCTACACTCCATACAAATACTTTCAGAAACGACTTCCTTACACTTAAATCTATACTCGTGTTAACAAATTTCTGTTCTTCAGAAACGCTTTCCTTGCCATTGCCAGTTTACATTATATGTCCTCTATACTTCGACCATCATCAGTTATTTTGCTCCCCAAATAGCAAAACTCCTTTACCACCTTTCAGGATCATTCCTGAAATAGTTATTTTACCCGTGGATAAAGGAAATGCAACTGTACTGCTTCCATTATCAGAACACAATCACAAAAATACGACCTACTCGAGGACCCAGCAATCAGAAAACCGAATGGAGACCAGACCAACAGGGTGAAAAAGAAAACTGTTGAGCTTCTACGCCAGTGCCTGCCGAAGGAAATCGTCAAGAAGCTCCGACCTCGAGCTGCTGCAGCCCCAAGGCTCTATGGGTTACCAAAGGTACAGAAAAAGGATGTTCCTTAGCGCCATATCGTCAGCAACATAGGCGCTCCAGCGTATCAGCTAGTCAAATATTTTACGGTGGAATTAAGCCCTCACGTCGGGAAATGTCAGGAATTCTGTACATTTCATTCAACGGCTGCGGGAGCTGCGCCTCCGTAAGCAGGACCTCATGGTGAGCTTCGATGTGGTCTCACTTTTCACCAGAGTGCCGCTGGACGACTGTCTTGATTAGGGAGAAATTCAACCCGACAATGACTAATCTTTTCCAGTTTGTCCTCACATCAACATTCTTCCTCTTCGAAGGAAACTATTACGAACAATCGGATGGTGGTACCATGGGGTGTCCCCTGTCACCGGTGGTAGCAAACTTGTTTATGGAGGACTTCGAAGAGAAAGCACTGGAAACTGCAGCACTGAAGCCTATGTGCTTCTACAGATATGTTGATCACACATTTGTGATATGGCCACACGGAAGAGAAAAACTTTTCTCCAACATCTGACTTCTCTGCATCCTAACATCAAATTCACCATGGAGGTGGAAGAGAATGGTGAACTCCCGTTTCTGGACGTCCTAGTCAAGTGAAAAGCAAATGGCACCTTGGGACACAGTGTATACAGGAAAGAAACCCACACTGATCTGTATTTTCACGCAACCAGCTGCCATCATCCTTCACAGCGTTAGGGTGTACTGCAAACACTGATATACAGGGCACGCGCAATATCGGATGAAGAAAGCCTACAAAGAGAACTTAACAACCTTAAGGACGTTTTCAAGAAGAGTGGATACAACGAGAGTCAAATTCTACGTGCTTTCAGGCAGAATGCACTAGCCCAGCAGAGAGAGAACGAGGAGGACGAGAAGACAATGGCGTACCTGCCGTACGCCGGCAAAGTATCCAACAAAATCGGCAGGATTCTGGCTCGGTGTAACATCAGATGTGTCTTCCGCCCACTTCCGAAAACGCGTGCCCTGCTACGTACAGTAAAAGATGACCTGGGGCTCCGCAAACCGGGTGTTTACCGTATTCCGTGTAAATGCGGTAAGGCATACATCGGGCAAACTGTACGGACAATCGGAGAAAGATGCCAGGAACACAGAAAGCACACTGAACAGAAGCAGCCAACAAAATCTGCGGTTACGGAACATTACATGGATGATGGAGATACTATGGAGTACGCGAAAACGGAAGTTTTACGGCAGGCCTCGTCTTTCTGAAACTGTGTTTTGAAGGAGGCGATTGAAATACGTGTAGCTGACGGGTTGATCAACAGAGACGCTGGGTTCAACATCAGAAAAGCCTGGGACCCAGCACTCAGCCAATTAAAAGCACAGCGCCGACCCAAAGCGACTTCCGCGCCCGACGAAGGCCACAAGAAATCTGATGGTCCACAGTTTGCATCCAGCAGCAAGCAGCCCTCCCCTCCCCACCATCCCTCCACGCAGGGCCACGTGCGGTATGACGCGGGGGAAGGGGAGGGGAGTTATTAGAATATAAGGGGGAGGTGAGTCAGCGGAGACGCTAAGTCTGTAGGTATTACCTGAAGATGACGGCAAGGAACGCTGTCGAAATATTGTGGTTTAAAAACGACTGCACCCGGCTGAAGACCTGATAACAGTACAAACAAGAATGTAATCTTCCGCCCTTACTGTTGAATCTATTAATAGAAAAGGTAATGATGAAAATAAAAGAACGGTTCAAGTGTGGGATTCAAATCCAGGTGGAAGGATATCACTGATGGTATTGCTGTCCTCAGTGAATTTGAAGAAGAATTGCAGAATATGTAGAATGGAATGAACAGTCGAATGAGTACAGAATATGGATCGAGAGTAAATCGAAGAAATAAAGAAGTTATGAGAAGTACCAGATATGAGAAGAGCGAGTAAATTGGGGATCATGAACTAGCCATAGTTAAGGACTTCTTCTACACAGCAAACAAATTAACCTATGATGGGCGGAGGAAGGAAGACATTAAAAGCTAAATAGCACTGGAAGAATTGGCATTCCTGGCGAATAAGGTTTACTGGTACCAAATATAGATTTTAACAATACTCATAAGGTTGCATATTTGTAAAACAGAACTGTATAAGAGTGAAACATGGAATATGGGTATGCAATGAATAAATTCAGAATAAGGGATTAGTGATTATGTAGTGACAATGGAAAAATGGAATAACGGTTTTACCCGGATCAGAATAACATAGTGATTGACGGCTCGCTGTTTACAGGGTTGTTACCATAGCAACAGCCGATCAGAGAAAGCGCTTGGCTGCGTCTCCTGCTCTGTTCAACGCTGTCGAATCTCTGCTGCAGCAGGTAGCGGCTACTGTTGCCGGTTGCAGACGGCGCTCACGGCCGGTAACATAAACAGCTTTGGCCCGTTTCTTCGTATTTTTCGATAAGGACTGTTTGAAGTTTCTAGTGGAAGTCTGAAAAATGGTGTGGTTGCCAAATGGTAAGCTCAGCTATCTGCTCATATTTCGTGTGGATGCTCGTCGCGGGAAAACTTCGAGAAGGAGAGAAACAATGATGCGACCCTTATTACTTCGCTAGAACGTAGTCCAGAAAACTTCCGTTACCTTGTAGATAGTAAAACACTGTCGTCGAAGTCGGTAAGGGGAAAAACTGAGGAGACTCGGTAAAAAGAGATGGACAGAGCCACGGCTAACAAACTAGGATGCTTTGGAGCAAGATGTTATTCGTCGCCACATGCTGTGTATATGGTTATCACGAGAGAAATACACATGCAACTATTTACAAAAATAAATAACTGTGCGTTACTCTTCGCGAAGCAGTTATTCAGTGGTAGCAAGACTTATTTGTTAAGGTGTCGGTTTTCGGTAAAGAAGAATTTATAAAAATTTATCCTGGAGAAAGGTGATATCGCAGCGTGGCACTGTCGGTGTTTAGGAAATATTATTAACGTGCCGTTTGAAGACATTGTATGGCTGAATGAACTTAGTCATTCCATTATGAAAGGCGGGACATATGACAGTACACGTGGAAGTTCTACTGTTCTCGTGGGAATGGGCATAAGAATTATCATCTTGAATGCTGGAATTGCATATGGTTTCGTACCTAAATGTTTCCATCTTTACAAATCGAGAAAAACAAGCAGCTACCACGAGGAGATGAACCACGACAGTTTTATGAAGTGGTTGAAGGAGCACATACTGAAAAACTTAAATCAGTTGTCTGTAATTGTAATGGACAACCCCCATACTACTCAGCTATTAAAGATGCGACTCTGACGATGGCAACGAAACAAGCCGACATTGTTGTTGAAACGTTACTGCCACTTCAACGCCCTCGAAATGATCTAGGGACTGGTTAAACATTACATGGCAACAAATAACGAAAGTTTTAATGGTGGCAGATATTCAAAGACTCTTAGAGGAAGCAGCGGCACAAATAGCGCTAGAGAAGTCGAGTAGTGTGTACACCTCACAGAAACGGTTCTTAAGGAATCATGTAAAAGTGAAGTGACTGTTGAAGGTTATAAGGAAAATATTACTGTATCCTTAGAAATTCCAGTCGCTCTTCTTCAGACCAGAACTGAGATAACGACAATGTCGAGCAAGAAAGTGATTCTCAACTGAGTGGCATTTACCCATTGCCTTAATACGTCGTTATTTTTGAGATCGTGTTTCATACTTTGGACTGAATGGTGTGTACTGCAACTGCACAAGAAATCTCATCTCATTATTAAGGACTACTCCTCAGCAAAGGTATGACACTCGACAAACTCATTACAGTGATTGGTAAATACTCAAGCCGATTATATTATTTTAATGTTTTTAGTTATTGCATTTGTATGAACGATTCATAACTATTTTAGCATCACTTTCGTGTCGATTACAACTGAACGTGATTCATTCTAACTATTATTAAAGTACGCTTCCTGTTTCTTTGCTTGAGATATAAATAGTTCAAATGGCTCTAAGCACTATGGGACTTAACATCTGAGGTTATCAGTTCCCTAGATGTAGAACTACTTAAACCTAACTAACCTCAGGAGATCACACACATCCGTGCCCGAGGCAGGATTCGAACCTGCGACCGTAGCAGCAGCGCCGTTCACGACTCAAGCACCTAGAACCGCTCGGTTGAGAAAATAAATAATAGGAACACGGTATCATTTTACACATAGGAGTGCGTTTGTTGAGCCTCAAGGATATTACGATCCTGTAAAGTGAACTCAATAATGCACTTTAAAATGCGAGATAAGAAGGCATTCGAGTAAGGAACCTCACAGCTGTTGCTGCTCCAGCCATACTGAGTCCGCACGCACCGTCGAACCTACAACATTGTCACATTCCACGCTCAACTGTACTTAACTGTTAACCACTTTGTTTTTCTGATCCGGGTGGAGAATACTATCCATGAATACAATGATGCTTATGCTCCTCAAAAATATTAAATTTAATGTACAGACATTTCTGCATATAAATCTAACCAAGTAGATTAAGATAAAATGTAAGAAGTAGCTGTAAGTTGGTTGAATAAGATAACGTGTATGGAACGTATTACAAACATACATTAAGTAACAGCCTATATGACTATAGTCAGTGAAACGCAGTTGAGGGCACAGTGACATATCTCTTACCAGGTACGCTCGATAAGGGTAACCACTGCCTCTGTACAACCAAACTTTTGGTGATAAAGACGGAAAGGGTATTGTGGCAGTTGGTTCCCCACTTTCCTGTCATAGTCTTTTAAAGGCTATTACGCTTTTTTGAGCTCTCGCATAAGCATTTTTCCGATGGTTTTAATGACTGTTTTAATTTGGAAACCTTCGTTTGTCTATATCATCCATTAGCTGTGTCTGCCTGAAACAGATCCTACATTTTATTCCAGACAGTGAAAGACAGCGGAAGAGATGTGAAACATCATGGGAGAATTCTTGCATACCCCTAGACTGAAGTGTGCTCTCATTTGGGGGCCTGTCCCGGATCCGATTATCAGTGGATGCTTATCGCGACCGTACGGGTAAGATAATGTGGGTCAATCGGAAACTGTCGGTTTGGTGTGCATAATGCGGCGCACCTGAAGCGGAACGGCCTCCGTGGAACACGTGGAATAGCAGCGGCCAACTGCTTTCTCCCTCGCCACAACGGAATGACAGGCGACAGAGGAGGCTTCGTCACACATCACACAGTCACAAGCGGCAGTGCCACGCATACAGGCAACCATAGTTTCGCCTAGCAGCAGACGACGGCAAAAGACTCAGCGTTAGATATCTGAGCTAAGTGAACACAGCAGTCCATTTATTTTGTGTTTAAAATGTCAGAGTTTTCTTCAGCCAGAGGTCATTATGAAAACAACGGTAGGCCATGGTGATTCAGTGGCTTGGAGGAAGGCGGGTGGCAAATACAGCGAGTTGACGAAAGTCATGGGAGACCTCATAATATCGTGTCGGATTCCATTTTGCCGGGTGTAGAGCAGCAACTTGACGTGGCGTGGACTCAACAAGTTGCTGGAAGTTCCCTGCGAAAATATTGGGCCATGCTGCCTCTATAGCCATCCATAATTGCGAAACTCTTCCCGGCACAGGATTTTGTTCACTAACTGACCTCTGGATTGTGTCTCATAAATGGTCACTGGGATTCACGTCGGGCGATACAGGCGGCCAGATCATTCGCTCGAGCTGTCCAGGATGTTATTCAAACAGATCGAGAATAACTGTGGCCCGGTGACATGGCGCATTGTCATCCAGAAGAATTCCATCGTTGTGTGGGAACATGAAGTCCAAAAATGGGTGCAAATGGCCATCAAGCGTTCGAACATAACCATTTCCAGTCAGTGGCTTTTCAGTTGGGCTAGAGGATCCAATCCATTCCATATAAACATGGCCCACACCATTTTGAAGCTTCCACCAGCTAGCATAGTGTCGTGTTCAAAACTTGAGTCCATGGCTCCTAGGGATCTGCGCCACACTCGAACGCCATCATCAGCTCTTACCGCCTGAAATCGAGACTCATATGACGGGGCCACGGTTTTGCAATAGTCAATGGTCAAACCGATATGGTCACGAGCGCTGGAGAGGCCCTGCAGACGATGCCGTGCTGTTAGCAAAGGCAGTCGCGTCGGTCGTCTGCTGCCATAGAGCATTAACGCCAAAAATTCGGCGCACTGTCCTAATAGGTACGTTCGTCGTATGTCTTACAAGAATTTCTGCGATTATTTCGTGTAGTGTTGCTTGTCTGTTGGTACTGACAACTCTACGCAAACACCAATGCCTCTTGGTAGTTAAGTGAAGGCCATCTGCCACTGTGTTGTCCGTGGTGAGAGGTAATGCCTGAAATTTATTATTTTCGTACACTCCTGACACTGCGCTGTGAAATTTCCGAAACGGCACGTCTCCATCATTCCGCGTTGTAAGTCTGTGAATACGCGTCGTACGGCCATAATCAAGTTGGAAAACTTTTAGCATGAATCACCTGACTATAAATAACAGCCCCGCCAAAATACTCTCCTATTATACCTCGTGTACGTGACATTACCGCCATCTGCATGTGTGCGTATACCATGACCTCTGTACCTCAGTATATAGGATATAGTTCCTAAGTGAACGAGTTTCATTTAGTTAAATGTTGAATTTATCGAAGCTGGAAAGACAAATAGCGACAGGGCACTTGCAGATCAACGGCAGCAGTGAAATACGCAACCTAAATAGTAAATCTGACGAAAAATCTCTGAATATGAGAGCTAGTTTTGATGTTACAATCGGAGAGATTGCGGGAAAACTGCATAGTTCGAACATAAAAGTGTATGGAATGAAAATCGTATTATAGTATTTGGTGCAAGTGAAATAGTAATTAACATAAAAAAATTATTTGGTGGGAACTTAAATGTAGGAACGGAGTGACACAAAGCGATGTTCCTAAGGTTACGATAAAGGATTTTTCTCCTGATACGCAAAATTTCAGTCACGCTATAACGAGATAAAATCTTATGCGGAAAAGGAGATCTCAAGCTCAGTTGACGAATTTCGACGAATAATGAGGAGACTAAGGAGCGATGATGTAAAACGCCCCACTACGTAAAGTAATTTACAACTATTCTGTCCGATAGTTAGTATTTATTTTCTCTACAATTCCGAGTTATTGTGTAAGATAACAAGTACCACCATAACAGACTTCTTTGTTTCCTGCATAGATAGTTTCATGATCGGGATGAGGAATGAAATCATGCATAAATTTGTTAGATTTGATAAGATTAGATCAGTTTTTATTGATCCAAATAAGAATGTGGACCTTCTTTATTCTCCGCCGGACTAAGGTGACGTCTGAACACTGTGAAGGAGAAATGAGGACAAGTGCCGGTGTGCTGTTGCTCTTTACTCACTTTGGTGTTGGGTGTGTACGTACTTTTTTTGTTCTGGTTTTCGGATCATACTGCTTCAGCAAATTAACTTAGCTGTCGGAGGTTGCGTAACGGCGTGGAGCACAGCCGGAGACTACAGGCCCGAGGGCGTCTGGCGCTGATGGAGGAGGCAAGAATACCGTCGCTGCTCCAGCGCGCGCGCGTTTTGTACACAGTACACACTCGGAAATTGTCTCGGAGACATTATTTTCTTAATTCTATTGATTTGGGTGTTTTAAAAGAAAATTAAAACAAGGTTATTGCTTGTACAGACTTTTGTTATGATTCAGATATCGTTTACTGTTACCCCCAGTTCTATAGTAAGTAGTTACCCGTGATTAAACCTCTGCCTTTTTATAGAAATATACTGCATTATCGGTGAATCATGGAGTGAACTAATGACCTTTTAACGAAGTTATGAAGGGAGACGGGAGATTATTAAGGTCATCCTCTCCTGTAGCACAGTTACCTATTTCATGGAAAAACAGAAGCAAATGGTAAGAAATTACGTGAGAGATGATGGCTTTCCCCAAAACATCGAAGTTTAAGGCCGACGTTTTGAACTGATGTAAATTCTCTCGACCATTCACAAGACCTTTTGTGACACACACACTCAGAGAGAGGGAGAGAGAGAGAGAGAGAGACAGAGAGAGAGAGAGAGAGAGAGAGCGAGAGAGAGAGAGAGAGAGAGAGAAGTTTGATGGTAACCGGGCTACAAAGAGTTTTCCTGTGTTTCGCCGCCCTCCCGTGCTTTACAGATGTACTTTTCCTCCCTCCCATGCAGTAACACGAGCCAACACCAATGATTAATGACATCTTAGCCGTACGACAATGACTGACACGTCACACACGTTGCTCATGTCCATGGCAGGACTGAGGCCCAACGTGTCACAAGCAATTTGAGGATCCAGCATAGGCGTAGACGAATCAGCACTCATACTATTTTGTATGATTTGATGTGTTTTGACAGTCATTTTCTAACAAATTCAGGAGACATCCAAAGCAAATTTGTTTCCACAATTAGTTCCTATGCACGAATGTTTCAGTGACGAACTTAGCCAACTATATCATTTGTGTTGATACTGACCAAAATTTCGTATTTGAAGAGACAAGTGTCTGGACAGATGCCGTGCAGATTATTTCAGAACCCAACAGACATAGTTATAATCTAAGACACAGTATAGAATCTACATGATGTAGTGGTTCACAGTCTGTAACTACGTACCAAAGGACAAGACAGGCCTCGTTGGGCATATAATGGCAGTAATAATTGGAGAAAAAATCAAAATACATTTGATGGCGTGTCAATGATTTTCAGACAGGCGACTGCAACCAAAACAGTGAAATGCTTGGTCTTGAAGAGCAGAGGCACCGTCAATTTCTGACGGACCGGTCAAAGCGATGTTCCGGAAACTAAACCTTGCCTCAGTGATGATTCGAAGTGAGAGAAGCAGCCAAGTTATGAGTAGGGTTAAGAGATAAAACTACAAAAACAGAGTCAATACTAAACGGTTTCGAAACGGCAGTTGTTCAAAAAGCACTGAAAGGCAAGTCTGTGCAATGGTGGAGTTTTAGGATATGTTAAATTTAGGTATCATCGACTGGGAGCAACAGACAGAAACGGTAGAAAGGTAAAAAGAACAGGTACACCAGTGTACGCGAAAATAGTGGTAACATAAAAATCTTGTTTGGTAAGAATGATATACAATGATTAACTGTTGTACCTAGTATTGTGGGGCAGGCAGGCAATTAATCATTTCTTGTGTCTGAGTCTGTGTCACATGGAGATTCAGATGGAATAAATATGTCAGATAATGATATATGACTATAGTGATAACAACAGCGTTAATATTAATGTGAGTGATGTCTGAATTAAATAATGTTGATGTGCATATGGATAATCCGTCTTTTAAGTGGTATAATCCGCTCACTATAAATTACTCTCCTACGGCAATCTTTTCATCACATAGTAGCACTTCCACTCAACGACCTAATCATTTGTTGGGTATACAGTATATTCATTTCGTGTTCCATTCTCTTTCCATCGTGTTCTTTTTAATATTTACATGAGTTAACAGATTAGTGATAGTTGAAGCCTGTAATGCTAATCATGTGTTATTTAATGTGATGTGTAGGAACCTGACGATGGCCAGTTGATCAAAACTGGCTGTGTAAATAAAGAATTTTACCAGAAGCTGAAGGCGGTAATGTGACACTTCTCAATTATAGTTTATACGACAAATGTACATTCTCAGAAATTTCTTCCTCAAAACAAAATTTATGTTTGCAACTACCAGATTTGTTTTGGCTAGGAATGCTCTCTCTCCTACTCTGCTTCTTTTATCCTCTTACCTTTGTCCGTCAAGGGGTATTTACTTACAAGGTAGCAGAATTCATTTACTCCTTCCTCTTCGTGGTCCTCAGTTTTAATGTTAAATTTTAATCTTGATCTCATTTCTGCTACGCCTCGTTACTCTCGGCTTTTCGGTTTATTCTTAATCCATACTCAGAACTCATCATATTATTCACTCCATTCAAGAGGTCTTAAAGTTCCTCTTAACTCTCACTGCTGTTGGCGCTGGCTTGCTCTCGATTATGAGAAGAATAAGCCTATCACTGAAGTGTTGACTAAAGTTTACACACCGCCGTACATTCTTTTTCAGGACGAGCCTTAGGCTCCCGAAGCATTCTCTTACAATCAAATCGTACCCCACCGGCAATGGAATACAGACAAGTGATCAAAATCGGTCACATAAACGCGATGTGCAATACCATGGCGATGCAAAAAGACGGGAAAGCGTTAGAGGAGTTGAACTTACACATGCTATGTATACAGGAGCCATATTCGAGAAACAGGGCATTACCCCAAATGCCAGTTACATCACAGATCATAATATCTGGTCAGCATGCAATGGCCGCGATTGTTGTGCCACATACAGACAGCGACAGAGGTACATCAACTCGGTGACAATAGAAACAATGATTGCCTTAGGAAAGTTTTACATAACTGATAAATATTCTCGGTACACTCAGGAGATAAAAACACACAAAGAAAACTTAAAAAGAGCAATGACACGACAGACACATTTTCGTAATGGACGAAAACGTAAAATTAACATTGTGGCATAGCAGAGTAGCGGACGAAAGAGAACTGTGCCTTCAGGACATTATACAACAACTTGACCTTCATGTCACGAATAGGCCACTCGCCCCACCTGCTTTCCTAAATCGTGCAGGTGCGGCAACAAATACAAGTATCATCCTCGCATCAGACACTAAAATCAATCCCGAGCACCAACAGAGTCTACGTGAGCGAAGGGTGAACTTTTAAAGCCAGAATTAAAGATACAGGCACTGCAACAAAGCAAGTTTGATGCTGACGCCAAAGCGGGTGAATTCGTGCGAGCGCTGCAGGTGTTACAAGACAGGCGATCCAAACATTTGTCAGGAAATCAGAAGCGTTTAACGCTTCGTGGAGTCCATCCTATCGTCCTTAAGACGTAGAGCAAGATAGGAGAGGAGATATTACGAAAGATATTTAGCGAAACAGAACGACAAAATGTCTGATTTGCTGTCGAACAGAAAACAACAATATAAAAAAACACTATACCAACAAGAGCAGAAATATCGGATGCTTAGCTTGAGGATCAATTGGTAACTGATGTTAGGGGTTTTCCTCACAAACTTGCTTCAAATAAGGTTCGATTACCCACTGTACTTTCAACCCAGAGAATATCCGACGGCACAATGACGACAGACTTGGAAACATCACTTCAGTACCTACTCAAAATTTTGTAGTTGCCGGACTATACGACGATGGAAGACACAGAGTTCCATCAGCACCTTCGCCGTGAACTAATAGAGCAACATCGGAGAAACAGTTTTGTGATCCATTTGTCCAGGACGAAGTGAGACTGGCAATAATGAAGTTAAACAAGAAGAAGTTAAACAAGAAGAAGGCCCTAATAGCATACTGGCAGGAAGTGTTGCATCAGCTAGGGGACCAAATTGTGCTATATATAACAGTGTTATTAAATGAATGTCTCTTGCAGGGTTGGGAGCCCAGGATCTGGAAAACCTCGAGTATCGTCATACTAAAAGGGGAACACAAGACCATGAGGTCCCTACGGTACGGTTTCAGGGAACTGAAATCCACCGAGGATGCGATAAATCACGCGGTGAATACTGTTAACACCTCAGACGACAAGTATGTTATATATTGATTTTACTAGGGCGTTTGATAATTTGTGGTGGCCTATCCTGTTCTAAAGACTGATTCAGATGGATTACCCAAGGTATCCCTGTAGCAGTCTACGAGATCACTGCACAGACAAGGAGGCGCAATTAGAAAGTCCTGGAAAGAAAATTGCGTAAGACATCACCAAAGGCTGCCACAGGGCTCTCTGTTTGTGATCCAGAGTTCTGTAATGTTAGCATAGAGGCATTACTGAACCAGCTTCAGAGTGTTAAAAACAGTAGAGCCTGCATGGCCTACACAGACGGTTTTTTATTACAGTGTCTACTATCACAAGGGCTAAATTAGAGGGAAAGATTAAGGTAGTTCTTGAAAGACTAAGCACTAGTGCGAAGAAAAGAAGCTAATGATACAAGCGCACAAAACAGTCTACGTGTTAAAGGGAACATTATAAAGAACGAGACATTCCACAATCAGAATAAATGACCAACCCGTGAAAAGAAAAGAAGTATATAGGTACCTTGGAATTGCGATCGACGAAAAACACAACTTCCATTCACATATAGAAATCGTCTGCCAGAGAGGCATTAGAATCCTAAACAAAATATCAACTGCCTTCCGACCAAGGAAGATATAAACTAACTGTCGTGCCTATCCCAGCTACTTAATAAAACTACGACACTGCATCACAGACTCTTTGAATGTGGAGCAATCGGTACCTTAGATCACATAGTCTGGGAGTGTGCCCTTAGACAAGATTTACAGACGACGACAGGAACGCATTTGGAAACGCACCAGCCTGTAATATAATAAGGAATGAGGCACTGTGGCAGAAGCTGACTGCTCTCACAGCTATCAGCTTATTAACTGCAAGTCTAAATGACTGACAATCAAAAAGAGGCCTTACATCATGATAACGACACGCGCCAAGGCAGAACACTCACCTACAACGACTTTCTCGAAGAAGTGGGGAGACGAGCCTCAGGACGGACCAGGAAGGACTTCCTGAAACTCTGACGGCCGTCTCCCAATCTCTACACCTTGAGTGCCACAGCCCCGTGTGAATCCTGAGTGGCCCTCAGCGCGCCAGGGCTAATCACCCACTCAAATGAGAGATCCAACTTGATGTGCTGTGCGGTATAGTGTTGTAGTAGTGTAGTCCAGATTTATAAATTACAAAATTTGTGACCTAACAATGCCACATAGTGTAACAGGTTGGTAGTGTGTGCCTTCTGGATTCAGAATGAACTTATATATGTGTGCCCCAAATGGCCAAATAGTAGTACGCAAAATTTTAAAGTTACTATTTTTTTGTTTTAATGTAGTTATCTCATGTAGATTTTTCCCCCATAACAGCATAATGATAATTTATTGCGAAAACATTTCAAATTATCTTAAAATATTACCTGGTTTTCCGTGCTAATTCAAGTGAAGATCCGGTCTGTTCTTTTATACAGAATGAAGTGTTGGCAGAGGAGCCAACACCGTGTTGCTAGAGGAGGCCGAAATGCACGCTTTTAAGCTCACGCAGGCTGGCGTGAGGTCTCGAACAGTTATAGGAGTCTAATAAAAAAGGTACGTAGCTGGTAGAATACTTAACTTTAATCCATAATTGGTGTACATCGCTCTTGACTGTACATGCTTCATAAGATAAATATCAAATGCTTTGGCGCCTTGCTAGGTCGTAGCAAATGACGTAGCTGAAGGCTATGCTAACTATCGTCTCGGCAAATGAGAGCGTAATTTGTCAGTGAACCATCGCTAGCAAAGTCGGTTGTACAACTGGGGCGAGTGCTAGGAAGTCTCTCTAGACCTGCCGTGTGGTGGCGCTCGGTCTGCAATCACTGACAGTGGCGACACGCGGGTCCGACATATACCAACGGACCGCGGCCGATTTAAAGGCTACCACCTAGAAAGTGTGGTGTCTGGCGGTGACACGACACAGATAACACAGACTAACAGAAAATAGAAAATAAAAAATAAGTAATAAATAACACAGAGACGTCCAGAATTTTCTCTTGTTGATATATTCGTCTGATCAAAAACCCTTACCTTCTTTCCATCTAACTCCACTTATTACCGCTATATGCAGTCTTAGCTATTGCATTTCCCTTTTAAGAGTTTGTAGCTTCCTAACCAAATTCACAACTTTCAAATTCCTTGCTCCAAATCGTAGACTGTCTATCGTTGGAAATTCAATCTTTTTTCGTAGTTACCTTCCCCTGTGGAACGCGCTGCCAAATCTTTTACCAATGGAAAGATCATTATGATAGTTTTCAATTACAGGTTGCACGCACTACCGATACACTCTCTGTCTTCAACATTGTGGTTTTCATTGCCTTCTACATCCTCAAGCTTCCCTGCATTGCAGATCATTTCGAGGTTTAGAAACTGAAGGAAAGGCTGATGCCTCAAATATGTGTCCGCCCTTCTGCCCTCTTAGAGAAGGTAGTTATCAACAGAAGGGGCTTCTGTCACCGTCATTAATGAGTTTCATTCACAAATTAAGCAATGGGTGAGGGGGAACCCTGGTCCCAAGACTACCTGTTTACTAGTGAAAGACACTACCAGGAAGCCACAGATGATCCATGTCTAATTGCAACTTCCAAATGCTGGAACCCTCTTGTGCCTGACGTTCAAGTTTTGTGTCCACGTCCGATCCTGGCCAAAGGAAAAAATCTCATTTCGGAGTCCACATACACATCAGTAACCGCCTATTCGTAGGCTGTTGGCTTGTAGTGTTGGATGCAAGGAGCCAACGTTCAGGTTCTGCTCCCATGCAAGTTTACATCTGGGGGCACATCAACTGACCAAGCTGGATTGGTACATGGCAAAGAAGTTGATCAGTGGTCCCTCAAGATGTCAACATAATTGTTTTCCACATGCAATCTTGTCACTATGCATCCATTTGAGCGTTTGGTATTTTGTGGAAGGAATGAGAGTGCTCACAGTGATTAATAATATATATATATATATATATATATATATATATATATATATATGTGTGTGTGTGTGTGTGTGTGTGTGTGTGTGTGTGTGTGTGTGTGTGTGTGTGTGTGTGTGTGTGTTGTGTTGAACAAGATATTGTGGTATCTGGGAATAGTAAGATAAGATTGCATTGTGAATGGGTGGTCACAGGGCCGACACCAAGCTAAAATCTTTTAATGAAGAAGCTAGAAAGTTTACTATAATTTCGATCAATAAGATTTTCGACAGACAATCCACTACTCCAGGAATGTTCAAATGTGTGTGAATTCCTAAGGGACCAAAGTGCTGAGGTCATCGGTCCCTAGACTTACACACTACGTAAGCTAAAGTAAGCTAACTTGTATTAAGAACAACATACACACCCTTGTTCAAGGGAGGACTCGAACCTCCGGCGGGAGGGGCCACGCAGTCCATGACAGGACGCCTAAAACCGCACGGCCACTCCGCGCGGCCCCCACTACTTCCATGATACTAATAGTGAACGGTGAAGAATGAAAATGACGTTGTCTGTAGTGATCTGTTAGACAGGTGTTTATATCAAAGGACAATTACATATGGGTACCCAGTGCCTAGCATATCGGAATCATTAGGTAACCTGGGGCAGTGACAGTGTTTTATGATCACGGATAGTGCAGCAAGATCGAGAAGAGTGGCGTTTATAGTTACAAATGGTTCAAATGGCTCTGAGCACTATGGGACTTAACTGCTGAGGTCATCAGTCCCCTAGAACTTAGAACTACTTAAACCTAACTAACCTAAGTACATCACACACACCCATGCCCGAGGCAGGATTCGAACCTGCGACCGTAGCGGTCACGCGGCTCCAGACTGTAGCGCCTAGAACCGCACGGCCATTCCGGCCGGCTTATAGTTACATATGCTGATTATCAATAGCGGTGACTGCTGTTCAAATTAAACAATGCACCAGAGCCATCAGCGTATGTTACATGGGGTGCTATGATGTATGAAACCGAAACAGTGTTTGGTACAACCTGGATGACACTATATTCTTTCGTCATGTTTGATTCTGTGGGAATAATTGTGCCCCAAGACCGTGACGTAGACCACGACAGAAAGAAGTTCAGGACAGATCACTGAGAATTCCATCATATGTACCGCTTCTTCTTGCAGACTTGTCACTGTGATACACTCACATGCCTCTTGCAAATACAGAGACTCATCAGGATTTTGTTAAGTGCTTAAAAAACGCAGGGAATGGTGCCAGAGATCCACCAGACTCAACGCTACATTCAGTACTGAATTTTACAAGTTCTCGAAACCACTATAGCGACTCTCTGGCAATGACCCAATAGCTCCCTACTCGCTTCTTCACAACAAACATCTCTTACCTGACAATCTGATAAAAGCAAACCATTTTGCATCCTATTGGCCCAACCTGTTCTCCATCCCCGATATCCCTAATTTTGATTACTCACGTTTCTGCACTATCTACTAACGTACAACCCTGGCTTCTGGCTACCAGTACTTGGACGATAAACCACAAACGGAATTAAATACACCACTCAAAGCACACGACATAAAACAATTACTCCACGAAAAATGCATTATTTTCACCAATCATGATTGCATTACTTATCGACACGTTGAAAAATACGCTCTCTGCTTTTTAGGCACCCTTGCAACGCTTTACGCTCCTACTCTCTCCATAGGTTACCATCCTTACAAATGGAAAATCTCCAAAATCCTATTTATACTGAAATAACACAAACCTCCCACTGATACTTCCATGTACCTATCCATCTGATTCAACTCAGTGTTCAGCACAGTTCTTCAATCCCCCCCCCCCCAAATAAATGCTTTCATCAACAGCTGAACCAGCACCAACTTCTTCCTCTTAATCAGTGTGGATTCTGTAAATATTTTTCCTCTGATGACCAGCCCCTGCACCTCACTTATATCCCTTAAATCAGCTTGGGAAAGCCTACGAACGTATATATGGTCTTTTTTCATGATTCTGATTGGTTTCTGTGGTCCACCACGAATTCCTTTCCTGTACCAAACACTTCATCACAGAGTAGCATTTGTTCATACATTCTCCGTTATCTGTTGTAAGTATTCCAATCTCTGTCTTGCCCTACAGTTTTCACCAGCTACAGTTAGCTGTAGTACCATGAAAGTTATTCCCTGATGTCTTAACACGTGTCCTACCATCCTGACGCTTTTTCTTGGCTGTGTGCTCCATATATTTGCCTCTGTGACGATTCTGCAGAGAACGTCCTCATTGCTTTTCACTCACCTAATTTTCAGCACTCTTCTGTGGCATCACATGTCAAATGCTTCAATTCTCTTCTGTTCCTGTTTCCCAAAAGTCCTTATCTCACCACCATACAATTATGGGCTTCAAACGTACATTCTTAGACATTTGTTCCTCAAAATAAATCCTATGTTTGACACTCTTGGTCAGGAGTGCCTTCTTTGCCTGTGCTAGTCTGCTTGTTATGTCCTCCTTGCTCCGTCAGTAACAGGCTATTTTTCTTCACAGGTAGCAAAATTCGTTTACTTCATCTACTTCGTGATGACCAATGCTAATGTTAAGTTTCTCGCTGTTCTCATTTCTACTAGTCCTCAATGCTTTCGCCTTTCTTCGACTCACTCTCTGTCCTTATTCTATACTCATTACACTGTTTCATCAGCAGATCCCTTAATTCCTCTCCACTTTCACTGAGTGTAACAATGCCATCAGTGAATCATATCACTGAAATTCTCTCACCTTCAATCTTAACTTCATTCTTGAACTTTTATTTTATTTCCGTCATTTCTTCTTCGTTGTATAAATTGAACAACAGCGGCGAAAGACTGCATTCCTGTCCAACACAATTTTTCATTCTAGCACTCTGTTCTTGGCCTTCCATTCTTATTGTTCGCTCTTGGTTCCTCTTACATACTGTACATTACCTGACTCTCCCTACAGTTTACCTTTGTCTTTCTCAGAATTTCCAAGGTCTTACACCATTTGGCAATGTGTAATACTTCTTAAACGTCAAAAAATCCTATAAAAGTGTTTTGATTTTCCTCAGCCTTGCTTTCATTATCAGCCGCAACATCAGAATTGTCTCTCTGCTGACTTTGCCTTCAATTAAGCCAAACTGATCGTCATCTAAAACATTACAATTAGTCTTTTCTGTTCTTCTCTATATTAATCTTGTCAGCTACTTGGATGCATGCGCTCTTATTCTGATTGTGCAATAATTCTCGCAGTTGACGGCTCTTGCGATATTCGGGATTGTGTGGATAACATTTTTCCAAAAGTCAGATGCTATATCGCCAGTCGACAATGTCTACAAACGAACATGAATAGTCGTTCCGTTGCCACTTCTTCGAAATATTTTAGAAATTCTGATTGAATGTTATCTCTCCATTCCACCTTATTCGATCTTAAGTCTTCCAAAGCTCTTTTAAACTCTGCTTCTAATACTGGATCCCTATCTCTTCTGTATCGACTCCTGCTTTTTCTTCTATCACGCTATCAGACAAGTCTTCCCCTTCATAGAGCCTTCAGTGTACTCGTTCCTCCTATCTGCTCTCTCCTCTGCATTTTACCTCTACCTTACCCTCCAGGAATCACAACAATCCCTTCAAATCAACTTCAATCCTGATGTAACCAATGGCTGCTCAAGATCAACTCCTCCAAACCGCATTCATTAGTTACAGGGCGAACCATCCTCACTCTTAACGTGAGTTAGTGCTGAGTTAGTCTTTCCGACAATCATTTATTTTTCGATTTTTCCACATTTGTCATGCCGCTCTTTCGCCTCAGCATCCTTGCAATTTCTGTTTATTTCATTCCTAAGTGATTTGTGTTTCAGTATTCCAAAACTTCCCTGAACATTTTGTACATCCTTCTTCCATCGATCAACTGATGTATTTCTCCTGTTAGCTATGGTTTCTTCGTATCTGTGTTTTTCTTTCCATCTTCCGTGATTTCCCTTTTTAGATATTCCCAATCCTCATCAACTAAACTGCCTACTGAACTATTTCTTATCGCATTATGTATAGCTTCAGACAATTTCAAGCGTATCTCTTCATTCCTTTGTAATTCTGTGTCCTAGTTCTTTGCGTATTCATTCTTCCTGACAAATCTCTTAAACTTCAGCCTGCTCTTCATCGCTATTAAATTATGATCTGAATCCATACCTGCTCTTGCGTACGCCTTACAATCCAGTATCTGATTTCGGAAACTCTGCCTACCCATGATGTAATCTACCTGTCAGTATTGGTTTGCTGTCGATACTGATGACAACAGTCTCATCACTGAACTGCTCACAGTAACACACTCTCTGCCGTACCTTCGTATTCATAACCAATCCTAGTCACGTTGTACCGTTTTCCGCTGCTGTTGATATTGTTCTATAGTCATCGGCATACTTCTTCTCAGATTTTCTAGTTTCCTTACGACTTTGAAACTTCTGTCATTCCACGCCCCGACTCGTAGAACGTTATTCTTTCTTTGGCTATTCATCTTTTTTTCATCTTCTATGCATTTCAAAATCTAGACATATACACTTCCTGACTTATTGCATCCCTCCTATCTACTCGCCCATCCTTTGTCAGTATTAAAAAATGTCCATTCCCATATCTTATATACCACTGCAGTTGTGCCCCAACACTCTGTCCCTTCTCCTCTCTTTTGTCTCCTCTACAAAGTCGACATACTGATACCAACATTTACCAGTCCATCTCCTTCGGTATGCTGATGACACCGCTTTTCTCTGTCTCTACCCTACACTCAGGGGTCCTGACGATCCCTCCAAACGAACTCCAATCAGTTTACATCCTTGTGTAACCAATGGCTGCTCAAGATCAACTTCTTCAAACCGTATTCCTTAATTACATAACGAACCACCCGCACCTTTTGTCTCCATGACTTCCACCTCACCACATACGACTATCCTATCACGAATACACTAAGACTCGCCCAGCAAGAAACTTTGGTACCTGACATACAGGAAGCCCACATTAGACTAAAACTACTTACTAAAGTGGGGATTACACTTCTGCACTATTTTCCACACCTATACAGTGATAATCTAATCCTCTGCTATGCAAATGTTGCACGCCCCTCCAAATCCTCGGACACCATGCACTCCGTCTCGCTTTTCAAATCCGTTTACACCCCCCCGCCCCACCACACACACACACACATGGCCCCCACCGTCTCATCACATTTCCACCCATCCTCATGTACACTTCTGCATTTCCTATTCTGTCTGCATATATTCCAATAAGTCTATTGGCTCCTCTCTGATCACCAACTCTGAAGTGCTGCCCTGCCACTACAAACATTCCCGCTGTCCTTACACCTACACACAGTCAGTCTATGTCGTATCCCTAGTCTACTTCAACCGATATTCATCCAACCTACCAGCTGCAGCTTTTTCTTCCTATTTCTTCTCCACATCAGGGATTCCCCTCTCTCCCTCCTCACCTTTTCACTCCCTCCATTCCTCTTTTCTTACTACTAAATCACCCTTCCCATCCCCATACCCGTCTTGTTGCCTACGCTGTTCCTACACATACCACCCAAAGAGTTATAAATTTAAAACTAACATCATCCAAATGTTTAAACCCCCCACAGTTTCTTCACGCAACTCAGGTCCTTCGGCCGTTTAATGAAAGTACTGTGTTACATTTTAACTATCGTCGCCGTTTCATTTTCATTTTGAAATTTTAAATGTCCAGTTTTGTCTTTTTCTCTGTACCTGTAACACATTTTATTTCCGTTTAAAGCGTTCAACGAAGAAGAAACACACTGTGTATGTGTAGTTATCTCTTCATAACTTTTTCCATCCATAAATACGTTTTATCATTTCTTTATAAATTTCTGTAAATGTGTTGGGATGAAGAGCGGGATACTATACCGTTGGCAGCCCATCCCCACCCATGCGGGGCGAGGGCAGTGAAATACCAATAAAGCAAAGAAGTTGGTTGAATTCGTCCCGACTCGGTCTTCACCAAGCCTTCTACAGTAGATGGTGTTCAAAATACTCACAAATAATGGATGTTTATCGCTGTTCGTTGAGCAGGAAAACACGAGTAGGCTTCAGATGACAAATAATCTCCATCTCCTCCAGTAAACACTAAAATCAAAAATTCTCAACACCTGTGTCCCCGGTCAGGCAGGTGGGCTGCGCTTTAGATATATCAGCCACGTCCATTCTTTCCAGTGCCATATGATTACAGAATCTGACCTCGACCCATCTCCCACTTTCGCCCGCATAAAAGGCATTACAGTATGAACACCCACTCTGTATACACCTGATAGGTGAAACACGCTAGTTTTTTCTATATTCTGCGGCAATAAATGTTCAAGATGGTTCACAGTAGGAAAAGTTATAGTAACTTTATGTTTCTTAAAAACTGATACCCACCTATGCTAACAGTACTGTAGTAAGGTCACCTTACAGATTTATTCTCCCTCACTTTTACTGTGTTGTTCACATTTGATGTTGTATTTTGATTCATTTCCTTGCACTTTTTTTGTAAGAACTTGTTACTTAATCCCATGGGTGATTATTAGTATCTGTGATTTGGTTAATAACGTCTAACTGTGGTTTGCGTTCAGCTTCTGATACTGGTTAATTAAAATACGACTCGTGGCAAAATTAAAAACAAAATTCTCTGCTATGTTGGCTTGAGTGGTTTTAGTGACAAGGTAGAACACGATCTCTGCAGGTGTTTTTCTAAAAAAATACCAATGGTGTATATCCCATTTTCTTCCTAATTTTTTAAACAAATTTTTTTTTAATTATTAGCGATTATTTCACTCGCGATTTCTATTTCCGCATGTGAATTATTAAACTGGTTAGCTATGTTGTATCATCTACATTGTAGTGTATCATCTACATACCTAAAGTAATCAAAAATTGTAAGTGGCGAGTCGTGATCTTCACTGAAAATCCAGTTTTCCATATATTTAATGGATAGGTGTGGTAGTGGTAGAGATCGAGGACTCTGAATACTTAATCCAATTTTTGGAGGTACACTTCTTCATTCAGTATCAAATAATTTTATTTCAATATTAGGAACAGTAGGCTAATAAATTGTTCAATCTGATCTATAGCCCATCTATTCTTTGCAATTAAATTTCTAGTGATGATTACAACCGTAGCCTCAATCGGTATATTTCTTAGTAAGTTAACTACGACCAACGATAAAAACTGCAATTTTGTTGTTTTCGTACATCAAGAACACTGTTACCCAATTCGTAAGTGTTTTTACTTAATATTGGTTATTCCATTGGTAATAATTTTTCTAAATTGCATTTTCAGAAAAGTCTCTAAAATCATTTATTAAAATAAATAAAATAAAGTAACGGTATTCAGTCAAAAATAGTTACGAATTTGTTAACAGTATTTGTAATGCTCCAATATCAACAGGAATGTAATTTGTATCATCGGATATAGTTAACACATACACAAATAAATCGGTTGAGGCTACGACAGAAACCATAACAAGAAATTTAATTGCACAGAATACATTGTCTACGCACGAGATTGACAAACTTACCACCTGTCTCAAATTCTTTTACATAATTACCTTGCATTCAGTGAGGAAGTTTTCCTCCAAAAGATAGGTTCACTTTAGGAGTTCACTTTCTGGCTTCTTAGCATACATTTTAGAAAGCATCTGAAAAAGAGGTTTTTCTGTGAAAATCCTAACATGGCACTTAAAATTATTTATTAACTTCATGTATTCAAATGATAGGCTTTTGCTAATATAATGTAATGTAGCTGTCATTAACAAAATTGTTACACAGTTTAATAATTTACACGGGAAAATAAAATTTGCAAGTGAGATAGATACTACTGATTCTTCAGATTTCCTAAATATGAAAATTAGTAATGAAACTGGGAAACACGCCGTTGGTATTTACCAGAAAGACACCTGCACATCCAAATCAACATAAGAAAGTACATTTTAATTTTGCCATTAATCGTTAAATTCGAGGAAGACAATAATATTTACCGACCCGTCGACAACGAGGTCGTTAAAGACGGAGCGCAAGCTGTCCGTAAGTAGAGATGGGGAAGGAAAGTGGCCGTACGCTCTCGAGAGAGCCAACTAGGCATTTGCCTTAAGTGAATTAGGGAAATCACAGAAAAGCTAGATCAGGATAGAGTAACAGTTTAACTGCCACTGTCAGAAGCTAAATGCATGTCAGGATTAGACATTATCAACTAGGTACTCCACAATAAACTGAACTATTCGTAGAGTTATAAAAAAATGTCTAAAACAACACTGCAAGAAAAAGGATCTAAATGCAACATCAGATGTTGCCGTGTTATGTCACTATGGTACTTTTAGCATCAGAGCGGCATCAGTTTATCCAAAATGTAGAGGTCGTGTATCTTTTTTGACCGTGAACAATCTTCGTTGATTATCGCACAATATACAGAAAAACTAACATCTTTCACCAGTCACGTGTACACAGATTGGAAAGTTCAGACAGTAACACCTTAACGTGGGCCCAATTGTGAGACAGCTAAAGGCCAGATGCCGTGAGCATGTGGCGCTGGAATATCACAATCGGGTGCCATCACTAAGTCCGCCAATCAGCGGCCCGTAATTTACTCGATTTACGTCACCTGTGGGTACGCTTCTGATGCCACGTCCCTCCACACATTTACCAAAAGTCTGTAGGATCCGTGACATGCAGAATCAGTGATGTATTTCGTTCCGAAAATAACAAACAAGCTATTAAGCCTGTGGTCATAATGTTTTGGCTCACCAATGTATATATCCCATTGAATAATAACGAGTAACACAGAGAAATTGACATCCGTGTTGCGTCAACCATTTCACAAGGCCAGCACGTGAACTTAGGGTACGTAGGAGTAACCGATGGGGAATATTCATAATTTCGTCAGACCTTACCTTTCTTCATTACCATTAACGTCCCACATTTCGAAGGCAGTAATTCAGTGGTTCCCTCAAAAGAATATACTCACCTTGCGTGTGCATTCGTTGTACGAGTAAAGAGTTGTAGTTTTACATTAACTGGAGATATTTCGATTATTTAAAGAGTCTCTAGCTATCGAGTAAGAAATTTCTTTGCATTCTCTTTAACACATAGTGGTTAGGTAGATTACCCCTGCAAAACGTGATAGTTGGCGAGATTTCTCTTCTTTTTTGCTCACATGCATGCGGCTCCAGAGCTTTTGTATTCATCTTGAAAACCTGGTGCCATATGCTCTTGCGTTTCTTAGGAAAGCTCTAAACGTAGCATGCCTCTTACATAAATAGTGGGTTGCACAATTTAAAAGGGCGCGACATGCTTTGCTAATAAACAGCCTTGAATGCCGGTCAGCGTGAAACCAAGTCGAATCATCAGACTGACGTAAAAATGTGTAGTTACTGTGCGTGGGATAGCCGCGAAAGTTCTCCTGCAGTCATACCACATCGCAAATCAGACCAAAATTCGAGATGTAGGTTCAGCATGTCAAGCATTCAAATAGGTTAGTTGCTGGCCCTCAACTCCTTCTAGTCAACACACGTCCCTCACTGGCTCCGAGGCAGAACGAGGTCACGTCAGAAAACATAATAAACTTCCACTCCGCCCTCCAACGAGCTATCGCTTGACAGTTGGTGGTTGTTCGAGGTCAGTGGAATACACGATATAAGCCGTCTGGCTCGGAATATCGCTGCAGCAACCGATACGTAACATTTCGTTTCGTCACTTTGATTCCAGCTCCTGTTCACATGTGGAAACACGCCTACCTACTTTCGTTTGTATCGTAAATTCCTTGTCGGTGTTGCATTTTTTTTTCAATTGGTGTATTAATACTTCAAAAAAATTGAATAGGACGTTTTTGTAGGATATTTGACGAAGTTACACTTTGTATTAGAATGTTGTTTCGGTGGAGGACACAGTATTAAAATTATTCAAGAGAAACACGTTTGAAGATCACTTTTGTACGTTTTTCTTGAATAATGCATAAACTACGGCCTGTACTGAGGTTTCAGATAGCTTAAAACTCAGACGTAAAATCAAGTAAATCATGTCGTATATAAATCTTGTTCAAGGCGAGAAAGAGGTGAGTGTTGGAGGTACACTGCATTGTGAATCGAAAGTGATAGGTGAACAGAAGCCAACTTGTCACCTTCATAGGAGTCACTAGTCGCAGAGCAATGCCAGTGTGACAGATCTGCTGGCTACTAAAATTGCAAATTCATGCAAGATAGAAAATAACGAAATTTTAATAATTTTCCTTATGCTGTATACTATGAAGAAGAAGTGCTTAAAATTGTTGGAGAACTGGGGTTATATAGCGGCAATATACGCACATCAAAAAAAGTTTTGCATTACCTTGGTTCGGAGAGCTCTGAAACCTATATAGAAAATTGGAATAAAAATCAACATAAACATGATTTCCACCCATTTTATTGCTCATGAAAACCGCACATTGCATGTTGTACCACTACACAGAGGTGGTGATCGAGACTGCTGTACACACCTTTACTTCTATAATACCCAGTAGCACATCCTCTTGCACTGATGCATGCCTGTATTCGTCGTGGCATACTATCCACAAGTTCATCAAGGCACTGTTCGTCCAGATTGTCCCATTACTCAACGGCGATTCGGCGTAGATCCCTCACGTCGTCTATAGCCAGCCCTTCTCAATTTATCCCAGGCATGTTCGATAGGGTTCATAACTTGAGAACATGCTGACCACTCTAGTCGAGCAACGTCGTTATGGTGAAGGAAGTCATTCACAACATGTGCACGATGGGGGCGCAAATTGTCGTCCATAAAGACGAATGTCTCACCAATATGCTGCCGATGTGGTTACACTATCGGTCGGAGGATGGCATTCACGTATCACACAGCTATTAAGGCGCCTTCCATGACCACCAGTGGCGTACGCCGGCCCCACAAAATGGCACCCCAAAACATCAGGGAAACTCCACCTTGCTGCACTCGCTGGGCAGTGTGCCTAACGAGTTCGTCTGACCAGGTTGTCTCCAAACACTTACACAGCGATTGTCTGGTTGAAGGCATATGCGACACTCATCGGTGAAGAGAACGTGATGCCAATCCTGAGCGGTCAATTCAGCATGTTGTTGGGCCCATCTGTACCGCACTGCATGGTGTAGTGGTTGCAAAGATGGACCTCGCCGTTGACAGCGGAAGTGAAGATGCGCATCATCCAGCCTATTATTGCGCACAGTGAGTCGTAACACGACGCCGTGTGACTTCACGATAAGCATTATTCACAACATGTGCCGTCAGAGTTTCTCCGAGCCATAATCCGTTGGTAGCGGTCATCCACTGCGGTAGTAGCCCTTTGGTGGCCTGAGCGGGGCATGTCATCGACAGGTCCTGTCTCCCTGTATCTCCTCTATGTGCGAACAACATCGCTTTGGTTCACTCCAAGACGCCTGGACACTTCCCTTGTTGAGAGCCCTTCCTGGCGCAAAGTAACAACGCGGACGCGATCGAACCGCAGTATTGACCGTCTAGGCATGGTTGAACTACAGACAACACAAGCTGTGTACCTCCTTCCTCGTGGAATGTCTGGAACTGATCGGCTGTCGGACCCCCTCCGTCTAATAGGCGTTGTCTTTCAGTATGGTACTTCAAGCCTGCGTGCTGCCTGTGTACTCCACACCAACTTCAGTGTAGATGTGCTTCTTCTGTTGCTCTGCCCAACACTTTCTCCTTTCCCCATTTCACTCCTAGACGGTCAATACCACTGTTCGATTACGTGAGCTTTGTTACTTTGTGCCAGGAAGGACGCTCAACAAGGGAAGTGTCCAGACGTTATGAAGAGAACCAAAGTGATGTTGTTCGCACATGCAGGAGATACAGAGAGATAGGAACTGTCGATGACATGCCTCGCTCAGGCAGCTCAAGGGCAGTGGAAGAGCGGTACCTGCGAATTATATCTCTGAGGAACCCTCACAGCAACGCCACAATGTGTAATAAAGCTTTTCGTGCAGCCATAGGACGTCGTGTTACGACTCAAACTGTGTGCAATAGGCTGCACGGTGCGCAGCTTCACTCCTGACGTCCATGGCGTGGTCCATCTTTGCAACGACACACCATGCAGCGCTGTACAGATGGGCAAACAACATGTCGAGTGCACCGCTCAGTATTGGCATCACGTTCCCTTCTTCGAAGAGTGTCGCATATGTCTTCAACCAGACAATCGCCGGAGGCATGTTTAGTGACAACCCTGTCAGGCGAACGCGTTAGGCACACTGTCCAGCGTGTGCAGCAAGATGGAGGTTTTGTGCCCCGCTGTTATGGGGTAGCATTATGTGGGACCGATGCACGCTGCTGGTGGCCCTGAAAGGTGCCATAACGGCTGTACGGTATGGGAATGCCATCCTCCGACCGATAGTGCAACCATTTCGGCAGCATATTGGCGAGGCATTCGTCTTCATGGACGACAATTTGCGCCCCCATGGTGCACACCTTTAGAATGACTACCGATATTGCTCAACTAGAGTAGTTAGCATGTTCTATAGACATGAACGCTGTGGAACATGCCTGGGATAAATTGAGAAGGGCTGGTTATAGACGACGTGACCCACAAACCACTCTGAGGGATCTACGCCGAATCGCCGTTGAGGAGTGGGACAATCTGGACCAACAGTGCCCTGATGAACTTGTGGATATATGCCACGACGAATACAGGCACGCATCAGTGTAAGAGGATGTGCTACTCGGTATTAGAGGTACCGGTGTGTACAGCAATCTGGAACACCACATCTGATGATCACGCTGTGTGGTGGTACAACATGCAATGTGCGGTTTTCAAGAGCAATAAAAAGGGCGGAAATGATGTTTATGTTGATCTCTACTCCAATTTTCGGTTCTAGAACTCTCGGAACCGAGGTGATGCAAAACATTTTTTGATGTGTGTACATGTTAAGAATAAAAAATGACACACCGCGGAAGACTTACCCGGCAGTTGAGATGTACATGTACAGACACACAAATCCTTAAAATCCCAGAAAAATAGGACTATTTATTGAAGAGAAAGAGCGTCACAATTTTAGCAAGATAAAAATGTGTGGTGCATCTCTGATCCTTGTGCTGGCAGTTATTCGGCTTGATATTAGTTGACAGAGTCGTGTGCCATAAAGAGCAACAAAACAGGACGTAGAATATTGTAGACATGGCAACAGTATAATCGAATAACAAGAAATGGGACATGCTATGAAACGAAATCATTCCTTGTTGGGCTGTAAGGAGGGCTACATTCAGGTGGTATCTCACCGTAGTCTGGGGTGCTCCAGATACGTATCCGGTGGTCATCAGGGCTCAGTTCCAAGCGGACCTCATCACTGAAAACATTTCCGCTCTATTCAATGAAACTACAGACCAAGGATGTGCCTTGAGGCGCCCCAGATGGTGTTGGGAGAGCAGCCTGACTGTCTCCCGCCATACACCCGACAACCAGCAGTGTTGGCCTTGGGTGCACTTCTGTTCATTTCAGGACCCCTTTGAGTGTCATCGACGGCACACTTTGAGCACAGTGTACGTCGACGATATTCTACACCCCATTTTGTTCCCTGTGATGACAAACCATCCTGGGCCCGCACTAAGCGTGATAATGCCCAACCGGATGACAATAATTTTTACTGCTATTCTTTGTGCCTGTTCAACCCTACGTTGGCCAGTAAGGTCGCCGGCTCTCTCCCCAACTGATAATCCACAGTCTTGATGGGGCGCTATCCTGCCGCTTTCGAATTCAGACACCTACTGGCAATCGTTTCTCATCCTTGTACGAGGCATAAAATGATGTTCTAAGAATGAATGCATTCAGCTGTGATTTTTGGACGAGAAATCCGTGCTGAATATTGACAATGTTATTCCCACATGCTTTATACAGTTGTGCTGAAATGGTAGTCATTTGCATTTACAGACGTTTCAGTTTAACGCCCATTGCACACCACCTTTATGGTGTCGAAGTTTTAATGACCCAATAGCGAATGAGACGTTTCATAAAAAACTTCACTCGAAAAATTGATGTTTTTAATGACAAATTAAGTACATCGTTAGAAAGTATGGATACGTTTTTGAACATATAAGGGGTGGTGGAAAATGATGTGAAATACTTTCACTGCAAATAGTCCAAAAATGTAAAATGAAAAGATCCAGTCGTAACTTTGAGAATAGAGGTGTCTGCAGTATTTGAAATGACGAATCTGAGGGGTTGGATGCTGAAGGTCGTCACGAAGGAGATGAAGTCAGAGACGACCCTCAGATCGAAAGTGAACACCCCCAGTAGCCTGCTCGTGGAACGACAAGAGGTGACTTGCTGCGCCAACATACACACCTCTGGGTGTGTTGTGCTGACCCACGTCTGCCCTCTCAGTAGTAGCTGGGAACACAGGCTCGCTATTTGCCCTGTCTGTGACGATACCAAGTGTGTAGGTACCAATAACAACGCCAGAATGCTTAAGCATATCATCAGCATGAACAAAACCCGCCATGCACATAGTCAGCTTAACCAATGCATTTCTCACTTGGTGGAAAGTAGTAAATCGTTTCCAATGTACAGAACAATATATTTGCCTGGGTCAGTATAAGAAATTCTCGTGAACAGATGTTACCGCTGCTGATAACATATACACAGTGATGTTTACCAATGAGAATGGCGCGAAATTAGAGCCTCTGGCTACCCTATGTGATGTAGCACTTGGGGCTGAGCATCCATCTCGTTTCATTTGTCCTCGATGAATGTCACTCTGCTCGGCTAATATGCTGATTCAGATCAAATTTAGCAATGACAAGCTGTAACCAGCTGTAGACATGTAAATCTCACAATTGCCATTACACTAATTTTAAGAGGGTTACTTATGCCAATATCTACACCTAATATGACACTGAAGAACAACCAATACATCTCGAGTAATGAGAAAAGCTGAAATCTCACAAATTTTTCTGGTATAGTTGTTACATTCCTACACTGTTCGCCAAAGACCAGTCAATCGCCACTAACAAAGACATACTTTATAATTAAGTTCAGTCAAATCATGGTTATCTATACCAGTGATAGAAATTTTCATTTAAAACCTCAACAGTATATTTCAACTGTAAAAATACTAATTTTTAAAAATGTAGGTTTTTATGTAAATAAAAGTAGAAAAATACATACCATAGTATTTCAAGACTTAGAGAACTACTGTAAAGAAAAACGTGGATCGAGATATTATGATTTAGAAAATGAATTAAAAGAAAAAGTTACTCAAATATAACTAGACCATATCTCTTGCAATTATTGATTATTTCAATAACGAAGAAAAGAATGACAAGGAAGTAAGATAAATCTATAAAAGGACCTCAAACGCTCTGTAAGAACAGAAATTTAATGGAAAGTAGACACCAGAGTCAGATATATCAGAAGACTCTTAAGGTAATGTAAGTCATCAATGAAAGAAGTTTCTTATAAGGCGCTCGTTCACCTGATTCGTGAGTATTGTTCAACTATGTGGAATCCCTGTCAGGTAGGACTGGTAGAGAAGATAGAGAAGATCCAACAAAGAATGGTGCATCTCCTCATGGGATCGTTTAGCTGGAAAGGGAGGGTTATGGAGATGCTAAACAAACTGTTCTGGCAGGTGTTACTAGTGAGACGTTGTGGATCATGAAGCGATTCACTCTTGAAATTTTGGAACAGCATTTTTCAGGAGTTATACAACATATAACTTCCCCTCACATATATCTCGCATATTGACCACGAGGAGAAAATGTGAGAAATTAGAGCCAATACAGATGCTTACCGGCAATCATTCTTCCCATACCTATTCGTGAGTGGAACATTGTTGGAGTGATCAGATAGTGGTAGCAGAAGTACCCTCCGCCACATACTATTATGTAGCTTGCGGAGTATGATGTAGATGTAGACTTAATAATACTAATATTTCGTATGAATAATATAATTACATGGAATTGGTTTGAAAATAATGTACCATTAAAAATTTACAAAGTAAATGATTTTATATTAAATCTGATGCACGATTGGCAGAAATTTTTTAATATTTTAGAGACACTTGTATTAAACCTTACAAATTTGACCCAGCTTAGGATTTTACTGCACCTGGTTTATCTTGGAATACTATGTTCAAAATAATTAAAATTGAACTAGATATACTATCCAAATACCATATCATATTATTTACTGAAAATGGTGTTTTAGGAGGAAGTATTAAAAGATATGCCATATCATATAATAAGTATATGCAAAATTTGGAACCAGAGAAAGAGTCACATACTGCACATTTGGATGCAAAGATTGAAACAGTTGGCAATGGGCTCAATTTTTACTATAAAAAAAATTTGAAATGATAGATACATAAAATTTTAATACTGATAAAACACGGGATTATAAATTTGGATTTATTTTAGAAGACAAATTACGTGATTTACACAAGTATTTGCCATTTCCTCCCAAAGGAGGAAATAAACTATTAACAATGTTATATAAGAAAGAAAACCATGTTTAAAATTTCAGAAATCTTAACTGGTGTCTAAGTCTTGGATTAAAATAAACAAAATTCAATAGACCTCATTACTGGAACAAACAGATTGTTTGCAAAAATACAGGGTGTCCACTGAAACCACCCTGATTTCAAGGATGCTGGATAGAAAAACCACAGTACATACAAAAATGCAGCATTTCAAAGCATTTCAAAGAATTTATATTCCAGTGTCAGAAGTGCCAATGTGTAGTGTGGTCGCATGAAGAGAAAATGGCGACTCCACAACAGCACATGCTAGCATTAGTGTGGTTTGCAGAAACAGAATCGCCGATTATGGTGCAAAGAAATTATCGTCATGTGTATGAATGTGATCCACTTGATGTGAAAACAGTTAAGGAATGGCATAGGAAGTATCTGGCAACAGGAACTGTTCTGCAACATTCTGACAGTGCGCGCTACGAAATATCTGAAGAGACAGTGTAGGACATCACACAAATGTTTCTCAGAAGCCCATGTTAGTCACTTCGTCAAGCATCTAGGTAACTTGATGTACCTCGATCAACAAAGCATCTTGTAGTTCACCAGAGTCTTCGTATGTGTGCTTAAAAAGTGCGAATTCTACAAAATCTGACGTCAAACGTAAAACTATGCTGACAACAAATTGCTGTGCATATGCTGCAGCATATTGTTATGGATGCTGGCTGCCTGGAAAGATGTTTATTCTGAGATAAGGCAACCTTCCATCCATCAGGAAGGGTTAATAAGCATAATGTTCAGATGTGGGGTTCGTAAAATCCACACATTCTCATTGATCATGTGCATAATAGCCCTAAACTAAATGTCTGGTGTAGGCTAATGCATGATAGGATTGTTGGACCGTTCTTGTTTGTGGGACCAACAGTGATTGGGTCAGTGTATCTGGACATTTGGAGCATTTTGTGTACCCTTAGATACAAGACTTGCAACCCAACATCGCTTTGCAACAAGATGCTGCTCGCAAGATCCTGGAAAGGAAATATCCCAATCATTGGATCAGATGCGGAGGACCCATTGCATGGCCGCTACATTCACGTGACATTACACAACTTGATTTCTTCACGTGGGAATTCGTGAAGAACCACATGTATGCAACCAAAGTGAACGATATTCCTATGTGGCGACACCATATCACTAATGCGATTGCAACAATAACAGAGGAAATGTAACAAAGAGGTTGGGAAGAAATTGAATATAGACTCGTTATTCTTTGTGCTACATATGGTTCACATGTAGAGATGTATTGATGATAAATAAATAAATTCCTTGAGATGCTCTACAATGTGGTGCATTTTTTGTGGTTGTATCTACTGTGGTTTCTTTTACTGACTCTTTGAAATCAGGGAGGTTTCAGTAGGACAGCCTGTACATTGATTTTAATACAGACATGAGAAAAACATGCAGACAAAGAATTGGAAAAAAACTATAAACTAATGAATAACTCTGTTTTCGGTAAAATGATGCAAAATATTAGAATCAGGTATAATAGTAAAATAAAAATAATAATCCAGAAAAATACACGAATTTTCTACCGTATATTAGGAAAATCTAGTGTCAGTTCATATGAAAAAAGAAATTCAATAACCCATTTTACACTGAAAACCGAGGATTTTTATAAAGAAATAAAATCAACAACAAACTAATTTGGTGCAAGTGATTATCCAAAGAATAATGTTTATAAAATTGCGCAAGTAAACACGAAAGTTTTAGGGGAAATGATTGATGGAAACGGTGGAAAATTTTGCAACAACACTACAGTTTATGATAAAATTATGTGCATATCAAGTAGAAGATCAAGAATATATAAATTCTAAAGGAGTGAAAAACCATTGTAAAAATTAAAATTACTTAAACGGTGGAATATAAACAAAACACGAAAAATAATTTAATTACATCTTTAAAGATGAATTATATAGAATTGAATTTAATAAAATTATATTAGGTCCAACAAAATGAACGGTTTGAATTACAAAAAGGAGTAAAACCTTTATCAAAATATCAATATAAAGTTAAATGGATGTGAATAATTAATAAACAAAAAATTAATTTTCCTACTTCTTTGTATTTTGATCAGTTTTAAATATTTTTCATAATGTAGAAATTTTTGATACTTCTCAAATACATTTTACCAACACGTTTTTGGCAATAACTATCAGTCTCTTGATAATACTCATCTTTATGCTTATGATAGTTGATTGATTGTGGTTATATAAACCCCTGGAAATGGAAATAAGAACACCGTGAATTCATTGTCCCAGGAAGGGGAAACTTTATTGAGAGATTCCTGGGGTCAGATACATCACATGATCACACTGACAGAACCTCAGGCACATAGACACAGGCAACAGAGCATGCACAATGTCGGCACTAGTACAGTGTATATCAACCTTTCGCAGCAATGCAGGCTGCTATTCTCCCATGGAGACGATCGTAGAGATGCTGGATGTAGTCCTGTGGAACGGCTTGCCATGCCATTCCCACCTGGCGCCTCAGTTGGACCAGCGTTCGTGCTGGACGTGCAGACCGCGTGAGACTACGCTTCATCCAGTCCCAAAAATGCTCAATGGGGGACAGATCCGGAGATCTTGCTGGCCAGGGTAGTTGACTTACACCTTCTAGAGCACGTTGGGTGGCACGGGATACATGCGGACGTGCATTGTCCTGTTGGAACAGCAAGTTCCCTTGCCGGTCTAGGAATGGTAGAACGATGGGTTCGATGACGGTTTGGATGTACCGTGCACTATTCAGTGTCCCCTCGACGATCACCAGTGGTGTACGGCCAGTGTAGGAGATCGCTCCCCACACCATGATGCCGGGTGTTGGCCCTGTGTGCCTCGGTCGTATGCAGTCCTGATTGTGGCGCTCACCTGCACGGCACCAAACACGCATACGACCATCATTGGCACCAAGCAGAAGCGACTCTCATCGCTGAAGACGACACGTCTCCATTCGTCCCTCCATTCACGCCTGTCGCTACACCACTGGAGGTGGGCTGCACGATGTTGGGACGTGAGCAGAAGACGGCCTAACGGTGTGCGGAACCGTAGCCCAGCTTCATAGAGACGGTTGCGAATGGTCCTCGCCGATAACCCAGGAGCAACAGTGTCCCTAATTTGCTGGGATGTGGCGGTGCGGTCCCCTACGGCACTGCGTAGGATCCTACGGTCTTGGCGTGCATCCGTGCGTCGCTGCGGTCCGGTCCCAGGTCGACGGGCACGTGCACCTTCCGCCGACCACTGGCGACAACATCGATGTACTGTGGAGACCTCACGCCCTACGTGTTGAGCAATTCGGCGGTACGTCCACCCGGCCTCCCGCATGCCCACTATACGCCCTCGCTCAAAGTCCGTCAACTGCACATACGGTTCACGTCCACGCTGTCGCGGCATGCTACCAGTGTTAAAGACTGCGATGGAGCTCCGTATGCCACGGCAAACTAGCTGACACTGACGGCGGCGGTGCACAAATGCTGCGCAGCTAGCGCCATTCGACGCCCAACACCGCGGTTCCTGGTGTGTCCGCTGTGCCGTGCGTGTGATCATTGCTTGTACAGCCCTCTCGCAGTGTCCCGAGCAAGTATGGTGGGTCTGACACACCGGTGTCAATGTGTTCTTTCTTCCATTTCCAGGAGTGTATATGAAAATCTTTAGAACGATTTTTGATTTTTTTTTACGATTTTCACATTTAAATGGTTTTTATTCAAGTTATTAATAACTTCATTTCTATGTTCTGAGTTATTTTCTCTAAACAGTATTCGCTTCCTTTTACATTATCAGTACTACTGTTTTTGTTTGTGAATTCAGTTTTGAAATTTTTATTTAATTGTTAATTTCTTTTTTACGTTTACCAATGACCAAATCACTTTATTTGTACTTTCCATTTGTAATAAAATCATGAAGATTAAAAAATAAAATTTAATATACTTTATTGACATATTGGATTCATTTTTAGCTCTACAAAATAACCAAGTTCTATACAAAGAAATTTAATAATTTTCGATAAAATAAACATTCCAAATTAAAAGGAAAAGACAATATTGAAATACAACCAACCACTTTAAGTGTTTAAACATACTGACGAAGAGGAAATTATTAGAAAATTTAAAACCATCCAATTTGGACAGTCTAACATATAATGTAAAATAGACCATTCTATTAACAAAACTGGTTTATATTGTTTAATATCAAAGTAAACAACGAAGAAGCCAAACAATTTCATAAGTTGGTTTCATGATGTTTCATCATCAGTTCGAAACAGGTGAATATAAAGCAAGAAATGAAATGAAACATTCCTCAGAAAACAAATAAAATATTTACAAGAAACAAAAAAATTGAGTGAAAAATGTTTATAATATTGTATGAAACAGTTCATACTGCCATAGATGTATTAAATGAAAAAAAAAAAGAAATAGGTATTTTATTACCTCAAATTGTTCCCTAAGCAAACGACCAGACTTTTAAGATGTACTGTTGTTATTTTAGAGTTATATTATGATAGTTTTAATTTTGATTATTATGTTAATCGAATACATGCTATCAAACTTCAAAAACAAATTTATATTATCAGGAATAGACTTTCAAAGTGTGAAAAATTTTTATGACCTAATGGTGTTCCTATATCTGTTTATTTATTGAAAAGCATAAAGCAAAGATTTCATATTGGCAATTATCGAAATTTTATTAATATTTGGTATCATTACTCATGAGAAACATTGATATTCAGTCTTCACAACGTTTCTTGGCAAATAAAACTGAACTTCCTTACATGTATTCGAACGTGATGCAAAATTCATAACGATCTGTAGAAAGATCTACTACACTAAACTGATTACAGCCATTCGATTCAGTTAATTCGAATTTTAACTTCTCAAACACTTGTGACACAATGTCACTCTCAGTAATGCTTATTTTAATATCCAAATGCTCTCCACTTCTTTCATAAAACAATAAGCATTTTTAAATAATAATTTACTACCAAACTTGTTTAAGTTTTCAGTAACTAACTGCATTTATTTTAGAAATTGTAAAATAATTTTATTATTATTTATCCAGCTGTTGTATGAATTATCAGTTACCAACCAATTAACACATAGTTCATTATCTTTTTTTCAAAACTTTGTCAACAAGATAAACTTACAGATAATTAGTTTTCAACACGTCATTTCATAATAATTTCCTTTGACTTCTTATCTATTGAAATTTATTAATTTTTAGGTAATCGGATTAGAATGAATATCATCTTCAATTTCAAACATTTCCATTGACCAGTTGGCAGTATATCATATCTAATATATCCTTTTATGTTTACTTATGCTTAGTTTATCACCTTTTTTATATTTCTCATGATTATCTGTAAACTAATTTCATAAACAGTTTTCAATAAAATTTTTCCATTTTCTTTTTTACATATCTTCATTTCATTTTTTCTTTTGAAAGTTTGCTGTAGTTATATTCATCAATTAGACAATTAATTAAATCGACCTATATACAATTTCCCTTTAAATGAAATGTTTGCCACATCAACCATTTCAATGTTCTGTGAAATCTTTAATTAACAGCCACTTTTAAAAATTGAATGATTGTTAGTGTCATTTCTTTTACCTGTTCTTGTATATATTTATTATAAAATTCTTTACTAGTATATATATCTGCATTTCTTGCTTTTCACAGCTAGAAAAACTTTTTCCAAACAGTTTACTATATTCTTACCTATTTTATCTTTAACTGGAATTATCTGAAGCACATTCTCAAAAAAATGTTGATAGTGGTTAATAAATATAGACATCTATTATTCATTTCAATATAACTTTAAAACTACCAGAAACCATTTCAATGTCATCAGATTACCATAAATTATCGATAATAAGATATATTATAGGTCTTGTTTTATAATTTTTTCTCATTGATTTTGTAATTCATCAATATTTTCTTTGCAAGTATTTAACTGTCTTCATCCCAATACCTAAAATTTTTTAACGAAACTACTATTTTATGTTTTACAAATTGAATAAAAACATTGAACTATTTGTTTTCGATTTTTTGTATTACTCTGTGAGGATTGTGTGTTTCAGTAGATTTTTACACTTTAAAGATTAGATGTGATTGTCCATTTACGAAGAAAAAATTTAATTAATTAAGATATGTTACTGTTCTATTCTTCAATCATCATTTAATGTAAACGTTATTCGGCAAACATCAGTAATCACCTCAAAAAGGTATAGGTTTCACGGATAGATTTAGAGACAAAGGCATTAAATCTTCGTTCTTCATTTCAAGTGATGGACTTAGTTGGATATGAAATTTCCAATTCGTCTTCATTGCATGTTTTATCTTTATTTTATAATTAGTAGAAGACAAATCAGCATCTATAATAGCCTGAAAGAAAATAATTCACTTAATTTTTAATTTGCACTCAAACTTTAATTTAATATTCCATCACCCATAAGAAAATCGTATTACAATTTTAGTTTGTCACACCATTTTTCTGAAGCTCACTGAACTGACTTAGGTACAAAGTTAAATCAGCCACTGAGAAGTAATGTTGAAAAGCTTTATATTCCAATTCTAGGTTACATCTTTTTTCTTCTTATAATTATTTATTGGCATTTTTCTTGTTTATTACATCATTTGCTATGGCTGCTGAACCCACAGCAAGTGAACCAATAGTTGGTAGATATGTAAATTCAGCCAGTAGTTATCATAGATTCCTCTGTCATGTTTTGTTAATCCACAACCATCTTTCTTTCTTATTAGATATTCAGTAATTGTATTCATGATGGGAATACATCATGTAGTAAGTGAAATTCCACCAGTTTCCTATCTTTATTTCCTTTTTACGATCTGTTAAGAAATTATCGATATTATTTAACTGTTCAATATGTAATTTAGCTTTAATTGATTTAGTTTGAATTTTGCCACATGAAAATAAAGTATAATCGGTATTAAAGTCATTCATTCAGGAAGATTAAAAATTAATAAGCAATTTTATAAACCTCATCCTTTATCACTGGTTTTCTTATTATAGATTATTCCTGTAACTGCAGTTGCAAGTAATTCTTCACCTACCGTAATATCATTAGAATTCATTCTTTATTCTGCGGTTAACTGAAGTTCTTTTTCAGCATGTTTTTACAAGCTTTGTCGAATGGATTAAGTCCTTCATCACTTCTGGAATATCATTCTTGTAACCGTCTTCCAGGACCATAGTAACTACAACCAGGAATACGTATTTGAAAAGGCAGTTTGTCATTTAATGTACTATCTTGCCCTTTACCATACTTTTCCTATTTACAAACCTTGTGATGAAGTTCATTAAAAAATCTAACCAATTTAGGAATTCCGTTTGGATTATTACTAATAAAATCACTATATTTATTTATTAACGCTTGTGTCATTCTAACATTCTCACAGTAATAATTTTTATTTCCAGCTAATTCTTCACCATTAATTACCAATATTCCATTGATTAAATCGCTGACATCATTCATCAAAACATAATCGATTGATTTTGATGTTTATTTTTTCATATACACTTGAGTTTAAATTTATGGCTAATTATTTGAGAAAATAAATATTGACAGTTTCTTTTATCAAATATTTTCGTTCGTTACTTTGACTTGATTTTGTTTCAGTCTGATTATTTTCACTATATACTATGCCTGAATTAATCAATGTGTCAGCATAATTTGATAAATCAATAACACCAAATTTTTCACTCATATAGATAATAGTAATTTTTTAATTAAAAGATTCAGTAGTGAATTAGTTTCTTCATACATAATTTGCCCCATATTATCACCATAAAACTGTACTGGTAATCTTCCAATAGATTTAAATCTACCAACAGGCCTCAATCCAAAAGCTGTATCATCACTTATGCTTACAAATTGTAACATACCATCACTCATATTTATTTTTTCAGTATTCGATGATTCTTCCTCATTTTTAACTTTTTTGTACGTTTAATTTAATCTTCATATTTTTTAAGTATATCTTGTTTTCTGATTCTCGTTATGTATGGTCAAGTGGTGAGCTGTCATTATGTTTAACTGGTAAATATCGTGAGATTCTTCTGAATAATGTTGATATTAAGGAACCACTTGTTTTTCAACTTCTCTGTTTTCTTTAATCACTTTTAACACATTACTGCCTAATCCTTAAATTTCTTGCCTAACTTGTTTGATTCCTTTTTCAATGGCGTCAGTAACTGGATGATCAACATTTTTAACAATTTTTTTTCTGTTCTTTGTTGTTTTTTCAATTTTTAAAACTCTTCCTTTAATTGTTGAGTTTTTCTAGCTTTCCTAACATCTTCTGGGTCACATTTTATAAACATTTATTATGGATAAGATGCCAGAAATCACTTACATTTTGAGTTCATTATTTATGTCCGATGCTTATGTTCAATGTTCACGGTTAACATTCATGTTCAATGTTTATGTTTAACATTATTTTTCAATGTTTAAAAAGTTTTGAACCTTCTATCTGTATCCACCATTGTAAATATTTCCTGTCATATCTTTTGTAATTAAATTGAATTTATCATCATTCGTACATTAATATACATTTCTCTAAAATCGTAAAGTTCTAAGTCTCCACTGACAACCTCGTGGTACATATGATTGATCCTCGTATCATTCTACCTGAAAATATTTAAGAAACTTAAATTAACTCAGTCTAACTATAATGCTATTTTGAAATGTGTGTGAGTTAAATAAAAACAATCGATTTCATTGTGTATACCCATAGTAAAATATTTTCTAAGTATTTCCTGATTTTGAAGAATGAAATCGTCAAAAATAACAACTGAATTATCTTCACATTCATCTAATGGAATAATTTCTTCACTATTTTCAATAAGAGTAGTGATTCTTTTCTGAATTTTATCTTCGATTTTCATAAATTGTTGTATTCTGGTGGATATAAACTTCTAGAATAAACATAGTAATGGTTAATTCTGTTCCATAGCAACCATCCAGGAGTTATAATCTAATTATCGATCATTAAGAGTGTTTTTCAATAGCTGCTGGGTCCTACTGCTGGACATTGAACTGAATTGGATGAAAGTTCACTGTATTTATTCTTCAGTTTCCTCTCTACAATTCTTATTTTCACCTCCAACTCTATTACCATTTATTTATGTATTTCTTGTTAATAATAAATTACTCAACTGAATGGAAAGTCATCTGTTCTGAAGAAAAGATTAATCATTCGAAAATGAGAAAATGTTAAAAATGTTACCTTATATTTTTTTACTAAACATTTTTATCCACAAATACTATGTCAAAAAATTGTACATTACAGTATGATGGAGAAAGAACAAAAATTCCTGTCAGTCAGTATACTTTGAAAAACGTGGAAGATTTTATTCATTCAAAAAACCTAATGTACACATTAAAGCAAACAAAATTTTAAATAGAGATGTTATTGACAGCGATGTTAAATTATACATGGATCTAGAAGATAGTATTGGACAAATTTTATCTTTGGATGGTCAAATTATTGGGTACAATCAAAAATCGATTGGTAATATTTTACTGAAAATACTATCATTGGAATTAATAAATATCAATTTTCATTACTATGACACAATGCTTGTTAAAAATACTGATCATTTTCATCAAGAAATTAATATTATTTCTTCATTTAAACCAAGTGCAGAATAAGGAGGACCAATAATATATGAACCGAATTATGCTGTTAATATTCCAAACTTTTATACTGTTCAACATTTAGTAATTGCTGTAACCGATGAAAATGACGATTTCATTAAATTCAACAGTTCACCTGTTACAATTATTTTACTGATAATTAAATAATTTTTTTCCTTAGTAAGTCATGAACAAATTCTAGACTTACAAGTTTTACTCATTTCCAGTTCATGATAAAATGAAAAATAATTTTAACATTCCAAACAAGGAAACATAAGTTACTATTAATATTGTAGATATTTGGATTCATCCTAATCATTCATACCATTGTGTGTCTGTATGTGTTATTGGAACCAATCTGTTACAGATTATACAATGTGTGACAAAAAATTCAGTAAAAACTAATTGTTAATTATTTGGTAAAACTATTCGACATTATCAAATAAAAAAGGAAACAATTTCTTTCTGGAATAGATCATCTGCTTATTTCATCATCAGTTGTTATTCTGTTCACTTAGAATCTGGCCAGGAGATTAACCATGGATGGAGATATTCTTAACAATGGTAAGGTAAAAGTAAAAAAATGAAGTACCTTACCATTAAAAATATACGATAGATTTTTAAAGAAACTAAAGAAATAATATTGGAAGGTGATTTAACAGTAATTTTAGCTTGGAGTACAAGTACTGCTTATTCTGTTCTTACATGGGCTGATCATAATGAAGCCCTAGTTGAAGATGTAACTACACTTCCTAAGGAAGGAAAAATAGTTGTGGAATCGATGGAAATCCATGTTGTAGTCACACTTGAATGTGAACAAGGAAGACTCAAAAGTCCGAGAAGGTCAATTTATTTCCTTGGAACATAAACCACTGAAATTGCTAGATTAAGTGGAAAAAGAAATTGTGAACCAGATATCACAAATTATTGTAATTGTGCAAAATTTTATATGCACTATTTTATTTTTGTTTTCTGAGTGAAACGAAAATAAAATAATTTAATTGAGTCTTCTGTAGTCGATCATGTTAAACTACAAAATGATTATGTAAAGGATGCACAAAATGAAATTTTTTCTCAAGAGTTATGGAGTCTTGATGGACCAAATAACTATCTAACAGCTTATTAACGTTTTAGCGATTGTAAAAGGATAACACAGTTGAATAACGATGTAAATGGAGGTACATACAATTTTATTGAAAATGATCTTATCTGTGTAGTAAATATGACTAGATGAATGAGCATTTGGACTGAACAAAAGGCAACAATGAAATTCTGCGCCACTTTTAATTAAACCATTCTGAATAATACACTTGGCTATGTAATTGTGAATGATAAAAAGAATATATCCTACAGGCCACAACACAGAATATTAGCTGAAAATTTTGAGCCAGGAAAATTTGGTATCTTACTAATGAAATGACTTCAAATTTAAATCATTATATTTGTTCTGGATAGTTGTTTTATGTAGATTACTATAGCATTTTGAATTTTTAAAATTGGTTGATATTTGTTTGGAAAATAAACAAAAATCGATTTGTTAAACTGCTTCTGAATGCCCTCGGGCAAAAGCTGTTGCATAACCCCTCTCTGTATGAAGCCTTGAGGCTGATAGAATGCTCCAGCTGTGGGCATCAAGTTTTATCTCATACTGACGATCACGCTCCTTGCTATCAAACCCACATTCCTGATGGCTAATCCTCTTATCTCTCTGTCTCGGTCATACCTCCATCTTACTCACATGTTGTTTTGTATACAGAACAACAGGTGGTTCTGGTGTAAGCTCCATATATGTTAATATCGGGACATACTTTATTTCAAAAGTATATTATTCTATACTGACATTAATTTTATATTGTAATTGACATTTAAATTTGGTTTACAATTCCTATCATCAAATAAATGTAATATTCCAATGAAAATATTTATTTTATATGTAAAATACACAGATAAAAATAAGTAAATTAGAATCAACTTGGTTTCTCGAATACCAGCTATAATTACAGACTGTCAACCTGCATTCTCTGTCAAACTCTGGATGAGTACATTGACGAAAGGACTGTGGCCATAGAGATGATGGAGTCATAAGTCGCCAAATGTGGAGAAAGCTGGGCATTGGACAAAACATTTACTACTCTCACCTGTGTACTTGACAACAACCCCAAAAGATAAGTGGTTCAGTTAATTCTAAGCTTCGTCTTCGTGAAGTGTCATTTAGACATTGTCTGAGTTCTGAAACTCGGAAACCAGTGGAAAATGTTTCGATAGGAAACGTTTTGCACTTTTAACTGAATAAGTTTATTTCCTTTTTTAGGAAATAGTTTCCAAGATTACGTTTAACTTGCAATTCACAACACAGAAATTGAAATTAAAATTTTTAAGCTTTAAAATTTAGTATTTTAAAAAATTAAGACCTTTATGAAACATTTTAATTTCTTTAAATCTAAATTTTTATGAATAAAGCAGAAAAAATGAACATGTACCATCACATTGAAAATCTATTTAGTGGACGCAGTAGTTACATTATTGGTTACGCTAAAGTGCTTACTAAATAAACAGAATTGAAAAAATAAATATTAACACATTTAAAAATCTAAAATTTTAGTAATTAGTTTTGGTCAAAAGCTTTTATTAGTTTCATATTGTAAATTTAAAATTACTCTTCCAAATCGTTATAATGAAAAGTTTTCAGGAAACAAAGAAAAATAGAGGAAATTGTTGTACAAAATTTAATACATCTAGCTAAAAAGCAAAATAAAGGTGAATTGCATCAAGTTACTGAATGAGAATGAATTTAAGATTTTATCTATATCTGTTACATTTTAACTGAAAAAATTTAGTTCATTGAATATTAAATCTTTACTGAGTAATTTTTATTAGGCTTTGTCATTTTTTTAATTAAATGGAGATTTCATCATAGTTATGCAAAAAAATTTTAAATGGGGATACAGTAAAATGAAAATTATGGTTTTAAAACAGGAAATTTTAAAAATGTGCTCCCTTAACATGAAATGTCATACATATAGTAATTATGTCACCTTGTCCCTGGGTCATATTCAAATGCTCACATTTTGCCCTTGGTAACAGAATCGTTTAGAAAATCAGACTCAATCAAAATACATCTCGAAAGTTCATTCATGATCATAGCAGCAATGCTCAGTGGCTTGTCCACCAAATCTTTGCAGACCAGCTTGGAGCACCACTATGAAAGGTGCATTCTTCATCATGATAGCATACAAAGTACATATTGATGGTTCAAAGCTTCTCGAGTGAACTAATGCACATTTGAGAATTAGACATCAAACAATCATGCACAGGATTCTAACTTTCAACATTGTGGTTGGTTGATGGCTGTCCAGAGGGAGAATTGTTGGTAATCTTCTCCTGGTCCTCCTCAAATACTTTCAGTCACCTTGGCACTTGCGAAAGCTAACAGAGTAGAGTCCTCATAGTCTCGATGGATCAGTATAGACACTTGTAGCTTGTTGACAAAAAGACATACTGGCCTCTGATTCACTTTTAGACTCCGTCTGACTGGCTTTCAAGACCTCTGCATACCCCCAACCTCCCAACCCACAGAAGAGGCCTTTGCTGGACCTGTGTGGGTGTACATTCAATTTGATAAATTTTTGCTGTTAAAAGGTTAAATATGTTGAATGAGTTTGTATTCTATAGATCTATTCCTTCCAGATGTTTTAATGCAGACATGGATTAGTGTCTGATCACTATTTCCAAAAGGCAATATGAAGTAGTAAGGAAACTGGCAAATGGAGTCATCTCCGATGCTATGGAAAAACTGGTATTCTCTTTTATGTTTGAAAGCTAAATATATCCATTTCGACCATGTAAAAGTGTACCATTATCATCTGAAACACTAGTAGTGTGATAGAAAGTATACTTGTTGCATACATGCTGTAAACATTTACTGCCATGATGTATCTTACAAGTTACCCATATCAAATGAAATGACAAGAAAGGGAAGCTCACAATTTTGCCCTGAGAATCACGCAACAGACGACAGACTGCCGCATCATCCACAATCATTCATCATTTCAGATTCATCAATATAGAGGGGCACTAAGTCAGTGAAACACACCATTATGCGAATAAAACGAAATCCTTGGTTCTCTGTCTCCATAGCATTTTCGATGTGAGGGTCCCAGTTCACGTTGTTCATAATTGTAAATCCAATGCTTTTAGGTGAATCCACAACGTTTAAATTTGTGTTATTTGTCTTGTAACCCAAATGTAATGGAGGACCTCAGAATCTTTATCCCTTAAGGTCATTTACCACTTTTCGCACATTGCAGATGTCTTGCTAAAGTATTATATACTTCGTTCCGATATTCTGACGACATCACGAAACTCTAAATGATACCACCATCAGCCGGCCACTGTGGCCGAGTGGTTCTAGGCGCTTCAGTCCGGAACTGCGTTGCTGCTGCGGTAGCAGGTACGAATCCTGCCTCAGGCATGGATGTGTGTGTCCTTGGGTTAGTTGGTTTTAATTAGTTCTAAGTCTATGGGACTGATGACCTCAGATGTTAAATCCCATAGTGCTTAAAGTCATTTGAACCATTTGGTACCACCATCTGCAAACGATCTAAAACTGCTGCTTAAATTATGTAAATTAAGTTCAGTAGAGAGCTTACAACACTTTCATGTCACTCCAGTTTCACGAAATGACTTTCTGTCAGTTACTTCTAACTGAGACCATTGCGACAGGACACCAGTAATCCACACAGCTGATGAAGATACTCCAAAGGCATGCAATTTGGGTGGAGGCCGCTTCTGAGTTTTGTGAACAAAGTCTTCAGGATATATAAAATTATGAAATAAACATGAGATCTTCTGTCGATAGCACTCAATATTTAGTACGAATTGTGATTGTAAAAGAACCATATTTTCTGAATCTGTGCTGTCACGTGCCGAGTGATCGTTTTAAGATATTTCATTAATAAATGTACCAAAACCGTACCGAAATTGGATGTTGATGATTTGGGGCTCTTTCTCTTTCATTATGTGACCCATACCACTTCCAAGATATTAGGTACAGTTCCGTCCCATAACCAGCGGTTGTATATGATTGTCAAAATGGAGCTACTTCCTCAGAATACTCCGAATGAATAGCAGTTGATGTACAATTTTGATAAGAGGACTTTCCTTTTTTAAGTGATTTAGGTTGCTTATCGGGGGTACCAAAATACTCATGCTATCAGCTACTTTCGATTCGAACACGGGTGTGTTTACTGCATCCTCTTTTGTAAAGGAATGTCGGAAAACCTTGGTTAGCAATTTTACTTTAGTAAAACTATTGTCGGCAAAATTGTCATTGCGCTACAAAGCCGGCCAGAGTGACCGTGCGGTTCTAGGCGCTACAGTCTAAACCCAGCGACCGCTACGGTCGCAGGTTCGAATCCTGCCTCGGGCAAGGATGTGTGTGATGTCCTTAGGTTAGTTAGGTTTAATTAGTTCTAAGTTCTATGCGACTTATGACCTCAGAAGTTAAGTCGCATAGTGCTCAGAGCCATTTTTTGCGCTACAAACTTAAGATATTGATTTAGTCTTGCCCTGGTATAAATTACATACAACCACTACGTTGATTTTCTGCCAGATGTCAAGACAGTGTGTCGATGCTGAAACTGCGCGATGTCTGGAGCTCGGAACACAAGATGACGCGGATGGAACTTGTCGGATTATTTCAACCATCAGAAGAGGCTACACAAAAATATTCGGCAATAATAGTAGTATGTAAGTAGTATCGAAAATAATATCAGGTGGCGAATGTGTTTTTTTGCCTGTCTGGGTGGACCACTTCAAACTGTCAGAAATCAAAAACATTGAGGCAAACATAATACGTTGACCTTACTTTTGACTGCTTCTGGATGTATAATAAATAGCTCTTAAATTTAAAGTTCTTACAATTTTATATCACAACAACATGGCAAATGACGTAGAAGCTTTTATTGGCCTCTGTGTGCCTAGTTTTGGAGTCCACCTCTTGGTGAACTCTCATAATCCCAATTAACACAACAATGTAAAGTAAGTTTTACTAAATTTGATTTATATACTAAGTTCTGATGCGATGCAACAGAGTCAAACTTAAGTGAGAGTGATCAATACGTGATTTCGGTGCAAAAAGTTAAAAAAAAGGTTTCGAAGAACTGTGCTTCAGTTGTATCTCATTTCTGTCCCTCCCAGGATGTCATGTAAAAATTATTTACTGTTATCTTAACATATTTTGAATCTCGTTCCTTGTTGGAATGTCGACATTTATACCAAAAAGTCCGATTTCCAACCTTTCTGGATGTAAAATTCTTCTGGATGTAAAGAGGTTACACTTTTCAAGGTGGTTTTCTTATCTTTCACCTATGAAGCTACTTTCAGTCAAAGGCAAACTGTATTGTTACTGTTATATGAGAACTGATTTGAGATTGGACAAAAGTGAGCTGTTGAAGAAGTGTTCGTATGGGTTGACACAAAACCCATACAACGGTTTCTGCTGCTGTTTATGGAATTGTCTACTGCAATTTGTGTTAGGAGGTAACCAAACTTGGATAATATAGGTCAGTCTTGCTGTTGTCACTTAGGGGGCGCTAGGTGTATAGGTACTGATACTGGAGTCATTGATACTTTAATATGTACCCACTTTAGTGTGTTAATTGTTTTTCCTCTCTCAACCTGAGGGCCAAAAGGTGAGGCAAAAGGTGCTGTAGGTGGTCACTACAGAGATGAAAGCAGCGACGAGGCTCAGTCGCACAGTAATCACGCCCAGCAGGTTGGTCACAGGGCGTCCCGAGGACACCTGCCGCGCCAACAGCAGCAGCTCGCGGTGAGCGGCGCCGCCCACACGCCGCCCTTCGAGCAGCAGCTCCCAACACAGCTTCTGAGAGCGGATGGCTTCCGTTTCCACACAGTGAGCAGGCACGACAAACAGCGTGAGGTGAACTAGGCTGAGAAATATACTCAAGTTCCCTTGCCACATACTTATATTACTAGTACCTATAAACGATAATTGTGTTCCAAGTAAGTAAATCTGAACGGTGGAAAACAGTGAAACCGTTATGAAGTATAACACTAGAAAAACCTCGTGAGCAGAGGCAACCAACTCCGACAATTTGCCAAGTTCTGCATGCAGTTTTGCGAGACATCGCACATAGCCTGGTACACTCCACAGCAGTCTAGGGTGTGATCGTAGATTCCCTCTGAACACAGACCGTTCCTTTACAGAGATGTTGCTACAATACACAGCGTTATTTCTTATATCGCGAATGCAAACGTTAAGAAGTGAGAGTCTGTGTCTGATCACTAACTGCAAATTTGCAAATCTCAAAAGTGATAACATGGTAACAAGAAAACTGCCCATAGTAAGCGCTACAGACAGGTTATGGTCCTGCTCTTTACTAATTGTGAACATTGGTGTGTAGAATGAACAACAGTAAAAAAATAATACAACCAATTGTAGCTTTACTATCTTCCCCTCACATGTGTTCACAGGACCGATATGAGACATCAGAGCTTTGTCACATGATGCTATCAGCTTAACAATTGTCTCGTATTTTTCTGTATTGTTCCAAACATCTTGCACTATTGAAACGAAGGCCATTGCCAACAAACTCACTATGAGGAAAACAAAGATGATGTTCGCTACAGAGAATGTAGGTAACGGTCTGCAATAGAGACGCAAGATAAAATATGCAGAAATCATATGTGATATGCTGGCGAAGGTTACTGTAACCAGATCCGATTTTAATTTCTTCAGTGATCCAGTTTTCATATCAACCGTAAATGGCATCAGACCAAATAACTTGCACGTGAAGTGGAATGGCTTGGTGGCCACTAAAAGTTTCTTAGTATTATCTGGCAGCAACATGGCACATTCGTTCACTGACATCTCCTGAAAAAGGAAGAAGAACAAAAACTTAAATGCACAGTACTGATTTTTCACAATAATATTTGTTTCGTAGTCAGTAACGAACTGGCTTTCAACTTTCTAGGCCATCCTCAGAGAAACTAAACAGGTGGGTGACACAACACCAGCGACAGTTTATGGCAGTACAAAGACTTTTTCAACCAATGCCAAACACAAACGCAATGACTTTAACAAATAAGCATTGAAGAAACATACTTTATATACTTTATACAGAAATATTTAAAGTATAAGAACGTACAGATCGAAAATGATACCAATTGAGAATTGGCATAGAGTACTATGTTATATAAACAAAACAGCTAATGAATGGGATGGATATGCAAGAAAAAGGGGTTCAGAGTGGTCTAAGGAGACAGTAGAAGGTCGGAGAAGAATAACAAGTAATTTGCAGCAGGTACATTACCTGAAGTTAGGAAAAATATTTACTGGCTGCTGTTACTTAGAACTTATACTGTCAGTCACAGATGGTAACAAATGTACACAGTGGGCTCTTGATTGCCTAATATATAAGCCACAACATTATCTATCTTACAAAATTCTTGCTAACTTTTTTAAATTCCACCTCTATATGATATGTACAGATAAGTTACCATTAAAAAGTAATTTATAGCTCACAATAGCTTTTCTCCTACAAGAATGTGTTAATGTTTTTCATTTCTTAGTTTCGCCTATAAGCGCAACAATAAGGTTCTACAAAGGTGTATTCATTCTGCGTGTGGGCCCACTTTTATTGAGGCAGCATAACTGGTTAGTTGTCAACTGATACACTAGCGTTTTCATGACCACTCTAACACTGTAGATGTATATTTCTCCAGATAGTGATTTAGATGTTCTAAATTGAAATTGCCTCAGGTGTTCCCAAGTGCCGATATTCCCGCAACCTCCCCCCCACCCACACATAAAGCATAACGGAGTTTTACCCCCACAGTAGAGTATTCGAATTACGAGAATTGTCCGTAAAAATCAACATACGAGGAAGTGAGATATAAGTATGCTGAGAAACCATGATGTTGTTTCAGTCTTGTCTGAAGCTACAGGCACTGGTATACTGCACGTCACGTTCTCCTGACGTATCTAAAATTATTATCGTATGAATTGGACACACAAATAATGATATAGGTAACGTGAAGGTAATGAAGCTGAGGATTCGCAAAGAAAACTACTCCAATTGAACGAAGAATGAAAAGAAGCGAGTAGTGCAGCATTATTCACAAAGATATGTAATCATTCGGGAGTAAACTTTAGTTAAAGTGAAATGCCTGCAGAAAAAAGTGTTATGATACAGAAAAGGAAACGGTGTCCTAAGGATAGATTCAGCACACATAAAAGTAAAAATAACTTCCAATGAACTTAAAAGCTAAGATGTCAACATTAACAGTGTTAAGGAAACATCAATGTAAACGCAAACGAAAGTGAGGATTTGTGGAAAAACTACACCGTAGACCTCTACAGGGAAAGGAAGTGATTGCTATGTGGATACAAGAAAATAAAATAGCTACGCATTTGGAAGGCATGAGCGATCCATCATTAATATCTGAGTTTGAAAGACCTTTACAAGACCTGCGCTCAAACAGGTAAAATGACATGATTAACACTCGTTCGGAATTTCTAACGTCACTGCAGGAATTAGCAGCCAAATGACTTTCTAAAGTAGTGTGTGAAATCTGCACGCAAAACCGTCGCACTTTCGGAAGAATATCAGCCACACAGTGCCTAAGTCAGCAAGGGTAAGTAAGTGCGCGAAGGAACGGACAGATGAATCATCAAACTTTCTGACAAGAAGAGTCGAAAACAATTTTGTGGATCTGCTACACAGTGGAAGCAAAACTACGCCTCGGCAAAGTGGTGCAAGACTTCTGGAATTCCCAAAAATAATTATAACATAGCGAATGGCAGGTGACGACGAATCAGAGTGGAAGAGCAAGAAATAAGTGCCTGAGACAGGGACACAATCAACTTCCCCACTGTTCAAGCTTCAGGGCAGAGAATCAACAAAACAAATTACAGGAAGGTTAAGGAAAAATGATTTAAATTTGGGACGAAGAGACTTCAGTAACATTTTCTGCTGACATAGCTCCGATCTGTAACAGAAATTTTGTATGTGATGAACTATCTATTGACTACTCCATTTCAACTGGAAGTAAATCAGAGAGAGATGAAGATATTACAGAGTAGCAGAAATGAGATTAGGGGTAAACGTAATACCAGAAATTGGTTATATGGTGTACATTATACGAAAGCTTTCTCTTAAGCAAAGTACACTAGTACAAAACATTTCTTAACTTGATGAACAAATTTGTATAAAAGTTTATGGTGAGCATAGCACTTAATGAAGGTGTATCATGGACTGAAGGGAAACCGGATAAGAAGGAAATGGAAACGTTAGAAAGGGCGTGTACTGATGGACGCTGTAAATTGGATAGACTGGTATCATAAAAAATTAGATGGTTCCTCACAGAAACGACAAAACGAGCAATATTCAAGCCAAACAAATTAGGAGAGATGACTGGACATGTATTTAGGCAACACAGAATATCCTCCATGTTACTATGGGATAAAATTGAAGGGGAATGCAATGATAAGTATACACATTTAATAAGTGATTGAGTGATCACACAAGGTGCTGATGTGACACTGAGATGAGCTGATTGTGACAAGTGTGTGTGTCGCATCAGCCAGAGTGCCGATGACCTAAGAAAAAAAACAGAAATCTTAACACTTTTGTCTAAACTAATGGGACCTATACAACAATTGTTTCATAACACTTTGCGAACTAGAGTCCATGTAAGTCGCTTCTTGCTTAATGTCCTCATCATTAAATGTTTCTTCATTCAGTGAATTACAATGAAACTCAGACATTTAATAGTCGCTTTCAGAAATGAGGAAAACATCTGTAATGATAATATATTAATCTTATGAAAGGAAATAAACAGAAGAGCAAAATTAGCCTTGAGTGCTTTTGATAAACGGAACTGAGCTTTCAAAATGAAGATTCCAGTGTGAGCAGAACAATCAGTTTGCGTTACCAGCTTCGACTCACAGAAGTAAGACATGGAATTAGCTTGTGGAAAGCATTCAAGACAGCTGCTTTGCGAGGATATATCTGACGCATAATGCGAATTACTACGAGAGAGAGAGAGAGAGAGAGAGAGAGAGAGAGAATAGAAAGGCAAATGTAACGAAGAGAAGCAGAGACTTAATCCCTGCAGTGCTAAAAATTAGGTTTAGATCTCCAGAACGTAAAGGCAGACTAGTGGATAGCTATTGGACTGAAGTTCTTGTTGCATCCAAAGATGTTGCCAAAAAGTGGGACGAGGAACTAATGGTCTGTGAATAGCTCCTGTTAACAAATACGCAAGAGCAACATTTAAGAGTACCCCTGAAGATTATAATAGACTCAGAAACAGGAATTAAGTCAACAGTGAATTTTAAATTGCTGGTCGTTGTTGTAATGTTGATTTTAATATGTGATAGATACTAGTCATTATGTACCACGATATACACTGCCGTATGAAGTCTCTGCTTTGATACCCCAAGTGTGACAGACAGACAGATTCACGAGCGAACAAGAAACTCCGTAGTCACGCCAGGTAAAACGGATTACAGTGTCAGCTTGCTTGAGTCATCAGGGAAACACAGCTTGGTCTGAAGCGGTTGGTCTCCTCCCAATGGCAAGCTATAGTCAGTGTGTGACATCAGCAGCGTCACCCAAGTGGAAGCCGTCTTACGTCATCTCGGGGTGGATGGTGAAATCTGTACCTATGCAGTTCTTATGTTGTCGATCTAACGGTGTAAAGGCAGTCTTTATAAGCGATATTCTATACTATATTAATTTAGTAATACGACTACACGATAATAGCTCACGTTTTGCTTTTCCACTCAGAAGAATTAATTTCACACCATTGTGACTAATTAAACCCACGGTGGAGACATTGTTTTAGCCCAACTGCCATGTGTCACCAATTTTCATGTATAATACTATTGCTTACATCCGATCTTGAGGCTGTGGAAATGAATCCACGATCAAATTTTATATATCCTTGGTCTGACAGCATAAGATCATACATTAATGTAAAATAGTTTGAGCACAAGTATAGTTTTTAAATGTGACTGCAGAACACGAACTGCACAAAAGTATCAATTGGTATGAGTACTTCATGTCAGTTTGAGTGACTATAAAAGGACCACTTGTGAATAAGTTTGAATTCGATTCTATTTTGACCAAATCGTGAAGGCTTGGACTGATAAACCATCCTATATGTATGAAAAAGAACAGTAAAACCTAATAACTTAGATGGTGACATACAGTCGCTTTCGCCATTTCAGTATGAATTCATACACATCAGCTGCTTTCACGCTCGCTCAAAGCGAATTGAACGCAAACTGTGACGCAGTCACGTGCAACATGTAAGCAAACGACACCAAATGCAGTATATATACACGTCACAAAAAGAAGGACAGAGATCCAACCAGGAGCAAACCTGGATCTCGCTAGCACCACTGATGGTCAACAGCAGACAGCATAAACTATGTGAGTGACAGTTAAGCTGCTACTTTAAAAAAGGACTTGAAAAATTGGCCTTATGTGCAGGCAGTGCCTATGGTTTCTTTTGAATGATTGCCTATAAGTGGTCGTACATGTTTGTTATTTCGATTGTGACCCACAGGTTAGATTGAAGGGTTGGTTTTAAGCGATTGAAACTGGATCAGTAGATAAAAACATGTATGTTCTAGCTCAGTTACCGTTCTACCTCACTCACTCGTTTCTCTCGCTCCTTCACTAGAAAACGACAGCTTACCTAGAGCTTACACTTCTTTATCAACTATAAAATACTTTTCAGGTCTAATTCACTCAGTTTCATGTAAGTTACCTAGAAAAATTAATAAAAATGAATATTTTTCTTGTATCACATCGACCAATTTTCATAATTACTTTTTCCATGCTAAGTCTCAACTTTAAGTAAATAAATAAAATGAATTATGGTGAATGTAAGAAACCTATTCCTTGAGCAGTCATTAGTTTTTTATGAACTGGCGATTGTAAATGTTTTTTAAGAGAAGGCATATCTACAGTTCTACCACATTCACAAGGAACTTTAGTTTTCAGGTAATATTTTTTAGTTTTTGGTTTTTAGTTCTTCACAAGTACAACAATATCCATCTTTTCGATATTTATCTTTATAAAATTCTTTAATATTCTTTTTCACTAGACAGTCATCACTCTGCATAGGCTGTTTCGTATTGTCCATTTAAAGATTATAAAATTTATATGGGAAAAAATTCATTCTCAAAAACAGCAAAACAACCACCACGTTGTCCTTTCTTGGACAGCACTGACCCTATGTACAAATTGCTGTCTTCGATCTCACACAAATATTAACCTATTTTGAAAAAAAGAACTTATTCTACATAAAAAGAGCTATTCAAAAAACTGGGTATTGTTTCCTAATTGTCACAATAAATTTTTCTGTTTTTATTTCCACTTTATTTTTGAAAATACATCAAAATGAAATGCAAACACAATTTTAAGATTTATTTAACTTTACCTAATTTTTTTATTCATTTATAGTTAAAAATTTCCAGTAAGTATTGTATGGTCTGGATAGTAAATTGAAGTTTTCTTACCATACACTGTTACATTCGCTAAGGTATCTGCAGGAATTTTTTCATTGAAAGCTGCACAAAATTTTATAGTTGTTTTCTGTGAACTTACAATGTTCTTTTTACGATTCATGTTAATCACATAGGTATGATAGTTCGTTATGAAATTTTATGGAGTTATGTCAGTGTCTGATTTGAATAGTGTAACCCATTTAAATCTGAGAAACGCATCGTACGATTTGAGAAAGTCGTTTGGAGAATTAATAGTCCACATTTCCTGTGGGAACATTTTATTCCTCCATTTTTCAAGTATTTGGTCTGTAGATTAACGTGATTGTATAATGAAGAGTCAAGTAAGTGATTATTTTTTCGATTTGTCTAAAATGTAACAAATACGAAATATGGCATAACAAATTCCGCAGAGTTATTGTAGTTTGTGATATCAAGTTCGAAATTCTTCTTACCACTCAATCCTGCAAGTTCTACAGTTAGTAGTTCACAAAAAGATATCAGAGTATTTGAATTTTTTTGAATATTTTCTCATTATTCTAACAAGAAAGTTGGTTCATGTTTAATTGGTACACAATTTACCATCGATTCTATTCCAATGTTTCCTTCCTTAGGGAATGTATCTTTATTTTTAACTCCAGCACCATTACAATCCGGCCATCTAAGAATTGCATGTGCAGAACTAGAAGACCTAGTAAAAATTATTGTTAAATATCCTTCTCACTCTTTATTTTTCCATTATTAATAATGTCCTTTCAAGCTTATTTTACCAGTAACAGATGAAGTCTAACATAACACAACTGTTGATGAAAAAAGGGATGTTCGATTCTAGATAAAATATAATTTCCTTTCTTTATGGCCAAAAAATCAAACAGTTTTGCCACTTAATAACCAATTAATTTGTATTATCTTTTTTAAATGTTGAATAATCTGATTCTTATCTATCTGGATTAGCTATAGCAACTCTAATGTTCACATATAATTGTGCCCAGTATTGATGAAGCAATCCATAACCGATATTTATTTCAATATCCGTTTAGGGAGTTAGTAAAATTGTTAACTCTCGGTTTCATTCATGATTTATTGATGCTAAAATTAAATAATCATTTTAAAAACAACTGTTACACATGTACCATAATAGTCAATCAAATTGTCATTATCATCACTTATTGTAATTTATAAATCTTGAATAGGATCAAAAATAGCAATATCTACATGATAATGTGGTTAATAAATTATTGGTCTTCCAAACTCAACATTAGGTTTAAATGAAGCAAAAATATTAGTTTTTCTATGAAAATGAATCTTATGTTTACTAACATTCCACCAGCCCAATTAAAATTTATGTTTATTAATTTGAATAAAATAATATTAGTAACTTGTTTAGCAACAGTTTTTTATTAGCTTCAGTAATTTGGTTATTGAATCCTAGAAAACTTGCAATATTATATTCTTTTATGTCTTAATACAACTTAACATGACTCTCAATAGGCTCTCTACTTCAAATTTCATCAGCTGTGATATAAACAGGATTTTTCGAATGAATATCCTTCTACATTTCTGAAACTATACCTAAATATAGGAATTTCTGTAGTTTTCCACCACAATTCAGTTTATTATTTTTCTATACAATATTTGAAGTTAAAAAGGTAGAATAAAAGCTAATTAATTAAACATTTCTATAAATGTCTCTTATTGGAACAGTTAATCTTTTTTAAAGAATAGATGACTTACCACTCAGTTGAAATAGACATTCCATTTATATTAATAAAAAGTTATTTGAATAAATGAGACACAGTCGAGGCTTATATGGCACAGCTTGGGAACAAAAAATAAGAATTCCAGAAAAGACATTAAAACTGGTGAGCTTTTACTGAATTCCGTTTGCTGTGCAGCCATGCTACCAAGTGACTATGGAAAAATTACATTATTAATTGGCAATTATTTTGAATCTCTAGGACTGTTCAATTGCAATAAAATAAAATAATTTGTATGTTTATTCAAAAAAATTCGATCAACCAAAGTATCAAGAGTGTATGAGGGGATGTATCAAAATTGAACAGCAGCACAATAAAAAAATTACTACTTTTATTATTAATGAAAAAATTATTCTATTAGGTCAATAATTCAGTAGTAGTATTGATGACTTCATTCTTGAAAATCCAGATATTTTTTGAGAATATTTCATTAGAAGAAGACATAAAGGAACAGATATTTTTATTTAGCTCAAACTTATTCACAAAAACCAAAACAATTAGTAAGCAATAATCTTATTTTTTGAATATTTTCAGATTAGATGACACAAATTCAAATCATATCTATCATGAGTTAATTGGTGGTGATTTAAAGTTTGATGAATTTCAAGACATCTGCAGTAAATGTTGGAATGATCTATTTAGATTTTTAGGATATAAATGATGAGAAATCTGAATGAAAAATGTTCAGAAATAAAATAAAGTATTTCATTAAATAGTAATATTTTTATCCTTATTAAATGAGTACTTTAAAAATGATATAAGGTAAATGTCAGACCACAGTGATGTTTTACCTGAACACATAAATAGATTTACATTGGCTCTTGGTTATTTAAGAGAATATGAAAAATTAGAAAAAATTGAAGCAAGGATTTGTGAATATTACAATAATAATTCATGGTTTTGTAATGAACCTAAATTTGGAAAAAATATATGTGGTTGTCAGTTTTCTCAACGATTTTTATTTAAAATATTTCATTTATTTAAATTTTATACAGATAATCATTAAACAAGCTACTGGCTAAACCAGTTCCTGCTTGTGCAAGAACGTTAAGCAAAAACATTAATTCTTTATAAATGCTTAATTAATGTTTTTATCTCTAATAAACGTTTGAAAAATACGACCCAGAAGTTGTTGAAAAAGCTAAATGAAATATAAAGAATCCTGAAGAACTGAATTGACAATTCAAGCTTTGGAAAAAACAACCCTGAACAGAAAATGAAAAGCATAAAGAAGAGAATTAATCAGTTATTGATGCTACTGAACAAATAAAAGATGAATCAAAGGATTAGCTGATAATGTTTTGAAAGCTACTTAAGAATGTAAAGTAGTTGGAAATCAAATCGTTCTTTATCATCAACATCCCCATATAGAATGTTGAGATTTCTCACCAATTACAAAACTACATTATTGGTCTGAGGCTATTCCTAGTAAGTATGACGTTACATTAAATGAATCTCAAATTCAGGTTGCATTGAATAAGTAAGAAGAAGAGAGAAAAGATACTGTTAAAAAATAAAGTAGATGCAGTCTGATAAAGAAATAAAAAGGGATAATGTTAAAAAACGTTAGTGACAGGATGTTACAGTATATTTATGATACTGAAGATCCAACTTTTGGATTAAAACTTGTAATTCATTGGGTATTTTGCAGTTGATTTCGATGAAATAAGTTAAAAATTGATGGAAGGAATATGAATGCACAGATGGTCTAATGTATCTTTTAACTAAACAACAAGTGACTGTGGATGGTATGGCTGAAAAATTTTATTGTGATGATATACAAAATTACACAGATACATTGCACCATTCAGGAGCATTATATTCTGAGAGCAACTCAAACAAAATAAACTCGAGTACATGTAAAGAATACACTAATCTGATCGAATATATTATTCAAATCTTTTTTCCAAAAGTGTATCAACTATCATCAGATTCAGATTCTTCAGATTAATCAGATGCAAAACAGGTGAAGGTTTAATTTAAAAATTTACAAAAAAAATGGTTGAATATATTTAGATGAATGATGTTAGAGACTGAAGCGTTTGATTAAGAGTAATTTATGGCGAAGGATTAGCTGGATGTAAAAATTATCGTAAGGAAAAGTTGGAAAAACATAGATGTTAAGAAGCAGATTTAGTGTTTTTATTATAAATGATGCCAACAGAACTCTATATTTGATTACATATTTCTATAATTTATCACGTACATTATGTATAAGTGAAAAACATGTAAAAGGTCTACTAAATTGTGTTTTACATAATTCAAAAATTTCAGATATGTATCTACCAGAATGTAACCACTGCAGACAATTTACTAAGCCATTCAGTGGCTACATAGAGATGAGGGACTTAATCCGTTAGAGGAAGCATATGTGATGGTATGTCACATAAATATTGACATTTATATGGGTTGTAAACAGTGAACTATATTGTGAAGTGTTAAGTGTGAAACAAAAACTATTTGTAATCACTTAAAATAATTAGTATAAAAGATACAGTTAATGTTCTTGAAACAACTGATATGCAGCGATAATTTAAAAGTAGCCTCTTTATTTAAAACATGTCTATGAAATTAAAAGAGGATCGTTGAGAGACGTGATTGTACAGCCGAGGAGGAAGGACATACTTTATGGTACTCACACTATTTTGTTTCATGATACAGAAGGCATCCATTCAGTGGCTACACTTTTTTTATGTAAGTTATTCGGTATTCTGCTAAAATAAACTAATTACTGTTATCACAAAATGAATTTCTTTGTAATAGTTGTCACCTCAAATTGTCGCAGCGGCTTATTATTCTAATAAGCATTTGTTTCAGTAATTTGTGCTGTGGGAAGCCCATCTTCTGATGCAACCTCTGGTCGGCCATTACGTGCTGAAGTATTAATTTATTTGTCAAAGTGTTAACTGTAGATGCGAGAGATTTCGTTGTAAGAACATTAATTTTCGTTAAAGTTTATTTTTTTAAATTTATACAGACTCCATGAGTTCAGTAAGTTTTATCTTGGCCACTCCATGGCAACAATCGAAATACTCTTGAGCCTTGAGTTGGTACATGAATAACAGCAACCCTTCAAGAGCCTGTTTCATGTTTACTTATGCACAGAAGTAAAAGTGACAAGAAAAGATAATATCCCTGAGAGAAAGAATCATACTCTAACAAAAGAAAAATTCACCTGATAAATTAGAAATATATATATATATATATATATATATATATATATATATATATATATATATATATATATATATATATATATATATATAACGTAACACATACAAACAGCATGACATCTCCTATCATGACCATAAGGAATCAGTATGTAGATATTAAGCTTATTAAGAAATTCAGTTAGCTGCAAAAGAAATAATGTACAGTTGAGATGCTAGTTTGAAAAAGAAAACTGCAGCTACTCATGTTAGGAGTGGGTGTCAATGTTGCTGAAAATGATTGGGGATTATAAACATCCTTTCTCTTCTAATAAAATTTATAGTGTTTAAATGAATGTCATGCATGGTACAACATACAAAATTACGAACAACATACAGAATATAATATATGCTGGAAGCACATTTATGCAGGAGAATGGCAGGTCACCAAGATGTTGTTAGGAAAGGAAATCAGAAATCAATTTTAGCTCATAACTGAAATTTAGAAACTGAGAATTCTAGAACTGACCCTATAAGATCTGCTGTAGTTTCATCAAGGAAGGAACTTACAATTGAAGAGCAGAACGAATTAGAAAGATATAGTAAGCCAGTTTTATTGACTATGCTTTTAGCATTTGTTTACAATCATGAAATAACAAGAGATGAAGCTAAAGAATGAAAAGTTAGAATAGATTATTACCATAGCCATATGCAATCTCCAGAATACTGTGAAAATAAAAAGCAAATAGATATATCAACTGAGAATGAGAATAAACCTTAGTAAGCAAAAGCTATGAATGAAGCTTTTATGGAGTTATGCGGAATAGAAATATAAAAATTATTAATTCCTATAATTTTTTTATCTATATAAGTGAACATTTTTTCAGTTGATTATACTTTGCACCAAGTGGAAAACTAAACGAAAATCTATTAAAATTTAATGAAATAATGAACAGTAACACAGTATTGAACCATGAACTGATGTACAAAAAAGGAATGGTTGGGAGAGTGTCAAAGCAACCAAAAACTGGGGGAAATGTAATTGTTGTATTAGGTATTACTGGTTGAAAAAGATTATTGAATATCTAACAAAAAAGAATGGAGGTAAATGACTACCACAACATGAAGATGGTGATACCCTGAACAGTGGATATACATGCCCAGTGGGTTTCCCTAAGCTGGCTGCTTTCACCATAGGTTAGGGGCCAAAACTGCCATGCCAGACTTTGTTATGTAGTACTGGAATCTCTTTGAGTCGGCCACCTATCAATATAGTCATGAATGAGGTGACAAGGGAGGTATTGGATGGTAGTGATTATAGGATGGGGGAAGGAACAAATGAAAATCATTTGTTATGATGACGAAGCTGTTATGCTGCCCAACAGTGAAGGTAGCCTGTAGAAACTTTCACATATTTTTTGCGTGGCCACCAAAAACCTAAATATGGTCATATCCACTCAAGAAACCAAACGTATGACGAAATCGATTGAACCAATTAGATGGAAACTGGTATTGAAAAGTCCAGCAGTGGAAATATTGAAATGAAGCTAGAGAACAAGTATTAAGACCAAATAAAAGGGCAGGGTGTTTAAATGTTATTATTTGAGAAAACAAGGGTACAGGAAAACATGAAAAGACAAGAATATTGTAAAAAATAGTGAGACAAAAGATCGAGAACATCAAAATCCAAGAGCTTTGGAAACCAGGGAAAATAAAATTCTGCGAAGAATTACAGGGAAGATTTTGGGTGACGGAGAGAACTGAAAAAATTAGAAAAGAATGTAAAGCGGACTCCATTAATAAGTGGGTATATAAGAGAAAGTATGAATGGAACGAAAACATAGACAGAATGGATGAATGTAAGACTGTGAAAATCCTAGGAAATAAACTACAGACCGATAAAAGAAATGTTGCTCGTCCAAGCAAAAGCTGGAGCGGGAACCTCAGGTTAGACTTATGGGTACTGAAGGAAACAGGCTTTAGCCCTCGGAAAAAAGAAAAACATATGCTGGACAGCGAACTATCCTTTATTGCACTAAATCGAAAATTACTCTGAGCCTCTGCAGTAAGCAGGGTACCACGTCGTTAAAACCCTGGATTTGTGGTGGAACTTGCTCCACACTCCAGTTCACACGCTGCACGAGTCCCGGACGACTTCTTTATCTGTGGACCTCTGTTGAAAAGACGTTCCATAACTGCATGAGCAATGGTACGGTTTGCTAGTGAACTGGAAGTAGATGGGGATGTATGCACCTGTCGTATCATGACGAGTTGCCTCCAGATGGTAAGAGGCGGTTCTCTAGTGTCAAGACAGAGACTGGATATGTGGTTACTCCTTTAAACGTCCATGGCCTGCCTAAAACTCTTATGGTGTATATCGTCAACGATGTTCAGATAAGAAAGCCTTGCTGACGCATTTAATGTGTACCCATAGTCTGGGCGCCATCAACGAAAGCCCCATAAAACAGGAGCAGATATCCTCGCTCCATTTCCCAGGACCTCTGGCTAAGATACTCCAAGATGTTCAGTGCCTTCTGGGCCTTTGCCTTCAAGACCTTTAGGTGTGGTAACCACGACATTTTGGAGTTAAATTTGAGGCCCAGGAACCTCACAGTGTTTAAAATAGAGCATGGTGTTCCACATAAACAATACAAGTGTATAAAATGTACGATTCGAATAATTAAAATGAAACTTACACAACACACTTTTCTACTGAAAACTCAAAACCTGTGTTTGCAGGCCATTGCTCCAACCTCTGTGCTGCAAGCTGCTACTGACGAGTCACTGTTGCATCACTGGAAGAGAGGAACAGAAAAACACAAAATCGTCCACAAATGAGGAGCACTGTAGAGGTCTTCCTATAGCAGATGTGATAGTGTTTAAGGCTAAGGCAAAGAGGGTAACATTTGAAAAATTGCATAAGCAACATAAATCTGCCGCTCAAAACGATTAGACAGCACAACACCAACTCTAGGCCTAAAAGCGCTTAGACAGAATGGATATTATGAAGACTGGAAGGTGGCCACGGAAGCCCCACTGGTGCAGCTGCCCTAAAATACTGTGTCACCAAGTAGTGTCGTACACATTACTAATGCCAAAGAATACACGGATACATTGATGTTTACATTGCAAAACTTGCTGGATAGGTGCCCCTAGCAGGGTCAGGTTGTCAACAGTGGATGGAAATATCCGGAATCCACACTGACACTGGCTAAGGAGTTGTCAGTTCTCGAACATCGAGACTAGACGATAGTTAACCATTTGTTCCATGATCCTTCCTACACAGATCGTTAAGTCGACACCCTGATGACTTCTGGAACACGTTCGGTCCTTTACTGGCTTTAGGACAGATATCAATTGCCTCTCTCGACGACCTGGGAACATGACCTGTTTGCCATATCAAAACATTCTAGGAGGATATCTTTAGGCGCTGCTGCCAAATGTCGAAGCACGTCTAAGTGTAGGAGACATGCATTTATATGCACCATAAGTTATCAGACAAAGTTGTGATCAGGTGCAGTACCATTTGTCTCAGAAACTGTCGAATACAGCTCCCATATTGAGAAAGAGCACTTGTAAACCTCAGAATTGTTTGATCTGAAGTCCAATTTGCCCCTCTATGAGCGCTGGCTACTGGCTGGTATTGGCAGTAGTTGCAAAATGCACCATCACCGTCTCGGTGTTGTTCAGAGACACCAATGTTTCAACACTGTGGGAACTGGTAAACGTCTTTAATTAGCATAAATCCTGTTGATAGCTTCCCTTACATTTTTAGAAAGATTGGAACGGGTAACGGATTCCAGGAAAGTTTGCCACGAGCTTTTCTTGCTCTGCTTCGCTTTGTATCGACCTTTCTTTGGCTCTGTAAAATCTGAAGGTTGTGAGGCTGTCAGCAGTTGAAAGACCTTTAAACAGAGCGCCCCCTGCCCTGATCCGGATTGCTGAGTGGCACTTATCGGTTCACCATGGTACAGGTTGCGTCCTAAGATGATCTGAGGCCTATAGTATGGATAAATAGCCTCATGATGGGTCATTCATGTTAGCAGTTCACCCATTCCTGGACGCTTTTGCAGTGTTCACAGTCAGCTGGCTGACCAGCATCCTGGTTGACTGAATGACTATCCGTTTCGGTGGCTCCCTTTCAAGTAATGGTCCAGCCAGTAAAGTGACCAACAATATATAGTGGTCACTGGAATAAAGGTCATCAGTTTCTTCCAAATGAGCACAATCTGCGAGGGCTAGCGAGCAGAAAGAGGTGCTAATGGCCGATGATGACACAGTGGTGGACGAGAAACGGGTGGAACTGCCTATGTTGAAGTCACACAGGTCCTTAGGGTCTCCAAGGAACGATCGATATGGCACCAACAGTTCAAGCTCCATGGTACGTTATGGGCGTTGAAGTCACTCACTAGGAAAAATGGGCAGGAGAGTTGTTTTATAAACCTGTTAGAGATTCATAAACTATTACAGACTGCACAGGTAAATGCAGTTAGTAGCTACTGATCGTACAACCCATATGAACTTAGGTTGTAGGTCAGTAATTAAGGAGCGAGCAGAAGAGTATTGTGTGTTATTGACAAACACAGCAACACCTCCATTACTTCTTTCCCCAATCAGGTATTCCTTGAGTGGATGATATAACTGCGTGGTACATGGGAATTAGCGGCTTTCAGATGCGTTTCTTGTAAAGATAACCATAAGATAGGTACCTGTGCTGGAAGTTTCATTTCCTCCGCTAGAGTCTATTACGTTCCACTTCAGTATAGGATCCATTTCTCAAGGGGGTTGCACTTATATGCTGTGTCCCTTCAAGGGTTGGAAGCCCACTTCAGGTGAAGGTTCAGTCTTTGGGTGAGACAGTTGCCTAAGGCAATCTTCACACTCAGTTATCTCTGAAACAGGAACAGTATATCTATCAGGACGATTGACGTCCATATGCTCTGAAGGTGTACTACTCGCTCTCCCCAGTAGGGGAAGCCTGCCATCTGTTTTTTCTTGCCTGGGAACACTGTTTAGGCATTATCACAACTGCACACACTAGCTCCCTCCGTTTGTGTAGTGGCATCGGCTGTCATAATGGACTTTTTAAGAGCAGAAGCGAACGACGTACTGTATGTGGGAGGCTTCATGCCTTACATAGTTTTTTGGCCTCATCGTATACGATGCACTTCTTTATTTTAAACTCCTGAACCTTCCATTCTTCAAGGAAGACACTGCAGTCCACACAGCTGACAGGGTGATCCTCAGAGCAATTGACACAGTTTGGACGAGATGAACAACCGACTCTTTGGTCGGCATCCATACCACACGTACGACAAGTGGCTTCTCCCTTACATCCTATAGTAGTGTATCCAAAGAGTTGTCATTTAAAACAGAGCATTGAGTTCAGTACATAGCCCCACTTGATTCAGCGAAGAAAACTTACTTTCATATCCACTCAGAATAAGTAACGCAGTCGGATTTTACCTGATCACCATCCATCTGTTTATTGACATACTAGAAGAGAAAGATTAAGTAACCAACGAAAGGATAATGTCCTACGACTTGGAGAGTGGAAAGTCAGTAGCTTGAACGTGGTAGGGAAACTAGAAAATCTGAAAAGGAAAAGTAAAGGTCAGTGAAGTCTGATGGAAAGGTTACAAGGATTTCTGGTCTGATCAGTATAGGGCAATATCAGCAACAGCAGGAAATGACATGCTGTCAGTTATACTCAACATATAAATTTTATTAGTTAAAACACACAATAACATAAACAAGAATTAAAAACTCTCAAAGCTTTAACCACAGAGCTCCTTTGATTTGATTTAAATAACAAAATAGAGGGTCCAAGACCTAAGAAAGGAATTTAGGTACAGGAGTTGTTCTGGAAGTTTCTCTTCTTTAAAAACTCTTTTTCTTGAGTAAAAATAGGATGAAGGCCTTAGCTTAAGTCTCTCCCATAGAATTCGGCTGAAGGCCACACATTAAGCAAGAACAGTGCTACGGCTTAAGGCCAAGGCAACGATTTTCAATGTCAATTCTCAATAGGCTGAAACCTGACTGAGATTTTCAATGTCAATTCTCAATAGGCTGAAACCTGACTGAGGGTCGCATATCATCTACACAATTGAACAGCTTAAATCCTAGGAAGAAGAGCTTTCAACTTAACTGGCTGAGGGCCATAGCTTAAAAGCATTTCATGCAAACTCGGCTAAAGGCCTTATACTAAAGAATAACAATGTTATGACTTGAGGCAAGACCAGGATTTTAAATATTTTAATTTAAGAGAGATCAAAACTCGGCTGAAAGCCACACACCATGTCAAAACAATTTTACAGCTCAAGGCCTAGGAAGAAGAGCTTTAAATTTGAAAAGGCTGAGGGCCTTAGCTTGAAACATTTCATGCAAACTCAGCTGAAGGCCTCATACCCGAAAAAAATTACAGTCTTATAACTTAACTGCAAGAGAAAGATTTAGAATTTTCAGTTTAAGAGAATTTAAAACTCTGCTGAAGGCCTCACACCATGAAGAAAACAATTTCATGAGAAAGAGAGAAAAAGCTTACAATCTTAATAAGCTAAAACTCGGCTGAAGGCCACACAGAGTACTTAAGACGAAAAGAAAATCACTATGTAAAACACGAGGGGAAGGTTCCAAGGGTCGGCCTGGGAAGTAACGCTAACACACGTTTAAGTGAGACAGGCAGCCAGACCGACAAGCTCTTAATCGGAAGGCAACACAACCAAGGGAAGGTTCACGACCGACCGACAATCTGCCCGATTTCCAACAGTCAGATCCAACTGCACAGATAATGGAAAATATCGGCCGATGAAGAGTAAACCGAGATACCAATAACTTCAACTGGGCCTCACAAAGATCAAGGAATCAATCATCACTCAAGACGAGCTTAATAGAATCCAAAACCACGAGTCACAACTGTCAAGTCACTACCGGAGGTTGCAGATTCTAGGCAAGAAAACATACGACTTGTTATCACACGCGTCATGGGCTGAGGAAACAACAACCCACAAATAACGAACAAATCGTAAAAGTCGAGTTTTAAGAACAGGTAAGTAATTACTCAACTTGAGGATCCCGCCTTGGAAGAAAGCGAAAAGTCGCTCGAACAGCTAGCACCTCCAGATGGAACAGCGCGTGCCCGCCTCCAAAAGCCCAAAGCTGGCTTCGCGCTGTGGAGACTAAGCCGCTGCTCAGTTCCAACTAACAAACAAAGTCCAACAACATCCCAACTCGGAAAATGGTGTTCATCCTGAGGATCCAAGACGTCGTCGACCGAGACGACCGTCCGAGCAAACGACCAACGGCAGCCCACCTTCGCCAACATCGGTCCAGGCGAATACTCATACGGACCCGACTGTTGCTGGCTGCTAACTCTTGCCCCACTGATACTGGTGTCAGTGCTCAGCCGACCAAATGTCGCCACGCGACGACCAGCCGATCGACCGACCAACAGCCTTCCGTCTGCGTCGACCACGGTCCCGGCGCTTACTCGCAGTGTCTGGCTTCCGACTTACTGCCGACTCACTGCTCCACACCCGACTGCACTCCTGGTCCGTGTCCAAGTGAACTGACTTCCTTCGAACGGACGACGTCCCGGAGACACTGGCTCGGACACAACCGTGCAGAGGGAACACAACTAACATATCTGCACAGGCAGGGATCCGACCCAAATACACGTCGTCGACGAGACGACCGACCGAACGACCAACCAACGGTCGTCCCCTCTGGTACTGGCTGTGTGTACCTTACTGGGGCTTCGTTCCCAACTGAACTGCTGTTGCGTCTTGACCCTCTTCCCGGTCCATCTCCAACTCAATTCCAGACGCACGGCGACCCGGAAATTCTATCGGTCACTCCAGAGACGGTACGACAGTGGACTTATCGACACGCGCTGCTGCTGCCACTCACGGTAAAGCAAGGCAGGAAGTTCGTGACGCCAGTAGTGGTATAAGGAAACGAGGCGTCAGTACCGTAATAGACGTCAAACAATAAATAGCGTGAACACGAGCCGCGCACGGCTCAGCGGAAGAATATCAATGATATGAATCACTGATGACATTTCTGTCCCGAGTGATAGTGAAGAAGAATTACATGATCTCCTGAAGGAATAAACGGTCTACTGAGTAAAGAATATAGACTGAGTGTTAATCGAAGGAAGATGAAAGTAATGAAAAGTGCCAGAAATTAGAATACAGAGAAACTTAACATGAGGACTGATGGTCATGAAGTGGATGAAGTTAAGGACTTCTGCTATCTAGGCAGCAATGTAACTCATGACGGGCGGAACAAGGAGGACACCAAAAGCAGACTGGCACTCGCAAAAATTACATTCCTGACGAAGAGACGTCTACTAGTAGCAAACATAAGCATTAAATTCAGGAAGAAATTTCTGAGAATATACGTTTGTAGCACAAGATTCTATGATAACGAAGCATTGACTGTGGAATAAGCGGAACAGAAGATAATCCAAGCATTTGACATTTGGAGCTACAGACTAATGCTGAAAATTCACTAGACCGACAAGGTAATGAATGAGAAGGTTCTACACAGAATCGGGGAGGAAATGAATATTTGCAAAACACTGGCAACAAGAACGGACAAAATGGTAGGACATCTGTTAAGACATCATGGAATAACTTGCTTGATGCTAGAGGGAGCTGTAGAGAGTAATAACTGATTGGAAGACACCCAGCAGATAACTGAGGACATAGGTTACACATCCTACTGTGATATGAAGATGTCGGCACAGAAGAGGAATTTGTGGCGGTCTGCATCAAATCAGTCAAAAGACTAATGACTTAAAAACAAATTATTCCTGTTCAGACAGCAGGTGTGTAGTCATGTTAACTGTATAGGGAGTCGGCAGTCACTGGGGAACCATCTAAGGTGATATACATCGCCCGGCACTGAATCACTCTAAAAGCATTTAAGCTTTTATGATTGATCTTCCAGCTTGAACATTGCCACCTTTCACGTATAACGGCTGTACTACCATCAGTGCCGTTAGAGTTCAGTTTGTACCTTAAGCCAGATGACTCTGTGATACTTTCACCTCTTTTTTTATTAACCAAATAATCTTGTTGTAGACGAGTGTCAGGCCACGTAGGTTACAGGCTACCCATGCGTAGGTGCAGAATGCATTTGGCTGGTACTTTGGTACTTCATATGGATCGCAGTTCCTCATCTTACTGATAAAACTATCGGGATGGCACGACATTAGTTCATCAATGGGGACTCTTAGCACGCTTGTTGTGCCACTCCTATTTAAGAAGACTAGAGAGATGTTACTGAAACCGCGATCCTCTGTGTTGTAGGGGTACAGCCTTTGGTTACCAATCAGAAACGCCCCTAGACAATGGTTCAATCACAGCCAACGAAAAATTTTACGTTACAAAAGCATCAGCAACGATAACCGAATGATACCAGCATAAAGAGTCACCCTTGATCTGACAGAAGTCTTCCCTACGTGCTGGTGAGGACTTCAGGTGGGAAAATTCCACTAAAAGGGGGAATAATAAATAATGATCAACGGCATAAGGCTGTAGAAGGTAACATATACTTTCATATTGTTGTTGTGGTCTTCAGTCCTGAGACTGGTTTGATGCAGCTCTCCATGCTACTCTATCCTGTGCAAGCTTCTTCATCTCCCAGTACCTACTGCAACCTACATCCTTCTGAATCTGCTTAGTGTATTCATCTCTTGGTCTCCCTCTACGATTTTTACCCTCCACGCTGCCCTCCAATGCTAAATTTGTGATCCCTTGATGCCTCAAAACATGTCCTACCAACCGATCCCTTCTTCTAGTCAAGTTGTGCCACAAACTTCTATTCTCCCCAATCCTGTTCAATACCTCCTCATTAGTTACGTGATCTACCCACCTTATCTTCAGCATTCTTCTGTAGCACCACATTTCGAAAGCTTCTATTCTCTTCTTGTCCAAACTAGTTATCGTCCATGTCTCACTTCCATACATGGCTACACTCCATACAAATACTTTCAGAAACGACTTCCTGACACCTAAATCTATCCTCGATGTTAACAAATTTCTCTTCTTGAGAAACGCTTTCCTTGCCATTGCCAGTCTACATTTTATATCCTCTCTACTTCGACCATCATCGGTTATTTTACTCCCTAAATAGCAAAACTCCTTTACTACTTTAAGTGTCTCATTTCCTAATCTAATTCCCTCAGCATCACCCGACTTAATTTGACTACATTCCATTATCCTCGTTTTGCTTTTGTTGATGTTCATCTTATATCCTCCTTTCAAGACACTGTCCATTCCGTTCAACTGCTCTTCCAAGTCCTTTGCTGTCTCTGACAGAATTGCAATGTCATCGGCGAACCTCAAAGTTTTTACTTCTTCTCCATGAATTTTAATACCTAATCCAAATTTTTCTTTTGTTTCCTTTACTGCTTGCTCAATATACAGATTGAATAACATCGGGGAGAGGCTACAACCCTGTCTCACTCCTTTCCCAACCACTGCTTCCCTTTCATGCCCCTCGACTCTTATAACTGCCATCTGGTTTCTGTACAAATTGTAAATAGCCTTTCGCTCCCTGTATTTTACCCCTGCCACCTTCAGAATTTGAAAGAGAGTATTCCAGTTAACATTGTCAAAAGCTTTCTCTAAGTCTACAAATGCTAGAAACGTAGGTTTGCCTTTTCTTAATCTTTCTTCCAAGATAAGTCGTAAGGTCAGTATTGCCTCACGTGTTCCAACATTTCTACGGAATCCAAACTGATCTTCCCCGAGGTCGGCTTCTACCAGTTTTTTCCATTCGTCTGTAAAGAATTCGCGTTAGTATTTTACAGCTGTGACTTATTAAACTGATAGTTCGGTAATTTTCACATCTGTCAACACCTGCTTTCTTTGGGATTGGAATTATTATATTCTTCTTGAAGTCTGAGGGGATTTCACCTGTCTCATACATCGTGCTCACCAGATGGTAGAGTTTTGTCAGGACTGGCTCTCCCGAGGCCATCAGTAGTTCTAATGGAATGTTGTCTACTCCCGGGGCCTTGTTTCGACTCAGGTCTTTCAGTGCTCTGTCAAACTCTTCACGCAGTATCTTATCTCCCATTTCATCTTCATCTACATCCTCTTCCATTTCCATAATATTGTCCTCAAGTACATCTCCCTTGTATAAACCCTCTATATACTCCTTCCACCTTTCTACCTTCCCTTCTTTACTTAGAACTGGGTTGCCATCTGAGCTCTTGATATTCATACAAGTGGTTCTCTTCTCTCCAAAGGTCTCTTTAATTTTCCTGTAGGCAGTATCTATCTTACCCCTAGTGAGACAAGCCTCTACATCCTTACATTTGTCCTCTAGCCATCCCTGCTTAGCCATTTTGCACTTCCTGTCGATTTCATTTTTGAGACGTTTGTATTCCTTTTTGCCTGCTTCATTTACTGCATTTTTATATTTTCTCCTTTCATTAATTAAATTCAATATTTCTTCTGTTACCCAAGGATTTCTATTAGCCCTCGTCTTTTTACCTACTTGATCGTCTGCTGCCTTCACCACTTCATCCCTCAGAGCTACCCATTCTTCTTCTACTGTATTTCTTTCCCCCATTCCTGTCAATTGTTCCCTTATGCTCTCCCTGAAACTCTGTACAACCTCTGGTTTAGTCAGTTTATCCAGGTCCCATCTCCTTAAATTCCCACCTTTTTGCAGTTTCTTCAGTTTCAATCTGCAGTTCATAACCAATAGATTGTGGTCAGAATCCACATCTGCCCCAGGAAATGTCTTACAATTTAAAACCTGGTTCCTAAATCTCTGTCTTACCATTATATAATCTATCTGAAACCTGTCAGTATCTCCAGGTTTCTTCCATGTATACAGCCTCCTTTCATGATTCTTGAACCAAGTGTTAGCTATGATTAAGTTATGCTCTGTGCAAAATTCTACAAGGCGGCTTCCTCTTTCATTCCCTCCCCCCAATCCATATTCACCTACTATGTTTCCTTCTCTCCCTTTTCCTACTGACGAATTCCAGTCACCCATGACTATTAAATTTTCGTCTCCCTTCACCACCTGAATAATTTCTTTTATCTCGTCATACATTTCATCTATTTCTTCGTCATCTGCAGAGCTAGTTGGCATATAAACTTGTACTACTGTAGTAGGCATGGGCTTTGTGTCTATCTTGGCCACAATAATGCGTTCACTATGCTGTTTGTAGTAGCTAACCCGCACTCCTATTTTTTTATTCATTATTAAACCTACTCCTGCATTACCCCTATTTGATTTTGTATTTATAACCCTGTAATCACCTGACCAAAAGTCTTGTTCCTCCTGCCACCGAACTTCACTAATTCCCACAATATCTAACTTTAACCTATCCATTTCCCTTTTCAAATTTTCTAACCTACCTGCCCTATTAAGTGATCTGATATTCCACGCTCCGATCCGTAGAACGCCAGTTTTCTTTCTCCTGATAACGACGTCCTCTTGAGTAGTCCCCGCCCGGAGATCTGAATCGGGGACTATTTTACCTCCGGAATATTTTACCCAAGAGAACGCCATCATCATTTAATCATACAGTAGAGCTGCATGTCCTCGGGAAAAATTACGGCTGTAGTTTCCCCTTGCTTTCAGCCGTTCGCAGTACCAGCACAGCAAGGCCGTTTTGGTTAATGTTACAAGGCCAGATCAGTCAATCATCCAGACTGTTGCCCCTGCAACTACTGAAAAGGCTGCTGCCCCTCTTCAGGAACCACATGTTTGTCTGGCCTCTCAACAGATACCCCTCCGTTGTGGTTGCACCTATGGTACGGCCATCTGTATCGCTGAGGCACACAAGCCTCCCCACCAACGGCAAGGTTCATGGTTCATGGGGGGGACTTTCATATTAACCGTTGGATTTATAATAGGGGTCTTTTGGAGTCACCAAACTTTCACTCTCTTAAGAAATTGCCTTAGAAATTATGTATTTTAGTTGATATTCTATGTAAACCTTGGAAATACTGTTAGCTTACGTCAGAAGGAACACTGTTTGTTGCAAGCTACATTATTTATTTTATTTTATGAATTTTGCAGTCCTGCTTGTATAGTGCATAACAGTCTATATTTTACCAGAATGACGCGTTAACGTAGCTAGATTACTGACAAAAGCTTTCAATCAGCATAGGCACGGGCCTACTCTTTACTGAGAGGTCAGAAGCACTGTTAAAGCTACATCCCAGTACTAAGTTGAATGTGAGTGTATTTTTGATAAACAGAATAAGTATTCATCTACATCTACATCTACATACATACTCCGCAATCCACCATACGGTGCGTGGCAGAGGGTACCTCGTACCACAACTGTAATCTTCTCTCGTGTTCCACTCCCAAACAGAACGAGGGAAAAATGACTGCCTATATGCCTCTGTAATAGCCCTAATCTCTCTTATCTTATCTTTGTGGTCTTTCCGCGAAATATAAGTTGGCGGCAGTAAAATTGTACTGCACTCAGCCTCAAATGCTGGTTCTCTAAATTTCCTTAGTAGCGATTCACGAAAAGAACGCCTCCTTCCCCCTAGAGACTCCCACTTGAGTTCCTGAAGCATTTACGTAACACTCGAGTGATGATCAAACCTATCAGTAACAAATCTAGCAGCCCGCCTTTGAATTGCTTCTATGTCCTCCCTCAATCCGACCTGATAGGGATCCCAAACGCTCGAGCAGTACTCAAGAACAGGTCGTATTAATGTTTTATAAGTGGTCTCCCTTACAGATGAACCACATCTTCCCAAAATTCTACCAATGAACCGAAGACGACTAACCGCCTTCCCCACAACTGCCGTTACATGCTTGTCCCACTTCATATCGCTCTGCAGTGTTACGCCCAAATATTTAATCGACGTGACTGTGTCAAGCGCTATACTACTAATGGAGTATTCAAACATAACAGGATTCTTTTTCCTATTCATCTGCATTAATTTCCATTTATCTATATTTAGAGTTAGCTGCCATTCTGTACACCAATCACAAATCCTGTCCAAGTCATCTTGTATCCTCCTACAGTCACTCAACGACGACACCTTCCCGTACACCACAGCACCATCAGCAAACAGCCGCACATTGCTATCCATACTATCCAAAAGGTCATTTATGTAGATAGAAAACAACAGCGGACCTACCACACTTCCCTGGGGCACTCCAGATGATACCCTCACCTCCGATGATCACTCACCATCGAGGACAACGAACTGGGTTCTATTACTTAAGAAGTCTTCGAGCCACTCACATATTTGGGAACCAATCCCATACGCTCGTACCTTAGTTAGGAATCTGCAGTGGGGCAAACGCTTTCCGGAAGTCAAGTAATATGGCATCCGTGTGATTCCCTTCATCCATGGTTCGCAAGATATCATGTGAAAAAAAAGGCGAGTTGCGTTTCGCAGGAGCGGTGCTTTCTAAAGCCGTGCTGATGCATGGACAGCAACTTCTCTGTCTCAAGGAAATTCATTATATTCGAACTGAGAATATGTTCGAGAATCCTGCAACAAACCGATGTTAAGGATATTGGTCTGTAATTTTGAGGATCCGTCCTTATACACTTCTTATATACAGGCGTCACCCACGATTTTTTCCAGTCGCTCGGGGCTTTACGTTGGGCAAGAGATTCGCGATAATTGCAAGCTAAGTAAGGAGCCAATGCAGTAGAGTACTCTCTGTAAAACCGAATTGGAATCCCATCAGGACCTGGCGATTTATTTATTTTCAACCCATTCAGCTGCTCCACAACCCCAGGGATGTCTATCACTATGTCCCCCAATAAGGGAATCTGTACGAGACTCAAACGGCGGTATGTTTGTACGATCCTCCTGTGTGAAAGATTTCTCGTTTTGCTGTCTTCCGTTGCCAGGCCAGACTGATCAGTGAGTGACTGGATGGAACCCTCCGACCCGCTTACCGATTTTACGTAAGGCCAGAATTTCCTTGGGTTCTCAGCAAGATTTTTAGCTAAGGTATGACGGTGGTAGTGGTTGCATGCTTCGCGCATCGCTCTTTTTACAGCAGCACGAATGTCTAATAACTTTTTCCTGTCCTCATTCTCTCGATCTTTCTTGAACAGCGAGTGCAACTGTCTTTGTTTCCTGAGCATTCTCCGAATAGCGCTGTTAAACCACGGTGGGTCTTTTCCGTCCGTAACCCACTATTTTGGCACATACTTGTCCAATGCGTGATTTACAATGTGTTTAAAATTTGCCCATAATTCTTCCACGTGCATCGTACCGGAAGTAAATGAAATCGATTCATTTACTAAGTGGGATGCTAACAACTGCTTATCTGCTCTTTCTAGTAAGAATACTCTCCTAGCCTTCTTGACCGACTTTTTAACTTTCGTAACCATAGTCGTAATGAAAACATCATCATCACTAATCCCTGTGTCAACACTGACACCGTCGATGAGATCTGGTCCGTTCGTGGCTACCAGATCTAAAATACTTGCATTACGCGTTGGCTGTCGATTGAGCTGCTCAAGACAGTTTTCGGATATTGTGTTCTAAAGTAATTCACACGACGGCTTGTCTGTACCACCTGTATGAATCCATAGACATCCCAGTCCATACTAGGTAGGTTGAAGTCGCCTCCGACTAATATAGCATGATCCGGGTACTTCTGCGATACAGAGTGTAGACTTCGTTTGAATGATTCTAGAACTATCACGGTGGAACCTGGTGGCCAGTAATAACACCCAACAATTAACTTTATTTCTCCTAGCCCTGTTAAACGTGTCCAGATAAATTCACAATCACACTCTACTTCGACCTCAGTAGACACAATATTTTTGTCAACTGCAATGAAGACACCACCTCCTACTGTGTCTAATCTCTTTCCGATACACGTTCCAACCCACACTAAATATTTCAGAAATTCCTATCTCAGGGTTTAGCCAGGTCTCAGTCCCGAGAATAATTTGCGCACCACACGCTTCCAGGAGGGCAGTAAATTCAGGAACTTTATTCCGAACACTCTGAAAATTTACTGCTAATATCTTGATAGCTGAAGTGTCTTTACACTCAGCGCGTTTTGATATCCCTGCCTGCACGTCGACTGGTGAGTATTCATCAGGACACCTCACACTACTGCCTAGCCTTAAAAACCCCCATGTGAACGCCACAAGTACTCTGCTACCCGAGTAGCCGCTTCCTTTGTGCTGTGCACCCTTGACCTATCTAGGGGCGTCCTACTATTCCCTACCCAATAGCGCAAGTCTAGAAATCTGCAGCCAAGACCCGTCACAGAGTCGACGAAGCCTCTGGTTGAGACCCTTTACTCGGCTCCAAACCAAAGGACCCCCGATCCACTCTGGGAACGATGCTTCACATAGAGAGCTCTGCTTGCACTCCGCTTGCGAGGCCATCGGTTTTCACCAAATCCGCCAGCCGCCTGTATGAACTGAGGATCGCCTCAGAACCCAGCGACAGGCATCATTGTTGCCGACGGGAGCAACTACTTGCAGATGGCTGCACCCCGTACGCTCGATAGCCGCAGGCAAGGCCGCCTCCACATCTTGGCAGACAAACCGAGTGCATGTTGGAATTCTTTCAAGCCCTGTACGCTATTTCCCTAAGGGGCTTCAAGTTACTATTATCCCGTAATGGAACATAATTACTTACCATACTGCATATAACGGCATAAGGACATCTGAAGTCAGTAAAAGTGATCAAAACTTTAAATCTTTTATTGCTGAATGGCCTGAAGAAGGAACTACCTCTTGTCAAGAAGACAGCAGAGATTCAGATTGATGATCATCAGTATAATGAACTAATGTATTCTCGTGTAGCGGGTGAAACAAGCGGGAGAGAATGCGATGATACAGGAAGAATGCCATGATACAGACTACAAAACTGCTGATTTCCTTTTCAGGCATGGTGGAACTCAATACCCTAAATCACTGTCACCAGGATGCAGAAAACGAATACACATTATCATTAAAATTCCATCTCGTCCAGTAATAGATAGTGTAACGAAACATAAAGGAAGGCCAACTCTAAATGAAGGCTTCCACGGCCTGAGAAATTTTGTAATCTGCACTTTCGTCTGAAAGACTGAAAGACAGTTTGACAGTTGTACGTTGTGTGGCCATAAAGAACAAATGCGTGACCATGCTACGTCTCTGCAAAATAGCACCACTTTAAATGAATGTACATCAGGAGTTGATACTCTTGACGAGAAGGCAAGTACATACTCTTGGAAGAGACAGCCAAGAAGATGGTATTTTGTCTAATGGAGAAACGTATTCGATGTAATAGCAATAAATATTTTGTCCTTATTTTTACATTAACGTCCCAACTATATGGAAGTCAGATCTGATAAAAACAAAACTTTTCTTATACGACGAGGAGAATCAACAAGCCACGCCACCAAAATAAAGCTCTACAAGCCACGGCGTAGTGAGGAATTAGTAGCCAACCGGCGAAGATTGTGGCAGTTGTATCACCAAATGGAAGATGCCTCATGGACCCACATCTCTAAGACAGAAAAACGGTCAATCATTCTGCAGAGTCACAAAAATGTTTTCTAAGAACCTAATGGAATTGTTTGTAAAGTGTCTTAGTTATAATGCGAACATCCTGTACCGTGGGTTTGTAAAACTGACAGTTATCCAATTCTGGGAAATTGTAACATAATTTTTATGCTAAAATAAAAGTCATAACATCATACCAAATACTTTCTTATTCATTCTGTGTCATCAATTCCTTCATAACTTTATAATACTTCCTTTAATACCAACATTTATTGATTGTTTTAAGGTAGTGGCCTTCCTTAACCCTCTCGTGCATTTTTACTACTCCATGCTATCTATGCATACTAGGGTTAATATTACATAGCATGAGTGAATAAAATGTCTGGCCACTTATTGAAAAAAGAGCCATGATGATCTGTTTATTGACCAAAGATTACAGATTGGACTCTCTTTTGGAAATGATGAAGAGGGCATCCAACTGGGAGGTGACTGTGAGAGAAAGATTGAATAAACAACTGTAGGGTAACAGTCAACGAGTTGCAACATGGAATCTTAAGGGCTTGAATGTGATAGGGAACCTGTTAGATATTGAAAGGCTCCGTTTGGATACATTGTGTGGGTCAGTGAAGTGTGTGGGTCAGTAAAGTGAAATGGAAAGAAGATAAGAATTTCTGGTCTGACGAATATAGTGATCAACAGCAATAGAAGTTGGTGTAATGGGAGTGGGAATATTTACTAATAAGATGGTATGGAAGAGAGTGATTTACGCCAGCAATAATAGTGAACATACATACGCCAATTCATATTCCTACATTTCCGGATTTACACGGGGCCCCATTACAGACTGTTAACGAAGTTCCGATCATACAGAATAGATTTACGCATATGCAAGCGTCTCGAAGACTTCTTGGGCATCAGAAACCAGCACGTTTTGCTCGACGGTGAGTATTCATGAGCAGCACGAGTGCCCCAGGGAAGTGTTATCCTCGACATACATAAATTATCTGACTAATAGGGTGAGCAGCAATCCGCTGCTACTTCCTGATGACGCTGTGGTATGCCTGAAGATGTTGTTGATTAGCTGTAGGAGGATGCATAATTCTTAGTTCATGTGATATACAGCAGATTGCTGTAGGTGTGGAAAAATGTTAAGTTAATACAGATGAGTAGGAAAAACAGTTCCATAATAATGGAATAGGGCATTGGTAATTTGCTGCTTGACACAGTCAAGTCTGTTGTATATCTAGGCGTAATGTTGGAATGCAACGAGCACTTATGGCGTTGCTGGCCGGAGTGGCCGTGCGGTTCTAGGCGCTACAGTCTGGAGCCGATCGACCGCTACGTTCGCAGGTTCGAATAGAGCTCCTTAGGTTAGTTAGGTTTAATTACTTCTAAGTTCTAGGCGACTGATGACCTCAGAAGTTAAGTCGCATAGTGCTCAGAGCCATTTGAACCAACTTATGGCGTTAGCAGCGAAGGCGAATGGTCGACTTCGGTTTATGGGGAGAACTTTAGGAAAGCGTAGCTTGTACGTAAAAGAAACCAGTTACAGAATACCAGTGCAAGCAATTTCTGGGAACTACTCTAGTGTTTGGGGTCCCCACCAGATCGATTAAAAGAAATACATCGAGGTGAGTAAGTTCGATCAACACATGAGTATTACGGAGATGCTTGGTGAGCTAATATGGGAATCCCTGGAGAGAAGAGGACTTTTTTTAATCTGCGCAACACTGTCGGAAAAATTGAGAGATGCTGCATTTTAAGCTGACTGCAGACCGATTCTACTACAGCCAACACACATTTCGCGGTAAGGACCATGAAATGAGATTAGAAAATTTAGGGCTCGTGGGTGCGATAATAGACAGTCGTTTTTCCATTTCTCTTTTTGCGAATGGAATGGGAAAAGAAACGACTAATAGTGGTCCAGGGTACCCCCTGCCATGCACCATTCGGTGGCGTATGTATTTTGATGTAGACTTAGATGACACAAACAGAAGATAAGCTAGAGAAAAATATATGAGGACACGGACCGTGTAACTCGTTACAGTATAATGGGAGATGAGAATCTGGTGATCGTGGAGGATTGGAACGCTATGGTAGGGGAAACATTAGCGGACAGAGTTATCGAAGAATGTAGGCTCGGTGTCAGATGTGAGACAAAAGGTCAACGTATTTAACTGTGCAATTAATTTCAGCTAGATATAATGAATACATTGCTCAAAATTTTCAAGAGTGGGACTTACACTTGGAAAAGGCCTGAGGACACAGGGAGAAAACAGCTGGATTATAACACCATTAGACATAAACACCGATGCCACATTCTGCTAAATATCTGTAATGTACGCTCTAACGTTGTGAATTGCCATTTCTGGGTACTAAACTACTGGCCCTTAAAATTGCTACACCAAGAAGAAATGCAGATGATAAACGGGTATTCATTGGACAAATATATTATACTAGAACTGACATGTGATTAAAATTTCACGCAGTTTGGGTGCATAGATACTGAGAAATCAGTACCCAGAACAACCACCATTGGCCGTTCAACAAAAAAAAAAAAATGTTCAAATGTATGTGAAATCTCATGGGACTTAACTGCTAAGGTCATCGGTCCCTAAGCTTACACGCTATTACTATTACTATTACTATTATCCTAAGGACAAACACACACACCCATGCCTGAGGGACGACTCGAACATCCGCACAGTCTATGACTGCAGCGCCCAAGACCGCTCGGCTAACCCCGCGCGGTCCTCTGGCCGTAATAACGACCTTGATACGCCTGGGCATTGAGTCAAACAGAGATTGGATGGCGTGTACAGGTACAGCTGCCCATGCAGTTTCAACACGATACCACAGTTCATCAAGAGTAGTGACTGGCCTATTGTGACGAGCCAGTTGCTCGGCCACCATTGACCAGACATTTTCAGTTGGTGAGAGATCTGGAGAATGTGCTGGCCAGGGCAGGACTCGAACATTATCTGTATCCAGAAAGGCCTGTACAGGACCTGCAACATGCGGTCGTGCATTATCCTGCTGAAATGTAGGGTTTCACAGGGATCGAATGAAGGGTAGAGCCACGGGTCGTAACACATCTGAAATGTAACGTCCACTGTTCAAAATGCCGTCAGTGCGAACAAGAGGTGACCAAGACATGTAACCAATGGCACCCCGTACCATCACGCCGGGTGATACGCCAGTATGGCGATGACGAATAAACGCTTCCAATGTGCGTTCACCGCGATGTCGCCAAACACGGATGCGACCATCATGATGCTGTAAACAGAACCTGGATTCATCCGAAAAAATGGCGTTTTGCCATTTGTGCACCCAGGTTCGTCGTTGAGTACACCATAAGCGCTCCTGTCTGTCATGCAGCGTGAATGGTAACCGCAGCCATGGTCCCCAAGCTGATAGTCCATGCTGATACAAACGTCGTCGAACTGTTCGTGCAGATGGTTGTTGTCTTGCCATCTGTTGACTCAGGGATCGAGACTTGGCTGCACGATCCATACAGCCATGCGGATAAGATGCCTGTCAACTCGACTGCTAGTGATGCGAGACAGTTGAAATCCAGCACGGCGTTCGTATTACAGCCATGCGGATAAGATGCCTGTCAACTCGACTGCTAGTGATGCGAGACAGTTGAAATCCAGCACGGCGTTCGTATTACCCTCCTGAACCCACCGATTCCATGTTCTGCTAACAGTCATTGGATCCCTCGACCAACGCGAGCAGCAAAGTCGCCATACGATAAACCGCCGTCACTACAATCCGACCTTTATTAAAGTCGGAAACGTGATGGTACGCATTTCTCCTCCTTACACGAGGCATCACAACAACGTTTCACCAGGCAACGCTGGTCAACTGCTGTTTGTGTATGAGAAATCGGTTGTAAACTTTCCTCATGTCAGCACGTTGTAGGTGTCACTACCGGCGCCAACCTTGTGTGAATGCTCTGAGAAGCTAATCATTTGCATATCACAGCATCTTCTTCCTGTCGGTTAAATTTCGCGTCTGTAGTAGAGATGGGGGATCCGCTCATGAATTGTTTTATAGAGTTTAATCTTTCAAAGGAGTGAACAATCAGTGATTCAGAAAAAAAAGAACGGTAGCTCCAAACGTTTCACACAGCAGACAGAGACAGAGAGAGAGAGACGGAGCATATCAGGGGGGCCTCTGCTGGTCAGAGCACACTGCACGCCACACAACACAGCCGGCGCCGGCCTCTGCCCTGCTTCTGCCCTGGCTGCCTGCATTGTGCAGTGCCCCATTGGATTTTGTTTCACATATGCCGTGCCGTCTCTGTGCCTCCCTTGCCGCGTGCAGTGTCTGGCCGCTGGCGCACCTTAACTTAGCATCGCACTCCGTCGGCGATCGTTTCAGTCGCACGTCCTGCCCTCTGGGTGGTTGATGCGAGCAACAGGACAGAGAGCCTCCTAGCGGAGAACATAAGAACTACTTGCAACAACCTGCTCGAAAGAGGACGATTTGCCTCAGAGCGGGTGAGTGGTGGCCGCTCACCGCTTCCCCCACCCTCGGAACTCGCCCGCTCAACGCTCACCCCACCGTCCTCGACTCTAGCCAGAGCGTTGAGCAAAGCAACTCAGGTATCACTCTGGTCTCTGCGGTCTTAGCTCGCGCAGCAATACAGCTCGCGGCTCGACCAGCTTGACTAAGCGCCCCTGCATCGGAGTTCGTCTATTCTGGATATTGTTTTTCGTACTAATACCGATATGTATATTACATAATTATGTTATGTATACATCATTTGTTTTTATTTTATTTTTATTTGTTTAAACTGATCAGATGAGGTTCCTGACGACTCCTCTTACTATAGGATTTTTTATTATGGACACTCGAATTTACACTTTAATTACGAGCGAACCAATAAACGTATCGCAAAATGTGATACACCAATATTTTCCTTGTTTTATTCTGCATAAGGCTATATGCAGCACTTTGGTCTTACAGTCAAATTTATATTTTTTTTCTAATTGTAGTACGGATTTTGCGATTTTGGGCGTCTTCGGAAGGAAATGTTCACTTTAAAAATATATGGCTTGGGATGTATTTGTACAAGGTTAATGAAATTTTAATACATTATAGCCAAATACATTGTTAATGTAAATCTCAAGTTACAACATTTTCCGATCACCCAAAAAACCACGATAGTGCAAAATAAATCGATAATCAAAAACTTTGTCATATCGTGGAAATTTCAATAAACAGTACAAAATTCTTACTCATTATCTGTGTTACTTCAAAATAGGATCAAATAAGATCAAAATACAGGTATAGTACTGGAATAAACCAAGTTTAAAGGGCAATGTGCCTTCCATTTATTTTCTATTGTGAATGAGTGGTGAGTCATGAAAAAGACCTAGTTCATTTCAGGGAGTGAACAGTTCGGATCCGATCTCTGAAAAGAACAGTTTTGCCCATCTCTAGTCTGTAGCACGTCATCTTCGTGGTGTAGCAATTTTAATGGCCAGTAGTGTGTATATGGCATATCTAAATGTGCATAAACGGGACTTCTTAGAAGTGATATTAAATCTAGTGGGCTTCGTAATAATTTCACAGTTTATGATCTATACTTACGGAATTTCCAGTGGGAGTTTAATTTTGGTAGTCTTGTTGCCAGTAAGTAATTTACCTCTTTATAGTAATTTCTATGATAAATAATTGGCTGACAATCAAACATTCATTGCAGCGTGTGGGACCGTCACAATACACACTATTTCTGAACACTAGGTATTATTAATTAAACTTTTCACGAATATTTAATAAATTCTATTGAATAATGGGACGTTAAGAAATTATATGAAGTACCTAACAGCACAGTGGCCAGTATGCTGGCATACAGACGATGTAACTAACGGGATCGATAGTGGTGGCTTCTTCACAACGGTGCTGCTGATCCATCGTCGATAAGCGCTTACCAGTGTCTCTAATTACTGACGTCAAAATACACCAACTCCATTACTTAATTGAGCTCAGCTCGTATGATAACAACCACGAAATGTTATCCTACAGCGTTATGAGTCGACTACCGAGAATTGAATTGCTGAAACTGCGTTATGTAAAGAATTTAGTATTCAGGAAGTTTTTTGTTATTGTAAGTAGCGCAATAAGTCACTGTTTTCTACACTTACTTAAGCTGTCTCCATATTTCAATCACTTCCTGAAATAGTTATCGCAGCATTGCCGCAAAGAGGGTTCTGTATCCAGTGGCAACTACGAAACTGGCTACGTTAGAAGTTTTTGTATGTGAGGACTGCGGAAAGCTTCCGAATGTCCAGGCCAATGAGGCCAACGTCCGCACACAAATAATCCTGGACCACAGTTTTCAAACCCACTTTGTTCAGAGGTCCTGGGACTAGAGGAAGACATGGTTGGTGCTGAATGCGGTTGTCGCTGGGTTGTTTCTTGGGGCGATGGTTCACGATATTGGCATTAACCGTAGGCGTTTGCAAAATTATTTCACAGGTCATTTGGTTAGGTATTTACGTTTCATGGTTTATTCTTTATCAGTTCAAATTTCGATAATGTTCTGAAAACTGGGAGTGGACGTAGGTTATATATGTATTACTAACATTTTGTTAGTAGCTAAGAGGCTTGGAACAGAATTCGATATAGTCACTTAACATAAAAATTACTATAGTGAATTCAGTCACTTTTTCCACTAGTTTAATTTCTTAAGTGATTTGTATCGTGTGTGACGATTTCGCTCATATGACGTGTACGTACTTTTTTTCTACGTAGCACATGTCGTTTGTGCACCAAGGAGACATGTATTATTCTGTTCATTTGTTTCACAAGTCGGTGGTATGAAGTGGTATGTAAATACTCTCCTAGATTTCATTTTCCTAGTCACTGGATTTCTTATTTAAATGCATTAATGTGACTGATATTCTACAGCCACTACACGATCACACAATGCAGTACACAAATTTTGTCTGCACAAGTTGATAAATTCCAGCACTCTCATACGATATTCGTCATCAACGATCGCTTTTATTATTACGAATATTATGTACGTCCTTCTATGGACGAATTTTTTTATGAAGTGTGAAGCTGGTGCTACTTGCGGTGACGGTGTTCGATGTTTTGTGTTGACTGTTATGATTACAAATCGGGATTCACATCATCAGCACACTTTGAATGTCTATAGGTCGGGTTGCTGAAACACATTCACCATCGCTGGAGTATTACAGATGATTTTTCATACTCACGTTAAGTTTGCATTCTCTATGCTCAGTGTTTACCACTACGCTATTGAAGTAACTGTAAACTGCCGTCGTAACTGTCATTTCTCATGTTGAGGGTGGTTTTCCTTGGTCTGCTTTCCGTTATTGGTTATCTTGTGGTGCTATATATAGAGATGTTGACAATTTAGTGGAAAAATATTATTCTTTCTTGCCTTATCAGCTGCTTGCCTTGTGTTCTGCAGTGGGGTAGTGTACTACAGTATAGAAGTTGATTATTTTTTCGTGTCTCTCGGTATTCATCACGAGTTATTTGAAATGAAATGTGTATGTGTGCGTGTGTGTGTGTGTGTGTGTATGTGTATGTGTGTGGCTAGGTCCTCGCGTCGGGTAGACCAGTCGCCTGGTGCAAGTCTTTTAGCTGACACCACTTAAGCGACTTACATGTCGATGAGGATGAAATGATGATGAAGACAACATCTAGCCTCCGAGCAGAGAAAAACTCCGACCCGACCGGAAATCGAACCTAGGTCCCTCCCACGTAATTCTGCTGCGTTGGTGGCTCAGCTATGGAGGCTGACGTTAAGACATGGAGTGGACTATTGTAACAAGGAGCGGTAGTTTATTAGTACTTGAAATACGGCTGAGAAGTTTAAATTGCTGGAGAAGTCTGACTGTAATGACACTCTTCTCTCTGTCGAAAGTAATGAATAATCAATACGAAAACGTCAAAACTCTTAATTGAAATTCTATGTGTCAGGAGACTGGTAGTGTTACTCTGAGCCAGCCGGCCTGGCCGGCGGTTCTAGGCGCTTCAGTCTGGGACCGCGTGACCGCTACGGTCGCAGGTTAGAATCCTGCCTCGGACATGGATGTGTGTGATGTCCTTAGGTGGTTAGGTTTAAGTACTTCTAAGTTCTAGGGGACTGATGACCACAGATGTTAAGTCCCGTAATGCCCAGAGCCATTTTTTGTTACTGTGAGGCAGAGTGCACGTGCTTCCAAAGTAGTGTTGACACTCTAGTCTACAAGTATGCTGGTTGTGATGCTTTGTCAGATAAGTCCGCAGCTCCTACCGCGTGTCATGTTCAAGTCGAACAGCAGATTGCTAGACCTATTTATTTTCGTGATTTGATGAGAATGTTAGCAGCATAAGAGGACAAAATAAGGGCTAAAGTAACAGAAGAAACTGAATAAGTAAGAACCAACAACAAGATTAGCGCTCTTGAACAATGAAATGGTTCAGACAAATAGAAAGTTGAAACAGAGGCTAAAGCATAAGAACATAATGAAACATTAGAGGTTACTGCTGATAGATTAAATGAAAAGGTTTTAGCTATTTTAAGGGATCAACACACTAATGTTAATGCACTAAAAGCATGAGCTCAATGCTGAGAAAAAAATTTAAATCTGTCGAGTAAACTGGTTCAGGCACGTTTAATGTCCTCACTAGTCAGGGGAATTGCTTTCTGAGTTTTGTTAAAGGAACTCTGTAGCAGAAAACAAACATCTTACTATAAAGGGGTCAGGTTAAACTAAAAGAAGTGGTGAATGAACATCACAAATCATTAGAAGGACATCTGCATATTTTACTACCGGAGTGTGTGAAATTTAAGACAAATCTCTCAGAAAGTGTGAATGCTGTTCGACGTCTGGAAGTTGTCAGTCAATTACACAAACAGTTCCATGGGTATGCCATTTTCTGAACTAAAAAAGGAAGATACTGAAGTCTGAAAGAAGAATCCGAAATGTTTTATGTACTGTCCATAGTAACGTTTATTAAAATTTATGAACAAACACAAAACATATATCCCCATATTTGAGAAAATAAACTAATTTATCTGAAACTACTTCATTGGATTTGATTCAGTTTTGAAAAAAGACATATTCCAAAAGCACTAATCAAATCATGTTTTCAGAGGAAGACATACGGACGATTTTGGAATGGTCACAGCCAATGAATTTCATATACGCATTGCACACTTCTCGTGTTAATTCTATTTCGTGTTGTTTTGAAAGATAATCTTCTTCGCAAACTATCTTTGACCTTTTGTTAAAAAAAAGTTTTTTGTGAGACGGAGGTTTCGAACACAACCACATATAGGTCAATAAGAAAATTTGGACATCAAACTTCTCTGTAGTTTTGCTTCACAGTATAAATGCAAATTGCATTAAAAGCTTTTCTGATCATAAGAAATTTATATGCTGTAAGAGGCCAACTTTTTGAATATCTGCCTCTCATACAGCTAGTACATATTACCAATTACATCCACTCCATTATGTATACTGTTGTAGAATGTAATTACTTCCAGTTTTTGTTGAGCTCCCGTATCATTTTTTGCTCGTCCACCACAAGATTTACCACAGAGAGATCGAGTGGTCCTCTTAAATCAGCGTTACGCTGTCTTCGCCCGTGGGCGCGGAAAGTAGACACTTTCTCGCCAGTGAAGAAAAGAAACACAATCAAAATTATCCACTGCTCGTACCCAGACGAGTTATTGTAAATTTTTGATATTACCCGTCTTTCCCTACAGCTTAATCCTTCCTCAGAACTTCCAACATCTTGCACCAAATGACATTGTCGAACGCTTTTCTTCAGGCCGATAAATTCTACGAGTGTGTCTTGATTTTTCTTCAGTATTGCTTACATTATCAAGCGCAACGTGAGGACCGCATCTCTGATGCCTGTACCTTTCCTAAAGCCAAACTGATCGTCATCTAACAGGCCTTCAGTTTTCATTCCCATTTTTCTGTATATCATTCGTCAGCAGCTTATGCATGAGCTGTGAAGCTAGTTGTGTGGTAGTTCTCACACTCATTTGCCCTTGCTGTCCGTGGAATTGCGTCGATTGTATTCTTCCCAAAGCCTGATGTCGCCAGTCTCATAGATTACGAGTATATATATCAACTTGAACAGTAGTTCAGCGACCACTTCCCCCCATGACTTGGTGAATTTTATTGGATGTCACCTGCACCTTCTGTCTTACTTGATCTCGACGCTCTCAAAGCTTTTTTAAATTCCTTTTAGATTCCCTTCCATATCAATTCTAATTTCTTCTTCTATCGCGTCATTCAGGTCAGACCGGGATCTACGAAGTGGTGGTGGTGGTGGTGGTGGTGGGGAGGGGAGGGGCGGGGAGGGATACAAACCGGAGTACCTGCCCCGTGCGACAATTTCCAAACTCATATTCTTGAAGAAAAAAAGCTTGTTTCACAAAGCGCCTAGCATACGAACGCTTTGGTCTATCGATTATTCCTATGATTTTGAAAAGTGTCCCAGTAGGTTTTTGAACATATTTGAACAAATTCTCAATTGACTTCAGACTGAATCATAAGCTTATTTTTGAATGCGTGTATAGTGTACTTGATGTCTCCGCCAGGGGAATCCCCGCCGCATCTAGAAACACTTTCCTGCGGACAAAAGGGGGCGGGGCTATAAGAGCTAAACCGAATAAACGCTAATGGGTGAATGCCAGTCGCTGTATACTTATGTGGTTGATTGGGTGTTCAAATGATCAGCGTTGTTATAATTATCAGCCTAATCCATAGGTTCAGACTATCAGTGGGGAAACAAATGACTGACAGTAATAACAGGTAAAATAGAAAGCATATTATCTTCTCGGTGTAACCAAGAAAATTAAATTTTGAAAGAAAATAATTTTTGCCAGATCGCTACATTACCAGTTGTACAGCCCATGATTAGCAGCTGCTTTAATTTCCATTCTCTAAACAGAGCGGAATACATGTTAACGAACACTTAATATCGTTTAACCAGAGAATAGCTGGAATTCTGGCAGGATTAGTGAAGTTAACCAGAGAATAAGTTTTCACAATGGCAGGAATAGCTACAAAATTAGTGAAGACAAGATTGTTTGTTATAACGAGGAAGGAGAAGATACCGGGACACCACACAAATTATATGGAAGAATAAGACGATTCCAAATTTATATAAAAATTTCGTACGACTACTTTTTGATCCCATGCTTGAGAAACCAGAGCGTATGAATGAAATGTAAAACTATTTCCTAACATAAAGCTTTTTGCCTATAGTAGGCCTAGTGGACTTGAATTATGTACTGTCGTGTTATTCGTGTAAATGAGATACATAAAAATGACTATTTGTGGCAAAACAGTGTCGCTTATGTGGCATGTGTTAAACTGCTGCAACATTAGCAACGCCTATTTCGTTTTGTCTAGGAGACAGTGACAAAATAGATGTAATCAGTTTGAGGAACCGCACCAGTCTGGGATACTATTCGTATTAACAGCTTTTTCAGAATTAGACAACGATATTTCGAATTTTTATGTGGCAAAACTTTTGACGAACTTCGATGAGGTAATAGACTCTTTCTCAGAAACGAATGCACGCCGTGTAAAGCCTTAGCAAGATTAAAGAGGAAAAAATGCTGGGACCTAACAATTGAATAAATGTGTACTGACTTACTTGTCTCTTGTCTGTACTGGTTTTATTGTTCCAATATTTACTTTAATGTCACACAAAAGAGAATATTATTAGGTAATAGGCAATAAAGAGTGCAAACTTTCTGAAGAGTTCTTATTCTCCCGGTCACAAATAATCCCACCCAACATCAATTGTGCATTTTTTTAAGGAGGGGTGGGGCGTCAGACCGGCCTACTGGGAGCAGGAGAGGCACCACATGACATTTTAATCTCCACTGTCCTTAACATAGGTTTAATAGCTTCCATACACGTGTTTGGATTCCACAGAGCGAAATACAGTGACATGCCATAGAAGAATGCCGTGTGAAGACACTTTGCACTAGGATTTGACACACTTAAGACTGAATACCATATCTTACATTTGCTCGGTCAGATATGATTTATATATCAAAGTATTCAGAAAGATTTGCGTTACAAAATGAAAAAGTTTTGAAAAATCGCCTTTTTTAAATTTTTTGATTGCCTGTCTCGAACGGTCGAAGGGGGAGGTGGGGGTGACATTGTTTAGTTTTGTCAACGTTCGGAATTATCGTAAATCCGGGGCTCACTGAAGAACAACTTTTTGAATCAGTCTATTCGGATTTAGTTTCGGTTTCTTCTCAGCAAACAGTACAGGAGCCAACATCAATTACTAACAATAAACACTTAGCTGTTGCAAATCCAGCAAACACGAACACGTAAAGTGTTTTGATAGAGTTGCTACTAATCATAGAAAAAAGTGTAGAAAGAAACATTGAATCACAAGAAGAAATACGTAAAGATATCAAAAGTACAAATAATGAACTGACATCTAATTCGGAAAATTCAGGAAACACAGCGAAACCTTTCTGTAGAAATGTGACAAGAGGTTAGTGATGACTTAGAACTTGTTGTTATGACGCTACAGATCATACTACACTACCTCGAAATTGAACAAAACGATTTAAAAACTACACAACAGAAAGACAAAGAAGAACTAGTCGCAAAAAGAAATACCGCTATACCGAGTGCAGTAGTGTCGCATCTCACAAAGCGTCACGACCACGTAAGTATCGGTGTTGAAATAATAAGTGAACAGGTAGACACATTAAAACGGTCCTCTGACGAACAAAAAGAACAACCATTCAGAGAAGAGAATGTAACATCCAGTACCGATTCAGCTCATGGAGAACAAAAAAACAAACATGTCACTATACCAAACTGTTGAAAAAAAAAAACGCTATTATTTCGAGCAACATAACCAGAAACTCACATAACATTTTTCTAGCTTTTTCTTCACGTAGAAGAAAACGTAGAACATTGAAACGGCAAAAGGAAGAAAAAAAGTAAGAATAATGAAAGAACAGTTTGTACATAGTAAAAGAAAAGGCAAGTCCGATTACCTTTGTCATTCTTATTTAGATTTTGACACTTTCTGTATTTGTATGTATTCGTGGTATTTATGAGATATTTGGGAGAGCATAATTTCATTCGCAGTTGAAATATTGAATAGCCTTACCAAAAAAGTTTTGTCGGTAGGGAAAGGTTACAGTTGCGATTAAAAACATTTCCATACTGTCAACTTAGGTGGTTATTTCCTTACACAAAAATGTACTTACGCACCAAGTATTGAATAGTCCACGCGCTATTATACTGAGCATTTCAGCAAAAGAATTACGAAAAGGAATGACAGTCCGCATTTCCGGCATTTTCCTACGTTTAAAAGTAGATAGGGGATCCTGGATACCTTTCTGAATACAGCGACTGTTGGGCGATGCTTCCCCAAGCAGTGTGTTAACTTTTTTTTATGTTTCTTGGATCATTGGTCTTCTCCTATTATCCTTTTTAGTCGATAAGTACTGGGTATTTTCTTCTACTATCCTAATGTAAATATACTGAAAGTAATTTCAGGTACTTGTGAATTATGGTTAAGATTGTATGATTCTGCTAAAGAGTACATTGCGTTTCAGATAAATTGAAAATTTCGATGTCACACATTTCGAGACAGCGAAAAAACTGGAAGAGGTTAAAGAAATTGTTACAGTTTTACAATGAAAAAATTCCTGTAGGGAAAAATGAAAAAAAAATGGTGGCATTCCGTTGAAGTACGACCGTGGCACATACGTTACAATAAGTAACAGGAATGTGCTACAGGACATCAACTTTAACTTTCGGTAGTAAACAGTGGGCCACTTCACACAGAACGTACCGCTGCTACAGCACTATACTTTGGTCTCTTAAAGAAACTGCGGCATCTTTCTGAACGTCTTAGGCGCGGCGTTAATGTGCCCACCTGCCACAGATATCGGAATTGTAGTTTCGGTAAACTTTTTTTTTCTCAATATAAAATTTTAGGAAGTGAAACGTAGGTTGGCGAAACAAGTAAACCAGTTTGAACGCTAGTGCAATGTTTGGTTTGCAACATCCACAAAAATAAATTACTGCTCTAGTCTGGAGAAAATGACTGTTTGAAATTACCAATAACGTTCACCGAAAATTGGTCTGCTTGCTAGCACAAGACATGATACTTCCGGCCACACACTTTGCTAGCAGGAATTCAAGTTGAGATCTGCCAGGACATAAAAGTGACTTACCTCTTGCTGAGCATGATTATTTTATTTTATTTACACGACAAGTTTCATAGTACCAAATTGAGAAGCAAATCTCCAACGTTGTGGAACATGTCAGTACATGAAATTTCAACATGAAAGTAGTAACAGATAAAAATAAAATGTTTAGAACCCAAAAAAGTCTATCCATAAGTTTAAGTAAACGCAATTAACAATACAACAAGAAACAACTTAATTTATGAAGGAACTCCTCGACAGAATACAAGAAGTGACTCATGAGGAAATTCTTCAGTTTCGATTTGAAAGCGCGTGGATTACTGCTAAGATTTTTGAATTCGAGCGGTAGCTTATTGAAAATGGATGCAGCAGTATACAGCACAACTTCCTGCACAAGAGTTAAGGAAGTCCGAACCAAATGCTGGTGTGATTTATGCCGAGTATTAACTGCGTGAAAGCTGCTTATTCTTGGGAAAAGCTAATACTGTTAACGAGAAATGACAGTGAGAAATATATATATTGAGAGACCAATATCAAAATTCTCAGACTCGTGAACAGGGGTCGACAAGAGGTTCTTGTACTTACACCACTTATTGCGCGAATTGCCCGTTTGTGAACCAAAAATATTCTTTTACAATGGGAACAGTTACCTCAAAATACAATAGCATACAACATAACAGAATGAAAATAAGCAAAGCAGACTAATTTTAGTGATGAACGATCACGCACTTCAGATACTGTTCGAATAGTAAAAATGCCAGCATTAAGATCCTGAACATAGGCTTTCCATGACAGTTTACTATCTATCTGAAGACCTAGAAATATCAACTGTTCAGTTTCAGTAATCATATGCCCATTCTGTGAAATCAAAACGTCAGGTTATGTTGAGTTGTGTTGAGAGGCACCCACATGCCTTGCTCATACTATGGCATCAAGCAGTCAGGCCTGCAAGATGAGTGGTCTGCCAAGCGACTGGATTCATTCTTATGTATCGAGTAACATGAACTCTTATACTCACAATTAAGTTACAAATTATCCTCCTATATGAATAATACGCAACGGAAACGCACCTCTGACTATCAGTAATTTACAGAACTCTGACTGTTCACTACGCACTGGCAATACCACATTTTCTTTTTTTCTTTTATTTAACGACTTTTATCAACACGTGGCCATCGAACTAAATATGAATGGCGCACACATTATAAATTCGGGACATCATGACAACATACAATTCGAAGGAAAAGTCCACCAATCTTTTTTCTTTTCACTATCTTATTTATTCCGATAAATTCTATAACCTAAACACACAAATTCTATAACCTACGACAATAACACATGAGAAATTCCGCCCAGTGGGCATGGCTTTACATTGGTGATTCTCTACCTTATGGTCTCGTAATTATTTAACGCTACAGTGCACTTTCTGGATAGGATGGTGGATCTTTTTTTTTTGCTATATCTCACACTTCGACTCTCACAACAATCATCACGAAACTTTCCTCCAGACCGAGCGGTACAAAAGGAACACGCATAACCAACTACCTCTGCAACTACCTAGCTACTCTCCTATGCAAACCACACATAACCAAATTAAATGACATACACCACACTACAGCATGGAATACAACACAATAAATAGTCACAACACTATCACTTTCAGCTTTCCCACTTCAATTAGTATTTATCCAAGTTTCACACGACACTGCCCCACTTCATAATTCTTCTTTCCTTCTATGAACTCTGGAGATGTGTGCACATCTTCCTGTGCAATGCAAGCCAAGTGACGTTGCTGGATAGACGGCTGACTCACCTTGCTTCTCTCCCAGAGTATTATAGTTTGAATCAAGCATCACACGGAAAAATAACATGCAAAGTAATATTAAGAGCATATTCCTCACACACGCGAGTCCTCAACTGATACCATGGACGAGTACTTCTCTTTATCCTTTGTCTCATACACAGATTGAGACTCACACAGTACCCACCACGTGGAAGTACTCGTCTCTAATTTCAAGTCCTGCACACGCCATTTCTTAAATATTTCAACTTATAGTACACACGCTAGTAATTCAGCTTAACGTAAGCACACGGAAGAATTTCAACTTATTGCTACATGTGGTTTTATTGTGACCGTTGGTCACTTCCAAAGATTACTACGATCCCATTAATATTACCTGCCTGACATTTAATTCTCCCCACAAAAGTTCCTGAAATAGAGAAATTATTATTTCAAACTACTCTTAAATATTCCACATGCATACCATGTCTCCACTCTTTTTTCTTTACGGAGCACACTTAAGACAGGTCTTAACAACACAAGATACAGTGGCAGAGTGCTGAAACATGGCCGTTCTTCAGGTTCTCTCGCACCTCTGTTGAAGTGGGGCAGCACCTTGCTACTGTATTGGTCAGCCACATTTCAGGTGCTCAAAGCTCAGGTAAATTTCATCTCTTGGGTCCCACCAAAGGTGGCCATCGGATCGTCTCAAAGATGATCATATATTCACATTCACTATCTGCGGTTAGCAGACGACCATACATTCATTCATTTCACAGATCTCACCAAACTGGATGTAGGGATTTATTTTGTGGGAGTGCACATGTGATCAATTAAATAAATAAATTGTCAATCTTTCCCACACTGGTATCCGGCTTCGCTGTATTAATTGAAATTGAGTTATTTTACAAAAAAAATGTGTTGTTCTGACAAAAATAATGAAGTATGTTGTACCTATTGTCAATGTCGGGCGGTACTGTACCCTTTCAGTGTGTTAGAAACTGTAAAACCTGTGTCTTACAGCAATTTAACGTTAGTTTATTTTCTACAAGCCATGAACTTAAGTCATGAACTGCACTGTTTGAAATTGGGTCAATGTTGCACATAGCATCCTTTACTACCAAGCTAGTGTCGTCAGCAAACAGAAATATTTTAGAGTTTATCATGTGAAATGTACTTTCTATTGATAGCTGTTAAAACTATGGTATATATATGTATATATATATATATATATATATATATATATATATATATATATAATACAGCTAAATATAAACTGTTTTTTTAGTCATAATGTTAATGTTTTAAGCAAGTGTAGCATATTAAAGTTTCATTCATTGTCACACACCCTCCTTGCACATGCTACAAGTGAGGTCTTTTGCCAGATGCTTTCCTTAGTCCAAGCATTGCGTATGTGACGCTAATACACTAGCTGTACGTTAGTGAGGTAATACCAAATCACAGTAACCATGTTTTGCATGTTTTCATAATTATGAAATCGAAAGTTTTTATTTCAATAACGCCTTTCAGCTGTATTTTCATATACTTCTCCTACAACATGTGATCCAATAAGTCTAGGACAGATGTGGGGAAGAGGTGAAAGAGAAGGGAGAGGAATGGATGTAGAAAGGAGCGAAGGAAAGTGGGGTTGGAGAGAGATGGTTGTGGTGGTGGTGATGGTGGTGGGGGTACAGGGGGGACGAGTGGGTGGAGGAAGATGGTAAAATGTGTATATCTCTCCAGGACAGCGTATTTTAAAAATTTTGCACTCCAAACCTGTAGAAATATATCCACATTATATCAAAGAAGAAACTGAAGTACCACTAGCATTAAGAAGCTAGGATAATGACATATCCCATAGTCATATGGAAGATCGAACCATTTCCCTGTCAGTTTATTGAAAGTAGGAGTCTGAAACTATCTATGAAATTTCTATTTTTTAGTGGCACCAGTCATTTAAAACGGATCCATCTTTGTGAATAATACATTTAAAAATCTCTACTCCTTCTAGCAAGTCAAGACTGTAGCTATTACTTTTTGTATTCAAAAGTTGTAAGTCACCTACTTTCCGTGGTGTGTGTTCGAGAAGAAGCAGACGTTTAGCGAAAGTTGAACTGTACACATTCCCCTCCCTCCCCCCTCTCCCCACAACCCCCATCCTTTTTCCGCCTTGCACCTTTGTGTTATAACGTCTATGTGCACTGATCAAAGTTCCACAATTGTTTTCCCGCAATGACGTGTTGAATGGTAATTTCATATCTGGTGCCGTTTTACTAATTTTAAATATGTACACAGCTAAATATGATATGGTTTTTAATGTAATAGTTTTAATTTCGACATTTTAAAGAAGTATAGTTTCATAAACTGTCATTCACCACGGCACACCCTCCTTGCACGCACTAGTAGTGCACACGTTGCCAGAAGCTTCTCTTAGGCCAGACATTGCATACGTGATGCTAGACTACTGACTATACATTGTGCATGTTTTGATTATTATGGAGGTAAAATTTTATATTTGACTGACACCATCCGGTTGTATTTCAACGTACCTCTGCCACAACGTGTAATCTAGTGAGTCTGAATAACTTTTTGTATTCGTGACACAGTATTACTTTACCCAAGGTTGGTCGAATCTAGGGTCTTCTACTGGACGCACGGCAGTTTCAGGCGCTGTTAAGGAGAATTTCATTGCCCAACAGTGCATCGATGGCCTTCAATTCATTTTCACTAGGACTCCTGGCTTTGATAAGATGATCTTAATCTTTTTCACTCCGTATGGATTACATAATTCAATATTTGTATGTCGGAATTATTAACACTGTTATCGTATTCATGTAGTAGTCCACTCTTCCATCTGTTATCAGGAGGTGGAATGTGACTCAATATAGAGAAGCAGTTTGGAACAGTATTCAGTATTGAGCCATTAACAATGTGCATGGAATCCTCAATTTATTCGTGAATCTCTTTGGTTTATAGACTGTTAAACCAGACAAATGCACATTATTCTGTTGTTGAGTATACCAATACAAATACATTTATACAATAGTTAGTATATATGTGCCTTAGGATCACATGCTGCTATTAGTGTGCACGTATGACGTTTGCAGTACAGCCGATACTTAGTTGGTTTTTGTTCCCGACAGTTAGTCACGACTTTTCAGTACTGCGTTTAGTATATTTACCAAAATTTAGCGGATTAAATGAAACTGTCGTCTTTCTCCGCTTTGCAACTGTTGCGTTATAGAAGTGTCACTATCATGGTATGCTGTGTCAACTATGTTTTGTTGTCTTATTCTTAGCTGTCATTTGTTATGAACATGGACTCATTTTCAGACTTTGTCTTAAATTTCTTGAAGTATTAGTTTTCGACTGTTCATTTTCTTCTATTACCAATTTTTGTGGAGGTCTTTTCCTGCCATTAACAATTTCTAGGTCTGTTTTTGTATCTGTTGGCCTGTCGTTCTTGCCCATAACGTATCTGTAAATGTAGGATAATTGAGGTTTTTCTTAAGTGTCCTTCTGTTTTAAATGAATCTGAAGTCGGAAGTTCTACCGGTCTCCCCATTACAGAAAGACAATGAATTGCAGTCTTGAAATGTAAGACGATAGACCCAAAATGTGTTGAGACTATGTATGTTATCCTTGTTTCTCCTCAGTTTCTTTCCCATGGAGCTGTTCGTGCTGGATGTTATATTTAGTCCTTTTTTTTTTTTTGAATGTGTTACAAATCCTTTGAGCTGTTTAATGTAGTAAGTGAGTGTGCCATTTATTTGTTGTTGTAGATACTTTTTGTTCAGTTGTATTGTGGGTGTATGTGTTTCGTATGACTGAGTTTTATGTGTCTCTGCTTGTTAGTTTCAATCTGTTTGTTGTTGCGTGTTGGGTGTCTCTTCCATTTTTACTTTAACTTTACGGCCTAGTTTGTCTATCATGTTGGTTTTGTATCCATTTTCTACAGTTCTGTTTGACTGTTGGTTGCTCATTGACTGGAGTTTTATTCAATCTTTGTAGCGTGTAACAGAAACAAGCTCGTTTGCGTGTTGTGCAACGGTTTGATATTTTTGTATATACGATAGGTGTTCCGGTAGTGGTGAGTTTCCTGTACATGGAAATTTTTTTTGGTTATCGTGTCTGTGTACTGCAATGACTAAGAAATGTATTTTTATGTCGTTTTCTAATTCTGTGGTGAAGTTTACCTGTAGTACGATTGTATTTATGTCATTGTGCAATTGTGTGCAGTTGGGTGTTACATCTACAAGACGTAGATGTCATTTCTCTAAAGATACCAGAACATTATTCGGTATTTTATGGGTTCCAATACGTTTTCAAATGAATCTCATTTCCCCATTGTAATCATCGTTTGATGATGTCAGTTCTGTGTCATATCGAAATACGTAAGTGTAATGCATATGTTGCTGTATTCGATTTTTATTTTATCTCATCTTTGTTGTGTACGCGAGTGTTGTTTCCGAGTACATAGTGTGGATTCTGAAGGAACTCTAAATGCCAAGATCACCAGCAAAGCATTTATTAGATTTAGATAACAGGTTTCAGCAAGACTATGTTGCGACCTTCAGGTCTTGTGCTTTGTAATATTATGTCATCTTTTTCCTCAGTACTGTAAGTGCTGTTACACTGCGTATATGTCATTGTGAAACACCACCTACAGTATTGAGGGAAAGATAATGTAATGCTATGAAATTAGATTCAAAGATGGCAAATTGGTCTTGCTGAAACTGGTTAGCTAAAACTGATTAATACTTTAGTAGTGGTCTTTGCTCTTGAATTTTCTTCAGAGTTCACACCATTGCAGATCGCCCCAGTGTTGATACATTGTCAGCAATTGATATGAATACATAGTGGTGCTATAAGTACGTATTGATGCCTTCAGTTAAATTTACAACTGGATGTATAGGAATGTCCAGTGTATGAAATTTTGTTAACTTATTTAAAGATGGTACTTTGTGATTCTTTTGTCTTAGCCATTTCATTTTCAGTCTTCTGGACATGTTGAGACGTACTTTTGAAAAGGTGTAGGTAGTTTCCTGGTATCACTGCGCTGTATTACTGGTTTCCTATAATATGTCGCTCTTTAGAAATTTTAGAGTCTCATGATTGTATTCTTCTAGTTCTTTTATTTCCATAACCCCTATGTCTGTTTCTGTTAGGAGTCCACCGTTGTTTCCAGGTTTTTGCTTTATTTTCCTACCTGTTTTCTCTGTTGTCTTTTGTTTCCTTACGTAATGTTTGTTTACCATCCTCTGATTATGTATCTAATTGCCTTTACCATTAGCTCAGTTGTAAGGCCTAGATCAAAGTTGAGTATTTATTCATTTCTTATTGTTTTATTGTGTATACCTTTTCTGTTAGTTTATTCCCCACTGTCTTATGTCTAATTTGTGAGCTGACATTGTGTGTTCTAAAGGCTTTCGTTCATGTTTTGTGAACTGTATGTTTGTGAAGTTGAACTGCCACTTATGGAAAGTGTGTGTTTGTCTGTTGTTTCCAAGGTTAGCTGATAAGTATCTTTCCAGAAATATGTGTGCTTTTTCTTTCCATTAATGTTTCTATTCATGATGTTATTAAATATTTCTGAGACTTGAAAAAAATTTACTGTGTTTAGACGAATTTTTAGCAGACCAGACCTGAACACACCCATCTCAAAATGTAGATATTTAATATACTGTCCTATCGAATCAACTTCTGCTTTGTGCTTGACATGTTTGGCGGCAGGTGACATACTGTCTACAGAGGCATACAGACGCTTAAGTATTATTTTTTGGGAATGATTAACTTTCTTGAACATCATAAAGAGTGTAGTCGATGCAGTTTTGCTATTGGGTTTCAGAATTTGTTGTAGAGCATATTCAGAAATTCTTAGTATGTCACAGAGATATTCATCTTGTGCTGAAGGTTTCATCCTGCCTATTTTTGTAACTAATATGTAATTACAGAAATATGTTTCTCTCTTTGCTTAACACAAATGCTTCTAGTTCAACGTGAACTTGTTCATTCAATTTCTGACAGATGACATATAAATAAAGTAATACATTTGTAAAATTATAAACAGAGAAATTATACACCTCAGTACAAAATACTGATATTGGTGTGGCTGTTATTTTGCTAGTACTACATGTACTTTAGAGATTATTGTATTTACATTTAAAATCTACTAGCACAAATAATATACAGCTTACTGACACATACTGTCATTCCTGAAGCATGTGTAACATTTGCTATCCGCTGAAACTAAGCTACACTTCATCATCTTCAATTGATCAGGGTTTTGTGGTATAGTGTTATACATATTATGTTAGGTCTAAAATTTTGGTAAATAAAGGTAACATAAAACTGAATAATCCTGATCCATTGCGGATAGCAAACTGGACAAATATATTCACTGTACTATAAATGGTAGAGAGCCATATGAACGTCATTATGTGATACAAAGGTATATATTATTTCTGCCAGCAATTTCGTAAGTGTAAATACCATAATCTCAATATGTATGAAACGCAACACTTCTTTCATGTTATATGAGAGAAAATAGAACCCACTGAAAATTGTGAAACTTCACTGCCACATATTTTGATGACAAAGAAGAGATTTTTGTGGATGTAGAAGGCAGAACTGCACTTGCATAGTTATATATTAGGGAACAAACATGAACAGACAGGGAGCTTCCACCGTAAGATTGTACTTTATTCCTGTCGGTAGGCGCAATTTTTTTTTGTTGAGTTGATCAGCAAACTGTTTTCATGTCTTTTACTAATGTTTCTGAGGATGAAGATAAGTAATATACGAAGCCTAGTATCAAAACTGTCAACTACATGAGGAAGTACCCACTATAAGACAGATGTGCTCTTAATTTTCTACTGTGAATGGCGTGGACTGAATTCTATGAAATGTTATGCATGTAAGTGTGTCTCATTTTTACCATAACAGAAGTAACATCACTAAGTCCATAATGTACCACTGAGATGCTAGAGACGTAATTTGAACATCAACATTATTGAATTGGCGTTACATCGTAAATAAGAGACTAGTCATAATGAAATGTCTGTAGCACATATACAGCTATGACAGAATTGTGCTCATGGCTCTCACAGCGTAAGTAAAATAGAGGGTCAAAAATATGTTTCAATGGTTGATAATTTCATGTATACACGCAATGCGTGTTAGACACGGTGTAGTATTCTTTCTTCTGCCACTCATTCTTTTTGTACTACTGCATGGCTAGTGCGAGAAATAGAAACCGTTCGTGTGCACAGAGAGAAGTCTGTCAGCACTTGGACCAGAGTTTCAAGGAGCTGTGCTTCGCCGCATTGTGTGCATGAAAGTGCTTGTAACACAGTTAGCTAACAGGAGAGATGCGAAAGGACATCGCGAGTGAGCTGAACAAAATGTATCCTATATTATTTCATATAAATGGAAGAACTATCAGCAGTGATCAACTTAATATGTGTGAAAACTGTAATTGTGGTATCAATAGTGTGTGCAAGAGATAGAAGAAATAGTCACTGATACTTGATAATAAGTTACAAAGTATTGGAAACTTGATTGGAACCGTAAATATTTAATACTTTCCCAGTATTAAACAATATGTACTTGTTATAATGATTTAAATTGTGATCATACAGGTTAAGCGCACGTGGTCATGGTTAGAACTGAATATGGCTAACGGATGTGATGTGTACAATTAACGAAACAATCTGACTGCTGAAAATTTATTTAGCAGTAATAATAATATATTACAATCGATCACTACTTACAAACTGAAGACAAAAATTCCTCTTCCATTTATTTTTCTTTGTCCATCTGTTTAATGAAGAGATTTTCACATATTTTTTGTTTAATATGCTTCCTTTGGAAAAAGTAACATCGTGATATTTATAATGGGATCATTTTCCGTATGAAATGGGTTTACGATCTTCTGATTTGTCGTTTGTGAGGTATAAAATGTAGTGATAGTTCCGTTAATATTGGTTTGTGTGTAAGATGGTATGTAAATTATTGATTTATTTTGGGATTCAAGGGACGTCCTTTAACTTTCGTTACACATCTAAAACTCACCCAACGTAAACAGCGACCACATTCCAGTCGGCGAGTGGTAACTCTCATCCCAGTAGGCCGCTTCTGTTGGTTTCTGTGGCGACATTAATTTTTCCATGGTCTTTGGACGAGGTAGTCTCCTGATAAGTGGACTATGCACACATAGCTTAGCTTTTGTATGGAGTTGTATTCATCACCTAATATACTTAGTGATCTTGAATTAACCTGAACTTGATTGTACGGCTATTGTTGTTGCATAAAGCACTGTTATTAAGAGAAATAAACATTGACACAAGATATTGTTTCTTCAGTATATGAGAGCTGTGGAGGACCCTCTACAAAATATATTTTCGAGGCAATGTTAATTTGGGCTTTTTTATGTTAATGATACTGCCATCCTTTAACTATATGTGCCTCTTAAGCAGATTGAACGTATAGTGACCGTAGCTGATATGCTCTGATGGTCGACTCTCCCGCAATAACTGCTCAGAAATGGTAATACACGTCAACTGTATAATCTTTGATCCACCGTACCAACTGGAACTGGAAGTTTCACCACATCAGTTTCCAGCAGTTAGCTAATAATCACTTTGAGAATAGAAAATAATGCTGTAACTCACCATTACAGATAAGTGTCTTGGCCTCATCTCGTCTGTCGGTCTATTAATTTGTTGGTGATATCACATTTACTTTCAGCACTTCTCGTAATGCTAGAACTAGCACATATAATATCTTACTGAGCGAATTGGTGCAGTGATTAGCATTTAAACTCGCATTTGGGAGGATAACGGTTCAGATCCACCTTCGGGAATCGTGATTCAGAATTTCCCTAAAACGCCTCAGGCAAATGTCGAGATAGTTCCTTTGAAAGGGCACGGCAGACTTCCTTCCCCATCCTTCCCGAAGTCGATGGCACCAATGACCCCAGTGTTTGGTCCTCTCCCCAAAATCAACCAACCAACGAATCGTTTTTTAATTACATTAGTGAATTTTCGTCACTGGCCTATGATACTTGTCATCTTTTGTAACACCCTCAGCCATAGCTTGGGTGATGTCAGCTTCTGCTCTGCTTCCCCAGAGACAGAGATTCGAAAGTGCGGTTACAAGGTCTAAGACGACAATATAACGTTTGGATCATATCGCGTATCTCACAACAATCACATGAAATGCTGCTTTTTTTAATGGTAGGTTTTTCTTTATTGATGCAACAACTATTACTAGTCTTCTATGGCCCCAACAAATTTTCCATTACTGTTGAGTATGTGTACGCTTAGGTTCTTGTAGTGACTGCCATTTGGAAGGTTCTGTGTCCCCTTAGTTGAGGGAAATTCATCGACATTGCCATTTTAGTGGAAACTTGTTCTCTGCCCAGTAAACGATTTTTATCAAAGCACAATTTTCCGAGTATTCTGTTGTTGATCGTCATGTAGATGAAGTACAGGAATTATCTTCACTATAATTTATTTCTAGGGATGTAGCCTTTGTACAGACAGCATGTTACATTCAACATGACATCCACTTGTGCCGTATGGAAAGATCTAATTCGTTGTGAGCAGGTGTTCCCAGTAGTGGAGAAGCACAGGAACTCACCAGACCTTCTGTGGGTAGCTGAATAGCTCCACAGGTATTGCGTATATTTTTCGTAAAAAGTTTCATCCCCGGTGCTACTTTCTTAGCAATTAGGATGCACTGATGTTTACAGGTCAAAGACATGTGAAGGAATATTTCTAGATTATCAGTAGTGTCGTGTGTTCCAGCTGCTGGCCCTACCAATATACTTTGAATTTTTGTCTCGCCAATCTCGCTCTCAAATGTAGTCCACATATTTACGTTCTTAAAAAATTTGGTCTCTACGCTTTTTGTCTGTAACACGTTCACATCGCAGTTGCTCAAGAACAAGTTCAAAATTCTACCCCCCCACAGAAAGAGCAACCTCATCTGCGTTGAGACAAAGCTTCATGTTTCCGATGATTGGTTGGCCACTTCCGTACAAATTAACTGAAGTTGGTGCACTTTGTTACAACATGACGTGTACTTGTATGCCCACGTTTTGCTTTATCGATACATACACTTTCATAGGATTTGTCGAACTGGAAAAAGCGTTCGAAAATATAAAATGGTGCAAGCTGTGCGAGATTCTGAAAAAAGTAGGGGTAAGCTGTAGGGAGAGACGGGTCATATGCAATATGTACAACAACCAAGAGGGAATAATAAGAGTGGACGATCAAGAACAAAGTGCTCGTATTAAGAAGGGTGTAAGACAAGGCTGCAGCCTTTCGCCCCTATTCTTCAATCTGTACATCGAGGAAGCAATGATGGTAATAAAAGATAGGTTCAGGAGTGGAATTAAAATACAAGGTGAAAGGATATCAATGACACGATTCACTGATGACATTGCTATCCTGAGCGAAAGTGAAGAAGAATTAAATGATCTGCTGAACGGAATGAACAGTCTAGTGAGTTCACAGTATGGTTTGAGAGTAAATCGGAGAAAGACGAAGGTAATGAGAAGTAGTAGAAATGAGAACAGCGAGAAACTTAACATCAGGATTGATGGTCACGAAGTCAATGAAGTTAAAGAATTCTGCTACCTAGGCAGTAAAATAACCAATGATGGACGGAGCAAGGAGGACATCAGAAGCACACTCGCTATGGCGAAAAAGGCATTTCTGGCCAAGAGAAGTCTACTAATATCAAATACCGGCCTTAATTTGAGGAAGAAATTTCTGAGGATGTACGTCTGGAGTGCAGCATTGTACGGTAGTGAAACATGGACTGTGAGAAAACCGGAACAGAAGAGAATCGATGCATTTGAGATGTGGTGCTATAGACGAATGTTGAAAATTAGGTGGACTGATAAGGTAAGGAATGAGGAGGTTCTACGCAGAATCGGAGAGGAAAGGAATATGTAGAAAACACTGATAAGGAGAAGGGACAGGATGATAGGACATCTAAGACATGAGGGAATGACTTCCATGGTACTAGAGGGAGCTGTAGAGGGCAAAAACTGTAGAGGAAGACAGAGATTGGAATATGTCAAGCAAATAATTGAGGACGTAGGTTGCAAGTGCTACTCTGACATGAAGAGGTTAGCACAGGAAAGGAATTCGTGGCGGGCCGCATCAAACCAGTCAGTAGATTGATGACCAAAAAAAAAAACAAAACCTTCTGCCCTCAAGAACCAAGTGTTTAACTTGAAGCAAATACCCTGGGGCTTTCAGTAAGTAATGCATCACTTTTTTTCTGAAAGCAAGTTGGTTTTATTCAGGAATTAAATACACTGTTTTCGTCATAATACACAGTTTTCGCCATGATACACTGTTTTCATCATAATTTCCGTTCACCGTGACGGCTTCACGCCGCCTTGCTAGGAGGCTCTGTGTGGCCTCATGGTGCCATTGTAAAGGTCGACGTCAGCTCCAACATCTGGCTCCCCTTCATACACGTCCTGCTTCCCGCGGAGTGCATCCCTCATTGGATCAAACAGAAGGGAGTCGGCAGGGACGAAATCCGGACTGTAAGGTGCATGAGAAAGAACAGTGCACTGAAATGTGCACTTTTGTTAATACGCAAACGCTGATGTGGTTAGTTCACTTTCCTGAGGATAGCACATCACACTTCGAAGCAGATCAGTGTGCCTTGAGAGAGGATGTCAAATAAGGTAGTCTTCAGAGTCATAGAACGTTGTCGGTTTGAGGTTACCGGATAAGGGTGTGATTTTCAATTTCTTCATTGGAGAAAACGTAGCGTTTGTATTGGAACTTACGGTGGTTTACCTATATGGGTATATGTTTTATTATGTTCTGTCTGTTTTGATCTATTAACTCGCTTACTGCAAAGGTTAAAATGCGGTCTGCCCGCAGCGGTCAAGCCTGTGGAGCTAGCGAGGAAAAATATGGAACATTATGAGCTGTGATTTATTTTCAAAGAATATTCTTAAGAATTTATTTTATTTACTAGCGATTCATCGAGAACATTAACACATTTAATCACACTATGTAAGCATGGAAGTAGTTGCCAGGGAGTAACTGATTAAATCATAACCAAATTCCTCTTAACAAATGAGAATTTTATTCACTTTAATAGTGCCTAAAAACATTTTTTTTAAAGAAACAGATTTAAAACTATAATCAGAAAGCAATCTCTAAATATCAAAGTTACAATTTATTCAGAGGCAGAAATAAACAAGTTTTGACTGTATGAGCTTTCCGGCAGAGAACCTTGCCGCTCCCTTTTTGACATGGCCGTAGTTACGACCACTCACAACAGCCTCTGAAAGACTACACTGGTGCAAATCTACAATACACCAGATAACTTTAAGCTAAGAGTTTTAACAATTTACACAAGCACACAAACTACACACCTGCGTAGATAGATGGAAATGGTACAAAACACTAAAATTAAAATATTAACCTTGCCACCGAAGGTGCAGCTTGGTTCCAACGTCTAAGAAAAGTCTTATGGTGAAAATGTGGCAACTTCATATACTAAAATGATCATTTAAATAAAAGCCCATGGAATGCAATCTTATATAAAATTCTACAAGGTTGGCCAAACAATAGTTGAGGTGCTCTACAGTACACAGATACCGCCTCTAAAGATCATAGGCAATAATATCAACGTTTCCAAATATCAAAACGTATTTCAGGTACTAGCCCGTTACACTCCAAACAATACATTCGTTAACACACCAAATCCGACAAACGTGACAGAGGCAGCTACTAAGGTACGGTAGATCGATAGGGAGATTACCGAATAACCCGAACCGCAGGTTGCTCTAACCAGCCACTACTCCACAAGGAAAAAACGACCACCCAATTTATAAACAACCACCTTCCCGCGGGTGGGCAAACGGAGAAGATTGGTGGGACGACCCCAAAGCAAAACGGCTGGTGACCTCACCAAGAAAACAAGTAGAATTTAACAAGAGTAAATCAAACAAGATATCACCAATCACTCAGCTTCTAATAAACTGCGATTTTTCGAGACGAATTGGCGCAGCACCTCCAAATCGCTCTCCCGAACCGTCCGCTGCCAGCCGCTTCAACGGACGCAGGAAGGCGCCCCGATCTCCCGTCTCACGGCGTCGCAGCTCGCAGCCAGACTGATGTCGTGGGTTGACTCCTGTTGTTCTCGTGTCGACCGCGAAGTCACTACACCTCGCTATACGCCGCGCCCCACTGGACTCACGTGGCGACCTCACATGCGCCGACGCTCAAGACGAACAAGTCATCTTGTGACTCAGTGCGCGACCGATCAACCGATCGGTCCAACCGCCAAAGACCATTTCCTGAGCAAACTCGAGCAGACTGGCGGCCCAACGTGCAGACTCAGATGCAGGAACTAAGCCCCGACCGGGTGACCGCTCGCTGCGTTCTCTTACTGGCGGAGTGGAAAGACGCCCATTTTGCCGGTTTTAAGGTTGATTCGAATGACAGACATACTAGCACTCTAGATCGACGACAGACACTAACTGCCGAACAAATCTGACGAGATACAGATTAGCAAGCTGGGGACGAGAGACTGACCCGGACTCACCAACTGGTGAGCTCATAGTGCGCCACCGCCAGAAACGGACGGCGACTGCTTCACACTACGTGCTGCGGCGCGCTCTTCAGAACAGAAATTTTTACCACGGCTCACATTAATTACCGTACATATATAAAAACTCCTATCGGATATTTCATCGATTTGTACTATCTCTCTTTTCCAGTCCATGATAGAAAGAGCACGTGGGATTCTCTTTAGTGTACTAATAAGGTGAAATATTTTAATTCTTATAGTACGAAGTTAACTTCATTTACTTGTTCCTTATTTCACCTGATCTATCTATCTGCGTTACCGGTATCTGTAATACTTTGAGGGAGAAAGAAATTTAAGCAGAGCAAACTCGACGCCATAACAATGTCTTAAAGAAGAACGGGAGGTAAATAGCTTCGAAGATAGATCTAATAATCCAATATTATTTGTAACAGATTCTTCGTGTGTATGAAAAATCATAAGCCTGACTGTCTGGATTTTGCGTCGGTGAACGTAAATTAGCTGAGTCACTATTGTTGCGCCTCTTTTGCGGCGCCAGCAAATTACCATGGTAATTATTATTCTTGAAATTATTAATTAATCAGTAGAACTGGCAAACGTTCCCCGGACGGTGCCAGATAAATTAAGCAGGTGTAATAATTAAATGAAATAAATCATGTTGCGTAACATACTATAGTACTAATCGTTTTCATTTATTTCAACTTTGTTTCATGATTGGAGTAACACTGTTTAGAGAAAACCTAGCACAAACATCAAATTGTATGCGTAAATTACTATTTGTTAACCAGAGGAATGTACCAACAACATTTAAAAAGGTAGGAAAGAAGGTAGGAAAGGACTGCAACTTATAGCTCACATGACTGCACTTGGAATTTCCTCGATAACAAGCAGTATCAGTACCTTACCCTATACAGTCATAAATTTAAAGGATTTCTCTTAAAGCCTTAGAGTTGGTTTGACAATATTTTGATTTTTTGGAATGTAGATGCAAAAATTGTGAACAGCAACAATAAGGTGCAATACTAGCGTAGAATACGTAATGCACTGATCAGGAAAATTCTCGCAATGTTTTAAGAATAAAACTCACTTTTATTTCGTATTTATAGCATTCAAAAAGATTTGGTACATGGAGTCAGTTAAAAGCTTGTGTCGAATAATGAAAATAGTTTACAGATACAAAATATCACCGTAGTGGGTGCGACGAAAAGTGATAGTGACACAGGAAATGTCGATCATATCAACGACATCCAGGAATTTTACAAAAATTCAGTTTATGATTATTACAATAATGTCTTAACTGATGAGACTACCACGAACCCTGTAGACAAGACTAATACCAAAATCTCACCGGGTAGCATTTTCTCTCAAGAAGACGGTGAAGGCGCGTTAGTGCGGAATCAGTAAATTACAATTTTCCATGTCACGAGAACTTGTTCGAATGAGATGGAACAAGACACGGCGGGGATACAATACGATATTGCGTCATCAGTATATTCAATGAAGGATATGTATAACGACCTCACTGACCTAATGAGGAATTTATGTAATAATTTTTCGACACCACAGACCGAAAAACTTGATGAAAAGTTTCATGATTCTAAAAATGAACATAAGCAAACATTTGATGACTTTAAGAATTACCCATTATAGAAGTTCAATAGTTTAAATCAAAATCTACGCACTGGCTTTTCTTATGATTTAACTTGCAAATCTGCAGATATGGGGAAGAACTTAAAGGTGGAGTTATTTACTGATTTGTTTCATCGCATAAACCACCTAGACAAAAAGTGATATCTGTAAACGAGGCACAAGAGGAAATGGCAGGTACGATAAGGATCGTGAGTGACTCCCGGTCTCAGATGCAAGAGGTCAGAAACTTGCAAAAACTTAGAGATTATGACAGGTACTGTTAGTGAGTTGCAATCTCCAGGCAAGGATTTGCCGGAAGAACTACAGGATCTGTTTGTCTACTTGATAAGCAGACGAGGGTCTGATTTTTTTAAAGAGAGGGTGAGAGAACTAGCCCGTTGTGTTCCACGCAGTTTATCGGAATGTGTTACCCCAGAACTGGACGGAAGCATCTAACATTTGGTTCGTTGTTTGGTACACACAGGGCGATGTTTCATATGGCTCAACGATGCCAAATCTATGAGCAATTTGAACCGACTTTCTTGCTGTTCCACAGCAGTTTAATAAAGGTTATCTCGACAGGTTTTCAAAACCAGAGACAAAAAGAAAGAAATAAGACGTATACCCATGTAGGTAAACCAGCATCACCATGGAGTAGTGAACATGGGGACTGTGGAAGTACTTCGAAGAACACTTAACAAAACCAGGTTTTGGACAAATCGAGTTCCCACGTTGATGTATTGAAAATACCGAAAAGTCGCCTGCCCGCCCATATTTGGGAAAAGCTGATCGCTACATCGGGCGAAAATGATGTAGATTATTTTTTATCTGTACGCGACTCGATTGATCTAATATACCGTAGCAACCACGCAATATTATCACACAGTGTACACCTCCGCAACAGCAGAGTCGCAACGGCGGTAATAACGAACATGGTTGGCACCAGCGTGCCCAATGCATCAACAATAATGCAAGAAATTATTATGGTAAAGGGGGAAATCAAAAGTACAAACGAGATTTCAAAGGAAATCACGAACAGAATTACAATAGACCGGCTTATACCGAACAGGGAGGCTATGGCTAACAAGTGCGCAACGCATCCCCAAGCCGTCCCCAGCAGGAGCCAATAACCAATACAGTAATTGGCAGGAACCGGTCGCAAGTAGACCATCCGACAAACCTCCACCCTGTAATCACAATCAACAGAATAACAATTATGTATCAGAGAGGGGGGGGGGGGAGGGTCAAGCTCAAGGAGAGTTTAATTGCAGGACAATACAGGAGGTGAATTGCCGAGGTCAAACTCACGGCGTGTAGACAGTTGAAGTTACTCATAATGAAGACTCTAACCTCCCAACTAACCAGAAAAACTCGAACAAGCTGCGATAAGCCCCTATGCGCAGACCAATAAAATGAGGGGGGGGGGGAGCATGCAATGAATTCTAAATTACCCTGTCAGCTGTGACAAAGGGGTACATATGAAAGAAGAACTGTGTCGGGGAGATATTTCAGACAGAGATAATGGGGAGACAGTGCAAGCTGTAATAAATGCCCAGATATGTCATCTAGATGTGCCAGTGCCGGCCGCGGTGGTCTAGCGGTTCAGGCGCTCAGTCCGGAACCGCGCGACTGCTACGGTCGCAGGTTCGAATCCTGCCTCGGGCATGGATGTGTGTGATGTCCTTAGGTTAGTTAGGTTTAAGTAGTTCTAAGTTCTAGGGGACTGATGACCACAGATGTTAAGTCCCATAGTGCTCAGAGCCATTTGATCCATTTTGATGTGCCAGTGATACTTGACACATGTGCATCGACATATATAATATCACAAGGTCTATGTAACAATCTTAACAATCTGCGTAGGCGATGTCATATATCCTCTTTTCAACAACAGAGTTGTCATATTCAGACTACAATGGGGAGAAAGTCAAAAGGAGTGAAATCTCAGGCATTAATACCCACTAACATCAGGAATTTTTCTCTAACTTGTATTTTTTGGTAGTGGAAAAACTTGTGGTAAACTGTCTTATTGGAATGGATACCTTTAGATAATACAAAGTACAGAGAGACACAGGGCAAGGAAATGTTCTTTTACAATCAATGAACAGAGTTATCAGTAAATTTAATTAAAACCAACACAGCTGAAAATACACTCAAACCAAGTGCTGATTTCAGAGTAGAATTATCATATCCAAACGTACTGTGTACGTGTATAAAGTGGATATTTTCCCCCACGACACATTTAGCTTTTCCTCAAATCCAATTCCTTTGCCAAAAGGAGAAGCTGTGAGGAACGAAATTTAAAGAATGAGAAATTGGAAGATCATTCTATACCCCATATTGTAGCCCCATTTTAGCTGTCGTCAAGCTCGATGGCGGCGTCAGACTTGTACTTGACGCCCGAAGCATAAACTAAATGATTATTCCTATCAGGAAACAGCCTGACACTCTTGAAGAACAGATACTGGAACTTTACAATGTTAAATACCTCACTATAATTGATTTAAAAGCGTTTTATTGGCAAATAGCATTACTTGAATAGAGTAGGAAGTGAATTTTGTGTTTTCCTGTTTGGCTTGATCGTGAGCGCGGGTGTTTTCATTTCCACACTGGGCAAAGTTTTGGCACCAGAATTCCTCTGCACAGTCACTTTCTATGTTGATGGCCTGTTAAAAGCTACTTCTACATGTGAAGTCACAGTTAATTAAACGATATCGAAGTTTGGAAAAGAAAACGTCAAATATGTGGGTCAAATTATCACGCCACGTGGTATACGACCTAATCCAGGAAAACTTGAAGCGCTCAAACATTTCCCACCACCACAGAATAAAAAACAGCTCCAGGCATATTTGGGTTTGGTTTCATTTCTTAGGAAATTCGTTTCAATTCAGTTACTGAGTAGTGACACATTGCTGGATCTTTTGAAGAAAAACAGTCCATGGATGTGTACTGATTAGTTTCAAGCAAACTTCGACAATATAAAGGAAGCCTTACTATAAGCAAACGTACTGCACCATCCTGACCCACCACAGGATTTTTCTTGAGAACAGATGCATCTTCACAGATGCATGCTTCAATGCTTCAGTCAGAGCATTGATGGTGATGATGCGGAATTAAAACCCATGGTAATCAGTTTTGCAAGTCGGACACTTTCTGCATCCAAACTGTCATATTTAGTGACAGAGCTCGTGGTTATCAGGGTTATATGAGCATTTAAGAAATTTGAGTACTGTTCATGCACACCAATGTCCACTGTGACCATCAAGCGCTTTCTTTCCTGTTGACATGCAAATTATTACATCGGAGGTTAGCCAGATGGTGTATATGCTTTCAGGAATTCAGTTTTGAAATCGTGTACATCAGTGGTAAACAAAAAATAACCACAGACACCTTGTCAATGTTATCTCAGGGGCTTGAGGAATTCTTAGAATTTACAGTACAGGATTCTGAAATCAGGGTTCTGCTTATACAGGACAAGACGCAACGAAAATATAACGTACAGATGCGTAACAGTGTGGAGAAATTGCAATAGAGTGACATGTGACGAAAAAAGATGAAGTCGTAACTGTCTGAAAATAACGACAAGAATTTGAAGAAATCTTCCTCTAGTGACATATTTAAGTATATTGTATATACAGGAGTGGTATCCTTAAGATACGGATATATATCAGTTAGGTACACTGAATTACACTCACTACTGGTACTTTCAAATAATTAATGTTGACATCTTATATGAGATTGCACTGTCAAAGTTCTGCACTTAGTTCAGCAGACACTAATAAAGTAGTTTCACAAAGATAAAAATAAGTATGCACAAGAGTTCGCACAATTATTCCATGGGGTGTAGACGATTTATTTCAACAGCAGATAGAAAAAAAAAAAAAAGAAAACGCTACTTTCTATTCCGTCACAATTTCCTGTAGATTAGTAGCCGCATATCCAGTAGACTTGAGTGATGCAGGGCTAAGAGTAGCTATGATTGCTTGTGTTGATGAATGCATAATAATGATTTTCTTCTCTTTCGTTAGCCATCTGGATTTACTGGCGCCTGAGTCAGACAAATTGTGAGGACAGTGGTTTATGCATCTCATCACGCTGTATGTGTGTTTATTGTCCTTTCAACCCTGCAATTAAAGAAAATTATTTTGATTTTTATTCTATGTAAGGTAATACTATGCATGAACTCATAGATTAAGAGAGTTACCAACTCAAGACAAATCTGTAAGAGACAAGTAGCCTTTGAGTGATGAGAGAAAATGTCAGTTATCGTGTGTTTAAAATGTCATAAGATGTTATATACATCCTACTGTGTATTTAAAATGTCATGGGATGTTGTTATAGGCGTCCGAAGGGAGAAAATGAAATCTTTTGAAGAACATACAGTGGTCTTGAAATTTTTCTTTCTGCGCAAAATATATAGATTATAATGAATCTAGATTTAATATGTATAAATTGTACGATATATGCACACAACGTGTCAGAATCACGTAGATATAGGCTTATGTACGCTAGGGTTATATCAAATGACATTTAACTGTACTGCTTATTTTGTACATGGTATGTGAGACCATATGTGCATTGACAAAACAGATGTGAAGAGGAACTATTCAATTATCAAACGTTTGGCGGGTGCTGTAAAAAGGTTACATTTACGTGTGTTACAGTGAGTGAAGATGAGGGTGCTTGCAATGTGCAATACGTTTTCGGTACGTTTGTAGCGGTAAGGGATGCTAGACTTCGCTACAATGGGCCATAGAAGGTGGAAACGCTTATGGACTTACCTGAAATTTGGTGAGATCTCGACATGACGCTGAATGGACTGACTGAACTTGGACACAGAAATATGTGGTTCCAGTACCACAGGTCGGAAATGACGGGCCTTTCCGTTGCAGCGTCGGAAACTCTGATCGCACACTCGCCTACAGACACTATCCTTCGGAGCAGCTGTAGCACATTTTGACGACGTGAAATTCGTCGTTACCTAAAAACTGTGAAAACAAACTGTATCACCTAGCCATGTGGTGCCCTGAGCTGGGGATGGGGTGTGGGGGTGGGGGGGGGGGGGAAATCCAACAAAGGAACCGCGACTGGTCACTCTCGCTTGACGTCAGCAGGTAGGCAACCGCAGGCCGCACCAGACAGTTCGTTGTACGAAATCAAGGTCGCGGGAATGTTTAGACAGCATGTGCCTTCCGTGAGTGATTTAAACGCTTTTAAAATGTGTCAGGAAAACAGAGATAAATAAATAGGCCCGAAGAAATACGTAACTAAAAATGATTCCACAGTAGATGCGATAATTCAATTCGATAAACGAATATACCTGCATTCTGTAATTTTTAAGTGTATGACTCGACTGATAGGAGCAAATCTTCAATTTTTACATGGTCGAGGTGCTATCCACTAAAAATTCTTCTTTACTTCGTTCATCTTCCATGCTTGCAACTACTTCTTTTTATTAAAAAGCTAAACCAGATAAATGTTCTCTTTCTAGCATACAAACTAATTGAATCTTCGTGCACCAGAAGGAACTTTGCTTCAATGATTAACGTCAAAAATTTAACTACATCTTCAAACTTAGATATGATATATCGATGAAATCTAGGATATATAATTTCAAACTGTTTGACTGCGTTCACCCAATCTGATTCAAAAGACCTCCTCGAAGAAAAGTAGAAATCACAATCCGCACCAGGAATTGAGCACATTTCCGTTTGTGATCCAAAGGATTTGGTCAGTGGCTCGACACATAAATGTAGATAGTCTGGCATATAACGAAGAGTCAGGCATAACGTCCTCTGCATCAGAATTTTTTTCCTCTATTTTGTTGACTGCTCTCAGGAATTCTTCTTCCTCTTCCATAATGTGTGCAACGTCACAACTACTTGCACACTGGGCTTTCACTTGGTTTTCCTCTATCAAGTCAACACAAAGTTCACTGGTTATATATTTCATGAAATCGTTATCGTGCGTTTCAGTGTCTGCAGCAGCTGTACTCATTTTCCCATGAGTAACCAATGCATATCGTCTGCATTTTCTGTTAAATAAGAAGCCGAATTCTTTGCCTAGCTCTGGACGTTCACCTTTCATTATTATATCTTGGAGTTGGTTGCTGTTCACTGTCACATAAAAATCACAATAAACTCATTTCATCCCAGACTTACATAAGCCACGAATCATCACAACTTTTACATTGTCCTAAAATCTTGTCCTCCGTCGCATCGTAACAGGTGCGGCAGTCAATGTTTATTTCTCAAAACATAGCACAGTTTTCTTTTCTATCACAGTAAATATGAGACATTTCTCTCAAAATTGTCCAAATTTCTTCCGAAATACCTGGATTGCGCTTAAAATATTAGTCTAATTTCGAAGCTCTGAACGATAGGGCAAAGGAATATTGTGCTTTGTCAAATACGTATAAGCTTTTCGAGATAGGACCTTTAAAGTAAGCTCTGTGGCAGTATCCTAGGGACTCCATTTCATCCGCCTTTTGCCTCGTAACAAACAGCGAATTTATTCCAAATTGTACATTTAGATAATACGTTTTCTACCTTCTTGCGTTTCTCTTTTATAACAAGACGCGGTTGACAACTTTGATCCTTTTCAGGGCTGCATCGCGTACTATTAGTCTAGACTCCAACTGCCCTCTTTCACAGATCTCTACTTTTATAGCGTAGAGCTTGCTTATTGAGCCTCACGTTGCGTCTACAGTGTACACGCGACATTCGCACACTGCCGGCTGTCTACCGGATGACGTCATAGCGCGAGGGGCACTGTGGGAAGCTTGGCCGCTGGCCCGCCGTAATAGGCTACTTTATACTTGTATAGCTACGCTGTGTTCTACCAACGGAGTTATGAGGTGCGATCGCAACAAACATTGCTTAACGTATGTGAGCATAGGGCTGCAAGAGGCGTATAGTTGCTACCTGGCAATAATGGAGTAAATTTGATGCTGCTTGGTCTTGGAAAATTAAATTTTTAGAATATATAGATAAAGATGTAAAATGAGAGAGCTCGCACGTCTATGGTATACATTAAAATAAGATTCGCAGTCAATAAAGATATTTTAAACCCCGCTCAGGTAAAAGATACAATATAAGTTATGTTGTTGCTGTTGTTGTGGTCTTCAGTCCTGAGACTGGTTAAATGCAGCTCTCCATGCTACTCTATCCTGTGCAAGCTTCTTCATCTCCCAGTACCTACTGCAACCTACATCCTTCTGAATCTGTTTAGTGTATTCATCTCTTGGTCACCCTCTACGATTTTTTCCCTCCACGCTGCCCTCCAATACTAAATTAGTGATCCCTTGATGCCTCAGAACATGTCCTACCAACCGATCCCTTCTTCTAGTCACGTTATGCCACAAACTTCCCTTCTCCCCAATCCTATTCAACACCTCCTCATTAGTTATATGATCTACCCATCTAATCTTCAGCATTCTTCTGTACCACCACATTTCGAAAGCCTCTATTCTCTTCTTGTCCAAACTAGTTATCGTCCGTTTCACTTCCATACATGGCTACACTCCATGCAAATACTTTCAGAAACGACTTCCTGACACTTAAATCTATACTCGATGTTAACAAATTTCTCTTCTTCAGAAACGCTTTCCTTGCCATTGTCAGTCTACATTTTATATCCTCTCTACTTCGACCATCATCAGTTACTTTGCTCCCCAAATAGCAAAACTCCTTTACTACTTTAAGTGTTTCATTTCCTAATCTAATTCCCTCAGCATCACCCGACTTAATTCGACTACATTCCATTATTCTCGTTTTGCTTTTGTTGATGTTCATCTTATACCCTCCTTTCATGACACTGTCCATTCCGTTCAACTGCTCTTCCAAGTCCTTTGCTGTCTCTGACAGAATTACAATGTCATCGGCGAACCTCAAAATTTTATTTCTTCATGGATTTTAATACCTACTCCGAATTTTTCTTTTGTTTCCTTCACTGCTTGCTCAATATACAGATTAAATAACATCGGGGATAGGCTACAACCCTGTCTTACTCCCTTCCCAACCACTGCTTCCCTTTCATGTCCCTCGACTCTTATAACTGCCATCTGGTTTCTGTACAAATTGTAAATAGTCTTTCCCTACTTGTGTTTTAACCCTGCCACGTTCAGAAGTTGAAAGAGAGTATTCCAGTCAATATTGTCAAAATCTTTCTCTAAGTCTACAAATCCTAGAAACGTAGGATTGCCTTTCCTTAATCCAGCTTCTAAGATAAGTCGTAGGGTCAGTATTGCCTCCCCTGTTCCAATATTTCTACGGAATCCAAACTTATCTTCCCCGAGGTCGGCTTCTACCAGTTTTTCCATTCGTCTGTAAAGATTTCGCGTTAGTATTTTGCATCCGTGACTTATAACTGAAAACAAATTTTAATATGTTATTATTGTACGTAGAAAGAGCGCCACTACTGTATGTTATCGTACGAGTATACACGCCAGTATTCAGCCAGTATAGAGTTTACCCATATAGGCGCTACAGTCTGGCACCGCGCGACCGCTACGGTCGCAGGTTCGAATCCTGCCTCAAGCATGGATGTGTGTGATCTCCTTAGGTTAGTAAGGTTTAAGTAGTCCTAAGTTCTAGGGGACTGATGACCTCAGAAGTTAAGTCCCATAGTGCTCAGAGCCATTTAAACCAACCCATATATGTATATGTTTTATTTTTTTCCGTTTTTATCCATTCATTCGCCTAAGTAGTTTACGGTAAAGATTAAAACGCGGTATTCCCGCCTGTGTGGATGTAGTGAGGAAAAGTGAAGAACATTAACTTTACTATGTTTGTAAAAACTCCTATCGGATGTTTCATCGATATTGTACTATCTCTCTTTTTCGTCCATGATGGAGGATTTCTGTTTAGTTCATTTATAATGTGACATACGTTAATTCTTACAGTACAAAGTTAACTTCATTTACTAGGTCCTTATTTCACCTGATCTATCTGCGTTATCGGTATCTGTAATACTTCGGAGAATCAAGAAATTTAAGCAGAGCAAGCTGAAAGCTGAACGCTGTCTTCAAGGCTCGAAGAACCATCATCTAATAGTCCATTATAATAGGTTTCAGGTTTTTCGCGTGTAGGAAAAATCATAAACCTGTCTGTCTGGAGTGTGCGTCGCTGTAGAGAGACATTCTCCCGAGAGAACTTCGTATTGTTGTTCCTCTTTTGCGGCGCCAATAAATATCCATCGTAATTATTAAAATTATTAATTAATCAGTAGATGTAGAGCCGCTCTATGGACCGCCGTTCTGTTTCCAGTTCGAAGTGAGGGACCCACGTTTCATCGCCAGTGATTACGTTCTACAAGAAATTGTCACGTTCGACCTCATAGAGCACAATCAATTCCGCACAGATGCTCGTTCTGGCCTTCTGTGGCGAGGAACCCAGCGACTACACACTTTTAAGTACCCCAACTGGTTGGGGTGTTAACCAGCGCTAACAACAAAAACGTGCAGCGAGGTGTTTGTGATCCATCGTTCACATCGAATGAGAACACCCGCACTTGCCAGCAATGTAGGAGTCGCAGCTTTGAGCGACCGGACAGGTTTACCCGACCATGTTGCGTTGATGACAGACGCCTCGCCCGACGGGTCACCGTGCTTTTGTTTTCTGCCAGGTGTTCCTAGATATTCTGCAGGCATCTACGAGTATTTGCGATGCTCTGATTTTTCGACAAAATAAGCTCAATGACAGCTCTCTGCTAGGAACGCACCTCTGTTACTGACGCCAATTGGAATGGATACGTATAGTGCCATCACGTATCGAAATTTCTTGAAATTATAGGGACTGAAGGGGGAATATTCCACAAAAAATTCCGAATTGTTCAACCGAAATAGGCCGAAGAAAAATAAATATAGCATTATGTTTCGAATTGGCTTTCTGGAAGCTCACCTTTCTTCCGTAGGGGCTCTTGCTGTGTTTAGTGCAGCAAAAATCTGTAGACTGATAGGTCGATGCTGTATTTCTTGGCTGGGGTTGGCTATAACTTGGTTCAACAGTGGTCTCGCTCAAGACTGACGAAACGCAGATCTGGATTTTGCCCCTTCTGCCATACCCCACTGTTATAGGAGTGTGGTAATATAGCATCACAAATCAGCATTATAATCTCATGTGACTCAACGGCCTTGCATTTGTAATGTAGCAACTCAAATTTGACCGAAAGTTTAATAAAATTTTTCGATTAAACTGTGCCTATAAAGGTCCAAACATAAAAGGATCGACTTTTCAAATAATCTTAAATTTATCAAGTTTTCTAAAGAAGTCAAATGTCTTTGACAATCTGTTAAAGGTAAATGGAGTAATAGGTGTTGTTTAAAGAAACTCAAAGCATAATAATGAATAGTTTCTATGATTGTAAGGAAATCGGGATTCCATTTTGGGTTTTGAACCCGTGGTTCTGTGGATAACGCTGGCGCCAAATGACGCGGAAAGAACGTAACGACATGAAAAGACAGCGGCAGCAGTCAGGTTAGCCTGGTGTGTGTACGTAGTTGTGCCATGTCTAGCGATGTCAATATTCTGTTGGTGCTAAAACCGTGCATAATCAAGGGAAAGTTTGTATTGCAGCGGTATTTGTGTCTGCATAAATTGTAGTTTCTGGAAAGAAAAAGAAAATGCAACACTGATCTAACATGGAGTATGGAGCCGACGTAACTTGCAAGAAAATGGCTACTGCAATAATAGTAAATAATAATAAATTAATTCCATGTTACTGGAGACGTGAAGAACCTAGATACTTATCATTAAACAGTCTTCCACTACAGCACCACAACTACCATAGACAATACCTGCATTAAAATAAGTATAATGAAATACTTCATATTTAATTATTGCATAGCGTGAATTTTTTAAAAAGTGCCTGTTTAAGTCACTATTTTAAAGTCACAAACTGAATGCCAATATCCTTGTTACTCCGGTTAAACAATTTTGAGTAAATATAAACCGTCAAAAGATTGTATAAAAATTATTTCAGAGTTGCGACAACGCGAGATTGTCATAAGTGTATTTACCTGGAAAATACAGCTTTAAATTTATTTGTGTAGATATAATACCATCTGGTGGCATTGCTGATTCACTTAATGCTGCAGACCTTGAGATTACTTTCACTTAATTTTCAGTTATTTAATTTTCAGTAATACGTAACTGCAAATTTTTAAGAAGGTAGCCATTAGGCTACGTAAGTATCTCCTAACTTGTATCCACCACTATCCCAAGTTGAACATTGAAAATTGAATGTATAACAGTAAATTCATATCAGTAACAACTCCTGAAATAATTAAGTTATATTGGCCCTTCAGAGCTGGTAACCACAGTTCCTAGTAGAATTAGTACCTTTTTTTAGAGGGACTGTCGCACTGTAAGATAATACCGTTCTAAATTTCGACTGCTACTGCGGTGAATATAAAACTACAAGGAAGGAAGTGCAGCGTATTCACTGTAATATACTTTTATGTGTGGCGAAAGTATTGCAAATCGAGCCCCGTGATCCTCATCGCGCTTCGGAGAGAGGTCCAACAGAGTATAAGTTACCAAAAAATTACAACATTCCGTTAGGTTTCACAAGGTCAAATCAGTAATTATATATTGTTAGGGTGAGTAAAAGTACTAAGAGTTATATGCTGCAGGTTAAATGTCAATGCTCACTTGAGTGAACAGAAAGCATTAGTTTTCAGGGAAGAGAAACAGGGTACTCAGTGAGGCCGTTTTTTTGTGACGATACGCGAAGCAGGGACTGGGTAAAGGGCCGTGCTTCCGTTATAGCGGGCGGGACAGCAGCCCGTTTCTTCGTGGCTCCGTAAGTGTCGAAGCATTTTCTTTCCAGCCGCTTAAAACATTATTTTGTACCATATTTAACATCACAGAAAGTAAGCATAGCATTTACAATAGTAGAGAGTTGGTAGCTTTTTAGTCAGAAAGAAATATTTTCCCTGCTTGGAAAAGATTAAGAAGTTTGATTGCACGAGATTTCTGTAGTGCAAAATTAAAAGGCGGTTGGGTCACATGTGGAATCGGCGGGTTCGGTAACAGATTACACGTGAGATCTGAGACTAATCTTGTATCATCTGATGGTAGTGATATAATGAGATAGTAACCATGCAGCCCGACGTTGGTCAAAGAATATCACAGCCGCAAACAATTAATACATTAGTTCTGTAGTCTTCTGGACTTCGAGTATTGTCGGTAAGTAACTTGATTATGTGGCTGCAGGACATGTTCTTGCTTACATTACCTACTGTTAAGACGCCCTGGGTTTTCGTACTTACGTACCTGTCATATGAAATGGGTTTCGAAATTCTACGTATGGTCCACAATTATTTATTTATTTATTTTTATTTTTTTGGACATCAGTCTACTGACTGGTTTGATGCGGCCCGAAACGAATTCCTTTCCTGTGCTAATCTCTTCATCTCAGAGTAGCACTTGCAACCTACCTCCTCAATTATTTGCTTGACGTATTCCAATCTCTGTCTTCCTCTACAGTTTTTGCCCTCTACAGCTCCCTCTAGTACCATGGAAGTCATTCCCTCATGTCTTAGATGTCCTATCATCCTGTCCCTTCTCCTTATCAGTGTTTTCTACATATTCCTTTCCTCTCCGATTCTGCGTAGAACCTCCTCATTCCTTACCTTATCAGTCCACCTAATTTTCAACATTCGTCTATAGCACCACACCTCAAATGCATCGATTCTCTTCTGTTCCGGTTTTCTCACAGTCCATGTTTCACTACCGTACAATGCTGCACTCCAGACGTACATCCTCAGAAATTTCTTCCTCAAATTAAGGCCGGTATTTGATATTAGTAGACTTCTCTTGGCCAGAAATGCCTTTTTCGCCATAGCGAGTGTGCTTCTGATGTCCTCCTTGCTCCGTCCATCATTGGTTATTTTACTGCCTAGGTAGCAGAATTCTTTAACTTCATTGACTTCGTGACCATCAATCCTGATGTTAAGTTTCTCGCTGTTCTCATTTCTACTACTTCTCATTACCTTCGTCTTTCTCCGATTTACTCTCAAACCATACTGTGAACTCACTAGACTGTTCATTCCGTTCAGCAGATCATTTAATTCTTCTTCACTTTCGCTCAGGATAGCAATGTCATCAGTGAATCGTGTCATTGATATCCTTTCACCTTGTATTTTAATTCCACTCCTGAACCTATCTTTTATTACCATCATTGCTTCTTCGATGTACAGATTGAAGAGTACGGGCGAAAGACTACAGCCTTGTCTTACACCCTTCTTAATACGAGCACTTCGTTCTTGATCGTCCACTCTTATTATTCCCTCTTGGTTGTTGTACATATTGGATATGACCCGTCTCTTCCTATAGCTTACCCCTACTTTTTTCAGAATCTCGAACAGCTTGCACCATATTATATTTTTCCAGGTCGACAAATCCTATGAAAGTGTCTTGATTTTTCACTAGCCTTGCTTCCATTATTAGCCGTAACGTCAGAATTGCCTCTCTCGTCCCTTTACTTTTCCTAAAGCCAAACTGATCGTCACCTAGCGCATTCTCAATTTTGTTTTCCATTCTTCTGTATATTATTCTTGTAAGCAGCTTAGATGCATGAGCTGTTAAGCTGATTGTGCGATAATTCTCGCACTTGTCAGCTCTTGCCGTCTTCGGAATTGTGTGGATGATGCTATTCCGAAAGTCAGATGGTACATCGCCAGACTCATATACTCTACACACCAACGTGAATACTCGTTTTGTTGCCACTTCCCCCAATGATTTTAGAAATTCTGATGGAATGTTATCTATCCCTTCTGCCTTATTTGACCGTAAGTCCTCCAAAGCGCTTTTAAATTCTGATTCTAATACTGGATCCCCTATCGACTCCTGTTTCTTCTTCTATCACATCAGACAAATCTTCGCCCTCATAGAGGCTTTCAATGTATTTTTTCCACCTATCTGCTCTCTCCTCTGAATTTAACAGTGGAATTCCCGTTGCACTCTTAATGTTACCACCGTTGCTTTTAATGTCACCAAAGGTTGTTTTGACTTTCCTATATGCTGAGTCTGTCCTTCCAACAATCACATCTTTTTCGATGTCTTCACATTTTTCCTGCAGCCATTTCGTCTTAGCTTCCCTGCACTTCCTATTTATTTCATTCCTCAGCGATTTGTATTTCTGTATTCCTGATTTTCGTGGAACATGTTTGTACTTCCTCCTTTCATCAATCAACTGAAGTATTTCTTTTGTTACCCATGGTTTCTTCGCAGCTACCTTCTTTGTACCTATGTTTTCCTTCCCAACTTCTGTGATGGCCCTTTTTAGAGATGTCCATTCCTCTTCAACTGTACTGCCTACTGCGCTATTCCTTATTGCTGTATCTATAGCGTTAGAGAACTTCAAACGTATCTCGTCATTCCTTAGCACTTCCGTATCCCACTTCTTTGCGTATTGTTTCTTCCTGACAAATGTCTTGAACTTCAGCCTACTCTTCATCACTACTATATTGTGATCTGAGTCTATATCTGCTCCTGGGTACGCCTTACAATCCAGTATCTGATTTCGGAATCTCTGTCTGACCATGATGTAATCTGATTGAAATCTTCCCGTATCTCCCGGCCTTTTCCAAGTATACCTCCTCCACTTGTGATTCTTGAAAAGGGTATTCGCTATTACTAGCTGAAACTTGTTACATAACTCAATTAGTCTTTCTCCTCTTTCATTCCTTGTCCCAAGCCCATATTCTCCTGTAACCTGTTCTTCTACTCCTTGCCCTACAACTGCATTCCAGTCGCCCATGACTATTAGATTTTCGTCCCACTTTACATACTGCATTACCCTTTCAATATCCTCATACACTATCTCTATCTGTTCATCTTCAGCTTGCGACGTCGGCATGTATACCTGAACTATCGTTGTCGGTGTTGGTCTGCTGTCAATTCTGATTAGAACAACCCAGTCACTGAACTGTTCACAATAACACACCCTCTGCCCTACCTTCCTATTCAAAACGAATCCTACACCTGTTATACCATTTTCTGCTGCTGTTGATATTACCCGATACTCATCTGACCAGAAATCCTTGTCTTCCTTCCACTTCACTTCACTGACCCCTACTATATCTAGATTGAGCCTTTGCATTTCCCTTTTCAGATTTTCTAGTTTCCCTACCACGTTCAAGCTTCTGACATTCCACGCCCCGACTCGTAGAACGTTATCCTTTCGTATATTATTCAATCTTTTTCTCATGGTAACCTCCCCCTTGGCAGTCCCCTCCCGGAGATCCGAATGGGGGACTATTCCGGAATCTTTTGCCTATGGAGAGATCATCATTACACTTCTTCAATTACAGGCCACATGTCCTGTGGATACACGTTACTTGTCTTTAATGCAGTGGTTTCCATTGCCTTCTGCATCCTCATGTCGTTGATCATTGCTGATTCTTCCGCCTTTAGGGGCAATTTCCCACCCCAGCGACAAGAGAGTGCCCTGAACCTCTATCCGCTCCTCCGCCCTCTTTGACAAGGCCGTTGGCAGAATGAGGCTGACTTCTTATGCCGGAAGTTTTCGGCCGCCAATGCTGATTATTTATCAAAATTTAGGCAGTGGCGGGGATCGAACCCGGGACCGAACACGTTTTGATTATGAATCAAAGACGCTACCCTAGACCACGGGTACTCCACAATTATACTGCACGCTAATTCATTTCTGGAATTCGTAGTCCCATTCGCATCCACAGTCGCTAACACATTATGGGCACATCGATTCATCTCTCTTGTTTGATTACGAACCAGTACATGCTATTCGATTCATATGTAGGTTTCAGTCCATCAAACAATATCACATAATTATGTTATTCAGCCGGCTGTGTTGGCCGTCGGTTCTAGGCGCTTCAGCTGCTACGGTCGCAGGTTAGAATCCTGACTCGAGCATAGATGTGTATGATGTCCTTAGGTTAGTTAGGTTTAAGTAGTTCTAAATCTAGGGGACTCATGACCTCAGATGTTAAGTCCCATAGTGCTCAGAGCCATTTAAACCATAATTATATTATTCAAAATGGTTCAAATGGCTCTATGGGACTTAACATCTGAGGTCATCAGTCCCATAGAACTACTTAAGCCCAACCAAACTAAGCACATCACAGACACATCCATGCCTGAGGTAGGATTCGAACCTGCGACAGTAGCAGCAGCGTGGTTCCGGACTGGAACCTCTCTTGTGAAACTTAATTTAAACCTAGATTATAGATGTGATATGGCATAGGTCATCCTTCGATCCATTGTAGAACTATTCCACTCAGGGAATATTCGTTCACATTTTTGTTGAACGCAGCTGGTTTTTTTCCATCCTGCATTAAAACATTTCCTTTTATAAATAGTGCAATTTATAAACAATGTTTTGTGAGTAGAATAAAATTTCCAATGGTAAACTTAACTTCTTTTTCGAAGTTATTTTATCAGCTAACTAAAAATAGGAAAGCCTTGAACCCCTTCCACTAAATTTAGTTAGTATTGAGATTCTTTTACAGGGAGTGCAGTGGAGCTGACGCTGAAGTCATTAAGTATTTGGTTATATCATCGCTAGTCTCACTGAATTCTTCTGGACTCTACATGTCACGTGTGGTCTGGCGTCTCCTTACCAGCAACAGGTCCCAGGTTCAAACTAGCCAATTCCCTAAAAAACACGCTCAGAGCGTCGTTGCGCGAAAGTGGTAGGGAGACACTATATAGAACAAACAGACACCACGCAGAATGTTAGAATGTGTTCACGAGAGTCAAGCTCTAGGGATAAATGGTATTTCAGCGCAAATGTCAGTAAGCATTTGCTGATTTCATGATACAGCTAACCGCTGACTTAAAATCAAAAGGGAGAATTATGTCAAGAGTAATTTCAGTTTTCTTTAGAAATTCTTTTTACATACAGTAAAGGATTGGCTGGTTGGTATAGAGACTTAAGAAACCAAAGAAATAATAAAATTTTAAGATAAAATTTTAGCTGACTTATGGTGCTGAACACATTTAATGGTACGAAAGACATGTTTTCTAGTGGGAGCATAGACAAGGTGTTTGAATTGCCGAACTGAATTAAGTGTGACACGTTTGTTTGTGTGGCCATCCTCCGCAGCAAGCATATAAATACTCTTTTTGTAAATCAAACTGCTTTTTCCTGCTGCTATAGCAATTGGTATTTGGCTATAGCAGCAGGGAAAGGCAGTTTGATTTACAAGACAAGTATGAATTAAGTGTGTTTGGCTAGTACTATAAATCAATTTTTTTCTTGCTAAACTGTCTGTGAATGAATCGGTTCTACTGGGAAGGGAGTTCAGCGCCGAATCTATAGGCATTAGGGGAGCTATATCATTGTTGGCAGCCACACCACAGATGTATTTCGATAGCTGTCAACCTCCAGCACTGACGGGAGCCGCAGATTGACGCACCGTTCGACACAGTACGCGGCCAAGTGGATTATGGTTCAAAATGGTTTCAATGGCTCTGAGCACTATGGGACATAACATCTGAAGTCATCAGTCCCCTAGAACATACAACTACTTAAACCTAACTAACCTAAGGGTATCACACACATCCATGCCCGAGACAGGATTCGAACCTGCGACCGTAGCGGTCGCGCGGTTCCAGACTGAAGCGCCTAGAACCGCTCGGACACACCGGCCGGCAAAGTGGATCATGAATTTCTGCAGAGGTGGCTGGATTGCGAACGATCTAAAATTTGATGACAGAACACCGATCGTGCGCTGTCTTTGTGATAGTGAAGTGCTTCGAAGAAATGCTCCAAGCAAAATGAGTGTAAGTCGAGTTGTCTCGAATGTTTGCTAAATTTATATGATTTATGTTTATCTGCTAATTTAATAAATATTCCGTTTTTTTATAATTCTTGTTACAGTTAGTAAAATTAAGCTGATGATAGAGTATGACACACTAGCAGATACATGGTGTTCAATACTCAACTAAAAGGATGCTTACATTATGGTTCTGACATGTAAGTAATAAATTTTGTTTATTATAGTATGTATTTATTTATTATGTTATGTATGTCAGATACGAAGTGACTGAATGTACCAAGTTACCGAACTAATGTGCCACATTAAATGCAGGTATGTAACGTATCCCGTATGTAGGCGAGTTATTCCTTATTTAAATATTATTGTAATATACTAGTTAAGTTTGTGAAGTGGTCAGGTTGAGTCAGATCAAGTGGAGACACACACTTTATGAGTGGTGCGCTCAAGTGACCGATTCTGAGGACTTTTCGTTCAGAACTTGAGAAAGATTTTGTAAGTCATTCGTTTATCTTTTATTTAATAATACTGTGCATTTTATTAACTGGCAATTCTAGCCAATGCTTGGACTGTATAACTAAAGGTTCACAGCTAAAGATTTTTTTGCAGCGAGTTAGTTGCTGGGGATGAAAGCAAACGTGCGCTGATAGACCTTATGACTGCTTCCACCAAATTTTTTTAAACAGAGACGCGGATAGCCTAATTACCTAAGGTGAGAGCAACGTCAATTAAACTCACAACAGGTTTGTTGATATGGGATGCTGTTCAGAGAGTATCTACTCAGCAGAAAACCATTAGGTGAAGTGGCAGCTAGAATGAGAAATTCTCAAGTTATCTAATGACATTAAGTTTTGTTACCACTGACAGTGATCTTTACGTCAGATTTAAAGAAGTCGGAAGTATCATCATAACATTTTTTCTTGATGACGGGCTGTTTACTGGAAGGAGTACAGATGGTTTTCCTGAAGTTCTGAACAAGCTGAACCAGAAGTTTGAAATAACATTTGTCATATCTTGAAACGTAAATTAAAATAAGTTCATCGGGAATTTTAGGATATCAACCTATTTATAGAAAGAAATTCTCAAGACAGTTTTAGTTTTACTGTTTAAAAGCAGCAGGTACGGCTACGGAGCATATAATGGTGACAGATGAACAAAATCTCGTCAGCGATGAGCCATTGGTAAGTACTTAGCACTAATGAGAAACTATGGGGAGTCTGCTGTACATTGCAACAACATCTCGCCCATTGATTTGATTTTATTATTAATTACTCTGAAAGATTTGGATATAAATCAATGGATAGTCACTGTAAAACGGTAGAAGGAATTTTTCAGTACGTAAAATTAATTATCAGTTGTGCTATATTCTTTGATGAACGTTACACACCACCTTCCTATTGTTATTCTAATAATAGAGATGATATCCCAACTAGATGCTCCACCAATGGAGTTCTTATCTTGGAAAAGGGACCTATTGTATGGCATGCTCGAAAGGAACGTCTAATGACAACTTCAATAGCTGAAACAGAATACCAATCCACCGTCTCCTCGATCTCTCTATATGTTGGATACGAAACTTTGGACAAGAACTTCGAATTTCAGCTCTGAAAGAATTGTGACAACAATGCGCTGACAATCAAGCTGTCATACATACGTTAAAGCACACCTATGAAGAAAAAAATGACAGGGAGAAGTAACATATAGAAATTCCACGGAAGTTCATCTAGCAGGATAACAGACTGACTATAAAAATTAAACTTCTAGGAAGGCCAGGCCAACATATTGACTTACTGCCTCAACCACAGAGTCGTAAGGTGTTCGAAGAGATAAGAAAAGAACAGTGCTGGGAGTTACTTGTTTTTATAGCTTGTTGTTACATGATGTGGAGACTGTTTATATACCTGTATACATGTTCCACATATTTTTTTAATAATAATATAGCCGTTACCCAATGTTCAGTTAGTTGTTTTTCATCCAAGCACGTTATATGTGAAAAAGGTATATTAATGTTATTCCAAATATCGCCAAACTGTTACTTATCTTTAAAACCAGAATTTATAAAGAAATAACCACAAAGCAAGATCATATCTAGTTACACACGACGAAGAACCTTCATCAGAAAGTGACCTAACATCGTGGAGACAATGAGGAAGCGTAATACTCTCTCTGATATATAGTACTAAGGTCATGTAAAAGGTTTATTAGATACCATCATCACTGCTCCAAAGTGACGCTATTATAAACATGTAATTCCATTCATACGTAAGTACAGCGATGGGTAGAATTGTTGAGAATACTTCCTAACCAATTAATCACGTACAGCTGTTAAATGTGTCTAATTACTCACTAATGAAAGAAGAACGTGATCTGTCATTTTCGGGGAATTCCTGGATGCCTTAACAACACTTGAGCATTGACTGATAACGCTATAAAAGGAATTTAAATACGATGAACATATGTTATTAACATTACTATAAATAATTTATCTGCCTGAGGATACCCTCGAAGTGATATAAATTTTCTCAATAAGATAAAGGAATACATAGGTCAAATAAAATAATATAATTATATACACGTGTGTTTAACGATGACAGGGCAGGCGGTCGGCAGTATACTTGTTCAAAGAATGGTTTCGGTAATTTCCTGAATTGAAAAACTTGGACTACTTTAATGAGCATGAAAATCCATCCTTCCCAATCTAGCGCCAGTGACCATACAAATGCGGGTCTAGTGAAGCAGGGGATACAACCCGTCGGCTTTGAACAATGATGTCATTCCTTAGTCATAGTAATGTCTTCACTTCGAGGCATAGATAATAAAGCAGTTCTGTGTTCTAATAAGCGCTATCATTAACATAATTGAATGTGAATCTAAAAGCGATCGTTTATCTATATTTCACTATTTTACCATATTTCACTTTCTTATTCCACCAATATGCTTCAGTATCTGATGTGGATATGGCGACCGAGTATCTCCCGGAATAAGGAGACACCCTCTACCAAGCGAAACGGCCTCCTAGGAGGGCGGATGAACAGGTAGAGGCAGGGCACTCTCTTGTCCTTGGGATGGGAAACTGTCCCTAAAGGCGGAAGAGCCACATGATGGCCAACGGCATAGAATGAAGAAGGCAAGGAGAAACCACTTCATTAAAGATCTAATTAGATTTCTCAAGTATCAGCAGCCATAATATGAATATGAAACAAGCTCTAGTAAAAATGCAATCCGGAGTAATAGCCCCTCATTCGGATCTCCGGGAGGGGACTACCAGAGATCTCGTTTCAACAGTTCATAGGAAGAAAGGAAATAAAAAGAGCTATAGTAGAATTGGAACGTGGAACGTGCGCACCTTACTGCAGATGGGGAAGCTCGAAAACCTTAAGCAAGAAATGAAGAAAATGAAGTTGGATATACTAGGAGTGTCTGAAATGAGATGGCCTAACTGCGGAGATTTCTGGAGTGATGAGTACAGGATAATTCACACAGGAACGATAGAAGATAGACCTGGAGCAGGTGGGGTTGGAGTAGTTTTGAGTCGAAAATTGGGGCAGAGAGTGAAGGGATATATACAATATGGAGGAAGGATAATACTTGTCAGTCTGGATACCAAACCTACAGAGACGGTTGTGATGCAGGTCTATATGCCTACCACAAACCAGGAGGATGAGGAAGTTGAAGCTGTATATGAAGAGTTAAATGGAGCCTTGAGAGGAATCAAAGGAGAAACAAATTTAATAATCATGGGAGACTGGAACGCAATAGTAGGAGATAAAGAGGTACAGCCAGCTGTTGGACGCTACGGCCTTGGTAAGAGGAATGATAGAGGAGACCGACTTATAGAATTTTGTAACAGGAATCAACTGATAATATCGAACACGTGGTTTCAACATCACCCCCGTAGAAGATACACCTGGAAGTCACCAGGGGATAGAGAACGATACCAAATTGATTACATTCTAGTCAAAAATAGATTTAGAAATCAACTAAAAGACTCTAGAGCATACGCAAGCCCAGATATTGTGAGTGATCACAACATGGTTGTTGCGGAATGCCGACTCAAGTTCAAATGCATAAGGAAGAAAATAGGAAATGGAAAACTGGATATAGGGAAGCTTGGAAACCGTGAGACGCAGAAGGAGTTCCAAGAAAGGGCTAAGGATCTAATTCAACAGCATCCTATAGAGAATGTAGAACAACATTGGGAAAATATGAGAGATGGCCTAATAAAAGCAGCTGAAGAGATAATTGGAAAACAAAAACCTGAAAAGAGGAAGGAGTGGATAACTGATGAAATAATACTTATGTTTGAGGAAAGAAGGAAGCTCAAAAATAATGAAACGGAAGAAGGGAAAACGGCATACCGAGTGCTTAGGAACAAAATCAACAGGAAGTTGAAGCAAGTAAAAGAAAGATTCCTTGAAGACAGATGCAAAGAAGTTGAAGACCTTCTGAAGAAAGGGAACCTTGAATTAGCATACAAAACAGTGAAACGCTTCTTCTCAGGAGGACAAAGGATTAGATGTAATGCCCTAATAAGAGAGGATAATAAGATGGTGTATAATCATGAAGATATAGCACTTACGTGGAAGGAATACCTAGAGAAATTATATGGAGGCAACGTACAAGATGACATGATTGAAAGTGAGGACGAAGTAGATAAAGATGAACTAGGAGACAGCATACTAAGGTCTGAATTTGATCAGGCAATACAGGCACTTAAGCACGGAAAAGCACCAGGAATTGACTCATTGCCTGCAGAAATCATCAAAGCAGCTGGAACAGAAATAAAAGATAAATTGTATAAATTAATCTGCCAAATATATGATACTGGAGAGCTGCCTGAGGACTTCAAAAAGTGTATTATTGTTCCATTACCAAAGAAAATGCCAGCAAAATCGTGTGCACAATACAGAACCCTCAGCCTAACATCACATGCATCAAAAATTTTGACGACCATCCTCCTCAGAAGAATTGAAGGGAATGTGGAATGCATGCTCACAGAAGACCAGTTTGGCTTTAGAAGAGGGAGAGGTACGCGAGAAGCCATTATGGCCCTAAGGCTCATAATAGAAAAAAGAATGGAAAAAGGAAAGGACACCTACATAGCATTTGTTGACCTCGAAAAGGCCTTTGATAAGGTTGAATGGAAAAAACTATTCCAGATATTGAAGGAAACTGGAGCTAAGTACAAGGACAGGAGAACGATATGGAACTTATACAAAGAAGAGGTGGCAATAGTGAGATGTGGGGAACATCAACAACAAGCAAAAATTAAACAGGGTGTCAGACAGGGATGTGCACTCTCCCCTGTCCTCTTTAATATGTACATACAGAAAGCAATGGACGAGGTCAGAGAAAAGTTAGGACAAGCTAATGGAATCAGGATCCAGGGAAAAATAGTTGATATGCTGCGTTTTGCGGATGACATTGCTGTCCTAGCGGAAAATGAGGAAGAATTACAAGTAGTGTTGGAGGAAATGGAAAACACTCTTGCTACACGGTACAACATGAAAATTAATAAGTCAAAAACAAAAATCTTAGTTGCAAGCAAACAAAATAATCAAGCAATTACGAATATAAGGCTGAATGGAGAGAAGCTGAAAGAAATACAAGACTTTGTCTACTTGGGAAGCAGAATAACATCAGATGGTCGTAGTAGGAAAGATGTAATAAGTAGAATAAATCAGGCAAAGACTGCATTCTATAAAAGGAAAGGACTCCTCACATCAAATATGATAAGTCTGGCGTTAAGGAAGCGGTTAATAAAGACCTTTGTTGGGAGTGTGCTTCTCTACGGCAGCGAAACCTGGACACTTGGAGAGGACGAAAGAAGAAGGATTGAAGGATTCGAAATGTGGTGTCTGCGAAGGATGTTAAAAATTCCATGGACGGCCAGGATGACAAATGAAGAAGTCCTGCAGAGAGCGGAGGAAGTTCCAGTTCTTTGGAAGACGGTCAAGAAGAGGAGAGATATATGGATGGGACACATTCTGAGACATGAAAGTCTTCTCCACACTATAATGGAAGGCCTTGTGGAGGGCAAAAGGGCAAGAGGCAGACCTAGAAGAAAGTACATAAGCCAGATAATGCAGGACCTAGGATGCGGAAGTTTCACGGAATTGAAGAGGCTGGCCGACAATCGCACTGAATGGAGAGCTGCTGCAAATCAATCTTAGGATTGGCAACTTAAGAAGAGAAGAAGAGAAGAAGATCTGATAAGTGTTTTTTGACTTATTAAAAAAAAATCTCACGAGATAGAATAAACTGATCCTAAGATACAGATGCTTCAGTAGCTGATAAGTGTTTTTTGCCTTTTAAAAAAAACTCTCACGAGCTAGAATAAACTGATCCTACTTTATTGATTGCTTAATAAAGTAGGATCAGTTTATTCTATCTCGTGAGATTTTTTTTTAAGCCAAAAAACACTTATCAGCTACTGAAGGGAGCTACAACACTAAGAAGAATCGCTTCTCGGCTTTTGACAAGATCAATGTTTATCTCTATCGCATTCCTTTGTTTCTCAACATTCTCCTCAGCTCTTTCATCTTTGTAATACATGCTCTCTGGCGACTTGTGACGTCATTGTTCAAAGCCGACGGGTTGTATCCCCTGCTACACTAGACCCACAAATGCACCGTCTCAACAGGCTACACCCAATATACAGTGCTCTTACAATTGTAGATACTTGGAACATGTAAGTTTAATAACACAAAAAATAATAACATAAAAATAATAACATACCATTCATTGTCTCCATTCTTCTCGCGGCCCAAAGCCACACGCACTTGCAGAAGACGTGAAGACCACGACTACGCTGATGCTCCGCTGCTACATCTCCAAGTCCTCGCTACTGCCTCTCTGAAGTGCAGGGTCAGCGTTCTGCCAGGATGAATGAGACATCGAACTGAGGCAGACGGTGAGACATTAGTATTACACTCCTTGGGTGTAAGACTTTCCTCCCAATATCGTTACTTTGCCGACGTATGTTATTAAGTCAAACATTTGTATTAGTTATAGCTTATTTTATCAAACGATAGCGTGAGTAACTTACTTAATCAGTAATTCTATGGCATGCATTACTTAAGATCTAGACTTTGTTGCCCTTGTGAAGAATGTATTCGACATTTCTCTGCCTACTTTTTTCTAATGTGCAGAAAACACTTGTAGATGAATTCATTTGGTTCGGTAAGGACGCTAATATCTTTTAACTGGTTCCTCACAATGGACTCGTGGTACTTTCGTTAATATTGTAACGGCCCTTGCCTGCAGTTCTAAAACTATTCCGGTGTTTCCTGTATTTAATCATCTGAAAACAATCTCATAGTTCTAAACTGTTTATTAATACCACTAGTATGTAATAACAGGCCACTGGCTGTTACACATTCATGGCAAGTGACTTATTCCCTTTGCTAGAATTTTCCTTTGTTTATTCCATGTCAACTGTTAGTCATTATTCATCCGTAAAAATTTTCTGTTTCATACACAATCTTATCATATACGTTGAATGTGTGAGAGTTATTTTCTCTCTTTAAATTGAACTGATCACTTCTGATATATTCGTGTTCACTGTCGGCGTGTTATGTATTGCCAATTGTAAATATCGGTGAGAGATAAACCAAAGTGCTCGACGCAGTCCCTCGATCTGACCAAAGCGGTCATAACAACTCCTAAAATTCAACACAAATAAAATATAAAAATGACGAACAAGTAGTCCGTTCTCATGTCGCAATAATGTAAACCAATACTGAGTCGTATAAATTAGAAATACAAAATATAGAAGCTGATGAGACGAAAGTGGTAAATTAGGTTTTTGAGGTGTAAAAAATATCCTCTGCAAAAGAACGAAAGTAATGAAATCCGCTAATCGAAAAAGCCAGAGAAAAACGAAAAGTTGTGACTGTTGCTTTCCATGACGCAAAAAAGTAGGAAACTTAGCAAGTCGACTGCAATTTGCAAAATTTTCGGAGTATATGAAAGCTCTAAAAAAATTGAATAGCTGACTCCTGAATCACTGCCTCCTGCCAAAAGAAACGGATATTAAAATGTAATGGGAGTATCCGTGCAGCAAAAAAATACAGCGCGGGGAACAAATAAATGAATCGACTAAATCAATGTTAGAGATCAAAGACATGAAACTATAGGTTCATATGTTAAACTCACAATAACACAGAAAGGGAGCCTCTATCTCCCAAAGCAAGTTGTACGGCGAATAAGAATCATATATTGCAAAGAAAATATAACACTCAATAATGTCAGGATCATGTAAATTGTAATCACTGTTTCGCTCGTTACTACGATAACCAAAGGTAATGTTTAAAATGTGAATGATTGGCAGCCACGGGAATACGTTATTGCACTGGCAGTAACAGCTAGTAATACTGTATACATTATCGTTGGTGTCACTTTGCGCTTCTATTTTTTCGTGCAGAAGACGGAAGATGGAATGACAGAAAAACATCTCAATGCATGAACAAATAGAAACATCTTACGTATTTTTGCTTTTGTACTGTATGTAAGCCTAAAAATTACATTACAATTTGTCTTAACTGACGTACCGCCACTCCTAAGTAGTTCATACGTATTTTAGGGGTCTGAACAGAAAGAGTATTAACAGACATAGCCTAATGATGTATTCGTGATCAATGGCACTGTTATCGTGCCAAAGGCTGGCATCACCGTTCAATAGCATCGGTGAAGCAGGCATGTGGAGTGACTGGCGGCGTTCGTGTGGGTGGAGTGAAGAGGGAAGTTAGTTACTTCCGAGCAGTCGCATGGTACGGTTGACGCTCTCGACTGCGGCAGCTGGACACTTGCCTACATGAGTCACCCATGTTTCTGAGGAGACTATATGGTACGAAGTTAAACGTCTTCTGGGTGGAAGCAGTGTGATACACACAAGGAGCGGCGTGAGTCCCCTGAGTGGAATCTTGGGAGACTCTGTCGAGCATAAATGGTGTATGAATCAGTGTTGTGTGTTTGTGTAAGCCAGTCATTAGTCATTTGAGTAATTGCAATAGAACATATGTTTCAGAGAAATTTCTGCACTTAAGTAAGAAAACAGTCTTGTTCGTGTGTATAAGGGAGACGGCCAAGGACTCAGCCTCTTTTTGGTGTGGATAAACTAAAGCAATAGATCCCGACCTGCGACACTCCCAAAGTGAATTAGTAGACGATTTCTGTAAGTAAGATTGATACAACAGAATCGTTATTAATATGTTAATATGGTTAATCTTTCTGCGTATTTTATATTAGCTCTTTGGTCTTGGGTGTTGTTGCAGGGTTTGAGTTTTAATTAAGAGGCGATATGAGGGCATTGGTCAGCCTTAATAATATATTAATCCTTTACTTAGATAAGGATGACCTGATTTGTTGCTTTTAATAAAAATACAAGTTCTGATAAACTGATCGTTTTGAAGAACTCATTGATTTTGTGGGACGCTAATGGAGATCTAAAAGGAGGCTACCAATACGTAATGCTGTGCGTTGATGCATTTACCATGTTTACCTAGTTTTGCCCCATCAAAGCAGCAACAACACAAGCTGTGGTTAAGAATCCGAAAAATATATATATTTTTTTCATTTTGGGCCACCCCATTTCATTGCTGTTAATTATGTTTTTTGTGCCTAGTATCTCTTAATTATTACGATTTTTCACTTTTCCACAAAGGGAGAGGGCATACCTGGGTAAAAGCAGTTCGCAAGGAGTACGGGTCAACTACAAATGTTTTATGTGTGTATTCCCAGAAGTTTCGTGAAGAACAGATGAACTTAACTGGTCAGACGGGAAGGCTCCAAGAAGACGCTCTTTCTCCGTATTCCTTTCGTATCTGTCACATTCTTAGCAAGTGATCACCAGAAGCAAGTTTCCTGTTCTTGAAAATGTGATGAAATTTGGAAAGTGTCTATAAGAGTTCATCACCGAGTTGAGATGAGTGTTGTTTAGCGAACGTGTCACAACGAAAATGAAAGCCAATGGAGGAATTGAGAGAAAAAATTGTTAATGACCGCAAAGAAAAAACCTATAGCAGCAGTTTAGGCGAAATGAGGACGGAATACAGACTGATCGGGATGCAGTTATTTACCTCTCAAAGGAAAGGTGACTAACGAAGAGGCATAAATTAAATGTAACTACAAAAACCTTATTTAATTTTTTCATTATTCTTCAATTTCTGATACATGCATTAACTAATCACGTTGCTTTACTGGTGCTACTGCATTTATTAATCTTTTAGTAATTTTGATCAACTCCGAACTTGCTTCAAGTATTATGCTCGTTATAAAACTGCCCTTGAAGTAGAACGTGTTATTTGTCTGATAAAATGTGTCTTTATTGCTTTGCGTGTTCTTTCGAAAACCATGGTCTACTTTAAACCTACACATAACTTGGTGTTCTCATGATAAGGTACTGTAATGTATGTTCTGAACACAATTAGTATTGTAATATTGGCTCAGGTGCAGAATTTGTTCAGACCACCTCGCAAAACTCACAACGGCACTTTTTTTTCTTTTTTGTTTTTTTGGAAAATCGCAGTAGTACAATTCATAAAGTTCTTGACGTTAGGTGAGGTCAGATGGCGGCTTCAAGCTTCAGTAACAGATACGCCTCAACCAGAGTAGTAATTTACGAGTATGTCAGTGTAATCATCGTACGCTAGTTAACGAATGACAGCATCGAACTCAATGGTACAACATCATAGCTTAAAACAGCTACAGGGTATCGAACTTTCGAATTCAGCTCCTTTCTCGATATCGTGTGCTTCCTCAGCTAGGAGTTATGGTGTTTACCAGTGAGTAGAGAATTGCTATCATCATTAAACAGAATTTTCACTCCATGTGTTCAACTATCTGGGAAGTCATTGATACATATTACGAACAGAACAGATCATAATATACGTTCGTGAATATTTCCCATGTTAATATTTTCACGCCGATATTTGTTTCACTAACAATTAAACATCATCTGGAATGTGGATCATTGTATCTCTCTAGGCATGGCTGTACTATTTGTTAGCTGTTCTACTTATTTCAAATGCTCACAGTTTGTTTAGCAATAGTTAATTGTCAAGAGTGGCCAACACGTACGTCACAAAAACGATGTCGTAAATAGAAGAAATAGTCACGATTGGGAAAAAATGATAAGTTTATCTAGCTTTACCCCGTGATAGCAGCGACGACACAAGCTGTTGTTAAGAATCTGAAAAATATTTTTCTAATTTTTGGATCACCTCAATACACTGTTGTTAGTAATGTTATTAGTAGCTCATTTCTCGTGATTATTAAGATACTTCAGATTTTCAAAAAGGAGTCGGTAAAAGTAGCTGGCAAGGAGAACGTGCCTTCTACTAAAGCACGATCCCAGAAGTTTCGTGAAGAAGACATGGAATTCATCGGTCAGACTAGGAGACTTCAAGAAGCACCTGTTCTCTCTGTTTTCCTTTCGCATCCATCGCATTTTTAGAAAATGGACGCCTCAAGGAAGCCTCACGTTCGTGGAAATGTTGGTGACAAAATTCGAAATGTGCATTTATCACCATATTGAGATGAGCGTTGTATTGAAAATCTGTCATTAAGAAACAGAAAAATAATCGAAGAGCTGAGAAAAAAGATACAGTTAATCAGTGCAAAGCAAAGAAAAAAAGGAAGTCCTATGCAGCAGAGTAGGTGAAATGAGAAGAGAATACAGACTGACAGGGATATTGTTGATGTACTTCTCAAAGACGAGGTCTTTAACGAAGAGGGTTATGAAAGTGTAAATAAAAAATAGCCGCCAAAACCTTGTTTTGTTCTTTATTATTCATCACGTTCTGATTCGTACTGTAGTAACTCGTGCTGCAATAGTAGTGTTTATGTATTTGTTACTCTTTTATTAGTTTTGATCAACTTCGACATTTCGAAAAATGTTATCCTAGTTATAAAAGTGCTCTTAGATAGATATCGCGCTGTTTGTCTTTGATAAAAAGTTGTTTTTTATTCCTTTGTGTGTTGTTATCTCATATTCAGAACGTAATCAAACTACCTCGTAAAGTTTGAAACGTTATTTCGCTTCAAAACATCATATTTGTACTATTCATAAAGTTCTTGACGTTAGATGAGGTCGGATGGCAGTATCAAGCTTCGGTAACCAGATGCGCTTCACCAATTTAGTAATGTTCGAGTACGTCTGTGTTAGTAGCGTATGCTTGGTAACGAACGATAGCACCAAACACAATGACACCACATCACGACTCAAAAACGCTAGGCGGTATCAAAGTTTCAAATCCAGCTCCCTTGACGATTCGTGTGCTTTCTCAGCCAGGAAGTTTGGTGTTTACCAGTGATTAGAATGTTGCTGTCTTCTTCAAGCAAAATTTTCCGTCCATGTCTTCAAAGGTTCTGGAAATCATTGATACATATTACGAACAGAAGATAATATACGTTCGTGAATATTTCCCATGTTCATGTTTTCAGTTTGATATTTGTTTCACTACCAATTAAACATAATCTAGTCGCGGTCATCCTATTTTTTAGGCATGGCTAGACTATCAGTTAGCGATTCTACTTATTCCAAATGCTAACAGTTTGTTTGGGGAATATTTTACTGTCAAGAGTGGCCAACACGTACGTCAGAAAAGCGATGTCGGAAATAAAAGAAACAGTCGGGCTTGGGATTAAAATTCAGAGCTGAAGGGCATCAGTGATATCATTGACTGGTGACATTGACATCTTCAGTGAACGTAAGGGGGTATCCCAGAACGTACTGAGTCGTACAACAAGTCCCTAACCCCCAGGATGGAATATGAGTACTCCAGCTGTCTGATTGCACTTTTATTCGTGTGAAAGTGAACGGTAGGTTTGTAACTACTTTGCGATTGTTGTGGCTGAAGGGGAAGGGGAGGGGGGTGGATACCAGCTGAGTATTCACCTGCTGGGATATGGGAATCCGGCTAAACAACACATCCAAGAGAACATTCACACACGTCGTTAATCCGCCGGCCGGATCAAATCCGTGGCTGTCGCACTTTTCAGTCCTGGAAGCGGCGCTATAACAAGCAAGCCTATCTGGGCGGATGAAAACTGTGGGATCTCGTCGACTCGTCTCACATAGGGTACCTAAGGGATGCTGCATTCTCGGAATGCTATACAACATTTCAAGCAAAATCACATTAACAGTTTTTATTACAAATAAGAAGATTGACAATACTGAAAACGAATAACTGAGGGCGTTGGATGCAGCTGCTAGTCTGAGATGAAATGTTTACTCAGTGGAGGAAGTCTTGGAGGGCCTCATCAAAGCTGTCAAGAAACTAATGGTTCATACAGACATCTCAAAAACCTTGGACAGATCTAATGATATTGCAGTAACACTGTCATCCGAACCCAGAGGCTTCCTTTACATTTGCGACATCGCCCATACAGCTAGCGTCAGAATGACTTTTTTAATATTGAAATGTATCACAGCCTCAAACCATTTGTACGAAACATGCTATAACCGCAAATTAAGCCAATGGTGTAATAAAAATAAAATGCATTCATTAATAAAATATTAGGGTTCATATAATTAATCATAGATACTTATTACATATTTAGCCCATCAAAACGCTTTCATTAATAAAGAAATGAGAGTCCGTTTGACTAATCATATTTACTACATATTTACTACATTATAGTGCAAAAAATCTCTTTTCCTTCATTCGTATTTCCGCTTCTACTATGGAATCTTATATCACATCCATACTTTCAGGTCTTCTGTCTGTAAAAGAACTTTAATGTTCGTTGGTAATGCCAGAAGACATTATTCGCTGCCATGGTTTCGTGGTTTCTTAACATCTTCTGTCGTGGTCGATGGCGATAATTAGGTTAACTCCTTCACTGTGGTATTCAAATGAAGAAGTTGGGATGATGTTGAGGCGACAGAGGTGTATTAGAGACCCCCAAAACGTGTCGTTCTCACCATAAAGTCTCTACTCTAACCGGAATTTCGGTAGCAAGGACGTGATGGGAGATTAGGTACCGCAGTGGCACAATAGTATCTCACTTTCATTTCATAAGAGTGGCGCAGGTCATTGCTGTGGCGACCATTGTTACTTGTCCTTATGGCATGTTGGAGATACTCAGGAACGACCTTATTGTGTTCCACTATACCAGTGCAGAGCGCTTCTCTGGCCAGAGTATTTACCTCGTCAGAAGTGGGTAGTAGTACATTTGTAGACTCTGTAATGACCGATGCTCTCCTTCTGTTATCTTGGAAGTTTGACTCTTCTTGGTTAACAAATGAGTGTTCACAGAAATTGCATAAGCTAAGGCACTACAGGGCTGTTCTGTGATAACGTCTGAAATGCAATATTTTATTCTGTATCAGTTGTCACGATGTAAGCATGACACAAGATGGCGAGCAAATAAAAGGACATGCAGCAAGAGTAAAAATAAAGCTGAAAACATTATTGATAGTTTTAATATTAAATAAGATTTACTTTCAGCCGTGCCCCATGCATATCAGAGGACTGCCACTATTTATTCAGTGCCTCATAAAGTATTGTCAACGTTGGTGGAGCACAGCATGGTCATCGCAGATTGCGCTTACCGTCAGCCTCCAGTAAAGATTTAGGAAGCATCTGAGACGCGCACCACAACACAGACCTTAGACTTGTTGAGTGATGTTTCAGTTTCGTAAGCTTTTTCTATAGTTTGTCAATTGGCGCAAATCCTTGGGAGAGCTGCTGTCCACATACTGTTGGGAAGCCATATCTTTCCGCAATCCACTAAAAAATCAATTTCCATAAATACACTCAACATGGAGAAGCGTGGATAAGGACTCAATAATCGAGACCATAGGAAAGTAATTTCACATCCGGCCAGCGACTTGATTTCAATTAAACATGGTTTAACTTGATCGTTCTTTACAAATGTTTCTCGTAATGTCTGAATTCAGTCATCATTAGTTAATTTAGTAATTCACTCAGCAGTGTCTCGTGAAAAAATGAAAAACATTGGTTTCAATTTTCTCTATGTGCCTTGTTTCACTTAATAGTGAAAACATAAACTCTTGAAAATATTTATTATAGACTGTATTTTTTAGCTTGGTGTAAAACCGCGCCACACAGCATTGCTAAGCAAGATTCATGGATTAACCGTAGGCAAGATACACGTTCAGACGGTCGATTGGATGACTGTGGAGGAGATAACTCCAAATGGGTAGGTCAGCAGGGACCATGCTACTAATGTTACCACACTCATCCCTTCTGCAACCTTACTGACACTCTAATGTCATCACAAACAACATCATGTTAGTGTTACTGTAATTGGTCCAAATTTCCTACCATATTTCTGTATCATCAGAATCGGTTTCACCTGATTATGCAGACAACTGTTCTTAATATTTTCCGAACGTATTTCAGCACATGTGTGTCATCATCAGTGATTCATTCTTTATACCTTAGTGGTAAGACTGTTTTCTATTGAAAAGAGTTTTCTAAAGTAACAATTTATCTGTGTAACTATTTTACAGTGTAAGAGTTTTCCAGGTAGACCATTTCCCTGTATAACTGGTTGCGGCGTAACCATTTCCAGTGTTAGGATTATCCAGTTGAATCATCCTCCAGAATACCAATTTTGAAGTGTATCTGTTTCAATGCTACCATTTTCCAGTGCAACTGATTCTAATGCTACCTTTCAGCTTGTAACTACATCCAGTCTAAACTGTTTCTAGTGCAAACACCTCCTGATCAACCATTTTCTGGTGTAACCATTTCCCAGGATAACGATTTCCGTTGGAATCATCTTCCAGTCGACCCATTACCACTGTAACCAGTCTCCTTTGTAAGCATTCCCAGTGTAACTCTTTTCCATTATAACCATTTCCAGTGTGACCATTCCCAGCGTAACCATTTTCCATTCAGTTTTATAGTGTAACTATTTCCAGTGTAACTGGTTTCCGTGTTAACTGTTTGCAGTATAACCATTATGCATTGAAACCATTTTCCGGTGCAAATGCATTCCAGTGTAAACATTCTACACCATTGCCTTTCTGCAGTGTGTCTGTTTCCATGTAAGCATTTGCGTGTCTCATTATGTCTGATTTCAGCTTTTCCCCTTGTCTCCATTACCAGTTGAAACGATGCTTCTTTGAATAATTAATAGAATATGCCCCAATCTTTCAATTAAAACTAAAATACATTAAGAATAAATTTTCTCTGTGCATATGAAATGATAGTATGGCATTTTTGGCCGGGAGGCCTTATCTGAGGAAGTTCGGCCGCCGAGTACTATTCTTATTGCAGTCGACGCCACTTTGGGTGACTCGGCTGCCGTTGATGAGGATGAAATAATTATGAGGACAACACAATACGCAGTCCACGAGCGGAGAAAATCTCCAGCCCGACCGCGAATCGTACCCGGGCTATGGGAGTTAAGCACGTTAGCAGTCAGCTAAGCAGACGGACTTCTTTGTGTACATAAATCTGTGATGTAAGGAGAATAGGTCACGATTAAATGTAAGGAATGTATTTTTTTGCTGTCCCGGTGACGAATGTTCCAGAGAAATGTTTTTCAATCGAAACAGTAACGCAAGTTGAAGGCAGTCGCCGTAATTTGTTTTTGTATTTTATAAAAGCAGGAGTTGTGAGCTTTCTCTCTCTCGTTTGTTTTCGATAGCTGTTTCACAAGATGTAAGAGTCGCTATCGTATCTATAACGTTTGGTTCAATAATTACACTAATTTTATTAAAATAGCTGTGATTAAATTAACAATCTACTTTTCATTTTCACTAATTCCACGTATCAAATTATTGTGCTGCATTTTAGAACTTTTTCAGGCTGCAGTGAAGGAGAGCTGCCTACGAAATGTATGGTGGCCACAGCCGAACGCTGCTAGTGTTCAGTCTGCTTTTACTTTACCAGACTTTTATTTTAGCGTTCCTGAAATCTCTTATACCGTTCGTCTCTATGAGTATCCAGGCAACGTAATGATGCAAACTCCGTAATTTGGAGATCGGTCACTGGCCTTTAGACAATACCTTCGGTCAACGTCTCAGCGGTGTAATCGGAATCTGATGACGGTTGGCGGAATACATAATTTCATTATCCACAGGTAAAAATTTTCTATGCACCATTTAACCATTTCAGAAGCTTTGCCACCAGCGAAAGCGATAAATATAATATTGCACTATTAAAAAAAAATACCAGTAATATTAATTTGCGCAACCAGCGTGGGGTTCGAACAAGAAACTGTATGATGTTAGTTGATGCTTGTTTGTTCTGTTTTTCGTGAATCAAATATATTGCTGGAGTCAAGAAGAAAATGATAAGTACACGAAAAATAATTGAAATTTACTCATTTAACGGGAATTAGGGCGGACTGCAAGTAGAAACACGAAAGAAAGCATGGTTATCACCATCTTACCAGTTGCCTCTACTTTCGTAGTCTGCAACGTGTAGCTCGTTTAATTCATGGTCAGTTTTGGATTTTCTGCCTTGGGCGTAGTTTGTAATTGCAGTAGGCATTGTTGCTAAATGGTTCAAATGGCTCTGAGCACTATGGGACTGAGGTCATCAGGCCCCTAGAACTTAGAACTACTTAAACCTAACTAACCTAAGGACATCAAACACATCCATGCCCGAGGCAGGATTCGAACCTCCGACCGTAGCGGTCGTGCGGTTCCAGACTGAACGTTGTTGCTAAGCGCTATACTAAGATGGCTCGTGTTCCGCTGCGCGCAAATGAAATGAAAACGAGTGATAGTGGATTGTTTCAGTTTGAAGCATCCATATTCCCATTTTGGTAATACAACAATTAGTTGCTGGTCAATTTACGCTAATTATTCAATGTTTGGTCAAGAGATTTTATTTCAAAGTATATTTTCAATTTGTGTTACGACGAAGATAGGTAAACCTGAAAACAAGGATTCCGCAAATGATAGTGTTTCTGAAAATAGCGTCGATGGCGGTAACAACAGTACGGATGCAACGGTGGCAGAATCCGATGCTGAAAATGTGGGGGCAGAAGGTAATACGCAGGCACAAGCAATTGAAAGTTCCGAGCAAATACCTCCTGCCGCTGTAGTTCCTTTTTCTCTGTTATTCAATAAAATTTCTGAGATGGTTAATGCTCGCGATAAGGAACTGTTAAAGACAGTTAATGCACGCGATTAAGCGCTTGCTTCACGCATAAATACTACTCTTGTTGAGAGAGGTGTAGCGCTGACATCTCAAATTTCTCAGGTAAATGAGGAATTAGTAAACGAGTTAAACACTGGTTTAGCAGCAATAGCATCCGAAATTACCAGCCTAAAGGAGGCATATAAGAATTTACCAGGAACAGTTGCCAAACTATCAACAGTTGTGGAAACAATGCAATCAGCAGAGAAGATGATGGAAGATGGGATGCGCGAATTAACACAACGTGTCGACAGCCTGTCTGTAGAAACAAAAGAAGAAGTGTTAAAAATCAGGTTACATGAGCAGAGTGAAAAATTAAATACCGAATTCTGCAAGTGGGTTGAGGAGAAAGACAAGATACACAGCATAAAATAGATTCAGAGTGGAAAAGCGCAATACAAAGGGCTGGGAGCGAAGCGATGGCCGAACTCGGCACCTCAAAACAAACGCTCCGCTCGGAAAAAGAGCACATAAAGCACATGATACATCAAGACCTTCCACAGTGGCGAGACGAAGTTTTGTCACAGGTGAGAGAAGTGCGGCGTGCGGTGGGAACAATATCAAGAGAAGCACCGACTATCGATACGCATATGCAGGACGCGTACATTGCAGTTCGCGGACATACTTTGAAGCATATCAGCCTGTAAACCCCAATGCACAACAATCGTGTGATGAGATTGGGGCAGGTGCAACCTTAACAGTGAACTTTCAGGAAGAAAGCCTGTTGAAACACAGACAATTTCAGGTCCTAATCCCACAAATAAGACAAGTCCATCCTGTAGTTTTTATACGTACATTCCGCAAAGTGTTGCCCACGTCATGGAATGAGAGGCAGAGAATACAATTCGTTGCCTCCAATATACAAGGAGACAGTGCTTTATGGGTAGGATGATTAGACGTCCGTATTAATCCGGACATGTCCTCCTTTTTAGCTCTTTGGCCAGGGTCCGGGCGGATTTTTACAGTGTCCCGCTTTTTCACAAAGCTGAGCGTAATACAGTTAAATTTACAATTCGTCCCGTTCTATTGCTCTTTTCTTACATACTTTAACTATTGGCACAGTCTTAGTGATAAACACGTACCAAGGCGGTGTTAGTAGGTAGCACCAGGGTCGTCGATGATATCGTTGATCGACCTATAAGCGAATGCATATATGAATTATTTAAAATTTCCGTTTCGTATCTTCGCTTTGTATTGGCTTGGCTTCCTGTAGTCCACGTGTGATTTGAGAGTAATTTTTAACCGAGAGAGTTACATAAAGTATTTGGCTACGTCTAAACGAAAGTGTACGTTTTCTGATTCCTTTCCTGCAAATATCCGGCTTTCAAGAAAGGGAGAAATGAATTTGAAGCGGAATGTAAGATATGTGGAGCTGGAACGTACATCTCAGTGGCCAATAAAGGTAAGAAATAACTCGACAGATTAACTGTCATGATTTTATTTCATTGTTTCATAGTCATTCAATTTATTTGTATTCGGGAGGGATGAAGTAGTTAAGGCAGCAGAGGATCAAGTAGGTAAAAAGACGAGGGCTAGTAGAAATCCTTGGGTAACAGAGGAAATATTGAATTTAATTTATGATAGGAGAAAATATAAAAATGCAGTAAATGAAGCAGGCAAAAAGGAATACAAACGTCTCAAAAATGAGATCGACAGGAAGTGCAAAATGGCTAAGCAGGGATGGCTAGAGGACAAATGTAAGGATGTAGAGGCTTGTCACACTAGGGGTAAGATAGATACTGCCTACAGGAAAATTAAAGAGACCTTTGGAGAGAAGAGAACCACTTGTATGAATAGCAAGAGCTCAGATGGCAACCCAGTTCTAAGCAAAGAAGGGAAGGCAGAAAGGTGGAAGGAGTATATAGGGGGTTTATACAAGGGCGATGTACTTGAGGACAATATTATGGAAATGGAAGAGGATGTAGATGAAGATGAAATGGGAGATACGATACTGCGTGAGGAGTTTGACAGAGCACTGAAAGACCTGAGTCGAAACAAGGCCCCCGGAGTAGACAACATTCCATTGGAACTACTGACGGCCTTGGGAGAGCCAGTCCTGACAAAACTCTACCATCTGGTGAGCAAGATGTATGAAACAGGCGAAATACCCTCGGACTTCAAGAAGAATATAATAATTCCAATCCCAAAGAAAGCAGGTGTTGACAGATATGAGAATTACCGAACAATCAGTTTAATAAGCCACAGCTGCAAAATACTAACACGAATTATTTACAGACGAATGGAAAAACTAGTAGAAGCCGACCTCGGGGAAGATCAGTTTGGATTCCGTAGAAATACTGGAACACGTGAGGCAATACTGACCTTACGACTTATCTTAGAAGAAAGATTAAGGAAAGGCAAACCTACGTTTCTAGCATTTGTAGACTTAGAGAAAGCTTTTGACAATGTTGACTGGAATACTCTCTTTCAAATTCTAAAGGTGGCAGGGGTAAAATACAGGAAGCGAAAGGCTATTTACAATTTGTACAGAAACCAGATGGCAGTTATAAGAGTCGAGGGACATGAAAGGGAAGCAGTGGTTGGGAAGGGAGTAAGACAGGGTTGTAGCCTCTCCCCGATGTTATTCAATCTGTATATTGAGCAAGCAGTAAAGGAAACAAAAGAAAAATTCGGAGTAGGTATTAAAATCCATGGAGAAGAAATAAAAACTTTGAGGTTCGCCGATGACATTGTAATTCTGTCAGAGACAGCAAAGGACTTGGAAGAGCAGTTGAACGGAATTGATGGTGTCTTGAAGGGAGGATATAAGATGAACATCAACAAAAGCAAAACGAGGATAATGGAATGTAGTCGAATTAAGTCGGGTGATGCTGAGGGAATTAGATTAGGAAATGAAACACTTAAAGTAGTAAAGGAGTTTTGCTATTTGGGGTGCAAAATAACTGATTATGGTCGAAGTAGAGAGGATATAAAATGTAGACTGGCAATGGCAAGGAAAGCGTTTCTGAAGAAGAGAAATTTGTTAACATCGAGTATAGATTTGTCAGGAAGTCATTTCTGAAAGTATTTGTATGGAGTGTAGCCATATATGGAAGTGAAACATGGACGGTAAATAGTTTGGACAAGAAGAGAATAGAAGCTTTCGAAATGTGGTGCTACAGAAGAATGCTGAAGATTAGATGGGTAGATCACATAACTAATGAGGAGGTACTGAATAGGATTGGGGAGAAGAGGAGTTTGTGGCACAACTTGACCAGAAGAAGGGATCGGTTGGTAGGACATGTTCTGAGGCATCAAGGGATCACCAATTTAGTATTGGAGGGCAGCGTGGAGGGTAAAAATCGTAGGGGGAGACCAAGAGATGAATACACTAAGCAGATTCACAAGGATGTAGGTTGCAGTAGGTACTGGGAGATGAAGAAGCTTGCACAGGATGGAGTAGCATGGAGAGCTGCATCAAACCAGTCTCAGGACTGAAGACCACAACAACAACAACAAGGTTAAAGTGCAGTTTACATGTCGTCAGCTGCTGTTTGAATTGTAGATGTTGGTAGCGGTGCGTCGAATGAAGGGATGTGAATGGTCATACGTTTTTCGCTTTTGTAAACAATTCCGTGTTGTTGACATAACAAAAAAATTGGCGCCACAATGTTTTTAATTTTTTATATTGCTCCATTAACCACCACCTGACCATCAGTAACAATTAACTACTAGTTTTGCCGGTATTCCCGGCAGTCACGTGACTTGTCCACAGCTGACAGGTGCTATCCTCATCTGCAGTTGACCCGTTTAATGTGTCCTCTTTTTTCTTCCTTTGTCCTCCTTTTTGAAGCTGTTTGTCCTCCTTTTTAAACAATTGCATCTGGTCACCCTATTCATGGGCTACCGAAGCTGCAGAGAACTGTATACATTATGAACAATTTGAAAAAGGTTTTTCTGGCTAAGTACTGGTCAGTGGGCATACAATAACGCCTTAGAAAGCAGGTCTTCAGCCCACAAATTTACAACCCAAAGCAGGGTGGACTTCGGAAGTACTTCGAAAAATTCGTTCATTTAAAGAGGTTAAGGGACAAACTGGTAGAGCACAAAGATGTATTGCGAATCATAAAGGCATAGTTTCCTCTGCACATAACGGAAAATGTATTAACAGTCCCTGATTTTGACCGTGAATACTTTTTGTCAGTGCTTGATACCGTGGACCTAATACAAGAAGATGCGAAAACCAGCACTGCCAACAATGGCTCGCAGTCCGCTAATAGGAACGGCCACGGCCAAAATAATAGCCGTAACGGTGGGTCGCGGAGTAACGGAGGTACGTCGCAAACCGGACACGCATATCAGAACGGCAACAATGGTGGTCCACAAAGCGGACAGGCATTCTTTCAAAGGCAGAGTCGAAATAGTAATCGGTACCATCCCGGTTATCAAAATAATCGAAGCGGGAACCGACAAAATAATAATAAGAATCAAGTCCACAATAATCAGTGGTCGCAAAATAATCAAGAGCAGTGTACGCCGGTAAAACAAAGTAGGAATAACTACAATCGGGACGCCCAGATGTTGAGGTGGCTGAAGCGCCACCGACAACGTCCGGGGTGTCAAACTAAACGCGACTGTATCAAGCTTCCGCGGGACGGAATGGGGGCAATAGTTTGAATGAACAGATAGACATGCTCCGATACAACGATGAGACTGACATCTGTCAAGAGTTATTTAATGAAGTAGACAATAATATTGAAGGTCCCTTGGAGTACATACAAGCCGCCGTTCAAGCAGTTGTGGGAGGTATTCCCACGACATTGATTTTAGATACCGGTGCAAGTGTAAACGTGATAGAAGCCAATTTCTTTAAGAAAATAGCGCAGTCTGTGAATATTCCGACTTTGCCAGTTCAAAACTGCGTGGTATCTGGTGCCATAGGTTGCCAGAGGCCAGACTGTTACGCTGCAGACACGGATGGGTATAGAATTCGGGAACGGAGTGGATCAATGCACGTTTCTCGTCGTGAAAATTTAACCGTGTCCTGTCCCGTAGGCATGGAATTCATGCTGGAACAGGACGTAATGATCGACCTCCCACGCTTGAAATGCCATATAAGGTGAGGAGTTTGTTCTGAATCTGAGAAAGACAAAAGCAAAATACAGCAGACTTTGTCAAGGAATTCAAGTTAAAATTATCAAGAACACAATGCTGTGGGTGCAAGACTATTCAAAAAAATGGTTCAAATGGCTTTGAGCACTATGGGACTCAACTGCTGTGGTCATCATTCCCCTAGAACTTAGAACTACTTACACCTAACGAACCTAAGGACATCACACACATCCATGCCCGAGGCAGGACTCGAACCTGCGACCGTAGCAGCAAGACTATTCACAGTATACGAAACTTGGGCCTGAACTAAAGAACAGTGGGCAAAACGAAATAATTCTTCGTTCATACGATGCAAATACGATGAACCAAAAACCTTATCGGATGAACAGAAAAAGGGATTACGTATATTACTCGAGAAATAGATCGAGGTATTTTCATTAAAGCCTGGCGTGATTAAGGATTATGTTTACCGGATGGAAGTACTATCGCATAAAACTTGCTGCCAAGCAACCTATTCTGTCCCGTGGTCCAAAAGGGAGGCTGTCAAACAGGAGCTTCAGATGATGATACAGTGGCGTGGTGTAGAGCCTTCCGTTTAGCCACACAGCAGCTCATTATTAGCTGTGGGCAAAGCTGGCGAAGGGGTGCTCCATGTTCTTGATGCACATTCTATCAACAAAATAATTGTTCCCGTAAGAACCAGACGAGAAGTTTTATTATCTCCGAACGGATCTGAAGCAATATGTTCAATAAGGGTATTTGCACAGATGCCAAAGTATTTTATCTTTTACATGTAATCCACCACTCTGCACTATGAATATATACACTATTTGAAATTTTATGCTGAACCTGTCATACTATGAAAGTTCATTGCACCATCAAGAATGTGTACTAATGTACCATAACTAATTGACATAAATATTATCAGTGATATAAAGATAGCATTAGTAGGCGATAAAACTGGTGGCGTTTGTGTGACATTAGAAGCAATAATGATCTTTTAGTTTTAAGTATTTGCTGAATTTAAGTAGTAATTAGGAAGTTTTCCTGTGTGTTTTCATGAAAGTATGTTTATGTTGTCAGAAGTGACTGTGTAATGAGAAAGTATCACTACGTCATTACGTGGCAATACGCCATATAACGTGAAAAAATAATACTGAAGTATTTCGCAAATTTAACAAAACTGACGTCTATCAGTTAATATGATCTGCAAAAGTTATTGTAAGCTCTGTTCCTTCTGAAAAAGGGTCGACTCTCTTCCCTTTTGTTTCTTGGTAGTGTAAGAAGCCAGTATGTGACGAGGCACGAAAACGTTTAAGTTACTTGCAATATTTAGACTAAACATAATCAAATATTACTTAAAAGTGTCGCTAATATTTTACTGTATATTCATGAAGCTATATATGAGAATCATTCATGCAATATTCGCGCAGAGGTCCACGCCATTATTCTAAATGATAACGGCGCAAAGCTGTCATAAATATTTTACTATTTGCTAACTTTGACAAATAAAAATAAATGTAAATGTAGGATATTTCTATTGATTGGCGGTTCTTCCTTTGATGCAATAATAGTAGTCAGTTTTTCCAATATTGAATCACAATTATGTAACATGATTTCAGTAATTCTTTGATCCCCACTTAACGGAAATTGCGAGAATCTCCACAGCACTGAAATTGCATAAAAATAAAACAAGTAATTAATTGCGCAGCTGTATATATGGGATATTGTGTGTTGGTGGTGTCTTTTAATACAAAAACAACGTGTCGGCCAAACTACCTGCGAGAAGTACCATAACTGAGTCACTGACGTAAATAATTTTCTACTTGTGAAGCAGGCAGTATAATATCTAACTGCAACTATTCATAACATAACAAATATCACCAATACACATAGGCCTACATGAAAAGAACCACCATAACCAAAACTGTGAAATGTGAAACTGAGGACCGAGTATTTTGTCAGTAAAAAAAATCCATTTTCATCATTAGTTATATGAGGTCTAGAAGTTTGACAAGTTTATTATGGAAGATACTTCTGTATAGATCATTTAATGTATAGGATAAGGGAAAGTGATTAAAAAGGGCTAAATGAGAACTAAAGCTGTTTTCATTATTTGTTGCCTAGTATAAACATGTCCGCAGCTCGTCATAGCGTTCTCACTTCCCAAGCACGGGGACCCGTGTTCGATTCCTGGCGGGGTCAGGGATTTTCACGTGCCTCGAGATGAATAGGTGTTGTGTCATTATCATCATCATCATCATCATCATCATCATCAGTATAAGCATAAACAGATGAAGTGTTACCTGCAACTAAGAGTATAGAGAGTAAGATACAGTAATATTCAGTGTAACTAGTAATCTTGTGGTAAACATCTTTTTTTTTTTCAAGTTTAATTTCCATAGAATAAATATGTGATGCACTTATACATTGAATACCACCAGCCGGCCGTTGTGACCGAGCGGTTCTAGGCGCTTCAGTCCGGAACAGCGCTGCTGCTACGGTCGCAGGTACGAATCCTGCTCGCGCATGGATGTGTGCGATGTCCTTAGGCTAGTTAGGTTTAAGTAGTTGTACATCTAAGGGACTGATGACCTCAGAAGTTAAGTTCCATAGTGCTTAGAATCATTTCATCCATTTTTTAATACTACCAACTAAATGACAATTAGTTAAAACTGATAGTGAACTGTATGTAAACAGAGGGCTTTCTCTGGTCACACTTGTGCTATGTAGGGTGACACTAAACTGAGCTGATCATATACTGAAAGAAAGATGTACAGGCCATGTAATAACTATACTCATACTGTAAATATTAGTATGCAAGCAGCATGGAAGACAGCATTTCTAGTATATAAGTCAAGCAGAAGCTAGTACAAGGTGCTATTGGACTGATATTTTATTTTGTATGTGAATATTTATATGTATGCTAATCTCTTGTTTATCTATTTCATGTGAGATGATATGAATCGTATTTTGAATTAGAGAATTTCTTATGCAAAAGTGTACTGTCACAATTTCATCAACATGACCCATTATATGTTAAATGATGTGAGACCGTGAGTTATGTGAGTTTATGCGGAGCAGGAGCTCAGAATTTGGCCACATGCGATTTCGGCGGCATGTGTTAATTTTGTGATCGCGGTCTGTGTTGTTTGGATTTTGTTTGTGCTTTGCTCGTTGCTGATTCGTATCTAGAACGGGGTTATTTCATGAGTACATGGTAACATGACGACAAACCAAGTAATGGTACTCAATCTATGAAATATAAAATGAGGGAAATAAAGAATTTTGTGAATATCAAACCACGAGCAATGCATAGTAACGAAAATGGCTAACATTAAAAAGCTACACAAGCGACGCATTATTCATATACAGTACGCCACTTATAAGAAAGACAAATGTAAAAACTATATCAGTAGTTTGTACAAGAAGTACATGCGATCCAGGGAAAGAACAGACTGGTGTCGATAAGAAAATGGGACTCATTTATTTGTGAGTGTTTTTATGAAAGAAGGTTCAGACGTAAATAGGTGGACAGTGGTCGCAATAGGACACTCAAGCGAGTGACGTTGTGGATCCAAAATGTGTAAAGTAAATAAGTGTTATGCAAAGTGAACAGTTCATATTTCAAACTCACCGTTGTGAACTGCACCCCAGCCAACGCAGTGAGAAGTCCGATGCACGTGACTTTTCTTCGATGTGTACACACACGTTGACGCACATATCCGCACACAAAAGCGACGTGCTGAACTTATAAAAGATATTATTGCACTGGGGAGATAAAGAACAAATAAAAAGCTTCCTCGTCAACAAACAAACACGTGTGAAAGCGTGCCTAATTGTCGCTGCACACAAACTTCGCAGTTATACACTGAATGATTTTTTTTTAAACAATTGTAATCAATGGCTCTGCAGAGACATTCTTGAAATACCTGTGGTGAACACTACAAAGCCTAGACGAGTACTGTTTGTTAAGCCAGCAGTCAAGAACTCAACACATTTAGTTCGAAAATACTCCATGATCCGTAGGCAGTGGTGCCAACTACAAACTAGTGATAAATAAAGTTCCCTAAAGATAAACGGGAAACCTGGATCGCAATAACAATACAAATGCTAGACAATAATGAAAGTGAAGCCCATTGTACTAATCAAATTTTTCTGTAGGGCAGATCTGCGATACAGTACTAATTTTTGTAGAGCTGATACTGCTTTGCTTTGATCTGCATGTTTCAACGGCCGCAGCCGGTCGTCACTTGTGTGGAGCAAGCACGAATGGCGGCGTGGCCAGCCACCAGAGCCCTTTCCACGCGTTCCAGCTATGATGGGCATTTGCTGGGCAGCGGGTTTTCTGGAATCGTCACCAGAGGTCACCACACGAACAGACGGTCCCGCCTCCTCAACAGAGCGCGCCAGATCGAGAAAGTCTGTTGTGTCAATCGGACGCGCCGCGCGTGTTTCGTAGCTACAGACAATTGCGTAAAGATTTTTATTTAAAAAAATCAGTATGTAAGAAAAAGAGATAACAAACTCAGGCAGAACTTATGTCTGCAGTACTGAATTTCTGTATATTGACTAAACCTTTATGAAGATTTTCTAAATGACAAATGTATTTGAATAAACTTTAAAAAAACATGTACACAAAGACAATAAAGTGTAAAGTGTATGAACCAAACATTTTCTCTAAAAGAACTGCCAAATGGACAGTGTATTTTATTAGTGATTCTGTTGGAACATGATATTTATTTACACCTCACAATGCATACTAATCTTACTAGAGTTGAACCCTCGTTTTGTATTTTTAAGGACAAAATAAGAAACAAATGTTCGAGGAGTCAATGACATGTCACTTTCTTGAATAATTAATAGAATAACGCCCAATCTTTTAATGAAGGCTAAAATATATTACCAAAAAATTTTCTCTGTGTAATTAAAGCTGTAAAGTAAGGCGAAATGGTCACGATTAATGTAAGGAAGGTACTTTTTTGCTGTTACGGTAAAGAATGTTCCAGAGAAATATTTTTGTATCGATATTGTAACGCAAGTGGAAGGCAGTCGACGTATTTTGTTTTTGGATTGTATAAAAGCAGGAGCAGTGAGCTTTCAGTCTCTCGCGTTTGTTTTCCCTGGCTGTTTCACAAAACGTAAGAATCGCTCTCGCGTCTATAATATTTGATTGAATAGTTACGCTAATTTAATTACAATAACCATATTTAAATTAACAACCTACTTTCCTTCTTCATTAATTCCACATATCAAGTTATTATGCTGCTGTTACCAGACTATTATTTCAGCGTCCCTGAGATCTCTTTCAGCGGTCGTCATTATCAGCTTCCTCGCAATGTAATTACGCAAACTGCGTAAATTTGAGACCTATCACTGGCCTCTAAACAATGCCGTCGGTCAACGTTCTCGTCGGTCTGATGGGAATCTGATGCTGGTTGGCGGAATATTTAATTTCATTATCCACAAGTAAAAATTTTCTGTGCACCATTTTACCATTTCAGAAGCTTTGACACCAACAAAACCGATAAATATAATATTACACTAATTTAAAAAAAATACCTTTAATGTTATACAGTGTAACCTTCTTCCATTGCAACCTCTTCTTGATTAACCATTTTTTGCTGTAACCAATTTCCAGTATAAACATTTTCCAGTATAATTATTGTCAGTGTAAACCTTTCTACGGTCTAATCGGTTCAAGAGTAACCAGTCTTCCCTGAAGCAGTTTCTACACTAACATTTTCCCACTGTGTCCTCTCCCAGTGTAACCATTTCCAATGCAGCCATTTTCCATTGTAATTGTATATCAACAGAACTGTTTTCCAATGTAGCGTTCTGCAGTGAACAATTTTTTAGTGTAACTTTTTCCTGGTCAAAACATTTGCCAGAGTAATTAATTCACGGTGTAAGCATTTTCCAGTGTAACGGTTTTACAGTGTAAATGAGTACTGAGGTAGATTTTTCCGCCATTTTCTGTATATGTGTTACAGTGTAATGGTTTTCCAGTCTGACTGTTTCTAAAACGTCACATTTCCTGATGTACCCCTTTCCAGTGTAACCATTTTCCAGTCTAAATTTCTTCCGCTTTACCATTTCCAGTGTAATCATGTTCCTTATTTCCAATGCTGCCTTTAGTCTGGTAAACCACTTCCACTTTAACTATTTTCCAGTGTAACTGTTCTCCAGGGAAGCTGTATTCCAGTTCAAAATGTTCAAATGTGTTTGAAATCTTATGGGACTTAACTGCTAAGGTCATCAGTCCCTAAGCTTACACAGTACTTAACCTAAATTATCCTAAGGACAAACACACACACCCATGCCCAGGGGAGGACTCGAACCTCTGCCGGACCAGCCGCACGGTCCACGACTGCAGCGCCCCCGACTGCTCGGCTACTCTCGCGTGGCTGTATTCCAGTGTAACAGTAATTTAGTCTAGGTATTTTCCAGTATAAGTACTTTCCATTGTAACTATTTTCGTGCACACATTTTCAGTGTAACCATTTCCAGTGCAATCAATCTCCAGTGCAACCATTTTCCAATGCAATCATTTTCCAGTGCAATCATTTTCCAGTGCAACCATTTTGTAGTGTATCTGTTTCCCAGTGTAACTGTATTCAGTGTAAAAATTTTCCATTATACCCACTTTTCCACATAAACATCTTCCAGAGTAAAGCCTTTATCAGTGTAAACATTTTCCAGCATAGCCATTTTCCAGTGTAACTGTTCCCCCTGTAATCATTTTCCAGCGTAACCATTGACAGTGTACCTGGTTTTCATTGTAACCATTTCTGGTAAAACATTTTTCAAGTGTAAACTTTTGCATTGTTACTATTTTATAGTGTCACTGCTTTCTAATGCAACAATTTTCCAGTGCAAGATTCATCTAGTACAACCATTTTCCAGTGTACCATTTTCCAGTGTAACCATTAAATGGTGTGCCGTTTCCAGTGGTACTGTTTTGGAGTGTATTCGTTTGCCAGTGTAAGTGTTTTCAAGAGTTACTTAGTCTGGTTAAACTTTTGCAGTGTAACCGTTTCCTCAAGACTTGTTCCAATAAGCAAAACATACAGATTCCTGATGTCATATCCTCAGGTCAGCACGCTTATCTGGTGAGCACTAACCATGAAGCCCTTAAGTGTGATGCCTTAATATCACGGATGTTTCACTGACTTTAGCTTCAGGTAGTGGTATCATTAGCAGATGTTTAGACTGGAAAACACTTACACATGAAAATGTTTATACTGCGAAATAATTAACCTGCGAGCTTTTACAAAGGACAATGGTTCCACTATAAAGCAGTTACACTGGGAAACTGTTACGCTTTATAAATCTGTCTGTTAAAATGTGTATGTTTGACACGTATATCTACGGTTAAAGTTTGGCATTATCAAGAGGCAGTTTGTTGGCTCTAGCATAGGCTTTTACAGTTTTTGCTGTGACATAGGTTCTCGCAATTTTTGCGGTAACATGCATTGTTACAATTTTTACTACAATTTTGGTTGTTTAATGATCTTCTTTACCACGCGGCATAAATTAAGCGTGTTTTCAGGGTAACAGTAGTCACCAATTGCACCCACACACTGACAGCTATTGCTGACACAAAATTGTCTTAAGACCAAATAACAAACACTGCCAAGTAATGACACATACACTATCACATTTTGGGAGTTAGAATGTCAGTTTCTGGTGTCACAAATCTATTTCAGTTACGCATCCACTTTTGTTTGTGTAAAATAGCAATAGCGTGCGTGAACATGGTTGTGGTCAACAGAGTTTAGGTCCTATGTTTTTGTGTGTCAGATAATGGCTTCTCAATGTGCTATGTGGCAGCTGACATTATCTTATGATGACTAATGATAGATAGACGATTGTTTTTCCAGATTTCATCAATGATTCGTGTTAAACCATTATAATGTAGCAATTACCATTAGCTGTCTTGAGAATGCTCACGGGCCTGCATTTCCTGGATCGAATTTTTTGGGAGATTTTCTACGACAATGAACACGAGGCCGTTCTGGTACTTTGTCCTTCAAGCACAACATCCAGCAAGATCCAATAGTGGTCACACGCATCAATACCAAAATCCAGCAGATGCGTTAAACACTTGATGCAAGCATAAATAATTGAATGAATAAATAATATGTAAAAGACGGTATTAAATGTGCAGCACACTTTATTAAATAGTAAGGCAGTACAACCCCCCCCCCCCTTCATACATCTTCTCCCATCAACAATAGACTGTAAGGTTATTAGAACAGATATCGCAAAAACAGCCAGTAATGGCGGCGACTTCTCAGCCGAGGTGCCACGGGTCCAGATCTCTTCCGCACGAGGCGCCGTTGACGACGAGAACGTCGACGCCCTCGCAGATGTATCGGGCGTGTCGGCGGCTCAGAAGTGCCGGACGCTTCGATGGGGAGAGCCGCAGCGGTAGGTGGTAGGGGCTCTCCAGCGTCCTGTAGGCGGAATAAAGAAGCTTGAGAATTTCGCCACCAAACAACAGTCTACGTACTTCAGTGGATTGTTTCAAAGTAAATGACAAAAAATTGCGTCAATTCCAAAGGCTATCAGTTAGCGTGAATGTCGTAACAATGCTGTTCTAATTTTCAAATTATCGAAAGCACATGTTAGTCGACTTGGCAGTTCACAGACATTCGTGTGATCAGCTCACTGGTGCTCGTGGCTGTTAAGACACTGTTCTACATGGGTGACTATCAAGACGGTCATACGGAGTGTTTTGCAAACACGTATTTCACTCGCTAAATAGTTCACTACTGGAACCTGGTACTTTATACTGCGTGGATCATGTTGCGCAGAAACGAAATTGACATAGGTTGTCAATCAAGCAGACGTAACAGCACCTGTAATGTTGTCAATATACCTAACCGAATTATTGCCTGGTATCAACAGCATTAGGTGTCTACAAGCCACTATCACCGTGTGGTGAACCTAAGGAAATGCAAAGATAATTACAAAAAATTTCCACTAGGTGTACTAATGGCAGCACTCTCTAACTAAACGTAAATACAAGATAATGTCTATAAAATAGATAAGTAGCCGTAATTCTGCCCGACTAGACATGTCTCAGCATATACGAATTTAGAGGTAATTACAAGAACCAATACAGAGTGGGATAAATACTTCAATCAGTATCAACAAACGAAAATGTAGGTCAACGAAAATGGAGGTCAAAGCCTTCTTGGAACGGTTCTGCGAAAATACACTGCATACATAAGGAACATTGCACGAAAGGTACTATATATAACAGTTTCGCGGTATTGTTCTTGCGTTAAAGGAGTTCTCATGAAGTAGGAACGTCTGCTCGCATACAACGAATTCAGAAGCGTACTCCTAGGGTGGGAAGAGGTCGCATACGAAAAGAGTAACAGAAAGTGCACGCCTAACTTTAATGTCACTCTTTGGACGAAAGAAAGTGCACTTCACCTGAAACTTTGTTGGCTAATTTAGAGATCCTTTATCTGAATAGGAGTGTACGACATTATACTGCCGTCGTCAACATCACAAAGAGAACATCAGAACAAGAGACTAGGAGGGCACAGGGGTGGCTGCACAGTCACGTTTCCTCACTCAACACGAGAATGAATTTTCACAGATATTCGTTAACATTGTTAGGAAGAACACTCCACCATGTACCACACTCTGGGTTGTGGAGTATATTGATAAATGCAGATTTACCACTTCTGATTGTCAGCAGTGAATGTAAACTGAAAGCTTACGAAGAATACGCACATTAAGTCTCTAACTGCTAAGCAGAAGCTTCAACTTAAGGAATTGCTTATAAAATAGACGATGCCACTATTTTTTTCTACAAATTTGTAATATCTGTGACGTAGTGAGTACTTTCTCTTGCTTTCCTGCCTCACTCGCCGGTCTAAATGAGAAGGGCGATAAAGTTAGGAAAAATATAACGTTCAATGGTTAGCAGACATTCAATCCATCCACACTTCATTCGCAAAGCAGCACAGAATATAATGAAGCGATAATGGTACCAGAAGAGCTCCCTGCCACACACAAAGCAAGACTGAAGTGTCTAGGACACAAACGCAAATTAGAGAGTTGAGTTAGCTGATCGATACTTACACCCAACATTACATTTGTGAATAAAAAATGGTGCGATGAGAACAATTTCGAGGACAGTTGCCACTCCAGTCGTACAATTTGGGAAATCCAAGTGGATAAATTATTTTAGCAAAGCCTTATTGGAGTTCCAGGGAAACGCGACAGAGTTTAGTAACTAGTGGATGAGTTAAATGCAATGAGGTTGCCACTGTTCCGTTTGCCCTGTCATTAGCTACATAACACGAGAGGCCTCACCTGCAGAGTGTCTGGGACCGCAGCTCGGCTCTGCTCCTCCTCTTCCACGTCCTCCTCCATCTCCTGGTATCCGGCGCCCAGGCAGCATAGGTTCCTGATGCGTTGGAAGATCTGCATACACAAAACAAGGTGTGAGACAGTGGCCAGAGCAAGCGAAATGCAACGCAATTTAATACATGCTGCTGATGCTCTACAGTACAGGTAATGCAAGAATCACGAGCTTCGTCCTCTTTGCGAAAAACACTGTTTGCAAAGTGTGTGGAACCATAGTTTGGCAGCCTTCAGAACAAACAAACGTTGAAGTTTCAGATACTGCATCTGCGTTACTAGCAAGCAGCAATTACCTTGTGTTATGAAAGTTCTGTATATTCTGCGTCATCGAATCGGTAGACTCAACAAACACTAGACATCTCCCGCCCTACAATGCCATTACTACAGTTAATCTTCCCCTTCGTCGTACCAACTGAGAAGTGAGAACAAGCTATCGTCTCAGTCTACGTGTATACTGCAACTGGAATTCTGCATTCGAATAGTAATGGCGGCTGTTTGGGGACGTACCGTGTGGCGTCCAGATCGTCTTCCCTCTCCAATAGGATGAGGACGCGAAGCGTGGTGTGGTGTCTCTGAAGAGCGGGACGGCTCGGTGTCCACACTAGTCCAGCAGGCAGACCAGGCGCCACCAGTGTCCTGGAGAAAAAAATTATGAAGTTTGAAATAGCGCCGTCTTGCAATGGTGTGCTCGACAGATGTGTATGGCAAGGATATAAGAATTAGTGGTAATCTAAAGTTGCAGCCTTAGTATTGAAAGGTTCGTGTTACGGACTATATGAATCTAAACGAGAAACTTGGCGTCAGTTTCTTTTTTTCTGGCGTGGACTAACTTCAAGACAAAAGCTATTAGGGTGTAATTTTGTTGGAAGTTATAACACTGTGATTTTTATTAGCTTCACTTACTACGTAATGCAGTGGGGTATGTGTCGCTGTTATTATTGTTTCATTTGTATTCAGTTTCAATACATGTTCGATGCAACTTTCAAAGCTAGACAGAAATGTGCAAGCCTCTCATGGTGAGCCACATTTGCTTTAACCTGTTTTTAGTAGTCACATCTTGCTCTCCTTGTACAATGGTTAGCTCCTTTCCCCCTCCACACACGTTCTTTTCTACATGACCACAGTTATCATAGCTTAATAATTTGCAATTAGTTCCACCATTAAACTGTATTGTAAGTGTCTTCCTGATTCGTTGCAATACCTCCTAATTAGCTGACCAGCTTACCCATCCATTCTTCAGCATTCTTCTGTAGATGGCGCTAGGCAATCAGGATTATGACCTCACTGAGTCGTAAAGTAAATTCCAACACTAACTACACAAAGATATTTGCAAACTAAGCGTGTGTTTCTCAGACACTTAATAAAAGTGACGAGGGCGCATTCTGTTTATTCTGCAAAATAAATAGGCCAGGAAGAAAACGTTGTATAGGTGCAAGACGCCGTCTGCACTGGTAACATGTAATGACTGGCGGATATATCCAGTAGTTGCCTCCAGACCACTCCTATAACGGAAGAGTACGGAATCTGCGGTACTCACCCCTCCAGCACCACGCTCTTCCTCTCCATGCAGGCGGTTTCCAAGCAACAGAAGAGAGAACTCGTCCCGCGTCACAGCTCGCACCTATTGGGGAAGAGAATACGACTGTAGACAACGAAGATTTAGTTGAAGTGTTGGGATGGTGTAATATTCAACATATCTGGACTGTTCGCTGCTGTATCAGTAATCACACTTTCTAGGCACTCGATAAATATTTACATTTGTGTTGTCTGATAACAATAAAAAAAATAGTAATATTCGAGCCATCGTGCTATCGTTGGTCAGTCCGAATCTTAAAGCTGACGCTTAAAGCTGACGCTGTCGAGTCTTGTTTGCATGTGGAATTACATGGAAACTTTCGTAAGAGACTGGTAATACACAGTATTTACAAGAACCAAGGGGCAAGAGTTAGGATGGAAAAGTAAGAGACAGGTGTTCTGATTAAAAGCGTAGTAAAACCGGGATGCAGTCTTCCTTCCCTACTGTCATTGCTGTACATCAAAGAAGCAATGACGAAAATAAGAGAAAGGTTCAAGGAAGCAATTAAAATTCGGCGTGAAAGAATAGCAGTGGTAAAATTCGCAAATGAGGTTTCAACCCTCTGTGAATGGGAGAACGGTTTACTAAACATGTAGAGTGAACTGAGCAGTGTAATGAGCAGACAATGTGCACTCTGAGGAAAACAATGAATAAACAAAAGAGAGTGGGTGGCGGGGGGGGGGGGGGGGGGGGGAGAATTCTCCAACGTTGGAAGCAAAATCACACAAGACGGTTAAAGCGAGAAAGCTTCAAGAAGTAGACCAGAGCAGATGAAGACGGTGATCCCCCGGTAAATGGAGCCTGCTGATATCAAACACAGGTCTTAATTCGGGGATTAAATGTCTTAAGTCTATACGTCTGTAACACATTATGAGCCATGGGGAAATCTGAAACGAAGAGAACTGTAGCGTTTTGAAAGTGTTGTTGGAGACTTCCATTAAAATTCAGAGGACTGAAGAGATAAGAAATAATGAGTTCCTCCGGTGAGAAAGGAGGAATGTATGAAAACACACGGACTTGAATAATGATCTTCATTAAATGAAATCTGTCACTATATCAGGGAATACATTCCATTTTACCACAGCGAGCCGCAGAGTGTCAAATATTTAGCTGAAAGCACATCTTGCAATGCGTTCAACAAATAATTCAGGACGATGATGTTAAAAGGTATTATGAGACGAAGAGGTGGCCACAGTCTTTTTTTGTTCTTGCTGGCCGCTTCAAACTAGTCGGAGGACTGACTACATTTAGTTTCCGTCTCATAAAAAATTCAGTGCATCCTAACGCCTATAAGGCTCTCTCTATATACATCACCAGAGCAAGCGATACACCGTCAATCAACCACACGAGCTGCAATGGTGTCTTCGATCGCCACGTCATGCAGCAGGTCTTTTACATGAGATTCCTCTGTCACAAAACGCTGCGACATCACTATCTGCTGCTCTACTCTGACGTTCCCTGTAATCAGGTTCCTTCGCATTGTCAATACGGTCTTGTTACTCGTAGCCAACGCCATAAGTAGCTTGTTGTTGAGTGCTTTTGGACACTTCAGTTCTTTCAGTTACGTTTAACTGTTTGCGTCCCGGCAGAGTCTAACTGACTCGAAACAAAAACGAATGAACAATTGTCATCCCCTACAATTTAAGTTTTGCTCTCGGAAGCAATGTAACACGACGATACTCACCTGCAAGGTGTCTTCTTCTGGAGAGACGTCGTCCCACACGCGCGTCTCCTCCGTCTCCCCTGGCGCTGCTGACAGGCAGCAGAACCACTCCCTCACACGAGAAAACATCTGTGCAGAGGAGGCACCACGTGAGATGTAGTCCAGGCAATACACAGGGACAATCATTACAGCTGGTGACGTTATATTTTCAGGAACAATTTCGCTGCAAGTCTTGTAATATCAAATACCTCATTCATTAGGGAAATTGGGATTTTTCTGTAGTTACTACACTGAAGTTTAATAGAGAAGATTAAAATGTACATGGGATCTGTTACAATAAGTCATTAAAAGCAACACATTTTTTCACGAATCAAATATAAAGTAACTGACTTGATTTCTTTTCTAAAGATGTGTAGCAGGTACTTCCGCCCCCCACCCTCCCCGCCCTCGTTTGGCATTGTGAGTGTTAAACGATGAATAAAATTCTCTTTCCACTCTGTCTGTCTGTTGTCCACCATGCACAATACAAAGGCAAATCTGATATCGGAAGGGGAGCAATGACAGTTTTTGGCACAGGATTTGCAGTACACAAATCACTCACAGACAATACCCAGCATTTCATTTCAAAATCAGAAAGTTTCTTCACAACCACCTTGAAATCAGGAAACAAAATATACACAATCATCAACCCACATTCATCGACAAACGATCACAACAGAAAGAAGCCACATAAAGTCGAAAGCTTTTCGGAAGTTCTCCTCTTGTCTGATCTGTTTATCTGCCATGTTTCACCTCCATACGTGGCTAAACTCCACACATATACTTTCAGAATGGACTCCCTGACACTTAAATTTATACTTGCTGCTAACAAACTTCTCTTCTTCAGAAATGCTTTTCTTGCCATTTCCAGTCTCCCTACTTCGACCATCATCCATTATTTTGCTTCCCAAATAGCATAATTCGTCTACTACTTTAAGTGTTTCATTTCCCAATCTAATTCCCTCAGCATCACCTGATTTAATTCGATTACAATCCACTATCCTCATTTTGCTTTTGTTGTAGTTCATCTTATATCTTTTTCCAAGACGCCGCCCATTCCGTTCAACTGCTCTTCCAAGTCCTTTACTCTCTCCGACAGAATTATAATGTCATCGGCAAACCTCAATTATTTTATTTCTTCTCCGTAGACGTTAATTCCTGCTCCCACTCTTTCTTTTGTTTCCTCTAATACTAGCTCAATATGCAGGCTGAATAACATCTGGAATAAGCTACAACTCTGTCTCTCTCCCTTTCCAACCACTGCTTGCCTTTCATGCCCCTCGACTCTTACAACTGCCATCTGGTTTCACAACTAGGCAAAGAAAAAAGTATTCAGCGTACTGATTCTCACATAGTCCCAAACGTACGAAGAAAATGATCATTTTATGCATTATTGTCAAAATTTTAACATAAAAATTATGTCTCAACACTATCGGGACACCCTCCGCTGTACACTGAAAATTTCATTCTGTGAACATCCTCCTGTCTGTAGCTAAGACATTTTTGTGCAACATCCTTTCCTCCATGAGTGTTGGTCTTGCATGTTTCGCAGGAAAACATCTGTGAAGTTGGAAAGGTTGGAAACGAGGTACGGGCGGAAGCAAAGCTGTGAGGACGATTCATGCGTTATGTTTGAGTAGCTAAGTACTGCACGAAAGGCAAAGTTCCCGAATTAGCGTCTCGGTGTGGCGTACAGTCTTCATCGGCCAGAAAGTTTCAAGTAAAAGATTCCTCGAGTCAGACCATCACTGCAAACAGGTGAAAATTAGGCTAGTCACAAGAAAGAGAAAGACAATACAGAATAAAGTTATAAGACTGCACCCAGAATACGTGTATTTAAACACTGGCAAAATTATTGAAGAATTTAATCAAAACACAACTGAAAAAACGACAGACCTCTCGAAGAAAGTTCACAAGAGGTGTGTAGGGGTCACCCTCTCTGGAAACGCAAACGTAAATAGTGGAAAGCAAATTGTGACCAGACCACTGAACAAAGAATCCTGGCGTGGAATAACGTTACTGTAGCAGAACAACGGGAACAAGTGAAGATTTCCAAAAGAGTCCAGAGAATCTTCAAAAGATACTGGAAGATTGAAAAGCGCATACGTCGATTAGATTAACTGAAATCGAGGAAGGCTTCAGAAAAAAAATAATATCTGAAATTCTGCAGAACATTGAGGAATATTTAAAGGGTTATCACCCTTCAAATAACTAGTTCAAAGGATCAGACAGAGCTCTAGAAACAAATATTGAAGGAAATTACTAAATCCTCAAAAAACAATTCTTTGATAAACTCTTCAATGGCGAGAAGCCTAAAGAAAAATTAAACTTCACGAAAACAATACCAGATTTAGATTAAAAACATCTCATAACAATAGAAATGAAGAAGATTACAAACAACTAAAAAGCAACAGAGCCCATGAAGAAGATGGTACTATTACCGATATGTGGAAACTCAAATAGTAGAACATCAATAAGAACATTCATAATGTTCTAGCATGAATGTAGATTACAGATAAAATCCTACTGGAATGTAAATGCCCGTCGATTCACAAAGACTCCGTCAAGATAGACTCTAATAGTTACAGAGGTATCTCATTTATTACCAGTCAGTTACGAAACCCTTCACAAGACCTTACTCAAAATACAGGAACCACAACTGATAGGATGAATACGTATTGAACAGACTTTGAGCCTCTGAACACTTCTGAAGTTCGAAGAGACGAACAGCACTGTGATGACATTTGTGGATTTTAATAGAGATTTCCATAGAGAGGCAGATTTTCTTTGACACATTAGGAGAATACACAGAGAAAGTAGGACACCCATACAAGAGACAATCAAGGACGAAACATCCAGAATATAGTTTGTGAAATCTCTCAGTACCATTCGAGGTACGCACAGGGTTCAGACGTGATGACTGGGTGTTGTGTGATGCCCTTAGGCTAGTTAGGTTTAAGTAGTTCTAAGTTCTAGGGGACTGATGACCATAGATGTTAAGTCCCATAGTGCTCAGAGCCATTTGAACCATTTTGAACAGGGTTCAGACAAGGAGACGGATTCATTTATCTGTATTGCATACTGTAACTGAAACAGCTCTGCACCTAAATGTCAGTTTGTGCAAAGCTGCCGTTGACTTGAACTGGAGGAAGTGAAACATTATCACCACACAGCTACCCATTAATTGCACCATTGTTGTTTCATTCTTACATTCACTTAAGAGGACACTTCAAAACTAGTATTGTAATTATATTTTGAAATAAAGTATATTTCAGTTCTTGTACACTTCTCGACAAACAATTACGTTTATTTGTAGCCGATAATGTCGATTTGCTTGTAGGTCGCTGACTCCTAAGTAAACGAATTGCCTTAAGAGAGGACCAGTGAGCGTTTTTGTGTGTTTGCATTAAAACGTGGCATAAACCTTGTCTTCTTCTTGCCCTTAAGGACCAGTTTTTACATCAGGCACGCCTACGCATACGAGCTGATTACAATATAAGCGTCACTAAATATTTTGCAGAACAACTACGGACAGTGTACCGTTGATGATGAAATACGTGGGTAATGATAGACTTGTAGTGTTTTCCATTGCAAAAAGTAAGATTTCTCCAGTTTCCAGCTAAGCTTCCATTCTGCCAGTATCTACTGCTTCACACGGAACATAAAATAATGAGTAGGTATTTTCATTCTGAAATTCTGTCCATGGAAAGATGGCCCATATTTTATTCTACTTGGCTTAGGACAAGATTATCGAACAATGCGAAGCAAAAGTCAAAGGGGTTCATTTAGAAAGAACACGTACAAGCAAAACACTCATAAAATGTCTGGAATTCACAGATTACACAGCATACTCAGCTATAATAGACACGAAGCAGAAGGAGCTCTGGAATACTTGCAGAAACTCTACGCCAAAACGGGTCTACACATAATGTGAGTAAACGCAACACATGGAAGAAAATGCAACACACAAGTAATGTACACAAAACACGTTAAGGTTAGCAGACGGGAAAAATTCAAGTATCTAGGGGAATATGCGCAAATAAGAGGATCACACAAGCCATCCAACATAGAAGGAACACAAACATTTCAGAAAGCGTACAAACTCAATGGACGCACTAAATTAAAAGAAACATTCCAAAGACATGCCAAATTCAGGAACTACAACACAGTTGCCAGAAGCACTCTAAACATTAGAAACGTTCACTGTCTGATCAGAGAGACTGAGAGATAGAACATAAAATTCTCAGAAATATTTTTGAAGCAATACACGTTATTTTGATAAAGAAAGCGATCAAGGAATTGTAAGAACATACAGACAGACTCATAGTCACAATCGTAAAACGCCTACTGACATTACACGGACACACACATTAATCAGCAACAAGATACTGATGAAGAGAGTTTTTGATGCAGTAAACATCTCAACCGCAAACGCAGTTGCTTTCAACTAGTAGAAGAAGACCGAAATCAAAAAGAAATCAATGGGGAAAGTGTAAATGAAGGAGTCAAAATCAGAAACAAAATTATGAACTCTTAATTTTAAAATAAAGGAAAAAAACAGGGGGAAATATGGAGGAAACAAAGAAAAGAAGAACACAGTCAAAGAATGAAGAAACTTTTGGAAGAGAAAAAAGAAACAAAAAAAAATTGGAAAATCTAGTAACAACGTAGTTAAAACAGTTTCTTAGAGGGAAAAACGTGTAGTAATTGCAATAAATGCAACATTCATGTTGGCAAATGGATTTATTATTTCCAAATCAATTGAAACTGTAAAATGTTCACCATGAATATTCCAGTTTTGGCATACGAAGACTAATGTTTGCCAGTGGAGTGGGACTTTATTTAGCACACACTAATCGCGATATAATTTTACACATTTTACGTTTCTAATTGTTAACGCGTGTTTCATGTGTATCTGAAACGAAAAGCTGTGTAGTAGTAGCAGCTTATCATAGTCAGGCAAACATGTGAAACATTTGTTAAGTCAGTTATTTGAAAAGTAAGTATTTAGACTCAACCCTGACATTCGGAACTGTAAAACTTTGTATTCTACCGGAAGTAGGTGTTTCAGATTGCGTATGAACATAAGGGTAGCAAAAAGAAAGAAACTGATGATTTGGAGGAAATTAGGGATCAAATTGTGACTCTGTTTTTTTGAAGTGTATTGCTGTGCATCTCGTGATTTAGTGAATTTTAACCACTGTTGTATAAATACACACAGATCCACCGTAAAGTTAGGAATGCGTCGCCACCGACTAGACATTTCGTAGTGAATTTCGGAGCTACATATTTGGCGCTGTATGTTTTGATATATTCCCCGTTACAGGCATGCATACGAAAGAACATGTGAGGTATGAATATGACAATTATATAGGAGTAATAAAAGATTTGTAGTCATCTCCACTGCAGACAGTAAGATTTTGCCAGTTTCAAGCTGAGTAATCATACCTACTCTGTCTTCAAGTGCAAAATGAAATAATGGGTATATAATGGAATGCACTCTACGAAAAGATGCTCCGTAATTTCTGTTTGGAAAATTAATATCCCCTTTTAAACTATTTATAGCTATTCTTTTTTCATTGCCTATTATTTCTCGAGCCACTTTCAAAATGTTGTATCCATTGGCATGATTTTATCATTAGGAATTGCAACATATTTTATTGGATGAGATACATGGACGATATCCACCACCAAAAATCAGTCTGCGGGATGAAGCTATAAACACAACACACAGACAAAATTCACAGTAGAGAAAGAACATTACACCCAAACAAAATATTTTGTTTATAAACGTAAAAAAAGAAAAGAAAAAACAGCATAGCTTTGAAATTTACCGTAAACCTATATCTACCTTAGTACGTCTATAACAACTACAATGTAACATATGCGATGAAAGGTACACTATGTGACCAAATGTATCTGGACACCCACAAAAACATACGTTTTTCACAGTAGGTGTAGTGCTGCCACCTACTGCCAGGTACTCCATATCAGCAACCTCAGTAGTCATTAGACATCGTTAGAGAGCAAAATGGGCGCTCCGCGGAACTCACGGACTTCGAACTTGGTCAGGTGATTGGGTGTCACTTGTATTATACGTCTGTATGCGAGATTTCCACACTCCGTCCGATGTGGTAGTGAAGTGGAAACATGAAGGGACACGTAGAGCACAAAAGCGTAGAGGCCGACCTCGTCTGTTGGCTGACAGAGACCACTAACAGTTGAAGAGGGACGTAATGTGTAATAGGCAGACATCTATCCAGACCATCACACAGGAATTCCAAACTGCTTCAGGATCCACTGCAAGTATTATGACAGTTCCGCGGGAGGTGGGAAAACTTGCCTGCTCATATGCCACACATCACGCCGGTAAATGCCAAACGACGCCTCGCTTGGTGCAAAGAGTGTAAACATTGGATGATTGAACAGTGCAAAAACGTTGTGTGGAATGACGAATCACGGTACACAATGTGGCGATCCGATGGCAGGGTGTGGATATGGCGAATGCCCGGTGAACGTCATCTGCCAAGGTGTGTAGTGCCAGCAGTAAAATTAGGAGGCGGTGGTGTTATGATGTGGTCGTGTTTTTTGTGGAGGAGGCTTGCACCCGTTGTTGTTTCGCGTGGAGCTATCACAGCACAGGGCTACATTGATGCTTTAAGCACCTTCTTGCTTCTCACTGTTGAAGAGCAATTCGGGGATGGCGACTACATCTTTCAACACGATCAAGGACATTTTCATAATTTACGGCCTGTGGTAGAGTGGTTACACAACAATAACATCCCTGTAATGGACTAGCCTGCACAGAGTCCTGACCTGAATCGTATAGAACACTTATGCCCCACCGACCGACATCGATATCTCTTCTCAGTGCAGCACTCCGTGAAGAATGGGGTGCCATTCCCCAAGAGACCTTGCAGCACCTGATTGAACGTATGCCTGCGAGAGAGGAAGCTTTCATCAAGGCTAAGGGTAGCCCAACACCATACTGAATTCCAGGATGACCACGAACTTGCAAGTCATTTTCAGCCAGGAGGCCGGATACGTTTGATCACATAGTGTATGAGGGCAAACCAGCAGAACATTTTACACTTGGCACAAAGAACATATCAGTGCATGGAAATATCGGACAAACCATTAAGCTTTTGCAGAACATTTAAGAGAAAATAGTCACCAATTTACTACAAGAGAGAAAGACATGAAAAAAGTCAGAATAAATAATGAAAGACGCGCTAAACGTTAGAAGATAATTATCACATAGACACAACAAAGACTGAAATGAAGCTACCACTAAATTACCGTGTGGATATGACTAACCACTCACTGTTTAGACTGGCTGACCATATAACAGATAGAAATTTCCAATGAATGATCACAAGTTCCACTTCCCTCCTATGTATGGTAAAATTAAAATGGAAAATAAAAATAAAAAATTAAATTAAAGAAAAATATAAATATTAAAAACAAAAATATTTACTAATGCAGGAAATTGGTAAATAAGAAAATAAGAATAAAATGCGTAGAAAGACATATACACACAAACACACAAAACTCACATCAACATACATACAGTCAAACAAAAAAAATGGAAACAAAAAAAATTGGGATATTTGGCAATGCTTACGGGAAACAGCTACACTCTAGACATGGATATTGGCAGTTACAAGGCTGTAAGTCGAAAACAGAGTGACCGCTAGGAAAACCGCAAAAATATACACTAGTTTTTCGCCTGAGAGAAAGCTGTTTCGTCAACAAACAATGATTTGGGCGTTGAAATATAAGTGCCTTTCCATTTTACCGTAAACATTTCAATGAACTGTTTCAAATTTGTACTTAACCCATTTGTACAAACAAAAACCTAAATGTGCAAACGAAAAAATCGTTCCTGTAATATTTCATGACACCCGCTGCGGATGGATTGTAAATAAGGCGAAACCTGTCTGGGTGCATAAGATACATAAAAAAAACTTAACGTGCTGCAAGCTATAGGTGTTTTTCTTCCAGACGGCTGTAATTCGTATCAAAATGTGCATAAATGGCCTCCACAAGAAAACTGATTTTGTCATTGCTTAGAGTGGGTCTCTGGTAGCGTCAGGCAGGGCGCGAGTTCGCCGACAAAAACGATTGTGCTTCCCCGGTACCGTTCCACGTTTCTAAGAGCTTTAATTGTGCAGCCAATTCCGAATTCATTGTCAATAGGAACTCCTACAGTAGTTTGTACAGCCCTCCCGACCACGTTTTAATATCTGCATAAACGCAACCTTTTGTTCCTTCGTGCTTTGAACCATTCGTGTAAATCTTTTTGAGGTTCCTCCTGCATTAAGTTCATAAAGGATGTCATTTTAGTCATCAGAATTTAACGACATTGCGTGGTGTACATAGATGGAAAAGACCGTTCAAAAATTTACATGATAACAGCATAAATCTCACACCTGTATGGATCCCTCAGTATACCGTTTAATTTGTACACACTCTTGAACTTCTGGCGGAAGAACTTGAAACTTAAGCCTGGTAGGTACAACAAACGTTCCAGTGATTCTAGAAATGCATTCATACTGATCAGTCTAGTTCTCTCGTGCAAACGTGCCACTTCATCGGCTTCCGAGACTAATTTAGGGTTGGTTTAGCAGCGATAAATACGGTCCTAATCGAAATAATCTATCATCAATCATTGGTAGAGCTTTCGGATTCAGGACTTCCTTGCTGACAGAACTCAATAAGTCGCTCTTGACAGGAAAATATTGACCGTTTTAAAGGCAATTTCTGGGGTATCCCAAGCAAGCGTGATGGGAACTTTACTGTTTACAGCGTGTATAAATTATCTAGCAGAAAACATTGGAAGCTCTTAAGACTGTTCGCAGATGATGCGGTTGTCTATAAGAAAGTAACAATGCCCGAAGATAGTGCCCATTTAAAAAATTACCTGCAGAGGATTGATGAATTTTGCAGGCTCTAGCAGTTGAAACTGAACGTAAATAAATGTAGCATATGTTGCATACGGAGGAAAAGAAATTCACTACTGCACTCTTCACCAAATGTAACTCACGGGGGAAGGAAATGGCTGAAAAGGCACTTCTTGGACAGAGCCACAAGTATCATTCATCAATGTGGGATACATACCAGGCCGGACTGACCGGAGAGATAGACAAGATCCAACGAAGAGCTGCCTGCTTTGTCATGGATTCGTTTTCTCGACGCGAAAGAGTTACAGAGATACTCAACAAACCCCATTGGCAGTCGCTACAAGTCAAGAGTTGTGCATCAAGGAGTGGCTTTCTATTGAAATTTCGTGAGAGCATTTCTGGAAAAAGTCGGGCAACACACGATTTCCCCTACATATACACTCCTGGAAATTGAAATAAGAACACCGTGAATTCATTGTCCCAGGAAGGGGAAACTTTATTGACACATTCCTGGGGTCAGTTACATCACATGATCACACTGACAGAACCACAGGCACATAGACACAGGCAACAGAGCATGCACAATGTCGGCACTAGTACAGTGTATATCCACCTTTCGCAGCAATGCAGGCTGCTATTCTCCCATGGAGACGATCGTAGAGATGCTGGATGTAGTCCTGTGGAACGGCTTGCCATGCCATTTCCACCTGGCGCCTCAGTTGGACCAGCGTTCGTGCTGGACGTGCAGACCGCGTGAGACGACGCTTCATCCAGTCCCAAACATGCTCAATGGGGGACAGATCCGGAGATCTTGCTGGCCAGGGTAGTTGACTTACACCTTCTAGAGCACGTTGGGTGGCACGGGATACATGCGGACGTGCATTGTCCTGTTGGAACAGCAAGTTCCCTTTCCGGTCTAGGAATGGTAGAACGATGGGTTCGATGACGGTTTGGATGTACCGTGCACTATTCAGTGTCCCCTCGACGATCACCAGTGGTGTACGGCCAGTGTAGGAGATCGCTCCCCACACCATGATGCCGGGTGTTGGCCCTGTGTGCCTCGGTCGTATGCAGTCCTGATTGTGGCGCTCACCTGCACGGCGCCAAACACGCATACGACCATCATTGGCACCAAGGCAGAAGCGACTCTCATCGCTGAAGACGACACGTCTCCATTCGTCCCTCCATTCACGCCTGTCGCGACACCACTGGAGGCGGGCTGCACGATGTTGGGGCGTGAGCGGAAGACGGCCTAACGGTGTGCGGGACCGTAGCCCAGCTTCATGGAGACGGTTGCGAATGGTCCTCGCCGATACCCCAGGAGCAACAGTGTCACTAATTTGCTGGGAAGTGGCGGTGCGGTCCCCTACGGCACTGCGTAGGATCCTACGGTCTTGGCGTGCATCCGTACGTCGCTGCGGTCCGGTCCCAGGTCGACGGGCACGTGCACCTTTCGCCGACCACTGGCGACAACATCGATGTACTGTGGAGACCTCACGCCCCACGTGTTGAGCAATTCGGCGGTACGTCCACCCGGCCTCCCGCATGCCCACTATACGCCCTCGCTCAAAGTCCGTCAACTGCACATACGGTTCACGTCCACGCTGTCGAGGCATGCTACCAGTGTTAAAGACTGCGATGGAGCTCCGTATGCCACGGCAAACTGGCTGACACTGACGGCGGCGGTGCACAAATGCTGCGCAGCTAGCGCCATTCGACGGCCAACACCGCGGTTCCTGGTGTGTCCGCTGTGCCGTGCGTGTGATCATTGCTTTTACAGCCCTCTCGCAGTTTCCGGAACAAGTATGGTGGGTCTGACACACCGGTGTCAATGTGTTCTTTTTTCCATTTCCAGGAGAGTAGCTCACGAAAAGACCAGGACTTGAAAATTTGATACATTACAACTAATTCCGAGACTTAACGACATTCGTTCTTCCCAAGGACCAATCGTGAGTGGAAAAGGGAAGGGGAGCGTCAGTTAATATTGCCAGAAGTACCCTCCGCCACACAAGGTTACGTGGTTTGCAGGGTGGCGTAAATTATGATCAGTGTTCCACTTGTAGCTGCCTACTGCACCCACAGCTGCATCTATATTTCCACAGGCCACCTTACGGTGTGTGGCCGAGGGTACACTGGCTACCACTGTGATTTCCCCCTTCTTCTGTTCCAGTCGCGAACGGTTCGTGGGAAGAACGATAGCTGGTAACACTCTCTGTATGGGCTTGAATCCATCTAATTTTACCCTCGTGGTCTTTTGGCGAGATACATGTAGCAGGTAGCAATATCTTGTAGGTCGACTCTTTCAGGGGCATACGTTCCTGCAACTTTAAAATTAAAGGAGACGGTTTTCCAGGACGCTTTCCTTACAATATTCGTATATCCATACTTGGGATGGAGGACAGTGGGACGTCAGCTGGTATAAATTTATATTAAAAATGAAGTAATTCCTCCAGCTGTATTTAAGGTATCGATTTTATTTTGGCAACTAGTTTCCTTGTTGTAACAACGTCATCTTGAGGCCCATACACTTGTGGACGTCAACTGCGTGCGGTTGCCACTGGCGTTGGCTGAGCATTTCTGGTAGTCTTTCGCGCTTACTATGTGAACCCTTCAGGAAATACGCTGCTCTTCTTTCCATTGCTCGAACGACTGTTTTGTAAGCTACTTCCTTTGATGACGGACTAAAGCTCCTGGCGGTTCTTACAATGAATAATTGTATGAAATCTGCCTTACCCTCCTTTGGTTTTATGACGTCTTTCCATATTAAATGGCTCCCTTACTCGTACTCATAGACATTTATCGATGTTACTCTTTCCAGCGATTGTCCTCCAATAGCACACAATAATGGGTCTTTATGCCTGTTTATGCACTTCCTCCTCCAAGTGTCGATTCTCTGCAGGTCTTTCTGCATTTCGCTACTGTTTTCTACTTCTATGGCTTCTCTTATAACAACATCATAAGCGAAAAGCCTTATGGAACTTCTGACGTCATCCGCTAGGTCGTTTATAAGGACGATTCCCAAATTTAAGAACGAAAATAACTTTCGCAATATGATTCATTGCCAACCAATATTCCTCAATGAAAATTGGACCGTTCGTAGAAGTAACCGTATAGTACAACATAAAAGGTAACTAAAAATAGTTCGCAATAAGGCGAAAAGAAATTACACCTTTATCCAAAGTCAATAATTACACTGAAGTCATCGCGATGTATGATAGTCCCTTAGACATTACAACAGGAGGTACTTGGTTATTAATAGGTCGTGTGATCAGGATGGAGGTAATGCACGATGTGCAATGTGCTACCACCTGGCCACAGCGTTGGTAAGAAGTCTCTGTGGTGTGGTGCTTCATTCGTAAGCCAGCGCGGATGACAAGTGCTGGGTGGTCGTTGTTTTATGTCATTGTGCAGCAGTACGTCTCCCCACGCAGCCCACACATGATCGATAGGTTTTCAATAGAGGGAATGGTAACTAAACCAGTCCATTCGCCGAATAAACTCTCGCTCCGAGAGTTCCTCTACCTGCATTGTTCGATACGGTTGGCATTGTCATCCACTAAAAAGGGAAAGGACCGAGTGTTTCCCTAAAAAGACAGACATGGAGAAAGAGTATATTCCCACAGTAACGTTGACCGTTGAGTGTACCATGTTGAAAGATTTGCGATGGTGACAGGACACCAGGGACTGCACCAACTATGAATAGGGTCGCTTGCTCTTCAAATGGCTCTGAGCACTATGGGACTCAACTGCTGAGGTCATTAGTCCCCTAGAACTTAGAACTAGTTAAACCTAACTAACCTAAGGACATCACAAACATCCATGCCCGAGGCAGGATTCGAACCTGCGACCGTAGCGGTCTTGCGGTTCCAGACTGCAGCGCCTTTAACCGCACGGCCACTTCGGCCGGCGCTTGCTCTTCTCGGATGCTAGCAGAGTTCAATTAAAACCACTTTCTCCCAGGAACGGGTAGTGGTATGAAGTTAAAATTTGTCAGATACCAAAGTCTGCGGTTCCTTGGAAGTGTAAGTAATTTAAGCTTCTGAGTCAATGTGATCAAAACATACGGCCGTATATGACACATATTTTGATTCTCGTAAGCTCTTTCATCAAAACCTACGGTGAACTATCTACATTCTGTTGACCCTGGACGGTTAGCGGTAAAAGGCATGCTTGGAAACAAAGAGCTATTGGGAACTAAACTCGTAGGGATTACGGATTTTTCAGTTTTCGTTTTAACCTAATCTTCAGCTCTCAACAATATGTGGTGTCGCCAGAAACAACACGTGGTTCGGCCTACACGTTAGACTGCACGTCTCCATTCCACGGTTTCATAACTGGGGTCGGTTGAGGACACGCAACTCGCCCAATAGAACGACTTGCACCAAGTCAATGAGCAACGCCAAATTATTATTATTATTATTTCTTTCTTTCTTGTCTCAGACGTTATGTCTGGCTAAAAATGGAAGGTGACGCGGACCTTGATCAAGCGTGACTTCCTTTTAACTGTACGGTATATGTTACATTGCATTTAGGAACTTTCGGGTAATTGAACAAGTGTCAATAATTACGGATTTCTGTAGTTGTATATATAAGTTTGGATGTAGCTGTATTGCATTGATGTACTGGTGGATATTGTGTGGTATGACTCCTGTAGTTGATAGTATAATTGGTATAATGTCAACTTTATCCTGATGCCACATGTCCTTGACTTCCTCAGCCAGTTGGATGTATTTTTCAATTTTTTCTCCTGTTTTCTTTTGTATATTTGTTGTATTGGGTATGGATATTTCGATTAGTTGTGTTAATTTCTTCTTTTTATTGGTGAGTATGATGTCAGGTTTGTTATGTGGTGTTGTTTTATCTGTTATAATGGTTCTGTTCCAGTATAATTTGTATTCATCGTTCTCCAGTACATTTTGTGGTGCATACTTGTATGTGGGAACATGTTGTTTTATAAGTTTATGTTGTAAGGCAAGCTGTTGATGTAATATTTTTGCTACATTGTCATGTCTTCTGGGGTATTCTGTATTTGCTAGTATTGTACATCCACTTGTGATGTGATCTACTGTTTCTATTTGTTGTTTGCAAAGTCTGCATTTATCTGTTGTGGTATTGGGATCTTTAATAATATGCTTGCTGTAATATCTGGTGTTTATTGTTTGATCCTGTATTGCAATCATGAATCCTTCCGTCTCACTGTGTATATTGCCTTTTCTTAGCCATGTGTTGGATGCGTCTTGATCGATGTGTGGCTGTGTTAGATGATACGGGTGCTTGCCATGTAGTGTTTTCTTTTTCCAATTTACTTTTTTCGTATCTGTTGATGTTATGTGATCTAAAGGGTTGTAGAAGTGGTTATGAAATTGCAGTGGTGTAGCCGATGTATTTATATGAGTGATTTCTTTGTGTATTTTGCTAGTTTCTGCTCGTTCTATAAAGATTTTTCTTAAATTGTCTACCTGTCCATAATGTAGGTTTTTTATGTCGATAAATCCCCTTCCTCCTTCCTTTCTGCTTAATGTGAATCTTTCAGTTGCTGAATGTATGTGATGTATTCTATATTTGTGGCATTGTGATCGTGTAAGTGTATTGAGTGCTTCTAGGTCTGTGTTACTCCATTTCACTACTCCAAATGAGTAGGTCAATATTGGTATAGCATAAGTATTTATAGCTTTTGTCTTGTTTCTTGCTGTCAATTCTGTTTTCAGTATTTTTGTTAGTCTTTGTCTATATTTTTCTTTTAGTTCTTCTTTAATATTTGTATTATCTATTCCTATTTTTTTGTCTGTATCCTAGATATTTATAGGCATCTGTTTTTTCCATCGCTTCTATGCAGTCACTGTGGTTATCCAATATGTAATCTTCTTGTTTAGTGTGTTTTCCTTTGACTATGCTATTTTCCTTACGTTTGTCTGTTCCAAAAGCCATATTTATATCATTGCTGAATACTTCTGTTATCTTTAGTAATTGGTTGAGTTGTTGATTTGTTGCTGCCAGTAGTTTTAGATCATCCATGTAAAGCAGATGTGTGATTTTGTGTGGGTATGTTCCAGTAATATTATATCCATAATTTGTATTATTTAGCATGTTAGATAGTGGGTTCAGAGCAAGGCAGAACCACAAAGGACTTAATGAGTCTCCTTGATATATTCCACGCTTAATCTGTATTGGCTGTGATGTGATATTATTTGAATTTGTTTGGATATTAAGTGTGGTTTTCCAATTTTTCATTACTACGTTCAGGAACTGTATCAATTTTGGATCTACTTTGTATATTTCCAATATTTGTAGTAACCATGAGTGGGGTACACTATCAAAAGCTTTTTGGTAATCAATGTATGCATAGTGTAGAGACCTTTGTTTAGTTTTAGCTTGATATGTCACCTCTGCATCTATTATCAGTTGCTCTTTACATCCTCGGGCTCCTTTGCAACAGCCTTTTTGTTCTTCATTTATAATTTTGTTCTGTGTTGTATGTGTCATTAATTTCTGTGTAATCACTGAAGTTAATATTTTGTATATTGTTGGTAGGCATGTTATGGGGCGATATTTAGCTGGGTTTGCTGTGTATGCTTGATCTTTAGGTTTCAGATAAGTTATTCCATGTGTAAGTGTATCAGGGAATGTGTATGGGTCTGCAATGTAACTGTTAAATAATTTAGTTAGATGTGAATGTGTTGAGGTGAATTTCTTTAGCCAGAAATTTGCTATTTTATCTTTTCCAGGGGCTTTCCAGTTGTGAGTAGAATTAATTGCTTGGGTGACTTCATGTTGCAAAATTATCACTTCAGGCATTTGTGGTTTCATCTTGTACGTATCTGTTTCTGCTTGTATCCACCGTGCATGCCTGTTATGTTGTACCAGGTTTGACCATATGTTGCTCCAGAAGTGTTCCATGTCTGTTATGTTTGGTGCATTGTCTATTTTAATGTGTGTGTTATCTATTTTCTGGTAAAATTTCTTTTGGTTTGTGTTGAATGTTTGGTTTTGTTTCCTTCTATTTCCACTTTTTTTGTATCTTCTAAGTCGTTTGGCCAATGCTTGTAATTTCTGCTTCTTTTCATCTAATTGCTCTGTCACTTCTTGTTGTGAGATTTTACCTAACCTTTTTCGTTTTTTTTCTGACATTTCATTTCTTATAAATTGTGTTAGCTGTCCAATGTCTTTTCTCAGTTTTTATATTCTGATCTGTAGCCTGTGTTGCCATGCTGGTTTTGTGGGTTTCTTCTGCGTGTTGGTTGGTTCTGATCTCTGCCTAGTGTGTATAAACTCCTGGAAATGGAAAAAAGAACACATTGACACCGGTGTGTCAGACCCACCATACTTGCTCCGGGCACTGCGAGAGGGCTGTACAAGCAATGATCACACGCACGGCACAGCGGACACACCAGGAACCGCGGTGTTGGCCGTCGAATGGCGCTAGCTGCGCAGCATTTGTGCACCGCCGCCGTCAGTGTCAGCCAGTTTGCCGTGGCATACGGAGCTCCATCGCAGTCTTTAACACTGGTAGCATGCCGCGACAGCGTGGACGTGAACCGTATGTGCAGTTGACGGACTTTGAGCGAGGGCGTATAGTGGGCATGCGGGAGGCCGGGTGGACGTACCGCCGAATTGCTCAACACGTGGGGCGTGAGGTCTCCACAGTACATCGATGTTGTCGCCAGTGGTCGGCGGAAGGTGCACGTGTACGTCGACCTGGGACCGGACCGCAGCGACGCACGGATGCACGCCAAGACCGTAGGATCCTACGCAGTGCCGTAGGGGACCGCACCGCCACTTCCCAGCAAATTAGGGACACTGTTGCTCCTGGGGTATCGGCGAGGACCATTCGCAACCGTCTCCATGAAGCTGGGCTACGGTCCCGCACACCGTTAGGCCGTCTTCCGCTCACGCCCCAACATCGTGCAGCCCTCCTCCAGTGGTGTCGCGACAGGCGTGAATGGAGGGACGAATGGAGACGTGTCGTCTTCAGCGATGAGAGTCGCTTCTGCCTTGGTGCCAATGATGGTCGTATGCGTGTTTGGCGCCGTGAAGGTGAGCGCCACAATCAGGACTGCATACGACCGAGGCACACAGGGCCAACACCCGGCATCATGGTGTGGGGAGCGATCTCCTACACTGGCCGTACACCACTGGTGATCGTCGAGGGGACACTGAATAGTGCACGGTACATCCAAACCGTCATCGAACCCATCGTTCTACCATTCCTAGACCGGCAAGGGAACTTGCTGTTCCAACAGGACAATGCACGTCCGCATGTATCCCGTGCCACCCAACGTGCTCTAGAAGGTGTAAGTCAACTACCCTGGCCAGCAAGATCTCCGGATCTGTCCCCCATTGAGCATGTTTGGGTCTGGATGAAGCGTCGTCTCACGCGGTCTGCACGTCCAGCACGAACGCTGGTCCAACTGAGGCGCCAGGTGGAAATGGCATGGCAAGCCGTTCCACAGGACTACATGCAGCACCTCTACGATCGTCTCCATGGGAGAATAGCAGCCTCCATTGCTGTGAAAGGTGGATATACACTGCACTAGTGCCGACATTGTGCATGCTCTGTTGCCTGTGTCTATGTGCCTGTGGTTCTGTCAGTGTGATCATGTGATGTATCTGACCCCAGGAATGTGTCAATAAAGTTTCCCCTTCCTGGGACAATGAATTCACGGTGTTCTTATTTCAATTTCCAGGAGTGTATTTAGTGTAGTGAGTGCTCCTATATAAACCAGTAGTTGTAACTCTTCCATAGTTGTGTTTTCATTTATTTTGTTGTGTATGATTGTGTTGATAGTTGTTATTGTTGTTTCGACTTGTGGGTTATTAGGCAGTCTATGCAAGAATGGTCTAATGTCTGTATTTGTGTCTTTGTATTCTATGTATATCAGCTGAAATTTTTGTTCTATATCTAACATGTGTGTCTCTTCGTGTTCTATTTGTGCTTGTTCTGGTGGCTGTCTTAAGATTTCGTTTTCCTCTGACTGTTTAATTGATGTGCGTTGTTCTTTGTTTGTTTGCTCTTGGATGTTTGAGTCCATTACTGTATTTTCTTCTTCTTCTGATTGCACATTATTTTGTTCCAGTATTTGTTGTACTTGTTGTTTGATGTTTTCTAATTCTGACTGGGGTATCCTGTTATTTTTGATTATTACACGGATCTGATCAGCTAGTCGTTGTTCTGTTAAAAATTTTAATTCTGGGTATCTGGTAATAAATGTTGTGTATACTTGTGATCTGTATCCAGTTGTGTTGGTTCCTAGGTTTGTTGCTCGGTAATAACAGAACATGAGGTGTCGATTAACTTCATCTGACCATCTCATCCTCTGTCTTTGTTTGCCTTCTAGGGTGGTTGCAGGAAGCATATCCTGCAAAACACCTCTATTTGGATTTGAATCATTTTCCAGTTGGCTAGCAGTGTCATTACCATTGTGGGCGGGCATAGGGTTCAAGCGTCGTCCCCGGCCATGACGGCGCTTTTCCGAGGCTTCTTTAGTTCTGTCCTGAACCAACTGATCACACTAAAAGGGGGGTTAGCCCTATTAGTGGTTTGTTCTTTTCGTCGCCTTTTACGACTGGCAGAACATACCGGAGGCCTATTCTTTTCCCGGGCCTCCACGGGAATTATTATTATTATTATTATCTGTATACGTAATTAAGTCTGTACGAATCTCTAAGTGCCCGACACTTAACTGCGCTTATCAAGGTTTTTTATTTTATATATAACAATGTGCGACCTCGTCGAAAAGGGCAGGTGGGTGAGAGAATATTCGGCGAATGTACTTAACTTCTCGGTCCCCCCGACTTAGATCTCATCGAGAACGTGCGAGGAGTGTTGCGGGGATATACCGCAGCACGTCCGTATACACCAACGGCGGTTCAGCAGAAATGGATCGCGCTAAGACAAGAATTCCTTACCAGTCTAGGGGCCTGGATGGGAACACGCCTCTCAGCATGCATTACTGTCCATGGTGATCACACAAGCTGTTAAGAACGATGTCCCGCCTTTTGTAAAGTTCAGGTGACCATCACAAATCGTGGTGATATCAGTGTAATTTTAGTCTTTGACTAAAAGTGCAATTCATGTTGGTCTCACTGCATATTTCTTGTTGTTACCTTCTGGACTGTCCTGTCCTGTAGCTGTTATTTCTATGTACGGTCAAATTTTCACCAAGGGATGTTTCCTGTAATGACTCATCGTGCGAACGTTACTTTCGTCCTTCGGTTTTACACAGAACTGTACATATTCTGAAAAGTAAAGGACCAATAGCACTTCCATGGTTTACGCCGCAATTTCTGTGCGCTAAAAATTCTTCAATCTTATTACACAGTTGGTCTGATATTCCGTAGACTCGTAATTTTTTCATCAGGTTGCCGTGCGGAACTGCATGGTACACCGTATGAATTTGGGAGGCGATGTATACTTCATTTTGGGCTCGTGGACGAACACAGCAGGGTGTGTTGTTTTAGGTATCCATGCTGATGCCTATAGAGCACATTTGCAGTCTCCAGAAATATCACAACAAACGATCATGAAACATGTACCAAAACACTACAGCAGACCGACGTCAGAGGTGTGGGCCTATAATTTGAAGCGTCAGTTTGATGACCCTTCTTGAAAACGGAATGACTTTCGTTTTCTCCCAGTCAATAGGAATGCTCCGCTCCTCCAGCGAGCTACGGTACACAGCCGCTAGGAGAGGAGCAACTTCTCTCGCGTACTCTATGTAGAAACGTTTTGGAATCCCGTCAGGTCCAGTGGCTTTCCCCCTGATGAGTGATTTCAGGTTGATTTGACGTTCGTGTGACGATTCAGAGGAGGGACTATAGTCCAGTCTTCCTCAGAGAAACAGTTTTGACGAAAGGACTTCTGGTAATTTGGCTTTCCTTGTGGCATCCCCCATTTCGATATCATTATTATCAGGGAGCATCTGGACTGGGGACTTCGATTCGTATGTTTTTGTCAAGTCGGTAGATAAAATTTTATTTTCGAGTTCGTTGAACGCTTCAAGCGTACCTCTCCTTAAGTTACTTATGGCTTCGTTTAGGTTTTGTTTGTCCGCGAGGCTTTGCCTACGTTTCAATTTGCAGTAGGGTTCTCTTCCCTTTAATAGGAATTTCTGTCATAGCTGTCGAACAAAGTCGCGTCTTTTCCATTCCTCACAAGATTGATCGACAAATATGTTTTTAAAGCGTATTGAACAATTCTCTTGAACTCTATACATTGATGCTCAACATTATCGGTACTGGATATGTAATTTTCACGTTGACCGATTTTAGAATCCTATACAGTGGTGCTGCAGCGGCCTTATCATCACTGTTTTCCTGATCAACTAAGACAGAAAGTTCTCTGCTCTTGGTGACCAGGAAATCCAGTACGTTCTTTTCGGGAGTCGGTTGTCTGATTAGCTTCTCAATAATATTTTCGAATACGCTATGTAGAAAATTTCACATATTTCCCTGCCCTCACAACCGGCCTTAATCATTTGTCTCCGAGATAAGTTAATATTTATACCTAATACTATTTTGCAGGAAGCAATTGCAGTGAATAAATTAGTAGTAGCCTCACTTTTATTAATTGTTATCTACAGATCGCTTGACATGGTCATAATCATACCTAGCCACAATGTATTCGTACTAGGTGGACATCTGTGATTTATTTCATGCTAGTGAGATCTCATTTTGCCTGAATGATTGTTGGATCATATTTATTACGTATCTCATCATTGCGTAGCACTATTCCTAAGATTCATATTCTGCATTTTTAAATAAGTATTGTAATATACTGTTCTAATTTATGGGTTAAATAATAGCGAGATTCCTTAGGAACGGATAACACAGCAGATTTAAAACGTTCTTAGAGCCAATAACAGCATATGAACTCAACAAATCTTATCAACACTAAGGAAAAACAACGCACCAGAATGTGGTTACATGAACTCTAAATACACCCATGTTCATAAATGAAGGATAATGCTGATACATGGTGAAACAACGCTCTGGTGGGTGGTTTGCAGGTTTAAATCACCTCGGGGTATGACCATGCTGTGCATTCGACCTGCGATCGTCGCACGGTGGCGCTGGTAGCAGTCCACATATGCAGAGGTGTTGTAAGTAGGCTGTTTAAGTTTTTATATTGGTAACGCCACGTAGCGCTCTGTGTGTGCTGTGTGCAGTCTGTGGCTAGTTTGCATTGTTGTCTGCCATTGTAGTGTTGGGCAGTTGGCTGTTAACAGCTCGTAGCGTTGCGCAGTTGGAGGTGAGCCGCCAGCAGTGCTGGATGTGGGGAGAGAAATGGCTGAGTTTTGAAATTTGTAAGACTAGATGTCATGAACTGCTATGTATATTATGATTTTTCAACACTATTAAGGTAAATACATTGTTTGTTCTCTATTAAAATCTTTCATTTGCTAACTATGCCTATCAGTAGTGAGTGCCTTCCGTAGTTTGAATCTTTTATTTAGCTGGCAGTAGTGGCGCTCGCTGTGTTGCAGTAGTTCGAGTAAGGAAGATTTTTGTGAGGTAAGTGATATGTAAAAGGTATAGGTTAACGTTAGTCAGGGCCATTCTTTTGTAGGGATTATTGAAAGTCAGATTGCGTTGCGCTAAAAAAAAATATTGTGTGTCAGTTTAAGCACAGTCATGTATAATTGTTCAAAGGGGACGTTTCAGTGTGTTGGTGCATTTCTGAGTACGGTGCAGCGAGTAAGTGTGCAGACGTTTTCAGATGTGCTAATGGTGACTGTGTTGAAAATGTCTCAAAGAACACACACTGATGACGTTATGAGGAGTAGAATACTAGGGCGACTGAAGGCTGGTCAAACACAGCCTGTCGTAGCACGGGCCCTGCGTGTGCCACAAAGTGTGATCTCAAGATTATGGCAACGATTCCAGCAGACAGGAAACGTGTTCAGGCGCTAGAGTACAGGACGTCCACAGTATGCAACACCACAAGAAGACCAATATCTCACCAGCAGTGCCTGCAGACGGCCACGGAGTACTGCAGGTAGCCCTGCTCGGGACCTTACCACAGCCACTGGAACAGTTGTCTCCTGGCACACAGTCTACAGACGACTGAACAGACATGGTTTATTCGCTCGGAGACCTGCAAGGTGCATTCCACTGACCCCTGGTCACAGGAGAGCCCGTAAAGCCTGGTGTCAAGAACACAGTACATCGTCATTGGAACAGTGGTCCCAGGTTATGTTTACGGACGAGTCCACGTATAGTGTGAACAGTAATTCTCGTCGGGTTTTCATCTGACGTGAACCACGTACCAGGTACCAATCCCTTAATGTACTTGAAAGGGACCTGTACGGAGGTAGTGTTTTGATGGTGTGGGGTGGGATTATGATTGGTGTACGTAAACCCCTGCATGTCTTTGACAGAGGAACTCTAAGAGGTCAGGTGTATCGGGACGTATGTCCTCCTTTTCAGGGGTGCAGTGTGTCCCACCTTCCTCCTGATGGATGATAACGCACAGCCCCAATGAGCTGCCATCGCTGAGGAGTACCTTGAAACGGAAGATATCAGGCGAATGGAGTGGCCTGCCTGTTCTCCAAACATAAACCCCCTCGATCACGTCTGGGAAGCTCTCGGTCGACGTATCGCTGCACGCCTTCAAACCCCTACGACTCTTCAGAAGCTCCGACAAGCACTTGTGCAAGAATGGGAGGCTTTACCCCAGCAGCTGCTCGACCACCTTACCTAGAGTATGCCAACCCGCTGAGCGGCCTGTGTACGTGTGCATGGTGATCATATCCCATATTGATGTCGAGGTACAAGTGCAGGAAACAGTGGCGTTTTGTAGCACATGTGTTTCGGGACGGTTTTCTCAACTTATCACCAATACCGTGAAATTACAGATCTGTGTCGTGTGTGTTCCCTATGTGCCTATGCTATTAGCGCCAGTTTTGTGTAGCGCCACGTTGTGTGGCACCACATTCTGCTATTAATCTTAATTTATGAGCATGGGTGTATTTTTAAGTGTAAGTATCAAAATGATTGATTGTATTAACATTGCTCTAGTGTTTTTATTGCCAACGAAAAAGCATTTAAAAAGACAACCCAAAAGGAATTACTCCAAGTCGCAAGCGATACAATGGTTCACAGAAAATGCATCAAAATTATAGTGGATTGACGGAATTTGAAATAATACAGGAGTTTAGGCAATGATGCCCTCTGCTACCTACTCGCCTTTTTTACTTATGATTAACAAATTCCACATATTTCTTGTCAACACATTTAAAAAAAACATAATACTACTATAGACTTAGCTCTATTTGGAGACCGCCGAATTATTTTATTTGGAACCCAAGAAGGTCTATAATGTCGGTTGCTTGTGAAAATATTGTATCCCTCATCATAACTTCCTTAGAGACGTGTGTTAACGCACTTCCACACATTATAGCGCTGGTAAGTCATGTCGTGGCGACATGAACTCGCCGGTTAGGAAACTACGCAGCTACGGGTAGGGACAAACGTCTTCGTAGCGTCTAAGGAGTCGAGCACGCGTGAAACCGTTGATGGCGATCCGTGACCTTCACTCCAACAACTTTTCTCACAATATTAAAAAATAACATAACTCCGACCCTAGGTTCACGTGAAATCCTCACCAGCACGTAAGCAGATTTACACATGGAACATTATAATCAGTTTTCGCAACGAGAACATGCCCACTAATGTGGTAATCAAGAAAATTTTATGGGCGCGTTGGCAAAGACGGCAAGGAAGCCACGATAATTGTAACGCAAAAGTTGGACAGGAGAAAAAACACTTCGGTTCAACTCAGCATGGCTCTAAGCAGCGGGAAAACTACCACTTCACAGATAGCAGAAAATGGCAATATCACGATGCAACGAAGGTCACAGAGATTAACTATTTATCATCGACCAGGGAGAATGCTAGTGACAGTTTGGCAACGTGAAATGGATAAAGAGGAATTTGCTATACTAATATAGAGGCATCTTTGACCTGTGACTTAATAGTAATGCTTTCCTTGACATCATGCCTTGGAGTACATTTCGAATTTAATTGTTCTACACTAATTTTCGATTTCATATTTTTGCTGGTTTCGAGATAAATTATTTTTCACTCTGCGAGGCGTCTCTGGAACAATACTGCTGTGTGGTAGAAATCTGTATCGTTGTAAAGCTTTCGTAGAGATACTCGATTCGTCCTCTCTCTCTCTCTCCCTCGTGTTATTAATTTACAGCTGAGTATTGTATTTGTAACTGGTTTTATATTTCACTACTTAATTCACTGAGCCGCCAAAAGACACGCGATAGTGATATGGACATATACAGATCGCTGTGGAATCAATAGTATCGCTTACGGAAGATACAAAAGGGCAGTGAGTTGGCAGAGCTGTCATTTGTAGTAAGGTGATTCATGTGAAAAAGTTTCCGACGTGATTATGGACGCACGATCAGAATTAACAGACCTTGAACGAGGAATGTTAGCTGGTACTAGATGCATGCGACATTCCTCTTCGGAAATCAGGGAATTCGGTTTTCCGAGATCCACAGTGTGAAGAGTGTGCCGTGTATACCAAATTTCAAACATTACGTCTCAGCAAGGACAACGGAGTGGCCGACATCCCTTCACTTAACGACCGAGAGCAGCAGCGTTTGTGGATGGTTGTCAGTGCTAATAGTGTAGCGACAGTGCGCGAAGTAACACCAGAAATCAATGTGGGACGTACGACGAACGTATCCATTAGGACAGAGCCGCGAAATTTGGCGTTAATGGTCTGCGGTAGCAGACGACAGACGCGACTGCCTTCGCTAACAGCGCTACGATGGCTGAAGTGCCTGTTCTGGGCTCGTGGTCATAACTGTTGGATCCCAGACGACTGGAAAACTATGGCGAGCTCACATGAGTCCCGATTTCAGTTGGCAAAAGCTGATCGTAGGGTTTGAGTATGACGGGGAGCCCACGAGGGCATGGACCCAAGTTATCAACAAGGCACTGTGTAAGCTTATTGTAGATCCATTAAGGTGTGGACTATGTTTACATGGAATGTACAGGACTCTCTGGTCCAGTTGAACCGATCAATGACTGGAAATGGCCACCGCTCGGCTTTCTGGAGACCATTTACAGCCATTCATAGACTTTATTTCTATGGATGGCTGGGCGCCGTGTCACCGGCTCATAACGGATTACGATTAGTTTGAAGAACATTCTGAATAATTTGAGTGGATGATTTGGCCACCCACACCATCCGACATGAATCCTGTAGAAGATTTATAGGGCATAATCACGAGGTTAGTTCATGCAAAAATTTCTGCGTCGCAACACTTCCGCAATTATGGACGGCTGCAGAGGTAACATGACTCAATACTACTGTACGGGACTTCCAACGGCTTCTTGAGTCCACACCACGCCGAACTACTGCACTATGCCGTGCAAAAGAATGTCCGACACGATATTAGGAGGTATCTCTCGAATTTTGTCACCTCAATGTACAATTCACGTAATGAAAACTTCCTCGTTCATTAATAGTTAAGTACATTGCCATAAATGTGATGTTGTGTTGAATACCTAGTCTGACGCATAGCCGCCTTGCTCCTTATACCGCTGGTCGATAAAATGACAATCCCCACAATCCCTATTAAACGTCTGACTGAGAATACTCAAATTCACTTCATACACACCGTCACATATTCAATAAGCAAGTCTCAAAAATTAAAGCAACGGAGACTTGAGCTGCGTGAGAAGTTACTAACAAGGGAACCTCCCCATCGCACCCCCCTCAGATTTTGTTATAAGTTGGCACAGTGGATAGGCCTTGAAAAACTTAACACAGATCAATCGAAGTTATGTGGAACTATGTGGAACTATGAAAAAAATAAGCAAAATATACGAACTGAGTAGGCCATGTGCAAGATAGGCAACATTACGGATAAAGTGAGCTGAGGAGGGCCGTAGTCCCGTGGTTAGCGTGAGCAGCTCCCGAATGAGAGGTCCCTGGATCAAGTCTTCCCTCGAGTGAAAAGTTTACTTTCTTTATTTTCGCAAAGTTATGATCCGTCGGTTCGTTCATTGACGTCGCTGTTCACTGTAATAAGTTTAGTGTATGTGTTTTGCGACCGCACCGCAAAACCGTGCGATTAGTAGACGAAAGGACGTACCTCTCCAATGGGCACCGAAAACATTTGCTCACAAGGTCATAGGTCAACCGATTCCTCCACAGGAAAACACGTCTGATATATTCTATACGACACTGTTGACGGCATGTGCGTCACCTGACAGGAATATGTTGTCGACCCATCTAACTTGTACACTTGGCGAATGGGTAAAGAGATTCTTCTACCTTGCCCGATTTATGTTTTCTTGTCGATGTGATAATCACTCCCAAAAAAGTGATGAAAACATAAGAGTTTGTCGCATAAACTGCAACAAATGAATGCAACAGTTTCACAGTCGCACAGTTTTCCCTGTGCTCTGTCAAAACATACGTTTTTAACGTTTTCAAATTTTTCCGTGTGTAGACCGTCAAATCCTGCATGTGTCCAAGTAAATCTGAACATGTCCTGGAATTTTGGAGAGCGAAGTTGATCATGTTTGAGTGCATGAACTTTGATAATTATCTGAAAATAAAAAACTCAAACTCTTCACTCGAGGTAGGATCGAACCAGTGACCTTTCGTTCCCTAGCTGCTCACGCTAACCACGGGACCACGGCGCTCCGCATTTCACATGTTCCTTGGTGTTGCTTATGTTCCGCACGGACTACTCAGTTTGTACATTTCGCTTATTTTTTTCATAGTTCTACACAACTTCTTCCTGTTTTCTCGATTAATCTGTGTTCAGTTTTTCAAGGCCTATCCACTGTGCCAACTTATAACTAAATCTGAGGGGGTGCGATGGGGAGGTTCCCTTGTAAGAAGCGCTAGAATGCGGAAATCTGACTCAGAAGAATACTGTCATTGAGAAACCAATTACCAACCAGGTATCTGCAACTTGTATCAGAATCCGGAAACAAACCTTAATATACCGGTACCAGTTTCCTATACACATAATGAAACAGAAGTGTCTACGTTGTTCGGATTGTCATTAAATATCTCGTGCTACTAGATGAATAAAGAGTGACACCAAGTTGATGGATCATACCTCTTAGCACAGATGCTTCCGGTGCCCCCAAAGCTGGAGCTAAGGCTTCTTGCGAAGCTCACAGGCCCGAAATGAGCTTTTAGCAGCGGCTGTTGTGCTGTAAAGAAAACTCTATCACTTCAAAAACGAAAATCGATAGTTTCTTCTGGGTTTCAATAAGCGCACGATTTCGTAACGACACTATTATAGCTTCGGCAGAAATCGCAGTGATGCTAGGCAACGACACAGGTCCCTCCCAACGACCATCCATTGTTAGGAACGTTTCCAGGGATAGTTACTAAGCAAAACCGCCGCGAATTACACAGAGCACTCCGCAGTCTTTTAGCTTTAGCATTATGCAGGCATTTTGTATTTGTTATGGTTTATAAAGATAAAACATATAAGTACGCAGATATAATTATGCATGCATATTGTGACGTTGGTTCTTACGTCACGTCCTATTGACAGATCTGGCATCATTAAAGGGAGCGAGTTTTTGCATTAAAATTAGTTACAAGTGAGTAAACAAATTACCTAACTAACGTGCTACTGGAAATATCTAAATGACAACAACATTTATGTTCACACAGAAGGTAGAGGTAAAAGTTAGTAGAAGTTCTTGCGTCTGTAAAATGTCGATGCGCGAAGCGTCGACTACCAGCCTCATGCGTTAGCAAAAGATATTGCCGAGAACTCGAGCAAATTCTGGTCATACGTAAAATCGCTAAGCCGTTCAAGGCTTGTATCCTGTCAGTCGTTGATCTGTCTGGTGTGGCAGTAGAAGATAGTAAAAGGGAGAGTAGTGCAAACATCCTGTAGATAGCCCAGCGCATAGACTCTCGTATGGAGGTCATAGTAATAAGCACTTCTGTCGTAGAGAAACAGTTGCAAGAGATGTAAGCAAATAAGACTCAAGATCCGGACGAATGCCAATTCAGTTGAACAAAGAGTACTTAACAGCACTGACGCCATACTATCACGAATCACATTTATGACGAATTTTTCACACGGTGACAGTCCAAAGCGATGGAAAAATCGCGGTTGGCATCTAAATATACGAAGGGTAAAAGACCGAACCCGCCGTATTAGAGACCAATATCCTTAATATCGACCGAGCGAGGTGGCGCACACGGGACTTGCATTCGTGAGGACGACGGTTCAAACCCGTGTCCGGCCATCCTGATTCAGGTTTTCTGTGATTTCCCTAAATTGCTTCAGGCAGGTGCCGGGATGTTTCCATTGAAAGGGCACGGCCGATATCCTTCTCTATCCTTCCCTAATCCGATGAGACCGATAACCTCGCTGTCTGGTCTCTGCCAGGAAATCAACCCCCCTTAATATCGATTATATGGAGAATTTGAGAACATATTTTTTATTCGAATAAAACATATTCCCTTGAAATGAAAAAGCTCCTGTCCAAGAATCAGTATGGCTTTAGAAAGCATCGTTCGTGCGGAACTTAGCTTACCCTTTTCGGACATGATATCCTGCGAACCGTGGATCAACAGCAACTGGCAGATTCCATATTCCTAGACTTCCGATAAGTGTTTTGCACAGTGCCCCACTGCGGTCTGTTAGAGAAGATACGAGCACACGGGTTAGTTACCCAGGTACGTGAGAAGCTCGAAGACTTCGTAAGACGCAGAAACTATACGTTCTCCTCTAGACAAATGTTCAGCAGAGCCAAGGACATCGTCGGGAGTGCCCCAGGAAAGTGAGATAGAACCGCCTTTACTTATGCACACATAATGCTCTCACGGAAAGGGTGACCAGCAATCTGAGGCTGTTTTCTGATGATGCTGTGTCATACTGAGTGATGCCGTCGCTGAGAGACAGTTGGAGGATACAGGCTAACATTGTCAAAATGTTTTGTTTGTTTGATGGAAAAATGTGGGCAACGGCCTTGCCGCAGTGGACGCACTAGTTCCCGTGAGATCACCGAAGTTAAGCGCTGTTGGACGTGGCCGGCACTTGGATGGATGACCGCCCAGCCGCCATGCGCTGTTGCCGTTTTTAGGGGTGCACTCAGCCTTGTGATGCCAATTGAGGAGCTACTCGACCGAATAGTAGCGGCCTCGGTCAAGAATACCATCATAACGACCGGGAGGGCCGTGTGCTGACCCCACGCCCCTCCAATCCGCATCCTCCTCTGAGGATGACACGACGGTCGGATGGTCCCGGTAGGCCACTCGTGGCCTGAAGACGGAGTGGTGGAAAATGTAGAAAATGTAGGTTAAAGTGTGTGAACAAGAAAAATAATTCCGCACTGATCGAATACAGCATTAGTAGTGTGCTGAATTACGTTCATTCATCATCCAGGCGTAAAGTTGTAAAGCAGCATGAAATGGACCGTGCATGTAAGGATTGTAGTAGGGACAGCAAATGATTGACTGAAGACAAGTTTGGTGATGGAGCAGGCCAGGGCAACATGTCGACACACCGTAGAGCATGTCGGGTTACAATAGCGGCATATGGGCGAACGTTATCCTGTTGGAAAACACTGCCAGGAATTCTGTTCATAAATGGCATCTCAACAGTGCGAATCATCAGATTAACGTACAAATTTCCACGCTGCAGATTGGTTGCAGGCCGTCAACCGGCTTTCTTCTAACCAACACACAGCCGTCATTGGCACCGATCAAGAACCAACTTTCATTAGAATACACAACAGAGCTCTTCCCTGCTCTCCAATGAGCATTTACTTGACAGCAGTGAAGTCTCAAATTGGGGTGGTCTGCCGTCAGTGGAATGCACGCTACGGGGCGTCTCGGTCGGAACTGTCCTTGAAATAACCGATTTGTAACAGTTCATTGTGTCACTGTGGTGCCAGCTGCTTCCCAAATTACTGCTGCAGTTGCAGTATGGTGCGTTGGAGCCATACGCCAAACATGATGGTATTCGTTTTCGGTAGTGCTACTTGGCCATCCGGTACACCGTTCTCGTTGCGACCGTACATTCTTGTGACTATGCATCCGCAATTATATACAATGGCTGCATTCCTGCCAAGTCTTCCTGCAACACCGCAAAGGAACATCCAGCTTCTCATAGTTCTGCTACACGAAATCTTTGAAACTCTGTGGGCTGTTGATAAAGTCGTCTTTGTCTGCTTAAGGGCATTTTTGACTAACATCAACTCACCACGTCCAGTCTCAAAGGTAAGTAAAGCTCACGACCTTTGTAGCGTATATTTAGAGCAAACCTAATTTTCATCGTCATAGTGGCACTACTAGCGACACTCGTATGCGAGTAGCTCGAGATTGGAGCAAACATAATCTTTCAGATATTGAAACATGCCTACAAACTTTCGTTTCTGTTACACAGCTCCTTCTTGATGCTGCGATTCTTTTCTCCCAGTGTGTGTAGATGTAGAAGTACAAGTAGTTTACTGAATCAGAGGGGAGCGACAATGGAAGTGAGCTTATTCACAGCTACGTTTTATTTTGTTTCACTAAAGCTGTTCCAGAAATAAAAGCTGTTACTGAATACTGGTACACCTTAGAGTAATGACTACAGAGGAAGATGACAGTTAGATGCATTCGACAACGAACGCTGGACAGAAACAAAGCTCACATCGCGTTGACAATGAGCAACTGTTATATGACCCCTCATTTTCTGAGGTCACCTGTCAATGATATACGATTTATCCATTTAATACAAGGAAAACATAAGTCATGTATAGAAACTCCTGTGTTTAACGTGGAAAGGACAGGTGATTGTAAACTTGTTTAAGGGCTGTGACTGGCATTCGCCTGAAGTGGAAACCACGGAAATCTTCAACAGCATGACCGTCCATACTGTCGCCAGTATCTTGACAATGCACTGCCTTATTCGTTATACCTCAAATGCAATGGTCTCATATTTGTACAAACTTGGAACAAGTTAGCTTAATGATGCAAAAAATAGTAACATACCATTTGGTCTTTTCATACTTTCAGCTGCCCGCAATCACGCGCAGTTCAGAAGAGTTAATCACCATGACCCCACTGATGTTGATGGACCACTGCTACATCTTCAAGTCTTCCGTTCTTCTCTGTGAACTCCTGTGTCAGCCTTCTGCCAGGACGAGGGAGATATCGAGCTGAGGAAGACGGTGAGACGTTAGTATTACGCTCTTTGGGTGTATGACATTTTTGCAAAGAAACTGTTACATTACTGACGAATGTTATAAAGTAATACTGCTATTTTACTTTAATTTTCTTAATTAATCTTTAATTTTATAGCATGCTTTATTTAAGACGTAGGAATTGTTGTTTTCTGAATTAATGTAATCGTGCTACCTCTTTCAAATTTTTTTCTGAAGTGCGCGAAAGATTGGCAGATGAACTCACTTGTCTCCGCAAGGATACTAATGACTTTGTAAATACTTCCTTTCAGTGAAGGGCATTAGTAGTTTCAGTTAATATCGTAATGGCCAGTGTCTACTGTTTGCAGACTGTGTCCACATCTTCTGCGCTTAATCCTCAGAAGAACTGAGTGTAAATAGGATTGGTATGCAACCACAAGCCGCTGGCTGCTACACAGTCACGAAAGGGTCCAGTTCACTTTGCTATATACTTTTTTATTTATTCCATGTTAATTGTAAATTGTTAAATATTTTGTGTCTGTTACAAAGTCTCTAGGTTTTCCTAGCTTGTTCCATATGTACTTAATAGTGATGTCTATGAAATATAACGATAAGTGAGGGAATGCATTCCAACAGTTCTAACCACTCGCCATGTCATCTTCAGTTGATGGATGTCACAGGATGTGGACATGGAGGGCACTTGGTTAGCATACTACTCTCCCAGCCAATGCCAGTTTTTGTCACTGGAGCCACTACTTCTCAATCAAGTGTCTCCTCAATTGGCCTCACAAGGGCTGAGTGTGCCCAACTTGCCAGCAGACCCAGATGGCCACTCATCCAAGTACTAGCCAAACCCAACAGCACTTAACTTATGTGGTCTGATGGGAACTATTGTTACCTCTGTGTCAAAGCCATTGGTAAGAACATGAAAAGCTGTGGGAAAAATAAAATTCTGGATCAGTTAGTAAATCTGTTTATGAGCTCCACATCACATCATAAAAGAAAGCGCTCATCATGGAGAAATAAATATTACAGGCCATGATGCTTGTAAATGACTATTTTCCCACCTCATTTTATTGTGAAAGGAAATGGACCATTCAGTGAAACGGTTTTTGCTGCAAACCTGTATTCTGTTAACTCCTAGTTTGGATCCAATTGACAGCTTTCTTTTGTTCTCTGTAAGATACACTAGACACACATCTGAGTTGAAAGTATTTTATTTGCACTGTGCCTCCTTACGTGTTATGCAAAGTCACAGACAGTAAGGTTTCGCATTTCAGTATAAGGATAAGGTGAGGGATATTGTGAATTTTGTCACACACACAAAAAAAAAAAAAAAAAAAAAAAAAAAAAAAAAAAAAAAAAAAAAAAAAAAACCATCATCCGAAAAAAAAACATTTCTTCTGCAGGATGATAATATGCATTCTCCAAATAAAGACCTGCTCTTTCAAATAATCATTTTACCTCCAAATACATAAACACAGTGTGGACAACAGAGAATGTAACCAGTCTCAGAAGGTGGTACTGTTCATCAAGGCTCTTCTTGGATGGATACAGTAAAATGGCAATTTTTTGTTCCTTTGAATGGGAGAGGCTTTTACAATTTGCCAATAAAGATTGGCAACAATCTGTGTTCATCCATTGAAACTGGAAAGAAACAGTTAGCTTTTTGATGCTCGGCTTTTGTCCACTTGCATGCACTTCAATCCAGGTGGCTAAAAATCATGTGGCCTTGTCCTTACTTACTGTCCAGTTTCATCATCACTGTAAATCTGTTGCAGAAAAAATTGTACAGTTGAAGGTGACTGAAAAAATGATCCAAATAAACATTCTCTGTGTCTTTGTTAGCACTAAGTATCTCATCCTGATCAGCAATTTCGAATCCCACAGTGGTGTTTGCATCAATTCAGTCATCCTGATAATATGTCAAACTTGATTCATTCTTCAGAGTATCAAGGAACTCTCTTACTACCATTGCACCTGATACTGGACCTCCTCCATCTCTATTTTGCTGGAAGCACAAGTGCAGTCTTTCACCAAGTTTCACGTTACTGTGACAGTCATGCTTTACTATTAGTTTTGGTTGCAAAATTTAACATCTTTTCTTTATTTTCCCGTATGTCTCTCACTGTTTGTGTTTCTATTCGATAACACTGAGAAAGTCTGGCTGCAGATTTCCCCCTTTCTAGCTTATCCATAATTTCTAATTTCTTTTAGATCATTACAACATGTTTGTGTTTCTGTCATATTCGTAGCACGTATGAACCAGCCATAACTTCGACAACAAGATAAATGATATAGGGCAACACTTATTCTTATTAGGTAGCTATGGTCAACACTGCATTCTTCTTGGCAATGTTTAACAGTGTGCTTATATTTTGTGTGAACACAGAGCAATAATTCTGAGGAAAACTGTCCCTGAAGCTTTAAGTGAGTTCCAGATTACTTACCTTTGGCTCACAAAATAAACACTTAGCAAACATATAGACATGAAGGTGGCCACCTACATGGTACATGGGTAGGGTCATCACATTTCCCGGAAGATGAAATGCGTGGTAGTGGTAGTAGTAGTAGTAGTAGTAGTAGTAGTAATAGTAGTAGTAGTAGCTTTATTCATCTGTAGATCTCTTTTTAAAAGGACATAGGACATTTCAAAGTATTTACTGGTTTAGGCCAATTTAAAATAAGATAATTTGTATGCACATACATTCACAGACTTCTAGTTAGAGACAGTGATTACATTTACTCCTGGTACACAATACTTTTTTTACAAAGAAATTATTAAATAATGTAATGCCACACTGTTCACTCATATCTCACTATCAGTCACTGCACACACTAAACACATGTTGATTCATAACACTTCACTCAACACACACACACAAAAACACACACACACACACACACACACACACACACACACACACACACTGATGATCTCTGGGTCATTTTCTGTACCTGGGAAAACATGAGAAACAGTGGGAAAATATTTGAAGGATGTCTCACAGTGGGAATAATAAGGGCTCCCCTTATTATCTTCAGGACTCATAACATTAGTCATATGCCTAACAGAGTCTTGTAAAGAAAAAAAATTTTCTAAGTACAACAAAAGTTTTCAGGTTTGCTTATTTGTTAGTCTTTTCCTTTTTTCTTTCAAAAATCACCATACTATACATAGATAATCTGCAAACTGATTAATCCACCACTTCAAAATTGGCAGCTTGCTGTACAACACACTTACAGGTATAACAGGTGAAAATCTGTGTTTGAGAAGGATCAGACAGGTAGTTGGCTGTTGACCAGTAATGGGAACCATCATGACACCTGTGTGTAGCAATCTAGCGAAACTGCAGGAAATCTAACTCTGGACGGGTTGCTGGAGATCAGAGGTTCGATCTGCCCATATAGAAGACCAGGCTGTTAACAATGGGATACATCATTTGGTTTTCTTTCATGGTTTTTGAACACAGCAGTGTGTCACTGCAGCAATATATAAGTACAACACATGTTGAACTGAAAGTGTCTGAAAATGTTGTCAGAGATCATGTACTTAATTTCTTGCCATATTATAACACAGTGGTGACAAAAAGTGCCTGGAAAGCAACAGAAAATACTTTTTGATTCTATTACATTGGATGTACCAGGCATGCCCTACCAATGACAAAAGTTATAACTGAAATAAAGAGGTGCACATTAAGCATAAACTGATACAGCACTAAACTGACAGTGGCACATATGCATATTTCTCAGTATAAATTGAAATAAATCTTTAAATAAGGTAGATCCCCAGTAATTTGAGCTAATTCTGGGCTTAGGTTACCTCTCAAGATGGAAAAAATTCTTTGATAAAGAAGTATCACTAAATCAGTGGATAAATCATGAATAAATATTTAATGATCACAATAAAAATTAAAACCATAAAGAAAAACAATATAGTACATATCTATGTTGTTGTCATTGTTGTTGTGGTCTTCAGCTCGCTCTCCATGGTACTCTATAGTGTGTGAGTCTCTGAATAACTACTGCACATCCTTCTCTATCTACTTACTGTATTCATCTTTTAGTCTCTCCCTCTAGGATTTACTTCCCTCCATTACAAATTTGGTGATCCCTTGGTGTCAGAATGTGTCCTATCAATTGATCCTTTCTTTTGGTCAAGGTGTGAAACAAATTTCTCATCTCCCCAATTCTATTCAGTACCTTCTCCCCCCATGATCCATGGTCCTGGTCGTTGGTGGGGAGCCTTGCGTGCCTCAATGATACAGATAGCCATACCGTAGGTGCAACCACAATGGAGGGGTATCTGTTGAGAGGCCAGACAAACGTGTGGTTCCTGAAGAGGGGCAGCAGCCTTTTTAGTAGTTGTAGGGGCAACAGTCTGGATGATTGACTGATTTGGCCTTGTAACACTTACCAAAATGGCCTTGCTGTTGTGGTACTGCGAACGGCTGAAACCAAGGGGAAACTACAGCCGTAATTTTTCCCGAGGGCATGCAGCTTTACTGTATAATTAAATGATGATGGCGTCCTTTTGGGTAAAATAGTCCCCCATTCGGATCTCCGGGCAGGGACTACTCAAGAGGACGTTGTTATCAGGAGAAAGAAAACTGGCGTTCTATGGATCAGAGTGGAATGTCAGATCCCTTAATCAGGAAGGTAAGTTAGAAAATTTAAAAAGGGAAATGGATAGGCTAAAGTTAGATATAGTTGGAATTAGTGAAGTTTGGTGGCAGGAGGACCAAGACTTTTGGTCAGGTGAATACAAGGCTATAAATACAAATTAATGCAGGAGTAGGTTTAATAATGAATAAAAAAATAGGAGTATGGGTAAGCTACTCCAAACAGCATAGTGAACGCATTATTGTGGGCAAGATAGACACGAAGCCCACGCCAACTACAGCAGTACAAGTTTATATGCCAACTAGCTCTGCAGATGATGAAGAAATTGATGAAATGTATGATGAGATAAAAGAAATTATTCAGGTAGGGTAGGGAGACGAAAATTTAATAGTCATGGGTCACTGGAATTCAAGAGTAGGAAAAGGGAGGGAGGGAAACATAGTAGGTGAATATGGATTGGGGCTAAGAAATGAAAGAGGAAGCCGCCTGGTAGAATTTTGTGCAGAGCATAACTTAATCATAGCTACTACTTGGTTTAAGAATCATGAAAGCAGGTTATATACTTGGAAGAACCTTGGGGATGCTAAAAGGTATCGGATAGATTATATAACGGTAAGACAGAGATTAAAGAACTCGGTTTTAAATTGTAAGACATTTCCGGGGGCAGATGTGGACTCTGACCACAATCTATTGGTTACGAACTGTAGATTAAAACTGAAGAAACTGCAAAAAGATGGGAATTTAAGGAGATGAGACTTGGATAAACTGAAAGAACCAGAGGTTGTACAGAGTTTCAGTGAGAGCATAAGGGAACAATTGACAGGAATGGGGGAAAGAAATACAGTAGAAGAAGAATGGTTAGCTTTGAGGGATGAAATACTGAAGGCAGCAGAGGATCAAATAGGTGAAAAGATGAGGGCTGGTAGAAACCCTTGGGTAACAGAAGAAATATTGAATTTAATTGATGACAGGAGAAAATATAAAAATGCAGTAAATGATGCAGGCAAAAAGGAATACAAACGTCTCAAAAATGATATTGACAGGCAGTGCAAAATGACTAAGCAGGGATGGCTAGAGGACAAATGTAAGGATGTAGGGGCTTATCTCACTAGGGGCAAGATGGATACTGCCTACAGGAAAATTAAAGAGACCTTTGGAGAAAGGAGAACCACTTGCATGAATACCAAGAGCTTTGATGGAAACCCAGTTCTAAGCAAAGAAGGGAAAGCAGAAAGGTGGAAGTGGCAATGTACTTGAGGACGATATTATGGAAATGGAATAGGATGTAGATGAACATGAAATGGGAGATATGATACTGTGTGAAGAGTTTGACAGAGCACTGAAAGACCTTAGTCACAACAAGGCCCACGGAGTAGACAACATTCCATTAGAAGTACTGACAGCTTTGGGAGAGCTAGTCCTGACAAAACTCTACCATCTGGTGACAAGATGTATAAGACAGGCGAAATACCCTCTAACGTCAAGAAGAATATAATAGTTCCAATCCCAAAGAAAGCAGGTGTTGACAGATGTGAAAATTACTGAACTATCAGTTTAATAAGTCACAGCTGTAAAATACTAACACGAATTCTTTACAGACAAATGGAAAACCTGGTAGAAGCTGATCTCAGGGAAGATCAATTTGGATTCTGCAGAAATGTTGGAACATGTAAGGCAATACTGACCCTACGACTTATCTTAGAAGAAAGATTAAGGAAAGGCAAACCTATGTTTCTAGCATTTGTAGACTTAGAGAAAGCTTTTGACAATGTTGACTGGAATACTCTCTTTCAAATTCTGAAGGTGGCAGGGGTAAAATACAGGGAGTGAAAGGCTATTTACAATTTGTACAGAAATCAGATGGCAGTTATAAAAGTCGAGGGGTATGAAAGGGAGGCAGTGGTTGGGAAGGGAGTGAGACAGGGTTGTAACTTATCCCAGATGTTATTCAATCTGTATATTTAGCAAGCAATAAAGGAAACAAAAGAAAAGTTTGAAGTAGGTGTTAAAATCCATGGAGAAGAAATAAAACCTTTGAGGTTCGTCGATGACATTGTAATTCTGTCAGAGACAGCAAAGGACTTGGAAGAACAGTTGAATGGAATGGACAGAGTCTTCAAAGGAGGGTATAAAGTGGACATCAACAAAAGCAAAACAAGGATAATGGAATGTAGTCGAATTAAGTCGAGTGACCCTGAGGGAATTAGATTAGGAAATAAGACACTTAAAGTAGTAAAGGAGTTTTGCTATTTGGAGAGCAAAATAACTGATGATGGTCGAAGTAGAGAGGATATAAAATGTAGACTGGCAATGGCAAGGAAAGCGTTTCTGAAGAAGAGAAATTTGTTAACATTGAGTATAGATTTAAATGTCAGGAAGTAGTTTCTGAAAGTATTTGTATAGAGTGTAGCCATGTATGTAAGTGAAACATGGATGATAAATAATTTAGACAAGAAGAGTATAGAAGCTTTCGAAATGTGGTGCTACAGAAGAATGCTGAAGATTAGATGGGTAGACCACATAATTAATGAGGACGTATTGAATAGAATTGGGGAGAAGAGGAGCTTGTGGCACAACTTGACTAGAAGAAGGGATCGGTTGGTATGACATGTTCTGAGACATCGAGGGATCACCAACTTAGTATTGGAGGGCTGCGTGGAGGGTAAAAATCATAAAGGGAGACCAAGAGATGAATACACTAAGCAGATTCAGAAGGATGTAGGCCGTAGTAGGTACTGGGAGATGAAGAAGCTTGCACAGGATAGAGTAGCATGGAGAGCTGCATCAAACCAGTCTCAGGACTGAAGACCACAACTACAACAACAACCTTCTCATCAGTTACATATTCAACCTTCCTAATCATCAACATTCCTCTGCAGTACCACATCTTGAAAGCTTCTATTCTCTTTTTACCTGAACTGTTTATTGCCAATGTTTCCCTTCCATTCAACGCTATACTCTATACACGTATACTCAGAGAAGACTTAATAACACTTAAATCTGTATTCAATGTTAATAAATGTTTCTCTTCAGAAATGCTTTTCTTGAAATTGCCAGTCTACATTTTGTATCCTCTCTACTTTGATCATCATCAGTTACTTTTTCTGCCCAAATAGCAAAACTCATCTCATTTCTTAATCAGATTCCCTTAGCACCACCTGATTTAATTTGACTACATTACATTATCCCTGTTTTGTTTTTGTTGATGTTCATCTTATACTCTCTTTTGAAGACACTGTCCATTCTGTTCAACTGCTCTTCCAAGTCCTTTGCTGTCTCTGACAGAATTACAATGTCATTGGCCAATATCATATTTTTTATTTCTTCTCCCTGAACTTCCTACTCCCAATTTTTCTTTGGTCTCCTTTACTCCTTGTTCAATATACAGTTTGGATAACAATGGGGATGGGATACAACCCTGTGTCACTTTCATCCCAACCAGTGCTTCCCTTTATGATCCTTGGCTTGTATAATTGCCATCTGATTTCTGTACAAGTAGTAAATACCTCTTCATTTCTTGTATTTTACCCATGCTATCATCAGAATTTAAAAGACGGTATTTGTGTCAACATTGTTAAAAGCTTTCTCTAAGTCTACAAATGCTATAAACACAAATATTTGTCTTTCCTTGACTTAGAGTCAGTATTGCCTCACCTGTTCCTACATTTCTCCAGAATCCAAATTGATATTCACCAAGGTCAGCTTCTACCAATTTTTCTATTCTTCTGTAAATAATTTTTGCTGCTATTTTCCAGCCATGTCTTATTAACTAGCTTTGTCAAACATTAGGACTGCTGTGCAAGGCAAGCATGTTTCATTTAGGTATCACTTAGTCTCTGGAACAAAGTCTTCAGAAAACCACTTTTTAAAAATATTTTTGTCCATCCAAACAGATTTTTGGTTGACGTATGAAACAGGCAGTGCAGAAGCAGTGATATTTTTCCTTTTAAACTATCGGTTTAGCAGACTTCTCTCTTGCCAGCAGCTTCAGTTTATGGTCTCCACTTGCATAGAATGCAGCAAGAACTGTTAACCTCTCTTTCTGTTTTTCGTAGCCTGGGGAAGTCTTTCCCACTTTTGAGGCTAGAATTTTAGATGGAAGTGTTTTATAATTTAGCCCTGTTTCATCACCATAATACAGTTGATCTGTTGTAAGATTATCTTCTTGTATAAATATTCTTCATTTCTCACAAAATTGTGTAACAGCTTAAGAATCCACAGAAAGTTTTTCACCACAAATTTCAAGATGCGTTTTGCTGCATTGCTTCTTCCATCTGTCCAACCATCCTGAACTTGCAATAAAAGTTTCCTCACTTTTCTCTAACTCATTTTTAAAAATATAGCTTTTTCTTACAGAATAGGTCCTGAAATTGGAATTCCTTTTTGTGCTTATTGAACAAACCAAAAAAACAATGTTGCACTTATTTTTTCATACACAGATTTCTTTATTGACTTCCATTGAAATGATGAAACTTCTCAATTTTGTCTCTGATTCTACGCCTGTCTCCAACTGCCAACTCCTACAATGATTCCATACTCAGCAACAAGTATTTTTTAATGTTCCTCTTTTGTGTAGTCTTTTCAGAGCCTCCAGTCTCCATTCAATAGCATAAATTTTCTCTTACTCCTACAGCTCATTGTTATCGACAGATTAAAACATTAAGAAACACACAGTTATACATGTACTGTACACGGTATGTCTGGCTAACTAAAGTACATATGTTGTAGCAGTTCCACCCACTTTATTTATCTCCTTTGTTGCCCTTGGTGTTGACATACTGCATTGCTACACTGGCTGAAAAATGGGTAGTGGATTCTGACATTGACTACTTTAAATAGTGTAGCCAACAGGTGCACAGTTGTGCTTCACAGTACTTTAATTTCACTGTTCACAACCCCCTATTAATGCACAGTTATATGGCCAGTCCACTATTGTTTAACTTTCAATAAGTCTCATTAATAGTTTGCAGGAAAACCTCCACATACTGCTACAATAGTTTCCTGTTGAACACCTATGAGCGGTAAAACCTAACAATAAAGTTCCCAGTTCTTGAAAAATAATAAGTTACATATGGAGTGGACACTGTCATTGTTTTTACACAAGGCCTAATTGTTTAACACTTATTCCACAGTTAAGTTGACACATTGCTCTTGTTCCAATTAACACAGGTTTCTTGTCTGAACCTCAGCCATGGACTGACTGACTCATGGCTAAAAGTTGGGTTCTAATATATCTTCACAATAATAGGTTATGAAATTACACATTGTTTGATGTTTAATTTACAGAAATTACAATTGAAACTTAACTCATTTAATTAATCGAATACACTGAAAAAATCTGTCTTAAATTTCTTCTACTAAAAGATTTAGACCAAGTTATTTGTTTAAATGATGAAATTAACATATATAGTTATGTAAACAATACTTTGGACAAAACAATGGAATTAATGAAGGGCTGGTTTATCTACCATGTTTTCGAGTAGAGCCAATAGATCCTTTAAGAATGCTATTGTTTTGTCTCCCAAACGTTCACAATTAGTACAGAATCTATATTAGCATACATCTCAACAATAGAATTTAAGTTATGAAATAATTACTGATTTCACTCTATGAAGAAAGATACTAAATAGGAATAGAAATAAAATAGAAAATCAATTACATACATAAAACTAAGCACAAAATTAGATCTGGTGTTATATTCTTTTAAAACTGAGGACTAGACTTTCTCTTTTATGAAAATGCAGATTATATTCACATATGCTAATGGTAAATACTTAAAGTAACAAAACGAATTTAAGGAGGCAGATGGCGAAATGAGAAGGGAATTAAAATCATCCCAGCTTGCTTTGTCACAATGTTACTACACAATCAACTCGGTATGTATAAAAAGATTAAGTTGTAAATTGTGTTCTGTATAGTTATTTAGGCATACTTTATTTTAATGAACACTGTTGCTTAGTAGACACAACAATAGGGGCAACAGTAAGGATGGTATGCAATGCACCACTGATTGTCATGTGGTCCCAATTAGTGAAGGCTCGACAAAGAAAGAGCAAGCACACTCCTTGAAACTTAATGGTACAAGTAGATCTGTAGTAAAAATGCATTAGCAATCTGAGGCCAAGGTTATTTCAGTGCATTATGAATTAAAACCCTAAGTGGGGCAGTTTTACCTGTATTGTACATGGAAAATTGGAAGAAAGTTCAAAATGTAACACATTTGAAAGTGCATAAAACATACATGTGGACAACGTATGAAAACTGGTTTTTATTCTAGTTTTATGTACAATTATAATTTTCATAGGACCAGCTCAAATTACACAGAACCTTGAAATACTGATACTCGAATTACCAGGGCTCTACTGTACATGGAATCTGAAGCAATACATTGTTTACCAGCATTTAAGTTACCAGTTGTGTATGGTATACATAGTGTGTTCAGCGACAGTGCTCAAAACTGAATGAACAGTGTAGCACTAGCTTCTTACATGATGAAATAATGTGAATATAGTGTATGTAATGTTTGCAGTGATCAGTGTTGAGAAATGAATGAATGTTCTTTTCAGGAATGTATAAGGAAAACGGTATTGCACGCCTGGAATCATGCTGTATTTGCGAGATCAGCCATGTGGTCAGGAGGATGTGAGTTCTAATCTCCACTGGAATAACCTGATCTGGTTTTATGTGGTTTCCCTAAATTATTGCGACAATGTATATCTTTCAACAAGAGACTGCAGTTCTACAGGAAATTAAAGGGGAACAGTATTTGAGAATGGAGTGAGACAGGATTGTAATCTATCCCTGATATTATTCAATCTGTGTATTGATCAAAGTGTGAAGGAAACGAGGAGAAATTTGGAAAAAGGAATTACAGTTGAGACAAAAGAAATAAAGTCTGATGACATTGTTATCCTGTCAGACATGGTGAAGGGCTTGAAAGAGTGGATGAACAGAGTAAACAGTGCCTAGAAAAGAGCTTGTAAAATGAGTATCAAGGAAAGTAAAATGAGGACAATAGAAGTAGTCAATTTAGGTCAGGTGATGCTTTGGGTATGAGACACTAACAGTTGTACATGAATTTCACAATTTGGGCTACAAAATAACTGATGATGGTAGAAGTAGGGAGGATATAAAATGCATATTGGCAGTAGGCATGAAAAGCATTTTTGAGTAAGGGAAATCAGCTAGAATAGAATACAAATTTTTATGTTAAGAAGTATTATTTGAAGCTATTTATCTCAAGTGCAGTGTTGTGTAGAAGCAGTTTAGGCAATAAGAGAATAGAAGCTTTCAAAATGTTGTGCTGCAGTAGAATGCTATAGATTAAATCAGCAAACTAGGTTAACTAATTAGGAAGCACTGAGGTGATTTGTGGGAAAATAGTGGGACAACATGACTAAAATATGGGATCTATTAATAGGACATATCCTGAGGCATCAAGGAATAGTTGCTTTGGTAATGTGGGAAGTGTGTGTTTGGGGGGGGGGGGGGGGGTAAAAATTGTAGTGGGAGACCATGGCTCCATTTTGTATGAGATCTGAAATTGATGTGGGTTGCAGTAATAATACAAAGATGCCTGCATGTGTTACAGTAGTGAAGAGAGCTGCATCACAACAATCTTCAGACTGAAAACCACAATAACAACAACAGAGAAAAACCACAAACCTTTATCACTGTGCATCAATGACATGTACTCAAGAACTGTGTGATATTTGAGACAACTATCAAGAATGTCATTACTGACCTGTTGGCATTAGACATATCACAGTGTGCACAGAATATAGGGTTAAACCTCAGTCGATTAAAACCTCATGTGGTTGCAATTACTAATTCTAGGCTCATTGCCCAGAAATTTCGGTATTGCCTCTTGTCTTTAGTTTTAAATATGGTAACCACAAAGTTCAATTCTTCAGTGAAAAATTTAGGAGTAACATTTGATAAGGATACATGCAGCAAAACTGGAGATACTATCGGAAATTTGCATTTGTAAAACAAGATGCTGAATTAGCAGGTAAGGTGTTATATGAATGTCTTGGCCGATATTAAGAAAATTCATAAATCAAGTCTGTTTCTACTAAATTCACTCTTTATTATTAATCAGAATTATCTTTAGGGAGTAAACGCTTTGGGATGTTAGTATAACATTTTCTGTGTTAGAATGGACAGTTTTTAGATCTTAGCTGAACTGCTTAAAAAGAAAATGCTGTAGGACAGATTGAATAAATGTATGCTGTCAGTCCTGTTTGTGGGCCAGTACAGAAACAAAGATTTCTTGGTGGAAAGCAGGCAGTACTGAGGTTTTTAGGTAGTACCAAATTCACACACTCTGAACAAATGTTTCAAAACTAATTAAACTTCATTGTAGATAATTTAGTCCTGTGTTCTTTCCGTTTGGCAATCACTGTCTTTTACCTATTTACTACTTGAGACTAAGGTTATTTGGACAGGATCAGGTGCTTGACATAACTGTGATGTGTGTAATCTACCCCTCTTTCCTACTTGCAGCTATTGTCCACATTAGTCTGTTATGAAGGTTTGAGAGGAGCAAAGATTACAATAAACTTTCTATTTTACTTATCGTTTCACATACAGTTGGCTCCTGTTCTTTTTGCCTAGGGTTCTAACTCTTGAAGCTGAAATTCTCACATTTTACGTCCCCATAGTTGAACTGATCTAAATAAATTTGAAGATTGTTGTTGCAGAATTCTTATTGTTATGTTAATATATTTTGTTACATTTTAGTATCTCATCCAGTCTTTTGATTTCTCACATTAACAAAGACAAAATTACATTCTTCACACAAAATACAAAACTATGTAGGATCACACCAGAGGCATGCTTACTACTGTCCCACTCAGCAGAAATAACAGTATTCTAAAGGGTTTAAATTTTTCATTACAAATGAATTTCTATTAGTTTTGATTATTATTTTTATAAATGACTTCAGAAACAAACATAGTAAACATTACTAGATTATATAATTAACAAAAGAAATTTCTAGCATACGAAATAATTTGTAATTTCAAATGTTTTAAAAAAGGGGCATACTATTTTAACTCTACATTCAGAAGCAGTATTTATTGATTATAACATCCAAAATAAAGTAATCGCTTTCACAAATTTGAGCTTGAAATAAAACATACTGTGTATAAAATTATATGAATCTTTTCTGAAAAGCAGCTGATATAATACTGATCTGTCCTAAATTTGAAAAATAATACTGGTATCAATAACTACTGTTGAGGAAAACAAGTTCTAGAGGTGAATGTCCCATTACATGTGTTGTGTAATGACATGGTGAGACTTCATATTTTTGAGCCTGTTTGGTTTGTAGATGATGTGTTGTAGTATTTGGCGATGCTCTCTTGTGCTGGATATTTGTTAGTGAGCTGTTTCATACGAATTGTATATTTCTGGTTCATATTGGAAGATTCCATGCTGGTTTACTGGTGAGGTACTTTAAGGTAGTATACTGTGACTGATACAAAAGCGCTGGTAGGTCAATAAATACACAAACAAACACATACATACACACAAAATTCAAGCTTTCAAACCAATGGTTGCTTCGTCAGGAAAGAGGGAAGGAGAGGGAAAGATGAAAGGATGTGGGTTTTAAGGGAGAGGATAAGGAGTCATTCCAATCCCGGGAGCGGAGGAGCGGAAAGACTTACCTTAGGGGGAAAAAAGGACAGGTATACACTCGCACACACACATATATCCATCCGCACATACACAGACACAAGCAGACACTTGTAAAGGCAAAGAGTTTGGGTTTTTTTTTTTTCTCATCAGTCTTATATTTTTATGTTATATATATATATATATATATATATATATATATATATATATATATATATATAATTTTCAAATATTTAAAACACTAATAAAAACATTTAATACACTGTATTAAAATACTTTTAACTTCACAACAAGTGAAACTGGGTAGGATGACCATATGTTTTATACAGTGCAACTGTAATTACAGTTACTTATTCATCAAGGAAATTTTCTACCAGCTTGTTGAAATCTTCTGCATATCGCTAGTGTACATTATGTTTCCCATCCTTGAAAACATATTTCCTGCTCACGTTGCATGCTTACCATTTCATCCACCCATGCAGCCCACAAGTCTGCAAATTATTTTACCCCATACAGATCTTCCATGGGTTTCCGATAGCGTTCTGACATTGCACTAACATCACGGATACCTTTGTAAATTTCAGCATATTCAGCACTGAAGAAAGCATTTGCACCCCAAACAATTAATTTGTTGACATTTTGGGGATATTTGCCGGCCATTATTAGTGCTGTGATACCTCCATCACTCCATCCCAGAAGTGAGTATTTGTTGATATTCAGTACTTCCATGAGCTTGCCTGCACAAGTTGCATCCCTGAAGAAGAAATCTGGTGGTAAGTCACGTGGAGGAGGTTGACTGTGCGAGTGTATACCAGTCCTTTTTTCCCCCTAAGGTAAGTCTTTCCGCTCCTCCGCTTCCGGGATTGGAATGACTCCTTACCCTCTCCCTTAATACCCACATCCTTTCATCTTTCCCTCTCCTTCCTTCTTTCCTGATGAAGCTTGAATTTTGTGTGTGTGTTTATGTTTATTTGTGTGTCTATCAACATACCAACACTTTCGTTTGGTAAGTTACATCATCTTTGTTTTTATACACACACACACACACACACACACACACACACACACACACACACACACACACACACACACACACACACACACTCACTGTGTCTCTTCATTGTATTTATGGCTAGCCGTTAATAGATTACCAGCTAGCTCACTGGCTGAAAAGTAATAATAATGAACATACTGGTCTCTGTCATTGGTCATGTTACTGTTAAGGAACACTTACATCTATTTCTTAATAGCACAAGCAATCATTTTAGTCTTTTATGCTACAAGGTTTTTGTTAAATATCTATCTCCAGAGCCGGAGTTGCCAGGAAAAGCAATTTCAGGTCACATTTAAAACTGAGTAAAAGTTTCTGGTAGCCATCACCTTTGGTTCTGTTTTTCAGTTTTTATTTCCGATGACCTGTTTTAAATTGACAAGCAATTTATCAGCAGATTGCATTTCTGGAGCATTGCGAAGGTCATGTAGCTACAGCAAGATGTGGGAATGAAACATATGTGCACTGATTGTGGTGAGAAGTACAGTTCACGTCTGAGCACAGCTGCACAGCTCCAACAATGCTGTGAACACGTAATAAGTATGTACCATCTGATGATAGTGATTCAAAACTGGTCATGGTAAATAAAGATTGAAAAATTGTACAAAATGTGGTTGATTGCAGTAAATTCTGCAAACTTTTATTAATCACAGTCAATTTCCCACATCTATAATGGAAAGACCTTAAAGGCTGAAATTGTTTTGGTACCTGTCAAATTATATTAGTGGGAAAATAGTAGAAAACTTTTGTGGCTATTATTGAATGTTTTTGTGAGCATTTGGCAGATTTAGTGATAAACAGTTATTACATTTTTTTAAAACTTTTTTTTAAATTTTCAGTAAAGTAAATTTTTGGCTTGTGAACAGTCATGGTGAAGTGGTGGAGCAGGGTTGTTGGTTGTATACAACATTGCACACACTTAAAATGAGCAATAACTGCATATGGGATGCTAAAGGAGCAAAACATACATCCAGATTATTTTTATTGTTGTCATTGTCAGTGGCAGTTGGATGTACATAAATTGGGGGTGGTGGTTAGGGCAACATTTGGTTCTCCCCTTCCTATAGTGCCTGAGAAAATTGTGTGGTGCCTGGAATATCCGTTATTATAGTGGACACATAGATGCCAAGGAAGAATTGGAGTTGGCTGACACCTAGCCACTGCCACAATCACAGAGTTATATTATTCAAGGCTTAGTATGGCTGTGAAAAATCAGTTCAGGATGATCTGTGATCTGCATTATCAATACAAGACATAAATAGAACTTTTGTGTAAAATTAGCAACCTTTCCTCTGATTTACAAGGAAGTTATGTACTATGCTGTGAAGATATTTGAGAAGCTCCCATCTAACATGCAGCAAGTAATTGATTATCCATTCAAAAGAAAATTTAAAACATACCTCATTAGCGACTCCTTCCACTGATTAGATTCTGCTTAAGCTGGATGGCAAGTAGCTTGTAAACTGTCTTGTGTAATGACATATTTAGGTTACTGTTTTCTATGATAAATGTCTGATTAATCTAATAAATATTTAGTTCCTGATAACATGGCCTGCAGCTACCTAATATAACTGAAGTAGCAGCAGCTTTCTTTATAATTTATTAGACCATATTTAACTGGCATAAACAGGACTAGTATTAAGTAGTATTGTGACAGTTTACTATTAATATAGCATATGACTTAACCTATGTTTGGTTGTCTTTTATTAATGTTTATCTTTACTTGTTCTATAGCCCTGTAAGTTCACCTTCTTGGAACAATATACAGAATATGATGAGTGAGTGGCAGAAGTCACTATTATTTTGAAATTGTAAGGGTTTATTTATGTCAATTCTCAATAGTAAATGTATATATTATGGAGGTGCAGTTACAATGCTTAATGCCTTGAAGATGCACCAAAAAAATGACTGTTGGTAAACTATCTCCAACTCACCACTTACAATGTGAATGGAATATATGATCAGATTAGCTGATCATATGCTCACCATTTGACAACTTAATGTTTGCTCAAATTCAGGGGTTTCTACTCCTGGGTACTTCATTGGAGATTTTATTTGCAACTCATTGGTGACAGACTGCTGTACGCTACATACAAAATTCATGTTACTAATCAGTATGTATTTAATTAATTTCTGATTTGACATATAGTGATGTTGTTCTACTTATGTTTGTTCTTTCCATTACTGCCATTTTCAGTCAAAAAATATTCACTAATACATTCAATGTACCTTTGATTAATTTTCAGAAATACATTGCATATCCAGTACCATACCAGAATGACTACTGGTTTGCACAACAAAACTTTCTCTGCCATCACTCTAATTTTCTGGGATGGCTACTAAGGATAGGTCATGGCCATTACCCAAGATCATTATTTTATATTTTAACATCTGTGCCAAATTAATGTGTCTGGTAATACACTCCTGGAAATGGAAAAAAGAACACATTGACACCGGTGTGTCAGACCCACCATACTTGCTCCGGACACTGCGAGAGGGCTGTACAAGCAATGATCACACGCACGGCACAGCGGACACACCAGGAACCGCGGTGTTGGCCGTCTAATGGCGCTAGCTGCGCAGCATTTGTTCACCGCCGCCGTCAGTGTCAGCCAGTTTGCCGTGGCATACGGAGCTCCATCGCAGTCTTTAACACTGGTAGCATGCCGCGACAGCGTGGACGTGAACCGTATGTGCAGTTGACAGACTTTGAGCGAGGGCGTATAGTGGGCATGCGGGAGAGCGGGTGGATGTACCGCCGAATTGCTCAACACGTGGGGCATGAGGTCTCCACAGTACATCGATGTTGTCGCCAGTGGTCGGCGGAAGGTGCACGTGCCCGTCGACCTGGGACCGGACCGCAGCGACGCACGGATGCACGCCAAGACCGTAGGATCCTACGCAGTGCCGTAGGGGACCGCACCGCCACTTCCCAGCAAATTAGGGACACTGTTGCCCCTGGGGTATCAGCGAGGACCATTCGCAACCGTCTCCATGAAGCTGGGCTACGGTCCCGCACACCGTTAGGCCATCTTCCGCTCACGCCCCAACATCGTGCAGCCCGCCTCCAGTGGTGTCGCGACAGGCATGAATGGAGGGACGAATGGAGACGTGTCGTCTTCAGCGATGAGAGTCGCTTCTGCCTTGGTGCCAATGATGGTCGTATGCGTGTTTGGCGCCGTGCAGGTGAGCGCCACAATCAGGACTGCATACGACCGAGGCACACAGGGCCAACACCCGGCATCATGGTGTGGGGAGCGATCTCCTACACTGGCCGTACACCACTGGGGATCATCGAGGGGACACTGAATAGTGCACGGTACATCCAAACCGTCATCGAACCCATCGTTCTACCATTCCTAGACCGGCAAGGGAACTTGCTGTTCCAACAGGACAATGCACATCCGCATGTATCCCGTGCCACCCAACGTGCTCTAGAAGGTGTAAGTCAACTACCCTGGCCAGCAAGATCTCCGGATCTGTCCCCCATTGAGCATGTTTGGGACTAGATGAAGCGTCGTCTCACGCGGTCTGCACGTCCAGCACGAACGCTGGTCCAACTGAGGCGCCAGGTGGAAATGGCATGGCAAGCCATTCCACAGGAGTACATCCAGCATCTCTACGATCGTCTCCGTGGGAGAATAGCAGCCTGCATTGCTGCGAAAGGTGGATATACACTGTACTAGTGCCGACATTGTGCATACTCTGTTGCCTGTGTCTATGTGCCTGTGGTTCTGTCAGTGTGATCATGTGATGTATCTGACCCCAGGAATGTGTCAATAAAGTTTCCCCTTCCTGGGACAATGAATTCACGGTGTTCTTATTTCAATTTCCAGGAGTGTATATTAATGTTTTTGCAAACCAAACTGAACATATCTAGACGAAACTGTTGTAAATATGCATTCATTTTGCCTTGGCAGCCAGAGACTATTTTCACGTGTATGTGAGTTGCTTGCAACTCACAAGCACATTTAAGTGCATGTGAGTTGCTCGCAACTCACAAGTACATGACGACAGCCTCTGGCTGTCAAGCAAGACTTTCTGTGTGTATGTGTGTGTGTGTGTGTGTGTGTGTGTGTGTGTGTGTGTGTGTGTGTGTGTGTGTGTGTGTGTGTGTGTGTGTGTAAGGCCTGTTTGTCTGAAAGCTTTGTTTGACAATTTTGTTGTATGTACCTGTGTCTCAGCATCTCCATTGTGTGGTGAGTAGCAACTATCATTTTCATAGTGCTGTCATATTCCAGGCTGTATTTTCCATTGTTTGAAGATTGGTGTTAAACATGTTATTGACCAAAGTAGTAAAGACAGACTATCAGGCTAGTAGTGAGAGACAAGACATACAAGGGATATCTTGCCAAGAGTATAGTTCACCTCTTACTATGTGGTGCCCATCAAGATAGACAGTCTTGCTTAAGGCTTTTCACATCAGATCTGTGGCTGAGCAGCCACCAACTGTATGTTGCCTCAAGCTGAATAACAGATTAGTAAAGACATAAACTGAGAGAAAACTTTTTCAAGGTATAAACTTGAAACTGATATTAAATTGTCAGATTCATTGAGCAAAAGTTGGCTTACACTTCACCAAGTGCTCTCATAGTACAAGTTTTCTTCTTAACTGAAGCTCATGACTATTTCTATTCATGAGTGTGTTTGAGAATTATTCCCAAACAAAAAATTCAAAATGCAAAAATTTATAGCCCCAGCATTTGAGTCTGACTGCCAGAATGGTTCTATTGCTGCCAGTGTACATTTAGTATAAGGAGCATGAAGGTAAGATTACAGAAATAATGGTTTGTACAGAGGCATACAAACAGTCATTTTTTCCATGCTCTATTTGTGAGTGGAAGAGGAAAGGAAATGTCTAGTGGTGGTATGGGGTACCCTCCACCACACACCATATGGTGGCTTGAGCAGTATCTATGTAGATGTAGATGTTGAAGTCTTCCTTTAGTAGTTGAGACAGCTTGGAAAATCAGCTCCCAGGAACACATTGCATAGCCAGCAGTTGAACTGCCATATGTTGCAGAGGAGGCTGTGGTGTAGGTGGCTGTTCTGTAAAATCTTGATTGATGGCATCATATGAACTGGGATGAAGATGTGATACATCACCTAAGATTGCTGTATCAGTAGGGGGTGGGAGGGATAGTGAGGTGCTGCTCACATGTGTTGCATGACACAGCAGGCATGGATGAAAAAACTACCTGCAAACATGGATGGAGCAATTTTGGTTATTGAAGGATGAGTTGGTAGGTCTGAATGCCTATCAGTACCTTGCAGCATGAGTCTGGAATAATTGTCATGCTTCTGCTGTGGGTAGGATGTGGACATACATGGTAGATGCATTGAGATGAAAGATTGTGGTATGAATTCCTGCATCAACTGGTGTAGGCCGTGATCTGGGGTGGCATACGTTGGCAGCCAATGGAATGGAGCTGTCATATGTGAATCCTACCATTGTGGTGCAGATGATGTTAAATTTGTTGCATGAAGACTGGCATGGCTTGTAGTTCCACAATCAAGTGAAGCTGGCATTTCAATGTCTAGATTGCCTTTGCTTCAAAATCAAAGTCTGATAATTAGGTATGAAAAGCAGGAGCCAAGGCTCTAGACATTAGGTGATCCATTACCTGTTGGTCAATAATGAGTAAGGAGCAGGGTGTTTTCCCCTATAGACTGAAATATGCCATTGTAAAACCATTGCATGGAAAGGGGGATACATTGGATGTCAACAACTATTGCCCAATCTCTCTTCTGACCGCTCTATCAAAATTTTTTGAGAAAGTAATATATTCAATAGTAGCCTCCCATATTTCTAAAAATAAAGTACTACCAAAATGTCAGTTTGGTTTTCAGAAAGGCTTTTCAACAGAAAATGCTATATACACTTTCACTGATCAAATATTATATAATCTGAATAACCGGACATCACCCATTGGTATTTTTTGTGATCTCTCAAAGGCCTTTGATTGTGTAAATCATGGAATTCTTTTAGATAAGCTAAATCATTATGGTTTGAGGGGGGCAGTGCACAAATGGTTTAATTCATACTTAACTGGAAGAATGCAGAAAGTTGAAATAAGTGGTTCATGTAATGTTAAAACAACAGCTGATTCCTCAAACTGGGGGGCTATCAAGTAAGGGGTCCCACAGGGTTCGGTCTTACGTCCTTTACTGTTATTGATATACATTAATAACTTACCATTCCACATTGATGAAGATGCAAAGTTAGTTCTTTTTGCTGATGATACAAGTATAGTAATAACATCAAAAAACCAAGAACTAAGTGATGTAATTGTAAATGATGTTTTTCACAAAAGTATTAAGTGGTTCTCAGCAAACGGACTCTCTTTAAATTTAGATAAAACACAGTATATACAGTTCCGTACAGTAAATGGCACAACTCCAGTAATAAATATAGACCTTGAACAGAAGTCTGTAGCTAAGGTAGAATTTTGAAAAATTTTTAGGTGTGTCCATTGATGAGAGGTTAAACTGTAAGTAACACATTGATGGTCTGCTGAAACATCTGAGTTCAGCTATGTATGCTATTAGGGTTATTGCAAATTTGGTAATAAGAATCTCAGTAAATTAGCTTACTGTGCCTACTTTCATTCCTTGCTTTCGTATGGCATCATATTCTGGGGTAATTCATCGTTGAGTAGGAAAGTTTTCATTGCTCAAAAACGTGTAATCAGAATAATTGCTGGAGCCCACCCATAGTCATCCTGCAGACATCTATTTAAGGATCTAGGAATTATCACAGTAACCTCACAGTATATATATTCACTTATGAAATTTGTTGTTAATAATCCAACCCAGTTCAAAAGTAATAGCAGGAGAAAGGATGATCTTCACTATGCAGGGTTAAATCTGACTTTGGCACAGAAAGGGGTAAATTATGCTGCCACAAAAGTCTTTGGTCACCTACCAAACAGCATCAAAAGCCTGACAGATAGCCAACCAACATTTAAAAATAAATTAAAAGAATTTCTAGATGACAACTCCTTCTACTCATTGGCTGAATTTTTAGATATAAATTAAGGGAGTGAAAAGAAAAAACTTAAACATTAGTGTCATGCAATATTTTGTGTACTGTAATATCTTGTACAGATATCTTTTATTAACCTGACACGTTCCACATCATTACGAAGTGTCGTATTCATGATCTATGGAACAAGTGTTAATCTAATCTAATCTAGTCTACTCTAATGGTAGCACAAAAAATGAAATTAATAATTCATGAAAAAATAAACAGATTCAAAAGTGATATGAGCTGGCACTACTGTGGATACAAAATTCATTTTATTGTTGAAGAAACACAATATGTAAACAGAAGCACATGTGAAAGTTAACACACAACCTTAGAGACTAGAGTCAAGATCATAGTATGCCATAGGAGTAGTTTCTTTGGTTATTGGTAGTTGCCAAGACCTCATGTATTGAAGTTACTGTTGTAATAGATGTGAGTTTCACTTAGGTTCTGTGTGCTTTATCAGCACACACTTCTCAGTGTGGTGGTTGACAGAGTAATAATTTATTCATCAGAATGTACATTTTTTAATGTAACATAATAGTACAGCTGTAGTAAACTAAATTTGTTTATTGCAACACGAATGTATGTAGTTGTTGTAATGTCCAGTTTTATAGGTCTTTTGCAGTTATGTCCTTGCTCCCCACCACCACCAAAAGAAACTGATAAAAAATTGATTTCACAAATTGCCGCGTGTTGGAGGTGGGGTAGGGGGGAGGGGCTGTATGCTGGGCTAAAGATTTCCCTAAATTTAGTAGGTTTTTATACTCCAGCTAGCTTATCTGCAGTGCTTAAGTGATCAACAGTAACTTCATAAACACTGATTTAAATGCATCATTTTGGACTTGAGAACTGTAGACTTACTTTTTCAAGGTGGAGCAGGAGAAGACATAGATCTACTGTATAGATGAGGAACTTGAAACTTAGCAACATCATTTGCTATAACTCTTCTCCTTAGATAACCCTTTTCTTTTTCTTTTTTTATGTTATGCTGGCAGTAGATGTACCACTTTTACATAAAGCACTAAAGTTTCAGTAAAATTCATTATTCATCTGTTTATTTTCGTTCTACTAATGCCAACAATATAGTTAATTTTTCAGTATACACATTCTTTTAAGAGAAACCTAAAATTTACTTTATTCAGAAGCCATATGCTCAGAAACATATCATGAGGTAACAATTGTTTATTTCTAGAATGACATAAATTCTTCGAAAGCCCTCATTTCACTCTTTCAGTAAATATTTTATAATTCATGAAAAGTCATTAACTAAAAAGTTATTCATAATTAAAATGTCAACAATGCAGAAAATAATATTATTAATTGGACCTTTAAGTATGTTTATAACATAATAACTAAATTTATAATTTTCTTGGCCTAATTTTTCTGAACTAGAATGTATCTTCTATTATCAGAGTAATTTCGTAATTAAAAATGAAGACTACTATCATGTGAAATTTACAGGAGGCTCGGTAAAATCCCACAGCTGTGCACATGGTATGAATAAAATAATCCACCCAACTTTATTTATTTCCCAGTCATCTACCACACAGCTAAACAAAATTATTACCTGCTTCCCCATAATGTCATTGCCACTAATTTCAATATTGTTCTGTTTATATAGCAATATGAAATTACTGCTAGTAAATGTCCATGGTAGAGTGATGATTAGCTATTTTCATCTTAATATTTCAATGTAAAAATTCATAGAGTGCACTCATCCATTCCAAATTCCAACATCAAAGCCACTAATATGAACAGATCTAACTGTTACAGTCACCCAATGTGATAACTTCATGAACTTCTTTGGAAAATTTGGCTGTATTCATCACAATAACTTCTCTGTGTTAAAGTGTTAGTAAAGCTTCAGTGAGTGAGTTCTTTGAAATGTTATTTTGTGAAGATTTATTTTTTACTGACTTGAATGAGGAATTCAACATGGAAAGAACCTGACACAGTTTAGGGTTCATCCAGTGCAGTAGCTAACTTAGTGTATTTAAACTATAAACTATAAAAAAGTTAATCTTCATCATTACATGTTTTGGCTCTAAGAAATGTGAAGTAATCTTCAATTTAAATCAGTGGTGTCTTGTCCATCATTGAAATATTAGACTACATCTCCAACCAATTTCAGAGAATGAGACTTCAACAGTTTAGCATGCCAAAGAATACCAGCAATATAACCAGGTCAGTAACATTACACAGTGTGTTTGGCTTTTCATTGGGCTACTGAAGAGCCACTAATGATGAAGAAAAGCTTCCTAATTATGCACTAAACATAAAATGTGGCTACCCATACAAGTAAGTATGAGAGAACCAGTGGCCCTTGTGGGGCCGCCACATGCCCCCCACCCCCCACCCCCCACCCCCCACCCCCCTCCACCATCAGTGTCCCTGCCAATCAGCTCGCATGCTATTTGTTCATTTCTTTCATCAGTCAACTAGGCTGAATCGAGTTATCGAGTAGTTGCACTTTCCTATGTAGCACACCTGTCTCTGTCATCGTATTTTATATGTTTCTGCTTGGCACATAGATAGTTACTACATATCTATGAGAAAAGTCACGGCCATTCTAGTGATCTTGATGTATCATTCTGTCAGGCATTTGTTTGAGAAAAGTCATAAATGTCCTACTGTTTTCTTGTACAGAGAACCTTCAATTCGTAGCATTGTAAATATAGACTATTCACCAAATAGGAAGCTAGTTTACACTCAGAAGCAGAAGTATTAAGACTGAAGAATGAATAAATAAAAAGTCCTAGTTGTAGCTAGTACAAGTGTGAAGACTAGTCAAGAGTGAGGGTGATCAGTTGATTATGAAGTATTAATAATAGTGATTCATAGTAATATCAGTAAAAATATTGTTACAAGAGTCGTAACAACATTTTTGCTAATAATGTAACAATAGTTTCCCATAACTAATGCATAATATGGGCAACTATTGATGCATTTAGCTCCAATAACAGTGACTTCCGAGAAGATCCACAGATTTCTTGAGATAGCTCAAGATATCTTTAGTGCCCCCTCCTTGGGGTTTTTCTGTATGCCACTGGGGAGGCCTGCACATGAAAAAGAAAAAAGCATTTAGTAAGCTACTTCCTTTCCAACTGGAAAACAGCTTCCCCAAAACTGCAGTACTAAATGATACACTGTATGGTTAGCTCATTGGCACTTGAAGGGTTTGTTACTGTTTCATGAAGTGAACAGATCATATGAGGAATAAATTATTTTTGTAAATTTTCTGTTCTTCATATATGAGATGTGCTTGTAAGTGTTATTGTTAAGTCATTTAAAAGTTCATCAGGCAAATTCAGGAAAACTAATATTATGAGTGGTGGTTAAATACCTATACACAGTGTTAATATGTACATCCTACAATGAAATTATGGAGTAATCTACAAACTAATGCTATGAGTGTGATGACTGAATAGAAGGCCAAATAGAACAAATAAAAAAATACAGGAAACAATTCAGTGCATTCACATAACTATGTGGATTAAAATTATCTCTCAAGGATGAATAATATTGATTTCAGTTCCTGTTAAATGCCACATTTTTAACTAGTTCAGGGATAAGCATCATACCTCTTAGATCAAACATAATTCCCTCCTTTTGACAAATTGCTAGCATGTTATAATAATAGTATTTCTCTGGGTTAGTACACACAGTAACAGAACACTTTTGTTGCAAAAGAGATCAGTAACATATGCATCAGATCTACATCCATCAAGGTACTATCCCGTATAAATATTTCACTATATGTACCTCAGACAAAGAGCTACAAAAAAGAATTCTGGGTTAAGTAGGTATAAGTTGTGTAGAAAGGACATCATGTCAGGATGTGATACAAGAAAACATAAAAAAAGATATTTGCTTTCACAGTTAAATTTTATTTTCTGTATACTACCAAGATTAGTGAAATATTTGTAATAATATACCATTACTACAAACAAACAAAAATTTGTAAATAGACGCTAGTGGCACAATAGGCTGCCAAAATGTTTTAAGTGTGGTAACCAAAATTGGTTTTACCTTACAACACACAGGTAGTGAATAAGCAACATGGATTATGAACCTCTCAATACTGTATGGCATAGTCAAAAATAAAAGAAATGCAATTTTACAATTGAGAGATAGCATAATCCAAAAAAAGAATCCTACAAATGGCAACAATTCCACACCTATTGCAGTAAACTATACATTAAATCATGATTTCAGTTTCAGATATCACTATGAGAGATTGATGCTTACAATGAAAAACAAATTATGTGCATTTTTGTACTTATGTAGAACTGACAAAAATTGCTTGTGTAAACAGTTTGAAATCCCACTTGTGAACTGTGAACAACAGGAGGCAAAGTTGGGGCTATGGGGGGAATGGAGAAAAGTAGAGAAAGGAAAAGGATTCTGCAAATTCACTGGAGGGGTAGAAGAGTGTGTAGGGCTTGAGTGGGAGTAGGGTAGGGGATGGAGAAGCTTGAGGTCAGCAGGATGGTGTGGGTGGAAAGAATCCAGTCAGTGAAACAGTCATTTAATTCAAGCATATCATGTTTGGTAACATGCTCAGCAACAGGATGATCCAGCTGTCTCTTGGCAGTTTGGCAGTGGCCATGCAGAGGTGCACCAATGTTTCACTACCGTAAGCAGGTTCAAATGGATGGAAGTTGTGCGCTACAACAAAGCTGTGCCTTATAAAGAAACATATACGAGTTTCCTGAGTAAATTAATTACAGTTACAGCCAATGCTTGTAACAGTGTGATATCCTCATGCATTTGTGCAGCAGTACAAATTGTCAGGGTTGCTTCTAAAGGGTATGAAATATATGTCTGTGTCTTTATTATCTTCAGTTATCTATTGTTCCAATACTTACTATCAACACAATTTGATGTAATAGTCAGTATATGTAGAACCATTTATAACATGGTTCCAGCATGTTCAAGAAAATGTTTAAAAAAAAAACAAGCAAACAAACACCATCTGAAAAGGCCTTGAAGGCCCAATGGTACTGACCGACTGCTGTGTTATCCTCAGCCATTAGGCATAACCAAGTGCAGATACAGAGGAACCTGTGGTCAGCACACCACAATCCCAGCCATTCTCAGCTTTTGTGACTGATATTGCTGCTTGTCAGTCAAGCAGTCAGCAGCACTCGGCATACCATGACAATAGCTAACAGTGCCAACCGACCCCAACATCTCTTAACTTTGGTGAAATGATGGGAACTGCCGTTACCACTGCGGCAAGGTCATAATCAAGTAAATATTGGTTTCATTTTAATTTTTTCTGACCAAAGGAAATTAGGGTGTAACTGTCTTGTACATGCTCCTTAGTGCATTACATAGTTCACAGAACTCAGCATATTTATACAAGAAACATTAAATACAAAATAATTTTTAATCTTTCTATGCTCCAATATTTAGGTTTTCTATGTAATATTATCACTCGTAGCAGATGTGTATGTTTGCAATATTTTTTGTTTCAGTGTCACAAAATCACTGATTAAAAAATTGGCTATTTAGAAATTGCTTTCCCACAAATAAAGACTATTACATGCATAATTAGACTGAAAGCAAACTGTACAGGGTAACCCCTCAAGGCAAAATTCACATTCTTTGGCAGCACTTTGTCAATGGTGTTGCCAATGTGGTATGCCTTATGCCCTTGGTCCCTGCAAACCAAGTTCAACCTGGAATATAAGACAATGAATGCCAGAGTTGTTGTGTCCAGTTCATTACCGTCCAGACACAACGAGGTAGCAGATAGGCACGCAAGGCTAACGCAGACGGGCGTGAATTTTGAAACAGGATACTGGATGAAAACTATAAAGAAAAGAATGGAGCTTCTCATATACTTAACTTTAATGAATCCTTGGAATACATCTCTCTTGAATATTCGTTAGCTATAAGCACTGATACAAATGGCGCCTTGCTAGGTCGTAGCTATGGACTAGCTGAAGGCTATTCAATCTGTCTCTCGGCAATTGAGAGGAAAACTTAGTACGTCTGGTCGCAAGCTATGTAGTCCGTACAACTGGAGCGAGGTCTATTCCGTATCTTGTGACCTGCCATGTGGTGGCGCTAGGTTTGCGATTACACAGTGGCGACACGCGGGTCCGACATGTACTACAGGACCGCGGCCGATTTAAGTTACCACCTAGCAAGTGTGGTGTCTAGCGGTGACACCACAAGAGTAATAAAATCTCATTCCATACTGTAATGTTTAATACAATTACAATTCCTAAATTTGCTCACCTTTACTCTCGGTGTATTTCCTTTGCCACAACTGGGTAATAAATCTGCAAAAATGCAACTGTAAAGATCATAGTACAGTTTGCAGATGTACTATCAATACTGTACCTCAGTGTTTAAAAACACACTTCTATGCAGGACTTCAGTGGGTAGTGATACCTTACTTATGGAAATTTGAAAAAATCAACAGAGGCCAATTACTAATGATATAATCAGCTTGGTATTTCAGTTAAAGCTTGTTAACAGAATGTAATAGGATAAGTGTAAGAAAAGAAACAAGCACATTCATTACTTATTTTGTTTATTAACAAAACTTGGTTTTCCACAACACTGTAAGAGGTATCAAGCCAGATAAGTTACAAATTTTTTTACATGGTGAGTGTCCCAAGGCCTGTAGGCCCAAATCTCTCATGCTGTAGAGGGGAGGTGTGTGTGTGTGTGTGTGTGTGTGTAGGACACTATTTGTATCTGAAATGTGACACCAGGTGGGGACAATTACTCCTGGGTAGCCAAAATGAAATTATCATGAGACAGGCATTTAGTGAAGCAGTTTAATGATTTTCAGATAAACTGTGGCAATTTGTAGCATATTCTGTTCATTAATTTGGTCAATGTATTTAACTTCAGTCTTAAGTATTTTCCAGTCCAGTTTTAATTTGGCCATCCTCTGTCATCTCGTATGTTATGAAGAAAATAGTACTTTGCAAACATTTTACTAGCCATTTATAAGCCAGTACTGAAGAGACAAGTCAGAAAGGTTACCAAAATGCTCACAGATTTCTTTTCAACTTGTGATTTCATCAAACTTAAACATTTCCATTAGAATTTTGTAAGTAACTGTAGTTAATGTTGTAATTTTGGATATTCAAAAGTATTTGTGTGTGTTTCTAAAAGAAAATATTTGGGCCATACTAAATTTAGAAATTTAGCTAACAAGAATAAATGCTTCACGAACCATTGTTGATTACTATGTTTATGACTTTATTGTAGAATAGAATCTAATTGTTCAGAGAATAAGGCATTAATAGTGAGAAAAATCTTTATAAACACATTAAAATAAGATTTTAAAACTGCATGAGAATAATGGCCACAAATGATGAAACTCAATAAATGTACCAAGAACTGTTGTTCACCTGTTGGTAGGAAAAATAAAATTACCTTAAATGTGCACATCATAAACTATTTACTTTACAATGTTACTTACCATCTGACAACTGCAATATAGTAATTTTTTTGAGCACTCTGCAATGTACCCTTCCTGACCATGTACTCTCCAATAAGCCAAAAACCTGTAGTCATCCTTGAAGGACTTAATTATATCTTCTGCTGTACTTTATGCACATTCCTCAAGCAAGCATACAAATTCTCAGTGTCAACTCATCATTCCAGACAATTCTCACAGTAAAATTCACAATTATAAATACTGTATTCAGTCCTTGCAAAACCAAGCAGCATTGTAAATAGGCTCGGTTATGATATACTATCACAAACATTAGCCAATCAGCATCAGTTGTTGGGCATAGACAACAAGTAGTACTTGAGCTAGATGTGGTATTGTCTGTGAACTATGCTATGTCCCACATTCTGGTGCGGAAACAATCTTGTGTTTCTCTCGTAAAGTTCTGTCGAATAATAGTTAAAATAAGGTGCATCTTTAAACAACATATTTCTAGTTTGTTAATAAAGTTACTGTAAGGGATCACGGATTCAGCCTATTTATGATGAGATTTGTCACACTCATTGATGTACTTCATTGGGAATGCTATATAATTTTGTTGCGAGGAGCATACAATCTGCTGAGTTGGAAACAGTCTGTTCCCTACTGAAGGAGGCCTACTACCTACTAAGCAGCCTGCCACCAGCGACCATAAACACAGTCAAAATCAATGCACATCAGTGCGTGAATTGGTGGCACGAAGGCCTTCCAAATTAAAGATTACTCTCAACAACATCGAGAGATGCAGACATCCCAGTTGGACAAGCACAAAAGTCACTCTGAGATGAAAAGCTAAAAGATGATGTTGCGCAACGTAAACAACAGAGGCTCACTGAGAGGGCAGAGTCCGATCAACTCGAACAGTGGAGACTGACCGAATGATTAATGAACACGGTTTTCAATAGGTCTGAGTATTATTTTGTAAGAAATTGTGAGTCGCTGCATCCACCAATTTCCTTTTGCTAAACACAAATGACCTCTCTCCCTTCGCTTCCAACACCTTGCTTATATCTTGGGTATGCTCTTTGTTGTGTCCAATATTGCAGCACAGTTGGCTTCTGCATACCTTTGCCTACAGCAAGCACACTACGATTTCCGTCCTTCTGTGTACATCACAAACTGCGCTTATTTTACTAAGTTCTGCTACTGATTCGTTAATCACACTTTTCATATGTTCAATGGAGATAGTGCAAGTTCTGGTCAGATGGCTCACCATGCATGTTAGTTTTTCAATGATTTGGAGGATCGTTGGATGAGGTTTCTGGACTTTGTTTCCAATAAAAAATATTTCTTTTTTTCTTCTTTTTTTGCTCTCCCTATTTACTACAATAAATTGAACTCTGTAAGTGTAACTGTGAAACATTCTGGATATGTAGGGTCTATCTAGGGGTTGTAGAGAGTACTTGCTACATACAGTTCTTCTAAGGAATCCATGTGCGGAAATGTACTTTCTGGGTGTAAAATGAAGTTGAAGTCAGATAACTTTTAAATCGTCTGCTTCACGGCACGCACACAGCAGAGACAGTGAACTCCCACCTGTGTGTTCTACAGTATAGGACCCCCGGCATGGGCAACGTTTGGAGTACTCGTCGTCTAGTTATCTTCTGCAGCATGAAGGACATTCTAGTCAAAGTCGAAAGTACGCCATGGCCACGCCTCCTAATTTCTCACGGTCGTTCTTGTATTCGTACGACAATGGAACGTGGTTTCACAATTACAACAGGGGCTGATCGGCGCCCTCTTCTCAGTCAGTGTGCGTATCGTGAAGTGAAAGATTTCAGAGCGATCCGATCTTCATGCTTATATTACATCCTAACGCTACATTTGCGGACTTGCGTTTCATATAAGAACTGTACACTTCTAATTCCCTCCACAACCCCCATAAGCAGGTAATAGGAACTGCGAAACACTCTGAATACCCGTAACACGATCGTACATAGGCTGCTGTTCATCCCATGCAATCACAATCGCAACGTTCTTATAATCATTTACATGTCACACCCTTTATTTCATTTTCATATCATTTCCAACATTACATCACAGCGCTGCTGTTTTTACACACTTAAATGTTTGACTGCAGGTGTTTTATTAGTGCAGCATAATATAAAGGAAAGAGTCAAGTGGTTTAGACCAAAGTGGCAAAGGTACAAGAGTAATCCCAAAAGTAAGGTCTCCTGACCTTTTTATTTCTACAATGGTTTACATCAGTTTACAGCTTGAACATTAAGCTATTTTTCGACATAATCACCATTTAAGTCGAAGCATTTCTGTAGACGCTGTGGCAGTTTTTGCATGTCCACGCCATACCAGCTCGCCACCATGCTGTTCAGAAAGTTATGAACCTCTTCTTTTACCTCGTCGTCGGAGCTGAATCGCTTTCCAGCCAAATGCTCTTTTAAACTAGGGAACAGTTGATAGTCACTGGGCCCAAAGTCAGGACTATAGGGTGGGTGGGTGATTGTGTTCCACTGAAACTGTTGCAGGTGAGCAACGGTTTGCCGAGCGGTGTGTGGGCGAGCGTTGTCATGTAGAATGTGTACGCCCTTGCACAACATTCCTCTTCTCCGGTTCTGGATTGCCCGTTTGAGCTTTTTCAGAGACTCACAGTATCTGTCAGCATTAATTGTGGTCCCAGCGATTCAGCTAAAAATGATATTTAAAAAAATTAAAATATTTAAATTAAATAATTAAATAATAAAAATAATAAGGTTAATAGTAAAAGAATGAAACTTAAAATACACTGATAAGACCCTATCATTGGCAGCAAAATGAGCAGGAAGCCGAGAGAGACAAATTTTAAGTCTTCATACCTGAGAATAATATCTTACAAGCCCCAAAGCCCACCAAAAGAGAGGATCAGTTGTGGAGAAGCGGATGGCGAGAAATGCAGACAGTCTGACAGACAGAAGAATTATCTGAGCTGAAAAGCATCAGCAGGAGTCGATGATATGCTTTCTGCTTTACTAAAATCTGTGGAGCTTGAAGAAACTTGAAATCTGATTTGATGTCAATATCCATGAAATCAGACAAATAAATTTTGCTAGAAAACTATTATTGTTACATTACCGAAGAAGGATAGAGTAACGAAGGGACTATCGCCCTATCCAACTTACGTCTCTTGACTGTAAAACGTTGACCACTACAATAAAAAAGTGAAAGTACTATATTAATACGGGGTTTAGCATTCGAAAATGTAAGGGTCCTAGGTAGGTAGTCTTGACCTTCTGCTGATTAATGAAAGAAACAGTACAGAAGAACTAGGAGTCTTCGTGGTCTTTGGAGACATGCGGATATTTGGAATAATCTGGTGGAACCCTGAAACTAATGGAGATAATGTACAGATACAGATGAAAACCAAAAACTTAACACAAAAGCCTAAGGAATGTAATCTTGCTGAGATGGGAGAAAATGTGTTGTTCATTTTGTAGTCGAATGTCAACAAACAACGTGGACGTAACAAGTTTATTGGCTTGGCCGTGTTCCGCAGCAAGCATATAAATACCGGGTGATCAAAAAGTCAGTATGATAACTTAATAAACCACGGAATAATGTAGATAGAGAGGTAAAAATTGACACACATGCTTGGAATGACATGGGGTTCTATTAGAACAAAAAAAAAGAAACACCCCATATTGCTAGACGCGTAAAAGATCTCTTGGGCGCGTCGTTTGGTGATGATCGTGTGCTCAGCCGCCACTTTCGTCATGCTTGGCCTCCCAGGTCCCCAGACCTCAGTCCGTGCAATATTTGGCTTTGGGGTTACCTGAAGTCGCAAGTGTATCGTGATCGACCGACATCTCTAGGGATGCTGAAAGACAACATCCCACGCCAATGCCTCACTGTAACTCCGGACATTGTTTACAGTGCTGTTCACAACATTATTCCTCGACTACAGCTATTGTTGAGGAATGATGGTGAACATTTGGAGCATTTCCTGTAAAGAACTTCATCTTTGCTTTGTCTTACTTTGTTATGCTAATTATTGCTATTCAGATCAGATGAAGCGCCATCAGTCGGACATTTTTTGAACTTCTGCATTTTTTTGGTCCTAATAAAACCCCATGTCATTCCAAGCATGTGTGTCAATTTGTACCTGTCTGTCTACATTATTCCGTGATTTTTTAAGTTTTCAAATTTATACTGACTTTTTGATCACCCGGTACTAGTTTTGTAAATGAAACTGCCTTTTCCCGCTGCTACTTAAATTATTAATCCCACACGCGTTTCGCCTTATCTTGTTCTAAGGCAACATCAGTGGGATCTATGATTCAGTTTTGTTAGTTTTAAATTATTTTTTGTACGAAAGTAATTACTAACGATCTGCTGATCTGATGGGATGAATAAATTAAGTATCAGCATGAAGATTCAGTTTTATTTACGAAACAAGTAACGTGGATGTAACATCAAACCATAAATGAAAGTTCAAGAAGAACAGTCACCGATACTAAGGTTTACAGGTGACTTAGTTGGTGAGTAGAAAGGTAAAGAATGGGTTGATGAATGGTGTATCTGCATATAAGGGACAGTTTTGAAGTTTTATTTATCAGCTTGAAAAATGAAGTTACGACCATGACATTTTGTGATTATCTTAACAACTTCTGCAGATTCACCGTTCAGCACGATACACTCTCTCAAAACTGGTCAGTTGGCGGATGCCTTGATGGTAGAGGCCATCAAAAAAGGTTAGGAAACGTTCCACCTCGAAAATCACGTCGGTGTCATTCTACAAATGCCTACCTCGCAGTGGTTTCTTCATCCGCGGACTGTGGCCAGTGTCCTGTGGAGTATGAGCTGGGACGCTATCGTTGAGCAGGAACACTCCTTTGGACAACTTCCGGCGGCTCTTCGTCTTGATTGCACCCCGCAATACATCGCAAGATCTTGGTAGTACTCTCCTGTGATCGTTTGCATAATGTGTTAGCACCACACGATGGCTGTCCCAAAAGGTACTCATAATTACATTGCCTATTGAAGTTGGGTCATCGCCTATTTTAGCGTTGAATCCACATGTTTCCGCTGCTTGGTTTGCTCCTTTGATATAGAGTAAAAGTGACATACACACACCAAAAAAAGTTTTGCATCACTCCAGTTCCCAGAACTCCTGAAGATAGACGCTGATTTTGAATATTTTATCACAGACACAGTCCCTTTGACTGTTCAGAGATGTCACTAAACCCTCCCAAAATTGTTAACAACCATGCACGAGCAGCGCCTATTACACAGAGGGGGTCCGACAGCCGTTCAGTTCCAGTCATTCCGCCAGGAAGGAGGTACACCGCTAGTGTTGTCTGTAGTTCAACCATCTCTAGACGGTCAATATCGCGGTTCGATCACATCCACATTGTTACTTTGTGCCTGGAGGGGCACTCAACAATGGAAGTGTTCAGGAGTCTCGGAGTGAACCAATGCGATGTTTTTTGGAAATGGAGGAGGTACAGAGAGACAGGAGCTGTTGATGACATGCCACACTCAGCCGCCCAAGGGCTGCTACCGCAGTGTTCAAATGTTCAAATATGTGTGAAGTCTTATGGGACTGAACTGCTAAGGTCATCATTCCCTAAACTTATACACTACTTAACCTAAATTATCCTAAGGACAAACACACACACCCATGCCTGAGGGAGGTTCAAATGGTTCAAATGGCTCTGAGCACTATGGGACAACATCTACGGTCATCAGTCCCCTAGAACTTAGAACTACTTAAACCTAACTAACCTAAGGACAGCACACAACACCCAGTCATCACGAGGCAGAGAAAATCCCTGACCCCGCCGGGAATCGAACCCGGGAATCCGGGCGTGGGAAGCGAGAACGCTACCGCACGACTACGAGCTGCACACCCCAAGGGAGGACTCGAACCTCCGCCAGGACCAGCCTCCTGCAGTGGATGACCGCTACCTACGGATTATGGTTCGGAGGAACCCTGACAGCAATGCCATCATGTTGAACAATGCTTTTCGTGCAGCCACAGGACGTCGTGTTATGACTCAATAGGCTCCATGATGCCGTCCATCTTTGCAACAACGACACCATGCAGCGCGATACACATGGGACCAACAACATGCCGAATGGACCGCTCAGGATTAGCATCACCTTCTCTCCACCGATGAGAGTCGCACATGCCTTCAACCAGACAATCGTCGGAGATATGTTTGGAGGTAGCCCAGTCAGACTGAACGCCTTAGACACATTGTCCAGCGAGCTCAGCAGTGTGGAGGTTCCCTGCTGCTTTGGGGTGGCATTATGTAGGGCCAACGTCTTAAGACACTGTTGGTCATGGAAGGCGCCGTAACGGCTTTACGCTACGTGAATGCCATCCTCCGACCGATAGCACAACCGTATTGGCAGCATATTGGCAATGCATTCGTCTTTATGGATGACAATTCGCACCCCCATCGTGCACATCTTGTCAATGACTTCCTTCAGGATACCGACGTCGCTCGACTGGAGTGGCCAGCATATTCTCCAGATGTGAACCCGATCTAACATCCCTAGGATTGAAAAGGGCTGTTTATGGACGACGTGACTCGTCAACCACTCTGAGGGATCCATGCCGAATCGCCGATGAGGAGTGGGACAATCTGGACCAGCAGAGCCTTGATGAACTTGTGGATAGTATGCCACGACGAATACAGACATGCATCAATGCAAGAGGACGTGCTACTACGTAATAGAGGTAACGGTGTGTACAGCAGTCTGGACCACCACCTCTGAAGGTCTCACTGTATGGTGGTACATCATGCAATGTGCGGTTTTTATGAGCAAAAAAAAAAGGGTGGAAATGATGTTTATGTTTATCTCGGTTCCAATTTTCTGTATAGGTTCCGGAACTCTCGGAACCGATGTGATGCAAAGCTTTTTTTGATGTGTGTACCTGGGATCTTTACCATGGTAACTAGGCGGCTAGTGAAGTAGTTTGGTTTGGTCTGACACAGTTGTCACCTGCTGTCGCGGTTCAGCAGACTTTTAAAATCGGTGTGAGCGTCATGGAAGCCAGTGGGTGGTCACTGTTGTCCTGACCAAAATTTTGTCCAAAGTCTTGAGCTCTGAACCAGGGCTTATTTATATTTTTTCCGCTATCGACTCGATTATGAGACGGCGTTCTCCGAAGAACAGGGCCCCTGCTTCTGCTGCGGCTCCCGTTGCTTTAAAGAGAGGTGGTCTTCCGCTTCATTCTTCGTCATTCAGATTTATTTATTTATTTCTGACAACGTTTGAAAGCGTCCGAGCCTCCTGAATCATTGTACCATTATGATAGACCATAGTTGCCGTACTCACCAACCCAGTATGAACTCTCTCAACGTTGCTTGTCTTCTAATTCAGAAAACCAATTACCGGTAGCGCAAAATTCTTCACTTTATCAGGCGGCTTCGCTATCTTGTCTTGGTCCTCCACGGTACTGTCGCCCGGGAATATCAGTGTGTACCAACACTGCATTCGTGTAACTGCAAACTAAGAAAAAATTGGTTATGTCCTTTTCTTCGGTTAAACCTTTATGGCTACCCATCGTACTTTTGTTTTGTCATCAGCGTTCTGACTGGTTTGATGCAGCCCGCAACGAATTCCTCTCCTGTGCTAACCTCTTCATCTCAGTGTAGCACTTGAAACCTACGTCCTAAATTATTTGCTGGATGTATTCCAGTCACTGTCTTCCTCTACTTTCTGTACAGTTTATACCCTCTACTGCTCCTTCTAGTACCATGGAAGTCATTCCCTCATGTCTTAATAGATGTTCTATAGTCGTGTCCCTTCTCCTTATCACTGTTTTCCATATATTCCTTTCGTCTCCGATTCTGCGCAGAACCTCCTCATTCCTTGCCTTATCAGTCCACCTGATTTTCAACATTCGTCTTAGCACCACATCTCAAATGCTTCGATTCTCTTCTGTTACGGTTTTCCCGCAGCCCATGTTTCACTACCATACGTACATTCTCAGAAATTTCTTCCTCAAATTAAGGCCGATATTTGATATTAGTAGACTTCTCTTGGCCAGGAAGGCACTTTTTGCTATTGCTAGTCAGCTTTTGATATCCTCCTGGCTCCGTCAGTCATCGGTTATTTTACTACCTTACTTAAGAAACAGAAAAGATTGAGAAAAAGCAAAGACGGATGTGATGAAGAGTATGACTATAAATGTTTCAAAAGTGGAAAAGAACAAAGAAAATGTACATATTATTCTTTTTCTAACATTACACAATACACCAGAAGCTAAGTAGGTCGATCGATGTTGTTTAGCACAGTCAGTGAAATATTTTTTCGTCAAAATTAGCCTACAGTTATTGAATACCGGCGTAAAACTAAGAAATCAATTTCTGAAACTATACGTCTGAAACATTGCAGAGTATGTAAGTCGAGGGCAGTTAACGTCAATGTTGGAGAATAAAGCTGTAATCATTTTAAACGTGATTATGCAGAGGAATTTATTAAATATAGAATAAGACTACAGTGTAAAGAAAAATCGAGGATGGGAATAAATGCACGAATAACAGGCACGTTACAGAGTGGAAGTCAATGCTAGAATAGCAGACCGTTAATCGTCCAAATGTTAAGCCATCCAGAGATGATTAATTTTTGTCTGCAATGAAAAGTATATAAAGCTCAAGGTAAAAAGAGACGGTTGACATTCGGTATTAAAAAAAAAGGACTTAGAAACTGATAGCAAACAGACATCGATCAAGGAGAAGACGGGTAGTAGACAAAGAGACTGGGAAAGGGTTAAAAACATGTTTTAATGCTGTCGTCTTACGCATAAAATCTCGAGCCGTATTAATTCACAGACAGGCAGCGCCACGTTATTGTTTATGCTGCGTGTTTAAGGGAAAACAGTAACCTGTTAATTCTGTTATGGCTTCAAAAAAATATTCAGTTGAAACGTCGTGGCGGATTAAAATTGTGTATCAGACGAAAACGAACTTGAGACCTCTGCCTTTCTCAGGGAAATGCTCTACCAGCTGCGCCAGAAAAGCATGACTCACGAACCGTCCTCACAGCTTTACTTCCTCCTGTACCTCGCCTCCTTCATTGCAAACTTCACAGAAGTTCTCCTCCGAAACTTACGGGACATGCAGCCCTTGAAGAAAGGATATTACGGAGACGCGGTTTCGCCCAGCAAAGGTCCCGAGCTCGAGTCCCAGTCTGGCACACAGTCTTTCATATCAGAGCACACTCCACTGTGGAACAAAAAATTCTGTCTGGAACTATGCGACTATCAAGACAATCGGGCTATACATGTCTGACTCTTAAGCAACAATCAAATATTATAAATGAAACATGAAAAAAAAATCATTCAGAGCCATGCACATCTTATTAAAAGGCTGAATTAAGATTTCAAAAATTTCACTGTCTTAATAAGCTTCCCATTTCCCTTGAACTTTACAAGTGTGGCTCTATAAAACGGACTCATGTCTTACTTTAATAAAATTATCAACGTCTAAACTACAGAGGCATTTGTTCCGTGAAATTTACGAGTCGCCTTAGAAGCTGTGTTCCCTCTCCGTATCTACACAGAAATCTAAAGGCACGCTATGCTGGAGGCCCTGAACTTAGCACGGTGAACGACTCGACCTACCTATCGATCGCATAATATTGACTTTCGTGGAGGTGTTTCCGGACGGCCAGAACGTGCACCCATGTCGACAGCAAAACTTAATTTTACTTGACATAGAATACTTGTAATACTTTCCCACACAAAGTGCCCATTAATTGATCTCACTGCTGTCAGTCAAAACTGGTAATGCAGACTAATCGTAAACTTTCCATTTAAGACAAGTGGTTCAAATGGCTCTGAGCACTATGGAACTCAACTGCTGAGGTCATAAGTCCCCTAGAACTTAGAACTACTTAAACCGAACTAACCTAAGGACAACACACACATCCATGCCCGAGGCAGGATTCGAACCTGCGACCGTAGCGGTCGCGCGGTTCCAGACTGTAGCGCCAGAACCGCTCGGCCACCAGCGGCCGGCTCCCATTTAAGACACAATTTGTGCTTCTAGTTTACCAGAAATATGAGGGACCAAATTTTCCTCTTACTTTTATTTATTTTATGTCAGTACAGTAGGATGAGTTTCAAAACAGATTTTAAAATATTCTATCCGTCTATTGTTCATCTTTACCTGTAATAGAAAGTCCAGCTTGGAATGTGAACAATATTTTCACTTAATTAAGGTTGTGTGGCATCACGGCCTGGCGCAATTCTTTCATTTGGACGTCACTTTTGCGATCTGAGTGCCCCTAACTCCAACGGAACCCCGCTTTTCCCCCCACGGTCACGCTTCCAAGCAGTAGCCGGAGCCAACATTGATTAACCTTAGTGATCGGGTGCGAACCAGTGTTATCAACCTGAAAAAGTTGATGGTTAGCAGAATTATGAGAGGGACAGATTGCCGCTCACTGTAAAGATGATAGGCACAACCAAAAGAGTCATGTGCGGTCTGGAAGACCCGTCTGTTACTTAAAATGTCAAATGGTTCAAATGGCTCTGAGCACTATGCGACTTAATTTCTGAGGTCATCAGTCGCCTAGAACTTAGAACTAATTAATCCTAACTAACCTAAGGACATCACACATATCCACGCATGAGGCAGGATTCGAACCTGCGACCGTAGCGGTCGCTCGGTTCCAGACTGTAGCGCCTAGAACCGCACGGCCACTCCGGCCGGCTTTAAAATGTCTTTATGGTGAGTAGCAATTTATGCTTTTCATAATATTGTCAACTTTATATGTGCCAGCTACCAAGATTCAGCAGGAACAGAAAAGCAAAAGTGGTTCATTTTCATTCTATTGACGTAGTATTTTTGGTTTCCTCCGTTTATGGACCTGTAAACTTCCACAGAGATTGCTGAAAACAGTCTTAGTGAAAAGGTAATCTGCCTGCCCGACTATCCTTTCAGTTATAGATTTCACACAGTTTGATGAACTATCACTGATGCTTTATTTCATGGTCATTACATTAACATACGCTAAACTAGTGTCATGGACTATTAATGACAATTTAGGTGGAAACCAGTTACGTGTTGTTCAATATGATATATCCGAACTAATGACAGCTCCTTTATTTGCTTGATTTAAATCCAGGAACCATTCTATGGCGAATGAGACATTTTATACAGACGGCAGTAAGAGAGTTCTATGGTTTTTTTATCTCTTGTTGGTTTCCTTTCCGGTGAAGTAGAAGAACTGAAAAATTGTTCCGCCTTTAGATAACATTATTGTAAAACAGTGATGTGACAATTAAGTAAAGTCACCAAAAAAAGAGTCTCGATCTCATAACCATAAGTTTAAAAAAGAAATTGTCGGTTTCGGCCCCTAGTAGTAGGACGGAACTGCTCATATTTTTAATACATGATTATGTGATCGAGAATCTTTTTTACTAGTTTTATTCTACTTTTAATAAACTGACTTCCTCTGCACATAATCTGTAAATAATCTGGCAAGTTACTTTTTATTATCTTGCGTGCTGCTTTAACTATTTATGTGCAGATATCGCCATCTCCTGTCGCCTTTCCTTTCTTCATACCCCAAATAGCTTTATACATAGCTCTATATAATTCCTTTATATAATTCCGTAATTTCCTAAATTTCATTATTGATTACCTCCATTATCACTGATTTCTTGAATTATGTAAACATTTAACGAAACCTTTGAAGATTGAGTAATGTTCTCTCTGTTGTTAATTACTGTGGTATCTGCCATCTCAGCTTTGCAGAACGTGATGTCTACCTAAGATAAGTTTCTGTTTTGTTTTCTTCACATTTATATTTTTTCAGTTGTTTCTCTTAACAACTTTTCGTCATCACTTCTCACATCCTTTTGAATATCATTGAATTTTTTTCTTTACATCTTCTCTTATTGCTTCTTTGAAACAGTACTCCTGTTCAATACTGGACTTCGTGTTTTGAGGATTTCTTTTCTTCTTCATACCTGATAGGTCTTTTGCTGCATAAGTACGAGGGTAACCTCAAAAGTAAGGTCTCCAATTTCTTTATAAGTACATAGACCTGTTTATTTCAATTTCGATTTTTTAAAATTAAATATTTAAATATTATATTTCATCTTCTATGTTGTACTTCATCTTCACGCATGTGGTACCATGTTATCCTTTTACCCTGTCGTCCTCAGTTAGAAACTCTTCTGTCTCTTTCAGGCTGTTTACTGGATGAAATCAACAGATGTGAAGGTAATTTTCGAAAGAGTCAGTATTGCTTAAAATGTTATAAAATTATTCCGGAGCCCAAACTGATCTTCCAGGAAGTGGACTTCTTCCATTTTTTCCATTCTTCGGTAAATAAACCCTGTCAGTATTTTGCAGTTCATAATTCGGATAACATAATTCTCATGTCAGCTCCTACCATCCTTGGATTTAGAATTACGACAGACTTGTTGTAGTCTGAGGGTATTTCGTCTGTCTCATATATCTTATACACCAGATGGAGTAGTTTGTCATTGCTGCCTCTCACCAGTATCTCAATAATTCTGAAAGAATTTCGTTTAGTCCACGGGCCTTTTTTAATGTACGTCTTTGAGTGCCCTGTCAAAATTCTTGTCGCAGTATCGTATATACCGTAATGACCACCCTTATTAATTTCATTTGTTTCTGTAACATCGTCTTCTAGTTGATTTATGTAGCCATTCTATATATTCCTTCCACGTTTCAGCTATCCATTTTTGCTTGGCACCGGCTTGCCAACTTAGCTCTCGATATTCGTGAAGGTGCCTCTGTTTTCTATAATTTTTTCAATTTCTTCATCACCTGCTGTGCTAGTTCGCATAAAAACTCGTGCTGCTGTGTTGAATTTAGACTTTGTCTCTATCTTGACTATGATTATGCATTCACTATGCTGTTGATAGTTTACCCACGTTCCTCATTTCTTACTCAGTACTGGACCTACTCCAGCACTACCCGTATTTGATTTTGTTATCATTCACTTGACCAGAAGTCCTGTTCTTCTGCTATCGAAATTCTCTAGTTGTCACTTAATTAACTTTACCCTATCCCTTTCCTCTCACAAATCCTCTAACTTGCCTACACGATTAGGGGCCATAGCGAAGTTACATGAGCCATGAACTTAGTCAAAGAGTCGAAGAAGGTAAAGAAGATTTCGATTTTCCCTTACATCAAGATCTTATAACCATAAATTGCATCAATTGCAGTTGCTCACCCATGGGAAACCAGTGAAGCACCAGTGAAATCATTCTGCAGAGACGAATGGAAAAGTAAACTATTAAATGAAATATATCAATGAAATCATTTCTTTCTCTGTGATATTATTCGCCTATCGTGGCGATTGAACTAGGTTGCTGTTCAATTTTGGAGCTCCGACTTTATGAGGAGTAGTCGCTATAAGCATTACCAAATCTGAGCATGCTTCCAGGACTGTATTTTTCCTCATATCATTTTCGATCTCCAGAGATGCTCATACCATATATGGGAATAGCAGCAGTAAGGAGACGCATTTGGTGCCACAAGTACCACTGGCATGCACGTTAATTTTCCATGAGAGATGAATAAGTTAACATTGACTGCCTTAATGAATTTTACTTCATTGGCGGCATTATATGGATATGAACGTCCCCAGTCCGTGGCATAGCTGTCTGCTCATTGGGTGGCCTGTCAGGCGGAGGGGCTAGGCTTATGAGCTTGAACGACTTTTTTTTTTCTTTTTGTTTTAGTTGTAAAGGAAGATGTTGGAACGTCAGCAGCTAACACTTTGATGGCAAAAAGTAAATACTACTTATTTCCTTTATCCCTGAACCTAGCCAAAATATTTATTTCCATTACATAACGATTGTAACAGTTTTAGAAGGCACACGATTCCATCTTTAGGCATATAATGCGGGAATCTGTACTGTACAATGAGCCGCGCGATTTGTGCCTCAAGATGGAATCTTGTGGGTTTGAAATATATCGCAGTTATAGTGGAACTCAATAAATATAGCTGTTCGGGTAGAAAAAGAAAGGAAAAGCAATATTTGTTTTCTGCCATGAAAACTCTGGCGATCTGGTTGTATATACACTCTTCGCGACTGTATTTACATTTTTGAAGGGCCTTCAAGCCTCTGCAAGTAATTGGAACAGCATGGTCGAGGGAATATTAAGAAAAACAGGAAGTCTTTGGGATTGCATCTATCCATGCATCCATCGTGAGAACATTTCGTCATCATGCACTCTCTGGGAAACACAGCACGACTACAATCACAAGTGAAGACATGCCAGCATTTTATGAGGTCACTCTCAAATTAGATCAGCTATTGCAGAGGTAACTGCAGTCAGCTTGAAGACATGCTAGCAATTTGTGAGTCGCTTCCAAATTAAATTGGGCACTGAAGAGGGAATTACATTAAAAAATTAAACAATAGAAGTAGTAGACGAAGTCTATAATTTGGTCAGCGACAAACCTGTAAATAATAGAACTAAAAGGTACATAAAATGTAGCTGGCTATAGCAAGAAGAGATCCTCGCAAATAAAGAAAGCGCGTAGTGTATATGACAGTTTGTAAAATGAAAGGAAAAGTTGTGTTGTAAATAAAGGTAACTGTTTACAGCACATGGCTGCTCTTACGTTTTTTAGTGGAACCGAGACCATATCCGACGCTATCTCGAAGACCTCCGCCTGGCGTTCAAGGTACAAAACGACGCAAGATTGGACGAGTTGACTTTAACCTTCGATCCAAATTGGTAATCAAGTAAACGCGTCTGCAGGAGTACTTGTGTTGGAAGAATTATGCTATTATAAACCAAACTGCGACCCGCTAATAGGACACTTTACAGACTGTTACAAAAAAAAAAAAAAAAAAAAAAAGCACTTGTTGGCAAAGACTGTAAACTGAAGTGCAAGGAAGATGTTGTTATGAAAGTATATGACAATAGTGTAGCCGTTAATACGGGAGTTAAACGTAGAATATAAGCAGAACAGACAAAGGGAGATTAGGAATGAGATGAGATCTTGAAAAAGAATGCTGAACATTAGATAATGAAGAGATACTGCGTCGAATTAGGGAGAAATGAGCTTTATGGCATAGTTCGACCAAAAGAAAGGGTAGATAGATGGGTCACATCCTGAGGCTTTAAAGAGAAGGTAATTGGGTAATGCAGTATGAAGTCTATAAATTATAGAGGTAGTCAAGGCCTGTCTGTACTTAATAGTTTCAACTCGATGAATTTTGCACTACTTACGTAGAGATGAAGAGACTTGGATGGACAAACCATAATGTCTCTCTGACCAGCACCGAGAACCACTTGTGCCGTCTGATCGTGGCGCTCTGTGCGTCCAACATGTTCGCCCCACTAGCGATGAAGTAAATCGCTTGCACTGTGTTTGTGGCCACAGTCACTAAGGAAGTCAGAAGGAACCACTCGTGAGCTGGCGCAACAGTTTGTGATATCTCGCACAAGGCCTCATACAGCAGCTTGAGTGAGCGCACACAGGCTGGTTGGTGGTGCGAGTTCTGAAAAGGATTGAGAGGTATTTCCTGCAATATTAAGTTTCTGTCTATAATTCTCTTCCTATGAAACTTATGGAACCCACTTATCAGCATGTTAAGTAAACAAACATTAAAGGCCGAAAGTCTTTGCTTTATCTGCAGTTGCAGATTGACAAATTTTAACTTTGTTAACATAATGTCACGAAACAGTTCGTAATACAAAAGCCGCTCAGTAGTAAGTGGTAGCTAGATTTTAAACTAAAAACCAAAATGTATTGCACAGAACAAACGCAAAGCAATAGTAACAACTATATATGCACAGCCTTAAGAACTGACACAACATGTTGCCCTTTGTGGTCCAATAACACAGTCACTCAATGAAAGCAACCCGAGAAATCTTTCATATTTTCTAGTATTATAAAACTGATCCGAAACTATAGAAACCAAATACAATAATGGGCACTGCATAACGCTTAAACGCAAACAATTATTTTAAGAAAATTGTGGCATTATCCGATTACAGAAATAGAGTGCAGCAAAGGCAGACGCCTTGTGTACAGTGCCATCGATGCTGACAATAACAGTACCTGTTACAGATCACCTCAGAGTTCACAGTAAAGGGTATCATGCCGGACAGCTTGATTACGAACAGGACGACTTGCTGGCCAGAGAGGTTCGCACAGCAGTTTGTGGAGTGGACCTGTCTTGTTCATTTGTCAGTGCAATCTGAAACATGAGATACACCAATTTTTAAATTTGACTTCGTACAGTGACCATTAACTAATATTTTTCACAATTTTACTTTTCATAACTCTCAAAAAAAGGTGTAAGCTACTGCATAATGAAAGCTACTTTGAGAATAAGATTCTATAACCAAGATAACAACAACACTAAATGATAAAAAAGAATTGTTAATAATAAGACGTTAACAGCAGTTCAAAATATTTATTTAGTGGTGTCACTGAAATACCATAACATTACGAGAAATATTAAAACAGCTATTCTTGTAACAATGTTAATTATTGCTCATTAATTTACATTTTATCAACCCAATGTTCGTAAATGAAAGGGAAATACACGATAACTGGGAAAAACTGAAATAATACTGTAAAGTGACCAGGGGTACTGGGTGGGGCGGGGGGGGGGGGAGTCCGGACTGAAGTAACGTATCACCTATTTCACATATGATTATGACTCTCTCAACCAGAGTAAGCTTAGTAAAATTTCAGTAATCAATCAAGTGTAACTTTTTCGTTATTTTTTTTTAGAAAATTTGTAAACTGTATGAATGCTTACGGCTACAGGACACATTTTTCTGGAATTAAATATTTTTCCTCTGCTCCTACACACATGCAAACTATGAATGTTCAGGAATGACGTTGCCAGTTTTGATATATAGGCTATTTCATTTAATCGTGATTTATTTACGCGCAAGGAGTGATTTAAGGTGCAACGGCGAGATAAAACTAATCACAGGTAAGACAGACGACAGACAGATTCATTGGAAGAGTTGCCAAGTTGCACAGTCCAGTAGTGAAGGAGGAGCTTACAGAAAGCTCGTCAGATTGATTCTTGTGAACTGCTCGTCAGTTTTAGGTTGGCGTTTGGAGTGTAGAAGTATTACTGTACACTGTTAGAATAGTTTGAGCACACTGTGCTAGACGTGTACGCTTTACGTCTGAGGGTTGTTGCATTACTCTCCCTGTTTGTGTTTTACGTTGTGGTGATAGAATAATGTGGGATGTTTCACTGCTGTGAGTGAAGCAAAGAGGACTTGGATAAAACACCGAATAAATAATCAGCGTGTGATGTATATAACACGATTATTATTATTATTATAGTTATTACTAGCGGTTGCCCGCATCTCGTGGTCGTGCGGTAGCGTTCTCGCTTCCCACGCCCGGGTTCCCGGGTTCGATTCCCGGCGGGGTCAGGGATTTTCTCTGCCTCGTGGTGGCTGGGTGTTGTGTGCTGTCGTTAGGTTAGTTAGGTTTATGTAGTTCTAAGTTCTAGGGGACTTATGACCACAGCAGTTGAGTCCCATAGCTCTCAGAGCCATTTTTTACTAGCGGTTATGTGAGGTGAAGAGGAGTGCATTAAAGCAGTTCCTGCTCCGAAAGAACTAGTTCTAACTGGATAATTTCCCAGCAGTGACAGAGATGTTGTGTGAAGCTATTGTCCAACAGAACAGTCCGCCAGCCTTCGGTCCCCGAGCATGTGTGCGTCTTCTCTCCATATGTGTGCTGCACTGAGTGTACCACCAGCCAGCATCCCTCACATCGCTTCTGAGACACATACGGTGAGAGACGGCATTACGTAAATATTAATGCCGCAGAGCTGGGTTGCATATACCTTTTTTAATTATTATTGTTACTATTACTATTATAGGTACATATTGAAACCCTTCTGTCGCCTGTTTCGTTAGGGGTTTTAGCTGATAGAAGCTGGCAGTTATACTTATGGCAAAAATTTTCATAGACAATGCCTATAAGAGGGTCAATTCACTACTTTCTTATGGAATATAATTTCATTACTTCAGCAATTATTATCAATTCCCTACAAGTATTGCTGCTGTACTTGCATTATTTCTTCTCTGCTTATGTGTATTATTACGTCGAAATTACCTATCGTCTCTCTGAAAACTAGTAATGTCATGATGTCACACGCACATTGCAGTGGTGAAGTACCATACCTCGTAATATTTATAATCATTTTTAAAACATTGCTTCTCTCGTAGAAGGATGCTTCGTATTGATGATGTGTACTAATAATAACGCAAAACTCGTCTTCAGTTTATCGGCTACAGGGTACCATTTTTTCTCTAAAGTAATTTTAAATACTCTCTAGCCGTTACAGTGTCATTCCTATGTAGGGGGAAGGGCGCGTTTCTTACCTGTATGAAGTTATTGCTTTATACTGTCAGAGGATCTTATTCTGCTTCTCACTACAGCGCAGAGGCCCCGAATGGGGATCAACAGTGCATGGTTGAGTTACTTTGAGCACTAAATTACACTACTGGCCATTAAAATTGCTACACCACGAAGATGACGTGCTACAGACGCGAAATTTAACCGGCAGGAAGAAGATGCAGTGGTATGAAAATGATTAGCTTTCCAGAGCATTCACACATGGTTGGCGCCGGTGGCGACACCTACAACGTGATGACATGAGGAAAGTTTCCAACCGATTTCTCATACACAAACAGTAGTTGACCGGCGTTGCCTGGTGAAACGTTGTGATGCCTCGTGTAAGGAGGAGAAATGCATACCATCCCGTTTCCGACTTTGATAAAGGTCGGATTGTAGCCTGCCGCGATTGCGGTTTATCATATCGCTACATTGCTGCTCGCGTTGGTCGAGATCAAATGACTGTTAGCAGAATATGGAATCGGTGGGTTCAGGAGGGCAATACGGAACGCCGTGGTTGATCCCAACGGCCTCGTATCACTAGCAGTCGAGATGACAGGCATCTAATTCGTTGCAAGACAACAACCATCTGCACGAACAGTTCGACGACGTTTGCAGCAGCAGGGACAATCAGCTCGGAAACCATGGCAACGGTTACCCTTGACGTTGCAGGAGCAGGAGCGCCTGCGATGGTGTACTCAACGACGAACCTGAGTGCACGAATGGCATTTTTTCGGATGAATCCAGGTTCTGCTTGCAGCATCGTGATGGTCGCGTCCGTGTTTGGCGACATCGCGGTGAACGCACATTGGACGCGTCTATTCGTCATCGCCATACTGGCGTTATCACCCGGCTTGATGGTATTGGGTGCCATTGGTTACACGTCTCGGTCACAGCTTGTTGCACTGACAGCACTTTGAACAGTGGACGTTACATTTCAGATGTGTTACGACCCGTGGCTCTGCCCTTCATTCGATCCCTGCGAAATGGATAATGCACGACCGAATGTTGCGTGTCCTGTACGGGCCTTTCTGGATACAGAAAATGTTCAAGTGCTGCCCTGGCCGCACATTCTCCAGATCTCTCACCAATTGAAAACGTGTGGTCAATGATGGCCGAGCAACTGACTCGTCACAATACGACAGTCACTACTCTTGATAAACTGTGGTATCGTGTTGAAGCTGCATGGGCAGCTGTACCTGTACACGCCATCCAAGCTCTGTTTGACTCAATGCCCAGGCGTATCAAGCCCGTTATTACGGCCAGAGGTGGTTGTTCTGGGTACTGATTTCTCAGGATCTATGCACCAAAATTGCGTGAAAATGTATTGACAGTTCTACAGTTCTAGTATAATATATTTGTCCAATGAATACCCTTTTGTCATCTGCATTTCTTCTTAGTGTAGCAATTTTAATGGCCAGTACTGTACTTACGGATGGCCGGCCCCTTGTGGCAGAGCGGTTCTAGGCGCTTCAGTCCGGAACCGCGCTGCGGCTACGCTCGCAGTTTCGAATCTTGCATCGGGAATGGATGTGTGTGATGTCCGTCGGTTAGTTAGGTTTAAGTAGTTCTAAGTCTAGGGGACTGATGACCATAGATGTTAAGTCCCATAGTTAGAGCCATTTGAACTTTCGGACGATGATGAGACGTTACGCCGATTTGCGTGAGATGTCGTCCTATGGTTTTGGTATATTTTATGGACAAAATAAAATCAATTTGGTGTCGTAACAAATACCCGAGCAGTGAGCTAGAGTGGAGAGCCGCTCTGGATTAGCCGAGCGGTCTAGGGCACTGCTGTCGTGGAGTGTGCGGCTGGTCCTGGCGGAGGTTCGAGTCCTCCCTCGGTGATGGGTATGTGTGTTTGTCCTTAGGATAATTTAGGTTAATTAGTGTGTAAGCTTAGGGACTGATGACCTTAGCAGTTAAGTCCTATAAGATTTCACACACATTCGAACATTTTTTATAGAATGAAGACCCTATTGCTTGATGTGCATAAAGCAGTCACAGTTGCGGTGGGATCATTAACAGCCTGTTTACTTTTTTTCCGGATTTGAGGTCACACCAAACTGCTGATATCATCAATTTCCAATTTTGGTGCCATTCGACGAATTCGAGTTTTTTTTTTTTTTTTTTTTTTTTTTTTTTTTTGTCTTACAGGGTATTCACTGACGTCATTATTTCATACTGATAAAGTATCTTACTCTGATTCTCACTGCACAGCGGACACCTCGAATGGAGAGCAACAGCACATGGTAGCTTTTGAGCACTAAATTACTTATCGACGTTGTCCTTTTGTTACACAGGAGTGTGTGTGACATCATAAGGTCCTTCAAATACTTTTAGGCAATAGTAAATCAATTTGTTGTTATAACAAGTACTTGAGGACTGTGCTAGTGTGGAGAGCATATTGTTCGAAAAACAATGGGGGCTCCTTATCTTGCACACCATAGACGATGGCGTCAGCTGGCGGGCAGGCGGGGCATGGGAGCGGGCGTGTAGTGTCTGGGTTCCCGGAACGGTAAGAAAGCGCTGATGCTGATGTTGGCAAAGTATGATACGTACGCGAACTACAATCGATTCTCGCTCTCTCGAACGCGTGAACACAGCGCTGCAGCTATCGCCGGGCAGCGTAAGACACCATGCTTGCAAATTGTACGCCACTGGCTGCCAAGAGTGGGCGTGTTCAAGGTGGAACAGGTGTTTCGTGCCAACAACACGCACACCATTGGCTGCCGGGTGTCCTGTAAACGGCACCCACTGAAATTGGCATCCAGTAATATCTGCACCCTGGAAAGGTCGAGGAAGGATGCACTATTCGCCCCCGACCCAAATCCACGATTGGCCCTGCAGGTAGACGAATTCAGGCCCCTTACGTGGTGAGCTGATGAAGAGAACTGGAGATTCTCCAACAAGCATGAAAACATTAAAACAGAATTACAGACACGGATTTTAAAAATCCTGTTTTCTACTCGACAAAGAACATTTTAACATAAAATATGGCCGATACTCGTGGAACAGCATATAGTACAGGAAACGGCAACCAACACAGCAGTTTTGCATCTGTGTATATGTACCCACGAAAAACTGGATCCTTTGGCGCTATTACGTTTTGCTGCTTCAGAATTATAGGAGTGCTGGTCATCGCGGTCAAGCTGGTTCTTGAAATTTGCTAACTAGGCTTCCTCGGGACAGTTTGCTTCGATCTTCAAACATCTGCCAGTTCAGTTTCATCAGCTTCTCCGTGACACTCTTCCACTGGTCAACAAACCTGTGAACGTTAGTGCTGCCTTTTTCTATTTCCCTGAATATCCCCTGTTAGACCTATTTGGTGCGGGTCCCACACACTTGAGCAGCATTCCAGGATGAGTCTCCCGACTCTTTTGTATGCAGTCTCCTCTGTAGGCTGATTACATTTCTCACGTATCATACCACTGAACAGAAGTCTGTCACCTGCTATATCTAAGACTGATCGTAAGTCATCGATTCCATTCGTATCGCTACAAATCGTTATGCCCAGGTATTTGTGTGAACTGATCGATACCAACTGTGGCTCGTTGATATGGTAATCGTAGGGTACCATGTTATTTTTATTTTTTGAAGTGAAGTTTCACATTTCTGAACATTTAAAACAAGTTTCCCATCTTTGCACAATATACTCACATTATTGAGAACGACGGTTTAAACCCACGTCCAGCCATCCTGATTTCGATTTTTCGTGATTTCCCTTAATCGCTTAAGGCAAACTCCGTAGTGGTTCCTATGAAAGGGCTCTGCCGATTTCCCTCCCCATCCTTCCCTAATCCGAGCTTGTGGTCCGTCTCTAATGACCTCGTTGTCGATACGACATTTAACACTGATCTCCTTCTCCTCCATCGAATCGAATATTTGTGCAGCTGTTTTTCACTTCGTATCACATTACAGGTAACTACGTCATCTGTAAAAAGTCAGACGTTTTTAAAATATTGTCAATAAAGTCATTACTATACAACATTAACAGCAGGAGTTCCAACACAATTCTCTGGGTCACTTCCATTTCTGTTGATGACATTCCAAGCAAAATTAATTGCTGTGTTCTTCCTGCTAAAGACCCTCAGTCCAGTCACACATTTCGCTTGGTATCCCATACGATCGTAATTTTGACAGCAAGTGCTGATTAGGTGCTGAGGCAAATGCTTTTCGGAAATCGAGAGAAAGTGCATCTACCTGACTGCCTTGACCCATGGCTTTCAGTCTGTCATGTGTGAAGACTGGCAGTTGGCTTTCAGTTGACCAACGTTTTTGGAATTCATGTTGTATTGCATGGAGGAGATAACACATTACTTTTGAGTTCAGAATGTAGTATAAGATTCTACAAAAAAAATGGATCTAAAGGATTATGGATATTATTTTTGTGATTTACTTCTGATACGCTTCTAGTGGATTGGTGCTCTCTTCCAACCCCTGGACACCGTTTTTGGTTCGAGGGATCTATGATACATAACGGTTAAAAGTGGGGCTAACTTAGATGGAAATATGGTATAAAATCTCGTAGGAGTTCTATCGGGTGCTGAAGCTTTGTTAAATTTAAGCGATTTCAGGTTTCCATACACCACAGACAGCAGTGGTGCGAGAATTATATAAGAGCCATATTCCTAGGTAATTCAGCTTATAACTGTCGTTATTGCGAAGTGTGAGATACAAGAACATTATTACATGTGTATTAAGTGAGATACACTTTAAAAGATTATAGTATTCATCACAACTGAAATAACATAATAACTTACATAACAAAAAAAAGTTAAGGTGACAAAGCATAACGATTTTTCGTATTAGGAAAGAATAAGCGTGGTAATGTTACCGATGACAGGGCCACAAAGCGGGGTTATTAAATACGGTTTTCCGAAATTCCTTCACCAAAAAACACGAAGTAAATATTCCAGAATTCGACTCATACACTGCTGCCAACATGAATAGCATAGAAGTAACTATCATAATTGTGGCGAAGCACCTTAAGTAACTTAATAAAGGGAACTCCTCTTGTCTAGACTGAATAAAAGTTAGATTTCTTTCTGAGTATGCTGATATATTAGCTCCTTATTTAGCAAACATATACAACCCCTCGCTCGACCAAGGATCCATACCTTAAGACTAGGAAAGTTGCAAACGTCACACTAGAGCTCAAGAAAGGAAACAGAGCTAATCTACTGAATTGCAGATTTGTATCATTGACGTCGTTTTGAAGTAAGATTATGGAACATATACTGTGTTCGAACAGTATGAATTCCCTCCAAGAAAACGATCTATTACACAGAGTCAGTACGAATTCAGAATAATCGGTCTTGTAAAACACAGCTATCTCTTTATTCTCATGAAGCTGTGAGTGATATAGACAGGAGTTCTCAAATTGATTCCACGTTTCTAAATTTTCACATGACGTTTTATGCTGTTCCTCATTAGAGACTTCTAATCAAACTGTGAGCCAATGGGGCATCGTCTCAGTTGCGCGGCTGAATTTTTGTGAGTTCCTGTCACAAGGGTCACAGTTCGTAGTAATCGACGGAGAGTCATTGACTAAAACAAAAATGACATCGGTTGTTCCCGAAAGAAGTGTTGAAGGCTCTTTACTATCCGTACTCTACATAAATAATTTGGGAAACAATTTGAGCACGCATCTTAGGTTGTTTGCAGATGGTGCTGACATTTTCCGTCTAATAAGGTCATCAGAAGATCAAAACAAATTTCAAAATGACTTAAACAAAATGTCTGTATGGGGCAAAGAGTGGCAATTGATTCTAAATGATGAAAAATATATGTCATCCATATGACTACTGAACGGAATTCGTTAAATTTCGGTTATACGATAAATCACACAAATGTACAGCCTGTCAGTAAAGGAAATATCCAGGGGTAAGAGTTACAAACAACTTAACCCTAGGACGCCTAAGGGGGGGGGGGGGGGGGTTCGCTGAACCCATATTTTTTTTAATGTCCCCTGCTTTTGCTCAAGTAACTTTTATACTACATATTCCCTTTGAGTTATTGTTTGTTGGCTATTCTATGAAACGTTAGTGTCAATATATTTTATAGAAAATTCCTGCTTTGAAAGAAAAAATTAATAAACTTATTATAGGTCCAACAAACACCTCCATCAGGTTTCTATGCTATAGAAAATTTCCCTTACTAGGATTTTGTATTTCCCATCTCTACAACAATGCAAGTTAGTTTCTTGTTGATTGGTATTCTTGATATTCACAACAATCGGTTTACTTTCAGAGGAAGTGATTGTTGATGTCATTCAGCTGTTATTTATCTTGTAAACTTGCACTGAGTTAGTGCAGTTACCTATTGTTCACACCCAGACTTAGAAATGACTAAAAGAATACGTGACTCGTCTTTAGAAAGAGTTCTCAATGAAATTTTAGATGAAGATTCTGACTCGGGGAGTGAAAGTGAATATGAGGATGGTGTTATGGAGTATGACTCAGATCGGGAAAGTGATGTGGATGTTAGAGAAGATGAAGATAGCGCAGCTTCAGGCAGTAACCATCAGGACGTTATTGTGGCCAAGTCTGGAAGAAGGTACGTAACCACACAGCCTAGAGTTCCTCGGAGGTCTGTTGCTAATATAGTAAGAGAGCAGGCAGCAGTAGCTCCAGCTGGTGTTTGCCATTCACCTGGAGAAGCCTTGAAGTTACTTCTTACGCCTGACATCATGGATATTATAGTAAAACATTCAAATGAAGAGGCTGTTACGTGAAATGTTACTTTGACTAACGAGAAAGAATTGTAGGCCTTTACAGGAATCCTGATACTTATGGAGGCAAATAAGGACAATTCTGTCAGTGTACACGATATTTGGTCAGACCTAATGCGTCGACCAGTTTACAAGGGTATTATGGCAAGAGAACGTTTCAAGGAACTTATTGCAATGACAAAAGTACCCGCCAGATAAGAAGGGAAGCAGACGAGTTCACAGCAATCCGTGATGTTTTCAACGAAGTGAATGATAGGTTTCCACTACTGTATAAACCAGGGGTCCACTGCACTATTGATGAGATGCTCAGCTTCTTTAGAGGGCGCTGCCCCTTCAAAGTATTTATGAAGGATAAACCGGGCAAGTATGGCATCCTTTTACGCATGATGTCCGATGCAGTTGACAGATAACGCCTTGAATATGGAACCCTATGCAGGTAATGTTCAGAATTTGTCGAAAGAAGAACGGGGTTCAGCAGATGTCATCAAACGTCTGGTAGCACCTGTGAAAAATACTGGTCGCAATATTACTACAGACCGATACTACACATCGGTGGATTTGGCGGAAGAGTTATACCAAGACTACAAAGTTACTACAGTAGGAACTCTCCACTCAAGCAGGAAGCATATTCCAGAGATAATGAAGAACACGTCAAATCGAGAGCTATATTCATCAATGTTCTTGTTCACAGACCCAACAACAGGTAGGCCTCTAGTAACTTTGGTGTCCTACATAGCAAAAACGAAACCAAGTAAAAACTTACTCTTGTTGTCGTCCGCAGCTCGTGGTCGTGTGGTATCGTTCACGCTTCCCGCGCCCGGGTTCCCGGGTTCGATTCCCGGCGGGGTCAGGGATATTCTCTGACTCGCGATGACTGGGTGTTGTGTGATGTCCTTAAGTTAGTTAGGTTTAAGTAGTTCTAAGTTCTAGGGGACTGATGACCATGGCTGTTAAGTCCCATAGTGCTCAGCGCCATTTGAACAATTTTTTTTTTTTTTTTTTTTTACAGTTGTTGTCAAGAATGCACCAAGATAAAGGCACTGTTGGAGGAGAGAAAAATAAAACCGCGTATCTACACCTGCAAGAGGGGAATAAAGAGATGGCCTCTATCTGCATTTTTCTCTCTCATCGACATTTGTGCTATCAGTGCAACCACCATATTCATCCAGCAACATCCAAGATGGAATGAAATGAAACACAACAAACGGAAACTTTATCTTCTGCAAGCTGGGATGGAACTAGTGAAATTGCAGGTAGAAGAAAGAAGTGCCAATGCAAGGGGGTTATCTAACCAAATTGTTCACTCAATGGAGACTATTCTACAAAAGAAAATCAAAGAAGTGACAACAGAAGCACGTCAGCCTCCTGCAGGGAAAGGTCGGTGTCATATTTGTGTAAGAGAAGCTAAAGTAAAGAAGCAGAAGTAGAACAATCTAAGTAAACCAAAACAATATTGTGGACAGTGTCATAAACATGTGTGTAACACACATTCAGAAAAAATTGTGAAGTGTGTCTCGTGCCTTGAAGTTGAGGACTCAGGGTAGTCTATTGTATATGAACACATCTGTATTTTGTATTGTAATATGTCAATTTTTTACTCACTCAACCCAATATTTATAACAATTAACATTTATAAACCGATGCCTTAGTTAAAATACATAAACCATTTTGAAAGTTGTAATTTTTCGTCAGTAAACTTATTTTATACCTGTGGGCTCGCCGAACCCCCCTCCCCCTTTAGGCATCCAAGTTAGAAAAAAAGGCTTGGGCGTCCTAGGGTTAAATTGATGTTCCAATAGATAATGTCGCCTGGATCCAGGAAGAGAACTAAATATTGCATTTTATTGGAAGAATACTTAAAAGATGCAACAAATTCACCAAAGAGACTGCGTGCGTAACGATTATCCGTCTTCTGCTAGCGTATTGCTGTGCGCTTGGGATTCTTACCAGATAGAATTTGCGGAGGACATCGAAAAAGTTCAAAGAAGGGCAGCACATTTTATATTATCGCGAAATAGGTATGAGAGTATCGCGGGTAAGATGGTGTGGAGTTCCCCCCTTTTATATTTTTTATTTTTTTTTATTTTTTAAAGGCGTTTCTCGTTGCGGCGGGACTTTTCACGAAATTTCAATGTCCAAGTTTCTACCTTGAAAGCTAAAATATTTTGCTGACGCATAGCTGCATAGGGAGAAAGAAGATCGTGATAAAATAGGAGAAATCGGTGTTCGCGCGGAAAGGTTCAGGTATTCACGTTTCCTGCGCGCTGCTCAAGTTTGTACCAAGTAGAGAATTATTGTGAAAGTAACTCGATGAACCCTTTGCCAGGCAGTTAAGTTTGAATTGCAGAGTAGTGACGTAGAGATAGATGTACGTATGCATCGTAAAAGGAGGAAGTATACGATACAAACGAAAAAAAGAGTGGAATCAGTGACATATGCATATTTAAGCAGTAATATCGCAGAACGTTATGCAGGCACTTGGTGGCACTCATGATCTTCTTCCGGCAGTAGCATATTTTGTTTGCGTTGGTCATTTGCAAGGCGGCGTCGACGCGGCTCGAGCAGGGCCACACAGCACTCCACAGCAGGAGCAGGGAGCGGGCGAACGACGGCTAGGTATGCAGGTAGGCCGTGACGTAGTGAGCAGGTAGTGTCCAGGTTACTGGGTGCAAATTTGACAGCTTTCTGGTTGGATGCATGTTTGACTGGCTGCAGTTTTATGTATCCGGTGCCGAGTGTAGTGTAAGGCCTTGGCGCGTGCCCTGATGTGATGATGGTGATGTAATGATTCCTGGGATGGCACTGAAGATAAGGAATTTCTGATGCTGATGTGACATGCACAGTAGTCTCAGCTGAAATATGACACCGCTAATAAAAAGTTTGCTGGCAGCTGCTGAGTCTGCGTTTTGGCCTCGTATGTCAGTACCCCACTGCTGGTGATGTTCTCGGGGATGGAGCGCGGATTGGACAAGAATGCTACGGGAAGCTGATCATTGGCTATCGAAAAGGGTCGTCTCAGCAGTCGCCTCAGCGGAACTACAGGAATCATGGTCACTCTACATGTGGATGGCTAGCAGGTATTTCTAACCCCCAGTTCTCCAGAATGTGAATTAGCCATGGAGCCATCTCGTTTCTTCGAAAAATCTTGTACATTTTCTTAAAACACAAAAATAGGGAAGCGAATAGAAGAAATTCGACCAGGAAAAATATGGTTTTGCTAAGTAGTTAGAACAAATAAACAATAGAAAAAATAGGTTAATCGCACTGCGTATAGCTTGAGATCGATACTGACAACTGCTTGGTGGAAAAGTGGACACAGTGATTGTGACGGTAAGAACTCTGAAGCGACTGACAGAGTTCAAGTACAATGATGATGGATTCAACAGTGATGTCAAGTGCAGAGACAGTGCGCATCGTATACGTTTAGCTTGTACATCGCACGACTGGATTAATTGATGGTGTACTTGCTTGTTTGTTTTAGTTCGCCGTCAAGGGGTGAAATGACAGATTCATTTGCAGCACCCTTTGACCTTTTAATCCTTGTGTGAATATATACAATATCAAAAGAAGCTGAAGTAAAGCATGAGAATATACACACTGCACTCGTGGATCTTGCGTTGCTGAGACTGACATAACTAAGCCTATGGTAATTGAGCTGGTAGAAGTGGGAGGATAGATGGTTACGAGGGAAGTGTTTACGTTATGGTGCGACTTGCTCGTGGAGTTAGCCGGTTGCAGTGTACCTTGGTTTTGGACGATAGGGTGGCTAATATCGTCACCAGTTGGAGCCTCACCGGAGAGGCGGCAGTACAAAGAGAGCCACGAAGAAGGCAAGACAGCTAGCGATTATCTAATGGTGGAGAAAGGGGACCAGAAGTTGATGCAACAAGGCAGCGGAGGCAGACGGGCAAAGTCTGGGACTGGGCTTGTGGTGGCGTACTGTCTACATGGGGCATCGGTTCCTACCTGATCGAGTGGACTGTGCTTGGCTTCGTGGATATAAGGATACCGGTGCCACGCGGCTACAAGTTGGTTTTTGCTGTGGTGTGATCTTGCCTACTATAGTTAAAGCAGGTTGTAAAGGTTGTACGCAGCAATGGCGCCCATACCGGGGGCGAGGGGGAGCGCTCCCCTCCCCAATCCCTTGTTCTCTGTAAAGGAAAAAATATAATGTAGTCAGGTGTCTGCTTTCAAGAAAATTGTTTAGAAGTTGGTACTGCCTGGTTTATAACAGGATCGGAAGTGGAACTTTTTTCTGGCTACCATTCATTTTCCAAAATATTAGAGGGACTCCATCCCCCAGGTCTAGCATCCCCTCCCCCCCCCCCCCCCCTTAGAAGCTATTGTATGGGTGCCCTTGGTAACCAGTACAGACCTTAGTCCGCAGTTGACTATGTTTTTGGCTACGATGCTGAAGGACAGACAGCGTTAAACCCTGAGAATCTGTATTTGTTTTACTTATTGACTATTTAAGAAGGGGAGAGTAAAGATGGGCTGAAGAGTGAATTGAAGTTTGTGTTACGGAGGGTGTTTGATTAGGGTAGTCCGTAAAGCTGTGCTAGCCACAACGTAGAGGATAGCATTTCTACCTATTAAGTCGGAGACCTGTGTTCAGGTCCTGGTCTTGCCACAAATTTTGATTTATTTCTTCATCTTCTGTCCTTATTATTTATTGTGTTTTCGTAGTTTTACTTCTGCTGATGAGTCAATTACTCCCTCATTTATTCTGGGCTGTGGTCAGCAGTGGGTAACCTGGTTGCTGCGATTTATTAATTATGCTCTGTTTTCTTCTTAATTAATTATTTTAGTTTTCGGTGTCGGCTTTTGGCATAGTCTATTTTGGAATTCTGTAGTCAAGGTTCAGATCTGATTACTAAGGTTGTCCTTGTCATCATTTTCGGATGCTCTATTATTTATGGTATATCGTTTGTGCCCTCTTATTGTAAAACTGAAGACACTGAGAGAGCAGTGCGCTATATAGTACATTGGTACTTTGGAAACTGAGGTCTGGATTATTTTCTATGATTATCTTGTGTGCGTGATGTCATTTGTTGAGTTTGATTAATAAATGTATTAAAAAGCTTTTAAGGTTTTCCACCAACACAATCCATCACCCAACCGTTTCTTGCGCCACACAGTGTACGGCCAATTTCCCAGAATGCCAAAGGCGAGGTGCTCCTGGCGTGAGACTCTTTGCTGCAAGGCCTCAGGTCAGACACTTTGATATCTGATGCGATATTCCACAAGAATAATTGTGTACTGAAGCAATTACTTACACACTGCCAGTGGGCACCTGGCTGAAATCCAGCTAATTACTGCAGAATTCACGCAATACGTGCCCCATGGACGTGCTACCTGGCATTTTTTGTGTAGAGTGAGAGTTGTCCAACAGCAATAGCAGACCGGTCACCACTTAGTAGTGACATGCACTGAAAAATCCACTAAATGTCCAGCTGGCTGTGTTCCACTTGTCTCCACGTAACTAAATCCCGTGAAAGTGACTCTGACATAATGATTAACACAATGGGTAGATTATTGTTTCCGTTTTTAAATTATGATTTCTGATGGAAGTGCAGTAAATGTGTGAGTATAAGGTTTGTAAATGATAAAGAAAATAAATCTCAATGTGCTCCGAAAGAAATGTGCTCTATTGTAATCCTACAGTTGTAGCATTTATTTCTTTCATGATTAACCCTCGGGAGAGCCTGTAACTCCTAGAGGGCGCGTCCCCAGGTGGCGGATCGGGGAACGCCTCCCAGATATGGGTGGTAGGAGGGAAATCAAATACCTCCCGCGGACCAACAGGCCGGGCAGAGCAAGTTCGTTAGCTGAAGTGAAAGCAACTGCTCTAGGGGTAGGCATCCCCGAAATCAAGACCCTGGTCCTCCAGGTTGGGGGTTGTGCTTAGGGCCAGAGACCCTATCACAGGATCCTGTAGGAGAAAATGGATTGCTACGAATCAGAATGACAAGAATGCTGGGCCACCAAACTTGATGACGAACTTGCAAAATTTAAAGGTTATGAATATGGGAACATGGAATGTATTAAGTCTCTATAGATCAGGATCACTGACAAATGTCATACAGGAACTTGAAAGGTATAAAATGGATCTAGTTGCAGTACAAGAAACCAGATGGACGGGTAATGGAAGTATAAACAAAAATAAGTATACAATAATGTATGGGGGAAATGATACACAAATACATGCACTAGGGACAGGATTTATAATAAACAACAAATTGTTACCTTTTATTAGGAAATTTGAGGCAGTGAATGAAAGGATATCTCACATTACGATTCAATGCAAATATAAGACTTTAAATGTTATAAATTGCCATGCTCCAACAGAGGATAAAGAGGACAATATTAAAGAAGAATTTTACAACAAATTGGAACAGGTATATGATACATTCTCGAAAAATTCAATTAAAATAATTCTAGGAGATTTCAATGCCAAGTTAGGACATGAAACTCATTATAGACCTACAATTGGACCTCATAGTCTACATCAGCAGAGTAATGAAAACGGAACAAAACTTATTAGCTTTGCCACTTCCAAAAACATGTTGATCAAAAGTACATATTTTGCACATAAAGATATACATAAACAAACATGGGCTTCAAGAGATGGCATCACAAAAAATCAAATTGATCATGTATTAATCGAAAAACAACATCATAAATGCATACATGATATCAGAAGTCAAAGGGGAGCAGACTGTGATTCGGATCACTTTCTTGTAAAAGCCAAGTTCAAGATCTCACTCTCAAGACATAAATGGTCTAAATTAAATGGTGTTCCTAGGTTTAATACAATGAAACTGAAAAACCCAAACATTCTCAACCAGTACATTAGAGAATTAGAAACACACAAACCTGAAGTGGAAAGTAAAATTAACAATGATGATACTAATCAAGCTTGGAACGCTCTGAAAGAAAATATCATACGAGCAACTACCTCAGTTTTGGGACATTTTACTACAACTAAGAACCCCTGGTTTGATGCCGAGTGCTCGAACGCTATCGAAGATAGAAAATTAGCAAGGGAAAAATTCCTACAAAAACCAATAACACAAAACAAACTTATTTTTGAAGAGAAACAGATACTTGCCAGGAAACTCATTAGGAAAAAGAAAAGGGATTTTATGAATTACAAATTAAAAAGAGCTGAGAATGACCGTACCACAGACTCCAGAGGATTTTTCAAGAGCATAAATATGTTTAAAAGTGGGAATATAAAAAATTATGGACAGTTCATAACAGACCCAGATGGCTCCTTGCTAACAGAAAGAAGTGACATTGCTAACAGATGGAAGGAATATTTTAATGAGTTACTAAATGCTCCAACTATAAACGTCCCTCAGGAAGATGACAATGAATATCTTACTGCTGACCCATCGGACGAAGAGCCCAGCTTAGCAGAAATTAAAGAAAGCATCAAGAAGCTGAAGAGACATAAAGCTCCTGGAAGTGATGGTATAGACACAGATATATGGAAGCTCAGTAAATTTCCTTTTGTAAACTGCTTACACAAAATCATCACCAACATCTGGAAGCAGGAACAGGTCCCACATGATTGGAAAGAAGTAGTTGTGTGCCCTATATACAAGAAGGGGGACCCAACAAATTGTTCAAACTACAGAGGAATTGCATTACTAAACACAACATATAAAATTCTGACAAATATACTGTTAGCAAGGATAAGCCCTTACGTTGAAGACTCCCTAGATGATGCCCAATGTGGATTTAGACCTAACAGATCGACTATTGACAATATATATGTCCTAAGGATGTTGGGTGAAAAGAAATATGAATTCAATCAAAATGTACATATGCTTTTCATTGATTTTAAAAAAGCTTTTGACAGTATCAACAGGGAATATTTATGGAAGTGCATGAGGCAGATTGGCATCCCTAACAAATTGATAAATTTAATAAAATCTTGCACTTTAAACTCAAAATACAAAATAAAAGTAGCCAGAAAACTTTCTGAAGACTTTGAGGTTAAAACTGGAGTCAAACAAGGGGATTCACTCTCACCAGTTCTTTTTAACATAGTAATCAATAGAATAATTCAAAAAGTAAAGCTACTACAAATTGGAGCACAACTGGAAAGCAAAATTAATATTGTAGCATACGCTGATGACATTGCATTATTATCTGACAGTGAGAATGATTTGAAGCTTCTTACAGCACAATTAATTAAAGCCACAAATGGCACAGGCCTCCAGCTGAATACAGACAAAACAATGTACTTTATCTTATCCCGCTATCCATCAAATAATAATGTACTGCAAATTAATAACACAGCTTTCACAAAGACAAATGAATTTAATTACCTTGGTACAATAGTAACCTCTGACAACTCCATAAAAATTGAAATAGAATCACGAATTCAGAAGGCTAACAAATGCTACTATAGTCTCTTGACAGTTTTCAAAAGCAAGTTAATTTCTAGGAACACCAAACTACAAGTATACAAATCATTGATTATACCAGTACTCACCTATGGATCTGAAACCTGGACTCTCACAAAAAAAGAGGAAAACAGATTAAGAGTATTTGAACGAAAAATTTTGAGAAAAATATTTGGACCCATAAGAGATAGGATCAGTGATGAATGGAGATTGCTAAATAACAATGAAATTTACAAAATTATATAAAGACTCCGATATAGTGGCCAAAATTAAAGCCAAAAGACTGAAATGGATAGGGCATGTCATCAGAGCACCACCAAACAGGACCATCAAGAAAGTGACTGAAGAGATTCCCACCGGAAGACGACCTCTTGGACGCCCACGCATGAGATACTTGGACAATATTCAAGACGATCTCAGAAAACTAGGACATGACAGACAGTGGCAAATTACTTGTAAAGACAGAGCAAAGTGGTTCAACATTGTCCATTCTGCAGCAAAAAGCCTTCATGGATTGTAATGCTTAATAATAATAATAATAATAATGATTAACAGGTGTTATAAACATTCATTACATTTACAATGTGGAACTACAAACGAAACCTTTAATACCAAATAATATTCTCACGATTATGCGAAAGTTAATATCCAAGTAAGCTTAAAGTCATTGTTAGTATATACACCAATCCTTTATATTAAAGATATATTTTATGAGTGTATCAGACAGTAGAAAATATTTTCACTTTAATTATTACAACTGTAATGAAATACTATTAGAGCATCAAAAGAAATCTTCCAAAAGTGCAAATAGTGAGAGTCATTTGAAAGATACTAACATTATAAAATGAAGTATACATTACTTAGAATCTGAAACAAGCAAATTCCTCACTTTGTACAAACTGTCAGTTAAATATACCATACTTATTTTCTTACATCAAGATATCGAGGACAACACAGAAAATATCACGCCCATAGTTAGTGTAATATGGCCAAACGAAACACTCTAATCAGTTAACCATGGAAAATGATCTATCTGAGAGAAACAGTGCCTCAGAGTTACTAACACAACATACGGTATTTTAGTCACGTGGGTCACCTTTAAGGAGTTCTGTGTTCTTGAAAAATGTGCAGATTTACCTTTATATGTTCAATCTGGGAAAAATAGATTCATAGATTAACTTTTTCAATAGAAACGTCAAAAGAGACATATTCAGATTGACAAGTTGAAGAAAATATATATTTTTTGAAGGAATTGACATATAAACTGTGGTGAAGAGATCTGTGGTTTAATTAGTCCATTGTTTTTAATTTAGCGTAAGCAAAAATTATATTGCATACGAATATTTGTCTTGATCGGTGTTTAAATATCGCAACCGGTTATCAAACTGCTTCTTTATATTGCGATCAAGAGAAATAAATTTATAGGGAACTATTACAGATCGCATGTGTCCATAACTTTGTGTCAGGACATGCAAACAAATTGTATCGCTTGGAGCAGTTCGTGAAATCATTATCGCTAGTTACTGTATATAAATTAACGACATATAAAATGTAATCTATGACTAATTACCACTCGTCTCAAATTTCTATGTATAAATTTTTACTACGTTCTTTGCTGATTCACTTATGATAACTAACAGACGGAAGGTATATGCATTATGACGAAGAAATCAGTGTGGAACTGACGTGAAATTTTATACATTTAAGGGAAGTTGGATAGTATTACTGCATTTTGTTGATTGAAGACTGGTTGAAAGACGGGATGTCATGTGTTTGTTTTTGCTGGTAAAATCTGATGGCAAAACATAGTGCTTTGAATAAAAACCAGCACGTTGTTGCTAGCAATGTCTCACACCACCGCCAGATCTGCAGGATCTGCAAGGAAGAAACACCGCAGTTCAGGTTACTGATCTGATACTCTTAAATTAGTAGAGATTAATTTATTAATTCATTTATAATGTAAGTGAATCACTTTATCCTGTGTCAGTTCTCAGCATGCAAAAGTCATTAAGCTAACACAATGTGATATAAAATGGACATGGCCCTAAAAATAAGCACTTCGAGCAGCCGATGTACTATTTTGTTCAAATTATACTTTCTCTTTCAACAACGTGATTTTCTTTATTGTGATTAATTACTTTATAAACTTAAATGGCAGTAAATGTGCTAAAGGAAGTGTTCTTTGTAAATGAAAGGGTCTCAGTCAGTGTACGAACAAATTTTCGATTTCAGTTTGTAAATATCGATAGTGGAGAACTCTGAGACAGTTAGACTGTTGCTCGAAGATGAAAGTGAGATACTCGACCATACCTTAATCCGTGTCTGGCCGCTGTTTAGGCACTTCAGGTGGAAGTTTGCTCACTCACCACAAGTAGGTGAGTACAGGAAATGTTACTATTACTGTGAGCCAGTGCTCCCGTGTTTTATGGCAAAAAATAAATTAAAAATGAAGAGTAAATTTTTGAACTGATTTATTAAAATCATAATCTATCATTGTCGACAGTACACTATCTGATGAAGAGCATCTGGACACAGTACGGGGTGTACCCACCCTTCGCTTTTCTGGCAGCTTCTTCTTTTCCGGGTGCACTGTCACTGAGGAATCTGTGCGTCTGCGAAGATCATTTATTTTCAAGAGTAAAAACCAGGACGCTGGGGTCTGGAGCGAAGCCGACGTTCTACGTCCTCCCACTCGTGTTCCACTGGGTTCTGCTCGAGACTCTGGACAGGCCAGTTCATTGCAGAAATGTTTTTATCCACAAACCACTGCCTCTCAGATGCTGCTTTATGTCAGGGTGCATTTTCATGCTGACACAGATTCATCGTCTCCAGACCTGTTCTCACTGTATGCAATACACAATGCTGTAAATGTGTAGCTATTGTTCCGCACTTAGCTCTTTCTTAAGATCAATAAAAAGACCTTACCCAAGCCACCATAAACAACAATATACCACAACACCGTCTCCTCTACGCTTCAACGTTGGCACTACCCTTTTACCAAGCACCTTCGTCGGATTAGGGCAGGGTGTAATGTGATTCATCATATCAAATCAGTTTCCAGTTGCTCACTATCCAGTGGATGGCGTCACTCTTTACACCACCTGATGCGTCCCTTAACACTGACTGCAGAAATATGTGTCATATGGCGAGCTCCTCGATAGTTGCCGCCCTTCCTTTTCTACTTTCCACGCACAGTCATTGTGTTAGCTGGTAGCACTTTGAAACTCTCCAGTGATTCCTTCCTCTCATTTCATGAGATTTTTTACATCAACCCTTTGCAATGCTCGATGGTCGTTGTCCGTCGGTGCATGAGCTATGCCTGATCTATTTTTAGCTAGTACGGAGGTGTCTCGTCTTGGTTTCCGCAACACAGTTGCATCACCAGCAATCAACTTGGGCAGCTTCACAAGGCTTGAAATGTCCCTGATGGATCTGTTACTCAGACGACGTTCGGTACTAGTCCAAATTTGAAGTCGCTGAGCTATTCTGACTGATCCGCTCTGACAACACAATACTCCCCACCTCATTTTATGCTGGTGGGTCGGCCTCTTGTGACATCTAGTAGTCAGTTCCCCGTTACATGGGAGGGACTGGATGCTTTCGATTACATAATGTACTTATCGGGTTTGGCACTTATGAATTTTCAATTGCATTTTAAAGTAAATTCCGCTAAACGTCGAACAAAATTCTTGAAAACTGAAGCTTACGTGCAAGTACTGAAGTTGAAAATACCTGCAGAATTCATTTTGCTTTATAGTTTGCGTTAACAGGCAACAGTTGTCTTATAAAACTAGGAGAAATATATTTACATTATTGAACGTCGGTTTAAATCTTATCAAAGGTTACTGCATGGAAAGGAAGATCTGCTGAATTTACGAGGGTCACTCCAAAAGAAATGCACATAATTTGTGTAAAAATACTGTTTTCATTATGCATGCGTGAAAGTTTTACAGTGTGTAGATACATCCTTCCCTCTTGTTCTCAAACTAAGTTCAACCTGTTCCCGTGAGTGGCGCCGTCACAGCATGTCTACAAGATAGTTGCTTCACTTGATGTTAGTCAGAAGCAATGTGGTGTCATAGAATTCCTGTGGTGTGAAAACGAGACAGTGGGAAACATCCACAAGAGGTTGAAAAAGGTGTATGAAGATGCTGCTGTCGATCGCAGTACAGTTAGTCGGTGGACAAGCAGGTTACGTGATGAAAGCGGGCACGGCAATATTGAGGATTGTCCTCGCAGCGGCAGGCCTCGTACTGCACACTCTCCAGGCAATGTGCAGAGAGTTAACGAATTGGTGACTGCTGACAGACGCATCACAGTGAACGAATTGCCACGCTACGATGGGATAGGGGAAGGAAGTGTTTGCAGAACACTGAAAGTGTTGGCGTTAAAACAGGTTTGTGGCAGGTGGGTTCCCGGATGTTGACAGTGGCTTACAAAGAAACAAGAAAAACGGTATGCAGCGAACTTTTGAAACAGTACTGGAATGGTGGAGATGAATTTCTTGGAAGAATTGTGGCAGGTGATGAAACATGGCTCCATCATTTTTCACCAGAGACGAAGAGACAATCAATGGAGTGCCATAATGCAAACTTACCCAAGAAAAAAACAATCAAAACTACACCTTCTGCTGGAAAAGATATCGATATGCTGTTTTTCGATTCCGAAGGACTCTTGCTTGTGGACATCATGCCAAGTGGAACCATCATAAATTCCGATGCATATGTGACGACACTGAAGAAACTTCAAGCTCGACTGAGTCGTGTTCGACCGCATCGGCAAAAGCAGGATGTTTTGCTGTGGCACGACAATGCACGGCAACATGTCAGTTAAAAAGCCATGGAAGCGGTTACAAAACTCGGATGGACAACACTGAAACACCCGCGTTAGAGCCCTGACCTGGCTCCATGTGACTATCATCTCTTTGGGAAACTGAAAGACTCTCTTTGTGGAACAAGGTTTGAAGATAGTGACTTCCTTGTGCACACTGCCAAACAGTGGCTCCAACAGGTTGGTCCAGAATTTTGTCGTGCGGGTATACAGGCGCTGGTTCCAAGACGATGTAAGGCAGTTGAGAGGGATGGATTACTATGTGGAGAAATGAAAATATTGTTTGTAAAGGATATATCTACACACTGCAAAACTTTCAAACAAACAGAATAAAAGATGGATTTTTAAAAAAAATAGTGTGCATTTCTTTTGGAGTGACCCTCGTAATTAAACAGTACGAGGAAATTCACATCTAAACCTGAATGTTCAGCACTATGCTTCATACAACAGGTGAACCAGAGTAAGCGTTAATATGCTGTTTGTCTGCTTCCGCAGCCTGTGTCTGGGTGTAGAACCAATCCTTGTTGTCAATTAACTATCCAGAATGAACAGAACCAACGTTTTCACCACAACTGCAGTAACATTCCCCTGGATCTACTGACTTCCACGTCATACTGTAAAATAACTGTCTATGGGGAAAACAATCGGCGTTACATCAACGATAGCAGTGGTTGAAACGTCAGTTTTTTTTTTTATCCAGAGATAATTATTTTCCAATATGATGCTGCTCCATAACCAGAAAACTTTTATATTAACAACTTTTATATTAATAGTTATAATGTTGTTACAGGAATTATTTGTGTGTCTGGAGTATAGCACATGTATGTGGATGAGTTATCTTCGCTGGTAATGTCTATGGCGATGTGAAGACTCGCGTCGTTGTCTCGAGATGTGTATTTCTTAAGGGCCAAAATTTTTTACGAATGTTAGTTCGTACTTGGGTATATTCAAGGCGTATCAGGTATATTTACTAGAGTAGGATTTCTGGTTACCTTGTTCATTTTTCAGTGAGTCCAATATATATTGCAACATTTCACTGTACTTCTTTTGGAATAGGTTTGTATTACGTCGCCATTACCGCGCTTCATACTTGTACTGTCTGTGTGGTGTGAACCAGTGCTTCAATTATACTGGCTACCTCCGATTTTTCGTCGATAAATTCCTGTTCCAGCATTTTCTTAGATTTTCCCCCCTTGCTCTTATAAAGTGTACCTATGCATTATGTCGGTTATTATCGCGATGGGTTTGAACACAAAGTGATAATTGGAGACACGATAATCAACGTCCCATGGTCAAGAAACAAGTCAATTCGAGAAATTGCATTCCCAATGATTACAGTCAACCTACGATCACTTAAACCCTCTTTCACAATATCGATTTTCAATAACAGAAACGTTTTGTTTTGATAACAACCTGTCAGTTACCAAGTGGATATGGCGTGTTTTCAGATGTTACTGATTCCATCTTTCTGCAGGATATTCTTATGAACAACTCAGTTGCCCTATTCAGGTGCTGCGAGCTGTGTTGTGGTATTCGTGATTGAAGCTCCCTGTTTGTCCACGTTTGTTTCATAATATATAATTATGGAAATCTGGTTCTGCCTTGAGCAATCACCAATTCGTCTTGTCGAACACCCAGACACGTTTCGGTGAAGTTTCCATATCGTCAATCGCTTAATTTAATTATAATGTTAATATTCTCATAGCATGATATGTTTACGTGGATATCTGACATTAGCGGTAGAGCTAACATTTTGCTTCAGTTTGTCACTTCTTGTTGATACAGCTTTTCCATGTCTTTACAGAGTACGAAAACTGTGATTTCTAACACGCACTGTGGCAGTACAAATGAATATCTGACAAACAGTAACAAACAACAAATACAGAATAAAAGTTACAGAAATTAATTTTGAGTGTGTCTACACAGAAATGCCCTCTTTTCAGTTTGCTTCCAAAACAAAATTATATGAAATAAATTTATTTCCTTCTCAAAAATAATTTGTATATCAAGTTAAGTTTTCAAAATAAAGCAACAAGATCGATTCAGAAAACTTCCATGTGAGCCCCTGAGGTGTCGCGAAGAATGTAACCTGCATTCAACACCCATCCAGATCTGCTGCTACATGTCTAGAGAGATGGTGCCCTCGCTGCAGTGGTCACCACTCTATCCTTCTGTAGTCCCAAAGAGAAATGTATATTAATGGCATGATGTCACAAGAACGTAGAGGCCATTCACGGGACCCTCTCGTCCAATCCAACTACTTCAGAATTTTCGATTCAGAGATGTCCGAACATCAAACAACCAGTGACGCTGAGTACCATCTTGTTGAAAACAAGTTTTGGTTGCAGGTTCTCAGCCTGGGGAAAAGCAAACATCTCCAACATGTCTAGGTACGTCGTTTCTGTGTAAGTCTCCTCAGGTAGTAGAATGGTCCAGTTATCGTGTCGCATGTGAGACCACACAAAACAGTCCCTGAGAGCCGACCTCGCAGCTTTTTCTTTATACTCTGTAGAGTCTGTGATTCTCAAATGCGTACGTGATGTTTATTTACAGTTCCAGACACATGGAGTGTGGACTGATCGAGAACTCTTACACTTAACAAGAAAGCAGGATTCCAGTTGATTCGTTTAAGCATTTCACATGCAAAGCCATGTCGCCATTGCTTCTCTTCTGGCATTATGGGTTGCAGAATCTGCACCTAGTATAATGCTGATACAAGCGCTTTTTGATGACCTTGTGAATAGTTATACGTGGCATCCGAAGTTCCTGCGAAACCTGACAATCTGGTAGACTTCGTTTCGAGGGACAACAGCAACTTACTCTTTAGAGGCACATCGACCCCTTGCATGCCACTTCAGAACGCTGCCAGTGGCTGTTTCCACTTTCTTCAGAACGAACCTGCCCTTGGACCATAACAATGGGTTTAAACTCCGCATACCAAAGCACAATATGTGCCTTCTACCCTCAACTGACATCATGTTCCCTTGGACATGTGACAATGAGAAAACGATTAAGCACCAAACGTTAACAAAAACTGGGCAGACACTTTAGGTCGTTCTGTACGCAAAGGACAAATCAGACCTGAAACAAAGGAAGATTCATTATCTATATATTGCCTCAAAAATAGGGCATTTCGGTGTAGCCGTCCGGTGTTACAGAACATTATAATTAAGGAATCTCTTCGAATCAGCTACTTCGAAGACGACGTGTGTTCTTTTCCAGAGCAATTTATTGTTTTCGAGACACAAATGAAGGCTGTGTCTTCACTGAGGCTGCACCTGTATCTGTTAGCTGTGGGTTTTCTCGTTCTTTGGTTGTGTCTGGTGTGGTGGGTCCTGTTTACTTCCTTACTGGTAGTTCCTAGTATGTGATCTGGTCTTAGAGTGTACTGAATAAAAAATTAATAGCCAAATGAATCCACAAATATTACAAGAAATTATATAAATGATTTGGTCTTTTGTAGGTAGCAGAAAGTTTTCATTTTGTAGGCATATATACTTTTAGTGAAATTAAGCTTAATCCTTCCTTGTCCAATTAGGAATCACCACCTCTCATCAGAGGCGCGGTTGTGGGTCGGTGACCGAGTCCAGTACACAGATTGAATCAGCAAGGAAGAGCGAGAGCAAGAAGGTTACTATTGCACTGTGTACTGTTGGAAGACACTATGTATTCTCATCAGGAAGAAATAACAAAATTAGGATTTAATAACCTATCGACGAACTAGGCCAGTACTATCTCTTTAAAAGAACGACCCTGATATTCATCTCAATTACCTGAAGGAGACAACAGGTGTGGAACATCGAGGCACATTTTTCTTCCGCGAACGTCTGCCGCTGATTTGACCTTAAGGAGTTGCTGAAAATTGTGGTTGGAGATTAGGGGATAGAGGGCGGAGGACAGTGGAGGGGGGAAGGGGGGCGGGTCTCATAGGCAGCAGGAAGGGAACAGCAGGCGTTCACGCAAACGTCGTAGAGCACACAAGAGCTGCGTGACTGCAATATCAGATTACATCGGCAAATTGTGTCAGGCACACGTGTGTACACTCACGTTCACACGATCGTTACTCAACAAATCGACATCATCTTATTCACTTCATTTACATGTTTGACCTACTTCTAATCCTTGGGAGCTTTTCAATTACTATTTGTAGAAGGAGCATTAGTATATCTTTATTTTTCGTAAATATGTATTACATTTTTCTTCGTGGTATTCTGGATACTTACCAATTTATACTCATCCTCAGATATAGGAGTTGCAAGATTTTGTCTGTCTTGATGAGGTATTTGAGGTCTCACAGCTGAAATAGTTGAATAAATCCTTTTACAAACACTCTTAGGACGTAGGTGTTCGAGAGATTCATTCTCAAATGTTACGTGGTTGTCTGGTGACATGATCCTTGTAACATTTGATTGTGAGATTGAAGATGTCAGATCTTATCATGAGAATAAAGGTACCACAAAAGTTCTAATTCTGTCTGCAGAAGAATATACTCAGTTCATTCCTGGGAGGGGAAATGTTGTCTGAAGTGTAGGCCTACCACAGTGATGGATGTTTTGCGTATGCATGACTACAATGTATACACTCCTGGAAATGGAAAAAAGAACACATTGACACCGGTGTGTCAGACCCACCATACTTGCTCCGGACACTGCGAGAGGGCTGTACAAGCAATGATCACACGCACGGCACAGCGGACACACCAGGAACCGCGGTGTTGGCCGTCGAATGGCGCTAGCTGCGCAGCATTTGTGCACCGCCACCGTCAGTGTCAGCCAGTTTGCCGTGGCATACGGAGCTCCATCGCAGTCTTTAACACTGGTAGCATGCCGCGACAGCGTGGACGTGAACCGTATGTGCAGTTGACGGACTTTGAGCGAGGGCGTATAGTGGGCATGCGGGAGGCCGGGTGGACGTACCGCCGAATTGCTCAACACGTGGGGCGTAAGGTCTCCACAGTACATCGATGTTGTCGCCAGTGGTCGGCGGAAGGTGCACGTGCCCGTCGACCTGGGACCGGACCGCAGCGACGCACGGATGCACGCCAAGACCGTAGGATCCTACGCAGTGCCGTAGGGGACCGCACCGCCACTTCCCAGCAAATTAGGGACACTGTTGCTCCTGGGGTATCGGCGAGGACCATTCGCAACCGTCTCCATGAAGCTGGGCTACGGTCCCGCACACCGTTAGGCCGTCTTCCGCTCACGCCCCAACATCGTGCAGCCCGCCTCCAGTGGTGTCGCGACAGGCGTGAATGGAGGGACGAATGGAGACGTGTCGTCTTCAGCGATGAGAGTCGCTTCTGCCTTGGTGCCAATGATGGTCGTATGCGTGTTTGGCGCCGTGCAGCTGAGCGCCACAATCAGGACTGCATACGACCGAGGCACACAGGGCCAACACCCGGCATCATGGTGTGGGGAGCGATCTCCTACACTGGCCGTACACCACTGGTGATCGTCGAGGGGACACTGAATAGTGCACGGTACATCCAAACCGTCATCGAACCCATCGTTCTACCATTCCTAGACCGGCAAGGGAACTTCCCAGCTGTTCCAACAGGACAATGCACGTCCGCATGTATCCCGTGCCACCCAACGTGCTCTAGAAGGTGTAAGTCAACTACCCTGGCCAGCAAGATCTCCGGATCTGTCCCCCATTGAGCATGTTTGGGACTGGATGAAGCGTCGTCTCACGCGGTCTGCACGTCCAGCACGAACGCTGGTCCAACTGAGGCGCCAGGTGGAAATGGCATGGCAAGCCGTTCCACAGGACTACATCCAGCATCTCTACGATCGTCTCCATGGGAGAATAGCAGCCTGCATTGCTGCGAAAGGTGGATATACAATGTACTAGTGCCGACATTGTGCATGCTCTGTTGCCTGTGTCTATGTGCCTGTGGTTCTGTCAGTGGGATCATGTATCGGACCCCAGGAATGTGTCAATAAAGTTTCCCCTTCCTGGGACAATGAATTCACGGTGTTCTTATTTCAATTTCCAGGAGTGTAGTTACAGGTAAGACTAGCATTTTCTGCTTGAAGTCAATATTAACAGAATAATAGGATAGTAATAAATACTGTATGTTAATAAATACGAAGCTTCACACAGCAGATGCATAAAATATATCAATTTATGCTTTGTCACTAGTTCTATGTCCACCCCGATAGCTGAGTGGTCAGTGTGACGGATTACCGTCCTACGGGCCTGGGTTCGATTCCCGGCGGGGTCGGGGATTTTCTCCGCTCAGGGACTGGGAGTTGTGTTGTCTTCATTATCAATTCATCCCATCTGGCGAGCAGGTCGCCCAATGTGGCGTCGAATGTAATAAGACCTGCACCAAGACGGCCGGACCTGCCCCGTAAGGGGCCTCCCGGCCAAAGACGACAAACGCTCATTTCCATTTCCACTATTTCTGTTCTGTGTAATATCACCAGCGGAAAAATGCTTACATCGGAGCACAAAAAGACGAATATCCTCCTCTTTACTAAAAGACTCTGCCTGACGGGATGCAGCTACCTCATTATTCCTTGCTGAGAAACTTCAAAAATTTTCCCAAAAATTTTGGCACGCGAACATACGTATACTATTTTTAAAATAAAACTCACCTCTCACTCCCACAATCTCCCCTAACTGTATCTCGCTCACACCCACTAGTCTATCGTTGTAAATCTCTCATACCCATATACCCCCAAGTGCCCATTCCTACTCACTGATTGAGCTTAACTCATTGTATTGTCTCTTTGTGTCTCTTCGCCACTGTCTCGTATCTCACAGCCACTGTCTCCTTCGTTGTATCCTATTAATACTGTCTCCTCTCACTTTCACTCTTTCCCCCTTTCTCCTACTACTTCTATCTCACTCATTCCTTTCCACTGTTTCTGTCTCTTCTAACTGTCGCTATCCCTCTCTTCCTCGTTGTCGTTGTCTTAGATTCTGTCTCTCATCATCAATGGCTCTCGGCCACATCCACTTTCCCCTCCTCTTTATTCGTCTCCCATTGGCACTGTCTCCTTCACTCTTCCTATTACTCTTCTGTTTCTGTCAACTATGTTTAACTGCCACTGTGTTCCTCCCTTTCTCCAACATTGCCACTGTCTCCTTCGCTCTTTCTGTTCCATAACCCCTGTGAGCTATCTTCCAGTATTCGCTACCTTTCTGTCTCTTTCCTTCTACCACTGGCTCCCTCTCTCTCAGCATAGAAAGCACAATTATGTCATACATGCAAGATTTTAGCGAAATATTTTAAAGGTGCTGAGGAAGGTACAATGAGATAGCTTTCAATAAATAGTAGGAATCTTTTTCCGCTGTTCCCTTCTTTTCCTTGCTACAGTAGGGCATGTCATTCATATCAAAAGAATTTTGCGTATCAGTAAAATTTTTATAGTTTACTTATGGGGAATTGAAACAACGCAGAACTACATGCTTTCATACCTCAGGCCGGATATTGGGTGCACAAAAATTCTGAATGTTCTACCCAGAACTCTTCTCACGATAAGGGAGACACTTTCAGCATATTTCTCCGTGTTACGTTGCTTTATAAACTATGTTTTCGACTTACGTTGGATATTACGTGCGCATTTTATGTGTAAAATAGGGTAATTTTGAACCTCCGTGTCTCGAAAAACAGGTAAGGAAATCAAGAAAATGTTCAAGGGGGTTTGAGGTTGGGATTTTAGGAATATGTCTTAAAATTTACAACAATCTGCTGTATATCACCGTCTTGGAAACCGCGGCCCGGATTCTGCACCCAGAAACCATGTTTCTTGGGTTTTCTTATAAAACGCCCATGAACTAAATGGTATCCCCACAAGCCCCTCTAGCTGCACCGTAGAGCACATCTAATGGAAGAAGACCAAACCGATTTGCTCCATTTGGTTAAGCTGGAGTAAGAAGATACTCCTCTTGGGTACAAATGGACCGTAGCCCAAGGGTTATCCAAAATACTTGAGCCAGTCTTTCTATCGCCAACAGAGCCCCGAGGTATGAGAGACGGAAAAATCCTGTTCTTAAACGCGGCGTTTCGGAACGTATTGTGTAGCGTACGCTCTCATGATTACCGATTATGAAGACAAGAAGTTTCCCACATACGAGGTATGGTTAAGAGTAGATGGTTTAAATGGAAGAAAGGAATAGCGGGAAATCTAGTAGAAGGCTGTACCACTACCAGCTGTGGGATACCACTGTGAAAACTTGAATAACACAAATTTTTCCTTAGAGGGGGCTTCGATTGGTATCCGCGTTTGAAGACAGATGGCATTGAAAATGCAGATTGGAGTTACCAACGTGGCCAGTCAACTGTTAGAAGACGCTAAAACCAAAATGACTCTGATCCATTGCTTAGTTTCCACTTGACAATCATTTCAGTAATTTGTGTTATGTGGTTTTCACTGAAGTGGAAAAAGTGAATTATTATTCAGTAATTCGCTTTTTGAGGTTTTGTTTGGAAAACACAAGACATGGGGGAAAAAGAAAGAAAATTTCGGTATAATTTAAGTCCTCAATGGTCATGGTTAGATACTGGATGAAAGTGATCGAAAATCTGTTTGTAGGAGTCTGTAAGTATGTTGATGGGAACGACAAATAATATTTCACACGATAACCTTATGATAAACTGCTGGGGGCTCTACGGCTGCCGCGATTTCTGGCAAGAACCGGGTATGCTTTTTGACTTCTTCAAAGGAATTGGGAGCAATGCAACGATATCCGTAGAACTTCTTGCGTCGAGTTGTCAACATAGATGAAATCATAATTAAAACCCTGGTAATCAAACTGTAATAGAAACAATGGGTTGTGTCCACTGAATGTCCTTCAAAGATAAGTGCCAGAAACTTGTGGCAGCAATTTTTTTGCGGTGCAAAGTGTGCCGCACTCATACACTTCTTACAAAAAGTAAAAACAATCGCTGTAAACTACTACAGTGCGATATCTGTCATCTCGCGCATGAAACTGAACGAAACGTGGCTAAGGACAGTACGACACTGAACCAACACATTTATATCGATCTGTCACTGTAAAACTGCGTGAAATGCATTATGGGTTGCCGCTATATCGGCGTATTCGCCAAATATGACTTCCTCAGATTCCTTCTTGTTCCCAAAATGATATGGCTTCAGATAATGAATGCTCAATTGAGGAAGTCATCGTCCTGTCGTCCTTGACAGTTGCTATTTTATGGGAAAACTGAAATTGCTTTTGTTAGTGAAAGTAATTTACAACTAATCACTTGTTCCAAAGAAATTTATTTATTTCATCCAACGCAAATAACACTTCAAATTTTGGAACAAATGCGAGGCACGTACGTGGTCGACTCTGAGAACTCTGAGACAGAGGACGGACCAAAGTTTGTCTTAACATATCAGACATTGGCTCGACGCTCATTGCATGAAGGTGTATGTTGGTAAGTGGAATAGCGTCGTTATGATCACGGTATTGCCACATACAAAGCGGCTTTTTTGAAAACACTTTTTTCTTTAAAACACGTGTAGCACTGCGCTAAGAGTTTTAAACCTGTCTCTTGACTATCTCGACTGTTTTCCAAAACCTTCGCAGCGTCCTAACGTTTTTGACTGTTTCCAAGTACTGCTGTATCAGTTCCTCATGGACCTGAACATGCAGAAACACATACAATCTATATGACTTTAATAACAGTCTTGTGGCTGCATTTCTGTGTATACTCTTACGTGGCCTATATATACATCTGATTGAAGATAATGCAGCCTTATCATAGTGTCTGAACTTTCTTTAAGAATTTCATATCATGATATTTGGTGTTCGGCCGTGGAATAGTCCCTTGCGATGTGGTTCTCGGCCGCATTACAGTACTGCCGCACATTTTAGCTACTTTGGTGCTGTGCTCCTAAAGGTCTTGTGCGCCATGGTGTTGAATAACTACCTCTCTCTGATGTTAGGATGGTTTGTCTACAGTATACTCAATTGTGCAATAGTAGCCGAAATTCCACAGGAAAACTTGCTCGAGACGCAACTACACAAATTTTGAACTTCCGAATTTCCATTGGTAGAGCAAGTGCACCTCGAATTTTACGCCGACGATAGACGCATTACTCACTTATTATGAACGTGGCAAACCTATGTCGCTGCCTCCAACCAGAGTGTAACATTCCGAAATTTTGGACGACAGATAGAGCATCTGTAACTTAATGCAGCAAAATACAGGTGGTCAGCGTGTGTAGGCGACGGCATCCAACCGATGACTCCTGTTTGCTGGACGAAATTGTCGTTATACCTCGGAGTGGAGATGGCCAGACGTCCGACTCAGCGTTCACATCTCTGGAACCCGTCGTCCACGAACTGCAGTGACCAGTACTGCAGTAGGTGGCAGTGGCGTGAAGTAATGCCACCTCCGGCTACTTTCAGCGAATCCTGTAAGTAGGCTGTTTAGGTTTTTTTATAGGTAACGCCTCGTAGCGCTCTGTATGAAAATCACTGGCTGTGGTGTGAGCAGTCTGTGGCTGGTTGGCATTGTTGTAATATTCGATATTGGAATGTTGGGCAGTTTCCTGTTAACAGCGCGTAGCGTTGCGCAGTTAGAGGTGAGCCGCCAGCAGTGGTGGATGTGGGGAGAGATATGGCGGAGTTTTGAGAGCGGATAATCTGGACGTGTGTCCATCAGAGACAGTAAATTTGTAAGACTGGATGTCATGAACTGATATATATATATATATATATATATATATATATATATATATATATATATATATAGTTAGTGCCTTCAGTAGTTAGAACCTTTTATTTAGTTTGCAGTAATGGCGCTCGCTGTATTGCAGTAGTTCGAGTAACGAAGATTTTTGTGAGGTAAGTGATTCATGAAAGGTATAGGTTATTGTTAGTTAAGGCCATTCTTTTGTAGGGATTATTGAAAGTCAGATTGCGTTGCGCTAAAAGTATTGTGTGTCAGTTTAGTGTTGATCAGAATAAGTAATGAACGAAATGTCTGAGTACGTTCAGTTCTGCTCAGCTGTTTAAAAATCAAATAGTGTAAAAGGTTTATCAGCACAATCATTCACAAATTTTTCTAAGGGGACGTTTCAATCCTTTACGTTCAAAATTGCGCTCTGAATCGGGATCTCGACTTCCTAGCGAGCTTTCCAGCGACGTGTTACACGATCTGAACTGTTTCTGTAGGAAAGCTTTCACAAACTGGGCTCAATCAGGGTGACCTGACCATGTGCACCACTAGCGTCAATGTTGGAAGCAGGAGAATAATAGATTAATTCATTTAAAGAGGGAAAGATGTGAAAACAGAAAAAAAGATACGTGACTAAACACAAACAAAAGTTCATTTTTTAAATTATTTAAAATTGTAATAATCTAGAATGTCGAAAAGTAAGAACTAGTCTGAGCAGGCGAGCGAAGACAGTCCTGAAGCAAGTTATTCTCTACATTTTTATAAATTTAATGTAGGCAAGGCGGGAGGCTAGTAAGAAATTGAATCTTTTGAACTCGGCATTTAGACTCCCTTCATGTCTCCAGGAATCAGTCAGTCACCGCATCTGATGCGTCAACTCTGTTGTACGCATATTTACCACAAGGATCTGGTAGCACACCAGTGAGTCTTTTGTTCGTTCCTCATTGTGACTTCCACTGTAGAGTGTTGCCTGTCTTACAGGTTACAAGAATGGACTGTATAACTTCATCCTCCATACGTATAAGCTGAATGACAACGCCCGTCCTCACACAGCCTTAGCCAGCAAGGCGCTCATGAACCCATTTGGTTGGAATGTTTCTAATCCCCCCCCCCTCCTCCCAACTCACCCCCACCCCTACCCCCTGTCTTGGCGCTTCCATATTATCATCTTTTCACCTTCCTGAAGGTAAATATGAGTGGAATTAAAGTTTAAACCGACGAGCAGGTGCAGATGAGGTTTCTGAAGTGGGGGTAGGAGGTGGCGGGAGAGTTCTTCGAGGAGAGCATAAAGAAGCCAGTGTCCCGCCACGAGCATTTCCAAACAGCATGCGTTGAAACAGGTAGATCTACCCTGCATTATGTTCCTGTACCGGTTCCATTTTCATATCCATTACCGTAATTTCACCCCATAGATCTAAGATCACTGACCTTTAGCCACACAATGCACTATGTGAGGCAGCGGAAAAATGTCACTCAAAACATGTCTGGTATGAGTAGCTTTGTAGACCACCTGTTTTCGCTGAACTACGGCGAACAATGCAGACAATTTTTTAACATTGCTTTAACGTTTATAATTGTCAAATTATCACACTGCCTTTTTGTAAAGGAATTTATATACATTTTTCCTGAAGCAAGGGTCTGCGAAGAGGACTTTAGCGACATAACATGCACGGAACTTGATCACGCAGCAAGAGGACAACAGCACCGCATACTATCCACCTAGAGGAATACAGGTCCCACAGACATCTCCCTACTGTTTCAAATGTGACCAACTAATTAACTAAGGTTCACTTTGTTTATTTACCTGTGCACTTGAAACCCACCAGTCTTTTCTCCACTCTTGAGGGTACTCAGACTTTTCAATGGGTACAACATCTGAAGATGTGGATGTGGTTTTTGTTTATGGCGAGTGTCACCAAACTTTTAGATGGGTTGTGAAGGTGTAAGCGAGAATGTGTTCCGCTCCTGCCAAGCCCTTGCAACCTGCCTTTGCAAATTCTATCAAAAAATTAAAGAAACTGAGTCTGTGGAAAATAAAATACACCCACAAAAAGCGACAGCAGCTGATGAAAGAAATGCAGCTAAATTTGTAGTGGATGTATCACAAAATCTACACCTGCGAATATTATAATTCAACGCGTTTCGTTCTTTCCATATTTCGCATCATTTACAGCTTCCTGTAAAAGACTTTAAGAATCGGTTACACTTCTGCAGAGACTGTAGGTGAGTTGATTTTTGCGCGCTAGATTTTGTTTACAGATGAAGCATCTTTTACAAACCATGCACATCAATATTCGTGGTATGCACTACTAGCCACTTACAAATCCACGCTGGCAGAGAGAACTGGATAGAAAACAACCTTGATCTGTAAATGCGCAGGACGGGATTTCCTAGACTGACATAAATGATTCCTGTTTTAAGGAAGGGACTCCAAGTATTCGCGACTATCTAAGGATACATAGAAATCTGCTGCTGTAATTATTGGAAGACCTCCTGCTGGACATAATGCAGTCTACATGGTATCAGCAAGACTGATGTTCCGATCAATCGGCACAGATAATGACAGCCATTCTTAGCAAAACGTTTCGAGGTCGTTGGATCAGTCAAAATAACCAGCTCTATCGCCAGACCAAATAGCTCTGGACTTTTGTGTGGGGAGAAAATTAAAACCGGAGCTTCTGAAACACCCGTGAATAAATTTTTTATTGATTGGCGACTCCATGGAGTTCTGTGTGCACAACGACCATATATGTTAAATTAAAAGGAAGGTCAGCGTTGGCCATAATATTGATGTTTTATTGATAGCATATAGTTATTGTGATCGTTTCTCAGTTTTGGTTATTGATAACTTGATACCAGTGTCTGAGTTTAATTTGTACAGTACCGAAGATGATCACTATGTGATCGGCAATGGATTATGCTATCAATAAAACATCGATATTACGACCAACGCTGACCTTCCTTATAATTTTAAAATTTTTATTGTTAGTGATTGAATAATGTAGGAGCTTAACCTTTCATTTTGATGACTGTTACCTAATGGATAAGAGCTGATCAGTTTTAACTGCTAGGGGAGCTGTTTCAGTCGGACTTTGGCTAGTCAGTAATATTGTACTGAAGGAAAAGAGGTTTTCTGTAACCAAGTTCATGTAAGTTTTCACTAAGTTAGGCAATATATTACCATCAAACAGAATAGTAGACAGTCACCATCTTCATCATACATGTCTATTCATGTCCAAGCACAGGTCAAATTCACCGAAATCTGACACACGCTGTTATAATGGTTCAAATGGCTCTAAGCACTATGGGACTTAACATCTGAAGTCATCAGTCTCCTACTCTTAGAACTACTTAAACTTAACTAACCTAAGGACATGACACACATCCATGCCCGAGGCAGGCTTCGAATCTGCGACCGTAGCAGCAGCGCAGATCCGGACTGAAGTGCCTATAATCGCTCTGCCACAGCGGCCGGAACTGTTATAATCTGCAAACATGATACACACTGCAATCCACTGGTCGATGTGGTATATGAGAATGCGTAACATCAGCATTCCATCTTTACAATCACTTTTTGTGATAATATGTACTTCATCGTTAGTCGTTGTAATTCTTACGTGTTACTGAGTGTCAGTCCATGGCGATGGGCAGTGGGGAGGGGGGGGGGGAAGAGAGGGAGAGAGAGAGAGAGAGAGAGAGAGAGAGAGAGAAAGAGAGAAAGAGACGCTCAGCAATACGATAAGCCTCATCTTGCTACGCCATTACACTACTCCTCAGTTGACTGATGACTGCGGATCCCTTACACTCTAGAAGTAAACATAGTACTACTGAAGGCGTGAAATTTTGTATAACACGCACTTATGCTGTGATACACGGAAATGAAATTCAGTGTGCAGCATTGTCTGACCGAAACCGCTTTATCGCTGGTACCAATGCTCAGCCTCAAGATTCTGAGCACTTTATATGACAGTCTTTACAACGAACACAAGAGCCGAACCTGAGTTATGTGTCCACATACATTTGGTGCAGTATGGGACACGTTTCTGCAACTTCCTCCTGGCGATGGGACAGGAATTTGTGGCGCTTTTAACTGTTCGATCAAGTACCATGCATGTTAGGCCATCGAAGTCCTCTCAAAAAGCTCTGTCTATGCTACAGAAGAAATGCATAGTTCCATGAAAAAGTTGGTGTTATAATTTGGCAACTATAAACATTAAAAGTTACATGCATATATCAGAAAATTTGCCACACCCAATACTTCTCCAAAAATTTCGATTTTAATTTGGGCTTAAATTTGATAGCATAATGTTGTGTACATAGTTCCGCGTAGTCAGTGCGTACACAACTTTCCCACTAGAGCGCGCCCCGCTAAGCACAACAGTGTAGTCGCAGCGCTCGTCCGTCTCCACACTACGGGATGGCGCTGCCATAGAGACGGACCAAATGCTGCTTCCGCCGATCTGCGTATTAATATGTAACGCAGCCAATGAGATTGCTGCTAACGTAGAACCTTTTCTCCTCACGGATTACACTCGCGCAGTGATACATGAACGCGCGAGGTATTATAACGAGTGTACAGACCTCCGATTAGTCAGTCTGCATTTGTCTGCAACAGTCTGTACGATTTCTACATTTGTCTGCAACAGTCTGTACGAGTTGTACATTTGTCTGTACCAGTCTATAGTCAAGTTTGAGTCTGCACCTAATAAGATTACCATATTGCTGTACATATCCATGAACATAAATGTGTAGACACTTTTGTCAAGTATCAGAGATATATGTGAGAATAAGATTAACGTACCAATACCAAAGGAACTTGAGATTGTCAATTGTAAATAGCATCCAGAACCAAGTTAAGTAATTTTTATGCTTGTTATTATTTTAATAAACGTGTGTAAAAATTAGTCAAGTTCTGTTTAAAGTTGGTCACTGTCAATCTGCTACTCTAAGCGTGCAAGTGGCATTTCTATCGTCTGACCTAACGGCAGAAGATAAACACGCCACGATAAGATCACGACACATATTGCTGACACTCGCCTACTTCGTTAGAGCGACAAGTCAAATAATCTGATGGTGTGTAGTGAAGGTCTTACAGTACGCACACCACACGTAAATATGCACGACATATCGAAAGCTGCGTGTTACTGACACACTCTCTAAAGAAGCTGATGAATCGATGACAGGGCAGAAAGATACGATTAGATTACCTGAAGGCATGAACGTGAGGAGCACGGTGCTGTAGGTGGTCACGATGGAGACGAAAGCCGCGACGAGCCGCAGGTCCAGCGTGAGCACGCCCAGCAGGTTCACCACGAGGCGTCCAGAGGACAGCTGCCTCGCCAGCAGCCGCAGCTCACGGTGGGCGGCGCCGCCCACACACCGCCCTCCCAGCAGCAGCTGCGAGCACAGCCGCAGCGTGACGCTGGCTTCGGTCGCTGTCCAGTGGCCAGGCAGCAGCAGCAGGGCTAGGGTGCTCACTTTGAATATCAGTCCAATCCCCGACTCCTTAATGATCTCCTTTAATGTCGTGCCTGGCGATGACAGTTTCCGAAGAATGAAATAAATCTTTACTACAATTTTCAGCGCGAGCATTGCAAAGTTTAACACTAACACGCTGGTATGGATGGAGGTAACCAACAGTGACAATTCACAGAGTGCTGCATAGGCCCGCCTGAGCGAACGCAAGTAGGACGCTTTGCAACATGTACTTTGGCTGTTCACTTGTGACGCCCGTCTTGTTACCGAGCTCTTCTTGCAAGGTGTCCCACAAACCTCGTCTCTCATGTTGAGGAGGCAAATGTTTAGGAGCGAAACTCTTTGCCTGATAATGAGCTGCAAGTCCATGTATTTCAAAATAACTAGTATTCCCGCTCCCAAGCTGTTCAGACTAAATATTGCCCCTACAACAGCACCCCAACCAACACGAGCACGAAAAGGTCCAGTGAGAAATAGACAAAACCAGAGAAACAATAAAAACAGTTGCAGTTTGACGAACCGTTTCTGGTTTGTCTTTTCCGACCCAACATGGACCATCAGAACTCTGTCACATAACGTTAGTAACCGTAATATTTCCATGTATTTGTGTTTATTGCATAAAATATCTGTAACTATTGCAGTAAAAGATAAGATTGGGTATTGTAAAGCACCTATAACTACAACATAATTTACTGCAGAGAATGTGTTTATCATACCACAAAAAAAGCCTAAAAATGGCAAAGCAGATATCAGCTGCAGAATAATAGCGAGTATTAGGATGGCAATATCCGATCTGGACTGCTTGAGCGATGTGGTCCTCACATCTATAGTGAATGGCGTGAGCCCAAACAACTTGCACGCCCAGTGGAATGGTTTGCACGCCAGCAGTAAGTTCTTAGTGAGCTGTGTTGCTTGGAACTCGAGTCCATTTGTTGTCGCCATCTGAAAAAGGATCAGACACAGTTATCAAATAAGTTAATACTCATTTCAGGTACTTATTTCAATACGAAAAATCAGCGTTTTCAGAAATTTTTGGTTTGGCATTTTTTCACATATATCGTTAACATTAGCATCCATTTTTCCTCCCTTGCTACTACAGTTATGCTACAGACATGCTGACAGCTGCGAACCACCTGCATCCCTTCGTGCTTGATGTCTTCCCCGAAGGCCATGTCATCTTTCAGCAGTATAACTGTCCATGTCTCGGAACCAGAACCGTGCCACAGTAGTTTGAGGAGCGTTGAACTGAACGCACGTTGATGTCTCGGGGACGAAACACGACTGATGTAAATCCTAAGGGACACATCTGGGCCGCTGTCTGGCGCCATCACCATATATGCAAATCAGCGGCCTGTTACTTATGTGTACTACATGATACGTGAATAGACATCTAAAGCCACATAGCTCTCGTCGCGCTGGGTAGCCTAGCGGTCTAGGCACCTTGCCACTAATCGTGCGGTTCCCCCAGGCGGAGGTTCGAGTCCTCTCTCAGGCATGGATGTGTCTGTTGTCCTTAGCGTGAGTTAGTGTAAGTTATATTAAGTAGTGCGTAAGCCTAGGGATCGATGACCTCAGCAGATTGGTCCCATTGGAACACATCAACACCACATAGCTCCACATGCCTGCCAACAACATGGAAAAAAAGCTATATAATATTTTGGCACAGCAGTGCCCAAATGTATCGTTATTTTACGCATACATTCATTTTTACATCCTATTCGCATATATATATATATATATATATATATATATATATATATATATATATATATACACTCCTGGAAATTGAAATAAGAACACCGTGAATTCATTGTCCCAGGAAGGGGAAACTTTATTGACACATTCCTGGGGTCAGATACATCACATGATCACACTGACAGAACCACAGGCACATAGACACAGGCAACAGAGCATGCACAATGTCGGCACTAGTACAGTGTATATCCACCTTTCGCAGCAATGCAGGCTGCTATTCTCCCATGGAGATGATCGTAGAGATGCTGGATGTAGTCCTGTGGAACGGCTTGCCATGCCATTTCCACCTGGCGCCTCAGTTGGACCAGCGTTCGTGCTGGACGTGCAGACCGCGTGAGACGACACTTCATCCAGTCCCAAACATGCTCAATGGGGGACAGATCCGGAGATCTTGCTGGCCAGGGTAGTTGACTTACACCTTCTAGAGCACGTTGGGTGGCACGGGATACATGCGGACGTGCATTGTCCTGTTCGAACAGCAAGTTCCCTTGCTGGTCTAGGAATGGTAGAACGATGGGTTCGATGACGGTTTGGATGTACCGTGCACTATTCAGTGTCCCCTCGACGATCACCAGTGGTGTACGGCCAGTATAGGAGATCGCTCCCCTCACCATGATGCCGGGTGTTGGCCCTGTGTGCCTCGGTCGTATGCAGTCCTGATTGTGGCGCTCACCTGCACGGCGCCAAACACGAATACGACCATCATTGGCACCAAGGCAGAAGCGACTCTCATCGCTGAAGACGACACGTCTCCATTCGTCCATTCGCGCCTGTCGCGACACCACTGGAGGCGGGCTGCACGATGTTGGGGCGTGAGCGGAAGACGGCCTAACGGTGTGCGGGACCGTAGCCCAGCGTCATGGAGACGGTTGCGAATGGTCCTCGCCGATACCCCAGGAGCAACAGTGTCCCTAATTTGCTGGGAAGTGGCGGTGCGGTCCCCTACGGCACTGCGTAGGATCCTACGGTCTTGGCGTGCATCCGTGCGTCGCTGCGGTCCGGTCCCAGGTCGACGGGCACGTGCACCTTCCGCCGACCACTGGCGACAACATCGATGTACTGTGAAGACCTCACGCCCCACGTGTTGAGCAATTCGGCGGTACGTCCACCCGGCCTCCCGCATGCCCACTATACGCCCTCGCTCAAAGTCCGTCAACTGCACATACGGTTCACGTCCACGCTGTCGCGGCATGCTACCAGTGTTAAAGACTGCGATGGAGCTCCGTATGCCACGGCAAACTGGCTGACACTGACGGCGGCGGTGCACAAATGCTGCGCAGCTAGCGCCATTCGACGGCCAACACCCCGGTTCCTGGTGTGTCCGCTGTGCCGTGCGTGTGATCATTGCTTGTACAGCCCTCTCGCAGTGTCCGGAGCAAGTATGGTGGGTCTGACACACCGGTGTCAATGTGTTCTTTTTTCCATTTCCAGGAGTGTATATATATATACACTGCTGGCCACCGTAAATGCAACACCAAGAAAGACAAGAGGTAGCACAACAAAATTTATTTTGTAGATAACATGTTGACCAAGTATCAAATGATTACGTTTACAGACGTCTGTGACATGTGGTTCCTGCCAGAATCAGTAGCCAGAGTAGCCGCCATTGTTGGAGATCACCGCTGCCACAAGTCTCGGCATTGAGTCAAAGAGACGTTGGATGTGTTCCTGGGGTACAGCAGCCCAAGCAGCTTCCACACGTTGCCAAAGATCATCTGGTGTGGCAGCTGGGGATGTAATCTGGGTCACTCGTTGAGCAACCATGGACCACATGTTTTCTATCGGCGAAAGATCCGGAGAGCGAGCCGGCCAGGGAAGCAATTCAATCTGGTTATTGACGAAGAACCTTTGAACAATGCGTGCCACGTGTGGTCGCGCATTATCCTGTTGCAATATGGCTGTGGCCGAGCCCTGAAGGTAAGGAAGGACAACTGGCTCCAGCACCTCGGATATGTAGCGCCGGCTATTTAAAGTACCGGCAATGCGTACTAGAGGCGTGCGAGAGTAATATCCAATACCGCCCCATATCATAATACCTGGTGCAAGACCAGTGTGGCGGTGCATAATGCAGCTGTCCAGCATCCTCTCTCCACGGTGTCTCCACACTCGAATCCGACGATCGTGGTGCTGCAGACAGAAGCGTGCCTCGTCAGTAAAGACAACGTCATTCCATTCTGCCGTCCACATCCGTCTGTCATCACACCATTGGCGACGGAGACGTCTGTGGTTCTGCGTCAATGGTAGACGAAGCAATGGACGTCTTGCGGACAGACCACTCTGCTGTAAACTGCGTCGAATGGTACGCGCAGACACTGGATGATGCGTTACAGACGCAATGTGCTGTGCTACGGTTCGGGATGTCACTGAGCGATCCGTCACTGCCATGCGCACAATTTGCCTATCAGCACGTGGAGTGGTGCACCGAGGTGAATGCGATCGACCACGTCGGTCCGTCGTACCCTCCTGCATCCAACGGTCACATATCCGCATTACAGTTGTTTGGTTTCGTCCAACACGACTAGCGATTTCTCTGTATGATAATCCACAATCTCGGTAAGCCACTATCCTTCCTCTGTCGAACTCGGATACTTGATCAAAAGATGTTCGCTGTTGTCTACGAGGCATAACTGATCGTCTTGTGAAACAACCACAAGGTAAACACACGTGCCGAACGTACACTCGTCGAAATCGCCAAGCCTTAAATGGCGCTATGAGGTGCCGCCACAGGCGCGCGTGATGTGCGTCTGCGCTGAAATTCTAATCAGTTGCATATCTCATCGCTGCAAACCCATGGTGTAAATTTCACTTGATTCGGATGCTTCCTTCAGGGTGTTGCATTTACGGTGGCCAGCAGTGTGTATATATATATATATATATATATATATATATATATATATATATATATATATATTCTTATTACAGGCTGCACACCCTATCTCGATCTCTAATGACTCTTCTCTCACTCCTCTACAGCTTCCGCGATTCTTCAGTCAACCCTACATCTCGCGAGCAACTCCATATGCTGCGTACTACAGTATCGTTTTTTTCCAGTGAAACGTTTAATTATAGCCTGTCAATCGGAAACCTGTACTTTATGCATCTGATACATAAAGAAGAAAACATCGATACATGAAACGGACATTACCTCTTTGCTGCGTCAGGAATAAATGCAAACGTGGATTTAGGGAATTCTTGTAAATTTCGAACAGCAATTGCTGGAAGGATGGCAGGCACAGAGAATGTTGATATTTTGCAAACGATTCTGCGAGACAGGTTCACAACACTGCTGGTAGGCACGGCCCGGCGGGCACTGTGTACAAATGTGAAGTAATCAGGGCACCACAGGACATTGACGTGCTGTGAAGAACGCATAATGTAGCAGTTAACACAGTGCTTAGTGACCCGTGTGTAAGTGCTGAAGTGGGCTAACGTTGAATTATCAAAGAACACTCCAGTTGTCCCCTCCAGAGGGAATACGTCAGAGGCGAAGGGAAAGACGTATAAATTAACTAGCCCGGAGGCTCAAAGCAGGCAGTCGTGTCTCCATTTTGTCCGCGTGTAGAACCGGAGAGTTGCAGGTTAACCACGACGACCTTGTGGTGACTGATATTGGTGGCCAACCAGCCTGCTGAAACTACCTCCAACCTCAGCTGCGCAGACGAGTCATTGCTTTCGCGGGGCTCGTCGCACCTTGGAGCGAGAGGGCTGCTAGCGTCCGTTCTCCGGCGCGCAGTAAGGTGCTGTCTGCAGGGGCGGGGCCGGGGCACGAACTTGTGACCTCCTGGATGCAGAGCTGTCTGCGGGCACTGTACGAGCTGTCGTGGGTGGACGGCCTGAGCTGCCAAGGCTCACAACAACGACGGCAGTCGGCTGCTTCTCTTCTGCCCTCTACGTGGTGTCCACGAGTCGCGCTTGAGGGAGCAGTCAGCCGTGTTCTGGGCCAAGGGCTCTGTTAACGCACCCGGCGGGCACTTCGCTGTGGCCCAAGTAGGATCGCTAGGTTCGCAAGGCTGGGGAGTCGGACGCCGATGATGCAGATTCCAGCATGTGCATGGAGCTAACTCACGCATGCTGCACTGCGCCACCGCTGAGTTGGGCGCAAGGCCGGCAGTATATCTTCGATGTAATAAAGTTAATGACACACTTCCCTGTGTTTCTCTACACGCTTCGGCGTGAGTCATCCCTCTCTCCCAAACCATACCTCTCGGTCGTTCTGACATATTACAACCCCTGAGCTCGGGGTGTCTTAACATGATATATGTAAACAGTTAGATAACAGAAATGAGCTGTCGAGGTTAACTACAGATTTCCTGTCAAGTATGTGTCATTAAATGATATTCCTTATATTGTACACGACTGATGATGTCTGGCAAGAATGGGCGAAACAATTCGGTAGACACAAATAAAACATCAACTGCAGTAGACGGAATTTTTTCTGGTGTATATGACGAAACATTATTGTTCTAATATGAGCACACCGAATAAAAAGCAAGCCCACCGCAGGATACTTCCCGTTACTACCGGGTAACAAAGCCTCCAGCCTTAGTAAGGGCCGTACAACACTTTTGATAATGCTGAGATCTGAGAAATTTCGAATGAAATATGTTTGAAACAGGACATTGTCATGGACGCAGTTATATCAATGTACATAGCAACTAGAGTGATGTTTGTCTGAAATAGTGTGTCAACGCGCAAAGTCGCATGCGCTCTGGATGCGAATGGGTTAGCGTTTCTTTTCAAGTGGTGTGGTGTACCAAGTTTTACGTGGCAATTTCGTGTAGAAAATGTTAAATAGCGAAAGCTGCAAAAGCGATTAATACTTATTTCATTAAAGTGTAGTACCGTATATGACCTACGTTTAGCTTTTGTTTGCTATAGACCTAACGTTGTGAATAAACATCAGTGGTTCATTTACGTCTGAACTTCACGAATTCAAAACGTAGTCACCTAGTCAATTTAAAAGCTCAGTTTATCAAGTAATGGCTGGAAAGTACTAACAAAAATTATTTAAAGGAGGAAGGAAAACGGGTAGAGGTCGAGATTAGGGAAGACCAGTTTGGGTTCCGAAGAAATGTACGGACACGAAAGGCAGTAGAGATCCGACGCCGTATCTTACAAGTTAGGTTGAAGGAAGGCAACTCTACGTTTACAGCCTCTGTATATTTAGGGAAAGCAATGGGTTATCTTAAAATTATACAGCACAAAACTGCAGTTATGTCAAAGGGCACGATAGGGAGTAGCTGAGGACGGAATGAGACAGAGCTGTAGTCTACCGTCGATATTATTTAGCCTATATATTTAGCAAGTTATTACGGAATTTAATAACGAATTTGGAAAGCGAATTGAAGTTCAGGGATGAAAAAATAAAAACTTTAACATTTGCTGATTATATTGTAATTCTGTAAAAGAGTGCAAAGGACTGAAAGAGTCGTTGACCACAACGGGCAGTGACTCGAAAAGAGACTACGAGGCGAATAACAACATAAGTAAAACAAGGGTAATTCAGTGTAATTGAATTAAGTCAGGCGATGCTGAAGGAATTAGACCAGGAAATGTGACACTAGAAGTAGTAGGTGAGTTTTGCTGTTTAGGCTGCAAAGTAACAGATGCTCAGAGTAGAGAGGGTATCAACTGCCGGCTGTCAGTGTCAAGAAAAACACTTCGGTAAAAGGGAACTTCATTAAATTATTCACAAATTTATGCGTTAGGGAGTCTTTTTATGGAGATATTTGTGAGAAGTACAGTCTTACATGAAAGTGAAACGTGGATGGTAGACTGTTCAGAAAAGTAGATAACAGAAGCTTTTGAAATATTATGCCACACATTAACACTGAAGATTAGAGAAGTGATCGAATAACAAACAAGGAGGTACTGAATCGTATTTGGGATAAATATTTACAGCACTACTTAATTAAATGACGGAATAGGTAGATAGGACACATCAAAGAATCACCAGTATGGCAGTTGAGGGATGTTTGGAGTTCAGGATCGTGGATGGAGGCCATTGTTATAATACTGTTGTTCTGTACCACTGAACAGAGAAACAGGTATACGAAATGCGTCCGAGAGCCTTACCTCCACCGTCATGCGAACCATAATACTGGAACCCTCTAGCTTAATGCACCATGTTCAACCATACGAGCTCTCCTACTTAGCTGAGTTACACCACCATCAGGTGACAAATCAGTAAAACGAACGATGCTCTTTTATCTGTTACTGCCATTAACAAAATGAAGACCGTAAATTCAGTTTCCCACGTAATCGCATGCCATTAATCATTGGGACCTACAGGTACAGTAATCGAAAATTCACTCCTGCCAAATTCTCGAAGGCAGTTTTTTAATTAAAGTAAAAGTTCTTTTGTGTAGAAGTTTCAACATAAAAATTGTCAATCCATTAAAATAAATCCATCGATCTCCTGGCAGGAATATAGCAGAATTTGCAGTTGATCTTATCATAATTCGATATCCTTACAAGAAGACTGTAAACCTTCACGGACGCAAAGGAGCAAAACATGTTGACACACATCACCATAATACCATCTTCAAACTGAATTTAAATTTGCAAAAATCCATCAAATAGACGTTAGAAATTTCTAAATCCGATGCTGGTAAAATCCAACCACTACTATTAGCAAGCGAACTCGAGAAAACTTAAGATGAAGACTGGAAACAGCTGAAATGCGAGTTTATCAAAACGTACCAAAACCAAATTCCTTTACGAAAGCAGAAAGAACACCCTTGATGGAACGAAGATTTTAAACACACAGTAAAATCGAAACACAAAGCATTCAAAACACGAAACATTAATGTATAAAAACTGTGCCTGATATTCATGACATATAGAAATGAAGCTCCAAAATTAATCAGACAAACACAACGATAATATGAGATATCAGTTAAGTGAAACTGAAGAAAGCATCCAAGAAACCCAAACCACAGCTTCTTTGTATAGCATTTAGAACTAAGCTAAATGGGTACCAGGTCATCTTCAAGAAGAAGAATTGACGATCGGCATTTAACAACCACAAAAACTGTAAAATTCTCTGCAGTTACAAAAACTTTAATTTGCTTCGAGCCTACAGAACGATCACCATCAGAAATGCCTCTGAATACAAATCCTCTTACACAAGCAGATATTGAAATCAAATTTCTATCAAATTAAAAGTGGTAAAATAAGAAGCATTTATGAAGACTGAATCTCAGCAGAACTCCTGAAATCAGCTGCCCAAAAACTTGAAGAGAAACTACACTGATGATGGGAAACTTAAGTCTACCTGGAAAAATTCCGAATGACTGGATAACTGCAGTTCAGTATGTGGGAGGGAGGCAGAAATTGTTAGTGACAACAGAGGAATTTCATTACTTCTTGTCTCGGATGAAATTCTATCTCAACATCTCCTGTGCGGAGGACAGCAACAACTCGAATGTAAACTTGGCCTAATACTAATCAGGTTTCAGATCAAACTTTCCTGGCCCAGAACAAATTTTCGTCCTTAAAGTAATTCTCACACCTGAAAAATTTTATAATAAGAAAATAGTTTAAACCTTTCCAGGCTATGATTGAGAGGACCATCAGTCTCTCTCTTGAAAATTCTGAAAGAACAAGATCTCAACCTCAAAACCGCTGATATTACTAGCGACAGACTAAATAGTACAA